>NC_138761.1:122153243-124553243 GCF_965113315.1 Podarcis vaucheri
TTGAAGGGGAGGGGAAACCAATTTGGTGTGGGTGTGTGGCATTGTTTTTAAAAATGAGTAAGACAAAATCTAAACAGTTAGAGGATATGGAGAAGCTGGAGGGGGAACTAAATGCCTTCATGTTTAGAATCTCGTTACAGCTAATATCCCAAAGGTGAATGGGAGTTCAAGTGTTATAAAAGTGATATCAAAATACCAGGGATACCCGAAGGTGGGGGTTAACAAGATGAAGGCGGAGATGCAAGAACCATCAGCTATTTTTTACCACTACTTAAATTCTAGATTTTAACAGAACATTAAAAGCTAGCTTTAGAAGTAAGCTGCCTTGGGTTATTAAAGCTCATAAAGTTCTACCTCACTGAATGCCTTTGAACTTTACCGAGTCCCACAAGCAACTGTGACCTTTCTGCCCTTTCGACAGGTAATAAAGTTTACAGCAATTCCACACCAAGCCATGTACCAGGGAGTGGCCATACTAGCAGAAAGAGCTAGGGAGGCAAACTCCAAAACCAAATAACTCACATGTAGTATGAATGGCCAGTGGCCTACAGTTGAAAGCGTGCAATTTAAATTTACCTTTATAAAGCAACATTTGTCCCCCCCCCCAAAAAAAAATGTTCAATTGTGTTAAAATGACTAATGTTGTAGCAAACCAATGTTGGCTTTGTTTTAATTCCCAGCCATTCCCAGTGTGAATTCTCGCTTAAATGCTTGGTGATGAACATCCTGGTAAATGGCTTGTTATGTTCGTGTGACATGACTACAGTTACTACTAAGGACTTGCCTGCTCGGTTGGACTGGTCTATCATGGGCTGAACTATTCTTCTTCTAGCATTAATAAACCTGAAACAAGAAAGGAGAGTGAACTGTTATCGGAGAGTGAACTGTTATTTAAAAAGAGCATAATTGTTCTTTGCGCAAAACTTGCTAGATGGCAATGTTTTCCTTCAGGGTTAGTCTATGTGTAGATCCAAACGCTGCAAAACCTGTAACCTCTGATGACCTTAGAAAATACAAGCTTTGGGTTGTGAGTTGATTTACGTCGGCCTGCTTTTGCCACAGTTGGACACTTCCATTTCATCTTTTCATGGGGGAATTAGCGGTGTTTTCAGGAAACAATACAAGCACTACTCTTTTCAAATCAGATAAGGCTAGTAAAAAAAATGGTAGGGAAAGAGATGTATACCCATAGAAGCATTAATTCACCTTGCCTCCCACACCCAACCCAATTAGAGATGTTTCTCTAGCAGGTTCTCTCCCCCCCCCCTTTGCAGTTTTTATCAAAACCTTTCCAGCCTCTTGCAAACATAATTCTATTTTAATGCCTACTATTAAGATAATGAACTGTGATGGCAGCTCACCATCAAATGAGAACATGTCTGGAGTTTTATCACCACCAGCTCACACTACTAGGGACCCAGGAGCAATGCATTCCTAGCAGATTCTGTGGCACAATTTCTCTCTCTTTGTGCTCTTTATGCAAAGTCTGAGGTCAAGGTGAGGTCACAGCTATACAGCAATGGACCTCATAATTCTGCTTCCTTCTGCTAGGCTTGAACATTTACAGCAAACATCTTGTTAATTTGTAATTACTGTAGCATTGATGAACCAAGAGGTTGTGGCGGATGACCTGGTTCAGATTAAAAGTAGGGAGTTAAAAAAAAACAAAAAACACCACTTGAACTTGCATCCTGAGCATTTTGCCTAAACCATTAGTTCTGAAATTGTTATGGAAAAGATAATACTTGATTCAAATGCAAAGTGATAATAGTTTATAAGGGCTACACATAGGTTTGTAATATAAAAAATAAAGCTTAAATCAAAGCTTAAATCAATAATCCATGAGGGAGATCAATAACATCAGAATCTAATGCTGAATTAGCTGGTTTCCCCTGCCCCCCTGATGAACACCACTCAATGCTTCTGTCCTTTAGCAAGCATGAAAAGTGTGCTAGAGAGCAGAAACAGTGGTGCACTGGCCTTCATTTCAATAGTCAAATCTGATAAGGAATAAGCCTACTTTTTCAAACAGGACATCGAAATTTCATTCACACATAAATCTGTATTTTTTTGTTGCTGGCCATTCCACATCTAATTTAAGGGCCAATGGTGATGGCCTTTTAATTTCTCTTTGCTACAGCCATGGACCTCATAATTCTGCTTCCTTCTGCTAGGCTCGAACATTTACAGCAAACATCTTGTTAATTTGGTTGGGATCCTTAAGCAGAGTCCCTTGCAAATGTCTATGAAGAATATTATTATTAAGCTACCAGTTCCTTCAACCTACAACACTACTGGCTGGTGCCTACTGAGACTGGTAGGACAGAAGACAGAGAGGCCAGCAGTTGGTAGAGCCAACTAATTCATGTTTTCTCCCCATCCTTCTTCACTACCAGTTCAACAATGGGAACACTCAGGAGGAGGAGCCAGTGCTGCTAAATCCTGGACTGGATGAGTGTAAGAAGACAGGCAGGTGGGGACTAGCTGAGGGCAGAATGAGAGTGGTGGGGCAGTGCACTATGCATCCCCATAGACCAGCCTCTTCTGTATCCAAATATTTCCTGAAAATGAAGTGTAAATCTATATATCAAATGAAATTTCTGAAGCAATTTGCCTTCTTAGGTTTTGCAAACGTGGTAAGTGTTATTGGAACCCTCACCTCACTGTTGAACATTACGGATGCTGGGAAGGGTCAAAGGTTCATATTGTTCCAACCCAGTAAATGCTCTGAACTTATCGCTAATATAGACACTTGATACTTTAGCAATCTTAAAGGGGGCATGATAAGCATGTGATGCTTCTTAGGTAAAGTGTGTCATGGAATAAAAGCATACCTTTTTAAACTTCTTAGTTCATAAAGTGATTTATAATGAGAAATGAGAATTACTACAAGTATGTAGAAAGAACATGCACATATATGTTTCAGATATCTGTGCTGCACCACTGTGTGTGAATTTATTTGCACTGATCTTTATCCTAACACAAATTCTGAAAGTGAAAACAATTATCTTAAAATCATTTTATAATGACAATATACTGAGCATGAAAATCAGACCTATGAGCAAAGGTTATAGTAATTCTCTTTTCCTTTCTCATTATAAAGCACCATGTGAAATAAGCAATTAAAATTTTCTACCTTTCCCCCTATTCGTTATCTTACACCATGACCAATTAGAAAATTGTTTGCACTTCAGAAAGTCACTTTCATACAAACCCTCAAAGGACAACTACAAAGAAGAAAAAGTGTTTTACTAGAAGCCCATGGTGGGTCTTTAATTTTTGCAGGTAAGTTACATTTATCCTTGTGAAGCATTTGGCCTGATCCTGTTAGAAAGCTTTCCCTGCACATGGATTGCTCTATGTCCTGAGCCCAAAAGACAACTAAAGAAAAGTTCATATGCAAGGGCAATTAGCTTGCATGTGTACGACTCCTTTTGTGTTTGAAGGCGCACCATTTTCAGAGAGAAAAGCATAACGGAAGCATGCCATTCTGTATGGACATTTCTCCGCTGACTGGTGCTCCCAAACTCCTATCCCAGCACCAGTTGCCCATTAGGTTAGGTTGAGTGAAAGGAAGAAAAGGGGCTGGTCATTCAAGGTGCCTGCTTTCCATGCAAAAGATCAACGTTCAGCGTCTTCATTCTAACCTCCCTTGTCAACACTGACCATTTGTTGGGCGGGTCTACTTCTTTGTTCCTAAAGCTATGTGACAGCAGCAACATATACAGAATTTTAGTTTGTGCTTGCAGATCCCTGGATTGAGCCTACTCATTTTCCAACGTCAATTTTAGCCTTCACAGAATGAGGCGAGTAAACTGATGATAACTGCTGACCCCTCACCTAGGCACAAACACCACCACAGCTCAGCTTAGTTCAGCCCTGTGTGCATGTTCAGATGCAGTTTATTTCTTTCATAAAACTTAATATACCACATCATAGTAAAAACAACAAACAGCAATAACCCTCAAAGTGGGGGTGGGATTGTGTCCTCTGGCTCCAGAAACCTGCCAACCTTGCTGTCTGACAGCACCAACCACTTGTTCATCAGGCTCAGGCATGCAGCGAGTGCTTACAAGATGGCGCACACTGACCACTAGAACAACAGAAGGCAATTCTGGCAAGTAGACTGAACAGGAACTGCAGATCCCCTACGTAAGAAGCAGGCCCATTCTCATCCCACTACCAGAAGAAACTGAGTCCCTGCAAACTGTAACATAGTGATGGTGATTGGATGGACGCTTACACTGAGTCTGGCTACTTGGGCAAGGGCAGTCTCTTGCTTCATGGCTGAGTTTTCCTTATCAGGGCAGCTGTACGCTGCAAGTGTAAGCCACCCCTTTCAAGCAGTGGCAGTTGGGTAGTTTGAATTTAGGGTGGGCCAGAGTCCCGGTGGTTGTGACGGGGGTCAGGTGGCAGGCTGCCTGCTGCACTGCTAATAGGTTGAAGGAGAGAGAGCGCTGAGAATGCTTTATCACACAACTTTCCTTTAACGAAAATCAAAATCATATTCTCAGTGCAGTGGACAGGTTTGGGGTAGTCATCCAAAACTGGGGAACATTTATCCAGTAGCTGGGACAACTCTTACTGAGGAATATCATCTAATAAAACCTAGAATGCTCTATTAAGAAAAACTAAAATATTTAAAATGTGTGTTTTACTGAAGATTTTTTTTAATTGTGCATTAAAGCCACCAATAGGACTGCCCCCTCTAAAAAACTTGCATCTCAATAAACTCTTGTCTAGTATTTCCTCTAAATCATCCTATAGAAGATCTAACAGCAACGAAACACAGTCACATCCATGTGCCTCATGTTTCTTTAAATATGTTTCACACAAACACTTCATAGTTATCTTTTCCTTAAGTATTCTCATATGGATTTCATGTTTAGTAGCTATTCTGAAAAGCAGCCATGTGTTTGGGTGCCTTTAGGGTGATTTCAGAGGAAAGAACATTTTCCTTCTGGGCAAAGTAATAAAATGACATTCTTGCTCCTCCCCCTAGAAGTCAACTTGAGGTCAGCTCCCAATCCTTGTATCTGTTTAAATAAACTGGTCCAGCTGTTTGTTTCCAAAATACCCTTTAACCTTCTGTTCCATCCTCCCTGTCTTTGTAACAGAATACTTTACTTTGCATCATAGTAAATTCCATGCCACTATACATAAAAAGTAAATAAATACGGTACCTTTATGAAAGGGTTTCTTCTATTTACAGTTCAAAATATCCCATTACATTAAAAAGGGAATCTTTTGCTCTGAGAAAACTCAGTTCAGTTTCAGCATATTTATAATTCATTTTCATTTTAAAAAAATCATTGATAGTTTGAACTTCCCCCCTTAATGACAAAACATATATAATATTCCTTCAAAGTCTTCAAAAATCAATTAAAACAGAGAGCCTAACATTAATTTTCTACCCAATCTCAAGGGCTTGACATGGGTCTCAATGTATCCAAATCTTATTTCCTCTTCAGAAACCCAATGAGGTCAAAAGTCATTTAATGAATTTCATTGCTAAATTCACATTTTAACTTAAGTGTCCCAAGTCCAGATACAACTCTCTATCCACTGCCTGCCAATGGATAAAGTCCTGTTGCCTTTAACGACTTATTTCAGTTTCAACACAAAGTCAAACGACTCCAGTTTTAAAAATGCAACTACAGATTTTCCTACACGGAAAGCACTTTTGTGTAAGAAATGTGTGAAAATCTCATGTAGACTCAGGTTATGTGTTACAATCGCAAGCACGTATCTGTCAAGGTGCATTTACCTCTACACACATGCTTTGTCTGTTGACAAAGCTGCTGCCATGTAGAATTTTCCCCTCCAGCCCAAAGACCTCAAACGCTATAATTAGCATCAGCTGTTAAACAGCAAGATAGATGTATCATAATATTGGGAAAGTTATATTTTCTGGCAATCTGCCAAGCAGAGCCAGTTGCATCTATGTCTTCCTTTTGCATGTGTTGGGATCCAAAGATAAATGACAAGGAACGAATAAAATAAGAACCATCCCTGTATCATAGCAATCGTTGGCTTTTCGCTATTCTCTCAATGGAAGAAGGATCAACGTTTTCAAGCAAAACCCATCCTCCCAGGAACAACAATTTTTTGCATCAATGTCATTACAGATTTTGTTCTGGTGTTTTTCCCCCCTCCCCCACAATGCCACCAAGTCTAACTCCTTCCTTCCTTCCAAGGGTCCCTCCATTGTGAGAGTACGCATCTCTGGTCACATGGATAAGATTCAGATCAAGACTCAGTGATGCAGCAACCTGCCTTTGAACTTTGACCTTCAGCTCCGCTGCCTCCACTGTGATGTACAAGTTTTGTTTCCTCTAAATGAAAGGCAGCATAACTAGCAACGACAAAGGAGAGCCCCACCATTCTCTCCGTCTGAAAATATTTTAAATGTTACGAGCTCGAAAGCGAATGTTTTCACAGGGTCACAAAGCCACTCTAAGAGACACAATTTGGTAGTCCCGTAGTGCACCCAGGGTGACACTTTTCACATAGATCTCCCCTCTTTCTATCTTGCTGTAGCAGTCCTTCCCTCCCTTCGTTTTTTCTTCTTCCCCTCATTCTGTAGCCATTTGCATCGCTGGCTGAAGTGAAAAATCACCTCTCTTGTCTCCTTTGGAACACAGTCATTTCACACTTCTGTCAACTGAATAAAACAAGGCCTTCCCTTGCTATCAGTGTCTGCTAAAGTCACATTTGCTCAACAATCTTGACTTATTTCTCCTAAAACGTATACTTGTTCAAATAAGGCTTTGTTAAAAAATAAATAAATAGCACTCTCAGATTTTAAAGGAATGTTTAAGGTTAGATTCTTTAATCCTTTCCAATACATCTTCACAACCAACCCAGTATTTTGAACCTCAAGCAATGTGTTGGAAATTTCACACCAAAGACTGAAGTGGGGGGGGGGGTGGCCAGGGGTTTGCATATTAACAGTGGTACTACTAGGAGTAAGTGGCAAAACATGTTTCCTCCCCTCACAGTCAGTTGGAAACCATTTGTAGCATATGCAGCTGCAAGTTTAAGGAGAATCAGGTGCAAAGAATCAAAACCCGTTTATCATTACATGTTCAGTTTTTTTTAAAGCAGCGTAGCAATTGATACGGAAGAAGAAATAGCAAGAACCCCGCGTAAACAAATAAGATAGTCTCCTAAATGGGCCATGCAATTATTTTTATATTTATACTTTCTAAAAGCATTGCTTCTCTTGTACTTCTAGCCTCTTTTCCCACATACACAACATTACAAAACTTTTGAGATGGGCATATCTAGCAATACAGTCCTTCCACTTACTAGTTCTGGCATATTAACTGGTACAATAGAAAACAATTAAAGGAATATACTCAGATTTTAGGTTTACTGTTAACTTTATCTTAGAAAGTTACTTTTGTAAGACATTTTGGCACCCAAGACAAACCAAACCAAAAAATGACACACAGCCCTTCTCCACCAGGGAAGAAGTGGTGGGTGAATATCTGCACCGGGAACAAGTGGAGAGGTAGGGGGAGAAAGATCAACATTGCGATCTGCTGCTTCTGTGGACCCTGCAGCCTGAGGCGGTCGCCTTACCAGGCCACATGGGTGAAGCAGCCCTGTTTGTAACTGTTTCCTTTTTAATTTTGCAGAGCCATGGAGCCCATCATAATCATTATAAAATATTGCTAGTTAGTGTCTTCCCAATTGTAGCCTTCAGTACTTTAAAATGGGAACCAAATCTTAAAGGATCTCTAAAAGCAACCAGTAGAAGTTCTTTTTTAACTTCAGTTTAGCTGCCAAGCCGATTATAATCTTCAATTCTATGCTTTCCAGTCATCCCTTATTTGTAAAAGTAAGTTCTTAATCTAATGAAAAGAAAGTTGATTCAATGTAAACTTAAACCGTATGAAGTAATGCTTGGCAATTTTTCTTGGTTTCTACCGCTTGCAAATAAAGACAGTTCAGAACTATAAATGTGGTACATCATTTAACAACAAAAGGGAGGCAGGAAGGGAAGACAGTCCCCTCTCTGCTTACCACCCAATTCAGAAACAAAATATTGGAGTGTACTAAAACCACAGTAAGTCCATTAATCAGACTTATGAGTGCATCTAAAAGACTTATCTGGAAGCACTGGAGTATTTGTCAATTTATTATACACGGGTGGTTGTTAAACGTTGTGTAAGGCATTTAAGAACAAACTACAAATAAAGCTGTATGCAAAACTCGTGATGAAAACCCACTAATTAATTTGACAATTTGATGTAAGGTACTAATGAAAGCAATGTGCTGCTCTGCAATTT
This sequence comes from Podarcis vaucheri, assembly GCF_965113315.1. Classification (NCBI taxonomy): domain Eukaryota; kingdom Metazoa; phylum Chordata; class Lepidosauria; order Squamata; family Lacertidae; genus Podarcis; species Podarcis vaucheri. The sequence continues at coordinate 122,161,541 of NC_138761.1, forward strand.
AGTTTTAAAAATAGCTCCTGACTTCAAGTGTTACTATGTGACCCTGCAATTGTATTCATGCTGTGGATTCAGAAGAAGTTTCTTTAAAGCTGGAGAACATTGTTTATATTCTCTCACAGGCACAGCCAGATAATGTACCGAGCATATCAAGTGTAGAGATGGAAGGGATGAATATGAGATCAGGTATGTACACCCAATATGTATGCCTGGAGAATCCTGGCTTTTACGAGTCAGGCATGTAAGAGACATCTTTTGTCAGTGCCCTTCTTGATCTCCTTTTGAACACTTCAGAAAACTTTTCTATCCCATAATTCACTTTCCCCTCTAAATTCACCCAAATGCATAGCTCTGGCACTCTGGAGAATTGTGAAGGAGGGTCAAGGACAACATTATTTGCACCAGACTGTGGGGAAAATATAGCCTCTTATGTAGCTGCATTTGTCATTGTTAGATTTACTTCCACTGCACACACAAACACGGGCTCAGGCTCTTTCCCCACCAACGCAGTCCTCATAAAAAGAAGATCAATAATAGATAACAATAATAAATAGCAGTAAGTGACCTCCCCAAATCCTTTTCCTGTAAAGCTAAACAATATTCCCTGGTTAGCCTTCAAAAATTTTGTAGTAGTGAAAGAAGCATGCGCGCGCACACACACAAATTCCTCAACATGGTGAAACAATAACAGGAATAAAATAGGGAAACTGGCATATATGGACATCTTTGAATGAAGATATGCCAACAGGTGATCCATGTAGCCTGGTAAATACAGTTGCCAAAACAAACTCTTCATTATTGTAAATGCTGCTCTAAGGTTAATTGCTTAAGATTAGACTTGCCACAGCCTAAAGATCCACGCATAACAAAATAACATGTTAACAGCTAAAAATTGGATCAGCAGAGCAATGTTAACAGATTTTTCACACTTTGACACTACATGAACAGCACAGCTAACAATGAGCTTTGGTTTCTGGCACAAAAGTAATTCTCATTTCTTTCTTATGATGTCCTGTTCTGCAGTAGAGAGGAGACCATTCCCTTTAAAAAGTTGTTTGCAATTCTTTCTTTCCAGTCCTTTTCACTAATACCACTTAACTACTATCTGGTCTGAGGTGATGGACTCAGCTGTCTTTATCTGAGCTTGAGACAATCACAAACACTCCTGCAAACTGGTGCCAAGATTGTCATGGCATTTTAACAACAGTGTACATCTTCTAGCAGTTGTTTAGTTTATTAATTGTTTTTATCAATTTCTCACTTCTTCAAGCAGCTTACAACAACAACATCCGTAAAACAGAGAAAAGCAACAATTAATAAAAGGAATATTGTATCAAAATAACTCATGTTATGCTTGCAAAGCTGTTGCTAGGTACCCAAAGAAACAAGGGGAGGATCTGGCCTCAAGGTCTGGATTAATATCAGGGAGGAGTAAAAGCCTGAATCAGAAGCTCATGTTATACACCCTTCGACTTTTTATTTGGAACATTATGACACCGATCCAAATAATTTGTACAGCATCAGCAGCTGTTAAATTTAACTTTGTGTAAATAGTTTTAAGTGCATTTTTAACATTAATGTTATTTAATGTGAACAGGCATGGGGCAGGGGGAGAGAGATAATGTCCTTACACTACACTGAAATACAATTGTAAAGTTCTCATTTGTATTCTATGAACTTTTCAGGTTTGATCTGAAAGTTGAACACTGTACAGAATGTTCTCTGTGTATGCAAAACAACTACCACTTATATTTGTTCTAGAACCATAGTTCCCAATGTGGGGCAATTCAATTTTTAAGGGGGGCAATTTGAGAATGAGTTAGACCAAGTTAACGCCCTTTTAGGGTTCCTCCACATGAATAGGAGTTCACTTTTTGAATAATAAGAATTATATATCATGGGGGGTGGGCATCAGGATTTTAGAGATGCTTAGGTATGGCCAAAAAAGGGGTTGGGAAGCACTGTTCTTGAATATTCAAACCATTTCACATTTATCCTCTTGCTGTGGTGCTTATAGCGACCCTGCAAGGTAGATTGGTATTATTAATCCTAGTTGCAGATACAGAGCTAAGGCTGAGATTAAGGCAAAGTAGCAAGTTGATGGAAGACGTGAAACTTGAACCAGAGATTCTCTTGGTTCATAGCTATGAGTCTTAGCTACTAGGCTACACCAATTCTTTGGTGTATTGTTTGTGCACGTGTAGGTTCTATGAGAAATTCTAATTTCTTGTTCTCAACAACAGGATTCCATCCATGTGTCCTGCTGCTTTGATATGAACCCAAGGATGAAAGGGGGAAATGTAGGGAAGGTAGCAACACACCTGAGGTGAAATGCACATACAGCACATGCAAATGAGTGTGCCAATGTCTGCAGTGGGAAAGGAAACTCTTCACTACTGCGAGTGCATCTGCAAAAGGACATCCAGCAGAGTTCCTCCAGTTGTAAACAACCTGGTGAGTTTAGGTTCTCCTTGCCTAAAGGCTAAATTATATTTTACTTCAGGCATAGCCAAACTCGGCCCTCTAGATGTTTTGGGACTACAACTCCCATCATCCGTGACCACTGGTCCTGTTAGCTAGGGATCATGGGAGTTGTAGTCCCAAAACATCTGGAGGGCTGAGTTTGCCTATGCCTGTTTTACTGTGAGAAGACTGCAGCCTACCTTGTATACAAAATCATTTTTATTTTGGATCAACTCAGTATGGTGAAAATGATAGTAAGTACAGTGGTGCCTCGCAAGACGAAAAGAATCCGTTCTGTGATTCTCTTTGTCTAGCGGTTTTTTCGTCTTGCGAAGCAAGCCCATTGACAGATTAGCGGATTAGCGCTATTAGCGGCTTTTAGCGGCTTATCTGCTGATTGGATCAGCTGATAAGCGGCTTAACGGCTTAGAAAAGGGGGGGAGGGGAAAAAACCAGCAGGAACTCGCAAGACATTGTCGTCTTGCGAAGCAAGCCCATAGGAAATTCGTTTTGCGAAGCACCTCCAAAACGGAAAACTCTTTCGTCTAGTGAGTTTTCCGTCTTGCGAGGCATTCGTCTTGCCGGGCACCACTGTATAAGCCAGAGTATTGATTTACTGAATGCCCATCCTTTCCTGCTTATTTGGATACATTTCAATTAGTACTGCCCACAGATGTCTGTTTGGAGGGATGCATGTGACTGGATACAAGTTGGATTCATGCCTGTTATTGCTCATGCAAATGACTGGTGAAGGGAGATGTCGAACTACTATTGCAGAGAGGTAGGGTCAGCCCAAGACATTTTGACACCTGATGAGAATGACAAGATGGTGCTCCCCCTGCAGGGGAGGAGTGAAGTTCTACACTGGGGGAAAGGGAGGGGGAATCTAATCAACCTATTCACCTTAAAGGGCAGCCTCCACCATTTTATCCTTAGGGGTAGGAGAAGACCAGCAGTACCTCCTCTTCACCAAGAGACCACTGAGGAGGAGGCAGATCTGGGTTACCAGGATTGTGCCGCAGTCATTGCTGCTACCTGGGCAGCCGCAGTGGCTGAAGCATTCATTAGACATCAGATCTGCTGGCTCTGTGGATCCTGCCGCTTGAGGCAGTCACTTCACCTTGCCTCATAGGTGGGCCGGCCCTGCAGAGAGGGTAGGATGCAAGACAGCCTTACATCCAGGTCATATAGTTTCAGCCTAAAAAAACCCAAACGTAACAGCATGCATTTGGTAAATACCACATCTCCAAGATACTATTCTGGGGCATGGTATTGAATTGGCATTGAATTAATAAATTATATATTTCCCAGCTCTCTGCTTTTGACCTGGGTGTAGTACTTAATGCTGGAGTACAACCTTGGTACACAGACTACCCTATAGAGATGAGACATGGCCAAGTTTATCTAACACTGAAAATACCTGCTGAATATGGCTAGTCTGGAGAGGCCATTATGCCTGAAGCCTTGCAACTTTATGTCATGATCTGTCCTCCTTGAGCCAATCTGTAAGTATTACAGAGGTCACCACCTGTACCATATGTTACCATAATGAGTGGAGCAGGATTAAGGAGGTTTACAAATCCCTCTAAAGCCTAAGCGAGGAAGATGTAGGGTTTTTTGAGGGAACCATAGCTACAATAATGGTCATAAACTCGATCACACAGCAACAAAACCAGAGGCAAAAATACAAAGCTGGACAACATGTATCACCAAAATTATCTTTTAAAAAATTGCAACTGTAATATTAAAGTAAATCATAAGATACAAGCAAGTAGTACCAATTCCTGCACACCAGAATGTCATTATTTGATTTTGTTTTCATATCACCTCCTTTCAGGGTGGTGAAATAACTATTTTAGGTAGTTATCTTCATGTTGATTTGGCCATTTGCCATCTTTCATGGTCTTTCAGTGGCCCTGAATTTAATAGTATTAACAAATCCAAGCTTAGTAGATCCTTTTATACAGACCAAAAAAATGACAATCCAACTAGCAACAGAACTGCCATTTAGCTACAAATCTTGAAACAAATGAAAATCACTTTAAAGGTATTTCCTAGAACTACATAATTACCTCAGACATTGTGTCAGTCCATGCTTTGTGTTAACCAGAGAATGCAAACCATAGCTTGGGCTTCTAAACATTAATCAGGCAAACAATCGTGTCAGGTTCCTGCATGCTTTCATTGTCCAACCTCTTAGTTTCGTAAGTTCACTACTCTTTGTACAGCAGCCTTTGGAGGCAAAGAAATGGTTGTAAAAATGGCTTGTTGATACCGCAGCAAACCATAGATGACACATACGGGCATCTCCCACTTACGTGGGGATTCCATTCTTGTGTACGGCGTGTACTGTATACATGCAACCATTATAGTGGGGAACATCATCTACAAAGCCTGTAAACTTCCTCTAAACTTCTGGAAACCCATGAAAAAAATTTTAAGAGCCAGCAGCACTTACCAGCCTAGTACTTCAAACTGTGGTTTCAGATTATGAGTGGTCTGCTGATTGCAAATCATGGTCTGCCAACTCTGACCTCACCCCTCACCACAGGTTACACTGCTTTAACCACAGTTTGGTCTTAGCCTTGAATTAAACATGTAAACCTGAGAAGTAGTGCGGTGAAAGGGAGGTTCTTTATCTCTACCCAATACATTGTATGGATGTTGGGTGTTAGAAGAGGGGTTGCACCTCTGGTGAGGGACACATCATGTTCCTTCTGGGGTAGTATGTCCACTTTTTATCCCTACCCTGTACTCAGCTCTCTCTCTGCAGCTCCCAGAAGCTGTCAGCATGCGACAGTGGCCACACCCCAGGAAATGGCTGGCTGGCTAAACTAGGAGAGGATAGCCAATGGGTCTTAAACCCCCTGTGAGTTAGGGACTTCCCCTGCATGTGAAGACAAGCTCTGGCAGATTGAACAGACGAGACTAATAGTGGATCCAACAGCCAAGAAGGCGGTTTCTGCATGTGCTGTAGAGGGGCAGATGGGGCTGGTCAACCTAGGAAAGTAGTCTGTCTAGGAGAAGGAAAACTGATACTAAATCTCTACTGCCTTGTATGATATCTTTGGGAGTAGAAAAGTAGGAAACCCTCAAGCTAATTCCGCCGCTCTTCCGGGTCAAAGGAGCGCCCGCGCGCACATGCTATTTCCGGCGCTCTTCTGACCCAGAAGTTGGTCCCTGCTGCAAGAAAAAAAATGGCGCCGTGAAAAAAAAGCACAGAATTCCCACGCCGATCCACAGAACGGCCATGGGCCGGTTCCAGGAAGCTCATGGGCCAGAAACAGCCCATGGGCCTTAGGTTGCCGACCTCTGAACTAAACCATAGTTTTACTTAGTATATTGTCTGAACCCAGGCTCATAGTTTATCTCCTCCAAATCTTTGCTCTAGCTTGTGGTTTGACTGGACCGAGACAAACCATGAGTCTGGGTTTGGGTGATATGCTAAGTCAAACCATGGTTTAGCTCACAGCAACAGGACCAGAGAAGCAGCAAATAAGCTATGATCCCCTCTCTCAGAACCCCTACATCTGCACTAAGCCATGGTTTAACCAGGCTACATTGTTGCAACAATTACAATTGATATTAAAGGATCATATTGTTACACGCTTCCATTATAATTTTTAAAGTATACATTATTTACACTGGATCATGTTGAGGACCCTCAAAAGTGCTTCCTTCCTACATGCCTGTAGCTCTGTTTTGTTTCTATGAAGACAAAATTGTTTTATCCAGCAAGGAGGCAACATCTGCCCATTTTTAATATTTCAGGCTGACTTTTTAACCACTCAAAATGCAGTTTCTTTTATGTAGGCTCAGCCTGAAGCAAGTTTATGATGTAAGTGAGAGAGAGGGTCTCTGAGGGAACAGTTCTCTGTTCACTGGCATTTCAATTCTCAATGGCTAATCACTACACAGCAGTCTCAATAACTGTTGGCACAAAATAGGTGGAGATCAGGTCTCTCTAAGCACAAATATGCCAGGAAGACTTGTTCCAGATACCAGCTTCTCTGCAATATTATACATCCTTTTAAGACTGATTTTTGTTATTGCTTAAATTAGAAGGATTCTATCCTTGATTTTTTGCAAATGTGGTAGAGGGATGGCACTACAATAATGAATATTTTTATACATTCTGGATTTAGACAAAATAAATGAAAGGAATAATTCTGTTCTGTACTCCTAACAGACCAGAATAAAGACACTGTAAAAACATCCGGGGGGGGAGGGAGAGAGAGACAAAGAATTAGAGTATGTTTGAAAAGAGAGTTTTAATATTATCTCTATGAAACTTGAAAGCAGATCAGCTATGGAATATTATTCACATTCCTACGACTGTCTGGTCCCTTTACCTTTACCACTGTTACTATCATGAAAAGAGATAAAATGCTGAAGGAAAAATTAAGTCTAGGTTCCAGATTTTAATGTGTAAACTTTTACGTACTGTATATCACAGCTGGCATATATGTGTATATTCTGCAGATGTGATTACTGATAGGAGGAAGGTAATGTCTCCTTCCTTATAAATGTGTTTCTGTAAGAACAGATTTGTACATCTAACTGTTTTTGGTTTATATGTTAAAATAATTAGCTACCTATTGCTAACACAAAATGGAAAAACCTCAACAGTAACTATGTCATGAATCCTCAAACCCTTTATTATTTACAACTTTAAAATGCAGTTTATAGGACTGTGGCGCCTCTGTCCCTGCCATCTTTAAAAAATGCAAATTACTTATAAAGTACCTATTTCATTATAAATACGTATTTTGATCTAAGCTGCTCCTCAATAGCGTGTGTGTGTGTGTGTGTGTGTGTGTGTGTGTTCCTGCAATTGCTATGACCATTATGGTCAAAACACCAACAATAAATGAAGCATGACCCCCATTTTTATAAAGTACATCAGTAACAGAATTAAAGAATTCAGAAAGGATCCAGTAGCTAAATGTTGGCCCAACACAGGTTTTCATTCTATAGACAGGGGCAAAGCACAGAAGCCGAAATCATAAGTCCACTGGCGGAGGAAGAGGAGTGCGGGGGGAGCGCACCACCCCTGGCAGCGCGATCCAGTGGGGTGCCATCGCGGCTGCCCCTCACCCGCGCAGGCGGCATGCCATGCCCCAGGATGCACGCCGCACCCCTGTGGGCGACGCGCCCCGCCCCCGTGACATGCACTAACCCCCCTCCTACTCTCTGCCCCCCCCCGGTGCTGGAGCATGAAGCTCCACCACTGCTTAAACCTTACTGTTGTCTTATGCCCAAGAATAAAGGTGCACATTGATGTTCAACTCACAGTTCAATCCTATGCCTATCCAGAATTAAATCCCACTATGTTCAGTGGGATTTAATCCCAGGTAAATTTCATGGGACTGCAGCCTCAAAGAGCCTTCAAGTACTAGTGAACCAGTATCCTCATCTGCAGTTTATATTTTCCTAGCAACACTACAGAGTTTTGCATTCCCCCTGGCACTATCCCGATTTAAAAAAAAAGAGAGGAGTCAAAGTGAATTATTTCTTAGAACTAACTGCTTAAAGCTACTTCCTTGCTTAGAAATACAGCAAATCACAGAAATTAACTACAGTTTTGGCTTCTGTCAACCTGTTACATTTTAAAACAATCATTTGGGAATTAAGGTTACAATTTAATAATAATAATAATAATAATAATAATAATAATAATATTTATTTATTTATTTATACCCCACCCATCTGGCTGGGTTTCCCCAGCCACTCTGGGCGGCTTCCAACAGAATATTAAACAGAATAAAACTTCAACAATTAAAAACTTCCCTAAACAGGGCTGCCTTCAGATGTCTTCTAAAAGTCAGAAAGTTGTTTACAGTGGTGCCCCGCAAGACGAATGCCTCGCAAGACGAAAAACTCGCTAGATGAAAGGGGTTTTCGGTTTTGCTTTGCTTCGCTAGACGAATTTCCCTATGGGCTTGCTTCACAAGACGAAAACGTCTTGCGCTTTTTTTTAAAAGCTGCTTGAAGAGGCGCAGTTGCGACGGACCGTGCTTCGCAAGACGAAAAACATCGCAAGACAAAAAGACTCGCGGAACGAATTATTTTCGTCTTGCGAGGCACCACTGTATTTCCTTGACATCTGGTGGGAGGGCATTCCACAGGGTGGGCGCCACCACTGAGAAGGCCCTCTGCCTGGTTTTAGAACACTGGGGGATAGGCAGAGTTTTCATTTGCCATACAATGACCATTAGGTGTACGAGAAATGTTAACATATTTATATTTATATATATATTTATTTATATTTATAGAAGAGCTTCATATATTATCCTCTGTGCTGAGGCCATAAAAGTGTTAGTTTTCAGTCTGTAGATCTAGTTTTTATATATATCTTCATATTTTACATCATACTTTGCTAGAGAGTGTCTGTCAAATCAACTGCTTCACTACTAAGCTAAGCTATATTTTTTGTTCTAGATCAGAAACCAAAATAATAGCAATTTACTGCTCTAAATTGCTTAGTTTGTATAGGGTCATATGCGTAGCCTATAAACAGACATTTTAAATATGCAGTTGCAGTTAAAATTCTTATTTAAAAGTCTTATTAATTTACTGTCTTCTCAATTTTAATCTTGGGTTTAACCTATGTCTACCAGGGGTCTCCATCCTTTTTTGGTCCAAGAGCACATTTGGAAATCTGAGAAACTGTTGTGGGCACCACCACAAAATAGCTGTCAATAAATCTTCCTTCAGCCAAAGACCTGCTTGAATAGGAACCTTTCCACCTAGTTCCTAAAGGTGTATAATAAAGGCCAGGTAAGGCTTCCTATGGAGAGCATTCCACAAATGGGGACCCACTGCAGAAAAGGACTGTTCTTGTATATGTAGAATATAGAATGGAATGGAATGATAGTTTCTAAACACTTATTATCCACATGACTAAATGGACTAGTGGGTGTTCACTTTTCCTTACAGTGCAACAGCATGCATGCTTTTTCCTACTAAGGAACAATAGCTATGGGGGGAAATAGTTAAGCACAAAACAGCTTTCACAACTTATATCGTAATACATATTGGCTTTCAGACTAACACTTCATCCTTCAAACTGTTTGCCCAGCTTGCCGTTAGCTCTCTGGGACTATTTAAATAATAATTCTAGCAAAATACTTTCGACTGGTTTCAATGATTTCTTTTGGCATTTACCCCACAGTTTTTAGCTACCAAGTTCTTCTGCCTGCTTCCAGTCAAGAACAGAGAAACAGACCACAGATGCAAAATGAGCATGACAGTTAAGGTAGGAGGCATAAAAATTAGCTAAGACTTACTGAATACATAAATATGGAAATCTGTTTGCAGCCACTGTACCATGTGCATTTAGAGGACCTGATTTCACACACATACTTTGAATGGGCGCAATCCAGCCAAATTTAGGTTTTTCTAAACCTTACTAATTTCAGGCATGTGGTTAATTCTCTCAATGAATCAAATAAGGGTCTGAATTTGGGTTGCATCATGCCAGATACTTTAAAATACCACAATGATTTACTTTCAAGGAGCCTGTGAACTAGATTTTTTTTTATTTCATTTATGAATCGCTTCCTATGAGGCATCCTGAAGTGCTTTACAATGTAATACAAACATATATTAAACAGTAACATACATAAAACAGGTAGAACAACTGTATGTACGCACACGCACGCACACAGAGTTTTTTTTAAAAACAGCACCACATACATCAAATCAAGTCAAGTCCAATCCAAACAGGTACCAACTGGTAGATAAGCAGATACCTAGATAAATAAGATAAAGTGATATATTTTTGAAAAGCTACCCGCTTGCATGGTAGCTTTTTAGTTTTGGATTTTGTTTCGCAGAGCAAATATTATGTGGCATTATACTGCCTTTTATATTATCATGCATTATTTTCTCCATCTGCCTTTCTTGCTTCCCCACCCCCAGTTCTTTCCCCTGTCTTTTTTTACTATATTGGGAAAGCAACCCATAGCTAAATGTTTAAACAACATCTGCAAGGGCATTATTAAATCATGCCTGAGCATGGGAAAAAAGCAGACCAACCCTTGAAACATGACGATCCCTGATTGATTTTAGATTGCTCAAGTCGGAGAGTATAATTTGGGAAGGTTTTAACATTTATAGCCAAGTACTTGTGTTTATTGTAACTTTGATTGCTCATAAAAGTATCCATGTTATCACACGGATTCACAACTCAGCATGTCCACTTAACTGTAACATAAGCAACAGCGGAGTGATCTAAGAAAGTCAGATGCATATTTAACCAACCTGCCTGGTACTCAAAAATTAACCTGAATTGTCGTTTAGCCCTCAGATCCTGGCTGTGCATAGCGACTGCAATCTCCTTTCAGTAACAGCAGGAAACCTCAGACCCAGGGGCCAAATGCAGGCCTCTATTTGGCCCTTGGAAATCTTTCCAGCCTACACTCTCCTCAAGCCACACCCTCGTTGAGTGCTTTTGCTTGGCTGGATGTGTCCTTGGTTCCTCTTGCTTGCTTGAAAGTGTCTCTGTGTGTACAGAAATCTGACTTTCACACAGCTGGAATGTAACCTACTTTACAAATTTAAGAGTCATGCGCACTGTTCTACCAACTTTTGCATATACCCCGCCCACCAGTGGAATGTGGCCCCTGGAAGGTTTCTCACAAGGGAATGTGTGTCACTGGTTGAAAAAGAGCTCCCTCCCTTGCATTAGGAAGAACAATTGCTGAAGTACCACAGCATCAGCCAGCTGAATTGAAGATCAGGCTTAAAATTTAGCAAAGTAAAATGAAAAGGTGCACAATGCCAGATTTCTCTGGATGCAGTTCACCTCTGGCATACTGAAGTCAAGCTACACCAGGGGTTGTCAACCTGGCCCCTACCGCACACTTGGATTTTAGGTGGGCTGTAGGGGGTTCTAGGGCACAAGCAGTGCTCCTTCCACCGAGCACTGGAGGGCAGTAAGGAAATTTTACCATCAAGAAAGATGCATTAGTGGGCGGTAGGTATAAAAAGGTTGACTATCCCTGAGCTACATGATAATTATAGCCAACTCAAGTGTTGTGACAAAATCCAGGCTGGAGGAATCCATGGCACCTGCTTTTTGCAGCGGCTAGAATTATCTGAGAAAATGGACAAGATGTGCAAGACAGCAGGCTGACCACTGGTGTGGCACATCTTCCACATTCAAAGTCCTCCACAGGCTATTGTTTTTTGCGACAAGGTTCCCCAGGGCAGGGTCCTTAGATCCTGGGAACAAGCCAAGGTTGCCAACTTGAATAAAATGGGGGGGGGGAGGGCAGGTGAGCTCCATCCCACATAATCAATCACATGATGCTGTGCATGCACACCATTTGAATGGCTATGCCCATCAACTTGGGGTGGGGGCGGTGTTCCCCTCAAATATTTTATTGGGGGTGACAAAGACCCCCCCGGTCCCTAGCAGCTGGCTCCTATGGACCAAGCCACTGTGCCAGGATGCAGAAAGCAGATTGTTAAGAATAAAAGCAGGTTATGAGCAAATCAGATATTAGTTGGGTTGTAAAAGGTTTGTGGGGAACTAAATTGTCACCAGCGTGGTCTTGATGGATTTAGTACCAAATATATGAAATATCCATTTGGATTATTGATAAAGAATCAAAGGCTATCCATGCTAGGCCTATGAGTGTCCCATTTCTACCATCTCCCCATAGTGCTCACTAATACACGTTTCAGAAGAAGCTCAAATTCCAGGGGCAAATGTTTGTGGCTCAAAACCACTATGGTTTCGTATTGTATGCTTTTATTGATTTCATGATATTATTTTCAGGTTTACTGCTTAGAGGTTTTATCTTTTTGTACATAGAAAGGCGATTTTCTAATCTCTAGCTATAATCTTAAATTATAGTATGCTGCTTATAATCTTAAAGTATGCTGCTTTTTAAAATGATCAGGATGGTCTTGGTTTAGGCAATCTTGAGTAAAACCAATGCAAATTCTCATGTCCACCGAATAAAACAACAAGGATGTTCTCAGAAAATTAAAGTACGTAAGCAATATTAAACTTAGAAACATCCAAAATATGATACAAGAAATCATGTAAACATTTTCAAGAAGCATTATGAAAAACTCTCTTTTTTGCAGAAGCACCATAAAATCTGGCATTCCTAGTTTATTTCCAGTATCATGCTACCAAGACATGAGTTTGGGTTTTTCATACACACTTCACATATTCCCACATGTTGTGTTGCTGCCAATAATTCATGACTGATCTACACCCAGGCTGCCCTTCAGCATTTCATTTAATCTCTGCAACGATGATTTACAATGACTCATCATTAATACAAAAATGTGTGTTAACAAGTTTTGAAAGATCTAAAAAAAGAAGACATTTCCTTAGAGTTGTGGCTGAACGACTTATGAACCAATTGAATAAAGAGAAAGCAAACCATAAATGATAGTTACAGATAGGTAGCCGTGTTGGTCTGCCATAGTCAAAATAAAAAAATTCCTTCCAGTAGCACCATAAAGACTAACTAAGTTAGTTCTTGGTATGAGCTTTCGTGTGCATGCACACTTCTTCAGATACCATAAACAATAGGTTAGCTCTCCCCTAGTAGCAAACAGGTTTAAGAAAAAATATAAATTTACAGAATAGCTATTTGTATGCCTATTATTTCCACAGTCCCTAACCTTACATATAAGACTTTTCACTGTGTCCAGTTATTTCAATCACACTTAGAAGTAGTCAAAGCAGCCCAGCATCATCTGGTGGATAGAGACCTCAGGAGCAATCCACAAACCTAGTGCACTGTGTGCTGTTGACCTGACATGTCCTTCCTCCCCCTGCACCAGTGCAGACAACTGCTGAGCCCTAGCAGCACCCAGGCATAGCCAAGATCCAGACAGCAAGTGCCTAAGTTGTCCCCAGCTGCTGCAGGGGAACCATCACAAAAGTTTCCAGATAGAAGAGAAGAACTGGCATGTTTAACAGAGCCTCTGGGCTTTGCTCTGTCCCAATCCTAGGGTTCAGTTGATACCTCAGTGAGGTAGAGTTGCATCAGCTCAATGTAGCCTGACCACAGTTCTCTCTACGCCTGTTTCACTCCTGTGCTATGAACCATATGTTCAGAGCAGGTGGGCATAGACTTGGCCACAGGAGCTGTATATTTCATGCTCCTAGACTAGCAGCAGGTAAAGTTCAAATCCCACTTGTGATGGATCTTGGGCATCCCAATGTCTCAAACTTAGTTCTCTATTAATAAAACAACAAGGTCATCTTCAGGGATTTGTTAGGCATTTCACGTCACATATAGCAGTGTTATACATAAATGACCAATAGTAGTTATACCTTCCTCAAGTGAAATTTTGATTCACTTGTTTCTTCATTCCTCATATCATGCCAGCTATTTCTGAAGCTATCATATGGAAGCCTACTATGTCTTTGATTTTCTTTTGTTTTTTGGAACTAACAGTGGAATCAAAACAGCAAAATGTCACCCCTGATACACTCAGGCTTTAAGCACATGCTTAGTTAATTCTCTTGTTTTGAACCACTGTGGTGGGACAATAAGCAGCACAACCTAATTGCAATTCCATGGGATATTTCTGTTTTCATCCTACGTGCGCTCTCTCTCTCGCTCTCTCTCTCTCTCTCTCTCTCACACACACACACACACATTATAAATACATACCCGAAACAATGCCAAAGTAAAATGCTTCAATGATAATAAAATTTACACAATGGTTTAAACAGTTGAAAGACCATCACATACATTATCTTGCAATCCTTACAACAACCTGCAAAGTATGTCAATATCATATCCTCATTTGCAGATGAGGCTAAAGCTCAGAGAGATTGGATTGCCTAAACCACCATACAAAAAAGTCAAACCTGGGACAACTTGCAAGTAAAGACACCTAAATGTATATGTGTATACAAATACAGACACACACAAATAATACACCTATATTTTTGTTTTACAGAAGTGATACTTAACATCTTAAGTCATGGGGCAGGAGCTAAAGGGGCTCAGGGACTGTTTGTAGACTGCAGAAGTCTGATTCTCCCGCTCCCATTTTAAGAGCCTGAGAGTCACTGAGAGGGAGGGACTGGCCTTGGGAAGGTTGATGTTGTTGCAGAAAGACAAGTGGATCCCCCAATAAGGAAACTGCAGTGTGTTGTCCAGAACCACAGTACAGAATCCACAGGCTCTCAGGAGCTAGCCAAAATAATTTCAGGGGCTAGATGTGTCACACTGATAGCATTTTGCTGCCAGCAGGCCCATCCCTGTTCAGAAACATCCTGTGTCATTAAAATGCACAAATTACATTTTAGGAAGCTATCCTAAACCACATCTGTTCCCCCCAGGATATTACATGTTAGTCATACCCACCATTCGTAATTGTTGATAAAATATTATCTATGTTTAAAATCTATTCTCACAGGCTAGAATCATTCACAGGCTCCACCTTGCAAGGTTCTCAGAATGTGACTTCTAATAAAAGCTGATATAAACAAACACATGGAGAATATATACTTTTAGGCCAGTCTAGGAGAATGTATGCAATGGTTAACAAGCAGAGTCAAAGAAGCAGTTGTAGGCAAGGATTGACATCTTATCCAAATGAGGCGAACAAAAAGGAACACAAACTTTGGCTAAAGATGTGCAGGCAGACAATAAGAGATGCAAAAGAAGGATTTGTTAAAAATATAAAAGCCAGCAACAAACAATTCCTTAAATATCAGTAAAAGAACACTGGCTAGAGAGGCAGTTGGTGCTTTGGATAACAAGATAATCAAAGGAGGAGCATAAACAAATTACAGAGAAGTTGAATGAATCACTGGCATCTGTTTTTACAGTGGAAGATATAGGACAGATCCTGCCTGCAGTAACTTTCACAGGAAAGGAGTCTGAGGAACTGAGGCAAATAGTGGTGAAGTGAGAACAAGTGTTAGGCCTTACTGACAAAATAAAAAATGACAAATCACTGGGTCTGGAATGGATAGCATGTGAAATTGCTGATTTTCTAACAAAAATATGTAAATTGCCCCTAAGCTAACCAACCTGGAAACTGGTCAATGTAACAACATTTTTTTAAAAAGGGATCACAGGAGATCCTGGAAATTTTAGGCTGGTTAGCTTAGCACAGGGGTCAGCAACCTAAGGCCCATGGGTCAGAAGCAGCCCGTGAAGGTAGTTTGACCGGCCCACAAGCCGCCCCCCAACTGAGCTGCCTGCTCACGCCCTGTGCTAAACCAGTGCAGCGCAGCACGGGGATTCGCTTCCGTGGCACCGAAGCTCACGTCTATGCAGATATTGAAAATGGCAGGCGCGCGCGATCCGGCCCAGGCAAGATAAACCTTGCTGACCCTTGGCTTAGCATGTGTTCCAGGAAAACCAGTGTCTCACTGAGCATATAGAACAGGGTCAGCAAACTTTTTCATCAGGGGGCCGGTCCAATGTCCCTCAGGCCTTGTGGGGGGCTGGACTATATTTTTTTTTGGGGGGGGGGAATGAACTAATTCCTATGCCCCACAAATAACCCAGAGATGCATTTTAAATAAAAGGACACATTCTACTCATGTAAAAACACACTGATTCCCGGACCTTCCACGGGCTAGATTTAGAAGGCAATTGGGCCAGATCCAGCCCCCAGGCCTTAGTTTGCCTACCCATGATATAGAAGAACAAGTCTTGCTGAAGCAGAACTAGGATGGCCTCTGCAAGGGTAAGTTCTTTAAATGTGTAAACAAGCATACAGAGGTGATCCAGTTGACATAATGTACTTGGGCTTTCAAAAAGCTTTTGACAAACTACCTTACCAAAGACTCCCAAAGATGCTCAGTAGTCATGAATTAAGAAAAGAGGCCCTTTTGTAGATCAGGAACTGGTTAAGCAACAGGAGAGGAGGAATAAATGGTCAGTTCTCCCAAGGGATGAATGTGGGAAGTGGAGTCCCCCAACAGTTGATATTGTGATCTATACTCTTTAACTTGTTCATAAATAATCTAGAACTAGGGGTGTGCAGTGAGATAGCCACATCTACTGATGATATAAATTTATTCAGGGTGGTTAAAACAAAAATAGATTGTGAGGAACTGCAAAAGGATCTCTCCAAATTGAGTGAACGGGAAAGGAAATGGCAAATGCAATTCAATGTAAGCAAGTTCAAAATGATGTACATTGAGTTTCTAAAATGGCGCTGTAGGTTAAATCACTGTGCCGCTTGGGCTTGCCGATCAAAAGGTCGGCGGTTTGAATCCCCACGACGGGGTGAGCTCCCGGTGCTCGGTCCTAGCTCCTGCCAACTTAGCAGTTTAAAAGCACACAGTGCAAGTAGATAAATAGGTACCGCTCTGGTGGGAAGGTAAACGGCGTTTCCATGCGCTGCTCTGGTTTCACCAGAAGCAGCTTAGTCATGCTGGCCACATGACCCAGAAAAACTGTCTGCGGAAGCGGACAAACACCAGCTCCCTCGGCCTGTAAAGCGAGGTGAGTGCAGTCGTTCGTGACTGGACTTAATTGTCAGGGGTCCCTTTACCTTTACCTAAATTTCACATATATGCTCAAGGGGTCAACTGACAGTGACCAATAAGGAATGAGACTTGGTACTGTAGTGAAGGTACTGTAGATCAATGAAGGTGTTGACCTAGTGTACAATAGCTGTCAAATCCCAGGTTAGAGATCATCAGGAAAGGGGTTGAAAACACAGCTGTGACTATCACAATGCCATTAAGCAAATCTTTGAATACTGTGTACAATTCTAGTCACCTCACCTCAAAAATTGTATCAAAGAACCTTGGAAAGTCTCGGAAAATGGCAATCAAAATGACTGAGGGGATGAATCAACTCTCCTAAGTGGGAAAGTTACTGCAGTTGGGGCTTTTCCTTTAAGAGAAAAGGCAATGAAGGAGAAATGAAAGAGGTATATAAAATTATGCAGGATGTGGAGAAAGTGGGAAGAAAAACACATAATACTAGAACTTGGGAACCCAATGAAGCCTTATATTGGAAGATTCAGGACAGATTAAAGAAAGTACTTTTTTACACAGCTCATAGTCTATGGAATTCCCCCCACAGGTGGTTGGCCACCATCTTGAATAGGTTTAGAAGAGGATTTGGCTAATTCATGGAAGATAAGACTACTTCTATGGAAGACAAGGCTACTAGCCACAATGGCCCTACTTTTCCTCCACTGACAAAGGCAGTAAGCCTCTGAACCAGTTGTTGAGAATTGCAAGTTGGAGAGAGTGCTGTCCGACTGAGGCTAGGGACAATGGGACTTGTAGTCCAACAACATCTGGAGAGGGCCACAAGCTGGCCACCCCTGCTTTAGACTTTCAGCAGCATAGTTTAAATATCCTTGTGTCATTCATACTGTAGCCACATGTTCCTACTATGGTCATGATTCAACCAAAGTTAACTAACCTCCACTGAGTTCAGTGAAATAGATTTTAGTATGCGATTAGTTCTTGATTTAAAATAAAGGGGAGGTAAATGTAGCTTCACCTCATCTGGATTGGGTCAAATTTTGGGGCCCACAGGCAAGCAAACCAAATACATTTCTCATAATATCAGAAGTATACACAACCCCCCCCCCAAGTTTCTCTTATTTGCAAAATTGCGTACAAGATTGAAGGACAAATGTACTAAGACACAGAGGCAATATACATTAGTAAATCTGCATCAAGTGTGCTTTCGTATTATGATGTCCCTATTAGTGATTAATACATATATATATATTCTAATTATTTGAGAATATTTAAACATGGTATTATAAAAATATATCAGGACGTGCAATTCAATATACAAAGCATTCTGTGTTTTTCATTATTCAACACATTTAAAAGGCTACAACAAATAGATCTCCCATGACTGCTGTAGGGTCACAGAAATTGATAACCCTTACAAGCTATATTATGGGAGTCTGCCTGTGTCTCACAGATAGTGCACTTTGTGAATTAATCCTCTGAAGGCAAATATATTGTAAGTAGCTTGTTATCTCCAAAGTACTAAATTGAAGAATACATGGGATTATATTGACAGAAATTACATTTTCTGTAATGGGGTTTAATATATCTGAAACGTCTCCCATCGGTCCCTAGTCACACTCTGACAGAGAAAGGTTGGTTAATGCAGGTGCAGTAAGGCATCAAAACCAAATTTATTCACTAAAATGGATTAGGCCATGTAATTAAAGCTTCAGCAATATTAATCTCTGACACTTACTGAATAATATAAAATACTTTTGTCTAGAAACTGGCCCTCTCCCATTTCTCCTCTCCCCTACCCCACCAGGCTTTGAGCTTGCTGTGGACATTTTCTGGATATTACTTCAAAGAGGGTAAGGTTTCCACATCGTAAACACTAATCAAAAAATATTAGGACAATTAATTAGATACACTTAATTTTACACTGCATTAGATTTCAGTATGCTCCAGATATAAGCCTTGTTCTGGTATACAGTGTGAAACCTGCATTTCTGTGCAAAACATATGGCAATACATTAAATCATTTTTTTTAAAATGGTGATCTTTTTGCTAACTTAGGACCCATGTAATCAGAAACAGCAAAAGCTTAATATTTTTAAGGAGCCTTTTTTTTTCTTTCTCCCAAAGCAAGATTTGGGGCAGATTTGTTCCAGGTTGCTCCCTTTTATGCTGTAAAGCAATTTTAGAACCAGCTTTCTCAGATCATGGGTGTGGTCCCATGCTCAGTTTGCTTAACTTACATTGACTTTAATGGGATTTAAACAGCTTGTATGCTGTGTCGCAAGAGCCGTGAACATACTTTAATACAAATCAAGCCAGAATGAACCAATGACTATAGAAGAACTATAATAATGGTTAATTTATTTGTAATTTCCTAGCAATAGAGAAATTGACTGCTTGAAAGGTGACCTAAAATAGATCCATTCTAGCCAGGCAGCAGGCGCCACACAAATAGTTATACATCGAAATCTAACTATTTCCCAAGTTATGAGAAAGCAAATATCTATAATCCTGAAGGAGTAGAAGAACCCTGAAGGAGTAAAATAACTAGTTCCCCTAGCTGAAAACATCACTGAGGCGATGCTGGTTTTGTACCCATAAACTAGCAAAGAAATGTAGGCTACTGCATCATCTCAATGCAAACCATTAGCTGCAGGCTGCCAGAGGCTGGAATACTGATTGTGTGCAAACATTAAAGCACAATTACTTACCAATTGTTCACTTGAAGTATTGTGAGCCCCGTGTCTTGTGCCAACTGCTTTTTCTGTTCTTCTGAAGGGTAAGGATGCTGTAAGATACCAAAGTATATGTACATAAATATTATATATACATACATTAAACGATAATTTTATCAGCTATCTTAGTCGAATCGTAAAAGTGCAGTATCTATAATTAAAGACAAAAATGCTGAGGTGTGTCACTCTCATAATTATTAATGGGCTACTACATCATATAATTAATGGCAGTAAAAGACAAGCCAATTATAATGATTAGTGAAGTGTAGAAAGAGCTGCTTAGGATACAAGCAAGTACTTTTGACACAGAGGGAGGGTAGTTGCAACAGTAGCACAAAGTTCCAACTCTTGTTTGACAGAATTACATACCTTATCATTTTCTGTATTTTGCACAATAGTATGTGCAACAGTCCATACTCTGATTTTATACTGATATGAGGCCTGCATCTTACTGGCAAACATTAACTTTGCTTATGAATTTTGTTCTAATGAACCAACCCAGCTACCAACTTTTGATCAAAATACTTGTGTTTTATGCACTTAAAGTGTTAAGCTCAATTGTAGTCAAGAACAAGGGCAATCATCAACTCAGAAATACAACTTCTGCTGTGAGAATTTCAGCTTTCAGTTTAGAAAATGCCCTCTCATCACATTATTTTACTTCTGCATAGCTTTATGCCATATTTATGCATGGGGCTTTTAATCCTTTGATCAAACTGGGACTCTTAAACAGGGGTTCATGGATCACCAGTGGTTCCGCATTGTGTCTGTGGGTTTGTAGTTCACAATGGGAGATGGCATATCCTTCATAATAAGTATACATATTTATTTTATATATTTTATTGCTGCTTTCATTTCTTATATGTAACTGAAATAGCAATGCATAAAATGATACACACACACACACACACACACACACATACATAGAAATGCAATTAAAACTATACAGCATCTAGCACAGTGCATTACAACAACAGGCAGAAAATTCTTTAAATGGTCTAGCAAGACCCTTATCAATTTTGAAGTGATGCATTGAGTTGGGATCCACTGTATTAAAATATTTCTGTACTTTCAGTATAAACACCACCACACCAGGAGGCTCTCAGAATCAAAACTGACTAATCTATTCTGGCCCACTTCATTAAAAACAGGAATTCAGCTCACTGTAATTTAGAATGCTATCCGCTGTCATCTTAATTCACATAATTCGCAAGACTTTCAAAATAAAATTAGATAATGATTGGGAGCTTTCTTCATGTATTTTCCCCAAAATAAATCAATATTGTCGGTCCCATAAACATTTCAAATATTACCGTATTTTTTGCACCATAACACTCACTTTTTTCCTCCTAGAAAGTAAGGGGAAATGTCTGTGCGTGTTATGGAGGGAATGCCTGCGGGTGGCAGGGGGGGGGATCTGCTGCAGTCGTGAGCAGAGGATCCATGGTTCCCCTTCCTTCCCTCCTCCGTAGTTACAAAGCATGGATCCACATGGATCCTCAGGATTTTTGCATTGGGCTACTCCAAACTCACTGTCAGATCACATGTCTGTGGCCACAGCATGAACCACAAAAATCATATATCCACTATTTCGTTTAGAATATTTTTATGGTCCGGTGCGTGTTATAGAGCGAAAAATACGGTATTTGTTCCATTACTGCTCCGTATTATTTGTTCCATATTACTATCCCAAGTAATTTTTTGGTGTTGCCATGGCTGTGATAATCAGTGCAGTGTGTGTTCATGTACTTCTGCTTCATATCACACATAATGCATTTCTCCACATCATCCTGGGGTCACATACCTGGGAACAGTTTGCATGAAGTGAGGTTGGGAAAGTGAAAATGACAATGTGAAGCAAGTGGCAACGATACCCCTGTGCAGCCACATGGCAGGCATCAGCAGTGAACTGAGTAAAAAAGCATTTGCTGGGGCCTAAGGACTGCTCTACGAGCCACTATAGAGCCCCACTAACACCTTCCCTGTTATTGCACACATGTGAAGTGATCTCCCATATCCATTAGCCAGCCTTTGGTTCAACACATGCAGGTATAGTTTCCATAAATATATATTAAATCAGATTCATTGCCCTGGAAGCCCCTTTCCGTAACCTGCATTGGTTACACACTGGGAAGAGAAAGCGTATTATTCTTTCTCAAGGGCTTCTTCTTTTCCACACATCCATGAACAAAATGGAGAGCCCCCAGATAGCCTCTTGCCCAAGGGCCCGCAAAATCCTGAACAACTTCTGCTTTGGAATTTACTTCCAAGACAAATCCAAAGCCTAGTAAAGATAATGTTGCAATGTGAGAGAATCGATGTGGAGTCAACTAATAAGAATAAACCAGACTGGGGAGGTGCTCTTAAGCTAGACTTTAGCGTTGGACAAAATTAGAAAGTTATTCGCAAATGATTTTTTATAAAACCCTCAATTTCAAGCACCATTGTAACTTAACTAACACTTTCAACATCAAGTAAACATGCTGAGAAATGTTTGCTTTTATATTTTACAGAAAGAATGAAAGAATGTGGACATTTTGGCACTTTTCACTGTGTTTATGCCTGTTCTGACTCTACAATTACAAACAAGTGGTCAGTTACAAACAAGTGGTCTTGTGCTATATCCACCTTACTTTTTGGCAGATCAATTTATAAAATGAACCTATGCAACATTTTAATTCTGGCCATCCAAATAGTGAGGGGCCTTTGTCCTAATTGTACCTATGATTGCAAAGGCCTACATATTAGGTGCACAAACAAGGTAGATCTGGTGGTATTTACTATGCACTATGAGGGTTGAGATCCTCAATCTACCCTGTCTGTCAGTTACAATGGCTTTCTAACAACTTATCTGGGGATGTGCCAACATAGTTGACTGAGAAATGCCTAAGACTGTATTCTTGTGAGTTAGTTCTCAGACTCTCTTCTATCAGGATCCGTTGTCTCTACCTACTTCTGTTCTGTAAAACACTTAGCATAATATGGCAGGTAATGGACTCTGCTTCTAGCACAGCAGGAATAATCCCTCCAGCTACATCAATGCAATGCTTCGATATGAGTTGCTAGGTTGTAGCCTTGCCAGATTGTGATGTTACACACTGTACTATCATTCTAGTCAGGGAAGGGCCATAGGTCAGTGGCAGAACATTTGCCGTGCATGCAAAAGGTCCCAGATTCAATAATCAGTATTCCCTAGCTAAGACTGGGAGGGATTCCTGCCTAAAGCCTAGAAACCCACTGCCAGCCAGTGTAGGCAGTACTGAGCTGACTGGGTATATTGCGGGTTCCTGTGTTCCTAGACATTGTGCCTTTTCTGATAATTTATGTAGGGATACAGTAGCTCTCAGAATTGTTTTTCACAACAAATTACCCTAAGTAACCTCTAATGTTGTTTTCAAATGCTTGCTGTTCAGTTTGTTTACCATTTTGTTTACTTAGGTTTAACTCTTTATTACCTCGATGTAACAACAAACACTATTTCTCTTTCTTATTTTGCTTTATACCTTGCATGTGATCTGACTTTACGTAACCAAGCAAGCTGTGCCTAATTCTATGCAGGAGCAAGAATTTTTAGCACAGCCTCGAGCTATGGGGATTGAGAAGTCTGTCGCCAATAAGCAATTTTCAATTGTTCTGGACTTTTAAAAAAATAGACAAGAACAGATAAAATTAGCCATTAGAATAATACAGCTACTGTAAAAATCAAAATAAAAAAACACCAATTACCAGAAGCATCTGAAAAAATATGTTAAACTATGGTATATTTATGGTCATCTGATTCTTCACCCCCACCCCACCCCCTCTGGTTATTGGCTTAGTGTAGCAAAAAAATGTTCAGTTTCATGAAAAACCTATAATTGCTATAATCACATGAAAGCCATGACTTCATGTAGATAATCTCTCCCAGAAAAAGTTCACTATGAGGTTGAGTTGAAAAGAATTACAGTATGTTTCAAATACCTGAAAAATTATGAATCTCCATTATAAGCTTTTTGCAGATAGCATGAATGATTCCTTCTAAACTAAGAATAAGAAACAAACAAACAAACAACAAGCACCATGGCAAAGAATCAACTTGCCACAGGCTAGGCTGCTGTAAAAACATTGAAAACCTTCTTATATTTCCACCCATGAGGCTAGTAAGGCACATGCTACAGGCAATAGCAGACAGAGCATTGCAACAGAGGAAAGAGTAAGAACCTGATAACTGTCATTTTAATAAAATAATAAAATAGGAAATTCATTTTCCACAATTGCTGACAATTCTCTTTTAATCTTTTTAGCAATAACGACTATCTTTCCACAGCAGCATCTCATACATTTTTTTAAAGAACAAAAAAAAAACCCTTGAAAACCAGTCAATAATTAACATAAGCACTGATTTCGGCTAAGAAGTATACTTATCACCAAGATCACTTGGGGATATGAAAAGAGATTGGGCCACTGCTCGATAAACAGTGACTTGAGATCTTTACTTTTGTTGTGTACATTAGCCTCATACCATTATCTCTTAAAAGCTTAATTATTTGCACACAATTGATCAAGATGGGAATTTGAGAAAGGATATGTTCAAGCCTCTGGGAAAGCTGTAACACATTAGGAGAGCAAACAAAATTACCTTTAGATCTTACAATAAGAATTAACGATTAGGACCACATATAGGGCAGAGCAGTAGCCTGAGCTATTCTTTCTGGAGTGTTTTCCATTTGATCTGCATTAACACCTCCAAATGAGTGAAAGCCATAAAACAGTGATTATGTATGGTGAGGCTTATGCTCCCTTCCTAGAATCAATCCAGCACACATTTATATTGGAGGAATGCAGCTTACCTTTCATAGCTAGGGTCAAAGGGGGAAGGGAAGAGGCTCAGATTGCAGGTAGGCATATGAGCAAATTCAGACCAACCAGCCTTGCGATAGGATTTTGACACAAGATCTATTGTTTTACAAAGCTCTTGCATGTTTATAAGGGCTGTAGTTAGCAGCAATATGCTGTTGCTACTATACCAAACAATAAATTCAACAAACATGTTCTTCAACCTTATACAGATAAATCCAATGTGTGGATTGCTTGATACCATTAACGTGTTTTAGAATGCATCATATTTAATTGCTACATTCAAGAAGACTAAAAGAATACTAAAGATGTTCTCAGGGTTGTACTACACATGATGTACAAACAACTGTTAACTGTATTCAAATGGCCCTTTTTGAAGAGTAAAAGCTGATTTTGCTGATTGTAGGCATTATTATCCCCTTTATTGCAGAAGGGGAAATAAAACTGATAACTACTAGCCTCCAATACACTTAGTGAGGTCATGGCAGAGGCAAGATTCGAAAAGAGGATTTTCCAGAAAAGAAAGCCATCACAGCTCACCTCAATATTCTACTTGAATATTCTACTGACTGCTATTAAATTTTCCAATTATCTTAACCATGGCTAACATATCGAAAGCATCTTCTCTTTCCTGGATGAATTCACTGTCCCTTCCCTTTACAGGTAGGTAGCCGTGTTGGTCTGCCGTAGTCAAAACAAAATAAAAAAATTCCTTCCAGTAGCACCTTAGAGACCAACTAAGTTTGTTATTGGTATGAGCTTTCGTGTTCATGCACACTTCTTCAGATACATTGAAACGGAAGTCACCAGACCCTTATATATAGTGAGAGGGTGGGGAGGGGTATTACTCAGAAGGGTGGTGGGAATGGGTGATTGGCTGATAGGTGTTGACGACTGTTAACGGCTGCAACTGGTCTTACAGGAAAAAGATGAGATGGCTAAAAATAGCTTTATCATGTATAATGAGATAAGAATCCAATGTCTCTATTCAGACCAGGTCTCTCCATGGTTTAAAATCTGGTAGTAAGTTGCAATTCAGCAACTTCTCTTTCCAGTCTATTACTGAAATTCTTTTGTAATATGACAGATACTTTGAGATCTTGTATAGAATGTCCTGGGAGATGGAAGTGTTCTCCTACTGGTTTCTCTGTCTTGTGATTCCTGATGTCAGATTCCTGGTGTCCCTTTCCTGTTCAACATTAACCATGGTGCAGTGTTGTGTCTGTACTATGCTGATCTGCCTTCAGAGACTAATGGCATTCGAGGGATTCTTGGGAGATTGTCCCATTGATGTCACCATGATGTCAGGTGCCCAAACTTCAAAGGAAAGACTGGGGGGGGGGCTCTTGAGTGGAACCAATCCTTGTGGGTCTTGCATTTAGTGAAATTTTTAAAAGGAGTTTAATACAAATTGCCACCTGCCAAGGAACTAGCAGGAGCACACTATAATACTC
Source organism: Podarcis vaucheri (assembly GCF_965113315.1). Lineage (NCBI taxonomy): Eukaryota > Metazoa > Chordata > Lepidosauria > Squamata > Lacertidae > Podarcis > Podarcis vaucheri. The sequence continues at coordinate 122,187,478 of NC_138761.1, forward strand.
CTAATTGTTGCTTTGCAGCCATGTATTTACTTGCCCCACAACTGATATCAAATCTTCGGGTGACAAGGGAGTCAAAGGCTACAGGACTACAGAAAGAAGCTAAATGAATTCTTCACATCCGTCTTCACAGTGAAGGATGTAGGAAAGATCCCTCTGCCTGAGCTAACTTTCTTAGGAAGGAAGTATGAGGAACTGAAGCAAATAGTGATGACAGAAGATGAGGTTCAAGGCATTACTGACAAATTTAAAACTGGAAAAAAATTACTGGATCCCTCAAAGAGTTCTTAAATAACTGGAATGTAAAATTGCTGAAATTTCAACAAAAATATGTAACTTGTCCCTAAGGTCACCCTCCATACCTGAGGATTGCAAAATGGTTAATTTAACACATTTTTTAAGAAAAGGGATCCAGGGAGAATAGAGATAATTACAGCCTGATTATATTAATGTATGTTGGAAAGCAATATTAAAGATACCAACTGCAATTTGAATCTTAGGGACAAATTCAGATACCCTTTTCCCCAAGTGCCCCCAACAAGTGAGGCGCAATAGATGGCTATGGAAGAGAAAGCCTTTTTAGTGGTGGCACCCCAGAGTTTTCATTATAGTAGTAAGCCATCCCGATATCTCTGTTATATAGTGTCCTATAAATACTGTACATAAATATTCATTCAGCCTTTAAACAAACATAACATAACATAACATAACATAACCATAACAACAACATAACAATGGTCATTTTAACCAGAATTTGAAAAACTGAGATAATCCCTCCCTCCTCCCATGCAAATTTCCCCCTCCCTTCCCTTTTCCATGTTAGCTATACAGGCAACAACCAATTTACACATGGCAAAAACAGTCCTAAAAGAGCCCAGAAAGGGCAAAAAAAGGTCCAAAAGCAGCACCTGGCAATCCCACAAGCCTTACACTGACCATTGAGGCCTATGGAGAGTTGGAGTTTGAGCGTGGGGGTTTGGAGGGAGCGAGCGATTGTTGTGGAGTTCAGTGGAGTTTGGTGTCTGGTAATACTGTTGGGTTTTTTTAAGGGGTTTCCAAGGGCGTCCTGAGGTGTAGAGGGTGTTTGCAAGCTTTTCCAATGGTGTCTGAAACATACACCATTTCATTTAAATGTGAGGTGCTTCTGAATGTAACCCCTGTGCAAATGGGGAGTTGCCTGTACTATGCTGTACTATGGAAAAGGGGATGGAAAATTTCCATGGGGGAGGGAGGAATAAGAGAGCGAAGCATTAGCTCTCTGAATGCTCCTGATCTTTTAATCATGAATAAGAAAAAAATATATATTTTGCATTTGGCCTCAGTTGCAGCTGTATGACTATATTTCAAGCCACTCAGTGATTGCCCAAATAAAAACTACATTAATGTAATTTCCCAACAATATGCAGATAAGGCGGGTGTTCCGGTTCTCCAAGGTAGCCTATGAGAGGCTTAAGGAACAGGGATAGCAAAACCTTCTCTCCCTTCCCGCTCAGTGCCACTGAAGTAGCAGGGGGCAACTACTATTTGCGCTCACTGCTTCCATTTCTGTTCTGCAACATAAAGTCCCTATGCCACCCGCCACAGCATTCTGAATTACAGCAGTAATTTTAACACTAATAAAGAAATCAAAGTGACAGAAGAGTGTAATTTTCTACTATGCATTATTTTTGCAGTTTAATACTATTACTTAAGGAATTGCTAGCCATGGTTTTCCCAGTAGTGATGTATGGAAGTGAGAGCTGGACCATAAAGAAGGCTGATCGTCGAAGAATTGATGCTTTTGAATTATGGTGCTGGAGGAGACTCTTGAGAGTCCCATGGACTGCAAGAAGATCAAACCTCTCCATTCTGAAGGAAATCAGCCCTGAGTGCTCACTGGAAGGACAGATCGTGAAGCTGAGGCTCCAATACTTTGGCCACCTCATGAGAAGAGAGGACTCCCTGGAAAAGACCCTGATGTTGGGAAAGATGGAGGGCACAAGGAGAAGGGGACGACAGAGAATGAGATGGTTGGATGGTGTTCTTGAAGCTACTAGCATGAGTTTGATCAAACTGCGGGAGGCAGTGGAGGACAGAAGTGCCTGGCGTGCTCTGGTCCATGGGGTCACGAAGAGTCGGACACGACTAAACGACTAAACAACAACAACAACATCTTGACATGAAGGCATTTTTAAACAGTGTGGTTATTTGGTCTAATCCGCCTCCCGCCCCAACACTTTACTATAATCAGTAAGCAAAGTAGCAAACAGTAAAAATGCAGCAGGGCTATATTCAGACTTATATCTTTATCCCACTGTTTCTCCAAATGCACTCCTTTCACAAAATTCTCCAGCAAATGTGTATTTTAGGATAGTGATATATTATCTTTTCCATCTTGATAACCAAGTGGCAATAACATTCCCAGACCTAATACCTTGCCCAGCGCAATGCCTCATCGTTATGGCTATAGAATATGTGCAAGCCAGTCCATGGGAAAACTGTTGCTATGATAAAATCAGACTAAGTTATCTCCTTTCAGACTCTAGGTTAATAATTCCTTTTTGGCACAGAGCGGCTTCTTTGCCCAAGCTGAAAAAACAAAAAGGAGCTGCAAGTTGTAGTTTAAAAGAATGAAAGCAAGCATTGGAACAAGCGACCTAACATGAGCAGGACTGGAAAATGTATAAAAAAGGAAAGCCCTTCATCGAAGCAGTGTACTGGATATGGTGGGGAGGAGCGATTAGTAGTAGCATTTTTTCTAAGAGTTCTGCCTTGCCCACAATAAACTTAACACATTCCTAGAATATGGTTTGGAGATTTTTGTTACATGTCTTGTTACCTCCTGTCACAGCCTGCATCCCCAATTAGGATTTTGAAGTATACATAATTATAAAAAGTTAAAATGGTTCTCCTTCCTCCCTAATTCTCTTGTTTGAATGCTGCTGTTTCAGCAACATTGCAAATATTAACATTAACTGACTAGTGTTCTGTGTTCAATTAAAACTAGGTGTTCAATTAAAACATTCACAAATTTGAAGCATGCTATTTTGGAAATCAATGTAAATTTTCATCCTGCTTAATCAAAACTTCTTTTGCTCTACAAAGCAAAAATAAGGCAACAATTTTCTTCATGGGCTTTGCATTTGGAGTGTGTAAATAGTCAAAATTATGTTGATACAAAATACATTTATGGCGTTTTTAGAAACATCACAATGCTTTCTTACTCCTCTTTTCAGCTTTATGAATTACTTTTACTGTTTGAGTGAAACCTTTTCTGTCTCCTGACTGCATATTATCAAAGAGACACTTTGTGCCTCTCATTTGCATTACAAAAGCAGGGCATGGTGTAGTCTAAGAACATAGCTTGAATTTATAGTAGTCGAGTCCTTGCATCCCCACACATGCTGGAATCAAAAAGAACAACTAGAGCAACTGCAGCGGCAAAGTAGCCAAAAATGTTTGGAACACTATAAGTGAAGTCACAAGATTTCAGCCTGCTTTCTTAATTTTCAATTAGCATCATTTGATGAGAAAAACCTATAAAGAAAAAGGCAGTTGAAACCACAGCTTGCTGTTCTCCCCCCTGACCCTGACCCCCACCCACACAAGCCAGTATACTGAAAGGCCTGCAAGATGCACTTTATATTATGCTGTGATCCTGGCCCTGTAGATCAAAGATGATCCATTAAGAAGATGTGTAATTAATTCTGTTCTTAGAAGACAATAAACTGTCCATCCAGGAGAAAGTTATTTATTTATTTTATTTATATCCTTGCTGTCTCGTGGCAAAGAAACCAAAGTGTCTAACAATTCAAAACCAGTGAATAACTATGAAATTTCAAAGCAATAAACAGACAGACAAATGGACAACAACAGAAATAGAAGCTGGGGTGACATATGCAACCAAATGCAGCCCCAACAAGGCAATCCACTCAGCAGGCAGATCAGTAGGCACAGCCCCACTGCAGCAGCAAGAGGGTGAAGCCAAACAAATGGTCAGCTGTGTCAGGCTTTAGCCAAGCATCTAAAAGCACTCTGTGTTGAGGGCAGGCAGCCCTTCTTAGTGAGTGCATCCCAGGAAGTAGGCACTAGCAGCATACCAAAAAGACGCTGCTCCATGGCCAGTGTGCACAGACTCCAGTACCATACCCATAGCAGGGAGTGATCCCTGATGGAATATTGTTGCTTTCAAGAGACAAAGGAATGCAGCAATGAATTGACATCTTCCTTTCAGCTTGCTAATCAGAACAACAGAATCTCTCATGCGATGCCTCCAGCAAGAGGATGCACCGAGTGGGGCAGAGTAGAGCCAGTAAACTCAAAAGCTGAGCTCCCATAGTCTTGCAGAAACCTACTTCTATTATAAACCACATAAACATGTCCAGTGAGTCAAAGACATTTCTACAACCATTTTCATTCAAGTCCCTTCATAAGAATACAATAAGAGCCCTGCTGGATCCAGCCAAAGACCCATGTAGTCCAGCATCCTGTTAGACTCTCAGTACCCAACCAGATGGGAGTCATGGGTGGCGCTGTGGGTTAAACCAGAGCCTAGGATTTGCCGATCAGAAGGTCGGCGGTTCGAATCCCCGCGACAAGGTGAGCTCCCGTTGCTCAGTCCCTGCTCCTGCCAACCTAGCAGTTCGAAAGCAGGTCAAAGTGCAAGTAGATAAATAGGTACTGCTCTGGCGGGGAGGTAAACGGCGTTTCCGTGTGCTGCTCTGGTTCGCCAGAAGTGGCTTAGTCATGCTGGCCACATGACCTGGAAGCTGCACGCCGGCTCCCTCGGCCAGAAAAGCGAGATAAGTGCTGCAACCCCAGAGTCGGCCACGACTGGACCTAATGGTCAGGGGTCCCTTTACCTTTACCCAACCAGATGCCCATTGGAAGCCTGCAAACAGAACCTGAGTGCAACAGCACTCTCCCCACTTGTGATTCCCTGCAAGGGGCATTTATTCAGAGGCACCCCCTCCAACAGTGGAGGCAGAACATGGCCATTGTGGGTAGTCAGGTAACAAATGTATTGGACTAGCCCTGAATTGCAGCAGGTATCATTCTTGAAAAACATACCGTACTATCATTTGTGAAAATGAGCTCAGCTGATCTTATGAAGATGCTAGAAAATACCGCCTTGAATCTCCCTAACTATTACGTACTGTTATTATTTAACAGACTAGCTTGCTAGCTGTGTATATAGAGGGGGAAAGACAAAGGACGATGAATGAAAGAGGAAGAACTTCTTCTCTGCACCCAACATTTTGTCTCTGACTGACTGTAAAATGTAGTTCATGAGAAAAGCTTAAAGAGGGCTGCTTTTGCCCTAAGATTGCAATCTGTATCACATTACATATTGGTTTATTATGCGAACAGTTTCAGATGATCTGAAATCAAGATGGAGCCTTTTCAGTTATTACAACTGAATTTGTATCAAGCCCCCATGTGTTGAAACCTGATTGGCATTTTCCTGTGCTATGTGACTTGTGAAGTATTTGAAAAGCATTTAACCACCTAAGCATTAAGTGATGTACCATATTTTGTTAATCCAGTATCACAGTAATTGCACTACATATTAGATCTAACATTTTGTTATATAATACAGCTCAGTGATGAACCTTCCCTTTCTGAGATTCAAGTTTTATGACGCTTTACTAATAACAAGGAATCCAAGGGTTTCCAGTGGAATAGTCTGTACATAAAGTATATTAGTCTGGTGTATTGGAGAAGTGCACCTAAAGGACATGAGAAATTATATTTGTATCATAGTAAAAAAATAGAGATTATATGCAAGAGACTAGCAATCGTGTTACTGATCTTCCCGTCCAATTATACCTACTATTAAAATGAGTTTAAACTGAGTGTTTAATTAAACCAAGTTTTTTCAAAAGAAAGCTACCTTGGGACCTTGAAAGATATTAATAAAAATATACAGAAGGAAACTGTCCTTCCCCAAACTAAAACTGAAGAGGCCCTTAACTGCTATAAAAGTAAAAATTCACAGAGCAACTTAATTCCATAAAAGCATCTGTACTGGTTTTAGTCAAAGTCTGAGACAGATTTGTTGAGGCAAATATTTCATAACTGAAGTCTAGTTCTTTGCTAATACTGCAATGTTTTATCTCATTTAAACAGTTTTTAAGCAGGTAGCCTTGAATATGCATCACCATCTTTGGTAAAATAATAGCAGCATCAGCCATAGCCCTCCCCTTTCACTAGCTTCTGTTTATTTTTCTCTGCTTTCCGTCCAACTCTATTCTTTGCTGAGTATTTCGAGTTTCCTTCTTGGGTAACAAGCTCATGGGCATGCCTCATTGGGCAACAAGATTACAGGAACCTAAGGATAAGGGTGTGCACTCAGTTCAGCTGGTTTATGTGGAGCAAATACAATCACAGGCTTAAAAAGGAAACATGGATGGCATAAATCCAATATGGACACATTCTCCAATTCATTAGTTTCCTCCTTCCTTGTGACGGACAAATGCAAGTTTCTGACACTCAGAACTGCTTCATTTCTTCCAACATGGATGGATTACGTAATGCATTATGTGTGGGACTGCCCTTAAAGATGACCTGGAAGCCCCAGCTACAGCAGAACTCAGTTGCTAGAGTTTTAACTTGCATAGACAGAGTTGTTCATATTACACCTCTCTTGAAAGATCTGCAGTAGCTACGTTCTCATCTTCAAAGCCCATTCAGATTGGGATCTAAATATCTAAAAGAACGCTTCTCTACCAAATCATCCTGTTCATATCTTAAGAGCTACAGCAAGGCTGGCCATGAAACTGCCTCTCAGCCTGCTCTACCTCACGGAGTCGTAGTAGGGATTAGCTGAGGAGCGGGGAGAACCTTGGATACCACTTTGAGCTCCTTGGGAAAAAAGATGCGATAGAAACATAATAAAGAAAACAACTTATAAATGAATTGTCCATCAGGGCAAACGACCCCTCCAACCTTAGCCTGCCCTCAGTGTCCTACCACTTGCTTGCCTTCCTACTTAACAACAAGTCCAGGCAGGAATGCCAACTTGGCCCCGCAACGGTGGGTGCCCGGGGCCATGGGTGCCATGCAGTGTGCATGGCCCTGGCACCGAAATTTGTGGGTGCCTGGCCATTCATGGGGAATTTTGTGGGTGCTCAGGCACCCTGGGCCACAGGGAGTTGGCACCTATGAGTCCAAGGAATGGAAGTGCATGTCATTTGCTTCTTTCTTCATTTCAGAAGTATTCCTTGGGATAGCTCAGTCAGTAGAGCACGAGACTCTTAATCTTAGGGTCATGCGTTCGAGCCCAAAATTGGGCAAAAGATCCCTGCATTGCAGGGGGTTCAACTAGATGACCCTCATGGTCCCTTCCAACTCTACAATTTTAAGATTTTGTGACTCTATGAACTCAACAGGGATGAGGATGGGAACCAACCAGAACTAGTTGGCTCTGCCTAGCACTGGCTCTGGCTCCTGTTGGTCTTCCTGCCTTCTGAGCCACTAGTCCCAATGGGCATCAGACACCACTGGAGATACATTATGCTGCTACAATGGAGACAGCATTTTCTGCAGTAGCACCCTGAATTCTGGCATTTCTTCCCTCAAAAGGCAACTTTTCAGTGCCAGGTGAAGTTTTTCCTGTTTAACCAGGCATTTTGGGTGAGTTTGCTTGTTCTCCTTTGGTCTTTAGTTGTTTCAGTTTAAATTCGTTTTTGTCTTATTGCATATTGCATATTGTTATGTTTCATTGTTTGCTTTAAATTATATTTAGTTTGTACACAAACTTTTTCACACTGCTCTGGAATCTTTTGATGAAAGGCGATTAATAAATATTTTAAATAACCAAAGTAAATACACATGGGTGGTGGGGGGGGGGGGACATTGGTCTGTATCCAGTAGAAGCTTTGCCTTAGAGGAAAGTGCTTCTGCTAATGCAAATTGGGGTAGCTGATTTTTGCCATGTACCCACTTCCTGGTCCACGTGCCACAGGCAGAGGAACATTCTGGCACCATTTGAAATGTTAATAAATAAACACTTTTTCTGATTCTGACATATTTGTATTCTAGGAAAAAGCAATGAAGGGCTCCTAAGTTTAGCTATGTAACAGTATAAAAGGGGTTTAAGAAGGAAGGAAGGAAGGAAGGAAGGAAGGAAGGAAGGAAGGAGCTGGCAAAAAAAAATTAGGAGAATCAGAAGAGGTTAAAGAATTTCAGGAGCTATTTTGAAACTTTTGTCTGCTGGCATCATTACAAACCCTCAAACAGTACAACTGCTCTGCCCACAATTAAATATTCACCACCTTTTTTTGATGAAGGGTAACATACATAAAACATCATTTAAAAAGAAAAAGAGAGAGTTAAATATCTAGCAACTTGGGGGGGGGGGAATCTTCCATCACAGAGAAAGCAGCAATCCTGTTCCCACTGTGCCCAAGGAATCTTGCTTGGAGCTGGAACACATTCTCTGGCGTTTATTTTCCCACTTAAATTACAGTGATGGTGTAGCCTCATCTCATTAGAGATCATTGTCCCCAGTAGACAGTTGTGTTTATGGGGGATTCTTGCTGTTCCACACCTGCTGCTCAGGTTGCTATGTGATAAAGACTGCATACAAACAGCAGTCTTGAGCTTGCTGGACTGCAACTGATGAGCCCAGGCTAATTCAGGGGTGATTATGTAGTTTACTGGACCACTAAACCTCTTTAAGCTTGTAATTACTGCCTATTTGAGTAAAGAACATTCAAAAGCAATTCACTGCATCATGCCTGCCACAGCTGGAAGCAGGCTGCCAGCAGTCTGCAGGGACATTAAAATCTATGGGGACAAGGATTCAAGCACAGCTCGTAGGCACTAACAGGAGCCAAGTGTACTCACATTCTTCCTCACCTTTTCTGACCAAGCATGTCATTAAAAGTGCCATGAAAACTATAGATAAGCAATAAAGATAAAAAATAATGGTGCATAATGGAAATAACTACTTTTTAATGAATCCCCCTCCCCCTGACAACAGCCTACAGGGGAATATTATCGTATTCTTATCCGGCAAAGTTCTTTTTTAAAACACCCTTTTTTGAGGAATAAGGTAAAAGGAAGGTAAATAGGTAAAAGGAAGGATATGCTCAAGGACTGGAAGCACCTTGTATTAAAATGCATCTTCCCCAAAGAGTGGACCTTGTTTTCATTGCAAGGTGAATGCAGTATAAACTCCTGCTTCGCCCTGCCCAACAATTTATCTATACAAATAACTTCCAAATGGACATTATGCTTGTGGAATTCATTTTCATATCATCAGCAGTACCCAAGCCCCTGATGTTTATTCACACTGTTTTCAGAGATTCACTGACTCACATCAAAGGCCGCTTCACACTTGAGCCAGGACAATTGTGTTTGCCAGAGCTATGCCAGTATTACTCTGGTGTTTCTTACAGGAAATATGTAAAAGGAAAACAAACTTCCTAAATGCTTGAGGTCACACACTTGGTACTTCTGATTGGCCACAGACCCTAGCTCTCAGTCCAAAGACACAAGTTTATCCTTCATAATTTATGTATTTACTACAGCTTTAATATCATTGTTGCAAAATCTGTGAAGTACCGTAGCTCCAAGGACCACATTATACTAGCAGGGATGGATGCTTCACAAAGAGCTGATGGACCCTTTACAGGCATGTAAGCCAAAGGAACTGCAAAAGGAAAAAATGGTAGTTTGTACAAAGTGATTTCTACCACCTGCCTCTAGCCATTCTGTGGGAACACAAAATGGGATACCATACCATATCAATATTCCTTAAATAAGAGCTGCAATCTCCCAGCATGTTGGTGCTTCAGTGAACATGGAAAGCATTCCATGTCAAACCAAAAGGGTTTTTTTGTTAGTTGAATTGGGGAAGTACTAGTCTGTTCTCACGGTCTTAAACATTTCTTAGTAATGATAATGGTATTCTTTGAAAGAGGTCAATAAAAGTGCCTCTCTTTCTTAGAGGAGACCGCCTTTTTAATAAGAGCTGTAACTGGGAGTCATGATACTCAGGAAAGGGAAAGCTGGGTTAAGTTAGATATGCACTCTGGTCTTTAGTAAAGATGATTTCCACAAGTTTTAAAGAACTATTGGAAGCAATGGGCAGAAATACTTGAGGAAGGAGTTCAACTGCAAACCATTCCAGTGAGCAAAGAAAATTGGAGGCACCTAAAGAAGCTGGAGGGACGCGGGTGGCGCTGTGGGTTAAACCACAGAGCCTAGGACTTGCCGATCAGAAGGTCAGTGATTCGAATCCCCGTGATGGGGTGAGCTCCCGTTGCTTGGTCTCAGCTTCTGCGCACCCAGCAGTTCGAAAGCACGTCAAAGTGCAAGTAGATAAATAGGTACCACTCCGGCGGGAAGGTAAATGGCATTTCGGTGCACTGCTCTGTTTCGCCAGAAGTGGCTTAGTCATGTGGCCACATGACCCGGAAGCTGTACACCGGCTCCCTTGGCCAGTAAAGCGAGATGAGTGCCGCAACCCCAGAGTCGGCCATGACTGGACCTAAAGGTCAGGGGTCCCTTTACCTTTACCTTTAAAGAAGCTGGAGTGGAGGAACAAGCAGGTCTCGAACTCAGATTTAAAGTAGCATAAATACGAAGTTGAAGGCATAAACCACCAAGGCCAGAAGAGCAGCCAGAGCTTGGAAAGTGCCAGGAGGGCTAAAGCATAGAATAAACCCAATGGCTCCCACAAGATGTTAAAAATGAAAAGGGTTTGGTTTCTTAAAGAGCAAGATGAAGAACAAGGAGTGGTAAGTTTGCTGCATAGAGGATAGAGAAATGTTAAGGCGTGACAGAAGACATAACTGCTAGACTCCTGCTATGGCTCAGCCTTTTCCTACAAGGGTAATTGTGTTTGACCTGGCAAAAAAGTAGACCAAATGATGAAGGGAGGGAGTTATAGGCCACGTTAGGTAAAGAGATGGTATGGGAGCACCCACACACTCTAAAAAGTCTTCTGAGTCTCACAAATTGCATACTAGGACACTAAATGAATTTACAGAAGCAATCTCAGAGCTTCAGTCTAGATTTTTTTCAAAGATTCTTGGAGAACAGGTGGTGATATGAGGCTAAAGACATAGAAATGTTCCCACCTTCAAAGAAAGGGGGTTCTAGACAAATATTGACCAGTCGGCTGAACACCAATATGCCGAAAGGCGAACCTAGGGTCCCTGTGCCCTTGGCAAGGAGTTGTATCAGCACCCTCTCGAAAGAATCACTTTACTGCAATATCCACATTAGAAATTAGTACATTTTATGCAATCCAAGAACTTGAAGCATCCAGAGTAAGGGTGAGGCAAGGAGGAAGGGAAGAGAAATGCATGTCTTTGTACTGCAGTGCAAGAAAGACTGGAAGCTTCTCCCGCATTTGATCTCACCATGACAGCAATGGTGTGTTGCCACACACATGTACGCCACACACTCCACAGTCTTCGGCCATAGTCTTTGGCCGCTTTGCCATTTCTCCTACTGCTCAGATTCCAACTCTTGTCTAAACTTACAACCTTACACAGATAACTTCAGACAGATTTCTGGGGTGATTTTTGAGACCCTCACTGGACGTGTGCCTCTGTGGAAAGATTTAGAACATCTGAAAGCAACCCGGTATTGGGAATTTTTTAATGTCAATGTTTCACAATTTCTTATGTGCTGTAAGCCACCCAGAGTGGCTGGGGAAACCCAGTCAGATGGGTGGGGTATAAATAATAAAATTATTATTATTACTACTATTATTTAGAACAAATAATTAAACAGCCCTTCTGTGAGCATAGAGGGGGGAAACGATGTGATTGCGAAGAGTCAACCTTGGTTTCTCAATAGGAAGTCATACCAGACTAAACTTATTCCTCTTTCTTGACAGAATTATTCTCCTGGTAGGTCAGAAGAAAAATTATTTAGGATAACTTAATTAGAACTTCATTTTAGTGAAAGCTGTTCAGACTCTGGAACAGGCTGCCTCATAAGTTGGCAAGTTGAGGTTTTTAATCAGAGGCTGGATGGCAACTTATCAGGCACTCTGTAGTAGTGTGCTTCCTACACTGGCAGGAGGTTGAACTAGATGATCTCTGAGTTACTTCCCAGCTTCTTTATTCACTGACCACTCTGGCAGTAGCAGGAAAGGGAAATGATGTGGTCATGCCTAGAGCACTCCTTAGGCCTTTTTGCAAGGAACTGCAGATGAGAGCCAAACTAGACACAATGTTAAATGTGTTACTACCTTTAACATGTACTTTAAAAATAGAAATTGCTGCTGCTGTCGATGGCCATACTACCCTGAACACACCTGATCTCATCTGATCTCAGAAGCTAAGGAGGGTTATGCTTGGTTAGTACTTGGATGGGGGAAAATAGCTGCTACTATTATTAGGGAGTAGTGGGGAGAGTTCAGCTCCCCCCCCCCCATTGCAGCAGTGATTTCTCCTCCCACCTTTAAGAATTTTTAAAAACTCATTTAAAGTCATGTGTAGTTTTGGTCCAAGGGTCTCCAACATCTGGGAAACTGGATTCTTTTCCCAGATCCACATGCAGTTTCATCAGTTTTCCAATCCTCATATTAACTGCTGTGGAACAATGCCCAATAATTAATGTAACTAATAGTTGATCAACACTTAAAATATATATATTTCAAACTTGTGCTGACTCATTTTGATCAACAAAATTGCTATGTGAAAAGATGGGTTGTAGGGTAAGTGTTGCCTTGCATCCAGATAGCTAAAACATACATTAGCATTATTTTTCAAAGTGCTCTGTAGATATAACCCTGAGGTTACAATTCTATATTCCAGGAGAGTGGAACCTCAAGGTCCAAATGCAGCCCTCCAAGCATTTCTATCTGGCTCAAGGCACGTCCTCTTTTCCCAAGCCACTCTTGCTTACACCCTCCTTGAGTGGTTTTGCCTCTCTGGAATTTGTTCTTGAACTCTGATGTCTCTTTGCTTATCTGGATGGAGGAGAAAGAAGTGTGTGTGTGTGTGTGTGTGTGTGTGTGTGTGTGTGTGTGTAGAAACTATTATGCAAATGTTAAAATTTACATTTTTTGCTCCACCCACTTTTGCATCTGGCAATGCCCATCTCTGGCCCACTGGCCCACTGAAGGTTGCCTAGATGTGACTGTGGCCCTTGGGCTAGAAAACATTCCCTACCCCTGTTGTGCCCTTAAAGCAGAAATTTAAGTCCCACTGAATTTATGTTGATGTTAGACAACTCAACACTGTTTTCATAAAGACATGTGGAAGCAAGTCCTATTGACTTCCGTGGAATTTGTGTTTGGAATCTGAATGCAAGTTTAAAATAAGGATGAGTTACGGGACTTATTTGGTACTGAAGGCACCAGAAATAAAAATTTGCTGTGAAGTTCTAAGGGATAGACCCAAACACCTCATTTACTTGGAATGCTTCACTGGGACTTTTCACAGTGCACTGCTCTCTGCTACTTGGCTTAGACAAATTAAATTTAAGCCTACAAACACACCCCTTTATATTTAGCAGAGCTCCCCATAGAGGTTGGTATTCAGTGGGACACCTTGAGGTATGTGAAGCACATTCCTAAAGTGAAACGGAATCATTTCTGAGTAAATGCATTGATAGTCATCTCATTTGAAGCTGTTTCACTGCACTTACAAGACAAAAGAAGCTATACCTCGTGCACATACAGGCAGTCTTTTCAACCGTTTGGGGAAGGTAACTGGAGAATCTGCAAACAAAAGGCAAAAAAGTATACCCTATCCCAAATGGCTTGCAGTAAGGGAGAAAAGGCATATAAGCCCAGGCAAGTTCCAGTTTAAAAGAGAGAGACAGAGAGGGGACAAATCAATGGATTTTGAAGGGAAAGCATTTAGACATAATGTAGCTTTCAGCACATTTATGATATGATGGCCATTAAAAATGCATGAAGATAAAAACACATAATCAATTAATTTAGTTGGTCAATACTAGGCTGAAAAGGGGCCTGTGCTGCCTTTTTCTTTTGGATAGCACTTCACTTTTCATTTACAAAGAGCTAAATGAATGTATTTACAGACTAAAGTATCTGTACTAACAAGTCTCAAAATAAAAAGGACCCGGAACTTTTGGGCTTGTTCCTTGCATAGCTCCAATTAAACAAAAATGGAAACTTATATCATTCTGATGATGCCAACTGATGAACAGTGTATATGCATTTTATAAAAATCTCTCTCTCTCTCTCTCTCTCACACACACACACACACACACTGCTTCATGAGTTATTTGAATAACAAAGAACAAACCAGAATATTGCAGAGGAAAGCCTATATGACTGCAGTGCTACTGGGTTTTATTGTTTTTTAAAAATCTGTGATGTTAACCAAAATGTGATAATGGATGTTCTCAGGGGCCCCATATATAAACAATTTTATAGGGCAAAATTTTTACAGGGCAAAGTGGCCAACCTATACCTTGTGTAATTACCAATGTCCTGTTTAAAGTATGTAATATGGAGACTTGCCAGAGGCTTTTGTAATTGTTCCCAGGCTGTTCTTCATTTCTCTGAAGGGTACGTCTTCAGCAAGAGCAACAGCAGAAATCTGATAAGGTGGTACTGGATTTAGTAATTAAAGATGTTTTAGAAATTATACTAAAAATAACTGCTGGTGTAATTTTGAGAGGAAAGACTGTGAAGAGTACATAACTATCATTTGCAAACAATGGCCTGCCCTGGACTAGCTGATTGGCAGTTTGGGTAATTGATTAAAAAAAAAAGTTCACTGCAATAATGCAACTTCTGTTTTAGGTTTTTTGTGCATGTCAGTCCTCAGCAATGCCTTCTTGATACATAATCACTGGAATGCATAACTTCTATCTAGGCACTGGAATTCCAGGAGAGGACATCCATCTTCAGAAAATATGGTATAAAACATGTACCTTTAAAAAAGTATACATTGTTCATATCATGGTGCTATAAATGATTGAAATGATATATATATTTTGCAAGCCAGGATTTTGGTTCTTTATACTTTTTATATATATAAAAAAAACCAGCACATGATAAATGCTTCATAGAAGGTATCTTAGCCCAAGATGGCAGCTGATGATTAATGGCTGTATCATTTTTGGCTCAACTGCAGTGAGGCCTCAGGTCTGATGTGACAAACATACCCTTCGTCTGCAGCCAATCAGAAGATGTAAGCACATAGGCCCTGTCAGGTTGACATATCATTCCTACGACAATGTCAACGAGTATTAATGTTCAATTATCTGTCCTAGAAATAACCCTCGCCTTTATGCATTGTGTAACTGAGCACGTGGCACAGCGGTAATCCAAGGGACAAGGACAGCAATGCCCGCAATAACCCAGTAGCTGTGAGTTGGCTTTCCAACATTGTGATGACACTGCCTTGCAGTACTGAATGGGGCATTTTTTAATTTCATTTTTAATCGATGTTTGAAGAACCTCAAAGACTTTCCTCCCTCCCCCCCCCCCAATGCTGGCATGCCAGTAGCTTTTACAAGCTCATGAAGCATTTTCAAAAATACTATGTTCAGGCTCATAATTATGCAACCCTATAGTGCTATAAACCATCCATTATTTTGCAGTAAGTTTTTTATTTCCTATGCTCAGGTGCGTATCATTTACCATCAAATAAAAACGACAAGCGCGCCCTTTTCTTCTAGTGTTGCATCAAGATCAATTCAACTCCGCCCAGTAAACCTAAAGCAATATGTCCATGCGAAACATTATCACTTACATTGCTAAAGTGTGTGTGTGTGTGTGTGTGTGTGTGTGTGTGTGTAGTGGAAAGATTTTTAGCAGAGCAATAATTTGAGAAACATACCTGAGTGCATTACACCTGACATCTTTTACTGCTCTTCAACTATTAAAATTATTGATTCTGGTAACTCCACACCAAATGCAAATTTAGTTCCTAGATCAAAAGGCCTGGCAACGCATGCTTTAAGTCTCTCAAATCAAGCTAGTGTCAGAACAGTTTTGATGCACAGAGGTTGCAGAATGCAGTGATTTTTGTTACTATAGCACTACTGCCTTTAACTAACATTTCAGAAGTTATCACTTGCAAGTCTTCTAATACAACTAGCAACGAGGAGCAGTGAGAAAAGAGAACTGTGGGATAATGTGCCAGTTCTGAGATAAAGCCTTCCACATAAGCTGTTTGTTTAGACAATCACCCAGCCACAGTACATGTTTAAAGAATCCAGGTGCATGCCTCTCTATACATTCTTCCTACTTCAATTCCCACCCGTTTCTATAGAAACAAAAACCTTCTGTTTTCAAAAACCACCAATTGTAAAAAGGATAAAAATGTTTTCTAAAAGGTCAGTTTAAGAACTTCATTCAAAGCGCAATCACTATTGATTTAAATAGGACCTCTCCTCCCATGTATGTTCTCAGCCTTTGGGTATAATGTACTCCCTATTTATTTTGCTGCATAGCCATATTTACTTCAACTGCTCTATGGAAGTGTAATTGGCGAGTTACTCAAATCTTTAATTTTCAAGGCACACTGGAAATATTTCTTTTCTGCCAGAAAGGATAAAACTTCTTTCTATTAAATATACAATGTGCATCAATGTAAATAACATTATAACAGCATCTCACATTCATAGTAAAGTTGTTGCCTTTCAAATAAAAGACTTCTACTTCAAATGCTGAAAGACACACACACACACACACACACACACACACACACACACACACACACACAATATCACTCACTGGTCTAGAACTACAGCCCAGTTCTACAGAATTGTTAAGACTGAAACAGGAAGACTCCCTAATTAAATATAGCTTACATTGATAATAATGTGTTTTAGTCAATATATCTTACACTGATAATGTGTTTTAGTCAATTAATAATTTCATTGATGGATTAAATCTGCATAAATTTACACACACACAAGAGTCTCTAAGGGAAAGAATGCACATTTTGCTTTTATGTTACACATGTATGTATTGCAGCAGGCATCTTCTTAGAAGAAGCTTTCCTTTTTCTCTTACACAGGAGAGAATTTGCATAAATACTTGCATTACAAATAAACGTAAAAAGAAAGAAAGCTGCTAACCGATCAATTGGGACACATTTTAGTTGATTAAAAATGTTTTGGATGTATTTACCTAAGATTCTAACCCATTAATTGAATAAATGTTGCAGCTGTATCAAATAGAAAATTCATTGCCACTTAGAAAAGAAGCCGGTTTAGTTACTTTCTAAAACTGCAATGGAAGTTTCTAAATAGAAGCTTAGTAAATCACCTGGTTTTTTTCTTTTCTTATTCAAGGCCAGAGTAACTTGCTTGAATGTATTCAAAATCAATTTTTCCACTCTTTTCCTCTGATAATTCACCCTACCGTTTACCCAATCATTTTATGTAGGTGGAAGTGATGAATGTTGCTGAGTGCCAGTGGATTTTGGTCCAAGATGAATACCCCCAAGGAGCAACTTACACAGAGTCTCAGACTCCTGTCAGCCAAGTAATTGATGATGTTTTCACTGTGAGGGATGGGACTGGGACACATTAGGGTTGAATGGGGGGATGTAAACTGAGTGGATTGACTCAGCAGCTAAAGTCATTTATCCTTTGTTTCTAATAAGCACAAGCTTATTATGGCCAAATGTTCTCTACCAGCACAGGAAAATAATATCAATCAATTTTGTGGGAAAATATAATGCCCAAAATGAGAGAAGGGGAGAACAAAACACAGAACATTTTAGTCAACACACCATTCTGTCTGAAGTGCCATTTGCCTCTCCACTGAACAAGAGGCTGTGAAACTGAAAATGTTAAAGAAGCAAGGAAGGCATACAACACAAAGCTATATATATAGATATAAAGCTGACCAAAAAATTTAAAACTTGTTTTCACATGTATCGTGGTTTTGTATAACCTCGATGACCATGGAAAGACATGCCTTGTGTTTCAAATGTAGAATTAGTACGATTGCGTCTTTTAAAAATCTACTCTCTTTATGGGAAATTTGAAAGTTAAAACAGACTCCCTGCTTAGTCACTGACAGAATGTCTTGTGTGTGTTGCCATGGATGACTAGCGAGTTGACAATATGGGAACCCAGCAAAAAAACGGTGACTGGCTAATGGCTTCTGGATGCCCAATGACCTTTGAACCTTAATGGTACGGACAAAAACAAATGACCTAGTCTGTGAGGCTCCTACAAACATGTGCATTTTAAGAGTTCAGTTGTCAATTAAACACTGATTAATGTGCTTGCTCATTTGTGGTATCTAAAACAAAATGAAAACTGGCTAGCTCTTTAATATTCAAACTAACGTTACACACTGAAAAAGTCATGGACATAAGAAAAATGCTGTTTGGTAAACTAACACCTTTTAGTTATTTTATAATACACTACACACACACACACACACACACACACACTCAATAGCACATAAATAACCACAATACTGTAATTTTCTAACAGATGCAAAGGTGTTAACAGTGCAGCTAAGTTAGAAGCAAATAGCCCCATGTATCCAAAATTATTATTTCTGTTTATTAGGTATTTTGGTGCTATTCAGATACAAAGGGCTATCTGCTACAACACAGGGAACTTTCCACGATAACTTTCATCACTGTTTATTGTCACCATAGCAATGAAAGTACATGTGGGAAATGACAAGATTCTGTCATCACTCAGATTCACATTGCATAGTTTAGCCCTGACAGTTTTCAGGATGATTCTCTCATCCAACCTGAATATTGTACACAAATATACTCTAAATGAACCCCAAAATAATAATCTGCCCTTTTTGCAATTTCATCATTTTACAGGAGCCACCAGTTGGAGGATATTCTTGTTTGAGCCAATTAATTTTTTCATTTTAATTCAAAATCTTCTAAAGACTCATATATGCAATAGACAACTTACTATTTATACTACTATTTAGCATTTGATTTCATTACCAGCAGATTAATTATTTCATATATCCTTTTCGCCACTTCTGTCAAAAATTGACTCACAACTAAAACCTTGACAAAAAGTACTAATTAAAATGCAATTGACATTAAATTCTGACTTCATCAACAACCAAAGTGAGAAGTATGTACTAACTACTTCTAGCACCATCCAGTGCAACTAACCAGTTCACTTATGCAAACTTTTCTTTTCCTTCCTCAGGATGATTTCCCCCATAGATGTGGCTGGATAGGATATAGAGAAGCATGAGGATCTGCTGGGCTGTACACAGAATACAGACAGCAGAGGTTTTCACGATCATGACAATTTGTTACTACAGTCTGATGAACACCAGGCAGGTTGCACAAAAGAAAGTGTTGATCCTGGGTTTCATGTGAACCAGTCCCTAATTCTGTGATCACTGGTACCTTGGTAATTTGATTCAAAGTAACTTAGATATGAAATGTACTACCCCTACCCTCATACAACAAAATGAGATGGTAAACGTATGTCTGGACTTCAGACTGGGAAAATAGAAGCATATAGAAGACTAAATGTCTGGAAGAAAAATTCTAGCCAACTGTTCTCCCCAACATGGAGTGCTACTTTCTATATGCTGACATTATTTTTTAATATCAGGGAAGTCAATAATGTGACCCCTCATTTGCAGTCTAAAGTAATATATTTTGAACAGGTTTATCTACTGTTTGTAAGTCCTAGGACTTCCGTAGGGATCAGCAAAATTCACATTTTAACTGCCATATGTAGCATGTTTCCTCCCCATTTATTTATTATTATGATTTGCTTTGAAATCCACACAGAATAACTTGATGCAATGTCTTGCCCTAATTTTGCAGCTACACATCAAACATGGTTCCATGACACTTGTTTAAGACTCTAATGCACAGTACATTTATTGTGGTTGAAATACAATTATATAGTTAATGTAGTTTTGGCACATTCCCTGTACACCCTGATTGTGTATAACACATGCGCCTTCCAACTACAGCTTATATGAAGACAATTCACAGCACGAACATTTTAAAACTTGATTTACTGTTCCACAGACACAACTAAGCAACTAATCTTCCAGGACAAATGTAGCACATAAGAACAACTAAACTGAAACATATAAATTGCACATATACTTAAAAATATTATTGTCTGTAATTTAATATAACAATATTTCTAGGCCTATAACCTTGCACGCAGAAGCAATTTCCCAAGCATTAATACTTAAATGGGTCATATGCACCACATCTGTCATTCTGTCCTGAAGTCTATGAGGCACAACCAAGACTCTGCAAGCCTATTGATTTTTCTAGCATTTGCTTTAATTTACTTAACCATTGAGAAATCCATCAGTACATAAAGGGCAACTGTCCATTACTGCCTCATTTGCAGACATTCTTTCCATTCATTCTCCACCCCAATCCACCCCACCTCTCCCCCTTTCGGTAAGCATTCTCCCCTTAAAAATTGTTGTGTATTTATGGTTCAAACTGGGAGGGGGGAATGTTTTGAGGGGGGCTCACACCTGTTCTATTCAGTGAACTGCTGCACTGAGGTATATATAATGTGTATAAAAATAGAGAATAATATCTAGCCACCACTATATATCTGTGTGCAAAGGGTGGTAAATTAGGTCCTAATTACATTAACAGGGATTCAGCCTCCCAGCTTAAATTTTACATGAGCACTCTGTAAAAATCCAAAGCTCTGCTGTACTTTCTTTATGAGCTGGTGATTACTGCTACTTCCTATGCGGTCACTAAATATTCTGTTTACAAATAAATTAAGAACTCTGAGCCAACTTTGGCAGGATAATAATCAGGCTTTTTTCCTCTGCTCCCTATCCCTGCCCTAGTAAACCTTCACCGCATAAGCATGGCAACAATCAAAAGCCCAGGCTTCATCTAATTACTCTATCACATAATTTCACAAATTGCCTTTTCACTGGGGAGCCAAGTGCAAAACACGTTCACAGTGGGATTTCAGGCAGCAGCTTTCATTTACTACTCATTTCTTGTTAAATTAAACACAAAAACACCAGTTGTGTGAAAGAAGTCAAAAAGAAAGCTTGCAAATGAGCCAGACGAGCGGATCTTATATTTATACCACTCTCACAAAATAGCTCATTGGCAAGCTGTATTTTTAATTGCGGCACTATATCCCTTAACCCTTTTAGAGACCTAATGCATTTTCAGAATTGCAAACAGCTCATACTATAAAAGCAGGAGCACAAAAACCAGAACCCTATCTACGCCCTGCAGACATATATCACTTAAACCATTGTCAGGAGTGCAACATTACGTCAGCCAGATGCACAAATCTTATTGGCCAACAACACAATGGTTTTGTTAACAGTCTAGGAAGATTACAAACCTCCTGCTCATAATATGTTGCACTAGTGCTAATAAATCTGAACATCTGTCATATGTTGCGGTGAGCAAATGCTGTTAAAGCCAAATTGTGTCCTCCGAAACCAAACATTTCGACTACAATTTGCAAGTTGCAACTATAATAACAATTTGTGTATATTTCAAGTCTCCAAAAAGTGTTTTAGAAGAAATAGATTATTATGTACATAACAGGAAAGTGGAAATTTACATACATGCACTATATTATTCTGCTCAATCATAGTTTTTTCAATCTTTCTGTCTCCCTCTCTCTCCCACTCACATGCTTTTCCTATAAATTCAAATCTGCATGATACTGAGGAGCTACTGAGTCTTTAAGACAGAACCCGAAGCTCCTAACATGCCCCATCTCAATGATGATGATGATGATTTATTCCTACTATCTGAATGTTAATAGAATAAGATTACAATTTACAAATAATGGAAAAGATAGGAGCAAGTCTCATATTGCTTGGTACATAGCAGCTTGCCTTGTTTACCATAAGATGATGTTTTTATAATCAGTGAAATTCAAAACCAAATACAGTATAGTCATTTTACAAGCAAAAAAATTCTTCCTAAAGCTACAAAACTAACAGATCAGCTTATATTTTACGCCAAAAGCCAGCGCTTTGCCAGTATTCTCTGCAAAGAAAAAAAACATTGGCAGCAGCTGTCTGTATGTTCCTGTACCAAAAATTCTTTTCATGCAGACAGGTGGTGTAATTTAAAAGCCAATGTGGTGCTATTTTGATGTGAATAATGTAACTGTTTACCCCAAAATGCTAAGACTACTATTTATGAAAACATAAATAAAATTATACATTACTCCTACAAATCCTAACATTCTCATTACTGTCAGTTTTAACATGATCCTACCTCGTAGCTGTGGCTTAACAGCACCGGGGTTGAACAAGCGCTGTTGAGTGGTAAAAGTAAAGCGCTCATCTCGCTCTATAGGCCAAGGAAGCTGGCGTTTGTCTGCAGACAGCTTCCGGATCATGTGGCCAGCATGACTAAGCCGCTTCTGGCGTACCAGAGCAGCGCACGGAAATGCCGTTTACCTTCCCGCTGGAGCGGTACCTATTTATCTATTTGCACTTTGACGTGCTTTCGAACCGCTAGGTGGGCAGGAGCAGGGACCAAACAACGGGAGCTCACCCAGTCGCGGGGATTCGAACCGCTGACCTTCTGATCAGCAAGCCCTGGGCTCTGTGGTTTAGAACACAGCGCCACCCGCGTCCCTCTACTGAGTGGAGAAAACTACAAAAGATGCATTCTGCCTTCCAACACACACATAAGCACCTACTATTAAACATGCACAACTTTTTTTTTTAATATGGGGTGCATATGACTAATGGGCAGCTAAATTTAAGCACAAGATTACACACATACTCCATATATCATTACTTGTAATTTAGCAAAAACTCATCTAAGGCTCAACCCCAGTATCCAAAGGAAGTGTTTGTATGTCAAGAACAGAGAGTGATGATTAAATGAATTAGCCACATACACTTTGGGACAGATTCTGCAGACATCACCACTTTGACTTTCAGGCATCTCTCAACGATTTCATGTTGACTGGCCTATCCAGTTATTTAAGATACACCTAGCATAGCTGTACAGTGGTACCTCGGGTTAAGTACTTAATTCGTTCCGGAGGTCTTAACTTGAAACTGTTCTTAACCTGAAGCACCATTTTAGCTAATGGGGCCTCCTGCTGTCACCGCACCGCCAGAGCACAATTTCTGTTCTCATCCTGAAGCAAAGTTCTTAAACTGAGGTACTATTTCTGGGTTAGCGGAATCTGTAACCTAAAGTGTATGTAACCTGAAGCGTATGTAACCCGAGGTACCACTGTACTGCTCTTAATGACTATTTGTTTGTTTGTTTGTTTAACTTATATCCCACTTTCCCTCTATGGAGCTCCAGGTGGCAAAAACAGTTCTCCTCTTCCCTATTTTTTTTATCCTCACAACAACCCTGTGAGGTCGATTAGGCAAAGCGTGAGTGACTGGCCCAAGGTCACCCAGTAAGCTTGATAGCTGAGTGAGGATTTGAATCTTGATCTCTGAGGTTCTAGCCTTGAATCTTGATCTCTGAGGTTCTAGCCTTACACTTTAATCACTATATTTTAAAGATGTTTTTATATAGCTGTACACAGCCCTCATATTTAAGAGAGGGCAGCACAGAAATACTCTAATAAATAAGCAAATAAATAAATACAAATAAATAACCGTGTTGGTCAGCCATAGTCAAAATAAAAAAATTCCTTCCAGTAGCACCTTAAAGACCAACTAAGTTAGTTCTTGGTATGAGCTTTCGTGTGCATGAAAGTATCTGAAGAAGTGTGCATGCACACGAAAGCTCATACCAAGAACTAACTTAGTTGGTCTTTAAGGTGCTACTGGAAGGAATTTTTTTATTTTGACAAATAAATAAATTCATTCTCAAAATGTTACAGGTAGATTCAAATGTAAGTAGTATCACTACCACGTATCACTACTGCATGGTTTAGGCTCCATGTAGATGTCATAGCTATTGAAATCATAGTCTGGTGGACTAACAGTATCACCAGTGCTCTGAGAAGTATGGCACTGAGGCAATCACGTAGCACGTGATCTGGTTGAATTGTATGGAAAGCAGATTCAAAATGCTACCAGAGCAGCATGGAACTGATCATTTTGGTGGCTGTTGCGATGCTGAGGTAATTATTTATGAATTGGCCCTCAGGCAAAACTTCACAAAGAGGGTGCTGACTTGCTAATGCTTGTATACCTTGAACCCTATCTTGTTTTATGCTCAACTTTATAATGTGTAAACTATGGATTACTGAGGCATGTGCCCTCTACCAAGACTTGTAGACTATGACTTCCATCATCCCTGATCGTTGTTCACCCTGACTGTGGCCAATGGAAGCTGTGCACTGCAACTTCCAGAAAAACAATGTTGGTGATCCATTGTATATAAACTCTTGTTTTAGCAATGCCAATGCTTCTTGTAGACTTTCCTCAGATGTTAAAAACCACTATCTGCCTTGCTTCCTAAAAACTAGCTTCATCTTTGATCCTGGATGGCAGATAACATATGTGGAGGAGGAGGTTAGCTACAGGTTTGAATTAAACAGTAACAAAATGTCCTGAAGCAGATCAAAGACTAAAACTTTTACGACTTAAACATCCATAGACCACAGCCCTTTCATCGGATGCCGATGAACCATCCTGAATTAGTCTGGGTTACTGTATGTTGGGGAGTTGAGGAGAATATATAAAAAGCGAAGCCATCAAAGGTAAGTTGTAATTTACAATACAGTTCTTCTTTGCACAGACATCATTACATAGTCACTGAGAGTTTTAGAGGTTAATGTCAGCCCCTTGAATTTATTCTGGTAACATATCGGCAGCCAGTGCAGATTCCATGAAACAGATGTAATAAGATGTCACACAGAGGGGTCAGTCAAATTTCTTATGGGATTTGACATCCATGGTAGGAAATGTGGTACCTACAGGGCTACAATTTCCATCACCCCTGAACATTGACCATGCTGGCTGGAATTGTAGTCCAAAATAGCTAGAACCTGCGGGTCACAACACCTCTGTAAGTGGGCTTTACAAGTAAACCCCAAACAAGTATTGCTTGCAATCCTTAAATGCTATGGTGAATATAACTTTTTTGCTTTGTTGGCATATTATAATGCCGAAATGACACTTGTCTTACATTTTAACTGATTGCTTGCAGCAGTTCCAGCGATGGTTACCCACAAGGTGCTCATAGAAGGAGTTGCTATTGCGACTCACTAACTAAAATGCACAAAACTGATGACTACTGAAGGCCCAAGGCCTAAAATTCATGTGACAATAAACCAATGGGTCATCCTACCAAATAAAATTGAACTAGCTGGTCACCATACCAAACAGCTATGGAAGCAATAAGCTAAAGGGCAGCACATTAGCCACCCCTGTTTGACACTTGCCTGATTTACATGGCAAGATAAGCCACTGTATGCCTTAAACCACAGCTTAATCATCAATGCTGGGTTGGGAAAGAAGTCGCAAAGGGACCTCTACAGCAGGTGAAGGAACATTCACAGTTAAACCATGACTTATGACAAACAGCGGCTGAATGTAATGTGCGAGGCAGTTCAAAGTGGATAGTAAAAGTATCCACAAAACGCTGAGCATTTTTTTCTTTAGTTGAATACTTTTAGCTTTTCATGTAACACATTCTTAAAAGTGTCAATTTTGTACTCATGAGGTAACTATTTGCACAGTGTGTGACATATATCAAGAAATCAAAACTCAAAAAGGAAAGAGAAAAGAAAAGATTTTTCTGTTTCAGGAACAACAATTGTCAGAAGATAATGCAGGAACACAATTAATAATGAATAATTATTAAGTCAATAAATTCCACCTCATTGAATTTTGTCAAAAACAGTTCTTAATAAACTTCATACAAACCAAAGTGACTGCAAATAGTCTGGCTAGTCAAGTAACTTGACACTGGCACCTTAGAATTCATTGGAATTCAAATAAAAACAAATGGAGGAAGATACAATCTATGGTATTTAATAGACATTTAAATTTTTTCTCACCCTACCCCAAGCAGTCCTTCTACTGAGAAAAGCACAGGTAAGATATAAGCACTTTGTAAATAGCGTCATCACATCATCAACAACAGTGGGAAGATTTCAGTGTTTGTTATAAACAGTTGTTTTCTAGGGCTTGTTAATTGAGAAATTCAGTTCAGGGGTACCTTGGTTTGCAAACGTTTTGGATTACAACCGTTCTGGATTACAACCACGTCAAACCCGGAAGTGCTTGTCCCTTTTTTTTGGATTACAACCCCCTTTTTTTGGATCACAACCCCTTTTTTTGGAGGCCCCAATGGTGAAAGTGTGCCTTGGGTTACAACCAGTTTTGGTTTACAACCAGACCTCCGGAACTGATTATGGTTGTAAACCAAGGTACCACTGTATCTGTTACCTTAAGCATTTTCTTGCCTGGGTAGTGCAATGGCAAGATAAAAAAATATTTCAGAAATAACTGGCCAATAGGCAAAGATTTGTGTATTTAAGAATTCTGGTCTCTTGTGACTTAGGCCAACAAACTATTTTCAAGGGTCAGACTTCATTACTGCTGAGACCTGTTAACAGGAAAGGCAACATTTGCTCCTTCCACTGGATATGAGCAAAGTTCATTTTGTGTCAGAAACAAAAACTGAAAGTAGATGTAACTGCCACTCATCTTTGAGGCTTCAGGTGCAGCATACAAGAGTGAACCAGCTGAAAAATTCAGCAGCAGCATGGGGCATGATTCACAGTTGTGTGCACCACCACAAAGCTTCAGTGGCTCCCTGTAGTATTCCCAGACTGGTGCTCAAATTCTCCAGGTAGGACTGTTGGGGCGGGGAGAACATCCTCAATGCAGGAAAGTTTTGTAGAATTTGGCTCCTTTTCCCTTATAAGTCATGCTGGTAACTGTGTATGTTTGCATGCCATTAACTTAAAAGACATGTTTACTCACAGGTAAGACTCACTGGGCTCAATGGGGCTTATTTCCCAGTAAGTGCGTACAGAATTACATCCTCAGCTTTGAATCCAGAATTGATCCAAGGGTTAAGAACATAAGAGGAGCCTGTTATTACAGTGCTACTCTCCCCTCCTGCAGTTACAAGGAGCTGGTATTCAAAAGTATTGCTGCTTCTGGCCATGGAGGCATAGTTCACCCATCATGGATAGTAGTCATTGATAGCCTTATCCTCCATGAACCCTCTTTTGAAGCCATCCAAGTTGGTGGCCATCCCTGCCACCTGTAGGAGTTCCTTCAATTTAATTGTGTACTCTGCGAAGAAGTACTTTCTTTTATATCTCCTGAATATTTCAGTATTCAATTTCACTGGATGTCCATGAGTTTGAGTGTTACGAGAGAAGGTGAAAAACTTTTATTTATCCATTTTCTCCATGCCTTGCATAATTTTATAAACTTCTTAATCTCTTGCTCTCCTTTTCTCTAAACTAAAAGTGCCAAATTAAAGAACTTCTTGTTGATATTAATGTTTTCAGCAATGTTTTCACTGCATTTCTCCAGCGTGTTCCCTTTCGTCTATTTGGATCCAACCAAATATCACTGACACACTTGCTATGAGAGCCACTAGGATCAAGACGACAAAATATTTTTATAATTTAACTGCCTGCATATTGCAGCTGGGTGCATCATGCTTTTGAAACAGGCTGAACAATACTAGAAAAGTATTCCAGTGTACTTAAAGAGTTAAGCTGCTATGTGAGTTTTTGTGTATAATCTGTCTTTTCAGTAAGCTCTCATGTAAACTCTTTAGAATGTTATTTTAAATGTTTACATCTACATAGGATTGCTGGATGAAATTTCCTTGGAGAAATTCTTGGTCCATTCAGTTTCTTTTCAATAGTGCCAATTTCCTTTCAGAAATGTGTTTGAAGTCTTAAAATCTAGATGTTGATACTATAAAAAAAGTTTCTTGTAATCTAGTAAAGGTAAAGGGACACCTGACATTTAAGACCAGTCGCGAACGACTCTGGAGTTGTGGCGCTCATCTCTCTTTACAGGCCGAGGGAGCCGGCATTTGTCCGCTTCTGCTGACAGTTTTTCTGGGTCATGTGGCCAGCATGACGAAGCCGCTTCTGGCGAAGCCAGAGCAGCGCATGGAAATACTGTTTACCTTCCCGCCAGAGCAGTACCTATTTATCTACTTACACTGTGTGCTTTTGAACTGTTAGGTTGGCAGAAGCAGGGACTGAGCAACGAGAGCTCACCCCATCATGGGGCTTCTCACCGCCAACCTTCTGATCAGCAAGCCCAAGCAGCACAGTGGTTTAAACCACAGCACCACCCGTGTCCCTTGTAATCTACTAACACACTTTTATTCAACTGTATTAGTTAACACTTTCAGAATTATACCTTTTCTATTGTGGTTGACGGATTATATAAGTGTGCTATAAAATATCTAATAAAATTCATTTGTATAAACCCCACAATTAGATATGGGATTCTGGTGTTTCAGATTGCGATGAATCTGCAAGATGTAGCATTTCTACAAGAAGATGCTTTGAATCAACTCTAGGCTAGACTACTGTGATGCACTAAACATGGAGCTGCCTTTGAAGACTGTCTGGATAATTCCATTAGTATAAAATGCAGTTGCCAGTTAATTGTGGAGGTAAGGAGCATGAAGCATATTTCACCCATGTTAAGGCAGCTGCATTAATCCCTAATTCATTTTAAGGCACAAATGGTTACAGGCCTCCATGTGCTCAGAACTCCTCAGAGGGCATAGTGCTCCAAATCCATTATTTCCTGAGATCATACTGGGAGAGTCAAGGAGGAAGGAAGGGCTTCTCACTACCAATTCTCCCTTCTCAGAGAATCATGTAAAAGTATAATGGCTGCTGTTTTAAGCCAAACATTATCAGGTTGCTTAATTTATTTTCCCACAGCTGTGTTTGTGTGTTTAAATGAGGGGCGGGAGGGGGGAATGGATGTATTTTTCACTGAACTTTATTATTGGTGGGATTTGGTGTGGCAGCGTTTGATTTAAAGATGTGACTTGGCTAGTCATATATACAGGGCATACAAGGGGGAAATAAATAAACTGATAGAAATAAGTTAAAACAGAGAGTAATCTGCTATCAGTTTGTATTGTGGCACTGTCTATGGCACTGTTATTTCTATCATTTGCTTGCTTTGTAGGCTGCTTTGAAAAATTTGCTTAATTTAAAGGCAGTATAGAAACATTTAAAATAAATAAATACTATCTTCAAAGCATTATGAAGAGGAGAAACAAGTCATTTTTCCTATAGCCTTTTGCAAGATATTTAATGAGGAGTACTGATCATTTTTTTAAAAATTAAGAGCAAAAACTACTGACATTGGTGGATCCGTTCATTTATAAAATTGTCAAGAAAAGGGGGTAATTGGTGAGATCAACGACATGAAAGTAAGAACCAAAGTAAAGGATAAATAATTAATTTTGCTGCCATTAATCTGTCCTGATACATATAATATTTGACACAGCAATCTAGTGTTCCCAGTACACTAGATTTCAGCCTGTAAAAACAACAACAACCTCCTCCTATACATTTTTCCTACATAAGATACACATGATCACGGATGGCATTATATTATTTCATTGCTTCTACATGCCTAAAGCTAGATCTTCCTGCATTACAATATGATACAGCATGCCAAATCCAGCCCTGACATTATGATACTTAAGAGGAACTCACCAAAATCCCCACTTGCTATTGCATTCAATTCTGACTGTTGAAGAGTGCTTGGATTTACAGGAATTTACTAGGCCCCCTTTCTACTTTATAATCCACCATCTTCTCTCACTTTTCTCCAAGGTGCTGAAAAAGAGGAGCCAAAGAGAAGATTGCCTTATTTTACCTCCTGAAAATCCAAGCACTGCTGACCAAGGGACATCTCGAACTTTGTGAGTTGAATCTCTTATTGTAAGCTATCGACAACATTGCTTGGACAGGAAAAGGAATCTTTCATACTTATTTACTTGTTTATTTATTTATTTAAGTTACATGGGGATTTACCTAGACTCTTCCCCTCTTTCAATTGCAAAACGCTCTGTGCAGAATGGGTTGAGATCCAGCAGAGGTTCTTGTTGGACAGAGAGGGAGACTTTTTCACCAATTCCCCATTGCTTCTCCAGCCTCTGGCTCCATACTTCTATCTATACCTCCCATGGTCATCCAGAGGGTGCCCCAAACTTCAGGAGGAGTAGGGAATTGATTAAACAACCACACACAAAAATCACCTTCCCCCTCTTCTCCCAGCAGGTGTATCTCAATAGTAAAAGGCCACTCACAGGAGGTAGGGATCCAATTTATGAGGGTTTACTTGGGGCAATTTAACATACAAGACCAGAGTCAGATTGGTTTTCTTATACAGCAATATCCTCCCACAAATGGCATCACCTGAAGGAGTCCATCATGCAACAGGCCCCACAACCACCAACCTCCTGGCATGCTTAACATTTATGGCATGACTAAGGGCTGCTAAACAGGGAAAACAGGACCCTTCGGTTCTACCCATAATCACTTGTGAAAATTACAGTGACATTGGTATTATCTTCACAACAGCAAATGAGACACTCAGATGTTTAGAACATTTAACTAATAAAGAAAATGAAGCTGAAAGTTTGTGAACACATCAGTGCATGCTTTTCGGACTGGCATCCACTTACTAAAACCGCACTGCTGAAAATAGCGTAAGGAATTGGCGGACATTATCACAACAGTATTATACAAATATGGAACAATAAACCCTTATCTCTTGCAGGTTTACCGGAAAGTGAACACTTTGTGAGTTGTGGTTGTTGTTTTAAAAAAATCTCACCCTCAGTCACTGTGGACCAAAGTCACCAGTTTATTTTAAAACAGTATATTGTTTCTTAATTTATTTTCTTCATTTCAGCCATTAATAATTAGTATGATAGACTCAGCAATTACTGTCTGTGTCATTTAATTCCATGCCACTGATGGGTATTAATATTATAATTATAAGTAAGTTTTTTTATAGTTGAAAGTAGTCCGTTGAGATAATAATCCAATCTGAAGCATTACTAGCCAGAATACTGAGCTTTTGAGATGAATGTAATAATTCCTTGCACTTCCATACTGTTTTCATTTGCAAATAACTATGTAATGTAAATAAAGCTGAGTACTGTATTATTTTCTTTTCACTCATAAAAGGACATTAGGGATACATCCTACAAAGAATCTCACACAGAAACTTCTTCTTTTAATTTTGCGCCTCTCATCCTAATTTTCTAAACAATCTTTGAGAATAGAAAATAAGTAGAGATGTGTGCCAGTGGGGTATGTTTTTAACCATTCCACCCGGAGACTGTTGTTAACATACTGACATTTGTATCCTTCATTATAAAAAAGAAAGGCCTAACTCAAGCTCATAGTCCTCCTGACCATGAGAAACTAGGTCTGCAAGAATATATATTTTTTACAAAAAAACAGTTCATAACTCAATGCTTTTAACCTCATGCTCTAAAACAAAGGGTGCATTTCTAATCACTCTCACTCTGAATTAAGCCCTGGGGCACTCGGTGGATTTACTTTTGAGGAAATATACAAATGATTTGACTGTAACCTAGCAAAACTAGCTTTTAGTCACTCCAGTTGACTAAAAGACCCCAGCTAGCAAGCTACCAAGGGTAGACTTGTCACCCTTCTCGCCAGAGAGGAATTATTTCCTGAAAATTGAGCATGAAAGTAAGTAACAAAAATATATTAAACTTGCCACTGATGCAGTAGGTGATAGTCTACAAAAGCTTATCTGATAATGAGCAACCCCAGTTTGCCGTATGCACAGAGGTTATTCCAACTGCATCCATTTTTTCCCCTAATTTATCACCCCACCCTTCCTCCCCAAGGGATCCCAGGGCAGCTCACAACAATAAAATTACATAGAAACAATTTAATTTTAAAAGAGCACTATACTATATTACACACTGCAGTTAAAACATATGATTAAGTTAATTATATTAGCTACCAACCTC
Source organism: Podarcis vaucheri (assembly GCF_965113315.1). Lineage (NCBI taxonomy): Eukaryota > Metazoa > Chordata > Lepidosauria > Squamata > Lacertidae > Podarcis > Podarcis vaucheri. The sequence goes on from NC_138761.1 coordinate 122,219,298, forward strand.
TACCCCCATCCTTTGAAATTGGCTTTTACTGTCAGAAGGCTGCACACCATCCAACTCTGACGGTTGAACTTCCTTCCCTCAACTGTAAATGTGTGCCGAGGCCAGAATTTTGAAAATGAAGGGCTGATTCACATAACCATGCAAATCCAAAGTGGTCTGAATGAATCTGTGGACTTGCTAGCTTCAGCGAAAACTCAACTCATAACTCAACCAACATTACAAGTGTCAATGCAAGCCTTTCAAAAGTGGGTTGACAGTGGTGCAATAAATATGTAAAAGAAAAGAATGATGATTGGTGTATTCATCATAAAGGATTATATAAGACTACTCTCATACAATAGTGTACCTTTCTAGTCTAGCCTCTAAAGTGTAAATTTCAGTGGGAGATCATTATTTTTTGTCAGTTCATACTCTCACTAACCATACCAGCATACATGGTGTGTGTATGTCTGTGTGCGTGTGTGTGTTTATGCGCTGAATTTACAGGGAAGTAGCTTGAGAAAGGAAAGGCCAGTAAGTAGACCATCTCCATTCATTCTTCCTGTATTAAATGTAGAGCCTGCAATTAAATTGGATCAGTCATAGAAGTTACAGCTCAGTCTTAATCATTTGTCAAAGTGATGTTTAACCCTCCACAGATGACGACCCTTTTCTTCAAGCGTAGCACCTTGCTATGCCAAGGTCTTTATTTAAGGTCTATTTTCTATTCCAGTAACTATATCGGCAGCAGTGGTGTGTATGGTCGTCTCACACACAAGGGAAGGGATATCCTAGCAAAGCTTGTGGGCTCCAGCTTTATAACACCCAGGAGAGGAAATATCCTTTTACCTGTCAATTAGCGTTGACAAATCCACGTCTTTATGGACTGAGCTACATCTGTTATGACCTTTGAGGAGCTCAGTTCCTTTCTGTTCCTAGATTGTGTCCAGTGGGCGTGAAGGTTACTGGACCCAGTATCCCAAAAGCTCTGCAACAGTAACCTAGACTCTGGTAGCTCACATTATTCTTGCTGCTAGATATCCCTGGGTCCCATTGTACTGCATCAGTTTTGGATTGGGAAATGAGAGACCCAGCTTCAGACTCCCAATTTAGCCATTTATTTAGTAGCATATATGGTAGCTTTGGGGAAATTGCTATTTTTCAGTCTTATTAGGTTGCCAAAAGAACAAATTAGTAACACTAAACGGTTGTCTTGAAAGGATAAATATTATAGATGACTTTTTAAATGAAGTCAGTTATTACATTTTAATTGCAAACTGACTAAACAAAGGCTCAAAATCTGTATCATACAAACTTGTGGAATTATCTGACAGCAACTCTTTGGTTTTGTTTATGTTGACTTTGGTTCATCTGTCCATTTGATGCTAATCAGTGACTGCTGCTATTGAGATTATTATTTAGATCTAAAGGGAAATGAAAATTCCACCAGTCTGAGAAGAATTTTAAAAGTGGCAGGAGTAGGAGATTACACTGCTGTCTCTTTTTCATACCTGTAAGCATCATCTGTGCCGTGCTGTACATAATAAGGCTACAGTCAACCAGCTATAAATTGTGGGACCTTTCTGAATGTTTTACCAAGCTTCCACTGTCTGCTGTGGTAGAATGAACTAGTTCAAAAAGTGAAAAAGTAATAATGCATTTTACAAAGGGCCAGTTCACACTGTACTCCAGCAAATACTGTAGCTACACATGTGGAGAAGTAGAGGCACAAACCTTGACTTATAACCTCAAGAGCAAGTCACACCATGCAAATACAAATACCCACCCACTTTTTAATGCAGTGGGGAGATTACATAGCTGTGGCCTATTTACATACAGCTTTGTATATGCAGCATATGCAGCCGCAGGACTGTGGTAAATGTACAGTAAGGAGGATACAAGTCAATTCTGAATTGTCCACTTCAGACATACGTCTACACATATGATAGACAGTATAGGCATTCTGAAATCTTGTTTTCCAGAATAACATAGTTGACATCAACACTATGGTTGTTCCACCAGAAGAAGAAAATACACTCTACAGTTTTTGGTCAGTCCATGTAAAGTGGCCTGGTTTGCAAAAATGCAGCTTATTCAAATAATTCTTCCCCAATGCAGATGGTGTGGCATCACTGTGGTCATAGGTTAGAGTGTTAGGATTATAAACAGATTCAGATGAAGCTACTCACACTTTACTACCAGTCAATGGGACTTAATTCTGCAACAACTAACTTGGCCCATGGATTTCAACGGAACTAAAGCAACTTGCCTGCAACCTAATTCCAAAACCCATTTGACTAGCTGATCGCTAAGTAAGGTTTTTGACATTTCCACTCAGTAGAACTCACAACAATAGCTGTGTGGAAAGCTCTTCTGGATGTGGTAAAGAAGGCTGGGTTGGGGATGAGGGTGCTGGTCAAAAGGGGGACAGACAAAAAATGCTTACTAAATATACAAAAACCTTGACCATGTAGAAGCTCTCTGGTGACAAAATGAAGGTACACTTATAGTCTGTGCTGGGGGATGGGAGAATGTCAAATGGATTGGGGAAAACAGATACACTTCCATTAACCATCAGACCTCTCCACTCAGAATAATAATAATAAATAACAACAATAATAAATTTTTATTTATATCCCGCCTTCCCCGGCCAGGGCTGGGCTCAGGGTGGCTAACACCGAATATAAATTACAATAAAACGAAATGCTTTGCTTCACAGAAGTACTACCTGATGCTTCAAAGTAATTTTTATGACGTCTTGATCCCTAGTATACTATTTATTAATATTTTTATAGAAAACATTCCAAACTTGAGGAATGATACTCATAAGGCTGACTGTGCATGACTGAACACTACAATGCCAATGGCTTTGGTCATGGAGCACGTTTGCTTAAGGAGAAGATCCTTCCAATAGAATCCGTAAGAAGAAAACACTATGGGTACAAGGCAGACATTCACTCTCCCTGTGCCCTAGGTACGGTAATTATTATCAAAACTCCAGAAGTCCTTTTCAAATGTTCCTTTCCACATATTCAGACAGTGAATGAAGGGCAGGGAAGTAAAAGGCACTGATCCTGCCTCCCAATCCGGTGCTGGTGCTGACATGGGCCCCCACCCTGACCTTGGCTAGTTGAATGCAATGCAAGAACTGTACACATGGCTGAGAACCATGCTCATGTCAGGATTCCCAGTCCTGAGGACAGGCCCTGTGTGTGAACTGATACGTATGCATGGGACATTCTTTCCTTCTGTCCAACTTATAGTGATTTGGCACAAGTTGGCAGATGCATGGAACTGGAAGCAGGTCCAGCCAGCATTATCATGCTCCCCTTGACACACTAACAGAACACATGGAAGGGGAGCATAAGAAGAAGGTGATGGTTGCCACTACACTTATTAGAACCAGATAATTGATGTTCTATTTGTATTTATATATCCAGGGAGAAAGCAAATGCCATCAAGTGCCATTCCGTTAAAACTAACGGTATTTGGCTGCATAGATGAGCCTAGAAACAACTACAGATAGGCCAAATTCTATGTCTCTATTAAACCAGAAGCTGTTACGAAAAGTAACAGAAACCATCATAGAAAGAAACAGAACTGGCCTCAAATTTTGTTAATGGTTGCATATGATCACTTTGTTTTCAAACAAGTCAACAACAAAAATAACTGTTTAAACATCCTCTTTCTAGCAAACTATAAAAAAATCAAAGAATCTCAAGATCACAAAGTTCACAGCAATTTTGAACATGTGTTCCCATGACAGGTAGTAAGTCTCTCTCTCTTTTTTTCTTCATCTTTTTCTTTCTACCACAGTTACGAAATTATCCACTCACGTTTCACTTCACATATGTGATCTAGAGTTCACTTACTGTTAGATGCTGGAACAGCCATGCCCTCATGATATTTGTGGCTACTTTGGGAAAGATGCCACGCTTTTTATGTCGCTTTTTGTCCTTATCTGGATCATCATCATCACCTGTGCTGGGAGAAGCTACACTGTTGTCCAAGCCGTCACCTGTAAATATATAGTGAATCAAATTTTTGACTTTTGCTAACTTGCGGTATGTTGACTAAAGTCTGATTTGGGGGTAGGTATTTTACTATTAACCATACATATTAAAATATTAACATGAGCTCTAAAAATTATGTCATACTGTATTTCATGGGTAGAAGTAATTATGTCAATTCAGTTCTGGTTAAAACATAGAAGATCATCAGCCATTTGTCTCTTTAACTAGAAAATGAAGTTAAGCTTATGTTTTCCTCCCTAGAAGGATACAAATATGAAAAACAATGAATAAAATTACACTCCAACAGAACTATTTAAGCCACCTTGAGTTCCAGGGAGAAAAAGGTGAGATATAAATGCAGTGAATAAATAAAACAAAAAAGAAAGAAAACTTGATTTGTGAGCAAACCAAGAACTGAATTCATAGTGTGCACCCCCAGCCAAAACAAGAGCAGCCTAATGTCAATATTACCATGTAAACTATATTCCGATCAGTCCAAATTCATTCAGATATTCTAGATGCCTCCAAAACCATTTGACTATTCAGCCCTTGGCCTTGAGGGCATGCATGTTTTTGACCTTTGCAAGTACAATTCCTTTTCATCAGTTCCACATAAAAACCCAAAAAAGACCTTTCTGCGTCAGACCAAGGGCCCATCTAGTCCAATATCCTTTTCTCACAGTAGCCAACCAAATGCTTATGCGAAGCCTTGCAAGCAGGACAGGAGGGCATCAATCAGCACTATCCCTATGTTTTCATTCTTCCATGCCAATGATACCCTCCGCTGAAAATGAATACGCCTTACATTAAGTATTCTGAGGGACAGTAGGATCACATGAAGCTGCTTTATACCAAATCAAACTACTCTCTGGCAGCAGCTTGGCAGGATTTCAGACAAGGCTCTTTTCCAGGACTGATCCCGGAATTTATTACATGCAAAGCATGCTCTCCATGGCTCAGCTGTGACCCCACCAGCAAATTATGCACCACACGTAAGATGTGTGGTTTTTATGCACAGTCATCTATTTATTTCCAGATCAGTATTGGTCAGTATATAGAATATGGTTTGTCCATGAGGGTGTTGCTTGGGAAGCGTTTTTCAGTCCCAGGGAGACTTCAAAGGGGCTCAATTTTATCCCCTATGCTATTTAACTTCTACATGAAACCACTGACTGGGATCATTTGGAGCACATTGTCAGCAATATGCTAACGACACACAGCTCTACTTCTCCTTTACATTTGCAGGTGAGGCAATGGATGTGCTGGGCCCATGTCTTGCCTCAGTAATGGATTGAAGGGACTGGATGAGATCCAATAATCTGAAGTTCAATCCAGATAAGACTGAAGCACTGTTATTGGGTGGTTCCCTAGACCAGGTGGGTGGGAGATTGCCTGCTCTTGATGGGGTTACACTTCCTCTGAAGGAGCGGGTACATAGCTTGGGATCCTCTGCTGTCGTTTGAGGCTGAGGTGAGCCTTCCATCAGTTTATGAGGTGTACCTTCCATCAGCTTTGGCTGGTGGCCCAGCTGTGCCCCTATCTGGATAGGGATAGCCTAACTTCTGTTGTCTATGCTCTGGTAACCCATTATACACAGGGCTGCCTCTGAAGACGGCTTGGAAGCTTCAGCTGGTACAGAATTCGGCAGCTGGGTTGCTCACTGGGACAAGACAGTTTCAGCATATAACACCAAACGTGGCCAGATTGCACTGATTGCTAGCTAGCTTCTGGGCCCAATTCAAAGTGCTGGTTTCGACCTATAAAGCCTTAAACAGCTCAGGACCACAATACCTCAAGGACTGCCTCTCTCCATATAAACCATCCAAGACTCTGCATTCAGCATCTGTGCCTCCTCCTTGTGAGGTTATCATTGTGTGCCTCCTCCGTGTGAGGTCCGGAGGGTGGCAACATGAGAACGGGTCTTTTATTTGTAGTGGCTCCGTTTGTGGAATGCTATCCCCAGGGAGGTTTGCCTGGCACCTTCATTATATATATTTTAGGCACCAGTCAAAAATGTTCCTCTTCAACCAGGCCTTTAGTTGATTAATATTCTACAGCTTTTTTAATGTGTTTGTGGGAGTGGGGGATGTTATTATTTGTTGTTTATGTTTTGGCTATTTACTCGTGTTTTTACCTGTGAACCAGCCTAAGATCTTGTGATGAAGGGCGGTATATAAATTTAATTAATAAATAATGACTAATGATATATTCCACTCTTAGTACTGAACACTGTGAAGGTGAGAATCAGCATAATAACAATTCTTATTTTTTATTATTTATTAAATTTGTATACCGCCCGTCATCAGTAGATCTCAGAGTAGTGCACGGCATAAAAATATAATACAAAAACACAAAATACATTATAAACAAAACAAAACAATAACCCCCCCTTATCGCCCACTCTCTCCCACAGAAACTTTGAAAAGGATATAGAATGTTATCAGCCAAAGGCCTGGTTGAAGAGGAGCTTTTTCACCTGGTGCCTGAAGGTATATAATGAAGGTACCAGACAAACTTCCCTGGGGAGAGATTCTACAAACAGGGAGCCGCTGAAGAAAAGGCCCAGACCTCTCATTGGAGGACGCATATGAAGGAGGGCCTCACATGAGGACTACAGTGTCTGGGAAAGTTCACATGGAGAGAGGTAGTCTTTGAGGTATTGTGATCCTGAAACGTTTAAGGCTTTATAGGTCAAAACCAACACTTTGAATTGGGCCCGGAAACTAACTGGCAGTCAGTGAAGTTCGATCAGGACCAGTGTAATATGCTCTCAAAGGATCATTTTTTGATGTACAGCCATCAAGAGCATGCCTCGGTTTAACCATACTGAACCTGCTAATTTCTTTTTGATTGAAGTAAGGGTTTTTAACAGTACGTCAAATTACCCAGTTTCTTTATATGTGAATGTAAATTAGCGCAAACTGTTTTTGTTTGTGGTGTAATCATTACATGCTATTCATATTGGCACAAACACTGCAGGAAAGGACAGCAATTGAAACCTAAAAAGCAGTTTACAGATCAAGTTTGTGTAATGATTGGTTCTAGCCTTTCATCTTTTTCACATGGATAGAATGTCATGCTGGAGCTTCCACTGTCCATATTTTTATGAGCACATAATGTTTTGATGTAATTGGGAACTCTCCATCTCTATGCTCAAGGCAAAAATGATTTAAGTAAATATTGGAAAGATGCTATTTTTAAAGAGAGGCTCTTTAATCCTTTTTGAAACAATGGTCTACAAGACAAACAACAGAAAAATTAAAGCATTTCTTAAAGAATATTTGTGACTGCCTTTATGGAGAGCTCCATATTTAATGAAAGGCTTGACTCAAACATTCATATTTCTAAAAACAGAGCCGTTGCAAAAAGAGTTGAGATGTCTTAGGCTGATAAAGTCTTTGAAAGCCTTTTATTCAGAGAAGCAATTCACCATATAAAATAATGATTCATAAAATAAACATGAGCAAACAACTCAACAGCATTTAACATTTCCATGGACTAATCCACTTTCTCTAGTTTGGAGAGGCAAGCACAGAGGGGGCGGCGTAGGGGAGAAATATATTAGACAGTCATTGATTAAAAGTAAAGGGCTTCTAACCTAATGACATTGTCTTTCACCAAAGCTTTTCTGCCTATTCTTCTTTTAAATAAATACATTCTATCCATTTCTGCCCCCTCCTGCAGATTATTTTAGCAAGTGCCTGGCTAGGAGAGAATTCATTGATAATTTATGGAAATATCTACTATAATCCAAGGGAGATGACTTTTTTCCAGCTTTGTGCATCAATAGATAATCAAGGCCTTAAAGCAGCCTTAGCTCCCCATTACCTCAGGCAAAAGAATTCCTGAAAGCATGCCTTCAGGGCACCTGAATTATATACTCCATTAGGAGGGGGAAAGCTTTCTGCATTCCGTGTATAACACTCCCCAGAACCTTTCCTGTTTATTTCTGCTATATGAAAGCAGAAACATTAGGAACAGAATCTCCCCCCTCCTCTTTTTTTTTTTAAAGTGAAGACTTATGTAGATACAATGGAGAAACCTTTCAAGCAAGAGCAAGATCACCTCCTTTCAATCACAGGCAGTGACCTATCCCAAATAAAAGGTTTCTGTTACATCATTAGCTCAAGCCAAAAACAGCCTTGGCTTAATGCACAGTTTGTTCTTCCTACTGTTTTTAGGCAAATACAGCTACTTTACTCCCATCTGGGAGGGAAATTACACTGCTGGGCTGTAATCTAAGACAAGGTTTTCATTGGAAGCAAATGCTTTCAATCCCATGTAAATACTTATGCGTGTTCAGAGAAGCTTAAAACAATAAACTCTAGTCCTGTCTGACAGAAGATAAGGGGAGGATAAGAGAAAGAGCAAATTAATGAAATAGAGTTCTTTAGAAGAAATTACTTTCATAGTTTTTAATACATCGTCTAACCATTTCCACTTTAAAAAACAACAACAACCTGAAACTTGATTCTTTGTCAAAGAAAAAAATCCCAGCTGAAAGTCTAAATAGCATTTCCATTCACTCTGCAATTTGATACAGTCACCTCTGTAAGGTCTCTTGAGAATGCTTTTCCTCTCCTTCTACCCCCTTCCTACGTTTTTTAAAAAAAGATCACTAAACAAAACTTGAAGAACCACTGACCAGCCACATGGTAGCAGCTAAGAACCACATTTGTGAAATGTCAGCAGTGACTTCATTCTTGAAGTTGACTTCTCCTGCCGCCAATGAAGGCAAGCTGAAAAGGTGGAAATAATCATAAAAATGATGCTAGTCCATAAACAAGCTTACAGCCTCATTAGTATAGCAGTAGGCTCCACTGGGTGATTTATGCTCGTTTTGCTGATGCCATGAGGAAATGCCATAGGGCAACTTTAGCCAACTGCTAATGGTTTCTGACAGCTTCTTAGCAACTAGTGCAAGCAACGCTGTGGCGTTTGCTAGTGACAGAAACTGAAAATGTCATATTATCTGTCCATGTGTCACGAAGTCCGTGTGGCAATTAACTAGTAGGCCAGTGACTGAGGGGCCAGAGACTCTTAAAAATGGCCCTTGGCTATTCAAGGGCATTGCTTGAATTTGCGTTGCACATATGCAACATTCTAATGCAGAAATCTGGCTCTCAGTACCATCTCTGTCATGGTCACTGATGAGGCGGAGAATCAACAGAATACCTCCCCCCCCCCCCAGAAAGACACTCTCCTTTACTTTCTTCTTTAGATACTGCACTACATTATAAATATGTCTTGATACGATTGATTGTAAAATACCTGAATCTCTGTTTTTGAACACGGAAGGGGGGAGTGCTAGCTGTTTTTCTGCTCTTTCACAAATTAGTCTAAAAGGATTTGAGATCACTGAAGCAGACTCATTGCCTGTCAAATTGCTAGGAGCATAGGACTCTGCACAGCAACTAGACACTATTTAAAAAAATAAAACACACACACCACAAACCTTCTAACAAGCAAAATGAGAGTCTTGGCTCCACATTTCAGTTTCTGAGCTATCAAAACCATGCATATATGTCAAGCTGTCAAACCTTTCAGTCTGGCCATTTGTCCTTTCAAATAATATTTAAGAATTATTTCTACAATGTTTTACAGGTCGTGGTCTAGTCAAAGATATTTTGTACTACAGTTCACCCACAGAAGATTTCTTGTGAATCCTGGCCAATCCCCATAGAGCACTGCAGGTGACCTGTGGCAACTCTCAAGATTGTCAGCCAGCTCAGATTTCAAACATGCTCACCTCAAACATCCCAGTTGCCTATTTAAGCACACCCAGGCATTTAGGCTGTGCTATCTTGTTCCTTTCAAGGAAGGATAAAGCAGCATTTATCGTATTCAGGTCATTCAATGAGTCAGGCTGGCCATGTCAGGAGGGGTTCCTCTCATTCAGGTCAAATCTCCACCCCTTCTCTTCCTACAACTTCCCCTCTGCCTCCCCCCCATCACCCCTTTTCTAACCCTCAGCCCTCCCCCCAAAATTACATGCACAGCATCAGTAAAAGACTGAAAAGTTCACTAGAATTCTACTCCTCCACAGAAGCACGTTTTATGTTTATCAGTCATGTTCATTTGTTAACAAAATGGTTGAGAGCAACTGCACCCATGTCCTGAAATAGTTAATACAAAGGCAATTTTCGCAGACGACATTTTGAAATAGGTTTTTGCATTTCCCATGCTTGAAATACACACATTTGTATAGGGTCTGTATTCTTATCAAACAATGTTAAAATAACTGCATGAACGACTGGTCTCACAGACCTCTCCAGTTTTACCAGCGACTGCATTCAGAAAGCTAGCATATAAAGGAAATAATCCTACACACAAGGAAGCCTATCATCAGCATGAAAAGAAAAAGTAACTCAACGACAAAAGCATTATATACATAGTGTAATACACCCACAGACAAATAGGACCAAATCCAGGATATTTATGCAATCCACTCTGTGTGAGACTGGAGGTGGTGAAGTATGAGAGGGTCAGGATGCTAGCTCCATTAAGGCACTGCACAGCAAGCAATGTTCTAACAGAAGAGGAATGTTCCAAAGGCACGTACGTCCCCCTACCAATTGTGCACTGCTTAGGAAGGATAAGCCAACATAAAACTGGGGCCCATGAGGAAAAATGTTTACCACATGTATATATCGCCTTTAAAAACCTTCACTTTCCCAGTGCTACATTCAAGCCACAAACATCCTCTCATGGAGCTAGCTGCCACCAATTTGTTCCCTGCTAAAACACATGCATGCTAATAGACACAGGGGTTTCTCCCACCCCCAAAGGCTGCAACCATTTGAAAGATGTGCTGTTCAAGTGGATTATGTGAGATAAATTAGATTAAAGTTGCTGGAGAAAATTCAGCTTTACCACAGGCCTGAAAATGACAAAGCATTGGAATTTACAGAGCCAAGGACCACAAGGCACAGAAGGCCACATTCCAGGCTTCAGCTTGTAATGATCCATTTTTAGATAAGAATCTCTATCCACCACTTTAAGCAGTTTGTGGAGAGTATGTGGGGGAAACGGACCAAACAGCATTAGCAAAATACCTACAGAAACTTTTAAAATGCACCCTGGACTGCAATGCTCCATTGTTATGAGAGCTTGCCAAAGCCCTTTAAGCTCACTTCCCCCCTCCTCCCCCTCTTCTTCTCCCAATTTTTCACACTAAAGGTCATTTTAGCCCCTTAGAAGAAGACATTTCGGTAGCACATTCTTTGCTCAAGAATCTAATACAATAAAAGTATCTGCTCTGGCCAGAGACTATTGGATTTTAGATTAGAGTGTTGTGCTCAGTTCCAGTGAAACAATAAAAACCACATACAGCTTTGGTTTATGGTCCTTTAAGGTAATGTGTGTTTTCCCCCCATTTATTTCTTTTATATTCAATAAACAGAGAGGGTTTTAAAATGTATGGCTACGTTTCCTCTATGGCATGCTTTTTTAAATAAAAAAGAAATAAATTTGATGTATTCTACTAAGTAGACAACCTTTTTGACTGAAAAGTTTTGATTATTCAGGAGTACTTTTTAAAAAGGCGATTAGACCACTTAAGTACAGACAGGTCAATGCAAGTTTGGCATTTAATTAACATTTGCACCTTTAAATTATCTGCCCTTGAGCCCAGCTCTATGTGTGTCTCTTTTCTCCTCCTCCTTTGCATACTAAAAAAGCCTCAGATTCTTTCTGGCAACCATTCTTGATTCTAGAGGCTGGTTTTACTCACTGTTAACTAATGATTACATGATCAAAGTAAGTTCATGAGAAACTAATTGCTGAAATTTATATCTGGTAAAAAATTGAGGACTGACATCTAATATTGTACATATACATTTGTTGTCCCTATTAGAATGTAGACAGCAGGTTTCATTTTGCATTCACACTGTTCATTATTCAACATTTCTATAAACTGATGAAGAATCATCACATGATAATAAAGCAGTAGCACATAAAAAGCAGCATGATGAACTGGGAGGAAACTAGTGAACTTTTGCATGTCTCACTAATTTGAAGGCAGGTTTTGTTTTTAATGCACACAAAAGTCCAAATTTCATTTGAATTCTTAGATTTGAAATGACCACCAGGAGAAAGCATTTGGGAGTGCTGGTTTGTATCCAAAGATGCCACCATACAAGCAGTGCTGACCTCCTGTGTGCTGCCTCATGCGCATCTTGCTTCCCTCTTTTCTATGAACTGACTCCAAAGGATCAGTGGATCCTCCAATGGAGGGGTGTGTGTGCGGTAGACACTTTCAGTAATGCCCTATAGACAGAAAATTACTTTTCGCAATTATCAGTCATATATTGAATTTTGTAGATGCATCTTGTGATAATAGGACATGTGCATTATACCTGCCCTTTAGAATGGCTTGCAGTCTGATATACCATACTGAAGCTCTTACTCAACCATCTGCATTCAAGTGCTGTTGTACAGTTGTATACTACAGCAACCTAAGAAACATCTGTGCAATGCTTGATTTCCTATCACTTGCTAGTCAACACTTGGTGACTAGAAGCTAAATGTGTAAACTAGCTAAATATTTGAACCAACTCCATTGAAAAAGCCTTGTGTTTGAGGTGATATGTAATGTTCTTTCTGTGCATTCACCTGGTCTACTTTGAATAAAACTTCATGGAACACCACCCCATAATATTTTAAAACAATTAATTTAATGAGAAACAAACAAGTTTTTACTTCTGCTAAGAGAACCTTATAAATAAATGCACTGCAATACTTTATAAAAGAGTGATATGTGCAACTTTAATCAAACACTAAAGGGGAGTGTATCTCTGCTTTCTAATATGGAATATCCTTACACAACACATGCTAAATAAAGTGGGTTTAAAAGAAGTACTATAATACAAATAAAAGTGCCTGATAGGAACAATGGAACTTGTTCAGAATACAGTTTTGTTAGAGATAACACAAGTAACAATGAGCCAAAAAGAACAAATAGGACAAATTCATTAGGTACCGCTTATACTGAAATTGAATTGTGGTTTGGATACAGAGTAAAGAATCATAGAACCGTGGAGTTGGAAAAGACCACGAGCATCTCAAGTATTTATAAAGACAATTTACTGACCTCATAATTTGAATACATGATTCATTTCAAAAGAGAAGAGTAAGAAGCTGCTGCGGCCATGTAAAATGTTAAGTTACCAACTTTTTTAAAAGTGCGCATGATCCTGTACTTTTAACAGCAGCAGAACACACAGAAATTCAGCAGGACAACTTTTTCCACTGCTGTTAAAAACAAAAAGTAAAAAAGGAACAGAATCTAAACATTTTCCTCCAAAACATAGCTCTTCCAAATGATTTATGTGCGTAAAAAGCATTGAGTAAGGACAAATTCAGCAATGTAACTTTGTGCTTAAACTATCCCACAACACAACACAAAACTATCTAGGCATCCAGTCACAATTCACTTGTAGCCTACATCTGAGAAAGGAGCCACTGTACAAAACTATTCATTTTGCACATGCAGGTACTCATGGCAAAGCACTTCAAGGGCATGCCACAGAGGCAAAACAGTATTGCGTGGTCGCCCATAAAGCTCAACCCTTCCACAGGGCCAAATGTGTCCAATTTTTTTCTGCCAAGAGAGAACAAAGGCAAAGAATACTGCTGACAACATGTACTGATTCGGAGAGACTTAACAACATGAGACCTGCAACACAGGTGCTTGAGACACTCCCTCCTTTTCTCTCACAGGCCTGGACAAAGAAAATTACCCATACCTGGAAAGGGGTGGGAAGAGGGGCCTGCTTTCTACCAGAAAGGATACAGTCACAATTGTTCAGCCTGGAGTTTTGCTTTAGGGGCATGATAACATCTCAACAACCTCATTTTCTTTCACTCACTCGAAGTTTACAGTCCCAAGTAGCCTATCAGCGATATGTAGTTAGTTATCAAAACCAAAGAAGCTGAAGGAAACAGGATGGTAGCTTACCCTGCTTCAAAAGTATGCTGATTGTTACAACGAGAAATGAGTTTAAAAACGCATGCAGTTTTTCTTTTCTTAAGAAGTGCACTGCCAGCTCTTGAAGCTGTTGCTACACTTTTCGCATCACCAGCAAACCAATGCTATGTTCCCTTTGCTCTAGGCAACACCATTGTCTTCCCCTGCAAATTATGCACACCATGTATAGAAACTTCCCCTCAGCATAGACATTTGCAAAGGACGCCTTACCTGTGTAAAATTGCTTCTTGGCAATATCTGTCACAAACTGATACAAACTGATACAAACAAGACATTGTCTCATCCACCTGAACACAAATGAAACTTAACTTCAGCCTCTTACAATGTTTTTAGATGTGTATGTACACACACACACACACACACACACACACACCTATAAGTTTATTAATCTACATCAACTCTGTAAATGTACCATTTGATAGATTTTTTTAACACCTGTTTTATGTATGTGAGTAGATTGTTTATTTGGTTAACTAGAGCATCGTGTGAGTTAACAGAATCAAACGATTCAGAGGAGCCAAACTATCTCCTGATCCAGAGTTAGATTTTAATGTAATTAAAATGTGAATAATATTTAAAAGCATGGGACTAAAACACAGAGTAAGTATGAAATAAGACTATAGATCGCATTAGTTAATTCATACCATATTTCTTTTCTGTTAATCAATTAATTAAATTATTTATACCCCATCTTTCCAAGGGAAATACTCAAGAGGACTTAATGCATAAATTAATAAAAATGAAAATAAAATAAAACAAGTAGGAAATAACGTACATAAATAGATGCAGTGGTGGGAGAAGCAGTAGAAAATAATTCCACAGTCCACATTAGAGAAACCCAAAGGCTTCCCGAGGAAGTCTTTGCTGCAAACCAGAACAGTGACAAAGACAGATAGAATCTCTTTAGGGAGGCAATTCCACAACCTAGGTGCTGCAGTCAAGATGCGCTGATTCAGCCCCACCTGCCATACTCCAAATGATGAACAGGGACCCTGTTGTTGAACCGAGTACTCCAGTAGGTATCAGAAAAACTCACATCAGATAATAATCTAGCCAATGCATTTTAAACTCGGTCTACTGTGAGGATGGATTTATGCCTGTACAGGTGTTCCAATACATTTAGTATCACATCTAAAAATGACTTATGTGCTAGATCCATAAAGCACATAGTGTTAACTACACTGGTAGAGCATTACAAGAGTCACAATGTTCTGGCTTGCTAACACTCAGCATGTATAGAGAGCATAAAAAGTAAGAATCTTGTAAATGAGACATCAACCACCTGCACATAGAAGTGTTTTTCATGTGACAATCTCATGCTTAGACATCCAGTAGCCATTTCAAGGAGACAAATCCTCCAGTAATTTATCTGAACTGGGTTCATCAGGGCTTAGCCCTGGAGCCAATGTTCAGCTCCAGCAACAAGTCTGGGAATGCAAAGGTAATTGTAATGAAAACAACACATCTGCAGAATGTGTTTCTTCACCACTGAGCAGCAGCAACCAGTCTGCAGACATCTGTGATTATAGCCTTAATTGGGTATTATACCCTCATGTCCCTGCCAGCCAAAGCCCCTTTCCATCCACACTTTTTGGGGTGCCTGAAGAAGGAAGCATGCTACCCTGCTATATGTATATAGGCTTCACCCCCTATGTACAACCATGAGTTGTTTGGGTTCTGTATCACAGGGAAAACCTACAACCCGCCATATGGACCTCTCCTCTATGCATGGATGGCAGAGATCAGGATAGGAAGAAGAGACCTGGGTCTGCTCTCCTCTTGCACATTGTCATTTGGATGAGCAGACAGCACCCAAACAGGGATCAAGTGTTAAGGGCCCAAACAGGGGTCAAGTTTCAACCCAGCACCCTGTCCCCAAGTTCACTGCAAAGATCTCAGCTATGTTCTCTTCTGTCGCACCGTGGCTGGAAGCGCCTGCCTGCTCTAAAGCTAAGCATGACATGTTATCTCCACTCACCACTTTCTTCTCCCAAGTCCCCTGGCCTGTACATAGGATCTGGAGATTGTGGCATGTCCCTCTGGATTTCTGTTTTTAATTGTGTGTACGAAGCTTTCACTGTTGAAGAAAACAAATGCACCTCTGCTGCCATGCACACCACCTTGCCTCTGTGACTGAAGGGACCTGGGGCCACATAATGTCAGTGCGCCAGCCCAAAAGCATGATTACACCACACACGCATGCCACCGCAGATGTTGGGGGGCTGGCCCTCTGATTTAGAATGGGGGGGCTTGGCACCCATGCCCCCCCAAACGTGGCACCTATGTCTGCTGCTGAACTCACGCTTCCCCTACCCCACCGACTCGGTCCAAGAACTTATTCCCATCTTGCGCATTATTAGAGCTGATGATAGTTGAGTGGACAAGGGGATGGCTTTATGAGTTCTGTGAAGTTGCAACAAAACTTGAATAGTTTCAAGAAAGTTTATTTGTTTGTAAACAAACAATCTACAGAACAGAGAATATTAACAAAACAGCATTATCCCACGAGATCATAAAACTGCTGATGGAGTGAACATATGTTCAGTGAATCAGATATCCAAAAATCCCCTTCTCTTTCTGCAGGTTTCAGCCAAGTCCTTCTGAATCAACGGAAGACAATGTTTGTGGAGGGCCTATCACACAGCATACAATGCCAGAAATCTTTAGTTGTTAGAAGTGCATTCGTTGTTTATCCAGATTTTCTGGATGACATCTAAAATACCTTTTAGATTAATCTACGTACATGATACATTAATGAAATGAGGCTACATGGAAGCAGACAGTAGATTAGAATGTGATAAAAAAAACCCAACAACAGATAAGAAAAACAAATAGATGATGGGAATATAAATAGCTGGTCTCCAGGCTCCCATCTTTAAAATTATGTAAACAGGGTATGGGGGAAATGAATATATTAAAACACACTTAACATTAAAATAAACTGAATAGCAATTAAGAATCGGAAGCTTAAAGTATGCCTGAACAAGAAGAAAAGCAGGAAGCAGAGAACCACTGGCTCAAAAGAACAAGTTTTAACACATTCTCTGCTGTGCATGTTGTTTGTTTTTCTAATCTTAGAAAATTAGGTGTGCAAGTCAAATCTGCCCCCAGGCAGCTTTAACTCCAGCGACCTGCCCTCATTCTGCAGAACACCCTGGGTCTTGCTGACCTTGCCAGTAACACAGAGGTCATATTTTCACATGGATGAACTGATCTTGAACAATTTCTCCAATGTATTAAGTACAAAACAGGCTTTTCTTCAACATCAAGCATGCATGACTTACCCTTGCACCTCTCCCCAACATAACACACGTTTTGGGAGGTAAGGGGTCAAGGACCCCCGCGCACTACCTACTAGCACCGAGGTACACATGTGTCCTCTTTTGCAGTTTACCAGGATACGGATACAGAATGAGGTTGTTCTACATTCACTTTTATTTGTTTTTATTAGGCGTCACCTTCAACAAGCCAGGGTCAAAGTGTCATGTAAAGGTTGTTTGTTTCTATTTGCAGTAATTGATATGAGAAACTTGTGGCTGTGATAAATTATGTTTCATAGCACGATAGGAAAGAAAAGCCACTGGGGTGACACAGCATTTAGTTGTTCCCATTTTCAGCCAAAAAAAATTAAGAAGGGGTAAATTCCAGGCCAATTCCCACTTTCTCATGAATTTCACAGAGAAGAACCATCACAATTACTTCTGTAGTGTAGTATGTATAAAGACACCATTTTTATTTATTCATCTAAAATATTTGTAAACTACTCTCCATTGTTCGTACAATCCCAAAGTGAGAAATATAAGACTACAACAAGCTATATTTCATCTAAACGGAACTTAATGTAAGAAAATACAATATACTAACAGCATAACTACATGCTGAACAAGGGGCACCACTGTAGTTAAATGCTTGTGTGAATAGCTATGTTTTTACTATTGCAAGGTTAATCTGGAAGCTTCTGAAAACAACAGAAGAAACTGAGTATGTTCAGAATAGCTAGGCAACGTTGTATTTATTGAGTGGGGCAACATTTAGATCAGTTTAACCTATTGCTAATGTTCCCTCAAGATAATTTTACGGGTTGGATATCTTGTCATCTGAGCCCAAGCAAAATAGCTCCGCACTAGGGAAGGAACTTCAAGCGCCCTCTCCAACCCAAACGGCGTATAGTGGATAACAAATCAACTATTTTTTTTGTTCTTACCAGCAAATTCACTGGCTCAGATTCATATTTTACTACACCTGTATTACAGTCACCAGTAAAAAATTGTCATGAAGTCCAATCCGCATTGCCAGAGCAAAATATAGACGTTTAGGAGATGTGAGGTTACTCTAATGCTGCCATTACAACACATACCAGTATCAGTTGGCCAGACCGGAATTATTTCTACTACAAATTGTTGTTGTTCTTATACCACCCTTCATTTGAAGAAGACAGGGTGGTTTACAACATAAAAACACAACAATACACAACATAATAACAAACAACCCCCCCCCCCAGTTTTAAAGGCCATAGTATTCATTATTTTTGTCTGACCTTCTTGTGCCCTTGGGCTATTCAGGGCACTTTACAACAATTTACAATCCACAATCCATTAAAAAAGTAACAATTGCAGAGGACAGAGATAAAAATGATATTCACGAATTAAATTTAGTAGTCTAAAGCCTTCTGGAACAAGAATGTCTTCACCAGCCAGCAAAAGACAGAGTGGAATCTATCCACATTTCATGGGGCATTCCATTGTACTAGTTTAGCCACCGAGAAGGCCCCGTTATTTATAGTAATCAATTGTGGCCCCCACCCTGGGGGGGCGGTACCAAGAAGGGCCTCTGCTTCTGATTTGGGGACATAAGCAGGATGGTAAGTGGAGGCGGTATGACCTCAGGTATCCTGGGTTCAAACCATTTAGGGCTTTAAAAGCAACCACCAACATATTGCGTTGTGCCCCAGTGCAGGCAGTACATGAAAGGTATAACATGGGTTTAATATAGGCGCCCACACATATACACACACTTGATGCATTGCAGACCTGCAGCTTCTGAAGGCTCTTTTAGGCAGAGCACTAGATGAACCCTTTGGTACTTCAAAACTGATTTTTCAAGGGGAGTGCAACCCCATTAAAAATAGGTTGAATCCTTATTCCAGGAGCACATCTGTTCTAAGTCTCAGTTTCTTAGCCCTCGTGCAGCCCATTACCAAGCAACCATGCTGCGGCATTCTGCAGGTTCCAGGTCAAGCACAATGGATGCCCCACGAAGAACGCATTGCAGTAATCCAGTACTGAAGCCACCAGTACTGGGCTACTGGTCACACTGGTCCAAGAATGGCCACAGTCATTTTGATGCTTCTATATGATGACATGGTGCTATATAGCCAATCAGATCTAACTATGTGATGATATTACTGAGGAAAAAGAAAGCCCTCTCACAGAATGGAGAGAGAGAAGAAAGGAAGCATATCCCCGTTGCCTGTGCATATAGATCATACTCCCTTACCATGCTATGCTGATGGTTTCATTGTTTATTAAAACTGCATGGTAATTTTCACCCGAGTCTAGTTCTATTTAAAGGATTATTTGAAGACAGAATGGAAATGGGAATCTGCAGCCTGGTTGCTTTGGTAACCAGGATCCATTCCTTCTTCTCTGGACACCTACTGCTTTATAGTCTTGCAAACTTCTTCCCAAAAAAGGTGTGGAAATGTTCATGACACATGCCTTCCCACTGTGGTTCAGCAGTAGTAATGCTGTGTCCCAGGCAGTCCTAAGGGACTGGAGCTTCCTCACGTTATTGAGGTGATGCAAAAACTTCTGTATGCTAACAAGGCAACAGAGGAATGGAATTTCCATATACAGTGGTACCTTGGTTTAAGAACACCCTGTTTACGAACAATTCGGTATACGAATTCTGCAAAACCGGAAGTAGTATTCCAGTTAGCAAACTTGACCTCGGTTTATGAACGGAAGCCGAACGGTGGAAGGGCACCGGCAGAGGGAGGCCTCATTAGGAAAAGCGCACCTCGGTTTAAGAACGGCTTTGGTTTAAGAACGGACTTCCGGAATGGATTAAGTTTGTAAACCGAGATACCACTGTAATAATTAATGCAAAAGTCATAGGAACCATAGGAACTGGGCCTCAACCCTTAAACCACCTTCATCAGTGAGCATTACTGCCTAAAAAGGAAGAATCTATAGAGCTAATCTATGGAGCTCATTATGAAAAGGGGGGGGCAGCTTCATTACACTATGTAACAGCTTTTGCAAAGTACAAAATAGGCAAATTTTGTCCTACTGCTCAATATAAATGAGTTATAAATATGTGGAAAGCAGATGCCAGGGCAATCTCCTCATATGCAAATTTAAATAAGGAAGAGGGGAAATCCCTAATTTATTTATTTTTTTTGCTATAAAATTACAGTCCATTTCCAGGTTATTTATAATAGGTTTCAGATTTTGGGGACAGGAACCAGTTTCCCTGCTATTCTAGTGTTCTGAAAGGTTCAGTCTAGTTTCTAGGAGGGGACAACACCAGTATCATTCCTGCCATATGACCACAGGCTTCTGAGCAGCACTGGAAAGAGCATGGGACAATGGCCTCCACATCAAGAAAAGTAACATGAAAAAGGACCTCTCAACATGACAGCATAGGGTAGATAAGAGGATGGCTTATCTATTTCCTCTTCGAGGTGTAAGAGGGCTAAAAGCATCATCATCCTGGAGGGAAAGGTTGTGAGGGAACTCTTCAGGATGGGCCATAGCTCCATGGTACAACATCTGCTCTGCATGTATAAGGTGGTATACAAATTTTGATGATGATGATGATGAAAATGGCCTCAGTTTCCAACCCTGGCATCTCCAGGTAGAGCTGGGAATGTCCCCTTTCTGAAATCCTGGAGATCTGCTGCAAGTCAGTGTAGGTAATACTGAGCTAGCTGAACCAATCAATGGTCTGGCCATGTGCCTAGGGTCATTCATAAACTTAAAATACCATGTTGAAGAGGAACACAGAAAACAAGACTCTAGACTTCAGAAAAACAACTAGACCTCTGCCCAGGAAATCTAAACACAGAACATTGTGAGAGGGACACGGGACACTCTGCATCAGAGCCATGCTAGCATCCTAACACAATTATTAGCCCTGAAGGACTATCAAGTTCAAAGATAGGGACAGAACACTGCCTCAAATTTCATAAATGTAGATGCAGGTATACAAAACTGCAAACATTTCTAAGTATTATGCATATTCACAGTTTCTCAAAGGAGCATTGTTAAAGTAAAAAGTTTAATGTGCATGAAATGTCATTTTTGTATGCACCGGTTAAAACTTATGTAAAGGTCTGTACAGTATTTCCAAAGCAGAGAAATTTATATTAAGCGAGAGGTTCCACTCTAGGTGAAAGCAGAAGGCTAGTGTTTTTCTCAGAGCAAGAGAGGAACCTTGAGAAGTCAGTGATGGTTAATGGTAGCAGATGAAGTTACCAGTAAGTTCCGCAATGATGAACAACTTTAGTTTCTCTCTCTGGGACCAAAGAGAGGAAAGTTTACTAAACTGCATAAAGGCCTGAACCACATTGCCTGCTAGTTAAGTGCAATGTGTTATTTTGGATTTTGTTCTTTATGTAACTAGCATTTAAAACTGTTCTGCACTAAAGCTTTGAAATTCAGTCATGGGGTGGAAAGCTCATTTATTTCTACACAAGGTCCAGATCAGGGATTATGCTGAACAACTCTAACAGACATATCTTGAATTTAAATACTCATGAATATATAATATGGTGATAGTTTGTTAACGGGATGATGGGGGAGAAAGGGTCACTTTTCATTTTAAGTCAGAAATCAAAATACAATTACTTCATCTCAGCAGTAGAACAATATTAATAAGCCCCAGCCTCTCAACATCTAGTCTTTTCAGAGAGTTAAAAAGTCATGAAGTCCTATGTTCCTGTTACCTAATTTTCAACATCTATAACTACAAAAGGAAAAGAGAGAACCAGAAGCGTCCTTAAATATAACTGAACATAAACCCAGGTTTATTTCAGAGTGGAAGCAACTGTAATTATTATTTTACATTTAATGAAGGTTTTTAAAAGAGTGAGCATTTGATAGGTCACACAATGAAGCAGCACTTTTAAGTTTCTTTGAAATGAATGGGTCCTAAAAAGAAGTTAGCTTTGGCTTGATCATGCCAAGCAAAAAAGAAGAAGAAGAAAAGAGTTGACAGGCTAAATTTAAAGAAAAGCGGTTTAGCAAAAGCACGTTGTGGGTGAAGTATTTTTTTTTTTAAAATGTATTGCCCACCCTTCACTAGCAGGTCCTAGGGTGGTTTACTATTTTAAATTCAGAATTAAAAACCGGTTAAAACAAATTAGTCACAGGAATAGGGTGGGTCCTGAAAACACAAATCTCAGGTGTTAACAGATTTTACACCAGCCTTTCCAGGTCTCTTCGCGGTACTATTAGTATACTAGTATATTTTCATCCTTTAAGAATATTTGTTAATTAAAATCCTTTTGTGAGACAGTCAACTGACGTGACCAAGGTTTTATATCTGATCAACAGTAGAACTGGAAATGATTTTTTTTTACTCTCACCCATTTTAGAGCATTCTTGCTAATCAACATGAGAAAAATAGTATTGCATTAAATATTTATATTACTTATAATATAGTGCATTATTTATGTACAAGCAGCATGTGTCTATGTGTACGGCTGTGCACTTAAGTAAACCTGTAACTCACATACAATGAGACACTGTACATTCAAAACATGCATTTACAAGACTTCACTCACAAAAACATCAGAATCATAAAAGAACAAAACCAGACTTATATTTTATTTCCAAATTAAACAGTGCCTGAGCTTGAATAAATGAAAGCTAGTCAACTTGAGAATAAGAAAGCGTTCCCCCATACAAAGCAAGGGAATAATTTTATTTTTCTTTAACTTTTAAAAATAACTTCTTGGTAGATAACCAGGGGTTGGTGTTGGGAAGTGGGTGCTAAACTAAATTTAGCATCCAGAAACAGGAAACTTTTAACATGGAAAGTTGAGGTTTAGGCTTTCTGTGGCAAGCAGTGAACTGGAGAGATAAAAATGTAATAGAAGTTGTTTAGGAATAGACATAATGAGCTTCCTGCCAAACTTAACTTGCAAGAGCATGTGCGCTACTGTGATATGAACCAACCATGTCATTTTGCTCTTATTTTTCCTAAATGCATTTGTTCATAAAACCACAAAAAAAGTTGTGAAAGGAGTCGATAGAAGGCTTGTCACCTCTTGTTGCCAGATCTTTTATTCTATCAAACTATTTTATCAAGTGCTTTCATCAGTGAAGCTTTTAGGCTGTTTATTCACCTCTCTTTCTAAGCTGCCAGTGGTATCACATTACACTATTAAGCAACAAGCCATCTTAGAATACTGTCTCTGCATCAGTAGCTAAAACCAACATGATGCTTTTGAGTAAAACTTGGGCAAGTGATATTGTATAGATGCACTGTTGCATGCACATTACTGTCCTGTTAGTAGCAGTCATGCCATTTGCTAATTTTAATATAATCGCAAGATCAACAGTGCTTACTTTGTCTTCCTTCCCTGCTTTTATCTCAGCTGCCCCTACCAAGCAGGTATCCATGTCAAAGCAGGACTCTTCAGTTGGGGGTTTGTTTGACCTAGGTCACTTAACGGTCAAGCTTTTCGCCAGTTGTTAACACAAAGCTTCCACTCGGCCCTCCAAAGCCTGCAACACAGCTTGTTCCATCTACAAACACTCTGCCCACATTGGGAAGATCCATCATTCTCTTCACTGTGAAGTGGTATCAGTGACAAATACACAAACGCTCCCTGGAGTAAAAACTCAAGTCCGGTGGCAGTGTAGAAAGGCATGTGTGTTTTTAAAAACATACCTTAAGAATTCCAAACACAAAAGTCTACCCTTCAAAACTCTGCTACATCAATATGCAATTTTAGAGCTGGCTTGCAGAAGGGGAATATTGCACACAATTCTAAAATTGTTTGGTCTCCCTGGAAGAGATGAATTTTTATTCAAATTGATTTTAATATTTACATACAACCAAGAGAGAGAATTGGGCCACAAGTTGTTGGTTCCCATGGATGTCAATGAAATCCAAATAAAATTTAGCTGATTTTAACTACCAGTTTTTGAAATTTCTTTGACTTCATTATTTCATATACTGCCAGAATAGAAATTTAACTCTTTCCCGGTCTTCTGTTATTTGGAACAGCAAAACTATGTAGAATAGTTTATACTTGAATATTGTCAACAAGAGAACATATGGCAAACTAGCAATTTTATATTCATCCTCTTTCTGAGCTAAAATTAGCACAATTGTTTTGCAACAATATTTAGGCCATTAGTATAGTTCTAATTTCACTCACAACTCTTATCTCTTGCCATTTGACGTGAGCAACTATAGTTTTGCTGCAAACCCCTGGTTTTGCTACTGGTTTTTGCACCTCCAAGCACCACAGTGCTAGGATTAGGATTAACTCTAAATGACATGGAACAATTCACAATAGTTTTAGTAACTTCAAACTATGTTGCTTAGATTATTTCTTTCCTTTCCTTTCCTTATTTTATTTTATTTTATTTGGAGGGAGAGATGTTGGGATCTCCAGAGCACCCATGAGGCCTCAGGAGGAAACTGCCGTTGAGGAAGGAGTATGGTGCAAAATCCTAATGATCACATGCTGCCAAGAAAATGTGGAGAGAATATCAGAGACAAGACGAATAAAAGTGAAGTACACAGAGAGTTTTAGGAGCAGTCAAGGGTGTGTGCACTGGGGAGAGACTGCAGAGAGGCTCTTTTGTACGTTCATCCTTTCCAGTCCTAACTAGGACACATCCTCTTCAGAAGTCCTTTTTCCCCCATCTGTAAACCATGGGACATTTTTAGTCATGCTTGCAAAATGACAATATTTGCCTCCGCATGACTTCTCTTACCCCAGCCTCTCACTTTCCTGATAGCCTGGTGTCTCTATATTGTATCATATCCAAGCAGAGAGCTCACATCTGCTCTCCAATACACAAGCTTGTCATCTCACAGGAAAGGGAGGCAAATCTTGACAATTCTGGCAATAGTCAATACCCGGACAGTCCACCTCCCAACTTTCTAGAAGGTGTTAAGCACCCTTTCCCTAAGTATTCCCTGTTGTGAATGGTTGCATAAGAGCCCCCTTCCAGTCAGAACCCACCTGGGTCAAGAACGAACATTTCCTCATCCCCTTGATTCCCCATCCTGCAACCAACTTTAGAAACTACCAATACTAGAGGTGACCACTGAAAGCAATTTGCTATATTTGTGTGCATATTGTAGGTTCAACACTGGTGCAATGTTTATTTTTTGTTTAGATCATGCGTTCTTGTTCGTTTCTTCCCTAGTCCATTCTCTCTATTCCTTTTAAATAAACTGCTTAATTGGATTTCTGGGCTGTATTAGTTTCTGGGCCCAGGGTATGTTAATATCATCAGGGCTCACCTTCTCATCATAAGAAGAGAAAGGCAAATAAAAGAAAGGTAGATGAACAACATGTGGACACTATGATCCTCTGATGTGGTCTTTGCCTTAAATGCCCTGTTGCTTCAAATAGCAGCCCCCCCCCCCTTTAACGTTTGCTTCATGGCCAATACTCTTGTCTCTTACTACTGCAATGATATATGGAACTGAAATGCTGGGAAACTAAATTGCGCAGGATAGACATAATTAATATAGTTGTCATGAAGTCGAAAGGGTGTCACCTTGTGTGTTTCACATGTAAATGGAAAGGCAGAATGTAAGTGTTTTAATAAATCAAGAGTAAATAAAAGCTGTGTAGAATGAAGATAACCTGAGCATCCAAAGAGGTTATTGCATTCCTATTATCCCAGCATCTCAGTCAAATGCCATTTTCAAAAGTTAGCCAAGAGAAGTGCCACAAGAATAATAGTCTTTAATTCCGTAAATACCCATAAAAAGACAAATCAAACACAGACAAGTTGCCTAGTACTCGTTTTCTGTAGAAAAGCAGAATATATATTATCATAAAGGTAAAGGTAAAGGTACCCCTGCCCGAACGGGCCAGTCTTGACAGACTCTGGGGTTTGTGCGCCCATCTCACATCTATAGGCCGGGGGCCAGCGCTGTCCGGAGACACTTCCGGGTCACGTGGCCAGCGTGACAAAGCTGCATCTGGCGAGCCAGCGCAGCACACGGAACGCCGTTTACCTTCCCGCTGGTAAGCGGTACCTATTTATCTACTTGCACCCGGGGGTGCTTTCGAACTGCTAGGTTGGCAGGCGCTGGGACCGAGCAGCGGGAGCGCACCCCGCCGCGGGGATTCGAACCGCCGACCTTACGATCAGCAAGCCCTAGGCGCTGAGGCTTTTACCCACAGCGCCACCCGCGTCCCATATATTATCATAGTAAACAATAAACCTAGTGCTGACCTTCCAGACAGGCAAGGCTTGGCTGCAACTGTCTTGTAGGTCAAATGGGCACACCTGCCAGGCCTACGTAGGTCCATGACCCAGAGGTTCTACACTGCTGCCTTACCAGACACAACAACTCACAAAGATATGCCCTGGAAAAGGCAAGGATGCTATCCAAGTGATAACAGATGCCAAGATAAGCTTTGTCCTGCAAGCAGCGCAGCCTTTACAGGATTCAGGAAAAAACTTGTGGATCCATCTGCCCCTGCCCCTCCCTTCCAAAAGTACTAGCAAGTCCTCCCATTTACTCACTGCCTCCTGTCCTCAAGCCCCTCCTCACTAAAAAGTGACTTCTGCAAGTGCTCCCCCACTTTGCCAGCTCCAGTGGCTGAGAAGAGTCAACTGCACTGTTAATTGCATTCCCAGGATCAGGGGTTGGCATGCATGCAAGCAAGCAGTAGCTGAAGTCCAGGCTACCAAGCAAAGAGGAACCAGTTTAGGAATACAGTGGTACCTCGGGTTACATACGCTTCAGGTTACAGACGCCGCTAACCCAGAAATATTACCTCGGGTTAAGAACTTTGCTTCAGGATGAAAACAGAAATCGTGCAGTGGCAACGGGAGGCCCCATTAGCTAGAGCAGTACCTCAGGTTAAGAACAGTTTCAGGTTAAGAACGGACCTCCGGAACAAATTAAGTACTTAAACCAAGGTACCACTGTACCTGCTGCTCAAAGATTATCTCTCATGTTTTAAACACATTGTATTTTCTCATTATAAAGGAAAACATTTATCTGTGCACCTGCTATTGAAACAAATCTGAAATGAGGAAGCCTGGAAAATACTTTGCTTACAGCATATAATAAAACATAAAGCCGTCCTCCCAATTTTATTTATGTATTGCATATAATCTTCCAGAGAAAGTTTGCAAACAGGACAGGAATGCATGTTTGTAGAGATACGGAAGTCATAAAAAGGGAAGTCCTTTTCTTTTCCCACAGCCTAAATGAGAGTGAACTATGTAAGTCATAGGACACCAACCATATGCTGTTTCCCACAGCAATGTGGTATTTTCCTCTGGGAATAAAACATTTCCCTTAAAACTATCATTTATAGCTCTTATCAGCAAAAGAGCAATAGAGTCATCAAGTCCAATGCTGTGTGTGTGTGTGTGTGTGTGTGTGTGTGTGTGGAGTGGGGGGGAGTCAAGGTCAACAAGTACTTGCATTTTTGTTTATCTTTAGCTGCAATTGCTACTGACATTCAATTGGGTAATAAACATAAAGACTGTCAAATGCTCTCAGCAAACAGGTGATCCAAAAGCTATCACAGAGAAAGAAGCTGCTGCCAAGTAATCAAACAATTCTGTTCCAACTATTATGATTTAAACACATTCATTTATAGGAGAAATCACCTGTCAAATCTGAATGAGTATTATCAAACCATTCCCACCACTGGGATAATGGAGGTGAGAAAAGACAAGTTGTGCCTGTTCTCAGGTTTCTGGCCAACAAATCCAACCTATAATTACTGTGTAAAAAAAATAAGAATCCTCCCACACACACAAAAGAGGAAATGGGAGTATACCCAGTTTCTAGGTTTGGGGGACACTTCAAATTGGAGAGTTAGTGGCAAATCACAGGGTGTTTTTTCTTTTTCTCTTTTACTAATGGGGGATGGAAGAAATAGATAATTACAACCCTGTATAACTATAGCACGTATAACAACTATTAATTGTTATTCCAAAATTGCACTTATTTGTTTATTACATTTTATCTCACCATTCTTTCAATGAGACATAAAAGATTCTCCTGATCTCCATTTTATCTTCAGTTAGGCTGAGAGATAGTGACTAGTCCAAGGTTGCTCAGTTAACTTTGTGGCTCAAAGAGGACTTGAATATGGGTTTTACCCAGCACGAGCCCAGTACTCTCTGACCACTATAACATTCTGGCTCTCTTGATAATTTTAATCACTTTAGTACAAGTAGCATCATTTTTCAAAAATAAACTTTGATCAAAACGGCATGTCAAAAAGCTGCTTACAAATGAGGGTTAAAGATTTATGTTGCAATCTGCTATCAGTTACTCGACTGTCCTACTGACTTCAGTGGGATTTATGCATGAGTGGCTGGGTACAGGATTACAGCCTGAATAATAAAACTGCATGTTAAAATGAAAGTTAGCATCAAATTATGAGGTGTACGGTAGGCTATATTCTCCTTCAGTGAAAAGCAAGTTTTCTAAGGATATGTCTGGGCCCTGAGTTTTAATTTCCTTCTAACTGGGAAAGTCTCTGATTACTCTGCTTATGGTACACAAGCCTCTGGTGTCCTCTTCTTCCAAATGCTTTGGGGGTTTTTAAGTACTAGAAATGTATCCTGGTCCCACACTAGCCAGAAGCAATGGCCCAATGAAATTCAATGCAGTTTTTAAGCTAGATAACCACATAGCATTCCAGCAACCTGGGGAAATTAGGGTCAAATATGACATGATGTGGCAGGTACAGGTTTCTTTTCCTCATCTGTGCCCCATTCAAATATAAAGCTGGGTGGGGAGTGGAGTAGTAATGCATGAGCAGTAAAATTGATAAACTGGAATGAATGTTCCTAGCATTCCCAATCTATACTCAGTCTAGGTTCAAATCACTTTTCCCAATTCCTGGTTCACTTCCGTTTTGGAGCCAGGAAGAGAGAAATATGTCCAGAGAAATGGACTGCAAAGGGGCGCGGGTGGCGCTGTGGGTTAAACCACAGAGCCTAGGACTTGCCGATTAGAAGGTTGGCGGTTCGAATCCCCGCAACGGGGTGAGCGCCCGTTGCTCGGTCCCTGCTCCTGCCAACCTAGCAGTTCGAAAGCACTTCAAAGTGCAAGTAGATAAATAGGTACTGCTTTGGCAGGAAGGTAAACGGAGTTTCCGTACGCTGCTCTGGTTTGCCAGAAGTGGCTTAGTCATGCTGGCCACATGACCCGGAAGCTGTACGCCAGCTCCCTTGGCCAATAAAGCAAGATGAGCGCTGCAACCCCAGAGTCGGCCACGACTGGACCTAATGGTCAGGGGCCCCTTTACCTTTAATGGATTGCAGCAAGCAGATCTCAGCAACACACAACCGCCATTGTTATATGTGAATGAGACCTGAACACTGACCCCATAGCTGGGTTTGGCCTGTGCTTAACCAGCTGAAAGCACTAATATTTCATATTCTGTCTACACATCCCACTTCAGCAGTGTATTCAAGTTAGTTCAGTTAGTTTTGCTACTTATTCAAATTATGATTGCATACAAGAGGAAATACGGCAATTCATTTAATTCGAATACTTGCCTTCTGGAGTTAAAACTAATTTCTAGCTGGCCAAAAGCCACTGATGTAAAACTATGCAAAATAGAAAAACAACAACATGTTTTTAAAAATCGCAGTAGATGTTGGCAAACTGGAGGCATAAAAAAACAACAGTTTGAACCAGTTTTTGAAAGGCCTTTATAATTGGAGACACACACACTGTTCGGTAGTCATGGCAATTCCACCAGAAAGGGACCAAGATAGAAGAGGCCTGGTCCTCAATCCTCCAGAATTATGTATTTACTGCAGTTAAATCCTACCACTGTTCCAAAGAAATTGAAGTTGTGTGCGTAGTTCACAAACACACACCTACCCAGTGCTTTTTTCCTAGAAAAATAGGTGCCAGTACTCACCATGAAGTTGTTACAGTAAGTCTCACACTTTTTTAACAACAAAAGAGGTGCCAGTACTGCATAACCTTGAGTGCCCCCCAAGAAAAAGCACTACACCTACCTTTTACCTACACTGACCCGAGTGACTGACCCGAGGTAACCAACCCAGTGACCTCCATCTCTATCTAGGGTTATGAACCCAATTCCAGTGCTAGTCCTACACTCTGATTCAGAGAGCAGGTTATATCTAAGCTCTTTAGGCGCACATAATCCTGAAAACATTCCTTCCACAAAGCAACACCAAAACTTCAATTTCTGGTCTAAGCAAAAGTGGAATGCCATTTGTCTTAATTCAAAAGCATTTCTGGGAGTTTGTGTTATGTAGATATGAAACAGAGTCCAAGGGCCATTCTTATGAAACTCTAATATCAACATCAGAACATGTGGCCTTTTGTCCTTGCTCCACATTATCCAATTTTGTAAGGCCACGAACCCCAGTACTCTGTTATGCGCTGCAGTCTAAGCTTTCCTCTGTTGATTGGAGTTTCTCTATCAAAGCAGCTATTTTTACAACCTAGCCAATCCTTGTCTCCATAAGAATGAAGCTTTCCTACATATGGGTCTTACTCTTCTTCTCTTTCTTTGCAACAGCAAGGCCACCTAATGCTTATCCTTATATAGTGATGTGGCAGAAGAAAGCATGCAAATCTTCCATCAGCAGGAAAAGCTTGGAGTACATGATCAAAGATGTATAGCATAAAATGCTTCAACAATACTGGACTAATCTTACAAAATTATCAACATTACCACTTGTACCACTGTCAATGCAGACAACAAATTAATGACCAACTTACTCTTGCTAATAAGGAATGGCTGGGACCAACCAAATGCCCTAATCTGGTGATAAGATTTTGACAATTTTCTCCAGTGAGCTGTTCCTCTAATTACCCGTAATAATTGGGTTCAGGACCGAACACAACTAAATATTTTGCTGCACTGAAGCTAGCTTCCATGTGATGTTTTTCCCCACTCCAGGACCTTACAGCAATTTGCAACCTGCTGCTAAACTAATTTCCTTAAATAAATAAATATTTCATTGATTTCAACTGCATGTACATTGTTGAGATTTTTTAACTTTTGGAGCAAATGATCTTTGAATATGACTCCAATCAAGAGAGGAATTATATAAGAACTCAGGTAATGAGAGTCATGCATTTCAGAGGGTTGGATCAGATGGTCTTCAGGGTCCCTTCCCACGCTACAATTCTATGTTAAATGCATGTAACCACCATGGAAATTAAGCCCATTGCCCATGCCCCTCTCCCAGCTTTTTCTTCAGTCATGAAGACTCTACCTCAATTTGTATTTAATTCTCCACTGAGGGTGAGGCTTTCTAATCTTGGTAAAACTGTGTAATGATTTTGGAATCTATAAGGATGGACCTGAAAAACAAGTTATTAGCTACATTTAGGAATCCAGATAGGCCATAAAAGGGCAGTGGGAGAAAGGGGTGGCTAATTAGTTTACAGCTATACTGCCCACAACTGAAGAGAAAAGAACAAAGCTAGCAAGTGTTTAGTGTTGCTGTACAGATTTTGAAAAGTGAAAGAGTCATTTTGGAACTGTAGAAAATCATTTCAATTTTGGGTCTGAATAATAACCATATACACGAACAAACAAACAATGTTAATTCTTAATGTTATGCTAAACATACAAAAATGAAAATAATATTTACACAATACAGTGCAAGACATGCAACTACACAGAGAAATGTAACTGCTGATGAAAGTAATGTACATTAAGGAAAATGTGATTAAGAACATAATCTTCAACTGCTCTATTACTACACACATTCCTAAAACATTTTCTTTTTGAGGGGGGATAATCCTTGGGTAAATAAAACTCGAGAATACAGGTAAGATTATAAATCACGCCAAACTTTTCAAACTTTTGCCAAAAGGTACTCCAGCACACATGTCAAGAAACTGCTATATCAGCTATAAGGTAATTTAAAGCAAAATAGTAGCTGGATATTTAGAAGAATGTGCAGTTTTAAAGACAGTACTCAAATCTATTAATATATTTAAAACATAAAATAAAGGTCTTAGATGCAGCTGAAGACACACAATACTGTATATAAATAATCAGAAAAGAGAACAACCCACTGCTGACTGATGCTCTGTCTATTTCAATTGAGGGTCACATCTAGCCAAGCCAGTCGTATGATAATGGCATCAGTAAAGGTCAATCAAAGACAAGCTGAAGCTTCCACTCTCTGTCTGACCTTCGGAGCTTGTGACAAATTGCTATCAGTCAATGTCAACTAATGACAGAAGCTCTTTGGCTAATCAATTGTTCTAAAAATGATCAAGAAAACTACTCACAGGACAGCTCATTTTCACATCAATGCCTATGAAGTATGAAAAGCTCATTTTTTGAGTTTTTAATAAGCTCATAAGTAAAGCAGTTACTTGGTAACAGGGGTCACCTTACTGAAAAGACAGTACCTTTGTCTGCCTTTTACATATCTTTTTATTACCATATTATAGTAAAAATATGCCATGCTATTACGGTGCCAGAGGGCTACATAATAAAGTAGGTAACACTTCATACATTTTGAAATAAATACTTCTATTTTCTAAGGACCTCTGTTTGGATGTAAGTATTTGGTTATATATTTCCAAGTATTTCCAAGCAATAATTTCATCAAATAAATAGTATGCCTGATTATTATGCAGATGGACTTCACTAGGTGACCTCCAGAATTGATTCGTGCAGGTGCTGAAACTATTGTAGCTCTGGTTTTTATTTTTAAAATGCGCTTATTTGCATTAATTACAATTATTGCGGAAATGTAAATTCAAACTTGAACAGGCCGGAAAAGAAAATCACATAAACACAGACACTACTTCAAAACTACCCTTTATGTATGATCCGCCTTGCTATGGAATATTCCCTAACAGCAATTCTAAGCACAGCTTATAGTAAAGAAATCCTTCCCACACTATTCTTGCAAACACTCAAATGCCATCATTTTCAGCCATCTCTTAAAAAGGATCACCCTTTTAATTTCCATTTACACATTAAATATTGCCAGAACAACAATGATGCTTCCATGTAGTCTAAGGACTTGAGAACTGTATCCACAACTATGTCTTGCTTTTCTCTAGTCTCTGAAGAGTGTTAAAGACATTTTAGGGCATCACACTACAAAAGTCTCTTGAGAAATAGCACAGTGTGAACAAATACACATCATTCAAACTACTTGGATCTACAAAGCATCATTTTGGGGGAGAAAGAGAGGGGAAAGTGTGTTTAAATGCAAGTTTAAAAATCTTAATATTTCTGTCTGAAGCAAACATCTGCATTATTTTCTTGGGGGGGATCTTTATAGATTAGCTAAACAGAAAGAAACCTGTTATGTTCTTTAGGGGAAACTGCAAAATGACCGCAGTTTCAGATTACATCTTAAAAAACTGAACTGCTACGGTAGTTTCTCAAATTAAAATATCTTCTGTGGCCTCAACCACTCTCAAGTTGTCCATAGGAAAGAAATAAAGGAGGGAGGGCAACACTTAAGCTGAGCCATAATTGGAAGTATGTGAAAAATGAAGTGTCAGTTCGGTCAATAAAGGGTAAAGGTCAAGGGGAACTGCAGCCCAAACTCTGTGCGAAATCTGCTCATTAAGACATCCAATCAGAGAGGTCCTTCCTACCTATCCCATTAGTCATCAGACATCTGACTGCTTCCAATGGCTGGGTCTGTGCTGTTATTACTTTTCTTCTTCATGTAAAAAGGCGAGCTGGTGTATAAATCGTTGCTCAGTCATCTGGAACATAATGTGGCCCTTCCCCCGCTCCTTCATCCAGCTCTGCCTGCCAGCTTTGCAGCCTCGAAACAACTGCCTTGAGATTCTCTTCAATAATAAATGGAATTGCCTTTTGCCAATAGGTTGCCTGAACTCTTCTACAAAAGGCAGGAAAACATTGCAAGTATTGATACTGTTTCCAGGAGAAGAAAACCTCACTTCCTACCTTAAAAGGACAACTTTTCTTTTGTCTGAAACACAATCGCAGGACAATGAAAACTGGGCCTTGGACACAGAAAGTCTGGGCTCAGGATTTTAAAAAAACAACAACCAACAAATTCCATTTTCAAATAAAGCCATGACAGAGTTAAATGAAACCTACTGATTTCAATAAGAGTAATTTAAGACGTGGCGTGCTCTGGTCCATTGGGTCACGAAGAGTCAGCACGACTAAACGACTAAACAACAACAACAACAACAACAACAACAAATTTAAGACATTAATTAGCACACACTCCCTCTCTCTCTCTCTTTCTCACACACTCCTACTGAAATCACACTTGGTACCTTTGCTCAAAAAGTAGAGAGCAGGAAACAAAGAAGTGGAGACTCCTAAAAAGTTTTTCAAGAGAAGCAGATTCCAGCCCCCCTTCTACCCTTCCTTTCCACAAGCGTGCACACACTTCCTGCCCATGACAAAAGCTCTGCGGTAGCTGTTGAAGTCATTCTGTTGGAGCCAGGAAGCAAGCACCCAACTTGGGAAGAGGGATGGTGGCTGGAACTTGGCCCCCAAGAGCTTGCTTTGGTGACCTCCACCACCTCCACGCTTTGCTTCCAAAGCACACTGCTCACCTCACATCCTTGCTCAAGCTCACCAGGCTCAAGCAGAATGGCTGGCTATCCATTCTCTGTACTGGCTTTGAGGATGGATGGATGGATGGATGGATGGATGGATGGATGGATGGGCAGCTGTCTGAGCTTTCTACCCCTTGCTTTGGTCCTGAAGTCATGGCAAGTGGGTTGCCTTGGGCTTAAGCGCTGGTGCCCTCACAACTTAAGACAGAAGATGAACACAGCTTGTCTAGTCAGTGGCGTAGCATGGGTTGTCAGCACCCGGGGCAAGGCAAGTAATTTGCGCCCCCTAACCCGTGGATTTGCGCCCCCTAACCCTAACCCCCAGATGTTGCGGCCGGTGCGGCCGGCCCCCCCTGCACCCCCTAGGCTACGCCACTGTGTCTAGTTTATTCTCTGAGCCCAATACAAGCCCCTCCACAGGTTTGAAAGGGAAAGAGATTAAATCAGTTCCCCCTGCCCCAGGAGCCCTTCAG
The DNA here is from genome assembly GCF_965113315.1 of Podarcis vaucheri. NCBI lineage: Eukaryota > Metazoa > Chordata > Lepidosauria > Squamata > Lacertidae > Podarcis > Podarcis vaucheri. The sequence continues at coordinate 122,254,508 of NC_138761.1, forward strand.
ACAGAAACTTAAGGGTCCTTGAGGAAATGCTTTGCTCAGAAGATGTATGCTTGTGGCCAAGTAAATTTCCTCCCCTCTCCACATCCCATGCAGTTTCAGAAGAGGACCTTGGGGAGCTGCAGTGAGTGGAGAGATGGGAAAGTCCTGTTGTGTGAGTTCCACGCAGACTACTCTGGATCCAAGCATATTATTACATATTACTTTTTTATTACATATTACTTTTTCATAATTAAAAAACCACCCATTTTATTGGATGTTAGGTTTGCAAAATGCCACACATTGTGCATGAAAGTAACTACTGTAACTCATGCAAGAAGGAAAAGCTTTCTTGCTACACAGAGACTGGGCAAGTAATGAAATTCCCGCCCCATACAAAAAAGAGCAGGGAGAATGCCGCAGTTCACTCCATGGTTGCCATGGCTGCTTTATTCCCCTCCCTTCAAGTTTACTTTCCTATATACACAAGGTCTACCTCAGTCTCCATGAACACACAGCTAGCCTAGACCTGCTTTTAATTATTTTGTCTTCTTAATTATAAACACAGAGATGGAAACACAGCACAACACTGTGATGTAGAGTTACAGCATGGGCTCCCTGAATGAGTTCTGTACTGTGATAATTCACAGTTTCTAGAAAAATACTATGAAAAGAATTGCTTATGGGACCATGGCTATATGTACACACTTCCATTTACTCTGCATCCAGTGCACTCTCACAATTAGTGTGGGAAGTGGTCTACACACAACATTAGCCACCATTCATCTCTATCCTGCATCTACCCTGTCATTTCTTATAAAATGCTGTGTTTTTCTCCAAACTAGCTTTGATCCAAATTGAGAAAAAGAACAACCTGGCTGCATTTTAAGCCAGCAATTGTGTATACAGCCTATTTTAGTAAAGGCGTTACTCCTATTTAATGCTAAAAGGCTTCTTTATAAGCCTTCTGCCAAGATAGACTAACCTCTACTAAGTCATTAAAGCTTACTCTTTACAACATACACCTTGCCATAGAAGGCATTACCATAACTGCTCTATCAGGCGTATTCACAGCAGGAAAGAGGTGAACTTATATACAAGTCTGCTTATATAATTAAGGGGTTCTATGAACATTGAAGGGACGCGGGTGGCGCTGTGGATTAAACCACAGAACCTAGGACTTGCCGATCAGAAGGTCGGCGGTTCGAATCCCCATGATGGGGTGAGCTCCCGTTGCTCAGTCCCTGCTCCTGCCAACCTAGCAGTTCGAAAGCACTTCAAAGTGAAAGTAGATAAATAGGTACCACTCCGGCGGGAGGGTAAACGGCGTTTCTGTGCGCTGCTCTGGTTCATCAGAAGCAGCTTAGTCATGCTGGCCACATGACCCAGAAGCTGTATGCCGGCTCCCTCGGCCAATAAAGCAAGATGAGCGCTGCAACCCAAGTCAGTCACGACTGGACCTAATGGACAGGGGTCCCTTTACCTTTATCTTTATGAGCAGTGAGGAATTTGGGATCAACAACTGGCCTATGCAACTAGCAAAGCTCTACAAATATCCTCAAAGTCTTCCAGATTCCAGCAAGGAGTTTGCCTGTTTTGCTCCAGAACAGTCAATGGAGCGCATGAATTGAAAAATAAAACAATGGGTTGCCATCAGGATAAATTGGTGAGAAGGAGCTACACCTGCTCTGGCATCACTGCCAAAATCTCAGGGATAGACAAGATCTACCTCATGATATCTTTTCCCTTTCATCATAAAAAGCAATGAATGGTGTGCATTTTTAGTGAATAGTGGACAGAGACTCCAGTCAGGACAATTGTTGGTGGGAGAACTAGTGCTATTTTTCTATAAAAAGAGAGAGGGAGAGAGAGATAAACCAGAAAGCACCATAAACACATCCCTTGTTCTCTTATAATGGCAATGATGCCCACCTGAGAGGTGCCAGAACTGAGTTCCAGTGAGTTCCAGCTAAAAGAAGTCCTGGGGAGAACCACACTTGCCCCTACCTCCGTACCCCTCTACCCTGATCCAGATTCTTGCTTTTGGATGGTCAGTTTTCCTGACTACAGCCCTGCTATCATCAGAACCAGTTCAGAATGGAATTCAGCACTTGCTCAGAACTTTGTGAGAAAATCAAGATCAGTTCTGAAGAAGCAAAACCAGTAGTGGATTTTGTCTAGGGAAAATTAAAACAATCTCAACTTATTACCTTGCTCAAGATTACCACACAATATTTTACGTGTGAATGACATACATATTTCAGTTAACTGAAACTGAAATGTCAAACCACAAATTCTCAAAAGTACCCAAAAGGGTAATCTAAGACCTCAATTTACCCCGCTAGATGGATTTGGATGCAGTAGAAATGTGCCATCTTTCAGCTCTTCCCTCAGGGGCCTCCACCATTGTGGAAGTCCTTGCTGCTCTCCCAAAAGTGTGGGGGGAAGCAAATGGGGTGTTTCTGGAGATGGGGTTGAGCTGGACCAGCCAAGGATCTGCTGGATCCTCAGCCAGCCCAGCTACTGGTGATGGGCCTGATCCAGACCTCTCTGCCATGCTATCCTGGAACTGGTGCAGCAAAAAATGAGCCAAGAGTTGGGGTTACTTCATTAGGAGTCACAGTGTATCCATGGAAATGAATTGGTGCAAGCTGCACAATGCACTGGGGCATTCCCTGGTATAAATCCCATTAAAGTGAACGGGTGCTACACAGCTGCAGAAACACGCAGGAAAATTTCCAGGTGGATCCCTTCCCTCTTTGGCTACCCTGCAACAGTTCTCTGAGAACGGGCTTATTCCCAAAGCAACCCACATTCTCATCTCCATTCCCACCTGCCGAAAATAAATCACAGTCATCTCCAGCAGCCATATTTGGATTTTATGTTGATTAGAGAAATGGGGAAGGTTTAGCCTTGTGTTCCTATTCATGATGAGCCTGTTGTTTTACAGCCATTTATGTAAAAAAAAAACAAACCCACAAAAAACATTAGTGGAAATACCTCAGAAGTGTCAGCACACCTTAACTACTGTGAACTACAACACACATATGAAGAAATACTTGAAAGAGAAAAGGCCCCTTAAATTTATGTTGCATATCATTTTCCAGTAAAAGTCAGAGGTCAGAAGGTTGCCAGTTTCTGCTTCAGCTCTTCAAGAGTTTACCATACCAGGCCCCATTTTTACTAGGCTTTACTTGTGGTGATGTCAGCAACTTTTATTTAAACAATAAAGTGGTTCAAATGCTTAAAAGTCCATAGGAAGATTTTAGTCACAATTTAAGCCTGAATCCTTACATGTGGACACACACAAAAAAATAGAACGCTACTTTAGTTTAAAAACTAATCTAGTTAAATGTAGGATTTTGCAATTCTAATGAGTCCTATTAAACCTCCCCCTTCCCTTTTTTGAACACACAATTCCTTTGTTGTCCAACAGCACTTGAATGAAACGGGATCATAAAACTACATTTTAAAAGTTTATACCTATTGTAGGTTCAGAGTCTACTTCAATAAAAGAATTCTCTTTATATTCAGATTAAGGGTGCTTTTAAAATTTTAATTGCATTTAATTAACATGAAATTTGTTGCAGTTGGTCTTTGCTGATGTAAAAAAGTTTTTTAGGGTTTTTCACACATTGTCTTTTTTTTAAAAGACAGTACTGATTGATGTCACACATCCTATACACAAACACACAAAGCAAGAAAACTAAGCCCCTGCTCTTTCTCCATCAGTGAATTAATTGTGGGTTTAAAAAAAAACAAACTGTAAATGAATTTGGCATTCTGGCAAATTGGCAGAATATGGGAAGTACGGGCAGCAGATATACAAGTATAACTGGAACAAATGTAGTCTACATTTAATATTTTTTGTGAACTACACCTCAATTAAGTTCACTAAAACACTCAAATATAGCTCTGCCTCTTCTCCTACAGGGACCTCTGTCGCCTATCAGTTTGTCTTCTAGGTGGACCAAGATCAACAAGTAGTGGATCACCCTCTCAGCTAAGCTGGGGCACTCAGAGCTACACCGCAAAACATGGTTTTTGTTTAGGGGTCTGTCCGTCCGTCCGTCCGGTCCCCGTCCGCCACATACACAATTGGAAATGTTGGCACAAAGTGGGAGAATAGGAGAAAACAGGAGTAGAAAAATGGGCATGCATTGTTTAAAAAAATTCTTGTATGTGGATTCCATGCTGCACAAATGACATAAAATGGGGTCTAGGAGCTAAAAAGGCTGAAGACTACTCTAGCTTGTGTTGTACTTTCTAAAAGAAAACAATGCCAAAAGTTTGGCAGTGTGTAATTTCAGCATCAACTATTGATGTGAATTGAGAACTAAGGCTGCAATTCTGTTCTGGCAGAGGGTCTTCTCGGGAGTCACGCCCACCCTGAGCAACGCCATCCCATCAGATGGCAAGGAAATAAATTACTATCTGACTTTTAGAAGACATCTGAACACAGTCGTTTATATGTTTGATGTTATACTGTGTTTGATTTTTTAATTTGCTGGAAGCTGCCCAGAGTGGCTGAAGTAAGCCAGTCAGATGGGCAGAATATAGGTAAAGGACCCCTGGACAGTTAAGTCCAGACATAGGCAACTATGGGGTGCGGCTCTCATCTCACTTTAGGCCAAGGGAGCTGGCGTTTGTCCACAGACAGCTTTCCAGGTCATGTGGCCAGCAGGACTAAACCGCTTCTGGCACAACAGGACACTGTGACGGAAACCAGAGCCATTTACCTTCCCACTACAGCAGTACCTATTTATCAACTTGCACTGGTATGCTTTCGAACTGCTAGGTTGGAAGGAGCTGGGACAGAGCAACTGGAGCTCACCCTGCCACGTGTATTCGAACCGCCAACCTTCCGATCGGCAAGCCCAAGAGGCTCAGTGGTTTAGGCCACAGTGACACCCGCGTCTCTGGGCAGCATATCAATAATAATTGTTGTCGTTATTGTTTTCACCAGGAAGAAAACCTCACTGAAGTCAAATGGACTTCTGATTAGACATGTATAGGACTGAACTGTAAGGCTACTAACTTCCTGACTGGAAGACAATAATGAAACACATCATGAAGCAGCACTGTACGTACTGCTTAATGTAAGCACCACTATATAGCCATAGAGGGCAATGCTGAGGTTGGAACTGTGTAGCTGCACTGGTGGAAACACTGGATATGCTCTGCTGGGGTGTCCATGCATTCAGTACTCAACTCTGCTCCATTCCAGTGCCAGGATGGCAGCTTCACCTCACTATGCCAACTGCTATTCTCAGCAAGGCAATGAAAAGGCACATATTGACCAAGTTCAGTTCCCTAGTTTGAAGATGATGCAGCTTTAGGCCCAAACTGCCTTTGTTGCCAAAACCACAAACTTTGATCATGGCCTTAAACCGTACTGTGGTCTTCTCTAGTCTTAAAGTCTGTAGGACTAGAAAGAACCACCACCCAGAAGCTCCACTAGATAGGCACCTGCTGCTCAAGGCCTGCTTGGATGGAAAATTAAGGATGGCCATTTATCCTTGCGCACCAAAGGAAGACATGCTGTCAACACCAGGACCCTGCCTCAGTGTTCACATCTATTATATATATGAAGCACTTACCGTATTTTTTGCTCTATAAGACTTACTTTTTCCCCTCCTCAAAAGTAAGGGGAAATGTGTGTGCGTCTTATGGAGCGAATGCAGGTTGCGCAGCTATCACAGAAGCCAGAACAGCAAGAGGGATTGCTGCTTTCACTGCGCAGCGATCCCTCTTGATATTCTGGCTTCTGAGATTCAGATTTTTCCCCCCTTGTTTTCCTGCTCCAAAAACTTGTGGTCTGGTGCGTCTTATGGAGCGAAAAATACGGTATTTAATGCCAGCATATTGGAGCGATGATGCCCCGCAAATCAGCCAAGATTCAAAGTATGATTCCTACCTTGTTCGCTGCTGTTGTCACCGCTGTGTGAGGTATGTCCCCCACTGGAGGGTCCCGGCGTACCTCCTGAACGTGTTGACGCTGTGTCATCGTGATCTCTGTTCCAGGAAGGCTGTTGGGTGAGAATGAAGCAGATGAATAAAAACAAAACAAGCAATATTCTGCACATTACACAGAGGAAGAAATTACAAATGTTGCAAGTTTCTTTTTTTAAAAAAAATTATTAAAGATTTCTTAGTTTACAAAAATACATGCATTGTCTCTTTTTTCAGGTTGTGTTTTCTATAGATCCGTTTCAATTGTTGTGAGACATTAGTGTTGCATGCCATATAAGGTTGGGAAGAAAAGAGGGGGAAAGAGGGAGAGGGTGGGGATGGTGTGTGGGGTGGGGTGGGAATGCTTCTATTCTTCTTTCTAGTGTATGTGTGGGGTTTTGTATCAGCGCCACTTGTGTGGGTTCTCTTTCTAGTTGCTTGTTATATTTCCTTGGTATTAAGAGAGGTTGGGGGTGACCTAGGGTAGGTTGTCTTTGGTTGGCTGTAGTGAGATTTGTTTATGGGGGGGGGTTGGGTCAGGTTAGTCATATTGATTCATATGCTGCTGGCGGATTCTTGTTATATTGCTGGGCTATGTATGTGAAAAAGGGGACCCACATCATGGTGAAGTCTTCTTCTTCTATTTGTCCCCATGTCAGTTTCAATTTATTAGTTAGTTTTTCTAGTAAGGCTGTTTCCCATACTATTTGATACCATTGGTCCATGTTTACTCCAGTGTCTGGCTATGATGCTTCTGGCTGCTGAGAGTAGGTGGGTTATGAGCTCTTTATAATGTGAGAAGGCAGTGTTATCTTGGAAGATGTTGAGTAGGGCCAGTTCTGGGGTGACTTCTAATATTTGTTTAGTTATTTTGCATATTTCATGTATGACTGATGTCCAGAAAAGTTGGATTTTGGGACATTCCCACCACATGTAGAGGTATGTGCCTGGGGAGGTGCATCCTCTCCAGCATTTTGGTGAGACTCCTGAGCGTATCAGTGCTAGTTTCTGTGGTGTTAGGTACCATCTGTAAGTGAGTTTCAGGATGAGTTCTTTTCTTTTAACTGAGATGGATTTAAAGGGAGGCATAGACCATATTCTAGTGCAAAATATTGCAAGTTTCTGAAGAATGGCAATGAATATTTTTAAAACAGAAAAAACACCATTTTTAGGCTTGTGAATTTGTCTGTTCCCTGAACCCAAGCGTGCGCACGCGCTCTCTCTATATATATAATATGGCAATATATACTGTTATTTTAAAGTAAAGCATGCTTTGCAACCTTAGAAAACAGCAAATTTCATAGGGCTGTGGGAAAGACTAGTATTAGTTTTTACAGGACCCTTCCCCCCCCAACAAAAAACCACCCTAACAATCTGCTACTCTTAGGAAATGGGGAGTGGTCTACAACAGTGCAATTTACATAAGCCTCCAACTGCATACAAAAGACAAACATGGGAACGTTTAAATACATCACTCATAATTAGGCCTAAGATCCCTAATAGTCAATATGTGTCAGCTGTTTGCCACATGGTATATGGGCAAATGGACCCAGCATCAAGACAAAAAGGGGGGAGGAATCAGAGCAACAATGGCTTCATATGAACAGTGTACACTCAGCCCCATGCAGAGCACTCTTGTACTGTTCAACAGAAAACAGATGTTGCTTCTTATCACTGGGTGCATTTGAAAGTAACATTCAGATAGGAAAAAATTGGCTGTAAATTAAATTTTTAAGGAAAACAATCATGGCACAATCCTTCCATGTCTCCCTTTATCAACAGAAATGATTTTAATTAGCTTTTAGTAGTAAGCTTTTAAAAACATCTCAGTGACTCACTGGTCATTCTACACAATTTGTGTGTGGTGTGCGTGTGTGCAACATAATAGCACGTTCTTTACTGTTTTGCAGTATTGCCGACAGAGAATTAAGACAATATCAACTGAGACAAATCAAAACACACCATCTTAATAATGTTATTATTATTATTTTTTAAAAAATTGTATATTCTTTCATTTAAAAAAATCAAAGTGGTTTATGACAAATAAAATACAATAAGAGCACATCGTAGATTAAAACAGGTCACCAGCTGACTATTACCAAAAATATTTTTCTTAATTGTCTGCATAAGCCTGATGGCAAAGAAAATTTTTCAGCAAAGGTATGAAAATTAAGATCAAAAGCGCCTGCTGATATGAATTAATGCACCATTAATTAAAGTGTTATATTTCAGAATATGCTAGATCTGATGACGTCCAACAGAATCTTAAGAGTCAAACTAGATGGGACAAGGCATTCACTTGTGTTTATTTTCAAGGTCAGGGTATATATATTTAATACCATGATAGGTACCCGGGTAAGAAAGCTGAATCCTCTCCTGCTCTCTAAATACTACAACATTGCGGCCATTTTTATCCCAGTCCAGCTCTGAAATCGAAAGCGAACAAGGTAAGGACAAAAGTACCTTGAGTTCAGCATGGGAAATAAGGTTGAGGGCACAACCCCCTTTCCTTGTGACACATACACACACAGAGCTACTTTTCTAGAAAAAGAGGTACGGGAGCTCACCATGAACTTCTCCCTTGTTCACCTGAGAGTGACAATGATGGCCCACCTGAGAGATGCCATTGCAGAGCTCCAGTGAACTGCAGCTGAAAAATGCCCTGTCTACACACACACACACACACACGAGAAAGAGAAAATTGTAGAGTTGGAAGGGACCCCAAGGGTCATTTCGTCTAATCCAGGCACAGGCAAACTCGGCTCTCCAGATGTTTTTAGGACTACAACTCCCATCATCCCTAGCTAACAGGACCAGTGGTCAGGGATGATGGGAGTTGTAGTCCTAAAACATCTGGAGGGCCGAGTTTGCCTATGCCTGGTCTAACCCCCTGCAATGCAGGAATATGCAGGTGGCCTATGTGGGGATTGTGTGTGTTATATATGCCAGTTAGCTAAGCTGGTTAGAGCACAGTGCTCAAAACACCAATGTCGCGGGTTCAATCCCCATATGGGCCACTTGCACTTGAACTAGATAGCCCTTGGGGTCCCTTCCAACTCTACAATTCGATGCATGTGTTCTGTTCCCATTTTAGATATAAATGGAACAGACAAAAGCAAATATGACTGCCTCCCATCACATCAAGTTTGGCTGCCCTCCAACCATGACTCCTTAATAATGAAATTCGAAACACTCATAATATAAAATGACGATTAGGTTTAAGAGTAAAAAAATTAAAACAAAAGCACTATTAAGCTATTCTAACAGATTTAAAAAAACATGTCAAGTGTTCTACGCTACTGATTACAACACCACTATATTGCTGCAATTAAAGCACCACAAGGCATGGGAAAATGCCACGTTATATTTTAATGCTACTATTGCGCAGACTCCGGGAAACAAAATGTGCTAATTGATCCTGTGATTCAAAGATTGATGTGTGAACTGTGAAAAGAAATGCTCTTCTACAAATACACGTTTCTGCAGCATACCAGAAGAATGCTGTAAGAGGTAATCTGGAACACATGCTCAGAATGCAAACAGTTAATGCATAAATTTTCAGTTTGTACAACTGCAGCTTTAAAAGGGGGACTTGTTTATTCAGAGCTCTGCAGAAAGAATGGTACAGCACCCAGGGGACAGACAATGCCAGGCACAAAGCCCTGGTGCCTCAACATGTAAAAGGATGTTTTTCTATGTGCTACAAATCCCACTTGAAAATATAATTAGAAAGAGAAAATGGCAAACTATTGCATTAACTGTAATTGAAGAAAAGACTAGCAAGGCATGTGGGAGGTTGAAAAAGCCCATGGGAGTTCCAGGATGCATCAGATCCTCAGAGTTACATCTCCAGGGTGCATTCATGCTATTTATGTTGCTCCTGACTACTATTGTTGACTAGTGATCTGACTTGTAATTAATAGAAAAGCCACAGATAACAAGGTAAAATATTGAACCATCACCATAACCTCAGCAGAAATGTTCATTAATCTGATTAGAAGACGACTCTGCTTAAAGGAAAGGGTGGCTGAGAGCTACAGAATTATATGCCCTGCTATAAGCAGTGGGCAGACTGTCCTCCTTTATGTGACAACAGACCTGAAATATTCACTATCTTTTAATGAGCTCTACTGATTTATTCAGCCCCATTCGGTTTACTCCCCCACTTTTCTACTGTGCGGGATGTAGATTAATTCAATGCTTAATTGTTTAGTAAATTCAATTTTCCACATTCTCTTCTGCATAGCTTTAGCTGTGGTTCTTAAATCTTCAGCAGTGAGCCTTGAGCCCACTGCTTCGGATCTGTGCCTACCTTTTTTCAATCACCATTTTTCTTCCTCCACCACTTAATTCACCATGAAAAGATTTTCCTTGCTGGAAATTCTGATTCCGCTATGATCTGTGAGGCATTCCGATTCATTGCATTTCCATTGTGTTGGGTCTTAGATGCTGGGCTCTTCTTTTCTCACAGCTATTGCCACATTATACAGTCACTCATGCAAGAAATGTTGGATTCCACCTCAGTTTATCAAAATTTTGTGCATCTCTTATGTTTACATTTCCGTATGCAGAGGCCATAGTTAATATTAATGACTACTGAACTGATATTTTTATAACCTGTTGAGAATTAATAGACTTCTAAAAGTTAGGAGTGTTAGCATTGGTGCTGCTTTTAAAAAAAGGAAGAGTACCTATTTTTAACAGTGCTTCTCAAGAGATCACTAAACTAAGAACTTTCTCTCAGATTTGTAGTTGGTTGTTATTTCTTAGAATCAAGTAACATTGGTGAGTAAGAGCAGATTCCTCATTACTGTGTTTCAGCACTGATACCCTATACCTAATATACAAATGTTTGCAAAGATACTTTTATTTATTTTGAAATGGAATATTAAAAGATAGCTTCCCCCCCCAAACTGGTAAATATACCATACAATATATTTGAAAATGGAGAACAAGAAGCCATTGAAAATTACCCTATTACCTGGGTCCTCCCTTCCATACATTTTCAAGCCAATGGTTCCTTATACTTTCATGCAAAATATAAGAATCAGGTTTCACTTCCTTTCTCTTTAAAAGATATGAAAAATTTCAGTTCAACAAGCTAGTAATTTGGAGAAATATGTACTGGTTTTTGTTTTGTTTTTTAAACTCATATACTATAAAAACTTGTCCTAAAAAACAGCCCTAAAAATTTCCAATAGCGCAATATTCAAAATATATTTTACAAATTCCAAACAAGTTTCTGGCATGACATTGCCCAAATGAACAGGAATTGCCAGCTTCTTTCACCTGATTTGATCAACGAGACCTGACACAAGTCAGATAACGTAATGTCTGTGCCTTAGTTTCCTTATGTGTCCTATATTATTCCACAGCAGGTCTGTGGGTGCCAACTTCCTGAACATATATTTCTCCATAGGTGCCAACAGTGCACTCTTGTGCTAATGCAGATACAGACATTTTGTGTTTAGAGAACAGACAAGCCCGTGCAATTCCATAATAAAAAGTTATCACACACAATACATCGGATATGGAGAGCTGCACTCATGAAGCAGATCCTGCGAAGACTCAAAGGACTTTTAAGAGAACACATTCCTGTCCCTAGCCTCGAAATGCCCCATCACAGACCATTTCTGCACCACATAATGGCTTAATGTGCTCTTACTATGTCACATCTGACCATCGTGATTGTTCCCAACACACACTGCTGCACTAATGCAACATCCAGGATTTGTTCACAACACTGGCATAGCAACAGCTTCCATTATTGGCCTATACATTGTTATGAATGTTTAAGAATGATTCTACCCCTTCTGTTGAGTCTATCTGTAGAGCTACTAAATACAAAAATAAAATTAAAAAATCCAACTGTTTCATAGTTTCACATTATACTGACACTGCCCCCACTCCACCTACCCCCCATCCCTGTGTAAAACTGTATCAAAGGGGCCTCTTAGCATCAAATGCTAATATAATTTCATCATGTACAGTATTGCTATTTGGTAGAAAATACTAACTTTATCTTATTTTTGCAACTAGCTGTTCACAGGTATCATTTCTACTGCTCTTGCTACTGTGCAGCCACCCTGTAAAAGATATCAATCATGGGGAGGGAGAGAGAAGGGTGGGGAGCGAAGGTTAAGAAAGTGGCTTGATTAAGCCATCTTATGAATTCATGGTCAAGGCAAGATTCAAACTATGTAATTTCTAATTGGTAGGCGAGTCTTTTTACCACTCTACTACACTCTTGTCAGTCAAGGATGGCACAATATATTGATGACTCTTTCAGTTGTCTTCTAACACAATATCACATGAAAAGGCAACTACTTGGACTAATGGTATCTATGTTTAGGGAAACAGAATCACAAACAGCATATGAAAAACCTTTGCAACTTAATGCTACAGATTATTACACCCATTCAAAGCATAGGAATTGTCCTCTACTGCAGTAAGAATGTAAAAATATTATTACTGCTGCAGCACTGAAGAGTTTGTGTCAAATTATAATATATTACCTTTCAAAATCTGGAGACCTCACTAATAATGTCATCACATGTGGAGGAATTAGTATAGAATTTTCATTTGCATCAACCATTTGAAACAGATACTTGGTCAAATCTGCCAGCAGTTCACATCTCCTTGATAGATCAGCCAGGGCTAAACACACAGCTCACACAATAGTCTAGGAATAACTCTTTTGTTTCTGGCTCCTCACAGCCATAGGTCTCAAAAGTTCTGAACCACAAAAACAGCAGCAAACAACTGATACGTGCCAACAAAACCAGTCAGGATAGCCATTTAAGAAGCTCCAAACAACCCAAAAATAGAGAACATAAAAATAAGGTCATTCAAAAATTATGTACAGCAGAAACTTGAAATGTCATGAACTTCTTTCCTTCTTGTGTAAAAGTCTCTCTCTATAAAATTGCAGTCACATAATGTTTATTATCGACACAACCAATTTTCAGCAGAATAGAAGCACTGAGCAAACAAAACCCAGTGTGCAATGAAAGTAAGTGAGACTAAAATGAATGACAGCTCTCCAAATGAGATCCGCCTCAGAGGCACATCTGCAACTAAGTAAGAGTGTGACTGTTGCCACACAAAAAGAACAATTCAGAGATACAAGGCAAGACAAGGTCAGATGGACAACCAGAGTTGTGGAGGGTGAGGGTGTTTTTTCAAGGGATCCCTCGCTTCAACATGACACCTTCATGTCAGGAGCCCTAATTGTTACAGAAAGAAGTAAGGGCTTCTTTCTGTAACAATTTTACTACAATGCAGTATGGTACATCCACTCTCTCTTCACTTCACCCTTTTGTTAAGAAATGTGGCACCCATACTGTCCTAATGCTGTAGCAGTTTGGCAAGAAAATGCATGTTGTTAATGTCAAAGGATAGCACCAACTTCTTGCCAGCTCACATTCAGGCTGACAGCTAAATGTGTGAAAGGGCTTGGATAAGGAGAAGTTGTCCCCCTCCCCTTCCTTTGTTGGGGGAGCAGTAAATCACTGAAGGAACAAAACTCCCATTCTTTTGTTAGACATATAGGAATACTGATATATGACACAGATGTGTTGCACTCATTTGAATTTTCATAGGAATCCCACACCAAGCAAACAACTGTTTTAATCCTATCCCCTTTCCCAACAGAACGCAGTGGGAAGAGAATACAATATGTAAGTGACAGCAGTGTAGGTAGAAATTCCACACTCCTTAGCACCAGTGGACTAAAAATTGGCTGTTTCCTGCTGCAGGCAAACTACCCAGCCAGCCACTGGCTGAGCTGCAGAGATTTCATGGAATGTTCAAACAAAGCAGGAAGGGGGAAAGGACATTCATGGACTATCAATGTACCTGCCCTGAAAGGGGAATGCTCAGCATGCCTGGATGAAAACATCCCACAGGAATAAGAGGGTCTGAGCATTACTAGCAAGAAAGAAGTGATGTTAGGAAAGAAGCAAGGCTTTAAAGTTGAATAGATCCTAGAGTCGAGGAAGGTAATGGGGGGGAGAGAGTCAGTTGGCAAAGCAATTAACAAAATAGAAGTCAGATAGAAGATGACATATGTATGAGGAACGTGGGTAGAAAAGCATGGGAGCTATATCCACAGAAAGAGTGGTGGGTCAGAGAACAATTCGGAGGGTTGAATTTAACCAATTACAAAGAAATAACCAGCCGAATATTTGTCTAACAGGCATCAGGTGTATCTGATCTTTCGTGATTGCCTGTTATTCCCAGACATACTTCTCTTACCATTAATTTTAATCTCCCTAAGTCTATATAGGATCACCATGTTTTACTATGTTGTATACATCATCTATTCCTTTCCCCGGATCTCCATTTGCAGCTGTGTCGTCGTACTTTTATTACAGTACTTAGTCCACCAACTATTCACTCTCTTTGAAATTTTGGTACACTGAAGATTTTAAGGTTATTGTTATCTTTATTTATGCCAGCTCTACAATATCCTTTATAAGGTGTGGCAACCAGGGTCCAAGTTCACTTCATCTTTATAACCTTACATTTGCTTACACTGTATCACATTTGATATGCCAATGTTCATTTGCACACTTTGGACAGTTCCTTTTGAAGCACCTGACAACCCCTTTTTGTTTTTACCACACTAAACAATTTGGTCTCATCAGCAAATGTGGCCATCTTACTATCTAGTATTAAACCCCAAACCATTTATGAACAAGTTTAAATCCACTGATCCCACTACAGGTTCTTGGGGCTGCACTTTTCAGTCATATGCTCCAGTATTTCCTTAGTTTACCCTTTGTACAATTCATGGTGACCCTCCTGTGCTCATCTCTCCCCTTCCCTATTGTGCCTTGTATTTTTTAGAATTTCAGTATCTACTTGTATCTTTGCAAAGCACTGAGGAGGTTATAAATACTCAACAAATGATGATGATGCTCCCTTGCAATGGAGCTCTTCAGGAGAAACAGAGGCTGAGAAGCTATTTTGTCATTCTGTCCCACATTCTCCAGGTGGTACACATAGGTTTCATGCAAACATTCTGCATTACTGTACCATTGTATTTACAACATTAACTGGCACTGGCATTTTATAACGGCATTCTACATGGTATTTACCTTTGTAGCTACTTAAACCATTGTTACAGTCACAGGTGGCAGTCAATGTTTTAAGCAACTGAGTATTTTTATGAGCCCTGGGGCAAAGCACATCAACGAGGCTCAGAGGCAAGAAGGGTGAGAAGCAAGGGGGAATTCATGAGGAGGGAAATTAGCAGTGTTGACTTATCCCCTTTGTTTCCCTGACTCATCTTTCATTTGCCAACCTCCTGTTCACTGTGTGCTGAAGAGTCAAGGATCACCTGGCTTCCACATGTAGGAAAGATGGATAGTAAATATAATTTTTAATATGCATATATTTTGTGTGAATGTATATAAATCCTCAGACCTTAACTAATTCCATAAGAGGAAATCGTTTTTCTATTAAAACTGCGTTTGTGGCTTTAACACCTTGCCATAGGAAACACTACTAAAACTTCTGGCTGGCTTTCTCTTCTATATATGCATCAGAAATAAGATGCTAATACTGATTGAACATTTAGGCTGTGGTGCATATATGAATTTGTTAAGTGGCACAGGAAAATGTCCATACAAGAGCATGGATCCAAAGAACTACACGGCCATGCTGAATTCACAACTTTCAACCTGTATTTCTTCAACATAAGTCCCCAATGTCACATAGCAAGTTGCTTCTGAAACTGTGGAGACTTTCAAAAGCAGTTTGCAGTCTGTTGTGGAGGTCTGCTGTTCAAAGGGGGGAAAGTCAGTAACTCCACCAAGGACAGCCAAGATATTGGAGACACCTAAGTAGCTCTTAGGATGCTAGCCCAAAATTTTATTGGGGAGGTGTATACACATCTCTGAACAGAATGCCCTCTTGAAGACAAAGAAACAGTACCTTCTTTGTAAAACATCAGCTTCTGTTAATATATATAGCTTTTTATTGCACCTATAGATTTATTTACATAATACCCAATTTTATCCTGCAGGTGTACGATATGATGGGCCATTCTCATGAGCATCTAAACAGCCTCTCCAAAAAGTGGCTGAGATCTTTTTTTGCGGGGGGGGGGGGATCAGGACATCTTAACCTCCCAGAATCCATTGCTTAGCCTCTAGGCCCTACAAACAGAATCATATGTCACAGTAAATGAACAAAAGTCTGCAATCATAATACTAAATGTTTCACCAAGGAATTGACGAATGTGTGAATACTCTGAAATTTCCATTAAAGGTTTAATCCTTACATGCCAATTAAAACACGTAAGAGGTACCGGTAATTGGTATACCAAAGGATATTACACCTATTACTGTAACACAGAAATCAGCCCTCTATCCTTCTGTACACAATAATAACCAGCTACAAAGCAGAAAACCAATCTCCAAGTTTAACTACAGAATAAAGTACTAGTTTTAAATTCATTAGTATAGCTGGCTGTACATGAAACAGAAATCGTGTGCCTATGTTATGCTGAAATCTCCAACATAGATCATTATTTTATATCAAATTTGTATGAAGGACAGCAGTTTAATATTCACAACATGCAAGAAGGATGACTACTGAAATTATACGTCTATAATTAAGTCATTGAAAAAAATCAAAAGAAAGACTGTTTTATACTTTAAAAGTGAAGTTACTTTTTTCAGTAAAGGTTTCTGGATCAGAATTCCAGGCTGCAATTCTAACAATGCTTTTGGGAACATAAATTAGACTGAAGTCAATGCAGTCCAACTACCCCATAAATAGAACCCCTAGCAAATTAAGCATACTTAGGCTTTATTTAAACAAGTTCATGTGTGGTTAAATTTCAGTTATTTCAATGTGACATAAGCATATTTTTTTCCATATTTGCCAATGTTATACCCATGGAAGCCCTTTCACATGTGTGCAGCTTACGTATGTGCATGCTAGGCCACAAACTCCATGTTGTGCATACAGGGCCAGCTAGATGAGACTTAAGCACAACTGGCAGGATTTTATACAAATAATTTTATCATTTGTACAAAATTATTGTTTTATACAAATAATAAAATTATTAATTATTATTATCATTCTGAAAATTATGTCAATATTATTCAATTTGGTGTCTCTCCACTTTGTCCCATTTTTACATATATGTTAAAATCAAGCACATTATTATACTGTAAAGAGGCATAGGATGAATAGAAAAGACTTTTGCTTTACTGTTTCCTAACTTCTAGTACTAACTGAATTTCTCGCTGACAATTACCAAAAAATAAATAAACTGGCCTAGCCCCTCCTCTTATGTAAACCTTTCCCTGATAACAAGCCAGTTTAGAAATCCAAAATACACACACATTGTGAGCACCATCGACTTTGTGCTCTGCTACACCACTGGTTGAGTAGTTTGCAAAGCCAAAGAAAAGAGAGTCACACTGCTTCAGGCTTCTGCTTTATTGCAGGCATGTTCTGCAACATGGTCTCAACATGAATGGTGGATTTATTCTCTTTTAGTTTGTTCTGCAATACTTCCCCAATATTATACCACAACAAAAACTGGACAAAAATAAACCAGAACATTTGTGGTGTAAAAGGTTACAGGATTTCAGCAGGTTACGGGATGGGCACACTGACTGGAAAGGAAGCAGTGTTTTTGTAAGTACAGTGTTGAAAGTGTGGTAACGTGTGACATCCCCCCCCCCATAGCATCATGAGCACAGATCATCATTATTCAGGACATCTGGAGAGGACCCCCAATTCAAGTACTGTCTGATCGGTGACTAACACATATGCAGCAAAGTTGGTAGAAGAATGTGATCCCTTTTAAAAGCCTGACACCTAGTCTATTTCATCACAGCCCCAAACAGGTGTTCTTTATTTCAAGCGTCAAAGCTCAAGAGTGTGCCTTATTAATGAAAAGTGAGGGGGAATGAAAAGACCTGGCAGATCTACAGGGGCAGCTCTCATCCAAGAAGAGAAACTGACCTTGCTTTTTGTACAATTAAAGTTGCCATCATTAGTAGCTTCAGGTTCAAAAGAACACACTACTGTCCTATGAAACAGACCTTCTGCCTGACTTGGTTTTGGGGGGGAAATAAACATACC
The DNA here is from genome assembly GCF_965113315.1 of Podarcis vaucheri. Classification (NCBI taxonomy): domain Eukaryota; kingdom Metazoa; phylum Chordata; class Lepidosauria; order Squamata; family Lacertidae; genus Podarcis; species Podarcis vaucheri. Next base: position 122,272,544 of record NC_138761.1, read on the forward strand.
GTCATGGTATCGTTAATACAGAAAAAGAGTCAAATACTGTTTTCTTAATATGATATTCAATTAAGTTTTACTCAGAGTAGACCCACTGAAATTAATGAACATGACTAAGTTGGTGAACTTAGTTGAATACCACCCTTATTCTTTCCCCCCTATTTCTTCCTTTTTAAGCACACACACAGCATTTCAGGAGACTTAAATGAGAAAGACCAGCATGAGTCTTTTTATTGAAATAATAAGAGCAAGCCAACGCAAGAAACATCACCAGTATTAAGATTATGAAACCTATCCTAAAAGCTTTATGCCTCTCTGTGCATCGTCTCTCTCTCCCTCTCTTGCACAATAAGAGTACAGCAAATGATTAATTAATAAGTTGAACAACAAATTTTAAATTATAAAATCTGCTAAGGCATCTTAGTTTTGTTCTAGATTTGGGTCCCTAGAATATGGGTATCATTAACATCTGACCTAAAAACTGATAGCCTTTCCCATAAAGCTGCTGGTGACCATCACCAAAAATCTACCATAATACTGGTGTATACTGAAGAGGAATTGCAGTGACTTAACACCATCACTGCTTAGGCTGTGGTAAGCCACGCTGATGCAAGTCACAGCTTAGCTTGTCTCTGAACTAGGTGTTTGCACTGATCCAAATAAAGCATTAGGCTCCTCACTTCTGGATAGAATCCCTAGAGCAGAAAAGCTCCCAGAGGAACACGGTCATTAACATCTTGCCACCTCAGACTAGCACACAGTAGGAAGCCACCAATTGCACTGGAAAGTTACATTTTTCCATTTCCTTTACACAGTCAGCATAAGACTTCCTTTGTAATAAAACAAAAAACAAAACCCCACAAATCTCCAAAACACACACACACACCTTTGAATGCCCTCACCCACTTTTTTTTTACATCTGGTCAGTGATTTCCAAGTATAAATGGAATGTGGAAAGCCTTGTCCAAGAGCATGTGTGATTCGCCTTTCTCTTTTTCTTGAAAGAAATAAAATCAAATGCCAAAGAAAAAAGCCAGCCTTCATTCCCACTCTGCAGCTGTGGTGTTTTAACACCCCACAACCACTTCAGTTCCATTGCTGGTCAGTAATACACTCACACTCTGTGTGTTCCATAGCACCTACATAAATCAGTAATATTTTTTCCACTGGGTTCACAAGCAATGAACAAAGTCCTGCATGTGAAGGAACAAGGCGCTGGGCATGAATATAGCATGCCTGTGTGTTCTTTACGGGCAATCGTGCAAACTGTTTTACTGCTCACCTCTGGGAATAAGAGCATCCTCTTCATACTAGATGTACAACTACTGAACAAAAATGTGTGCATATAAAAGATTGATAGTATAATTATCCTTAATAACTGCCACACCTGGCAACAGTCACCAGTTAATGGTCCACATTGGCAGCTGTCCATCAAAAGCACTATGCTGTAAAGAGTGGGATGTACTGCCACTATTATAAACACTAACTTCATTTCAAAATTGGACTTATTGTAATGGTGTGAGGGTGTCATCACTGATCACAATATCAGCTTTAGCTGTGCACCGTTTCAACGCAGTGTCACAGAATAGATGTTCCACAAAGGGTTGTCAAAATTGCACTGACCCTTTAACAAAAGAATCACAAAAAATTAGCAAATAAAGCTTCTCCCATCAGGTAGACAGGAATGGGGAAAGTACCAACAAATGTATATACACTATGTTAAAAGCACAAAGGGGTCAAAAAAAGGAAGCAACACACACTAGGATTTTTCAAGGACATTTACTCTAGCACTTCCCTAGGCCCCAATTTATGATGCTTATAGGATCAGATGCAGACTTCAAATGTACACTAAGGGACCACAGTCCTTATATCCTGCACTCTCACCACCAGCTCAGCAGTATTTTACATGGCTTGTGAAAGACCAAGAAGTATGCCCTATACACCGAAACAGAGTATTGGCAAATATAGAAAGCAAATGTATAAATAATTCATTAACACCACTCTCCCTTCATTACATGCCAAGCTCAAAAAGGGAAAGACCAATTAGATTGCTGCCCTACTTCTACACCACTGTTATCACCAACACATGCCTATATCGGGGGGGGGGACCTATCAGCAAAGTATCATTCATTAATATATAGGATCAGGGTTGCTCATACAATCATGGTTGAGAACATTTGCTGATAGTGATCTCATGTTATATTCACTTAAGGGTGTGCCAACACTTACTACTGTAGTGCAGAAAGGAGGCTGCTTGTGGCTTTTAACCATTTACAAGAGAGAAAACAGCAGATGTTTAAAAATCTGGTTGTTCTGGATTTATAGAAGTCTCATGCTAATTCTCCACACACAGAGATGAACAAAATTGCAGTTATGAATAGCCTAGAGTTATCTAATGTAGTAGGATCTCTAAGCCAGTCTAAACCTTGTCAGTGCTTGGATAAGAGACCACTTAAGAACATCATGTGTTGTACATCACTTTGAATTCCTGACAATATATAGTGGGATGTGTGGTGGGTTTGGATTTGGGCAAACCCAAGTCCAAATTTATCCTCGTCTGTTGAATAAATAGGCTATTTAGTCTGAGAGACAGGTAAGTTGAGCAAATTACAAGATCAAAATACTGTTCTGAACTTCTTGGAAGAAAGACGACGTACAGAATATAAATTACAGCACAATCCTAGCCCTGCACACTCATATATCCTATTAGGACTTACTTCCAGGTAAGAGGGTTAGGATTTAATACATGAATGTTTGCCTGAAAAGTATCAGTAAGCCATTTGTAATGTTACAGATGTTTTAACAAGTAAATGTCTACATACAGAAATAAAATTTGACTTAATTTTCATCATAAATATACTTTTAACAAGGTGCAACTTATGGAAGGTTTAGCTTTCCACAGTGTCTTCTGCCAGTGGCATTATGGTTATAGGTCATAATAGAAGACAAAGAAGAATCAGGTACTTGCATATACTATGAAACTCACACTTTCTAACTTTGATGCAGCAAGTGCATGCAGAGGTTGAAATACTTATATGTCATTAATAAGTGTCATGTTACAGGTCACAGTTAATATATGCTGTACAGAAGTACAGTAGAAAATGTTGTTTATGTCATTGCAAGTATGCAAATCAAAAGGTACCTGCTCTTTGGAAATTGGAATTTTGTTCAAGTTATCCCAAGACGTCTTTCCTATTTATTACAAGGATTAGGTAAGGATAGTATGATATGTTCTGGTCCCTGCTAGATGCAGGTGCCTTCCTGTTTCAAGCCATAAGAGATATTTCTACCTGACTTGTATCTTGACCTACAGAAGCTTGAATACCCCTGAAAACAATTCTCACTGATCAAAATGGAACTTATTTGGATGATTGTCTCATGTCACAATCACAAGACAGAAGTACTGTTTTTGGGGGACAGGAGGCGGGCAGGTGTGGAGGACTCCCTGGTCCTGAATGGCATAACTGTGCCCCTGAAAGATCAGGTGCGCAGTCTGGGAGTCATTCTGGACTCACAGCTGTCCATGGAGGCACAGGTCAATTCTGTGTCCAGGGCACCTGTTTATCAGCTCCATCTGGTACGCAGGCTGCGACCCTCCCTGCCCACAGACTGTCTCGCCAGAGTGGTGCATGCTCTAGTTATCTCTCGCTTCAACTACTGCAATGCACTCTATTTGAAGGTGACCCAGAAACTACAACTAATCCAGAATGTGGCAGCTAGACTGGTGACTGGGAGCGGCCGCTGAGACCACATAACACCAGTCTTGAAAGACCTACACTGGCTCCCAGTACATTTCCGAGCACAATTAAAAGTGTTGGTGCTGACCTTTAAAGCCCTAAACAGCCTCAGCCCAGTATATCTGAAGGAGCATCTCCACTCCCATCGTTCTGCCCGAACACTGAGGTCTAGTGCCGAGGGCCTTCTGGCAGTTCCCTCGCTGCGAGAAGCCAAGTTACAGGGAACCAGGCAGAGGGCCTTCTTGGTAGTGGCGCCCTCCCTGTGGAACGCCCTCCCACCAGATGTCAAAGAGAAGACATCTGAAGGCAGCCCTGAAGCTTTTAATGTTTAATAGACTATTGTATTTTAATATTCTGTTGGAAGCCACCCAGCATGGCGGAGGAAACACAGCCAGATGGGTGGGGTATAAATAATAAATTATTGTTATTATTACTGCTACTACTACTACAGTGGTGCCCTGCAAGATGAATGCCTCGCAAGACGGAAAACTCGCTAGACGAAAGGGTTTTCCGTTTTGGAGGTGCTTCGCAAAACGAATCTCCTATGGGCTTGCTTCACAAGACGAAAATGTCTTGCGAGTTCCTGCGGGGTTTTTTTCCTCCCCCCCCCCTTTTTCTAAGCCCCTAAGCCGCTTATCAGCTGATCCGATAAGCTGATAAGCTGCTAAAAGCCGCTAATAGCGCTAATCCTCTAATCCGTCAATGGGCTTGCTTCGCAAGACGAAAAAACCACTAGACGAAGAGAATCACGGAACGGATTCTTTTCGTCTTGCGAGGCACCACTGTACTACTAGAACAATGGACTGCCACAGTGCTCTCTATATGTAGCGGCCCCTGGCTGAATACTGCAAGAAGAATATACCTGGGGCCTGCCTCTTAACAGGGTAAGTGACCAAGAGCAGGATAGGCTACACTGCAATGTACTCACTGGTTTCAGTGAATGTTCTTGGCACAATTCAAGGTGCTGATTTTAACCTACAATGCACAAAATGGCTTGAGTCCAATATGCATTTATAGAGACTCTCCTTCTCAGTGATACACCACAATCTCTAAAATGAGAAAATATATGGATGTTATCTTCTGTACAACAAGCTTGAATGAAAAGTCAACGTAGAAATATAGGCTCAGTGGCTTATTTCCCTGCTTTGGAAAGCCTAGCCATCATGTAGAACCAATGTAAATTGTTTCTATTTAGACAAGCATCTTTCAATGGCAGGTGTGTATGTTTTATTTCAGTGTTTTCATTGGTTACTAAAAGTTGTGGTTTTTTTCAATTTCAGATTTTTCTGACAAATTAAAGAGAACAATGGCATGCACAAGGCAAACTTTCAAATCTAAGAGCCAACTGACAATGCACTAGGAGCCACATTCAGTGGAATATATAAATAACCAGTGAGAGTGAGTTGCTTCCTTCTACCGTTTCTGACTTCTGATTATTATATTATTTATTTATTTGTTGTATTTAGACACCATAAAGGTAAAGGTACCCCTGCCCGTACGGGCCAGTCGTGTCCGACTCTAGGGTTGTGCGCCCATCTCACTTAAGAGGCCAGTGGCCAGCGCTGTCCGGAGACACTTCCGGGTCACGTGGCCAGCGTGATGAAGCTGCTCTGGCGAGCCAGCACCAGCGCAACACACGGAAATGCCCTTTACCTTCCCGCTACAAAGCGGTACCTATTTATCTACTTGCACTTAGGGGTGCTTTCGAACTGCTAGGTGGGCAGAAGCTGGGACCGAAAGACGGGAGCTTACCCCGCCGCGGGGATTCGAACCGCCGACCATGCAATCGGCAAGCCCTAGGCGCTGAGGTTTTACCCACAGCGCCACCCGCGTCCCCTAGACACCATCCTTTCTGCTAAAGCATCCAAGGTTGTTTAGAGTTTAAAAGTACTTAAGATTGTCAACTGGATCATCTCCATCTACAAGCTTTCTGACACTCTCAAAGGACTCACAACAGGTGTTATTAACAACAAACTGTAGGCAATGAACATATATCTTGGAAATATATAATTCTATAACCTAGTTACCGGCAATTGTTATGTCTAGTGTTAAATACCATGTTAATTCTGAAAGTACTGAGTTAGCAAAACAGTTTTCACAAACTACCGTATTTTTTGCTCTATAATACTCATTTTTTCCCTCCTAAAAAGTAAGGGGAAATGTGTCTGCGTCTTATGGAGTGAATGCAGGCTGCGCAGCTATCCCAGAAGCCAGAACAGCAAGAGGGATTGCTGCTTTCACTGCGCAGTGATCCCTCTTGCTGTTCTGGCTTCTGAGATTCAGAATATTTTTTTCCTTGTTTTTTTCTTGTGGTCTGGTGCGTCTTATAGAGCGAAGAATACGGTACTTAATACCTTGATTTTTAATATTTGTACTTTGTGCCTCCCTTTAACTCAATTGAAGAATTGCTATGATGTTAGTCAAATGCCTTTTGGTGGCACAAATGCAAGGACCTACATCCTGGACAACTTTCACTACAGTAAACATTTTACAAAATTTCTTTTCCTGCACAATTTTATGACATATGTCTTCTGGAAACACTGTTGAATGCAAATCCTATTCATAAAACAATGCATACACTGGCCATTTATTCTTGGTATAGTAGGTTTTAGCAAATTCCACCCGGACACTATTTCTGATGGCCGAATCCGGCTATGTCCAGGATATTCTGGACGTATGGCAACCCTACGGTATAGAGACACACACACCCTGCAAAAAGACACTGAAAACCAGGATAATATAGTATAGCATTCTACATTACCTTTTAAAGCAATGCACTACTAAATTACTTGAAATGCAACATAGCACAATTGGCTGTCCACTCACTCAACAAGATTTCCCCCCTCCTCCCCCTGCAACCTCCCAACTCCTAATCTGCTTCAGAAGGTTTCCCAAAATTCCAGAGCAGATTTTGAGGGCTTGTGTGTGGTTGCAGGGTGGCAGGGGAAGGGAAGAGAAGCCCCATTATTCAAGTGTATGTCTGTTCTGGCAGACAGATGCAAGTAAATATCACCAAACAACCATAACATACCCAACATATCTTGCTAATATCAAGTGCAATATTCTAAAAACGGCTAATTTGTAGCATTCGTAAAATTGATCCATAGAACAGCTGCACATAAATATTTATGTTCAAAACCATACTAAAACATAGGTTAAAATGGTAAACCATACTATCAACTCTAAAATCCAAACTTAACACTTTCTGAAAAGTCTTTTAACATTTGGCTGAGCTAAGATACTCAGCTGCAGTCTTAACATGAAATGAAGCATTGAGAAGACTACTTTATGATGTCAAATCCATCCAGAAAAGTAAATTTATAGTGACTAAAGTGTATACTGATCTCTCAAATAGGGCTACATAGGCAACAATCCTGAAATCACTTTACTCAGAGTTTTTCTTGAGTAAGGCTTCAATCCTAAATAAACAAAATAGGAAATAATTCCACAGCAATTAATTAGACTTGCTTCCAAGTTCATGTCACCAGGACTAGGATGAGCTGACCCATAACCCAGTTACAGCTGAAGTACTTTGGCATAAGCCAATTGAGGATGTATTTGTAAAACCTTTACTTCAAATTCCATTCAAATAAGCCAGACTTACTTCCAAGTAATGAGTTTAGAATTAATATGTTGGGTTGCAAAGGTTACAAATTTGAAAATGGAGTAGAAGATGAAGGGGGGGGAAGGCATGTTAGCATATTTTACTGATTTACTGTCTTTAATGAGACTTACTCAAGAGTAAGTCTGTTTCGAATTGGAGGCTTGTTTAGGATAATATGTAAAGCATGTAGATGAATAACATTCTGGATCTTGACTTCAAAAACATATCTCTCCAAAACCAAAATAAATAAAATAACCTCCAAACAACCAACAAACAAGACTTGACATGTTGAGTCTGAAGAAGCTGATACAGATCTAACATGTCAAGAATTCACACACGACACACTAACAGATGCCAGACCCTAACTAGACATGATAGATCATAATGAGATTTTCCAGTGATCTCAACTAAATTAAGAAAAGAAGCCTGAATGCACTGCAAGAGCTTTAGTTTCACCTAAATTTTCTGCATTTATCTGCTTCCCTCTATAGAAAGGCACACATTTCAAGCCTATGTGTATCAGCTCTAAATTAAGTAGCTGAAGTAGGAGAGGCACAAGAAGTTAAACAGGCTGGCTTACCTTGGGAAACAAAAGACATGCTATTACAGCCCTGAGTTACTTTCCTGGTTAAAATATTGTTTCATATGGAGCTTATTGAAAATAATTTAATTATTCTCAGTTATCACAATGAACTTCAGGGTACTGTATTATCTAATGCACAGAAATAGAGTGTTAGAGGAGAGGAAGTGGGCAGGGGCAATTTTAAAAAAAGTCCAGTTTAACATACGGTACTTGAGATAATAATAAAAAGAGATACTCCCTTGGTATTACTACAAAGCACAGAATTGTCTGGCTTTCTTTCATTTTGTACATATATAAGTAATGAGAAAAAGTGAAAAAGAGGCAGGTATTAGCTTTATTCAGCTGAGTACAGAATGGCTATACTGTAGCTATCTAGAAGAAAACATATTCAAATGAATAAATACATGTCTTTAAACTGTTACTGTGCTAATCAATATATTTTGATTTCTTTTCTTTTTAAAGCAAGTATCATTCCATATCACTTTTATAAAAAAGTTTGAGTCTGGAACCCTAGAACCAGACACTCAAGACACGCAAGTCTGCCCACTTTTTGTGGCGGGGGAGGTGTTTTAACCTCTTTTTAATATTGTCTTTTAATGTTGTAACCCACCCTGGGAACTTAGGGGGAGGGCAGGTAATAAATAAATAAATAAGGCAGATAAGAACACATAATCAAAGCATTAAACACACAGCTATAAAAATTTTAAAATACATGAAATTTTATTTTAACTGCTTTCACTAGTTATTTCAATAAAGCATATGAACATATGCATTCACACAAAAAGGGCATGTGTGAAGTGATATTTGGCTGAACTTTGCATGCGTGCACACACACACACAGGGTACGTGCTTGCTATCCGTAAACATGTTCATTTGGAGGGGAGGAATACTCACAAAATATGCTTTCATGAATACCTGACTCACATACTTCATTCACTGAAAAGTAGAGCCTGCAAGGGTCAAGTTTTACTCAGAGTAGACTTGTTGAAATTAATGAACATGACTAAATTAAGGCCATTAATTTCAACAGGTTTACTCTAAGTAAAACTTAGTTGAATACCACTCATTGAGACTTCCTTCGAACAAGTACCTACATTTTGCATTGCAGCTTGATTTTAAACGCTCCAAATTTGCTAAGTAGTAATGTGTTTGGTTTAGACTTGAAATGTTTTCTCCCTCACAACTAAGAAAGTCAAATAATTATTTCCACAGCACTTAAGAAGAACAAAATATTGTTATATTCTAACAAATGGCGAAAGACCACTCAAAATTTGCAGGCGTAAGAACGCTGCTGCACACACAATTTTTCCAGACCCTTCCAGTCATGCATACTCACATAGTTGCACATAAATTTACTTTCACGCTTAGTTTTGCTGTCATAGTCCCATTATAACTACTCATTAGGATTTACTACAGACATCACAAAGTCTTACTTTCAGAAGATTTCTCACTGTTGTGCTATCATGTCTAAAATGTGAATTGAATTGTCCCAGACACTGTAATATGCCAACAAATGTTTCATATGACAACACCACTTACATACAAATAATCACAACACTGAGAACAACAATTCTCCCCAAAAGTCAAAGCAACAAATGTTAATAAAATAAAACAGTATTTTCTCTTTTTAAAAAAAAAATAATTTCACAACAATCCCCGTTTTGCTATATTTTTTCTGTACAATCCTAGAATGCTTTTATCTGTTTTGCATTTATAATGACTCATATATTATCACAAACATACAAATAAAAATGTTGTTTATTGTTAAATAACTTGTTTTCAAGTGGCAACTTCAGAATTTAAATAAAATCTAATGCAGTGACGCTAACATGGGGATTAAAATTAAATCCAAAATGTTTGTACAACTGCAACTTTACCAAAAGGTTCAAGCTTGTGAAAAAGTTATGTGTTAAATACAACTGATGATTATACCTCAACTCATCTACATTTTTCTGGAACAGGAGCTTTTAATATATGATTGTCATTTAATTCTTTGAAGCTACAATTTCATAGTCACATAACCTAGGAGCAAGTACTATGAGACTCAATGGGGCTTACTCCCAAGAAAAATTGTACTGGATCGCACTGTTAAGACTAAAACCCAAAATACTTGGGAATAAGCCCCATGACTACAGCAAAACCTAATTCCTAATAAACGTGCACAAAAGTGCACCAGACACATTACCTGTGTAACTTGTACACCGTAACTCATAATCAATGCATTCAAATCTCTGATAAGCTTTTTGTTTTATAATTCCGCAACACAATGAATTCTGCAAGTTTACCTAGAAACCCCACTGGTTTCGAACCCAATCCTCTATCTTGTTAAGATGAAATACTTGGGCTGACACCCCAGCCTCACAAAGTGTTTACCTATACATTTCTATCATCAATCAACAGACCTACATTCAACCAACTATGCTTAGGAACGCAGGCTAAACAGTAAACATTAATATCCAAATTAAACTGTACTATGGAGACATATGTCCTATAAATTTCAGTGAGACAAAAACTGACACAAAATGAGCAAGGTGAACGACTCTTTGTTTTTGTTTTTCAGTAACCTATACCTGAAAGAAAACTAGGTATTATTCATCCATAATGTAAACATACTATAAAGTGTGTGTGTGTTCCAAGCCCCTACCCTGCTTTTTAAATGAACTATGTCAACCTAAATGCAAGGGCTGCTTTATCACAAATACATCAACATCCCACAGCCCATCTAGGGCCATCCAACATATCAAGGTTGCAAACATTTAAGACTGTAACAAAAATGACTGAGACTCTAGTCCAGTATCAGTTTCCTATCCCTTCAACAATTTCCCTGACAGTGGAATCAAATAATGTTGAATTATAGACCTCCTCACAAGAAGTCTTATTTCATGTTCTTTTTTTTTATCGTTTCTTTGCTAGCCCCTATAGGAATCTGGCTGTTTGCCAGTTTGCATTTATATTTCTGTATACATAATTGGCATGCATATGAAGATTAAATGATAATTCTGTCAAACATTACTATTTTATATTTGTTCAAGTTTATTTTATATTAGAAAAATACTGTTGCCCCAATAAATTGCTTGCATGCTTACATACTTTATTTGGATTTGTGCTAGTAATTTTTTTTTTATTGCACTTTCTTTAAAAGGCGAGTCTATAAAAGGTACCTGCATACACATTATGGAAAGGCAAGTGTCATAATCTTTTACAGTTCACCCAGTGGCACCTGAGAGCAAGACGAAATAACTTAACAGCAAAAAGTCCCATGGCAGTGGTTGACATATTTGGATTACTTCCAAAACTGATACTCCTCAGTGATTTAGAGACATGCTTTGTTATTTTTTAGTATGGAGTTGTATAGTATTGCATACATTTCCCTACCAACAGCAAGCCAACAGCTCTACCTTAAAGCCTACACAATTCCAATACCAATTCTTTTTTCAAAAAATAAATAAATGCATTTCAGTCTGAAGTACAAAACAATACCTCAATTGAACTGTGGAAAGTCCTTTTTATATATAAAATAACATGCTAGTGAGCTCTAATTTTTGTTCATTCTCCAATGTTATGCAGGAAAACATTATAAAACATATTCCTGGCAAGTAGTTAGTCCATAGCAGCCCACAGAAACTCAACAGAACTGACTTCTAAGTAACTATTCATGGGATTAGTCTGTACAATTAATTGTTTTATTATTGCATGAACTTCATGTAATGCAACTTTTTATTTATTTTTTATTTTTAAAAATGTCACCATGGCATTGAATGTCAAGTTGCAAGCCTAATGCTGTAACTGTACAGTCCCATCCACATAAAGTTTATCTCCACAAAGGTCTGTATGCATCTATAGGCAACTCCACATTTGCAAGGGGGTTGCGTTCTGAGGCACTGCATGCGTCGGTGGGACGCAGGTAAGCCCACTGTGCTGCCCCCGCCCTGTTCTCCTCCCTTCTGAGGCCAAAAATGGCACACGCATCAGCAATTGTGTACGTCTCAAACACACACAAATGGGGAGTTGCCTGTATGTCCTATACATGCATTTAACACATTCTCACTGCAGTTCACATAACCAATAAAACTGCATTTTTTATTACCATAATGCAGTTGGTGTCCTAAGGGTGTGGCAGCATACTATTTTTTTTAAAAAAAGTATTCTGAAATACCAACAGTGGTGGCCTAAAGTTGGGCATGGCCCCAACCATGAGTCAGATCAGACCCCAGCCAAGGCCCCCAGGGGTTCAGAAGGGGGCCCCCACCAGCCAAACCCATCTGTTGCAATACTCACTTCCATTCATGCCGAGCTCCAGAGGCATTGCATTAGGAGTAAATAAAGATGGTGGAATGGTCACCACAGATGAGACGTGTGCTTATTCAAAAGTGGCATCACCAACTAAAATCCTGTCTGGGTTCCCGCACTGGGGCTGGCGTGCATGTGTGTGTTTTGTTGGACTAGAGCACATCAACAGAACTGTGCCAAGTGTCCCCTGAAGTCTGATGCTGGCCCTACAGCCAGCCCAGGGGCCAGATCAGCCCCCCTGCTTTTTTCTGGCCCAAGACACCACCAATGTTGGCAGTGGCAAAAAGAAAAAAATATCAGTGTTATACACAGCACTGGATCTCTGATCAGCTCAGCTCCCTAATGTGGATTAAACCTTCCCCCTGCCCCACATGAGATCAAACATTCACTGAGCAGGGAAGGTGTGCTGTCTGTGTGGTGTGTGTGTGCATATGTTCAAGACTGTGGACTCCGAATCCACTTTGGTCACATACCACTGGTGCTGGAAGGCTGGTAAAGGGTGAATTCATCCCAGGGGCCAAAAAATATGAGCCATCTATGCTCTAAAACCTGTAGCAAACAGTGCACGACCAGGTCGTTTCTGTGAGAACAATTGTGTTTGACGCCCTAACCCAAAACACAAGTTATTCAGTTAGTTTGAAAATACAGATGATCACATTCCAAGTAGCAAGTTATCATGGCATGCATATAACTACTTGCAGGTAGTGCTCTGTAGCATCCTATCAAATGGTAAGGAGAGTTTTACCACACATCATTCATTCATTCATTTAAAAGGTCACCACTTGGCAGGACACTGCAGACAACTAGTTTACCAAGTGGTAACATTCATGTGGTGGCTGGCACTTCCTAAGCGTCTGCCTGTATTCAGAGTCACTATGGTGCCAATAGAATTTACCTCCAAATAAATGAACTTACAGGCTATCCCAACCATTTTTACAAAGATGCAGATTTTTATTTTTTAGTCTAAGGCTAGGCTGAAAGGATTACAGCCATGCAGAGCAATGCTAGGCCTATTTATTCAGAAGTAAATACCACTGTAACCAAATCAACTTTGTAAGTGTGCCTAAGACTGCAGCCTTACTTCTTTAACAAAATCTATACACCAACTGATTGTAAAAAATTTTAAAAACCCTGAAAGACTGAGGCTCACAATTTTCCATGTGATGCCCAGACTTGATGTAATAACATGCAAGTGCACACATCTGGTAAAACAAGGAGAAAAGTAGGTGTTTTTTAAATACTGTTACCTGATTTTCGAAACTTAACACAATTTTTAAAATTGTATTGCACACTACAGCTGCAATATTGAAAACATTTACCTGGGAATACATCCCAAATAACTCAAGGTGGCTCACATCTGAGTTGATGTGCATTTCTATTCGTTCAGAATACTTAAAATTCTAAATGTTACGTGGAAGTAAGTATTATTGAATTGCCACTAAGTAAAGTGTTTACAAGCATCTATGCCACAAGTATACGCACTTTACTGAAAGTTCCAGATAAACATATTTAGAACTGAAGCATAACTGTACTATTTATCCAGAAATGCTAATAATTTTTGAAATCTACATACACTTTATCACACCAACAGCTGTATAAACAATATGATACTTAATTCAAAATTGTTATAGAGCAGCAACTATACCAGTATAATCTGTGCTCTGCGATTTAAACATTAAAGAACTAATCATACTCCTCACCTGGGTAAAATGGGTTGGATTTTAATTAGCTGCTACTTCTGTCCCATGGATATTTACTTGTTAAGTCCTATGTCAAACACACTTATTAGAAACAAGTACCTCTTCAGTCAATTGATCTTGCCTTTAACGTCATTTCTGAGCAAAGAAAGACAAATAAAACTATGATACAAGCCCGTAACTGCGCAGCACTAAAATTAATAGTCAGACTTGTTTCTCAGCAGTAGAAAACAAGCTTCAGACCAGATGAGTGGTTAAATTAGAAGTGGTTAAATTATTTGGTTCCACTGGATCCCAAAGCTAACCAGCCAGCCTCCCGACCTCCTTAAAAGCAACAAGCATGTAAAGTCCAGAGAAATAAAACCCAACCCTGTCATCTCAGTCCAGCTAACCCTCATCAGGACCAACCCTAAGCATAGAACTGAAGAGTCGGAAGAGACCACGAAGGTCATCTAGTGCAATGCAATAATCTTTTGCTCTACTGACTGAGATTCCTTCATACTTGGGCCCACTGATTTCAACTGAAATTTAATTCCTTCTTTTCTTTTCTTTTTTAGGGAGTTCACAGCAGCCCTTTTAAGCCCCTGGGAAGTGGATTCTCCTCAAGCTGCAACTTTGGACCTGAATTTCAAAGTCTTCCTCAAAGCACCACCTCCACACACACACACACACCAGCTATTTCCCTCAGCTTCGGTGCTCAACCAAGCCCCCGTTGCCCCAAAAATAAGAATATTCCTCAGTGGCAAATTCGGCCTGTGTAACTCTCGAAAGGTTCTCGAAACCTTTTTTTTTTTTCTTCCCCTCTGGGCCAAAACTTCCCCGAATAAAAACTTGTTGGCGCCGCACCGATCTTCCTATCGATAAGAAACACATTGGAAAAGGAGAAAGAAGCAACACCCTAGCAGTGCTCGGCTTTTAGCGTGGAGTACTTTATAATAAATAGGATCGTGAGGGGCATGAATCTTCCCGCCACACTCTCCTCCTGTCACATAACGAGGCCTGGTGGGGCTTCTTGGGGCAGGAAAAAAGTCCCCCCCCCCCAAAGAAAAAATCCGCTTTCTGCTTGTTTCCTGTTAATATATCTTCGTGGTGTTTTTTCCAACGTGGGCCACGCAGCCCCTTCCCGAGGCTCCCTGAGGGAGGCGGCGTTGGTGGGGCGGCGGGAAGGGAGGTCAGCGAGCCTTTCCCCCCCCCCGCCGCCCTGAATAGGCCCTGCCCGGCCATGGCAGCAGGCGCCTGAGAGCGAGCTGCTTCCTCCTCCGGCCGGCTCTCCTGCCCCGCTCCCCCCGCTGGGCGGGCGCAGGCCGAGAGGAGACACAATCGCCCGGGGCCGCTGCTTTCTCTCCCCTCGGCCGCGCGGCTTTCCCATCCTCCCTGCCCACTTTGGCCCATTGTCTTCCTCTCGGACACGGCGTCAGGGCCGGACTAAACCTCAGCGGGAGGCCGAGGGGGAAGCGGCAGGGCGGCCTCGGCGCGTCGCTCGCCCTCTTCTTCCTCGGAGCGAAGCACAAAACGCACACAACACACACAACACACACCCTAGCCGGGCCAGCGCGCCTCGCCATTTCGCAGGCCGTGAGGGGAAAGCTCCGGGTCAGCCCCGGCATGGAGCTGCTGCCCACCGCCTCCTTCCCCTGCAGCCGCCCTCACGCGCCTCAGCCCGCCATTTTCGGCCTCTCCGCCCCCCGGGCCCTCTTGTCCCCACAAAGGGCCTCGCAGCCCTCTTTTCTTCCCCCCAACTCCCGGCCCAGCCAGAGGGGCCTCAGCCCTGGCCGCCCAAGCCGCGACACCTGCCCACCGACACGTGGCGACCGGGCCGCTCGGCTGCCTACCTCGCCACGCCACCTAAAAAATAAAATAATTCAAACCACATTCCTCCCTCTAGAACTCCGGGCGCCACGCAGAACCGCCCTTCCCTTGGCAGGCTACAGTTCCCGGGATTTTGGGGTGGGGGGCTGTATTCAAGGAGGGGCATGTGGGAAGGGGTTGCACATTTCGGACAGGATGGCGAACATCTCCCTGGAAAAGAACTGCAGCTGACCACTTTTGCTTTCTTTCAGCTGCTAGGAGTCCTTATGCACCAGCCTGCACTGAACTTTCATTTGAAATCATGAGCCTAGGAGACTCCTGAATAAACTTAGGAAATCAAGCAATTTTTGTGAGATAAAGCAGCCCAGCTGGTCGCACCTTTATGGGTTTCTAGCCCATGAGTGAACTTAGCTTTGTTTGACTTGTCTGAACCCCAGAAGATAGGTTGCAATCCACTGGGTCCTAAAGCACAGTTCGCAAAGGCCCTGCATTTTTCTTTTCAACTTTTGCTTCCTTTTCTGTTCCTTGGAATCTCAGTGTTTTAAGATCAGGCACTTTCTAGAAGTTATTTTCTAGGGAATAGTAAATGCAGGTAAATGATAAATACTCCCTCCCCAAAAGGCAAGTGCCAAATGTGAAAACTTTGCAAACATACATAGGCGTATCTTGCAGGAGGGAAGTCCAGACAAGCCCTTAAGAATTCATTGTATAGTTAACTTACAATACAATGGTCTACATGTCTACTCAGAAGTAAGTCTCTTTGGGTTTAATGGGGCTTGCAAGGATTACAGCCTTGGCTTTCTTGGCAGAAAAAGATTAATAGTGAGACACTCTGCACACCAACCAAGGAGCAAACTTAGTGATTTATGCATATAAATACACAGGGTGGTATTCAATTAAGTTTTATTCAGAGTAGACCCATTGAAATCAATGAACCTAACAATTTCAGTGGGTTTACCATGATTAAATTTTAGTTGAATAACACCCACCATAACCAAGTCAGATTAAGGTTGGCTGGCGCTTTGGGGCTCTACTAACTTGCAGGAGAAGAGTGGCAGAAACAAACATCCCCCTTACATAGTACTACATAGACACATCACTGGTTATTAAGGGAACCAAAATGTGATGTATATAATACAAGCAGCATGTCCCCCTTTACAGCTATTTTGTACAACTTTCTATAGCTTCACAACTACCATGTGAGGTAGGTTCAGCCGAGAGATGGTGACTGGCCCAAGGCAGGAAGTAAGCAACAACAATGATGATTTAGGGGAGTTTAAAATGTGAGGCTGCATGTGTTCAGATTTATTATCATTATTAAAAATGTATAGGGCAAACTGTTTTTGTTTGCTACATTCCAGTTTTTAAATTTTACAGCAATCAAGGCATGGCGGCAGGGAGGGTGCCTGCTTCTCTGGCTTCAAATATGTTTCTAGAGTCTTATCACCTCTTTGTTGCCAGTGAATACTATGCAGTACTGCATTTATGCAGTTGCAGATGTTAATTTTTAATATATCTCACATCATCCAAATGTTGTGTTGCTGTTGTTTTTATTCTAACATGTCAAGAATGTAGCAGTGAGTGGAATGATGGGGTGAAGACGTGTGCTTCACAATTAGAAGTGCTGGGGTTTTTTATATTTTTTGGGGGGAAATGCAGCAGCTGAAGGAGGGGGAATGTTGGTTGAGTTGACTGTGGCAGCAATATGCAGGGAACGCTTATTAGTTGCTTTCCCATCCATGCGGGTGAGTTGCTGGTGGTGGTCTAAGCACCTCCAAAGAGATCAACTGTGGTGTTCATTATTTTCCCCCTTTCCTTTTTATGCCCACAACAGCCCTGCAAAGTAGGTTGGGCCAAGAGAGAGTGAGTGGCTCAGAGGTATCCAGTGAGCTTCATGGCTGGGTGCTGATTTCAAACCCTTTTTGCTCAAAAAAGTTTTTTCCCCTATAAAAAAACAGTAGTTATTATGAGATATTAGTAAACAACTGCAACTAATGAATGCATTGCTTACTTTTCAACAATTTAAACACTGTATTTATCCAAGCATAAGCATCTGCACAGAATTGCTGTAAATCTTCAGTCCCTCTTGACTCCATCTGAAACACCATACTTGCACTGCCAGTTTCAGATGAGCTGATGAAAGCCCTATGGTAACAGAACTGGATCCTGAAACTTGATTTCTTTGCATGGTTTCAGGCTGGCCTGGGAGAAGAGCAGGGCCCTTGGCCTTTAGCACTGCGGGACAGGCAAAAATTAAACAGCTTAGGCCTTCTCTAGTAGGGAGCTACAAATATGGGGAACGCTTCGCCTTTGACATTCTGTCTGCACGGCATATTACCAGTTGGGTGTGACCTCTGGTTTGTTTGGGGGCCATCTCCCCACCTGCAAAAGCAGGTGTCATAAAGGGCACGCACTTTCTGTGCAAATCTGGGTGCGTCTCGACTCCACACACGCGGCACCGGGTCAACAAAACCCCTGCGCTCTCCCCACTGTGGGTTTCCTTCCCCACAACGACCATTCCCAAATCCCTTCTGGCTCGCTCTGCCCCCGATCCATTTGCTCTCCAACGTGCGCAACCCGATTTCCAGCATCCCACCAGGGCCCGGCCGGCGGCGCCCCCGTTTCTCCAGCCCAGCTCCCCTAATCCCAGCTGCCACACAGGCACGTTAGGGCTCTGCGCGATCCTCCCGAGCAGCTCAGATCAGAGGTTTAAGTGTCGCCGCTTTTCTCTGGGCTGCGCTTCGCGCAACTGGAGCACAAATCGGATCGCCGTAAGGGGGCGTCTGCGCGCTCGCTCCGCCGGCTTTCCGTCGCGGGAGGCTGGGTGCTTCGGCACAGACGAGAGCCACCCTCTTCTCTCCGACGGACGGGGTGGGCGCCGCTACGGGAAGGGAGCCTTCTCCTCCTCCCACCGAGCCCAGCCCAGCAGCTCCCGGCGGCTAAGGGCTCTGCCGTCGAGGGCCGAGCAAAGGCGGAGAAAGAAACCCAGCACAGCTCCCGAGACAACTAACGTGGCACCGCGGCTGGCGCACCACCTGGAAGGGATCTGCCTGCGCGGCGCAGCCTGCAACAGAGCGCGCAACGCGGCTGCAAACAGGTCGAGCCACTGCGCTCCTCTTAGCCGTCGCTTCTGAGCAGGCGAGAGGAGCAAGTGGCGCAGCACATCTCCCCCGAGAAGCGCCCACGGCAGCCTCTGCAACGCGGGCTGCAAGCGGCTCGGCCCACAGACGGGGCGGCGCGCGCGCCCAGCTCGGCACAGCCGTCGCGCGCGCGCAGGGAAAGACCTGTAACTTCTCCACTAAACTTGAAGCCGGTCTTCCTTAGGGCGTGGGCTTGTGCTAAAGGCAAAAACGAAGGACCGGGCGCGATTTTTATAAACTGTGAGGAACACGAGAGACTCTCTCTCTGTATAAACTGAACAGACCACCTCGCCCCCAGTCCAACTTCTCAGTCTCAAGTCACTGGAAACGCAATAAACTGCGGGCCAATCTCACCTAATAGCGACAAGACAAGTAGCAAAAGTTTAAAACGGGAGAACTTTCGGCTCCTGGCGCCCCTCTAGCCCTAAAACTATAATGGGCTGGATATTTAGATCGTCGTTTTTGCGACGGGAAAGAAAGGGAAGGATGCGGAAACAGCTGAAGATAAGGGTCTCAGCGTATCAATAATATCAACCCCCCCTTCTTTTCTTTAAAAGAAAACAGAAACCAAAAGACAAACAAACACAAACCCACATAAGTTCACTTCTTCGGCTTTCACTTTAATAAAATAATGGTTCGTTTGGAAAATGGGGTATAAATCTTCATTTTGGAGGCAATTAAAGTGTTGATTTCATTCGTGCCCCTGAGCGATTCTTGTAATTTGCTCAAATAGCTTTATGTACCAAGCGCTCCAGAGCTTTTAGAAACCCATTTTCTAGTTAGACTTGTTGGATTACAATTGCTATTCAAGAGCAGCTCCCCGAGCTTTTCCTCATCCAGGGCTGGGTTGTAACAGCTCCCGGGTGCTCGACGTCCAGGCAGAGGCTCCGGCGGAGGCAGAAAGGAGAGTCATCTCCCCAAACAGCGACCATCTCGCCTCCGTCGTGCCAGGAGACCAGCAGAGGACGAGCTACACGCCCACTTAGGAGTGGACGCAGGGGAAAGGCGCTGCTGACTCTGCCAGCAGAGGCGCGGCGAAGCAGAGGCTCCATGCAACATGTTCCCTCTATTAATATTAACATTTTGTCCATGAGCTTCTGGGAAGTCCAGGGCTCAGCGCGCGCGCGCTCCTCTTGCTCCGGACAGCCTCTGCTCGCCAAGCCTCATCGCGCCTAAGCAAGGCGCGCCACCAAAGAGAGCGCATCCCCACGCGCTGGTGCGGTGCGCCTCTCGCCAAAGCGGATCTAGGAAAGAACGCGCTAAGTCAACCCGACGGTGCCTCCTTGGGGATGCCAAGACAGAGCTGCTTCCAGGAGACCCAAGCCGGCTCGGCGGCGCCTGGCTCTCTTTTCTTTTTAACAAAAGGAAGCCTTCAGAGCCGCGGCCCGATTGTCCCTGGGACCCTCCGACGTATCGGGTCGTAAAGTAGAAAAAACTCGGAGCAGCCAGTCGCTTCCTTTGAAAGGGAAACGGCTTCTGCAACTCAACAACAACCATTAACTATCCTGCCACCTTCCGCGAACCAAGACCCCGATGGTCGCTAATTGCTGTGTTAAGGAGCATCGATTAGTTAGTATCACATCCCGTATTAATCCAAAACGGCACTTTCGTTTTCCTTAAGAGAAGAAGAAGAAAGCATAGCACATTCCGAGGTAGCGCATGTGGCCATGGCGAAATCACACTGGCATGCGGCAGGATTGGGCCTACCCTTGGAACTGATGGCGAATATCCCATATAAGGCGTGTCGAACGCATGCAGGCAATTTGGAGCGCGCACACGATTATTTAAAATAAAATAAAATAAAAGGAATCGTGCGTTTATTATTTATTTTCTCGGTTAAGTCAAATAAAACCCGACGCCCTTTGCAGCCGTCAAGCTCGGCACAAAGCAATGTTCACTGAGGTCTAAAAGCGTTCGGGCCAAGAAGAACTGACAAGACAGGCTAATGAACCGTAGAGAGAGAGAGAAAATAGCCAGCATTTGCTAGATTTCAAACCCTCTCTGCCTTCTTTCCCCGGACCACCTATCTCGGATTCCCCCCCCCTTCTCTTCACCCCCACCTCCACCCCCAAATCATTACTTTACCCGAAAGCCTACGATTCAGGCCTAAACACTTCTATTATCATTAAAAAGGGAGTAAATAAAATAAAGACAAAAATTAAAAGCGACAAGGAACAGGTCAAGTTTGCAGGCGATGCTTTTACAAGCTCATTTTGCCAGGTCGAATCGGAGAGCAAGCCTTAATGAAACAATAATGGCCACATTATTCAAAAATTTTCATTTCGATGGAAATTTATCTAAAAGGGGCTTAATCATATGCAAATAATAAAAAGGGGCGTTGTGACCCAGTGAGCTATCTGCATACAGATTTGAGCGGTTGTTACAGAACTGGAGATGATCATACCTGATCTGTTAGATTTGCTGATCTCGTTATGTCTTCACTGTCTGATTTTGATCCGCCTTCTCTATCGTCTATCACCAAATCGATAGGCATTTTTCCTTTCAAACAGCTAATATACCGGTGGCAGAAATTGTCACACAATTCGTGTACCTACATTATGACAGAAGTAACAAAACCAAAATACAGTCAAGTGCATGTTAAGTGAAATTGACAAGAGCAATCACTCCCCTCCCCCTCCCCGTTCCTGACATCAAAAGTTCTAAACAGGGGGAAACACGCTGCAATTATCCCCTCGAGACGCATCCAGAATTAAGAATAACTTTCTTTTCTAGCAAAATAGAGATATCCCAGAAAATTGACAGTGACAAGATGATTCACAGCCTACAACGTATTCAACACCCGTGTTAAATTCATCTGCTCTCGGAGCTGTGACCATTAGCGAGGTGACCTGCATGGGTGACATTTAAGGTAAACTATTTAATTTCACCCAGTTATATCATCGCAAACCCTTTCCGAAGGAGGTTGGGGACACAAAGGGTCCCCTCCTCCACTTGTAGGCAGAGATGAATGCACTCTGGTGAAAAACATTATACACATCCATGACCTTAAATTTGGAGGCACTGTAACCTAATGTGAATGGGCCTATTTTAGCCTATTTCTTGTAGAACGAAACCAATCCACTTGTTCCTGTTAGATAAAATGCCTGGAATGCCTGCATCCCTCCCCTCTCCCCCATGTATTAATAAATCTCTCATAGATGTTTATTTTTAGGGCAAGGGGTAAATTCTCCAGCTATCAATGACATACACAGGTCCACTGAAATATAGGTCCCCGAAATGCTTCGATTCTGGCGCAGCCTTGAAATATACTTGCATCCAGAACCGAATTTATTATTGCTACGCAGAAATTTAAGGAGCAAACTCGGATTGCTCAGCTCTCTTCGTCTTAGGGATGGGTGGGGGAACGAGAATTGCCCAGTTCAAGAGAAACAGAAACTGACGCATCTAGCAACTCTGGCTTGTTTCTGCACAACGTGACAGGACAATCTATGCCCTGCGTGTGACCCTGCAGATGGCTTTAAAAAAATACACTACAAAACTAACTGCAAACCAAAAGAAGTGCCTTGACCTAACTACCCACAGGAACCAGGCAGAAGAGGTATCAGTGTTCCAAACATTATCAAACGTAGAGAGAATGCGCAACAATTTGTACAAAGGTAGTAAAAAGGGATACACAGCCAACGAGTTCGTGATCCAGATTTTTTGTGGCTGAAATTGTAATTAAACTGCGAAGAGAAATGGACGGCATGATTGGTCTTGACACTAATTACCAGAAAGAAAGACATTTATGCAAATTCTGCCGAAGCTTCAACTTCGTGAAACATTATTGGGAGGGAGGGAGGGAGGGAGGGAAGGAGAGAGAGAGAGAGAGAGAGAGAGAGAGAGTAAGAGAGAGAGAGAGAGACAGAATATTACCTTCTCTAATTCCAGCAGATGAAACCTTAATACTTGTATGGCTTGGATCATCTGCAAAGATACAAAACAACGTGAGTCTCTGTGTCTCCATAGCTGGCTTTCATTTCTACTATCAAAGTAGATGTGTGTGAATGTAACGCACATATATGTACGCGTGTGTTTTGAGTTATGGCAACACTAAAAGTTAATAGCAATGGCTTTTGTATGTTGTTTAACATGGAGAGATCTCAAGTTTTTTTAAAAATACTACCATTTTAACCAAGTAGCTAAATTACACGGATCACAAACATTTATTTTATTTTATTCTTTAAAAGTATATTCTCTATATTGTAATACTTCTGGATAAAGAGCCTGGCAGACTTGGGGAAGGGAGGAGGAGCTGTTCCCAATACCGCATGTCTAATTTTTAAAGATCGCCTTTATCTATCTATCTATCTATCTATCTATCTATCTATCTATCTATCTATCTATCTATCTATGTATCTATCTATCTACCTATCTATCTATCTTTCTATCTATCTCCCTATCTATCTATCTAAGGTGAGAGTTTGGCACAATCCCTCGCAACTCATAATAGTTATAAAACTGTTTCACAAACAGAGGTGAGCTATTTCGACCTTTCCAAAACAATGAAATAATTTAAATAAACAGCAGCATGTCTTAGACGCTAAACAAGCGCCCTCGACTACCCAACCCCAGTTCTTATGTCTGGATCGCGTGTTGTTGCTGCGCGGTTGACCTGCGCTTCCGGTTACACAAAATTCAAACTATAAACGTTTTCCAAAGAACTTTAAAATAGTACTAATGACAACTGCATCTCCAGAAATCAGATAATATAATACCAAATATGTATTTGAACTCTTACCAAGTTATCCAGTTCAGGATTAGAAGAAAATAAGGGTTTCTCTGCTCGGATCTACATACACCGTGGGAAGTTCAGGACGGGTTTTTTAAAAAGAAGAAATAAAAAGAGGTTTGAAATACGAAAGGAGACGAGGCAAAGGCGTTACTATCTTTCCTAGCTTCGTTACATAGTGGGGTCCATTGTGCAATCTTTCATGCAAAGCCCCCGAGTGCTGGATTTGGAAGGCACCCGCTTAGGGAAGCGAAGCGAAGGCACCGGGAATACTTTCGGGGGCTGAAGCCAGCAGTACTTTCGCCACGCCAAGCAAAGGCTTTCGAGCGTCAGCTGCGCCTTGGTCCAAAAGCCTGCAGCAGGCTCCTTTGCAAGGTGGCGGGCAGAGGGCAGAAAACCTCCGAGGCTCGCACCCGAGTCAATGTGGGGAGGAACCTGAGGCCGGAGGCTTGCGATCCATTCCGGGGAGGGGGCGTGTGTGACAAGGGATAACAGTTCCAATGCATTCTAGCCTTGTCACTTTATTAGTGCTATTACTGCTGCTGCTGCTGCTGCTATTACTCTCGTCATCACCAGACATTTGGAACAGTACAGGAGGGAAAGTGCAAGAGATTTGCATTGAGACTTGTTTTCTGACCTGTTTGGCAAACACTGCTATGTCTTCGTTGAAAGACTCTGAGGAGCAAACATCGCCGCCCGCCACCCCGGGTTCCCGGGGAGTGCATGTCGCTAATTCACATTTCTCAAAAATCAGTGCTAAGAGGGGAAAGAGGGGGTGTCTGAAAGAAAAATACAAGAGTCACCAAAGCAACACACAAGAGGACACAGCAATTAGAGCAAATTCAAGAGGAGCGCCCAAAATGGAAGTTTGCAGCAGCAGGTCTCCTCAGCCACCGGCAACCCCCTCCCCGGCTTTTTACACCCACTTCTCCAGTCACTGCTCACTTTGCTACTCTCCAGACCCGGATCCCAAGGGCCTGAGCCATAGAGATCTCCAGAATGGCCGTTTTGAAGCGAACTTGGTCAGAGAGGTTGTTAACGTTAGCTAAAGTTCAAACCAACCTCGGGTCTAGTTGCCATTTTGAAACATCTCCCCCCCCCCCGCAAAAACACACCCACCCACCACCGAATTTTCTTTTGTAGGTTTAGTTGTGGGGGAAGACCGAATGGAGTCCCATGTTACGCTAAGGTGGAGTGGGGACTCTGTTTTTATTTATAATTTGGAGTGGACTGCGAAGTTACGCAGCTCAGCTAAATTGCCCACCAGGCTTGGAACGGGTGGGGGGGGGGCAGACGTGAAGGGTAGGGTGGGGGACACACGTCCCCTTAAAAGTCACCCATCTCTAACCGCTAAAATGTGTGACACCAGCCCTTCCTCTCCAGTTGGCCTAGACTATCCCTTTCCAATCTCTCTCTCGCTTTCTCGCTCTCTCTCAGACACTGCCTGGTTAGTGCACTATAATAAATAACATTGTTGGATTGATGAAATCTCACATTTTAAACATTTTATTATCGTCAATGCAGTCGTTTACCACAGCAACGTCACCCGCCTTCTACACCCCCTGCCTGACACTTCTTTTCATCTCGCTTCAACCTTTTAGTGGGGTTCACAACTTAAAGAAAACGCCACTATCACGGTTAAGTTTCATCGTTGTCAGTAGGCAAAATAATAATCGGGGGGTTCAAGTTATTCCCTCTGAAATGTTTGAATGATCAGTTGTAACTGAAATGCTGCCAACTCATTTGAAGTCATACTGGTGAAACAAATCAAGCCCCGCTACATAGAAAACTATTTTTTTAAAGTTCGCGCATTGGAGAGGCTTCAAATGCTGCCGAGAGGCGTGGGATTGCAATTCTGAAGCCACCCGTGAAGTTCTCCTTTTAAATAACACACTAGAGTTCAAAGGGGTTTTGTTTATTGGCTTTTAAAAAGATTTTATTTTAACGTAAAAAGGGGCAAAAGTATTCTTTATTTCTCAAATATTCTTGCAAATATTTTACTTTCAATCAAACCCCAGCCTTATTTTTACTATCACAACATTCACGTCCTTCCTTCCTTCCCTTCCTCCTTTCTAAATAACCAAAATAACCAAATGACATTCTCAACCACGCCCCTGCGATATATAACTTTGGAATTACAAAAAGATCTATATATACAATTTTCTTCATTTTTATCCAATTCCTATATCGCGTCTAGGCTTTTAGTTGAAGGGCTGGGGAGAAATATAGTGGTCAATGTTTTGTTGTAAAGTGGCTCAACCTCTTTGCATTTATCCTTCAAAATCTCTCTCTGAGAGGGTGTTTATTTGTCCATCCGAGACCGATTGGCAAGGAGAGGCGCTGAAATCAACCCGCCGCCCCCCCCCCTGGTCCGTCATCCCCATGCAAAGCCTCGGCTGCCCCGGATTATTTACCTACGGTCTCGAGTAAACGGTGGCTTTCTTCAGGGAGGGGAAGAACGGGGAACGAGCACGTCTTAAGCTAATGAACCTGATGCTAGCTGTACCTACCCATAAATGGCATCTTTATCTCTCTTTAAAGCGTCATTGACGGAGGAGCCCATGCTTGGGGGCATGGCGTTGGTGTGAGCTGTGTGCGGGTATTGATGGGAGTGAAGCGGAGGACCGTGATTCATGTGGTGGACGGGCTGCATGGATCTGGCGGCATGGGGGTCCCCGTACATGGTGCTCGGGATCCCCACTCCATCCATCCCACCGTAATGGGGTAAATCGTCGTACTGCATAATAGACAGGAGGGAAAAGAAAAGGGTCAGCTTGAAGGCCAGTCCTTTGCAGTGCAGTTTAAAAGGGGGGAGGGAGCAACTTCGTGTGCTGGGGTGGATGCGAGGAGAGTGGGAACCAAGGCGTACAGAAGACCCACTCTGTCACTTGGGGAGGAAGATGGCGAAACATAAGGGACCGGGAAGGCCGCGTCTTTTTTTTAAAAAAGTGAAAGAAGTTTTCCCTGCGGTTTGGTTTGGTTTGGGGGGGTTTCTATTTTTGTTTTTTTGGTCTTGGGTCCAGACTCCAATGCATTTTCCACTAGGCCTTCGCAGTACTTTCCTCCTGGGGTCCCGGCACAGCGTCCTCGTGGAAATGAAAAAGTTAACTGGAGGATGGAGGACTTCTCTGGAGTCCAGCTCAACATAAATGCATGCTGGAAAGATGCCGCCTCCTCTACGTTTTCTCAGCAGAAGTTAAGATGAGGACACCTATTATTAACACGTGCATTAAAACAACCTCCCTTTATTTTTTGTGATATTTCCCTGTGGGCATCGGTTGTGCCTGCCAGAAGCCTCAAGTGGCAGACCTTGCCGATGTTTGAAAAGATTCAGGAAGGTACAGGAGCACAAAAATAGAAATAGCCCATTTAGAATCACTATTTCAAGCAAGTTTCTTTGGGGCTGTGTTTTCAGGAGTGGGGGTGGGGCGGTGGGACAAAAGTTAGTCTTTTGCACAACTGACAGAGAGTATTTTAAAGAATTAATTCATCCGAGCTTATCCTGTCCTAAAGTTTACCGCTTTTGAGAAGTCACATACACAAAAATCAGGCTTCAGGTGTTTGTGTGACAAAGCTAAAACCAGGATTTTCTTTAAGGGAGGGAGGAATTCATTTAATAGTTTGTTTAGGATTCTCCAGCTCTGACTACTTTCAAAAATCAATCAACTGCTTTTCTTAGCATTTATTCTGGGAAGCTCAGCTTAGTATTTCCTCTTTAGAACCAGGTGCCCAAAAAACAAGATTTTTTGTTCCTTGGGGGGGGGGGAGCTGTGTTAGTGAGGTGGGAGGTCACTCTGCCATTTCAATATCTAATTAATTAAGGGCAAATGAGGGTGTGGAGAATTTGGGGGGGGGGAGTCCTTCCAGCTGCTTAAACTGAAAAAGTAAATGCAAAAGGATCAGTGGACTAACTTTCTTTTTCCAACTGTGGTGTGAGAGGGGCATTGCCAAAAGTGTGCCAGAAAATGTATTCGAAAGGTTAAATTTCCTTTTAAATGCCCTCTTGGTTGCATTATTCTTGTCACTATCAACAGTCTTCCTAAGCTGGTAAACTTTTTCGGCGGAGTGATGGTGTCCATTTAATAAAATAAATAATAAATAGGAATGTTAGGAACACAAGTGCGTGTAACTGTTATTTGGACTCATCATTACATATGAAAATGTGTTCAAAACAACATCTTGGTTGGAATGTATGGACTGCTCTGATTGCCCCCCCTCCATTTACAGTAATGTTATTTTAAACAAGTTCTTTATTAATTGTAAAGATATTATTACCATATCCTAAAGGTCCAAAGGCATATTATTTAGTACCTTGATTACTTTGAGAGACACAGAAACTGAATATTAAAAGGAACTGCATTCAGTTTCAAGGCTGCTTGTGTAGTCAGCGTCTCCTTCTAGTAGGTGGCCTGTGGTATGAATTAATATTACGAATAAATGGGAACAAGGTCTCCAGTGCATCTCATACTTGCCTGTATGTTGGACATGCACAGTTAAAAAAACATGCTCCTTTCAAAACAGTGATAGACTTTAAACGCTCCCTCGTGTGTGTTTCTAAGAGTATACAAAACTCCCCCCTCCTCGCAGTGTCTCTAAGATCCACGTTTCAATGTTATGTTACTCGGAAATCACGAATTAAAAATAATAATACATACCCTTTGCGCCATCGGCCTGCTTCGCACCCCTTCCCTTTCAACTTCTAATATATCCTCTTTAAGGCCAGCGTGAAAAGAAACAAAACGTGCTCTCCCCCACCCACCCACCCCCCAAAATAAAAGGAAAAAGAATCCTTTAAAGTCGCCAGTAGCTTGAGCAGCCGACCAGAGTCTTCAGCCGGAGGGACCTCAGAGAAGCGGCGCGATCATTCAGCATTTAAAAAAAGAAAAAAGAAAAGAAGAAGCGTCTCTCTCCTCTTCTTTTCCTTCCTTCCTTCCTTTTCCCGCGTCGCTCACACTCTTCCCTTTTGGTTTCCAAGACAGCGACGGGGAGAAAGCAAAATATCCTTTCCCCCAAATCAGTTTTGTGGGGTTTTTTGAGGGGGAAAAATAAAAAAATAAAAATAAAAAGTGCCTCTCAAACCCAACTACCAACTCGCATGACTTTTTGCCACTCCAGCTGTCAATCAAAGGAGAGGTTGTCAAAGGTGGTGAATGAATGATGATAATTCTCCGTGTGTGCTTCCAGTGGTCAGGACACCTCAAATGTTAACATCAAAAGCATAGGAGCTCTAAAAGCTTTCTTTCTCTTCTCCTCCTCCTCCTCCTCCTCCTCCTCCTCTTCCTCCTCCTCTTCCCCTTTCTCTTTCTCCCTCGCTTGATTCAGTCCTAATTCCTAATCAGATTTTCTCTCTTCCCTCCGTGCAACTGGAGAAGCCTAGAGGAAGAGAAGGTTTTTTGAAGAAGAAAAAAAGAAAGAAAGAAAAGGAAAAAAGGGGAAAAAAAAAAGAAAAGGCGGCTGTCTGAGTTTGTCTTAAAGGAGCCACGATCGATGCTGCCTGCTGCAAGTCTCCCGTGCGTGTGTAAAGTGTGCGTTGCGCCCAGGCGGAGAGGTGGAATTGGACCAGAATGCTGGAACCCGGAAGTAGTGGTGGCCATAACAGGTCGCGTCTTACACAATGCAGCGGGCTGCATCAACTACGCTCGCAGCGCAGGGGTGGGTTGGGTTGGGTGAGCCGCAAGGCAAGGAAGAGCGGCAGGGAAGAGCTGCGAGCAGAGGCTTCCCCATTAACAACACACACACACACACACACACACACACACACACGGGGAGGCGAGCGCGCTGGAGGAGGAGAGGAGCGAACAATGACTGGAGCCTGGGAGCGCGCGGTTCCTCCTGCTCTGCTCGTCGGAAGATCCCCACCGCCAGCAGCAGCAGCTCCCCTTCCCTTCCCGATTCGCCTTCGCTGCCTCCCGACTCGCTCAGACCGGGGGAGAGACGAGGGGGAAAGGGCTCGCTCCGGTTGCCGAGGCTGGGGGGTTTCTCTACATCCAGCCCAGTGCGGCCTTCCTTGGAGATGTGTGTGTGTGTGTGTGTGTGTGTGTGTCTGGGTGGGTGTTTTCTTTTGTGCGCGAATCCTCCTTTCCCTCTCTCTCCCGCTTAACGCCGACGTTTTGCAGCTCCCCCCCTCCCACACCACCCCTTTCCTTCCTTTCCTTTTCTCTGAATTAGTTCCCAGGCAGGTTCGTGATCTGTTTTTGTGACTTAAGAGACGCTGGTCGTCTATCTGCTTAGGCTCACCAAAAGGGACCGAGGTCTGTTCTGGAGGCAAGACGAAAACACACACACACACACACACAGGGCTGTGTCTGGTGCACAATCCAGCAGCGACCCCTCACTACAGTGTTAGCAACCTCCGAGGCTAGTGGCCATTTCCTTTGTCTAGAAATAAGTGATTAATTTCTATTTACTCTTCGCTCTGTAAAAGGGAGCCATTGCCTGGCGCCTTGGAATGGCAGGACTTTTACGCGTCCCCCTTTCTCCCTCTCGCAAGCCAATACAAAAGGAAGCGGAGTTAAGGCAGAAGAAAGCCCTATTAGGGGAGCAAAGCAGCCTGCTTTGCTGGAATTGCACCTCCGCCGTCCGAGGCGAGGCGTTTGCGCCAGGAGTTGTCTCCAAACTGCTACATCTCCCCCCCCCCCAGAGCCGAGATCTCCGCCAGGGCAGGGTTTCCCCGCCCCCACCGACTCCCCTCCATTCCCTTCCCAAGCTTCGAAAACCCTACAGAAGGGGGGGGGGAATCTCCCCCGCCGTAGGATAGAGAATGAGCTCACCCAAATCTCAGAAGGCAGCAGTGGAGCAGCCGTAGTCCAATCAGGATCGTCTTTTCGAAAGCCGGGCGTGCATTGGTTGAGGGGGAAATCAATTATCAAATAATCGATCAGCAGGGAGCTTCGATCTGCCGGGAGCGCCTCCTCCCAAAAAAGCCACTTCGCCTTCTTTTACGCAGAACCGAAGTTGATCAGTTTAGAAAGTAATCCTGTGTTAGGATTTAATCCAAAAGGGAAATAATAATAATGGAAAGTGTCGCCCACCCTTCGGGCAAGGAGAAAAGAGAGAGGGGGGCTTTCCGTGGGGCTTTTTTAAAGCTATGAAATGCTGCTGTCTTTTCTGTTTTGGAGTAGGCGATGCCTGTGTGAACTCGTCTTCACGTCTGTCAATATCCCTGGGAAATATGCTTTCTTTTCCTGGTTAGCATGCAGAGGGGGCTCGCTCCCTTCTCTGCAGTGGCGTAGCGTGGGGGGTGCAGGGGGGCCGGCCGCACCGGGCGCAACATTTGGGAGTTAGGGTTAGGGGGCGCAAATCCACGGGTTAGGGGGCGCAAATTACTTGCCTTGCCCCGGGTGCTGACAACCCACGCTATGCCACTGCTTCTCTGCACCGAGTGTTTCCAAAAAAGCAAGAGGGGGGGTGGATAGGGGGTGGCGTCGCCAGGATTCTTCCCGAACACAGCACCCGTGGGGTCCATTGTGCAATCTTTCATGCAAAGCCCCCGAGTGCTGGATTTGGAAGGCACCCGCTTAGGGAAGCGAAGCGAAGGCACCGGGAATACTTTCGGGGGCTGAAGCCAGCAGTACTTTCGCCACGCCAAGCAGAGGCTTTCGAGCGTCAGCTGCGCCTTGGTCCAAAAGCCTGCAGCAGGCTCCTTTGCAAGGTGGCGGGCAGAGGGCAGAAAACCTCCGAGGCTCGCACCCGAGTCAATGTGGGGAGGAACCTGAGGCCGGAGGCTTGCGATCCATTCCGGGGAGGGGGCGTGTGTGACAAGGGATAACAGTTCCAATGCATTCTAGCCTTGTCACTTTATTAGTGCTATTACTGCTGCTACTGCTGCTGCTGCTGCTATTACTCTCGTCATCACCAGACATTTGGAACAGTACAGGAGGGAAAGTGCAAGAGATTTGCATTGAGACTTGTTTTCTGACCTGTTTGGCAAACACTGCTATGTCTTCGTTGAAAGACTCTGAGGAGCAAACATCGCCGCCCGCCACCCCGGGTTCCCGGGGAGTGCATGTCGCTAATTCACATTTCTCAAAAATCAGTGCTAAGAGGGGAAAGAGGGGGTGTCTGAAAGAAAAATACAAGAGTCACCAAAGCAACACACAAGAGGACACAGCAATTAGAGCAAATTCAAGAGGAGCGCCCAAAATGGAAGTTTGCAGCAGCAGGTCTCCTCAGCCACCGGCAACCCCCTCCCCGGCTTTTTACACCCACTTCTCCAGTCACTGCTCACTTTGCTACTCTCCAGACCCGGATCCCAAGGGCCTGAGCCATAGAGATCTCCAGAATGGCCGTTTTGAAGCGAACTTGGTCAGAGAGGTTGTTAACGTTAGCTAAAGTTCAAACCAACCTCGGGTCTAGTTGCCATTTTGAAACATCTCTCCCCCCCCCCCCGCAAAAAAATCTTCTTTTGTAGGTTTAGTTGTGGGGGAAGACCGAATGGAGTCCCATGTACGCTAAGGTGGAGTGGGGACTCTGTTTTTATTTATAATTTGGAGTAGACTGCGAAGTTACGCAGCTCAGCTAAATTGCCCACCAGGCTTGGAAGGGGGGGGCAGGCGTGGAGGGTGGGGTGGGGGACACACGTCCCCTTAAAAGTCACCCATCTCTAACCGCTAAAATGTGTGACACCAGCCCTTCCTCTCCAGTTGGCCTAGACTATCCCTTTCCAATCCCTCTTTCGCTGTGTCTCTCTCTCACACACTGCCTGGTTAGTGCACTATAATAAATTACCTTGTGGGATTGATGAAATCTCACGTTTTAAACATTTTGCCACAGTAACGTCATGTCATCCTTTATTTTACACCTTGGGCTTCACACTCCGAATTGAAACTGAATTGGTGATCATTCCTTTTAAGTCATATTTATGAGACAGATCAAGCCCCCCCACCAAAAAACTACTTTTAAAGTTCCCACGTTGGAGAGGCTTCAAATGCTATAGAGAGACGTGGGGTTGCAACTTTGAAGTCAACCTTGAAGTTCTCATTTTAAATGAAACATTATTTAAAGGTTTGTTAGATTTTAAAACGTTTTACTTTAACGTAGAAGGGGGTGGCAAAGGAAATATTCATTATTTCTCAACTATTCCTGAAAAGATTTTACTTGCAATCATCTCCCTCTGTTTTTATGTCTACTGCCACCACAGCTTCTTTCTTTCTCTCTTCATTCCTTCTTTCCTTTTCTACCTATAAAAAGTCATGGGTTTAGGCGAGGTGTGTTGCGGTGTTTAGAATGATAGTGGTCAATATTTTATTGTAAAGTGGCTCAACCTCTTTGCATTTATCCTTCAAAATCTCTCTCTGAGAGGGTGTTTATTTGTCCATCCGAGACCGATTGGCAAGGAGAGGCGCTGAAATCAACCCGCCGCCCCCCCTGGTCCGTCATCCCCATGCAAAGCCTCGGCTGCCCCGGATTATTTACCTACGGTCTCGAGTAAACGGTGGCTTTCTTCAGGGAGGGGAAGAACGGGGAACGAGCACGTCTTAAGCTAATGAACCTGATGCTAGCTGTACCTACCCATAAATGGCATCTTTATCTCTCTTTAAAGCGTCATTGACGGAGGAGCCCATGCTTGGGGGCATGGCGTTGGTGTGAGCTGTGTGCGGGTATTGATGGGAGTGAAGCGGAGGACCGTGATTCATGTGGTGGACGGGCTGCATGGATCTGGCGGCATGGGGGTCCCCGTACATGGTGCTCGGGATCCCCACTCCATCCATCCCACCGTAATGGGGTAAATCGTCGTACTGCATAATAGACAGGAGGGAAAAGAAAAGGGTCAGCTTGAAGGCCAGTCCTTTGCAGTGCAGTTTAAAAGGGGGGAGGGAGCAACTTCGTGTGCTGGGGTGGGTGCGAGGAGAGTGGGAACCAAGGCGTACAGAAGACCCACTCTGTCACTTGGGGAGGAAGATGGCGAAACATAAGGGACCGGGAAGGCCGCGTCTTTTTTAAAAAAAGTGAAAGAAGTTTTCCCTGCGGTTTGGTTTGGTTTGGGGGGGGGGTCTATTTTTGTTTCTTTGGTCTTGGGTCCAGACTCCAATGCATTTTCCACTAGGCCTTCGCAGTACTTTCCTCCTGGGGTCCCGGCACAGCGTCCTCGTGGAAATGAAAAAGTTAACTGGAGGATGGAGGACTTCTCTGGAGTCCAGCTCAACATAAATGCATGCTGGAAAGATGCCTCCTCTACGTTTTCTCAGCAGAAGTTAAAACGAGGACACCTATTATTAACACGTGCATTAAAACAACCTCCCTTTATTTTTTGTGATATTTCCCTGTGGGCATCGGTTGTGCCTGCCAGAAGCCTCAAGTAGCAGACCTTGCCGATGTTTGAAAAGATTCACGAATGTTTGGGAGGCTTTCCTTGGAGCGCGGTTCCTCCTGCTCGTCGGAAGGCTACTCCCGCCCCTCACTTCCAGCTTCTCCTTTGCTACCTTCTGAATCACCAACAGGGGCGAAAGTCAAGAGAAAATGGGCTTTCTGGCGTTGGGTGGTTTCTCTTTAAACTCACCCCAATGTGGCGTTGAAGGCTGTGTGTGTGTGTGTGTGTGTGTCTTCTTTTGCACGGAATTTATCTATCTTTTTCTCCTCTGCTTCGTCAAAGTTTAGGGCTTTTCCCACCTTTCCTATCCAATCCCTCTTTCTTTCTTTCTTTCTTTCTTTCTTTCTTTCTTTCTTTCTTTCTTTCTTTCTTTCTTTCTTTCTTGTAGTGAATCTGCTTCTGTGACTGCGCTTCTGCTTAGGTTCATCAAATGGGACCGAGGTCACGTCTCTCTCTCTCTCTCTCTCTCTCTCTCTCTCTCTCTCTCACACACACACACACACACACACGAGATAGAGGGGGGCCTGTGTCTGGTGCAAAAGATCGCCCACTCCCCGCCCCCGTGTCACATCTAGGGCACATCCAGCAGCGACCCCTCACTACAGTGTTAGCAACCTCCGAGGCTAGTGGCCATTTCCTTTGTCTAGAAATAAGTGATTAATTTCTATTTACTCTTCGCTCTGTAAAAGGGAGCCATTGCCTGGCGCCTTGGAATGGCAGGACTTTTACGCGTCCCCCTTTCTCCCTCTCGCAAGCCAATACAAAAGGAAGCGGAGTTAAGGCAGAAGAAAGCCCTATTAGGGGAGCAAAGCAGCCTGCTTTGCTGGAATTGCACCTCCGCCGTCCGAGGCGAGGCGTTTGCGCCAGGAGTTGTCTCCAAACTGCTACATCTCCCCCCCCCCCCCAGAGCCGAGATCTCCGCCAGGGCAGGGTTTCCCCGCCCCCACCGACTCCCCTCCATTCCTTTTGAAAACCTCATAGAAGGGGGAATCTCCCTCGTCGCAGGCAGCAGTGGAGCAGCTGTAATCCAATCAGGACCTTTTCTCGAAAAGCCAGGCATGGATTGGTTTTTGGGGAGAAATCAATTATCAAATAATCGATCAGCAGGGAGCTTCGATCTGCGGGGAGCGCCTCCTTCCCCAAAAGCCACTTCACAGAGAACCGAAGTTGATCAGCTCAGAAAGATTGCTCATTTGCCTTGCCCTGTGTTGGGATTTAATCCAAAAGGGGAATACGACCGCTGCTACTATTAAACAGAGATTGCGGGTGGGAAAAGGCTTTATCTTGGTTTTACTTGGTTTGCCTCTTTAAAAAGGGGTAAAATGTGAGATCCAGTGCTCTCTCTTCTGTTTTGGAGTGGGCTTTGTGACGGCTTTACACTTCTGTCACTTTGCCTGGGTATAATGTTTTTTCTTGGTCGGCTTACACAGATGTCTTCCCCCTGCACCGAGTGATTCCAGAAAGGCAAGAGGTGAGGTGGATCGGGGATCGCATCTCCAGGCGTCTTCCCGAGCACAGCATCCTGTTCACACGTGACAGTAAAAGCTGCAGTTTGGTACCTTTTATAGGCAGCAGAGGTATCATGAAGTGTTCCAGATTAAAAAAAAAGTTTGTTATTGTTGTTCCAATTCATTCCTCGAATGAAGAATTTCTGTCCTCTCTGATCTAGCACCGTGGCAATGTTATGGTTTTCTTCTCACATGCTCTACCAATATATTTCAACAGAAATAAATCACATAAGGTTTGGTTCGGGCCAAAGAAGACTCTTAAGTGTTAACAGAAATATTTTGCTGCTGCTTCCAACAGCACAGCCTCGCTTTCTGTCTCCTGCGTGCTACTATTAAGGTTTTTTGGGCCACAAAACATGTATTTCTAAAGGACGGGACGGGTTGATTTAAATTTGCTTTTTCAAACAGAATTGGGACGGTGCACAGACGCTTCTGGGAGTTGAAGGCGAAGATTCACAATAATAAGGGGTCTCTTTTTTTCCACAATTCCCCGTACAATGGTCTGTTATTTTTCCGCTCCCTGTTCTTTAGAGACGGATACCTGTTGTTGGCTGATGGAGATAATAAAAAGTTGAGTATTAAGGGAAAGAAAAGGAAGGCCTGACATCTATCAGATCAGTCCAACGAGTGGGGGAATAAAGCGCAAAATCCAACAGCCGTGAGTGCAGTCACACCAAGTATCCAAGCAGCCTTATGGATGTGGCCGAAGAGTGGCGGAGTAATCGCTCCACGCTCATATTTCCAAGAACCGGGTTCACCTGAGGGGAGAAGCATTCTTCTATTTAAGAAAAAACATAGAAAGGAAAGGAAAGAGAGAGAACGAGCAATCTGCTGCATGCTAGCAAATATTGTTCCCCTGGTACATCTGTGTTAGGTGGTTTCAAACTTCTTTCAGAAACAAACTCCAAACACACACACACACACACACACACACACACACACCTCATTTTTGGGCTCACCACCTCGCGGTGAGATACCTCAGCCTTACGCACCAGCGGCGGGGGCTGGTGGAAAAATTAAAGCTTCCCAGGTAAGGCAATTTTGCCCACTTTAAACCCCAGTTGGAGCATGACCTCTCACTCTCCTATGCGCTTCTCTATAACAGAAGCAGACCCCCTGGCTTCCCAAGTTTCCCTTAGGAAAGCATTCCTAGCCGTGCAATGCTTCTTTAGAAGGGGGTGGGTCTGGGAGAAAGGGAAAGGAAGGGAGCTATTCATCTTGTACCCAGTGTCATTCCCAGGCCTTTCTGAGATTAATTCAGCCCAATCGAGGCTAAAACACTTTTACAGTGTAATTACAGTAGTACAAATTGTTTGCGCAAAGCTCCTTCTGGATAAGGGGTTGTTTTTTTTAAACAATTAGCAAACAGTTATTACAGCGGGAACTTGCTGTGAGAAATTGCACCGTGGCCGTATCGAGTTGCAATATACTGGTCATAAAAAGACTAAGCGGGCGGCAATTAATCATCTATTAAAAGGAAAAAGTAAACGCACAGTTCCTTACTATCTCCGTAAACTGTCCGAGGCAGCCCTGGGTTTTGTGCTTTCGACTACAACGGCCCACACTTCACAACTGGATGGCCTTTTTAGGAAATGCAACTATAACCGCCGCCCGCCCGCTCCCCAGCACTGACCCGATTCAACCCAGAACCTGGGATCTGAATTCACTGTATTACTGACTTCCCATCGGTGCTAGGACTCTGAAGTATACAGTCTCGCTGCGGTCGCCTCTTTACTCTTTCAGAAAACTGTGCAAAGGAGACGAAAAGGGAGCAGCGAGCTTTTTAAAAAACCTAAAACCCCCCAGAAAACTGGCTACAACTTTTATTGTTTTCTTTCCAAGACACTACTGCTTTTAGAAGGACGTGCTCCGCTTGTGTTTCGAGCACAGCTTCTGTGAGTGTTCAATGATGACTGTTCGGCCCATTTGGTTTCAGTTCCTCAGAGGTTATATTCTGGCTCTCTACACCGCTGCAGGCCTCGCATATGAACGAGAAGCAAAGTTCTCAAAAGTTTCAATGGCGAATCACACCAAGATGTTTCAGGGTCAGGGTAGACTTTTCTATAGTAATTTCTAAAAACAGGGCACATACTTTTAACAGAACTTTGGGCAGCCCGATTTCATGCGTGTTTACTCGAACGTAAATCCTGATGAGTTCAGTGGGGCTGGCTCTCAAGGAACACTGCCTAAAATGTCAAGTTTAAGAAAAATAATGAGACGTGTACCCCAGATAGGGCGTAAATTATTAACCATTTATTCTGGAGTAGTCACATTTATTTCCGACGGATTACACTAGTGTAAACTACCAGTCTCTTGCGCCTACGACCCTAAACAGAATGTTCCTGCCTCCCAACTTCACGAGTACAAGTTTCTAGTTTTAATATGACGATCCATGACATCATACATTACTAAATATTCACCCAAACAAACAAACTTTACAGGACTGATGTTACACACTAGCCTGATGTTATTATACTAACACCAGCAGCATAAGTGTGTTTTTCCTCCCTGGTCACTCCCCATCCATCAGTATTTAGGTTTTAGGGCATGATATAAGGAAAAACAAACAAAAGAAAACAGATTTTAAATGTGGCAGAGATAATGAAGGAATGCTGCAGATAAGAGTTTGAAGTGATCGGAGTGACCTTACCAAAAAGCAAAAAGAAGTCAAACGCTTAATGAATGTCTGTGAGCAAGCGAAAAAGAAAACTATTTAAAGATCCATTAAAGGGCAAAACCTGAGAAGGTGATAATAAAAGGAGGTTAACTGAGGGGGGGATTAAGTGAAGATGAATCAAGTGGCCATGTGCGAGCCATGGACTGGGGCGTTTGGAGTTGGAGAAGATTTGTTTACTGGATTCTGACTTCTGAAAACAAAGGACGCCTGGTCCAGTTCAGGAGTCAACCAGAGGTCAGGTTGTACTACCGGGACAGGCAAAGACAAAATAGCCAAGTCACTGTATTCAGTAAACAGTCTGGATGGAGAATGAGAGGCCCAAAACGCATTCTGCAGAAAAGAAAAAAAGAAAGAGGTGAAGAAGAAGGAGGAAGAGGAGGAGAGAGAGCAGGACTTTGCATAGTGGCTTTTTCTTTTCAAGTCTTTAAAATGCCTGAATCTCTTTAGGCGCGGGGTGGGGGGGGGGGGAGAGGGCGAGAGAGAGAAAGGCAGCTAGACTGTTTAACATAATTACCAGCTCTGACATTTTCAGAGTTATAGAGGTCTTTTATTAATTAAATGGAGGGCTTAATAAAATATTCCTAATAAAATTTACGGTTGCCTTAAAACTTTCTAAACACCGCTATAAATTTGTGAAAAACTAAAATTAACTGGGAAATGAGTTACTACCCTCGACTTTTGTCACGAAAAACTCCTGCGTGAGCAAGGAGCGTGGCGTGAAGTCAAAATGGAAGCCTTTCAGAAACTGAAACGTGTGAAGTTGCGGAGTTGCACATAACAAGAAAGTGGAGGTGAGGTCTAGACATAAGTTTGCCTGGTTTATGCATCTAAAACACACACAAACTCTTCCCAGTCACTTCACGGTTATAATTCCGAAAGAGCTGCTGTAACTTGTTGGCGTGCAGTGGAAAATCATTTGAACATTGAGCTTGTTGTTATGATTTAAATTTCAGATACAGGAGTTTAGTTCTCCCAAACTACAGAAAACGCCTCAAAAGAATTTCAGGTGTACATACTATAGTTGTAATACTAAAGATCTATAAATCAGTCCTTTATACGATGCTCTTCAGCGGGTTTGGGGTAAGGGCTGTGGGATAATTTGCTTATATTTAATTCGAGTTATGAATATGGGTATGTTTTGTCACCTGATTTAGTCTGCCTCTT
Organism: Podarcis vaucheri; assembly: GCF_965113315.1. Lineage (NCBI taxonomy): Eukaryota > Metazoa > Chordata > Lepidosauria > Squamata > Lacertidae > Podarcis > Podarcis vaucheri. The sequence goes on from NC_138761.1 coordinate 122,311,785, forward strand.
TTAACAAAAAATAGGACCATTGTAATTTATGTGAATACGCTACTTGCTTCATACAAAAACAAAAGCAACCGAAACACTCGCTGAATAAAAAAAGTCAGCTTGCTTAATTATTTAAAACAAAACCTGCTCGTTCGCCTGGTATTTGAAGGCTTGAACGTTTATGCCGTCTACTGGACGTTGGGAAAACTACAGCCACTGTCAAGAAAACTTTCGTTTGGGATAAAAGTGATCTCTCAGCCAGAATATACGAGTGCGTGGAGTGGGACGGGACACGGCAAATTTCACATTTCAGAGTTGACCAAGTTACATTCTTGGTACTCAATAAGTTGCAGTACCTAAGCAGTACAATACTGTGCCAGGAATTAATTCACTGTAACAATAAAGTTTATTAATGTGCCGCTGTTGTTTGAGTTTGTGCGCGAAACTTTAAGGCAAAGAAAGGCGACCAAAGGAAAAGAAGCGTAGTTTTAATGAATTAAATAAGCGAATACTTTATTGCTAGAAGTGTTTCAATGACAAGAGTTAGAGATTGCCTCTTAACCCAGTCTATAAAAATGTTAGTCGCGCAGTAAATTAGCTGGGGTAAAAAAAACTAGATATAATTTGGGTTTGAAGCAAATTCTTATGAGAAGGTAGAGGCGCTGGGAAAGTAAACTACTGCATGTGGTTTCGTGTGGGAGAGGAATAATGGTGTCTTATCAGCTTACGAGGGATGAAAGCGTGTTCGGTTGAAAGGCTGCGGTCCTAATACACCTGGGAGCAAGCCCCATTGAGAACAATGGAACTTACTTCTGAGTAGAGAGGTATAGATTCAGTTTGGTCATGAGGTGCTCCTGTGGGCGCTGTTTGGTGGCGCTACACCTTCGGACGCTGCCGGGGAAGAGGCTGGAGGATTGCGTCTTTTAAGTGGGCTTTTACAAGCATGAAATGTTTTCCTTAGTAAATCAGAGGTGAAAAGGGGCTGCAGACATACCGAGCGCTTTTGCAGAGACCTCATCTGATGACGAAGAAGAAAAACAACGCAAAGGTTGTTTTTTAAATGGAGGCTCTCTATTACACCAAAATAAAACACCAGCCCATGACTCTTGGCAGTGTACATCAAAAACATTTTTATATGAAAAAAAATATTCCCATAGCTTGAGTGAATTTTGGAACATCATGCACCATAAATATCCTCCTATACTGTAATGTGGTTGGTTTTGGTATAGAACAGTATGACTTAAACTAATGTATTGAAGGAGGGATTAAAATAATGTTCACAATTATATTATTTCCTACGTAGCACAGGAGTTAGCCCCATCGATTTCTCATGCACAAAAGAGGGTGAAAAATCTTCCTTAAATTTAAGCAGCAGTTTCAGATGTCTTTGATATGTACCAGATATGACCTAAAAGAGAAAGGCTCAATGAATTCATATTTGTTGGTATATTATACTAATTTAGGGGAGGGGACTTTCCCAAAACCTTCTAAAACATAATGTTCCTTAACCATTTTTAAAAACTAAGGGGAAAGGGGATTCATATTATATAAATTGGTCCTTATGCTCATGTATAGAACTCTCTTTAGCAATCAGTAGGGAAGCAGGTCAAAGTGATGTTGACTGAAGCAAATAACCATTAAATATATAGCATGCAATTAAGTCCTGAACTCAGTGGGAGACTTACTTCTGAGTAAACATGTTTAAGATGAGGATACAAAGCTGAGGTCATCTAAGCACATCTCCTGAGATATGTTACTCTGAAATCAGCTGCCTAAGACTGATGTGGTATATATATTCAGGTGACAAGAACAAGAAGCCGAAAGCACCAGCCTGAAGATGACGAGTGAGACCTCGTCGAAACGTCGCCCAGACACCCCGACTCTTACACGGGAAGACACCCGAAGACACCAAAACCTGCATATATATATATATATGTGTGTGTGTGTGTGTGTGTGTGTGTGTGTGTGTAATTAAGGGCAAAGAAGATTTTGGTTTCTACTATGCAAAGTCAGAAGAGCTGGTGGCAGGATTCCCACCCACCTCCCCCCTTTACATATCAATAGGAAACACCGCTGCGTGGAAGCACCAATGATTTCAGTGCCACTTTCCTCCCCAAAAAGGGTGCTCAGTGCCAAGGCCTTTGATCCGCTGCGCGAGCCCTCCCCTCTGCATAGAAAAACAAGACGAAAGACCCAGGCAGCCCAAATGAGAAACCCTCTCTTTTATTCCGCTAAGCGGCAAAACCAAGGGGAAAAAAGAGGCGGCGCGTTGTCACCCACCGAGGCTATTATTTCAGGTGTGCTAATGGGATTAGAGGCGGGTGAAAAAAAATGCGAGGGGAAACATGATTCTTTCTCGCAGGTACCACCAGCAGCTGCCTCCCCGGAGTCTACAAACCCCAGTCCAGGCAGCTAATTTCAGAGGCACCGGGTGAAGTGAGAGGAGAGGGTCACTCGCAGAGCCAGCGCCGAAGCGCAGCGACAAAAGGGCATCGGTCTCGCCTCCCTCCGGCTGCTAATTCAGCCTCCACCTGAAAGTCTTAGCTGGCTACGAGGGGAGGGGCTGAGAGAAAAGGGACATGTGTCAGGGTGTGAAAGAGGATCAGACCTCCAAAGGAGGAGAAAGGGCTGGGCTGGGCTGGAGGGGGTGCACCGTGCGCGATCCTTCAGCAGAGCGCGTACAAAACCCGCAGTCAACAAATGGCCCCGAGGCGCCTCTTTCCCCCACCAGCTCGGCCCCCGAACCGGCGACAGGGCGCCACTGCATTCCTGCGCCGGGCTCTCTTGATCTCCGCGGAGGCTGCGCGACCAAAGTCTTTCGCATAATTGCATCTTGGCTTTACTAAATGGAGCCACCAAACTATCTGGGCATCTGCTTTCCCCCACTGGCGCACGAAGGGCTAAGAGGCGGAGAGGGCAGCTTAATCCTAAAGGGCAGTCCTAGGCAAAAAAGAGGACTCAGGAATCGCCTGTGAAAGGTGTGAGGACGACAGGAGAACGCGCGTGCCCGTGGTTCGTGGGCTCCAGAAGGGTGCAAATGCGCTCTTTGCGCAACGCAACACAGGATTGTCTGCCATACTTGTGCCTAGAATTGCGATCCTCAGAACAAATCCCAGCGGCTGACACAATCAAGGGGACTTGCGTCCAAATATACGTGAATGAGGCAGGGATGAGAACCATGTGTTTGGGTTGAATCCTAGGTTGAATCTCCAAAAGCTGACAAGGCATATTCAACCCCCCCCCCAGGAGGAGGCGTTTCATGGCTGAGTAGGGAATTATTTATCAATTTAAGAGCATCTTCAGCCCACCTCAAGATTGGCTACTTCTTCTTAGAATCATAGAGTTGGAAGAGACCACAAGGGCCATCGAGTCCAACCCCCTGCCAAGCAGGAAACACCATCAGAGCACTCCTGACATATGGTTGTCAAGCCTCTGCTTAAAGACCTCCAAAGTAGGAGACTCCACCACACTCCTTGGCAGCAAATTCCACTGTCGAACAGCTCTCACTGTCAGGAAGTTCTTCCTAATGTTTAGGTGGAATCTTCTTTCTTGTAGTTTGGATCCATTGCTCCGTGTCCGCTTCTCCGGAGCAGCAGAAAACAACCTTTCTCCCTCCTCCATGTGACATCCTTTTATATATTTGAACATGGCTATCATATCACCCCTTAACCTCCTCTTCTCCAGGCTAAACATGCCCAGCTCCCTTAGCCGTTCCTCATAAGGCATCGTTTCCAGGCCTTTGACCATTTTGGTTGCCCTCCTCTGGACACGTTCCAGTTTGTCAGTGTCCTTCTTGAATTGTGCTGCCCAGAACTGGACACAGTACTCCAGGTGAGGTCTGACCAGAGCAGAATACAGTGGCACTATTACTTCCCTTGATCTAGATGCTATACTCCTATTGATGCAGCCCAGAATTGCATTGGCTTTTTTAGCTGCCGCGTCACACTGTTGGCTCATGTCAAGTTTGTGGTCAACCAAGACTCCTAGATCCTTTTCACATGTACTGCTCTCAAGCCAGGTGTCCCCCATCTTGGATTTGTGCCTCTCATTTTTTTTGCCCAAGTGCAATACTTTACTTTTCTCTCTGTTAAAATCCATCTTGTTTGTTTTGGCCCAGTTCTCTAATCTGTCAAGGTCGTTTTGAAGTGTAATCCTATGGGGTGTCTTCTTTTACTTTTTACTACTTCTTTTTAAAGAAGTCGTATCCAAGAAGGTTAGCAAGCAAAAGCCGTAGTATCCAAGAAGGTACCTGAGGGGAACCACACAATGGCGCCCCTCTCCCCTCCAGGGACGATGGGGTGAATGAAGATCTACATCAGGAACAAAGAGAGAGAGGTAAATATCTGCCTCAGATCTGCTGCCCCTGTGGACCTGTCCTCTGAGGCGGGTGCCTCACCTTGCCTCATGGGTGGGCCGGCCACTGGCAAGCTGCAAGGTCAATGGTCAGGGTTGATGGACGCTGTAATCCAGCAATCTCTGGAGAAAAAGAGAAGAGTTTGGATTTGATATCCCGCTTTATCACTCCCCAAAGGAGTCTCAAAGCGGCTAACATTCTCCTTTCCCTTCCTCCCCCACAACAAACACTCTGTGAGGTGAGTGGGACTGAGAGGCTTCAGAGAAGTGTGACTAGTCCAAGGTCACCCAGCAGCTGCATGTGGAGGAGTGGGGAGGCGAACCCGGTTCACCAGATTACGAGTCCACTGCTCTTAACCACTACACCACGCTGGCGCTGGAAGGCCACAGGTTCCTCATCCCTGTGTTTAAAGGAACACATAAGCCTTGCTGCACCAATAATATGGCAGCCCTTCAAGGACTGTGAAATCTTCATGATCCCCAGAAGTAACCTCTTCCCTTGGCTTGTTGGTGCTGTATGAGGCATGCGCTAATGATGTTGCCGCTTTTGCTCTCTCTTGACATTCAGAAACCCTGACAGGCAACTCTTTCAGTATCCTCAGCAGAGGGTATAGTAAGGGGAAAATGCCTCTGCACTGGTTGAACTTCTGCCTGCCTACCATACACAACTATCACAGGCAGAGGAGACCTACTTTTTAATATTAAAAAAAACTGCTCAGCAGTGGCCGGCTGCTTATCTCACAGGATAACCACCGATAGAAGAATGAGTTTAGACTCTAAACCTGTTCCTGTCTGGAGGCAGTTGGAGGATGGATGGCGGCTAACAGATTGAGGCGGAATCCTGACGAGACAGAAATACTGTTCTTGGGGGACAGGAGGTGGGTGGGTGTGGAGGATTCCCTGGTCCTGAATGGGGTAACCGTGCCCCTGAAGGACCAGGTGCGCAGCCTGGGAATCATTCTGGACTCACAGCTGTCCATGGAGGCACAGGTCAATTCTGTGTCCAGGGCAGCTGTTTACCAGCTCCATTTGGTAAGCAGGCTGAGACCCTCCCTGCCCGCAGACTGTCTCGCCAGAGTGGTGCATGCTCTGGTTATCTCTCGCTTGGACTACTGCAATGCGCTCTATGAAGGTGACCCGGAAACTACAACTAATCCAGAATGCGGCAGCTAGACTGGTGACAGGGAGCAGCCACCGAGACCATATAACACCGGTCTTGAAAGACCTACACTGGCTCCCAGTACATTTCCGAGCACAATTAAAAGTGTTGGTGCTGACCTTTAAAGCCCTCAACAGCCTCAGCCCAATAGACCTTAAGGAGCTTCTCCACCCCCATCGTTCAGCCCGGACACTGAGGTCCAGCGCTGAGGGCCTTCTGGCGGTTCCCTTGCTGCGAGAAGCCAAGTTACAGGGAACCAGGCAAAGGGCCTTCTTGGTAGTGGCACCCACCCTGTGGAACGCCCTCCCACCAGATGTCAAAGAGAAGACATCTGAAGGCAGCCCTGTTTAGGGAAGTTTTTAATGTTTAATAGGTTATTGTATTTTAGTGTTTTGTTGGAAGCCGCCCAGAGTGGCTGGGGAAACCCAGCCAGATGGGCGGGGTATAAATAATAAATTATTATTATTATTATTATTATTATTATTATTATTATTATTATTATTATTATTATTATTATACCTCTAGTGGTGGTCATTTCCCAGATGGAGACTGAGCATGGCAGTTCCATGCAGTCTTCTTGCTGCTCCACAGGGGGTCAGATCTACCCTATAGGGAATCAACTCTTAAGTATACCAAAGGCATGCAGAATTTGTTCTTGTTTTTGATACAGGAAACTATTTTTTAAAAAATTACAATGTTGCAGAGATCAGTGCAATTAAGATACAGTATTAATACTCCCCCCACCCAGCCTTTGTTAGATGAGAAAGGGTTACATAAAGTCAGCTCCAGGTACCAGAAGAAATACTTGGCAAGTATCGCTTTTGCTTGTTTTTTTAACTGTGTTGCAAATGTTTGCAGTTTGTTTCGGAGAGCTGCATTTCACACAGAACTGCCTTTGATAACAAAGCTTTATTGGAATGGCATTCAAATGTAGATGTTCAAGTTTCAGACCTGAAATCAAATGTATCAGAGCCTAGAAAGTGAAGGAGGTATTTTCAGGTTGCGATCAAAAGACCCCTGTTCCTTTCTTGTTTTGCAGCGTAATTTATGGAGTGCCACTACAAACAAATTAAGGAGGGACGACTCACCATCTTTGCATAAATCAAACTGTTAGAAAAGCTGGAGTAATGTGTGCATAGCCCAGTGGGACTAACCTGGTGGTTGATGGCAATAGAGTGAATTAAAATGACAGTGAATTTGGCTAACTGATAGCCAGGCAATGGAGCTTAGAGAAATAGAGTAGCCATTTGCAAAGATAATTAGGGTCACTGCATACATTAGTTTTCAAGGTCCACAACTAAAGATAAAATGCGGCAACAAATGTGTGTTTGTGAGTCAAGGACTCTCCACCCGCATAGGATTATAATAAGACACACAGACACATTATTTTAGGTTTAATGGGCAAAATTAGGCCACAACTTTTATTGGTTATGGGGACGCAGGTGGCGCTGTGGGTTAAACCACAGAGCCTTGGGCTTGCCAATCAGAAGGTCGGCGGTTCGAATCCCCTCAATGGGGTGAGCTCCCATTGCTCAGTCCCAGCTCCTGCCAACCTAGCAGTTTGAAAGCACGTCAAAGTGCAAGTAGATAAATAGGTACCACTCTGGCGGGAAGGTAAATGGCGTTTCTGTGCGCTGCTCTGGTTCGCCAGAAGCGGCTCAGTCATGCTGGCCACATGACCCGGAAGCTGTACGCCGGCTCTCTTGGCCAATAAAGCGAGATGAGCGCCGCAACCCCAGAGTCGGTCACGACTGGACCTAATAGTCAGGGGTCCCTTTACCTTTATTGGTTACAGCATGTGAGTAGTATTGGCTTAGGCATTGGATGAAACAGCAATAGCAGACTCCACCATGCACAGCCAGGAGTCATATCAGGGTTAACAACCAATGGGAGGAGCTTGTTGATGCAAATATAACTGGAAGTTCCCCCATGACGTCACCGGGGGTTGTGCCATGGCCCTAGCCATCAGCAGGGCATCGGACAGGATCCATGACTGCCGGATTCCTTTAACGGAATACCCAAAAGAGGAGGGGTAGATGATGGCGCCTACCCAATTCTCCAACACAGCACACATATTCCAATGCCTAACCACCACCCGAGCGGCTAGCCCCGCCCACCAGCTGGCCCTGTTGGTCGGCTGGAAGGGTTGGCCGTGGCAGCAGAAGCAATCAGGAGCAGGGATCCGAATACACTGCTCCCGTTCACAACCCCTCCCCTCTGGGAGGAGGAGAGGCCTTGGAAGCATCTGTGTCATGCAGAGAAGCCTAGTTTCTGTATGCTAAGGTCCCCAAGAGCTCCAGTGTGGTGTACTGTGGTTAGCTAGACTAGGGATTTGGAGCCCAGGGTTCAATTTGACCTAGAAGCTCAATTGTTGACAGGCTAGTCGCCTTCTCTTACCTTAACCTATACCATAGGGTTGTAAAACTGCAATTTTTAAAAAAATTGATCTTATTGTTTTATCTCTTGGTGAACAACTTTGAATGGTTTTTTTTTTTTTTAAAAAAAAACAACCAAGCAGTGTTTAAATTTGATGGAATAAAATAAAATAGCATATGAGACTGCCATGAGTGCCGGCTCAAGCTCCTTGCAGGAAAGGTGGGGTATAAATGTAATACTTAAAAAATATTATTTAAGAGGATTTGTACACTGCTTAGTCAGTGAAGCCTCAAAGCCTTCAGGTTGCATAAAGCGTATATTAAAAATACTGATAAAATCAAATGGTAACAATAACAATAAGAATAATAAGAATAAACTTTTATTTGTATCCCGCCCTCCCCGGGCTCAGGGCGGCTAACATCAAATACAAACATTGATATAAAATCAAACAATAAATCACCTCTTAAAAACAAGTCAGGATAAAATTAAAATCTGAATTACCGGTAGATGGCTTTCCGCAGCGTTTGGGTTGGGAACAGTAAATGCTCATCAGGCCCAGTTGTGGACGCTGATCTTAATGGGCCTGTGAGAATGCTGGGACGCCTTTTTCGTACTCGTTCTTGCCCAAAAATGGAAGGGGAGTCAGGCTGAGCCCTGACCAAAGGCCTGGCAGAACAACTCTGTCTTACAGGCCCTGCGGACTTAAAATTTTTCCAATTATAAACAACATACAGCAGTCCTGTGGCTGTAGCTGCAGAGATGGAAATAATGTACAGTATGTCAATAGGGCCATGCAGCCAGAGAGGGACATTTTATACCATCATGAAGAATTTCTCTCCATGGGAGAGTTTACTGCATATGAAGTAGGCCCCATATATTCATAAAGGAACAGAGTTTGGTCAGGGTTCTCTGCCACCTTTAATGACAAACCCATCTTATGTGCAAAACAGCCCTCATACACCTACTATAAGTGATTTAAGCATTTTTGTTTTCGTTTCTAGAAATATTTCATTTTTTTAAAAAAAATTATATTTAAATTTTTATTTTTTACCAACAACCAAACACAGTGAACCCCCCCAGGCAGCTGATACATTGGGTATACATAATCAATAATAACATATTCAAATCAACCATATGTACAATTTTATATACCTTAACACTCCTCCATCCACAAGGTTTATTTAACTTTTAACATTTTAATTGCCCCAAATTGTTCAAACCTACCCAGATAATTCAATATCTTCTCCAACCAATCCTCCTCTTTCTCACTGATCTTAAACCCTTTCATTCTGTGTATCTTCACAGTTAGATAGCCTGAAATTATAATATTATTCAGTTTCCCCCCTCTATTGGTTCACCCTTCTAGAAATATTTCATAAATAGAATTGTAGAGTTGGCAGGGACCCTGGGGGTCATCTAGTCCAACCCCTCTTCAATGTAGGAATCTCAGCTAAACGGAAGCTACTGGTGCTGAAACCTGGGACTAAAGCAGGCACCTTTAGGTCTTCGGTCTAAATGTTGCCGTTTCCAATTTTTCTTCTACTCTTAATTTAATTTATATTATCTGGGATCCCTTTTATGTTTTCTCCCAGGTGAACTTTATTGTCTTACATTTCTTCTTGGCAGCTGTAACACATGCTTAATTTGAATCGCTGATATCTAAGGATGTACATTCTGTGTTAAATGTACTTTCTTTTTTTAAGTTTACACGGAACTTTCTGGGTGAGACCAGTGGTCTGTCTATTCCAGAACCTTAATTGTACCAAAGTCTGTAGGTGGAAAGCAATGAATCTTTCTTCTAAGCTTTCAGCTAACAGAATTTTAAGACTACATTACTGTGTGGTCACTTTAAGTATATGTGCTTTTAACTGCATTTATTCCTTCATTTTTCTTCAGGAAGCAGAATGATTGTCTGCAATAAAGTTGTTCAGTTATTGCCCCTGATGTCTCTCTTCATCAATATGTATTGCCTCATATGCAGCAACTACATTTCAGTCAGCGGCACAGTATCTTTTAACCCAAATTATGTGATGTACATTTGTGAGTAGAATTGACTGTTTTGATCTCTTAGTTTATGTAGTGCCCATTGACGGCAGACTCCAGATAGATTTCCATCTGAACTTCTGTCTGGAGTAAGACTTGATCAGAAAAATGTCAAAAATGTGTATTTGTCTGAGACATTTTAATATGAAACAAATGTCTAACTAACACTGAGATTGCTTTAGCATGAGATGTCAAAGTAAAGGGAACTAAGTTTATTCATTATTCTTGTTCGTCATTCAAGATTCTTATTCTCTACAAATATGGGTACTGGCCAGAACAGGAACTTGTCACACACTCTGATACATGGGAATACTGTAGTATGGCTGGGACTTATAGTTTGCACGTATGTCAGTGATACCAGCTGTAGCTCTGTATAGCCACTCGCTGGATCATCACCTTGTCATGGTGAGTGGGCTGGCATGTTTCTATGACCCTTGTGAGCGAAGCCATTGGGAATCTCGTACTCCCAGCAGGGTCACCCAAGGCAGTAAGGTCAACGGGAAGGAGCTTAAGAATGATCCAAGAAGTCCTCAATGGTAGAAGACGCGGATGATAATAAGCTGTACGTTACAACGGCTGTGAAGACGGATGAAGGCTGCAGCAGATAGGAATCGACCGGTTTGTTGTGACTACTTCATGCCATCAGAACAGAGCCCTACTGCGAAGACTGTGCGTTGGTCAGCGTCCACTGATCTACACACATAAAACAAATTCACACACAGGCATCTTCCAAAAACCCAAGCCAACCCCCCCAAGTCCCATGGCGATCAGCAAATGGTAATGGGGGCAGGATCGTGAAATCTGGAAGCCCCTAGTCATGAACCGGCACATGGGCAGTGGATACAGATTCAGTCATTCCGACTCAAGAAATGAGGCAGTGGAGCAGCTCAGCAGCTGTATCCTTGATTGTCCCTTTTTAGGATCCACTCTGCTCACCCCGAAAAGGGGGAGGGGCTAGAAAAGGTGCCCTAAACATAGTCTGCCTCCCCTTTCCCCTGACTGGATTACCGTGCCCAGTGGGGTAACCACCTAGCGGCCGTAAAAGACAATTGAACTTTGGAACATGGAATATACAGACTTTGTCAGATAACACAGACATTGAGCATCCTGAACGCAGAACTGCTATCACTGCAAGAGAGCTGCGACGTTTTAACATCGATATTGTAGCGCTTCAAGACACTTGAAGAGCAGGCAAGGGACAACTGGAGGAATAAAAAGGAGGATACACATTCTTCTGGAAAGGTCTATCTGAACAAGAACACTGAATACATGGAGTAGGCTTCGCTATCAAAAATGACCTTGTGAAGCTCCTGTCAGAAGTCCCTACTGGCATTAATGAGCGACTCTCAACTCTTCGAATAAAGCTCACCAGAAACCAACAGACTACTATTCTAAGCACTTATGCACGAACATTGGATGCTGATGAAGACATTAAAGAATTTTTTTTACTCTCCTATCAGAGATATCTAAGGAAGATAAAATTATCCTCCTGGGTGATTTTAATGCAAGAGTTGGGTGAGATTTCGATCTGTGGCCTGGGACTATTGGGAAAGAGGTAGCTTGCAACAGCAACCAGAACGGAATCTTACTTTTGACGATATGTGCAGCGCACAACCTTGTTATTACCAACACACTCTTTTGATAGAAAAATAAATTTAAAACTTCACAGAGGCATCCTCGGTCAAACCACTGGCACCTCTTAGACTATGTTATTGTCTGTGCTAAAGATTGCTGTGATGTGCTCCTTACCAGAGCTATGACGAGCGCCGACGACTGCTGGATAGATCACCGGCTAATACACTCCACAATGGCTATCAAGATTATACCTCAACGCAGGCTTCAAGGAAGGAAACTAAGGCACAAAATGAACCCTCAAGCCCTTCAAGATCCCATTAAACGGGATTGCTTCCAAACGATTCTTAAGGACCATCTGCTTTCAGGATTCCCGACTGAAGTGCAGAGTGTTTGAGGACTGGGGCATTTGCAGGGAAACTAAAATGCTTGTTTACAAAGCTATTGTACTACCAACCTTACTATATGCTTGTGAAACATGGACCACTTATAAACGCCATCTCCAGCTCCTTGAAAGATTCCATCAACGGTGTCTCCGAAAAAATTTACACATCACTTGGGAAGACAGGTGAACTAATATCAGTGTACTGGAAGAAGCAAAGATCACCAGTGTTGAAGCAATGATTCTTCAACATCAATTTCGTTGGACTGGTCATGTTGTGCGGATGCCTGATGATCGTCTTCCAAAGCAACTACTCTATTCCGAACTTAAAAATGGAAAGCATAATGCTGGTGGTCAACAAAAGGAAAATCAAGGAAAATCTTTAAAAATGTAGTATAAACACTGACAACTGGGAAACACTGGCCTGTAAGCGCTCCAGTTGGAGAACAGACTTGACCAAAGGTGAAGACAATTGAACTCAGGACACAAGGGAGAAACGTGCTAGGAGGAAGGCACGCTTGGCAAATCCACACCATGATCAACTCCTGCCCGGAAACCAATGTCCCCATTGTGGAAGGACGTGTGGGTCCAGAATTGGCCTCCACAGTCACTTACGGACTGATTGTTAAAACCGTGTTTATGGAAGACAATCTTACTCGGCTACGAGTGATGGCCAAAGAAGCAGCAGCAGCTCTGTATACTCTGTCTGTAAAGCTCAGTAGCCATTCACAATTAGGGAGCAAAATAAGGTGACTGTTGTCAAGACCAGTAGCTAAAGGTGTTGTGGGTAATGAAGAAGTAAAACGGCTGTAATTAGAGATATTGTTTCTATTCCAGACTCCAGTGACCCTCCAACATCAAAAATAGCAGATTGTGCCTCTTTCTTAATAGTGTTGCCATATGCAGTTCTTTAAATTACTCCTGCATAATTCAGTAGAAGCCATTCACTTATATGTGCAAAAGTAAATATTACCTATCTTTCTGGTGGAGAAATTGGTATTGATGTACACATTTCTATTGATAAAAAGTTCAAATGGCTTTTCTTTCAGCCAGATTACTTGGCACAACTCTTCCACATTATTTAATATAACTGTTTTGTTTAGTTTCACCGAACTGCTTGCACAACTGGAAAATGTTAACCCCATGAACGTTGCAATTAGTAGTCTCAATCAGGACTGGTTTATAATTTTTTCATTCTTACTCAAATTCCCCAATTTCTCTTTCATTTTTCATTCTTTACATGCTTGGAAAGTGGCTTTCGCTACCATAGTTGCCTGGTGATTTCACTTCTGGTGTTGCTTTTGAGGAGGGTTCAGCAATCTTTTTCATCAGGGGGCCGGTCCACTGTCCCTCAGACCTTGTGGTGGGCCGGACTATTTTTTTTTTTTGGGGGGGGGATGAATGAATTCCTATGCCCCACAAATAACACATCGGTGCATTTTAAATAAAAGGACACATTCTACTCATGTAAAAAACATGCTGATTCCCAGACCGTCTGTGGGATGGATTGAGAAGGCGAATGGGCCGCATCTGGCTCCCGTGCCTTAGGTTGCCTACCGCTGCTTTTGAGTGTCAATGGTATAGATTTACTATTTTATCACTTGAGGTGCACATCACATCCTCCCGAAAAGAGAATCACTTTCAGGTTTCACCGATGCATAGTAGACAATTGGTTCCACAAATTTATCCTCGCTTATCTTCTTTACAGTATACATTGTAAAAGTCTGTGAAATCAAGTCTAACTTCCATGTCCCTTCACATAGGCTAGAATTGTATGAGTTCATTAAGGAAACTTCATAAACAAATGTAATGGAAAATAGACCTGTTGTTTTGAGCCAACAATTGCAGCTGAAGCTGAGGCTCCAATACTTTGGCCACGTCATGAGAAGTATTGTTGGGAAATATAACAGTATGTTGGGAAAGATTGAGGGCACAAGGAGAAGGGGATGACAGAGGACGAGATGGTTGGACAGTGTTCTCGAAGCTACCAACATGAGTTTGACCAAACTGCGGGAGGCAGTGGAAGACAGGAGTGCCTGGCGTGCTCTGGTCCATGGGGTCACGAAGAGTCGGAGATGACTAAACGACTACACAACAAAAGAGCCTACATGAGACATCTCACATTCATCCCATCTACTGTTATCTAATATATATATATATATATATATATATTTGCTTTCGTAGATTTTCACGGGTACAGGAATGCAGGTTTTGGTGTCTTCGGGTGTCTTCCCGTGTAAGAGTCGGGGTGTCTGTGCGACGTTTCGACGAGGTCTCACTCGTCATCTTCAGGCTGGTGCTTTCGGCTTCTTGTTACTGGAACAGAGCAGAGTTTGGTGTTTGAGTTTCTATAAATACTGTTGAGGGGTGTGGTGTATAGCCTCCAACGTTCTGGGCAGAGAGGAAGTTCCTAGATTAGTGTGCCTTTTCTTCTTTTGTTCCTTAATTACTTGAGGGATATCTTGGGTGATTTCATGAGTGATATTCTGAATATCACTGGGTGGGTCATTAAGTGTAGATTAGTTGCTAAAGCTTTCGTGTCTTGACCTCTTGAGCTTGTGAAGAGTTTTTCTGAGAAGATGGCTGTGCTGCATTTAGTTGTGCTCTGGCTTGGCTTCGTGTATAGGGGCGAGCTATGGTTTTGTGCCTTGTGCCAGCCAGATCTGTGTAGGGATTGCAGGGGGGTGCAGCATCCGGAGGTGCCACTATAGTTTGGCTACTGGATGGAGTCTGTAATATGTCTGTGGAGAGGGTCTGGGTTTGGGTCTGGTGTGGTTGATTGGTGACGGCGTTCTGTGTGCCTCTGGTTCTGGTGTCGGTTTTTGTGGGGAGGGCTAATTTCCAGATGTCTGGCAGGCGGGACGTGTCGTCACGCTTGTTCATGTTGTGAGGGTGTTTCTCTATCTCGATGGCTTCCATGATTATTCTCTTGTGGTGATGTTCCATGTTAAAGAGCAATTTGGAATCTGCAAAATTAATTTCGTGTCCTGTTTCTTTCATGTGTTGGAAAAGAGAGGAAGTTTTTTCTTCTTTTTTGACGGCATTCTTGTGTTCTGCGATACGTGCATTTATTCGTCTGTTTGTTTGTCCTTCCAGTTCATAGAAACAATAAAGAAACAATACCTACATCCCGATGACCTACTTGTGAGCTTCGATGTTGTATCTCTCTTCACTCAAGTGTCCATTAATGAAGCCTTGACAGCCATTCAAAACAAATACAACCCCCCCAAATACATCCTGGACCTGACCAACCACTGCCTAACCAACACGTACTTCATCCACAATGGACAAAGATACAAACAGATAGAAGGAGCACCTATGGGATCACCCCTCTCACCGGTCATCGCAAATTTGTACATGGAACACTTTGAAACCAATGCTTTAGACAAGTCAGAACACAAACCCAAACTTTGGCTCAGATATGTTGACGACACCTTTGTAATTTGGCCACACGGGAAAGAAAAACTAGATAGCTTCCTCACACATCTCAACAGCCTACACCCCAAAATACAATTCACTATGGAAATAGAAGACAACAACCAACTCCCCTTTCTTGACGTCCTAATCTACAAAAAACCTGATGGCTCCCTAGGACACACTATCTACCGGAAAAAAAACACACACCAACCGCTACTTACATGCACAATCACACCACCACCCTGCACAAATAAACTCCGTAGCCAAGACTCTCATCTCCAGAACCAAACGCCTGGCTGACAAAGACCACTTGACAACTGAGTTACAGAATCTCTCAAATGTGTTAATTGCCAATGGATACCAGAAAAACAGGGTTACGAAGCTAATCCAAAAAGAAACACCCCCCAAAAACCAAGACACAGAAGAAAACAATGGCATGGCCCTCCTTCCTTATATCAAGGGCACTACAGACAAAATCAGCAAAATCGCAGAACACAAGAATGCCGTCAAAAAAGAAGAAAAAACTTCCTCTCTTTTCCAACACATGAAAGAAACAGGACACGAAATTAATTTTGCAGATTCCAAATTGCTCTTTAACATGGAACATCACCACAAGAGAATAATCATGGAAGCCATCGAGATAGAGAAACACCCTCACAACATGAACAAGCGTGACGACACGTCCCGCCTGCCAGACATCTGGAAATTAGCCCTCCCCACAAAAACCGACACCAGAACCAGAGGCACACAGAACGCCGTCACCAATCAACCACACCAGACCCAAACCCAGACCCTCTCCACAGACATATTACAGACTCCATCCAGTAGCCAAACTATAGTGGCACCTCCGGATGCTGCACCCCCCTGCAATCCCTACACAGATCTGGCTGGCACAAGGCACAAAACCATAGCTCGCCCCTATACACGAAGCCAAGCCAGAGCACAACTAAATGCAGCACAGCCATCTTCTCAGAAAAACTCTTCACAAGCTCAAGAGGTCAAGACACGAAAGCTTTAGCAACTAATCTACACTTAATGACCCACCCAGTGATATTCAGAATATCACTCATGAAATCACCCAAGATATCCCTCAAGTAATTAAGGAACAAAAGAAGAAAAGGCACACTAATCTAGGAACTTCCTCTCTGCCCAGAACGTTGGAGGCTATACACCACACCCCTCAACAGTATTTATAGGAACTCAAACACCAAACTCTGCTCTGTTCCAGTAACAAGAAGCCGAAAGCACCAGCCTGAAGATGACGAGTGAGACCTCGTCGAAACGTCGCACAGACACCCCGACTCTTACACGGGAAGACACCCGAAGACACCAAAACCTGCATATATATATATATATATATATATATATATATATATATATATATATAAAAAACTGGTCAAAAATAGGCTTCCCATACATCAGGAAAATTCCTGACATGTCCTGGTTTTCGGGTGTAAAAATGGTGTTGGGGGAATGTCAGGGGAAACTTGGATGTATGGCAATGCAGTGCGATGGAAAAGGCAGTGCAAATAGCTCAAAAAGCTTAAAATCGTTATTTTTGAGTGAGGTTTCCCCAAAATGGCTCAACAATTTTGGTGGGTTTCTAAAAAAAAAGTTTAACAATATGGTTGACTAAAATGGGCTCAGTTTAGTGTGCATATATAAAAGGGCCCATATACTTGTACATGTTCATTATTTAGTAAGTAGAAATTTACATTCCCCATGATCTAGAGTTGAAGCTAGGCTGTCAAATCCCAGCTAGGTGGCACAAAAACCACTTAGGAGATATCCATCTTAAAGGCTAGGTGGCATCTCCATAGCAATTATGATTTAACCTCAAGGTCTTTAAACTTTCGAGATGAGCTTGACATAGTTATGACAAGATTTACTAGCTGGATGATTAGTTTAATTTGCTTTTCAGAAAAGCTTACTGTGTGCTCATAGCATAAATATATGCAGAGTTTTCTGTCTTTCATTAAAATAAATGTGACTTTAACGTGTTTAACACAGGTTAGAAAGGGAAGAATCACATGGCTTATGCCATCCATTTTGTCATCATAAACATCTGAAAGAAATACTGAATGTACAGAAAACAACAACTGAGAATTAAGTGGCATCTTATTGTGGGCTAAGGATTTATTGTGGGCTAAGGACATGGGTGGTGCTGTGGTCTAAACCACAGAGCCTAGGGCTTGCCGATCAAAAGGTTGGTGGTTCGAATCCCCTCAATGGGATGAGTTCCCGTTGTACGGTCCCAGCTCCTACCAACCTAGCAGTTCGAAAGCACGTCAAAGTGCAAGTAGATAAATAGGTACCGGTCCGGTGTTTCCATGAGCTGCTCTGGTTTCGCCAGAAGCGGCTTAGTCATGCTGGCCACATGACCCAGAAGCTGTCTGCGGACAAATGCTGGCTCCCTCGTCCAATAACGTGAGATGAGCACACAACCCCAGAGTCATCTGCAACTGGACTTAACGGTCAGGGATCCCTTTACCTTTAAGGATTCATGACCACATTATCAGAGGCATGGTGTTACCCTAGCTAGCAGGTATATATATACACATATACATTGGAACAGAGAAAAAAATGGAGCCAAATGGCATTGGAATATAATTCTGTGTAATGCTTAAGGTAAACAAAGTGGAAATTCACAGCAGCAGAAATTGGTGGATCAGTAGAGAGTATCTGTAAATGATTCAGCAGGTGCTTAGGATTGTGCAGCAAGCTAGGTACCAAAATATTTTTGCTTGTTCAGTGCTATTTAATAAATGACATAGGAAATGCACCTCAGAAATCTACAAATGAAATCTGCTTGGGAGGGATTTTGATAAAGGTAAAGGTAAAGGGACCCTTGACCATTAGGTCCAGTCGTGACCGACTCTGGGGTTGCGGCGCTCATCTCGCTTTATCGGCTGAGGGAGCCGGCGTACAGCTTCCGGGTCATGCTGCCAGCATGACTAAGCCGCTTCTGGCGAACCAGAGCAGCGCACGGAAACCCCATTTACCTTCCTACCAGAGTGGTACCTATTTATCTACTTGGACTTTGTGCTTTTGAACTGCTAGGTTGGCAGGAGCAGGGACCGAGCAACGGGAGCTCACCCCATCATTGAGCATTTCTGGGATCATCCCATTGCCATTTGATTTCTTCAAATGCCTGCCAGTTGTGTAGTCTGCACCTAATTAAGTTTCCTGTCCTGCTTTGATCTGTACTCTTGAGATATTCTAATAGTGAAACCAGAACCTCCAAAACATCAATGTTTCCTCCTCATGATTTGTACCTATCTGGTCAAATGTTTTCTAGCTCCTTGCACCCCACCTATTGCCCTTCTTTTCTCCAGTTTAACAGAGCTCCTTATCTTTTTGCTAACCTTCTTTGCAAACATTCTGCTAAGAAACTTGTTGCAGCTTCCAGGGACAAGGAAATGAAGGCGCACTAACAAGCTGCTCTTTTAAGGGGAGGGCAACCCCTACAGAACAGAACAGGCAAAGAAGAAGAGGAGTTTGGACTTAAGGAATCTCAAAGTGGCTAACTTTCTCCTTTCCCTTCCTCCCCCACAACAAACACTCTGTGAGGTGAGTGAGGCTGAGAGACTTCAGAGAAGTGTGACTAGCCCAAGGTCACCCAGCAGCTGCATGTGGAGGAGCGGGGAAGCGAACCTGGTTCACCAGATTACGAGTCTTTGCTGCTCTTAACCACTGCACCACACTGGCTCTCAGAGCACCCACCTTCCAGACATGGGAACTCTTGCTCAGAGGACCCCCGTCTAGTCGGGATTAAATTTCAGTTTCAAATTTCAATTGCTCATCCTTTTTAAAAAAGCATTTAAGGCTCAAATGCTATGCTGACATGCACACCTGGGAGTAAACATGAAGAGGGCAGGCTGAAATTATAAATGAATGCTCTAAGTTTGTGCTTGATTCCCCCCTCCCAAGTCACTAAACAGGATATTGTAGTGAATGCCAGACCTCACCCCCCCCCAAACAGTGGTTTCAGATACTGTACTATAAAAAAAGCACATAGAGGTGGCACAATTAAGTTGTACTTTTGCTCAGCAGAGTGCCAATGGATTTCATTTAGGGGAAATGTTTCAAGCTACTTTTACATCCAGAGTTTGTTTATTTCTCATCTCAAGTTACTTTTTAAACATGACATCACAAGTACTTCAAGAGTTAAGTACAATTTATTTGCACTTCTTCACCCACTGAGTCTTTAGTCCCAAGACACTCAAAAGCTTGGAACTGATACAGAGCTTCAAGATTCTTATATTCTAATAACTGGCATATTATCTCAGAAGAGACTCGCTATATATGAACGATGCTAGCGTCACTCCCCCCTTCATGGATCACTGCCTTGCCGTGGCGAAGGGGCTTGAAGAACTCAGAGAAGCTATGAACTACGCCGAGCAGGGCACCCAAGATGAACAGGTCATAGTGGAGAGTTTTGACCAAACGTGATCCACCTGGAGTAGGAATCGGCAAGCCACTCCAGTATCCCTGCCAAGAAAACTCCATGGACAAAGACAACAGGCATATAAAAGTTATGACACTGGAAGATGAGCCCCTCAGGTCGGAAGGTGTCCAACATGCTACTGGGGAAGAGCGGAGGACAAGTACAAGTAGATCCAGAGCTGATGAAGCGGCTGGGCCAAAGCCGAAAGGACGCTCAGTTGTGGATATGCATGGAAGCGAAAGGAAAGTCCAATGCTGTAAAGAAAAATATTGCATAGGAACCTGGAATGTAAGAACCATGAACCTGGGTAAGTTGGATGTGGTCAAAAATGAGATGGCAAGAATAAATATTGACATCCTGGGCATCAGTGAGCTAAAATGGACGGGAATGGGCGAATTCAGTTCGGATGACTACCATATCTACTACTGTGGGCAAGAAACCCGTAAGAGAAATGGAGTGGCCCTCATAGTCAACAAAAGAGTGGCGAAAGCTGTACTGGGATGCAGTCTCAAAAATGATAGAATGATCTCGATACGAATCCAAGGCAGACCTTTTAACATCACAGTAATCCAAGTTTATGCACCAACTACTGGTGCTGAAGAAACTGAAATTGACCAGTTCTATGAAGACTTACAAAACCTTATCGAAGTGACACCAAAGAAGGATGTTCTGCTCATTATAGGGGATTGGAATGCTAAAGTAGGGAATCAAGAGATAAAAGGAACAACTGGCAAGTTTGGCCTTGGAGATCAAAACGAAGCAGGGCAAAGGCTAATAGAGTTCTGTCAAGAGAACAAGCTGGTCATCACAAACACGCTTTTCCAACAACACAAGAGACGACTCTACACATGGACATCCCCAGATGGGCAACATCGAAATCAGATTGATTATATTCTCTGCAGCCAAAGATGGAGAAGCTCTATACAGTCAGCAAAAACAAGACCTGGAGCTGACTGTGGCTCAGATCATCAGCTCCTTATAGCAAAATTCAAGCTTAAACTGAAGAAAGTAGGAAAAACCACTGGACAGGTAAGATACAATCTAAACCAAATCCCTTATGAATACACAGTGGAAGTGAGGAACAGGTTTAAGGATTTAGATTTGCTGGACAGAGTGCCTGAAGAACTATGGATGGAGGCTCGCAACATTATACAGGAGGCAGCAACTAAAACCATCCCAATGAAAAAGAAATGCAAGAAAGCAAAGTGGCTGTCCAACGAGGCCTTACAAATAGCGGAGGAGAGAAGGCAAGCAAAATGCGAGGGAGATAGTGAAAGATACAGGAAATTGAATGCAGATTTCCAAAGAACAGCAACGAGAGACAAGAAAGCCTTCTTAAACGAGCAATGCAAAGAAATAGAGGAAAGCAACAGAATGGGAAGAACCAGAGATCTGTTCAAGAAAATCGGAAATATGAAAGGAACATTTCGTACAAAGATTACCATAATAAAGGACAAAAGTGGTAAAGATCTAACTGAAGCAGAAGACATCAAGAAGAGGTGGCAAGAATACACAGAGGAATTATACCAGAAAGATATGGATGTCTCGTACACCCCAGGTAGTGTGGTTGCTGACCTTGAGCCAGACATCCTGGAGAGTGAAGTCAAATGGGCCTTAGAAAGCACTGCAAATAACAAGGCCAGTGGAAGTGATGGTATTCCAGCTGAACTGTTTAAAATTTTAAAAGATGATGCTGTTAAGGTGCTACACTCAATATGCCAGCAAGTTTGGAAAACTCAGCAGTGGCCAGAGGATTGGAGAAGATCAGTCTACATCCCAATCCCAAAGAAAGGCAGTGCCAAAGAATGCTCCAACTACCGCACAATTTCACTCATTTCACATGCTAGCAAGGTTATGCTTAATATTCTACAAGGAAGGCTCAAGCAGTATGTGGACCGAGAACTCCCAGAAGTGCAAGCTGGATTTAGAAGAGGCAGAGGAACCAGAGACCAAATTGCAAACATGCGCTGGATTATGGAGAAAGCTAGAGAGTTCCAGAAAGACATCTACTTCTGCTTCATTGACTATGCAAAAGCCTTTGACTGTGTTGACCACAGCAAACTATGGCAAGTTCTTAAAGAAATGGGAGTGCCTGATCACCTCATCTGTCTCCTGCGAAATCTCTATGTGGGACAAGAAGCTACAGTTAGAACTGGATATGGAACAACTGATTGGTTCCAAATTGGGAAAGGAGTACGGCAAGGCTGTATATTGTCTCCCTGCTTATTTAACTTATATGCAGAATTCATCATGCGAAAGGCTGGGCTGGATGAATCCCAAGCCGGAATTAAGATTGCCAGAAGAAATATCAACAACCTCAGATATGCAGATGACACAACCTTGATGGCAGAAAGTGAAGAGGAATTAAAGAACCTTTTAATGAGGGTGAAAGAGGAGAGCGCAAAATATGGTCTGAAGCTCAACATCAAAAAAACGAAGATCATGGCCACTGGGCCCATCACCTCCTGGCAAATAGATGGGGAAGAACTGGAGGCAGTGAGAGATTTTACTTTCTTGGGCTCCATGATCAGTGCAGATGGTGACAGCAGTCACGAAATTAAAAGATGCCTGCTCCTTGGGAGAAAGGCGATGGCAAGCCTAGACAACATCTTAAAAAGCAGAGACATCACCTTGCCAACAAAGGTCCGTATAGTAAAAGCCATGGTTTTCCCAGTAGTGATGTATGGAAGTGAGAGCTGGACCATAAAGAAGGCTGATCGCCGAAGAATTGATGCTTTTGAATTATGGTGCTGGAGGAGACTCTTGAGAGTCCCATGGACTGCAAGAAGATCAAACCTCTCCATTCTGAAGGAAATCAGCCCTGAGTGCTCACTGGAAGGACAGATCGTGAAGCTGAGGCTCCAATACTTTGGCCACCTCATGAGAAGAGAGGACTCCCTGGAAAAGACCCTGATGTTGGGAAAGATGGAGGGCACAAGGAGAAGGGGACGACAGAGAATGAGATGGTTGGATGGTGTTCTTGAAGCTACTAGCATGAGTTTGATCAAACTGCGGGAGGCAGTGGAGGACAGAAGTGCCTGGCGTGCTCTGGTCCATGGGGTCACGAAGAGTCGGACACGACTAAACGACTAAACAACAAAAGCGTCACTCCAATTTTCATGTATCATTTACTTAGCTTCGCTCCTGATGGAGTCAGGTATCAATTTGTATTGAATACTACCCTTAATGTATATTTAAGCATTAAAAATGAATGTGTGTGCATTATAAAATTCATAAGATTATTCATAAAGGTTATATAAGAGACAGAGTGCTTGCTGGTTTGCCTGCGAAATATGGGCAAATGTTGGGGCAACACTGTTTGGTTTCTTTGGTTTTATATGGCTTTGGGTTTGTTGAAAGTTTGATGGCATCTTAGCATGCCAGGGTCTGATGAGCTTTTAAAATTTATTAACTGCCTTTCGGCTTTTAATTTTTTGGTTGCCGCTCTTTCTGATACAACAGCACCATCTCTGAGCTCCTCAAGCAGTTTATAGCAGTTACGCTGTTAAAAATTGCAATAAAGAAATTGATTGTTTGTTTATTAGGTTCTTATGGCCAAAGATTTCAAAGACTTGGGTTTCCTGGTACATCTCTCTCTCTCTCTCTCTCTCTCTCTCTCTCTCTCTCTCTCTCTCTCTTATTTTGATACATTGCAGTTCTGTCTGCTGAAAAGGTTTATAGCTGGGGCAAAAAGCCACTGCAAGCAATATTAATAATAATAGCCCTGAGTTAAAGTGCACTTAATTACTCTGGACATGTTTTAAAGTGAAGGCAGGGAGAATAATGCTTATGTAGATCTATATATGGATACATAGTTGTAATGTCAGATACTCTGTAATCCTTTGCACCTTTTTTTAGACCTGTCGATGGTGGTGTAAAATGCAGCTTCTGTACAATTTGATGATCCAAAAGACATAAAAATAGTTCTGAATAACGGGCAGATTAGGAAAGCACGCAGAGGCACCTTCCAGGTCTCCTCCTTGATTTCTGTCACCCTTGTAGCAAGTTTAGTGCAAAGAGCAAATTTAGACTAATTTCATCCAGTTTTTCTTAATAGCGACTGATTTTTCTTGGTGTTCTCTATGCATGTATCCCAGCGCAACAGCATCCGGGGAGATTTCTCCCAATATCCACGCTAATCCTAGGTAACCAATATTACCTTGATTCTCTGGCTAAAATCTTAACGACTGATCTATTGTTCTCTTTCAGGTGTACTGAGTAATGTCAGTGCAGAACATAGCACTGTTCAATACTTCAGGCCAGGGTACTGCCTGTCTGGTTCTGTAGGTCAAAGGGTTGGACAAATTACACCCTTGAGAATTGTAACACTCCCATTTTCCTTTGTGTGCTTCAAGCTATAATCAAAACAGGTGGGGCTTCGACCATGCACACAAAACCAAGGCACAATGCCCTATTTCTATTTATTCTGCCATTCCACTTCCATTTTACCTAAGCTGTCTATTGAAGAAGTGTAAGAGAAGGAAGAAAGACTTCACAATATGGATTTCCCCCTGCTTGCCAGATTCTGGCTGATTTCCTTAAGAATGGAGAGGTTTGGTCTTCTTGCAGTCCATGGGACTCTCAAGAGTCTCCTCCAGCACCAGAATTCAAAAGCACAAATTCTTCGGCGATCAGCCTTCTTTATGGTCCAGCTCTCACTTCCATACATCACCACTGGGAAAACCATAGCTTTTACTATATGGACCTTTGTTGGCAAGGTGATGTGTCTACTTTTGAAGATGCTGTCTACCCACCTTGTTGTAGGTATGCTGAATCCAAGTGGTTTGTGGCTGTACTTTCATGTAGACAGTTTTCTATGTTCAGAGTCTCTGGCTTAAAATAAGGTTGTGTGTTTGGTACCAGAGTAATGGAGCAAAGCGAAGGAGACACAATGAAATGGGTAACAGCAGTTGTCTTAACTTTTGGACTATGCTCATGCATATGTCCGGGGAAGCTGAGGCTAAACTGTTCACAGGATATCCTTATACTCTACCTTTTCACATGCAGTTCAAGAGGGCTAGTGATGGCAATAATAAAATACATTTTAAAAAATCCTATGTAAGAACCAACAAGCTTCCTGTCTCACCATGAGTTGCACACTGAGAAGAAAAACAATATCTTAGTGGTGGGCACAAGACCATTATTTATCTTGAAGCACATGCCATCTATCTGCACCAGGCTAAGACAGGGGAACATCAAAAGAGGATTCAATACGTGGTCCATTTATTTTCATCTTTCATTCCCTAATTGTGTCTGCTCAGTGAACAAGCGGCAAGCTTGGGTACCCTTTTAACAAATATGGCTCATTGAAGGAACAAAAACTGTCTATGAATTAAACGCTGCGGGATTTTGTCACCAAGATGAACAACCATGATACGAATACTTACTGTACTTTCCCACAACGACTGTTCGTCATTTACATGGCCATGTCAAAACAGGTGAGAAGTGAGTGCTGCTGAATGCGACGATTGGTTTTCCTCACAATAAAAAATGCAACAACACTGGATCCCAAATCTGCAGTGCAATTTCCCTAGCAAGGCAAACTTTGATACAGGGTATAGTGACTAATAAACAGCTACTAACCAAATGAGAGCACAAAGCAAAGAACATGTACTCACACGAAGATGCACAACTAAGCCATCTGGCCCATCTACCTTGAATGGCAGGTATGTCAAGTTACTGTGCTGGAAGGTGTCATTACTCCCTGTGGATGAATTAGTAACTGGTGACCCGCAAGACTGGCTTAAAATGCCTTTTCAGGTGGTTGGTTTGTATTTTTAAGTATTACTCAATACATTTATTTAATTTATCAGATTAGTCTACTATTTTGATGAGTAGGGCTGGAAGAACATCAATTGTTAAAGTACTTCTCTGCTTCATGTCTCTGTTCTACTGGTTGTATAAGACATAATCATGCATGTAATCATGCCTACGATGGCATGGAGGAATTTTAGTGTGAACTGATACATGGGGAGGACATAGAAATTGAGATCAGATATGTCTGTTTGTTTGTGGCCCGTTTGTGGCAGGAAGATAACAGGAAGCTAGAACAGAACTCTGTTATAAATCCAGAAAATAAGGCAAAATGAAGCAGTCACAAGCTTTATTGAACAGTATTTAAAGCAAAATGGCAAATCAGTCTCACTAGGAATTTTGCTTTAAGCTTTGTAAATATTCAGCACGAACATATTCTGCAATAAGTAAATGAAAGAAATATTAATCACAGGAGATCAATTAGGAGTTGGGTTTTTTTGGTGTACTACACACACGTACACAGGCCTCCTATTTAATCAAAACTCTTGGAATTATTTCTAATCCATCATAAAATGTTTTAAAGGACATGATTAATTCCATTGTTTAAATTGTGTTTTATTGCCATAAGAAACTCTCATAAATGACACCGCACCTTTCTCACCCATCATTTCCTTCTAAAGTAATATACTAATTAATTTCAATTAAATATATGTAAAAGAAGATATATTTTGAAAAATGCTTCTTCCTTGTCATTTGTTAATATATTGAAAAAGTGTAAACCTTGAAACATTTAGCATAGAAAATATTCATTTTTGGTAATTTCTCAAGGGGACAATTTATTAAATGAAAGGCTTTTAACATTAGCTAAAAGCAGCCCTGTAAATCATGGGTGTCATCAAACTGCTTCATCACTTCATTAATTTAAAAGATTATTATATGCGTAACTGACATAATTTTGAACAATGTTACATGGTTAATTTATTAACGGAGAAAAGCAGAAATGACACACTGAATTGATTTATTATTATAATTGCATAATTTTAGGATTTTTCTCTGTGACTTTCACCACCAGTGTAAGTAATTCAGGGTAATTGTTTTTTTTAGGAAAGTCACCCATTTGATTTCTAGGAAATTTATAAAGGAGGGTGTGGTAATTTATCCTCACTGACTTGCAAGCATATAGAGAAAAGGTTGCACAATGGACAACATGATGCTTGTTATTCTGTTAATTATTCAACGCGTCTGAAAAAGTTCAAATAGACATTTCAAATTCATTTTCTGTCATGCATTCTCTTATTTTGACAATGATCAAGCCACAAGTACACACCAAGAGTACATACCATATAAACTCAGATCACCAAGGGGGCGGCTTGAAAACAGTAACTTTACCTTGCCCGTGGTACGTGTCTGCAACATGGACTTCATTCATTGATTTTCATAGGATTTCTGTCAAGTATTTTCCTTTCTAGGGACTGCAGAGAGTTAGTGTCAAATTTACATTTTTGCACAATAATATGCTAACCTTTTTGTTTGTTTGCTTTTTGGAGGAGATATTTGCATGGTTTCAGATCCTCCAAACAGCCTAGCCAGAAACATAAGGTAAAGGTAAAGGTAAAGGTACCCCTGCCCGAACGGGCCAGTCTTGACAGACTGTGGGGTTTGTGCGCCCATCTCACATTTATTGGCCGGGGGCCAGCGCTGTCCGGGGACACTTCCGGGTCACGTGGCCAGCGTGACATCGCTGCTCTGGCGAGCCAGAGCCGCACACGGAACGCCGTTTACCTTCCCGCTGGTAAGCGGTACCTATTTATCTACTTGCACCCGGAGGTGCTTTCGAACTGCTAGGTGGGCAGGCGCTGGGACCGAACAGCGGGAGCGCACCCCGCCGCGGGGATTCGAACCGCCGACCTTTCGATCGGCAAGCCCTAGGCGTTGAGGCTTTAGCCCACAGCGCCACCCGCGTCCCAGGTAAAGGTAAAGGACCCCTGACAGTTAAGTCCACTTGCGAATGACTCTGGGGTTGCAATGCTCATCTCGCTTTACTGGCCAAGGGAGCCGACGTTTGTCCACAGACAGTTTTTCCGGGTCATGTGGCTAGCATGACTAAGCCGCTTCTGGCGAACCAGAGCAGCGCATGGAAACGCTGTTTACCTTAAATAGGAGTGGTACCTATTTATCTACTTGCACTTGGACGTGCTTTTGAACTGCGAGGTTGGCAGGAGCTGGGACCGAGCAACGGGAGCTCACCCTGTCACGGGGATTCGAACCGCCGACCTTCCAATCGGCAAGCCCAAGAGGCTCAGTGGTTTACACCACAGCGCCACCCACGTCCCTCAGCCAGAACCATAACTACTCATATATTGCACAGTACAGAAGGAACTAGAGGGCAAGTGTATGCAGCACTTATATTTATTTATTTTATTTAAAATATTACTTAACCTCATGAAAAGATTCCAGGGAAGTGTACAAAACTGTGAGTTAAAAACAAATCCTTTCAACTTTTTGCGCTGGCGCTGTGAGTCACACAGCCTTGGTTTTCGTAATATATAGTTATTTTGCCTAATCCAGCCAGAGCAAATCCATGCAGGCGTGTTCTGGGCCCACAAAACACATTTTCTTAACGTTTGCATAGGCTAATTTATATTATGCTTAGCAGTACGGTATGCTGCCCTATAACTTAATTAAAAAAAAAAGTTTTTAAAAAGGACAAAGGAAAGAGGAGATTCAGCCTGGTTGTTTTATCAGAAATTAAAGGGATTGCGTGGATTCCTCATATGTGAAGGCTTCCCAAATCAGGAATATGGTAGCATTTCTGTTATTATTGTTTTGACATTGGCTGACTTGACTGCTCACGGGGCCCTTTCAGTTTCACGTGTTGAAATGACAGCAGGGAGTATTGTATTGGCCCGAATATAAGCCACACCTTTGAAATTCAAGGGGGAAAAAGAGAAAAAGACAATACCTGAATATTCTATGCTATCATTTCAAAAAACTGGCTAGGATTTATAATAACCAGCATTTAATCAAGTAATGAAGCACTAAGTAAGATAAAGTGATGAAGCTTGCACCTTAATTTAACTTTTCAAAAAATTAAAAATTGAGTTGGAGATGAATGATAGTAGTTTCCCCCCATCTCCCAGAAACATACATGCCTCTAAAGTATTCTTTTGAAAACCTACCAAACCAGTTTGACCAGAAAATATAAGGGGGGAGAAGATATGTCCCTATAGTGCACATGAAAGACAACAATGTGACTGCCATATAATTTTCATCTCCTTAAGAACATCCACCTCCATCACTGACAGACTTGATCCGTGCCAAGATAATAATGTATTAAGGATATACTCGATTTTTGCAAAAAGTCTGTTCACAGTTGTTTTGATTCCTAAAATCTCTGTTGACAAAGTTCTCATATTTTGCTTTCCAAGAACACTGAAATAAAATTGTGAAGAACTCTGAAATATGTATTCATTCATGCAAATATAATGATACCACTTTGAAAGACAAACAAATGTTGAAAGCCATGAGGAATAAAAATGTCTTCGTGGCCAACCTAAACACTTAAACACCCCCTCCTGCTTTGGAAAAGGATGCCACAACTGGGCTGCTTCCACAGAAAAATCTCTTTTGGTGGGTGGAACATACATAATAGGGGCCTCGTGATATGATTTCAGACTCCAGGAGGTGGTCTAGAGTTTCATAGGTAGGCAACAGACCTTGAAACAGGCCTGGAAACAAATTGGTAGACCAGTGTAAAGTGTCTCAAAAAGTATACTCCAGAAATCAATCTGGCTGCTGCACATTTCAGCAGTTTCTGAGGCAGTCCCACATACTGGGTGCCTGGGGGGGTGGGGTGGGC
The DNA here is from genome assembly GCF_965113315.1 of Podarcis vaucheri. Taxonomy (NCBI): domain Eukaryota; kingdom Metazoa; phylum Chordata; class Lepidosauria; order Squamata; family Lacertidae; genus Podarcis; species Podarcis vaucheri. The sequence continues at coordinate 122,341,126 of NC_138761.1, forward strand.
AAGCAGAGCCCAGCGCAACAACAGTTGAGCCCGAGGCGGCAGTGGTAGCGGTGACTGGGCGAAGCCCGGTGCCTCGTGTGACCAGCATGCACTGGGTGAGCCTCTCGATGGCCCGCCAATCCCAGGCACGCAAAAGGGTGCACCTGGCTGGCTGCCTCAGGGCCTTGCTCGCCCAAAGCAGAAGAGCTGTGGCACTCCGACGGGCTCTGCTTCTCTTGGCAGCGGCTGTCAGCTCTTCCCAATCCCTGGACTCCAAATCTTAGTCCCGGACTCTTGGCCTGGTGCCCCTGAGAGCCCGGCGCCCGGGTGCCCCGCACCCCTAGTGCCTATGGGTAAGACGGCCCTGAGTACAGCTAGATCTGCCCTTTCCAAGTTAGGAGGTACAGTTAATGCAGACGCCAAAGCTGGGCCTGCAGCAGCCCTGAGCACCCAAGAACAAGGCTAGATCCATCCAAGAGCACTTCCAATCTGTGAACCTGATCCCACTCCCACGGGCTCCACTGCCAATCCCAGATGAGCTCTGTCCACGACCAACAGTACCTCTGCCTTGTTTAGATTGGGCGTTGACGGGTTAGGCTACATCCGATAGGTCAATGCTGCTGCCATGCAACCATTCAATGCAATTCTGGGCTGCATGAATAGGAGTATAGCATCTAGATCAAGGGAAGTAATAGTGCCACTGTATTCTGCTCTGGTCAGACCTCACCTGGAGTACTGGGTCCAGTTCTGGGCACCACAGTTCAAGAAGGACACTGACAAACTGGAACGTGTCCAGAGGAGGGCAACCAAAATGGTCAAAGGCCTGGAAACGATGCCTTATGAGGAACGGCTAAGGGAGCTGGGCATGTTTAGCCTGGAGAAGAGGAGGTTAAGGGGTGATATGATAGCCATGTTCAAATATATAAAAGGATGTCACAAAGAGGAGGGAGAAAGGTTGTTTTCTGCTGCTCCAGAGAAGCGGACATGGAGCAATGGATCCAAACTACAAGAAAGAAGATTCCACCTAAACATTAGGAAGAACTTCCTGACAGTAAGAGCTGTTCGACAGTGGAATTTGCTGCCAAGGAGTGTGGTGGAGTCTCCTCCTTTGGAGGTCTTTAAGCTGAGGCTTGACAACCATATGTCAGGAGTGCTCTGATGGTGTTTCCTGCTTGGCAGGGGGTTGGACTCGATGGCCCTTGTGGTCTCTTCCAACTCTATGATTCTATGATTCTATTCAGAACTTCTCCCTCTCATAAGAAATAACTGAATCCTATAAAGCCTTACATGAATTTTGTGGGAAACGATTTACAGCTCTTTCAAGAGGGAATTTTCTTCCTCAAAACTGTACAGTATATTCCTCATGAGTGACATTCTTTTGGTGCCGAAAGAACTGCTATGTGCATACCAGAGGCATTTCCCTGCTGAAGTGCATCCATCTCTGGGGTGCCGAGTGGTGTCCAGATGTTGGGCAACATGATGCATACCACACAACATCAGAACCAGAGTGGTCTTTCCCATTGGTGTTAGTGGTTTGTTGCGCCAGGGTGCCAGCCTTTCAGGGGTGCCCTAGCGAGTGGGGGAGCTGCACGGCTTTGCCAGCAGCCTCCCCTTTCCCTGCACGCCTGCCAGCTGCACCCCACCAACTATATGGCTGGCAGGTGTGCAGCTTTGTTCCCAAGCCTCCGCAGGAGGAGAGCGATCGCCACAGAGGCTCTCCTCCCATGCGTCTGCATCTGCTAAAGACGGCACTGGTCCAGGTTGTTGTCCTTCTCTAGGGAGAAGAGTCGGTGGAGGAAGATTGGAAGAGATTTAAAGACTATTTACAGAAACATTGTAAAATTAAGGAATGTTAGAATGAATCTATGTGATTTTAGGAAAAATGTATCAAAGATTTAAGAAAAATAGACTGTTAATTGGTGAAAAGAGGGAAAGTAAACTTATATTAAGATCAAGATAAATTTTCAGGATAAAAATTTTGAAGAGAGGGAAAGGATTTGCTGAAATGGATAATTGACTTAGAATACAAAAAAGGGAGGTGTGAGGAGGTCAGGGAAACAAGCAAATGAAAGATAAGTTATGGGAAGGCTCGATTCGTTTTTTTCTTTTTTTAAAATTGTTTCTATTTTTCTGTTTTTTTATTGTGATGTGTTGTTTTGCTATTGTTTAATTTGGTGTTTTTTTCTTTTGCCTTTTTGTAAACTTAAAACCTTAATAAATACTATTTTAAAAAAACCACAACAGGTTGTTGTCCTTCTCCTGCTTCCTGGCGAAAGGCAGGAAAGGCCTTTGGGGGCTGCCTTCTTGGGCGCCTCAACGCCGGAGAGCATGTCTTCCACCATGTTTTCCTGCTTGATCGCCGCCACCACGCAGGGGATCAGGGCAGTGGGGGAGGCAGAGGACATTTTCCACCGCCCCCTCCCTTTTTTTGGAGTTGTGGGGGGGGGGCACCGGAGGGATCTTTGCACCACGGCGCCGGATATGCTTAAGACGGCCCTGATCAGAAGGGAGGGAAAACTTTGGCTAAGAATGTAAGGGAATGCCCTAAATATTATGGGGGGGAAAGCTTGTGTGTGGATGTTGTTAATGTGTACACAAGGAAAACTTTAGCTCATGGGTAGGCAAACTAAGGCCCAGGGGCTGGATCTGGCCCAATCGCCTTCTAAATCTGGCCTACGGATGGTCCGGGAATCAGCATGTTTTTACATGAGTAGACTGTGTCCTTTTATTTTAAAATGCAGCTCTGGGTTATTTGTGGTTCATAGGAATTCGTTCATTCCCCCCCCCCAAATATAGTCCGGCCCCCCCACAAGGTCTGAGGGACAGTGGACCGGCCCCCGGCTGAAAAAGTTTGCTGACCCCTGATTTAGCTTATAGTAACCTGCTCCTAGAATGTAAATCATCCAGATGGGCAACCTTCATGCTTTTATCTGCATATTTAAACATTCAGAAGCTAGATGATATATCTAGTAAATCTTCAATTATCTCTGGCATGTGTGTACAATTGCCCTCTTTCCTCGTTCCTCCGTTTTTTGGGGGGTAGTTTAAGAGGCTCATTCTTCACGGGTGTCATACATGGGGGAACAATGTGAAAGGGTTCTTTTTCTTTTACAGGAAACATTTGTGGAAGACTGACTCATTTCCAAAAGTTCTGTTGTGTTTTTCCAAAACAAACTTATCTGCATTAGCATTTTAAGAAACGAATGCTATTGTTGAACCCTCCTCAGAGAATCTGTCACAAGGAAGACTGATAGCTCCTACCAGATCTCCCCTCTCACAGGTGCAAATGCCTGTCTTCTAATTCATCACAGAGATTTGAGTCAAATACAGTTTGCTATTCTCATGCTGCCTTTACAGATCTTATTTGAGATCTGTAACGGAGCTGCTTTTCTGTGACAAAATCAATGGCAAACCTTCAAATGCATCTCCAAAGTGGGGGGAAATTTCTAGGTAAATTGAAATGTTGTGATTTTACTTGAAAACTACACAAAAACATGTATACAAATGCTGGACTTGGAAGATTGTGACTGAGAAAAATGGGGTGGGAAGAGATTGTGTGTGTGGGGGGTGTGTGTGTGTGTGGGTGGTTTGCATGACACAGTATGCCAAAGCAGATCATATGAACATGCTGTAGAGGACTCTGTGATCTTCTTTTACTTGGTGTTATGTATGCACATGTGGAGAGGGAGGTAGAAGGAGGGAGACAGAGAAATTAACCTGTTGGTTTAAGATCCCAATCAAATTCCCCATGGGGTAATCTTATTTTATAAAACCATCTGTATGCCACCTTTTACTCCAAAGAGTACCAGAGCAGCTTACAAGTAAAACAGCAACATAACTATGAATCTTAAATGGTATCAATACAACTCCATAAAAGCATTATCAGTAAAATATTCACACCAGGCAGTTAAAAACTGGCATTAACAGCCCAGGAATGCCTGAGCAAATAGATTATGTTTTTAAAGCATGCAGAGAGCACCCAACAGTTGGTTCCTGTAGGTTTCATATTGATAAGTTTCATAGATGACAATTGCATCTACAATTGCACAAACAGAGGTGAGCTATTTTGACCTTTCCAAAACAATGGGACGCGGGTGGCGCTGTGGGTTAAACCACAGAGACTAGGACTTGGTGATCAGAAGGTCGGCGGTTCGAATCCTCATGACAGGGTAAGCTCCCGTCGCTCGGTCCCTGCTCCTGCCAACCTAGCAGTTCAAAAACACGAAGTGGAAGTAGATAAATAAATGAAGGAAGGTAAATGGAGTTTCCGTGCGCTGCTCTGGTTTGCCAGAAGCGGCTTAGTCATGCTAGCCACATGACCCGGAAGCTGTACGCCAGCTCCCTTGGCCAGTAAAGCAAGATGAGCGCTGCAACCCCAGAGTCAGTCACGACTGAACCTAATGTTCAAGGGTCCTTTATTGCAATATGGGGGGGTGTGTGTCCAGTGAGTGGCTATTCATAAGCAGATACCTGGATACGTGTTTGGTTCAGATATTAGCACACTTAACATCACACTGACTTCTAGTGAGCAGAAATGTATGACTTATGATATGAGTGTCTAGGAATTGCAATGGGAGTTGGATATAACAACAAACACCCACCCATGTGTAGGCTTGCCATTAACACAGTGCTACAAATTGCTTTGAAACTATGTCTGAGAAACATCATATCTAGAATAGGGCCATTTACTCATTTCAATTTGTTTGCAATAACTTATAGTAGACTTTTTATTTTATTTTTGCCTGCTCAAAATTGATGTAAAATTCATTGAAGAATTATTTGAAGTCCATGTTACGCCATAGCACTCTTCGGTGGGCTAGTGCTGAGGTTCTCCAGGACTTTAGAGAAAGCAAGTAGACTTACATTAGCAATTAAATCTCTTCTGGCAGAGATTCAGTAAACTTACACCATGCTTCCCCTCTGGTTGTTCACAAAAATGTGGGGGATTAAAGAACAATAGGATAATTTCCAAAACCCAATTTTGGTATTTTATTAAACAGCTGGCAATTCAAGAACATGCAAACAAAAGCAGAGACTGTGAAAACCAAGACCATAGATAGCCTTTTACAGAGATAATCCTGTAGCCTAGCCATTATATAAGCTCAAAGCTTATTAATTACATGTGCAGACGAATCTCTAATATGGTTCTAAATGTAACCAAAAGCCTGAATTCTAATACTCTAACAAGTAATCTGATATCTGTTTAATGGCATTATTCAACTGTCATGCTAATATCCAGGAACCACCTTGGAAAGACATCTCAGCAGCTGGGATGGCAGATGATAGTTCTTAATTTTTTTCAATATAAGAATTATTGAGCCATGGTTGAAATGCTCTCATGGGGCTCTGCCATCTCAGAATGCATGTTGTGGAAGGATTCATTCCCTCAGAAAGATACCCACCCCTTTCAGACTCATTGAAGCTTGATTCATGCAGGGAATGTCTGTATATGAGGGGAGAAGAAGGTGATAATGATGATCATCGTCATCAGTAGCAGCAAAATTTATGAATCACCTTTCACACAAGTTTCAAGACCTAGGAATGATTTCTCTAAAAACATAGAGTCATATGGGAGTGTCAGTCCCACTTTCATTCCTGAATTGTCAATCAGCACTAATCTTTTGTAAACCTCTTGGTGAACCCAGGCATTAAAAAGGGAATACTTAGGCCCCATTTGCACTATGCATTTAAAGCTGTATCATACTACTTTAAACAATCATGGCATCTCCCAAAGAATCCTGGGAACTGTAGTTTGTTGTGGGCGCTGAGAGTTGTTAGGAGACCCCTATTCCCCTTGGGATGTGGGTGGCGCTGTGGGTTAAAGCACAGAGCCTAGGACTTGCCTATCAGAAGGTCGGTGGTTCGAATCCCCGCGACGGGGTGAGCTCCCGTTGCTCGGTCCTTGCTCCTGCCCACCTAGCAGTTTGAAAGCACGTCAAAGTGCAAGTAGATCAATAGGTACCGCTCCGGCGGGAAGGTAAACGGCATTTCCGTGCGCTGCTCTGGTTCGCCAGAAGCGGCTTAGCCATGCTGGCCACATGACCCGGAAGCTGTACGCTGCCTCCCTCAGCCAATAAAGTGAGATGAGCGCCGCAACCCCAGAGTTGGTCACGACTGGACCTAATGGTCAGGGGTCCCTTTACCTTTACTTTATTCCCCATACCCCCTTCATGGATCACTGCCTTGTCATGGCGAAGGGGCTTTGATAACTCAGAGAAGCTATGAGCTCTGCCGTGCAGGGCCACCCAAGATGGACAGGTCATAGTGGAGAGTTTAGACTAAATGTGATCCACCCGGAGAAGGAACTGGCAAACCACTCCAGTATTTTGCCAAGAAAACTCCACGGACATAAAAAAGGGAAAGCTTTGAGAAGAAAGTGAGAGTTTCCAAGGCATGCTCTGGTTCATGGGGTCCCGGAGAGTTGAACACGACTAAGATGACTAAACAACAAAATTCCCCTTACAGTTCCCAGAGTTTCCTAGGAGGGGGAATTAATTCTTAAACCGCTCTGAGAACTGTAGCTCTGCATAAGGAACAGGGGTCCTCTCACAACTCTTTGCACCTTTAACAAACAAAGCAGATGCACACTTCTAGAGATCTACGGGAATAAGAGCGGTGTACTAACTTAATAAACAACAACAACAACATTTATGGATGATAGTTGCAGTCATGTTCCTGCAACACAAGTGTCTCACAATAATATTTTACCCTGTTGTTGTGTATCTGAGTATGCAGTTTGCATTTCAATGCATTCATTCATTCGTTTATTTATTTTTAATACATATTTATACTAACCATTGTCTGCGCTGATTTCTGGTTTCATTTAAAAAAACAGCACAAAAACAGTCACATAAAAATACAAATAAAAGATGAGGGTAATGAGGAGGGAAAGGTGAGAGAAGAAAATACTTAAAGTACTAGAGTACTTGAAAATCCTGAGCCAATAAAAAAAGGTTTTTTTGCCCAGTGCCTAAAAGGAAGCAAAGTTGGACCAAGGTGAAAACTAGCACCTTCCTAGTTGCAGCCACGTCACTTTGGAGAGGGAAGGCAGAGGAAAAGGGCAACAGCAGATAGATAACCTCTGAAATGATGCATGTTTACATTTAATGCATTTAAAGCAAAAGTGCTTGCGGTGTTGTGAGAAGGGGGTGGTCGGTTTGGTGTTGTTTTCAAAGTTAAGTGACCATTTTTATCCTCACTGAAATCTTCTGAGTTCCCTAAAGGAAGGGATATGGCAAGCCAGTGGCAAAAGAAGTAGAAGCAGAGCGACATTTTTTAAACAATGCACAATCATTGATATGGATTTAAAGGGGGGTTTAGACCACATTCTGGGCCATTGAGTGGGGTTAATCTCATAGCCTATGTCATTCTCCCATTGTTTTTTGATTGCGTCTAGGGGATTTGTGGGATTTTGGAGTATTATTTTGTATATTGCGGATACCGTCCCTTTACCGTTTCCCTTTGTTGTTAGGAGGAGGTTTTCGAAGGTTGTCAGGGGCCTAGTTGCTGCTGATTTTACTGTTGGGTTGTTTAAGAGGGCATGTAGTTGGTGTTGTGTTAACCAGGGCATTTGGGTGTCTTCTAGTTTGTCTTGTATTTCTTGTGTTGACAGGGGTTTGTTATTTTTATAAAAGTCTATTAGGCGATATAAGCCTTTGGCTCGCCAGGTTTTTATCTGGAGGTTTTGTGCTGCATGGTGGATTAATCCATATCAACGAAAAGAAAAGAACTCACACTGAAACTCACCTACAGGTGGTACCTAACACCAAGGAAACTAGCGCTAATACACCCAGGAACCTCACCAAAATGCTGGAGAGGGTGCACCTCCACAGGCACATACCTCCACATGTGGTGGGAGTGTCCCAAAATCCAACTATTCTGGACGACAGCCATACAAGAAATATGTACAATAACTAAGCAAGTAATAGACATCACCCCAGAATTGGCCCTACTAAACATCTTCCAAGACAACAATGCCCATTTACACCACAAAGAACTCATAACCCACCTGCTCTCAGCAGCCAGAAACACCATAACCAGACACTGGAGAGACCTGTCAGGAGTAAGCATGGACCAATGGTACCAAATAGTATGGGAAACAGCCCTACTAGAAAAATTAACTAATAAACTGAAACTGACACGGGGACAAACAGAAGAAGACGCCTTCACCCCGGTATGGCTCCCCTTTATCACATACACAGCCCAACAGGACAGTGACAATAATCCACCAACAGCATACAAATCAATATGGCTAACCTGATCCAAAACACCCACCCACCTCACTCACACACGAAAACAAAGATCACCACAGCCAATCACAAGCAAACAATCACACCCTAGGCCAACCTCAACCTCTCTCACCACCAAAGGAACACAAGTGAACAACACAAACAACGCTGACACCAAACTCTACACACATAAAACATAACAGAAACACCGCCACCCGACCCCACCCCGACCCACCTTCCCTCTCTCCACCCCCCCTTTTCTTCTCTCTTTCTTTTTTCTTCTCCCCCTAATGCCTCAACAAATGAAATGGATTTGTAAAAATGTTACATGAAAAGAAAACCAAACCAAAAACGAGGCACTACACTTCTGTAAAACAAGAAAATCCTTAATAAAATACATATATACATTGGGGGAAAAAACAAAAACAAAAAAACAACAACAATGCACAATCATAACTTCTTCTGCCAGTGGTAGACATGCCCTGGAATTTGCAAAGGAGCCCCCTGCGCCAAGTTGCAGGAATCTTTTTCTGTTTACAAATGAATGCCTTGGCTTTCATTTGGAGATGAGTCACTTTGTTCTGATTTATTCAGTTTGCAAGTGGAGATGCCTTTTGTTTCCTTGGGAAGACTGAAAGCTTTTCATTCAGGCAAGTGATAGTCTGGATAAAATAAGAGGGAAGAAAACCAGAATGTAATACTTAATGAAAAATCATTTGCCACGTGTAATAACTTTTTTGGGGTTGGAATCTAAAGAGAAGAAGTGAAATCATACAGATGAATTTGTATTGTTTTCAAGATTTTATTGTTATGCTATTTATTCTTCCCTGCTGTGTTTTACAGATATCAGGTTTGGTGATTTTGTGCCATTTTAATATTGTTTTTATCCTTTTTTTCTTTGGAAGCTGCCTTTTTTCATTTAAAAAGGAAGCATATGGATGTTTTAACAAACAGAAACAGACAGATATGGGACCACTGAGCCGGAGAGCAGGAGCCCTGAAGTTCTCCATCAAGAGTCAGCAGGACCTGGGCAGAAAACTGAGTTTGTACCCAGGTCAACAGGTGTCTCCCCATCTCTGGTGGGATGCATTCACTTCTATTTAAACTATGGTAATTATTTCTGAGTTACTGCCCATGCAATTGCCGCATGCAAATTTTATGCAAATTGCTGCCCTCTTTTTGTGTGTGATGCAAATTCTCTTTTGGGGGCAAAGCATCAGTGGCCACCTCAAGCAACATGCTAGCGAAATGCCCTGTATTGGCCAGCTGATGCCATTTTGTCACTAGGTAAACGTGACGGTAAAGGTAAAGGTAAAGGACCCCTGACAGTTAAGTCCAGTCACAGACGACTCTGGGGTTGCGGCGCTCATCTCACTTTACAGGCCAAGGGAGCCAGCGTTTGTCCGCAGACAATTTTTCCAGGTCATGTAGCCTGCATGACTAAGCCGCTTCTGGTGAAACCAGAGCAGTGCATGGAAACGCCATTTACCTTCCCGCCGGAGCGGTACCTATCTATCTACTTGCACTTTGTGCTTTTGAACTGCTAGGTTGGCAGGAGCAGGGACTGAGCAACGGGAGCTCACCTCGTCGTGGGGATTTAAACCGCCGACCTTCTGATCGGCAAGCCCAAGGCTCAGTGTGTCAGGTGCTGGTGGCGGTTGCTCCTGAGTAACCAGGCAGGACTCCGACCTGTCTTTTACAGGTTTTATTGGTGCAAACTATATGCAGTGTAGAAACACAAAGTTCATGTCCGTTGTAATAATAATAATAATAATAATAATAATAATAATAATAATAATAATAATAATTTATTTATACCCCGCCCATCTGGCTGGGTTTCCCCAGCCACTCTGGGCGGATTCCAAAAGAATATTAAAATACTGTGATACATGAAACATTAAAAGCTTCCCTAAACAAGGCTGCCTTCAGATGTCTTCTAAAAGCCTGGTAGTTGTTGTTCTCTTTGACAGCTGGTGGGAGGGCGTTCCACAGGGAGGGCGCCACTACCGAGAAGGCCCTCTGCCTGGTTCCCTGTAACTTGGCTTCTCGCAGTGAGGGAACCGCCAGAAGGCCCTCGGTGCTGGACCTCAGTGTAGTCGCTTGCAGATTCCGGGAGTGGCCCCTTCCGGTTTCTCCAAACTTAGACACCCCAAATCTCATCCTCCCCTCCTTACGTTTCACCCCCCCCTGCATAAACTGGGCGACAGAAATGGCGTGTCTGTCTCCTGGTCAGCCGGGCTGGATGAGGCACTTGGGCTCTCAGTAGCACCTTCAAGCCCTCCCCTCGCTTGGCTGCCCCCTTCCCCCTCTGCTCCACTGGAGGTGTGGTTTTCCCCACCGCTCAACGAGTGGCTGCTCCTCAGCAGCTTCGGAGGCTCTCTCCTAGGGCTTGCCGATCAGAAGGTCGGCGGTTTGAATCCCCGCGACAAGGTGAGCTCCCGTTGCTCGGTCCTAGCTCCTGCCAACCTAGCAGTTCGAAAGCACAAAGTGCAAGTAGATAGATAGGTACCTGCTTCCCGTCCCTGTTCCGATGGAAGTCCCCTGACACAGAGGTTTAGACCACAGTGCCACCCGCATCCCTCTCCATTTCCCCAGCTTTTAACCTTTTACCATTGTGTTTGTTCTGTTTCTGCCATTGTCATTTTATTTGACTGTTAATGTATTTTTTATTTTTACAGACCATTTTTATGATCTTAAAGTGCATTGTTCTGGTAAGTACTTTTATATGTAAATATTTATTACGTAAATAATCTTGTCTTTTTTATTTCTTTGTTTCTTTGTTACTTCTTTATTTATAATTTTTAAAATTTTATATACCGTATTTTTCGCTCTATAACACGCACCCGACCATAACACGCACGTAGTTTTTAGAGGAGGAAAATCCGTAGGCATGCCACCCGTAGGCATTCCCTCCATAACACGCACAGATATTTCCCCTTACTTTTTAGGAGGAAAAAAGTGAGTGTTATGGTGCAAAAAATATGGTATTTTTTGTTTGTTATTGGTTAAGAGATAGTATACGTTTGTATAGACATGCAATTTTTTTAAATCAATAAAGAACATTTTAAAAAAATAATGAAGTCCACTGTGAGAGGTTCTTTATTACACTGGACAGCATATGAATTCTTCCATCAACTGATCTGTTAGGCAATTGAATGAATAATCATTTTTTTGTCTTCTCCTGTGATACGTTGCTTGGGGCAAGACCATGGGCGTAGCCAGGATTTTTGTTAGAGGGGGCCAAGCTTTTGTTGGGGAGCAGAACCTCAGACTTGTATTGATTTGTATTGATATGGGGGGAATAGTAGCCCCCTGCCCCCCCTAGGCTACACCCATGCGCCAAACTAGATGCGACGTTCAGTGTGTCACTGACTTTTCGAAGGCAGCTCTTGTATAGGGAAGTTTTTAAGATGAGATGTTTTACTGTGGTTATATATTTTGTTGGAAGCTGCCCAGAGGGCATTCCAGTCAGAGGGGCGGCATATAATATTATCTCTGAGGTATTGGAGTCCTGAGTTTTCCATCTGTTCCCTGGCATCTAGCTTTCTATGAGGAAATTGCTTTTTTATTTGTTTTGTATAGAGAAGCATACTGACACGTGAGCCTATACCTGAAGTGGTATAGTCCTTACTAGGGTTGTGGACAAAAAAATATATGGTTGAGCTGTTTTGAGAGGGGAGCAAAAAACATCAACACTACCATATGCTCGATTTTCCCCGATTTTCAGAAATGCCACCTGTTTCTGCTGCTTCCGACGGATGACTCCTGGATGTATCTGAGAAACTCAGGATGTATGGCAGCCCTGCTTATACAGGTTGATCACCTTAGTGGGAACTAGCCCTGAGAAACGATGTAAGCGAGCAATTTTGACTAGTACAGTGGTGCCTCGCAAGACGAAAAGAATCCGTTCTGTGATTCTCTTCGTCTAGCGGTTTTTTTCGTCTTGCGAAGCAAGCCCATTGAAGGATTAGCGGATTAGCGCTATTAGCGGCTTTTAGTGGCTTTTAGCGGCTTATCTGCTGATCGGATCAGCTGATAATCGGCTTAGCGGCTTAGAAAAAGGGGGGGGAACCAGCAGGAACTCGCAAGACATTTTCGTCTTGCAAAGCAAGCCCATAGGAGATTCGTTTTGCGAAGCGCCTCCAAAACGGAAAACTCTTTCGTCTAGCGAGTTTTCCGTCTTGCGAGGCATTCGTCTTGCGGGGCAGCACTGTACAGTTTTGCTTTCAACATACCCTCCAGCAGTTCTCATATGAAAATAGGGACAATTCTCACTCCCCCTCCAACTGCTCCTCCTCGACCCCCCCTTTTTTGCCTCCCCCCACCCCGCAGAGCATTCCTATCAGAAGAAGGGCAAGGGCAAGGGCACATAGCATACACACCCTCCAGAGGAAACCTCTTAATCCCAATTTGATCTTTATTCTTCGGCAAATATGCAAAAAGAAAAGCACACACCCATAAATAAATTTTGGAAAGGGGGAAGATTAGATGTAGACCTTTTTCCCGCAGATCTTCTCCCCCCAGGTTACAGACTCCGCTAACCCAGAAATAGTACCTCAGGTTCAGAACTTCGCTTCAGGATGAGAACAGAAATCGTGCTCCAGTGGTGCGGCAGCAGCAGGAGGCCCCATTAGCTAAAGTGGTGCTTCAGGTTAAGAACAGTTTCAGGTTAAGTATGGACCTCTGGAACGAATTAAGTACTTAACCCGAGGTACCACTGTATACACTGCCCTCCCCGGCCAGAGCTGGGCTCAGGGCGGCTAACACCAGTAAAATTACAATAAAAACCAATTTAAAATACAGGTTAAAATACAATTTAAAATGCAGCCTCATTTTAAAAGAAGCCCATAGATCAAAACCATAAGAGGAGGGAAATATAAGGGTCAGACTGAGTCCAAACCGAAGGCCAGGTGGAACAGCTCCATCTTGCAGGCCCTGCGGAAAGATGTCAAGTCCCGCAGTGCCCTAATCTCTTGTGACAGAGCGTTCCAACAAGTCGGGGCCAGTACTGAAAAGGCCCAGGCCCTGGTTGAGGCCAATCTAACCTCCTTGGGGCTCGGGACTTCCAAAGTGTTGTTAATTATGAACTTTAAGGTCCTCCACGGGGCATATCAGGAGAGGCGGTCTTGTAGGTACATGGGTCCTAGGCCGCATAGGGCTTTAAAGGTCAAAACCAGCACCTTAAACCTGACCCTGTACTCCACCGGGAGCCAGTGCAGTTGGTAAAGCACTGGATGAATGTGATCCTGCAGCAAGGACCCCGTAAGGAGTCTCGCCGCGGCATTCTGCACCCGCTGGAGTTTCTGGGTCAGCTTCAAGGGCAGCCCCGCGTAGAGCGAGTTACAATAGTCGAGACTGGAGGTGACTATCGCATGGATCACTGTGGCCAGATCAGGGCAAGAAATAAGGACATTCTAGGATCAGATCAGAAGCTTGAATGGCTTTCCTAATTCTGGGACAGTCCCTGGAAAATGGGGACACTTGGAGGGCTGGCTTTCAACAAACGGAAGTGAAACAATTTAAAGTAGTTTAAAATACTTTCACTAACTTCAAAATCTGATCAATGCTTTTAACCTCTGTATCGAATGAGTTTAAATCAAGATCTGATCAGAATTTTTTGGCCCACTCAAATGAAACACACATTAAGTTCCTATTAAATAGTGTGGCGGAATGGCTGATCAAGAGGCAGCAAAATTTGATAGGTTGGTACTATTACGTGTTATGGATACCTGAAGCCAGAACTGGGGGAAATGAATCAAGGAGAGCAAATAAGAACATAAAGTTATAATAAAATGCGGAAGTCTTATGAAGAAAAGAAAAAGCTACAGGAAAATCTTCTACCAACATTTGCTCATTTAGAATATTTGTACAGCATATTTTTCAACAACAACAACAGCGATTTATTACTTAGGTGGAAGTGGGGCAGATTGATGCAGAAAAATTCAATCTCATATTTTATGTACCAAAATGAGTCAAATAATTGTTAGTTTTTGCTTTATGCCTGGCATAACTAATCAATATTATAATAGCAATCAAAAGAACCATTAAAGTTAGAAGATAGTGAGAATATAATGACTTGAGTAAAAAACGGGTTTTGTATCATTTTACAGGGCACTTTGATACAGTGGATGGGGAACTTTGATACAAAGTGTAAATTTAAATTAAAAAAAACAATTTTTATTGTGATAGATCATCACCAGCCTTACAATTTGTTACTTAAAATCTAAATTATGTATCAAAACTAACAGTGTTTTACACATATCAGACTTTATGGCAGGTTTTCTTAACAAAACATCAAAACTTATATTAATCTTTCTTTAAACACCTATCCATTTTTTTAAAAAAAACTTCTGGAAAAACTTTAAAAAGTATAAGAACTCACATTAGGTAGTCAAAAAATAGTAATTTAAACAAAATGCTTATAAAAATAAGATAATAACTTAATGTTTAGCTTCTATTGCATATTATATCCACTGAAGTCAAAAGAAAAAGTATAGAAAGATGATGCTCTAGAGGTGTCCTTTGAGAAATTTGGCTTTTGCAACTGCAAAACAACATCCTTGAAAGCAATGCTTGCCTTATCTTCTACAAGAACATACAAGATCCTGGATATTTCCTGAGATATGACACTTGATAATCACTCACATTATATTTAGAAATGACTTTGGCCACGTAGTAAGGTAAAGGTAAAGGGACCCCTGACGTTAGGTCCAGTCGTGGCCGACTCTGGGGTTGTGGCGCTCATCTCCCGGTATGCCCCACGGAGAGCCTTAAGGTCCATAAATAGCAACACCCTAGAGGTCCCGGGCCCTAAGGAAGTTAGATTAGCTTCAACCAGAGCCAGGGCCTTCTCAACACTGGCCCCGGCCTGGTGGAACACTCTGCCTCATGAGACCAGAGCCCTGCAGGATCTGATTTCTTTCCGCAGGGCCTGTAAGACAGAATTGTTCTGCCTGGCCTTTGGCTTTGAGTCCATTTGATTCCCTCCCCCTCTTTCTTTTTTCTTTTTCCTTTCTCCTCCTATGATGAGGATGCATTTTAATATTTTAATGTTTCAATATTTAAATGTTGTATTTTAATCTTGTTTTTAAGTTGCATTCATTCAACTTGTTTTTATTATTGCTTGTTAGCCGCCCTGAGCCTGGCCTTGGCTGGGGAGAGCGGGGTATAAATAAACTTTATTATTATTATTATCTCACTTTATTGGCCGAGGGAGCCGGTGTACAGCTTCCGGGTCATGTGGCCAGCATGACTAAGACGCTTCTGGCGAACCAGAGCAGCGCACGGAAACGCCGTTTATCTTCCCACCAGAGTGGTACCTATTTATCTACTTGCACTTTGATGTGCTTTCGAATTGCTAGGTTGGCAGGAGCAGGGACTGAGCAGCGGGAGCTCACCACGTCACGGGGATTCGAACCTCCGACCTTCTGATCAGCAAGTCCTAGGCTCTGTGGTTTAACCCATAGTGCCACCCGCGTCCCCATATTAATATTGTTGGCAGGCAATTAATTGTAAGCAAAACCTAATTTGCTCAGACTAAAAGAGAATCAACTTCCCGCATACTGATAGGTAACAAGTGCAAGCAGCCTCTTTTATTTCCGCCATGAATGTGGGTTGACTTCTTACCAGTGAAGAATTTATTAAACTCACTCATTTGTCTACCTCACTTGGCAGCTCTAAAAAGCTATTTTAACAAGTGGAGTGCCTACTAATATTTAGAAAGAAAGGTATCACTTACACGACAAGTTGGACAGAGTTTAGAACATGGTCGGTTGGGTTTACTGAGCCATGTTTCCTCTCTTAGGATTTGTTGGGGGACGACGACGACGACCCTGCACTGTTGCTTCTTAGTTTGTTGTCTTTTGTCAGTCACAAAGGACAGATTTTCTTTTTGTAAATCCCCAGTAATTAAATGAGTCCTTCAGTAGTGATGACCTTCAATGGGCCTGTTTCCTAGGTTTTGCCTTTGACAGTCATATTTTTTTTTGGGGGGGTTGCAAAAAGGCTACTAAGATGACTAGCCACCTAACCCTTCTTAACACTAAACCAATTGATGCCCATGGACACTGCATGAAGGAGGAAAAGATTCATTAATGGCACTTCATTAAAGAGCTGCAAAGGGAAGCTCTAATGTGGCTGAAGCAACTGAAATCCAGAGCAAGCTGTCTATTAGGGAGGCAACAAAGACAGTTTCGGAAACTGAACTCTGGCTCCACTGCAGAGGATTAGGAAGAGTGATGGGATTAGTGTTTAATGACTTGGGGCAAGAGACAAAGGGAATTTCTACAAAGAGGCTTAGATATGGAAGAATTAACACTCTCTGTTCCAACCAGCTCTCTGATGAGTTCCAACATTCTTTTTGGCCTCTGAGGCTGAAGCTCTTTGTGTGTGTGTGTGTGTGTGTGTGTGTGTGTGTGTGTGTGTGTGTGAGAGAGAGAGAGAGAGAGAGAGAGAGAGAGAGAGAGAGGGTGCTGGTCGAGGGCAGCAAAGCTTTGCAACTTCCTTAACCTTTTCTTTTCCATAGCTTTTAAAAGAGAGAGAGAGAAAAGAATGAAAGGAAGAAAGGAAGAGAAAGGAATTTTAAAACTCTCAAAGAGACATGCTATTTAAGACAAAAGTGTCCCGGCACCACAGCACATTTAAAGGAGTTATATATACAACCCAGTTTACATTCATCATGACACTTGCTATAGTTTAACCAGATAAAATACACATTTTTTAAAAAATGACTAAAGACAAAACGGTAGATCCAATGAAATCAGAATTTTACCCACAGGGCAATGGTGAACAATTACTACCAATTACTACTGCTGCTACTGAAGATAAGGGATAGTGGTTTGTCTAGCAGGCATGTCTAAAGTCCCTTTTGGGGGCCTAATCAAGCTAAACAACTTTGGGGTAAACTTGTAAAAAAAAAAGCCCCAAAAACCTCAATCCTAAAAAAACCCCTCAACAACTTTGGTCAGCCCTCATGCATATTCACTTCATCAAATCTGGCCCTCTTCGAAAAAAGTTTGGGCACCTGTGGTAGGGCTATCTTTCTAGAAAGTTCATAGCCAAGGTGAGATTTCAAAAGACCCACAATCAGCTCTCCCAAAGGGCTGAAATATTGCAAAACCACCAGCAATGGTGTTCCACATCTAGTTCCCTTTCCACACATGCAGATATTCATCTTTTCTTAATGTGTAGGATTCCAGTCTGCTGAGAAATGATTCCCAACGAATCATTATGTCATGAGTGGAACATACAAGTAAATCAGTTCATTTCTAACAAAGGGGGGGGGGAGACTGGGAAGAACATTTAAGTAACACAGTGTGTGGAGGTGAGCTTCAAGACAAGCTATTGTTCTTCCACATAGCATGGCTAAGTAGGGTGGCCAGGGATCTTGCACCTTTCACAGCTGTGTAGAAGCTACACCTGAAATTCCCTCTTCTGTGCAGCTCTTAAAAGTGCCGGATTCCAGTCCTTTTTTTGTCTCTAACCATTCTGCTTCCAAGCAGCCACTAAGTAAAGTAAAGGTAAAGGGACCCCTGAACATTAGGTCCAGTCGTGACCGACTCTGGGGTTGCGGCGCTCATCTCGCTTTGTTGGCCAAGGGAGCCAGCGTTTGTCCGCAGACAGCTTCCAGGTCATGTGGCCAGCATGACTAAGCCGTTTCTGGTGAACCAGAGCAGCACACGGAAACGCCGTTTACCTTCCACTGGAGCGGTACCTATTTATCTACTTGTACTTTGTGCTTTTGAACTGCTAGGTTGGCAGGAGCTGGGACCGAACAACAGGAGCTTACCCTGTCACGGGGATTTGAACCGCCGACCTTCTGATCGGCAAGTCCTAGGCTCTGTGGTTTAACCCACAGCGCCACCCGCGTCCCTTACCCACTAAGTAGTAGGCAACAATTTTTAAGCATTGTCAGGATATACCTATAATAACATGTAAGAGTGCATATGAGTGGGGATGGGGAACTTCACACTCAGATGGAAGGGACCCAAAAAACTTTATTAGTGAGAAATTTAGAAAATACCAATGCATTTTAGTTCCAATTAAGATGCTTAGAGTCATAACTTTCTTGATTGCTGTTTTGGGGTGTATCATTTTGTGATCAGATTGACTTTTTAAAAATATAACAGAGTTCTGGAATTCATGGGGGAATGCTCAACCTTCCTTGAGATGGATTCCTGAGCAAGAGCCAAAAGAACCGAAGGGTACTGCTCACAGACCCATCTGGAAACACCAATAAATGTAATATTTCAAAACACTTATGAGTCCTTCTGAAAATCTAGTCTGTGAATGTTCCTGTCTCTTTTGTTTCCTTAGACAGCCTAGTCAGTAATATCCTTGGACCATGCCACACAGTTAATGACAAGAAATTCCATTTTTAGGTTTTATTGGAGTAGTAAAATGCTACCAGTTCCATTAAGCTATTTTAGGTTGTGGTTCAGGGAAATCCGCCACTGCTTTTTTCGACAGCACTTCACGTTCAAAGCACTACAGAAGAGTTAAAAGGAAGCCATGTAGCCTCGCAATCTCTTACAGATCAACAGTAAGGAAGGAGATGAAAGAAACAAAAGGAAAAGGGGAAAGCTGGAGGTCAAAGGATCTTAACTTCCGAGGTCACTTCTAAAAAGACGGGTTTTCAGGAGCAGCTTAGACTTGTGTTCTTTGAAAATCTGTATAACACCAATATATCTATATACCTATATATCTATATATATATATATATATATGAAGTAAATTTAACTGATAAATTTGACTATGATGCTTGTTGGAACATGAATCATGTTTTAGTTCCCTCCCGACCTTTCTTTCTATTTCATCTTCTCCCTAGAGTCATATGGTGCAACACCATATTTTGTGGGAATTTGGCCTGGTGCTGCTGGCCAGACAGATGTTGAGCCAGTAACCTTCAAATTGCGCTGAAGCCAAAAGTATCCTCTTAAGCTTTCTGGAGGCTCAAGAGCTATTATTCTTGGAACCGAAGAGCAAGCTGCAAGGAGAGTCTGAAAGCCACCCCCCATAAACGTGTAAATATATTTTGCACTATACGCCAGTGCACCGCGAATTTCTGAACCAAGCCCTAAAAGTGCTTCCAGAGAAAAGCTGAGTATTCATGTCATGTGTTAGCCAACACAAAATGCCCCCAGAGCAGACTTAGACTGAAGTATTATTTAGCCTGTGTGGTGGTTTAGTGGGACAATGGCAGACCCCTGCCGTAATCCATTCAGGGGCAATATCATCAGCCAGTGTGAAATTAAATACATTACAGGGCAAGAGCTTAGTGCGTTTTATAGGCAGTTGTTCATCCACATCAAACTTTAGCTTTTAAAATCCTAACGTTTGATCCCACCACAGGAGCCATGCCTTGAGATGGCAATGGGCACATTTGCACTGCCAGCGGGACAGTAAACATGTAGCACAATTGGCTCACAGATTATCTTAACTCTTTGGGGGGAAACACAGATATACTTAATATTACCTTTGCTAGAAGGCACACCATATGTTCAAAGCGCATGGAAAATCACATGGTTCCCCCCAATAATCCCGAGAACTGTAGTTTACTCACCACAGATCTACAGTTCCCAGCACCCTTAAAAACTACAGTCCCCAGTATTCTTTGCGGAAGTCATTCTTTTAAATGTGCTTTAAATGGATGGCCTGTGATCTTCGGATGAAGGGTGATATAGAAATTTAATAAATAATAATAACAACAATAAGATCGAATCCCCGACTTCATCCGCTGAGCAGGGAGTGTCAAACCCTCGACAGACCTGCAGCAATGTTCTGGCTGAAATATGCCTCCCTGAGAAACGTTGGGGAGAGTCGGTTTTGAAGATTCAAATTGGCTGCATGGGCTAAATTCAGGGCGATGGCAGCCACCAACACCAACACAGAGGCGAATTTAAGGCAGTGTGACTGGTTTGGTCAGGACACACTGGGCATGCAGCCTGAGGGCACTGCTGGGAAATCTGTACATAAGAATTGAGTGTGAGAGGTTGGTGGGGTGCAAATTTTGGGGTCGCACAGGGCACCACTGAAATTTGAGACCCCAAGGTCCACCACTGCACTAGGCTTGGTTTTGTTAGTTGTTCACCTCATGATTATTCATGACAGCCTGCCATGCCGTAGTGCTGTCAAGAGCTTATGTGTGGTTTAGAGAGTGATGAATGCGAAAGCAGAGCTTCATTCTTCTCCTTTAGAACTTGAATGGCTATCACATTTGATACAGATAAGGCCACATACACAGGATTAGTCTCCCTTCCCCTTAACCTGGATGAGTGCAAACTGAGAATTTTCTTACGTTGGCACTGCCTTCCTTGCATGCACCATTCAAAGTGAGACTTGGGGGTCACACTCAGTGGAAGTGGTAACTGAGAATATGACCCCAAACAAATTCTGGGTCTACACGATGTATTGCCATTGAAAACAGCATTGGGCAGATCTATCCCAGTAGTAAAAGTGATTGTTCCATATATCTTCATTGTTCTCAGTGGCTATATACTGTGGCTTTTTAACTGTTGAAAGAACATCAAGCTGTTCTCAGCAGTGGAATTCACTGCCAAGATACTAGTCAGCTGCATGTTTTGGGATCATATGTCACAGCGGATTATCTGATACTCCATGAACATTGACTGTTTCCTTCAGTTGAGGCCAGAAAACGCGTTCTCAGGCATGCCACCGGACACTATAGCTTCCCCTAAGCAAATCCTGCGGTTACAGTGGTGGCATTGTGTCTTGGGTTGCCTGCAAGTGAAACGAAGCTGTGCATCTTGACGTAGAGCCTACTTATCGGGAAGGCGCTTTCAGAAGTCATCATTACTCCACGTTGTCCTTCAGTGGGATGAATTTGATACAAAACCACTCCGAGGAATATGAAGTCATCTCTCCAGGAGCCTAATGAGTTTGCAGGCTGGGAGGAGGCACTGGGGCTCCACACACCTCAAAGAATGTTTTGGTATTGAGGCCTTGGATGGTTGTCAGGGGGTACAGGGAGAGGATAGAAGAGTGTTTCGTTTTGGCTATCGTCAGCTAAAATATAGAATCATAGAATAGAATCATAGAATCATAGAGTTGGAAGAGACCACAAGGGCCATCGAGTCCAACCCCCTGCCAAGCAGGAAACACCATCAGAGCACTCCTGACATATGGTTGTCAAGCCTCTGCTTAAAGACCTCCAAAGTAGGAGACTCCACCACACTCCTTGGCAGCAAATTCCACTGTCGAACAGCTCTTACTGTCAGGAAGTTCTTCCTAATGTTTAGGTGGAATCTTCTTTCTTGTAGTTTTGATCCATTGCTCCGTGTCCGCTTCTCTTGAGCAGCAGAAAACAACTGCAGATAGGTAAGAACTGCAGATGGCAGTCAGCGAGGAGTGGCCAGAGAAGCAGAAAGGATGAAGGGAATGCTGGCTGATTCATCAGGCCAAAAAACTGAACCTCAAAGTTAGGAGCTAATAATGAGAAAACCAGACCAAAACAAAACAAAACAAAACAAAACAAAACAAAACAAAACAAAACAAAACAAAACAAAACAAAACAAAACAAGGTATTCTTTTAGAAGCAGGGAATTCTTACTTTCATGCAAAACGTGACGGTCCCTGCAAATCTCTGTTAATTCTGTTCCTTTTCTTGGAGTTGATCTTTACGCAATGTATAGGTTACCTGCCTGCTCTCCATTTAGTCTTCTCATTTGACAGTTGATGCCACATACTGGAGCTGTCCCAATGCATACTGAACAAACTAACAACTCAGCAAAATACATAGTGGATATTTTATTTTTAGAGTGGAGCCCATTGGGTAACTGTGCATATAATTAAGTGGCTATGTAGAAGTCATCTTCAGTAGTAGACTTTCAAGGTTTATTTCTTGCTTATTATGGCTATTTATACACTACCTTATAATAAAATACTTGAGGTGCTTTGCGATACAATTCAATGGGGGGATACAATTTAGGTAACATAGCTATACAGTGGTACCTCGGCTTAAGTACTTAATTCGTTCCAGAGGTCCGTACTTAACCTGAAACTGTTCTTAACCTGAAGCACCACTTTAGCTAATGGGGCCTCCTGCTGCTGCCGTGCTGCCGGAGCACAATTTCTGTTCTCATCCTGAAGCAAAGTTCTTAACCCAAGGTAATATTTCTGGGTTAGCAGAGTCTGTAACCTGAAGCGTATGTAACCCGAGGTACCACTGTACTTCTAAAACAACTAATAAGGCAGGTGGTTCTTCCAGTATAGCGTGTCCTCCCTCAAAGAGGGCACGTGATGCAGTGAGACCTGGAGACTGACCTCCTGGTTGTGGGTGGGTATATTGGACAGCCACAACACCCGATTGGTATGTCCCTCATGGCTGGGTTGAATCTGGCCAATGGGGTGCAGTCTAAACGGATCGAGGGACCTATATATACCTATGCATGTGACCCAGAGCTTCATCTTTCGGCTCGTGCATCAGAACACCCACCCACCTCTCCCTATATTTAGGGCATTTGGCACTTAGCCTTGCTATGCCGTCGTGTGTCATCTGTCCTTGGGACAGGGGCATGGCAGGAATTTTCCCCACTTGGCTGATTGGCTGTTGCCATTTGGGTTTTGCCTGCCACGTAGCAAATCGTCACAACTTGTAAGGTTGCGGATAGGCACTGGTTCAGGTGATAGGGATGGGAGAACACTCTCGCCATCCCTATGAGAAGGGTATTCTGTTAAAGGAATCCAGGGACTCAATGGTTTGGTCAACCCCTGAGGGGGGGCTGTGCCCGAGCCTGAGTCCAGAGGAGCATTTGGGGGGTGAACAGAGTCTGCCCCCGGCTTTTCGCCTACCTCAGGTGTTCACCCTTGGCTGACCAATGCTGGTGCCCTGGGTCAGCGCTGCCTGCAAGGGTGTAGGGAGCTAGTCAAACCAGAGCCTATGCAACCACTCACTTTTCTGTAATCTATAAAGTTGTGGCCTAAATTTTGCCAAAAACCAAAACTAAAATTTGAGTCAAATGTCTGTTTATTTAGGGGGGAGGTCTCTGGGTCTGAACACGCAATTGAATCTTAAGCTTTAAAGGTCAAAAGTAGCGCTTTGTGAATTTGGCCCAGAAATGGATGGATGGCACAACACAGGCACAAACAGTGTGCTTGCAGAAATTGCCCTACAAGATGTTACATCTGCTACTCTTTATTGTTGGAGCAGCTTCTCTTGCTGCATAGCATCCTAGCCTGCTAGAGTATGTATTTGTTTTTCTTTGAGATGTAGACGTGTGTACAAATGGAGAATTTTAAGGAATTGGCATTCCTGATTAATATTTTATTGGCTCATCCATGTGCAATCACAAGACGACAAACGTTTCAGGTAATATGTATATAAATGGAGCTGGAGAATCACTGTCATTTCAAGGAACACCTTAGTGATGGATACAAAACTAGATCACTGCCAGGTCTGAAGGCCAGAGGCAGGGCCTGTGCTATAAATCCTGACAACACTGACTTGCTACTTCTAAATGAGGTAAGTGTTGACACTAGACAATCTGAAAAGGAGCATTTGGCGCATTTATTTCTGTACTTATTCTAAAGTGTCAGTAATAGCAACACCTTTTCAAAGGCTTGCAGGTGCCTGTCCCCTAAAAACCAAAGATAATTAAACCTATATATTCTCTGAAAGAAAAAAGAAAGTCTATTCAGAGTAGTAGATAATTCAAACGATATAATCCTAAACACATGCACATGTAAATATTTTCCTCTGAAATCATTAGGACACAGCAGTAGTGATTCACGTGTGTCCATCGCTTGACTACAACATAAAGTTGTTGTTTTAATCCCCTAGACCAGGGGTGAGGAACCTCCAGGTGTTGTTGGACTACAACTCTCATCATTCCTCACCAGTTGGCCATGCTGATGCCAAAGCTTGTGTGCTATCTGCTTTTCAGTAACGTCAATTCACACGTTAACCTGCTAATCATCAAGGGCAGGTCAGTGGTGGACTTTGAGGTCTCAAATTTCAGCGGCGCCCTGTGCGATGCAAAAATTTGGTGCCTGCCCCCTTCCTCTCACCTTCCATTATACACCATAGTTGTGGCACCCCCTGTGGTGGCCGAGGGGCTCCATGCCCAGTGCGACTGAACCGGTTGTGCTCCCCTAAATCCGCCTCTGGGCAGATGAGCAAGTTGAAAAGTGAGGTGATGTACAGTGGTGCCCTACAAGATGGAAAACTCACTAGACGAAAGAGTTTTCCGTTTTGGAGGTGCTTCGCAAAACGAATTTCCTATGGGCTTGCTTCGCAAGACGACAATGTCTTGCGAGTTCCTGCTGGTTTTTTCCCCTCCCCCCCTTTTCTAAGCTGCTAAGCCGCTTATCAGTGGATCCGATCAGCAGATAAGCCACTAAAAGCCGCTAAAAGCCGCTAATAGCGCTAATCCGCTAATCCGTCAATGGGCTCGCTTTGCAAGACGAAAAAACTGCTAGACGAAGAGAATCACAGAACGGATTCTTTTCGTCTTGCGAGGCACCACTGTACAAGGGAGTTTGTGAAACCAGCTCTTTTGTTCACCTAACATCTGGGATGCAAGCACTGGACAATTGCACTTGAGCTGCCTCGAACTTTTTGTGAGGAAAAGGGGGGAAGGTCTAAATAAGAAACAGCAGAAATTGGTTTTATTTGTTAGCCATCCAATTTCTTTGCTGTTGTTGTTTAGTCGTTTAATTGTGTCTGACTCTTCGTGAGCCCATCGACCAGAGCACGCCAGGCACTCCTGTCTTCCACTGCCTCCTGCAGTTTGGTCAGACTCATGCTGGTAGCTTCGAGAACACTGTCCAACCATCTCATCCTCTGTCGTCCTCTTCTCCTTGTGCCCTCCATCTTTCCCAACATCAGGGTCTTTTCCAGGGAGTCTTCTCTTCTCATGAGGTGGCCAAAGTATTGGAGCCTCAGCTTCAGGATCTGTCCTTCCAGTGAGCACTCAGGGCTGATTTCCTTTAGAATGGATAGGTTTGATCTTCTTGCAGTCCATGGGACTCTCAAGAGTCTCCTCCAGCACCATAATTCAAAAGCATCAATTCTTCAGCGATCAGCCTTCTTTATGGTCCAGCTCTCACATCCATACATCACTACTGGGAAAACCATAGCTTTAACTATACGGACCTTTGTCGGCAAGGTAATGTCCCTGCTTTTTAAGATGCTGTCTAGGTTTGTCATTGCTTTTCTCTCAAGAAGCAGGCGTCTTTTAATTTCATGACTGCTGACACCATCTGCAGTGATCATGGAGCCCAAGAAAGTAAAATCTCTCATTGCCTCCATTTCTTCCCCTTCTATTTGCCAGGAGGTGATGGGACCAGTGGCCATGATCTTAGTTTTTTTGATGTTGAGCTTCAGACCATATTTTGCGCTCTCCTCTTTCACCTCTCACCCTCCTGTTCCTGTCGTCCAACACCTGCTGCATTCCCTGGGTGAGGGTAAGGTCTTCGCTAAGCTGGACCTTGCCCAAGCCTATCAACAACTGCCTGTCGATGATGCCACTGCTGAAGCCCAGACAGTCGTCACCCACCGAGGGGCCGCCGGTTGCAGTTCGGGGTGAGTGTGGCTCCTGGCATCTTCCAAAGCCTTATGGAGCGTCTCCTGCAAGGACTTCTGGGTGTGGTACCATATTTTGATGACGTCTTGGTGTCCGCAGACTCACACCAGCAGCTGTTCCAGCGCCTCTGTGCCGTGCTGACCAGGTTCCAAGAGGCCGGGCTCAAGGTAAAGAGGGAGAAGTGCCAGATCGCTGTTCCACAGGTGGAGTTCCTGGGCTATCTTATCGACGCCTCCGACCTTCACCTAACCACATCCAAGATCTGCGTTATCCAGCAGGCCCCCATCCCAAAGAACAAGACGGAGTTGCAGGCGTTCCTGGGGCTGCTGAACTTTTATAACATGTTCCTGCCCCACAAAGCCACGGTGGCTGAGCCTCTTCACTGACTCCTCAGCACAAAGACACCTTGGTCCTGGGGTCATCGGGAGACGGCGGCCTTCAACGCGGTCAAGGCTCTCCTTTCATCGGACAGTATGCTGGTACAGTACAGTGAAGCCAGGCCGCTCGTCCTTGCCTGCGATGCCTCACCTTTTGGCATCGGCACTGTCCTTAGTCACCGTTTTCCAGACGGAAGAGAAGCACCGCTCGCCTACTTTTCCAGGACGCTATCTCTGACTGAACGGAATTGCAGCCAGCTTGACATGGAGGCACTGGCACTTGTGGCTGGAGTGAAGAGGTTCCATGTATACCTCTATGGCAGGACTTTTGACCTCATCACTGACCACAAGCCGCTCCTGGGCCTCCTCGCCGGTGATCGTCCAACTCCACCGGTCCTCTCGCCGCGCATGCTGCGATGGACTGTTTCCCTGGCTGCCTACCACTACCGGCTCATCCATCGCCCGGGGAAATCAATGGGCCATGCCGACGCCCTCAGCCGTTGCCCTCTTCCAGCGTTTGTGGAAGAACCGGCTCCAGCTTCATCGCTCCTCCTGATTGAGGATCTTCCGGCAGCGCCTGTATCGGCTGCCACTGTGGCCTCCGCATCTGCCCAGGATTGCACCATCAGCCGTGTGCTCAACTGGGTGTGGAGGGGGTGGCCACAAGGGCCTTTCGCATCAGAGTTCCAGCCCTTCGCAACCAGACAACATGAACTCTCAGCTCATCGCGGCTGTCTGCTGTGGGGAGACCGCGTCGTGATTCCCCAAAGACTCCGTCAACACGTCCTGGAGGCTCTGCACGTTGGCCACCCGGGAATCGTCAAAATGAAGGCGTTGGCTTGGTGTTACGTCTGGTGGCCTGACATGGATGATGCCATCACTGCCTGGGTGCCCGCCTGTCAAGCGTGCCAAGAATCGAGGCCTGCACCACCGGCAGCTAAGGGACACACCTGGGAGACGCCAAAGACACCCTGGTCGAGGGTACACATCGATCTGGCTGGCCCTTTTCACGGCCAGACATTTATGGAATTCCAAATGGCTAGAGGTGGCCCTGATGCCCTCCACCCCTACTGAGGCCGTCATCCGGGTGCTGCGAGGCCTGTTTGCGACGCATGGGTGTCCTGATGTCCTTGTCTCCGACAACGGACCGCAGTTCACGTCAGGCACTTTTGAGCGGTATCTTTTGGGACTGGGTATCCGCCATGCCCTAACGGCACCATTTCATTCATCCAGCAACGGGTAAGCGGAGAGAATGGTGCGCTCAGCAAAAGAGGCACTGGTGCGCCTGGACCGGGGAGACTGGCACGAGCGGGTCACCAAATACTTGTTTGTGCAACACATCACTCCTCATGCGGCCACAGGGCAGAGTCCTGCTGAACTGCTTATGGGCCGCCGCCTCAGGTCACTGCTCGACTGGCCGCACCTGGACTTTGCTGTGGCCGAACCCCCAGGCTGTGCCAACGCGCCACGGTCATTTGTTCCAGGAAACCAGGTCTTTGCCCGGAACTGTGGGGGGGGGGACATTCCTTGGGTGCCAGCCACAGTAGTGGGAGTCACTGGACCTCGCTCATACCAGGTGGCACTCGAAGACGGACGCTTGTGGCGCCGGCACATAGACCAGCTTAGGTGCAGGGTTAGGGACTTGGACACTACCGTGGTGCCCCCCACTGCACTTGTGGCTCCGGAAGAGACACTTACAGGTGGCGAGGCTCCACCTCCCTCGCAAACTGCCAGCATGGAGCCAAACCAAGCCACTTCAGAGGGTCTGCCAGACTTACCACAGGCTCAGACCACTCCACTTGCGGAGGCTCCACCCACAGCAGTGGATCCAGGGGATTTGGTTTCAACGCCACCTATGGTCGCACCACAGCCTTAGCAAGAATTGTGTGGCCCCCCGGACTTGGCTACCAGTCCCCGGCGGTCAGAGTTCCCAAGCGCCCAACTAATTTAAAGGACTATGTTGTTGGACATGTATCACTGTTGGTCTAAGTATGTGAAATGTAACCGGTATGCTTTTGTGCCTAATTGAACCATTATGTGTCATGCTGTATATAAGGAAACCATTACGATTGTAACTAACGCCTTATCTCGGTGTGGAGGGGTGTTATGTACTGAAGTTCTCACCCTGGGCCAGCACGGGGATACTGTAGATAGTTATGCAAATGAAGGATCGAAAAGTGACGTTCAGTGATTGGATAGTTTTGTATGCAAATGAAGGATCGAAAAGTGACGTTCAGTGATTGGATAGTTTTGTATGCAAATGAAGGATCGAAAAGTGACGTTCAGTGATTGGATAGTTTTAGAAAATGGCAACAGTTCTGGAGCTCTATATAAGCAGGCTGGCTGAGCTCCTCAGCTAGTTCTGTTCTGGCATCTGAATAAAGAAGAGCTGTTTAAAGAATCACTGTGTCATCTGACATGTTCGCCCACAACGTAACAGAGGGCATTTCACAGGGCGGGTGCCACTACCAAAAAGGCCCTCTGCCTAGTTCCCTGTAACTTTGCTTCTCACAGTGAGGAAACCACCAGAAGGCCCTCAGCGCTTGACCTCAGTGTCCGGGCAAAACAATGGGGGTGGAGATGCTCCTTCAGGTATACTGGACCGAGGCTGTTTAGGGCTTTAAAGTCAGGGCCAACACTTTTAATTGTGCTCAGAAATGTACGGGGAGCCAATGTAGGTCTTTCAAGACTGGTGTTATGTGGTCTCGGCGGCCGCTCCCAGTCACCAGTCTGGCTGCCGCATTCTGGATTAGTTGTAGTTTCCGGGTCACCTTCAAAGGTAGCCCCACGTAGAGCGCATTGCAGTAGTCCAAGCAGGAGATAACCATGCTGGGCTACAATCAGAGCACCTCCTCTACATACTATGTTATTTTCTCAACATTAACCCTTAGCTGAAGCCATCTATTAGGCTTGATAGGCCTTTGATCTGACCTAGGCAAGGCGCTTCTTGTATTCTTAGACAGTTTTGCCTGGTCTGGATTGGTTAAGAGTCTTGAGCGCCACGAGGGTGTTCATGGTTGGGTGGGTGGTTTGGAGAGATAATTTTGTACTAAGTGCATCCATTCCTGACCCCCCCCCCCGTCCCTCTGCCCAGATGCCTCATGAAAGCTCCCTCTATCAAGATAAGTTGTGGCATCAAATCCATTCTGACTACCCATATGCATAAAGTTAAACATGTGCATAAAAGTCTAGGGTTACAGCCTGAAAGAAATGTACTGTATGGACTTGGAAATGCTCTCTAAATAACATGCTTTATTTATTCAAGGGCTACATTTTAAACATGCTCATGCTGAGGAGAGCAGTACCTGAGAAACTTTTAAGTACTTTGGTAGAAATGAGAAGTGGATGAAAAATATATTAGTCAAAATACACTGAATTCACAATTGCTGCCTGCCAGACTGCAGCACTCTCAAAGAGTGGAGGAACTTCATCATGATTTCAAATTAACTAATAAGAATAAAAATGATATTGCAGTCTTCTGTTTGTTAGCCACTCTAAAGGGCCCTTGCTGTTTAGGTGTGTCTAATTTTCCCTGGCCCTTAAAGGGGAAAAAACCAAAACATATACAGACTAAGATGCTGGCTTAGTCACATCACAGGGAAATATAAACTGAGGTCAAAAGAAACCACAACATCTGGAATGTGAGAAAAGGATTTACTGCTCAAGGCTTAATGAACCCTGAAAGTAAAGTTCTCAACTCTGCTAATTTGTTTGGGCTTCAAAGAGGAACAGAATGCAAAGCTGGAAGAAAAGTTTTGTTTCAATAGTTCTACAATATAAACACATACACAAAATCAAAAGAGTATATCTGAGCTAAAAGGAGTATCGCATAATGGCCAAATGGAGAGCATCTCTATCATTCATCCAATATGGTGCAGGCAAAAATGTTAAACAGTCAGTGTTAAAGAGCTATAGTCACATTATTAAAGGGAAAATTATGTGTTCACTTGTTTTAGCATTTCAGGACTATGCAGTAGGGAGGTGGAGGAGAATTTCTCTGATATTATAAGAGAAGAATCCACATCCAGGAGTAAATTTCTCCCCATTGAGACCTCAACCTGGACCACGATAAGCCTATTTGTGTACGATTGAAAATCACCAATGCAAGCGCACATGAAATAGATTTTTGGGTCAGTGTGTGTGCTGTTCTTAATTCAGCTAGGTACACCCATCAAGGAGAATCACCCACAGAATTCTTTGCAGCCACACAGAGAGTTAGGGCAGAAAAGAGTTTGGGGAGAGAGGAGGAGAACAGGTACTTTCACCCCTCCCTACTCACAGCTGAGGTCTGAGCAAAGATGGCAGCAGCGACCAGGCAGGTGTGCAAGCCCTTTCTGCCACATTCGGCTACAGCCTGATTCTTCCTTTTGTTCTGCAAGGCTCATGGCTCAGTGAGCAACCCAGCCACTCCTCCGATGGAGCTCTGGGTGCCTTTGCCCTGCCCTTTCCCAGCCCTGATTGCTTTCTCCTGCCAGGATTTCAGAAGTCCAACGCTCCATGTTTGTGCTCTTTCACACTGCCACTTCCACGTGGAGTAAATTACTGTTGTTCTTGCTCGGTTTGCTCCTAGGCTTAGGGGAAAAACAAAACAAATTAGCTGCTTTCTTACTTTGCAAAGTAAAGGAGGAGTGCATCTTTCAAAAAAGGTGCTCAGATCCAATTCTTTCTGCTCAGGAAGGCAAAATACATCACTCTCTAATCCTGAATCCTCGCTGTCTCTTTCAAGCGTCCCAGGGGACACAGTAGTAAATTACAGCTGGATCTTATAGCAGTAATTTAACACCGAACTGTCGCTCATCAAGTTCAAATCATACAGCGGTAGGAGCATATCCAGCTGTAAACTTAACAGTATGAACATACCCACTGTGTCTACATATAGAATAGAGTTTCTGGCCCAGGTCTTCTCTAACAGTTCTCAAAGAGAATCTCCTCTAGCACTTCTCAAAGAAACAGTTCTCCTCTAGCACTTCTCAAAGAGAGCTAAAACTTGATCAGAGAGGTATCTTGGAAGGGTACGGGCCAGATGGTGGGTGGGCCTAGCTGCACTCCATGGCCCTAACCACATTTCCTTCTACCAGAACTTAAAAATCACTGTTTATAATATGCTGAGAAAAGCACGCAAAGAAATAGATATACATGAACACATGCATGTACGTATATGTATATGTATGTATGTATCTGTGTGTGAATTCTAAGTTTATGATAAGATGGACATGGGTTATTGAATATTGTAATAGAAATAAGCTAATATGAAATACAAGTCATGGGTAGGGAATTTTCTGAACAGTGGGGTTAAAGTGCCCATAGAAACACCCTTATAATGTTACCTTTTATGCAATATTGTATTTGAAGTTGAGAGCTTGTTAAGTTGGATATAAATTGTTTTGCTGAAATTGTGTTATGCTGAGATTTTAACAATAAAAAAACCTGTAAGAAAAAAGAAATCTAAATTTTAAAAAATGAATACAAAAGTTGAGTTGTTGGCAGCAGAAACACTCTTTTGCACTTTACAGCCAGGAGGAGATTCTGACCAGCAATGAGGCCGTGCAGTTTTAAAGGACCCAGATCCTGAACTGCAAGTAATTGCAAGAACCTGGAAAGGAAGATCAAGCGACTCGGTTGGTACACTCACTGTACTGCAGTGATTGAAAACACTGGCAGCCGCTCAGGCTGAATTGCCAGTAAACCCACCACTCGCAAAATTCAATTGTAAACGCTTAATGAAGTTAAAGAAACAGACTTTTACAGGCGTGAGGGCACCTTGCCAATGCTTAGCCTACACATACGCAAACAGAAACAAATGTTCCTTAGACACAATCCTAATAGACAAGTACTTGGGGTTTTGTGTGTGTGTGTGTGTGTGTGTGTGTGTTAGGAACGGAAGAATACAAAGAAGATCTTATTCTGGCAGAGGCAGCCAGTCCAAGTCATGTGCTCTACTTGGTCTCATGTGTGTGCATACCACAGCAAAGGTGGCATTTTCCCATCTCCGCCGTATTTAGCAGTGGGTCCCTTACCTTTCTCGCCCTGATCTGGCCACAGTGATCCATGCAATGGTCACCTCCAGGCTTGATTATTGTAACTTGCTCTACGCAGGGCTGCCCTTGAAGCTGACCCAGAAACTCCAGTGGGTGTAGAATGTCGCGGTGAGGCTCCTTACAGGGTCCTTGCCGCGGGGTCACATTCATTCAGTGCTTTACCAGCTTCACTGGCTCCTAGTGGAGTACAGGGTCAGGTGTAAGGTGCTGGGTTTGACCTTTAAAGCCCTATGCGGCCTAGGACCCTCGTACCTACGGGACCGCCTCTCCTGGTATGCCCTGCAGAGGACCTTAAGGTCCACAAATAACACTTTGGAGGTCCCGAGCCGCAAGGTGGTTAGATTGGTCTCAACTAGGGCCAGGGGCTTTTCAGTACTGGCCCCAACTTGGTGGAATGCTCTGTCACAAGAGAACAGGGCCATGCGGGACTTGACATCTTTCCACAGGTCCTGCAAGACAGAGATGTTCCACCTGGCCTTTGGTTTGGAGTCAGCCTGACCCTCATGTTTCCCTCCCCTTATGGTTTTGATTTATGGGCTACTATTAAAATGAGGTTGGATTTTAAATTGTATTTTAACCCGTATTTTAATTAACTGCCCCCCATTACGTTTTATTGTAATTTTATTGGTGTTAGCCGCCCTGAGCCTGGTTCTGGCTGGGGAGGGGGGGTATAAATAAAATAATAATTATTATTATTATTATTATTATTATTATTATTATTATTATTATTATTACCTTGCTCTGCTTATGTGACCCCCACTGATACAGCATTACTGGTGAATTAAAGCATTTGTCTGAGCAAGTAGACAGTGAGCAGCTGCCAGATGGATCAGTGAGTGACTGGTGGTGAGGTGTACACTATGTTGGCTGCCCTGAGACCCCTAAACTCACCTAGTGCCCTCTGGTGAAGTGGAGGACACAGTTCCATCACCTGGGTTCAGGTAAGAGTTGGCTTCCAGTGTGACCAGCTTCTATGTGTGAGGGAGAAGGGGAGGGAGGGAAATACATTTTGGCTCAGGCAGCAAAATGCTATGAGCGCCAGCCCTGTGGCTGAGAACAAGAAATTCGCCCTTAATTTTCATTTCTGCTCCTCATTTTGCAATGCATCCTAGAAAAGCCAGAAAAAAACCATCTTAAAGAAAATATAGATTGCCTTGCATTGTGGGCGCAAGTTTATTATACAAGGGCTTGTGGAGTGAAGGAGCTGCTACAGTACCCAGTCACTAATGAGCTTCTGAAAGCATAACTACGGCTGTAGGAAAACCAACTGACAAGAGTTGAGCCTAAGGGCTTAATAAATAATCTTGGAGTCTTTTTGCATGCAGCAATAAGAACATGCAAATCCGGCTGCAAATGATACTCATTGCCACTGAGCTGGCTGAAAAGAATAGGTTTCTGGGCCGTAACACTACAATGACTTATTTTAGGAAATGAACAATTTGACATTCCCTATTTGGGGGGTTTGAACTGAGAAATAAGAAGCAAGCTTTGGACAAGTCCCTACACCAGGGGCGGGGAACCCGGCTTAAGCCATCGTAGCCACTGGTGGATGAGTTCACCTGCATTCCAAAAAATGAGTCCTCCCATTGGACTGTTATCATTACCAAATAATTTTTATTAACAGGCCAATCAAATCACATTAATTCCAAATCACATTAATTCCAAATTATACAGCCAAATTTTTAAATTTTTGTTGGGGGTACCCATGCTTCGAGCTCAGAAAGGGATCCAAACATCTCTCTTGCTGCTGCTTTAATGTACACAGTTCTGTCAAAATAGTATTCACAGTTCTGTTCAATCTTCTCCTTGTTATTTTCCTCATCTTCTTGTTGTTATCATATATTCCTTTCTTTGTGATCTCTGGTAGTCTCCACAAGCAGGTTGAAAACAAACGTTGTTATATCCTGTGTGGATTTTACACTCCTCCAAGAGCCATATCAAGATAGACAGACACCATTTCCACACCTCCGTACAAAACATTCCCAAAGCCTGTCCGTTAATTTCCACAGGCCTGCCAGTCTCTCCTCAATTTTCTCAGGGGGCCCTGCTAGGTCAAACTCACAGTCCGGTATAATAACAAGCCATGGTCCTCCCCCCCGGTCATCCTGTGGCCAGGCCTGCCGTAACAAATCTCTTTTTAACTGCGTCACAAAGAGCTTTCATTCCTTTCCCAATGTTCCCACAAGCCATATCTTTGATTAGTACCGTATTTTTCGCTCTATAACATGCACCTGACCATAACACGCACATAGTTTTTAGAGGAGGAAAATCTGTAGGCATGCCACCCGTAGGCATTCCCTCCATAACACGCACAGACATTTCCCCTTACTTTTTAGGAGGAAAAAAGTATTATGGTGCAAAAAATACGGTAATTTATTTCCACACAGTTCTTAATTATCCTGCTTGTAATTAGTAATTGCAACGATTCTTTCTTGGGGGGAGGGTTGTTAGGTACTCAAATAAGATAAAAAAAGAAAAGTCCCCCCCCTTTCCAGTCCTGCTCCGACATACCGATCCTTTGATGAATCTTCTTCTTGATTTATTGTTGAGTCCAGCCCGGCGCTCCACTTCACAGAGATCACTTCAATTAGCAGTCTTAACTCCCGTTCTTCGCTCGAAATATGTGCATTTGCTTCTCTCTAATTGTTTATTTTGAGCTCCTGCAGCCAGTACGCGCGATCAGAGATAGCTTCAGGGAGAGCCGTCTCCCACGAGGGCTGTGTGCCTAGTGCCCTCACTCCCTTCTTTCAAATCTGGGGGTGATTTATGGCAACCGCAGGCAAGGCAGTATTACCCATTCCCTTGGGGTAACAAGGGAGGCTGCATACTCCCATATCGGCCTCTTAATTACCTCGTGTGAGCCGGAGAGATGGTATTGTCGGCCATCTTCCAATGCGCCCCTAGCGCCCCCCCGGACTGTTATTCCCAATCTAAACAGCTGGTGAACATCAATGCTGCTTAACAATCGGAAAATTCTCTTTCACTAAAAAAAATGCTGCTCTCTTAGGCTGAACGTATTCTATGCATACCTGTAAATTCACCACAAATCCCTGGCCCTTTTGCAACTTTTATCCCTATGGTCAGCATATCACAAGGCTGTTTGCAAGAGACTATGGTTCATTTAGGGGATAAAGTGTGATAAGGTCTGCCAAGCTGTGGTATAATGAGTATCATATAAGGCTGGGAAGAGGTTGGTTGACTCGAAATCATAGAAAACCCACTATATAAGATGTACCAAGGCAAAGTCTCTCAAATTCAGTATAATCAGTGTCTATGCAATTATGTATTTTGAAGTTCTTACATGTTGTAAGTCATGCATTGTGCTGGACAGAAAGGCAGCTTACGAAAAAAGCTAACAAATATGCAATCTAAGAAAACTGTACAGGATTATAATGGCATAAAGAGAAACATGGGATGCCAGATTCAGAGAATGTTGATAATTAGGGAAGGTGTTGGTTTTAAAAAAGAAAATGGCAAAGAACAGTCTGTCCTCTAGTTCACAGTTTACAAAAATTAACTGGAACGTTTTATGTAGTGAAACGTTAATGTTTTTCAAAGACAGAAATTTTAAGGCAACTCCTTCAGGCCGATATTTTACACCCATCTGTTTGCAGTAAATATTTCTAAGAGATTTGTGGTGGAAAAAAGAAAGACACAACGTGTCCAATGTAGATGATGCGCCCAAGCATATGGATATATATGATGATCTTGGGAAGATTAATCAAAGTGCTGATCAAACTGTATTTGCTCCAAATGCCAATATTATGGGCCTTTACTACTGGATTTTTAAAGCACCCGTTTCTACTCCAGTTGGAAGAGGTAATTATTTCTGAACAGAGGATTTGTGAAGATATCCCTCCCTTTTTTCTGGAATATAATGGCTAAAACTGACCATTAATTTAGGATTAGCTCATACATTAAGCCATGCAGTAAAATATTTTTATGATGCTGCTTTCAATGGTTTAAAAGACTGCAGCTCAAAAATCTCAAAATCTGAAGGAGGAATAAAGGTGGAAATGTTGACATTTTGTTAAACATTGTGAAAAATTGCAATAGATTGCCAAAATGCCAAAACATGACATTTACAGTGAAATTATGCCCTTCTTTGAATATGAAATATTGAAAGTGATTACTTTGCCATAATTACCTAATCCTTATTATTTTGCTTTCGGGCTATTTGCCTAAGATTAAGTTACTGCAATTCCAAATAATACTAAGGGTCCCGCTGTCATGGCTCTTTAGCCAAATGAATCGTAGTCTCTTGTAAACAGTCTTATGATCTGATTTCCATAGGGACAAAAGTTGTAAAAGGCCAGGGATTTGCGATGGATTTACACATATACTGTTTCAGTTAAGTTACCAAGGTTGACTTAACAACCTTTTCCCTCAGAGCCTAAAATGTTCTTGCCACCCAGTCACTTACACTGCAGTAGTGTAGGCAGTGGCATTGCGAAGGGATACTTGGACTTCAGCGGGATTCTAGTGTTTCCTTGTTTTTAAGAGATGTGAGGATTGCTTTAATGAGCCACATGGAGTTACCAGGAAGCTTGTTTCCACTGAAATGTGTGACGCACAAGCAAGACAGAGCTGGCACTTCAATATACAACTTATTTCCTTGAAATTCCCACTGGTTTCAATGGAATATACTGAGAAATGAGTGTGGTTAAAGTTGACGAGCACGTTTCACTGTCTTTTCACTTCAGAGTGCCATTAAAAACCTTTACCTGCCCACCTAACCACAGGTACCTGTAGCTCTTAGAACAATTTAGAACAACTGTTGCTCATATTTTGTTAGCTAGAAAGTGGAAAACCCAAGAATTACCAACGATAGAAGAATGGCAGATGAAGATGATGGATTTCTCGGAGCTAGCCGACCTAACCAGAAGAGACCGCGACCAGAAGGAGGAGGAGTATCAGGAAGAGTGGATTAAATTTAATGATTACTTAGTTAAATATGTTAAGTTAAATTAACTGAAAATAGCTTGCAGATACTTAATTGGCTTAGGATTTTATTTATGTTAAGTGATGAATTAATATGTTTGATTTCATAATGTGAAGATCTAAGGATGTTAATGTTTAAGTTAAATTTTATAAGAACTGTGATTTGGAAAGCCGTTAAAAGGCTATGCAATGAAATTCAACCAAGGGAAAGCGAGGAAGTCATTTAACAATGTTAATAAGTGTAATTTTCAACAAGGCTATGATTTATGTTTGTTTGTCTTATGTGTTTGTTTATAATGTTGTGAAAACCAATAAAAAAAATTTGGAAAAAAAATAGAACAATTTCGAAAGGTAGGTCAGGTGAGCTGCTCCCTCAGAAGAAACTGCTGTCTGGTGAGAAGCCACCCTGTGACAAAACGGCAAGCACTTTTACAGCAGAGACGCTCACATTTCCTCTGATCTGCAGTTGATACAGGTCTAGAGGAGATGCCCAATGTCAAGTTGGGTGGGGTCAGATTCAGTTCTGATGGGGACCTAATGATGTGAACAAGACACTCGAAGGAATTTGGCCCACCTCATGTACCCTTGATCCTTGCCCATATGGCCCTGTAGCTGGAAAGAGGTTGACTGAGTGGTTCATGCTTCTTTGCAGGAAGGAGCGGTGTGCCTGGCTGCCTTGAAAGTGGGGGTGGCTGTCAGGCAGAGGTGCCACCATGCAGCAGAGGGGAGAAGGTGGGGAAGTTGGCAAGGTGTGGAAGCAGTGGTAGAGCCAATCTGGTGTTCCTGCTGCTGTTCCTACATGAAGAAGACTTCCCAGATGCCCTGCCCCTCTCCCCAGATACTCTCTCTGCTGCCTTTACTGCTTAAAAGAGGCGATGGTGCAACAACTACCACCTGGTTGCAAATATCCTCTTTTGGGACAAGGTAGTCAGCCAACTTTAGGTGTGCTTTAAGGAAATGGATTATCTTTTTTTAAAAAAATATATTTATTAAGCTTTCAAAATTTATACAAAAAAGACAAAAAACAAAAATTAAAAGCACATATAATTTCATTTCACTTATTTTCCTTTAACTTATTTCTCGGACCTCCTCATACCTCCCCTTTTTGTATTCCAATTCAAATTATTCATTCAGCAAATCCTCACCCTCAATTTTCACTTAATTTTACACCTTTCTTTCTTCTTTCCCCCCCCAGTTATCTTAATCATTACAGCTGATAACCACTTAGATTCAGTCCAACATCAATCTAACATTCACTAATTTTATAATATTTCCCAAGATAGTCCTTGAATTTCTTCCAATCTTCTTCCGCCGTCTCTCTTCCCTGGTTTCGGATTCTGCCAGTCATTTCTGCCAGTCCCATGTAGTCTATCACCTTCATCTGCCATTCTTCCAAGGTGGGTAGATCTTGTGTCTTAAGGAAATGGATTATCCGGACCATTTCAATCTGATTTCAGGCCTGGGTTTGGTACTGAAATGACCTTAGCTGCCCTGGTTGTACTTTCGATAGCGCCAACTGTGGTATACTTCTGGAGTGGCTCTGTGGGTTGGAAGTTGGAAGTATGGTGACCCAAGGATTCCAGTCCTACCTGAAGGGTTATTTCCAATGAGTAGCACCAGAGGAATTCTTGGCAGTTGTGCAGTGGAGTTCCACAAGGCTCAATCTTATATCCCATTAAATATGAAGGCACTGAGAAAGGTCACCAGGAGCAAGGGGAAAGGGTGCCACCCATATGTTGGTGACACGCAGCTCTAGTTCTCCATGATGCCAGAATCTGGTGAGGCTTTGGTGGTGATGGACCACTGTCTGGAGGTGGCAATGGGCTGGATGAAGACCAATAAATTGAGTCTGAATCCAGGCAAGAAAGAAGCTGTACAATTGGGTCTTCTCATCAGGGTGGGTAATCAGGGTGGTGACGGCCTGTTCTTTTTTTATTTATAAATAATTTTTATTGAATGATTTTATGTTACAAAAAGCAATACAACCATACTACCACTAAATATAATTAAGAAATAAAAATTACATACATCAATATTTAGTTTGTTATTTGTTATTTACCATCTTATTTCCTCCCAAACATTCCATACAAAAACACCCACACCCGCACACAAAATGATAATAATGAAAGTAAATATTTCCCCCCTTTTATCTTCCAAAATCTTTTCTTCAACTTTGACTTCCTGTCAAGACCCTTTGCATATATTTTATCTTGCATTTGAATGTACACAAAACAATAAACCTTTCTATATAATTTTTCTAATACATTCTGAAAACATAATAAATCCTTAATTGTCGTCCACCTCCTTTTAGTTCCTTTATCACTCTAATGCTAGCATGGAATCAAAACTATTATTGTCTTTTTGAACATATCTTCTATAACCATCCCCTTTTCCCGCAAATTTTTGCTTTGAGTTTCCTCTGAGTTTACTAGTCAGTTGAGCCGTCTCCACCAATTCCTGTAATTTGATTTGCCAATCTGTTATTTTTGGAGCCTCATGATCTTTCCATCCCTTGGCCACAAGTATACGAGCCGCTGCAGTTGCATACAATGATACCTCTCTTAGATTTTTTGGGATCTCTTTATCTAAAATACTTAATAGAAATGCCTCTGGTTTTTTTAGTAAAAGTTATCCCCATCATCTTTTTTAATTCATCGTATACCCCCCCCCCAAATCTTAATCTTTTCACACGTCCACCACATGTGGATCATGTCACTGTTATTTCCTCCACATCTCCAACAAGGGTGATGGCCTGTTCTTGAGGTGGCCATGCTCTGCCTAAAGGATCAGGTATATAGTCTGGGGGTACTTTTGAATCTAGCATTGTCACTAGATCCAGGAGTAGCCAGGAGTGCCTGTCATCCAGATTGGCAGGAGTGCCTGCTGCTAGCTCCATTTGCTATTGAAATGAGGGATTATTTAGAATCCTTTCTGTATTGGATGCTGCTTGTGATAAGTGTCTCCCATTTGCTTTGGGCTAACTAACAATATTGGGGGTTTCCGCTTTCACTGGATTTCGTTTCACAGTTAAAAACTGTCCCATACTGCATCTGAAGCCTTTCACAAAAATGGCTTTCCCCATGTGTAAGATATTCACTTGATTTCCAGCTCCTGTTGCAACCACATTCTGAAGGTCATGCTGGAAGCAGGCCTCCCCACCAATATTCTAGGACTATATTATTTTCTAGTTAACATTAAATAACCTGAGCTATGATAGTTACACGGAAATGTGTTGATAATAAAGGGAAATGAGATTCACAGTTAATCCAAAACTCCCAGCAACTGGTTTGATTGTCTCAGTAACTTGGCAAACAATTTCTTTGTGAAATGCTATTCCTGTTACTGCTATAATTTCCTTTAATACAGCAGAAAGAATCAGATTAAAATATGACCCAGAAGCTGCACTTACCTCAGACTGATTAATATGCTTATGCTGTTACCATGCCACCATGCTTAAAAGCACTAAGATATGCTTTTCTCAACCAGTCCTCTATATATTCATACCTCCTGTGTGCCAGGAAAACCTCTTTGATTAGTCACACTAAACCGCTGCTTAAGTGGTATGCATTTTTCTCAGGCTCGCATTTTTCATAATCAAGTAATAAATTCTGGGACTAATCATAAGTGGTATCTTTTCTATGCATGTGCAAAGAGATTCTTCAGGACTTTCCTCCAGCCTTATTAAAAATAAAATACCTGAGGAATTAAAGATGCATGCATTCGACTCAAAAAGTTCAATTCATAGGGTCAAAACGTGGACTCTGAAACCTACATTGAGTTTTGTTTTATGGGCTTCTCTTGTTGTTAAGTGATTTCTGATAAAAAATGAAGGAGGGTATGATTTAGCTCTCATTATGATGGGCTATTTATTCAAAGGAGGAAGAAATCTTTCTTCCCCACCTTGCTTTGGCAACCAAGCTGGGACTGTCTGAAGAAGAGAGTACATTATGATGGTTACACTGTCAAAAATATTACCTTTCTCAATGTGTCATGCTCCAGAGCCAGAACATCATTAGATGTGGCGATGTGTGATGATTGAGCCAAGTTTGAAACTATGTTATATATGACCATATGAAACTAGAGAATGCTGCGGAGCATTATTCGACTAGCTGCTTGGTGGTCCTGCAATGGTACATTATTTAAAATTGTGGCACAGGCGTTACCTAATTCTTCCGTATTTGTATTTTTATACATGTGGCTTTAACAGAGAGGCAAAGTGCGGTGCTAATCTATCCATAATGCTTCTCCAGGTGAGATCAGTTATGGAGCCTTTTCTAAAAGCATTTCATTCTTTTACATACATGTATACCACATCAATCTTACTATTATCCAGCTTTTTAATCCCAGCAAGTGCAGTTTCTTCAGATACTGTAGCAGGCATGGCAACAGAATATGACACTTATGCTAATCTGCACCCTGCTGTGGAAATTTATACACAAGGATTCCATTACCACATTCATTAGGCTGCAGTACACTTCATCTTGAATAGGGATTATGAACTATAATAGGCTGAAAACAGTTGATTGAACCCATTTAGCCAAATCTCTATGACACTAGCCAAATATTCCAGGAGGCTGGAAGAGCTGGAAGGAATTAAAATGTTTTGAATGGGTGTTGATGCCTTAAAAGAGAAGAAGCTTTTGAGTGTTATGTTTAAGGACAGGGAAGATCAGGATAATGCATAGCCTCGACATTTCCAGAGGCTGCACAGAAATTCATCAAGAAATTCATCAAGACCAGACTTTATCAGGGGGATGAGAGTTTGGGGTGCATGTGCTTGATTCATTTTTAGGTTTGGAAAGACTGTGTGAAACGAGTTACCAAATTCTCTGCGCTCTGATTAGAAAGCTTTCTTTGGCATCCATAAGAGGATATTTCTTTGTAGATCACACATGTTGAGGGATCATGCAGTGACCTCATTATGTAGTTTAAATTATAATTAAAATCAGATGGTTGGGGTGGGGGTGGGGTGGGGAACACGTTGTCCAGTACCATGTTCAGGTTTCCTAAGTAGGAATACATTGATGTTTGAGATATAGCCTGCTTTTGTTAGCAAACGCAAACAAACTCAAATCAGATATTGCCAGACATATCTGGAACGAAGGAGGTGGCACAAGGGGCTGGGTGGGTTGTGTACTGGATGTTATTCTGCGTTGTGTTTTTATGTCATGTACCCCACTCGGGGAATTCTTTCAATGAATAGTGGTTTAGAAGTGCCTTAAATTGAGAAACAGAAAACCCCAATAAAATAATATTATTGTATTGCCAGTGCCAGTTAACACCCTAGTCTTACCCATAGAGGCTAGTGGCGCGGGGCGCCAGGGCACCAAGTTCTGGAGGGCGCCAGGGAAGAGGCGGAGGCTGGATGTGGCGCCACCCGGCATCAGCTCACCGCCCTTGCCCGCTTTCGCCATGCCGTGCTGAAGCAGC
Organism: Podarcis vaucheri; assembly: GCF_965113315.1. Classification (NCBI taxonomy): domain Eukaryota; kingdom Metazoa; phylum Chordata; class Lepidosauria; order Squamata; family Lacertidae; genus Podarcis; species Podarcis vaucheri. Next base: position 122,383,659 of record NC_138761.1, read on the forward strand.
GCTGCGCCCGGAGCCTCCGTCTGCCGTGGCCACCATGGCATGAAGCGACCAGCTGAGTTGGGAGGCGCCGTGTACAGCCTTCGCCTCTTCCCCACCGGAGGAGCTGCCCTCCAGCCACTGCCTGTCTCCTCCAGCCTCTCCAGCAGCACCATCCTCCCTAAAAAACTCTGGGAAAGGTGGGGCACCGGAGGGAGCTTTGCACCATGGTGCCGGATATGCGTAAGATGGCCCTGATCCTAGCTGAAGTTTTGGAGGGGGGGGCAACCCCATGTATAATGCATTGCAGTAATCCAAACAAGGGGCTAGCAGAGCATGGATAACTGTAGCTAGGCTATTTCCATCCCAATAGGTGGAATGTCAGTTGAAACTGATAAAATACACGCTGAGCCACTTGAAGCCACCTGCGACTCCAGCAACTGTGCTGGGTTTAAGAGCGCCCATCAACGATGAACCAGATCCTTGAATGGGAATGCAACCTCCTTCAAAACAGGTGGAACATCATCCAGTTGGGCAGATGGGCCACCCACTAGGACCCATGTTGTGCCTCCAGTTCAGATTGCATGCGCCCGCTCTCCTGGTTCAGATTGCAAAAGCCCACCAACCACTTGGTGATGGAACAGAAACCCTTTCTTTGCTGCGGAATAGGCTTGATAATGAACCCAGTGCTTGACTGGTCTTGACACAAGTCTTCCTCCATCTGCATTCAAGCTGTCTCTTGCTTCATTCTCTCGGCTCCAGGAGCTGCTTGGGCTCTCCTCAGAGGGAGAGGGAAGCGTTGGGTGGCAGCGTTACCAACCGCCTGAGTCACCTCTGCATTCCACATTGTGACCAGAATGCTTGAAACACCTACAGGGGAATCCTCAAGAGCCCTTTGGAATTCCCCGAAATCCATTCACCTCTGGGGATGGACCATTTTAATGGGTTCACCATACCCTCGCGGAGGGGGAAATGCTGCTGGAAGTCTCAACTTCAATAGGAAGTGATCCAACCACTTCTCATTTTACAAATTAAGCCTCTACCTCTGAAGTGTGTTTTGCTCTATAAAGAAGCGCCACATTTCCCAGTGAATATTGGGGGCAGGAGATCAAGTTTCAAGAGTGAGTTGACCTTGCTGCTTGCTTTTAAAGCCACCTCTCCCTTTATTGTGCTCCAGCCTTTGCTTTCTGCTTGGATTTGTGGGGCGAGGGGTGGGGGTGGGGGTTGGGAGGAAAGTGGAAGGATCAAACAGGTTGAAGGAGGTACTGTTTTCTTACTGCAAGAACATGGCCCTTTACACTGCGATTGTAATACAATCCATCCTCTCTGGGACTGCGAATGCTACAGTGCAAAACTGTGTTTGAAAACCTCTTTTATCATTCATCGTCTCCAGACCGAAATCATTTTTGACAACCTCTGCAGAAAACAAGCAGCTTTCTGGCTACTGGCGAGCCGATTAAAGGGAGGAAACACATGTTCACTGTCAGACCGAGCCCCTGGAGAAAGCAATGACAACCTTTTAACCTCCTTTCCCAGCAAAAGTGCCCAAATGTTTCTCGGGAACAAAATCCCGGCATTGTTTTAAGGAGCTTTCCATTTAATGTGCCATATTTTCTTTAAGATATGTTAAAAACCAATTTTTGAGAAATATTTGATTCCAGCCAGCTTAAGAGAGTTGGATAGGCAGGGAGTATCTTTCTGAGAACTAACCTTTCCCTTTTTCTTTTTGAACTGCCTGACCACAGTTTAAATACCAGCACACTGAAAGGTTCACTAACCTCAACAGCGATTTCTTGCTGGAAGCCAAGACACTGCAGGAGTGAACTTTTCTGAACAGTAGGGAAGGCTGCCTAGCAGACATTATTAGCACTCTGAGCATTGTAATCTGGCCATGGAAACTTTTGTGAAGGATGAGATGCTGAGCCAGAAAATCCCACACATTTACTTATGCATTTGTTATCAAGGAAAGCATTCTCACTCCTCTGTATTTGCTAGTCAGCAGTCAAGGAAACGAAATGTGCACATTTTTCTAAGAAGCGTTTGTGTTTGTGTTTGTGTATTTGTGCGCAACTCCTTTATTTAGATGGCATTAATCTGTATTGCAAAACAATGGAGGTGCAAAACCCTTTGGGGGTGAAGTCAAACCGTTGGAGAGTTACAGTGCCTGCTGTGGCCATAGAGGCAGATACGGGAGCTTTTTAGCATGGTGCTTGTCAATTGCTTGTCAATTGATACTCTGAGCTCCAAGCACCCATTGAAGCAGGCAGACAGTGACAGGTGAGCACTGTGAGGCAGTGGTAGCTGACCAGCAGGACAAGATGATCTCTCCTACTGGTGAAGTAAACCTGTAGCACTCACAAAGGTAAAAGAAAAGGTACCCCTGACCATTAGGTCCAGTTGTGGATGACTCTGGGGTTGCAGCATTCATCTCGCTCTATAGGCTGAGGGAGCTGGTGTTTGTCTGCAGATAGTTTTTCTAGGTCATGTGGCCAGCATGACTAAGCCGCTTCTGGCGAACCAGAGCAATGCACAGAAATGCTATTTACCTTCCCGCTGGAGCGGTACCTATTTATCTACTTGCACTTTGACGTGCTTTTGAACTGCTAGGTTGGCAGGAGCAGGGACTGAGCAACGGGAGCTCACCCCGTCGCGGGGATTCGAACCACCAACCTTCTGCTCGGCAAGTCCTAGGCTCAGTGGTTTAGACCACAGCACCACCCATACCACTCATACCATACACCAATCAGGTTGATCTCATAATTCGTAACTGCAGCCTCCCCCCCAGGTGCAAGCCTGAGCAGCATGTATGGAGGTCCTGGGCTGCGCAAATGACCAGATCCCCCCTTCTCGGCCTCACTGATGTGATCCAAAGGAAAGGAAAGCAATACATTTGGCACCAGCTTGGCTGCAGGAGGTGTACAAGGTAGTCTTTTCCTTTCCTGAAGATTTAACCTTACTATTTGATACCTAAGACTGGGAAGGTTCTACATTTGTTGCTGTTCTGAAAATGGTAGCTCAAAATTTATAAACGATTCTACAGCTGAAAAGGAGAACCCCCAGTTACACAGCATGAACACTGTAACAGGTTTTGGGATGAGCAACGTAGCCCATTGCATGTTTATTGAGTTTAATGGGAGCTTACTCTCAAGTAAGTGTGTTTTAGGATGACAGCTTTGGAACATCTTGACTATATAGCAAGAAACAGAAGCATGAGGCACGATGCCACAAATCCTTGACTTTCCACTCCACCTGTAGCACTGGCTTGATAGGTAGGAATCTGCTTAAGGTAAACATCATCACTGTCAGGGAACTGACATCAGAGCGAGAGGCGAAGGGGAGGCTCCCAGATTATGCTGACGAAGGACCCAGCAGCAGGGGGAGAAACAGCTCAGTGGAGGGGGAAGCTAATCAGCGCAACACCAGGGATAAAGGGAGGCAGACGGGGGAATTGGAGAGAGGGCTCAGGGACTCTTCACTGGACATCAGTGAGGAGAGCCCAGGTCCTCCGCTACCCACGCCTTCCCTGCGCAGAAGACTCCCGCACAGTGAGAGGAGGAGGAGACTGGGTGTCAAACAACTTTTATGTTGGAAGAGGTTCAAGAAACGCCCACTGATGGATTTTGCCAGCGACTGAGGCAGCCACGATGAGCAAGGGCTGTGCAGTCAGAAAGGTTTAACAAGGCAAATTAGCCTAGAGAGGCACCAGTTTACGCACGAGTAACTCATAGCCATTACAATCACCTTCTGATGTCTGAATATCGAATTGTTGTTAGAGGCTCAGGGGCACACTTGGTAAGATGGTTTGCTGCCATATATTGATCAAGAGAGAAAAACAATGCATATCCTTGTTGGAGGTGGTGAAGGAAGGACTGTGAAGGGGCTGAGATTGCAGTGTGTAAGAATAGCCCCATGGATGGATATGGGCTGGTGACATCAGCATGCGGCTCTGACTGGTAGACATGGAGGACACTTCTTCTCCTCCTCCTTCCTTGATTGGCCTTCAATCCTTGCATGATATTCACCAGTGAATCATCTCACCAGCTCTTGCTGCAGGGTGTAGGAAAAGGATACTCAACTCTACTCCAGTAATTGAGCAACATCTTGTAGAATATCCAGAAATTGGGTCTTTCTATTTCTGGAGCAGGGTAGGGTTGACCATTACAGACATAGAATACCATTGCAAGCACGTTGGGCCTCTGTACAGTACATCCATGGCTCTTGCTTTCCCTTCCACCTTGCCAGCTGCTTGCCTGGCACACTGGCTATGACTGCAAATAATCAAATTACTGAATGGTAATATCACATACCCATTGGACTTGACAAATGCCAACCTGAAATGGATCCCAGTTCAAAACTCTGATTCAGAGTAAAACCAGCCCATTTCCTCCTCCTGTACGCTCTTCTGGGGGGGCTTTTCCAACCCTCCCAGAGCCAATTGGAGGGGCATGGAGGGAAGAGGGAGGGAAGCCCCATTGTGCAAGCAGAAGTCCTTCCTCAGGGCTTTTGCTGATTGGGGCTCATTTGATGAATCCCCCCGCAGTTCAATTCAATGTGTCATTACACTATTTGCTCCAGAACTACTACATGTCTTTGCGAAGGCAACTGCAGAGAGGATTTGCTCTCTCTTTTACTGACCCAGAACAGCTTCACAACCAGTTTGTATTTTGACACATGTACGTAAACCTAATATGAGAAGGGGAAATTGGAGTCCTTGAGATCAGAATTCTATTGAATCTCAGCCAACACTTAGTCGCACTTGAAGTCCTACAAAACAGGTGTGAATCTGTGCAAACTGACACGATCCCATAACCCAAAATCTCAAAGGGCTCATGGAAAAAGTCCAGACCATGGGAAAAAGTCACACTTTATAACTCCCCCCTACCCACCCCACTGATCCAAGACTGCACATAGACATACGGAGATATATGCAAATTGAATCTAAAACAAACCTCTAAACTGTTCTTGGTAGTGATAGACACAGTCACAGGGGAATAAGATAAATTACAGGAGTCAGATAGTACTTTTTATTTATAGACATAAAGCACATCACATCCCACTCCCTCCAACAAATTAAAGCAGGAGTTTGATTGGCCCAAGACCAATGAGGTAATAGCAGAGACAGAGAATGGCTGATGTCCAGACAGGTTCACACAGGCAAACAACCTGCAAGAATCATAAGAAGAATATTGTGTAAAACAGCACCCAACAGAAATTATCCGTGAATCCAAATGAACCCTGTGCTTGTTCACAGAGTCATAGAATCACAGAATCACAGAATTATAGAGTTGGAAGGGATCCTGAGGGCCATCTAGTCCAACCCCCTGCAATGAAGGAATCTCAACTGAAGCATAAATGACAGCTAGACATCCAACCTCTGCTTAAAAACCACCAATGAAGGAAGAGTTCACCTTCTTATGGAGTCCGTTCCACTGTCAAACAACTTGCATTTGTAAATATTGTTGCAAATAAAACAGCAGCAGAAATGCCATTGATTTCATTTAAAGTTTTTCTGGGCTGGTGGGCCTTGCTGTTTCTGCTGTTTCCTAGCACCGAATTCCGTATTTCTGCTAAGGATGCTCAGAAGATAGCCCTCAGTCAGTAGCTGCCCTGATAACAGAAAATGAATGAGTTATTCTGGATTGTTCTCCCTAAGTAGGGGAAGCAATGCTCACAATACCATTTTTCATGAGTGAATTGGTTTTAAGTTGCTATCACATATAAAAATTGCATTTAAAATATCCTGGTATTTAAAAGGTTATGGAGCAAAATGTTATGTACTGAAGTTCTCACCCTGGGCCAGCAGGGGGATACTATAGATAGTTATGCAAATGAAGGATCGAAAGTGACGTTCAGTGATTGGATAGTTTTAGAAAGTTGCTACAGTAACATTGTACTGGAGCTCTATATAAGCAGGCTGACTGAGCCCTTCAGTTCAGTTCTGTTCTGGCCTCTGAATAAAGAAGAGCTGTTTGAGGAATCGCTGTGTCGTCTGATATGTTCACCCACAACTTAACACAAAATATTAATCTCCTGCCAACAAACCTGTTTAAAGTTGGTCATAGAGTGATCTTAAAACAGGACCATGAAATTCTGAATGTGAAGATCACTGGCAATGTACAGAAAGTTATGCAAGACAGAAAAAGTGAACCCAAAGCATTGCTTTGCTTGCCATATAGCAACATTCATGAGTGTTGTACTTCACAAAGCACCAGCAGACGCATAGTGTAAAAAAAGCCCCAAAAAGAAGAGGAAAGGGCAGAGTTCACATACTCAGTAGTATCCTAGAGAAGGCAGTATCAGACACAGAAATGCTTGCAAACCTCTCCTCCCTGCTTCCCAAATTGCCAGTCGGTCGTGGTTCTTTTATCTTTTTTACAGCAGCACAGAAATAAACACATGGAAAATCATCAGGGAGTAAATTGTGACTTCAGTTATTATAGCTTATTTGGGTATAATAAAACTGACCAAGCATATTCTAGACACTGGTTGGATCCAGATTTGCTGGAAAATTCCATTGGAGGGAGAGGGAGAGATGGTTTTTGCTCATCACTTCTTCCCTCTGTAGCCCCTTGAATCATTGAAAATATTGTTTTGCAGCACCTCCAATCTCTGTCAAATGGTAGCAAGATTCCAGGGGGTTCCAGGTGATCACCCACGCTTGGAAAATCAAGGCAAAGTGGGGTCTGCAGTATCTTAGAAATATGGTTTCTTCACACATATTTAACCTGAAGCCTTCTGCCTAATTTCCTCCTCCTTGTTCCCAGAACACCTTGCCAAAAACCTCCGTGTAAAAGGACAGTGTTTTCCTGTGTGACATCACATCCATGTTGCCCTGGCAACCTGCCCCTTGGTTACTAGTAGAGTCTTTTGTCTTGTAAATGGCGTTTGCAATGGGTTAGTGGCAGGGCCATCATTGCAGAAAAACCAGCCAGTCCACTCACCTTAATTATCAAAGATCTGGTGAAACCCCAGCACCTGAGAATCTGGTGAGGGAAATCTGGCACTGGGGGATTCCTGCTCCGCCACTAACCTATAACACTATGCTACAGAGGATGGGGAGCGAGAGTGTGGGAGCAGGCTGTAAAGGGAAGGTGGAATTGGCCAAAATCGCCTTGACCTTCGTCAAGTGGGAGACTCCTCTAGAAGTCCCTTCCACTTGTGTTGCTGCAAGGGACTTCTGTGTGTGCGCACAACTCTGCACAATGCATTTGATATGTTTTTGCACATCTTGCAGGATACATTACTACAATACAGTCATACCTCGGGTTACAGATGCTTCAGGTTGCGTTTTTTCGAGTTATGGACTGCCGAAATCCGGAAGTACCGGAACGGGTTACTTCCGGGTTTAGGGCGGTCACTTCCAGGTTTCAGCGGTCTGGGTTTCAGCAGCTAGATTGCACTTTGTGCATGCACAGAAGTGCCGAATTGCAACCCCCGCGTGCACATACGTGCCGTTGAGGGTTGCGAACGCTGCGGGTTGTGAACATGCATCCCGCACGGATCCCGTTCGCAACCCGAGCGTCTGCTGTAGTCATAATGAAGAGGGAGAAACAAAAAATTAAGTTGAATGGGTTTCAGAGACTGGGTTTCGCCTTAGCAACTTCTGTTTTTTTTTAGTACCACAGCACAGACTTGAATTAGGTGAAGTAATATTGAACGACATTTTGTGTTTGTGTGTTTGTGTGCAGAGTATTTTTCCCTCTCCACCGAGATATGGACTGTCAGGCTTGAAAGAAAAAGGTGGTGCTAAGCCTAGTCTCAGAAACCTGCCTAACTATAGCAATACTTCCCCTCCCTGCTCCCATTCCACTGTGGCTGTTGTGGCAAAGGAAGCTGGAAGACATCCTGCAAAGTCATGAACGCACAGGGCACTTCTGCACAAGAAACAGAAATGTCTCCACTCCATCACTGCAACATAGTGGCCAGGAGTTGTCTACTCTGGAAGTCATCAATGCATGGAGTGCCACCTTCTAAGCACAAGAGGGTGGGACGTGGGTGGCGCTGTGGGTTAAACCACAGAGCCTAGGACTTGCCAATCAGAAGGTCGGCGGTTCAAATCCCCGCGACGGGGTGAGCTCCCATTGCTCGGTCCCTGCTCCTGCCAACCTAGCAGTTCGAAAGCACGTCAAAGTGCAAGTAGATAAATAGGTACCACTCCGGCAGGAAGGTAAACGGCGTTTCCGTGCGCTGCTCTGGTTCGCCAGAAGCGGTTTAGTTATGCTGGCCACATGACCCGGAAGCTGTATGCCAGCTCCCTCGGCCAATAAAGCGAGATGAGCACCGCAACCCCAGAGTCGGTCACGACTGGTCCTAATGGTCAGGGGTGCCTTTACCTTTAAGCACAAGAGATGGCAGCTATACATTTCTCTTCCTCCCCAGCTTCCTGCTTTGACTTCATCTCAGAGTAATATTATATGGTTTCCCTGGGACAGTTGGAAAACTGATAGGAAACCACTTAATAAATGGGGGGGGGAATCATCTGTGGAAGTACCTTAAGTGTGGCTGATTTAGACTTGGGGAGTGTCAGGACTAAAGAAAGTCTGTCACTATAGGCTGATTGGATGGGACCATGTAGTACACACTGAGTTCCTTGGAGGAAGAACAAGTTATCAGTATGATAGTTAATTGGTAACAAAATGTTTTGGGAGTTCTGTTCTAGAGATTTTGAACGACTGTGAAATACTGAACCCTTGGAAAGCTGACAAGAAAGTGTGGAGGTAAAGAAGCTATTTTTGGGCTCTCTTTGCCTAATAAAAAGCATCTCTTTCTTTAAGTGAACAATTACTGGCTGTTTTATCATTTGACATTATTCCAATTCGGTTCGACATGCTATTTACATTCCCATGCTGGGTGAAAATCTGAACATCAAGGCCTCATTGCAGATGAAGAATATAATACTCAAAGTTCTTTGGGGGGGGGTCAGGATGTGTAAGTTTCACTCATGTCTGCTTAATCTCTCAGTGTTCTGCAAGCCAGTTACACCAAATGCCGACAACATTTAATATTTAATTGTCAGGTTCTTCTCGTTGCATAACAAAAGCTGGGCCTAATCCTTCTCATTTTATCTGACGATTGTGAAAATCCAACACAGATTGGTATTACTGACACATTCCCTCCTTTCCTCCTCATTACTATGGCCAAATGGCACTTAGCCTAAAGTAGAGTCTGTTGGCTTGCTTTTTGCCTGTTAAGGGTTGAAAGCAGGAGGAGCCAAAACGGTGCCTTCCAGACAGAAGCAGCAGCCATGGCGAGTTGGTATCATGAGCTGCAGCAATGCAGCTCTGCAGCTGTGACCTCCTGTGCTGGCCATTTATGACTCCAGATATTGTTGGCTTACAACTCCCTACAGACCTGGCCGCATACAGGCCAGCTATTAGAATGGGAGACAAAAGATGAAGAGGTAAAATCAGTCATGATTAAATGGGCACAAGATGTAGGCCACAACATTATGATGGAAGACTGGGAAAAGTTATGGAAAACTGAGGAGAATTATATAAAGATGATGTTGAAGGAGAATTATATAAAGGAGAATTATATAAAGATGATGTATAGATGGTATATGACACCAGTGCAGTTAGGGAAAATGTACAAAACTAATTGAAATATATGTTGGAAGTGTAAGGAAAAGGAGGGGACATTTTAGCATATGTGGTGGGATTGTAATGTAATTAATTTTTTTGGAGAAATGATATACAATGAATTGAAGAAAATGTTCCACTTAACATTTGTTTAAAAACCCGAAGCATTTTTGTTAGGGATCGTACGGAAAGACCTGCCAAAAAAGCTGAAAAACATCTTCATGTATGTGACAACGGCCGCAAGAGTCTTAATAGCACAAGGATGGAAGACTGAAGAAATTCCAACTAAAGAATCATGGCAAGAGAAACTGATGGATTATGCAGAACTGGCAAAATTGACACATAAGCTATGGGACAAGGACAACTGTGACTTCAAAGATGAATGGGAACCCTTTACAAAGTACTTGCAGATGGAACAAAGTGAACTGGACTCTTCGGCAGGTTTTGAATAAACACTCACAAACTCTTTATTGACAATAATCAGTTAGATAATTTAAGGATTTATACAACTTTGTAACATGCAGAGAATATCATTCATAGAGAAACCAAAGATTGGTCCTGAGGGAAGTCAAGGGGGCGGGGGCAGGTGGGCTCTTTATGGGAGGGAGGAAAATGGGGAAAAATTAAGGATGACATGTTTTTGGATAATATGTTTTGTTTAAATTTCTAATAAAAAAAATATTAAAAAAAACAACAACTCCCTACAGACCCAGAAGTATGACCAATAGTGAAGGATGATGGGAGGATTCAAACGACTTCTGTAGGACACCACAATGGTTGCCATGATTTAAAGCAGACATAGGCAAAGCCGGCCCTCCAGATGTTTTGGGACTACAACTCCCATCATCCCTGACCACTGGTCCTGTTAGCTAGGGATCATGGGAGTTGTAGTCCCAAAACATCTGGAGGGCCGAGTTTGCCTATGCCTGATTTAAAGGTTATTGTGCAGGTTTTTATTCTCTTCAGTTTTTGCCCATCTGTAAAAGATTGCCAGTGGCTTTTTTCCTGAGTAATAATAATAATAATAATAAATTTTATTTATATCCCGCCCTCCCCAACCGAAGCCGGGCTCAGGGCGGCTAACAACACTAAAATAGTGCAACATTATAAAAACATCATAAAAATTAATTAAAATCAGAATTGATGGCAACCATAAACTAAAGTATTGTAAAGATTGCCAAAGGAGGGAGTCAGGCTGTGCCCTAACCAAAGGCCTGGTGGAACAGCTCTGTCTTGCAGGCCCTGCGGAAAGATGTCAAGTCCTGCAGGGCCCTTGTCTCTTGTGACAGAGCGTTCCACCAGGTTGGAGCTGCAGCCGAAAAAGCCCTGGCTCTAGTTGAGGCCAGCCTAACCTCTCTGAGGCCTGGGACCTTCAAGATGTTTTTATTTGAGGACCCTAAGTTCCTCTGTGGGGCATACCAGGAGAGGCGGTCCCGTAGATACGAGGGTCCTAGGCCGTATAGGGCTTTGAAGGTTAAAACCAGCACCTTAAACCTGATCCTGTACTCCACCGGGAGCCAGTGCAGATGGTATAGCACCGGATGAATGTGATCTCGCAGCGAGGACCCCGTAAGGAGTCTCGCTGCGGCATTCTGCACCCGCTGGAGTTTCTGGGTCAGTCTCAAGGGCAGCCCCACGTAGAGCGAGTTCCAATAATCCAGTCTGGAGGTGACCGTCGCATGGATCACAGTGGCTAGGTCAGGGCGAGAGAGGTAAGGGGCCAACTGAGCACAGAAACTTCCCTTTATCTGCTTTTTTATGCTCAGTCAGTTGTTACTACTACTACTACTTATTTATATGCTGGTCATCAAACTGGGTTAACCCAGCCACTCTGGGTGGATCTCAACAAAAAATAGTAAAAACACAATACAACATCGAAGACTTCCCTGAGCAGATGTGTGGATATTTCTCTTTATCCGTCCATTACGTCCTTGAGTTTTGCGCAAGCAATGTTTTGAAAGAAATGAAAAGGTTCCCAGAAATCCTACTTCTGTGATGTAAGAACATTGCTAGAACATTGTCGTTTTTTAAGAGCCAAGTCCGGTATGTCTTCACTTCAGAGTACATCCTACTAAATTTGATAGGATTTATTTCTAAGGAAGTGGGCTAACGGTGGCAGATGTGCAGCAGCATATTGGCTTGGAAATAAATCATGTTGTGTTCAGTAGGACTTATTTCTGTTGGGATACTGCCAGGGAGACAAAGTCCATCATGGCCCTAAGCTGTCTGCCGGACGATCCATCGATCTCCCGTAGGCACGCAGTATCAGCAATTAGCGACATGAGTTTCTAGAAAATATCTTGCCACATTCCAGAGCTCATGCACACTCTTATCAGCAGATAATTGACAGCAGAAGTCGCACTCAGGAGAGCATTATTTACAAGCTTTATTCAGCGTTGATCAGAACAGAGAAAGACATGACTGCCTGCGTCAGTGTCTCCGAACAGAGAGAGAACGAAAGCAATAGATAACATAAACATCCTGTGAACAGGACATGCGCAGGCTGTGACACAAACATCCTGCTCCCTTTTAAGGTGGAACGGAAATATCCTAACAATTTCCAAGTGTGCACAACTAGCAGGTTGTGAGGCAGTAATCTCCAATATTCTGAGTAAGCATGCCTAGGACTGGGCTGTGCTAATGGACTTGCATTTTAACTTCAATGACCATATACTGATGCCTCACAGCTCTAAAGAGAAAGCTCAAACCACACAGTTTCTTTGTTTTCCCATCAGTATCCAAGAGGTCACTGTTAGTTACCATTTTAATGTCCCTTGATTAAATACTAAGTGATTGTCTTGTAATTATGTGTATTCAGTGGAAAAAACAATAGACATGTTCAATCAGGAATATGGCTTTTTATTGCATTGGGTTTAATGAAGTTGCTGCAGAATAAAGAATAATGAATAAAGCTGTTTTCTTTAAAAAAAAAAAAAGAACCCATCAAAATAGCAAAACAAGTATTCTTAGAAAACCAGTGAGTATGGATGGCATATGTAACCTGATGAACTTACTTGGAGAGTTTGATGGGTGATCTAAGAAGTAAACGGCACTTTGCTTGAAGAGCTCAACTGTTGATCAAAAAGAGTAAATTATTTAAGTGGATGTTGCAGTCCTGGAACATGTGGAAGCAGCTGGAGTGTCATGTGTCACAGCCTCTGTGTGCTGCCAGCTGGAAGCAGTGCAAAGTCAGAGCAAGCCAAACAATTACTGTTATTCATAACAGGGAACGAGCATTCAAAACACGCAGGCTTCGCTTTAGGGAAGAGGTTTGCACTCAGAAGGTACCCGGCACTGAACTTGCCGTTGAATTGCATATCTGTGTGTGCCAGGCAAATTATGCTAAATTGTCCCCACAGCAGCAACGGCAGAGTGGAGTGGGTTGAATGGAGTGCTGGGCTTGGGCTAAGGCAGGGCTGGTGAATGTCCCAGGAGCGGCATTCCCTTGAGGGCAATGTTCTGGGGGGCCACATGCTAGGACTGGATGGGGCCAGAGTCAAAGTGGGCACAGCAAGGTGGTTACGTTCCAGCCATGCAAAGGTCAGAGTTCTCTATCCCCTCCTCCATCCTCTCTACAAGCAAGAGAAGAAGAAGAAGAAGAGTTTGGATTTGATATCCCGCCTTTCACTCCCCTTCAGGAGTCTCAAAGCGGCTAACAATCTCCTTTCCCTTCCTCCCCCACAACAAACACTCTGTGAGGTGAGTGGGGTTGAGAGACTTCAGAGAAGTGTGACTGGCCCAAGGTCACCCAGCAGCTGCATGTGGAGGAGCGGAGACGTGAACCCGGTTACCCAGATTACGTGACTACCGCTCTTAACCACTACACCACACTGGCTCTGTTAAGAGGCATGGCAACTGTTAAGCATTCAAGAAGGGATATGAGCTAGGCAGTGAGGGCCATGGCCTAGGGAGAAAGAGATGCTCAGAGGGCCATGCTTGACTCCGGGCCTGAGATTTCCACCCCTGGTCCTGGGAGACCTAAGTTCAAATTCCTGCTCAGCCACGATGCTCACCCGCCTTGGACTATCTCCCAGGTGTAGCTAAACTGACAAGAGTTGTTGTGAAGATACAGTGGGATAATTCCACCATGCAAATTGCCCTGAAAGATGTGCAACAAATGTGGCATGATTTAGGCTACATGGGCTCATGGTAAAGGGCAGGATCCTACCAAAGGTAAGTGTTAAATGAGAGGGCTAAGCCTGTGTCCCATGGGTGCTAATAGGAGTATTTTGTGAATCGCTGTGCTGCTACTCAGATGACAGTGGAATATAAATATTTTTAAATAAATAAAGTACTTAACTTTGACCTAAGAGTGCCCACATGCACATGCATGTACACACACACACACACACACAGAGACACACACACTTAGGCAAACTAAGCATTGGGATACAGTGCATGCTGTTAACAACATTATTCCAAGCAATGTCTTCAAAGGGGTTTGGGTTTTTATATCTGGCACAAGACAATTCCAGTTGAATGCATTTAAGCCTCATGATCATCAATAGGTGCTAAGTACATGTTCAAACATTTAAATCCTGGATTTAGCTGACTTATGCATGGTTAGCTTTCTCCAGCTTGCACTCTTACAGTCTTAGGGTCAAACTGAGTATTGCATTCAACAAACACTTAAAAAGAGGGTAATGATTACTGGGATAGTAACAGGCAGTCAAAGGAAGTTTATCTCTTTGCTCTCCTGCAATGGGCATCCATAGGGCATCTACTGCCAATGCAAACGAAAGATTCAAAAGCGCAATTTTCAACAAGATTGTTGCAGGGCAAACTCCTTTTGCCTGTCTGCTGCTATCCCAGTAATTATTAGCTCCGTTCCAACAGCTGTTATTAGGATTTATTTATTTATTTATTTATTTAAAAAGATGCATTAAACAGCACATCTAGTTTGGCCTTCTGCCATGTGCACAAAACATTTAGCAAGTACTTTAGAGAGAGTTCCATGACTTGCATTCCAGAGGCTTATCTGCAGATTTGTACATTGGCGAAGTCTCACTGTAATCTAGATCAAGGATGGCCAATGCCGGTTTTCTTGGGGTCACTGACTGTTCGGTGTTGAGGAACCCTTTTCAGACAGAGGGTTGCATTCGCATCTGAGCAACCTTCTGAGATCCATCTGCCAGTGTGGCGAAGAAGCAAAGGCAAAGTTCACCTTTGCACAGTAGGCCAGTACCCCCCTCGCCACCTTCTCTCTCCTCCATGTGTGGATCCACGAGGCATGATCACTGTTCAAGAGCACATTCCACTTAGGCAAGAGGGTATGAAGTAAGGCTGCTGAGGGTGTGGTCTGAAGAGAGGGGACTGGTCTGAGGAGACTGGTGTGACCTGAGGAAAGTCCTAGGGGCCAGATGTAGGGGTCTGGAGAGCCACATGAGCCCACCAGGCCTGAGGTTTTCCACCCCTAGCCTAGACAGCAGCCCAGGGGCTGGGTGTCAGGAGTTTCATTCTCTCTTGTGCTGCAGGATATGTGACTACTAGATCACATGCTCTGTGTGTTGACATTCCATTCTTTGGAAGCGTGGGAACGGAAGGAACTGTACGCCACTTCCGTCTTCTTTGTTCTGTTGTTGTGCTCTCTCGGCGGAGAAGAGACACGCCATGATTACTCTGTTCCTTATTTTGATCCTGTAAATAAATCACTAAACCCAGATGCTACATATCCTCAGTCTCAGCTTCTGCAAAGTTCTGCTGCTTGCTTGAATCTTTCGTTTTTGTGCATGCACAAAGTCCAACAGTTAACAAGGCAGTTTCTGTATGCGCTGTAGAGGGAAGTGAGAGGCAGATGGGGCTCATCAACCTGGGAAGTTAACCCATCTTATGCTTAGCATCTGTCTGTCTCAAGAAACAATGAAGGACGTCTTTGGGGGGTGAAGTCAAACTGCTCCATTAGCAGCACCAAAGTGACGTCCATGGGGTGCAAGCCTGGCCAGTGTGTCTAGAGGTCCTGGGTTGCCCAGGCAACAAGACCCCCCTCTCGGCCTCACTGATGTGGTCCAAAGGAAAGCAGAGCAATATGTTTGGCATCAGCTTGGCTGCAGAAATTGCTAGAAGGAGGTGTACAAGGCACCTTCCAACCGCCTAACGGACTCCGCTCTGGATTTGTGTAGGATTCACTCTACGTGGCCTTTTCTTCTCCCGAAGATACCGTATTTCGCAAGGCACCAGAGGTTTAGGATCAGAGTTTTCATTCTCATAGATGGGCTGCCTTCCCAGGCTGACAAACTCTGTTTTAAAGACATCAACTTTAAAGAGATAATACTGTTCTACTATCGTTATGGGAAACTGTAAAATTTGAAGCATTTTTATAAATACTTTATAGATTTAGTAATAGAGAATTGAACTAAATGTATACAGCTGCCTGAAAAAAAATCTACATTTGAGATCTTTTATGTGGCAATCTTTACAATCTTCAGCTAGCTTAAATTGGCACAACTCCATTCTGGTTAACAGAGTTATGCTAAATTTCACCAGCTGGGGATCTGGCCTTAATGTTAAAAACCAACCAACCCACAGTCATTCAAAATTGAATCAATATTTGTATCAGTTCAAAATGCTCACTTTATTTTTTTTAATTCCTTAGCTGTTACTTCTTTAAAAATAAAAAAGCTTGTATAAATGTTCTAAATCTAGGTACAATCAACATGTCAGGGCAGGATTGTGATCATACATGGGGCCTACACACGTGTCAGGGAACTGACATCGGAGCGAGAGGCGAAGGGGAGGCTCCCAGATGATGCTGGCGAAGGACCCAGCAGCAGGGGGAGAAACAGCTCAGTAGAGGGGGAAGCCAATCAGCGCAACACCAGGGATAAAGGGGGGCAGACGGGGGAATTGGAGAGAGGGCTCAGGGACTCTTCACTGGACATCAGTGAGGAGAGCCCAGGTCCTCCGCTACCCACGCCTTCCCTGCGCAGAAGACTCCCGCACAGTGAGAGGAGGAGGAGACTGGGTGTCAAACAACTTTTATGTTGGAAGAGGTTCAAGAAACGCCCACTGACGGATTCTGCCAGTGACTGAGGCAGCCACCATGAGAAGGGGCTGTGCAGTCTGAAAGGTTTAACAAGGCAAATTAACCGAGAAAGGCACCAGTTTACGCACGAGTAACTCATACCTATTACAACACGTCTGCACAATTGAGTCCAACATACAAGAAAATGGGGAGCCCTTGCAGAAGTCTGCACAAATGTAAGTGCACGTGTCCTTTGGGCTTTGTATCCCAAATCAACTCATGGCCCCTGGGAAATCAAGGTCTGTCACTGCAGTCTCGCTCTATGAACCCATTATTCTTGGATGCAGAATGTGTGTGTACAGTGCTTGTGTTTCCATATGGACAACATCATGGAGACATGATCTTGAGAAAACTACTATACTTTATGAACTCATGACACTGAGGAGGTTTTTGCCAAATTTGTGCTGTGGTGGTGGTGGATGGCTACCAGCTTAAGGGTTCCCCTTTCTCTCTCTTTTGTTTACTGCTAGTCTGAAAGAATTCTGGGGAAATGAAGATGGCATGCAGCTACTCAAACGAAGCCCTGGCCTGGCCTGGACTATTACATAGCTTTAGAGGCAAAAGTCCCCAAGGCAAAGGCAAGGAGGAAACAGCCATGGCTTGCTTTTATCTACAGTAGCGCTGCTTAAATGATGTCTGCTATTATGAAATGTATGCTTCCAATTTCACTTTTGATGTGTAGATCAAGCAAAAGATACCCACACAATTTCCACGTCTTTTGTAAACAATCTTTCTGCAGAGCAGCATCTCTTCTGTATTCGGAAGCAGACTACTGAATGTGTGACAGAATACCAGATGAGTTCAAGTCTGCTTTTGGGTTAAATATACGAGTAGTAGCTAGAGCTCTGTAGAACACATTCACAGTGTGACACAACAAGTCCCAGGACTGGTAGTAACGCAGCCAACTCGGAAGCCAAGGAACAGAAAATTATGACTATCATTTGCCTCCACAAGGAGCTTTTAAAACCATTGGGATGTGCATCACAATCCAGCGAGAGCTATCTGCACATGCAGCTGTTACACAGATGCATATCTAGTTGCACATTGCGATGTTCCTCTAGTCCCCAGTGAATTTGATAGATGTGTCTAATGTGAAAGAGAATGCCTATCTCCATCTGGGATTCGCTAGTCAAATGCAACATAGCACAATTAGTGCTGGAACAGGGCTGTGATGTTTCAAAGGTGGCAAACAGTTATTTAATTGTTTCTTTTTTCTTTTGCAAAGTGGGCATATGTCAGGTTTATATTTAGTTATTAATTTCGCTCCGGCCATCAAACAATGTGGCCCAGTTTATCCTCAGGTTTTATCTTCTACCCCATTCACCTACCCCTGCTTAGGAATTAAAAAAATATTATTTAAAACTCATATTTTTGTCATTTTGTCACCCCCTTCAGTAATGACACCCGGGGCGGTCCACCCCCCGCACCCCTCTTCCTCCGCCACTGGGCTTGAATCCATGTCCCTGAGATTAAGCGTCTCATGCTCTACCAACGGAGCTATCCCAGCTCACATTCCATTCCATGTTGCAGTCCTAAGAAACCCATAGCTTGCCTTTTCGCATTCTTGCTCCAACTTGCATCCACCAGCCACTTGGTTCTTCAGGTCAGGCAGACTGCAGCTCAGGTGAAGCTTCAGCAGTGAAGCAGCTCAAACTGGGAACTGAGAAGGTTACATCCCTTCTTGGCTCACAGTCAAACCCTGGTCCACACAGGCATAGCTGCCAACTTTTCCCTTTTCTTGCGAGGAATCCTATTCGGAATAAGGGAATTTCCATTAATAAAAGGGAAACGTTGACAGCTATGCACACAGGTGTTTCCATGCACTTTCATTTCCTCCCAAGTAGCCAGGCTCCTTTCTGAGGAGAATGATCATAGGGGCACTGGCACTGCAACTCCGAAGGTGGAGGCACCAGGGGAGAGATCGTGGCCATTGTATTTGCTCTGTATTATCTGCCCTGTTGGATGATGGTGAGAAATGAAAAAGCAGAATGTACAAAATGGCGTGTCGATTCAGTCTGCCGTTCTCAAAGTGCCACAGATCTCTGGCAAAGGAAAGTAGGTTCCGGCATAATTTTCTCCTCCAACTGCAGTTGAAACCCCTGCTGAGTCTGTTTATGACAGCATAATCCTCTCCAAAATTTGTTATGACAAGTGCTATTTTTCTTTTCCTTTTTCTTTTAAAAAAACCTCAGAGTTCTACCCATGGTAGAGATATTTGATAGCAGAATTATCTGAAGTGTTACAAGTGGTCCCTATTTGAATAGTCATTTCATGAAAGCTTTTATATATCCCTCAGATTTTTCCTCCGCCGCCCCACTTTTTGGGAGCTTTATTATTTTGGTTTTTTAATGACAACAAAAGGCAAAAAAAAAAAAAAAATCAAAATGGAAACACTTTTACATAGGTTTATTTATCATTTACACAACACTTGCAACTTGTAAAGCACTTCAGCACTGATTCGCATTTTTGTTTGTTTCCTTTCCTCTTAAACAAGTGATGAAGGGCAGCCTATAAATTACAAAAATACAAATCTCATCACTATAAGCACTATTTTTAGGTTCCATTTGTGTGGTTGGGGGAGGCTGAACTGTGTTCAGTGTGTTTGTGTGTATGCGGGAGAAAGATTAATCATGATTTCAAGAGTACATAAACCAGAGCTATTATTTTTAAAGCAGTGTATTTTAAAAGCACAAGTTTGCTTATTTTCTATGCTAACTATAGCAGGGTTACCAAAAAGAAAAGGAAACAAAACCCAGAAACCTGCCACCCATAAAATAAAGGCTCTATCATAATAGAGTACAGGGCCAGCTGAATGTTTGTAGCTATAGTCATCCTGTGCCAAATGAGACATGACACGGAATAACAGATTGAGGTTGAATCCTGACAAGACAGAAGTACTGTTTTTGGGGGACAGGAGGCGGGCAGGTGTGGAGGATTCCCTGGTCTTGAATGGAGTAACTGTGCCCCTGAAGGACCAGGTGCGCAGCCTGGGAGTCATTTTGGACTCACAGCTGTCCATGGAGGCACAGGTCAAATCTGTGTCCAGGGCAGCTGTTTACCTGTTATTTATGTCTTGTTTTTATCTGTATGGGCCTATGGCCGTAATAAATTATTATTATTATTATTATTATTATTATTATTATTACCAGCTCCATCTGATACGCAGGCTGAGACCCTATCTGCCTGCGGACTGCCTCGCCAGAGTGGTGCATGCTCTGGTTATCTCCCGCCTGGATTACTGCAATGCGCTCTACGTGGGGCTACCTTTGAAGGTGACCCAGAAACTATAGGAAAAGTTTGAATAAGGTTACGCTTTGCAGTTCTTTCATGAGACATTATATTTAATATGGCCCAACCCTTCCTACAAGGAGAGGAATTATGGTCAGACATGAGTGTGGATCCCTCCTGATTGATCTCCCTGTTTGCTCACCATGCACTGAGCTCATTCTAGCAGGCTTTTGCGTCTTGAATGCTTGTTCACCAAGCAAGTCAAGGGTTGACAGCAGCTAGTGAGGTCATTGAGAAGTCTAGCCAAGGCCTGTATGCCATTACAATGAAGTAATAATGTATTTATAACACACCTAACCACTGATGGCTTCTATTCCTGCTGGGTTTCCCTCCATCCCCTGCATTTGCACAGATGTTTTCTGAAAAACGGGAGAAACTGGCCTCCAGGAAGGACCGTGTGGAAAACAAGCCGTGTCTGTTGATTCTGGCTGGCTTCTATAACGATAGTTGTTAGCACACAGGATTTATGTTTCAAATATCATTTTAATTTCTCAGGCTGCCTTTCTTAACCAGAAAATGTTAATTCAACAGTGCAGTATAAACGCTGTAGCTCCTTTAAAATATATATATATATATATAGCAACTGTTTCCAAGAAAATACATGAGGCAGCAAGTGTGCTTCCTCACCATGGAATTTGTGCTGAAACATATTAAAGAGACATCCTGAAAGAAATTATGTCATTGGGTTATTCATTAATTACTTTCCCCCTACCCTGCCATGCCTAAGAAGGATTAGCCAGGTTCATAGAGGATAATAGGTCAATAGCTATTCACTATGAAGGTCCATAAATAGCAACCTTAAGGTCCATAAATAGCAACACCCTAGTGGTCCCAGGCCCTAAGGAAGTTAGATTGGCTTCAACCAGAGCCAGGGCCTTTTCAACACTGGCTCTGGTTTGGTGGAACGCTCTGTCTCATGAGACCAGGGCCCTGCAGGAACTGATTTCTTTCTGCAGGGCCTGTAAGACAGAGTTGTTCTGCCGGGCCTTTGGCTTGGAGCCAATTTGATTCCCTTCCCCTCTTTCTCTTTCTTTCTCCTTTCTCCTCCTGTGATGAGGCTGCATTTTAATATTTTAATGTTTCAATATTTTAATGTTGTATTTTAATCTTGTTTTTAAGTTGTATTCATTCAACTTGTTTTTATTATTGCTTGTTAGCCACCCTGAGCCTGGCCTTGGCTGGGGAGGGCGGGGTATAAATAAAAATGATGATGATGATGATGATGACGACTGACAGCGCATACGTGCTTACTAAGAAGGAAACCTGATTGAGTCCAATGGGACTTAGAATCACAAAATTGTAGAGTTGGAAGGGACCCCAAGGGTCATCTAATCCAACCCCCTGCAATGCAAGAATCTCAACTGAAGCATCCATGACCAATGGCGACCCAAACTCTGCTTAAAAACCTCCAGGAGAGGAGAGCCCACCAGCTCTCATGGGAGTCCATTCCACTGTTGAACAGCACTTACTCTCAGAAAGTCAGGGTTGGATTTATGTACAGTGGTGCCCCGCAAGACGAATGCCTCGCAAGACGGAAAACTCGCTAGACGAAAGAGTTTTCCGTTTTGGAGGTGCTTTGCAAAACGAATCTCCTATGGGCTTGCTTCGCAAGATGACAATGTCTTGCGAGTTCCTGCTGGTTTTCCCCCCCTCCCCCTTTTTCTAAGCCGCTAAGCCGCTTATCAGCTGATCCGATCAGCAGATAAGCCGCTAAAAGCAGCTAAAAGCAGCTAATAGTGCTAAACCACTTATCAGCTGATCTGATCAGCAGATAAGCCGCTAAAAGCCCCTAATAGCGCTAAACCGCTTATCAGCTGATCCGATCAGCAGATAAGCTGCTAAAAGCCGCTAATAGCGCTAATAGCGCTAAGCCGCTTATCAGCTGATCCGATCAGCAGATAAGTCGCTAAAAGCCTCTAAAAGCCTTTAATAGCGCTAATAGCCCTAATCCGCTAATCCTTCAATGGGCTTGCTTCGCAAGACGAAAAAAACCGCTAGACGAAGAGAATCACAGAACGGATTCTTTTTGTCTTGCGAGGCACCACTGTATGGGCTAAGTAGGCTGAAGCCAAGGGCCTCTCGATCTAGGGGGTCTCGCCATCCTGCCCGCTCCCCAGTGCCACAGACAGTCTTCCCTCTCCCGAAATTGCAAACCCAAGACTTCATGCGAGGGCATTTCTCCCCCATTTCAATGACATTTTGCTTCAAAAGGAAAGGCGGACTTGGACATCGTCTTCCTCCATAATCCTCTAAGGGAGAAGTCACATACTCAACTTGGATACCACCACCTCCCATAATCCTTGGGATATACAGTCAAGTGCACAGCACCCCTCCCTTGAGGGGAACAATGAACATCCATTGATAGGTTTCCTGAGGCCAGGTGTTCCCACAGCCCATCCTGGGGAAGGCCAGAAGGCCAGAATATGCATTGATAGTTTTATTGTTCTTTAGGTGGCGGGTACTTAAGGTGTTGGGAACTTGATCTGATAACCAGGGCAAGTTGATGAACTTGGGTAACCTCACGACTCCCCTCTCTCCTTGTGGCATGATGAAGATGTATCAGTGATGTATCAATGATGGTTCTGGATATGTATTCTGAGAAAGTTCTTCCCGATGTTTATTTGGAATTTCCTTTCTTGTAACTTGAAACCATTGGTTTGGGTCCTACTCTCCAGAGCAGGAGAAAACAAGCGTGCTCCATCTTCCATGAGACAGCCCTTGAGATATTGGAATACGGCTATCACAGCTCCTCTCACTCTCTTATTTTCCAGGCTAAACATACTCAATTCCCTCAACCATTCCTCATGAGACTTGGTTTCCATACCCTTGATCATCTTGGCTGCCCTCCTCCGCATATGTTCCGGCTTGTCAATATCCTTTTTAAGTTGTCATCTAATGTGCTCACCTTGGTCATTCCCAAGCTGGTGCATAAAGGACTGCAGCCTAGATGCTGACCAAAGCCTTTGATATCTCTGTGGACATTCAATTCTAATAAATCCATTTCTTAAATAATAACAATAATTTATACAGTGGTACCTCAGGTTACATACGCTTCAGGTTACATATGCTTCAGGTTACAGACTCCGCTAACCCAGAAATAGTACCTCGGGTTAAGAACTTTGCTTCGGGATGAGAACAGAAATCAGGCTCCGGCAGCACGGCAGCAGTGGGAGGCCCCATTAGCTAAAGTGGTGCTTCAGGTTAAGAACAGTTTCAAGTTAAGAACGGACCTCCAGAACGATTAAGTACTTAACCCGAGGTACCACTGTAATTGAAATAATGGAAATAAAATAATTATTTAAAACAAAGTTTAGCAAGAGAAGCCTTCTGGGATATATGGAGTGAGTGAACACTGCAAATTTTGTGCAGGAAAAGAACAATATGCACAAAGTTGCAGAACCAATTGTATGTTGTATCAAAGCACCTCCGCCAAACATGCTACTGCAACAGCATAACTAGGATAGATCGATGATAGATGCAAATAAGATGAAGAAGTTAGTATATATGTCATGGAACAGTCAGAAGCTGGGAAAGAATATAGAAGATGATGCAGTGATGTGGCACCACTTAACTGATGTCTCTCTAGCTGAGTCACTCCTGCAAACCATGAGAAGGAAGAACAAGTCAGTGGTGAGGTTGCACAGTGCAAACGCACCCGTGGGGCCAGTCTGGTGCTCCTGCCAGCATATTTGCACTGGCACATGTTCACAATAAAGTGTAGTTTGGTCCGAAATGAAACCACTCACCCAAGAGTTTTTCACTTGCAAGTTGAAGAAGGGGTGGGGCTACAAAAAGCCTCCTTGGTACAGTGGTACCTCGGGTTACAGACGCTTCAGGTTACAGATGCTTCAGGTTACAGACTCCACTAACCCAGAAATAGTACCTCGGGTTAAGAACCTTGCTTCAGGATGAGAACACAAATCATGCAGCAGCAGCAGAGGCAGCAGAGTTAAAGTGGTAACTCAGGTTAAGAACAGTTTCAGGTTAAGAACAGACCTCCAGAACGAATTACGTTCTTAACCCGAGGTACCACTGTATTTTAGCACTTACACACCTTTCCATACCTTGGTGAGCTCAGCGAAACAAAACCCCTGTTATCTACTAGCCACACAGGGCTATTATGGGATGCCGGGGAGACCTTTTGCTTAATATTCCAGCAACTCAACCCGAGAGCCAGTGTGGTTAAGAGTGGTAGACTTGTAATCTGGTGAACAGGGTTCGGGTCTCCGCTCCTCCACATGCAGCTGCTGGGTGACCTTGGGCCAGTCACACTTCTCTGAAGTCTCTCAGCCCCACTCACCTCACAGAGTGTTTGTTGTGGGGGAGGAAGGGAAAGGAGAATGTTAGCCACTTTGAGACTCCTTCGGGTAGTGATAAAGCATGATATCAAGTCCACACTCTTCTTCTTCTTCCCACAGGCGCTGTGGTCAGTTGCACTAGTACCTTTGGGGAAAGGGATGCTAAAGTGTTTTTTTATAATAATAATATTTATCAAAGTTTCACAAACAATAAAAACAAATTCCAGAATTTAAACTACAAAAACAAAACACATAAAAAATACACATTAGAAAACAGTTAACAGAAGAAAAAAGAAAAAAAGAAAGAATAAGAACAAAGAGAAAAACCAATAATCAAAACAGAAAATAGATTAGTATTTTCAAATCTTATATTTCCTTCACTAGTTTCTTGACCTCCTCACACCTCCCATTTTGTATTCCAGTTCAGTTATTAAATTCAGCAAATCCTTACCCTCTAACATTTATCCTTACTTAAGATATTAACCTATTATAAGTATCAATTTCCAATTATCAATCCCTATTTACATTTTCTTAAACATCTTTTTACCAGTACCACTTATTTTCAATCAAACGTCATTTCAACATTCCTTAATTTTACAGTGCTTCTGCAGGTAGTCTTTAAATTTCTTCCAGAAGGGATGCTAAAGTTTTAAGAGGCAGGAAGAAATTCTGCCACAATACAGATTCCTTTTCTGCCAAGGAAGCGAAGAATGCATTCCCTTGCCACAAAGAGAAAGAATAATTTCATCACTATTTTTCAACCATGATGTCTAGGCTAATTTCATTTTTACTACTTTCCCAACGAGCTATCAGATCCACCGCAAGACAATGGCACCGGTGGAATGCTCTTACCAATGCAGCCATCACATTTCAATTTCCATCCTATTTCTGTGGGCCTCCAATTATAATGCATTCTGTCACCCAATAAAGTCTCATCTCCCTAAGCCACGCTATGGGCTATCGGTCTAAAACAAAGGCCAATTTCAATTTGTAGGATAATAGCACAGGGGAAAAGAGAGGAGCCTCAGAAAAAAGGAACAATTGGCTGTTGGATTGGTGCTGCCAGTTCAAGAATCCAGGCATTAAGTTTGCATGGCACACGACCAACTGTAATACTATCATTTTCAGGGCTGGTTATTGAATCGCTGCCTCTCAATGAACTGCATCGTTCACCCTCTTTGCTCAATGCACAGTGTTGGCGCTGAATGCCAGCCTTGCAGAATAAAGCTGGTGAATAACTTAAGGCCCCAACTGCCAACTTCTCTTCTCCTCAACTAGTTTTTCTATTCAGTTAATAAACAGAACCTTCACACACACACTTCCAGGTCTCCCCCCGCACTCCCCAAAATCTACTGTGCATCCCTTGTATAAGCACGGAGGTTTGTGCCTAAGTGAAACCGATCCAATTAATGTTGCCAGCCAACCAAGGGGGAAAGATTAGCCTGGGCTGTGGGACAGTAATTAGAATTCTTTCAGTAAAAGTCAGTCGCATCATTGTCCCTTGGTGTATCTGCTGGGGACTCTAGAACAGATGCTAAGCAGCAATGTGAGGCAGCAGTCGGTAGGTCTGCGCATGCCACCCGCTCCTGGATCCAATCTGGCACCTAACCAGACCCCAAATGATTCAGGGGCCAGCCCTAAAGTTTAATTTGGCTTTTAAACCCCAATTAAATCTGCAGTCAGGAGGGGGACAAGGGAAGAAGTAGAGTTGCTGTGTTCCTTCCTTTGGCAACCTAATGTTTAATCAGGGTTTAGAAACCCTAATTAAACATGCAGTCGGGAGAGGGGCGGGGGAGGGAAGAAAGAGACAAAGTGCTGTGTGGTCCAGAGTGCGCCCTTTGGTATCTGTCAGGTCCCAGAATTTTTGAAACTAAAGTCTGATGCCATCTCCAGTTTCTCCAAGTAGTTGGCTTGTTCGGCAGCTCCTTGAGAGAAAGGGGCTGTGCTGGCAATCTGGTAGAAGATGAGTTACAGATAGGTAGCCATGTTGGTCTGCCATAGTCAAAAAAAAAAAAAAATTCCTTCCAGTAGCACCTTAAAGACCAACTAAGTTAGTTCTTGGTATGAGCTTTCGTGTGCATGCACACTTCTTCAGATACACTGATCTGGCAACTTCTGTTTCAGTGTATCTGAAGAAGTGTGCATGCACACGAAAGCTCATACCAAGAACTAACTTAGTTGGTCTTTAAGGTGCTACTGGAAGGAATTTTTTTATTTTGGTAGAAGATGAGACGTCACAAGTGGGTGGGGAGCTGAAGGACAAGAGAATTTCTCCTCTGCAAATATTCATTTGACATCTGTGTAAGAGAACCACCAAATTATTCCATGGTGATGCGCACATTCCACATTTAGAGGTCCCCGATCCCTCTCACTAAACTACAGTTCCCAGGATTTCCTGGGAAGAGGGAATGATATTTAGATCAATTTCAGTCCGTAATGTGAATATGCCCAGATAAAGTTTATCTGAACTGGAATCAGCTTTGTTATTTAGCAATCACTGGTTGAGTTTAGGACATGTTCACTTAGATATAGATATACAGTGGTACCTTGGTTGTCAAACTTAATTCATTCCGGGAGTGTGTTTGACTCCCGGAACCTTTCATAAACCAAGGCGTGGCTTCTGATTGGCTGCAGGAGCTTCCTTCACCCAACTGGAAGCCGTGGAAGCTGCACTGGACATTCAGCTGCCAAAAAACATTTGCAAACCAGAACACTTACTTCTGGGTTTGCGGCATTCGGGAGCCGATTTGTTTGGGAACCAAGCCGTTCGACAACCAAGGTACCACTGTACTTGAAGGGTTTAGTGGAATGTATTGCCCAATGCAATCAGATATGCCAGGTATCATAGACATCCCAGACACAGTTCAAGGAGTCATTTTCTGATCCATGTCACAAATTCAAATTCAGAATCGTTTTCATATTTTTGCATCAATGGGGAACTTGTTTGACTCCAACATTTGGAGAGCCACAGGTTTCTCACCCCAGCTTTAGAGGCTCTATCAAAATTAGACTTTCCCAGTTTCCTGCAGAACCTATACAGTGGTACCTCTGGTTACAGATGCTTCAGGTTACAGGCGCTTCAGGTTACAGACTCCGCTAACCCAGAAATAGTACCTCGGGTTAAGAACTTTGCTTCAGGATGAGAACAGAAATCACGCAGGGGCAACGGGAGGCTCCATTAGCTAAAGTGGTATCTCAGGTTAAGAACAGTTTCAGGTTAAGAATGGACCTCCAGAACAAATTAAGTTCTTAACCCGAGGTACCACTGTACTGTGATTTCTTTATTCCCGCCAAATGGCTTAATGTACATCATAGTACATTAAACAAATATTACAGGGTGTTGTTGCTGTTTTTTAATAGCAACAGCTGGTTTGTGTCGCATGTGAAAGTGAACTGGTATGCTTGGTCTTTTTTTGGTCTCTGTCACACAGAGTTCTTTCTCCTGGCGTACAGTTCCATGGTTTAGCTCTGCATGATAATATGACAGGCCAGAGCCTCTCACTAGGAAGAGTTGCTAATGTATGCGTCCATCATCAGTACTGTCATTAATTCATTCCTGAGCAAAACTGATGGAGAAATGTGTGTGACATCAAAATTCCATTTACAGGATGGAACGTTAAGAATATTTCATTGTGATTATCTGATACTTAAGCAGAAACACATTTTGTAAAAAGCCGAGTACAAGGCTCAAGCATTCATTATAAGGAAGAGCCTTGCACTTGCATTTTTACACAGGCAGGCCCACCATTCCCTTCCTATGATTGCATGTTGTATGTACAGTGTTCAAGTGCTGTGAATGCCAAAATGAAATATTGGCTCAAAGAACTTCTGTGCATTGGAAATGGGAGCAACAAACAAACAAAACCAATATATCTCTAGAGCTCAGAAGGATTCCAAGGGCAGTTCAACCAAAATTAAAGAAAGACAAATGACAAATTCATGCAGAACATTGGATCAGCTTTTTAAAAGGGCAGTGCTTTTTGCTTCTGCTTTTTACAAAATTATTCCTCTGTTTACTTTTGGCCCACCTTATGAAATGTCCGTGCATGTTCTTCCAAGTGCAGGTGTCTATACTGTTGCTTAACATGACATAAGAGTTTGGATTTGATATCCCGCTTTATCACTACCCAAAGGAGTCTCAAAGCGGCTCACATTCTCCTTTCCCTTCCTCCCCCACAACAAACACTCTGTGAGGTGAGTGGGGCTGAGAGACTTCAGAGAAGTGTGACTAGACCAAGGTCACCCAGCAGCTGCATGTGGAGGAGTGGGGAGGCGAACCCGGTTCCCCAGATTACAAGTCTACCACTCTTAACCACTACACCACACTGGCTCTCTTGTACAACATAAGCTTGTTGTTCAACAGCAAGTAACACCAGCATTACTTGTCAAGCACATACCAGGTGCCTGGAGACAGCCAGGTCATGCATCCCTAGCTGTGGGTAGAGAAGGAAGGAGCGCATAGAGGAAATGCCGTGGGGCATCTGTAGCAGCCCAACTGGATGCCTCTCTCTGCCCCAGCTGCAAGAAAGCAATTTATTAAATAATTAAATTTATATATCACCCTTCATCCGAAGAGCTCAGGGGACTTCACAAGATGAAGATGTCAGGAAATCTCGCCTCTCAGGAGAAACTGGCCACTCTCCAGGCACTCGGCTTGATCTCCTGTGTTGACCTCCCTGTCTGCATTCCCGAGCAGGATCCAGGCTAGGTCACGATCGGCGATCCTCCTCAAGCGTGAGAAGAACACACCACTCTTCCCTGCCCCCAGGCAGGGGAAAGAAATAGACAGAAATGTATTTACATGCCTCTATTTCTGTCTTTGCAGCGTTACAGAGAAACACGTCTGCTCTCTTCAAACTCCAACAGCAGAGAGACAAACTCCACCTCCTGTACTTCCTGTACAGGTCAAATTACACTCTGAGCTAAATCCGGTGCTCAGCACTGTGAATAGACTGTCCCTCTGTTCCCACGGTACAGTCCAAACATTCCCATCATGTTTTGCTTTCCAGCTAGCTGCAGCTCGCTGCCGCATTGCATCCATATCGTAACAGAAAATACATGATAAAAGCACAAAAACTGTGAGAACAAAAACAAAACAAGACAATAACCCCATCTGCCACAAACACATTTAAAGGGCCATAGGATATTAATTAGCCAAAGGCCTGGTTGAAGAGGAACATGTTCGCCTGGCACCTAAAGGTGTGTAATGAAGGCACCAGATGAACCTCCCTGTGCCAACCTCTGGACCTTTCATGAAGGAGGCACACGAAGAAGGGCACCAGATGATGATTGCAGAGCCTGGATTGGCTTATATGGGGAGAGGTGGTCCTTGAGGTATTGCAGTCCTGAGCTGTTTAAGGCTTTATAGGTCAGAACCAGCACTTTGAACTGGGCCCGGAAATTAACTGGCAGTCAGTGCAGTTGGGCCAGGATCTCTCTCTACAGCCACAGCAGGCGCTGTAACTCTCCTGAGGCAGACAGATGCAAACAACAATATACTAAGTGCTGCTCTATCTGATGGAACCATTTGGGGAAGTAAACTTTGCCACAAGGCTGGTGGCAGCAGTGGCTACAGCTCTGGCAAATATGGAACAAGGGCTCGCATCTGAAATGTACCGGTATAAAGTTGGCATACTCCTAATGGAACATGAGGGCCAAGAAAGAAATCATACACTTTTCAATATAGTGTATACACTTGCCAGCCGATAAGATACCAAAGAAGAACCTGGAGCACTTCTGGAAAATGTGCCCAAACCAGTGCCTTCTTTCTAAAAAAATGTTTAGGGGTACTCTCAGGAAAACCACCATTTTGTAGTTCAAATCGGGGGAAACAAATACAGAAAATGGACAAAAGTGCAAAGATTCACAAAATGTTTAGGGGTATGTGTACCCCTATGTCCCTCCAGAAAAAAGCACTGGCCACGAACTTCACATCTAAATGAAAGAGAACCATTTCACAATGAATAGGAGGTTGCTGGTCTTTCACCAAGTCCAATAAGTGGCACTTTTGTAAGAAAAAATAAGCCTCACATAGATGTAGCACAGCCCTGCTTTAAACTAAAAATAAAACAAAAAATCAAGCTCTACGGGGAAGAGTGAGATAAAAGGATAGATGATCGAGATGTCAGAAAGTTATATCGGCTTAAGGGAATACATTAATTTTCAAGAGATACGGGGGAATTGGGAAGATGGGCTGAGCTTACCTATGGATATATGTTATCGCTAACAATGTTGGAAAAGAAATTCTCATAAGGGAGAGTTGCAGGAGGCTTTTGTGAATTTGAATTCTGTGGGAAATAATGCAACTCTATCAAGAGATTTCACAATCCATTTCTTTCTTTTCTGCTTAGTTGACCTGATGAAAAAGGGAACGACCAATAGTTTCCCGAGTTCTCAGCTCTTCTCCCCCTGCCCCTTCATTTAAACATATATTTATTTAAATCTTATGTCAGGGAGCTGTTCAGTGGTATGTCGTATAGAAAGACACAGAGAAGAAAAGCTACAGTTTTCCCCTTGATCCTATGCCAGGGAAAGCACTTTTTTTGAGAAAGTGTGTAAAAACGTGATTTAGATTTAGGCTCTTGTAAAATCTGGGTGCTTGTACAAGAAGGCATCTTTCAATTCATGCATGGCTTACTTAGATGTGTTCACAAATTCACAGAAAAATATATTGGGGGCATACCTAAACAGTTCAATTTTAAAACTTGTATAAGTGTTGTGGCTTCTTATGAAGATTGTTTGACCATGCCCGATTGGTAATGAACAGATTCAGAATATCACTTGGGGAAAGCAATTATTAATATTATTGTAATAGAAATAACTAACTCTGAAGCAGCCGTTTTAGAAACTCATAAGTCTTTGGTGTTCTCTCTGTTTCTTCTCCCGGTAACCTAGTGAAAATATTTCAGGCAAATCCCCCATTCTCCAAAAGAAGGTTTTAGAAAAAAAGTTATGGACATGTTTGGATAGACAGGCAGCAGATAAATATTCAAACTTCTAGATGATTATTGGAATGGAACCTCTGAAGATTCCTAAGGTTGCACAAATAGTGTTATGGTCCACTAAATAGATCTAGAATCGTATGGAAGTCTGTACTGCATAAGTTATAAAGGACTTGATCCAAAGGTTATGCCAGCTAATTCAGACTTCTGGTGAAATAATGAAGCATTGGGTCAGGTACTAACAGTAAGCATGGATACACATGAGGAATTTCTCATCTCTGCCTCATGGACCACAAAGATTGACTCTTTTCTATCTAAGCTCCTATCAAGACTTCACATTAAACTCTTGCTCTTTCTAACCTTCAGTGGAATTTTGGAGTGCATACATTTCTGAGAGTCTGACTGTATGAAGCTGGGTTGCTAATCCCCAGTGGCGACCAGTTATGAGCAATAACCCCAAATCCTGCGGCTGAATTTTGTGAATCTGAATTTTGTGTCTTTGTGGTGATTGCCAAATTAAAACAAAACCAACTCCACCAAAACATTTCAGTCGATACGTATGCACAATTCAGGGGAAGTTTTGGACGCCTATATTCCTTTGAAATAATCAGGGTTTAAACATCTTGCCAGGCTCTTACAACCTGTTCATTTCAATGAGACAAATACACATACCAGACTGTTCTCTATCTGATTTTTTTTTTAAAGTTTACTTCAAAGCTCTCCATTGTGGGGCTAATGTTTATCACTTACTGTATCACCTTGGGTATTAAGCACCATCACAATATCTTTCCATCTCCAACATTCCTAGTCCGGTGGATCAGATCATTTATCACAATGATTTGGAGTTATGCAGCAATTCTGTGTAGAAACTCAAATCCTAAGAAATACAGTCAGCTTTGCATAGTGGATGGATGGATGATGATGATGATGACTACTTTTTGCATGTTTACAAGGAACACAACTCTACCTCTCTGAAGAGACATTTCCCTCTCTGCTTTAATCTTCTTTCATCAGATCTTCTTGCAGATGAAGGAACTGCAATTGCCCACTTTGCACAACTTCAAAGCCCTTTTCCCCCTGAGCCTCTACTATGGCAAGATACATAGGTTATTTTTTTTATTTAAAAAAGACATATATTAATGAGGGAGAGACAGCGACAGAGGAGAAACCACACAGAAAACAGATCAAGACATTACCAAATCATGAGATTAGGTAACAGCAGGAGTGTAACTACGCCTGACTTGGTTCAAATTTTTCTATTATCCTAAGATCTGTAGTAAGGAATTTCAGCAAATTTGCACGTCGCAAGCTGTTCAGCCTAATGTTAAAAACATTTCAAGTGTCCTCAGGTTTCATTAATCTGAAGATGGTGGTTGATCAGTTAACACATTCTTTATGAATGCACCCAGAGACCCTGATGCAACGCCAGTGACATAGTAGACATATTAATCAGTGTTAGCATTAATAATATGTGCACAAGCAATCAGATTTCAAATCCACGTGGCTCAATTGAAATAGGAGCATTTCCCCCAAAGCAAAATATTATGGTTTATCACTGGGAAAATGCAATTTCCTCCAGAGAGAAGGAAATGTTTGGTAGTACAACATCTGCACTACTTTAAAGAATTAGGATCCTTTGCAACATGTTAGTAGGTGCTATGCTTTCTGTACACTAAAAAAACAAAAACAAAGCGTGTTCTCCATAGAAGAGAGTACGTGTTGCGGTTGGGGGAACAAGCCACCCTGCTGTTACTGGGCAGATTTTGGGAGGAACCCAAGCCTTTAAGTGATTAAATTGGGTTGCTGGGGAGTTTTGATTGTTGCCAATTTGGAGGAGGGGTCAGAGTCTTTAAATACAGGACGCCCAACGTTGGGCGTCCTCTTGGCCATTTTACATCGGATTACCCGCCCTCCCTCCCTTTAATGGGGGGGGGGGTTCTTGATCGCTTGACCTTGCTATGCCTGTCATGGGGTCGTCTGCCTTGGAGCGGGGGCCTGGTAGGAATTTTGCCATCTGGCTGATGCCATTTGGTTTTTGCCTACTGCGTAGCAAATCGTCACAACTTGTAAGGTTGGCGGTTAGGCATTGGTTAAAATTGGTTCTTGGAGGGGTAAGTGCCATCCCCTCAAAATGGTGCGGAAAGGGAATTCCGTTAAAGGAATCTGGGGGCTTGCCATTCTTTTCGTCCTTGTCCCTGGCATCGGACTTGGGCCGTGCAAGCCCCACCGGAACATGAGGGTGAGAAGTGAGGGACTGATACCCAGCTTCATTTTCTCACCCAATACTTGTTTCCCACGCTGGCTTCCATTGGTGTCCGGAAGGCCAGCTCTGTCCCTGAGGGCAAGGACAGATAGTCATAACCAATGCCTAAGCAACCACTCACATTTTTTGTATTTTGAATAAAGTTGTGGCCAAAATTATGCCAAAAACCTTAAACAAAAATTGATGTTTGAAGTGTGAATTTTTTGGGGGGTGGCATTGTGGGACTCAACACGCAAACACCAAGTGCCAGGAAAGAGCGACCACAGCTTTGGATTTAATGACTCAACAGCTGCAATAGGTGCAGGTTACCAGAAACAAGCCCACTGCCAGTGGTGGAAAGAAGCCTCTTCCTTTGTGACCGGCATGGAAACCAAGCTAGTCCACTGGAGGAAAGGCGATTTTTAAAGTTGCTGGCTGGCTGCAGGGAACAGGCACCTTGGATACACAAACTACTAGTCCTTTAGTGACGAGGGCAGTATTGATGAGGGCCTGCTCGTCACAAAATAAATCAGTCTCACACCAGGATGCTTTTTTGTAAAGGGTCTAACAGCTTCAGGAGAGAGAGAGAAAAAAGGCCCCTCTGGAGCTGCAGCCCAACATTTTTATTAAGAACAGTACAACAGTGTATCAACCATTATGCAAGACAAACACCATATATGGGGATCACCCCATTATCAAGCCATACAATAAGAACCAATCACCTTCCTTGCATGAGGCGATCACGCGCTCATCATGCCTAACACAGCCTGCAGTATCAAAAGGTCAAACTATAGTAAATTTCCATCCTGGCATCCATCTTGTCATGTAGGTACAAACAACCATTTTCCTACATGCCCTCTTTTCTTATTTGTTTTATGAAAAGTAAAAAACAAAATTTAACAAAACCTAATCAGAATCATTTGTTTCATTTCCTAAACGCTGATATCTTGCAATATAAATTCCTCTTGTGACTCCAGTAGTAGGTCTTGGACGATACCACCATGTACTACATTGAGCAAACAAAGAGGGTAGGCATTGAATGCAGCAGCACAACACAATGAATCCTGCAACAAGCAAAATTACAATTAGTAAAATTTTTCTTAACCATACTCTATTAGGCAACCAGGAAGACAACCATTCCCATGGATCAAAACCTTCGGGAGGATTCAAAGGATTGTGGGTTATCATTTGTTCCATATAATCAATAGTAGCAGAAATATTGGCCGATTGATCAGATACATACATACAACAATGGGAATGAATTAAAGCACAAACTCCACCTTTGGAAGCAAGGATTACATCTAAAGCATAACGATTTTCAAGAGTCACATCTCTCATTTCTGACATTTCTTTGTTAATTAATTTTAAAGCCAAGATAGTAGAATTAAACAAGGCTTCAGTCCAATTAGCCAATTTGTGCAAATCACGGTAATTCATGCCTGCACCTAAAGAGGGCAGGAGAGATCTAGAGACGGCTGTCCCTGTATATCGAGAGATAGGTGATCGCACTTCCCTTTTGTTACGCAAACGAACCGCTGGGAGCTTGTCCAATTTATAGACCAAGGGTATGACTATTCCTAAAGTGCACGTTCCAGAAAAGGCAAAGGGGATATCTTTGTAGGCTCTAGTACCACAAAATAACCATAAATCAGATTGAAGCAAACATGTAGATTTGCTGCTTTTCTTCATCCAATCAAACCAA
Organism: Podarcis vaucheri; assembly: GCF_965113315.1. Lineage (NCBI taxonomy): Eukaryota > Metazoa > Chordata > Lepidosauria > Squamata > Lacertidae > Podarcis > Podarcis vaucheri. The sequence continues at coordinate 122,418,705 of NC_138761.1, forward strand.
ACATAAAAATCTCTACACATAGCCTGTTGTTCATAAGTCATGTTGGTCGTGACATTATTAACTAAAACTTTTGGCCTACCACTCATAGTGGTAACATTAAGAAAACAAGAAGATCCATTAACATACTCATAGGTCCAATTGCAATATGGATAATGACCTAAAAACTTACTACTATTATGGTTGAAAAGAAAACAATAAGATGCCATTTCTACAAGTGACAAAAACACAGGGGGTGAACTAGTACGATTATCTTTCATATTATTACTAATCTTATATGAAGCATTTACAGGAATACCATGCAATAATATGCCAGATCTTTTTGATTGAGGAGGAATATGCATACACACCCAACATTCGGAAAGATTAAGTATAGAAGCAAAATGATTTATGTCCCTAACATACGTATTGTTGGTCCAAATCTGATGATAAAGTTCAGGTCTCTGGGTCTTCTGCAAAAGAGCAGCACGACGAAAGCGGTGCTTCACAATGTCCACAGAGGGATGATTGGTAGTCATGGTGACTTCCCAGGGGTAAGGAGGGCCAATGCGGTAGGGACGAAGATGACCTTTCAACGTGCCAGGAAACACTGGAACAGCTGCGGAAGGTGACTCTGTCCAGGGCGCATCAATATGGCGATGTCTCCAGCTGCGATGTGGATTGAAGTCAGGTGGGAGGTCATCACTGGCAGACAGTGTAAAATACGGTTTCAAGGTGTTGGTGTCTCCTTGGGCGAGGACGAGGCAACAGAAGAGCGCCAAGGTCGAACGCACCGAGCTGGAACCCATCGTGTTTCTCCGTCCACGTCAATGGCAGCGAATCCGCGACCCCAGGAAATCAAGGAAGTTGGACCCTTCCACTGTGGATCTGGAAGCAACCTGTAAGACACTAAAGGGCGTTGCAATACTTCTTCCTTCCTGAAATGAAGTTCAGCAGGGGTAAAATTCTTATTGTGAGGGTACAACAGATGATTTAAGGTAAACAACACTTGATGCACAATATTAGGTATTTCAGAAGCAGTAGCCGAGCGGCCTCCCAATTGCTTGTTGAGAAGGGTCTTAAAAGTCAAGTGGGCACGCTCGACGATTGCTTGTCCTGTAGAATTGAATGGAATACCATGAGTCAACCTTATGTCCCACAAAGAACAAAAATCAGAAAAGGCCTGAGAAATATATGCAGGACCGTTGTCAGTTTTTAAAGTATGGGGTTTTCCCATAACAGCAAAACAACGCATTAAATGTAACTGTGCCATGGAAAGAGAAGGGATCCTGTCCACCATACATCTGCGGAGATGGTTGTTCACGGTTGTTAGAGCAGAAAACCGTGGAGACAGAGTGGAGGTGGGCAGGTCCAAGTGACTCTTTATCCAATTCCTGTCTGCTGGTTTTGTTGATGCTGCTGATTTTGTTGTTGTTGATGATTTTGTTGAGGCGCGGCGGAGCGGCACTGGTTGGCCCAGTGGAAACCCTTCTTACAAATAGGGCACTTTGTGCTAGGGCGACGTTGCTGCGTGGTGGATCTGCACTGCGCACGAAAATGTCCCATTTTTCCGCAACCAAAACAAGTTTTGTCCTTGGCAGGATTCTGGGATACTGTAGAGGATAGAGCAGCGGCTAAAAGACGAGCCTTGTGTGTTTCAGTGCCCACTGATTGGCAGGCTTTAAGCATGTCCGCAATGGCAATATTTGGTGTTGTCATCAAAGGGCGCAGCGCTTGCTTACAGTCCTCATTTGCATTATCAAACGCGAGCTGGCGGACGATCACTTCTTGGGCTGCCACGTCCTGAACTTGCCGCTTGAGGGTGTTATACAAACGATCGACAAATTGTCCATAGGGCTCTGCAGGGCCTTGTCGGACGCTGCCCCAACGGCCATCACGCTTGGTCTTTTCATCAGGCACGGCGGACAGGGCCTCCTGAGCAGCAGCAGTAGTGGCTTCCCAATACATGGGATCAAGGGCTAGCTGCTGGGCGATGGTAAAAAAATTGCCTTCGCCAGTTAAGCCATTGAGAACATCTGAATGAGTTAACATAACTGGAGCTAGGGGAGCAGCGGCAGCGCCGGCAGCAGCAATCGCGGCTTGATGGGCGGCCTGAGCAGCATTGTTGAGATTATTACGAATGCCGTCGACGCGACGTTGGCAAGCCCAGTGCCAGGCTTGTACAAACAAAATCATTTGATGAGGTTGCATAACAGTACGTGTCAACAATTTAATATCTTCTGGTATCAGATTCTGTTGAAACAGAGTGCCAAACAATCCAAGAGTGTATGGAGAATGTAGGCCATTGTCCCGAACAGAAGAGTAAAGTTCTTTTATGAATCTCAAATCAAACTGCTCGTGCCGGGCTGGGCCTCCCCCCGGGGCGCCAGGAACAATCACAGGAAAAAGATTTGGGGTGGCAGAATCAAAAGGCAGCAGCGGAGCAGCGGCACGGAGAGATTCTTGAAAAGGAGTGGTAGAGGGCTGTGCAGAAAGCGAAGAAGGTGGTGGAGGTAGCGGTGGGACAGGAGGAGCCGAAGGGGAATGAGTCAGCGTTGCAGAAGGTACATAGACCGGAGGAGTCGAAGAAGGCAACGTGGGAGACAAAGACGAAGGAGGAGCCAGGAAGAGAGGTGGAACAGGCGATGTGGCAGCCAGGAGGATATTTGCAGGAGTTAAACTCGACATAGCTTTGTAGACTTTACACCAGGCATTCAAAATTTTTACATCAATTTGAGAATGGTTGTGGAAAAAATGTCCTATTTTTTCCCAGTCTTTTAAATCCAAAGTGCCATCCTGAGGATACCAGGGGCAATGAGTGTCCAGAGCTTGTATAAGTGCCTTAAGATCAGCATCCAGGACAACAAGGTTGTTATTGGCCAGGAGAAATTTAAGTTCATCAAAAAACTTCTTTTGTGGCGCTGAAAGAGACTGCCCCATGATAGCAAGAGTAGTGGAAGAAAAAAAAATCACAGGGATCCACAAAGGATGAAAAGGAGCGAAAAAAGGGAGCACCCACCGGGATCCTAGGAGAGGATGAGTGGTACCTGAAGCCCTGGCCGGGCGTGGTGGACGCTGAGAGGGCCGCAGCGACGCGAAGTCCGAAATCAGTCGAAGTCCAAAGGAAAGGGAGCGCTCACCGGGATCCGAAGCGGATGAAAGACGCGTGGCGAGCGCTGAACGATGAGGAACAACGTAGAGTCCAAGGGTAGTCACACGGGGCACCAAATGACGAGGGCAGTATTGACGAGGGCCTGCTCGTCACAAAATAAATCAGTCTCACACCAGGATGCTTTTTTGTAAAGGGTCTAACAGCTTCAGGAGAGAGAGAGAAAAAAGGCCCCTCTGGAGCTGCAGCCCAACATTTTTATTAAGAACAGTACAACAGTGTATCAACCATTATGCAAGACAAACACCATATATGGGGATCACCCCATTATCAAGCCATACAATAAGAACCAATCACCTTCCTTGCATGAGGCGATCACGCGCTCATCATGCCTAACACAGCCTGCAGTATCAAAAGGTCAAACTATAGTAAATTTCCATCCTGGCATCCATCTTGTCATGTAGGTACAAACAACCATTTTCCTACACTTTAGCAAACTAGAGGCTAGGCTAGTAACTTTTGTGGGCCTTTTTACGAGGCTGACCTATCATATGCTTTAAGTGGAGGGCACCCAATGATATTGAGAGGAAATCCCCACGCACAATGTATCTACAGTTTCTGCCCCTCAGCTGTTAACATTTCTACCTTAGGTAGCTTTCTACCCCGGCAGTGTTTATTAATTGACAGTATAAACTGTTAAAGACAGTTTCCTGCCTTATTTTCTTTTTCCGGGGAGGGCGGGGGGAAGAAAGAGGGAGAAGGCACAGGGGGACAAGCCATGAAGAGCTGAAAACATTCATATTCCATTTGAAACCCATGATTAAAAAGCTTAAAAATTCAAATCAACGTAAAAAACTGTTTTATTCTAATACTCTGGAAGGTTTCAGTGAACTCCATTATTTTCACTCACTATTTGCTTGAATAATTTAGGCAAGGAAGCTAAATTATACATAAAGTGTACAGTTAGAAGAAAAAGTTCATGCACAGCCCCAGGCTATAGGCATCCCCTAATGATGTCTGTAGTCAGTGGAAAAGAACTCGTTAGACTGAGAGTAATTTCTGAGGGTTTAAAATTTTCTCTCTTAAAGCAGTAATGTTCCTAAATACAAATTGTGCAAGTAATAATAATAATATTGCACCCAAAATAAAAAATAAAATAAAAAGGCAAACCTAAAGAGCATTTTTTTAATGGCATAGCCCTATATGTCCACTCACTTACTTTTATGCTGAACTCGCCTTAACTTGTATTGTTGGTATTTGAGAGTTTGATTAAACAAAGGGATGCGCTTCTTCGGGTGCAAATGTAGTCCTAGATTGCTACAGGAGAGCCAGAAGGATGCATAGAGTTAAAGCAGACAGAATGGCAGAGACATGCTGAAAGCTACTGCGAAAAGACTTGCTTTTATACCCAGTATGCAGTCAGGGTTTTTGAGCAAGAGGTTACAGCTCTTACATACTTGTATTTAAGCAGCCACCCATGCCATTGAATTTTTACCTCCTGATTCACGAAAGTGTGGCGTGTACTTTAAAGGTGGGAAACGTGCCATTCAATTCCGAAAATGAATCTGAGATGAACACATTGCTGTGTTTTTCATCTGGCAACTCTTTCCTTCCTTTCCTTCCGAAATGTGCAAGGAACCGTTTCTTAAACTAGCAAATTAACAATCAATTACCATAGATAAATTAATTAATTTTTTTAAAAAATATATTAAAAAAACAGACTTAAAACCAGTGTGTGTGTGTGTGTGTGTGTGTGTGTGTGTGTGTGTAAGCCTCACAAACCTTTCTGGCTGCAGGTCATACTATTCCCTGCAAGAGAATATTTTAAACACATTCCCACTATAGGTTTAAAAAATGGAAAACCCATAAAATACATTCAATCAGACAAGTGTAAGAAGCAAGGCTAGTTATTAGAACAAAACAACAATAGAATATGCAGCTTAATGGTAAAATCTGCACCATTTTAAGAAAATATATAAAGAAATGATCAACGGGAAACTTGATTCAGATCAATCACTTACACCAGCCTTTTTTCTTGACACCGCCCCTTTAATTTAAGTGACCAATTTCATTCACGTTTCCCACTGAAGGTCTTGAAGTGCCTGTTTGGTTCCGTTTCTCCTCTCACTCCATGACAATAAGCTCTTTTCTTCAGAAACGGCAGTGGAAGAAATCTCTTCCCAGGCAAACTGGGGCTTCCCTTTGCCCGAGGTAAACAACAGTGTCTAAAAAGGAATCCGTGCGTCAGTAGTGAAATGGGGCACATAGGGAGCAAAGGTAATACTTCCCAAGGTGGTTAGAAGAACATTTCCTCCACAAAAGGCGACAGAAGCACCAGTGCAGTAGCAGGAGAAACCAGACCATGGCATTGTGGGAAATGCCACCTGCGACGTGGTAGCTCCCGTTGCTCGGTCCCTGCTCCTGCCATCCTAGCAGTTCAAAAGTGAAAGTGAATTGGTTAGCCATCAGGCCTGTATAAATTAGGATCCATGAAAGTGCATGCAGTCTACTGGCCATATCTTCCAGGGCCATCTGTGTTAAGCATAGTAATTTAATTCACTGAAAATGTAAATGCAAATAAGCATTAGGTAAAGGTAAAGGGACCCCTGACCATCAGGTCCAGTTGTGACCGACTCTGGGGTTGCGGCGCTCATCTCGCTTTATTGGCCGAGGGAGCTGGCATACAGCTTCCATGTCATGTGGCCAGCATGACTAAGCCGCTTCTGGCGAACCAGAGCAGCACACGGAAACGACGTTTACCTTCCCGCCATTTTATGTGAAGCAAAATAGCTGTGTACCTATTTATCTACTTGCACTTTGACGTGCTTTCAAACTGCTAGGTTGGCAGGAGCAGGGACCGAGCAACGGGAGCTCACCCCGTCGCGGGGATTCGAACCACCGACCTTCTGATCGGCAAGTCCTAGGCTCTGTGGTTTAACCCACAGCGCCACCCTTGTTAAGTACGCATTACAGTGGTACCTCAGTTTAAGTACTTAATTCGTTCCGGAGGTCCGTTCTTAACCCGAAACTGTTCTTAACCTGAAGCACCATTTTAGCTAATGGGGCCTCCTGATGCCGCCACACCGCTGGAGCCCGATTTCTGTTCTTATCCTGAAGCAAAGTTCTTAACCTGAAGCACTATTTCTGGGTTAGCGGAGTGTGTAACCTGAAGCGCATTTAACCTGAAGTGCATGTAACCCGAGGTACCACTGTACTTAGGTGTTTACATTTTACTGGTTGGTAACTGAATTCTAGAGACTTCTCTAGTTGTTCTCATGTGATTGGCTAACGTTGGTCACCATGGGAGGTTTCTAGTGAAGGAGAGACTCCATTGTATGTGTAGGGAAATGGCTGTGTTTTAGAATCCACTGTGAACACTGCTAACTTGAAAAGATTGTTGGAGTGCTTCTTCTCTGCTTGAAAGAAGGAAAGAAAGCAAAGCTGCAGGAGAAGGTGAAAGTAGAAATTTCTCATAGGAGCTGCAAGGCATGACTTAATTGAGATACAGAAGGCTGAGTCCTGAGCTCTGGAAAGGGAGGGAAATACAGTTGTTTGGAAGTTAGAAGATGAGACTGTAAGCCAATGCTTGGATAAGCATGTGACAGTTAATACATTGGTGCCCCGCAAGACGAATGCCTTGCAAGACGGAAAACTCGCTGATCCGATAAGTTGATAAGCCGCTAAAAGCCGCTAATAGTGCTAATCCGCTAATCCGTCAATGGGCTTGCTTCGCAAGATGAAAAAACCGCTAGACGAAGAGAATCACAGAACGGATTCTTTTCATCTTGCGAGGCACCACTGTACATGGAAAACACACAGCAAAATATCCTTATCTTTGCTCCCAAGAATAGTCGAAAGTGGTCTAGAGAAAGGTATTATGCATCCTGATGCTTAACACGACATAAAAATGTCTTTCCGCTTGCAACTGTCGGTTTTATTAGGTTTGCATCGTATTAGTGTCATATGAGTACTTGATTTCAATATAGCAATATGAAAGTGTGCATGTAATTTCACTTCTATATCACATTAATACTAAACTGCTGAACATGGTAGTAATATAAAACTAATGTGACAGAATACTACCAGTCTGAGATGATGTAAAAATTCCTGATATTGCAGAAAGTTATTCAGACCAAATACAGAACAATGAAGGAGCAGTTTGATTTTAAAAGTCTCTCATTCCTTTTCCTTGACCTGCTTAAAAAATCCTGATCATTAGGTAATTCACCTGGCTTTCCATTCATGGTTTTCCATCCCATAGTCTTTTCACTGACCCTGTATAACATATCACACAATAGACTAAAGGTAAAAAAGGTAAAGGACCCCTGGACGGTTAAGTCCAGTCAAAGGTGACTATGGGCTTGTGGCGCTCATCTCGCTTTCAGGCCGAGAGAGCCGGCGCTTGTCTACACACAGCTTTCCAGGTCATGTAGCCAGCATGACAAAACTGCTTCTGGCACAACAGGACACCATGATGGAAACCAGAGTGAACGGAAACGCCATTTCCCTTCCTGCCACAGCAGTACCTATTTATCTACTTGCACTGGTGTGCTTTTGAACTGCTAGGTTGGCAGAAGCTGGGACAGAGCAATGGGAGCTCACCCTGTTGTGCGGACCAAAAGAACCCAATCAGTTCCATTTTGTAGCCTGCAACAAACCCCTCGTTTTTGTTGTTCCTGAAAGTGGAAGTAATAGTGAAATAACAGCCAAGAAGCTTAAATCATATATACGACTGACACCCTTCTTCAGAAATTAAACCAATGTCCAGAACTTTAACATTCAAAAACTTACATTCAAAAACTTACATTGCAGAAACTTATAGCTATAGATGAATTAAAACATAATACAGTGGTGCCTCGCAAGACGAAAAGAATCCGTTCTGTGATTCTCTTCGTCTAGCGGTTTTTTTGTCTCGCGAAGCAAGCCCATTGATGGATTAGAGAATTAGCGCTATTAGCGGCTTTTAGCGGCTTTTAGCGGCTTTTAGCGGCTTATCAGCTTATCAGATCAGCTGATAAGCGGCTTAGGGGCTTAGAAAAAGGGGGGGGGAGGAAAAAAACCCCGCAGGAACTCGCAAGACATTTTCGTCTTGTGAAGCGAGCCCATAGGAGATTCGTTTTGCGAAGCACCTCCAAAACGGAAAACCCTTTCGTCTAGCGAGTTTTCCGTCTTGCGAGGCATTCGTCTTGCGGGGCACCACTGTACTTTTTCTCCCAACACATGGAGCTTAAACGTATACATGCCAACTTTGCTGTTAAATACTTTCTAGATATTCTCTGCATGTGCAAATATTTGACCAAAGACGTTTCTTTTGACATTCAATGATATTTTGAATTGGTAAAGGTGAAGGTAAAGGAACCCCTGGACCATTAGGTCCAGTCGTGGATGACTCGGGGGTTGCTGCGCTCTGAAAAAGGAAGCTAAACTTCAGCTCTTCCAGGCTGGCCAAGATCCATGTTATATTTTGATTAATGGACTAAGGAATGACATTTGCATTTTGATTGTTTCCAGTGATACACACTTCAGGAAGGGATAGCATATGGAAGAGTCTGTCTGGGGGGAAATAGTTTGGCTTTCTTAGTGGATCTAAGGGCCAATCTGCCTAAAAAGGAAGCAAGAATCTAAGAGCTGGGAATGCCTGACCATCAAACCAAACTGGCAGCTGAGAATCTGAGCAGCAGCTTCGATGGGAAGGGAAGCTTGAGTTGTGAGACTCTCTTGGACAGCCTGGCTAATACGTTCTCAGGAGTGCTAGAAATAATACTCGTGCTGCCAAAGGACTGAGATCTTCAGGAAAAGGTTTCCCAAGTTTTAAAATCAAGGTTCAAGCAGGCCTGGAAAAATATTTCACATTCCTAGATGCTAGAAGCAGGGGGTTTGTTTTGTTTTAGCTTCATCTTAAATATCTTTAGTTTTCAGGCCAGGGAAGGTAGAGAATAGATGTGAACCATCACAGGGGCCAGCGTCATGCTTCTTTATTGCCTGAGAATATTCAAGAATGTGAGCAATAGTCAAATAGTATTATTGTGATGGCACCTTTCTCTCTTGGGAGAAAATGGAGGATTGTGCCTTTGGGGGTGGAGTCAAACTGTTGGAAGGTTGCAGCGCCTGCTGTGGCTGTAGAGACCGATACAGGAGAGACATGGGTTTTTTGCAGCTGGTGTCTGGTTGTGCTCCTGCAGATGCGCTATGGCGTTTCTTCTCTCTGCGCTCCTCCCGGTGGTCATTCCTTCTTCACTGCTATGGATGCACGATGTGACTGTCTCTAGGCACTGAGTACTGTATTTTTTGCTCTATAAGACTCACTTTTTCCCTCCTAAAAAGTAAGGGGAAATGTGTGTGCGTCTTATGGAGCGAATGCAGGCTGCACAGCTATCCCAGAAGCCAGAATAGTAAAAGGGATTGCTGCTTTCACTGCGCAGCGATCCCTCTTGCTGTTCTGGCTTATGAGATTCAGAATATTTCCCCCCTTGTTTTCCTCCTCCAAAAACTAGGTACGTCTTATGGTCTGGTGCGTCTTATAGAGCAAAAAATATGGTATTTTGAATTTAACCAACACTGTTTCCACACATAAGGCAAAGTTCAGTGCCAACATGACAAGGTCCTGTGTACTGAGCTCCCCATCCCTTCAAGTCATCCTCTAGAATTGCCACTCATAATTCTTTCCAAGGATCAGGAAGAAGTGAACACAGATCACAGCTGAGAAGTAAAGGTACCTGTGCTCCCCCTTTTATCTATGAGAACAGAGCAGGAGTTGAAGTATGTGTTAGTGCTGGAAAAATACCTGAAGTAAGAGCTCATGTGAACAGGGTGCAAAGTATAAAAAAGAAAAACTCCAGAGGAAGCTTGATTGCCCTTTCATATTTCTGTTGCAAGTCATTAAGTTGTGAATGGTCTTAGCTTTGTCCAGGAGCATCTTCTCAATAGTAAGGTCCAGGAGACAGAGTTGTTTGAGACATACTTCTTGAGACATACTACTTCTTCAGAGTGCAGCTGCCTGATTGCTCAGTGAACATGTTACCTCTCTCCCCTTGCATTTATAGACTGAAAAATGGACGGAATTTTTTTCAGCTAAGCCCTGCTACTCCCCCCCCCCCAATACCTATACAAGAGGCATCAGTTGTGATGGTCTTAAATTTACAGATTATAATATTCTCTCTCTTTGCCTGTGTGCCCCAACAGTGCAGCTGACACTCAGGCTTTCATGCCCCAATAGGTTATGTTTGCAGGTCAGTTCGTAGACAGGTAGGTTTATAAACTGCGTATTTTTTATTAGAGATTGACAACTGTCTAGCACAGGGGTCACCAATCTGGTTCCTGTGGGTGTCAGAGTGACTCAAATGGATGAACTCCTTCATTAGGAGAATACAATTTGAATCAGCTCTGAAAGAACGCCTGTCTACGTGTGTTTTAAAACAAATGATACCAAGAAAAGAAAAAGGCGTTGTTACCAAATCCCTTGCTGACCCCCCTGAGTAATTCATAGGGCACTGAGTATTTTCCTGGAACTGTAAATTCCACAAACTAACGATAATAATTCAGCTGCTGCCTACATAAAAGGGCCATAAAGGCCTTAGGATTTGGTTGGTTACTGTGACAAGAGGAGGCTGGAGTAGATGGGCCCTGGACTTAAGCTGCAGGACTCTTCTTGGGTTCTGTTATCAGGGTTGTTGTTTTTTGGGGGGTGTAACGCTGTATGCCGATACCCTTCTAGTTCTGGGATCCAGCAAGCGTTAAAATCCAAGCAATGGCCAGGCTAGCTTTCTGGTGAAAGGCTAGCTTCCTAAGTATGGCTCAATCAGGAAACAATTGAAATACTGCCCCTCAATGAGGACAAACTTACTGCATTTTTCGTCCCATAGGACACACCTAGTTTTTTTTGGAGGAAATAAAGGGGAAAATGTTTTCCTTTATTCCCCCCCCCAAACCAGGTCGGGGAAACCGAACCAGGTCAAGGAACAGTGGGATGGCGGTGCTGCGCCTCCCTGCTGTCCCCCGAGCTTGTGGGGCTGGCTGATGTCTGCCCGGCGCGTGGGGCGCTCTGCTTCAGCGCACCCCGTCCGCCGGGCGATAGGCTGCTATCCGCAGCGTGGGGAGCCCTGCGGGGAACTCCTGCAGGGCTCCCCACACTGCGGATGTCTGCCTGGCGCGAGGGGCGCTCTGCTTCAGGGTGCCCCTAGCGCCGGGCGGCAGGTTGCTATCCGCAGCGTGGGGAACCCTCAGCATTCAGTGCACCCGGCGCTCCGGGAAGCAGGCTGCTATCCGCAGCCTAGACAGCCCTGCGGGAACTCGGTGCACACCAACCCCTCTCGCTCTCCAAGCTTCAGCGAAAGCCTGCATTCGCCCCATAGGATGCACCCATATTTCCCCTTCACTTTTGGAGGGGAAAAAGTGCGTCCTAGAGGGCGAAAAATACAGTAGATTCACAAAATATTTAGGGGTATGCGTACCCCCAGAAAACGCACTAATAATAATAATAATAATAATAATAATAATAATAATAATAATAATTGTGGGGAGACTAAGAGGTAGGGTGAGGGTGATGCCGTACAGCAAGTCTGCAAGCAGGATGTGAGTGCAACAACATTCTTCCCTCCTGAGGTTTCCAGCAGCTGCTATGAAAGTAGTACAGTGGTACCTCGGGTTACAGACGCTTCAGGTTACAGACTCCACTAACCCAGAAATAATAGTTAGGTAGCCGTGTTGGTCTGCCATAGTCAAAATAAAAAAATTCCTTCCAGTAGCACCTTAAAGACCAACTAAGTTAGTTCTTGGTATGAGCTTTCGTGTGCATGAAGAAGTGTACATGCACACGAAAGCTCATACCAAGAACTAACTTAGTTGGTATTTAAGGTGCTACTGGAAGGAATTTTTTTATCCAGAAATAATACCTCGGGTTAAGAACTTTGCTTCAGAATGAGAACAGAAATCGTGTGCCAGCGGTGCGGCGGTAGTGGGAGGCCCCTTTAGCGAAAGTGGTGCTTCAGGTTAAGAACAGTTTCAGGTTAAGAACGGACCTCTGGAACGAATTAAGTACTTAACCCGAGGTACCACTGTATAATGTTCCAACCATAGGGTAGCGTTTTCCCTTCTTCACAAAAAACCACTGAGAGGTAACTGGGAGGAGCCTAGCATTCACACAGCACCACACAGCCACAGACATAGACGACCTCTGCAATTCAGCCATTTGAGATTTAATGGCATTAAATGAATGCTATTACTTCATCAGGAATTTGGCTTTGGGTCGCAGTTCCAGAGTTGAAACACAGACATAAGGATATCAGGAACTGGCAGCGCACAACAGGCAGGTTGCAAGAATAATCCCTTCTGGAAATCTCGTTAGTCTGATTCGTTTACATGTTAGTTTAGCAGTTTACTTTATTGCACAATGCCGCAAGGCTTTACATGCTAAAAACAAGCATATCCCAAGAGCTCTTTATATTTTCAGTTTGTGCATCAATTGTATGCACTGAGATTATAAGCTTTCCTCCCCCCCACCCTTAACTTTTTTAAGGCAAAAATTGTCACCGAAGGAATGATAAAACGCTGACTTTATATTTCATTCCTCCCCCCATCTGTTATCTTAACAGAATACACCCCAAAACACCCTTTGTGCTGCCACAGTAATATGAGAGATCAGGAGAAGCTGTGGCATAAGAAATCAAAACCATAATAACGTCTTTGGGTTTTGCATTTTAAATACAGCATTCATCGCTGCACCGAGGCTTTAGATCCCTTCCCAGACATTACAGAGATTACCTTTGGTAATGCCTATTTCATTGTCCTTTGATATAGAATAATGTATGTCATAAATCATCTAAGTGAGTGTCATTACAGTGAAAAGAACCTACTTATGATATGTAACAATTTGCTTTTCTAATTTGGAGAGGATCGGAGTGTTTTAATTACATTAGGACTTAAAGTGCTTGCTGAGAACATTAGAGTTCATTTTTAAAAAAAAAAAAAATCTACACATACATTTTATTTCCTGTATTCTGTAAAGAATAGTGTGTGTATAATATATATGTATCTCATATATATATATATATATATATATATATATATATATATATATATTTGCTTTCGTAGATTATATATATATATATATATATATGCTTTCGTAGATTTTCACGGGTACAGGAATGCAGGTTTTGGTGTCTTCGGGTGTCTTCCCGTGTAAGAGTCGGGGTGTCTGTGCGACGTTTCGACGAGGTCTCACTCGTCATCTTCAGGCTGGTGCTTTCGGCTTCTTGTTACTGGAACAGAGCAGAATCTGGTGTTTGAGTTCCTATAAATACTGTTGAGGGGTGTGGTGTATAGCCTCCAACGTTCTGGGCAAAGAGGAAGTTCCTAGATTAGTGTGCCTTTTCTTCTTTTGTTCCTTAATTACTTGAGGGATATCTTGGGTGATTTCATGAGTGATATTCAGAATATCACTGGGTGGGTCATTAAGTGTAGATTAGTTGCTAAAGCTTTCGTGTCTTGACCTCTTGAGCTTGTGAAGAGTTTTTCTGAGAAGATGGCTGTGCTGCATTTAGTTGTGCTCTGGCTTGGCTTCGTGTATAGGGGCGAGCTATGGTTTTGTGCCTTGTGCCAGCCAGATCTGTGTAGGGATTGCAGGGGGGTGCAGCATCCGGAGGTGCCACTATAGTTTGGCTACTGGATGGAGTCTGTAATATGTCTGTGGAGAGGGTCTGGGTTTGGGTCTGGTGTGGTTGATTGGTGACGGCGTTCTGTGTGTCTCTGGTTCTGGTGTCGGTTTTTGTGGGGAGGGCTAATTTCCAGATGTCTGGCAGGCGGGACGTGTCGTCACGCTTGTTCATGTTGTGAGGGTGTTTCTCTATCTCGATGGCTTCCATGATTATTCTCTTGTGGTGATGTTCCATGTTAAAGAGCAATTTGGAATCTGCAAAATTAATTTCATGTCCTGTTTCTTTCATGTGTTGGAAAAGAGAGGAAGTTTTTTCTTCTTTTTTGACGGCATTCTTGTGTTCTGCGATACGTGCATTTATTCGTCTGTTTGTTTGTCCAATGTACGTGGCTGGGCAGACTTTGCAGGGTATTTCATAGACCCCTTGGTTTTCCAGCTGGATTTTGTCTTTTGGGTTTCTGAGGATATTGGCTATTTTTTGGTTGGTGCAGAAGGCTGTTTTGATATTGTGTTTATGGAGGATTTTGCTGATTTTGTCTGTAGTGCCCTTGATATAAGGAAGGAGGGCCATGCCATTGTTTTCTTCTGTGTCTTGGTTTTTGGGGGGTGTTTCTTTTTGGATTAGCTTCGTAACCCTGTTTTTCTGGTATCCATTGGCGATTAACACATTTGAGAGATTCTGTAACTCAGTTGTCAAGTGGTCTTTGTCAGCCAGGCGTTTGGTTCTGGAGATGAGAGTCTTGGCTACGGAGTTTATTTGTGCAGGGTGGTGGTGTGATTGTGCATGTAAGTAGCGGTTGGTGTGTGTTTTTTTCCGGTAGATAGTGTGTCCTAGGGAGCCATCAGGTTTTTTGTAGATTAGGACGTCAAGAAAGGGGAGTTGGTTGTTGTCTTCTATTTCCATAGTGAATTGTATTTTGGGGTGTAGGCTGTTGAGATGTGTGAGGAAGCTATCTAGTTTTTCTTTCCCGTGTGGCCAAATTACAAAGGTGTCGTCAACATATCTGAGCCAAAGTTTGGGTTTGTGTTCTGACTTGTCTAAAGCATTGGTTTCAAAGTGTTCCATGTACAAATTTGCGATGACCGGTGAGAGGGGTGATCCCATAGGTGCTCCTTCTATCTGTTTGTATCTTTGTCCATTGTGGATGAAGTACGTGTTGGTTAGGCAGTGGTTGGTCAGGTCCAGGATGTATTTGGGGGGGTTGTATTTGTTTTGAATGGCTGTCAAGGCTTCATTAATGGGCACTTGAGTGAAGAGAGATACACAAGGCACAAAACCACAGCTCGCCCCTATACACGAAGCCAAGCCAGAGCACAACTAAATGCAGCACAGCCATCTTCTCAGAAAAACTCTTCACAAGCTCAAGAGGTCAAGACACGAAAGCTTTAGCAACTAATCTACACTTAATGACCCACCCAGTGATATTCTGAATATCACTCATGAAATCACCCAAGATATCCCTCAAGTAATTAAGGAACAAAAGAAGAAAAGGCACACTAATCTAGGAACTTCCTCTCTGCCCAGAACGTTGGAGGCTATACACCACACCCCTCAACAGTATTTATAGGAACTCAAACACCAGACTCTGCTCTGTTCCAGTAACAAGAAGCCGAAAGCACCAGCCTGAAGATGACGATTGAGACCTCGTCGAAACGTCGCACAGACACCCCGACTCTTACACGGGAAGACACCCGAAGACACCAAAACCTGCATATATATATATATATATATATTCATTAATTCTGATTTTTTTTGGAGTGGCTTGCAGATTTAAAAATCTGCATATTTTTAAATAATTGAAGGTTTATTTATTTAGTTATCACAAAGAGCTTTTAAAACAGTTTGTTTGTGGGTTAGAATAAAATTTACAGTTTTATTTTTGCAGTTTGTAGGTTAGAATAAAATTTACAGTCAGTGAAACTTGTTTTGAAATTCTTTTTTTAACTGCCCTAGGGACAGGACAAAATAGATATGAGGGGGGAAGAAGCCTAGACAGGGAGTGATATTTAAAATTATCAGCGTGCTTCACATTTCTCAGATTGCTTTCATTTGGAATAGTATGGGTGCTTTTGTGCTTCTTCAGTACAGAACAATTTAAAATTATTGGAGCACTTCACTTTGAAGGTGATCAGGGCTGCAATGTATACGTTGTAGAGAGATTTAAAATTATGAGAGCTCATCAAATTGTTTAAAACATTGATTTTTTAATATAAAATTGACCCCCCCCCCGGTTTTATTTTTTCACTGAGTAGGTAATTACAGAAGACCAGGCACTGAAGTACTTCACTCTAAAGTACAGTGTAACTGTCTCTGTTTTTTCTCCCTTCCCCCTTTCTTTTTCTTTTTCTTTTTCTCTTCCCTGCTTGGATAGACACATTATTCTTTGTTCTTGTTCATAAATCCTTCTCTGACCAAGGAACCAGGAAGTTATTAGGGGTCAGTACAAGGTCAGGTTGGAAATTCAGCCTGCTCCAACCTATCCTTAAACTCGCAGGATATCATTTTGCCACCCTTAAAGCTAGACCCCAGCCCAAAGCCAAGGCTGCTTGGGTCTCACTTTTGATCAGTTATTTTACGAAGGAAGGGCCCACCAGCAAATTTTGCAGCTGAGGTTACTGTGACTTGCAGGAATTAAGTATGGATTTTGTTTCCCCTGCGCAAGCTTTTTCCAGCACCATTTTATTTGTCACCAGATGTAGCAAGACATTTTCCTAAGCATCCATCTTTCCTGTTCCTGGCTATGGGAGGGAGTTCAGAACACTTGATAAAGAAGATATTTCCCAGTCTGCTCTCTGGAAGTGAGTACCAAATCTCTTATTCAAATTGGCATGGTGGCCACCTCTTCCAGGGTTTCTTCTGTATCTTTCAGTCCCAGTGTTAAGGATTTGACACACCTGGTTCCTTGTGATGAGCATGCCGTGCAAAGGATGCACAATCCCATATATCCCCGTGCCCTCTTTACAATACAGCAGTTGCACTGGGGTACATACAAATGGGGGGGGTGTCAAATGTTGAAAGATGTGTGAACAGTGGTTCTTTCTCACCGTAGCTCTTTGTGCAAAAGATCCCAGATTTGATCCCTGGTGTCTCCAGGCAGGGTTGCCTGAAATCCTAGGAATCTGTTTCCAGTCAGCGATGACAAGATTGAGCTATAAGCCAGCTTCCTAAAGCATAAAAAACATCTGAATCAATTCAGGTAGAGGAACACTCTAGGAATTCCTGCTCCTGTCTTACCTTATATACGTTTGGCTAATTGATGGGGGTACTCCCGTAGTTGTTATATATTTTATATTTTATATTGTTTTACTGAGATGATGCAAGTCATCTGGGAGATACAGTCCATTGTGGGGTGGGATATAAATGCATAAACAAATAAAATATTCCCACTCCTTTTCAATACATTTAAAGGTAAAGGTACCCCTGCCCGAACGGGCCAGTCTTGACAGACTGTGGGGTTTGTGCGCCCATCTCACATTTATTGGCCGGGGGCCAGCGCTGTCCGGGGACACTTCCGGGTCACGTGGCCAGCGTGACATCGCTGCTCTGGCGAGCCAGAGCCGCACACGGAACGCCGTTTACCTTCCCGCTGGTAAGCGGTACCTATTTATCTACTTGCACCCGGGGGTGCTTTCGAACTGCTAGGTTGGCAGGCGCTGGGACCGAACAGCGGGAGCGCACCCCGCCGCGGGGATTCGAACCGCCGACCTTTCGATCGGCAAGCCCTAGGCGTTGAGGCTTTAGCCCACAGCGCCACCCGCGTCCTCAGAGTAGCCAAACAGTGTGTTAGGATCCCAAGAATCTGTTTTCCTTTTTAAAAGGTAAAGGTACCCCTGACCTAGGTCCAGTCGCGGACGAATCTGGGGTTGCACGCTCATCTCGCTCTATAGGCCGAGGGAGCTGGCCATGTCCGTAGACATGGCCAGCATGACTAAGCTGCTTCTGGCAACCAGAGCAGCGCACGGAAACAGCGTTTACCTTCCCGCCAGAGCAGTACCTATTTATCTACTTGCACTTGGATGTGCTTTCGAACTGCTAGGTGGACAGGAGCTGGGACCAAACAATGGGAGCTCACCCCGTTGCGGGGATTCGAACCGCCTTCTGATCGGCAGGTCCTAGGCTCTGTGGTTTAGACCACAGCGCCACCTGCGTCCCTCTGTTTTCCTTTTTAAACACATTTAAAATGCTTTCCCACATTTTTTTTGGGGGGGGGAGAGTTGGAAGGGACTGCACTATGTGGCCTTAGCAGTGCTATTTTTCTAGAAAAAGAGGTGCCAGAATTCACCACGAACTCCCCCTTTGTTCTCTTAGAATGGCAATGGCACCCACCTGAACAAATGCTCTGAGCCTAAGCAATATCTGCAAATGCTACTGCTGCAATGGCCTGTAGAAATCAGGGCACCTTCCAATAACCACAAAAAAGAAAGGGGGGAATTTATGGGTAGAAAACAAAATTGGAGGTTTTGCAACCACATCAGTAAGTGACTTAATCAAGAGCTTGGTGCCAGAAGTCATGGGGCATGTGTGACACGAATAGACCCCAGAAATGGTCTTGGCAAAAGAGGGGTATACAATAGTTACTGACAAAAGCCAGCTTTTGCAATTAAAGGCAGGCTTAAATTTTTTTAAAATAATAAATTAATAAACGTAAATAAAGAAAAGCATTTGAAAAATATAGTATGTGTCAGAGTTGCTCCCCGATCCTAGCTCACAGAGGATCACGCTAGCCAGCGATCATTTAGTAAAAGTCTTTATTGAGTTACAGTTCCCATTCTCAAGCTGCTGCGTGCAACTCTACGTCTTATGGTTAGATCGGCGAAGCTCTGTCTGGGTCCCCGCCTCCTGTACACCAACTTAATATCCTAGCCTTACTCCACCTTTTCCGCCTGACTGTTCTTCTCTGGGTCCCTCTGCCCCCCGGGGTCTCTTCCTTCCGGGACTCTTCTGACGCTGACCCCCCGGACCCTTCTGTCTCCTTGCGCCGGGCTTTAGGACCTGGCTCCCTTTCCGGGCTGCTTACTGCGCCACCTTCCTGTGCATTTGAACTTGGCGCGCGCGCCCAACCTTCCACTTTCCGTTTGACCATTTCTTCGCTCCCTGATGGAGGTGTGGCCACTCCTGACTCGTGCCCTCCCTCCTGTTGTGAGCTGCCAGCGCTTGATACCTGACTCCCTTCCTCTCCCCTGCTCTCTGTTGGTGACGCTGGTCCCGATTTCCAACTGCTCCCCTCTGAGCCCCCTCTGGCCCTTTCCTCCTGGGGTGTCCCCCTAGGCTCCCCCCTTGCCCTGGCCACTGGTGCTCCTTTCTGTGAATCTTCTGATTCACTGGAAAGACTCGGAGATCTCGGGTCGTCGTCATCACTCATCCTTTCTTCTGCCTCCTCCCCCTCGCTCTCTGTTTCCTCCCTTGCCCTTGCCTCTGCTCCTGAACCCCTGACAGTATGCATTGCTGAACTAGCTCACTTCCTCAAATTGTCCTCAAATTTTCTTCTGTGAAGTTTCACATTGAATATTTTCTAGATATTCTCTGAATGGTCAGGTGTTTCCTGAATATTCATCAATTATTTTATATCTGTTTTGACATCCAGTATTTGATTTCATTATATGATATTTGACTGTACTTGACAGTTCACACGAAATGATATTTTGTACTTGACAGTGTTAGATAGTTGCCATGTAACTGAATTTAGAATTTGACAGCTGACAGCTTATCAGGTTTTATATTTGAAGCCTGCCAAAATAATCAAAAGATGCCAGCAAGCCTGAAGCAACGGAATGTTGACTTAAAATGTCACAAAAAGTGAATTTGAAATTTGAATTCAGAACATCACTTTCAGAATTTCCAAAGCTGCAAAAACTGGCCAATTTTGATCGTTCTGCTCTAATGCTATGGGTACATAGGGGCAATGAGTTGAATACAGCACAGGAGAGTTTCACTTGCTCGACGGAACTTCCCCCTGCTCTCTGCTCTCCTGAATTTCTCTATCCACCCATCTCCCGCAGAGATTCTGAAGCCACATAATAAAGCTCAACATCAAAAAAGAAGATCATGGCCACTGGTCCCATCACCTCCTGGCAAATAGAAGGGGAAGAAATGGAGGCAGTGAGAGATTTTACTTTCTTGGGCTCCATGATCACTGCAGATGGTGACAGCAGTCACGAAATTAAAAGACGTCTGCTTCTAGGGAGAAAAGCAATGACAAACCTAGACAGCATCTTAAAAAGCAGAGACATCACCTTGCCAACGAAGGTCTGTATAGTTAAAGCTATGGTTTTCCCAGTGGTGATGTATGGAAGTGAGAGCTGGACCATAAAGAAGGCTGATTGCCAAAGAATTGATGCTTTTGAATTCTGGTGCTGGAGGAGACTCTTGAGAGTCCCATGGACTGCAAGAAGATCAAACTTATCCATTCTGAAGGAAATCAGCCCTGAATGCTCACTGGAAGGACAGATCCTGAAGCTGAGGCTCCAGTACTTTGGCCACCTCATGAGAAGAGAAGACTCCCTGGAAAAGACCCTGATGTTGGGAAAGATGGAAGGCACAAGGAGAAGGGGATGACAAAGGACGAGATGGTGGGACGGTGTTCTTGAAGCTACCAGCATGAGTTTGACCAAACTGCGGGAGGCAGTGGAAGACAGGAGTGCCTGGTGTGCTCTGGTCCAGGGGGTCACGAAGAGTCGGACACGACTAAACGACTAAACAACAACAAGTTCTAGTGGATGACGCTCAAGGTGTGTGATCTGCTAGACGGTTTGCAGCATTGTCCTACACATGACAAAAGCGCTACTGAGCTCAATGAAACTCCTTCCCAGACAAATGTGTGTAGGATCATTACCTAATGGTGCGATCTGAGACATGTCTACTCATAAGTAAATCTCACTGAGCTTACTCCCAAGAAAGTGTATATAAGATTGCAGCCTAAGTAAATAGTGGTCATGGGGAGCAGATCTAGTTGCAAGGCTAATGTAATATAAATGTGTCTGATTCTATACCATTATTGTACCTGTGACTATAGAGAGAATCTCCTTCATTTTATGCTTATCTTATGAAAACTATTTTAGGCAATTTATGCCAGCAGATAGAACATATGGAGAGAAAAACGCATAATAATGTAGTAGCTGTAAAGAAAAAGGAATAAAACGCATCTTCCTGAGAAAAGTTCAGTTGATATTGAAGGCTTTTCTGATCTCAGAAGCCTGTTAATAAAGTTTGCCTAAAATAAAATTATTTGAAAAGGCTGAATGCAGCCACATACACAATTTGGAAGAGATTGTATCAAAAGGAAAATGAACATATTACTGATTTTTTTTGTCAGCTTGCAGTAACACCTGCCACACACACAAGGTCTTCAGCCTTTCATGCACATCATAACTTTGGTCTAAATTTAAAGGAACAGGGAAAGCAATAGAGCAAAGCTACCCAGATGTTGCAAGGTCTGTGCAATTGTAAATTTAAGAGTACCAGCTTTCCATCCAGATTTTAATGCACCAGATACAATATGAAAATTCCAAGCCACATTGGCTTATTGAAATGTCTGGCCATTTCAATATGAATTTTGGAACAGATGTACAGGGGGAGGCAATAAAGCTGTGATAATAAGGAACATTTCCACATCATCTCACAAAACTACTAATCTATAATGAGAACTAAAGCTATTCAGTAGAAGAAGGTGGTTTTCATTATTTTTAGTCAACTCAGTTGTTGCATTCAGATGCCTTTATTCCATTTCTTTAACTTTGATAATATTAGATTTTTAGCACGGGGAATGGAAGTCACTAGGTACTGGCTGAACTGGCGCTCAGTTCAACACTGTCTGGAATTTTCAGTGCCTTCTTTATATATATATATAAAACACGCCCCCCCCTCAAATGTTGCTGTTAAATCAGGCAGGGATTTACTCATTTACTGCATTATCTCCCACCTCCCCCTTTTTCTGATGGTCACTCTGCAACTTCAGTCACACCTGAATGCTACTCGCAGTCTGAATGCCTGCCAAATTGGCTTTGAACCTGGCTGCAGCACTTACACCTTCTGATCACTTTCCCCTACTTTTTACTAATTGCAAAGTCTTTGATCAGATCCTCAACACATATCTGCTTCTATCCTTAAGAGGCATCCAGCCTGTCTTGTTGCATAGTTGTTCTGTTGGGATTGTTAATGTACTTCCATTGAGAAAACAAACGCTCAGTTGAGCAATTTGTGACCACTAATGTTAAAAATGTGGCAATGGGAAATTTCTGTGGTGCCCCCCTTTCCTTGATGCCCTAAGCACATGCTTATTTTGCTTAATGGTTAATCCAGGCCCGAGTGAGGGTCAAAACACGGGTGCAAAGCTGTGCTGAAGAATAGAAGAGAAACATGGAGCTTCAGAAATGGGGTTGGGGAGGTGAAATGTGAGTTTAGTAGTTTCATGGAAACCTTTTGAGGGTTAATGTGGGGGAATGGCAGAGGGCACTGGCAAGCAGGGGCCCAACCCCTAGTTTTGTGCAAGTTATTTCAAGAAATAGATAGCAAAGCATTATGATGTGTTTATGTATGACATCAAGGATTCCATTTCTGAAAGCTGTTGATTAAAAAAAAAGGATTTGAAAGAAAATAAAATAAAATGTGCATCCCTCTGAGGCAATACAGTTTTTAAAGTTTCCATTAAAGCTGATTTAAACTCAAGCCAATTTAAGCATCATGTGTGAAAAGGACTTAAGTCATGCCTGTGAACATGACCTCACATTCCTGTGAGAATTTCTCGAGTATTTCTCAGCTCTATAAAATGTAATACAAACCCTTTGGTCAACCAGAATACATTTATGTCACAGAAATAAGCAGGAGAGTGCCTCTGCTTAAGTGCTAGGGAAAAATGCTATACACAGTTTCTCAAGCATGTCATACACATTTGCCACTTAGGAATACTGCTAGATTGCCTTTTCTTGGCTACCAATTACAGTTGATGAGGAGGGCGTAACCATTTCATTTTGATTCAGAGTGAACTGTCAACTAAGCCTTTGTGAAGTTGAGGAGAGACTTCTACTTGTGTGAGGTTGTGAAGGTGTCATCTCTTGCAGAAAATGGTAGCTCTTAACTTGGTTGGGTTGATTTGAGAATACTGCATAAGCCTGTATCAGGTACCAGTGTACTTCTGGGTCTGATTCAAGGTATTAATTATTACACGGATACAATCTAGTACAGTACCCAGGTATCTTGGCTGTACTCTCAAGAACATTTACTGTGAAATAGCCACAGTTCGTTCATACACTGTATGATGCCATGAACCGAATATCCTATTCCTGTGTTTTTCCGGTTCTGTTTTATTTTCAGAGCTCAAAAGATCTGCCCTTTTAGCACAATGAAAGAGTTGTACAACTTCTTCAGGTTGGATGACACATTATGAAGCTGTTCAGTAGGTTGTTTGGTTAGTTATGGTCTGTAGCAATTGCTGCAGCAATTTCCTTCTCCACGGTTTGCCTCTCTTCCCTAGGAATCATCTCTCTAACTTTAATCCTTCTCTTTCCAGATTGGATTGCTGTTACAATGGTCCCCCTGCCCCGCCCCAAATGCAGTGGGGTATGCGATCATGATCAGGAATATAGTGAGGGTGGAGGGATAATTCACCTTTCCCCACCACATAGTGGTCCAAATGAAAGCCACCTCAACATTTGAGGCTGGGAAAATGGAAACTGCCCATCTCATTAAATAATGTTGTCCAGATTCCAGAAGCCTAGAAGCAGAGTTGCTATTAGAGCTGAAAGCAGATTGGCTACACATGCACCATGCATTTAAAGCACATTTGAAGCATGTGACTTCTCCCCAAGATTTCTGGGGACTGTGTTAAGTGGGACCCCTGGGAGGGATAGACTACAGTTCCTAGAAATCTTGGGGGGAAGTCACGTGCTTTAAATGTGTGGTGTATACACAGTCACTGCTCTAAGCTATCCAAGTCTCGAAGAACTGACAGAAAGAGAATTCAGGGCAAGGGTATGCAGACAGAATGGTCACTCAGCCATTCTGCTTTAGTTCTCTGACACACAACAAACAGGAGGGGACATTACCCCCCCTTTTAAAAAATAATTTTTAGTGATTTTTCCATGAATACTTCTTCTAACAATATATATTTAACAATTTTTCATATTTCAACCCTCCTCCCCTAGACTTCCCTTATACTCCCGTTTTGTTTTATTTCCATATTGTTCTCCCTGCATATTGTTTCCCCAAAATTTTCTCAATACACAGAGTCTTATTTTTTGTTGTATACAGTTGTGATTGTTTACTCAAACCCTGCCAATGAGTCCATTTCTTTACGTTGCCTCTTCATATATGTTGTAAATGGTTCCCATTCTCTTTTAAAGTCTTTGTTGTCCTTTTCATGTAATTTTTCTGTTAGTTTTGCCAGTTCTGCATATTCCATAAGTTTCCCTTGCCGTTGTTCTGGGACCCTACTCTTTGGTCCAGAGATCACCAAAGGCAGTTATCGCCTGCCATCAGTAACATTAAGTGGTCTGCAAACTGGGATGCTGTGTTCACTATCTTCACCACTACCCTTATAGAAATAAAGTAAAAACACTCTCACTAATAGTATCTGTATCAAGCTTTTCTTTGTATTTTATTTCGTTTTTGTGGAGGGTGGGATTTTCTTCACCATTTGAACAAAGGAAAGGCAAGATACAAATTGAACAAACAAACAAGGAGTAAATACAGTGGTGCCTCGCAAGACGAAAAGAATCCGTTCTGTGATTCTCTTCGTCTAGCGGTTTTTCCGTCTTGCGAAGCAAGCCCATTGAAGGATTAGCGGATTAGCGCTATTAGCGCTATTAGCGGCTTATCTGCTGATCGGATCAGCTGATAAGCGGCTTAGCGGCTTAGAAAAAGGGGGGGGAGGAAAAAAAGCCAGCAGGAATTCGCAAGACATTGTCGTCTTGCGAAGCAAGCCCATAGGAAATTCGTTTTGCGAAGCACCTCAAAAACGGAAACTCTTTCGTCTAGCGAGTTTTCTGTCTTGCGAGGCATTCATCTTGCGGGGCACCACTGTAATTGCCTTTCAAACCCCGACCCCCACATCCCAAAACTTCAGTTTCCACATTTAGTGCTCTCCAGCTTCTTATGACAGTGCTGCAA
The DNA here is from genome assembly GCF_965113315.1 of Podarcis vaucheri. Lineage (NCBI taxonomy): Eukaryota > Metazoa > Chordata > Lepidosauria > Squamata > Lacertidae > Podarcis > Podarcis vaucheri. Next base: position 122,443,545 of record NC_138761.1, read on the forward strand.
AATCTAGTCATAAGCCCTGTTTTGTTGTGTGGGATTTTGAATGCATTCTTTAATTCCACCCAGGCTCTGGTAATACTTGTTATACAATTGTGACGTAGAACACAACTGAACCTAGATCTGAGTCAGGAATGAATGCCTCAGCTAACTGGAATGAGACTATTTATGGACACAGAATGGCCACGAAGGACTCTCCAGTTGCCCCGGCAAATCTCCCCAAAAGCATGTTTCTAGGTTTATAGTAATTTGAGATTCCATCCGGTTTTATGCCTCATTGGAAATACAGAAACTCAAGTCTCCCCTTGCTTATTATTGCCATCGTACTGTAGGATTTTTTGTTGTATTCCCTCTAATTACCTAATGGAACGCTACCTTCTGCTCCACCTAGATTTCTTTTGGCAACCTTCCATCTAAATACTGACCAGGCCCCAACTTGCTTGGCAAAGAAAATGAGAAAAGATCTGTGCTGTAAGGTGATTCTTCTTGCTTATAGCCAGTGCTGATATTCACCCGATTATCCACCTGATCTCCACCCTGCTGCCTCTATGGGTGTGATTTATACACAAAATGCCTTTTCTTTTTCTTCTTCTTCTTGTTTTCTTTCTAAGTCAGGGGTGTAACACGCCTCCATCTCCTGTGCAAAAAGGTCACTAGAGATTTGGAGAATGCCACATAACTTGTTTTGCCTAATAGCATAATGAAAAGGTTAATGGCGCAGGCACGTTTGCACACCTGGACATCTCTGAAGGAGGCAATATCTGACAAGGGAGAAATGTGTGCCTTGTTGGGGAGGGAAGAGGAATACTGAATCATACTGTGAACTATGCCATAGAAATGTATGGACTTTGAGTTTTGTCAGTGGGAAATAAGGTAAAAGAAATTCCTGCCGATGAAAGGGGAGCTTTTCACAGTGCCACTTGTCTAACAGAATTAGACCATACTCACACCATGCATTTGAAACCAGTCTCATACCACTTTGAACACTCATGGCTTCTCCCAAAAATGTCTGGGAACTGTAGTTTGATAAGGCTCAGAGAGTCATTTGGAGACCCCTATACTTTTGAATTCTGGTGCTGGAGGAGACTCTTGAGAGTCCCATGGACTGCAAGAAGATCAAACCTACCCATTCCTAAGGAAATTAGCCCTGAGTGCTCACTGGAAGGACAGATCCTGAAGCTGAGGCTCCAGTACTTTGGCCACCTCATGAGAAGAGAAGACTCCCTGGAAAAGCCCCTGATGTTGGGGAAGATGGAGGGCACAAGGAGAAGGGGACGACAGAGGATGGGATGGTTGGACAGTGTTCTTGAAGCTACCAACATGAGTTTGACCAAACTGCGGGAGGCAGTGGAAGACAGGCGTGCCTGTGGCACTGCGTGCTCTGGTCCATGGGGTCACGAAGAGTCGGACACGACTAAACAACAACCACAACAATACCCCTCACAGAGCTACAATTCCCATAGTTGCCTGTGAAGAGAGATTGACTGTTAAACCACTCAAGGAACTGTAGCTCTGTGAAGGGAATGGGGGTCTCTCGTACCAACTCCCAAGCACCCTTAACATTTCCAACGATTCTTTGTGGGGAAGCTACGAGTGCTTAAAAGTGGTATGATGCTGCTTGAAATGTAGTGTGCAGAACACCAGACTGGCTCCATTGGTGTGCATATGCTGCCCTGACCTGGTTGCCAACCTATTCTGTCTGTGCAAACTGCTGTGATACCGTATTGTGAGGTTGGCTCCGTCCCTCTGCCTCACCTCTGCAGCTGCTCCTGAAATTCATACTTTCCTACAGGTGGAATTTGCTCTGAGGGGAGCATTGCCCATATGATACCAGTGTTTCTGCAACTGAACAAATATCAGCTTGGAGTGGGTGAGGGAGATGGCACAGGAGGAAGGATTACACCCCATTCTTCCAGTGCCAGAAGCACAATTTAAATCTGAGGCTGCTATTTAATTTCCGAAAAGCAATGGGGGATTTGGCCCTGAGCGATGGTTTCATCCCTACACTCATCACATAAAGGCTGCAAGAGTGAAAATGTGCCCCTCCAAAGGGTCCATAACTGCAGAGCTTTAATCTCACCAATCTTGCTTGTACATCCAGCTGCTCACCATCAACATGCATTGGAAGCTCAGTCTAAGGTAGGATCCTGAAACACCCTGTTCCACCAAGAGCTAGGACCAGTGGCGTAGTGTGGGGGGTGCAGGGGGGCGCAACATCTGGGGGGGCGCACTAATCTAGTGGAAGAGACTCGAGTGCTAAAATCCACGGGTTAGGGGGTGCAAATTACTTGCCTTGCCCCGGGTGCTGACAACCAACGCTACGCCACTGGCTAGGACTCTTGTTCTTAGCTGCACCATGAATGTTAGTGGGGACACAGCCAATCCAGGAGTGTCATTGTGCAAGCGCTGTTCATTTTGCTGAAGCCATTCATGGGACTGGGCTGCTGATACCACACATCCTGGACCAGTTCAGGCTGGCATGACATAAAGTCAGCCACACATGTTTCCAACTTAGTCAATGTCCAAATGTTGCCTAATATGCCTCCAGTTTGTTTCTAAGTATTTTAAAAGTCCAAAATAGAACCTTCCAGCAGTCCTCCTTTAGTTTCCCATGCTTCTTGATCTCACACCTATTGGAGTACTGCAGACTTACTTTTCTCCTTCATGGATCACTGCCTTGCCGTGGCGAAGGGGCTTGAATAACTGAGAGAAGCTATGAGCTATGCCGTGCAGGGCCACCCAAGATGGACAGGTCCTAGTGGAGAGTTTTGACTAAACGTGATCCACCTGGAGCAGGAACCGGCAAGCCACTCCAGTATCCCTGCCAAGAAAACTCCATGGACAAAGACAACAGGCATATAAAAGACAGGAGTGCCTGGCGTGCTCTGGTCCATGGGGTCATGACTTAACGACTAAACAGCAACAACAGACTTACTTTTATTAGACATGTCCTGTCCCCTTATAAGCGATAGACTCCAACATCTAGTATATATTTATGTAGCGCACACTTGGTGAAGAAAAAGGCATGCAGTAGAAGTGGATGTGCACCAAACGTTTTATACGTGCTTGTTGGAAGTGGCCCTAATAGACTGCAAGAGGTGAGGGGAGAGACTTCATCAGGCAAGGCCTCCGTCCACCAGCCTTGCTCCACCCTCTAGTCTCTGCTTCTCAAATTGTATTGTATTATTCGATGTACTGTGGCTTGCCGTTGTTTTATTTATTGTAGTTTAGAAATTATTTATTGTAACTGTTAACAGTGAATTTCTGTTTAACTTTTATATGCTGATATTATTATTTTATACTATTCTAATGATTGTCGAATGTTACTTTTTTGATGCAGGGTGCTTATTTTAAAGTTATGTTTTATTATCACATTTTTGTATTGCATTAGATTGTTGTAAGAGGTACATTTTTTGTTTCTTCAGCTTGTAAACCGCCTTGAGTATTGTAAGATAGAAAGGCAGTATACAAATTAAAAATGATGATGATGATGTTAAGGATAGGGAACAATTAGGTCAAAGCAGTGCCTTAGCAGCAGGTGTTCTCAAAACTGCAGGCTAAGTTTCTTGTTGGCCTCTATCATGCAAATATTAAGTGTTCAGGGGTCTACTTTCTATGGTGTTTTTGCATAAGGCTCTGGTGCATAGGTGGATAATGCAACCCTGTGGGTGGGCATATCACACCCAAGAGCACCCACGAGGCAGTAATTTTGTACATACACTGCAGCCATGTACACCACAAGGAATGCAACTCTCCCCCCTTCTCTCCCTGCGAGAGAGAGAAAGAGAGAAGATTGCCTTTCAGCTTTGTTGTTGTTGTTGTTTAGTTGTTTAGTCGTGTCCGACTCTTCGTGACCCCCTGGACCAGAGCATGCCAGGCACTCCTGTCTTCCACTGCCTCCCGCAGTTTGGTCAGACTCATGTCTGTAGCTTCGAGAACACTGTCCCACCATCTCGTCCTCTGTCGTCCCCTTCTCCTTGTGCCCTCCATCTTTCCCAACATCAGGGTCTTTTCCAGGGAGTCTTCTCTTCTCATGAGGTGGCCAAAGTATTGGAGCCTCAGCTTCACGATCTGTCCTTCCAGTGAGCACTCAGGGCTGATTTCCTTAAGAATGGATACGTTTGATCTTCTTGCAGTCCATGGGACTCTCAAGAGTCTCCTCCAGCACCAGAATTCAAAAGCCTTTCAGCTTAGCTCTCATCCAAAGTAACAGCATATAATGTCTCTTCCTGGCAATATTGTGTGCAACTGTTTCTTGTGGGGTGAAACATAAATAAATAGTTCTGTCAAGAGGGGCACACCCTCGGTTCAGTAGAATAGATAGGCAGACCTATGGTGGGGGCGGGGATGGAAGCTGCCTCCCCCCCCCCTTCAAAGGACAAGCTGGCGGAAGAGAAATGGCTGGGAATAATACCACATGGCTAATTGCAGTTGGCACTCTTGTTATCACACAAATGCAGTCGGGTCTTATTGTGGGAAGAGGAGGCAGGGCTCTAATTGAGGGATTACAGGGGGTAATCCAGCTCGCCTTGTTAAATCAAATTTGTTAATTTACTACATATGAGGGGATAGGACAAATGGGAAGGTGAATTCCTCTTGTTAAACACTTACCAAATGTTGGGCTATTTGAACCCTGGGGAGAGGTAAATACATTCATTCACCACTTAAAGTTTGGAGCATTTGGTCTTCTCAGTGGGGCTTTTATTGTGGTTTAGAGCTGAATGCCTCTTCCTCTTCATGCTGCCAGCTGAGGTTTGGTACAAGCGGCCACGACTGCAACTGGATTCCTGTAGCAATGGACTGGCACTGTTATAGTTAAAGCCTCAGCCAGAATTTGCAGTATATGCTGCTCTTTTACAACTCGGCTGTAAAAATTTACTCTGGAATGAAACATGATATACAAGATCTCGGTCCATAAATACCTTTCAGAAGGGAGGCGGGGGATCCCTGCTCCAAAATGTGTGGTTACAAGTAAGAGGCCGGCCCATTTTCTGTTGTATTATTATTAAATAGAAACTATATGCACTTGTCAGCTGTGCCTCAGTATGTTTGCTGCGCTCCCAAACGTTTTAATGTGTTTTGAAAACTCTCATGTGGCAAACTCGCTACTAGTGTTTGATGGAGTATCGTTGTATCCAGACGTGGACTGTGGCATGTGCAGTCAATGCACATGGGTTAGGGAATGGAGTGTGGTTGCACAGTGCCATTTGCAATAATAATTTCAATAGCACTAATGAAACGATGGTGCAATATGGGATAAGAAAGCCTATATATTAGAGAGAGAATGCGTTGTCAGCTTGTTTGTTTAGGAAGCGGTCCAATTTCACTTGTGATGCGCAGCTCCACCATTACAACTTTGTCTAGATTGCCCTCCCCGCCCCCAATCTGCTTTATTTTCTTGATGCATGCCAAATTAGTTCTCTTGCCAGTTTGCTATTACCCCGGAAAATGGCTTTACACAAATGCAGAACAAATAGTTCATATATTGTGAATGAGTTGATGTAGCTGGCTAGCTATTGCTGAAAGATGTCATATGCATTTTCTGAAACTTACAATCACTCAATTGTTTTTGATTTTTACTGTTCGATTGAAATTCGGCTCTCTGTTGCTAACATGCAAACCCCATGCCTCCACTGATGTGAGAAAGGCAGATCAAAGGGGAGAGACTCCTGTTAAGCAAAAAGGAAATATACATATGAGATAAAATCTCCAGCTGGTGCAAATTGGCACAGGCCTGACGAACTTTTGCAATTCTGATGGAAAACCTTTCCAGGGCATTAACATACCCTGTTACATTGGATTGTGCATACCCAAGAAACAGAGCAGTGTCTCAGCACACACAGAGGGAGAGAGCGTGCCCCTTCTAAGGCTGCAACCCTGTGCAGATTCATCTCACGCTATGCTCCATTGAACACAGTCTCATATTAAGGAAAAGTGTCATGAAGAAGCTGGCATGAATAAATGAAACGCCTACTTTCCCCAACCATTGATGAGTATTGAAAAAAGAAAAACCCTTCTAGTCAAAAAGTTTAAATAATAATAACGCAGGAGGAGGAGATGCTGATGGACCAGCGAAGGAAATGAGAAGAGCTTTGGGGGGGGGGGTTTGTATCTGGTCAGCTCTGTGCTTCCACTAGCAATGCCCATTTTTTTATTCTATAAAATTTAGCTAACAGCACAAACCTGTGCATTTGACATAAGCTTGCGCTGATAGTTGCAATAATGTCAGCCTGGAACAAACAACGGGAGAAGGTGCATGTTATAAATTTCCTGCTTCATGTGCTCCAATACTGGGCGGATGCAAGTTGCCACAGGGTAAACAAATGTTGAGCCATACGTAATTATACACGTAATTATACCCATTGACCTTATAGCCCAATCCCATGCAGCTAAATGACCTAATTCCCTTGGAATGGATGGGCTTTGGTGTGCCTAACTCTGTGTATTTGCAGCCTTACCCATCTTCTTCCACAGATACACTTCTTCTCCCCCTCCCTCCAGGTGTGATTGCATCTGTCCAGGAGTTTTGCTGTCTCCCACAAGACTCAGCAGAACAACATGGTCTGCACATCTCATCAATTTCTCATTAGTGCTGACCGCATAAGCGTCTGTCAGTGTCACCTGCTAGTGAGTTCAGAACTTAAATCTTTTGGCACTGAAACAGAGAACTAAAAATCCTGGATGTCCTTTCATCCCCGTTTCCAAAAGTCCAACTTTCTGAAGGCTACTACACTGTGTTGTACTTGGGGCTACCTTTGAAGACTATGGGGGACAGCCCTTGCGACAGCAAGGGCACTGACGGAGTGATTTTATCCGCTGCTTTTATGCTATTTTCTGCCTGACTTTGTTTTCATTGTCAGTTTTGATTGTAAGCCACATCGAAAACTTTTGTTTAAAATGGGAACAGAAGGTTTTAAAGATATACATTATCATATTATTTCCAGGGTTTCCCGCCACTGTGAAATAAAGAGATTGTGTAAGAGGGTGGCTTGGTGGGGAATCTCAGCTCATTATAGCAAAGGCTGTTGCTATTAGACCAAAATTCTGCTTAAATTCTAAGGACGAAAGTGGCTAATTCTCCATGACGGGGTGCTGAAACCTTGTAAGCCTGAGGGCCACTATCCTTTCAGGGCCCCCTTTCAAGCGCCACATGATTTGTTCAATTTTATATTGTTCACAAGGCAAATATGTGTGAGAAATTCTGATTTCTTTCAATTCTTAGACAGATAAAATATTACCAGAAGAGAACCAGAAATTATAATTATTCCCCAGAGAACAATAATTTCCCAATAAATTCAAAAACCAGCATGATTTAGCAAATGAAGCTGAAAGCCAAAGTCACTAAGTACAGGCAACATCTTTGAAGCCATTTATATCAAAATTTATTTCTGATTGTGTTCTGTAGGTTTTCATTTTTTGTGTGAAAAGGATAAATGTTGAGATCTTGACAAGGGTTGGAAGTAGCAAGAATCTACAACGGTGCAGAGAAATGTTCCTTTCAGTGGCGTTACAACTGCAATTTGTCTTCCTGATATATTTTGGAAGTTTCTATTGCTGTTAACTGATAGATGTGTAGAACATCTTGTTCAAAGAGCAGCATGCTTGCATTTGTTATTCAGATGTTGATCATTCCATGTGCACATCTCATTTTTCATATTGACTTCATAAGTTTCCCCCGCCCCTGTTTAATTATATAGACTATTTAGGATGCTGCAACGGTAAAACGGACCCACTTTCTTTAGCAATGTTATTATTTTGCCAACATGCATGACCAAAGTTAGCCTGGCCCCCCTGCACCCAATCTCTCTCACATACACACAGACATAGTGTGCTCTCTCTCTCTCTCTCTCTCTCTCTCTCTCTCTCTCTCAAACACACACACACACACACACACACACACACACACACACACACACTTGCTCTCCACCAAGTTCAAAACTGGGCTTAGAAGAGAGCTTTAAATCTCTCCACCAAGTGCTGGACTTGGTGGGCAGATTATCTATCACTTAGAAGGTTGAAAATGTCCCCCCATTCCTACTCAACTGGAAGTGCTCCAGCTCAGGGTTCCAGCCAGCCAGCCAGCCAGCCAGGTCTCCCCCCAGGATACTATAATCCCTGCTCCTTTCCCTTTGCCTTTTCCAACTGCGGCTGCAAAAACACCGTGCATTTAAACCACATTCTCCCTGTCTCCCAAAGAATCCTGGGAACTATGGTTTACCCATAACAGAGCTACGGTTCCCAGGATTCTGCAAGGGGGGGTTGCACTTTAAATGCACAGTGCACACACAGCCAGGGACTCAGCATTCTGTGGCTACAGTAGATGACTGAGCACATTCAGTCCTCATTGTGCTTAGTTTCCTCCTGTACTTTTTTCTTTTAATTTGCAAACTTTTGATGTTCTGTATACCTATGGAGTTCCTCAACTGCTACATTAATTTGGAAGCGACCCTTTTCCACTTCTAAATTGACAGTAAGCTCAGGGGGGTCAAATGCCTGTTAGAGGTAATTAAGTGTGCCAGTCTCATATTTTCTGTGATCCTGAAATGAGTATAGAATTCACCACGTTATTCAGTACAGATGTATCCTTTTCCCGATAGTGAGACCGAATGCTACTCTCTTGGAAATGTTTGTCGGTCACCAGAACTGAATTGCTAGTGAGACCGATTGGTGTGAATGGTTTGCAGAATATACACTTTAGAAGTTTACATTGCACATCCAAATCCAGTATTCAAAATACTGCTTTTATTTAAATAAAAGCTTTAATTGTGCAGAAGTTAAATCACCTTCAAAGAAAAATTAGTAGCTTCTTTGAAGTACACTACAGAAAATAAGACTGCAGCTGCTTCTTAGCCACTGCAAGTAAGGCATAATAATTTCTGAAAGCACATGGAGAAATAGATAACCACTGCCTTCAAGCCTGGAAATGTATTTTGCTGAAGTCACGGTCACAAATGTTCTTTTGTAAAATATCATAGCAATACAATGCCACAGGATATGAATGGTTAGGTTAAAAGGAAAATAAGCAGCATATAGGAGTTTTACAGATAACATTCTTACCTATTTTTTTTTAAAATTGTATCCCATCCTAACTATCTCCAAAAGTACCCATGTTAAAATATCTCAATGAAAACCAACATAGAAAGGGATAAGAGGGGAAGTGCAATCAGAATTACCTAAATAAAGGAAGTAGAGATGTTGTTGTGTATTGTCGAGAAGCACACAAACTTCAATAGTCCCATACAGAATGAAGATTCCTCTCCCATGTATTTCTAAACACCTGTCTTCGAACCAAGAAAGGACTTCTGTATCTTCAGCACTGGCAGAGAAGGTTTCTGATTATTTCTCCCAAGTCTGTCAATGCCCAGCCTCAAGGCTGATGTTGCAAACATACCTATAAGCTTGTGAAACATAGAATCATAGAATCATAGAGTTGGAAGAGACCACAAGGGCCATCGAGTCCAACCCCCTGCCAAGCAGGAAACACCATCAGAGCACTCCTGACATATGGTTGTCAACATGGACCACTTATAAACGCCATCTCCAACTCCTCGAAAGATTCCATCAATGGTGTCTCCAAAATTTTTTACACATCACTTGGGAAGACAGGCAAACTAATGCCAGTGTATTGGAAAAAGCAAAGATCACCAGTGTTCAAGAAATGATTCTTCAACATCAACTTTGTTGGACTGGTCATGTTGTGTGGATGCTTGATCATCGTCTTCCAAAGCAACTACTTTATTCCGAACTTAAAAATGGAAAGCGTAATGCTGGTGGTCAACAAAAGAGGTTTAAAGACTGTCTCAAGCCAAATCTAAAAAAATATAGTATAAACACTGACAACTGGGAAACACTGGCCTGTGAGTGCTCCAGTTGGAGAACAGCCTTGACCAAAGGTGTCATGGGCTTTGAAGACACTCAAACTCAAGACGAAAGGGAGAAACGTGCTAAGAGGAAGGCATGCTTGGCAAACCCTCACATTGATCATCTCCCACCCAGAAACCTATGTCCCCACTGTGGAAGGACGCGTGGATCCAGAATTGGGCTCCACAGTCACTTACGGACTCATTGTTAAAACCGTGTTTATGGAAGACAATCTTACTTGGCTACAAGTGATAGAAGAAGCAGAAGCAGCAGCAGCAGCAGCAGAAGAAGAAGAAGAAGAAGAAGAAGAAGAAGAAGAAACTGGGCACACATTCCTGTATACCTGTGCTGCAGTGCTTTTACTGGTGGTACTCAGTGCCCCCCCCACCAAATACATAAAAAGAGAAAGAAGGGAGGCGCAGTTTGCAGCCTCTCTTCTCTTTTCATGTCTCTGCGGTCACCTGTGGGCTGTGAAGGAGATGAGCTGGACATGGCCTGCAGTTCATGTGGGGCAAGCGGAGCCCAACTGTTTTGGAGGCAGCATGGCCACGGTGTGGGGGGACGATGCCAATGGAGGGACAGTGAGAGCAGGGGTGTGGGGCAAGGAGAGAGGCAATTAGGGTGGGTCTTTCCCACCGACCCACAATGTGTGTGCAGGGCGAGTGGTGCCCTTGGCAGCTGCTCCCCACTTTTCTGTGAGAGGTCCGCTTGCCTGCGAGGAAGCCTTGTTGATTTCAACAGGACTTGATTCTATGTAAGCATGGCCAGGATTGCACCCGCGTCTTCTGATTTGCATGTTTTTGTTTTCATCCTCCAGCTTTCCCTCCCCACTCTCTGCATACGGGATCCTCCCTCCGCCCCCTCCGATACTGTGCATGCACTGAATACCTTTAGTACGCAGCCTAAGATGAAAACCTTATTTTTCTCTCCTCCCAAGATTTATTTATTTGCAGAAAAGTTGAAAGCAGTGAATTCAGAAGTGCAATGTTGTGCCTCGTTTTATTGCTATTATTGCTTCACATTTCCAGAGAGGTAGCTTATATTACAGCCTGGCCATGTCTACTCAGAAATAAGTATTCTTGAGGTCAGTGGGCCTTTGAGTGTGGGGTTAGGATTTCATTTCTAGGCTGGTTCTCTTTTGGTTAAAAAAAAGAAAAGGAGTAGTGTTTATGACTTAAGTACTTCTGTCTTAAAACGCAAATGAAAACAATATGTTCACATGGATAAAATTAAAACTATATCATCTATTTATCTCTATTCCTAGCTATTTATTTCTCTCTCTCTTCTATTAAAACCACACCAATCAATTACTGCAACAACTTCATGGTGAGTACCGGTACCTTTTTTTCCTAGAAAAAAAGTACTGCTGTGCTGTGGTCTGACCACTGTGATTCCCCAATCCAAAACTGTGCTATGTAAAGCTCATTGTTGCTCTGGTGCAGAGGATGAGCTAGTGATGAGCTAGCATATAAGAGCTTGGCCCAATTAGACCAAAGTTCCATCTTCTCCAGCATCCTGTTTCCACAGGAGCCAATCAGGTGCTACCATAGACCCCAAGCAGGGCCTGAAGGCAAGAGCACCCTTCTCCTTTTTTTGCTCCCCATCAGTTCATATTTGGAGGTGTAGTCGCTATGGACATGGAGTTTACATATAGCTATCCTACCTAGTAGGGACGCGGGTAGCGCTGTGGGTGGTGCTGTGGCTTCCTGATCAGAAGGTTGGCAGTTCGAATCCCCGCGACGGGGTGAGCTCCCGTTGCTCGGTCCCTGCTCCTGCCTACCTAGCAGTTCGAAAGCACGTCAAAGTGCAAGTAGATAAATAGGTACTGCTCTGGCGGGGAGGTAAACAGCATTTCCCTGCACTGCTCTGGTTCACCAGAAGCGGCTTAGTCCTGCTGGCCACATGACCCGGAAGCTGTACGCCAGCTCCCTCGGCCAGTAAAGCGAGATGAGCGCTGCAACCCCAGAGTCGGTCACGAGTGGACCTAATGGTCGGGGGTCCCTTTACCCTTTACCTTTATCCTGTCTAGTAACCACTGACAGACCAATCGTTCATGAATTTGCATAGCCCACTTTCAAAGGGTCTCTTCCTGATTCCTTGCATGGGATCTTCGAGCTGCTTGTTTCACAAAAGCCCATGTTAGCGCTGGCCGCATATGAAGGGTGGATATATTCCTAGGAAGCTGGGCATTGTCAGCAAACTGCACTCTGATTCCCCAATACGTGATCACCCTTTTGGAAGGACCAGGCTGTAAATTCCAAATGTGGTTTGGAATACTTGTTTTCTATTAATTCTCCTCGCACTGGACAAAGTGGATGCTGGAAGCCACATTAATTTACAAAGTTTCCTGAACTTGTGGATAATTAGTAAACTCACTACAGAACTGACTCTGAAGGTCTGAATCTGTGGCGCATTTGAAGAAGTGGCATTGCCAAACCACCTGAGGAATAAGCACATACACACAGCACTTTTCCTCCAGTCAATGGGGAAAAAAATTCTTGTTCTTTTAAGTCCAGGCTGCCAAATTTGTGAACAATTAAAACACTTTCTGCACCTTCCTAGCAATTCCAAATGTTAACTACATTTCCGCGCTAGTATACAGAGAGAGAATAATTAAGAGGAAGCAAGCAAGTTTATTCTTTGAAAAAGCATGAAAAGCCAAGTTAAGGAGACGGAGGTTTGTGCCTGAAAATCCTTTCATTTCTAAAGAACCAGCATGATAATAAATTGTTTTTGCTGAAAACAGGAAGTTTGGCAGTGCTGCAAAAGGACAGTTAAACTTTGGCTGGGTGACCCAAAACATTGTGTTCCACTTTGAAAGTATTTCCAGCAACAACAGCAATGAAAAAAGAGAGAAGGAGAGGAGGAGGAGGAGAAGAAGAAAACCACGAGCGCCTGAAATCCATAGAAAGCAAAGGAATTGCAAAGGCATCTGGCAGCTGCCGTTGTTTGCCAAGCTTGTGGTCATGTTGTGTTGGCTCACAAACCGGTTTGCCAGTTTTACTGAGCACAGCTGGAAATCTACATCTCAGAGACCTCAAAAGTTGCAAGCAAAGAACCCTCCCCCCTTTTTTCTGGAGCCTTTTCATTTGCTTTTCATCTGATCTGGACTGGCTAAATTAAAAATAAAATCACAATTAAGCAACGGCTCCAAAATATCTGGCTTTCAGTAAACAAATAAACAAACTAACAAATGAGCTGATTTAACTTGCACATGACGGAGGCCTGGATGAACAGCTTGGAGGGGAACACACCATGCAGGGCGCAGGGTCCCTTGCTTAAAAGGGTTTAATAGTAATCATCACCAAGAGCCTTTCATTTAATTGATTAGCATCACAGATATGTAGACAAGATGATTTCTGCAGGTTTCTCCCCTATTTGCAATGCAGTCAAGGATAGCTTAAGATGACATGGTCAACTGGCAATTGAAGGCAGCCTCCAGCCCACCACAATTTTGTTCACCCCCCCCAATGTGCCAGGCTGAACAACATGGGTGCTGTTCATCACCTGGAAGCACGCAGGAAATTAGAACTTTATGTTGGATGGCTGATAGTCAGGTGGGAAGAAACGCCACACCTGCAACTCTTTGGCCAATGGTGCTGCTTGAGTGATTGCTCTCTAGCCAATCCAAAAGGAGCACAGGGGAGTCACATGTGCTGCCCCCCCCAGCTCACACATGCCTCTGAGAGCCAGTGTGGTATAGTGGTTAAGAGCAGTAGACTCGTAATCTGGTGAACCAGGTTCGCGTCTCCGCTCCTCCACATGCAGCTGCTGGGTGACCTTGGGTTAGTCACACTTCTCTGAAGTCTCTCAGCCCCACTCACCTCACAGAGTGTTTGTTGTGGGGGAGGAAGGGGAAGGAGAATGTTAGCCGCTTTGAGACTCCTTTGGGTAGTGATAAAGCGGGATATCAAATCCAAACTCCCCTTCTTCTTCTTCTTCTTCTTCTTCTTCTTCTTCTTCTTCTTCTTCTTCTTCTTTGCACCCTTACTTTACTGGCTCCAGGTTCTAGAAGACCCTTCTGTGGCTTTAATCCCCCTGTAACACAATCCACTAAGATATGAAATCAGGATGAAGAGGGAAGAACAGTGGGTGGCATAATATAGCCTTACAGTAATACAGTACTAGAGACAACCTAATGTTTAGTAGGAATCTCCTTTCTTGAAAATTGAATCCATTGGTTTGAGTCCTACCCTCTGGAGCAGGAGGGGGGGAGTGTGCTCCATCTTCCATGTGGCAGCCCTTGAGATATTTGAAGATGGCTATCATAACTCCTCTCACTCTCCTCTTTTCCAGCCTAAAAATACCCAGTTCCTTCAACCACTCCTCAAAGGCTTCGTTTCCAAAACCTTGATCATCTTGGTTGCCCTCCTCTGCACACGTTCCAGCTTGTCAATATTTACAGAGATGTACTCCATATTCAGGGAAGGCCAGCCTGAATGATCTAGGTGATGGAGTGACTCCTGGAAGGGGAAAGGTTACAACATTTGCGACGTTTCAGTTTAGCGAGAAGGCAAGTAAAGGGGAATATGAAAGAGGTGTATAAAATTAGGCATAGTGTAGGGAGAGTGGATTAGGGATGTGGGTGGCGCTGTGGGTTAAACCACAGAGCCTAGGACTTGCCAATCAGAAGGTCGGCGGTTCGAATCCCCGCGATGGGGTGAGCTCCCGTTGCTCGGTCCCTGCTCCTGCCAACCTAGCAGTTCGAAAGCACATCAAAGTGCAAGTAGATAAATAGGTACCGCTCTGGCGGAAAGGTAAACGGCGTTTCCGTGTGCTGCTCTGGTTCGCCAGAAGCGGCTTAGTCCTGCTGGCCACATGACCCGGAAGCTGTACACCGGCTCCCTCGGCCAATAAAGTGAGATGAGCGCCACAACCCCAGAGTTGGTCACAACTGGACCTAATGGTCAGGGGTCCCTTTACTAGGGAGAGTGGACAGAGAAACATTTCTCTCTCATAACACTAGAACTCATGGACTTCCTGTGTTGGAAGATGTAGGACAGGCAAAATAAAGTTCTTCTTCACACAGTGTAGCTTTGATAGCTTTTTTTAAAAAAGAGTAAACAGTTCATGGAGATAAAGACTATCAATGGCTCCAAGCCATGATGGCTGCACCTTGGTCAGAGCACCAGTTGCTTGAAACTGTAGGAGGGGATAATGCTGCTGTTGATGGTGCTGAGGTGAGGCTTACCTACAGTTAAGACCAATGGGGAAATGGTAGGGGAGTTCACCTAAGAGAGGACATGTGCTCTCACATAGCCCACTTGAAACTGCAGTTAAAAGATCACTGCCATTACGTCAGCACTAGACCAATGGTGTCCTTCCTCACTTTGATTCACTTCTGCACTGAACCCAGTGCAATTCTTGGCTTCCATTATTATTTCAGAAAAACAACTAGTCAAAAATTACAGCTAATTAAATTTTTTTTTTAAAAAACAACCTTCTGCTATTTGGAGTGCGAGGCTGCAAGAATGTAGCAGAAGACCTCTCTAAGTTGCCTTTGGTGCTATTGTCCACCAGACAAACCAAGTTGACACTTGGCTTCCAAACTGAGCCCGTGAAAAGAAATACACAATTTCCTCAGGGTGATCTCCCTTGCTCTGAAACAGTTGCACCATGATGCCAACACTCCTTATAAAAACCCTTCAGACAAGCCATGATCTTGTGTTTGCAAGGGGAAAACATACAGGAACAATGGTTTTAATTAAGCGTTCTTTTTCAGCCCTCCTACTAGGAACAGAGAGTACAAGAAATAACAGATACAATTAATAGTGTCATATAAAGAGAGAGGCTAAATATAGCCAGGCACTTACTAATAGTGAAGGCAGAGGGCGGGTGATGAGAACCCATGTCACAAAATATTGTTGCACATTCATAACAGTATGCTTATCAAAGCTCTGTATCAAAGCTCTGTGCATGCACCCCAAATATCCAGGCTGCAATACTATACATACCAATGTCAGGGGAAACCCCCATTGAACTCAATGGGACTTGCTTTGGGGTAAACAACAGGATTGCCCTGTTAGACATCTAAGAACTGCTATATGTTGTGTGTTCCTGAGCATTCAGGAAATCCTACTCTCAATATTATTGACGCTGAACTGGCTGAGACCAAAGCAGTGGCTGTCTGTTCAATAGGATAACTATTCTTCATAGCGTGCAAAATGCGTCTTGTGTACCAGACTACAGTGCTCTTTTCTGAATCTAGCTTATGCAGGTAAGTACTTTTTATTTTAATATTTATACACCAGCTGTCTCAAGACGGTAGCAAACTTTTAAAAAACAAAACAAAACTTCAGACTATCAAAGCAATAATCAATATTAGCTAATAAAAATTAGAAATGAGCATGAAACAACAGGCAAAAAGCCAGCAAAAGCCAGCATAAATTCTTTTAACATACTCTATTTACAGTTGCCTTGGAGAGTTCTTGGGAACTATAACTGATGCAGAATGTGGTTATAAGGCTCCTGGATGCAGTTGGTCATTCAATATGTTTTTTTTGGGGGGTGGGGTGGGATTCTTAGGCTGCTTATTGGCTTCTGAGCCCAATTCAAAGTGTCGGTACTATTCTTTACAGTCTTTAAATGGTTTAGGTCCAGGATACTTTAAGGCCTATCTTCTCGTCTATTAACCTTAAGATCTTCCTTGGAGGTCCTGCCAAAGGTCCTCCAGTATTTGAAATACAGTGCTGGGTTAAAGGTCAAGGTCAAGGTACTCCTGACTGTAAGGTCCAGTCCCGGACGAGTCTGGGGTTGTGCGCTCATCTCGCTTTATTGGCCGAGGGAGCCGGCATTTGTCCGGGTCATGTGGCCCGCTTGACTAAGCTGCTTCAGATGAACCAGAACAGCGCACAGAAATGCTATTTACCTTCCCGCTGGAGTGGTACCTATTTATCTACTTGCTTTCGAACTGCTAGGTTGGCAGGAGCAGGGACCGAGCAACAGGAGCTCTCCCCGTTGCAGGGAATCGAACCGCCGACCTTCTGATCGGCAAACCCTAGGCTCTGTGGTTTAGACCACAGCGCCACCCGCATCCCATAGTGCTGGCTTAGCCAGGACAAATCCATCTCAACAGTGACTCCAGAACTCCCAGGGGACATTTGCTCTGTTCTCTCTCTATTAGTCTTTTGTGATTTTTCAGATGGCTTTGTGGAAGCTCTGCATGTGACACAAAGGCAATAAAGACTTTCACCTCTTTGTGTTCCCCCACACCGGCTGGTGGCAACAGAAGGAAGACTGCAAGGGACACAAAGAGGAGAAAAACGTTTCCGCCCTTCATTCCCACTAGCACCCCTGCCCCTGAGAGAAGGAACCTTGTGGACAAATTTGCAGGAGATGAGGGTGGCAGTGCAGACTTTTGCTTCCTAGGGTGAAATTTGTAGCTCCAGCATTGCACACTACATGTGACATCAAGCATTTATTTAAAGAAGTGTTCTCAACCTGGCTACCTTTATTTTAGAGAAAATCTAGCTGTGGGCTGCCAAGCTGGAATGTGCTTTTGATTTGTATTTGGAAATGGGTTTTCTGTTGAAAATCAGTCCCGCCTTGCTGCTTCCTCCTTCCCCCTAAGTAGCAGCAGTCTGCATTTGATTTTCAGTAGAAAACTGGTGCGGGCCCCTGATCTGGACTGGGAGCACGTTCTGGATCAGGCCACATGGCTGTTTTCTTCCTCCCTTCAGACTAAAACCAGCCAGGTAACATACATGTGCAATTGTTTAGAATAACACACACCTTGCTCTGGCTCGTCTTAGGAGAATTTCCTATGTTATATGTGGCACCAAAGCAAAGTTTGAGATGAGCACCTTGCTAGGAACCTGAAGCCCATGCCAGTTTTCTGGTAAGTTTTGTCTATAAAGGCAGATATGCTTTAAAATGTGGCTTTCTCTCAGATAGATAGATAGATAGATGATTGATTGATAGATAGATAGATGATAGATAGATATAGATAGATGATAGATAGATAGATAGATATAGATAGATGATAGATAGATAGATATAGATAGATGATAGATAGATATTTTAGAAAATCTAATTCTCACGAACTTACTCATGATTTAAAAAGGTTAAGGACCCCTGACAGTTAAGTCCAGTCACGAACGACTCTGGGGTTGTGGCGTTCATCTCGCTTTACTGGCCAAGGGAGCTGACATTTGTCTGCAGACAGTTTTCCCAGGTCATATGGCCAGCATGACCAAGCTGCTTCTGGCGAAACCAGAGCAGCACACGGAAATGCCGTTTACCTTCCCACTGGAGTGATACCTATTTATCTACTTGCACTTTTACGTGCTTTCGAACTCATGATTTAGTTTCTGTTTAATGCATTACTCAAGTTGTAAGCGTATGTTGAATATTTGTATTAAAACTTTATATACAAGCAACAGTATCTCATAAAGACCACACGATTCAAAAGTGGCAGAGATGGGACCACTTTTTCTCAGTTGTAGTTTTTCCTGCCTTTGAGGTTTTTTAAGTTGTTACACAGCCTGTTGGGTTTTATTTAATCCACTATAATTTTTTTTTAAAAAAATTCATCTCCTCCCTATGCATTTGGATGCCTCTTAAGATAGTGTAACCAAATTTGACATGGCAGTTCCTGAGATTAAGGAGCAGGCTTTCATCTATGTTTGGATACAAGTGGACACCATTTTGAATCCAGATGGCAGACTGAACTTTTCAAAACTGCACTTTTTGGTTCTTAGATTTCCTGAGCAATGTCAAGTCACAAATAATGAAATCTAGATTTTTCTGTTTCCAAATGAAATTGGTCCCAGTCAAGCTTGCAAAAATTTACCACTTGTCTGATAATAAATGTTGGAAATGTAAAGAAATTGAAGGTACTTTTTTTCACCTTTGGTGGACGTGCCCAAGGATTAAGGCTTTCTGGGAAATGATATATAATGAAATGAAAAAGGTATTTAAATATACCTTCCCTAAGAAACCAGAGGCCTTTCTCCTGGGCATTGTCGGCCAATCGGTGCAAAAGAAAGACAGAACATTTTTTATGTATGCTACAACATCGGCAAGAATACTCATCGCAAAGTATTGGAAGACACAGGATCTACCCACCTTGGAAGAATGGCAGATGAAGGTGATAGACTATACGGGACTAGCAGAAATGACTGGCAGAATCCGAGACCAGGGTAAAGAGACGGCGGAAGAAGATTGGAAGAAATTTAAGAATTATCTTAAGAAATACTGTAAAATTTATGAATTTTAGAATGATGTGGTTTTTAAAATCAAATGAAGTACAGCTGTAAAGATTAAGTGAAAGGAAAGTAAGGATGATAATTAGATAAAATTAAGGGTGAGGATTTGCTGAACTAAATTTTTGAAATGGGAATGCAGAAAGGGGAGGTATGAGGAGGTCGGTGAAATAAGTTTTATGAAAATAAGGTATTGAAACTATACTTGTTCTTTCTTTTTTTTATTTCTGTTTGTGTTTGTGTTTGTGTGTATTGATATAATTTGTAAAATCCTAATAAATATTTTTATATATATAAAAAGAAATTGGTCCCCATGGAATTCAAAGAAGCATCACTTGCTGGTTCCTCTTCTAACTCTTCTAGGGCAGTGGTTCTCAACCTGTGGGTCCCCAGGTGTTGTTGGACTACAACTCCCATCATTCCTAGCCAACATGACCAGTGGTCAGGGGTGATGGGAGTTGTAGTCCAACAACATCTGGGGACCCACAGGTTGAGAACCTCTGTTCTGGGGCATCATCACTTAGGCTATATACTGTAGAAATGTTACCTCTTTGACATACCAGGAACAAGCACTTACGGTACTCAGTCTTTGTCTGGGTTATTTAAATTACTCTTTGCTACAATAATTCTTCCTTTGGATGCCTCTTTGATTTCATTCATTCCTTCTCCACCGAATTTTATAAGGATTGTTTATGCTCCCAACTAAAGACAAAATCCATGTGATAAAAGTTTATTCAGGTTAACGATCACCCTTTAGTTCCATGCTTTACAATCAATAATACAGATTATAATTTTAACCACATGCATGTGTAACAACAGTAACAAGTGTTATCTGTTTAAAACTTTTCAGTCACCTTGATTGATTGAACAGGGTGGTTAAATGATACATATCCTAGGATGCTGCTCTTCAATTATTATACGTCTGTCTTTGACAGCTTTTTTCTCAACCTGATACTTAAAGTTTTTGACTTGCCTTAGGCATTAATCTCCATGTTTCATTTGGAACCAGGGCTACAGGTGGATGTAAATTTACATTTCCAAAGAACAAAACAAACCCATAATGTGGATTTAATATCTCTTAATTTGGATTCAATCTTTCAGAGTTTTTTCAACATGGATTTCTATTCAATGAAAGCCTCATTCCTTGCCTTAATAACTTTCTGTTATAGAAAATGTAAATGAACAGTGTAGAAAATGATGACGTTATGTTAATAACAGGAACTTTCACAGTTTTTTTATATGGCTGCGAAAATGTTGTTAAATTTATGGCTTGATGTATATATGAAAAGAGACCAGGTTATTGAAGTTTCTTGGGGAACTGATTTTTTGTTTGACTTTTGCATGGTTTAAATTATCAACTATAATATTGTATTAAACAATTTGATTTGCTCCCACCATAGATGTTGTACCATAAAGCTTTCTGTTTGATGCTTTAACAACATTTGTATCCATGGGTTTCATTTTAAAGGTCCCTCTCTGACCCTGGGGCAATGTGATACAAACATTGTCTGCCGAACTAAAAGGATCAAAATATTTGAAAACATTCTCAAATTGGCTCTATAAAGGTGGGTCTATCTGGGTGGGGTAACTTGGGGATTTAATAATGTGAAAGCTTTTGGCTCTCAGTCACTATTCAAATTATTTCTAGATGGACAGAAACCTGTTAGTTACTTTTCCACAGGACTTTTGCAAAATCCTTTGCTGTGCTCTGTCCATCCGATGGCAACCTGGTCATATACACATTGCACAAAACACTATTACAATTGTCCCTAATTGCTTCCCTTTGGGGGGGGGGGAAACTCAGCAGAAGCAAATGAGTACCTTTCACCTCAAGCAGTCAGGGTCAAGTCTTATTGATAGGGCAGTTCAAGGAAGCTGCTAGTGGCTAACACTTCTGTGGGAAAAAAGGAAGAGAGAAAATGCTTCAGTTTCCTGCAGCAATGCTCTGTCAACTTGCATGGGCATCACAGTAAGTGAGAAATGTTCTTGCACTCTGACATAATTCTAAAACCATCTTTAATATATTTTACTCTCATCAGTTTCTAAACATACACACACAAATCTTTTCATGAACTATACAACAGCCAGGATTATTTTTTTATGAACTACCGTATTTTTCGCTCTATAACACGCACCCGACCATAACACGCACATAGTTTTTAGAGGAGGAAAACAAGAAAAAAAATATTCTAAACGAAACAGTGGATGTATGATTTTTGTGGTTCATGCTGTGGCCACAGACATGTGATCTGACGGTGAGTTTGGGGTAGCCCAATGCAAAAATCTTGAGGATCCATGTGGATCCATGCTTTGTAACCACGTTTTTGCACCACTGCGGCCCCAGGCAACAGTGGGTGTGTGATTTTTTGGGTGCAAGCTGTAGCCATGGACATGCTATGTGATCTGATGGTGAATTTGGGGTGACCCAGTGCAAAAATCCTGAGGATTCATGTGGATCCGTGCTTTGTAACCAGGCTCTCTGTCCCTCTCTCCTCCCCACTCAGCGGCTCTTCTCCCGCTTTGCTGTTTCAAAGTGAGCCACGGAGGAGGGAAGGAAGGGGAACCATGGATCCTCTGCTCACCACTGCAGCAGACACCCCCCCCCCCGCCACCCGTAGGCATTCCCTCCATAACACGCACAGACATTTCCCCTTACTTTCTAGGAGGAAAAAAGTGAGTGTTATGGTGCAAAAAATATGGTATATGCCTGTCATAACATTTTACCCTTCACACAGACAGAATATCAGTAAATAAGTCGAAGCAACCTGGGTAACGCACTCCATCCTAGCTAGAAAAAAACACAGCAATGGCCTGACTTTATTTTATTTTCTTAGCCATTTACTAGATGCCTTTTTTTGCTTCAGAGTGGCTTAACATTGGGCATAAGGCAGCTCCTATGTTCCAAAGTCACTGTTGTTGTTACTGTTTTCTATATTTATTCCCACCCCATTAAATGAGTCCACCAATCCCTGAAACCCTGCCAACCAAGGGCAAAAAGCCTGGTAAAAATGAAATGTTTTTTCTGGCATCTAAAAACAGATAAAGATGGTGTCAGACGTTACTCCCTAGGGAGAGCGTTCCACAAGTGGAGAGGCAACACTACATGGCCAGCCTTCAGATCTGTGGAGGGAACACATGAAGGAGGGCCTTTTCCCAACTCTGACTGGTTCACCACCAGATAGAAATTATTTGGCTACTGTACTCCATGCTCTGGTAACTTCCATACTGTATCATTGGAACACACTCTACAAGGCTGCCCTTGAAGACAACTCAGAAATTGGTCCAAAATGCAGCAGCCAGATTACTGGATGGAGTTCTGTTTAGATATCATATAACCCCTGTTTTAAAAAACAGCTGTATTGGTTGCCATTTTTTCCAGACCCAATTCAAGATGCTCAAATTAGTGTTTAAAGTCCAAAATGACTTAAAAAAAGTAAAGGAACTCTGACAGTTAAGTCCAGTCGCAGACAACTCTGGGCTTGCGGCGCTCATCTCGCTCTATAGGCCGAGGGAGATGGCGTTTGTCCGCAGACAGTTTTTCCGGGTCATGTGGCCAGCATGACTAAACCACTTCTGGCAAAACCAGAGCAGTGCACGGAAACGCCATTTACCTTCCCGCTGGAGCGGTACCTATTTATCTACTTGCACTGACGTGCTTTCAAGCTGCTAGGTTGGCAGGAGCTGGGACCGAACAACAGGAGCTCACCCCGTCATGGGGATTTGAACCGCCGACCTTCTGATCGGCAAGCCCAAGGCTCAGCGGTTTACACCACAGCGCCATCCGTGTCCCTCCAAAATGACTTAGGCACCAAATATTTGAAAGACAGACCCTCTTGGGTGCTGAGGTAAACACAGAGAGCCCTCCTGGTAGTTCCACTGCCCTCAGAAGTTGGGGGATTATGATTCAGGAGAGAGCATTCTCTGAGGCAGCCGCTGTGTTGTGAAATTCCCTCCCCACAGAGGTGTGTCAGGTACCTCCATTATGCAGTTTTAGAAGAAGAAGAAGAGTTTGGATTTGATATCCCGCCTTTCACTCCCCTTCAGGAGTCTCAAAGCGGCTAACATTCTCCTTTCCCTTCCTCCCCCACAACACACACTCTGTGAGGTGAGTGGGACTGAGAGACTTCAGAGAAGTGTAACTGGCCCAAGGTCACCCAGCAGTTGCATGTGGAGGAGCGGAGACGCGAACCCGGTTCCCCAGATTATGTGACTACCGCTCTTTCAGGACCCCAGGGGCAAAACTAGGCTTTCTTTCACCTGGGTCAAAGACTCAGTTCGGCACCACCACCCCCTATGCGCAATTGCATACACATGCACACATGTGCATACGTGCCTCAACACATTTGTTTTTAAAGGGCATAAAAGTAGGCCATACAAAGTTTTATTTTTTGTGAACTATTTTTATCAATGACTTGCATTTTTTTCCAGCCCCCTCCCTCTTATGTTAGGAAGGCAGGCACGGGAATATGCACTGAACCAATCGCCCCCCCTCCCCAGAAAAGCTGTAAAGAGCACACCAATTTGTCAAATTCCTTTGAGCCTCTGAAGTGGCTTTTATTTCAGAGCACGTTTTTTGGTAGCGCTATTGAGCTAGAGAGACCAAGTTGCCTGACACAGTATCAGGCAGTTTCATCCACGGGTGCGTATTTTCCCCTTTCACATATTTCTGAGGAAAGGCAGCCCCCACTTTGCCCCACAGCTACGAGCTCTGCATGTCAAGCACTTCCCACAGGAAAGGCTCTCCTCAGTGCCGAGATATAAATATAATAATAATAATGGAAACTGTGAGAATGATCAGGCATATACCAGAGAGTAAGGCCTATTGAACTCAGTGGGACTTACTTCTGAGTAAAAATGCTTACGATTGCAATATAAGACTGCACAGTGTTTACACAGTTACCTGGGAGGAAGCTCCATTGAATTCAGTGGGACTTACTTCTGAGTAGATATGTTGCAGTGTAAGGCTCAATTTACAAGAAAGAAATAAGCATGCCACATGTTTCCTAAAAAATTGCTGACTGTGGAACCATTGCAATTAAATAATTTAAAGTGGATTGGCTACATTTTCCTTCAAAATTACAGGAAGGGATAAATACAAAATGCTTTAACATTTCTTTCACTGCAGGTATTTTATTTTCAGTATAAACAGGACTCAGTTTTCGTAGCTGATTGCATGCAGCAGTGCCCTCTTTAGCACATGGTGTAAACATGTATGTTGTTCTCTAGATCCAAACAGCAAGAGAGAGAGAGAGGGAGAGAGAGAGAGAGAGAGAGAGAGAGAGAGAGAGAGAGAGAGAGAGAGAGAGAACACATATTATAAGCAAGCGAAACTCCAAAGTGCTTATCTTGTGAACTTGCCATTTACCGTATTTTTCGCTCTATAATACGCACCTGACCATAACACGCACATCATTTTTAGAGGAAAACAAGGGAAAAAACATTCTGAATGAAACAGTGGATGTATCATTTTTGTGCTTCATGCTGTGGCCACAGACATGTGATCTGATGGTGAATTTGGGCTGACCCAATGCAAAGATCCTAAGGATCCATGTGGATCCATGCTTTGTAACCACGTTTTTGCACCATTGCAGCCCCAGGCAACAGTGGGTGCGTGATTTGGGGGGGGGCAGGCTGTAGCCATGGACATGCTATGTTCTCTGGTGGTGAATTTGGGGGTGACCCAATGCAAAGATCCTGAGGATCCATGTGGATCCATGCTTTGTAACCACATTTTAAGTGGGGAGGGAAGGAAAAACACAGAAGGGACAAGGAGCACGAGAGGGGTGTGCAGAGAAGCAGCTGGCTAAGAATGCAGGAGAGGGGTATAACGGGAGGGAGGAAAGGAAGGCAAAAGTTTCCCACCCACCCACCCAAGCCAGCCAGCTCTCTCTCTCTCTCTCTCTCTCTCCCCCCCCCCCCCATCTGCATGTTTTCCGGCTGGAGCACAGAGAGGAATTAGAAGGAAGGACGCTCTGCTTTCCCCTCTTCTTGCCTGGAGGGTAGGGGCTTTCCCTGCTCTTTGTTCGTTTGAGCAAACACAGCAACGAAACAGAGGAGGGTGGGCAGTAAGACCCTGAGGCAGAATGCAGGAAAGCAGCCGCTTCCTCTTTTCAGGTTTCCCTTCTCCGAGACGCGATTTGATTTTTGCCTGATTTTTGCCCCTCCACTCCAGACTGTCGGCTTCAGGGACCACACATTCACTCAATAACATGCACAGACATTTCCCCTTCCTTTTTAGGAGAAAAAATCTGCGTGTTGTAGAGAGAGAAATACGGTAAATTGTTTCATCATGACCATGGTTTAATCTTTTGCCCTGAAGCTTTCTCTGCAAAATCCTGCTCTTTGGCGCTCAATTGGAGCAAATGACAATTCGGGTTTTCCAGATTGCTGTTTGCTTCAATTGAGCTTTACAGAGCAGTTTCGGGTTTTTGTTTTTGTTTTTGCAGGGAAAGCATGAGGTGGGGGAGGTGCCCAGACACAGAGCTTTAAAGTGCAGACCATGCCTGGGAAACTCAGAGGAATGGTAAGCGTGGATCAGCCCTTAGTTACTCATATTTAGACTGTAAGCTCCTCGACACAAGGTAAAGTAAGGAACCGTGTGCATTGGGTTTGGAAGCTGCAACTCTCCAGAAGCTGTTGACTCCAAGCAGCCATAGCCAGCATGGCCAATGGTCAGGGATGATGGGTGTCATAGTCTAACAACATCTGCGGGAGAATTATGGGAGTTCTAGTTTACAGCACCTGCAGGGCACCATATTGATTACTCCCAAAAGTGATCACAAAGCCTGGGCAGGGGAGAGAGGGAGCATAAGGGGGGGGGGTACTGATTTTGAAGAGGAAACAGTTTGCCTCTCAAAGGCCTCCATTCCCAGAGTTTAATTGACCCAAGAAAGAGAGAGGTGAGAAAGAGAGGGGAGGTTGTTCAGGAATCATCCTTTCCTGCACCCAATTGTGTCCACGGATTAGAAACCGTCCCAAGTCTTATTGATCCACAATTAACATTGAAAAATATCTAACTATATCATGTCTACATAAATGGAACACAGCGGGCAATTGTCACATGCCGATGTAGCGGCAAATGCTTGGTTAGTGAGGAAAGGTTTTCCTTTGAATTTGCGTCATGTAAGGGCAAAAGCAAGGACATCGGTTTCTGGGAGGGGTAGGGAGAAGAAAAACTGATTGGCTGGGAGTTGCATAACCACCTCCTTATTCTAGACAGTTCTGTAGATATGAGAGCAAACTGTGACTATAATATAGAGGATTGGGCACTAAATTTCTATTAATTCATAAAAACTAAAATAGAATCCATTAAGAGTAGTTTGGAATTGGTTGAAAGGAGATGTAAATTATCTACTATCATGCTTGAAACGCAGCCCCTAATCATGTTTGGCACCAGGCCAGCTACCATTAAAGTAATTATTTTTAATCATCAGCACTTGGTGACATGAATACTCATATTTGTTGATTTACTGGGGAAAGCACTTTATGTTGTAAATAAAAAAGCAGAGAAAATATACATTTGGGTTTTAGTGTGAATAATAATTATTATGCCTCTGAAAGGCATTTGCTTTTCTGAAGCCAGACTTTTTTTTAAAAAAGGGGGGGCGAATGAAAGTTGAGTCCCTCCTATTATAACTGACAGTGGTTGAGTGGTTCATAATCCTAAACATAATCTCAAATCACATTTGAGGGGCATAGCATGGGGTATGCCAGGGGTGCCATGGCCCCAGGTGCACAATTTTTGAGGGTGCGTGAAACTGGCGCCGTCATGCAGGCACCCCCTGGCACAGCCCAGCTCAGTGGCTCAGCGTGGCCCCATTTTGCTCTGGTGGGGGTGGGGTTGCTCTGGTGGTGCTAGCCGCAAGGACTGGGCTGGTGCACCTGGTTCATGCACACCTGTCTGCCTGCCCTGGGCACTGGCAACCAACGCTACGTCACTGGCCACAAGAACTATATATGCAGCACAATGAGAGGACCAAGGCATTCCTCTCGGACTTGCTTGCATCGTGCTCCATCCTACATATGCCAAGAAGCCACCCTTGGCCTGTTCCAGAGGGTGGAGAGGGAAAGCAGGACCCTGAACCCAGCAGGAGGGGCCCTGTGAAGATCTGAGGAAGCTAGGCAAAACCTGCAACGAAAGAAAGCACCCAGCCACACACTATAATTTTCTCTTAGGGGCACCATTCATAGTTAGCAATTGTGTGAATGGCTCTTTAAAGGTAAATAACAAGCCGCTCCATATTGGAACAAGAGCTTGGAAGGGTTTGTGTGACTTTTACTCTTTGCCCCTAATAAAGATTGGAGCCTGTTTGCACTGAAAGCAGAGGCTAGAAAGCTCCCGTTAATACTAAAAAAGCAAGAAGTGAGAAAAGGGATATACAGTGGTACCTCGGATTATGAACAGCAGCCTAGTTAGCGAACTTTTTGGATTATGAATACTTCAAACCCAGAAATGAGTGTTCCAGGTTGCGTATTTTTGGGGGGTATACGAACGTACTCCGTTCAGGGAGCACTTCCATTTTGAGTGCCACACTTCTGTTGTCCGGCAGTGGAGAAGGGAGGTGTCAAGGCGTTTCCTGCGCGTTCGCCAGCCATCTGGTTGGTGGGCACACAATTCTCCCCCATGCTCTAGGGAGCATTTCCCACAGCAGGGAGAGGGAGCGGCGGATCTGTGTGGATCCCAGTTCAGCTACCGATTGATTGGTTGATTGATTGATTGATTGTGTGACTGTGGAAATAGATAAAAGCCCCCATCCAAACAATGACTATCATCAGTGCAGGTAAGAAATTTTTTTTTATTTATTT
Source organism: Podarcis vaucheri (assembly GCF_965113315.1). Classification (NCBI taxonomy): domain Eukaryota; kingdom Metazoa; phylum Chordata; class Lepidosauria; order Squamata; family Lacertidae; genus Podarcis; species Podarcis vaucheri. Next base: position 122,471,408 of record NC_138761.1, read on the forward strand.
TTTAGCATCTACAATACTGTTTTATTTATTTATTTTATAGTACAGTACATTGATTATTGCTTTCATTTTATGGATCAATGGTCTTATTAGATAGTAAAATTCATGTTAAATTGCTGGTTTAGGGGTTGATTTTAAAAGTCTGGAAGGGATTAATCCATTCTGCATTACTTTCTATGGGAAAACGTGCCTTGGTTTAAGAACGCTTTGGTTTAAGAACTGACTTCCGGAGCGGTTTAAGTTCGTAAACCAAGGTACCATTGTAGTTACATTTGGCACAGAACTACCCCCTTACCTGTTCTATTCTGTCCCAAGCACATAGGACAGAATTTCACTAATATCAGTGGAGTGGCAATGTGTCCTCTGGTTCTCCCAATCCTTCCTAACCCCACAGCCACAAGTATGTATAGCTCCACAGAGGCAGCAACACCCACCCACACTCACTCACCTCTGGAAACCACTGCTATTTGGAAACACTCTTACAGATTTAATTGTTGTTGTTGTTGTTGTTGTTTAGTCATTTAGTCGTGTCCGACTCTTCATGACCCCATGGACCAGAGCACGCCAGGCACTCTTGTCTCCCACTGCCTCCCGCAGTTTGGTCAAACTCATGTTGGTAGCTTCGAGAACACTGTCCATATGGTTATATTGTCCTCTGTTGTCCCCTTCTCCTTGTGCCCTCCATCTTGCCCAACACCAGGGTCTTTTCCAGGGAGTCTTCTCTTCTCATGGTAGCCAAAATATTGGAGCCTCAGCTTCAGGATCTGTCCTTCCAGTGAGCACTCAGGGCTAATTTCCTTCAGAATGGATAGGTTTGATCTTCTTGCAGTCCATGGGACTCTCAAGAGTCTCCTCCAGCACCATAATTCAAAAGCATCAATTCTTCGGAGATCAGCCTTCTTTGTGGAATCACTTCATGGATCACTGCCTTGCCGTGGCGAAGGGGCTTGAATAACTCAGAGAAGCTATGAGCTATGTCGTGCAGGGCCACCCAAGATGGACAGGTCATAGTGGAGAGTTTTGACTAAACGTGATCCACCTGGAGCAGGAACCGGCAAGCCACTACAGTATCCCTGCCAAGAAAACTCCATGGACAATTTAATTAGGGCCAAAATAATCCCTGCTGAAACTACATACCAAAGCCACTGACATGCAGAAAACAAACTATTCTGTTTGCTGCCACCAGCATTGCTGTCCCAATAATGCCCCGGTGTGGGAGAAATTCACTATGACAACACGACTATGATACCTTGCATACATATGCCACCATGCCCCCTCTGATATTTAAGTGGGAAATTTATAGATCAGACCAGAAGAATTTGTTAGATGCAGCATGCATGGTTGTCCAAATTTCCTTGGTGTCAATTTGCAGCATGGCTAATTCTGTCTGCATAGCCCATGGTGGTCTAGAGGGGATCAGGTGTGCATCTGTGTTTGCCCGCACACACCGGTGATTTCAGTTTACGAAACCCCTGCTTGTCTCCCAGCCATTCATTTACACACCACACACAGGAGGGATTGTGGCTTTCACATATGTGGTATGATCTGCACTGCAAGGTCTCTTGCAGGGACAAAAGTAACCATTTTATTTTAGTAGCTGTTCATCAATTTTCCACACTTTTGGCTTTGTGCTAAAAATATGCTCGAATGCCTGACCCATGCAAAAGAGGCCATCAGCTGCACTGCATTTCAAGCCTGGACCCATGTGAGTTCCAGTTTGTTTAAACTGCCATTATTTACCAGCTGCTTAGCATTCTTTCAAACAGCATTTGATTGCAGGGCAGAGGGACAAATCCTAATGTCTTTAGCTCAAAATAAAGGAAAATGACTTTTACTAAAATGTGAGGGATTGCAAAAATTCCCCAACAAGGCTCTGCACTGAGCATAACGCATTGTTGTGTGTTCTCTATGCACATTGCACCAAGGTATTCAAGCTGCTCACTTATGGGTTTTGCACTTACGTGGATCACAGCCTCTTAGTGTGCTAGTCCTAGAACAGAACACTTCATAAACTACAGTAGACCCCTGGCCACTTTGTGCTGGACTGTTTGCAGAGTGCGTGCTAGTAGCTGGGATTCTTGCACGCTATGCCACATTAGGTGCTTTTTGTTCTTTTAGGTTCTTAAGGCCTTGAGAGAAAGTACATTCTTAGGATTAGCTTTCCTTTGTAAATTTAAAACACATTAGTAACTCCAAGACCATCAGTTGTATTTAAATTGCAATGCAAGTGTGAGTTAAAATAATTCATTATAGCCTCATAATAACTAGCAGTGTTATCAACACAGTTCAGTTTTGCATGTCTGTATATTTTGTATGCATAGTATTAAAAACAAAATAGTATGCCTGTCTACTAAGAAGTAAGCTCTACAGACTTTAAAGATAAAGGTAAAGGTACCCCCTGACCGTAAGGTCCAGTCGCGGACGACTCTGGGGTTGCACGCTCATCTCGCTCTATAGGCCGAGGGAGCCGCTGTTTGTCCAGACAGCTTCCAGATCATGTGGCCAGCATGACTAAGCCGCTTCTGGTGCAATGGAACACCAAAACCAGAGCAGCGCATGGAAACACCGTTTACCTTCCCGCCAGAGCAGTACCTATTTATCTACTTGCACTTTTGACGTGCTTTCGAACTGCTAGGTTGGCAGGAGCAGGGGAACCAGCAATGGGAGCTCACCCCATCGCAAGGATTCGAACCACCAACATTCTGATTGGCAAGCCCTAGGCTCTGTGGTTTAGAACACAGCGCCACCCGCGTCCCATTTTTTTATTGGGCTCTTTAAATTAGCCTCCAGTCTCATATCCCTTGATTCTAGGGAATAAATCTCACTCTCCTACCCTATACATTTTAATTTTAATTATTTAAAAGGATGTTTACAAATTGCATATTGGCCCCCATCCAACCCACCAGTCTGATTTCAATAGGAAAAGTGTTCTAGATTACAGTGGTGCCTCGCAAGACGAAAAGAATCCGTTTTGTGATTCTCTTCGTCTAGCGGTTTTTTCGTCTTGCGAAGCAAGCCCATTGACGGATTAGCGGATTAGCGCTATTAGCGGCTTTTAGCGTCTTATCAGCTTATCGGATCACCTGATAAGTGGCTTAGCGGCTTAGAAAAAAGGGGGGAAGGAAAAAAAACCCCGCAGGAACTCGCAAGACATTTTCGTCTTGTGAAGCAAGCCCATAGGAGATTCGTTTTGCGAAGCACCTCCAAAACGGAAAACTCTTTCGTCTAGCGAGTTTTCCATCTTGCGAGGCTTTCGTCTTGCGGGGCACCACTGTAGTAGTGCCTCTATGCCAAAAACCTTACTTTGCTTTAGAAACTCAAAAAATATGAGATAACTGGGGGAGAGTTAGGAAGCCTTCTCAAAATGCTTGAGGCTGGTGTATAAGGAGCAAAATTGTCCTTCAGGTGAACATCTTCTGTATTACAAAATTACAGATATCCATAAGCAGGGGTGCCGACTTGGGCCCCACACTGTGGGTGCCCAGTGCCCCCCACCCTGCGCCGCAAGGTCATGATGGGGTGGGGCGCATGCTGCAGCACTGTGGTGGTGACTGGACTGGGGTCTGCACCTCTGCAGTCACTGATGCCGTGCCAGAGCACCAGAGGTAAGGCAGCAATCGGCCACAGCGCTGTGGCCTCCCGCCTCCTCTGCAGCCCAGCGCTGCAACCCGCACGCCGCTGCCGCAGCCCTTGGAGGCTACAACACTGGGCCACGAAGGGGGCAGGAGGCAGGAGGCTGCAATGGTGGGTAGGGCGGGGCGGTGGCTGGGCACCCACAGGCACCCACAGGCACCCACAATGAAAACATTGTGGGTGCTCAGGACCCTAGGGCCTCCTGGAGATGCTGCGCCTGTTCACAAGCACCTCTCAATATCTAGTGTTTAGTGTTTTTTCTTTCTTTCCTTGCAATCTTATTTTCTACAGTGGTACCTCGGGTTACGTACTTAATTCGTTCCGGAGGTCCGTTCTTAAGCTGAAACTGTTCTTAACCTGAAGCACCAATTTAGCTAATGGGGCCTCCTGCTGCCGCCGCACAATTTCTGTTCTCATCCTGAAGCAAAGTTCTTAACCCAATGTACTATTTCTGGGTTAGCGGAGTCTGTAACCTGAAGGGTCTGTAATCTGAAGTGTATGTAACCCGAGGTACCACTGTAAACCTCACGGTGCTGAACTTGTAACCTGTTTTGTTTCAACTGAATTCATTGCTACAATCTGTCACTCGTTGCAAAATGGCAGAATTTGAGTTTGTTTGGCAGAGAGGGCACTTCAAAAGAAGGAATCGTATATGCTGCTCTGTGCTGCTGAGACATCTCCCGGCTTCATTTTTTTGTGAATGGGTTCAGATTTAAATTCTATTTATCCAAGGACTGGGGAGGGGGCAACTAAAACAATTTGGCCGGGATTCTAAGAGCTAAACAGGCCTGTGTCTGGACGGTTCCTGGATAGGACAACACAATGTGCACCACCTTGATGGCAAAAAAAGTTGGATGTAATACATTTGTTTAAAATATTGATATCTCATCTGTAAAGGGGATAGGGGTTGCTTGTGCGTAGATGTAGCTGCTGCTCTAGGCAACGTTCCCTGGCTAAACCTTTCCCTGGCTGGACAGCCCTTTCTCTGTGGCTGTCTCAATCACTGGCAGAATCCGTTAGTGGGCGTTTCCTGAACTTCCTCCAACATAAAAACTCCTTGACACCAAGTCTCCGCCTAGACTCCCTGCGTGGAAGTCTCCTGCGCAGAGTGGGCGTGGCCAGCGGAGGTCCTGGACTCTCCCCGCTGGTCTCTGTGGAAGAGTCCTGGAGCCCTCTCTCCGAAGTCCCTCCCTGCTCCCCTTTCTCCCAGGTGTCACGCTGATTTCCTTCCCCAACAGAAGTGTTCTCTCTCCCTCTGCTGGTCCCTTCTCCTGCATAATTGGGGAGCCTTACCTCCACTCTTGGCTCCGATGGCAGTTCCCTGACATCATCTTTCCATGAATCATGCCTAATCAATTATCTGACAATAACCAGGGACATGTAGATGTCACTGTTGACTCATCAAGTCTCATCTGAAACATGGATATTTTCACATGGGGGCCCTGGGGTCCCGGGCACCCAAAATATTTTTGCTATAGGTGCCTGGCCTCCACCCCATGCCACCCTCTGAGGCTGCTGCCACGCAGCCAACCAAGCACCAAGACAGCCCAAAGCTGAAGCCATCGTGATCACTGAGCGCTGCAACCACCATAGCTGCCATGCTGGCTGAGGCTGCTGAGGCCATGGCTACTGAGGTCATGTGATGTCGTTGGACACCCACAGTGTGGGATCCAAGTTGGAGCCCCTGGGTATGTTGGAATAGGAAAGGGAATTCCTCCTTCCTAACTGATGCTTCTGGTGAAAGCATTTTTATTTGTCCTAGAATCAGCAAAGCCCAAAGCTATGCAAATCCAGGGAACCCTTTTGTTTGAAAGTGGTTCACACATTACATAGAGGTGTTAGTACAAGTTGCTTTCATTTCTGCTTTGACAGGAGGATGGGAAAACTCACTAGAAATGAGACCAAACTGGCCAGATCCATGAGTTCCACTTCAGACAACAGGGAAGGTGAAAAATTGTCACTCATGTTGGTGCTTTCCCATTTCTGCCCGTAGTGTGGTGCGTCACTCTCACGTCTGCAGAATGTAAAGACTTGTAGCAGCTTGCCTTGAGAAAAGCATTCTTCTGCAGGGAATAAGTTGGATTCTGTCAAGGTACTTAACATGGAAATAGCCATTCTTGAGAGGAACCGCAGGCCAATATTTCAATACCAGTTAGTTCCATTCTTCCTCATAAAAACTGGTAAAGAAGTTCAGGATACAACCTGCATATTGTTCATATGTGTTGATGGTTCCCTTCTATATAACATTCGTCATGTCTTAAATTTGGAAGTAAATTCTGTTGATTCAATAGATCTTTCAGTACAGTGGTACCTCGGGTTAAGTATTTAATTCGTTCTGGAGGTCCGTTCTTAACCTGAAACTGTTCTTAACCTGAAGCACCACTTTAGCTAATGGGACCTCCTGCTACCGCTGCACCACAGCTGCACGATTCTGTTCTCATCCTGAAGCAAAGTTCTTAACCTGAGGTACTATTTCTGGGTTAGCGGAGTCTGTAACCTGAAGCGTATGTAACCTGAAGTGTATGTAACCCGAGGTACCACTGTAAAACATTTAAGAATACGAACATAACAGCAAAGTTGAACTACACATTTTCTGTAGATCCTTCAAGAATTTGTTGGCAGACAAGATGGCGACGGCTTAGCAAGCAGGCTTCGGAGCTCCGCAGAAAACAGGAATTTGTTTAGGAATAGACAGAGTCTAACTACATACTAGACACAAATGTATGTCATCAAATGCCAAGGAACTATTTTTTTCAGAAAAGTTACCTTTGAAGAGGAAATTCAGAAGTGGCAGAACAACCTTTTCCCTGCACAATTACCACTTCTCCATATCACCCACCAAAGCTCCTTTCCCCTAAGCGTTATAAGATGTAAGCTTTCACAAAGGGAAAAGCAACCAAGGAGCAATTTGGAGTGGGAGCAGAGGCCGAGGTAGAAAAGGATAAGCACTCTCTGCTGCGATTCAAGCATAAAACACTCATCAGGAGCAGAAGGGTGGTTCTGTTTGCCAGCACACACCTTCCAAATACTGGGCATAATGAAGCTTCTTTGTTCTGACCCAGATTATATTTGTCTGGTATGGTCTGCTCTGACAAGCGGAGGCTCTTTGTGCTCCCGGGGAGAGGGTTATTTTTTTTTTAATTAAAAAAAAATTCCACTGCTCCAGTTAAATCTTTGGGAGAACTTGAGGTCTTCTGCATTCAGAACATGGGATCTACTACTTAGCTGTGGTGGCCCAATCCTTTCACTTTGTGCAAATGTACCAAATGCAAGTTGAACAGTAGGGTGCAAATGTGTGATCTATCAAACCTCATTCAGATGGAGGAAAGTTGCTGGTGACAAAGGGAGCAGTAAGCCTGAGTTCATGTGCGAGGCTGTGGTGGTATTTACTCACATGATGCCTTAGTCTCTTAAATTAGTTTCCCCTCCAGTGATCAATTCTTCATTTGTGTTCTAAGAAAACGGGAAGAAACTTTTCATTGTTGCAGCTGCCTTCGGTTGTGTGACTCTGCCTTGATGACCCGCAGCATGACTTGGCCCAGCTGGTCGTGTTCCCCTTCATTCTTGAGGAACCCCTTATCCGTTGCAGGAATGGTGGGTGACAGTTTGCCTGTCATTCATTAACATTTCACTCTCGACATGTTTTCTGCATGTTTTCTTTGTGCATTTTGGACTGAATAGTTCACCATTGTTTGGATAATTTTTATGGAAGGGGAAAAAAATACATATATTTAAAATCCGGTGACTGTATGTGGTGACTGGGCTCCCTTGCTTTGCTGTTTCAGATTAGTGCAGTCCTGGAGCTGATAAATACTAACAAAGTGTAACGAATGATCAAAGCTGCATTTACAATGCATTGAGCCGCAAATGATTGATCTGGATGACATAATAATGATAACCAGCGAGGTGAGGCATGCAGAGGTTCCCCTCTAGGTGCACGCCAGGATAAGTAAGCAGGTACTACTCTTAGGTCATTGAGTTTACTCTGACGCTGATATAAGCAACTTACATATGCAGGAGGCACTGGTTCCATAAGAAAAGCCCTCCAGCAGCTTTGAACCAGTGTATCCCTTTGATAGTAATTTGTTGTTTCTTTCTACGCAGATGAGGAGATCTGGCCTGACTATTGCATGAGTTTGTGCTTGCAACATCGACTAGTCTGTTTTGTATTTGTTTGTTTTTAAACTCAGGCCCACTCGATGTTAACTGCTTGGAATTCAATAACTGGCAAAGTTGGGTCTCTTTTGTGGAAGCCATGGGCAACGGAAAGCGGAAATCCATTATTTTGGCCTGGCTTTGTAGTACAAGATTCTCAGGATATGTTTGGCTGGCGTGGTTGCTAGACTGTTGTAGGAAAAGAGCTGGGGGGATTGCTAATCATGTCAGTCTACTGCTACACAATTAATCTGATGTGATGGAACATGTGATGTAGAGATTGATTTTGGAAAAGTGCATGCTGTAGTCTTTTCTCCATTAACCATAGCCACCACATGAATGTGGAAGAAGGGCTCCCAGATTGTATCATATGACTTCCAAGCGGATTTGAGCCCTCAGTTTAAAAATTAACCATTATATGTTCCCTAATGTCAAAACCTCACCACACTTGGGAACCTAGCATATCAGCCAGCCACAGACCTCTCTCTTATGTGCTAATTTGATATTTCACAACATAACGCTCTTGTTTTCATGCTGAAGATGAAGCCTCCTGATGAGGTAGCAAAATATGCATTCAACGCGGTTCCTTTTCAACACATGTGTACATAAAACAAGGTGCGCCTTTCCCCAGTAATAAATGTTACTCCCAGAGTGCTGATGGGCAGATTTGCAAAGAATGGCAACTGTTGCCACACACATAAACTAAGCGTGGCTTAAGTCTGGATCTGACCCAATAAATTTTTAGGAAAGAACATGGCCAGTGATTTACAAGGCAGAAGAACCAGGAAATGGTATTGCTCTGGTTAGACAGGTCAACGCAGCGTATGTATGCAAAGAGTTATTTCTGTATGAGATAATACTTATGCAGCCCCTTGTCTTCATTCAGCTAAAGTACAGCCCTAGAAAGACAGTTGTCTGCTTCCCTTTTCTGAGTGTGTACATCACCCTTAAGCTGTGTGCAAGTGGAGTTGGCTCTAAATTCCCTTTACCCATCTAGAAGCTACCATTAATAACATTACAAATGAAATGACTGATTTCAATGAAAGGAAATATGGGTCTGGTCAGCCCAGACTTCCTGCATCTGCCAATTGTTCTAAGTGTACGTGTTCATTGATCCCATCATTCCCACAAAATGCTGATCGCTGCTACTCTGTCATTTTAATCATGCAAGGAATTCATTAGCAATGACAAGCATATCTAGGCAGGCATTAGGCTTCTAAACTGTCCAGAAGTCCATTCTAAACTGGCCAGCAGCAGTCGGTCAGATGGGCACTGGCTGAGGGCCCATGACCCTTGAGGGCCCACAGTGCCTGGGAACTGACATCAAGGCACCAGCCTACCACCAATCATTGGCCGCCCTTCTCCTCATAAGGACATATGTGTGTGACTGGCTCTCTCCTTGTCCTTCTGTTGGCTCCAACAGCCTTTTGAGAAGAAGAAGAGGAGTTTGGATTTGATATCCCGCTTTATCACTACCCAAAGGAGTCTCAAAGCTGCTAACATTCTCCTTTCCCTTCCTCCCCAACAACAAACACACTGTAAGGTGCGTGAGGCTGAGAGACTTCAGAGAAGTGTGACTGGCCCAAGGTCACCCAGCAGCTGCATGTGGAGGAGCAGGGAAGCGAACTCGGTTCACCAGATTACGAGTTTATTGCTCTTAACCACTTATACCACACTGACTGCACTTAATGAGGGGGCTTGTGCCATGCTTGTTTTATTGTAATTATTTGTATATTATTAATAGACCTTTGAATGTTTATTTTTTTTTAATTATTACCCCCTATGTTTTTAGCTGATCTCAGTTTATCAGGTAGGTAGCCGTGTTGGTCTGACGCAGTCAATATATATATAAAAATTTAAAAAAATTGTCCAGTAGCACCTTAGAGACCAACTAAGTTTGTTCTTGGTATAAGCTTTCGTGTGCATGCACACTTCTTCAGATACCGATGGACTTCCATTTCTTGCGGCTCAATGTGGTGCCTTCCATGGTTCTAGATTGAGGTAGGTAGCTGTGTTGGTCTGACGCAGTCAATACACACACACACACACACACACACACACACACACACACACACACACATATATATAATTGTCCAGTAGCACATTAGAGACCAACTATGTTTGTTCTTGGTATAAACTTTTGTGTGCATGCACACTTCTTCAGATAGGACATTTTATCTTGAGACCCTGTCAGGGAAAAATGTGGGGGAATAACAACTACTACTACTACTACTACTACTACTACAGTGGTACCCCGCAAGACGAACGCCTCGGAAGATGAAAAACTCGCTAGACGATGGAGTTTTTCGTTTTCTTAGCCACTTCGCAAGACGCATTTCCCTATGGGCTTGCTTCGCAAAACGAAGCTTGCCCCGCAAGCTCCGGGGATAGCGGGGAAGCGCAGCGCGTCTTCCCCGCTGTCCCCGGACCTCTTTTGAAGCAAGGGGCGGTGGGGAGAAGATCGCTTCTCCCCGTTGCCAGCCCCGCAATCTCCGGGGACAGAGGGGAAGGCGCGTGCACCTTCCTCTCTCTCCCCGGACCCCTTTTGAACCAAGGGGCGGCAACGGGGAGAAGCGATCTTCTCCCCTCTGCCCCTTGCTTCAAAAGAGGGGACAGAGGGGAAGGCGCACGCACCTTCCCCTCTCTCCCCGGACCCCTTTTGAACCAAGGGGCGGCAACGGGGAGAACCGATTCTTCCCGCTGCCCCTTCCCTTGCTTTAAAACAGGTCTGGGGACAGAGGGGAAGGCGCGCGGCGCTTCCCCTCTGTCCCCGGACGGTCTCCATAGGAACGCATTGATTGATTTTCAATGCATTCCTATGGGAAACCGTGCTTCGCAAGACGTAAAACTCGCAAGAAGAAAAAACTTGCGGAACGAATTAATTTCGTCTTGCGAGGCACCACTGTACTACATTATTAATATGGGTAGATGAGGGTGTGGAAGTGACTGACTTGCTTGATTGTTGGCAGGCAGGCAGAGGCGAAGGAGCAACAGGCCTCTGGACTTGATTGCCCATTGCCTACCCAGCCACACTCTGTCCCCCAGAAAGAGTTTCCTGAGTGTCCATGAAGGCCTCCTTGATGCCTCCTGCCAGTCACATGCTTCACCTGGTAAATAGGGTTTCCTGATTGTCGTGGGGGGAAGTGTCACTCTATATGGGGTGTGTGGTGCACATGAGGGGAGAGGTAGGTGTGGGAGAGATGGGGCAGAGGGAGAGGGAGGCAGCGAGGCAAGTGTTCCTTGTAGTTACGAGATAACATCATTGTGTATGGGAGAAATATGATCTCCACAATCTGGATCAGCAGGCTGTATGGGGTGTGTGTGTGCGCTGTCTGACACAGAATTTAGTAAAGGGACTTATCATTTTCTGGACACGTTGAAAGGATTAAGAGGGTACAGGGAGTTATGCATTAATCCAATCTGATAGTCTTTAAGGTTTCACAGTTCTTCGTTGCAATTTCTAATCTCAAAAACAGAGGGCCAAATTTATTCTGCTGGTTACTTTTTGATGTGTGCATTTTGCTTCTACCTTTAAGTTATGTGCCTCTCAGGGTCTACCTCTGACAGAGCAATTACATATATGCATGCTGTCAGGGCTGCTTCCAGATCCCAGCTCACAGAGGATCACGCTAGCCAGCGTTCACTTTATAAAAGTCTTTATTGAGTTACAGTTTCCATTTCCAAGCTGCAGCGTGCAGCTCTACGTCTTAGAAGCTAGACCGGCGAAGCTCCGTCTGAGTCCCCGCCTCCTGTACACCAACTTAATACCCTAGCCTTACTCCACCTTTTCCGCCTTTCCTTTCTCCTCTGGGTCCCTCTGCCCCCCGTGGTCTCTTCCTTCCGGGACTCTTCTGACGCTGACCCCCCGGACCCTTCTGTCTCCTTGCGGCGGGCTTTAGGACCTGGCTCCCTTTCCGGGCTGCTTACTGCGCCACCTTCCTGTGCATTTGAACTTGGCGCGCGCGCCCAACCTTCCACTTTCCGCTTGACCGTTTCTTCGCTCCCCGATGGAGGTGTGGCCACTCCTGACTCATACCCTCCCCCCTGCGGCGAGCCGCCGGATCCCGATGCCTGGCGCCCTTCCTCTCCACTGCGCTCTGTTGGGGACGCTGGCCCCGATTTCCAACTGCTGCTCTCTGAATCCCCTCTGGTCCCTTCTTCCTGGGGTGTCCCCCTAGGCTCCCCCCTAGCTCTGGCCACTGGCGCTCCCTTCTGTGAATCTTCCGATTCACTGGAAAGACTCGGAGATCTCGGGTCGTCGTCATCACTCATCTTTCCTTCGGACTCCTCCCCCTCGCTCTCTGTTTCCTCCCTTGCCCTCGCCTCTGCTCCTGAACCCCTGACACATGCCTACTCAGAAGTAAGGCCCGATGCATTCAATGGGACTTACTCCCAGTAGGTGTGTGGAAGCTGCCTGTAAGCTATACTATTGACAAAAATGTTTAAAGGGCAGCTACTGAAATACTATAGTAAAGTTTGTGTTTTTCTTTGAGGTGAGTGCAGTTTGTTTAAGTTTAAATGGTGGGGTCAAGAGGAGGGATATGTTTAAGGAAGAAAGGGATGGACCCCAAAACCTGGAGCCAGCCCTGAACAGTGATACAAAAGATACAAAAGGCTACTGGAGATTTCTTTTTCAAAGTATAGGGTTCAAATAACTGTAATACATTCAATATTTAAATAGATCATTACAAGCCAATGGAATTTTGGGGTGGAGTAAAGTCTGGTAGCGAGAGGGAGCTTTGACTGGTTCCATACGGAAGAAATTGTAGAAGATATTAAGACGGTGTGCTGCTAAGGATGATAACTTGCTGAGAGCCAGTGATGAGTTTTCTCCTCTTCTTCCTGGTGATATTATTTTGCCAGAAGGAGGAGGAATGCTTTCTAAATAAGTTTCTCAATCACAACATGGCTGAAATAAGATTTAATAGTAAAACCACGTTGTTGTTGCTGCTCCTCTTTTTGTGTGTGAATAAAAACCAGAATTGCAATTGAAGCAGAACAATTTTCAGAGCAGACTCATAATGCACAGCTTTTTTTGGAAGCAGTGGACCCATTCCAGAAAAAACAGCATGAGATGAGTCAATGCCCCTTTGCTGCTTTGGAAGTCAGCCTCCAAGGATGCAAGCCAGGGCCGATGGTTCCATGGGCTTCTTGAAACGTAATGCTGAAGGCTCATAATTCAGGGATGGAGAGCTGCCCATACAAAGAGGGATCTCCTTGTTGTAACTTGTCAGCAATGGCTGCAGACATTGCAACATGTACTCATGGCGCTTCATCTTATATAGATGGCAAGGGGATCCCTAGGTGTTTATGTGGAGTTGAGGGACAATTTCTGGAGCTCAGCCATAGATATACAGTGGTACCTCGCGGGTGGCGCTGTGGGTTAAACCATAGAGCCTAGGACTTGCCGATCAGAAGGTCAGCGGTTCGAATCCCCGCGACTGGGTGAGCTCCCGTTGCTCGGTCCCTGCTCCTGCCAACCTAGTAGTTCGAAAGCACGTCAAAGTGCAAGTAGATAAATAGGTACTGCTCCGGTGGGAAGGTAAACGGCGTTTCCATGCACTGCTCTGGTTCGCCAGAAGCGGCTTAGTCATGCTGGCCACATGACCCGGAAGCTGTACGCTGGCTCCCTCGGCCAATAAAGCGAGATGAGCGCCACAACCCCAGAGTCAGTCACGACTGGACCTAATGGCCAGGGGTCCCTTTACCTTTTACCTCAGGTTACATACGCTTCAGGTTACATACGCTTCAGGATACAGACTTCGCTAACCCAGAAATAGTACCTCGGGTTAAGAACTTTGCTTCAGAATGAGAACAGAAATCGTGCAGCGGCGGTGCGGCGGCAGTGGGACGCCCCATTAGCTAAAGTGTTGCTTCAGGTTAAGAACAGTTTCAGGTTAAGAACGGACCTCCGGAATGAGGTACGTAAGCTGAGGTACCACTGTATATTAAGGCACCAGGTCTATTGGAGTGTATTTTTGACGCTGAAAAAATCACCATGGCTTTGACAAAAAGCATGCAGCTAAACTTAATACAGGAGGCAGCTTTCTGCTGTGGTTTTAGGAGTTCACCAGACCAGTCCATGTTCCAATGAAAGCACATTGGAAACTAGTCAATACAGCCAGACTTCTGCAAGGATGTGTACATCCCTAGCTGCCACTGGAAATTGCCAGTCTGACGATTTTTAAAGTGCATGAAAACAGACACACACACCCATGTCACATGTGATGCTTATTCCACAATCAGACCTATAGTCCTGATTGGCACTGTAAATCTGCCTTCCCCCAGTCTGTGTGAATGAAATGTGTGGTTTCATTTACTCTCTGCTGAAGTAACGGCTGCCATTATGAAATATAGTTGACGCTCCTTGTAAAGTCCAGTTACCATACTTTTCTAACAATCTGGACAATGTGTGAACCAGATTTAGGTTTCTGTCTGTGGTGGTGTTACTAATGAGTGTATCGAAACTGTTAAGGTAACACCACCATAGACAGAAATCTAAATCTGGTTCACAAATTTAAGCTTGGTTCACAAGTTTGCGTTAAGCCCAGCATCCTGATATTTATATATAATTATACTTTGTGTTCTACAAGTGTATGCACATTCCTGGTTGACACTGCAGTTCATCTAATCTAAGCCTGGTTTAATTTTGTGAAAGAAAATTCCCAGACCCATCTAATCCGTCATGGGTGTCGCTGGGCCAGTTCTCTGGTCCTAGTAGCTGTTACAAAGTAGTGTTCATGTTCCAGGTTTTGAATGAGAAGTAAAAAAAGGCTTGGGTTTAAGAGTTTCCTAGTGATCTAAATCATATATATCTTATGTTCTCTCTTTTGTGGAAGTACTCTAATCAATTTGATAATTAGTGAGGCTCAAATATCTTGGTGTCCATTATTATTATTATTATTATTATTATTATTATTATTATTATTATTATTATTTATTTATACCTTGCCCACTCTGGGTGGTTTTCAACACATAATAAAAAGTCAATTATAATATAATATAATAATAATATAATATAATATAATATAATATAATATAATATAATATAAATTAATAATTAATAAAACATCAAACATTAAAAACTTCCCAATACAGGACTGCCTTCAGATGTCTTCTAAAAGTTATGTAGTTCTTTAGCTCCTTGACATCTGATGGGAGGGCATCCAACACGGAGGGTGCCACTGCCAAGAAGGCCCTCTGCCTGGTTCCCTGTAACTTCACATCTTGCAGTGAGGGAACTGCTAGAAGGCTGGACCTCAGAGTCTGAGCTGAACAGTGGGGTGGGAGATGCTCCTTCAGGTATACTGGGCCATTTAGGGCTTTAAAGGTAAGCACTAACACTTTGATTTGTACTCGGAAATGTACTGGGTGCCTGTGTAGATCCTTTAGGACCGGTGTTATATGGTCCCAGTGGCCACTCCCAGTCACCACTCTGGCAGCCAGAGTTTAATTGTAGTTTCCAGGTTACCTTCAAAGGTAGCCCCACGTAGAGAGCATTGCAGTCCAAGCGGGAGATAACTAGAGCACGCACCACTCTGGCCAGACAGTCTGTGGGCAGGTAGGGTCTCAGCCTGCGTACCAGATGGAGCTGGTTAACAGCTGCCCTGGATACAGATTTGACCTGTGCCTCCATGGACAGCTGTGACTCCAAAATGACTCCCAGGCTGCACACCTGGTCCTTCAGGGGCACAGTTACCCCATTCAGGATATGATAATTTGTTAGTACAGAGTGTGCCTTTCAGGGAGAGTGTAGAAGACGTTATTTCCCAGATTCTGATTTGATAGAAGGCTTGGCATTTTTGACAGAACGACGTAGATGCAGTGAGTTACTGAACACACTTTCAGATACTGCAAGCTGCACCCTGTTACATTCAGAACAGCAACTGGAATGAATTCAACTTCACATACATGTGACCGAGTTCAGGACTGCAGCCAAATGCATTTTGAAATGGCCTCAAAATTGTGTGGAAATTTAAAAAGAAAGAAAGAAAGAAAGAAAGAAAGAAAGAAAGATGCTGGCATTTCACACTAATCTAACATTGAATATGGAATATTGCAATGGAAAGTCACGTTAATCTGCCCCCATGCCTCAAATATTCCTCCTCCTTGTTTGTAGGATCCCTATTTTGAAGGCAACTGACACTCGGGAGGCAACCCTCTACCTACTTGCCTAGTCGTAAGTCCCCTTGAACTCTGTGGGTCTTACTTCTGAACAGACAGTGAGTGTTCTTCTAATATTGCACCACCATCACCACCAAGCAGGCAAATAACCATGTATTTGTAACACTTCAAGGTCAAACATGAATATGAGGTTCTCACCCAGTAAACTCCCAGAACCAAACCTTATTCGGAGTTCATGCCACTTGTATGTGGATCTGACCTTCCTGATATTATAGATGTGTGTGGCCATTTCCCAATGATTCCCCCCTAGATTCATTTTTATACGGTCTGATCCTAATGAAGCTTATTCAGAACTAAGTCTTGCTGAGTTCAATGGAAGTCATTGCTAAGTAAGTTTGTGTTGGGTTGCAGCTGGGAGGCTACAGCGCTATGCACACTTTTATTGAGAGTAAACTCAGTTGAACAGAGAGGGGCTTACTTTTGAGTAAATATACTCCAAGTCAACATTACATATGTTACATCTTTACTGGATGACACAAAGGACCAAAAGAGAGCAATTCAGTATTTATTCAAATCCAGTAAGAAGCCATGGTAGAGCCAGTCTTTCCTTTTGCTCAAACTGGCTGATTCTTGCGTAGCCATTTGAATGCCAAAGCAATTAATGTTTAAATGGAAGAAAAAGTTGCAGTTGCACTTCCTAATGGTACTATTTTAGCATAACGTAGGAGTCTATGAAATTGCATAAAATAGTACTATTGATGTTGCATCTTCCTAA
Organism: Podarcis vaucheri; assembly: GCF_965113315.1. NCBI lineage: Eukaryota > Metazoa > Chordata > Lepidosauria > Squamata > Lacertidae > Podarcis > Podarcis vaucheri. The sequence continues at coordinate 122,488,092 of NC_138761.1, forward strand.
AAAGGATCTCTATATGTACTTAGTACCTGACAGCAGTGATGATCCTGTCTTCTATACTCCTCCAATGATCAATTGATTCAAATCAATACCATTCACATTAACGTCTCTTCATCTTCTAGGTACTAAAGAAAATGGAGTGGAAACCCCTTACATATTTTATAAGACACTAAGCCAGATCAGCAACAGACAGCACATGTTTATTCAGAAGTAAGTACCACTCTGATCAATGGGACTTACTCTCAAGCAAGCGTGCAAAGGACAGCAGCCAAAACATAGTAACCACCATACCATGTGTGTGTACTGAAAAGTGCAATGGAGCACAGTAGAATGGTTAGAAGAATATTATCTTCAATACCTTTTTATAAGCTCTACGGTACAAAATAGTTTCCCCCACTTTCAATTAGGGCTTGCTTCAGAGTCCAAACATGAGTATGAAAAGTGGGCTGGGAAAGTGCAAGCTTTGCATCGGTGTGGAGTTCCCCACAGTCAGAATTGGATGGCCTGCACAAGGGGAAGAAACAACCCCAGTGCCACATGTTCCATGGACTGTTGTGCAAGAGCGAGCGGAATACATTCTGTGACATGTAAGACTCGGCAACGTCTTGCACAAACAAAGATCCAACGCTAAATGAGGAATTCATTGTCATGCTAAGGCAATCATTTTGTCAGGGCAAGCATTTCAGCTTGTCAGGTGGAAACATCCCCTCTCTTTCCCCTCTGAGCCAATTTTGGGAGGGGTGGGGGGGAAGGAGAGGGGGAAGGGGAACTCCACTGTACAAGCAGAAGTCTTTGTGCAGGGCTTCTACTGACAGGACTCATTGGCTGAATCTGACCCTTCTTTGAGCAAAAGAAGCCTTCAGCTCATGAAAGAGCATTTCTGGATCCAGCCCATTGTCAGCATATATATATATATATATATACACATTAAATAGCCTGGAAGGCACTGAGGAAAAACCAACTCCTCCTGGTTTGCAAAAGTCTCCTTGAGTGAACACCTAGAATGAATTTTGACTCAACCAAGCAAGCGGCTGTTATACAAGGAAGCCAGCCATATTTGGGGCTTCATCTACACAGTGGCCCTGAAGCAGTTCAGCCGTTTGGCTCAATGGAAATCAGGAAGGCAGTTGCCCGTATTAGCCACTGGTCCTTAATTAGCAGAAAGTACTTTTTTAAAGAAGGGGACACGGGCGGCGCTGTGGTCTAAACCACTGAGCCTAGGGCTTGCCAATTGGAAGGTCGGTGGTTCGAATCCCCGCGATGAGGTGAGCTTCCATTGCTCCTGCCAACCTAGCAGTTTGAAAGCATGCCAAAAAGTTCAAGTAGATAAATAGGTACCACTCTGGTGGGAAGGTAAATGGCGTTTCCGTGCGCTGCTCTGGTTTCGCCAGAAGCGGCTTAGTCATGCTGGCCACATGACCCGGAAAAACTGACTGCGGACAAACGCCGGCTCCCTCGGCCAGTAAAGTGAGATGAACGCCGCAACTCCAGAGTCATTCGCAACTGGACTTAACTGTCAGGGGTCCTTTACCTTTTAAAAAAAAAAACTTTTCTAAAGACAGGGTGCAATCTTTATAATCTCCCAAGCACCACCAGGGCAGGCAGTCCCTGTGCTGTCAAATAGGATGATTGGTCTGTCTGTGGGAAGTCTAGGTCAATAAAGAGAGCTATAGGCCAGAAGGTAAAATTATGAGCATCCTTCTTGTTCCCATTCCCAGAGTGTTCTTATACTCCAGTGCTATTTTAAAATTACTTTTCACCTAGTGGCTGAGGGAGAATATTATACCTTTACAAAAACAAATCCCTTCTTTCTAAGTGTTGTTTTTGAGCTACAAAAGCAAAGTTTCATATCTATTATTCTCCTGCGGGGGAGGCAGACTTTTCAGATTTCCAGTGACAAACGTAACTTTGTCAAAATAAATTGAGTGATGGGGACAGGTAGGTAGATGGGTGGGTTTTGGTTGTTTCTGTTTTAAAATATATAATCTGAAACAAGTAAATCTGAGCAAGCTGTTCCTAAAAGTGCCACTTAGGGTCATGGGTGAGATCACATCTGAGAGAACACAGCTTTGATATCAAATATTTTTTTCCACAAAATGATGACATCAATGGCTTTAGAATGCTGGAGAGAATGTGAGCTTTCTGATTGGCTTTCAGTGATGTCATTCCTATGCCTGTAATGCCCAGTAAATGAGTCTCACTTGCTCTTTATTTTTAGGCATACATTCCATTTAATAATAGCAGCACTACACTCCAGGTGGTGCGCTTCAGGCTGATTATCACACATTTCTAAGTAGTAAGAATTTAAACCTTAGGAGAACGAAAGATTAATCTATCAGGATTGCCCAAGGCTTTGCATAGCCCTGTTCTCATCACGCTAGCCAAATGAAACTTAGAACCAGGCTTATATGGCATTTCGATTTCGAATCTCCTATACTCAGATGCTGATGACACCCAGACCTATTTCTCTGTAATGCTGGAATCAGCAGAGGCTATGCATGTTCTAAACTGGTGCCTGGAAACAGTCATGGGTTTGATAAGGGTTAATAAGCAGCGACTGAAGATGGAGACCCTATGAATGGGTAGATTCAGATTCTGGAACTGGGTTGTGCACTAGCTCTAAATAAAGTTGCACTTTCCCCGAAGGAACAGATTTGGAGTTTACATGGGCTCCTAGATCTACCACTGTCACTAGAAGCCCATGTAAACTCAGTGGCCCTGAGTGCCCATTATCAACTTCAAATTGTGCAATTGTTCAGAGATAACCTTACCATACATTGGTAACCTCGTGGTTAGACTATTATAATACGTTTTATTATCTTTGTGGTGGATTCTGAAGCTGCTGCTTAGTGTGACACAACTACAATTACACAACTTTCCAAAGACATCACAAAGCAGTCCTGTTTCAGGAAGTTTTTAATGTTTGATGTTTCACTGTGGGTTTTTTATGTTGAAATTTGCTCAGAGTGGCTGGGCTGGATATAAGCAAGTAAGTAAGTAAGTAATAATAATAATCCTATTTAAACACATTTGTAAACTGTCTTGCATTCTTGATAACATTTTAGTTGAAAAGCTGTATAATAATATTCCAAAAAATAAATATATTGGTCACATCTTGACTTTGACACTGAAGAAAATCCCCCAAATCATATAGTGAATAAGCTGATTATGTCCCCAAGTTTTGAAGTTTTTAAGTCAAAAGAAAAAATATAGTGAATAAACTGTTGGTTCCCTCAATTTTTGAAGTCTGTTCTTGAAAGGGAATATACAATGAATAAATAGATTATGCCCTCAACTTTTCAAATATATACTTTCCAATAATTCCCCACCTCCAAATATATACTCAAAAGGAAATATACAGATGCTAAACACATTAGGAACATGGTCACCTGCTCCTTTACTGGCACTTGTTCCCAAATGAAACTTTGGGTGCAAATGCCAATAAGACTTTCTGGGTAGTGCAACTTGGCCTTTGAACCTAAGCATTTGTATCGGCGTATCTGTTCTTGACACTGCTGCAGTACCTCCAAACCATCCTAAATATATTTGCAGAAGCTTATGAAAAGCTTGGCCTATCACTCAACATTCAAAAAACCAAAGTGCTGCACCAACAAGTACAAAATAACCCCTGTGCAGTGCCACAAATCCAACTCAATGGTGTAACGTTGGAAAATGTTGATTACTTCTCCTACCTAGGCAGTTATCTTTCCACGAGGGCCAACACTGATGCCGAAATCCAGCATTGCCTGAGCTCTGCGAGTGCGGCTTTCTCCCGATTGAAGTTCAGAGTGTTTGAGGACCAGGACATTCGCAGGAAAACCAAAATTCTTGTTTACAAAGCTATTGTACTACCAACCTTACTATATGCTTGTGAAACATGGACCACTTATAAATGCCATCTCCAACTCCTTGAAAGATTCCATCAACGGTGTCTCCGAAAAAAATTACGCATCACTTGGGAAGACAGGCAAACTAATATCAGTGTACTGGATTAAGCAAAGATCACCAGTGTTGAAGAAATGATTCTTCAACATCAACTTCATTGCACTGGTCATGTTGTGCAGATGCCTGTTGATCGTCTTCCAAAGCAACTACTCTATTCTGAACTTAAAAATGGAAAGCGTAATGTGGTGGTCAACAAAAGAGGTTTAAAGACTAACTCAAGGCAAATCTTAAAAAATGTAATATAAAAACTGACTTCTGGGAAACACTGGCCTGCGAGCACTCCAGTTGGAGAACAGCCTTTACCAAAGGTGTCATGGGTTTTGAAGACACTCGAACTCAGGACGCAAGGGAGAAAGGTTCTAAGAGGAAGGCACGCTTGGCAAATCCACACCGTGATCAATTCCCACCCGGAAACCAATGTCCCCACTGTGGAAGGACGTGTGGGTCCAGAATTGGCTTCCACAGTCACTTACGGACTCATTGTTAAAACCGTGTTTAGGAAGACAATCTTACTCGGCTACGAGTGATAGAAGAAGAAGAAGACCTGTAGAATGAGCATGTTTAGGATGTCAGAACGTTAACCTTTATTGGAACATTTTCAAAACAGAAAATCCTAGTTCAGCACTGGCATTTCAGCTGGATGATTTCTAAGATTACTTTCAGGACAGTAGAGGTATGATCCTTGGAACTTCACAAATAGTACCTAGAGGTGGAGAAGTTGTGGTTCTCCAGATGTTGTTGAACTCCAACTCCCATCAACCCCGTGCCAACATGGCCAATAGTCAGGGATGATGGGAGCAGGAGCCTAGTAACGTATTGGAGGGCCTCCTCTCCCTAACTCTGTTGTAGCTATTTAAGTGTGTGTTTGCAATGGAGAGACATTTTCCTGTAAATTCTAAGGGCAGTTGTGGCGATCACACAGGGTCCCCGGATGTTTCACTGTCTATTGATCCCTGTGCCACCACTTTATTTCTCACTGCCACCACCCAGGCCCTACATGGTACAATACTGAGTCCAGTCAGGGTTAAATTGGAACATAAACCTCTGTTTATTTATTGCAGTTTAACAAGCGTGTGGTTTCATAAATGGTCTCAGTCAATTACAGTGTTGCCCCGCAAGACGAATGCCTCGCAAGACAAAAAACCCGCTAGACAAAAGGGTTTTCCGTTTTTCGATGCGCTTCGCAAGACAAATTTCCTTATGGGCTTGCTTCGCAAAATGAAAAAGTCTTGCAAGTCTTGCGATTCCCCCCCTTCCCCCCCTTTTCTAAGCCGCTAAGCTGCTAATAGCCTTTTAGCCGCTAAGCCGCTAAGCCTTTAATAGCCGCTAAGCCTTTAATAGCCGCTAAACCGCTAATAGCGCTAATCCGCTAATCGGGCTGCTTCGCAAGACGAAAAAACCGCTAGACGAAGAGACTTGCGGAACGGATTAATTTCGTCTTGCGAGGCACCACTGTACAATCACGGGGTGCCTATCCAGACCTATAACTTCCTCTGCCTGCTCTCACTCACTAAACCACCTCTCAGATATTTACTTGTCTTCCTAGTGCCTAACTGTTCCTGACTCAGCTTATTTCGCTACACTAACTCAACCTACCCACAGACTCTATCCCAATTCACTCCCACTCCAACCAACCACCCAACTCCCAACGAACTCCTCCTTCGCCCCTCCCAGAGCTGGTTTGATAGTCCCTCTGACTCCACCCCCCTGGGTTCTGATTGGGTAACCTGCTTAACTATTTCACCTCCAGCACTCTCATATGTAAATGTCACAGCAGTATCCAATCTCCTCATTCTGTTAGCACAGGGATTCATGCTTCTGCAACAAAACCTCCTCATGTAATTGGCCTGCACCCTCCCCTGCTCCAGAGGGTTGGGGAACACCCCCCCCAGAACTTATTTAGGGTGTTTGGAAGGGGCAAAGGTCCATCGTGTGTGGATAATCCTTGTGCTAACTTAGCACTGCTTTGGATAGAAGTCTAATAATAATAATTTATACTCCGCCCATCTGGCTGTGTTCCCCCAGCCATTCTGGGTGACTTCCAGCACATATGAAAACATAATAAAACGTCAAACATTTAAAAGTTCTAAGTACTGGGAAGTTGATTATTCATATTACTGTAATATATAATCAAAGTTACAAGCTGAGCTACAAAGTAAATTTGCTTTAAATTCAGCATCAGTCACTCAGCCGCCTGAACCAAAATATGGTTTCAGTTTTACAGGTGATAATTTAAATTTTGCAGTATTGCTCCATATAGCCATAAATCCTGTTTAGTTGGGGTGCTCCTCAAACTTTTATAACTACATGCTTCTAGAACTTTGCATTGTGCCATATGGGGTTGCTCTAGAATCTGTGGCAAAACTCCTCAATGGATTTAATAGGCTGGACTGTGTTACGTGAGATAAACTCGCTTCAATGTCTCATTTACTTATGAATGAAATACCACTCCCGAATTTATGTGAAAGCTAAATCCCTGCAAACTCTCAGTTATCTACACCTATGTTTGCACAGGTGTAACAGAGAAAGCCAACTGTGTATCATTAACTGCAGAAAACCATTCACCAAAATCTGCTTTCAGTCTTATGGATATAACAGCTGTCGATGTTAATGGGAATTTTATATATCTATCTATCCAAGACCAGAACACTGTCATTTTCAAGTACCAATTAACTGTGTTTGAGGAAGGAATGAGATTTTGATATTGGCTAAATGTAAGTTCACCTAAGCTTGTGGTAAAAAAAAGAAAAAGGCAAGAGGGAATATGGAAAAGCTTTCCCCCCTTTTTTTCTTTTTTACTAGAGAAACGGGAATAAAAGGGGCTATTTATATCAATAGTTGTATGTTCTTTTGAAATGCTTTGATAAATTTTTATTGTGTTTTATGTGCTTTGTTCTCACTGGTCACTGACCAAAATAATATATGTGTGTGTAAAGTTTCAAAACAGTCAGAAGAAAGAATGATCTATGGGGCATTGATGAAATAAGGTGCAAGAAATTGATTCTACATATGTAGTGTTGTTGATGTTAATTAAATTTGTATACTGCCCTTCGATCCCAGGGCAGTTTACAACACAAATATACAAAATGAGAACACAAAATACACAATAAAACCAAAAATCCTCCTCTCACAAACCTATTTAAAAGGTCACAGAAGGTTAATCAGCCAAAGGCCTCGTTCTTATGTTGCCACCCTCCAGACCTCTTATTAGTTCACTTCTTAATACACTTATTCCTAAATTCATTGGGCCATGTCAGATGAAGGTATTGGGACAGTTACACCTACACGAGTTGAACTGCTCATATATAATCTGCTTCTGGATATTTCTTCCAGGTGTGTATACTATATAGGGATGGCATTATCACTTCCCCCCTTTTCATGTAAGTAATTGAAATATGCAATCAAACAAGCCCCTTAAGAATGCCATCTACTGCCAACTTTTAGGCAGACCCACCCAAGGATTTCATGCCCTGCTCCCTCAAAATCTGATGCACAGTGCAGACACACTTGCCCCTTTCTGAGGGAATGAAGCCTGGAGAAAATTCAGAAGGACAGCTGCAGTGCTTCCCCTGCAACCACCATTTTGGGGTGGGAAAATATGAATAATTCTCCCTCCCATAGTTTTTTTTTTTAAAATGTGGAATCAGTTTGAAAACTAGTGGTATGAGGGATGTGCCCCTCAGTAAGAGGCTATTGTGCTTAGAGATTTTATCTTTGTTATAAAAAATGGGAAAATTCTGCTTTTTCTCACCACATCGTATCCTTCCTGGAAGAGCCCACAAAGGAGAATAAAGAGATAAACCTAGGAATTTTAACTGTTAGGGGAAAGAAAAACTATTGGAAAAGAAGCATGCCCACTCCAGTACCCTAACTCTGCTGCGTACTTCCTGCTCTTAAAGCCAAAACCTGGAGAAGGAACGCCCATTACTGTACTTCAACAAACTTCCCCATCATGACTGTGATTGGTGTGGCCTTGGGCAATAATTCACTATGATTAAAATGACTTCTCTACTCCCTCCCCTCTTGAGTTCCAGGCATTTCCCCATTCATCTTAGTTTTGTTTATTTAGGGCAGAGGGGCACACAAAGCCATGCATATATTTTATTGAGACCTGAAGCTGCCAAAGCAGCTGAGGGAGTCCTTGATCCACCTTGAGATATCTTTTTAATAGAGCATTCTGACTCTGAAAAGTGAGCATCGTCCACAAAGCACTCTGGTTTTTCTTGTAATTTGGGGAACACACAGCTGCTGCACATGGTATCTATTTATTTTTTTTAATGTGTCTGCCCCAGTCACTTCTAAAGCAGGTTCTTAAAAATTAAAATAGTAATGGTGTGCATCATTGCCCTGGTACATTATCCCCAACCCACCTGGGAAAAGGGCCATAAGTTGGCTATTAGGATCCCTCGAAAAATGGCCTGTGGTTAAGCAGCAAAGTAGCGAGAAGAAAAGCACTCTGCCCAACATAATCCAGGTTGCACATGTTATTGTTAATGGAAAGATTCAAAACCTCTCTAGATCAGAGCTCATGTCCTGTCATTAGGGGCATACCAAGAACTCTCAAGGTCTGGGCTTGTCAAAAGTCTGGCTCTAGAGCTCATAATGTGGGCTTTTTGGATTCCATCCATGAATGAGATTCACCAAGTTTGTACAAGAAGACTATACAGACAGGGATTCCATTTATCTAGGGAGCTTTAAAACAAAACAAAACAAAAAACAAAAAAACCCCCACAGTTTTGCCATACTTAGGAGGGAAAACCCACTCTTCTGCTATAATTTCCTATATGCTTTATGCTAATTATACTTAATCAGAATAATACTGAGAAAAATAGGGTAGAGGTAGAAAGATGTGATTAGAAGGGTTAGGGGTGAGAACAAGCAATTTGAAGTACTGTTGATTACACTGTTATGTTTCATATTCTATCATTGCCAACACCTTTTTTATTATTTTTGCTTACATTATTGTTATTTATTCCAAGAAAAGGGCTCTGGTAGACCAAGGAGCAAAGGAACCAGCAGCTCATCTGAATGAACCACCACAGCAGAATCACAGAGTGAGGACAAAAGCCCATTTCTAGGCCACCTCTCGGTCTGCAAGGCCACCTGTTTGTCAGTTTACCCTGAAATCGTGTCCTCCTCCCAGAGAGCACGCTTTGCGGTGAGATAATCAAAGACTGACCTCACTACTGTCGTGGGTGGGAGGATTGGATAGCCACAACAACCCGATTGGTGGTCCCTCGGATGCTGGGGTAATTCTGGCCAATGGGATCGTTTCATGCATCAACTGAGGGACCTATATCTACCGCTACACGTTGCGTTGAGCTTCCTCTTTTTCGCCTCATGCACGGGATCACCCTCCCCCCCTATATTTAGGGTCTTGCTATGACCTTGCTGGGACACGGGTGGTGCTGTGGGTTAAACCACAGAGCCTAGGACTTGCCGATCAGAAGGTCTGCGGTTCAAATCCCCGCAACAGGGTGAGCTCCCATTGCTCGGTCCCTGCTCCTGCCAACCTAGCAGTTCAAAAGCACGTCAAAGTGCAAGTAGATAAATAGGTACCACTCCAGCGGGAAGGTAAATGGCATTTCCGTGCGCTGCTCTGGTTCGCCAGAAGCGGCTCAGTCATGACCCGGAAGCTGTACGCCGGCTCCCTCGGCCAGTAAAGCGAGATGAGTGCCGCAACTCCAGAGTCAGCCACGACCGGACCTAATGGTCAGGGGTCCCTTTACCTTTTATGACCTTGCTATGCCATCGTGGGTCGTCTGTTTTTGGGACAGGGGCCCGCTAGGAATTTTCCCGTTTGGCTGAGTGGCTGGTGCCACTTGGGTTTCGCCTGCCGCGTAGCAAATCCTCACAACTTTGTAAGGTTTGGTGGTTAGGCATTGGTTCAAGGTGGAGTGGAGTGGAGGTTGTCACACCCACCCCTTCAATAAGCGAAAGGGTATTCCGTTAAAGGACCGCTTACTAGCGGGAAGGTAAACGGCGTTTCCGTGTGCGGCTCTGGCTCGCCAGAGTAGCTTCGTCACGCTGGCCACGTGACCCAGAAGTGTTTTCGGACGGCACTGGTTCCCGGCCTCTAGAGTGAGATGAGCGCACAACCCTAGATTCTGTCAAGACTGGCCCGTACCTTTACCTTTTTATTCTGTTAATTGAATCCAGGGGCTCGCTTGCTTTTGTCCGATTCCCTTCCAGGGCTTAGGGCCACGCCAGAGCCCCTGGGAGCATTTGGGGTGAGCTTGGTCCATTGCTCCCCCAGGATGTTTACCCTTACTGACCTCTGTTGGAGTCCAGTCGTCAGTGCTGCCCTGCCAAGGTCAGGTGCACCTAGTTGGGAACCAACGCCTAAGCAAACATTCACAATCTGTAATCAATAAAGCTGCGGCCCAAATTATGCCAATAACCTTAAACTAAATTCTGTGTCAATTGTGTCTTTATTTATTAGGGAAGGTCTTGGGATCTTAACATGTAAATGCAGGCTGATGAGAAGGGCACATGCAACAGTGTTGGAATCCAGGCAGATCAAGCAGGTGAGTCCAACTAGGAGCCAAAAGAGAAAGCAAGTTAATAGCTAATATAAAGGGTTGAAGGAGAGATCTCCCCTGATCCCAAATACAACACTCTGTTGAGCCTCTCAACCGACATTCTTCTGTTTGCAGCAGTGTGTGAAACTGGCCAACAAACTGCACCCCCCAACAATTACTCTGTGGCCAATGGCCACAAAGCATGCTCAGTCAGGGTTTGGGGTTTTTTTTGCCCACTTTCTCCCCAAAGGTTATTTTTTGTGGGGAGGTGTACTTCTACAAAGCTTGAGGTTCCTCCAAGCAAGTTGATACCTCCCTCTTGGGTGTGGTTTTGTGCTGTTTTTACAACGTAAGGATCCATGCTCAGAGAATGAGATCACTGTTTGTATTTACAAAGGAGGGTGATAAATCATAAAGCAACACCCTGATTATGGAACCCGTCCCTGAAGAGAGTCAGGCCAAGGCATAGGCCAACTCGGCCCTCCAGATGTTTTGGGACTACAACTCCCATCATCCCTAGCTAACAGGACCAGTGGTCAGGGATGATAGGAATTGTAGTCCCAAAACATCTGGCGGGCTGAGTTGGCCTATGCCTGGCCAGGCCCCATCTCCACTGTATTGTGCTTCTTTAACCATCATGACTTTTCCCAAAGACAACTTTGGGGAAAGCCCAAAGTTTATTTTATAAAGTTTTAGTTTATTAAGGGCACCAAGAGTTGCTGAGACCCTCCCCCCCCCACATTTCTCTCACACAGCTACCGTTTCCTGAGGGAGAGGTCTAACAATCAATAACTCTTTCTAGGGAACTCTGGGAATTGTATCTCTGTGAGAGCAATAAGGGTCTCCAAAAAACTCTCAGCACTTTTATCAAACTACAGTTCTCAGGATTCTTGGAGGGTGGGTGAGCCTCACACTGTTTAAAGCAGTGTAATACTGCTATAAAGTTATAGTGCAGACGGGCTCATTTCGTCGCCTCAAAGCTGTGTGCACACTATAACTTCCAAGAATTCTGGGTGCTGCAGTTTCTTGAGGGCTGCTGAGACTTGTAACTCTCTAGGGATAAAAGCTACAGCGCCCAGATTTTTTTTGAGCGAAAGAATGTGCTTTCAAGGTGCAGTGTACACAGTCTGAGTTTTAGGAAGGTGGCAATAGGCTGATTCTTTAAACTTCGTACTGTAGTAGTGTTTTCAAACTGACCCATTCTTTTCACTTTCCTCTCTTGCTTCTCTCTTAATGCGGAAGCTGCTTCGGGTGCCCTTTTAGGGCCAAAAGGTGGGATACAATTTTTCCAAAATAAATCATTGACAAGGACAACTCAGCCCATGGAGGACCACATAACCTTGGCCTAATTCATATCATGAGATCGCGGTCATGAACACATCCCTTATGAACCTGATGAGCAGAGTGCTGGATGAATAGTTCAGTTAGTTAAGTGAATCCATGAACTGACCTCGGCAGTTTTGAGTTGGTACCATTTCTCCTTCTAAGAGTTAAGGTAAATGTAAAGGGACCCCTGACCATTAGGTCCAGTCGTGACAGACTCTGGGGTTGTGGCACTCATCTCGCTTTATTGGCTGAGGGAGCCGGTATACAGCTTCTGGATCATGTGGCCAGCATGACTAAGTCGCTTCTGGCGAACCAGAGCAGCGCATGGAAACGCCGTTTACCTTCCTGCCGGAGCGGTACCTATTTATCTACTTGCACTTTGACATGCTTTCGAATTGCTAGGTTGGCAGGAGCAGGGACCGAACAACGGGAGCTCACTCCGTCACGAGGATTCGAACCGCTGACCTTCTGATCAGCAAGTCCTAGGCTCTGTGGTTTAACCCACAGCGCCACCTGCGTCCCTTCTAAGAGTTAGAAGGCCCTATTTTGACCAGCATTTGGCAAATCTAAACCCTTGGGTATTTCCGAAGGGGGAAAAGTACAAGCAAATTATCAAGGGAAGGGCAGAGTTGGCAAGAGGCAGAGTGTTGGCTTCTGCTCCACTAGACTCCTTCAGGGCATGTTCATACTAGCAGAGGAGGCAGTGAAATACCCAACCCTTTTGCGGCAGGCAAGGTGATGCGCTTAGAGTTAAATACTCACCCTGCCCACAGGCCTCTCTGCACCCTTCTGTTCACAGGCTCTGCCCATTTTTAATCCTTCCACTCCACAATTCCCTCGGAATCAGTCATTGATTAAACTTGCCCTTCTTCACCTGCTGTCACAACCACCACTAAATCCCAAAGCAGCTCCACCCTACCCAACAGCCCCGCTGTGGAAAGGCATCTTTCACAGGAGCCAAATCAGCAGCACAGCCATAAATTACTTTTAAAAGGGAACTCTGCTTGCACAGAGATGCCCAGAGAAATGGCACACACCCGGTGCTTTCCTCACACGGCATAAATTGTTGGTCATGCGAGCCACCATGTGAAATCAGTGTCCCATTTATATGATATACAAAAATAGATGGCGATAAAAGGAGGTTGTGTGCAAGACAATCCCCATATGAACCCAGCTCTTTGGAGCTCAGGGTCTGGGCGCACAATCCTTTGACTCCAGCAAAGTAGAATAAAACCTATTTGAAATATATTATTTGATGAAAGCAGATGTCAGCATATACTGCTTATGTAATTGATATTTGATTTATTCAAGATTTATGCATGCTGTGCCTTAGATTTATTAATGATAATCCCCTGCTCTTGTGTTTAATATAGTGGAACCAAAACATAATTTGCTGGGATCAGTCAGAAATGCATCAAAGTGATTAACTCTACATGCAAACCATTATCCAGTGACATCCCTACTGTGCATAGTGCAAAAGGAGGCAATAATACCATAATTGGCTTCACTTAAGCAAGTTGGGTATTTGCTGTGATTGCTGGTAAAACTTGGTCCCTTTAATCTCTGCGGCTCTGTAACTCATCATCCTTCATCATCAAGCCTTCCTTCCCCCACCCCCACCACTGAAGCCTTAGAATAATAATAATAATAATAATAATAATAATGTTATTGAAAATTGTATTGGATCAAGCAATGAAATGCATGGATGTGCTTGAATAAATCTCAATTAAACCATTGTCTTGCTCTACGTTAGAGCTTCCCGCATGCCTTCAAGTAGGCATATCAAAAGTGTGTGATTTGCTACACAAGCTATTCTATGCTGACACAAAAAGTTATTGTAAGAAAACTCATGAGCCTACCTGAACTTCTAATTAGATAGTGAAACACAACTATGTTCAGCAAGACAGCTTTTGATTCACCTCTCCTTGCTGGATACATTATCATGCAAAACGAGAGCTGTGGTGTCTATATATCTCTTAGATAGATTCTCTCTATCTCCCACAGAATGACCAGTGAATTTCCCAGGAATAATGAGCATGAAGACATGACTCCCACAAAACCCACCCCACCCACAAAACTCTGGAATTCCTTGTGTTCTCAAGCTTTTGTTGTCTCTGGACAGGATAATAAACCTGGGACAGAAACTCCAGATCTTGAGCCTGGAAACACATCTGGAGAAGGATCAGGCAACATTCTGCCACGACTGCTCCTACACTTCTCTCTCTTGTAGCAACAAACATGACAACCTTTCCCCAAGTATGTATCTCTGGCAATAAAGTTAATTCTCTCCATTAGCTTGATTAAGCTGCAACTGGTGTGGACAAAAGCATCTTCACCCTTGAGGGGAGTAGCCCTGTCTTGGATAGCATTGCTTGGGCTGCTGGAATTTGGGTATGTAATAAAATGCAGGCTTTTAAAGATTCTTTTCCCTTATATCCCCCCCCACCCCCAACACTCCAAGGAAAAGTACCAGTACCTATGGAAATCTTGACCAGAGGACTGGAAGAGGGGCAGCGACGCAGTGGGGCTGCTTAATCATTTCATGGAATCAGAGTTGGTAGGGACCTCAGGAACCAACTACTGCATTGCAGAAATCTCAACAAACAAATATACCCACAACGTAACTAGCTGTGTTTAACTATATAAATTATTTATACATCATATAAACATAACTCTTTTCACATTATCTAATTGAGTAGAAGCAAATAAGGACCATGGGACGTGGGTGGCGCTGTGGGTTAAACTACAGAGCCCAGGACTTGCTGATAAGAAGGTTGGCGGTTCGAATCCCTGTGACGGGGTGAGCTCCCGTTGCTCGGTCCCAGCTCCTGCCCACCTAGCAGTTTGAAACCACGTCAAAGTGCAGTAGATAAATAGGTACCGCTACGGCGGGAAGGTAAATGGCGTTTCCGTGCGCTGCTCTGGTTCTCCAGAAGCGGCTTAGTCATGCTGGCCACATGACCCGGAAGCTGTACGCCGGCTTCCTCGGCCAATAAAGCGAGATGAGCGCTGCAACCTCAGAGTCGGCCACGACTGGACCAAATGATTAGGGGTCCCTTTACCTTTACCTTTAATTAAGGACCAACATAAAATAAACGCTGCATACAGCAGCTGCATACAACAACCATATTTTGCATAGGCAGATGTGGAACAATTACAAAGAAAAGTTTATCTTTTGCAAGTACTGCTCCTGAAAGTTGTTACGTTTGACACTTGTATTCGCTAAGACACACGGGGGACACAAAAGCTTCTATTTGGACATCACGTATAGAAGAACTGATCTATTTGTATTTCCTGTTCTAAATGTCGGTCCTTAATTGCTTCTACTTAATTAGATAATGTGAAAAGGGTTATGTTTATATGATGTATAAAGAATTTATATCGTTAAACGCAGCCAGTTACGTTGTGGGTATATTTGTTAGTTGAATTTACGTAACTATCGGTTTGACAGTGTTGGGTAAGCTAAAGCATCCATGACAGTTGGACACCCAATCTCTGCTTAAAAGCCTCCAAGGAAGGAGAGTCCACAACCTCCTGGGGGAGACAGTTCCACTTCTGAACAGCTCCTGCTGTCGGAAAGTTTTCCCTTTGAACCACATCAGCAAGGCCAAGAGGGGATCTTGCCATATGGGCAGCCCCACTGCCTGGGCTTGTGCCCTGGGGAGGTCACTTGGGTGCAAAAACTATATTGAAGGCAGCAGTCATGAGTTACTGGTCTCTGCAACCACAGCAGGCGCTGAGATTCTCCAGCAGTTTGGCTTCACCACTGGAGGCGCACATCATTGCATCTCGAGGCAGATGGATGACAACAACAAGAAGTATGTGGCATTGTCCCCAGCCATGTTTGGCTTTGCCCTGCCCACCATTGACATGTGAACCCTGGAAATTAATCACAAGAGGATGTCGAACTTAAGGTGAAAAAGCTTATTCACCCTGTGCTACAGGGAATAATAATAATAATACAGTGGTACCTCGGGTTACATAAGCTTCAGGTTACATACCCTTCAGGTTACAGACTCTGCTAACCCAGAAATAGTGCTTCAGGTTAAGAACTTTGCTTCAGGATGAGAACAGAAATTGTGCTCTGGCGGCGTGGCAGCAGCAGGAGGCCCCATTAGCTAAAGTGGTGCTTCAGGTTAAGAACAGTTTCAGGTTAAGTACAGACCTTCAGAACGAATTAAGTACTTAACCTGAGGTACCAGCGTAATAATAATTTGTTATTTGTACCCCACCCATCTGGCTGGTTTCCCCCAGCCACTCTGGGCGGCTTCCAACAAAGATTAAAAATACATTAAAATGTCACACATTGAAAACTTTCCTAAACAGGGCTGCCTTCTAAATGTCAGGTAGTTGTTTATCTCTTTGACATCTGATGGGAGGGCGCCACTACCGAGAAGGCCCTCTGCCTGGTTCCCTGTAACTTTGCTTCTCACATTGAGGGAACCATCAGAAGGCCCTCAGCGCTGGAGCTCAGTGTCGGGGCAGAACGATGGAGGCGGAGAAGCTCCTTCAGGTATACTGGACCAAGGCTGTTTAGGGCTTTCAAGGTCAACACCAGCACTTTGAATTGTGCTCGGAAATGTACTGGGAGCCAATGTAGGTCTTTCAGGACCGGTGTTATATGGTCTCGGCAGCCGCTCCCAGTCACCAGTCTAGCTGCCGCCTTCTGGATTAGTTGTAGTTTCCGGGTCACCTTCAAAGGTAGCCCCACATAGAGCGTGTTGCAGCAGTCCAAGCAAGAGATAACTAGAGCATGTGCCACTCTGGTGAGACAGTCTCAGCCTGCGTACCAGATGGAGCTGGTAGAAAGCTGCCTTTCGATACAGAAATGACCTGCGCCTCCATGGACAGCTGTGAGTCCAAAATGACTCCCAGGCTGCGCACCTGGTCCTTCAGGGGCACAGTTACCCCATTCAGGACCAGGGAGTCCTTCACCCCCACCCACTCCCTGTATACTTAGGATAGTAATGAGGTAGAGCTCCTTGGAAACAGAACCCTGTATCTTTTCCCTGGTGAGCAGGAAAGTGGTTGGGGAGGGATTCTGAGCAGACAAACGCCTGCTCAAAATGCATTACTTTTAGTAATGCATGCATTTAAATGCAGACTTTTGCAAAACATATGCAGCTTTGTATACATGACATCACTGGAGAACTACATTGTAAAATCTGGAGAAGTGTAAATTTCAGAGGATAAGTTTACACATTGCTCTTAATTGTATCAAAAGATGCGGATTTGGAAAATTCACCTCTAATTGCGAACTGAATCAAATTTCTCCACCACCCCTTGTCCAGAGTCCAAATTCGTGACCCACTTTTACTTGGGTGCAGGCTGAGCTACTTTGGATTTTAACACAGAGAAAACAGCAGAGGAAAGAATCGTGGAACTTGATGAAAAGGGCCCTTTAAGCCTGTTTCTAGTAGTGGCAAAGGGAAATTCACACCTGAGGCCCCAGTAAAGAAGGCTAGAAGGTTAGAGCCAAGTCCAGACAACAAACTCACATGCTCTAAAATCCAAACAATTTGTTTACATCAAAGCACTAGTTGCTGGAGACTGAGAAAAGTCTGTTTATGTCTCTCTTGCTTGTCCCTTTGGCTATAGGAACCCAGCTCCTAATTGACAGTTCCCTTGGGATCGTTCAGCTTTGACTAAGCTATAGCTGGCCAGGCAACCAGACACATACCTTAAAGCAGCCGTATTGCTGCCTTTATGGCTCCCCAAAGCCTTTGGCGCTGGTGCATTTTGCTATTATACCTAAATGTCAGGGAACCTCCTTTTCTCATAGGGAATGTCAAAGAGGGAGATTCTCCCTGGGAAGAAAAAGAATGTCATAAACAACAGCAGTAACTTCTCTGTTTATTTTTCAAACCTGAAATGCTTTTTGAATGATTGCAGGCTTTCCATGCCGAAAACTGAGGATAATTTTGTTGAGCAGACGCAGGATTGCTTGGGACTTGTAGGGTGGTGTTAGAATGTGACGAAGAACAACCTGAAACCACACTAGCAAAACTAGCAAACTAGCAAAACTAGCAAAACCTGGCCTAGTTACAAGAAAGCCCCATTTTAAACCACAAGACTGTGCAATGCAGAGAATCTCACCAACTTTCCAAGAACTCGGCTTGGTTAATTCATCCCGTATGAAGAATGACCACTACCCTCTAGAGATCAGCACATGAGGACATATACAGTAGGAATGTAGACTTTAACATTTCAACATTGGGCATTTTCGCTGGGGGCAGGGAATTAAGCTGGTTGTTCTGCTTCACTGTACTTCTAATAGGCTTTATATTAACCACCCCACACATCTGGGGTTGTAAGTAACGCACCTCAAAGAGACAAATATGCAAAACTTTCTCACTCAACCTGCACAATTCCCTACTCCATTTATTCTCTTGTTCCATGGTGTTCCAACCCCTGCTTAGGTCTTTGTTTTTGCTAGCTTGTTTGTTTGTTAAATTGGATCCTTCTAATTGAGGGTCCGTGTTACGTGTGGGGCCCAAGGTGCTCCCCCACTATCCTTGAGGGGGTGTGGGATTGAGCCCAGCCCACGCAATAGCCCCACAGTCACACCACAGCCTTTTGGCCAATCAGAGATTGGTGGCATGATCGTGGGGGCATATAAAAGGCGGCAGCACATTGCTGGGGCTTCACCTGCCTTCACGCCGCCGAACAACCCACCCTTTATTTTAGGCGCTTGCTTTGGCCTTGCTCTGGACTTTGGTTGGTTGTCTGTTTTGGAACAGGGGCTGGGTAGGATTTTTTTTCCATTTGGCAAATTTGCACTGGCCATTGGGTTTTCGCCTACCTCTTAGCAATCGTCACAACTTTGGTAAGGTTTGGCAGTTGGGCATTGGTTTAGTGAAATGTGGGGGAGGGGAGATGCGGTCATCACCTGCCCCTCCAGGTACAAGGGTATTCCGGTAAAGGAATCCATGGGTCTGGATCTCGTCCAAAGTCTGCTTGGGAGGCTAGGGCCATGCCAGGACCCAGCGGGAACCCCGGGGTGAGTTTCAGTTGGTCACCATTGACGGAGCTCCCTCTGTTGGTGGTTTACTCTTCCAGACTTCCTGCAAGGCGGCCAGGAGTCAGATATAGTTATTGCCAATGCCTAAGCCAATACCACTCACATTGCTGTAATCAATAAAGTTGTGCCCTAAATTTTTGCCCATTAACCTTTAAACTAAAATTCTGTGTCAGTGTATATTTATTTATCCTTGTGGGTGTGCCAGGGTCTTGACGCCCAAATACTGAAATTTCAACTAATTTCTACAGTAAGCTAGGTCATAATTAAAGGGAGCAAAGGAAGATAAAACAGTGCATGCCCATGACATTGGGGGCCAAAATGAGCCCCCCCAATGGTAAAAAGACACAATAAAAAGAAAAAATAGTTTCATCCAATGTTGATCTAGCAGTTAAGACCAAGAGGTGCTACCATTTCAGTGGATGTTAACGAAGGAAATTGGGATTCACCAGCTGTTTCCCACCTTGATAATAAATACAGGAAGTAAGATGAATGAATATATTTAGAGAAGCTTCCCCCTTTGTGTGAATGAAGCACTGAATGACCAACAGTTCTCAGACCAGAAAGGGTCAGTCTTCACCAGCCTAGTGGCTTTCAGATGTTTTGGACTACAATTCCTATCAGCCTGAGCTAGCCTTCCTCAACATCTGGAGGGTCCTAGGCTGTTAAAGATGTTTTCTGTGTAATCATGTGAAAGATGATCAACGATGCAACTACACTTTTTTTGCCTCTAATGCACATTTAAAAAACCCCAGATGCTGTTTCTCCTCTGCAACCAAACGTCAGGAACGCATTATATTTTGGAAGAAAACCTGCAATAGCGAAGGATATTTCTTTTGCATGCAACTTCCCCTTCATAAATATGCCTTAGCTCAGGCATAGGCCAACTCGGCCCTCTAGATGTTTTGGGACTATAATTCCCATCATCCCTGACCACTGGTTCTGTTAGCTAGGGATGATGGGAGTTGTAGTCCCAAAACATCTGGAGGGCCGAGCTGGCCTATGCCTGCCTTAGCTGCTTGTTCTCCAACAGGGGCTCCCACATAGGAGCCGAGGAGTTGCATTTGTAAACATGTGTGTTGGAACCTGGCTCCTGAAAAAACTGTTAGGAAAGGAACTGAAGGCAGGAAAAGGGGAATTAAGCACCTCCTCCCATCTGCAGAGAAAGGGTATCTTTGCCCAGGATCTCAGGACATGCGACGGAGGTGGAACATGTAGTTTTGAAAGATTATAGGAAGTGCATGCTAGAATATGAGAAAGCGTGTTCTCTTTCATAGAGAGCATGTGTTGCGGTGAGGTCTGCCAGGCCACCCCTCTGTTGCTGGGCGGGTTAGTATGGATGACCATCCTCAGTGATTGGGTGGTTGGGTTACTGGGCAAATTTTGGTGTTGCCATTTAGGGGGACGGACCAAAGGTTATAAAATCAAGTCACGCAGTACTAACTGGGCTCTTTTGCTGCGTGCATCGGATCACCCGCCCACCCTCCCTAATTTAGGGCTCTTGCGTTGACCTTGCTATGCCTGTCATGGGGTCGTCTGCTTTTGGGGCAGGGGCCTGGTAGGAATTTTGTCCAATTGGCTGATTGGCTGGTGCCATTTGGTTTTTGCCTACTGCGTAGCAAATCGCCACAACTTGTAAGGTTGCGGTTAGGCATTGGTTAAAAAATTGGTTGGTGGAGGGGTAAGAATTGGTGGTCCCTGCCCCTCCAATGCTGCTGCTGCAATGGTATTCCATTAAAGGAATCCGGGGGCTTGCCATTCTTTTGTCTGTACCCCTGAATGGGGCCTAGGGCCGCGCAAGCCCCTGGGAGCATGCGGGGAGGGGTGAGGGTCTGCTGCCCAGCTCCATGCTCTCCCCAATATTGTTTTCCCTTACTGGCTTTCACTGGAATCCGGAAGTCAGTTCTGTCCCTGGGTGGGGGACAGATAGTCATAACCAATGCCTAAGCAACCTCTCACATTTATGTATTTTAATAAAGCTGTGGCCAAAATTATGCCAAAAACCTTAAACAAAAATTATGTGTGAATTGTGAATTATTTAGGGGTGGCTTGGGGGACCTCGACACGCAACTGAGCTGAACTCGTGGAAACGTGAGTCTTCACTACTGGAGAAGACTCCTATACTTTGGGCAGAAAACTGGTGTCCATGATAATAAAGCTTTGTGGAGAAAGATGGCAAACCCTTTTGTTTGCTGCAGCCTGACTTCTGCCATGTACTTTTGGAAGGAAACCAGCTGTGCAAGAATCAGGATATAGCCACCGAGAAATCTGCTCTTATATGAAGTCACTAGCACCTTTTAGACATCATATCAAATGCCTGCTTCCCTAAGTCCCATTGACTTCAGTGGAGCCTATTTCTAAGCAGAGATGCATAGGAGTGACCTCTAAGCCCTTTTGTGTGATTTCGAAAAGTGATTAATCAACAACAACAACAACAACAACAACAATAATAATAATAATTTATTATTTATACCCCTCCCATCTGGCTGGGTTTCCCCAGCCACTCTGGGCGGCTTCCAACTGAGTATTAAAAACAGTACAGCATCAGACATTAAAAACTTCCCTAAAGAGGGCTGCCTTCAGTTGTCTTTTAAAAGTAAAATAGTTGTTTATTGCTTTGACATCTGTTGGGAGGGCGTTCCACAGGGCAGGCGCCACTACCGAGAAGGCCCTACCAATTGAAAATGGCAATTATGATCGGGGGCCAGGCTGTGCCTTCTCCCCCTACCCAAAATGATCCTCAGGCAATGTTCAGAGGCCCAATGCCATATAGACTCCCCTCTTCTGAGGTGTTTACATGAGACAGGGATTTCTCTTCATTGCTGATCAGGTTTCAAACTTTCTTCCTCAAGGACATCGGCAAAGCGTCAGCCTTTGTAAATTTTAGGCAGCGGACGAAGACTAGTCCTTTTTGTAGTTTTCAAAATTGCAGAAAGCAGCAAGCAATAAACATCAGGCTGTTAAAAAATCAGCAAGCAGCAAAAGCTCTTAGGGATAGACAGAGACAGCTATTTCTGATCTGTAGCAGTTTTGCACGTGTTCATTCATAAATGCAATTCTAAATGTATGTTTTAGAATAAATATGTTCCATCCCATTTCTGCATTGTTCTGCAATATTTTTTTTTTAAAAAGATGCACAAAAATCATATTTAAATATGTATTTTGTTTTAATGTATATAGTGCAGAATTGGCTTATCCTAAAACATGCATTAAAATGGCCTTGTGGTATGTTTATTTTAGTTATTTTAGTTTCAGAGATGTGTGATATCTGAAGGTAATTACAATCCGATCCACATATTATTCTGGGATGCATGGATCAGGTCAGTTTTCATGAGACCTCACAGAAATCAAATTCCTCAAGCATCCCTAGATGCTATGCCATTTTTATGCTGTTAGGTTTTTATTGCCACTTTTAAAGTTCTTTTATGCTGCCCTGTGGATCTTTCTCTGTTCACCGAAAAGCATCATATAACCTTAAAGAAAAAAATATTTCTTTTAAAAAACAACAACTGGATTCTGGTGCTACTGTCAAATTGTAAAAGTTGTGTTGTGAGTGTCAGTGAATTGGCCATTGACAGAACAGATTTAGGATTGCTGGAACAAACCAATCCTAATCCTTGCCTGAGGACAGGAAGAGCACACATTGGATAATGTTTAATCACTTACTAAATAATAGTCTCTGAAGAGGACTCAAAAGGTTTAGAATGAAATCTTGGTTTATGTGTATAATTTGATTTATTGGTCTTCTATGCTTATGATAATATTTTATTCTCCTGTTAATTACCCTGTGTTAAATGTGCATTGTATCTTTTACTTCCTGTTGTAATGTTTTCTTTTGAAATATTTTTAGTCAGCTTTGCTGCGTTAAATATGCATTCTGTAGTTGACCTCCTCTGTAACATTTTATTTTGAAATCTTCAAGATAATATGTTAGTTTCCCGTTAATTGGGTTGCTCTGGATGCAGACTCTATATTTGACTTTCTTCAGTAATGTTTTATTATTGATTTTTTTTATTTGATGTTTTAAAGTGTTGCAAACCACCTTGAGATTTCCCCCCCTTTAAATGACTACTACTACTAATAATTTTACTGGTCTCTGATAGCTCTGCATGGTATCTTTACCAGTTTGTTCATCAATGTCCTTCATTAAAAAAAATATACAGTGGTGCCCCGCAAGACGAATGCCTCGCAAGACGGAAAACTTGCTAGACGAAAGAGTTTTCCGTTTTGGAGGTGCTTCGCAAAACAAATTTCCTATGGGCTTGCTTTGCAAGACGACAATGTCTTGCGAGTTCCTGCTGGTTTTTTTCCTCCCCCCCCTTTTCTAAGCCGTTAAGCCGCTTATCAGCTGATCCGATCAGCAGATAAGCCGCTAAAAGCCTCTAATAGCGCTAATAGCACTAATCCGCTAATCCTTCAATGGGCTTGCTTCGCAAGACGAAAAAACCGCTAGACGAAGAGAATCACAGAACGGATTCTTTTCATCTTGCGAGGCACCACTGTATGCTGAAGACATGTGATTCTTTCCTGCGTTGGGCAGAGTTACTGAGTATTCTAAACGAAAGGATAAAATGTAGTTCAATCCGATGTAAGACATGTGCACAAAACAAATGAAAATGTTGCACGGTAAATCTGAAGCGCAGTATCGAGTGCCATTTTTTAAAGTGGATTTCTGTGAGGGGGTGGCACTGAAGAAGGTACATCCCTGCTGGTGGTACAACTAGTCAAGGCAATGACCCCACCTGGAAAGGATAAATCTGCTGGAGAGAATTATGTTTATTTTCCTTTACCTACACAGCCCTCCATTCTAAATATTGCATTATAGCTGACAGCGGGGTCCTGCGGTGCAGCCAAAAGGTTTTCTGAGGGAAGTGATCTTGGAATGCAAGCTTAATTTGTTTATTTCACCTATGCGGAGTATAACCGAGGACGGAGAAAAGGCCCAGATGAAGGGAGAGATTGGAAGAGGGGGGAACACACACACACACACACACACACACACACACACACTTCCCCCACAATAACGCAGTATACTAATTCATTCCGATACTGCTATTTAGTACCTGCAAAGTCTATCATGATGCATTATTAAATTCATGTATTATTGAATCACAATTCTTGTTGCCTCGTAAGAAATGTGGATGATTTCTTGGCTTAAATTAAAGCACTGCTTCCTGATTTGAATAAAACCACATTGCTGGTCTGCCTAGCATGATAATCAGAAAACTGCATTAGGCAGGTAGTACCGTATGAATTAAAAAATAATGAAACACGACTTTTCAGTCAGACATTGTTCCCCTGCCTGCTTTTCATGACAGCAGACTTCCTCCTTTGAGTTGATAAGACAACGGCAAATGAAGATAGCAACATGAGAGCAAAATCATTCACTCTAATAGGTTCCACCTGTGCAGACTTCAGCTCATTTACATGGCTGCAGAAAAATTAGAAATCATGCAGCAATTAGTCTGTTCTAGATTATGCGCTCTGTCAACTGATACCACTCTAGAGAGCAGTAGTGCTAAAATGGTTTCAGAAGATAAATCTACTAGCCTATACAAACATTTTTAATTACCTGGAAAACTGAATTGCCTGTTTAGAAACCTCCACTGTGAACCCCGGCTGCCCAAACAGCCCTGGCATCAGATGTCAGAAAATCCAAATGTTTATATAATTGACTTTTACAATGTTTGATGACTTGTTGAAACTGAAATTATGTCTTCAATTCTGCTGCTTTGTACAGCTGAGTAGTTAAAAGAAATGCCTGTTCAGGGACAAGGAGGTGTAATACATTAAAAGCTTTCTCCCCTCACCCCCCCTCACCCTCTCTCCCCTTCCTAAGTATGTTTATTTCTTTCAGCCCTAGCCTGGAAAACCTAATCAGTGCATTCTGATTATTTATTGTAAGATGATCCCTTCTGTTCAACAGCATAGGGTTGTCCAGTGGCATTCACAATATAAATTAAAGGCCAGATTGTGAAGTCTCTGGGAGCATTCCAGCAAGCACCACTTTGGCAGCACAGAGGGAAAAGAGGGTCTCCACCGCACTTCAGACGACATGCAATTATTAACTCTATCCCTATAACTTTGGCAACTGGGCAAGGGCAGCAGCTAAACTGGACCTTGTAATCAAATGAGCCTGTACCAGAAACATATGCCAAAGCCAAAACTGCTGTGTGATGCATCATTCAGATGGGCATCATTCAGATGGGTCTTTGGTCTGTCTAAAAGGTAAAGGGACCCCTGACTGTTAGGTCCAGTCGTGGACGTCTCTGGGGTTGCTCATCTCGCTTTACAGGCCGAGGAAGCCGGCGTTTGTCCACTTCCACAGACAGTTTTCTGGGTCATATGGCCAGCATGACTAAGCTGCTTCTGGCGAACCAGAGCAGCACATGGAAACGCCATTTACCTTCCCACCGAAGTGGTGCCTATTTATCTACTTGCACTTCATGCTTTTGAACTGCTAGGTTGGCAGGAACAGAGACAAATTGATTCATTCAGTGTTGTTGGTTTTTTTTAAAAAAAAGTTTCTCATTTTTCCTGTCTTTAATTCATTTTTCCAATCTTAAGTTCTTCAAATTTCCACATCAGCTTGCAATTTTATAAAGGGGCATCGTGAAAATTCACCAGCATTTTACTGAAAATGTCTCCTTATATGGACATTTTTGCAAAGCATTTTCCTAATTTAATGCATTTGGGCATGTTCTTTTTGCTAATATATTTAATTCACACTTTACCCTAGTGTAAGCATTTTTGTACATTTTGTGCATTTTTGTGCATTTTTGTACATGCTACCCAGCTGCAGAATCACATTGCAAAACTTGGAGAACTACGAAACTTGGAGAATTTCAAGAGGTGCTTGTGTTTTGGTTTATCTTGACCCTCCCCCATTAAAAATCTATTTGCCTTTCTCACTTACCGAAATCTGACCCATTTGTATGCCTAATGTGTTGGCCAACAAGCAGACTCTGCCCATTTGCATCACAGCTCACAATGGCTCGTTGTGAACAGCTTGGGTACAATCTCCCTGCTGCTCCAGTCTCAATGGACCTAATGGAAAAGACCTCCCCACTAAATGCCATGCACACCTTATTTAAAGTCATGGTATAAAACAAGAGGCCCTGTTGGCATTTATCAGAGTAACCTCCTTGTAGTAATTTTGCCCACTTACATCAACAGATGATGTAACCCCATGGCTTGAAATAGCTGCTAGTGGGCAAGCCATTTTTAATGGCTTTCTGAGTTATTAAACAATCTGATGTAATTAACACCCATGCAAATATAGCTGGTTCGTATAATCCAGGTTGTATAAGAAGCAGGGAAAATTGAAAGACAGGTTTCCAGGGACTTCTTCTGAAGCATGTAAAATATTTATATACATCCTTTCAGCCCATTTTTAGCAAGGTGGACCAAGGCAGGAATTTTAGCTCTCTTCCTTTTGAGTTCCCTCTGTTCAAATGCCTTGATAGATTTTCACAGTAATGTGGATACCGGGCTGTCATGTGACCATTTAAATGTAGTAAAACATGGGGTTTTAAGTTGAGCCGCTTTGCAGTTAAGACTACCTTTGCCACCTGGCAGTGAGTATGCGCAGCCAGTACAGCTTTCCAACCCCTGAATGCCAGTCCAGCCATCAGAAAAGTTGGAGACTTCAAGCAATCCAGACAGAAGTCTTCAGGCCTGTCCTAACAGATCTCCACTCTTAAAGAGCTCTTCTGTTAGGTGGGAAAGGAGGATCCCCTTGCACTGAAGTCCAGGTGCTCTCTTCCCTTGAAGTATGAGCATCGCTGTCACAGTAACCATCAATCAAGCATAGTCATGTGCCCAAGCTGATCCCTTGATTTCAGAGAAGTCGCTGGATCCACAACACTGTTCACACACATTGAGGCAAGCGCTTATGCAGCCTGAGAGCTAAGAGACTGAGCAATAGGTTAAGAAAATCCCTCATTTGAACATTGGCCCTGCCCCAAACTCACTAGTTACCCTTAGACAAGCAACTCTCTTTTGGCCTGTTTAACCCGCCCCTACTCCAACCAGGGGCAGATTTTGGTCTTTCAGATTTCAGTGGCACCCTCTGCGAGGCCAACATTCAGCGCTTCCCTGCCTCTCGCCTTCCATTTTACTCAATTCAATACATTATGACACCCTAGACTCAGTGCCCAGGGCAGCAGAAATGGTTGTGCTGCACTGAATCCGTCTCTGCCCCCCCCCCAAGCATCTGAAAATGGGAATAATAACTGTTACGATATAGAAGCAATGCGGCCGCGAGCTGCTAGCTTGAAAGCAAAACATAATGGGAATGTTGGGATGTTCCGTGGGAAACAGAGGGACAGTCTATTCACAGTGCGAAGCACCGGAATTAGCTCAGAGTGTAATATGAGCTGTACAGGAAGTACAGAAGGAGTCTGTCTCTCTGCTGTTGGAGTTTGAAGAGAGCAGTCGTGTTTTCTGTAACGCTGCAAAGACAGAAATAAAGGCATGTAAATACGTTTCTGTCTATCTCTTTCCCCTGCCCGGGGGGGGGGGCAGGAAAGAGTGGTGTGCTCTTCTCACGCTGAGAAGGATCGCCTATCGTGACCTAGCCTGTATCCTGCCAGGGAATGCAGACAGGGAGGTCAACCGGAGATCAAGCCGGGTGCCTGGAGAGTGGCCAGTTTCTCCTGATAAGAGAGAACATCCCAGGAGTGTGATTGCACTGGGAAGCGACTCCCTCTGCTGCCAATGCATGTGCTAGTCACATTCCCTGCCAACTGTGTATTCAGCGCGCATGAGAAGGGAGGTGTCTATGGCAGCTGGAGATCAACCAAGACCCTGCTAGACCATTAGGGTATCCAGGCCTTGAGCAGAGGAGTGATACACATTACACATATAACTACTACTACTACTACTAATAATAATAATAATAATGTAATAATAATAATTTATTATTTCTATCCCGCCCATCTGGCTGAGTTTCCCCAGCCACTCTGGGCAGCTCCCAATCGAGTGTTAAAAACAATACAGCATTAAATATTAAAAACTTCCCGAAACAGGGCTGCCTTCAGATGTCTTCTAAAAGCCTGGTAGTTGTTGTTCTCTTTGACATCTGATGGGAGGGCGTTCCACAGGGCGGGCGCCACTACCGAGAAGGCCCTCTGCCTGGTTCCCTGTAACCTCACTTCTCGCAATGAGGGAACCGCCAGAAGGCCCTCGGCGCTGGACCTCAGTGTCCGGGCTGAATGATGGGGGTGGAGACGCTCCTTCAGGTATACAGGACAGAGCTTCTTCTCAAGTGCACCAAGTGTATGAGGGGGTGTTGCTGGGCATGTTACCCTAGGATACCACAGCACTCTGTTGCCCTGATCTAGGGAATTCTTAAAGAGCACAGAAGCCCTTCTGCTTACAAGATCTTACCTTGAAAACACAGTGGGAAATTTGGGACATAATGCTAACCATCTTTATCAGGCCAAAAGGAGCTTCATCTTCCTATACCCCTGAGTCCTGGCGCATTTGACAGGCCAAATATTTCATCCTTTGATGACGCAACAGTTAGTTATACTGTGTGGGATTCAAATATAAAGGGCATTTATGGAGAAATGTATGTGTTTAATGGAGGAGCTGTTAAGAGCCCTGAAAGCTCTTGTGCAGCTAATGAAGTGTTTTAAGATTCCTAGCAAACACCAAGCTTGCTTGATGACATACACGCTGCCCTATACTATGGGGGAAACGATGACAGAATAGGCTGTTGAGTTGGTAAAAATGACTATAGGTGGCTCATTTGGAAAAGTTTCAGCAAAAGTTTCTAAGCCGTGTTGGCCTGCCAAATTTAGAGGCTGAAATCAAAGCATTAACAAGGTGAGCCTGATCTGAAACATACAGAACTAGAAACATTAATGGAAAGTGCAAAATAAACCAGTGGATTAGCATTCAAATCCGTTCTTTAATGCTGAAGCCCTATGCACAATTCATTGGAAATAAGCACCGCTGAATGAAGTAGGATTCTGGATTGGGCTCCATGTATTCTTAAAGACTCGATAACAATTATCCATGCATTGGGAAGGGAATGCATGAGGAAATAACCCTTTTTAAAATGTGTTCCATTTGTCAGAAGATGGGCCATTTCCCTACTGAACAAACGCAGAAGTATATAAAAAAAATATAAAAAATTGTCCAGTAGCACCTTAGAGACCAACTAAGTTTGTTCTTGGTATAAGCTTTCGTGTGCATACACACATGTGTATCTGAAGAAGTGTGCTTGCACACGAAAGCTTATACCATGCACTTTTCAATGTTTTCCTCCCTAAAATATGGATTTTTATGCACACAATACTTCCGTATATGCATTTTTTTTGTAAGAATTCTTTAGTTGGAGAACTGCTTTGCAAGATTCGGAAAAGTGTGAATTTCAAAGGATGGTTGTGCTTCAGTTTATGTATTGTTTTGGAAAGTGCAAATTTAAATAAATGCATACATGCAGAACTTTATTTGTATACTTCCTTCCCACAGTTTGAGCCATGCTCAGGGCAGCTTGCAACATGGAAAAACATAATACATAACTAAAACATAAGTAGTCAAAAACCATAAATAAAACATTTTAAAATGCACAACCAAACCAAACAATTTCTACAGAAATCACAAGATCTAAAATAAAAATACCAACACCCTCCCACAACAATAGCAGCACTCCCACCAACAAAACTCCAGCTCAAGAGTCTGTTCAGCAGCCTCAGCTTTAGTAGCCACAGTCAGTCAATGCACTGCCCTCCCGGGCCAGATAGGAACGCCTGCAGGTTCACAGCCAAAGTATGAACTGAATGAACATTTCCCCATCCCTGCTCTTGAGAAGCCATCCTCTTGCCTAATGATGATGATCACTATTTAATATCCTTCAGTGAGAGGCAATGCACCCTCCTTTAGAATTAAACATTTTGTAGGAAAGAGTAAAAAAATTGATGTGGGAGAGGGAAGGGCAGTACAGGAAGACCCCTCTCCCGGCCTGTGAGGGGGAGGGGTCTTCATTGGTTACCTTATGGAAAATAAGGGCAAGATTTTAAACTGTCTGTGTTCATAATCTCCAATCTGGAGCAGAGTAAGGAAACCTACTGGGCACATACTGCCTCGAGGCATAACATTAAACTGGGGAGAGACATTCAGTTTAATCTCTGGCATGACAGATACTCTTGAGGGAATTCTATGTAAATATGCTGTGCATGTTTTCACCCCTTTCTTTTCTTTCTTTTTTTAAAGAGAGAGAGAGAGATGAGCTACCCTCAGTCGCATTGCATTGCTGCAGCATTTAGCTCTGCCTTCAAGGAGACGAGGCTCAGTTTAAAGTGTCCCCTTGGGATTCCACTTCACCACATCCTCTGGGCCGGTGCAAATCATTGGCATCACAGATTACCTCTTGAGGTACAGAATCCCTGATGCACAATCTTTTGAATAAGCCCAGTCAAAACGCACAGCAGTCAAGACTCCCAAGCTTGTTCACAGGCTTTCCATAGAGGTTCAGAGGTCCCACACCATCTGCAGAGCACAGTAATATGAGATGAAATTGTGGGTTTCTATCAATTTGCCTTCTGGATTTGAGACCCTCATGATATCTCAACCCCACATGCCGGTAATAAGAGGGCTTTTAAAAACAGTAGTCTTGGGACAATCCAGACAATCTTTTCATTGTGCATTCATGATGGTTGACGTCATTGGGGTGGATACATAAAGCCCTTTCCTGTCAGCTGACGTCCATCAGTCAGAGGCGTTGCAAGGTGGGTGCAGTGCTTCCTGGGTGCCACCTCTGAGGGGGGTGACAAAATGCTGTGCGGCAGTCAACAGCTGTGAGTGATACTGTGTG
Source organism: Podarcis vaucheri (assembly GCF_965113315.1). Lineage (NCBI taxonomy): Eukaryota > Metazoa > Chordata > Lepidosauria > Squamata > Lacertidae > Podarcis > Podarcis vaucheri. The sequence continues at coordinate 122,518,723 of NC_138761.1, forward strand.
GTGATCCCACAGGGTCCTCGGACGTTTCACCGTCTATTGATCCCTGTGCCACCACTTTATTTCTCACTGCCACCACCCAGGCCCTACCTGGGAAAATACTGAGTTCAGTCAGGGTTAAATTGGAACATAAACTTCTGTTTATTTATTGCAGTTTAACAAGCGTGTGGTTTCATAAACAGTATCAGTCAATTACATTCATGGGGTGCCTATCCTGACCTATAACTTTCCCTACTTGCTCTCACTCACTAAACTACCTCTCAGATATTTACTTGTCTTCCTAGCCCCTAACTGTTCCTGACTCAGCTTATTTCGCTACACTAACTCAACCTACCCACAGACCCTATCCCAATTCACTCCCACTCAACCAACCACCCAACTCCCAACGGACTCCTCTCTTCGCCCCTCCCAGAGCTGGTTTTATAGTCCCTCCGACTCCACCCCCCTGGGTTCTGATTGGGTAACCTGTTTAACTATTTCAGCTCCAGCACTCTCATATGTTAACGTCACAACACTGTTACTTTGGCGCGTGCAGGCTTCCCGCTGCCAAAATGGTCCCCCAGTTGTATGGCTCCTCATTGCAAGGCATATGACTCCCCCCCCAAAAAAAAACAACTCAACAATGTTGGCTCCACCCTCAAATGAAATAAAGTCAAACCATTATTGTAGGCAATAATAATAATAATAAATTCAATGTGTGTGTATGGGGGGGGTTGACAAGAAATTTTCTGCACAGGGGGTACCACCTGACCTTGCTCTGCCACTGCCATCAGTTGGTAGGAGATTGAAATGGCAGTGGAGGTGGACATAAGTCCCTATTTCATCACAGGGTTCACATTTTCCTATTGGTAACTTCTGCACAGGACTGTTTCCTTTGTTGTCAGCTGCTCTGAGCATTTTTTTTTTTTGTGCGTGGAAAAGCAGCACACAAAGAAAATAAATGAATGAAATGTAGAGATCCTGGTTTTGCTCCTTTTGCTGCCCAGTGCAACTTGTTCTTCAAACGTACGCCTAAGAAAGTGTGAAGGCAAACACGTGCGTCATATGGCTCCATGCATACTCAACTGGAAACTTGGACGTGTTGCCAGCATGAACAGCGGCCAGGGATAATGCAGTAGGAGTTGTAGTCCGACAATATCTGGATGGTCACAGGTTTCCCATAGACAGATACAAGAGAGAGGCAGAGGTTTCTTTAACTTTGGCCACACTCTGCCCCAGCAACAGTGCATCCAAGATAGCAGAAATGTTCCCCACACCCGCTGCTTTGTAACCAGCATCTTCTTCACAATTGACAACCCCTCCCTTTTAAATGCCTCTTTTGTATTAGGCCAGGGGGTCCAGCTTCATTAAAAAGATCTGATCGAGATTCTATTAGATTAACATTAAGAGCCTCACCTAACAGCAGACTAAACGGCACTTGTGCCTAGAATACGCCTACCAATAACCAGGGAAAGGAAGGTCTATTTATTCAGAGTCCTTTTTAGGGTGGCCTTTTTGGTTTACAACAAAAGGTAAATCCAATCCCTAGCTAAACTAAGTCAATATTGAAAAGCACTTTAAATGAATGTTCATTTTATAAATGCTTTGCTCATGTATTTGTTAAAAGGTCATTAGATGCAGTTCCTTTCTTCAGCGTCTTATTAGAAAACATGTCTTCAAAAAGATGCATTCATTGTAAATTCCTAAGAGATGAGGCTACAGCAAGCTGTTACAAAGCATATAACATGGAGATATCATTAAAACAATGTGGGTGCCTCTTAAAATCAGAAACAGTTAATTTTATTAGGAAATGTACTGTAAAGCAAAGTCTCCTGTAACACCGAGCAAGCAATGCCAAATCCCTCTTCTGAAATCAGCTTTCCTCAGGTCTTAGCAAACACACCTTCTTTCTTTCTTTCTTTCTTTCTTTCTTTCTTTCTTTCTTTCTTTCTTTCTTTCTTTCTTTGAAAAAGCAGGTGTTGCAAGGCTTCACCAGCAACTGTAAGCTGGTGATATATACTCTGAAATCTAATATTTAAAATGAGCTGTTCCTATGAGGAGTATCTCCACGGTAACCTCTAGTAGCAAAGTGGGGACTCAGCTTGGCAATATAAGTCTGAGCTCAGGAAGGTTCCCACTTTGTGGAAACCAGCCGTCAAAGATGCAGCACATCTAAATTCCAAACTGATGTAGCAGCATCAGAATATTTCTGCATGTGCTGAAAAATGACACTTGCATCCAGGAAATATAAGAGAGAAAGATGTGCGGGAGGCACTGAGAAGATAAATGAAACAGTTCAAAGAGGCAGTTAGTGGGCTGATCTTTTCGGTCTCCTATTCAGGCTTTATATTATATTTTAATATTTTAATATAGCACTATATAGAATAATTGGTGCTCCGGTTATTGCCCATGCACTTTCAGGGGTTACGACAGTAGATCCAACACAGCTGTTTCACCTTCAGTATCCATATCTATTTAGCTGGATATATTTGTTGCACACTTTTCGAGTTAGAAAAAATACCCATAGCATCACTTAAGAATGGTCCACAATTCATCATCACATGTACACTGGCAGAAGCTCCCCAGAGGACTGAATGGAGTCATTCTACCCCCTTCTCCTCCCCCTTTCCTGCTGACAATGAGTCCCACTATTACCGATTCCTGTCAGCTCCAGCTAGCATGGCCAATAATCAAGAGACGATGGGAACTCTACTGTAGGGCCACAGGCTCCTCATTCATGAACTATAGGATTGTGGTTCGAGGACCCGACCCCCGCGAAGTGAAATGAAGACACAAGGACACGTGATATAAAGTTGATGGGCTAGAAAAGGCCACAACTTTATTGATTACAGCAATGAAAAGGTATTGGCTTAGGCATTGGATCGAAACAAGTGGGTTTATTCACCAGTAGGTGGAGCCTGTTGATGCTAATCCAACTATAGGCTCTCCCCTGATGTCACCGGGGGTCGTGCCATGGCCTCCCGCCAAGCAGGCATCGGACAGAATACACGACCCCCAGATTCCTTTAACGGAATACCCCTAAAAATTGAAGGCATAGGCAATGGCCACACCTAGCACTTCGACACACCACGACACATTATTCCAATGCCTAACCTACCCACCAATACCACAAAAGTTGTGACGATTGCTACGAGGTAGGCGAAAAAACCAAAAAGCCTAATGCCAAATGGAAAAACTCCTACCAGGCCCCGCGGGCAACCAGGGTGACCAACCTAAGGTCCATAGCAAGGCCAATGACCTAAGCCCTAACTAAAAGGGAGTGGAGGGTGGGTGACTCGCAACAGGACGATGACAAGGAATGAGGCCAGGGAGAGGCTGGCGCTGCAGCAAAAGGCTGCTGAACACGCCCCCTCCGCGGCACCTGGTTGGGTGGCCACCGGAGGGGCGTGAGCGCCAGCCAGGTGAGCTGGAGGCAGGGGGCAATGCCCCCTGCTGGGCAGTGCTCGGGCTCCCGCCCACAACCACTCCCCTCTCTTTCAGGGAGGAGAGTCTTTATGTGCCCCTCTCATATGAAGGCCTGATCAGCACGGATGAACCAACCAGTTCAACTGAGCTAGTGTTGGCAAAATATGATCTCTGTGACCTGCCTGTTAAAAGGCAGACCACTGAGTTCTTGCTCCAGCTGCAGCTCCTGAACCATTTGCAAAAGTAGCCTCACATGAAAGAAAACAGCAAAAGTCAGTTCAATAGTTTATGGGAGCAGAGAGAGTATGGACCCTCCACCTTCTAGATTCCTGGGGAAATATCCTTTAGCTGTCCATTCAAATGTTTATTAATAGTCACATAAATGTCGGGGGCCAAACAGGTATTAACACTGAATTCTGTGCACTGAGAAGAGTGTTCAGGAAGGTGCTTTGTGTCTGACATCCCTTCTCCTAATTATAATTCCCAGGATTTGCTGCGATGACACAATGGCTGTTAAATCAATTCACACTTGTGGTATACCTATGCCTTTAGTGTTTGTTCTCAGATTCTTTTCTCATTATGTATCATTGGAAGGGGAGGGGATTCTGTACCCACAAAGGAGGGATGGTACAAAAATTATTTTGGACATTGCACTATCTGAACATTTGACCCAAGTTAGATAAGTCATTGAGGGTAAAGTGAAATGGGCTAATTTTAATATTACATGGTTTCCATTTATTAGTTACATTAATAAATCTCAAATTCCCAAACATCAATAATGAGGACAACAACAGTAGAACGCTTACGTTTATTGACAATTTGTGTTTTTTTATATAATATTTTATTAAGTTTTATCAAAAGCAAAAAAGGTACAAAATACAAAAATACCAAATACAAAAAATACAAACATTAAACACAAAAAAGAAAAAAAGAAAAAACCCATATAAAAGAAAAACAAAATTTCCCTCTTTCTTAATTTCCCATCTTTAGTAACTTATTTTCCTGACTTCCTCACGTCTCCCCTTTTTGTATCCCTTTTTTAAAAAAATTGGTTCAGCAAATTCATGTCCTGTTAGTTTATCTATTATTAATCCCCTCTTACTTTTTACCTTGTTGGTAGAACCCCTTCAATTCATTTCAATGTCATCAGCATTCAAAAATTTTACAGTGTTTCTGCAAATAAATTTTAAATTTCCTCCAATCTTCTTCCACCGACTCTTCTCCCTGGTCTCGGATTCTGCCAGTCATTTCCGCCATCTCCATATAGTCTAGTTTACTGACAAGTTGTTTTATTCAGCAAACTTTCCCCCTCCATACTTGTTTGTTTTGGTTATGGTTTCCTATGTACATTCGTTCTTTGGTATTCAGTGGAATCTTCTAATATACTTCTACAAAAATTGAACAAAATTCTCTTTATAAACAAGCAGGGCACATTGATATAATTACTAGCATTTTTATGGGACTATATGGGGGTTTGGAGTGTTCCACAGGTGGGGAAACAATCTGCCTCTGGAGACTGATGGACCCTGAAGGTTTCCAGGTGGTTTAGAGGAGTTTTTCTGGCTAATTTGGCTGGTGTCCTGTCAAAACACTGGACAATCAGTGGCATATAGAGATGACCCCGGTGGGTAACACAATCACCCTTGAGCACCGTCTGTCTCTGAGCAGAATCTAAGATGCTCCATGCTCTGAGCAGAATCTAAGATGCTCCATATGCCCTGGGGCTTAGAGTCGTAAGAGCAAGTTGAGAGGGGGCTTCAGTGCAAGTGGAGGAAAACTACCACTGAATGCAACTGAACACTAGTACATGCTCATTTTCAAGCCTACTCAATGGCAGTAATACAGCAAAGAAGACTTTTCGCCACCTTCACTGCATCTTCTCAGTGTTGCCCAGCACAGCCTTTTTTCATTCTGGTCCTGGAGAGAAGCTAGAGTTCACGGTGGTCCTCTGTGACTTGTCTGCAAAACATGCTGGGGATAAAGTCCTTTGCATTAATTGTGACTTGGGCTTATAGCAGGTCAGTCTGGTGAGGCTTTCAGAGCACTATCTGGTCCGGTATTTTGGACGCTTTTCAACTATGGTTAAGAAAATGAACACAAAAAACGAGCAGGACCGAATATGCTACTCTCATTCTAAATTCAAAATATCCCCAGTGAATGATATTTGAGTTATTCTGTCTTTGACCCACAAATGACTTAGGCAGATGTGCTTGCATTGGTGGAGTTGGTGCACGGAACGTATTGTACTGGCAGAGGCACAACAGCAGATAGCACAAGGTACCATTTGAACATGTTGCCTGTCAGTCGAAATCTCACTTTAACCAGTTACTAATTACTCTCACATTTCAAGGGGAAATGGGCATAAATGTTTGGATCCATTCTGGAATAGATGCAGCTAAGGCAGATTTCTCAGTCCTTGCAGTGGCAGTTCTACAATAACTTCTATGCAGCGCTGAGCCACACATTAGCCACCAGCAAGAAAGCTCAGATCTATGCTGAAAAGGGCCAGGAATAAACAGGTTGGTTTCTGGTGCTTGTATTGCTTAAACCCCATCAATTCCAGTATGTAAGTTATGCACATGTAACATACACCACTCCTTACATCATCCCTGAGCAAGGCCATTTCAGTTTAATGCCGGGACAGCTGTGGCTCAGGTTTCTGGACTGGTAAGGAACCTTCCGTGATGTCAGATTTAAGACTGTTCTCAAGGTTGCCAAAGCCCAAGAGGAAAGAGAAGAAAGAAGTAACTCATAGCACTAGAGTTTCCACCTTAACGAAAGCAAGAAAAGACTCAGGGGTGGGGTGGGGTAAATCACGCAATCTTGGGATATTCTAAACCCACAAAAATGGAGCCTGCAGTTTTTCCTTCTGTAGTTCACTATGAAATTGAGTAGCAATAATTTAGGCTGTTCAATATGTCATAAATGGATACGCAACAGACATCAGCTACACATAGTGGGACTGTACAACCGTCTGCGAGCCAGAGAAAAAACATCTGTGCAGGTAGGGAACTCCTCTTGCAGCTCAAGCTTTACTCACTATTTCTGGCTAACCAGGTTTCCTTGCTAAAGTGATAAGCCCCTTTTTCCATTTAAGACTGGGGCCTGTCTCTTCTGCAGTGGATATTGCTGCAGGCAAAGAAAGAAAGAAAAGTTAAGAAAGTTTTAGCTCGTATGCAGTTCTCCCATTGCACATGCATTGGATCTTTTCCTTAGTCAAAATTCCTGTTCATTTATATAGCAATCAATGCACTCCTTTACACGTCTCCTCAGAAGGAAGCCTGAGTTTGATGTGTATAGTTTTGCACTCAGTGTTGAATAGGGCTGGGGAGAGAAGCCACTTAGCTAAGAATGTTGTGGCATCTGTTCAGGAAAAGGAAACCAACTTGGACCGACTTCCTTCCTTCCTTCCTTCCTTCCTTCCTTCCTTCCTTCCTTCCTTCCTTCTGGAAAACACCTACCATACGGTCTCCAAAACAGAAATCCCACTTTTTCCTACTCTCTTTTGGTGAGGACCCATAATTTCTGTTCTTTCTCCAGCAAATGAAACTGAGGACCAAATTAGGTAAGATGCCATTCAGGCATTCCCAGTCCAGATCAGGCCTGCCATGCCTGAAAATGAAGTTGAATTTGCCTGAGGCCACACAATGGCCATGGTTTGTTTAACTTAACTATGGCTTCATTGAACATGTGAACTCACTCAGCAACCAACCAGGGATTTTTCTCTGCCAACAAATGACAATGCCAATCCCTGTTTGCTGCTGGCCTATGAACCATGGCTTATTTTAACTATGGTATAATCATAGAATCATAGAATCATAGAATCATAGAGTTGGAAGAGACCACAGGGGCCATCGAGTCCAACCCCCTGCCAAGCAAGAAACACCATCAGAGCACTCCTGACATATGGTTGTCAAGCCTCTGCTTAAAGACCTCCAAAGTAGGAGACTCCACCACACTCCTTGGCAGCAAATTCCACTGTCAAACAGCTCTTACTGTCAGGAAGTTCTTCCTAATGTTTAGGTGGAATCTTCTTTCTTGTAGTTTGGATCCATTGCTCCGTGTCCGCTTCTCTGGAGCAGCAGAAAACAACCTTTCTCCCTCCTCTATGTGACATCCTTTTATATATTTGAACATGGCTATCATATCACCCCTTAACCTCCTCTTCTCCAGGCTAAACATGCCCAGCTCCCTTAGCCGTACCTCAGAAGGCATCGTTTCCAGGCCTTTGACCATTTTGGTTGCCCTCCTCTGGACACGTTCCAGTATAAGTATGTTATCATGTCTGATCCTAACAGTCTTGCATAATCATGGTTTATGTAGCTACCCAATCCCAGACACTCACCAAGCTATAAAGGAAAAAGGCAAGAGCAGCTGGAAACAAGGCAAGCTTTGGAGAAACAAGCCATTATTTGTTTTATCATCTCTGATATGATGCATGGTTTATTGAAGAAACTTATTTAAAACAAACCTTGGCTTAGCATCTTGTGCAAATATAGTTGGTAAGTTCATGGCATAAGCAGGGACATGTTCAAATCTAACTCTCTATCACCAGACCATACAGAACTTTACTGAAAGTAACAAAGAAGTGAGGAGTTGCATCATAGGCCTACTACTGCTGCCTAGGGAAAATGTATGCCATTAATCTGGGAGTGGAGTAAATAAGGACTGAGGCAAGGGAAACTTGCCACTGCCTATTGAAGTCCAACAGGGAACAGACATCCCAGCAAAGACCCAGGAGACACTGTCAGGTTTATATCCCCAAAGGTGGCTCCTCCTCTTCCTGGTCATTTGCTGGGTCCCAATGCATACCTGGACCTTCTCTAGTTCCTCTGTCCTCCAGTAGTGAAGACCTAAGAGCACTTCTCTGCTGTCTCTGGTCACCTGATACTGTCTCCACTCTGGGATGGAGGTGAAGGGGAAGAATCTCGGGTCCAAGTGAAATGTGGGGGGCTGTCAGGAGATCAGGCAAAAAATATTTAGGGCTTGGTAACTTTGGCAGATCCAACTATGACAGCAAGCTCTTCAGGCTCCCTAGAAGTCCCCCTTGGAGTAGGGGTAGTTGAATCAGCAGATTTTTGTTTCAGTTTTCCACATTTTGACATCAGTTTGCAGCTAGTTAGTTTTGTTTTGGTTTTTTAAGAAAAAAACTCTACATGAACTTTTTTTCTTTAAAAAAAAAGTCCTCATGAAAATTCATTGGCATTTTAGCACATATTTCTCCTAATATAAACATTTTGTATGCAATTTTGTCCAATAGACACATTTTTGCAATCATTTTCTCCTAATATAATGCATTCTTGTATGTTATTTTCACCAATATACGCACTTTTATGCACACTTTCTTGTAAAATATACATAGATTATTTAGTTGGGAAACTAAACAAGAGAAGCGCAAATTTCAAGAAACAGCTAGCTGTGTTTCAGTTTGTATATTATTTCAGGACCTGTGAATCAGGTAGGTGCTGTTCTGGGTAATGAAATTCTTGCAGATCTATATCCTAACAATTATTTGCCCTAGCAAATGTCCTATTTTTTAAAGAGCAAATGAACTCCATCTTCTTCATATCCAGTGCATTTCTAGCATAGATTTTAGTTTCCAGTCTTTCATCAAAAAAGAAAGTGACTGGGATACCAGAAAGTCCTATCCAAAAAATAGGATTTTTGGATGGATTTGAAGGTCTAGATCTAAATTTTATTTAATTAAGCTTGGAGGCAAAGGCTCCACAAGAAGCACTCATATTTCATATGGGGCTGAAGGAACCACAAAAAGTGCACCTCAACAGGCTGATCACCAGGAATGGAGAAAATATTCAAAAACAGCCTAGATGCTACATGAGTTTGCCGCAGCTCTGCCTGCACATGGTCCTAAGTTTGATCCCTGGCAGGGTAGGGCTGGAAGTGTTCCTTGCCCGAAACCTTGGAAAGCTACTGCCACCCAGTATGTGAAATACTGAGAGAGATAGATCAATGATCTGACTCAGTAGAAGGCAGGTTCCTCTGTTCCTAACACCATCTCCTCCCACCAGAGGAGTGTAAATTAATGTCATCTCCAGTGACTCAGCAGGCTGTGCAAACAAAAGCTCTTGACTAATAGCCCATCCTTCATGATGCCAAACAAACAATAACACACACATGAAGCAATCAAGGAAACAACGGCAGGGACACTCGGTGCCTCATCTGTAGTAGGAATTGGCAAGGACTGTGGCGCTCCCTAGCCTCCTTAATGTGTTCTACACGAGTAGCACCACTGGCCCTGCTGCAGAAACTGCTTGCCTCCCTTTCGCTTGATCTCTACCTGTTGGGTGTGCATGTCTGCAAGAGAGAATTCCGTATACACAGAGTTCCACCGGATTGCGAATGCAAATTCTGCAGGCTTTCCTCTCCTCTGGAAACTTATGCACACAGAGGTCTACACCTGAAAGCTTCACTTCTGCAGATGTCCATACTTAATGCAGGAGATTGCATAGCAGGTACAGTTTCTGTACCTTCTCGTTCCTTCTTCTGAAATTGCAGAGTGGCCTGTTCTCCTAACATATCAGACGAGTGGGTGGTCTTTTGTGGCGGTCCCTGGATCCCCTGCCCCTTTGTGCCCTGTTTGGCATTGATATTGACTTTGCTTCTAATAATGCCTTGGTGCACTTCAAAGTGCAGCACCGGTGAGACAGCTTAATGTCCCAGAAGTGGTGATACATATCAAATAGCATGTGCAGATATTACACAGTCTTGTGCCTGGGCCAGTTCTCCAAGTCCTTTCGGTACTTAGCAATGCCTCTGAATTAGATTAGGCTAAGAGATGATGACTAGCCCAAGGTCTTTCAATGAGCTTTATGGTTGTGTGAGGATTCTAACCCTGGTCTCTCAGGTCCTAGACCAGGGGTCAGCAAACTTTTTCAGCAGGGGCTGATCCACTGTTCCTCAGACCTTGTGGGGGGCCGGACTATATTTTGAAAAAAACAACAACAATGAACGAATTCCTATGCCCCATAAATAACCCAAACATGTATTTTAAATAAAAGGACACATTTTACTCATGTAAAAACACGCAGATTCCTGGACCGTCTGCGGGCCGGATTTAGAAGGTGATTGGGCCGGATTGGCCCCCGGGGCCTTAGTTTGCCTACCCATGTCCTAGACCAACACACTAACCACGACACCAAACCACATCTCCTGGTTAGTATAACTCTGAGGGAAGCGCAGGTAAGAACCATTCTCTATTTTGTGCAGGCTGCAGCCAGCGGCGTAGAAAGCTCAGGTACCCAGTGCAGAAAATTTCTTGTCACCCCCCCCCCATTAAAAAAAAAGATATTATTTGCCTGCAAACATGGATTGACTTTCTTTCTTTCTTTTTTCTTCTTTTTCTGCGGAGCCAAAGTTGTTGAACTTTTTTTGGGAGAGCCAGAGTTTCATTATTTTTGTTATCTGCCCTTCCATTTGCTGCCATGTTCCTGCACATGTCCCTCTGACACTGCCCCCAATGGTGATTCAGCTATGGCTGCCAATGCACTTTCCCCTCCAATTATGGATCTCTCCCCCAATCCTCAGAGAGAGAGGCCTGCAGCAGTCCGAAGGCTTCCCAACCACCCTTCCCAGGAGCTTATGATAAACATTAAAACAGACGATCGTGACATTAAACCAGATTTTGAGCCAAGGCCTCCTTCCACCTGCCTTGCTCCACCCTCTAGTCTCTGCTTCTCAATTTGTATTGTATTATTTTATGTACCGTGGCTTGAAGTTGTTTTATTGATTAGAGTTTAGAAACTACAGTGGTGCCTCGTAAGACGAAATTAATTTGTTCCGCAAGTTTTTTCTTCTTGTGAGTTTTTCGTCTTGCGAAGCACAGTTTCCCATAGGAATGCATTGAAAATCAATCAATGCGTTCCTATGGAGACCGTCCGGGGACAGAGGGGAAACGCCGCTCTGTCCCCTCTTTTGAAGCAAGGGGCGGCGCGGAGAAGATCGCTTCTCCCCCTTGCCGCCCCTTGGTTCAAAAGGGGTCCGGAGAGAGAGGGGAAGGCGCTGCGCCTTCCCCTCTGTCCCCGGAGCTTGCGGGGCTGGCAACGGGGAGAAGCGATCTTCTCTGCGCCGCCCCTTGCTTCAAAAGAGGTCCGGGGACAGCGGGGAAGACGTGCTGCGCTTCCCGCTATCCCCGGAGCTTGCGGGGCAAGCTTCGTTTTGCGAAGCAAGCCCATAGGGAAATTTGTCTTGCGAAGCAACTCGAAAATGAAAAAAACCTTTCGTTTTGTGAGTTTTTCGTCTCACGAGGCGTTCGTTTTGCAGGGCACCACTGTATTTATTGTAACTTGAGTGGATTTCTGTTTAACTTTTATATGTTGATATTCTTATTTTATACTACTCTAATAATTATTGAATGTTACTTTTTGATGTAGGTTGCTTATTTTAAAGTTTTGTTTTATTATCACATTTTTGTATCGCAATAGCTTGTTATAAGATGTACATTTTTTGTTTCCTCAGCTTGCAAACTGCCTTGAGTATTGTAAGATTGTATTGTAAGACACCTGGCTTGAGAGCAGTACATGTGAAAAGGATCTAGGAGTCTTGGTTGACCACAAACTTGACATGAGCCAACAGTGTGACGTGGCAGCTAAAAAAGCCAATGCAATTCTGGGCTGCATCAATAAGAGTATAGCATCTAGATCAAGGGAAGTAATAGTGCCACTGTATTCTGCTCTGGTCAGACCTCACCTGGAGTACTGTGTCCAGTTCTGGGCACCACAGTTCAAGAAGGGCACTGACAAACTGGAACGTGTCCAGAGGAGGGCAACCAAAATGGTCAAAGGCCTGGAAACGATGCCTTATGAGGAACGGCTAAGGGAGCTGGGCATGTTTAGCCTGGAGAAGAGGAGGTTAAGGGGTGATATGATAGCCATGTTCAAATATATAAAAGGATGTCACATAGAGGAGGGAGAAAGGTTGTTTTCTGCTGCTCCAGAGAAGCAGACACGGAGCAATGGATCCAAACTACAAGAAAGAAGATTGCACCTAAACATTAGGAAGAACTTCCTGACAGTAAGAGCTGTTTGACAGTGGAATTTGCTGCCAAGGAGTGTGGTGGAGTCTCCTACTTTGGAGGTCTTTAAGCAGAGGCTTGACAACCATATGTCAGGAGTGCTCTGATGGTGTTTCCTGCTTGGCAGGGGGTTGGACTCGATGGCCCTTTGTGGTCTCTTCCAACTCTACGATTCTATGATTCTAAGATAGAAAGACGGTATACAGCCATTCCTCGGGTTACAGATGCTTCAGGTTGCGTGATTTTGTGTTGCGCACCGTGCCGAACCCAGAAGTACCGGAACCGGTTACTTCCGGGTTTCGGTGCTTGCACATGCGCAGAAGCGCTACCTTGCGCTTTGCACATGTGTAGAAGTGCCAAATCATGACCCACGTATGCGCACACTCAGCGCTGCGGGTTGCGAACGCTGCGGGTTGCGAACGTGCTTCCCGCACAGATCACGCTCACAACCCGAGCGTCCACTGTACAAATAAAAAAGATAAATGATGATGATATCACCACTAGCACTGAAGTGTTCTAGCTCTCCCATGAAGGTAGAAGTTATTGTCACTAGACCCCACCCATGGCTCCAATCTAAATCAGCGTTGCTCATCAGGAATATCTGTTTAGACTCGCATAACACATTTTAACTGTTTCCCTCAAATGTTTTATGGTGTTTAATAATACAGTTAGCAGCTGAATAATAAATGAGAGGAGGGAAATTAAAAGGTAATAGGAAAAGGGGATCTGATATGTTTTCAAATGAGATTTGAAATGACATGAAGAAAGAAAGAAACAGGGCCAAGAGTACTTCCACATGACCACAATTTCCCCCCAAACTACTTGGAAGGGTACCTGATTCCAACCAAAACACACTCTAGGCGCAGTACAGAATATGCACCCCGTGCTGTGTGCTTACTATTTCATTTCCCTGGCATTCCTGTCTTGATTAGGTCTCCGTATAGACATTTTCTATGTAGTAAATGGAAACTGGTTATGAGACCCTTTCAGAAGTCTGTCTGGGGGTCTACACATTCAGTGAAGATGTGGAGTTGTTGATGCGGTTGTAACAGGCTCTGGTCCAAATTTAAATGCACATCTACAACATTCCTGCAAGAGCTAAGCCAAAATTTCCCAGAATCTGTTTTTCTGTGAATTTGTCTGACAGTTTTCTTTCTCTCACCCTTGCAGAAAAAGGCCATCATGCAGAATTTTATCTGTGGCATTGTGGAAGATGCAAAATGGTGACCAGGCTGCTGATACAGTTTAAAAAAAAAATCAAAACAAGCAAGCAGAGCTTTGCAGGGGGCAGTTAAAATGTTGTTCTTCTGCTAATGGTAAGCCCCATCTCAAAGAAACTGCTGGAGAATTTCTACCCAAAGAGAACTTTGGTGAAATGTTCCCTGCAGAAAAGGTGGAGAATTTTGAGTATAAAGCTTTTCCCAGTGGAGGTGGGTTTCCCAATATTTTACTATTATTTGTTTATTAAATTTATTGGCCACTTTTTGCCTAGGTAATTCAACCAGCATAACAGAAAAAAAGAAAAAGAAAAAAATCCTGTTAAAACATCCCACCCACAGACAATTAAGACCATTAAGAGCCAAAGGCCTGGCAAAAAGAGAAGAGGCTTCGTATACAAGTAGGCGTGTTCCAGGCATGCACTGGAATGTGCAAGGGGAAGAAAGCTTGCCAATGGCACAGCCTCCTCACACTGTGTGTTGGTTCTTTAAATGTCTGGTGGCACAGCCATCCTTTCTGAAGGGGGCAAACATCAAAAACCCCTTTGTTGTTGCAAGAGTATACATGTCTTCTACATTATATAGGGCCACACTCAACAGCTACAATGTGCATAAGAGACACATGCTTACCAAAGTTTATGTTAATTTTACAACAACAGTTGTACAATTTTACAACAACTGATCAGTTTTAAAAAGTGTGGTGGGTGGTAGATGAGGGTGATAGACTACATGGGACTGGCTGAAATGACTGGCAGAATCCGAGACCAGAGGAAAGAGACGGCGGAAGAAGATTGGAAGAAATTTAAAATCTATCTTAAGAGATATTGTAAAATTAATGAGTGTCAAAATGTCATGATTATAGAAAGTAAGTGGATTACAGCTGTAAAGATTAAGTTAAAAGAAAAGAAAAAGAATACAATTAGATAAAATTAAGGGTGAGGATTTGCTGAATTAAATTTGAAATTGGAATGCAGAAAGGGGAGGTATAAGGAGGTCAGTGAAGTAAGTTCTAAGAAACTAAGGTTTTGAAATTATACTTGTTTGTTTGTTTTTGTGTTTGTTTGTTTGTTGTATATTCATATAATTTGTGAAAATTCAATAAATATTATTATAAAAAATAAAATAAAAAGTGTGGTGGGTGACTCATGTGCACAGGGCATATGTAGAAGGGGAATAATACCCTCCAAACAAATAGCGACATCATTATTATTATTATTATTATTATTATTATTATTATTATTATTATTAGCCCACCCATCTGACTGGGTTGCCCCAGTCACTCTAGGTGGGTTCCAACATATATAAAGACACAATAGAACATTAAATGTTAAAAAACTTCCCTGTGCAAGGCTGCCTTCAGATGTCTTCTAAAGCAGGGGTCGACAAGGCTTACCGGGCATGGGCTGGATCACTCCCGCAGAGATCCTCTGTGGGCCGGGCCGGTGCAGCGTGATGCCAGAAATCGCATCTATACATGTCCGCGGCACCGGAAATCGCTTTTGCGCATGCCCAGACGCCAGAAATCACGCCTGTGCAGAAGTGATTTCTGGCATCTGGGCATGCGTAGAAGTGATTTCCGGAGCTGCAGAAGAGAGTCCCTGCACTGCACTACACTGGTTTAGCGCAGCGCACGGGGACTCACTGAGTGAGCAGCTCAGTTCGGGGGTGGATCATGGGCCAGTTAAGTGACCCTCACGGGCCGCTTCCAGCCCATGGGCCTTAGGTTGCTGACCTCTGTTCTAAAGATTGTATAGTTACTTATCTCATTGGCTCAGGGGTCGCATAACTCCATACCCTCCAATGAAAATAAGGACGTCCTACCACACACTCCAGGAACGCAGGTGGCGCTGTGGGTTAAACCACAGAGCCTAGTTAAACCACAGTGCGTTAAACTACAGTGCGCTGCTCTGGTTCGCCAGAAGCGGCTTAGTCATGCTAGCCACATGACCCGGAAGCTGTACACCGGCTCCCTCGGCCAATAAAGCGAGATGAGCGCCGCAACCCCAGAGTCAGTCACGACTGGACCTAATGGTCAGGGGTCCCTTTACCTTTACCACACACTCCAACATGTCTCAAATGAAAAAAGGGACATACTGTGGAAAAGTGGGATAATGTAGGCTCAAATCAGAAACCTGGACGGCTTCTGTAACTCTGGGACTGTACCTGGAAAATAGGAACACTTGAAGGGTGTGTGATGGTGTCATATAGATGCCCCATAAAAAGAAACATAGAAAAAAATGTTCACAGCAAATGCCTGGTATTATATGAAACACTTTTTGGCTCCGTCATTCCCAGAGAAAAGAACAGAACCAAAATTTTATTCAATATAGCAATGATAAACCGGGAGCCAATCAAGTTGTGACCTGGCAAGCTGAATATAGCATTGGCTAAAGAACAAAGGGGCATTTGAAATGCTAAGTTCTTAGACAGAAAATTGGGAAATATCTCCAGGGGTAGAGAGGAGATGTTAGATGATATAACAGTTGACAGGCATTCTAAAGAAAACAGAAACTGAAGCTCCCTGCAGATGGATCACTTGGTAAAATATTAAACTGTGGAAATGCTAATCTTGTCCATCATTCTAAATATGAAAATGGATCACGTCACTTTTAATGCAGAAAAGTCACCACTTACTAGGAGGACTGGATTAAAAGGTCAAGTGAGAAGGGTGACCCAAAATAACTGAAGCCTTACTAAGGCCGCCAACAGGTTGTCTTGTCTGCTTCCAGATGCACTTATAATGTTCCAATGCGGGGAAGACCATATTACATTACAAAATATTTTCAGGTGCACCGACTCAATGTGGTGCTGTGGTGAGAGGGACATACTAGGGCCTGAGAGACTAGGCTTCAGATTGCCACTCAGCCCTAAAGCCCACGGGGTGCTTTTGGGTCAGCCATTATCTCTTAGCCTCACCCCCTCTCACAGGGCTGTTTTGAAGATAAAATGGAGAGGAAGAGAAGTGTGCAGGCCTTCTTGAAATGTTTGGGGAAAAGGGGAGAAAGAAATGCAATCAATCAATTAATTAACTCGTCATGCTGAGCCTCAGCTGACATATACTAGCTTAAACTTGCTCCTTCAGGTACTTTTAAGGTTTGAGCTTTGGAAAGTCTGCATAACAATGAATCAGGCTCTCTTCAGGCCATTGTCTTGTACATGGCAGCATTGAGATGAGGTCAAATCAAATCAAATACCTTTATTGGCATCACAGTATAAAACATTTCAGGTCACTGGGATAATTAAAAGGACAAGGGTGAAGCTGTTTTGGGTCCTAAGGTCACACTGTGATCGTGTGCACTTAGATATTCTGCTATGCCCTGTCTGTTCCCCAAAAGGATGGTTCGTTGGGAACCCTTTCGGGTAAAATTGTGGCTAAAAAGGAAGCTACTAAAGCAGTGATATCTTTGCCCCGATCTGCCAAGAGAAGTATCATTTGACTTCTTCTCAGAGTTATAGGCCAGAGGTCCAACATTTTGCTCAGCGTTGGTTAGCGAGGTCTACTATGTGGAGAGCATTGAATCATTGAATCAGGTACTTCTTGGTTGCAGACACACAACCGGTCTTGATATGGGGTGTGTGAGAATCTACCTTTGGTCACTGCCGAGGGGAAGGAACTTAATCTCGCAAGCATAAAGGCTCTTTGATGGGAAGGGAGTAGTAGATCCTTCAGATATTTGGCACAGGTTCCATAGGGCGTTATAATACCTAAGGCCTCCAGAGAACAGGATCTTGGAGTATGAGGTAACAAGTGCTGTCTTTTGTGGTCATAGAAATGAGGTTCTTAGGCTACTGAAAAGGCTGTGATAAGGCATAGAAGACACAAAGAAGTCTCTGTAGCGTCCAAGGTGTTTCCTTCATTCTGGAATCTACTCTTGTACACTAAACCTGTAGAATATGCAAAGCTGTTTCTCTTGAACTTGGTCATCAAGAGACCTTATTAAAGTGAGTCTCATTTTCTGCCATTGTGCCTGAGATGCTTAGTGTGATGATGTTCAGTTTCAGTTAAGTAAATACCACAAACATCGCCCCCCCCCCAAGAATAGACCCAGGCTGTATTTTTATGCATCTGAACCATTCTGACATGCTTTCATTAGTTTCGTTTTGCACTCTCAAGGGCTAGATGCTTTCAGAAACTTGAGAGACATTCTCTAGATTCTAATGAGTTTTGCATTCTGTCCTGTCTGTATCTGTTCTTTAGGGTTAATGGTAATTTGGGGGGGGCAGGCCAGGCAGGTGGAATAGACATGTGTGCATGCAAAGCAACTGTGCCTGGCTGAGGGAGGATGAATTTCTGCATTTCTGCCAAACAGAATATGGTCAGCCTGAGGAATCAACAATGAGTTATTCCTGTTAGGTGGAATGCACAATGTAGCTTACCTAAATGTTATGAGGATATGTTCCCAGGGTGGGGTGCAAGTATACTCAAACAAAGGAACCTGACACAGTTCTTAAATAGAAGGCACAGTTACCTTACACTGTCATAAAAAAACTAGCCAGTACTTGGTAGGGAGGAATACTTAAGAACCTGAGACCAGTTTTTCATTCACACTTAAAAACACTTGACATTTTAATGAGCAGATGGTGGATAAAGAACCTTGTCAGATTCTACACCCCAAAGAGAACAGGAAATGGCATATGAGGGTTTCTAACATGACAGAGAAATGCTTACATGAGTTGAAAATTAAGGGATTGGGTCTTATTGAGTGGTGATCTTATATTATAAAAATTGATTAAGCACTAATTAGACATTTTGAAGAGTAAAAGAAGATTGGGCTCAATCCTATCCTGCCATAAATCTCCTTTATGCTGCTCCTTACAATTTAGGCAGCCTCAATCATGATGTTATGGGATTTCTTTGTCTATGCAAGGTTTACCACAAAAGGGGGGGGGACAAAGAAGATTCATTTAAGAACTAAGTAGTGGATTTGAGAACAAACTGGAAGAAGTGGTTTGGCCAGAAAATGGAAGGGTGATAGAGAAATCATGCTTTCCTATTGACCAATAAGGGAAAGCTTATTTATTTATTTTTAAAAGAAAGATATAGAACAAATGGATGAAGTGGATGAACAACTGTTGTATTTTGGAATAAGGGATGTCTACTATTATTGTTGAGCAGTGCTTTTTTCCTTTAAAAAAATGTTTAGAAGTACTCTCATTTTCCTACTCATATTGAAATACTGTCCCTCAATGAGGCCAAACTTCACAAAATGTTTATGCGTACCCCTGCGTCCGCCCAGAAAAAACCCACTGTTACTGAGGCTTGAGGCTCTGGTGTAGAAAGAAGAAAAAAGGAACCTGAATATCTTGACCAGGATCATTGAATTGGCTGGCCTTTAAGGTTTAGTAAAAACAGAGTAAGAATGACAAAAATAGCAAACCTTCCAAGTGTTGGGGCTACCACCGAAAATATTCTGTTTCATTCCTAGCAGCCTATTGGTGGGCTCACAAATGAAATCTCCATGGCCAATATTAAGGGCCAAGCAGACTCATATGGGTTTAGGCAACCCTACAAGCAAAAAATTTACAAAGCTATTGTACTACCAACCTTACTGTATGCTTGTGAAACATGGACCACTTATAAATGCCATCTCCAAATCCTCGAAAGATTCCATCAACGGTGTCTCTGAAAAAGGCAACCCTACAAGCAAAAAATTTACAAAGCTATTGTACTACCAACCTTACTGTATGAAACATGGACCACTTATAAATGCCATCTCCAAATCCTCGAAAGATTCCATCAACGGTGTCTCTGAAAATTTTTACACATCACTTGGGAAGACAGGCAAACTAATGCCAGTGTATTGGAAAAAGCAAAGATCACCAGTGTTGAAGCAATGATTCTTCAACATCAACTTCGCTGGACTGGTCGTGTTGTGCAGATGCCTGATGATCGTCTTCCAAAGCAACTACTTTATTCCGAACTTAAAAATGGAAAGTGTAATGCTGGTGGTCAACAAAAGAGGTTTAAAGACTGTCTCAAGGCAAATCTAAAAAAATGTAGTATGTACACTGACAACTGGGAAACACTGGCCTGCGAGTGCTCCAGTTGGAGAACAGCCTTGACCAAAGGTGTCATGGGCTTTGAAGACACTTGAACTCAGGACGCAAGGGAGAAACATCCTAAGAGGAAGGCACGCCTGGCAAATCCACACCGTGATCAACTCCTGCCCAGAAACCAATGTCCCCACTGTGGAAGGACGTGTGGGTCCAGATTTGGCCTCCACAGTCACTTACGGACTCACTGATAAAACCGTGTTTATGGAAGACAGTCTTACTCGGCTACGAGTGATCACCAAAGAAGAAGAAGAAGACAAGCAGCCTAGTCCCAGTCCAGTTAAGGTTTTAAAGATAACAACCATCATTATGAATTGGGCCCAGGGACATTTTACCAGGAACAAATGTTTTTCCCAGCTTGAGGGATTTGAAACTGTTGGCCAACCAGCTTTCCCTTCCAAATGCAGCCTTTCAAAATAAATCTGCACATGCCCTCCTCATACTACAGACAGGTGATTTGTCTGTAGTATTTCAATTATGCATTGCTTAATTATTTGTCAACTAATTACCTTCTTAAATATCCCCAGGTAACAGGAGAGTTGGCTTCCCTTTGCTCATTGGGCCATGAAGGAAAGTAGTTCACTAGCACATCCTTTCTGGTACCTTCCAGACAAAGGACCTTTTGATGAAGGAAACTTAAGAAATTTCCTGAATGAAATGACATTAACATAGGACAACCTGGACTAGCTCTAAAAGCAATAATTAACATGTAACATTCTTTATGGGGGCTTGCTCCTATGAAAGAGAAGCAATTGATTGGTGGTTGTTTTTTTACATGTTTAGTCTAAATCTGTTTAAGTCAGGAAGAGCTGAAAGGATTGAAGGTTAATCCTGAAAGTAGCCTATAATTGTTATTTTGATCCTGAATGCTCAGGCAGGAAATATGAATATTTGCTTATGTATTAATTGATTGATTGATTGATTGATTGATTAAAAAACGAAATTCAAAAGAGAAGTATTCAGTCATGGAGGTGTGAGCTGAACTATTCTCAGAAGTTTCTGGAAGCCTAAACTTGGTGTGACAGAAATGTTGTATTTCAGGGAATGGTGAACTGCATCAGTCATAATCCAGAACGGGGGCTTCCTAGTCACAGCTGGCACAGGGGTTGACAGCTGCCAGACGGCCAAACTACATGTTCTATTAGTCAAGCCTTTTTAAAAGCATGTTTAATGCTGCCTCTTTAATTCTGTACAAAAAGCCACTGGTGGGGGCCTGATCCAGCACCTGAACTGGATATAGAAACTACAGGCTCTTTCCCCTTCAAAATAAAAGTGGTAGTGTTATGCATACTTTTTAAAAAAAAAAAAAAAGTATGGAGACATTTGGCCCAGAGACTTCCACCAGAATGACCACCAAACACCATCCTAGTTTTTAAAAAGCCTTCAGATAGATACACAGTCCTAGGTGTTGGTGGAAAACCAAGGGCAATTGGGTGCCATGAAGAAAGCCCTACATTTCTCCCTCTCCTCTTCCTAATATGCCAAGATGTAGGGTGTCATTGCTCTAAAAACGTCACTCATTGATACTACCCAATTAGTGGGCTATAATGGAGTATCCTGGAAAGGGTGGCTAGCATCTGAGCATGAGCCTCCCACACTGCAAGATCACCACCCTTATTATTGCAAGCATCACTCGTGTGCTTTACTGACAAAGGCGCAAGCAGAACATACTGGAGGCATGCTCTTACAGAAGGGCACCATTCTGCTGACCACCTGCACCACTAGCCATCTCGCAATTCCAAATACTCTTGCTGTGAAACTGCCTCTAGTTTATGGTTACCAGATTTCTTTCAAGGAATCCGGGGACACTTTTTTTAAAAAAATAAATCATGCTTTATTATTTTAGGAAAGGGTTGCCCAGAGTTCTTGACCTTCTTTGGGGGGGACCCCAAAGTTGTCAGGCACGCACCTTGACACAAGACAGGCAGAGAAGCCCATCTACAAACACACAAACGCCCCCTAAAAAGAGGTTGGGGTGGAATGGGGAGAGAGAGAGAGATTGAGTAAAGGCGCTTGCTGGTCTTGGGAAAACACGCATTAAACACACACACACAAGGCTCCGTCTCTCTCTCTCTCTCTCTCTCTCTCTCTCTCTCTCTCTCTCTCTCTCTCTCTCTGTCTGTCTTGCAACGTAGCACAGCTCTTTTCTAGGCTTCTCCTCCTCTACTTTGCTGCCTCAGCACCTCGTTCGCCCCCCTCAACTCAGGCGCGCAGAGCCCACAGTGGAAGAGAAGGCAGCTCTGCACGAGTTTGGGGCGAGCGTTGTGACGTTAACATATGAGAGCGCTGGAGGTGAAATAGTTAAACAGGTTACCCAATCAGTACCCAGGGGGGTGGAGTCAGAGGGACTATAAAACCAGCTCTGGGAGGGGCGAAGAGGGGAGTTCGTTGGGAGTTGGGTGGTTGGTTGGAGTGGGAGTGAATTGGGATAGAGTCTGTGGGGAGGTTGAGTTAGTGTAGCGAAATAAGCTGAGTCAGGAACAGTTAGGCACTAGGAAGACAAGTAAATATCTGAGAGGTGGTTTAGTGAGTGAGAGCAGGTAGCGGAAGTTATAGGTCTGGATAGGCACCCCGTGATTGTAATTGACCGAGACCGTTTATGAAACCACACGCTTGTTAAACTGCAATAAATAAACAGAAGTTTATGTTCCAATTTAACCCTGACTGGACTCAGTATTTTCCCAGGTAGGGCCTGGGTGGTGGCAGCGAGAAAGAAAGTGGTGGCACAGGGATTAATAGACGATTCGCTGCCACCACTTTCCTGTGTGATCGCCACAAGCGTTGATCAAGGAAGCGAGCCAGAAGGAAGCTCTCTGGCTCGTGCCTCAGTTTAAATAGCCCCCCCCCACGCGCGCCACCAGTGGATTGGCTGGCTGGAACCTTGACGTGACTGGGACCTCCGGTGCTGCTCACTGCCATGGCACGCGCCATGTTGCCTCACTGGAAGTCCCCAGGCATAAATTAGGGGACATTAATTAAAATCTGGGGACATTCCAGGGACATATTTATCCGGGAACAGATTGGTGAATCCGGGGACTGTCCCCAGGAATGTCTGGTAACCCTACTCTAGTTTGTTTCTCTGCCAGCCCTTATAGCTCTGTCATTTCTCTAAACTCTGATGGGTACTATATTCCAGAAGCTGGAAAAACTGCTTTTCAGGCTACAGGAGCACATCCCCCACTATCAAAGGCTCTTTGGTTTAAACCCCTGACCGTTTACAGAGATTGAATGATCAAACTCACAACAATATATTCACTCACATATTTATGGGGTGCCAGCTGCTATATTATTCCTCCATGTGATTGTATCAGTACCACTTATTTTGATGCCCTTGAAAGTGTTACCCTCAAGCTTGCTGCACAGTAAATCTGCAACCGGAAACTAGGACCGTGCTTTTGATAGGATAGATTCTGTTGAGAAATTTTGCTTGTGGGAGAAGAGTAAAGCTAAGCCATCCCATACCCATGAGACTTGCGCTGCTGAAATCACAAACATCTAATGGAGCAACAAATGCCTCACTTGCTCCGATGCCTGCAGCTGACCACATCTAGCCTTCCTAAGAGACACTACGGCAAAAAATAGAAATTACCGGGGGGGGGGGGAATGTATAAGGTTGTCAGAGGAAAGGGAAACTTCTGATAGCTAAACCTTTGAGTAAATGAACATAACCATCAATCACAGCATGAGAGATATTGAGATGCATTTTGAAAACATTGATTTCATACCATCTTTATGTGTAGATGTTTCTTGTTTTAGGCTTCACTGAAATTAAACAATGTGTTCTGGATCCAAGATACAAACTTGGTATTTTTGGATGCTTTAGTAGGAGGAAACGGATATGTATTACAGAATTTAAGGGCCTTATAATTCATTTTAGGGCTGGTTGTGGTTAATTCTTAAATGCTAATTCCAAAAAGAAAACGTTAGAGGGTTTTTCAGGAAATCAATACTTTATTATACAATAATTGCATCTGCAGGGTAAATGTTCTTCATAAGACTCAGAAAGGACAGGGAGGGGTTGGTAAGGTCAACAGACACAAATGGTGGTCCTATGACATGGAGAAATGGAGGCCTGGAAAAGTAGCTAGATGTCATTAAAATATTTCCCCCAAGTACAACCTTTATTATGGAAACCAAACTACTAGTACATCTGTCTGGATAACACTTTGGCCCAGAAACAGATAATAAACCTAACCACAGTGTCTCAACTGAAATCACTGCTTAGTTAGTTGGCCAAGAGCTTTGATTATTCATTTGTTTAACTGAGCGATTTGTTTCTCTTAGGGACAGTAATTAAATTTCTTTGTCCTCCCAAATCTTCCTCTGGCTCATTCCCCAGTTGTTCCAGCTTCCAACATAGAATCAGTGGAGACCCAATGATAGGGCTATATACCCTGGAGGCTGAATTGAGCTGAAAAACCATTCTTCCAAGAATTTCTGGGTCATTGTCTAATTGATAGCAGTATTGGCATGTTTCATATTCCAGCATGTTCCAGCTCCACAGGCAGTTCTGATTCTCAATCCAGCCATGTGTGACTACTGTAGGCAGTATATTGGAACCCAAAACAGCTCTGCCATATGAACCTAAAAATGGTTCAGCCCCAAGAATATTGCAATATGCACAGAGAAAACCAGCACCGCGTTCATCAGGTTTTGAAAGAAGCACCCAGCAAGCAAATGATTTGTGCTGCTGCAGTAAGCTAAAAGGCATCAGAGCTTGCTTTCAGGAACTGTCTTCCCATGAAGGATAGATATGTACGTGCAGAGATACACACACACACACCCCAACACACCTCTTTCGCTTACAAAGGAGACTCACTGCATGTTCCAGCACATTCTGGGGAAGCATTTTAGGGAACTGGCCTGGTGCTCTGCATGACATGATAAGCCACAGTTTGCCTTAAACCATAGTTGAATCAGGATCGTGCCTCTCTCCTCCCACGCAACTTCACCCACCCACCAACGAGCAGTGCCTGCGTGGCTCCAACAAGCCAGGCTGTGGTTTATTGTGACATGCAAACCCCCACCATGGTTTGCTTGTTTCTTCTCATAGTCTGGAGGTGGCTGGCCAGGAATGCGCATGGCAACAGTGCTCATTTTATTCTTCTTACTTAAAATATATATACTATACTGTTCTACAACAAACCTGCGCATACCCCCGAGCAAATGTACTTAGCATCTGGACAGCAGATGCAAATTCCATTTTACTCCTTTAGTCATGATGATTCAAGTGAGTTTAAAATGGGAATCCGCATGTGCTCAGAGTATTTTGTTCTTTTTGGGGTTGGCAAACTGTTTTCTTTGTTGCTCTATTATCAGAGAAGGTAGAAGCATGTGTAAAACATAGCATGTCAGTGGGGGCAGGGAATGAGAAATCTGGATGTTCTTTAACTTCACACGGCCAACTAAAGGGATGGTGTCTGTAAGAGCATTAAATGTAGGATCTCAAATCACTTTTCTGCTTAGGAACCACATGTGAGGTCTCTGGAGGAACAGTGGGATTTAAGTGTGGCAAGCAGATGATCTCTCACTTTCCCCCCCAATCCAACGGGAGAACTTGATAAACAAATGGTGATACTTTCCAATGTAAAATAAACTAGAATATTCTCTCTTAATGCGGACATCTCTCCCAGGTATTATTTATGAAAATATTATCTCTTGAATGGGACACGGGTGGCGCTGTGGGTTAAACCACTGAGCCTAGGGCTTGCCGATCGGAAGGTCGGTGGTTCGAATCCCCGTGACAGGGTGAGCTCCTGTTGCTCGGTCCCTGCTCCTGCCAACCTAGCAATTCAAAAGCACGTCAAAGTGCAAGTAGATAAATAGGTACCGCTCTGGTGGGAAGGTAAACGGCTTTTCCGTGCGCTGCTCTGGTTCACCAGAAGTGGCTTAGTCATGCTTTTCCGTGTACTGCTCTGGTTCACCAGAAACGGCTTAGAGCGAGATGAGTGCGCAACCCCAGAGTCGTCCGCGACTGGACCTAACAGTCAGGGGGTACCTTTACCTTAACTCTTGAACATTTGATACGGAGGAGAATTTGCACTTTTCCATGCAGAGGCACCCAAACACCTGAACTGGACTTTGGTGTTTTAACAAAGGAGGGAAGGGTAAAAACTTGCCCAGCCTGCAGTCTTGGCTAGCTCCTTTGGATGGTTGGTGGTCGATGACCCTCGGGGTCCCTTTCAACTCTACAAAATTCTATGATGCTATGAAAAGTGCAGAAAAGTCTGCTGCTTACTAATTGACTGTATCTACGCAAATCTAATGCGCAACTCATTTTTCAAAACCTTGAAACCAAAAAAGTATTTGTTGGCGACTGTAAATGCACCATCATTTATTTATTTTTTGCACGCCCTAATTTTTGCAAGGTAATGTCTGGCTGGCTTGCACAGCTGTTTGTTGCAGCAGCCCTAGCTACAAGCTCCCCAAGTGAATGGTGCCTCTTGGGCTGGCCAGGGGGTGCTTCCCAGGCCTCTGTGGGACAGTGGGAGGAGGCCAGCGGTGGAGGAAGCCGCTCGGGCACCTGTGGGGCAGGGCACACCGCAGGGCCTCCAGTCTGTCTGCCTCCTCCCACTCAGCTGACCTACAGCTGGGAGGGAGGCAGCGGGCGAACTGTTTGGGCAGTTCAGAGCCTGTGTGGGCCCCAGCCACCACATCTCTCCCAGGACAGTGCAGTGGCTCCGGCGCACTGCAGGCCCCGCGGTGAGTGCTGCCAGGTATTTTGTCACCCCCCTCAGTGGTGACACACGGGTCAGACTGAACCCTGTCTTTGGGGCTGGGGGGGGGGAGTTCAGAGACCAGGGGCAGCAGCTGTGGCTGCCCATAGGACTCCCAAAGAGAGGGGAGATGAGGCTGAGAGCACAGGGAGGGTGTTCCAAAAGGGGTGAGGGGCTGCCAGCTCTGCAGCCAAGGGGTGACACAACTGGGTTCCTGAGCAGTGGACCCAAAAGCTCTGCAATAAAGTATGAGGAATTGTTTGTGTTACTACATAACCCACCACACAGCCTAGAGTACCAGGTGTGGTTGGAGCAATGCAAACGTAATATCATTTTTCTACATATTTCTGCATTTATATATGATCATCTTCCCCTTTACAGACCTGTTAGATGATTAAAATCACAGGGAGAGGTTTTACGGGAGGCACTATATTCTGCACTCTCATATCTTTAGTCTCCTTCTTTGGAGGTCTTTAAGCAGAGGCTTGACAACCATATGTCAGGAGTGCTCTGATGGTGTTTCCTGCTTGGCAGGGGGTTGGACTCGATGGCCCTTGTGGTCTCTTCCAACTCTATGATTCTATATGGCAGTGATCTGTAAACAGGCATTTTCTGACATTGAGCCTGTTGTTTAGAATGTCCTTCCCTCTGCTATTTGGGATGCATTGTCCGTGGTGAATTTTAGATCTCTGTTGCAGACTTACTTTTTTGCTCTGGCTTTTCCTGACCATTAATGCTAGACGCTGTACATTGATGCATATTTTATGTTTTAAGTTTTTATATTGATGTTTTATATTTTTGTGCTTACGGATTATTTTAACAAATAAGTGGTTTGGAATTGCTTTGAAATAATTGGCGATGATGAAACTATTTCCTTAAGGTCAGATAGGAGATACTGTTTAATTTCTTATATAAAACTAAGAGCACACACAGGGAGAGTTTTATTCCCTGTTTGTTCATATTGGTGCTGCATTCTAAACGAAAATGGGGCAGATTTACTGTTTGTACTTTTGTATCTAGTTGTGGCATGCTAGCCCTTCAACAGAACTCTTGCATATATGCCACTGTCGAAAGACAAACAGCGAAAGACTTAAAAGTCCATCCTCCCATTTTAAAAGAAGCCACAAGGAGACAATAGATACAAAGCGAAGCCGACCCAAGAGACTTTTCTCTATCTCTTTCATGAAAGTTCAAAAAACTATCGTCAGGCAATAGTCTTGTGTTCATGAACACCAAAGGAGGGGGCAGAGTGGAAAACAGCCTAGCCCCTTCTCTTTCTGTTAGTGTCCACTGTGGAATTTATGTAGGAATTTATGTGTTACTGGAGAAATTTAGAGTGCAGGAGGATATTCACACTACCTAAAAATGCTGGGGGACTCCTTCTGGATGGGTTCTAAGCTCCTGGCAAGCATACAGATTTCCTCCCCATAAAAACCTGATTTAAATAGCTTACCAGTATGTTGCACATATAGTAAAGGTGGAAGATATACATTTATTGAAAAGAAGATCGTAAACCTAGTTTGCATGCTGAGAGAACATCTGGCAGTTTATCGCCCACATTGTTCATCAACTGCTTGTTTCGGTCAATCTCTTGCAAAGAACTTGGGACAAAGATGGGGTGAAAATGCCATAGAAATGAAATGCAGGCTTTGTTCTTAGTTTGCATAAAGTAATAGCAAAATTAGTACTAACCTCCATCTTTTCACATTGAGACACAGGGACATATCTCCCATATACTAAGCTTTATTTGCAAGGAGGGGTAGCCTTTCTGGATATAGCTTATTCTCTGTCTCAAAGTGTTATAATCTCTCCTGTCCGTGATGGAGTTAATCAGCCACCAATGTTCTAGGATACTGTAATTAATCAAAAGTGGACGTGCAATCCATGCACACAAGAAACATAAATGGGGAGAAATTGTGCAAAAAAAAAAATAGTTTAATGCCATTTTTATTATTTTCTGCTTCCATATTCAACTAATGACACATTCTTAGGTGCCTTCAAGAAGAGAGGTTATTTCTCTTGCAAAAGCTGGCACAAAATGCTGCAAATGAAATCTTGCTCACCAAAATTATGCAGTAGTTTTCTGTTTTTATAATGAATTTTAAATATCAATATACTTTCTATGTTTTTTCTTTGTTAACATTTATGCTCACCACTTCGAAATTTCTGAATATTAAACAAAACATAAATGCCACAGACAAACAAACAAACAAAATAATTGGGCTGATTCTTTTGCATTGAGCATGAAAGACATTCATTTTATTTTAGCCTACTTTGCTGCCAAAATTGAAAATATAGTAAATTTGCAAGCAAAATATTAAGTACAAAATTGGCTGCATAGGAAACTTAACCTATGGTTCAGCATTCCATCTGTAAAGCATATACTGTAGTATAAAGTTGTTATAGTACAGTTGCTATTTTTGGGGTGGGATTTGATCACATATTGATAAAATCAAGTTGTGGGAGGTCTTGAGCAACAAACCTGCTTCCTTTCGTAAATAAGGAAAATGCGCTGGAAATGTGGCCTAAAACTTGCTCTGAAAACATACCAGGGGGAATGCAGTTTGCTTGGAAGTCCCCGAAGGGTATAAGCCGTGAACATAGGTAAAGGTAAAGGGACCCCTGACCATTAGGTCCAGTCATGACCAACTCTGGGGTTGCGGCGCTCATCTCACTTTATTAGCCAAGGGAGCCGGCGTACAGTTTCTGGGTCATGTGGCCAGCATGACTAAGCCGCTTCTGGCGAATCAGAGCAGCACACAGAAACGTCGATTACCTTCCCACCGGAGCAGTACCTATTTATCTACTTGCACTTTGATGTGCTTCCGAACTGCTAAGTTGGCAGGAGCAGGGACCGAGCAACGGGAGCTCACCCCGCCATGGGGATTCGAACCGCCAACCTTCTGATCGCCAAGTCCTAGGCTCTGTGGTTTAACCCACAGTCCCTTGCGTGAACATGGGTATCCTTGGTTAAAATCTTAGCCAGGGATAATTAGGTTGCTTTATAATTATCATTAGGTTGCTTCACTAGGAGAAGAAAAATAATTTTTTGCGGAATTGTGTATGCCAGAGATTTCTCATAGTAAAGGAACGAACAGGTATTTCTTTGATGATAAGGCAGACTCAGACGACAAAACCAAAAAACAAGATCTTGCTGCTTCTGCTATTGGAGTTCTAGCTGAAGACAGACAAACAATTGCACAAGAGCTGAAAGCTGGGCTGGGGCGTTTCATATCATTCCTTCCTTGCACCCCCTGCCCCTGCTTCAGAAATGACAAGAAATTTATGCTCCTTTCAATTATTAATCCTCCCACAAAAAACTCCATCAGTTAAAAAGACCAGCTCATTGAGAACCTTTGGCCTAACATGGTGATACTAATGGGATGAACGTACATACTATGACAGCGGTTTTCTTTTTTCTTTTCTTTTCCTTTTTAAATTTTTTTATTGATACAGCAAGAAAAGAAAAGAAAGAGCAAACACAGCTACAGAATTACACACAGGAATAACAATAAACACAAAATTTTCTTAAGAAACAATAAAATATAAGTTGGTCTTAACACTATAGACCCGACCTCCCGTCTATTCCTTATTTCAATTTCATATTACTTATTGCCAATACACACTTTTCTCATCATTTAACTTTTTCTTAATATATCTTAACTCTTATGTCTAACTTGCAACTATTACTGAAGTTCCTCGAATGCTGCGGCAGAGTTTAAACTACTATATTTCTATTTCAAATATTCTTTGAAAACCTCCCATTTTGAGACAAATTCCTGTTTTGGTTTATTCTTTATTTTTTCTGATAGGCCATCTAATTCAGCATATTCTGTCAGCTTTTGGATCCATTCATGTATAGAGGGGATTTCAATACGCTTCCATTTTGCCGCAATAAGAACTCTTGCTGCTGCCATGGCGTAGGAAAAAGATACCCTTCGGGGGTTTTCCCCGGAATATCCAAATGCTGTGTCCAAATGCGGAATATCCAAATGCTGTGTCCAAATGCGGAATATCCAAATGCCTCTGTCCCTCCTTCTTTCCCTCCCTCCACTTAACAGATAGATTAGTTTGTGCAGATTAGATTAATGGAAGTGGCCACTCGTGGCAAAAGCGAGGGTAGCATCACCTGCAAAGTGTGCCTGGTGGGAAGAGGGTGGCCTGCTGAGGGCCTGAAGGACCCTGCCCTTGCCTCTGGCTTGGGGTGGGGCTGGGCAAGCTTCACAAGGACTGCAGCTGCATTTAAATTGTTTTAAATTTTCATCTGTGTTGTTTTAAATGAGACCATCTTGGCTGTGAGCCCTGGAAGACCTGCACCCTGCCTGACTGGCCCTGTCCCATCTGGCCTGGGAAGCGGAGTGCGGACTGACTCCAGCTACAAAAGCTGAGGCTGTTGAACAGGTTCTTGGGCTGGAGTATTCTTGAGAGAACTGTTGCAGTTATTGATATTATTGTTGTATCTTTAGTTTTAGATCTTATGATTTACGTGGAAATTGTTTCCATCTGGTTGTGTACTTTTTGATGTGTTTTTATTTATTGTTTATGACTTCTGTTATGTCTGTAATGATGTAAATCTTGTCATGTTGTAAGCCACCTTGAGCATAGTTTCAACTATGGAAAGCCAGCATACAAATAAAATGATGGTGATGATGGTGATGAAATGTAGTGCCTGCAGACAAGTCAAAGGAGTGCCACAATTGGTCAAGAAAGCCATGGACTCAGAAAGGTTGAAAACCACATAATAATAATAATAATAATAATAATAATAATAATAATAATAATAAATTTACTATTTATACCCCGCCCATCTGGCTGGGTTTCCCCAGCCACTCTGGGTGGCTTCTAACAAAACACTAAAATACAATAACCTAGTAAACATTAAAAGCTTCCCTAAACAGGGCTGCCTTCAGATGTCTTCTAAAAGCTTGGTAGTTATTTTTCTCTTTGACATCTGGTGCGAGGGCGTTCCACAGGGCGGGTGCCACTACCGAGAAGGCCCTCTACATGGTTCCCAGTAACTTGGCTTCTTGCAGTGAGAAGGCCCTCGGCGCTGGACCTCAGTGTCCGGGTAGAACGATGGAGGTGGAGACGCTCCTTCAGGTGTACTGGACCGAGGCCATTTAGGGCTTTAAAGGTCAGCACCAACACTTTGAATTGTGCTCGGAAACGTACTGGGAGCCAATGTAGGTCTTTCAAGACCGGTGCTATATGGTCTCGGCGGCCTCTCCCAGTCACCAGTCTAGCTGCCGCATTCTGGATTAGTTGCAGTTTCCTACTGCCTTCAGTCTCCTGCCTTAAGCTAATCCATGGGGTCCAGGTGCCATTTGGCACAGCTGAAGGAAGCTTCTCAACAAAGACTAGAAGGTTGTGAGGAGAGCAGACAAGCAAAAGTTATAACTAGGTTAAGACCAAATCTTCAAATACTCTACCATACCGAAAAACATTATAGCAACGACATTGCTGTTAGTATGCTTACAAGGCCCAAACGGAAAGTTGTGATCACACACTAACATGACAGCCTATTCATACCACTGCTTTGCATTAATTTCAGCTTGAACCACATTACTAATTCTGTCACACCTGCTGAGGGGACCCTGTGCTTTCTGTTCTAATGACATGACATCCCAGTATCCATGTGAGTAATTTGTCTTTGATCAGGGATGGAATTTCTTTCCCTCCCCTTGCCC
Organism: Podarcis vaucheri; assembly: GCF_965113315.1. NCBI lineage: Eukaryota > Metazoa > Chordata > Lepidosauria > Squamata > Lacertidae > Podarcis > Podarcis vaucheri. The sequence continues at coordinate 122,550,830 of NC_138761.1, forward strand.
TGCTAGTTTGTCTGTTTGACTATGCAATTTCTGATCTCTGGGCTAATATTCTCCTTGTCCCCATCAGAAAGAGCACATTTGAATGATAAGCTGGTAACCTGCAAGAAATCCGAAAGTTGCGAAGACAAATTGGCACTAATTTTATGATGTGATTAATACAAGTTGACTCAACATCCTGAAGAAACCAACGTTGCCACCTTGGGAAATACATTTCTGCACCAATTATTCCTAGGTGTTATATCTGATTAATTATGCTCTCACTCCATTAGATAACTGATGGGTAACTTTGCATCTGTCTCCACATTTTTGATTTAACAGACAACTTTATTGAAAAATTCATGGAAAGAGAACAGCTGATGGATATTGTGTCCAGGATCCACTGTATCTCCCTTTCATGCATTATAAAGAAATAAATATTTTTAAAAGGGAAACTGGGTGTGATCAAAGGAAGCTAATTTTCTATGCTGTTTAAAAACACAATCTTCTCATGAATAGCTCTTTTATCCAGAATTCTATGTATCTGGGGGATGCTTCACTTTCCAGTTATGCAATATTGGGGGCTTAGCAACTAACAAGGTTTTACGATGCCAAGCAGGGATTCAGGAACTGGCAATAGAGCTGGAGATAAATGTGGAAAAGAGTAGATAGTACACAAAATTATGTTACTGTTACAAGGTTGTTGCTGTAGTGGTTGATTGCCCACAAAGCTTTAAAGAATAGCAAACCTCATGCTCACATTCCTCCTCAGAAAACTAGTTACTTTGTACCATGGTTTGTTAGCTACCCAGGATCGTAAACCATGATTTGATCAATGCCTTTATCGAACAAAGCAACGTTCATACTAAAATAAAAATGTATGTCTCTGCTTACCCATTGCTGGGAACTGCAAGTGAGAAGAGGGCCGTCACACTCAAACGCTGCTTGAGAGCTTCCCACAGGATTGGTCACTGTGAAAACAGGGCGCTGGACTAGATGGGACTGTGGCCTGGTGCAGCAGGGCAGCGGCGTAGTGTGGGTTGTCAGCACCCGGGGCAAGGCAAGTAATTTGCGCCCCCTAACCCGGGGCAAGGCAAGTAATTTGCGCCCCCTAACCCCTAACCTGCCGCCGCTGCCAGCTTCTTCTTGCTGCTGCCTGGGCTGGTCTGGTGTGGTTCTCTCCCGCGCTCAGCGCTGCGCTGGGCAGCCGCTGCACTGACCCTCCCCCAGATAGTCCCTCGCTCTCTCTCCACACCGCACGCCTGGCACCCCCCCTCCACAGTGGGCGGTGACCCAGCGGCTCGGATCGGATTCACACAGCCAGCACTGCAGTGAGAGAGAGTGAGTGAGCCAGGTAGGGGCAGAGAGCTGCGAGTGCGAGTGCGCCCCCCAGATGTTGCGCCCGGTGCGGCCGGCCCCCCCTGCACCCCCCACGCTACGCCACTGCAGCAGGGTCCTTCTGATGTTCCCTACAAATTTTTAATGAAATGAACACTGATTAGGAAGCAAAAAAAGTTCCAAACATCTTTCAGACATACCACAGGACAAGGCTCACTACTTCTTGTGCATATAAGGTGTACCCCAGTTTGATGTTATGCCCATAAGGGGCGATTGTTCAGCAGAAATCTGCTTTTGTTTTTTTTTACCTGTTTGCTTAGTAACATAACATTATTATATATATTCTATAAACAAAGAATACAAAACACAATTCATTCATACTACAGTGCATACCTACATATCATCAATATATGTGGTTTCCGAAAAAGGGCTTACATAAAAAATCCATTCAAAATACCATCCGGTTTACCTCCCCCCCCCACTCCAGCCCCCCCCCAATCAGGCCTTCCTTCTTCATATCTTTATCCATGTACACAGTCTGTTCATTCGAGCTTGTATGTTAGGGTTGGCTTCCCCTCTTTCTATCCAGTCCCTGTAAAAAGCCCATTTATTTGTGATTCTTTGGCATTTGTTTTCCCATCTATCCTCTGCCACTATCTGTGCGAATATTTCTGATTGTGCATATTCAAAAACATAATCATTCCATTTTTCCATATTCCATTTGGCCTTTTCTTTCCATCCCAAAGCAATAACTGCCATACCAGCTAGAATCATAATCTTGTACAACTCTTGCTTATTACTTTTTACTTTGTTATTTCCCAGTATTCCCGAAAAGAACAAATCCCTATTAACTTCTATGTTTATGTTCAGCCGCAATCTGGTAACATGCATAATTGAGACTTGAAAAATAAGAGAGTCATCGCATTGTAGGATATGCCTCCACGAGGCAAACCGATTTTAAGGCCAGGGGATGGAGATTCACAGCAAAGACAGAATGTCTACTCGAGGTTGCCTTGCAAAATAATAGCACATTTTAAGATACAAAAACTCCTGCAGAATAATCATACATGGTCTGATACATGGGTTAAAGAGGAAAGTTATTCCCTTTATCCTTTCTGAAATGGCAGTCCTACAATCAGAAGATACAGTCCCTTCTGCATCAACAGGAACTTGAGCAGGAGTTCATTTTATAACATTTCTGCTGAAAATACGAATAAAGTTATGTGTTTTAAAGTTTAAAAACGAGAAAGCAAAGGTCTTACATTTCAATACTGGGGCAGAGAAAACAAGGGAAGAAGAAGAAGAAGAAGAGTTTGGATTTGATATCCCGCCTTTCACTCCCTTTAAGGAGTCTCAAAGCGGCTAACATTCTCCTTTCCCTTCCTCCCCCACAACAAACACTCTGTGAGGTGAGTGGGGCTGAGAGACTTCAGAGAAGTGTGACTGGCCCAAGGTCACCCAGCAGCTGCATGTGGAGGAGCGGAGACGCGAACCCGGTTCCCCAGATTAGGAGACTACCGCTCTTAACCACTACTACAAAGGTGCTAAGGAGGAATGTACAGTAAGAGCAAAAGGTAACAGGATGAATTTGTCACTGCAAATGATACAGACTTAGAATTCATTTCAGCTGCATATGAGGAATATGCAGCTATACTTGAAATTAGTTTAGACGTTGCTTGACAAGACATGATCTGATGTCTAGGGTGGTGTTCTGAGTACATATATACATTTTGGGGAGGATTCACATGTTTTTATTTATGAAAATTATTCTTTTGTAACTCCAAATGGGTTAGAAAATTCCCAAACCATTTAAAATACTTTAAAGTTCTTTTGGGACATAGCCAGATACTTAATATTGTATTACATTTTATAGTTGTCACTTAATCAAGCTATTTAATATTATAGTACATTTTAAAACTGTCACTTAATCACATTTTCTTGACCCTTTTATGTGAATTAAAGATCACTGTAGATAAAAAATGGCATGCTTTAGTTTAAATAGATTCAGTATGTCCAGTCTGACAGTTACTTCTGAGACATTAAAAGAATTCTCTGTGATTAATGTGACCCACACCGTTAAATGGTGTAATGTTCCATTTCTTCAGCCATTAGAGGAAACAGCCCGGCGGAACGTGGACTTGAAAATGGTGTGAGATACTGTACTGCTAAGCACTGTTAAGGTAACAGAGCAAGATATAATTTTTCAAAGGTAAAACTCTTGGTTAATCAAGTATTTTGTGTATTGATTGCATTTCAGTGTCATCCCATAACTGGGGAAAGGAGGCCCCACAACAGAAGCAAGTTAGACAGCTGTGCGGGGAGAGGACAGGTACCACCACCCACTTATTTCAAAGCATCTGGCTCAAACTGTAATAAAGCCACAGCAAAGGCACTGTGTTCCTGGAGCTAAATCTCTGTAGGAACTTACTTTTTCAGCTCTGCCCTAGAAGTGCAGCCTGAAGGAGCCACAGTAAACCACAAACAGAAACCTATATTCTATTTTGGGAGAGCACACCCTCCAACATTTCTTCGATAAAAATTTGTTGTTGCTGTTTAGTCGTGTCTGACTCTTTGTGACCCCATAGGCCAGAGCATGCCAGGCACTCCTGTCTCCACTGCCTCCCGCACTTTGGTCAAACTCATGCTGGTAGCTTCGAGAACACTGTCCAACCATCTTGTCCTCTACCGTCCCCTTATCCTTGTGCCCTCCATCTTTCCCAACATCAGGGTCTTTTCCAGGGAGTCTTCTCTTCTCATGAGGTGGCCAAAGTATTGGAGCCTCAGCTTCAGGATCTGTCCTTCCAGTGAGCACTCAGGGCTGATTTCCTTAAGAATGGATACGTTTGATCTTCTTGCAGTCCATGGGACTCTCAAGAGTCTCCTCCATCACCATAATTCAAAAGCATCAATTCTTCGGCGATCAGCCTTCTTTACGGTCCAGCTCTCACTTCCATACATCACTACTGGGAAAACCATAGCTTTAACTATACGGACCTTTGTTGGCAAGGTGATGTCTCTGCTTGATGAAAATAGGGATGTTCTATTCAACAACAACAGCATTAACAAAACTTCCCTACATGTTCCTCTTCTCAGTACTGGATCTGCTACCAGTCCTGAATTAAGCTATAATTCCTGCAATGCTCAAAGGATATACAGTGGTGCCTCGCAAGACGAAAAGAATCCGTTCTGTGATTCTCTTTGTCTAGCGAAGCAAGCCCATTGACGGATTAGCGGATTAGCGCTATTAGTGCTATTAGCGGCTTTTAGTGGCTTTTAGCGGCTTATCGTGGCTTATCTGCTAATCGGATCAGCTGATAAGCGGCTTAGCGGCTTAGAAAAAGGGGGGAGGGGAAAAAACCAGCAGGAACTCGCAAGACATTGTCGTCTTGCGAAGCAAGCCCATAGGAGATTCGTTTTGCGAAGCACCTCCAAAACAGAAAACTCTTTCGTCTAGCGAGTTTTCTGTCTTGCGAGGCATTCGTCTTGCGGGGCACCACTGTACAGCTTTCAGCCACAATAAAATCAGCTTCTGCCACTCTTCAGCCTGAGCATAACACTATCTAGTCAAGGCATAGCAACAAGGGATGTGCGTCACAGGTGCTGAAATAGCAAGACCCTCAATGGAAAATGCCAACCCTTTGTGGGGGTTTTCTCCATATGCTAGATATTCATTAGGTTGGATATGTGTGCTTTACTCAAGTTGCATCCAGTAATTTAGCATTTTTCTCCCATCTTTATCTCAAGTACAGATATCCATTACACACACACACAGTGAGCAGTGCAGGTTCTCTACAATGACAAATGCATCTTTCAAACCACAAAAGCTTCTTATGCAAATTTAGAAAAAGGAAAGAAGAAGAACATGATGTTTTATGTACAAAAAGAGAACTGGACTATCCTGTGCTAAACTGATAATGAGCAGTGTCCTTGCTTTTCAAATGCTATCTGTAATGTGTATGGGTTGCTCGTGCGTAAGTTGCCGCCTCTCCAGGCTTTGTTGCCTTGCTAAACCTTTCTGTCTGGGCAGCCCTTCACTTCGTGGCTGCCTCAGTCGCTAGCAGAATCCGTCAGTGGGCGTTTCTTAAATCTTTTCCAACATAAAAGTTGTTTGACACCCAGTCTCCTCCTACTCTCTCTGCGCGGAAGTCTTCTGCGCAGGGAGGGCGTGGGTAGCAGAGGACCCATGCTCTCCCCGCTGGTGTCCGGTGAAGAGTCCTGGAGTCCTGGAGCCCTCTCGCCGATTCCCCCATCAGCTCCTCTATATCCCTGGTGTTGCGCTGATTGGCTTCCCCATCTGCGGAGCTGCCTCTCTCCCTGCTGGGCCCTTCTCCAGCATCATTTGAGAGCCTTCCCTCCGCCTCTGGCTCCGATGTCAGTTCCCTGATACTACCTAAATCCATATTCATTCTCAGCTACAAAGATCACAAAGAAAAGTCCTTCAATGAAATTGCTTTTAAGTTTTCTTGGGCTTTTCCAGAACTTGGGCACTAAATATTTCTATTCTGCAAGGTGTTGGCATACATAGGAAATTATATTCTCTCTCTTGTGCATTTTAATGCAATGCCCATCTTATTTTTTCACCCTTTGTCCCCAGATCCTTTTTGTTTGTTTAATTAATCTGACTATAATTGTTCCTTCTTTGTATCTTAATCACAAATCAGATGTACAGTGTTTGCTAACAGCTGTGAATAAAAGAGTAGCCCATTCTTGAAGTGTTATGTATGTTTTTCTTGATAGTTTAATTAGAAAGGGTGAATAATACTCTATTTAATTCATCAAGTAGGACAATTAACAATAACATTGATCTTTTTTGTTTGACAGCAAAATTTGTTTGATTACAGAACTGAATATAATGTAGCCAAATCGCCGTCAGTAATTCATTTCAGATAGTCAATTAAAAATCCTGTGTGTTCAGTACACATGCAAACAATGAACAATGGGGCAAACTAATCAAAGCATGATTAAAAAAATAAAAGCCAAGCTCTGGAAATTGGGATGTCAATGGAGGAATGGGCATGGCTAACAAGGACAGATTTTATACTGCCTGCCAAAGGGGACGGCTTTGTCTTCTCTCTGTGGCACCTTCCAGGAATGGCCATGTTGGAACCTGATGGGGGAATAATCTGTGACCAGTTTCTGCCATTTTTTCTTCAGTGCGATATTTTATTGCCTTGGATGATGTCAGTCTGCACATAAAACATTCTCTTTAGAAGTGGATCAATTGGGGTGCATTTCACTGAAATAAGTGAAACTGTGGTAAACTGCTGCGTCTGACATTTACTTCCATAGATCTTGAGAAGCTGGTAGGCATTTGTATATAAGTTGATTGAGGTACACACATCCATTTGACTTAGTGTGCAGAAATCCACATCCACATTTCTTTTTTAAAAATTTGTGTACTGTGGTACCTCGGGTTACATATGCTTCAGGTTACATACACTTCAGGTTACAGACTCCGCTAACCCAGAAATAGTGCTTCAGGTTAAGAACTTTGCTTCAGGATGAGAACAGAAATCGTGCTCCGGCGGCGCGGCAGCAGCAGGAGGCCCCATTAGCTAAAGTGGTGCTTCAGGTTAAGAACAATTTCAGGTTAAGTACGGACCTCCAGAACGAATTAAGTACTTAACCCAAGGTACCACTGTATGAGGAACAATGCTGGTCTTTCCCATTCATACCACTAGGGGTTCCCTTTTCCATTTGCCCCTGCCTTCTAAACTGTTGATTTTATTCTGTATTAGCAACAAAGTCCTTTATAGTTTTCTTCATTTCTTCAAGTGGATTTCTTTCTTTTTGACTCTTTTACACTATAGGCTCTTTCAAGCAGCACTCATTTACACACATACATGGCATCAAGTCCCATTGAACCTAAGGGGGAATACTATTAAGTGTTGCGCTTAAAACAAAGCAAAACCTTGAATCAGCCCGTTGCATCTGGCATTGTACTTTAGGTTCTAAAATCTCTATTATTTCTGACCTTAAGTGGTTTTCTTTCCACCCAGAAATATTGGCAAGCCAAAGTTTTTATGTGGAATGTCTTGCTGCAAGTGGTAGATTTCCAAGTGCTTCACCACTAGTAATTATATTTCTGACCAGCTAGTTTGCTATTATTATTATTGCTATGATTGTTCTTATTAGTAATTATATTCCTGACCAGCAGCTAGTTTGCTGCTATGTCTGCTAGGCTGTACTATTTGCTATTATTATTATTATTATTGCTATGATTGTTCTTATTAGTAATTATATTCCTGACCAGCAGTTAGTTTGCTGCTATGTCTGCTAGGCTGTACTATTTGCTATTATTATTATTAGTAGTAGTAGTAGTAATTTTATTTCTGACCAGCAGCTAGTTTGCTGCTATGTCTGCTAGGCTGTACTATTTGCTATTATTATTATTATTGCTATTATTGTTATTATTAGTAATTATATTTCTGACCAGCAGCTAGTTTGCTGCTATGTCTGCTAGGCTGTACTATTATTACTATTGTTGTTGTTGTTGTTGCTATTATTATTATTAGTAGTAATTATATTTCTGACCAGCTGCTAGTTTGCTGCTATGTCTACTAGGCTGTACTATTATTACTGTTGTTGTTGTTGTTGTTGTTGTTGTTGCTATTATTAGTAGTAGTAGTAATTATATTTCTGACCAGCTGCTAGTTTGCTGCCATGTCTACTAGGCTGTACACAGAATCATAGAATTGTAGAGTTGGAAAGGATTCCAAGGATCATACTGCCTATATCTGTTCAAAGTGGTCTAAGTAACCCAGTCTAAAATATTACGTTGAATGTCACACCAGCACTTACCTGTATTGTTACCGCTGTAATTCACACCAACTTACAATGTTAATTTTAAAAAGGGCAGCATTCCATTCATTGTTTGTGATTGCACCTTTAGTCACTCCTCTTTCAGGGCTCCTCTTTCAGGACACCCCCATGGATATGGAATTCTGCTGAGCAGCCTTCTGAGCTTATTTTTATAGAAATACAAGCTACATGTTGGCTTTAGTACTGCGCCTGGAACTTAGGATGGGTTTTATTTTTTTTAAAGCAACATCACTGTGCTTTTGTTTTATTGATGGTTGTGTATACTGCTTTGTGACCAGAATCGGGATTCAAGGTGACCTTAACAGATGGGGGAACTGGGCCAAAATTAGCAACATGACTTTCAGTAGGGACAAATGTAAAGTTCTGCACTAAGGCAGGAAGAATCCAGTGGCATAGCGTGGGGGGTGCAGGGGGGCCCGGCCGCACCGGGCGCAACATCTGGGGGTTAGGGTTAGGGGGCGCAAATCCACAGGTTAGGGGGCGCAAATTACTTGCCTTGCCCCAGGTGCTGACAACCCACGCTACGCCACTGGAAGAATCAGATGCACAAATATAAGAAGAGTTTGGATTTGATATCCTGCTTTATCACTACCCAAAGGAGTCTCAAAGTGGCTAACAATCTCCTTTCCCATCCTCCCCCACAACAAACACTCTGTGAGGTGAGTGGAGCTGAGAGACTTCAAAGAAGTGTGACTACTCCAAGGTCACCCAGCAGCTGCAGGTGGAGGAGCGGAGACGCGAACCCAGTTCACCAGATTACGAGTCTACCACTCTTAACCACTACACCACACTGGCTCTCAAGTGTGGTGAGGGGCACCTAGCTTACTACCAGTACATGTGAAAAGGATCTAGGAATCTTGGCTGACAACAGTGTGATGCAGCACCACCACAATTTAAGACGGATATTGACAAGCTGGAACGTGTGCAGAGGAGAGCAACCAAGATGATCAAGGGTCTAGAAACCAAGTCTTATGAGGAATGGTTGAGGGAATTGGGGATGTTTAGCCTGGTCAAGAGACTGAGAGGAGTTGTGATAAACATCTTCCAATATCTCAAGGGCTGTCACGTGGAAGATGGAACAAGCTTGTTTTCTCCTGCTCTGGAGGGCAGAACCCGAACAAATGGATTCGAGTGGAAATGACTGATGGATCCTGAAGGCTCTACAGTACAGACTGGGTACAGAGCTTAGAGTTTTATAAAGCAGAGTACAGAAAGACTGAGGATCATGTTGGGTTTCCTGAGCAGTATATCCTCTGTATAAAGTTTACATACATCAGAACTCCAGAGAAGTGAGGACCCTTTGAGTAAATCACTCTCTCTGTCTTTCTCCTGCGGAAGTCAATAGCTGTGCATTTGAAGGAAGAACAGATTCTCTTTTTCTGTGCCTTCAGTTGCAGCCCCTTCACTTTCCCCCATAAAAGCAAGTGTCCACCATAGAGTGCGCTGCTCTGGTTGTGCCAAAAGCAGCTTAGTCATGCTGGCCACATGACCCGGAAAAACTGCCTGCAGACAAATGCCAGCTCTCTCGGCCAGTAAAGCAAGATGAGCGCTGCAACCCCAGAGTTGTCTGCGACTGGACTTAACTGTCAGGGGTCCTTTACCTTTACCATAGACTTCACCAGGAGAACCTTATGGGCCTACAAGCGAGGGCCTAGATTCATGTTATGTTAAATATGTAACGTGTAGTGGCATCAGCATTTATTAGTGTGTGGGTGATTTTCACCAAGACTGCGGCATGTAGGGAAGAAAATTTTAACCTTCCCTCGTCAGCTGCAAACCTGACAAAAACTGCCTCCCACAGCAAGTGGCAGGGAGGGGGGGGAGAGAAAAGCTCTTGCTACTGCCAGTGGGAGGTTTTCTCCTAATACTAATTGCCATCTGCATGTGTGAGTGGTTTTGACATCAGTATTGCCTTTTCGGAGGAACGGTTAAACCACCCCACCCTGCGTGAAAATTGGCTCCAGCACATAGTGTGGTGTTTGTTTGTTTGTTTGTTTGTTTTAAAAAACCAACAACACTTATGTTGATGGACACTATGCATTTAAAGCAATGTGTAGTTAGTGTTAGGATATTTCCGTTCCACCTTAAAAGGGAGCAGGATGTTTGTGTCACAGCCTGCGTATTTCCTGTTTTCACAGGATGTTTCTGTTGTGTCTTTGCTTTCGTTCTCTCTGTGCTGGAGACGCTGACGCAGGCAGTCATGTCTTTCTTTGTTCTGATCAACGCTGAATAAAACTTGTAAATAATGCTCTCCTGTGTGTAACTTCTGCTGTGAATTATCTGCTGATAGAGTGTGCATGAGCTCTAGAATGTGGCAAGCTTTTTTTCTAGAAACTCATGTTGCTAATTGCTGATACTGCGTGCCTACGGGAGATCGATGGATCGTCCGGCAGACGGCTTGGGGCCACGATGGACTTTATCTCCCTGGCAGTATCCCAACAGTTAGGCCCTCAAATCTTGAAATGGAAGCAAAAGCTAAACCTTTAAAGGCATGGTGTATCTGCACTAGGGATAGCTATTGCGAATTTGACCTGGAGCAGCAGCCAAGACCGTGGCACTTATGAGAAGGAGCAGCTGAATCAGGGTATTCAGTGGTGCAAGCCGTGGTTCCCTTGGAGCAGGACAGAGTACTGCTACTTTAAGGTACACTACTGTTCAGGAAGGGGCAGATCCTGGGAGGTGGAGTCTAGGCTGGGACTAACAAAAGGCCTCAGCTGCACTCCAAGCCCCTTATTGGAACAAGCTTTCTGCTTGGAGCTATCCAAGGTTCTGCAACAACAGTGTGACCCTATCTGTTGCCTGCATGACCATCCATTGGACCTCATAGACTCTTGTTTTTGTTCAGGATAAAACATGCACCCCAAAAAATTCAGATTTGATTTGAGTTTTTCAAAATTAAAACATGAACCGAATACAAGAGGATCGTACAAGACAGATTACAGGCTGGCCACATCATATACAGCTTTAAGATACAGATGGGTAGCCGTGTTGGTCTGCCATAGTCAAAATAAAAAAATTCCTTCCTGTAGCACCTTAAAGACCAACTAAGTTAGTTCTTGGTATAAGCTTTCGTGTGCATGCACACTTCTTCAGAAGTGTGCATGCACACGAAAGCTTATACCAAGAACTAACTTAGTTGGTCTTTAAGGTGCTACAGGAAGGAATTTTTTTAGCTTTAAGATAGTTAAACCCAGAGTATCTTTCCACAGGCAGCCTTGAGTTGTTGCTGGGTGAAATCCATGCTCTTTCGTGGTAGCATACTAAGTAAGATTGTCCCATATTTTGTCCCAATTGTCTACTGTGTCTTGATTTCCTTTAGCACAGAGCTGATTGGTCCATTTCTCCATAAGGGCTGAATGCCAAATCTGGCTCTACTAGTCTCTTGCATTTAACTTCATTTGAACGTTGTCCTAAATGTTGCAATGGTATTTTTGGCAGCAGCCAATAAAAACTTAGTTCCTCTAGATATTGTATTGCATTCCCACGCATGGAAATTAGAGCTAGTTTAAGGCCAGGTGGAAGAGTTTCACCAGTTAGATTTTCAATTCCCTTAAAGAACTGATTCCAAAAGTTACTGACCATTAGACATGTCCACCACATATGGTAATACAACCCTAAAGACCTGCACCCTGTCCCACAAGTGTGAAAACATCCGTCCTTAATTACAGTACCACTTTCACTCACTTTCCATTCACCTGTTCAAGAATGAATGAAATAATAGGTTTGGTGGGGAGGGTTGGTGCAGCCTGAGAGATAGCAGCCTTCGATGGCTTCACTTTGTTCCATGCCCAAGAGACAAGATGCTGTGGTAGCTGTGGCTGGTCAAGATACTGTGTTGCCATAGTAAAGCACGTGGAAAGAATAGAACTCTAAGCCAGTTTATGATAATACACTTCCAAAGGGCTGTGAATACGGTACATTAAAATATAGGACAGTAGTTGCCCACATGCTAACAGCTGGGCAGACACACTACAATAGGAGGAAGAAGAAGAGTTTGGATTTGATATCCCACTTTATCACTACCCAAAGGAGTCTCAAAGCGGCTAACATTCTCCTTTCCCTTCCTCCCCCACAACAAACACTCTGTGAGGTGAGTGGGGCTGAGAGACTTCAGAGAAGTGTGACTGGCCCAAGGTCACCCAGCAGCTGCAGGTGGAGGAGCGGAGACGCGAACCCGGTTCCCCAGATTACGAGTCTACCGCTCTTAACCACTACACCACACTGGCTCTCAAGGAATGGGCCAGAGAAGATCGTATTTGGATGCTAGGTCCTTCACTGGCCAATACATGGGGGTGAGGATACTCTCCCCCTTGCCAAGATGTTCTTTCTGGGATGCAGGAGGTGCAGCCTTCTAGTGAACCCTTGGTGTCCAGGCCAGTGGCCCTTTGGGTCTGCATCCTCATGGGATTGGGAGGAAAGTGCTCTTTCTTACATGGGGTGGGGGTGGGGAAGCATTGTCCCAACAGTTGTTTTTCTTTTCTTTTCTTTTAAAATGATATTTATTAAAAGTTTAAAAATTACAGAAAAAAGAAAAAAGAACAATAAAAAAGAAAAAGAACAATAACAAAACAAACATATAAAAGCCATACAACAATACAGCAGAAAGGAAAAACAAAAAAGAAACACACATCCAATATGCCATATCTTTACCTTTCCTATACTTGTTTCATCGACCTCCTCACACCTCCCTTTTTTTGTATTCTAGTTCAATTCACTATTTCAGCAAGTTCTTCCCATCTTTCTCAATTTTTATTCTATAATTTATCTTAACGGTCTAACCTTGAATTTTTCCAATTTAACGCATTATCAATCAACTTTTACTTAATTCTTTGTTGCATTTCTACTAAAACCATGTAACTTCATTCCCGCATCCTTCTAACACTCATTAATTTTACAATGTTTCTGTAAGTATACTTTAAATTTTTTCCAATCTTCTTCCACCGACTCTTCTCCCTGGTCTCGAATTCTGCCAGTCATTTCCGCCAGTTCCATCCAACAGTTGTTTTTCTGGCTGATGAATGGGACCAGGCTGTTTCCCACCTGGCTGGTGACAGAGACCAGAGTCCTTCAGATCTACAGTTTATATTGCCCAGAAAGTCGGCGGTTTGAATCCCCGCAATGGGGTGAGCTCCCATTGCTCAGTCCCTGGTCCTGCCAACCTAGCAGTTCGAAAGCACGTCAAAGTGCAAGTAGATAAATAGGTACCGCTCCGGCAGGAAGGCAAACGGCGTTTCCGTGCGCTGCTCTGGTTCGCCAGAAGCAGCTTAGTCATGCTGGCCACATGACCCGGAAGCTGTACGCCGGCTCCCTCGGCCAATAAAGCGAGATGAGCGCCGCAACCCCAGAGTCATCCGCGACTGGACCTAACGGTCAGGGGTCCCTTTACCTTTACCATTAATATTGAGAAAGAGAAGGGTGGGGAAGAGCAGAGATTTCTAAGCATCCCAGAGAACAACACATTCATTCCTTGGGACCTCAGCTTTCACAGGCAGAGCTCCATTATAATATTCTCAAGCGATGTGGAATTGATTAACACACAACACAAATATGTACTGTATCTTCTCTCACTGAATGTAGAAACTTTAATGCATGCATAAGTACCTAAGCAAGCAGATCTCCACTTGTGTGATCTGCTCACTCCCTTTTCACGGTGTACAGATTTGCAGCAGCAGGGCCTACGCACAAATGCATCACTGCGCAAAAGTTCAATTTCTCATTAAAGGCTTTATACACAGTGTGGTAAGGCTACATGGATGGCCTACACATGCAGGTGTGTATGAACCAAGCTTAACATGCTCCTCTTTGGAATCAGTTACTGAAATCATCTCTAAAAACATGCTATGAGAGAGAGAGAGAGGGGGGGGGGTCATTTGCCAGTAATGAGCTGGCAAACCCAGTGAAAGGATGACCACAATTTTACATGAGATTTGTATAGACAATGTAAGAAATAATTGAGCAACTTCTGATAGATGACCAAGCTTAAGCTAAAAGCATGTACATAAATCTGCATGTTAACACATCACCATTATATATTTTTAAGAATAGCTTTCAAACCTCCAGCAAAATTGTCATAGTTCCACTTAAGGACCTTGGGGGCGATTTGTCCAGAAGAAGGAGGAGGAATAGCTTGCCAAAGGATGGGACTACAGGAAATCAAAACTGCTTTGTTGTCAGTGAGAATCCAGATTGTGGGCAAGGATATTATGAATGCTATATAAAGAGCTCTGCAAAGTATCCTCCACTGAACAGGAACTAATGAGAGCTGAATGAGCACATGTAATTGAACAAGCAGCAAGAAAAGAAGAAAGGAAACATCTCAAGAAGAGAAACAGAAATGTTATCAAGAGGACAGGGAGAAATGTAAAGTATTGCACTTGGGCAAAAAAAATGAGAGGCACAAATACAAGATGGGGGACACCTGGCTTGAGAGCAGTACATGTGAAAAGGATCTAGGAGTCTTGGTTGACCACAAACTTGACATGAGCCAACAGTGTGACGCGGCAGCTAAAAAAGCCAATGCAATTCTGGGCTGCATCAATAGGAGCATAGCATCTAGATCAAGGGAAGTAATAGTGCCACTGTATTCTGCTCTGGTCAGACCTCACCTGGAGTACTGTGTCCAGTTCTGGGCACCACAATTCAAGAAGGACACTGACAAACTGGAACGTGTCCAGAGGAGGGCAACCAAAATGGTCAAAGGCCTGGAAATGATGCCTTATGAGGAACGGCTAAGGGAGCTGGGCATGTTTAGCCTGGAGAAGAGGAGGTTAAGGGGTGATATGATAGCCATGTTCAAATATATAAAAGGATGTCACATAGAGGAGGGAGAAAGGTTGTTTTCTGCTGCTCCAGAGAAGCGGACACGGAGCAATGGATCCAAACTACAAGAAAGAAGATTCCACCTAAACATTAGGAAGAACTTCCTGACAGTAAGAGCTGTTTGACAGTGGAATTTGCTGCCAAGGAGTGTGGTGGAGTCTCCTACTTTGGAGGTCTTTAAGCAGAGGCTTGACAACCATATGTCAGGAGTGCTCTGATGGTGTTTCCTGCTTGGCAGGGCGTTGGACTCGATGGCCCTTGTGGTCTCTTCCAACTCTATGAATCTAGGACAAAATCATGGCAACATCTGCAGGATGAAGAAACATCCGGGAGGAAAAAGGAATGGCAGAGATGGCAAATGCTGCTAAGTCAAATGCCTGCTGAGATTTGTCTATGAATGCCCTTCGTAAGGAAGTATCTGCTGTGCACAGAATTGTATACAGTGCAAGAAAGGACCATTATGCGCTGGTCTCAAGGCAAACTTTTCTCTGCAATGCCACTCTGTGCTTGGGACAAATAGGACAAAAGATGAACACCCATTTGCCTGGCCCAAACATTGCCCAGGCTTGTGTTTATATGGTGAGTTTGAGGCTCTGTTCTCTGGATACTACAGAGGTTGGGGCATGCAGGGCAGCAGCTGCTGTACTTAGTTTGAGAATGAGTCTCCATGCAACTGGTGCCATCCAGTCCTAATGGGTTGTTCTCACAGAGCAACTCCCAAGAATGAGGTCTTGTAAACAATAATCTTCGTGGTGGAAGCGGAAATGGAAGGTCAATGTATGTCAGTCTTCAATTCAGACAATTCCAAAGGCGAATTACTGTATTTTTCACTCTATAAGACGCACCAAGCCATAAGACACAACTAGTTTTTGGAGGAGGAAAACAAGAAAAAAAAATATTCTGAATCCCAGAAGCCAGAACAGCAAGAGGGATCTCTGCACAGCGAAAGCAGCGATCCCTCTTGCTGTTCTGGCTTCTGGGATAGCTGCGCAGCCTGCATTCGCTCCATAAGACGCACACACATTTCCCCTTACTTTTTAGGAGGGAAAAAGTGAGTCTTATAGAGCAAAATATACGGTAAATTCCTTACTTTGATATCATGCAAAACTTTTATCATCCTGGATGCCATCTCTACAACACGGATACCTATTTTTGTGGGATTAAGGTAGCGGCTTGACGGAGAGTGTCATGTGCATGCACAGAGGCTCAGCATCACCCCCATCCACTCTAGCAAAAGAGGTATATCTTTGCACACAGAGATGTATGCAGTTACAGATAGGTAGCCGTGTTGGTCTGCCATAGTCAAAATAAAAAAATTCCTTCCAGTAGCACCTTAAAGACCAACTAAGTTAGTTCTTGGTATGAGCTTTCGTGTGCATGCACACTTCTATCTGAAGAAGTGTGCATGCACACGAAAGCTCATACCAAGAACTAACTTAGTTGGTCTTTAAGGTGCTACTGGAAGGAATTTTTTTATTTTGAGAGATGTATGCATTCAGCTTCCCTCTCCATTCTAGGGAATGGGGAAACCTTTGTGCACATGTAAGCTCCATGTGGTCAAATGAGCTCCTGTATATACATGGAGGTATATACAGGATATACATGTATATACAGGGACGCGGGTGGCACTGTGGGTTGAACCACAGAGCCTAGGAATTGCCGATCAGAAGGTTGGCAGTTCGAATCCCCGCGACGGGGTGAGCTCCCGTTGCTCGGTCCCTGCTCCTGCCAACCTAGCAGTTCGAAAGCACGTCAAAGTGCAAGTAGATAAATAGGTACCGCTCCGGCGGGAAGGTAAACGGCGTTTCCGTGCACTGCTCTGGTTTGCCAGAAGTGGCTTAGTCATGCTGGCCACATGACCCAGAAGCTGTATACCGGTTCCCTCGGCAAATAAAGCGAGATGAGCGCCGCAACCCCAGAGTCGGTCACAACTGGACCTAATGGTCAGGGGTCCCTTTACCTTTAATATACATGGAGGCACATAGATATGCATGGATTAGGCTGAAAAATCAATCCTAAACTATTATGCCTGGTACAACTATGAAGTGAGGCATGTAGGACTAATCTCTGTGTACTGCAAAATATCAAAACCACTTGTATATGTTCAGGAAAGTACCCCAGTGGAAAGCACTAGCAACAAGGGAGGATTTTTGTGTGTGTGAAGCTTAGATTGCCTCTTTCATCTTACTTTTGTTAATGCCAGATTATCACTAACATGGAAGCAGGGCTGTCTTTACCTGGGGGTGCCAAATTCTGGGGGGCGCCGGGCACCCGCCGCTGAAGCCACCTAAGCTCTTAACTATCTACCTGTTATGAAATAATAAATAATTTTGATCAAGCTAGAAAAACAAAACACATATATACCTAGGTATTACCGAAATGTATACCTACTTTTTCACCAAAGGACTTTTGACTTTGTGCGCTCATTTACCAAAGATGCGCCGCACCAGCGGCGGCACTTGTCATTCACAACGACGGCACTTGTCTTTGTCAACGGTGCCGTGCACGCAAAATTGAATTACATCATAATAAAAGTTAGTTTGGGAGCTAAACTAAATTTGGGGGCTCTGGGCGGATCTTTGCACCCTGGCAGTGCATATGCTAAACACTGCGCTGCATGGGAGTTAAGGCAGGGTAGGCATTTGTCATCTGAATGAGCATTCTTGCCAATGCAGATTTTACATTTGCTTTACAAAACAACTGAGCTAAGAACTGCTTAGGAGTCCTCTGTAAAAATGCCTATAGAAACCAGATGTAATAAATATTCTCATTTTTTTCAGCATAAGTCAAATGCACAGTAGTTGCCACAACTTTTTCTAAAAAGATCTTGTTCATAAAATAAAGGCCTAAAAAGTCTTTGTTATCATGCCTGCACTACAGATTTTGCTTCCCTTTTGACTTACTTCTTGTTTCAAAAAGCTGCGTTTGCTGTAACAGCTCATTTTTTTCATGCAAAATACTGAATCTAATTGCAGAAATATGTCATTCCTTCCTCTACGCCACATGGCATGAGTTAATGATGATGAATGAAAGTAATAAAGCCAAAATCTTTTCTGTTTTTCAAACTAAAGCTCCTGTTAAATTACTGGGAATTATAGGCATGCATCTACAATAAGGACACTGCAGAAGGTCAAAGATCCCGCTTCCTGCTCTAGGCCAAATTATTCAACAGGCAGTTTGGTTTGGACCTACAAAAACATATATTTTGCTGAGAATGATGGGAGCCACCTATGAAAAGGAGCTTAGCTGAAAGCTGGAGTTTTCATTAGAGGGCTTCTTTCTTTTCCCTGTGGAAAGCTGTATATGACTCACCAGAGACCCAGGCTTGCCTCATACGTCTGTGGAAGCTATTTTTGGATTTTCAGACTTAATTCATTTGGGGAGTTGGGTCTTGATGAGATGTCAGTGGGGCTCTGCTTCCTCAATGCAAGTCTTTATTCTGCTGCACTGAAATATGAAGCAGGTTCCAGACTGGCTTGTGTCTTTTACACCTGTGCAATGTGGCAGCAAAATACAGCTAAAAGCATTTCACCCAGGTGCAAGACAGGGCTGAAGTTGCTACCACCGCCATCCCTATCTTGTGTTTGGTTTGGTCGTTTCATTCATGGTGCATGAATGAAATGAA
This sequence comes from Podarcis vaucheri, assembly GCF_965113315.1. Taxonomy (NCBI): domain Eukaryota; kingdom Metazoa; phylum Chordata; class Lepidosauria; order Squamata; family Lacertidae; genus Podarcis; species Podarcis vaucheri. Next base: position 122,569,410 of record NC_138761.1, read on the forward strand.
TGAGGTTCCATATCATATTCAGAACCCAGCACATCAGCCACATTATTCTAAGTATGTTATGTATGTATGTATGTATGTATGTATGTATGTATGTATGTATGTATTAAAAAAATTGCTCAGTCTTGGTAGAGTGAAACTGTCACACTTCCAGAAGAATATACTAAATTAATGAGATAAAGAGAGAGAAAATGAAAGCCCAATTAAAAAACCAATTCAACCAATGGGACTTCAAATTCATGTGCTTGCTTTGGATCAGAATGACAGATTCTCAGAGGAAGGTTTGCATTTATAGCAGACTTGTTCATCTTTCATAGTTCCCCCCCCCAATCTTCTCATGGTCTTCTCTTCCTCCTCATAACCTACAGCCCATTCCTTTACGCATGGCACATCAGCTAGCAAATGTTGTCCCAGCGGGATTCCCAAAGTATCAGTTGGATAAAATACAAATCTCTTTTCTGTTACTGTTTAAACAACAGATTAAATAAAATGGAAGATAGCGAGGCCACTTGGGCCCATGGTATATTTTTAAATCAAGGTGGATACATTTGGGGGTTTCTCGCAGGCTTAGCACCCACTAGTTTGGCCACCTCTGCTCACTCCTCCCAGCATGGAATGTACAGTGGAATCCTATACAGATCTTCTCAGAAATAAGCCCCAGGTAAGTCTGTGTAGGATTGTATCCACAGTGGCATAAATAAACAAAAAACCCCACTGATGTCTAACAACATGACACAGGGGAGAGAGAAAGATATCAATGAACTCAGAAACGCATTTCTCATTTATTTCTCAATAGCAAGTCTTTTCTGGAAATGTCTGATAACATTTTTGATATGGGATAATATTCCATCTTTCTAATGTTTTCTCTTTTTTTCTTTTTAAAAAACAGTCAGGGATATAAGATAAATTTGATCCTGTCACTTTTATCCACAAATCTCCCTCCCGTCCTGAGTAAATGTACAATGCTAGCTTTCTGGCTTATAATTTCTACAAACACAGCCATCTGTTTTCAAAGGATTAAGTCCATTTCTTAGGCTGGAGGCCTGTTGTTAAAGCAGCATGATATATATGGCATAATAGATTCAAAGGAGTTGCCAATATAATGTCAGCAAGCCTCTCCCATGTTTCAGCCTACCCCTATTGACAAGAGGTTCAAGGCATCTTTGTACTTTTTGAGAATATTGTACTTTTTGAGAATACCAAGGAAAAACCATCTTCCGCAGAAACTGCTGCTTGCCTTCTATCACTGTGCCATTGAGAGCGTGCTCACTTATGGCTTATGTGTGTGGTATGGAAGCTGTACTACCCAGGACAGGATGGGGTTGTGCAGGGTTGTTAAGGCAGCAGAGAGCATTGTTGGCTGCCCACTCTCCACCTTAGAGCAGATTTATGCCACAAGGTGCCATAGGAAGGCACTGGACATAGTAAAAGATCCATCGCATCCTGGTCACTGTCTCTTTGAGCTCTTGCCGTCGGGACGGAGATACAGGACGATGAAGACAAGAACGAGCCGTCTTAAGAACAGCTTCTTCTCCAGAGCGATCTCGGCCCTGAATGGGAAGCCCGGACTTTGAAAGTCATCTAATCTCCCTTGCTGTATTATACTGTATTGTTTAATTAGTGTTTTTATGGAGCAGTCAAGTAATTTCGTTGTCCCCGAAGGGGGCAATGACAATAAAGATATTATTATTATTATTATTATTATTATTATTATTATTATTATCTGTTTCCCAAGTCACGGGGGGCTGGACAAGATGACCCTCGTGGTCCATTCCAACTCTACAGTTCTATGATTCTATGAGAAACATGGTTGCCAAAGTTAAAGATCCATAAGAAGTTGTGAGGATGTGTGTGTTTGTGTGTGTGTGTGTGTGTGTGTGTGTGTGTGTGTAAGGGTTCCTCCCAGACCCCTCTTAATCAGCATAGGTACACAGAGTAACTGTGGGCACACAGAAAAGAGCAAAACCAATCATACCCTCTACATAGCTACAAGCACGGAAGGATCTCCTTTGCATTCAGAAGGTCCCAGCTTGAATCAATGCATCTCCAGGTAGAGTTTGGAGGTGTGAAACCCTGAAGAGCCACTGCCAATGGTCTGACTCGGTTTAAGACAACTTCCTGCGTTCCTAAGCAACCACGGCCATGAAGAACATGAGAACATGGCCTTTTCCCATTTAGGAGCAGCAGACATCTCTGCAAAGACTCGCTTGTTCATCTAGACAACAGCAGGAAGAGCTGGGTATGGCTGAGTAGAACTGAGGGTGAAAGTGGAATGAGGGGACAGAGGCAGGAAGCCTGTAGGAAATAGGAGCCAATGGAAGCGGGGAGGACTAGGAATGTGGGAAGGGTCTAGGAAAGGAGATGGAAGCAATGGGTCTAAAAGATGAGGACTGTGAAATTGGGCCAAGAGAATGGAAGATGAAGCAAATGTAGACAAGGACATTCATTGCACCTGGCAGTCATTGTCAGCATCACTCTTGTGCCAGTGCCACCAACTGGACTCACACACTTCAGCCCCGACTGGGCTAGGTGAGACCACCTTCTGCACAGGAACAGGTCAAAGTGCTGTGGACTCACAGCTTAGAGTTGTGAGCACCAGATTCACTCCAACAAGAAGACAGTCGTCGCACAGCAGAGTATAGCAGAGTATAGCAGAGCATAAACGACTCGGAGAGCAGCTCTGTAGAATAACTACTTTTATTCTATCTACAACTATCATACAAACTATATACAGAGCTAGATGGAGAAGCTGAACTGCACTGAGTGTCTGCAGCTGCTCTTAGCAGCAACCTTATCTATACAGAGATAACACTCTCTCTCTCTAACACTCAGTCTCTCTCTCTTTGATGTGAGGCTGGAGCGGAATAAGTAGTGAGCAGAAACCGCCCCCTCCTCTCTGGAGAATCAGCAGAGAACATCAGCAGATTCTTGGAATGGGAGGGGTGAAATCTCCTCAGTCATCTTCCTAAGATATAGCCATGATGGGGTGGCTGGGGGCTGTTTTTTTCTGCAAAGGTATGTGTAAGAGAAGAGACCTACTTCCACCCTTTTTGTATACTTTCCTCTTTTTCAACCATCCTCATTCAATAAATCTGCTGCTGCTTAGAATAGGGCTGGCTCCAGCTTTTGTGGGATTCCTTTAGAGTGTGGCCTCTGGAGGCCCCTTATCTTAATGGGCCTAGCAGCCAGCAGTACTTAGATCAGAACGTTCCTACAATTTCTTGAAACAATGTTACATCAGCAGCATTGTGGGAAATTTCAATGGCATCTTGACATCCAGCGCTGATCATAAGTCCAGGGAGCTATCAGTGGTGGGTTCATTTTGCAGCAACAATCACAAAATGCTCTTCCCTTCTTCCATTCCACTTCATCTATTTCTCTGCCATCACCCTCACTACCAAATGAAAACTTTTTCATTATTATGACCCTAGAGAGGAAAAATAATTCATTTTGAGCACCAGCATGTGACTGAATTGTCCACCAAAGAGACATTATTTGAAGCTCTGACTTTATCTGAGTAAGCTCATGGTACTTTAGAACACAGTACTTTGGTTTCAAAGCCAGTTTTCATTTTCAGGTAGTCAACAAGGAAGGGCAATACAGATCTTGTTTTTAACTTGGACAAACAGGCAACAGCAGGGAAGACAGATTCATTGCATACTCAGTGTTGATGTGGCATCAAACATTGTTGGCCCTGGAACCAAAACATGCTCACCTAAGACTCTTGGAGAGTATAAACACATTCCTGCCACCAGCTGGCAAAGTGAATCTGGAGGCAACCCTGCGAAAGGCCACAAGAATGTCTCTGATGAGGAAAAGGACCAAAGCTAAGGAATTAGATCTGAGAATGTCCTTAGTGGTTACAGACCCCAATTTGGTGATGATTAGCCAAAGCGGGTGACATATATTGTATAGCACACTGTCTGTCATTCAGACTGATAAAATTTCAGTCTGAGAAATTCAGTCTCTTGGAGTATTGTATAAGTTTTTTTACAGGCAAAAGAAATGGATGAGAGCAGAGCAAAAATTAAAGAGAAATGAAAGGCAGGTTGTGTATCTAATTAGTAATTAATTGCTTGTATTCCCTCTTGCCTTCCCTTAAAGGTAAAGGGACCCCTGACCATTAGGTCCAGTCGTGGCCAACTCTGGGGTTGCGGTGCTCATCTCGCTTTATTGGCCAAGGGAGCCGACGTACAGCTTCTGGGTGATGTGGCCAGCATGACTAAGCCGCTTCTGGCGAACCAGAGCAGCGCACGGAAACGCCGTTTACCTTCCCACCGGAGCGATACCTATTTATCTCCTTGCACTCTGACGTGCTTTCGAACTGCTAGGTTGGCAGGAGCAGGGACCGAGCAACGGGAGCTCACCCCGTCACGGGGATTCGAACCACCGACCTTCTGATTGGCAAGTCCTAGGCTTTGTGGTTTAACCCACAGTGCCACCCATGTCCCTTACACTTACACTTGTGCAAAACTTACACTTACACTTGTCGCCTTCCCTTACACTTGTGCAAAACAGTAGTGCTCCAAAGCACATTTTGATTTTACCAGGCAGCTTGACTGCACATACAGGCACCCTTGCAATAGCATGTGCAGATATTTGCAACCATAGCTACAGCATGGTGTAGAGAAATCTGTCCTGTTATGCAGTCTCAGAATCAGGTTAATAAGGCTGCATTTATATAGCTATCCTTGGAGTGGATCATAAGCACTTTCCAGTCCTTCTCATGCCACTATCACCCTGTTATGTGCTAAACAAGCTATTTCCACGCCACCATTAAACTCTGCCATGCAGTGGGATCACAACAGCATTGGCAAATGTTTGCATGCAAGCGCATCATATTGAATCCATTCTAATCTACACAAGTTGTGATACCGCATTATTTCATCAATCCCTGCACCTAGTCTTTTGAACATTTCTGTACATGTTACAGGTAGGTAGCCATGTTGGTCTGCAGCAGTTGAAACAAAATAAAAAAAATCCTTCCAGTAGCACCTTAGAGACCAACTAAGTTTGTTACTGGTATGAGCTTTTGTATGCATGCACACTTAAGAAGTGTGCATGCATTGGTATGAGCTTTCGTATGCATGCACACTTAAGAAGCGTGCATGCACACAAAAGCTCATACCAATAACAAACTTAGGTAAAGGTACCCCTGACCATTAGGTCCAGTTGTGGATGACTCTGGGGTTGCGCACTCATCTCGCTCTATAGGCTGAGGGAGCCAGTGTTTGTCCGCAGACAGCTTCCGGGTCATGTGGCCAGAGCAGCGCACGGAAGCACCGTTTACCTTCCTGCCAGAGTGGTACCTATTTATCTGCTTGCACTTTGACGTGCTTTCCAACTGCTAGGTTGGCAGGAAATAACAAACTTAGTTGGTCTCTAAGGTGCTACTGGAAGGAATTTTTAAATTTTATTTCTTAAGGTGAGGTGATGGTGGGGTGGACTCAGTTGATATCAGCGATTGCTTCTCATTCCGGGCTGATCAGTGCTGAAAAATCCACAAGAGTTGGGGAAATGGGTGCTACTCCTTTTGCCTATGGTGAGATGGCAGATCCCATCTTTTGCACTGTTCAGGAAGCCCAGTGGAGGAAGCACTTTTTCCACACAAGAAAACTCCAAGGTGGCTCCAAGGGACCTCCTCCACAGTTCATGGCTTGCAGGCGCCAAGTTGAGAAAGGAGTTTTATCAACAGAGGTAGGATAAGGTAAGATCCATAAGACCCATAAATGCATCAAGTGGGAGTAAAGTTGTAACAAGGTGGGAATTTGTATACTGACAAAGTTATGATTACCAGTCCCCCCCCCCCCATGAATCCGGGGACACTTTTTCTTTTATTTATTTCTCTTTTTTTGAAGCTGAGTAGCAACAGGGAGTCAGTAGTGGGGATGGTGAGGCAAAAGACCCTGGGCCCAAGCACACATGCGTATTGTATAAAGGTGCAAAGCCCTTCTTTCGCACCCTGTGAAACATTAATGCGCAGAGGTTTTTAAAAACTGGGCAACAATCCACCCGCCTGAGCCTCCCAAGCCTCCCCCTATCTGTCAAAACAAAGGGGGCAGGAGATCTGTACTGCCGGACGTCCCCGGTTCCCCTTGCACAGCTCCCAAAGCCAGCCAGAGCCAACTGCACTACCAGGCTGGTTCTGGGCTGCTGAGGCTGCCACTGTCATGTTTCCGGGGGACAGATTTGCAAATCCAGGGACTGTCCCCGGGAACGTCTGGTAACCCTAGACAAAGTGCAACTGGGCTGGATGTTTCTAGCCACTGCGGCAATCCGATTCGCACAAGGCAATTTATTTTTAATTTATTTTTTAACAAAAAGGCTAACTTTTATTTGTACATGTTTCTGGGCATATTGAATTTCTATATTATTTATTTTTGATCTTAACAGTTTCACAAATGAAATGCAGCCCTCCCAATTTCACAAGAGGCCCTCTGGTTTTAGCAGCCCTGAAGCTGCTTCCTCTCTGCCTTCACAGGTCGTGTGATAGCACAGCAAGACATCACCCTTCTGGTCGTTTTGCCCATGCCCGTGCCTGGTTTATTAGGGACAACAGTTTTAACACAGCCGCAAGCTTAATTTCTCTTGAGTGCTGCTAGCAAGTGGAGGGAGAATGGGGAGGGGAAACAGCTAAGCTAGGTTCCCGGTTCTCCCCAGACAATGCCCTGAAGCTTGAGGTACATGAATCAGGATTGTGCTCCGCAGGTGCTGAGTTGTGGAGTCTCCATGACTGGCACCAACAGAGCTCCGAGTTTCAATGAATAGGACTTTATGAGCAAGGCCTCCAGTGAGTGATGTAACAGTTATTCGGATGCCATACTGGAAATCATTCAAAAGTTATGGCCAGCTTCAGCACAAGAGTGAATAATGTGCACCCAAGGAGTGATAAAAATTCACCCATGGAGAGGAGGAAAATACACATACTCCAATTTTAGACGCATGGGTAATCAAAGATAGGGAAGCCCTCGCCATGATATGATCTGTTATCAGAAACCCCGAAGCAGCTGGATGATTTCTGAACTTTGACTCTCAGAATCCCATCTGGTTGCAGTGTGTAGGGGGGAAATATATTGAATTTGCTTCGTTCAGCCTCTGGACAGCTTTCCCCAGAACTCCCAGTTTAAACAGCGTGATTCGCATGTACATACTGAAAATAAGACTAAATATTTTTTTTTTTATAATAATTTTTATTACATTTTTTACAGAAATAACAGAACAGTCAAAGAATAAAAAGAGAAGATAAAAAGAAGGGAAATAAAAAAGAAAAGGAACACGACCACTTCAATGACTTATTTCAAATTTCCATTGGACTTCCCCCGTCCCCCGCACAATGCATTCTTAACAATAAATTTATCAGCAAATTATACCCTTATTTCGTGTATTTCTTTATATTTTCAATTGCAGTTTAGATTTAAATCTCTTGATCACCATATACTCTAAAAATATACCATAATATCGTTTTTACCCATTTAAATCTTGGTTCTTTCATAAATCTTATCAAATTTCATAAATATTAAAGTTTCGTTACTGGAGCTAAATTCCCATTCATACGACATCTTATGTTTCATATAACTTATAATACTTTTGCAAATAGTCTTTGAATTTTTTCCAGTCCTCCTCCATTGCTTCTTCTCCCAAGTCCCGGATCCTTGCAGTCATCTCGGCTAGTTCCATGTAGTTCATCAATTGCGAGTGCCAGTCCTCCAGTGTGGGCAAATCTTGGGTCTTCCAATACTTGGCGATAAGAATTCTTGCTGCAGTTGTAGCATACATAAAAAAGGTTCTATCCTTTTTAAACACCTTCTGGCCGACAATGCCCAGAAGGAAGGCCTCTGGTTTCTTGGGAAAGGTGTACTTAAACACCTTTTTTAACTCATTGTAGATCGTTTCCCAGAAGGCCTTCAATCTTGGGCAAGTCCACCAGAGGTGAAAGAATGTCCCCTCAGCTTCCTTACATTTCCAACATTTGTTATCGGACAAATGGTAAATCTTAGCTAACTTAACCGGGGTCATGTACCACCTGTATACCATCTTCATAATGAAAAATAAGACTAAATAAAGCACCAGCTTCAATTTCTGATAGTACAGTTCAAGCGAACTGCTGCAAAGTGTATCAAACCAAAGTGCGGCAAATGGCAACGTGGGAAAAGTGGGTTTCAAATGACCAGTGTTGCTTCCCGGAAGAACCATCTGCTCTTTTGTCTACTAGCAACTGAAGAATACAGAACAATTGCTTTAATGGACAGCTAGCTTGCAACAATTTTAGCTATTGATTAGCATAGCATTACATTAATTTTAAAGGCAAGAAGCATCTGTCCTTATTATTTGTTATTTGGGATTACAGCACTTATCAGCAATTGTATTAGTTCTTCTGCCTGGTTGCTGAGTCAAGTTAAATGATGATGTACTTCCTGTCTGTGATGTTTATCTCCAGCTCAGTTCAGCAAACTCAGCGGGTCACTTCCTGTTGCTTTGCCTTTCATGTCTGGCACCTTCTTTCAGACAAGTCAATACGTTTAAATTACAAGCATACTCAAATTTTTGTATTCTGCATCATTGCTAGGAACTTCTGTTCTGCATTTTACCATGATTCCCCATCCACACTCCTGCTCAAAAGTCGTATATGAAAAATCAGCTAGCAGAAGATGTATCTCTTGGAATGCGAGTATAAATGTTAATTTATATTCTAGATAGAGTCCCTAACTCACTGCTAGGAATGGAGGAGAAATTTGGTACAAGTCACATGAGAACCTACCTAATTTTTCACTTCTTGAAAAAATACTTGGACCCTTGACATTCATACCTCTCCAGATTTTGCAATCCAACCAAATAATGTGTACAAAGATGCATATATTAGGGGGAAATGTGCATTAAAATATATAAATGAAATTAACATACAAAAGACATATTACAGGGGAATTGCCTGGGAAAATGTGTATATTAAACAAGTGCATGCAAAAATGCATATATTTTTAGAAGAAATGCATATGAAATTACGGGTGAATTTAAATGAAACTTTTCCATAAAAAATGCAAATTTGCAAAATGCAAAATGTGGAGAACTGAATTTATTAGAAAAACGAGACAGAAAGAAACTGAAGCCGACCTATTTGTCTATACCCACTTTCTCTCTAACATGGCTGTCCTCAATGCTGCCTATCTAGGTACTATTCTCTGAAGAGTGGATGATTTACATGCCTGTGTGACTTTTGAAGAATTTTGGGAAGTGTAGTTTGATGAGGGTGCTGGGAATTTTCTACAAGAGTCCCCTTGTCCTCCCTAGAACTACAATTCCCAGATGGATAGGACTGTTCTACCACCAATTTGTGTGTCCCTCGCAAGTACATTTTACCCAGGCGGGTGAGTTACTAAGCGTTTGGCAAACCAGGACAAAATACAGTTGAAAGGTTCCCCCTTAAACCTTATATTGAAATGGACAAGGAGTTGGGTCCACACTTTCAATATCCTACAGTAGGTTATCCTAAAGTTGTGAGTGCTCAACTGTCCTCTGAGTCCTAATAAAATCAGCACTCCCCTTTTGCTTGGCAATGGAAAGCCCTGGGATTCTGAATGTCCTTCACAAGAAGTACAGTGGTACCTCTGGTTACATACTTAATTCGTTCCGGAGGTCCGTTCTTAAGCTGAAACTGTTCTTAACCTGAGACACCACTTTAGCTAATGGGGCCTCCCGCTGCTGCTTTATTTCTGTTCTCATCCTGAAGCAAAGTTCTTAACCTGAGGTACTATTTCTGTAACCTGAAGCGTATTTACCACTGTACTTTGGGACGTGGGTGGTGCTGCGGGTTAAACCACAGAGCCTAGGACTTGCCAATCAAAAGGTAGGCGGTTCGAATCCCTGCGACGGGGTGAGCTCCCGTTGCTTGGTCCCTGCTCCTGCCAACCTAGCAGTTCGAAAGCACGTCAAAGTGCAAGTAGATAAATAGGTACTGCTCTGGCAGAAAGGTAAACGGCGTTTCCATGCGCTGCTCTCGTTCACCAGAAGCAGCTTAGTCATGCTGGCCACATGACCCGGCAGCTGTACGCTGGTTCCCTCGGCCAGTAAAGCGAGATGAGTGCCGCAACCCCAGAGTCAGTCACGACTGGACCTAATGGCCAGGGGTCCCTTTACCTTTACCTTTACCACTGTACTTTAAAATCTCTTTTTGTGACCTTGAAAACACCTTTCCAATACCATCCTACTCTTTAGTAGTGCCACGTCAAAACCTGTCTCAAATTTCTGAAATGTTCTCTTCCCCCATGAAAGAGGCTTCTGTTTTCCTGCCTTATTTACAGGGCGCATTAGAATTTCTTTAGCATTTGTTGGGTACGGTGTTGAGCTCTCCTTACAGCCAGGGGCTGTGTAAGCCCTTTCCTTTTCTTTTCCCTTTCCTTTCCTTTCCTTTCCTTTCCTTTCCTTTCCTTTCCTTTCCTGCCTCTCCAGTGCTTTGCATTCTCCCTGCCTACCCATCCTTCCTGATCGGAAAACGCTCCATGGGAGGAGTGATCATGCCAGAGAGGTCATCTACCAAGTGCCTGATATAAGCGCCCTCACTCACTTTACTCTAAAAATATATTTCTGCACCAATTTCTGTAAAGGTAAAAGCAGCAGCAGCAGCAGCAGCAACAACAACAACAAACAGCTGTCAAGCAAGGCATTCTCCCTGCTTTCTTATACTTGCAGAAAAACCCAGCTAAGAATGTCGTGGCATTTTCAAGAAGTGCAGGTATGAAGTGAGGCTGTTCCCTGGAGATGAATGAATGTATACTCACACTTTGGCCACCTTGAAAATAAGGTAAGCACACACAAGCACACATGCAAAAGAAAAACAAAAAACCCTGCAAACCAAGCATGAGAATTTCATGGAAAATCCCTGTTCCCTTTGATGATTTTTAATGCAATTTCTTTTTTCATTAATTGATGGAGATGATCAGGGAGACATGCATGACTTTTTTTTTTAAAAAACTGTGTTTGCACTTGGAAGTCCAGTGAAGTATCCTTCAAGGCCACACACTAGTGTGATTTCAGAAGCTCTGTCTGATTAGCCTTGCTGGGCACCCATTCTTTGTACCTTTGGACTCCAGATAGCTCACTGTGGACTCAATGCTTTGAGGGTTCTATTTTTCCTGCACCCCTGTTTCTGATGGACTCTGCATGGAAAATCCTTGATTTGCCATGGAGACTCTTCGTTTTACTGTTTGCAGACAGAACATAAGGAAGGAAAAGTCTATTTCTTTCTGTACCCCACCTCTCTCCCTCTTGTCTGCTTTTCCATTTCTCCTGCAATTCCTCCTCCTTTCCCCTTCTCAGAAGTCAAGCAAATATCTTGCAGCTTCCATGGCTAGCAGCTGTCTCACAATCCATCCTCCTCTCCCATTCCTTCTCTGGGACAGCCTTCACAGTCAACAATTAAACTGCCATTCTCTTCTGTACTTTCTCAATAAAAAGGCCATTTCTGGAAAAGTACTCATCTCATCTCTGTTGCTCCCTTAAGTACCTTACCAGGGCACTCCACTACCTTGACTAAGCAGGTCAAAGTTGCCCATGCTGTGCTTTTGCATTGTTCAACAGACAAGCTGGTTTCTGAGCTAGTTCTACCAGACAGGCAACAGACTCTCCTCCAGCAGAATAGCTTCAGGGTCACAGTGGGAAATAGTTCAGGTGAGCCAAATTCCGCAAGCCATCCATGTTCCAGAAGGGTTTACATCCTGAACAGCAAGAAGTAGTTTTCAGATGTGTATAGAGAAGGGTGTCCTGCGCACATCTAGTAGCACCTGGGGGAGACAGAATAATTTAATTCATTTTGTCTTTAGCATATATATCCACACATATCGACCTGGATCTCTAAGACTATTCTTACTTCTTGACCTAAGGCTTTTCTGCACGTTACACCAAACATGGGTGCAAGCTGTCTCTACACATGTACAAGTATTTGTGTGAATGAGTGTACACTTGATTCAACTATTGTGTCCACAGGTGCAGGAACTGTTACGTGTGACTCTCTGCACAAGTGTATATCGCAATGACTTATAACTGGTAGCTCAGATGGTTAGAGCAGGGGCCAGCAAACTTTTTCAGCAGGGGGCCGGTCCACTGTCCCTCAGACCTTGTGAGGGACCAGACTATATTTTTTTTTGGGGGGGGGAATGAACAAATTCCTATGCCCCACAAATAACCCAGAGATGCATTTTAAATAAAAGCACACATTCTACTCATGTAAAAACTCACTGATTCCCGGACCGTCTGTGGGCTGGATTTAGAAGGTGATTGGGCCAGAGCTGGCCCCCGGGCCTTATGGGTTAGAGCATGGCGCTGATAACACCAAGGTCCTATCTGCTTATGGGATAGCTGCATATTCCTGCATAGCCGGGGAGTGGACCAGATAATCATCAGGGCCCCTTCCAACTCTGTGATTCTAGGATTCAATGATGCTCTGTACACAAATTGCACACTCACTGAATGTAATATGCGAAGACTCCTCTAGGATGAGGGCAAAGCCAAGAAAACTAGAGTAGACATCTAAATATTTCCAATCAGATTCTAGCTGACTTTAAAAAAAAGGAACAATTGGCTGCCCACAAACAACTCCCCCTCCGTATTTTTTAGAATGTGTCAGAAGAACAAAAAAAGCAGCATAGCATTCATTCACGTTCAATGTGGTGTTACATCAGTAAATTAAAGCAGAGCGTGCAATGCTATGCCAAGACCAGCAGTGAGGAACCTCCAGCACCATGAACCCAAAGTGTCCCACAAGGACATTTCCCCTAAGCCATACCAAACATAGAGGACTGAGGTCCCTGCCGAAAGCATAGTTTGCAGACCCCACCAATCACTTGACCGTCAGTACCTGCAACCCCCCTGGGTTTCTGCCTGCAGAATTTGATTTTAAACGCCCACACAATGGAAAATGATTCACCTGATGTCATGATGGTATCAGTGACTGACAGGTGAGGTGGGCAGCCCCATGCGCCTGTCAAACTGGCTCGCTGGGAGAACTTGGGATCCAGTCCACAGACTGATCCAGTTCCCCACCCCCAATCAAGACCTAAATCCTCCGTCTCCCTTTCCCAAAAATGTCAGCTGCAGCTTTTCAGAGGACTGAGAAAAGCAGCAAGAACTAGCCAATAATAAAAGCCTTCTACTTGCATCTTATACGGAAGCTTTCAGGAGGAAGGTTCAGCAATCTCATTAAAAGGATGCATTTTATGCTAGCTTTTTATGCTTGTTTCAGAGGAAAGAAATATAGATCTCCAAGTGCAGGTATTGGTATCACGATAAAGTAACTAATACCAATATAATACATTTATAGCAGATTTTGTATGTTTGTTATATTGCTTGTGTTGGCCTTTACTTTAGCCTCTATAAGAATATATAGTGCAAAAAAGATATTTAGCTGCTTTTAAATTGAGATGGCTGGATTTTCCCCAACTCCTGAAATAATTGTGAAAGTATGTGGTTCTCTCAGTGGAATTAGAACAGCCATATTTATTGAATTTTGGGGTGAGGTTTTTGTACAATACCTGGGATAGGACAAAAAAAAAGAATCAGTAAATTACCATATTGACGTATGGAGATATGAATCTCTCCCCAATATTAAGGCTGGGGATTAAAACAGGCATGAGTGTGTGTGTGTTTAGAAAAAGAATCTGAAAAGAATCTTCCCTTCCAGAGATACGTATAAAAACAGAACGACCGAAGACATGCCAAGTTGCCATGTGTGGTAACAACAACAGCAACCTTATGTAGTTTCATCACACTTGCATGTTGTTTAGTAATAAAGGTGTAAAATTATTATTTTTTCCATTTTGTTTTACACTGCTCACATCCAGTATGAGCTACAGACAGATATCTAGTCCTGTTAATATGAGACTGTGGGAATTGGTCTAAAATCAACCACTCCTAGTGGCGTGAAGGAATCTCAGTCTAGAATTTAGCAGACTGATATCATGTTTCTTTAGAGCAACCAGAAAGTACTGAGAAGCAGTGAGTATTCATTCTAATTTTATGGCATGAACTCTTTAAATTGTTTGTTCAAAGAAAATGAAAAAGCTTTCTTTAAAATTCCCAAGACGGCTCTGAGAAGATTAATTATCTCTTCTGTTCCACACAGTAGAGAGCGTCTATGAAAGCCAAATGTTGTACAGGGCATCTAATACGAATGAAGGTAACTAGTATCTAACTGGAGGAGACAGCAGCAAGGTTTTAACCCAAACTTCAAGCAAATAGTAGAAAATTAGCAAAGTGAAGTGAATATTTCTTTTAAACCAAAAAGGAAGTCTTTTGAAAGCAGCTTGATAGAAGCCTGGGGACACTTACGTGGGAATAAGGGCCACTGAACTCAACCGGATTCACTTCTGAATGAATGTAAAGAGTTGGGCTGCATGCTGAAAGAAGTTTACAGCAATACAGTGGTGCCTCGGTATTCAAACTTAGTCCGTTCCGGAAGTCCGTTCTTAAACAAAAACCGTTCTTAAACCAAGGCTCGCTTTCCCTAATGAGGCCTCCTGCCACTAGTGCCCTTCCACCGTTCAGATTCTGTTCTTAGACCGAGTTAAAGTTCTCAAACCAAGACACTATTTCCAGTTTTGCAGAGTTTGTAAACCAAATCGTTCTTAAACGGGACTGTTCTTAAACCGAGGTACCACTGTCATCTGAAATAGGACCATAGGAAAGTGCATTGAGCTACAGCCCTTCGCTTAAATCCTAGTGCACCGTTTTTCCTTTCAATATTTCTTTCAACCCTGAACATAGATCTCCCAAACCACAGAGCTGCAATTCCCATGTGTTTCTGCATTATTTATATCCCCCTGCGGTTTTGTCATTTTGTTGCCCTCCTTCGTTTGTCAGTTCTTCCAGACTTTCATAAAACTAAGATATGTTCAGGTGCTAGGTGTATTTTGTTCACCCACACCCTCAGAATTATAGCCTACGAACCTCTCTTTGAAAAGCTCTGCCAAAATGAAGCGTGCAGCATTTAACGCACTGGCCTAAATTCATATGGCAGAATCGACCATTTGCAGGAGAATTATCTCTCATGTGAGTCTCAGCTTTACAATCAGATCACAAGATCTACAGGTAACTTACTACAGATATTTTTCAACAGTGACAGGATCAGGGCTTTTTTCCCTTGCTGGAATTCTCTGGATTGGCACCTCTCAGGTGGGTGCCAATGCCATTCTAAGAGAATAAGGGAGGTGTTTATGGTGAGTTCCAGCACCTCTTTTTCTAGAAAAATAGCACTGGAAAGGATACTACAACCAGCCTAATGCTCAAGTGGTACTTGCTACTCTGGCAGACAACAAATCAATGAATAGCAAGGTCACCACTGGGGAAACCCAACCAGATGGGCAGGGTATAAGTAATAAAATAAATAATTACTACTACTACCACAGAGCCTAGGGCTTGCCGATCAGAAGGTGGGCGGTTCGAATCCCTGCGACGGAGTGAACTCCCGTTGCTCAGTCCCTGCTCCTGCCCACCTAGCAGTTTGAAAGCACGTCAAAGTGCAAGTAGATAAATAAGTACCACTCCGGCGGGAAGGTAAATGGCATTTCCATGCGCTGCTCTGGTTCACCAGAAGCGGCTTAGTCATGCTGGCCACATGACCTGGAAGCTGTATGCCAGCTCCCTCGGCCAATAAAGCAAGATGAGCGCCGCAACCCCAGAGTCATCCGCAACTGGACCTAATGATCAGGGGTCCCTTTACCTTTACCTTTACTACTACTACAGTGGTACCTCAGGTTACAGATGCTTCAGGTTACAGACGCTTCAGGTTACAGACTTCGCTAACCCAGAAATAGGACCTCGGGTTAAGAACTTTGCTTCAGTATGTGAACAGAAATCCTGTGCCGGCAGCACGGCGGCAGTGGGAGGCCCCATTAGCTAAAGTGGTACCTCAGGTTAAGAACAGTTTGGGGTTAAGAACGGACCTCTAGAATGAATTCAGTTCTTAACCCGAGGTACCACTGTACTACTAAAATCTTGGACATTAAAGGCTCAGCTGATCAAGATTTTTTCCTTAGATATACAAGTACACCTCACCCTTTACAAACCAGATACTCTTGTACAGGACAGGTACAGGTGTTCTACCTACTGCCAGGGCAACCATGGGTAGAATGGCACCACTTCGGCCTCCCCTCTCTAGATGAAAAAGGGGCAACATCATTGTATTTCCCTTTGTGGTGTGTCATTTTTGTAATTCCTCCTTGGTGCTAAAGTACATATTGCAGTACAGATGTGCTCCAGAGGAATGTTTTGCTTCCACTCCATTTTGAAGTCCGATGAGTTTGAAAACTAAGGAACAGATAGCTATGAAGCCACCAGTGAAGAGCTATCTGAAGAATCAGTGATTCTGTATGAAAGCTGAGCTGAGCTAACGATGTGTGTGATCAAGATATTTTAACATACACATTTGCACTGGGAAACTGGAAAATACAAAACTCTTCTTGAACTTGCTTACACATGACAACATACTCCAAAAATGAGTTATCTGATGGCCATACAGACATCTGTCAAAAAAAGCTAGTGGTGGAACTAAAGTTCAGCAGTTGAACATCTGGCTTGTGCAGCTGTTAAGATCGCCCATCTGGACAAAGATGTCAGTTCCTATTCTGGATTGCTTTCTAGAAGAGGACAAAGTGAAGTATTCTACTTGGTACCTCTTACAAAACAATACTGCCCAAATGGCCAATGTCGTTGCATATGCTGGCACTATAATGCTTGTCAATCCAAGCCAGCAATTATCAACATTTTCCAAAGACACTAGCATATTACCAATGACATCCGTTAGAAAAAGTGAGTTCATCTGAACTGACATTGATGAAAAGGTCATACCTTCATCTATCTATCATCTATCCATACATATAATAGTGGACAGAGAAGAGGAAAGTTGAAATGAAAGGGTAAAGGAGGCTCCCCACTTACCAGTTCACATTCCTTTGAAATTTTTATTTAAAATTATTTTTTGAGTTTCCAATAAAACAGAACAATTATTGCATTTTCCATGACCTATGCTGAGTAAATGGAACTGTAATAGAAAGTCTGGGGTTTTGTGAAAGTGTTGTTTACAATCTGATACTCCAGGGAAATTTAAGACGTAAAAACACTGGGCCTTGATTATCATTCAACTTTCCTACATACAAGCAAGCTACTTTTATTTATTTACTGATTTTTTATGGTCATCCCAGAACTTATGTTTTCTGGGCAGCTCATAAAACAAATGCAACAGTTAGAAAACAGTATAAACTTTTTTCTTTCTTTTTTACCTATTAAAAACTAAAAGCACAATCAAAGCACACTTGTTATTAAATAGATGCAAGCAATGAGATCCAAGATTGTTGTTATTGTTACACTGAAATATATTTATTCAGAGAGCACCCTGCAGATTCAGTGGTGAAACAGAAATCCTAATATTAGACATAAAACATAAAATATATAAATGCCAAAAAGTCACGGGTAGCAGGGGGAGGGACTACACAAGATGTAGCCATCATTACTTGCATTACTGCATAATGTTACAAATTTTATCTAATCAGCAGACATTTTCAGTTGTGGAAAATTTAGCAAGCATAACAATGTGGTGACAATTTAGTCTTTTCTTACCTTCCTTTAAAACAAAAAACAAAACAAAAACAAAAAAAGAGTCTTCTGTTTGGTCTAGATTCAGGTCAAGACATTTCACTAATCTGCTATTCATTAAAAAGATATTTTTATACCCAGTCTGTAATATTATCTTCTTCAGTGATTGTGATGGCTCCCAACAGAGTTCCAGACTTGAAAATGAAGTCTGGGGAGCTGAAATGCAATTACGATACTTTAAATAATTCCACAAAAAGTAGAACCGATGTTAAATAATTTACTGTCTTTGATCTTGCCACGGATCTGCCGAAATCTTCCGCATCGTCGCTCATTCCTCACAGGCTAAGGAAATAGGAAGTTCTGAGAGGCAGGTTGTAGGTCATTCATTCATATTGAAAACCCAGATGGGTCTTGTTCACAGGTTTTGTCAATGGTGTTTTCTGGGCATAGGAGCCGACTCCTAGGGGCAAAGGTCCCTTCAGCCCCCCTCCCAATATAATATCTGAGGGGGCTGCCCCCCAGTTGATGGGCTATTCAAATGGTGTGTGTCTTGTAGTGTCTTGTGGTTAATTATGCAATATTTTATTGAAACCAGGGACCTTCTGCACACAAAGCATATTCACCGCCACTGAGCTACAGCCCTTCAGTATCCTGCGTACTTTTTAGCAATGAAAGGAGCTTCAAACTTTCAACTGTATCTGAATAGCTTGATGCCACGAGTCACTGTAGCAGCAAAGTTACAGGTAGGTAGCCGTGTTGGTCTGCCGTAGTCGAAGCAAAACAAAAAAAATCCTTCAAGTAGCACCTTAGAGACCAAATAAGTTTGTTATTGGTATGAGCTTTCGTGTGCATGCATACTTTGTCAGATACACCTGACGCGGGTGGCGCTGTGGGTTAAATCACAGAGCCTAGGACTTGCCGATCAGAAGGTTGGCGGTTCGAATCCCCGCGATGGGGTGAGCTCCCGTTGCTCGGTCCCAGCTCCTGCCAACCTAGCAGTTCGAAAGCACGTCAAAGTGCAAGTAGATAAATAGGTACCGCTCTGGCGGGAAGGTAAACGGTGTTTCCGTGCACTGCTCTGGTTCGCCAGAAGCGGCTTAGTCATGCTGGCCACATGACCTGGAAGCTGTACGCCGGCTCCCTCGGCCAATAAAGCGAGATGAGCGCCGCAACCTCAGAGTCGGTCGTGACTGGACCTAATGGCCAGGGGTCCCTTTACCTTTAAGGTGCTACTGGAAGGAATTTTTTTGTTATGTAGCAGCAAAGGAAGACTCAAATAGGGGAGAACCGTATCCCCTCCAACTTCTTCTAACCTAAATCTGGGGCACCCCCCCCATGCCGCTACGCCTCGCCTGCTCAGGCCTGCCATCGCTGCCACCGAATTCTGCACCTGCTCCAGTTTCCCAACTGTCTTCACAGCAGCCCCTTGTGTAACAGGCTGCAGTAACCTAAAGATGCCTAGGCAGGGGATGACTTGGAACTCTATGCATGCACCCTAATTTCCATGATGGAATAAAAATTGGATATAAATGTATTAAATATAAACATGTAAATGGAATGTATGTGCAACATTCTTACGACTTACAGGTGATTGTTCGACTCACTGCCTTTCTCTCCTTTATAAGAACCTTAATACAGTTTTGCATTCAGGCCTTTGCAGATAGAAAGAACTTCAAAGCACTCGTGGAATACAGATCACCAGCTTTATGCAAGAAATCCTAGAGTCAGCACAACATCCCTTGACGCCATGCCTTACAAGAGAATAAATATTTGAATATAAAGATTTACAACTGGGCCAGTGAAACTCTTTGGCTTCCCATGCTTTGCCTTGCCTCCTGGTTTCAGCAGCTGCTTACAAATGCAATGATATATAGCCATATATAAGCTACTGAGACCAGACCAGGCAAGTCCAAATACTTTAACTCATCACCTAAATACTATGTCATGACTACATTAAAATCTCTCCAGAGAGATATAGATAGCAACTCTCGTCACTGGGCGGTTGAGCTCCTTGCTAATTCCAGTCTGTCACTTCCCTCCTTTCCTCTTGATTTACTAATCCAATCCAATCCTGGCAAACTGACGGGAAGGGAGGACATGAAGGTCCACATTGCTCAGAAGCCTGCAAATACCCAGTGCTCACCACCATCTCAGGTATTTTGGATGTGCTCAGCCGATTCTGAGTCAAAACACATTCAGCCGAGGTCACAGAGCCTACTGAGAACATCCTCTGTGCTCAGCCCCCCAGACGCAACTGCTGACAAGGTCTGCTTCTTTATTTCAGTCCTTAGAAGTTTTGGGACTGTTAAGTTGTGGGTGAACATGGCAGACGACACAGAGATTCTTCAAACAGCTCTTGTTTATTCACAGGCCAGAACAGAACTGAACTGAAGGGCTCAGCCAGCCTGCTTATATAGAGCTCCACTAGAATGCAACAGTAACCATTTTCTGTAACTATCCAATTACTGAACATCACTTTCGATCCCTTATTTGCATATGTGGACCTGAACTATCTACAGTATCCCCCTGCTGGCCCAGGGTGAGAACTTCAGTACATAACAGGGACCAACTATGGAATTCAGCCGGTAGGTTGCAATCGTAATCCCACTTACATGGCAGCAAACCAGTCAAGTCAATAGGACTTGCACCTGTGTAGCTATGGACTGGTGTGGGAAAGGAGATTTAGAAACATGGCTTTCCTCTGCAAGCTCAGATTCTTCTATGGGGAAGTCTAAGAGCTTCGCAGCTGTTTGAATTGCCATTTGTGCAGTCCAGCACCAAGCTTGATGCTTTCCCTCTGTAAATTCATGTTTATCCAGTTCAGGGATAATCCAATAGACTGGAGAAAATTGGGCTCCAAAATGCAAGTTGCAGACGATTTGTTTCCATGTTTTGGTGTGGATAGATCAATTGTCACTTTCTCCTTCCCATTCTATCTCATGCTTTCATTTCTTTTGTGGCTGAGCTTGCAACTATTTCCGGGGTGTTCCTAAACAAATGGTTTTTTAATTTCTTTTTAGTTTTGATCCTTCAGATTTTCACAAACCCAGAAAACTGGGCAAGCAACACCATCTACATTTCTACACTAAATATATTGAGCAGCAACCTGAAAAGTGTGTGAGAATTTACAATGGCTTTCATGTTCTTTTCCAGTGGTAGAAAATCTGGATGCCTCAGATTTGCACAAAAGTGGGAAACTGCACAAGCAAATTTACAATTGCCCAACTGTATGCTTAACCCCCCCCCCCAATAAAGGGTGCATGTGCAGTTAACTGCACTCATGCACTGTCAGTGCTTGACTGGCACAAGGGAATCAACAAATTATAAGGCGGGGGCAAGGCAAAGGAAACTCCAGCATTTTGTTTTGAAAAACAGTCATCTGAATACCTCTGGAAACAACAAGTACAATGGTACCTCGGGTTAAGAACTTAATTCGTTCTGGAGGTCCGTTCTTAACCTGAAACTGTTCTTAACCTGAAGCACCACTTTAGCTAATGGGGCCTCCTGCTGCCGCCGGAGCACGATTTCTGTTCTCATCCTGAAGCAAAGTTCTTAACCCGAGGTCCTATTTCTGGGTTAGCGGAGTCTGTAACCTGAAGCATCTGTAACTTGAGGTACCACTGTAAAGCATGAAAATGGTGGACTTTACCTGCAACATGTCCTCAGCATTGTGTGTTCAAAGCTATACTGACTCTCTATACAGAGGTTCCACTTAGACATTCCTGTATTAATATTCAACTACCTACAGTCAGAGGATGAGAAACAGAAGTAAGAGCTGTTTGACAGTAAGAGCTGTTTGACAGTGGAATTTGCTGCCAAGGAGTGTGGTGGAGTCTCCTTCTTTGGGGGTCTTTAAGCAGAGGCTTGACAACCATATGTCAGGAGTGCTCTGATGGTGTTTCCTGCTTGGCAGGGGGTTGGACTCGATGGCCCTTGTGGTCTCTTCCAATTCTATGATTCTATGATTCTTCTGTAGCATGGTGTGTGTGTGTGTCAGAGAGGGGGGGAATTTATGCTCACAATCACTAGTGTGGGTGTGGAAAATGTTGAATTTAGGGTAATCTGCATAAGTAAAAAATCAGTTTGCACCAGAGACCTTTCTAATGCTCTAGAGAGTGCCTAATTTGGCATGTTTATTTTACTTGCATTTAATAAACAAAGCTAAAAACACTGAAACTCTCAAACTTGCCTAATATTGTGTTTGCAGTTGGCACCCATTGTTACTAATGAACTCACCAAGTGGAAACATTTCCACCCCTCATCACTGCCTTCATGTGCATGAGGTTAAAAATGTGTTGGGGGGAGAAATGCAAACATCTAACTATGAGAGACAAGCAAAGCACCTATGTGCATGCATTTCAGCTGAGGGATACACACGCGCATTTGTGTAGCAGAGAATGTGAATACATTTATGTTTGGACATGCATTAAGGCTTGGGATATTCACTTGGAAAAGCGATTGAAGAAGCGTGAGTGACTCCTGCTTCTGTAGCCAGCAGCATGAAGGGAATAATAAAAAAAAATGCACGTATATTGCACAACAAGATGTGGAGCTGTTCACAAACAGCAGTGGAGCCTGTCTTCGTGGCACCCAGGTGAGCAGGGGCAGGCGCGCTGGGGGGCAGGTTGTGGAGAGTGAGCTGGGAAGGATAGGGCAGTCTGATTTGAAGGGCGCATGCCTGTTGTGTCTTCATCATGCCACCCTGCCAATGCCTCCCTGGAAATATGCCCCTGGGGCCAATGTCCTGCTTGTGTCAGTGCAAACGCTCACCCATAAGATCAGACTAGACTAGACCCCTGCTTTCTATAGGGCTCTCCTCTGTGATGTAGACAGGTTTGGAAATCAGGGTATGTGATCCATACAGTTTCTTCCATTATCATCAAACATCTCTCATTAAGTGTAGGCAAGGGTTTTAGGAGTGTGTGGGCAGCGAAAGAACACCACGTTCCTTAGATTCCCCATTGTGATGTTTTACTTACATGTATTCAAGCTGATTCTCTTTCTGAAATATCAGCAAACTGGGCCATATCTGAGCAAACTGAGAGGGATGACAACGATGAGAAGGGGGCTGATCAGTCATTTTACAGCAAAGAAGAAAACGTGGCAAGGAGCAGCCAGGTTGTGAAGAAAGGCGGAAGTGTTTCTGTATGGAGCTGATAGCATCAGCTGCCTCTCCCATACGTTTGATCCAGACTCTGACCCAGCAGGGAGGCACAGGTTAATTCACAAGTTGCAAGCCCATCTGACCCAAGGGATTGTTTTATTGCCCCATGTGATCAACAGGTCTCGCTTCCAAGAGGTTCACTTTCAGAATGCATGTGCAAGGACAGCACATGCCGTCCTAAATACTACATGACTTCTCATCGTTGCCAAAGATGACTGGTATGCAGGCAATGTGCACGGCCAGCCATAAGAAGGATCTGCAAGGAGATACAAACATCCCCCGGCACAACGAGTCGGGTGTGTGATAGGCCAGGCCAGGGTTTTTTAATCTAAAGCAACTCAGCTATTTTAATGGCAAATGTCAAATTACAATCATGACAAGTTACTGTTAAATACACACAGTCCCCTCCCCACGCAACATGTCTGCATATTACACCAGATCTGGCTTTTTACCAGTTCTTACATCCAAGAGCCACAGATATAAGGAATCATTGCTTAAACATCTCCCTATCTTGCTGCTTTTTTGTCCCCCACCCCCACTTAGACACTTATCTGCATATATTTGAACAATTTCCCCTGATTACACAACATCTGCACTTTTATATTCATTCCCCTGACATCTGGAGAGCTATAAATTCAAACCCTCTGCTTTTTCCATGAAGTGTTTATGATAGCCCAGGTCAATTTTGTCAGGTATAAACACAGCGATGGGGCAGAAGCCAAGGTACCCTCCCGCTGAGATGTCATTAGCAACCAAGGAGGACATCAAAATGCTCAGGGCATCCTGGGAGAAGCCTGGATATTGCCCTTTCAGTCTTCAGAAGTCACTTGACAACATGGGTCTGGCATACCCTCCAAGTGTCCCTCTTTTCCAGAGGCAGTCCTGGAATTGTAAAAGCCATCCTGGCTTCTGATTAGATCCTGGAATGTCCCTATTTCACCCACCAGCGCTGCAACTGATAAGCTCCAGAAGGAGGATGAACTGGCGCCTGTCCTGAGAGGCAGCAGTGCCTGCGAGGGAGCATCTCCTTGCCTCTCCATGGCTGCCCTGCTGGCCTCCTCCCTTGGGCAGATTGTGGCGGCTGCTGGAGAGTGGGCAAGGAGGAGATTCATGCACAGGGCAGAGCTGCCCTGGGTGGGAAGAAAGGGGCAGTGGAGCAGAGGGCAAGGAATCTTGATATTATTTTTTTACCAAAAAAATGCTTTGTGCATGGACATCAAATTTTCTATCATCTACACCTAACTTTTCTGAAATATATTTATTGGTGTGTGTTTACTGGTTTCTGTAAATTTACCAAATAATAAAATAAAATCAGGATTAAGGAGTTTTTTCAGCTTGTGTGCTGTGTCCCATTGGTGAAATGATTGTCACTTGCCCTTCTTCTGATGCTCTACGGGGTGGGGGGACAAAAAAGGGGGGTTCAAGGGTCAGTTGGGGGGGACGTGTGAAATGTCCCTATTTTCATCTGGAGGGTCTGGCCTTCCCACTGGAAGCCTTAGAGTAGGAGTGGGGAAACAGTGCTATGGCAGCAGGGCTGTCTTAAGCACATGCAGCACCAGGGTGCAAAGATCTGCCCGGGGCACCCTCCTGGTTGCCCCGTCCCAGGCGTGCAGGAGGGCAGAGCCAGCCAGCCACCTCAGTGTCTTGCTGGCTCAGTTGCCCCCGAACCCATGGCGCAGAGCCTGCCATGGCGCTCCGAACGATGGGCAGGCTCTTCCCCGGACTCAGCTCTTGGGCACCGGACTCTCAACCTGGCACCCCTGGGAGCCCGGCACCTGGGTGCCCCGCACCCCTAGTGCCTATGGGTAAGACGGCCCTGTATGCCAGTCCAAGACACTCTGCTGCCTGGTGCCAAGGACAATACACTCCCCCTCTCCCTTCCCCACACCACACACAGAAGCTGACTGGTCTGGCAGCTGAAGCTTACTTCAATGCTGGCAACATGTTAGTATCCTGCACTGCACCTGAAGCAAGCAGGCTGGTTTAAGGGACTCTATACAGAGGTTGTGTGGCCTCTACTACTTTGCTTCCATTTGGAGTCGAAGAGCTTGGGAGATCAGAGGGAAGCACTGGCGGGGGGGGCAGTTTGCCACTGGTGCCCTTCATCATTATTTATTATTTTTAAGGACTTGTAACCAGATCACATTATAAAATATCAGAGCTGTGCACAAACATACAAAACACACACACACACACAGTAAGAATAAGATATAAAATAATAGCAGTACAACATCAAAAGATGGTGAGCCAGACAATGATTAAATATATCAGCCAGAAAAGGCTTGGGTAAATAAAAAGGTTGTTAAGCATATGTCTGAAAGTGTAGAAAGCTGGAGCCTGCTTTATTCCATTTGATAATACATTCCACATTAAATGGGCCACCACCTTGAGAGCCCTACAACTGGTGGATGCGTGGTGAAAAATAGGAGCCCTGGTCCTAAGTCTTTTAGAGCTTTGTAAACAAGTCAGGATGAATGCTCATTGTCCTATAACCTCCCTGCAAGCAAATCAAAACGAATTCCCAATGAATAGGTCATCTAGAGGAGCCCTGGGAAAACTCAAAATTACTAAGCAAAATCTAAACCGAGTCAAGCAGAGTTCACTCAACTAGATTTCCTTGTGATTTTTAGAACAATGGAAGAGCCGTTTTTCTCCCATTCACTTGAGCCCCATGCAGAGGTTCTGGTTTACAAATTGCATCACCTTGTTTACACTAAAAAGAAAAAGGGCGAGTCAGAGTAAAATGTACCTAATCACTCACAAGGGGTGGGGATTCATATGAGCTGGGGAAAGATGCTCGCTCTCTAGGAAGTAAATCATCACGCATGTTAAGACATATCGTATTCAGAGCTACCCAAATGACTGGGCAGTTCAATGTGCTTCTTGCGCTAACAGAGAGCAGACCAGAGTTGACCTGAATACAAAAAATAGTACAACTACGTTTCAGCAGGAACCGAGTTATGGGCATCACAAACCTGTTTGGTGGTATCTTCTCCCACTCTGAACCATGGAAGAAAAGATTCCACCAAACAGCTGTTTTGTGATGTTCATTTTCTTGGGTTTTTTTAGGAACAGATTTAATTTACCTTTTAGACGGTAAAGTGTTAAACTGGGTGTTGGAAGAATACTTCCAATATGATGTGCGCTCGTGAGAAGTTAGAAAGCTAAAACATACAGTTTACACAAGGGCGTGGGCCCAGATGACAGAGAAAATGCATATATTTCCTGCATGGTGAAACAGGATGAGGTCACTTGGAGAAGGGTTGGGGCACTAAGAGTTTATGTCGCTCTCAGCACTAAAATCTATCTTTGCCAAGACACGTACAGCTTTTCCCATTCTTTACCTTCACAACTGTAGCATGGCAAATGATTTATTTTGCTTTAATGTGCATTATATTTTTTATGTGGTGGAGACAGACAGAGACTATGTCACTTTACCCATCCTTGGCCTCCACATATTCACTGGCTGTTTGTGCAGAGACGTGAACATGTACATATGCATAAGTTCTCTTTATAAAGTCCACACCCTGATATCCACTGGTCTTGCTAGTGGTCCAGCATAAACCTAGGGCACATAACGAGGACTCTCCTCATGATCTCTTGCAACAGAGATATGGTAGACCTTCTTAGGTTCTTTGACAGACTCTGCTCCCCAGAGGCAGAAAACCTGGAAGACAAGCACCTAGTTTGTGAGGCTCCCGTCTCATGGTTTGAGCTCAGTTGGTAAAGCCTTTCCTCAGGGTAAGGAGGAGGCCTCCTGATGTTGAAGGATAACTGTCTCATTACAGGATGTGAATAAAGAATACTCAGGTGATTAGTATAATTTATCGGTACCTGTAAGACTTGTTTGATCTTTGATAACAGTTTGCTAACCACGGCACTGGAAGACAAAAGACACTGGAATTTGCCTGCTTAACTTGTTGAGTTCCAAATCTGCCAACAGGGGCTTTGCAAACGATATACACAGACTCTACCAAAAAATGACAGATTTCCATGATCAAAGTGTGGCTGAGTTCCCACCGAGGTGGTAAATCTGTACCCAGGCTGCCCCATGCTTCTGCACGTAATTTTTTTGCTTCCATGTAGAAAACAAGCATTGCAGGGAGCACTGAAAGGAGCTTAGCCTTTCCTTTGACACCTTATTTTCTATGTTCAGGGAACGTGAGCTCCCCTCACGCATGGTTAAGTGATGCAGTCATAGCAGATTTATAAAGGGCTTACATTCATTTTTAGTTATTGGGTAGAAACTTAACATGTGGACAGCAATAATGGTGGTGTGACACGGGTGGTGCTGTGGCTTAAACCACAGAGCCTAGGACTTGCCGATCAGAAGGTTGGCAGTTCAGATCCCCACAATGGGGTGAGGTCCCATTGCTCGACCCCTGCTCCTGCCAACCTAGCAGTTCGAAAGCACGTCAAAGTGCAAGTAGATAAATAGGTACCGCTCTGGTGGGAAGGTAAACGGCGTTTCCGTGTGCTGCTCTGGTTTGCCAGAAGCAGCTTAGTCATGCTGGCCACATGACCCGGCAGCTGTATGCCGGCTCCCTCGGCCAATAAAGCGAGATGAGCGCCGCAACCCCAGAGTCGGTCACGACTGGACCTAATGGTCAGGGGTCCCTTTACCTTAACCTTTTTATCTCTTCGGGTGAGAGGATGGACTGGCAGTCCTCCAGGTAGGGCATAGATGAATTTGCAGCTTGGGAGGAGTGATAGTTTGCAAACTAAAACTTACATTGGAAAGCTCTTTCCATTATTATTTTAATCACAACTACCAGATCCTTACTTTAACAAATCGTCAGTGTAATAGTCAACATGGCGGGCCCTCCTGCTGTAATTTTTTTTTTTAA
The DNA here is from genome assembly GCF_965113315.1 of Podarcis vaucheri. NCBI lineage: Eukaryota > Metazoa > Chordata > Lepidosauria > Squamata > Lacertidae > Podarcis > Podarcis vaucheri. The sequence goes on from NC_138761.1 coordinate 122,596,995, forward strand.
TGGTAATAACAAGGCAGACAGTCCATCTTCACTAGTGGTGCATACAGTGAGATGAAGTCATCCTCCTGACACCAGGGTCACTGCTACTTACCTGGACATGGCAGGGCCAGGGGGGCAGCAAGGCCAAAGCCATGTTATTGTACTGGGACCAACAGCACCAATCTGGTGCTCCCATCAGTGCAGCCACACAGCCCTGACCTTCCCACCACTTTGCCGCATCCCAGCTCCATCCAGGTGAGCAGCAGTGAGGGTGGTGTCAGAAGAGGAGCTCCACAGATCTGCCCCACTGCGCACACTACTAGAATTTGTCAGAACTGCCCGCAATAAAACAGCTGGGGTGCCAAACAATTTTGGGCTGCTCCATCTCAAGTCTCCATCTTGATGTCTAAAACCTGCTCCTAGCAGAAGTCCTTATGCTCCATTGGTGGGGTTGCAGGCCGAAGCTGCTTGAATAAGTGAGGAAGGACAATATGAGAAAAGTCAGGTGCACAAATGGAGGAAAAGAAGAGAACTTTAACCCCGATGGTGCACTCTTCCATTGTCTCCCAAGACAGATGGATTCTACCAAGACAGATGGATTCCCACCAATGTTCAAGTTAGAGGTGTATGAGGAGATGATAACAATGACCGCTCACCCTCCTCCCAACAGGTGGGTGGAGTTTGCGACACCAAGCGGGGCTTACCTGGCTGGGGGTCACCCACCTGCGTTAGGATGGCCATCGTCCCGCCTCCGGGCCTGGGAGCACAATGGATTGCCAGCTGGAGGCTAAGCCATGGCCAAGGGAAAAGAGGCCGACCCCTTCGGCCAAACCCCCTTCCCCAGACAACTCAGGAACAATTCTGGCTGGTGGGCCAGGTAGGAGGAAAAGGTGGTAATAATAATGATACCTCTGAAATGGGTGCTCTCCTCCTCCCTGAAAAAACCCTTGGGATCAATCAGGAAAAAGATAGTGGTGATTTTGATGACGTTGATGCCTCAGCACTGCCCCCTGCCCAAACCCTTAGAAACAATCAGGGAAAATGTGGTGGCGGTGGTGATTGATTTCAACTCTGCCCTTCCTCCCCCAAACAGCTTTGGAACAATCTCTGCTGCATGCGATGCAGCAGAAACAAGAAAGGGTCATCATATCCTCCCCTTAGCCTCATATTTGGTCAGGGTTCAGTCTGATTCTTTTCTTTCTGTATAAGAACAAGCATTAAAGAGGCCCCCTAGCCCACTCACAGGTCCTTTATAAGACCAGTGGTAACATTTAGCCCTGGAGAATATTAACCACTCTCAATTTTACCCGTGGACTGCCATCTGTCCAGATTTGTAATTTGCTCTGAACTAACTTTAAGATTTTTTTAAATTAATTGATTGCCTATTTTATGTTCTTATGTTCTATGTATACTGCGTTAGTTTTATGATGTTAGCCGCCCTGAGCCCGGCTCTGGCTAGGGAGGGCAGGATACAAATTATTATTATTATTATTATTATTATTATTATTATTATTATTATTATTATTATTATTATTATTATTATTATTATTATTATATTCCACTGCACTCCCTGTGAAGCAGATGCCTATTCCACATGCCATCAGGCAGTAAACACACACAGGAGCAATGGGACAATTCTTACATTTCTTTTTCCAACTTCCCTTGCATTTTCAAAAAGTTCCTCATGCAGCTGCCTGCCACATCACTGGCAGGCAGCAAAAAGAACAGCAGGTGATTCCCCTGCTTTCTGCCCAACGCTGTTTTTTTTAAGGAGCTGCCTGCCTACCTCTCCATGTGGCTGGCAGGCAGCAAAGCAAAAACAACAGAGCTAGCAAACAAGTGGATTAAGCACTGCTTCCCCCACCACTCCACACACATTTTCCAAAAGCTCCTCCACGTCCAGAGCAGCTGCTTGCTCCACAAGCCCAGTGGGCAACAAAGCAAAGAGGAGGCACTTCTTCTGCCGACCTTTTCATAAAGCCCCTTGATGAGCAATAAAGCTTCGTTCCTCCACTTTTCAACAAGCCCTTCCACAGGTAGCAAAGCAAATAGAAGGCTCCCCTCTCCTCTTCAAAAAGTCCTTCCATGGAAAGCGAAAGCAGAGGAGGTGGAATGGCCTTGACCCTTCCCTCACCCCGATCAGGCTCCATAAATCCGAAGGGGTAGAAACTACCCTGCCTCTTCTCCTGTCTCCAACTTTGTTCCACGGCAAATTTTCATTTCGCAGTAACAGTGGGGAGCACTGACAAGAGTAATGTGCAGGCCGTCTAACCTGAAAATAACCTCTAGATTTATCATCTCATTGTTTCAACTTACCTAATTGTAAACTTAGCTTTTGTTCACTTTTTAAAACTAGTCCAAATTGTTCAGTAAACATCTGCTTTTGAAACTGGGAAGCCCCTGTAGTGTGATAAAAAGAAAATCACCATAACTTGAAAAACAGTGCTTATAAGAAAGGTTCTAGACATAATTTTCTTCAATAAAAAGCATCAGAAATGTTGCCCTTGGAATCAGTACTTTATGTCACATCTTCTTAACTTTCAGGAAATGATTTTTGCCACAAGCTTTACATAAATAACAGCAGTGCATCTTAGTTAACGTTTAATATTTTTGTTATTATTATCGTACTAAAAATGCAAATTGGAAATAAGAAACATCACCATAAGGCACATGTACTAGAAGATAAAAACACATTCTCGTATCAAATAATACTATCAAACAGGCAAACCTGATACACAAGGTACCTATGTGGGTATCATCACCACCATACGAAAGATTTATACGATCTGAAGAGAAACCAGAGTATCTATCTATCTATCTATCTATCACCACCATCATAATCCCACTGGGAGCTTTTGTGCTTTAGAGTTAACAAATACACACACATTATCCCTCACTGGGAAACTTAAACATTTGTTGTTGTTGCTTAGTCGTTTAGTCATGTCCTACTCTTCGTGACCCCATGGACCAGAGCACGCCAGGCACTCCTGTCTTCCACTGCCTCCCGCAGTTTGGTCAAACTCATGCTGGTAGCTTCGAGAACACTATCCAACCATCTCGTCCTTTGTCGTCCCCTTCTCCTTGTGCCCTCCATCTTTCCCAACATCAGGGTCTTTTCCAGGGAGTCTTCTCTTCTCATGAGGTGGCCAAAGCATTGGCGAATCTTCAGGATCTGTCCTTCCAGTGAGCGCTCAGGGCTGATTTCCTTAAGAATGGATAGTTTTGATCTTCTTGCAGTCCATGGGACTCTCAAGAGTCTCCTCCAGCACCATAATTCAAAAGCATCAATTCTTCAGCGATCAGCCTTCTTTATGGTCCAGCTCTCACTTCCATACATTACTACTGGGAAAACCATAGCTTTAACTATATGGACCTTTGTTGGCAAAAACTTAAACATAGGTTCCAGATATCTCAGCATCACCGCCTGAAGACTGCTCCTTATACCTTTTCTCATGCATGACAGGAAGGAATTTGGCAGGTAACATATTTCTCATCATTGCAGCACATGTATGATGAAGTCATTTCCTGCCCTGAATGGACACATTAAAACACAAAAAACCTCCTACCTATGATTCCCAGTAACTAACATTCAGAGGCATACTGCCTCCAACAGTGAGAGTAGAGCATAGCCATAACGGCTAGCAGCCGCTGATAGTCTTATCCTCCATAAATTTGCCTAACGGCCTTTTAACGTCATCCACATTCATGGCCATCAAATTGGCCTGTGTATAATTTCTGCAATGGAACTACTTCTTTTTATGCAGCCCAGTGATCCATTATCTAGGCTTGTACAGCCTACTCCAGGGATGGAGAGCCACATCTGGGGCTGCACACTGTGGGAGGACATTTGTAGAACTGGATAGCTTGACTGCCATTGCTAATCCTCCTCTAAGGAATCATAGAATTGAAGAACCTCAGCTAAAGCATCCATGACAGATGGCCACCCAACTTCTGCTTAATAACCTCCAATAAGTCCATAACCTCCTGAGGGAGTCCGTTCCAGCTTTGAAGGAGCTCAGACCATCAGAAAGTTCTTCCTGATGCTTAGTCAGAATCTCCTTTCTCGTAACTTGAAGGCATTGGTTCAGGTCCTACTCTCTGGAGCAGTTCGAGTTCCTGATAAGTCTTCAAGGAACTCGAGAAGGACTGTCTGGCCAGAGTGGTGCAAGCTCTAGTTATCTCTCACTTGGACTATTGCAATGTGCTTTACGTGGGGCTACCTTTGAAGAATGCGGCAGCTAGACTGGTGACTGGGAGCGGCCGCCGAGACCACATAACACCGGTCCTGAATGACCTACATTGGCTCCCAGTATGTTTCCGAGCACAATTCAAAGTGTCGGTGCTGACCTTTAAAGCCCTAAACGGCCTCGGCCCAGTATAGTGTCTCCACCCCCATTGTTCTGCCCAGACACTGAGGTCCAGCACCAAGGGCCTTCTGGCGGTTCCCTCACTGCGAGAAGCAAAGCTACAGGGAACCAGGCAGAGGGCCTTCTCAGTAGTGGCACCCACCCTGTGGAACGCCCTCCCATCAAATGTCAAAGAGATAAACAACTTCTGCTGGTGTTGTGTTTAGGTTCTGTACCCACAAAGCTAGGGGTGGGTGAATCTGGCCATTCTGGTTTCTCTCAGTTTCTCATTTTTCCAACCCCCCCCCCGGAATCTTTTATCGGACTACCCCTACATATTTGGGGGAGGTGATGGCGCTCCTCCCCCCAACTCATCAGCATAACAATACCCCTACCAATGCCTAACCGCCAAAACCAAAGGAGTTGTAACGTTTTGCTACGAGGTAGGCGAAAAAACCAAGTGGCTTCCAAAATACAGCCAATTAGCCAAATGGAAAAACTCCTACCAGGCCCCTTGCGGTGACCAGCCAAAGCCCATAGCAAAGTCCGAGTGAAAACCTAAAGGGAGGGTGGGTGGGAAACCGCAGCTGTTGAGAAGAAAGAAAGGGGCGAGCCAGGGCTGCCCCGACCTTAAGTGCCCCCTAGTAAGCCCGGCCCTACTGCCATCCGATTGGCTGGCCGCTGTGGATGATGAATAAGAATGACCCTGGGAAATCCCTGAGTCCCGCGGAGCTGCAGCCAGCCCCGCGAGAACGTAGGTGGGGGCTTGAGCCCGCAACCCCCCCCTCCTTATGTCGGGAGTGGCTTTGTAATAATATACATAATATACAATTTCCCCTGATATAATGCATTTTTGTGTTATTTCACCAATACATGCATTTTAATGCATGTGTTACCCTAGTACATGCAATTTTTGTACACATTAGTTGGCTTAATTGGCTGCAAAACTGAACGGCTAAATTCAGAGGTGTGTGACTTTTTGGTTCACAAATTGTTTTGGAAAATACAAATTAGGAAGGTTTGCCTTTAAATGTGAACTGAATTAAACTTCTCCCCCAGCCAATACACACAGCCCAAAAATGTTAGGAGGGTGAGAATAGATGGCAGGGATAGACACCGTATTTTTCGTCCCATAGGACGCTCCGTCCCATAGGACGCACCTAGTTTTTTGGGGGGGAAATAAAGGGGAAAAAATTCCCTTTATTTCCCCCCCCAAAAGCAGGTCGGGGAAACCGAACCAGGTCGAGAAACAGCAGGATGGCGGACCTGCGCCTCCCTGCTGTCCCCCGAGCTTGTGGGGCTGGCCGATGTCTGCCCGGAGCAAGGGGCGCTCTGCATCAGGGCGCCCCCCCTGCGGGGCGGCAGGCTGCTACCCGCAGCGTGGGGAGCCCTGCGGGGAACTCCTGCAAGGCTCCCCACGCTGCGGATGTCTGCCGGGCGTGGGGGGCGCTCTGCTTCAGGGCGCCCCTCGCGCTGGGCGGCAGGCTGCTATCTGCAGCCTAGACATCCCTGTGGGACCTCCTGCAGGGCTGCCTAGGCTGCGGATGTGTTCCCGAAGTGCTGGGCACTCTGCTTTCAGGACGCCCGATGCTCCGGGAAGCAGGCTGCTATCCGCAGCCTAGACAGCCCTGCGGGACCTCCCACAGGGCTGCCTAGGCTGCGGATAGCTTCCTGAAGCGTGGAGAGCGAGAGGGGTCGGTGCGCACCGACCCCTCTCACTCTCCAAGCTTCAGCAAAAGCCTGCATTCGCCCCATAGGATGCACCCAGATTTCCCCTTCATTTTTGGAGGGGAAAAAGTGTGTCCTATAGGGCGAAAAATACGGTATTTGGGGGGAGATTGGGCAAAACTGCATTCTTCATACCTTACTATCTTCAACTAGTTTTATATATTCTTCTGGCTGAGCTGAAATTCAAGAGCAGTAGAGTGTAGGGCATGGGTAGGCAAACTAAGGCCCAGGGACCAGATCCGGCCCAATCGCCTTCTAAATCCAGCCTGCAGACAGTCCAGGAATCAGCGTGTTTTTACATGAGTAGAATGTGTCCTTTTATTTAAAATGCATCTCTGGGTTATTTGTAGGGCATAGGAATTCGTTCATTCTCCCCCCCCCCAAAAAAAAAAAAAATAGTGCGGCCCCCCATAAGGTCTGAGGGACAGTGGACTGGCTCCCTGCTGAAAAAGTTTGCTGACCCCTGGTGTAGGTCATAATAAACCACAGATCCACAAAGGAAGAGAATATAAGGAAATCTGCTCATTCCAACTCCCAGCACCAACATCATGCAATAGGCACCCAAATCTCTCAAACCTCAGATGGAACTTGTAATGGGAATTGGGGTTGCTTGTGCATAAACTGCAAACTGCTCCGAGCTGGTTGTACAGCTAAACCTTTCCCTGGTTTGACAGCCCTTACAACGCGACTGTCTCAGTCACTGGCAGAATCCGTCAGTGGGCGTCTCCTAAACTTCCTCCAACATAAAAATTCCTTGACTCCAAGTCTCCTCCTAGATTCTCTGCGCTGAAGCCTTCTGCGCAGCGTGGGCGTGCCAAGCGGAGGTCCTGTGCTCTCTCCGCTGATTTCACTGGAAGAGTCTCGGAGCCTCCCCTCCGCAGTACTCTCAGCCTCCCCTTTCTCCCTGGTGTCCCCTGGATTTCCTTCCCCAGCGGAAGCTCTCTCTCTCTCCTTGCTAGTTCCCTCCCCTGCATCATTGGAGCGTCTTACCTCTCCTCTTGCCTCTGATGGCAGTTCCCTGACAGGGATGTGTGTGTGTGTGTGTGTGTGTGTAGGAGCTTGGCTCCTTCTTCACTTGTTCCAGGAAGCATGAAAAGAAAGGAAGGACAAGGGGTGGGGAACAGAGGCTGCTGAGAGCCTGCTAAGCCACACCCACTTGCAACCTGAGCTCTGGACTTAGGTTAACTCTTTCATGTACACGTGTGAGTCAGTAACTGTATACAGTGGTGCCTCGCAAGACGAAATTAATCCGTTCCGCGAGTCTCTTCGTCTTGCGGTTTTTTCGTCTTGCGAAGCACGGCTATTAGCGGCTTAGCGGCTATTAACGGCTTAGCGGCTATCAGCGGCTTAGCGGCTTTAAGAAAAAGGAAACAAACTCGCAAGAACTCGCTAGACGTTTCGTCTTGCGAAGCAAGCCCATAGGGAAATTCGTCTTGCGGAACGACTCAAAAAACGGAAAACTCTTTCGTCTTGCGCGGCATTCGTCTTGCGAGGTACCACTGTATATACTACCCCACATATGTCTAGATCCATCCCCAGTTCCCACTAATGCTTCTCCATATGGTGATGTACCCCACCCCGCATTCAAGATCACATGGGGGAAAGAATGAAATTATTCTCAATTTTAAAACTGGGTATTACACTACTAGCATGGCTTTTGTAGAGTTTACATCAAAATGGTATACGTTGAGGAGAGGAAAGCCAACAATTTACAACTGCCTATACAGTGGTGTATATATATATATACAGGGATGCGGGTGGCGCTGTGGGTTGAACCACAGAGCCTAGGACTTGCCGATCAGAAGGTCAGCGGTTCGAATCCCCTCGACGGGGTGAGCTCCCGTTGCTCGGTCCCTGCTTCTGCCAACCTAGCAGTTCGAAAGCACGTCAAAGTGCAAGTAGATAAATAGGTACTGCTCTGGCGGGAAGGTAAAAGGCATTTCCATGCGCTGCTCTGGTTTGCCAGAAGCGGCTTAGTCATGCTGGCCACATGACCTGGAAGCTGAACACCGGCTCCCTCGGCCAGTAATGCGAGATGAGCGCCGCAACCCCAGATTCGGTCACGACTGGACCTAATGGTCAGGGGTCCCTTTACCTTTTTATACAGTGGTACCTCTAGTTACGAACTTAATTTGTTCCGGAGGTCTGTTCTTAACCTGAAACTGTTCTTAACTAGAGGTGTGCTTTCGCTAATGGGGCCTCTTGCTGCTGCTGCTGCGCCGCCGGCACCCGATTTCTGTTCTCATCCTGGGGCAAAGTTCTCAACTCGAGGTAACTCTTCCAGGTTAGCAGAGTTTGTAACCTAAAGCGTTTGTAACCTGAGGCGTTTGTAACTCGAGGTACCACTGTAACTAGACATACTGAAGAGCAGTTGTCTTCTAAGCAACCTGTATTTCAAAACGGGAAAGGACAATAGGCTGTGAGGGTGCTTCAGAATTTATGCTGAAGAAAGAAAGTATCGTGTTTTCTGGAAGCCTAGTTCCCCCCACCTCACCCCCCATTTCCTTCTGTTCTTAGAAGTTGGGTAAACAATCAAAGGCAGCCTGAGCAAAGAGACTGCATGTTAAAACCTGTCTCTTTTGCTGTAGTCTTTCAACATCCCCCACCCCTCAAATGCATAGGGATGGAGTTTCCATTTTTAATGGAGGCACTGCCCAGTTTGTTGGCTTGCTGTTATTTTAGCAAGCCTAGTTATTAACATTTGCACCCTGAAACTGCTTTCTTGGGCGAGGACCGTTTGCTCTAGGGATTCGAAAGGAAAACAGATGAGGACTATTTTTGAAAAGCTACTTAAAATAAAATACTCATGGGGAAATGTGCAGCTCCCTTTAATGTACCAAGCCATATATATATATATATATATATATATATATATATATATATATATATGCAGGTTTTGGTGTCTTCGGGTGTCTTCCCGTGTAAGAGTCGGGGTGTCTGTGCGACGTTTCGACGAGGTCTCACTCGTCATCTTCAGGCTGGTGCTTTCGGCTTCTTGTTACTCTGTTCCAGTAACAAGAAGCCGAAAGCACCAGCCTGAAGATGACGAGTGAGACCTCGTCGAAACGTCGCACAGACACCCCGACTCTTACACGGGAAGACACCCGAAGACACCAAAACCTGCATTCCTATACCCGTGAAAATCTACGAAAGCATATATATATATATATATATATATATATATATATATATATATTTGCTTTCGTAGATTTTCACGGGTACAGGAATGCAGGTTTTGGTGTCTTCGGGTGTCTTCCCGTGTAAGAGTCGGGGTGTCTGGGCGACGTTTCGACGAGGTCTCACTCGTCATCTTCAGGCTGGTGCTTTCGGCTTCTTGTTACTGGAACAGAGCAGAATCTGGTGTTTGAGTTCCTATAAATACTGTTGAGGGGTGTGGTGTATAGCCTCCAACGTTCTGGGCAGAGAGGAAGTTCCTAGATTAGTGTGCCTTTTCTTCTTTTGTTCCTTAATTACTTGAGGGATATCTTGAGTGATTTCATGAGTGATATTCTGAATACCACTGGGTGGGTCATTAAGTGTAGATTAGTTGCTAAAGCTTTCGTGTCTTGACCTCTTGAGCTTGTGAAGAGTTTTTCTGAGAAGATGGCTGTGCTGCATTTAGTTGTGCTCTGGCTTGGCTTCGTGTATAGGGGCGAGCTGTGATTTTGTGCCTTGTGCCAGCCAGATCTGTGTAGGGATTGCAGGGGGGTGCAGCATCCGGAGGTGCCACTATAGTTTGGCTACTGGATGGAGTTTGTAATATGTCTGTGGAGAGGGTCTGGGTTTGGGTCTGGTGTGGTTGATTGGTGACGGCGTTCTGTGTGCCTCTGGTTCTGGTGTCGGTTTTTGTGGGGAGGGCTAATTTCCAGATGTCTGGCAGGCGGGACGTGTCGTCACGCTTGTTCATGTTGTGAGGGTGTTTCTCTATCTCGATGGCTTCCATGATTATTCTCTTGTGGTGATGTTCCATGTTAAAGAGCAATTTGGAATCTGCAAAATTAATTTCGTGTCCTGTTTCTTTCATGTGTTGGAAAAGAGAGGAAGTTTTTTCTTCTTTTTTGACGGCATTCTTGTGTTCTGCGATACGTGCATTTATTCGTCTGTTTGTTTGTCCAATGTACGTGGCTGGGCAGACTTTGCAGGGTATTTCATAGACCCCTTGGTTTTCCAGCTGGATTTTGTCTTTTGGGTTTCTGAGGATATTGGCTATTTTTTGGTTGGTGCAGAAGGCTGTTTTGATATTGTGTTTATGGAGGATTTTGCTAATTTTGTCTGTAGTGCCCTTGATATAAGGAAGGAGGGCCATGCCATTGTTTTCTTCTGTGTCTTGGTTTTGGGGGGGTGTTTCTTTTTGGATTAGCTTCGTAACCCTGTTTTTCTGGTATCCATTGGCGATTAACACATTTGAGAGATTCTGTAACTCAGTTGTCAAGTGGTCTTTGTCAGCCAGGCGTTTGGTTCTGGAGATGAGAGTCTTGGCTACGGAGTTTATTTGTGCAGGGTGGTGGTGTGATTGTGCATGTAAGTAGCGGTTGGTGTGTGTTTTTTTCCGGTAGATAGTGTGTCCTAGGGAGCCATCAGGTTTTTTGTAGATTAGGACGTCAAGAAAGGGGAGTTGGTTGTTGTCTTCTATTTCCATAGTGAATTGTATTTTGGCGTGTAGGCTGTTGAGATGTGTGAGGAAGCTATCTAGTTTTTCTTTCCCGTGTGGCCAAATTACAAAGGTGTCGTCAACATATCTGAGCCAAAGTTTGGGTTTGTGTTCTGACTTGTCTAAAGCATTGGTTTCAAAGTGTTCCATGTACAAATTTGCGATGACCGGTGAGAGGGGTGATCCCATAGGTGCTCCTTCTATCTGTTTGTATCTTTGTCCATTGTGGATGAAGTACGTGTTGGTTAGGCAGTGGTTGGTCAGGTCCAGGATGTATTTGGGGGGATTGTATTTGTTTTGGATGGCTGTCAAGGCTTCATTAATGGGCACTTGAGTGAAGAGAGATGTTAATGAAGCCTTGACAGCCATCCAAAACAAATACAATCCCCCCAAATACATCCTGGACCTGACCAACCACTGCCTAACCAACACGTACTTCATCCACAATGGACAAAGATACAAACAGATAGAAGGAGCACCTATGGGATCACCCCTCTCACCGGTCATCGCAAATTTGTACATGGAACACTTTGAAACCAATGCTTTAGACAAGTCAGAACACAAACCCAAACTTTGGCTCAGATATGTTGACGACACCTTTGTAATTTGGCCACACGGGAAAGAAAAACTAGATAGCTTCCTCACACATCTCAACAGCCTACACCCCAAAATACAATTCACTATGGAAATAGAAGACAACAACCAACTCCCCTTTCTTGACGTCCTAATCTACAAAAAACCTGATGGCTCCCTAGGACACACTATCTACCGGAAAAAAACACACACCAACCGCTACTTACATGCACAATCACACCACCACCCTGCACAAATAAACTCCGTAGCCAAGACTCTCATCTCCAGAACCAAACGCCTGGCTGACAAAGACCACTTGACAACTGAGTTACAGAATCTCTCAAATGTGTTAATCGCCAATGGATACCAGAAAAACAGGGTTACGAAGCTAATCCAAAAAGAAACACCCCCCCAAAACCAAGACACAGAAGAAAACAATGGCATGGCCCTCCTTCCTTATATCAAGGGCACTACAGACAAAATTAGCAAAATCCTCCATAAACACAATATCAAAACAGCCTTCTGCACCAACCAAAAAATAGCCAATATCCTCAGAAACCCAAAAGAGAAAATCCAGCTGGAAAACCAAGGGGTCTATGAAATACCCTGCAAAGTCTGCCCAGCCACGTACATTGGACAAACAAACAGACGAATAAATGCACGTATCGCAGAACACAAGAATGCCGTCAAAAAAGAAGAAAAAACTTCCTCTCTTTTCCAACACATGAAAGAAACAGGACACGAAATTAATTTTGCAGATTCCAAATTGCTCTTTAACATGGAACATCACCACAAGAGAATAATCATGGAAGCCATCGAGATAGAGAAACACCCTCACAACATGAACAAGCGTGACGACACGTCCCGCCTGCCAGACATCTGGAAATTAGCCCTCCCCACAAAAACCGACACCAGAACCAGAGGCACACAGAACGCCGTCACCAATCAACCACACCAGACCCAAACCCAGACCCTCTCCACAGACATATTACAAACTCCATCCAGTAGCCAAACTATAGTGGCACCTCCGGATGCTGCACCCCCCTGCAATCCCTACACAGATCTGGCTGGCACAAGGCACAAAATCACAGCTCGCCCCTATACACGAAGCCAAGCCAGAGCACAACTAAATGCAGCACAGCCATCTTCTCAGAAAAACTCTTCACAAGCTCAAGAGGTCAAGACACGAAAGCTTTAGCAACTAATCTACACTTAATGACCCACCCAGTGGTATTCAGAATATCACTCATGAAATCACTCAAGATATCCCTCAAGTAATTAAGGAACAAAAGAAGAAAAGGCACACTAATCTAGGAACTTCCTCTCTGCCCAGAACGTTGGAGGCTATACACCACACCCCTCAACAGTATTTATAGGAACTCAAACACCAGATTCTGCTCTGTTCCAGTAACAAGAAGCCGAAAGCACCAGCCTGAAGATGACGAGTGAGACCTCGTCGAAACATCGCCCAGACACCCCGACTCTTACACGGGAAGACACCCGAAGACACCAAAACCTGCATATATATATATATACACACACACACACACACACACACACACACATAATTTTCGGTGATTTATATCCCTAATTAGATCCCAGTAGCAACATTCTTTCAACTAACAATGCATGTCGTAATCACCTTTCCCTCATACAAATGACTTCCTTAACTTCACATGCATAACTTAGCAGCTTTTATTTTAAAAACTCGTGTTAACAGCTTTCCCAGTGTAACCAGTAGGGGTGCTATGATAAGAAACTAATTTGCTGTAAAAATTACTCATTTGTCAAATAAGCATTAAAATAATTGTTCCCCTTTTGACTGTTACCCTGCTGTTTCCAGTCATTTCGAAAAACTAAATTATTTACTCATTTGAAAGTTCAGCTGTGTATATTTTAATTGATATTCTCTCATAGGACTCATATTGTTAATGACAATAATTAACCCGAAATGGCTGCTAAATAATTATGCAGAAAGGATGTGTAGTATTTGTGCAGAAAGTAAAACTAGCATTTGAGAAACCATCAAAATGTGAAACTTTCATATTTTATGGAAAAGCATAGTAATAGTTCATAATCAAATTAAGGATGAAAGGGAGAAATGTAGTTTTTATGCTTTGATGCAGAATACTTTATGTTTCCAATATAGTGAGGTATTCCAGCTAATAAGGAATACTCAGTCATTTTAATAAGCCCCCAATACTGCTGTTTGAGCTCATTCTGCGAAGTATTGCCACGCTATTAACACAGTGTGAATGAAACGCCACAAAGCCGGCCCCATTCACACCATAATAATAAATTGGCCTAAACAACCTATGGCCCCCTGGCATGAATTCTGGCCTCGGGGTTTTCCCAGGTTTTTTGCATACCAAGGCAGATGGCAGACGGAGGTTTAGAAAGACCCTGGTGGGACACGCTTTGGAGTTCATGGAATGGGCTGGAAAGGGCCTGCGAGTTGCCCGTTGTGCAGGACTTGAATACAGACCAGAGCAGAGGGCCCACTGTCAGAGGTCACAGGATTCGTTGTTGTTTAGTCGTTTAGTTGTGTCCGACTCTTCGTGACCCCATGGACCAGAGCACACCAGGCACTCCTGTCTTCCACTGCCTCCCGCAGTTTGGTCAAGTTCATGCTGGTAGCTTCAAGAACACTGTCTAGCCATCTCGTCCTCTGTCGTCCCCTTCTCCTTGTGCCCTCCATCTTTCCCAACATCAGGGTCTTTTCCAGGGAGTCTTCTCTTCTCATGAGGTGGCCAAAGTATTGGAGCCTCAGCTTCACGATCTGTCCTTCCAGTGAGCACTCAGGGCTGATTTCCTTCAGAATGGATACGTTTGATCTTCTTGCAGTCCATGGGACTCTCAAGAGTCTCCTCCAGCACCATAATTCAAAAACATCAATTCTTCGGCGATCAGCCTTCTTTATGGTCCAGCTCTCACTTCCATACATCACTACTGGGAAAACCATAGCTTTTACTATACAGTGGTACTTCAGGTTACATACACTTCAGGTTACATACGCTTCAGGTTACAGACTCTGCTAACCCAGAAATAGTACCTTGGGTTAAGAACTTTGCTTCAGGATGAGAACAGAAATTGCATGGCGGCAGTGGAAGGCCCCATTAGCTAAAATGGTGCTTCAGGTTAAGAACAGTTTCAGGTTAAGAACAGACCTCCAGAACGAATTAAGTACTTAACCTGAGGTACCACTGTACGGGCCTTTGTCGGCAAGGTGATGTCTCTCCTTTTTAAGATGCTGTCTAGGTTTGTCATTGCTTTTCTCCGAAGAAGCAGGGGTCTTTTAATTTAATCACAGGATTCAGTCTCATCCATTTCCACACATGCAGGGCCCATGTTTCCATTTTAGAGGCCCATGAGCCTATTAGACACCCGCCCACCCCAGTTAAGCAGCAAGGAATGGGTTGGGTGAATGCACAAACTTGGTGAGCACCCAGAATCCTCTGCCTTGATCCCTTCCGGAAACAAGCCAAGCCCCTCAACAATTCATCTCTTTAAAACAAGAGTGGGCAACCCACCTACGGCCCGAGAGCAGCAAGTGATCCTTGGGCCAATTTCATGTGGAGGGGAAAGAGGGAGCAAATGGGTGGAAGAGAAGATCCATGATTGAGAAGATCCATCTGGAAGCACCACACCCTGGCCTTGCACAGGGTGCCAGATTACCAAAGTCTGCCCCTACTGGCATGCTGCCCTTATTGCATGTCGAGGTCCCCCAAGCCACCCCTAAATAAAACACACATCACACTGAATTTTTGTTTAAGGTTTTTGGCATAATTTTGGCCACAACTTTATTAACATACATGAATGTGAGTGGTTGCTTAGGCATTGGTTAAGACTATCTGTCCCCCACGCCTGGGGACAGAACTGACCCCAAACTCCCTCGGAAGCCAGTTAAGGGAAAACAATACAGTGGTGCCTCGCAAGACGAAAAGAATCCGTTCTGTGATTCTCTTCGTCTAGCGGTTTTTTCGTCTTGCGAAGCAAGCCCATTGACAGATTAGCGGATTAGCGCTATTAGCAGCTTTTAGCGGCTTATCTGCTGATCGGATCAGCTGATAAGTGGCTTAGCGGCTTAGAAAAAGGGGGGGAGGGAAAAAAACCAGCAGGAACTCGCAAGACATTGTCATCTTGCGAAGCAAGCCCATAGGAAATTCGTTTTGCGAAGCACCTCCAAAATGAAAAACTCTTTCGTCTAGCAAGTTTTCCGTCTTGCGAGGCATTCGTCTTGCGGGGCACCACTGTATTGGGGAGAAACTGGAGCTGCGCGACAGGCCCTCACCTTCTCCCCGCATGTTCCCAGGGGCTTGCGCGGCTCAAATCTAATTCCAGGGATAAGGACGAAAGCATGGCAAGCCCCCAAATTCCTTTAATGGAATTCCCTTGCAGCAGCAGCATTGGAGGGGCAGGCACCGCCAATTCTTACCCCTCCACCAACCAATTTTTTAACCAATGCCTAACCGCAACCTTACAAGTTGTGACGATTTGCTACGCAGTAGGCAAAAACCAAATGGCACCAGCCAATCTGCCAGATGGACAAAATTCCTACCAGGCCCCTGCCCCAAAGCAGACGACCCCATGACAGGCATAGCAAGGTCAACACACGAGACCTAAAATTAGGGAGGGTGGGTGCACGCAGCGAAAGAGAAAGTGCGAAGTTGCGTGCCCAGCTTAAAAAACCTCTGTTCCCTCCCCCAAATTGGCAACATCAAAATTGCCCCAGCAACTCAGGAGACCAATCACTGGCAGAGACCATCTATCCTTACCCGCCCAGCAATGGGGGGGGGGTGGCTTGGCAAACCCCACCGCAACACATGCTCTCTTTGAATGAGAACACCCTTTCCCCAAGGGAATATGGTTCTTGCCAGAGAAAGGTCCTACTTCCTCCTGCTGTCAAACTTCCAGGTGCAATGCAATGAAAAACTCCATCATTCACCCTAACAATGTCAGAACATAGGAAGCAGCTGGTTGTACTGAGTCAGACCTCACTTTTCCACCAAAACATTTGGCCCCAGAGTGACTTACAAATGAAGAATGAATTAATTAAGAATAAATGATAACACACTAGCTCCACCTAGCTAAGCACACTGATGAACAGCCGCTCTCTAGGGATTCAGACAGGATTTTTTCCCAGTTCTACCTGGAAATACCGGGGCCTGAACCTGGGTCCTTTTGGGGGGTTTATCAACCACCATTATATTAGGAAATCAAATTCAAGGCAGCTTATAGTAAAAATCTAATATATCAGAATATTAAAAATATACCTATACATCAGGCATCCCCATACTCGGCCCTCCAGCTGTTTTGGGACTACAATTCCCATCATCCCTGACCACTGGTCCTGTTAGCTAGGGATGATGGGAGTTGTAGTCCCAAAACAGCTGGAGGGCCGAGTTTGGGGATGAAAATAAAACGGAAAGTCCTTCTGCACGGAAAACATATTTTCCGCCATTGAGACTAGTTCACAATCTTTAGTTTCACAGGAGATATGGCACGGTCTCACCTCCGTTCATCATTCCAACATCCCAAAACCTGTAACAAGACTTACCTTGGTACATATGTGCCTATGAGGTCGTTCTGACCTGCGGAACTTGCACTTTTCTAAGTACCACATGTACAACGTTCTGCATTCGTGAGCTGCACCTGTCCTATTGACATTAGGTGGGCTCCTTCACTATACTGTTTTAGAATTTTGCTGAAAACCTTTCCATTTCCTTAAGCATATCCAGAAATACAATTTAGCTGCCTATGTTTTGTTGATTATATATTTGGCCTTGAATGATGATGTTTTTACACGGGCTTTTTTTCAGCTGGAACTCGGAACTCATTCCTGGCACCTCTCAGGTATGTTTTATGTATACCGTATTTTTCGCCCCATAGGACGCACCGGCCCATAGGACGCACCTAGTTTTTTTGGGGGGAAATAAAGGAAAAAAATTTTTATTTCCCCCCCAGGTGTGCTGCGCTAATCCTGAAGCTTGGGGCATGCGGAGCTCAGCGCGCCCCAAGCTTCTGGGTACCGGCAAGGTCTCCGCTAGCCGTGGGAGAGCCGCGCGGCTCTCCCAGGGCTAGCGGACCGCTGCGCTAACCCTGAAGCTTGGGGCGTGCAGAGTTCAGCGTGCCCCAAGCCTCTGGGTGCTGGCAAGCAGTCTGCTAGCCCTGGGAGAGCTGGGTCTCCCACAGCTAGCGGATAGCTTCCTGAAGCCTGGAGAGCGAGAGGGGTCAGTGCGCACGGACCCCCCTCGTTCTCCAGGCTTCAACGAAAGCCTGCATTCGCCCCGTAAGACGCACACACATTTCCCCTTCATTTTTAGAGGGGGAAAGTGCGTCTTATAGGGCGAAAAATACGGTAATTGTTTTTCCTTGGTTTATGGATTTTTAGATCTACCCATTTAATTTGTATACCACTTGGAGAGCTCTTTGATCAGGCAGCTTATACATTTTCTAAATACAGTGGTAAAGGTAAAGGTAAAGGGACCCATGACCATTAGGTCCAGTCGTGACCGACTCTGGGGTTGCGGTGCTCATCTCGCTTTATTTTCTGGGTCATGTGGCCAGCATGACTAAGCCGCTTCTGGCGAACCAGAGCAGCACACGGAAACACCGTTTACCTTCCCGCCAGAGAGGTACCTATTTATCTACTTGCACTTTGATGTGCTTTCGAACTGCTAGGTTGGCAGGAGCAGGGACCAAGCAACGGGAGCTCACTCCGTTGTGGGGATTCAAACCACTGACATTCTGATCAGCAAGTCCTAGGCTCTGTGGTTTAACCCACAGCGCCACCCGCGTCCCAAATACAGTGGTACCTCAGGTTAAGTACTTAATTCGTTCCGGAGGTCCATTTTTAACATGAAACTGTTCTTAACCTGAAGCACCACTTTAGTTAATGGGGCCTCCTGCTGCCGCTGTGCCGCCGGAGCATGATTTCTGTTCTCATCCTGAAGCAAAGTTCTTAACCTGAGGTAATATTTCTGGGTTAGCGGAGTCTGTAACCTGAAGCGTATGTAACCTGAGGTACCACTGTAATGAAATAAGGATAGTGTACTGTTTGTGTGGACAGGGTTTGGGGGCATGTGCCAGTGATCATCTGAACTAGCTTTCAAGGCCTTGAACTAGCGCTCAAGTTCATAATCCCAACTAACCAGACATTTCTGGTGGAGAAATAGGATCCTTCCAGGGCTAAAAAGATGTGACTTGAAATGGGTTAAATCCATATAACATCTGTTTCCCCCTTAATGATAGCAGTTAGGGACCCAAGCGAGATTGGGACCACAGCATGTGAGGGTTAACCATTTCCTCCCAGCACTGCAGTCTTGATTAACAATAATAGCAATAATATTGGCTGCTAATAGTAGCCTGTCGGCAGTGCGGGGTGTGTGTGCTCAATTGGTGCCAATGACGTCTTCCCTCCTGGGGCAAATAGCAGCTGTCAGGCTTCCAATCCAGACCAGGCCCGGTTGGCCCAAGACATTTTGGCTCCTCTATGGCTGCTATTTAACATACAAAAGCTAAGCACACAATTATTCATTCCCTGCTGAATGTTGCAGGCAGTCTGACCCTTAGACTTTGGTGACAGGGAATGGGAATTCCAATGCCTCCTTAAACTGCCCTGGTTAAGGAATTAGGAGAGTCTGCTTTGATCATTTCCTGCTTCTCAACCCCTTCGCTCTGCCAGACTCTCAAAGCACCCTCATTTCAAGCATGTAATTCAAGGAGGGCAGGAACAGCTACCCCACCCTCTACCTTTCTGAGCACAGGTGATGATTCTCTGGGAGGATTAAAGCTCTTGCTAACTTGCTTGATGAGAGAGATTTGCAAAGGGGCGCCTGCAAAGTTCTCAGCCTCAACTGGGCTTGACTTGGGTTTCTACCTTGCCTGGGAATATGCAGCAAATGTAGCAAAACAGTGACACACAAAATGAAAGTGTCATTATATCCCTGCTGTTCTCCCATTTGGTGAACGTTACAACAGGACTTGCAACATCCCATCTTCATTGCATCGGCAAAACTTCAGGGCACACAAAAGCAGAGGAATGACTATGCGTATCCAAAAAAGCAGCACTCAGGTTTGAAAGGCACAATTCAATTTGCCTTTCCCATGGAAATCTGGCCTTAAAAGTAAAAATAAATACATTCTCTGCCAGACACTAAGTAATTTATTTTTACATAGTAAATTATTTTCTACGAGGCTGCTTTTCAGGCAGAGAGCGTATTTATTTTAAAGCAAGGAGTGGGAGGAAGTTTATCCTAATTGCTTGACCCATTTCTATTTCTGTCTCAGAATTAAATGCACACTATTACTGGCACTGGATGACTCTTATTTCGCACCAACCAGCCAGGCCTCATCTCCAAGCGGCAATCAGGGAAGACCGGGCAAAGTAACTGGTTACGAACATTTTCCTCGCACTACAAAGCCTTCGCACAAAAACAAACAAAAACAATTGTGATCGTAGTAACCTTCCAGAGGTTAATAACATGCAGGTGGCCAATTGGAATTAAATGCAAAACAGGCCGGTTGCTAGATTACAAAATTGTTGATTCTTCCAGAGATTACTATTAAATGCGCTGCAGAAACTGGATCTTCTTTAAAGAGAGAGAGAGAGAGAGACACTTTAACAAAATAACATATACATGTCAAAATGGCAAAAAAGAGGAAGTGTGTCATAGACGAAGCATGTTCGTTTCCTTACTGGCTCACTTCTACACGTTGAAGCCTCTGTGCTGAACACATTTGATGGCCTTGGTGCTAAGAGTGGTTGAAATAGTGATTTAATAGCTGAAATCAGGGATGATTCCCCCATCAAAGAAGTACCATATTTTTTGCCCCATAGGACGCACCACCCCATAGGATGCACCTAGGTTTTTGGGGGGCGGGGGAATAAAGAAAAAAAAATTATCCCCCCCCAGGTGCGGGTTGGCACGGGGGAAGCCCGAGCTTCCCCCGACCCCAGCCCCCAGAACAGGCTGACGCCCCAAGCCTTGCGAGCCTGGCGGGAACTCCCGCCGGGCTCCCAGGGCTTGCGGATAGCTTCCTGAAGCCTGGAGAGCGAGAGGGGTCAGTGCGCACCGACCCCCCTCGCTCTCCAGGCTTCAGCGAAAGCCTGCATTCGCCCCATAGGACGCACACACATTTCCCCTTCATTTTTGGAGGGGGAAAAGTGTGTCCTATAGGGCGAAAAATACAGTTATAATTAATAACTAGGAAGCAAATTCTGGACAAAGCTGCATTACTCCCCTGGATCTGTTGTATTTGCTTTCATGTTTTCATTGTTTTCATACTATCTTAATGATTTTAG
Source organism: Podarcis vaucheri (assembly GCF_965113315.1). NCBI lineage: Eukaryota > Metazoa > Chordata > Lepidosauria > Squamata > Lacertidae > Podarcis > Podarcis vaucheri. The sequence goes on from NC_138761.1 coordinate 122,617,576, forward strand.
ACTGTAGAGCGGTACCTCGGTGTACGAACTTAATCCATTCTGGAAGTCCGCTCTTAAACCAAAACTGCTCTTAAACCAAGGCTCGCTTTTCCTAATGAGGCCTCCCACCGCCGATGCCCTTCCACCATTCGGATTCTGTTCTTAGACCAGGGTAAAGTTCTCGAACCAATACACTATTTCCAGTTTTGTGGAGTTTGTAAACCAAATCATTCTTAAACCGGACTGTTCTTAAACTGAGTTACCACTGTGTTTTTGTTTTAATGTATATTGTACATAGTGTGCACCACTTAGGTGTTCTTTTTAAAAAAGCGGTTTAGAAATGCTTTTAAATAAAAATAAATAAACAAACGTAATACAGTTCTATTTCATTTCATGCTGCTGTGCAGTCCAGGGCCCTGGTAGGTAGCGAGGAATCAAACTCCAGACAGGTCTGACTGTTAAGGGCCAATAAAAAATTCATAGGGCTTCTCTTGACTTGACAGAGTATCTTTCTTCCTCCTGGGCAATGCTTGCCCACATTTAATCATGGGAGGTAAAGTGTGAACAACTTTGGGGCATTTTAGGACTGCAAAAGTCATTAAGAATGATGGTTTTTAGGGCAGGGGGTTTCTGGCCACTTCACTGCCAAATGGATCTCAAGGCCGGAGTAGATCCTATGCCCCATGGAAGCTAATTTGACAGTGTAAGTATATTAGCGGCCACTGGCAGGACCAGTGGAACCTGGCGGAACCAGAGGCGTAGGAAGTTCAGGTTGTACCTGGTGCAGAAAATTTATTGTCACCCCTCCCCCCACATTGATTTAATATTTTTTTTGCCTGAAAAAATGGTTTTACGTTATTTCATATTTTCTTACAAAGGAATGTGGATTCTGGGCCCCTGATAACAAGTAGGTGACTGTGGACAGATACTTAAATCTACAGGATGGATTGTGTTTGACTCCACTGAATTGAAATTTCAGCCTTCACGACATACGAAAACAGCCAAGTAAACAGTTATTTTCATGGAGGAGGGTCAAGATATTAACTGATATGCATGAAACTTCTGATATAGCTATATAATCCCTAGTGTAGTAAGATAAGACCTTTGGAGAAGGCATTTTTTTTTTTAAAAAAAAATGTTTTTTATGAACCGCCCTAGGTAAAGGTAAAGGGACCCCTGACCATCAGGATGAGAACAGAAATCGTGCAGCGGCAGTGGGAGGTCCCATTAGCTAAATTGGTACCTCAGGTTAAGAATAGTTTCAGGTTAAGAACGGACCTCCAGAACAAATTAAATTCTTAACCCAAGGTACCACTGTATGTGTTAAAGTCTAACACTGAATATCTGTAAAAAGGACTTTAATATCTGAAATAGAGAAAACGTATGAACTTTTGTAACCCAACAAAATCTTTAATAAAAACTAAAAAATTAAACAAAACATTTTAAGATATGAGCCTCATTTCTATAAGTTGTTCATCAGACTTTTCCTTAAAGGCTTAGTAGCAATTGTTATTTACTTGTTTTATTTCGTTGTTAAATTTATATACTGCCCTCCATCCAAAGATCACAGAGTGGTTTATAGTATAAAAATACAAAATGAAAACACAACACATATATCATAATAAGAACATACACACCCAATAACCCCCCTCTCAAACATATTTTATTTTTATTTTTTTAAAAAGATATTTATTAAGATTTTCAAAATATTACAAAATAGAAAAAGGAAAAAGAAAAATACAAAATAAAAATAGTTAAAAACAATTCAATCTTTCAATGACTTATCTTTCATTTGCTTATTTCCCGGACCTCCTCACGCTTCCCCTTTCTGTATTCCAGTTCAGTTTGTTAGTTCAGCAAATCCCTCCCCTCTTTGTTTATCCTGATCTTCAATCTTAAAATATTGTAACATTGGATTTTTACCCATTAATAGTTCATTTTCTCATATTCCCTTATAACATTACAGCTATAAACCACTTAGTTTCTATCCAACATCATTCTAACATTCATTAATTTTACAATATTTCTGTAAATAGTCTTTAAACTTTTTCCAATCTTCTTCCACCGACTCTTCTCCCTGGTCTCGGATTCTGCCAGTCATTTCTGCCAGTTCCATGTAGTCCATCACCTTCATCTGCCATTCTTCCAAGGTGGGTAGATCTTGTGTCTTCCAATACTTTGCGATAAGTATTCTTGCTGCTGTTGTGGCATACATAAAGAAAGTTCTATCCTTCTTTAACACCAATTGGCCGACCATGCCCAGGAGAAAGGCCTCTGGTTTCTTCAAGAAGGTATATTTAAATACCTTTTTCATTTCATTATATATCATCTCCCAGAAAGCCTTAATCCTTGGGCACGTCCACCAAAGGTGAAAGAATGTACCTTCAGTCTCTTTACATTTCCAACATTTATTATCGGGCAAATGATAGATTTTTGCAAACATATTTTAAAGGCCATACATTGCCATACAAGGTCTGGTTGTATAGAAATGGTTTTGCTTGGAGCCTAAAGATATGTAGTGAAGGTGCCAGGCGACTCTCTCTGGGGAGAGCATTCCACAAACAGGGAACTACCGCAGAAAAGGCCTGTTCTCCTGTTGTCATCCTCTGGAGCTCTCCTGGAGTGGCCACATGAAGGACGGCCTCAAATGATTATTGCAGGGTCTGGATCAGTTCATATGGGGAGAGGTGGGTGCTCTGAGGCTGGCATCCATCTATAAAGCCTTACACGGCTCAGGACTTCAAGGACTGCTTCTCCTCATATGAACCGACCCTGACCCTGCTCTTGTCACCAGAGGCTTTTCTCTACGCCCCCTTCCCCCGAGAGGTTCACACAGTGGTAACCTGAGAACGGGCCTTTTATGTGGTGGCTCCCCATCTGTGAAATGCTTTCCCCAGAGAGGCTTACCTTGCCCTTCTGCGCAAGGCAAAAACATTTCTCTTTACACAGGCCTTTAGCCATTAAATGATATATGGGGGATGTTATTATGATTATTTTTATTATTATGCTGTCCATTACTAGGCTTTATGTTTTTATTGTTATTGCCCCATAAAATGTTTTTAATGTACCCATCTTTTGATAAGGGGTGGTATATAAAACTGAAATCATCATCTCCATTTGCCAGTCACTTTACAGAAAAGGTATCAAAGGGACAAGATAAAATATAGTAAGAAAAAGCAATTTAAAACCAGAAAAGCAGTAAACAATATAATGCTTATCTAGTAAAATATTAATAAGTTTGCATTCCCCCCCCTTTCCTTTTATTACACAGAGTGTGATCATCACCTTAAGCTCAATGTTGTGGAGCAGTTTAATTGTTGTGCTTGTGCATGCTGCACATTAGTAACCTGAAAGAAAGAGGAAAAAAATAGTATGAGTTGCTAAAATGTGTCAAATTGCACATTATGAGGGGTGGTGCTGTGGTCTATACCACTGTGCCTAGGGCTTGCCAATCGGAAGGTCGGCGGTTCGAATTCCAGCGATGGGGTTAGCTCCCGTTGTTCGGTCCCTGCTCCTGCCAACCTAGCAGTTCTAAAGCACATCAAGTGCAAGTAGATAAATAGGTACCGCTCCGGCGGGAAGGTAAATGGCGTTTCCGTGTGCTGCTCTGGTTTCACCAGAAGCAGCTTAGTCATGCTGGCCACACGACCCGGAAAAACTGTCTGCGGACAAACACTGGCTCCCTCGGCCGGTAAAGCAAGATGAGCGCCACAACCCCAGAGTCATCCACGACTGGACTTAATGGTCAGGGGTCCCTTTACCTTTACCTTTAAGGAAAGGTGAGGAACGCGTGTGGCGCTGTGGTCTAAACCTCTGAGCCTCTTGGGTTTGCTGATCACAAGGTTGGTGGTTTGAATCCCCACAACGGGGTGAGCTCCCGTTCCTCGGTCCCAGCTCCTGCCAACCTAGCAGTTCATGTCAAAGTGCAAGTAGATAAATAGGTACCGCTCCAGCGGGAAGGTAAACGGCGTTTCCATGCGCTGCTCTGGTTTCGGTGTCTCATTGCGCTAGAAGTGGCTTAGTCATGCTGGCCACTGAGGAGATTTCACCCCTCCCATACCCAAGAATCTCCTCATCATCTCCTGATGGTCTCTGCTGACTCTCCAGAGAGTAGGAGGTGTGTCCTGCCTATCTACTTATTCTGCCCAGCAACATATCTGTGTGTGAGAGAGAGAGTCAGTCAGTCAGTGTATCAGAGAAAGTGAGAGTGTTAGAGATTCTAGAGATAAGATTGCTGCTAAGTGCAGCTGCAGACTCTCAGTGTAGCATTGATTTATGCTTAGAATATTCAGCTCTGTATATAGTTTTGTATCATAGTTGTAGTTACAGAATAAAAGGAAGATGTATCATAGTTGTAGTTACAGAATAAAAGGAAGATATTCTACAGAGCTGCTCTCCGAGTGGTTTATACTCTGCAAGACTCTGCAAAACTCTGCTGCGCAACGACTGTATTATTGAGACAGTGAATCCGGTGCTCTCAGCTCTGAGCTGTGAGTCCACAGCACTGTGACCTGTTCCTGTGAGAAAGGAGGTCTCTGGCGGTGCTACCCAGCTCGCCTAGCCCAGTCGGGGTTGAGGTGCATGAGTCCAGTTGGTGCACTGGCTCAAGGGCGATGCTGACAGCCACATGACCCCAGAAAAACTGTCTGCGGACAAACGTTGGCTCCCTCGTCCTTTAAAGCAAGATGAGCACTGCAACCCCAGAGTCGTTTACCTTTACCTTTAATGTATCACTAATACTATGGAAACAATTGCTGGGTGTTTCCGAATCCAAAAATCCAACAAGAAGTTTGGATGGGGAGACTTTTGCAAGTGTCTGTACCTGGGATTTTCATGAAGTGTGATCTCTCTTCCATCATTAAGGAGATCATCTTCACTGCCCTCAAAGGAAAGATACACAGTACATCTTTTGTGTACATAGTATAGAGAAAGGATGATGAAATAGGGAAATTCAAGAGACAACCTATTCCTCGGGACTGTACTGCTCTCAGCAACTGCAAAGAGCCTTTGCAGAACAGCACCAGGAACTGCTGAAACCTGATGCAGCTCAAAGCTTTGCATTCAAGTTGAACATCGGCCAGTAAATAAATACAAATCTGTTGTCAGGGAGGTTCTTAATGACTAACCCTTTCAAAGTGCTCCCACTCGCTCCCTGATGAAGCAACGTCCCCCAAGGTGTGCTGACTTCTATCTAAGCAGCCCTACAAAACCTTCCCTGTTCTGCCTAGGCTGTCCTTTACGACGACATGAATCACAGGCAGTTTCGGTACTTTAGCACCGCTCATAAGGAAGAGCTATTAACCCCAGGGCCACAGATGGGTGTGGAAAGGTTAAGAATACGGTGCCTAAATATTCTTGACTAATTATAAAAACAAATCAGGTGGCAGTGGTCATGCCAAGATCTCGTATCTGTTGATATATGATCCGGCTGCCATTGGCTATGCCATGCCTAGCCTACATATAAATATAACTGCCTCCCACCCCTTCTACCAAATGCAGTGACTATAACCTTGCAGTAGCTGTTTCACTTCTTCACCCAGGCTTAAATGCTATTTATTTCTATGAGGCTTAACTATGCATAACTGAACTAGCCATTTAAATAATAATAGTGGTAGTAGTAACAGTAACCTGTGTAGTGCCTATGTAACAGCAACCCAAAGTAGTAAATCTTTAAAAATAAAAATAGTAGCCCGGTAGTAACCTTCTTCTATATTTCTTAATAGTAGCAACCAATGGGAGGTAAGTCCCATTGCACTAAGTGCTTTGATTCCCCATCTTTGAAGCTGCAGTGCTTCTCGACAGACCACGTCCCAGATTGCTAATGTGATATAGTAGCAGCATCTGACTTGGACTAGGGAGACATGGCCTCAAATCTCCATTCCGCCAGGTGACCTTGGGCAAATCTCTCCCCCCCAATTGTGCCTAAGCTATTTCACAGGGTTACTGGCATGATTGATGCTGCCCTGGGGTCAGGGGTGGGCATGTGCATCAATTTTGGCTTCCCTCAGTCCTTATGAAACTTCATCACCATTTTAGTATGTTTGAAGTTTAGCCTAACATACACAAATGCATTGCATTTGGGGGGAAATGCTTGCAAAAAGGTGTATGTTAGCTTTTATGCACATTCTCCCCTAACATGTGGGGTTTTGTACAGTTTTTTCACTGGAGGACTGTATCGCCCAGTTTGGAGAAGTGTGTGTTTCGGGGAACAGTTGCTTTTTACTTCAGGAAGTGCAAACATGACTAGGTTCACATTAAAATGCGAACCAAACTGAATTTCTTTGCCAACCCAACCTGGCATTCAAACTATGACCTTTTTGGGACTAGTATTGCAGCCACCGAACATTCAGGTTTTTTTCAACAGCTTGAACATAGGCTAGAAAGAAAGCTACCATTTACCGTAATTTTTGCTCTATAAGACTCACTTTTTCCCTCCTAAAAAGTAAGGGGAAATGTGTGTGCGTCTTATGGAGTGAATGCAGGCTGCGCAGCTATCCCAGAAGCCAGAACAGCGAGAGGGATTGCTGCTTTCACTGCGTAGCGATCCCTCTTTGCTGTTCTGGCTTCCGAGATTCAGAATATTTTTTTTCTTGTTTTCCTCCTCCAAAAACTAGGTGTGTTTTTTGGTCTGGTGCATTTTATAGAGCGAAAAATACGGTAACTTTTTAAAAAGCGGCAAAGAGAAAAATATAATCTAAAAGTTATGTGCATACAAAACAACAGCAACAATCCTGTATGGATAGAAACCGCATTTTCATTAGGAAGGCTCCTTTTTCAGTAACACCTGCTTCTTGGCTCGCTGGTTTTCGGTGTTCAATGAATTTTACTTTGCTTGACTTGTATGGAGTATTCAGTCATGTGAGCCCCATTTGAAGGCAGACATGGTACGGCCTTCTCCAACCTGCTGGCCTCCAAATGTTTGGAACCGTAATCCGCATTAGCCCCAGGCAGCATGACCAATGGGCGGGAGTGATGGGAATTGTGGTCCAAAATATCTGCAGGGAATCAGGCTGGCCTGGGCACAGTCAGACCCCCTCAGTGAGAACTAGACCTTTGCATCAGCTGTGTGATCCAGGAAAGGAAACTTCAGATACTGCCAATTAAAAACCAATGGCCGGGGGGGGGGTTGCAAAAAGGGTGGAAACAACATGCTTTTGTGCCTCTCACCTGAAAGCCATGATTCTCCAATTCCTCAACAAGGCAATGATTCTACTACTACTACTACTACTACTACCTTGTGGCTCCAACTGCAGGGAAAGAACATGCTGTAATCTGCTATATGCTTGAAAAGGGAACTTTTTTCCTCCAGCCTAATTCAACATTACCTGTGAATGATGCATTGCAGAATTTAGTGCCAAAAAAGTGTGTTTTGGAAAACAGGGTATAGCATTTCATAATTTGATTTAAATCAATTATACCGTCTCTCACCGGAACATTCATGAGCTCCAAGAAATAAAAATATATAAATGGAACCAGCTGTTTAAAAGACTCTTGTGCTGGAGATGGGTTTCACTGGGACTTTAATCAGCTTCTTTATATATCACATTATTGTTGTGCAGAAATGGAGTGGGGAATGTACAGAGCTGTAAGTGGGAACTGCAAGGTAACCAATTAAGTTAAGGAAGAACCTGGAGAATTGAATCTCAGCTGATGCAGCTTGCCTTGGCCTGAGGAAGTAGTCATTTGGTCTGGAGGAAATTGGTGGGTGTGGTTTGAGATACGGCATCCAGTGAAAACTAAGTTAGGGATTTGCTGGATAGCATAATCCTCCTGATATGTTCGAGCAATGGCCTGCAAGCCAAGAGTTCTGTAGCACTGAAGAGCCACAAATGGAAAAACTGAGATGTGAACCTCCTCAATCAACTTCCCCAGAACTTCAACCTCATCCAGCTACCCACTTAAAGCCAGAGTACATGTAGATAATGAACATGAGCTAGAGCCTCCACCATACTGTCACTTTGGGACACATGTCTGGGACTGAATACTGGACTATTCCAGCATATAAAAACTCCACGCGCACAGACTAGCATGTCAGAGAGAAGAGAGCTAGGGCAGAACCTTTCATGATTCATCCCATGTTCCTAGTTCTCTAAGTGTAGGTAGATCATTTTTCAGAGAGGAACATTGAACATGTGCACTTTGAAGCAATAGAGCTGTAAAAAAAAGGGTAAAGGACTCCTGACAGTTAAGTCCAGTCGCGGATGACTCTGGGGTTGTGGCGTTCATCTCGCTTTACTGGCCGAGGGAGCTGACATTTGTCTGCAGACAGTTATTCCAGGTCATGTGGCCAGCATGACTAAGCCGCTTCTGGCGAAACCAGAGCAGCGCACGAAAACACCATTTACCTTCCCGCCGGAACGATACCTATTTATCTACTTGCACTTTGATGTACTTTCCAACTGCTAGGTTGGCAGGAGCAGGGACCGAGCAACAGGAGCTCACCCCCTCGCGGGGATTCGAACCGCTGACCTTCCGATCAGCGAGCCCTAGGCTCTGAGGTTTAGACCACAGCGCCACCCGCCTCCCAACAGAGATGTACCATGCAGTTATTTTTATTTGAGCAGCGGGACAGTTTGGGCAACCAACTTTGAAACTGCTTATTTGACTGGACCAGAAGTCAAGCACATATCCAAACCAAAAGACACCTCCTGCCTGATGTTTCTGAACTGCAAGCAAGAGATTAATAGGCTGCCAAAACTCCAGGTTCTCCCATGTCTAGGATTTGCTATTGTCAAGTTAAAATGACGTCTTTCGGGGGAATATACCAAAGTTTCTAGGACAGGAATGGGAAACCATATTCAGCCTGGGGTCACATTCCTTTCTAAATAAACTTCAGGTGGGGCCTTGCCAGTGGTGGGTGGGGGGCAGAGGCAAAGTGGATTTTGCCTTTATACACTGGGATACACACCCACCCACCCACCCCTCTCTGCCTAGGCAAGCAAAGAAGCACAACCACCAAGCTGGTGGAAAGCAGAGCCAGTGGGAGGCATAGTTTGGGGAAAAGGATGTGTAGCCAGGGGGGCTTCATTCCTGCCCTAGGAAATATAATAACTGGGCACACAAAGACATTCCAGCAATTCAGGTTAGAGTTTGTTATTTTGGGACATTCAAGTGTAATATCACCATCCCGTCCAAGAAAAAAGAATGTACTTAGGATTTATATGTTGTTGTTTAGTCGTTTAGTCGTGTCCGACTCTTTGTGACCCCATGGACCAGAGCACGCCAGGCATTCCTGTCTTCCACTGCCTCCCGCAGTTTGGTCAAACTCATGCTGGTAGCTTCGAGAACACTGTCCAACCATCCCATCCTCTGTCGTCCCCTTCTCCTTGTGCCCTCCATCTTTCCCAACATCAGGGTCTTTTCCAGGGAGTCTTCTCTTCTCATGAGGTGGCCAAAGTATTGGAGCCTCAGCTTCAGGATCTGTCCTTCCAGTGAGCCTGGATTTATATACCCCCTAGTAAAATGAAGTCCAACAAGAAAATAAGAGCCTAGGATCCAGGGATAGGTTGGCGGGGGCCCACAGGTGGATAAATACCCACCCCTGTTATACAGAAACCTTTGAGTTCTCTAGAAAAAGAGCCCTAAAATTATCACTCTCAGAAAGTCTTCCATCTTTCTACTCTTGTCTTCATATCACTTGTGATCCAGCTGTCTATGGACAGACCCACACTGTTTAAAGCACATGACTTCCTGGAAAGAAACCTGAGAACTGTAGTTTTCCACCCTCACAGAGATACAATCCCAGCTCCCCTGAACAAACTGCTGTTCCCGTGATTCTTCAGCTGTGAAGCTCACCACACCAACTCCAAATTGCAATGACCCTTTTCCAGACTGGATTCGAATTAAGTGAGAGGCCTAGGAAGGTGGAAATGGAGAGGAAAACCTGGATTGAAATCCCTTCTCGGTGAACGCAGTGCAACTTACTGCTGGTCCACAGAGCCCACCCTTCCTAACAGAAGATAAAACGTGATAACCCCAAGGATGCATCTCTGAGTTCCTTGTAGGAAAGGTGGGACACAAATGCAACTAAGATTTTTAAATTCATGGATTTCAAACAAAACTGGTTGAAAATGAAACACACACACATAAACACCTCTCTCTCTCTCTGGTTCTCTTGCTGCAAAAACTATTTCTCACCCTTTTATAAAGCTGGCCAAAAAAGTGTGAGCTTTTATTGAGGTCGACACAGTCCCCTTGGCCTTTGAGTCTTGCAAAGTCCATGTCTTCCTTAATCAAAGTGACTCTGCCAGCACAATTAGGATGCTCAAACAAACAAAGCCCACACACCACAAGCCGTTCGCTGTGAACAGGACCACAGAACAAGTAGGATGTACACTGTCTCAAAATATTACCACTGAAAGTTGTTCAAGCTGGAGGGGGACGGGCAACAGGGGACTCCAGCAACTCAGAGGCATTCTATTCCTGCATTGTATTCCAAGCATATTCCCAAAGCCCCAAAGGGCTGTATGTGTATTAACCATGTCATTCGTAATCAATTATCTTCATGGAAGAGCTAGTACCTAAAATGATCTCATGATAATAAAACGGCAGACCAAACACCAGGCTACATTAGCTAACATCTCACTTGGCTGAGCAATAGAACCTTTACAATATATGTCCAAGTTGTCCTAGAGATCACAACTTTGAAGGGCGGGGTGAAATCCTAGAAAAAAACTTCGAGAACAAATGAAAAAGATAACTCATCTCTCTTTCTCTCTGGGGTCTTAACCCATTATTTCATTATGGCTAAAGCAGGATCCATTGTTGTAAGATATGTTTTGAGGGGAGAGGTAGGTCAACAACATATTCGCCCATGGCCTTTCTTTATCTTCTTTCAGGATTAGTTCTGGAACAGTATCCCAACACAGGCTTGAGAAATTGAGACACATGAAGTAATGTGTGAAAGGGGAATCATTCGTCTTACCTCTAAAACTTCCCAGACCTCCCTACCCAGCAAAGTTGGCAGAACTGTGATGGGACCCTCAGTATGGAGAAGACGAAAAAGAAGAAGCTATGAGTTGCTGCTAATTCATTGTATGGACAAAACAATGAATTGTCCTCCAACTCTTTCAGGCTACAAATCCCAATAGCTGCAGCCAGTACAACTGAGCTGTCTCAGGGGATGATAGGAGCTGTAGTCTAAAAAAAGGTGGAGAACACCAAGTTAGCAAAGTCTGCCCTAAGATATGTCTCTTGCCACACGCATCCTTCCCTTCTCAGCAGCTGGGCAGGACAGGAGTCCTGTCACGCATCACGATGATAGGGGTGTTGGAATCCCCCCCTCAGCCATGAAGCTCACTAGGTGAACCTTGGTATGCACATATAAAAGTCAGAGTTTAGCTTTATCATTCAAATCCAGTCCAGTGGCTTAAATATGCTTTATTAATCACAAACAAACTATGCTTGCAAGCCATGGTTTGTTGTCATAGAATCATAGAATCCTAGAGTTGGAAGAGACCACAAGGGCCATCGAGTCCAACCCCCTGCCAAGCAGGAAACACCATCAGAGCACTCCTGACATATGGTTGTCAAGCCTCTGCTTAAAGACCTCCAAAGTAGGAGACTCCACCACACTCCTTGGCAGCAAATTCCACTGTCGAACAGCTCTTACTGTCATGAAGTTCTTCCTAATGTTTAGGCGGAATCTTCTTTCTTGTAGTTTGGATCCATTGCTCCGTGTCCGCTTCTCTGGAGCAGCAGAAAACAACCTTTCTCCCTCCTCTATGTGACATCCTTTTATATATTTGAACATGGCTATCATATCACCCCTTAACCTCCTCTTCTCCAGGCTAAACATGCCCAGCTCCCTTAGCCGTTCCTCATAAGGCATTGTTTCCAGGCCTTGGACCATTTTGGTTGCCCTCCTCTGGACACATTCCAGTTTGTCAGTGTCCCTCTTGAACTGTGGTGCCCAGAACTGGACACAGTACTCCAGGTGAGGTCTGACCAGAGCAGAATACAGTGGCACTATTACTTCCCTTGATCTAGATGCTATACTCCTATTGATGCAGCCCAGAATTGCATTGGCCAACTGTATTGTAGTGTTACAAGTGAACCAAGTGCCAGGCAGCGGAGAAGGAAGGAGCTGGCGTGGCTCATTTCTCTCTCGCGGGGCAAGCTTTGCTGACACTGGACACACCATAAGGGGAGGCAGCAGGAGAGAGACAGAGATAAAGGAAAGGGGCTGGAACTGCCGCTTCTGGTCTACTGGCTTCTGTCCCCCACCCCCTCACCACCCGCCATTGCAATAGGCAGTTGGCCGGTGAGGAGCATTGGAAATCCCTTTCTCTCTTCCCCCACCCCCCTCCGGCATCCAGTCACCGAGCATGCTCCGAGTGGGCCTCAGCCATGGTGGAAGAGGCAGGCCGAAGAGGGAGGGATGAGACTTCGTGCCATGACTGCTGTTCTGAGGCACCGGCGCCTGGGCACGAGAGACAGCTGCTCCACACTGGCGTGAGGGTGGGGCTGGCTGAGCGAAGATGGCTGGCGCTGCTGGCGTCGGGGGGGGGGCAGTGACGGAGGTGGAGGAGTGGGCCACAGCAGCCTCTTCCTGGAGGCTTTGGATACATCGCAGTCCAAGCGATATGGAGGTTTCAAAAATACCTGGGGATTTAATTGTTCAGACGAAAGTGAAGGAGATCCAGAAAAAGATGAAGCCAGTCTGCTGAGTGTGGGTGAGAGTGATGGAAGCTGCAACTAACAGGAAGGATTGGAAATCTGTGGGACCAGAGATTCTCAGAAGACTGGAGTAAATTTACGGACTATTTGAAAAGTAACTCTGATGAACAGATTACACTAGTAGGTTTGCAAGAAGTTTTGTAAGGTGAATTATTTGAAATATTGTAAAAAAGACAATGAGGAGGACTATTAGTTAAAGGTAATATGAAATTAAGAAATGCATAATAAGTGATAAGAACGGAAAATCATCAGAGGTGTTGATGGAAGTCCAAAAAATATTGTATAAGATGAGATGTTCTGTTGTATGAATGTTAATTAATATGTTAGGGGGGACCCCTGACCATTAGGTCCAGTCACAGACGACTCTGGGGTTGCAGAGCTCATCTCGCTTTATTGGCCGAGGGAGCCGGCGTACAGCTTCCGGGTCATGTGGCCAACATGACTAAGCCGCTTCTGGCGAACCAGAGCAGCGCACGGAAACGCTGTTTACCTTCCCACCGTTTATCTTCCCACCTATTTATCTACTTGCACTTTGACGTGCTTTTGAACTGCTAGGTTGGCAGGAGCAGGGACCGAGCAACAGGAGCTCACCCTGTTGCGGGGATTCGAACTGCCGACCTTCTGATCGGCAAGTCCTAGGCTCTGTGGTTTAACCCACAGCGCCACCCACGTCCCTAATTAATATGTTAAAAACTAATAAAAATGTATTTAAAAAAAGAGAGATGGAAGCTGCAGACCCACTGGTGGGGGGAAAGTGCTGTGATTTCACTCAGGTCTAAACTGTCTCACAAGATTGCCATGAACAGAAAAAAGCCCAATCTTGTCCCCCACCGCAGGATCCTTGAACAAAAGATAGCATACAAATGTAATGAAATAAAAGGAACCTTGTTCCATATTTGTGCAGCCCAGTGCTAACAGGTAATTCACACTGAGACCATCTCAGTATCCCGAACGATTAACATTCCTTTGTCAAGTCCTAGAGTCTGACCAGGTATTGCTTTAAGACAAGGATGGAGAAGCTGTGGCCCTCTAGATGCTGTTGTATCCCATCTCTCATCCTCCCTGCCCATTGGCCATTCCTGGGGCTGATAGGAGTTGGAGTCCGGCAACAACTAGAGGGTCACAGGTTTTCCAACCATGCTGTATGATAGCAAAACCCATTGGAACATGGATAAAACAAAATTTCTGAAGGAAAACATACACTCACTATGCTTTTAGGTTATGTATGCATACATCATGGCAGGAAACATCTCGGAAGAGAGGAATGCTTTTTCTAAAGAATGCCTGCACCCATGTATTACTGCATTAAATATAATTAACACAGTGTCTTTTTTTTCTTAAAAAAAATGTTTAGGGGTACTCTCATTTTCCTACACATATTGAAATACTGCCCCTCAATGAGGCCAAACTTAGACTCACAAAATGTTTATGCATACCCCTGCGTACCACCAGGAAAAAAGCACTGAATTAACATAATAACAAATTTGATCAACAGAGTTTCAGGCTGCAATTTAGGGTTGCCATATTTCAAAAAGTAAAAACCAGGACCCCCTAAAAATTGTTGAGCTTTTTTTTAGACAAACCCCAAAGTTGTGTTGATTTTTTACAAAAACGCCAAAAAAAACCCCAAAACCTTTCTACAGATGTGTATGGGATTAATTTGTTAGCTGACGAAAAGCTGCAGCCTTGCAAATGTCATCCTTGAAGAAATCAGTTAGAATTCATGCAAGTTGCTCCCTCTCACAGTTGAGGAGGCTGATAAAGCTTCTCCCACTCTCAGACTGACATCCACAGCTGGGATCAATCATGCCTTGGAAACTGGAAATGGACAATAGTGACCACAGGTGCGAAGGGATAACCTGTTTGAAAGACCAAGCCATCACAGACTAATCCCCATAGAACAGCGGTTCTCAACCTGTGGGTCCCCAGATGTTGTTGGACTACAACTCCCATCATCCCTGAGCTCTGGCCTTGCTAACTAGGGGTGATGGGAGTTGTAGTCCAACATCTGGGGACCCACAGGTTGAGAAAGGCTGCCATAAGAGGACCTTCCATACAGCAGCAACGCTTGAGATCTCAACATGTGGGATACTCCATTTCAAGAACATCTGCTGTGGCTGCCATTTTTAATTCTGCATAATGAGGTATTAAATGTTATCTGCACACTCCAAACAATCACCATTGTCTTTTAAAGTGAAGGGTGTTGTTCCAGAGACACGTACACTTAAAGCAGAGGCCCATTTAATTCCTTTACAACCATAGTCATTCAGGGTGTAGGAGTGGCGAGTCGGTGCGCTTGAGGAATGAGCAACAGGGAGAGCCAGTCAGATGGAAATGTAGGCAGGACTCCCATAGACGGAATAGGTGTGCATGACAATCTACAACTGCTGAAGTTCCCACATTACGTAACTGTTAATGGTCCAGGGACACCGTGTCCTCTTTTGCATTTTGTTTCCCTAACCACAGGTGGTCTGAAACTTAGGAGAAAGGACTATGTTCTCCTATCATTCCACGCTTTTCAGTTGAGATAGCTCTTGGCTGAATGTCACAGCTATCGAGTAATCATGCCTACGTGAACCAGCCCTTTGTGTCGGACGAAGGCTTCGTATTGAACTTGTAACCTTCAGAAATTTGAAGGTGACTGTCTGTGAACCTGATGGTTGCATTAATATCAAAGGCTAAGGCCAAACCGCAGGCACCAACAGCAGTGTATAAACCCATTTGAAGCCGGTCTTGGGTTGTAGAGGAAACCCTGAAATAAAACATATTTTCTGGTAGCCTCCACCCATGTTACAGCAGTCTCCCTCCTTCCCCGACCCTTTTAAAATAGTTGTTCATATTTACATAGGCCGTAGTGAAGTGCTCAGACAAAGGCTTGCAAACGTTTACTGTGAAAGGCAAATTCTTACAATATTAAACTCAGCACTGAGCACCTCTCCTACACTGCTCAGAAGAACTTTTCAACCTTTTCTTTTAACCCAGCTAAAAAGACAGCAAAGTAAAGTTAATCCTCTTGTTTAGAGTTACACCCATAAGAGAAAGGGAATTCACAGATCAAGATCAAACCCAGCACTAAAGGGAATTATTTAGCAATGTTTAGGATGGCACCCTATAATTACTGTCAGTGTTACAGGCTAGACTCTTCAACGTGGTTTTTGTTAAGAGACCAAATGTGGGATCCCTCGTTTATTTTATTTTTTTAGTTTTCTTGGTTTCATCTTAAATCTTGCATCTTTCAGTTTTCAGGTTAGAGTTGAATAACAATAAGGAGTAATTATTTACCAAGCACTTTGTCACAGCGGTCAGAGTGCCATAAAACTATTTGCAAAATACAATGGAATAAAACTAAAGCAACATGAGAAACTATGCAAGGGTTTAAAATATAACTAAAAGTAAAGCACACACGTCTTTCAGCACCACTGTACTTGGTCTGCAAAGGCGCCTTCAATTATTCCTCCATTTCTATTAAACCTGGGAAAATGGCAAAGGTGAGGCCTCATCTAAGTGAGACATTTAACATTGTTTCAGCTTTCATCTACATACCCTCCTACCACTTCTGTTTACCTGGAATTAGTCCTATTTTTGGTACCTGGTCTTAGTAAAACAACTGTCCCTATTTTTTTCTATTCCTAAGTGTTTTATTATGTGTACTAGGGTGACTCACATTTCACTTGTTTATCATAGATCTCTAGAAGTTAAAACTGCAATGCTAAGCAAATTTATTAGCAATTAAAGGCCAAATCAGAAGTGATGCTAAACATGTCATTAGCCGCCATAGGTGCATTTAGGCATCGTCTTAAAATGCAAAGGTGAATATGCCTTAATGTCCCAGAGTACGTCACCCCACTTGTGACTTTCTCCGTGTTGAACAAGGAAGGTCACCAGGAGGTTTCCTGTATTCACATCTTGACTCCAGTACGGGGATCCCCAACACATATGTTATCCATCTATCAAGACAGCAAAAGTAGCTGGACGTGATTCAGTTATAGCATAGCAATTTTAATGAGTTCAAATAGATGCATTCTGAGATTTAAAATATTTTAAACATTCATTCTTTCTCTTTCTTTCTTTCTCAAGTAAACTGTTAATGTCATATAACCCCCAACATTTCTCAGATGAGAATAGGGATGTCCCAAAAGGGACGCGGGTGGCACTGTGGGTTAAACCACTGAGCCTAGGACTTGCCAACCAGAAGGCCGGCAGTTCGAATCCCCACAACGGGGTGAGCTCCCATTGCTCTGTCTCAGCTCCTGCCAACCTAGCAGTCGAAAGCACGTCAAAGTGCAAGTAGATAAATAGGAACCACTCCAGCGGGAAGGTAAACGGCGTTTCTGTGCGCTGCTCTGGTTCGCCAGAAGCAGCTTAGTCATGCTGGCCACATGACCCGGAAGCTGTACGCTGGCTCCCTCGGCCAGTAAAGCGAGATGAGCACCACAACCCCAGAGTTGTCTGCAAATGGACCTAATGGTCAGGGGTCCCTTTACCTTTACCATACCCGCCAACATTTCTCAATATATTGTTTTACTGTTTTATTGTTGTTAGCAGCCCTGAGCCCGGCTTCGACTGGGGAGGGCAGGATATAAATTTAAAAAAATTATTATTATTTTATCATATGTCTTGTATAGTTACTTTTCTCCTTGGCTCGGGGGTCGCATAACTCCATACCCTCCAACATTTTTTTTGATGAAAATAGGGACATCCTAAGGAAAAGTGGGACATTCCAGGATCAAATCTGAAACCAGGGCAACTTCTTTAGATCCAGGACTGTCCCTGGAAAATAGAGACACTTGGAGGCTTTGAGATCAGTTTACTGAAACACTCTGTCAGAAATCAGGGGGTGACCGGCTAATGCACAATAAACAAAGGCAATAAACAACAAGAGTTCTCAGCAATATTGAGACTAAGCACCATTTTGCAAAGACAAAAGGGTCTCCCTGGTTTTTGAATTTCGTAGGATATGCACCTTTGCTCACCTACAGAGTCTGCAGGCCTTCAGTGTAACTGTGTCTAATAATACAGAGGACTTGCTTCAAGTAGGAAAAATGGACAGTCCAGGTCTATGGACACAAAACAGTGTAATTCATCTCACATTACACTGACTGGCAATGGCAATAAAACAGGGGGGGTATAAAAATACTTTACAAATAACAAGTATTTGTTTTGTTTTAATCTAGGCCCCATCTGCACTATACTGGACCATCTGCACTATAAAGCAACGTCATACAACTTTAAACAATAATGGCTTCTCCCAAAGTATCCTGGGACCTGTGGTTTGTTATGGGTGCTAAGAGCTAGTGGACCTCCTATTCTCCTCACACAGCTACAATTTCCAGTGTGGCTTAACAGTCAATCCCTCCTTACAGGGAGCTCAGGAACTGCGACTCAGTAAGGAGAATAAGAGATTCTTTAAAACTCTGAAGAAGGCAAGAGGCAGGGGGAGCCAGATGTCGGTGTTGCACTGGGCGGCACTGAAATTTGAGACTCCAAGGTCCGCCACTGAGTAGAATCAAGACAGACTTTGCACGTATGCAAACTAGGTTTCAGTGCACAGGAAAAGAAGGCAGCTGTTCTTTGCACAGAGTATCCTGGTAAAAGGCATATAAAAAGGAGTAACGAAAAAGACCTGCTGGTTTTGGAGAAGAACGAAATCTTCTTAATTCCCAGATGCCTTCATAGCTCAGCATTCGTATCTTTAATATGACACCCACACACCCATTCAAGTCCCTCAAACCTTTGAAAAGCTGAATGAGTATGATTTACAGGTATAATAAACCTCTTGAGCCAGCCTAGCCTTCCATTCTCCCTCCGCCCAGCTTTACCTTTCCACAATTTTTTTTTTTGAGGGGAAACCCGAAACTTTTATTGGAAGCTGATTCTCAGCTAACCCCTTTAATTCTACAAAGAATATCAAGTATTGCCAGACTCACAGTGAACTACCAAAAGTTTCATTGGGGAGAGTCATACAGAGAGCTGACCTGTTTTGCTGTTCTCTGCTCATCTACAAGGAGATCCAGCTGCAGGATAGGACCTGAGAATGAACTCCTGGTGCCACCAAGAGGAAGTTCCAGGAGAAGCACAGTGTGTAGGAATGCTGGCAAAACCCCAAACAACCATGTCTACAATGTTCAGGTGCCCCTTGTTTTCTAGATAACACCCCTGCTCAACTCACAAGTCACCTGGGGTTTGGGGAGTGTTCCCCCCTCCAGAACTTGAATATCTTTTAGGGCTTATATTTGAATATTTGCAAGGTTCAACTCACTACCAGGCAGTGAGTATAAATGATGGTTCTGAGCCTGCGCAGAATTTCCTGGCAGATAAGATAAGGTTACCAAATGTCCCCATTTCCCGGGGACAGTCCCCGGATTTACAAATCAGTCCCCTGACAAAATCCATCTATTTAGTAGGAAGTTGAAAAGTGTCTCCGGATTCATTGAAAAATATCGGGTAACCTTAAGATAAGAAGACTGCACGGCCCTTGATCCAACAGGAATAATTTTCCTCTTGTAGTTGGTTCAACAGATGAGTTTCATTTCCACACTAAAAATCTGCTGACCTTATCAATTGCAGAGAGAGGTCAAACTGTTTTAGTGCTTTAGGATTGCTCCTGATTATTTCTCATAGGCCACAGAGAACGCAGACGCCATTTGCACACAGGGACACTTCTTTAGCCCAGTTCCATCCATGCTTTACTCGGGAGTAAGTAAGTGTGCACAGGAGTACAGCCCTTAGGGTCTGTAATGGTACATAAGAAAGAACTCTTAAACATGTGAAGCTAAAGCCCTCTAGGCATTTAATAGCAGAAAATCAGTACAACTGAATTGCATGTGGAGAGCAGTGCAAATACTGTGTAATGAGCCCCTTGGGGTAAGGTTCCTTTTCTCCTGGATATATATTATGCCTTTAAGAGCAACCTTCTGCTCAAAAATGCAGCAACACTTTCTCATCACTTATCTCTGGCAAAAAAAAAAAAAAAAAGGCTCACTCAGGAGGTCCCTAATGAAAATCAGAACCACGGTGCATGTGCCGGTTTCTTCCCGCACAGTCAGCTCCCAATAGAAACTGAAGAAGCGTCTTGTACACAGTAACTGAGGCAGAAAACTAGGCGTGGATGAATCAGTTTACAAACAGGCATTATAAAAAGGTATTCTGATGCTTTTTGAAAATAGAGGAGGGTAGAGAGAGAAATGCATTAGAACAGGGGTCAGCAAACTTTTTCAGCAGGGAGCCAGTCCACTGTCCCTCAGACCTTGTGGGGGGGGTGTCGGACTATATTTTTTTGGGGGGGATGAACTATTCCTATGCCCCAGAAACAACCCAGAGATGCATTTTAAATAAAAGCACACATTCTACTCATGTATAAACACACTGATTCCCAGACCGTCCACGGGCCAGATTAAGAAGGCGATTGGGCCAGATCCAGCCCCCGGGCCTTAGTTTGCCTACCCATGAATTAGAACATTTGAGAAGCACTAAATATGGTGGATAACAAAGTTTCCAGCTGCACTTTATTTGGGTGCATGTAGATCAAAACAGGGTTTGTGTCCCCCGTCTCCCCCGAGTTGGCAAAGATCTAATTCCTCTCGCATCTCTGAGCAGAAGTCTCCAGATTTGTTGCCAGAGCAAAATCACTGCCATGGTGGAAAACCTGAGAGGTTGCAGTAATTTCCCTGGAATCTGTACAAAGCTGTCAAGAATCGTCCCTGATAAATGAAGGAACTCTGAGGGCCCACTCTGCCCTTGTTCTTGGTCTGAAATGTCCTCCCAGGACAGGCAGCTGGATGAAATGTACTTGTGACAATGAAAGGAGAATTATGCAGGCAATTTATCTGTTACCAAGTTCCGCAAAAGAACTATGTCCATGTTACTCCACAGTAATTAAAAACTGAGAAGTTCTGCCATCAGATTTTTAGCAACAACAATGGCAAAATCTGCCTTTTTTTATAAAAAAAAATAATGCTAAAATACTTGCAAAGCCCCAGAGTGATATGTTTGTTCATGACTGCGCAAAAAATCACAACTAAGACCAAATTCCACCCTTGCATTTTAGTGTTAGTTTAGCAATCAAAAGCAAGTCTTTAATGAAGATTATTATGCATTATTTATTGAACGCAAAAATGTGTTCATTAGTATACAATATTCAGTTGAGAATGCAACAATATAAATTAGATGGTCATGCCATTTAGGCACATAAATAACGCTAACATTTAACAAATTAACATTTTTAGCAGAGAGTGGGAGGAGATGGAGCAAACATAGCTTTGGGAACAGAATTGCAGACTCTTTAATCAAAGCAGCACAGAAGAGCAATAATTTTGCCTGCCCTCTTTTCTGTGCCTTTTCTAGTTCTGCAAAATCCACGGCATCTCAAATAATAATAATAATAATTGTACAGCTGCAAAAGGTGCAGAAAAAGACAGCCAAAATTACCCAAATTGGCACATCTTGATAAGAGAAGGCTAAAGTGTATGTTGTGAGACAGGGGTTAGGTTGCTTTCCAGTTCATTTCCTTTCCAGTTCATTTTCACATTTTATGTGATCTTTCACACAATGTAAAAGTCGCTTCTGGAAATCTAGTGGAAGTTAGTGGAAGATATTCTGTATTAATTGTTTCCAGGGGAAAAAAAATCAATTTGGAACCTCATTAACTTGGAAAATTTCATGAGTTTTGTGCTGCAATTTTCACATGGTTTTTGTGACCGTGTGTCAAGATTTGCAGCAGTATCCCAGCACAGAGTTCTTTCTCTCTATTTAAAATTTAGCGTGACATGACAGCGTATCAAAGAGCAACAAGTGTAAAAGAAACATTGATTAGAATCCTGGATAGAAGTGCTATCATTATAACCAGTAACACTAACACGCTGAGCTCCACGTTTGAATGCAGTCTTAGTTGAAGGTTGGGGAGGCAACTGTTGGGGGCGAGGGCAGGAATTAAGAAGGGCTATTGACATCATCCCCTGCTTGTGACTTTCTCAGAAACATTTGGCTGTGGAAAACCAATTGGGTCTTTGGTCTGATCCAGGTTCTCTTACGATACGGGTGGGTGGGGAGTAATTATATTTTTGTGGAAGGGGCTGGTTTTGTTCTTTGTGCTGTTTTCTGGGGTTAATCACAAATAGCTCATATTTCCTCCGTCTTGCTAGGTCTTCATTGGTTGCCGGTTTGTTTCCAGGCAGAATGCCAATCTTTCAGTCCCCCAATGGCTTACTTTGCTGTCGCACAGAGACTTAGCTTTCGTAGGGACCTTCTCCCACAAAACCTCTGGTCCACACAACACCACCATTGGAGATTAGTATGATAGCTGGGGGGTGGACGGGCAAAATGTTCATGGAATCCCCCTCCTCAGGAAGCTTGCTTGGCCTGGCCTTTGATTCCCTTTTGCAAAATGGTCAATAATCTTCCTCCTTTGGAAAACATTCAGAGTGGTGTGATGTTATTATCGCATGCTTGTGGTTTTGGGGGTGGGGAGTATTATTTTTATTTTTGTAACCTGCCTCGGGTATATGCATTATATGCTGGTAAGAAATCATTCCCTCTAATAATATTAGATGATTAAGTGCCAATTAGTTTGGAAGCAAAATACGGGCATCCAAAAATAATGGGGAAGGGGTTCCCTCAGAGGCAGACCTTTTGTGTGTCGAGGTCCCCAAGACACCCCTCCCCCAATAAAACACAATTGACACTTGATTTTAGTTTAAGGTTTTTGGCATAATTTTGGCCACAACTTTATTAAAATTACAAACAATGTGAGTGGTTGCTTAGGCATTGGTTGCAACTATCTGTCCCCCGCATGGGGACAGACTGACATTCGCACGCACGTGAAGTCAGAAAGGGAAAACATTTTGGGGAGAGAGACGGAACTGGGAACCATGCCTCACCTCTCCCCAAATGCTCCCAGGTGCTCTTGTGTGGCCCTAGCCCCTTGGCAGGGGTTCGGACAAAAGCATGGCGAGCCCCTGGGTTCCTTTAACAGAATTCCCTTTCCGCAGCAACCTTGGAGGGGCAGGCCCAGCCTATCCTGACCCCTCCTCCAACCAATTGATAACCAATGCCTAACCGCAACCTTACAAGTTGTGACAATTTGCTACGCAGTAGGCAAAAACCAGTAGGGACGCGGGTGGTGCTGTGGGTTAAACCACAGACTTGCCAATCAGAAGGTCGGCAGTTCGAATCCCCGCGACGGGGTGAGCTCCCGTTGCTCAGTCCCTGCTCCTGCTAACCTGGCAGTTCGAAAGCACGTCAAAGTGCAAGTAGATAAATAGGTACCACTCCGGCGGTAAGGTAAATGGTGTTTTCATGCGCTGCTCTAGTTCGCCAGAAGTGGCTTAGTCATGCTGGCCACATGACCCAGAATTCTGCACCACCAAACTCTGGTCTAGCTGAACTTTCCATCACAGGCTACAATTACCATCAGCCATGCTAAGGGTTGCAGTCCCAGACATCAGGGTGGGGGTGTCCCCTGGGTCCAGGGCAGAGATCTTTGCCAGCCCTCTCCCCTAAGATCCTTTACCTAGGGCTGCCAAAGAATGAATGACCTTTTACAAGCAAAACATTCTGCCACCTTGCTATTATCCTTTCCCATATACGTAGAGCATGCCGATCTCTGCTTTGGGCTCCTCTGTGCTCTCAATGCTATAGAAACTATGAAGCAGGCATTATTTGGAAATAAATCTTAATGAATATGTCACAGAGAATTCTTCCCTCTCTTCCAACCTGTTTGCCAACCACTAATCAAAACGATATTTCCCTGCAAAGAGCTCGCCTTGTTTCGGCATTAGAAGCCTTGGTGCAGAGGGAAAGAAGGTGTAGAATATTTTAAAATACACATGAAACAAACTCATTTCTTGATTAAAGGCATCAGCCTCATTTTAAATCTCACACCAGATGCCTCTACTTAATTCTCATGGCATATAGCCATTAGATAAAAGCATATTTATAGCTCTTTAGTGACAGCCAGTGTCCGCCTTGAATAATTTGCAGCCACACCATCATGTTGCCTTTTCTGCTAGGCTCTTCTGATACAGATCCAGGAATTACTTTTATTATTTTAGAAATACACCAAGGTGTTTGTTTCTACCTAGCTCTCTAAGGCAGGACTACCCAACTTACGATCTGCCAAACTGAATGTAGCTGTTGTCTCCATGCTGGCAGCAAAACCATGAGGTTTATCCAGACCCTGCAAGGTTTTCAATATGTGGCTCAAAATTTCTTCCAAACCCTTAAAATTTTGCATTCAGTGTCACTTAAGGCTAAGCTTTTTGGGGGGCTGGGGGCTACAGGGTATCCCACCAATCAAGGGCAGGTTTTCCAAGTTTAATTGAAAACTCTTCTTGCTGCCTTCAGATTTCTCAGATATTTGCCCAACTAGCAGGCTCTAAAAGCCTTTTGCTTTCAGCAAAAATCAGTAGTGATGCTAATCATAATATCATAATAGGAGGAGAATAATAATTAAAAGTAACAGTAGGAATTGTAGTTATTTTCACCCCACTTTCAGGGGCATTTGTGGCAGGAGATAAAAGAAGACAGGGAACGTGGTTCTCCATTTGCTTACCATTTGTAACACCCCTTGTTCCAAAAGCTGCCTGATGTCATAATTAGGATCGGGGAAAGAAGACTCCTATTGGTTCCAAAACCTCACAAGGTGACCAGGGGAGGGGGGCATGGTTCAGGCTGGATGAGGGAGACCCCACCCACAGACTGCTGGTTCACCAATGATACATTGAAATCCTCTGGAAATAAGAAGGTCTTCAATTTCTTATGAAAAAGGCACAAAAGGGGTGCTTGACCAATCTCAATCATGGCACTGCCAGAGAAAACTGCCTGTCTCTTATGCTCCCATCAAGCCCACCTCAGAAAAGGATATTCACAGCAAAAGCTGACTACAAACAGCCCTATGGCACAGAGCGCAATAAAATATCCCAGCCTATTGTAGCCCTATACACAGTTGCCTGAGACTCAAACACATTGATCACAATAGAATTTACTAACAAATATGCTCAGGATCAGGACATGTATGCAACTCATGGTGTGTTGCATCCATAAGCAAATAATAATAAATTTAAAAATGCATAAAATATATGGCCCCTTCATGGATCACTGCCTTGCCGTGGCGAAGGGGCTTGAAGAACTCAGAGAAGCTATGAACTACGCCGAGCAGGGCACACAAGATGAACAGGTCATAGTGGAGAGTTTTGACCAAACGTGATCCACCTGGAGTAGGAATCGGCAAGCCACTCCAGTATCCCTGCCAAGAAAACTCCATGGACAAAGACAACAGGCATATAAAAGTTATGACACTGGAAGATGAGCCCCTCAGGTCGGAAGGTGTCCAACATGCTACTGGGGAAGAGCGGAGGACAAGTACAAGTAGATCCAGAGCTGATGAAGCGGCTGGGCCAAAGCCGAAAGGACGCTCAGTTGTGGATATGCATGGAAGCGAAAGGAAAGTCCAATGCTGTAAAGAAAAATATTGCATAGGAATCTGGAATGTAAGAACCATGAACCTGGGTAAGTTGGATGTGGTCAAAAATGAGATGGCAAGACTAAATATTGACATCCTGGGCATCAGTGAGCTAAAATGGACGGGAATGGGCGAATTCAGTTCGGATGACTACCATATCTACTACTGTGGGCAAGAAACCCGTAAGAGAAATGGAGTGGCCCTCATAGTCAACAAAAGAGTGGCGAAAGCTGTACTGGGATGCAGTCTCAAAAATGATAGAATGATCTCGATACGAATCCAAGGCAGACCTTTTAACATCACAGTAATCCAAGTTTATGCACCAACTACTGGTGCTGAAGAAACTGAAATTGACCAGTTCTATGAAGACTTACAAAACCTTATCGAAGTGACACCAAAGAAGGATGTTCTGCTCATTATAGGGGATTGGAATGCTAAAGTAGGGAATCAAGAGATAAAAGGAACAACTGGCAAGTTTGGCCTTGGAGATCAAAACGAAGCAGGGCAAAGGCTAATAGAGTTCTGTCAAGAGAACAAGCTGGTCATCACAAACACGCTTTTTCAACAACACAAGAGACGACTCTACACATGGACATCCCCAGATGGGCAACATCGAAATCAGATTGATTATATTCTCTGCAGCCAAAGATGGAGAAGCTCTATACAGTCAGCAAAAACAAGACCTGGAGCTGACTGTGGCTCAGATCATCAGCTCCTTATAGGAAAATTCAAGCTTAAACTGAAGAAAGTAGGAAAAACCACTGGACAGGTAAGATACAATCTAAACCAAATCCCTTATGAATACACAGTGGAAGTGAGGAACAGGTTTAAGGATTTAGATTTGCTGGACAGAGTGCCTGAAGAACTATGGATGGAGGCTCGCAACATTATACAGGAGGCAGCAACTAAAACCATCCCAATGAAAAAGAAATGCAAGAAAGCAAAGTGGCTGTCCAACGAGGCCTTACAAATAGCGGAGGAGAGAAGGCAAGCAAAATGCGAGGGAGATAGTGAAAGATACAGGAAATTGAATGCAGATTTCCAAAGAACAGCAAGGAGAGACAAGAAGGCCTTCTTAAACGAGCAATGCAAAGAAATAGAGGAAAGCAACAGAATGGGAAGAACCAGAGATCTGTTCAAGAAAATCGGAAATATGAAAGGAACATTTCGTACAAAGATTACCATAATAAAGGACAAAAGTAGTAAAGATCTAACTGAAGCAGAAGACATCAAGAAGAGGTGGCAAGAATACACAGAGGAATTATACCAGAAAGATATGGATGTCTCGTACACCCCAGGTAGTGTGGTTGCTGACCTTGAGCCAGACATCCTGGAGAGTGAAGTCAAATGGGCCTTAGAAAGCACTGCAAATAACAAGGCCAGTGGAAGTGATGGTATTCCAGCTGAACTGTTTAAAATTTTAAAAGATGATGCTGTTAAGGTGCTACACTCAATATGCCAGCAAGTTTGGAAAACTCAGCAGTGGCCAGAGGATTGGAGAAGATCAGTCTACATTCCAATCCCAAAGAAAGGCAGTGCCAAAGAATGCTCCAACTACCGCACAATTTCACTCATTTCACATGCTAGCAAGGTTATGCTTAAAATTCTACAAGGAAGGCTCAAGCAGTATGTGGACCGAGAACTCCCAGAAGTGCAAGCTGGATTTAGAAGAGGCAGAGGAACCAGAGACCAAATTGCAAACATGCGCTGGATTATGGAGAAAGCCAGAGAGTTCCAGAAAGACATCTACTTCTGCTTCATTGACTATGCAAAAGCCTTTGACTGTGTTGACCACAGCAAACTATGGCAAGTTCTTAAAGAAATGGGAGTGCCTGATCACCTCATCTGTCTCCTGCGAAATCTCTATGTGGGACAAGAAGCTACAGTTAGAACTGGATATGGAACAACTGATTGGTTCCAAATTGGGAAAGGAGTACGGCAAGGCTGTATATTGTCTCCCTGCTTATTTAACTTATATGCAGAATTCATCATGCGAAAGGCTGGGCTGGATGAATCCCAAGCCGGAATTAAGATTGCCGGAAGAAATATCAACAACCTCAGATATGCAGATGACACAACCTTGATGGCAGAAAGTGAAGAGGAATTAAAGAACCTTTTAATGAGGGTGAAAGAGGAGAGCGCAAAATATGGTCTGAAGCTCAACATCAAAAAAACGAAGATCATGGCCACTGGGCCCATCACCTCCTGGCAAATAGATGGGGAAGAAATGGAGGCAGTGAGAGATTTTACTTTCTTGGGCTCCATGATCACTGCAGATGGTGACAGCAGTTACGAAATTAAAAGACGCCTGCTCCTTGGGAGAAAGGCGATGGCAAACCTAGACAACATCTTAAAAAGCAGAGACATCACCTTGCCAACAAAGGTCCATATAGTAAAAGCCATGGTTTTCCCAGTAGTGATGTATGGAAGTGAGAGCTGGACCATAAAGAAGGCTGATCGCCGAAGAATTGATGCTTTTGAATTATGGTGCTGGAGGAGACTCTTGAGAGTCCCATGGACTGCAAGAAGATCAAACCTCTCCATTCTGAAGGAAATCAGCCCTGAGTGCTCACTGGAAGGACAGATCGTGAAGCTGAGGCTCCAATACTTTGGCCACCTCATGAGAAGAGAGGACTCCCTGGAAAAGACCCTGATGTTGGGAAAGATGGAGGGCACAAGGAGAAGGGGACGACAGAGAATGAGATGGTTGGATGGTGTTCTTGAAGCTACTAGCATGAGTTTGATCAAACTGCGGGAGGCAGTGGAGGACAGAAGTGCCTGGCGTGCTCTGGTCCATGGGGTCACGAAGAGTCGGACACGACTAAACGACTAAACAACAACAACAAAATATATGGAGCCTTTAACCAAAGCATGCCATGAACAAGTTGGTGGATTGTCCTCAGAAATCCTGTGGCTGACAACAGAATTAAAAACAGAGGTCCTCCTACTGATTTTGCACATTGTTTCTAATATTAACGCCTAATTGGTTTAGGAAGAAACAGTTGGAGGGTTGTGCTTTGTGTCAGATCAGAAGGGTGAGGCCAAAGGCACCAGGAACTTAAGATTTGGCAGGTCTCTGTCTTGATGGAGATACAAGCGTGTTAGAAGCTCATTGTCATGTGTCCAAAAAGCATTAAGGAGAGCTCGAAGGTGGAGCTGTTTACCAATACTATGATCTCTCCCCAGATGCAGTTGCTACTGCAGCTAATTAAGAGAACAATTAAGACTAAGGCAATCAGTCAAGTATACAGATCTGAGTCATTTTCTCCACTCTCTGATGCTGTGCTGGCTCCCGGAGGGCTAAACCTTATTCACTCATTCAGAAAATGACAGGAAGAAGCTATTAAATATCTGAAAACCATAAAAAGACAATAATCCTGTTCTTGAGCTAAGCCACACACTAGAGACCAATGCCAGGCAACTTAAGAAACTTGCCAGCCTCCCTGAATTCACATGCGCCTACAAATAAGAAAATTAATCAACAGCAGTTCAGATCAAAATTTAATTAAAAAAAGAAAAAGGGTTGTGGAGAACTTCCCCAGATCTCTCTGTTTTTATGTTTATGACTGATCAATATTATGTGTTATCAGCTCACTGAATGACAAATTCCACTGGGCATCTTTAAAGAGGAAGTAACAGATTAAATATTGAGCTAAACAATTTAATCTCCACTTTAAAAGGTTTTCAGTTATTTGTAAAAGTAAATCCTATTAGTGTAGAAATGTCTTCGTGAGCTGAAACTGGAGGCTCATCATGCAAGGATTTGTAAACATCAGGGGAGAACCTGCCATGAACTATAAATTTTCTTCTTTTGTACAGGGATTGAAAAGGGAGGAAGGCAACATTTGCACAAAAGTGTGGTTTTTTTAAAGGTGGCCATTGTGATGCTTTGCTGTTCATTTTAAAAGCAGACTTGTGTCAGGAAGCGATAACAGGAAATGTCAGGCTAATTTTTAAATGCACCCAAGCATATGCATTTCTTACTGTCATGACGAAAAATAACACTCAAGCCCCTGTGTGCCTCAGCACTTTCAAGAAAATAAGAACTGGTCTACTCTGGCATTCTATCTAGTCCTCTGTTACAGTGGCCAAGTGGATGCCCGGATGCCCCTGAAAATCTTTTAATAAAATAAGATAAATACAGTAGTACATTGGTTCTCAAACTTAATCCATTCCGGGAGTCTGTTCGACTCCCGAAACTGTTCAAAAACCAAGGCGCAGCTTCCAATTGGCTGCAGGAGCTTCCTGCACTCAAGCGGAAGCTGCGTCAGACGTTCAGCTTCCA
The DNA here is from genome assembly GCF_965113315.1 of Podarcis vaucheri. Classification (NCBI taxonomy): domain Eukaryota; kingdom Metazoa; phylum Chordata; class Lepidosauria; order Squamata; family Lacertidae; genus Podarcis; species Podarcis vaucheri. The sequence continues at coordinate 122,646,975 of NC_138761.1, forward strand.
AAAAAACATTCACAAACTGGAACACTTACTTCCAGAGAGGCCAGTGTGGTATAGTGGTTAAGAGAGGTCAACTTGTAATCTGGTGAACCGGGTTCGCTTCCCCGCTCCTCCACCTGCAGCTGCTGGGTGACCTTGGGCTAGTCATACTTCTTTGAAGTCTCTCAGACCCACTCACCTCACAGCGTGTTTGTTGTGGGGGAGGAAGGGAAAGGAGAATGTTAGCTGCTTTGAGACTCCTTAGGGTAGTGATAAAGCGGGATATCAAATCCAAACTACTCCTCCTCCTCCTCTTCTTCTTCTTCTTCTTCCAGGTTTGTAGCGTTCGGGTGCTGATTTCTTCGGGAGCCAAGCCGTTCGATTACCAAGGTACCACTGTGTTCCAGTGGCTGGTGCTGTGGTCCAGCTGTACTCATGCACCAAAAGGCCATGGATACCTCCCCATCCACATCAAGAGATGTATTCTGCCAGCTCAGTGGGCCCAGATGAGCCTCACAATGAAGTTGTAGACATGTATCATCTCTGTGTATGAAGACTTCCACCATCAGAGCTGGACTTTGAAGCCAAAATCCAGGGCCCCACTCAGGATTATGAGCAGAAGGGCTGGGTTGCCACATTCTGAAGTAAGCAAACTAATACACATAAATGAGTAAAGAATGAGGGTCAGCACCGCATTTAGAGTGGTGCGGGCAGTTCCCCTGCACAGGAGCCAAGGAGGAGCAAAATTGAGAAGATCCATTTGGGGTGCCACATTTTGGCCTGGCGCAAGGTACCATATTAAGAAAGATTTCCAAAGTATGCTCCTGGGAGGTCCAATACCATTAAGACCAGTTAAATGACATAGCTGATTGGGGTAGCAGTGGCCCTGCTGCAATCTGATGTTACTCTGCTATAAAGTACCGTATTTTTAGCTCCATAAGACACACTTTTTTCTTCCTAAAAAGTAAGGGGAAATGTTTGTGCATCTTATGGAGTGAATGCGTGGTCCCTGGAGCTGAATTGCCCAGGGGCAAAAAGCAGATCATGCTTTTTTTTTTTTTAAAGAGGGAAGTGGGTGTTGAAACAAAGCCAGGGAGTGAGATAAGGGATGCTAGAGATAAAGGAAGCTGCCTGGGAAGGGGGAGGTAAAGACAGCAAACTTGTAAAGGGGAGGAAACAGGAAGACTAAAGCAATAAGGAGAGAAATTAGAAGAAAATGAGGAGCAAAAAACTGTTCCAGCTAAGGAAACGATACTACACTAAGGCAAACAAGAGGGAAGGGTGTGTTGAAAGGAAACAGCTGATGAGTGGGATCATAAGAGAGATAAGGGACGCTAGTGGAGGCTGCCTGGGAGGGGGAAGGTAAAAGCCCATGGATCCTCAGGATTTTTGCATTGGGTCACCCCAAATTCACCATCAGATCACATGTCTGTGGTCACAGCATGAACCACAAAAATCATACATCCACTGTTTCGTTCAGAATATTTTTTTCTTGTTTTCATCCTCTAAAAACTAGGTGCGTCTTATGGTCAAGTGCGTCTTATGGAGCGAAAAATATGGTGAATGGGGTGATTACACGTCCAACTCTTTGGACACCCAATTTCATTGCTTTGTTTTTCAAGATATTTCTTATTTCCTTGGATCCACAGCAGTGCTTTATTCCATTCGGCAATGAGCCTAGTCTGGTGGAATCGAGGCAGAGCAGAAGCTACATGGTGAAACTCAGGGGGAATTAGTCAAATTTGCACTTGCAGGGTGCTAAGTAATTACAGCTGCAAGGAGCATTAGCAAGACCCTGCAGCCCTTTGAACTTAGCCTCATTATTTTATTTCTGAAACAGAATCATAGAATCATAGAATCATAGAGTTGGAAGAGACCACAAGGGCCATCGAGTCCAACCCCCTGCCAAGCAGGAAACACCATCAGAGCACTCCTGACATATGGTTGTCAAGCCTCTGCTTAAAGACCTCCAAAGTAGGAGACTCCACCACACTCCTTGGCAGCAAATTCCACTGTCGAACAGCTCTTACTGTCAGGAAGTTCTTCCTAATGTTTAAGTGGAATCTTCTTTCTTGTAGTTTGGATCCATTGCTCCGTGTCCGCTTCTCCGGAGCAGCAGAAAACAACCTTTCTCCCTCCTCTATGTGACATCCTTTTATATATTTGAACATGGCTATCATATCACCCCTTAACCTCCTCTTCTCCAGGCTAAACATGCCCAGCTCCCTTAGCCGTTCCTCATAAGGCATCGTTTCCAGGCCCTTGACCATTTTGGTTGCCCTCCTCTGGACACGTTCCAGTTTGTCAGTGTCCTTCTTGAATTGTGGTGCCCAGAACTGGACACAGTACTCCAGGTGAGGTCTGACCAGAGCAGAATACAGTGGCACTATTACTTCCCTTGATCTAGATGCTATACTCCTATTGATGCAGCCCAGAATTGCATTGGCTTTTTTAACTGCCGCGTCACACTGTTGGCTCATGTCAAGTTTGTGGTCAACCAAGACTCCTAGATCCTTTTCACATGTACTGCTCTCAAGCCAGGTGTCACCCATCTTGTATTTGTGCCTCTCATTTTTTTTGCCCAAGTGCAGTACTTTACATTTCTCCCTGTTAAAATTCATCTTGTTTATTTTTGCCCAGTTCTCTAATCTGTCAAGGTCATTTTGAAGTGTGATCCTGTCCTCTGGGGTGTTAGCCACCCCTCCCAGTTTGGTGTCATCTGCAGATTTGATCAGGATGCCCTTGAGTCCATCATCCAAGTCGTTGATAAAGATGTTGAATAAGACCGGGCCCAAGACAGAACCCTGTGGCACCCCACTAGTCACTCTTCTCCAGGATGAAGAGGAACCATTGATGAGCACCCTTTGGGTTCGGTCAGCCAGCCAGTTACAAATCCACTGAGTGGTAGCATAGTCAAGACCGCATTTTACCAGCTTCTTTACAAGAATATCATGGGGCACCTTGTCAAATGCCTTGCTGAAATCAAGGTAGGCTACATCCACTGCATTCCCTTCATCTACCAGGCTTGTAATTCTGTCAAAAAAACGAGATCAGGTTAGTCTGACATGACTTATTTTTCAGAAATCCATGCTGACTATTGGTGATCACAGCATTCCTTTCTAGGTGCTCACAGACTGTTTGCTTAATGATCTGCTCCAGAATCTTCCCTGCTATTGATGTCAGACTGACTGGGCGGTAATTATTTGGGTCCTCTCTTTTCCCCTTTTTGAAAATAGGGACAACATTTGCCCTCCTCCAGTCTGCCGGGACTTCGCCTGTTCTCCAGGAATTCTCAAAGATGACTGCCAGTGGTTCTGAGATCACATCTGCCAGTTCTTTTAATACTCTTGGATGCAGTTCATCTGGCCCTGGAGACTTGAATACATCTAAACTAGCCAAATATTCTTGTACTATCTCCTTAGTTATTCTGGGCTGTGTTTCCTTTGCTGAATCATTTGCTCCAAACAGATCAACATAAACTTGTATCAGTTACAGATCCAGCAACTTAGTCCATGCCATGTTAGCCATGTGTTTTAGCTATTGCAATGGAAGCTGCAGATAGTTCAAAATACTGTTCTGGGACTATGAGCATGGAACACATAGGACCGGTGTCTTCACCAGGTACCAGTTTGCTCTTGGGCTCACTTCAAGGAGCTGGCTTTGACCATGCAGGTCCTAAAATGTTTGCACCTTGCATACCTAATGGCAACCTTTGTTACATAAGACACACTTGTATACACTGCATAAATCCAGCTAACAGTAAGCGTTTTTACGACCCATTGAGTTCAGAGGAAGAATTAAGCATGTTATTAAACCTTTCCCAAGTAAATTAATGGAACTCAAAAGTGCACGGTGATGGCGTGGATTGTGCGCATCATACATAAACACACAAAATGCCAAAGAATGTACTCGTTTTTTAAAAAAAAACCTGAAGATGAATAATGCCTCCATGCAAGGAGGGTAGAAGACAGAGGGTGGTCAGCCATTTGTCACTTATGCTGGCCATAGCAATTGTCACAGATCAGCTCTCCTTCTCCAGGCAACCCATAATCTCAGGACCATCTTCCTGGCTGGTTCATTTGAAAAACACACATCTATCTCTTCATTTGGTGTCACAGGATGGAATGAATATAGTGACTAATAACTTTCCATTTTGTGCTCCATCAACCTTATTTATGAAGATCATTTGAGGCTGGGGAAATTGGATGCTCCGGCTCCAGATTGATCCAGCTTTATGTGTCGCCTCGATTCTCAAATCTTTACTGCTGGAAGGAGATGTGTGTGATGCAAAGGAAGGTGCGTTTTACTCCAAAGCAAAGTTTAATTAATATTATTATTAATTTATTCAATTTATTCAATTAATAGCCCACGATAATGTGGACCGTTTGATAAAATATCTGCAGTTGTTTTTTCTGTATCCCTTGAAAAGGCACCAAGGAATCATTTTTGCAAACGAGATTTGGAGTGGTGGGGAGTTTAACCATTGTTTGCCCCAAGCGACAGGAGCTAAGAGAAAGGAGAGCTATGTACAGTGGTGCCTTGCAAGACGAAAAGAATCCGTTCCGCGAGTCTCTTCGTCTTGCGGTTTTTTCGTCTTGCGAAGCAAGCCCATTAGCGGTTTAGCGGATTAGCGCTATTAGCGGCTTAGCGGGCTTAGCGGATCAGCTGATAAGCGGCTTAGCGGATCAGCTGATAAGTGGCTTAGCGGATCAGCTGTTAAGCGGCTTAGCGGATCAGCTGATAAGCGGCTTAGCGGATCAGCTGATAAGGGGCTTAGCGGCTTACGATCAGCTGATAAGCGGCTTAGCGGCTTAGGATCAGCTGATAAGCGGCTTAGCAGCTTGGGAAAAAGGGGGGAGGAGGGGGAAAAAACCCCGCAGGAACTCGCAAGACATTTCCGTCTTGCGAAGCAAGCCCATAGGAGATTCGTTTTGCAAAGCACCTCCAAAACGGAAAACTCTTTCGTCTAGCGCGTTTTCCGTCTTGCGAGGCATTCGTCTTGCGGGGCACCACTGTACACCATGGGAACTCTGCCAACACCACCACCTCTAGTCTGTGATTCCAGAGCAGCAGGCTGGTGTTACAATGGGGGTGGGTGGGTTCTGCTTGTTCTTATTTCTTTTATCACTCTTCCTATGAATACTCCTGCAGTGTGGTGTAGTGGTTAGAGTGTCGGGCTAAGACCCAGGAGACCAGGGTTCAAGTCCCCCACTGAGCCACAAAGCTCACTAGGTGATCTCAGGCCAGTCTCCCAGCCTAACTTGCCACACAGGGTTGTTGTGATGCTAAAATGGGGAGGGGACAACCACGTGACCACGTTGAGCAACTTGGGAGGAAATGCTGGTATATAGATTTAGAAATAAATAATATATAAATGGCCCTCCTCAGGTGCTTTCCAGGAAGACACTAGTTGCTTTTGAAACGTGGCCCTGTGGCTCGATAATCAGAATCTTAAATCTACGATAGCAGGAAATTAAATGGTGAACTGAAGCTGATGCCATTGCCAAGAGAAGATTGTGCCACTCCATGTTTTTTTACTTCACGCCAAATAAAAAGGGGAGGCTGATGACATTAGATTTCCCTGGCTTTTGGCAATTTCGTGCGGATTGTACTGTGAACACAATGGAAGTGTGCGCACGCTTGTTTTTTAATTACTTAATGACACCAGTGAACAGGATGAGAGGGAGGGAGAGGACCCAGAGAGTGGGAAATTCATTCAAATGGTGATATAAAAATAATTGGACTACAAAGTCATGTTTTAGCACTTCCCCTACAGCTTTACACAGGGGAGCTGCTCATAGCCCACAACAATTTCAAATCCATAGTTCTGGGGAATAGTACTATATAATCATAAAATTACACTTGAGATAAGATTTAATTATCATTTTCACCTTTCCAGCACCTTTAGAGAAGTAATAATCAAAAGCCCTTGCAAGAACAGAAAATCACACCTAAAAAGCACCAACGATTAAAAGAAAGGCTAACCACCACATAGGCCTTTAAAGAGCATTTAAATTCTTTGGCTTTATTCAAAAATATTAAAAGTGACTGCTGTCTGATAGATTTTTAGATATTCATGTAAGGCACGGAGAAAATAAAATAAAGGAGCATTACTCCCTAAAGGAGCTTCTCATTGTCTTGAGCCATTCAGGCTGCTGGTTCTTACTGATAATTTTATAATTTTCAACCATCCCTTGCAAATATAGTTATTTCTTATCTCATCACCGTTTGTATACATACTATATTATTCTCTCTTAACAGTGAGCTTGGGCAGTTAAGCGCCTAGCATTCTGGAAGCAAAATTGGACTGAACAAAAATAAAGCAATGATTTCTCTATATACAGGGGGAATCCCTGACGATGCAGAAATATGTGCTTGTAAATTAAAAGAAAAATCAATGCTTTAAAAAATCCCAGAGCATCTTGACAAAGACCCGTGAGCTTCCAGAACTTCCAAAAAGTTGATGACAACAGAGGCTATATAAAAGGAATGTGGAACCAACCTTTCCCAGATAAAATACCACACTCCCTCCTGGACCCAGGGGCCACAAAACAGTGGTGGGCAGGGCCAGAGGCAAAGGTGGGTGGAGCAACAAATGCAAATTTTATCTTTGTACTGTAGTCTAGATTTACAAACGCACAAACAGCCCTCTCTGCCACCCGATCCAGTCAAGGAAACGTTTCAGCCAGGTAAAAACATTCACGAAGAGATACATCCAAACCATAACCCAGCAAAAAAAAACATCACATCTGGAAGACCAACCAAAAGAGATGGTCAGCAATGTAGGTCCAATGGAAGAAAATGCCGTGGCTGAAGGACCACCACAGGTTTCCCTCATGGCACTCCACCTTACTGATGTCAAGAGCACCTGAAGAGTCAGCAAACTGAACAGGTGCAGGCCGTCCAACAAATAACACAAAAACCCGGGCCTAGGTGAAGGGACTAAGGGCTAGATCAAAGCCTTCATTGGTTCCATTGGGAGGCTTTTTAAAGGCATAGCTGCTGCAGCAGAACTTCAACTTTAAAGCCCTAAACGGCCTCGGTCCAGTATACCTGAAGGAGCATCTCCACCTCCATCGTTCTGCCTGGACACTGAGGTCCAGCTCCGAGGGCCTTCTGGCGGTTCCCTCACTGCGAGAAGCCAAGTTACAGGGAACCAGGCAAAGGGCCTTCTCGGTAGTGGCGCCCGCCATGTGGAACACCCTCCCACCAGATGTCAAAGAGAAGAACAACTACCAGACTTTTAGAAGACATCTGAAGGCAGCCCTGTTTAGGGAAGCTTTTAATGTTTAATAGATTACTGTATTTTAATATTCTTTTGGAAGCCGCCCAGAGTGGCTGGGGAAACCCAGCCAGATAGGCGGGGTATAAATAATAAATTATTATAATTATTATTATTATTATTATTATTATTATTATTATTATTATTATTATTATTATCATCAATATCACAAAATACAGGTAGGCAGCAGTTAACAAAACACCTCCCTAGCTGTTGCCTCAGGGAAGATCACTTAGCCCTGCAAACAATTTTTTTAAAAAGCTTTGAACCAATGGCACCTTTTTATCAAGCCCAATTGCTACATGGGGGTAAGGAGTGTCTTTGTTGAGGTTGCAGCTCTCCTCATAATCGGTTTGTAATTATTATTATCATCATCATCATTTAAAAGTATTTATGGAAATTCAACCACATTGTAGTGCACACTTTTCTTAATATACACATTTTTGTGTGCAATTTGCCTAATACACATTGTTTTCCTCAGGCACTTTTTGCTTCTGTTTATGTTATTTTCACTGATGTACAGTATAGTACACATTTTAGGCACGCTTTCCTCTCACATGTGCATTTTTGTACAGAACTTTTCTCCGCAATCCCCTGAGAGATGGAAAAAAGAAAAGAGGAAACAACACAATTTACGTTTCTCTTTTTGATTTTAATTATTTTTGAAAGGTTTAACTAGTTGGGCTTGATACTGTTTTTTACGTTATTCTTTCTCTAAAACGCTTTGAACTTTCATTGCAATCAAGTGGTATATGCTGTATTTTCCCGTCTATAAGACACCCCCATGTATAAGACTATTTTGGGGGTCTCGGATTTAAGAAAATGGGAGGGGGAGATATATCCGTGTATAAGATGCCCCATAATTTTTGACATTCTTTTTTAGGGGAAAAAGCCTAGTCTTATACATGGGAAAATTAAGTAAATCTTGTGAGCTAAATAATAATAAATGAGTTGGTCATGGGGGGGGGGCTGAGCTGTTATTAGGTATTTAAGGGCTGCAGAAGACAAGAATCACACTTCACCTCCTTCAGACTAAGATGGGAGGTAGCCTAGCTGAACCTAAAGCTCAGCCAAGTGCCTCTTGCCCAGGTGTAACAGTTGCCTGAATGGTAGCCACCTTCCTGGGATTCAAGGTCTGGACATGTATTCCCCCCCCCCTAGTTTTATTCCTCCTCAAAAAGGGGGCAGCCTTTCATTTCTATGGGCCCCAGTGTGGAGTGCTGCATGACACATCACTTTATTATTTTTTTTAAATAAAATATTTATTAAGGTTTTTTAAAAAATAATACAGTAAAAAAAGAAAAAAAGAAAAATACAAAATAAAGACAGTTAAAAAAAACCCCACACATATTTTCTATCACTTACTTTCCTTTAACTTATTTCCCGGACCTCCTCATACCTCCCTTTTTTGTATTCCACTTCAAATTATTGGTTCAGCAAATCCTTACCATTAAATTTTAACCCATTTATAACCCTTTTTTCATATTCTCTTAAAGCATTACAGCTGGAAACCCCTTAATTGCTATCCAACATCATTCTATCCTTCATTAATTTTACAATATTTCTGTAGATAGTCTTTAAATTTCTTCCAATCTTCTTCCACCGACCCTTCTCCCTAGTCTCGGATTCTGCCGGTCATTTCTGCCAATTCCATGTAGTCCATCACCTTCATCTGCCATTCTTCCAAGGTGGGTAGATCTTGTGTCTTCCGATACTTTGCAATGAGTATTCTTGCTGCCATGACACATCACTTTATGCTCCTGCAGGAAAGGTGAGCAGCCGCTCCTCAATCAGGTAAGCATCTGAGCCGGCGTTTGTCCGCAGATAGTTTTTCTGGGTCATGTGACCAGCATGACTAAGCCACTTCTGGCAAACCAGAGCAGCGCACGGAAACACTGTTACCTTCCCGCCAGAGTGGTACCTATTTATCTACTTGCACTTTGAGGTGCTTTCGAACTGCTAGGTTGGCAGGAGCAGGGACCGAGCAACGAGAGCTCACCCCATCGCAGGGATTCAAACTGCCAACCTTTCGCTTGGCAAGCCCTAGGCTCAGTGGTTTAGACCACAGCGCCACCTGCGTCCCTATTTTCATCAGAGAAATGTTGGAGGGCATGGGGTTATGTGACCCCTGAGCCAAGGAGATAAGTAACTATACAGCCTTTAGAAGACATCTGAAGGCAGCCATGTATAGGGAAGTTTTTTTAACGCTTCATGTTTTATTATGTTTTTCTATATGTTAGAAGTCTCCCAGAGTGGAATAGAACATCCCTCTTTTCATCGGATAAATTTTGGAGGGTATGAAATCTGGGTGGGGAAAGGGACATCCTACAGAGGAAAGAGAGACATCACCTTGCCAAAAAAAGGCTTGTATAGTAGTGATGTATGGAAGTGAGAGCTGGACCATAAAGAAGGCTGATTGCCGAAGAATTGATGCTTTTGAATTATGGTGCTGGAGGAGACCCTTGAGAGTTCCATGGACTGCAAGAAGATCAGACCTTTCCATTCTTATGGAAATCAGCCCTGAGGGCTCACTGGAAGGACAGATCCTGAAGCTGAGGCTCCAAGACTTTGGCCACCTCATGAGAAGAGAAGACTCCCTGGAAAAGACCCTGATGTTGGGAAAGATGGAGGGCACAAGGAGAAGGGGACGACAGAGGACAAGATGGTGGGACAGTGTTCTCGAAGCTACAGACATGAGTTTGACCAAACTGCAGGAGGCAGTGGAAGACAGGAGTGCCTGGTGTGCTCTGGTCCATGGGGTCACGAAGAGTCGGACGCGACTAAATGACTAAACAACAACAACAGAGGAAACGCAAAATCCAGGCTGAAGGGTAACTCTGAGCAGAAAAACAACCATGGGAGAAAGGGTTAAGCAGATCATTTTTTGAAACTGGTTTGAAATCAAACCATGTCAGCAAAGGCATATTCCTGCCTTGCAGCGGGCTGGAATTGATGATCCTCAGGGTCCCTTCCAACTCTACAATTCTATGATTCTCAAGGAACAGTGTTTTGCAATCCCTGGCAATTAGCTGATAATCAGCACTTGCAAAGTGCTGGGCCTTTTTAAAACCTTTAAAGCCTTTTTATTTATTTATTTACAATTCCGTCCCCACAAACTTGCCACCTAGAAACTGCACCTGTCAATATGCTTGCGCCAGATTGGGGGATTCACCTCCATATGGCTTCATACAAAGCAATATTCTGCAAGAAGGGCTCTAAGATGGAGTAGACCATGAACAGGTTTCCAGAGGCTCTTGAGTGGGGTTTCCAGCTTTCTGAAAAGAGAAGCTAAGGACATGCAGGAGGATACAGCTAGTTTCTTTTAAGAGCATTCATAGAGGAGGCGGGTGAAAGAGGAATAGAGGTAAGATGAATATACAAAGACCTAAATACACGCACATCAGCTGAAAAGGGTTTCATAATGGGCCATCGTTTCAGTAGCACCAATGTACTAATGGCTAATGGGGGAGACGAGCGACGGGAGGCACACAGACACATCTCAAAGTCATTTCCAAGAAGATAAACAACCACACGAACATTTCCCACAAACAGCATAATACACTTAAATGTCATCATCATCATGTGAGCAGCTCAGAAGGAGCCTGAGAAGCAATTGCATTTGTGTTTTGCTCGCTACAGAAATATGTGCCTGCAAAGGCTTTCTCCGTGCCTTTTGTTTAAAGAATGAAGGCAGGATGACACACTCTTAATGCAGGAACCACTGCATGTCCCATGGCCTAAAAGGGGTTTCTGCAGGGCTGAGTTTCATTCTACCCTGCCAAGTGAAAACCTGCAAAAGTAGAAGTGGAAATACCAATCACAGAGAAGGTTAGGGGATAACATTTGAATGATACAATACTGACATTTTATACAGTAGCGTACCTTCTCGTTCTCCCCCTTTATGAACTGCCTCGACCATCATCCCTTTGTTCTTCACACACCTCTGACATTGATCTTCTCCGCATTCATCGCTTCAGTTCCACACAGCCCCTCAGCCCCTTTTGTGTTTCCAGTCCTGTTACAACTATCGCAGCAGTGGAACCAATGGCAGGGACTGGGAGGGGGCCGGATCCTCAGTGTCATGTGGAAATTATTCTGGCAAATTTTTGAAGACGATCCCACCCACCCACCGAAAACTGTTGCCTCTTCAAGATCCACGTATGTACAGATCCTTATTATATGTGGAGGTGGTGGATGGGTACATGCAGATTGCATGAACAGGGCCTGTGAGTATACATGTTACAAGCATGTCCCCGGACTCGCATGTGTGCAGCCAGCACTCCTGTCACACTCCTGTCACACAAGGAAGAAGATGGAGAAGCTCAAGACACAGTTATGTCAACATTATGCATATGCCATGATCGGCAGAGATAAACCATGTCCTAAGTTCACACTCCTGTCCATATCGTAGACCCTTGTGCATGTACTGTTACAAAAAAGCAGCAATGCGAGAGCGAGCTGCAGGTGGCTGGAAAGCAAAACAGGATGTTGATGTTTGGGACTGTACCATGGGAACAAAGGGACAGTCTATTCACTGTACTGAGCACCGGATGTTAGCTCAGAGTGTCATCTGACCTGTACTGGAAGTACAGGGGTGGAGTTAATCTCTCTCTGCTGTTTGGAGTCTGATGAGTGTAGACGTGTTTTTCTGCACTGCTGCAAGGACAGAAATAAAGTGATGTTAATACATTTCTGTCTGACTCTTTCCCCTCCCTGGGGAGGCAGGGAGGAGGGGAGAGTGGTGTGTTCTTCTCACGCTTGAGGAGGATCGCCGATAGTGACCTAGCCTGTATCCTGCCGGGAGACGCAGACGGGGAGGTCAACAAGGATCTTAAGCCGAGTGCCTGGAGAGTGGCCAGTTTTCCTCTGATAAGGCTTAAGAATCCGACATGTACAACTTTGGATACATGGCAGTCATGTGCATTAAAGGAACAACAAGCAGGATCCAAACTTCTTCAGCATCTTTACACAGGCTATTTTTCTTTGCCCGCTTTGTTTTTGCACAGTTCTCCCAAATATGTGAGTCCAAATTTACCACACTAGCTTTAACGAGCAAAGGAAGTTGAGTCAGACTCTTGGTCCATCTATCAGTGTGGTGTAGTGGTTAAGAGTGGTAGACTCGTAATCTGGTGAACCGGGTTCGATTCCCTGCTCCTCCACCTGCAGCTGCTGGGTGACCTTGGGCCAGTCACACTTCTCTGAAATCTCTCAGCCCCACTCACCTCACAGAGTGTTTGCTGTGTGGGAGGAAGGGAAAGGAGATTGTTAGCCGCTTTGAGTCTTGTTCGGGTAGTGATAAAGCGGGATATCAAATCCAAAATCATCTTCTTCATCTCAGAATGGTCTACACCGGCAGGTAGCAGCTTTCAAGGGAGCCGAATTTGGGACCGTCTGCATGCAAAGAAAACAATGTATCACTGAGCTACGCCCCTTCCCCATAGTAAAAGTAAAATGGTATAAAGTACAAGACATTTGTGAAGGTGATCACACATACACCTCCCAGTAGCTCTATTCTAGCTGGAAAAACCAGCTTTTTGCAACCTTTCCCCTTTACAACCCACTATCTCACATTCAGCATTATTTTTTCCAGCACAGTGTTTGCCTTCCCAAACGAGTACTTTTAGCAGCCAGCCACAATAACTGGATTTTAACTCTAAAGTGTTTTGTTTCTTCTGGTCAGGAGGTTAGCTACAAAAGCAGGCTAAAATGGTCCCCTGATGGATTCATCGGATGAATGAGTTGACTCTTTGTTGTCCAGTTTAAATAGCGGCTATGTTTGCTTTGCATTTTGGGGATTTAGTTCCTTGCTGATCTAATGCCATGTTTGCTGAATGGGTGAGTCTGGAGTCTGTAAAAATCTACGAGACAACAGGAGAGAGCTGGTGTCGCAGCTAAGAGACTGAACTGTGAAGTCCCAAGCAGTTATCTCAGAGGCCCCAACTGTAGGGTTGCCATACTATATCTTGAAGAGCAAAAAAAGAGGACAGCCTCAGCCGCTGCCAGCCCGAGCCAGCGAAAGAGGCTCATTGGGCCGCTGCCACAGCACACACCTCTTTCCCTGGGCTTGGGCTGGCAGCGGCCGCAGCGTGCAAAGCTGCCCTAGCCCCCCCAACCCCCGGATATTTCCTTTAAAATGTAAGAATCTGCCTGGATGAGCATGTTGGCTCACCAAAAGAGGACATGCCTGGGTTTTCCCAGATGTAAAAAGGTAAAGGGACCCCTGACTATTAGGTCCAGTCATGACCAACTCTGGGGTTGCGGCGCTCATCTCGCTTTATTACAGCTTCTGGGTCATGTGGCCAGCATGACTAAGCCACTTCTGGCGAACCAGAGCAGTGCACGGAAACGTTTACCTTCCCGCCGGAGTGGTACCTATTTATCTAATTGCACTTTGACATGCTTTTCAACTGCTAGGTTGGCAGGAGCAGGGACTGAGCAATGGGAGCTCACCCCGTTGCGGGGACTCGAACTGCAACCTTATGATCGGCAAGTCCTAGGCTCTGTGGTTTAACCCACAGTGCCACCCGCATCCTGTTTCCCAGATGTACGACAACCCTATTTAAAGCCATATCATACCGCTTTAAACGACTGTGAGTTCTCTTAAGTATCCTGGAAACTGCAGTTTGTTCCGGGTGCTGAGAGTTGTTAGGAAGCCCCCATTCCCCTCACAGAGCTACAATTCCCAGAGGGAATTGACTGTTAAACTACTCAGAAATTCTAGTTTTGTGAGGGGAATAGGGGTCTCCTAACAACTCTCAGCACCCGGAACAAACTGCAGTTTCCAGCTTTCTCAACAGAAGTCATGACTATTTGAAGTGTTATGATACTGCTTTAAATGTAGAGTGCAGACAGGATCCCCGTCTTGGTGGAGACATTACCCCACAAATAATGTTAATAACACTATAGTGTTAATAATAATATAGGCCTATTGCCCCAAAGTCAAAGGTTTCTTCACACACACACACCTCTCCCCCTCTCATCCACGCAAGCAAGTGGCAACATCACAGTTGGAGGACACATTCCAGCTGGGCAAAAACTCTTGAGGAAGACCTGGAGCAGGGCAAGACCAGTGAAAGGGTGTGACCTGGGCAGGAGTGTCGCGGTCCGGTTCATGGGTGATCAAAGTCCCGGCTGGGGACGTCAGGACCGGGGGCAAGATGGCGGGGTGGGAGCAGGAACGGGGGTCCAGAAGCCAGGAGTCAGGAAGCCAAGAGTCCGAGGGTCCGAGAGCCGGGAGTCAGGAAGCCAAGGGTCTGAGGATCAAGAAGCAAGGAGTCAAGGAGTCAAATGCAGCAAGGCAGGGAACGTATTGCTGTGTCAAAGAGCCGAAGGGAAATGCGGACCTTATATCCTGTCCCAGCTCTTGCCACCAGGTGTTTTCCCAGCTCTTGCCACCAATCGGCCTCACCTGTGCGGCCGCGCCTTGCCTCCTCAGAACAAACTTAGGAAGGCCCCAGTCCTGCGAAGTCCTATTGGTCACAGGGCCTGGCCCCTGCACGCACACCTGACAAGGAGGCATGACTTTGACATAATCCTTAGGGCCAGCTAGAGAGGACTTAGAGGCCTGCATTCAGCGCCCCACACATGAGGTTTTCCAGCCCTGTTGTATGGATTACTGTGATAGTGTCTGTAGCAAATCACATGGTGGGGCAGAGGCACTTACCCAGCCCCCCAGCAGAGGGCACAAATAGGACAGCATGGCGCAAACATGCTGGCAGGAAGACCGGATTGCCTCTGCTTGCAGACCACCAACCTCTCTTCCCTTTCCCCTCCCAGTAAGCAGCAGCAATTCACCTGCTGGGATAAATGCCTCCACTCCACAATGCTGCCTGTTACTGGAGCACTTTAAACACTCTTAAGTGTACAAGGATGTGCCTTGTTTACTTAGAAGTTCGCTTCAGTGGGGCTTATTTCTAGGCAAGTGTGCAGCCAATTGCAGTCTAAAGCACAACTGAATGCTATGTATTGCTTTCACATTGTTGTTTCTTCCCACTCCCCTTTGCCACCAGCCTGTTAAGTAGCACAAATAAATAACTGAAGCACCAAACTGCTAATCTACAAATACCATTTCTCCAAAGCAATATGAATGGCTCTGATGTAGGCTTGGGCAGGGTGGGGGAGAGATAGAAACGCCAAGAGCCCATTTGAAAAGAAAAGCAGCCAGAATAGACACTGCCTAAGACTCTGTTGCGCATGGGGAGCTTTAACCCTGATGGATTGAGAAAGAGAGTCATGTTTAACACATGAAGAAAATTATATTTTATTATGATATAAACAGTTTCGGCAGCATTAGAAGCAGTGGGGAAGTGTGAAGTTATGCCAGGAAGAAAGGAGCCGTGAAGAGCGCACAGGGCCATGGCTTAGAGACACATTACCCAGATTAGAGGGATATTGTTTGCCAGCCAGCAATATCCCTTTTCACATTGCTCGAGAGCGGACTGAAAAATGACAATGCCATTTGGAGCAGCCTTCATTATCATCCACTCATGGCGGCCAAAGATCCTCTGACTGAGATGCACAAGACCTCCTTATTACTTATCAGAGCCCAATTAACTTTATCTTGTTCATCTGAGCTCCAGCTGAGGCTAAGAGTTCAATAGTGCACACTAAGGATGATAAGGAGGCAAGGGGTTCGATGCAGCATTTTAATCACAGTGTTTATAAAAGAGCAATAAACCATCCAAAGAGCCCACTCACGTGGTTTCCAGCTCAACAAGGGAAGTGTGCGGCAGCAACACAGAGATTCAAGCTGGGTTTTGAAAATCACCCACTTGAGGCAGGAGCCAAAGCACTTTTGCCTGCTCCTCCTCAGATCCAATTGCTTCCCCCTCACTTTCCCTGCTCTGGTGCCTTGCTCATTGCCAAAGAGGAAGGGAAGACAACAAGACCAGGAAGGGAATGGGAGGGTGGAAGGTAGGCAGGTGATTTAGAGATATATTCTATATATTCATAAATTTCTACAGAAACCTGGAGAACTAAATGTAAGATTAGAAAAATAAGAAACAGAGAGAACCAAAATTGACAGATCCTTCCATCCTTAACATTGGTAAGAAATAGATAGGTAGCCGTGTTGGTCTGCCATAGTCAAAATGAAAAAATTCCTTCCAGTAGCACCTTAAAGACCAACTAAGTTAGTTCTTGGTATGAGCTTTCGTGTGCATGCACACTTCTTCAGATACACTGAAACAGAAGTTGCCAGATCCTTCTATATAGTGAGAAGGTGGGGAGGGGTATTACTCAGAAGGGTAGTGAGGTAAGAAAGTGAGGAAGAAAGAAATTGAGCAGAGGCTATCCTGTTATAAAATTATGGCTGCAATCCTAAACAAACTTAGGAAATTACCTCCCATCCAACTCAGTGGGACTTACTTCTGAGTAAAGGATTAGTGCTATCCAGAGTTGGCAGTAATGAACAACTCACAGCTGAGCCATCAAACTATGTGATGTTTTATTCCAAACTGTCGTGCATGTAACACCTGCAGACAATGTCACCTTGAGTATAGCTGCGCTGAACAGTTTTAGGTTTGGGTGCCATAAAGCCTATTTGATGTTTAGTAACAACTGATCCCTGGAAGAAAGCACCTTCCGTTTATTAATCAAACAAACATCCATCTGAAATATTTCCTGATGCTTATAAAACACAAACGAAACTTTATTATGAGCTGTCAGTGATAGATTTACTACCATAATACTCAGTAAACATAGACTTCCTTGCAATTGCGTCTCTCCACAACCCTTCTTTATGCCCTCCTATGCATTCATTTCTCAATAGCTGCACTGAAACCTGCTCCCTTCTTGGAGGTCCCGTACATTTATGGCTGCTTAAAGGCCATTGTCCTCCCTTTGCTGTCACTTGAGGTGTGCAATAATTGCTCAGAAATTCACAGCCTGTTGTGCCTTATTGCTTAAATATTTTTAAGAGCTCGACTAGCAATTTTCAGGGAGTGACTCTGAAGATTTGCTGCTTCATAAAGAATTGACAGGGTAAAAAAATGAAGGCAGGAAGGAGAAGAGGGGAAGCAAACTACCTCTGTGGAGCTGAAAGACTGCCCAGAAGGTGGACTTCCATCCCAGTTTCCTAAGATAAACCAAAGATTAACAGGAAGACATAGAAACTACTGTAAACTAATCAAGATGAATGCTCTTTGTCAATGTGTATCTGAAGAAGTATGCATGCACACGAAAGCTCATACCATATCAAAAATTACAACAATGCTGAAGAAAATCAAGTGCAGGATTTTTGACACAGCAGTAGCACAAAGCAGAGTTCAGTGGGAAAAGCCTGTTAGTATATCTCCATTAGTACTGGTTTGATGAGGAGGAGGGGAAGTGCAAAATAAACAACCCCAAATCCTTAACCTCACATCTCTCTCTAACTCTTGCAGCATTTGGGTCAATATCAAAACACAGTTCGCAGGACCACACTGCTAACACCAGTTCAATAAAGTGCTTGAAAGGAATCATAATCATAAATGCAAGAACATGCTTAAGTACCTTGCTAAATTTAAATTCGTATGAATAAAACAATAACCTTTCTGGTGTGTTATAACTAGGTCAGAATATCAAGTACCTTCCAAAGTAAACTGTGTTCATGAATAGAGAGGAGGAGATCTAAAAAGAAGGTAGTTCTGTGACCTGGCACAAGAGAATTACAAGCTTGATCCTATAAAAATCTGCTGTGGTAGCATGCATTACTCCTGGCTTTCTGGGTAAACACCGTACCTCTGCTGCACTTGTCAAAGCAGCCCTGTAATATCATAGAACATAAGAAATGGGGAAGGTTTCACAAGAGATGCCGTTCCTGGACTTTCAAAGGCCACTGTAATTGCCAGAGCCATTGTCATCACCCCTGACCATGGTGCCCGCCCACGGCACACATGACATTGTTAGGGCCTATTGTTACTGGGAACCAGCAATGACGAATATGTGTGGTGGGGAGAAATCGCCAATGAAAATCTTGCCCAGACTGCTCCATCCCTTTCAAATATCTTCAGACAAGAGCTGTCTCAATAAGCCATTGTTCTCTCAGCCTCAAACCCCAACCCCATGCAATACTGGGATAGCAATAATGGTCTACCTCACAGTGCTGTTGTAAAGATCTCTAGGATTATGGATGTGAAGCAATTTAAATGCTCTGAAGTGGTACTTAAATGCATTTCTTTCTTTCCACTTTGGGTGGTCTATTAGTTATTCTGTGTATTTGTGATACAGCAAGCATTGCTCTCTAGCCTTCCATATTTAAACCAGTTTAAGACTGCAATCCTAACCTCATTCACCTGTGAATAAAACTCACTGAATTCAATAACACACTTATGAGTAAGTATAGCTAGGATTGCACTGTTCATCGCTATAACTCCCTGCCCAGATTCCAGTCTTACCTTATTCTACTCATATCATGACTTGTCTCCCTGGCTTCATTAAATAGGTTGCCACACTAAACTTGCCTATCAGCAGCAGGCAGCCTTCACCTGTTACAAAGTTCTCTAACCAGCTCTGGTTCCACAGCATTTCATCCCTGTCTTCTACATCGAAGTAGATGGAACCCATCAAGCTTCATGTGAAAGCATTTTCATATATGAAGTTGCCTTTCAGCCTCTTGTGTGCTACATCCCCGAGCACTGGCAACCCATGCTATGCCACTGTGAACAACCACCACGTCAGCTGGACAACTCCCTTCTTCTGAAAGCCAAGATAGCCAGAGAAGATCTGGGTCTCCAGGCATATTCTCAGATGTCTTAAAACAGGCCTGCATACCATGCAAATGGAAAAGAAATGTTGTGTGGTTTAAGAGGAGCATTATTTTAAAACTAAGTGGGCCTATATTGCTTTTCTCTTCTGTTCCTTTTACTACCTCCTGTGCTTCTAACAACAGCCTGGCAGAAATAAACAGAGTAACTAAAGGTTTCCTTACAGCTTTGTCTTCCAAATCAAGAAAAGCTTCTATTAAAGGCACAGGAGCAAGGCATGTAGAGCAGGAACAGGAGCAGGTGCACAATTTAAACCCTTTCCTTAAAAGGTGAGGCAAATCAAGATCTATCTGTTAATCAACTGAATCTGGGATACTTGCTTTAACTCTCAAAACGTGAGGGACTTTGTAACCCCAGCACCTATGTCCTAGATTGGTTATTAAGCTGTTGAACCAAACTACTATCATGATGACAGGCTGAAGCATCTTACCATGACCGAAGCATCTGCCACAAGTACAAAACAGAGCCAGCCCACCAATGAGACAGGGGGAGGCGGTTGCCTCAGGCAGCAGGATCCACACGGGGAGCAGATCCCAATGAAGAGCTTTATTCCCACCCACCCCCTGTTCCTGATGGAGATCTTCACTCACCCCTTCTTCCCTGGTGGGGAGGGAGGATGCCATTTTGTGGTTCACCTCAGGTGTCAAAATGTCTTGGAGAGGCTCTGGTACAAAGATAAGACAACAAAGCACAGCATTGTACTTTGAGTCTCATCTCCTGTCTTAGGACAAAACCATTCCCCCTCCCTTTTCTGATGGCCTCTAAGCCATCCATGTTTTAGGCCTCTGGCTCAACCTGATTTCTTGCATTCCTGCATGAAGGATGGATACAGTGAAATATCATTCCTTCTGTATTATAAAACCTGGCAATTAATAATTGAGAATCTCTCTCTCTTTCTCTTTCTCTCTCTCTCTCTCTCTCTCAGAACTAGAGTGCTCTCTTCTGCTTGTTAAGCTTAGTTCACTCCCACTGATAATTCACTAGAGATCATAATTTATGGACAATTGAAGCTGCAGAAACATCTCTTAGAAGGAATAGAGCAGATCCATAGCAACAATTCTTCAGGGGAATATTAATCCCCAGCTTTATGTAGTGCTAAGTGTACAATAGCAATCAGGACTTGAGTAGAAGCTGCTAATCATTGAGGGAAAAGGCTGTATAAAGAATTCATAATGGAATTAGCCTGAGGCAAACAAAGAAAGACAAAATTAAATCAGCCATCAAATTGCACCAAGGAATTTTAATTTACAGGTTAATGTAGGATTATGTAACTAATCACAGCTAACATTTTCAATGAACAACCAATAAAAATCTGCTCTCCCCCCCCCCACACCTCTAATGGTATTCCAATAACACATTTTTATCACCATATAATGTGCAAGGAATGATTTTTTAAGAATTCTGGAGAAAAAAAATCTTCCCAAATGCATTACGAGGCTGAACAATCGATGCAAAATGCCATCTTCCAGGAAATTAGCATAAATATACATCTCGATGATCTACCATTAGATTCCTGCCAATGCAATCTAATTCCTCAGAGCCTTTGTGGGACAGATTTTACATAACCAAATGTCCATAACGGTAAGCTTTAAAGCATAACCGTGTTCCTCACAGGGGGAATTATACTGATACAAAAGAACCAGGATTAAATAAGGGAAACAACTTTGGAGTACCCAAATGCCTCTGCTTAATTCTAAGTAAAACCTCTATTATAGGCATTTATATCACTAAAGCATCTCTATCCTGTGACTTATGCTCAAAGGATTGATCTAATGCGATTTGGACTGTTTCTAAATGTGAGCATCATAAAAAGCAATAAGGTTTCGAGCATAAAAAGTTGATTAGCTTCCCCTCCGAGAGAAAGAGAGGATCTTTTAGGCAGCCGAGTTGTATTTTGATATCAGGCTAAGCATGAAAGAGAAAACCCACAACTTAACTTAATTATACATATATAATATATATCTATATATATTTGGGGAAGGACTCTGGGAAAAGTTCAAAATGATATTGTGTATATTAAAGGGACACTGGTTTTGAGATTCTCTCCCCCACCCCCCTTGCACCACATATGGCAGCATGAAAATTGTTATAAATGGAGCAAAAAGTATTTTCATAAGCTTTACTTCACTTGACAGGAATGCTGGAAAGCAAAGCAGCGGCATTCATCTTGCATGTGTTTTTCGGGTTTGAAACAATGTGGGCAAGGCTGGCTTTACTTTCATCTCTGTGCTCCTTTAATACAAGCAGCATTCAAGTGCCCGTCTATAAGGAGACATGGCTTGCTTCCTCCCCTCCCCTCCCCACACTTTATACAGTCTAATTTTAAGATGCACACGTCCCCCCTCCCACATAGCCCCCCAAAAATTACAGTGTCAATTGCACTACCCTTCAGCAATCCTGTAATAACTTTATTCAACCATTTCTAATTATAATTATATTTTCAATTCCTTTTAGCTATAGAAACTCTTTATCAATCAGAGCACAAGACAGAAAATTACTTTATTACAGCTACAGCTCGTTAGTCTGAGTGCTCTTAATGAAGCAGCCTCATAATCAGATGAAAATCATGCTGGAAAAAACTTGCATCATTAGTCTGGGCCTTAATTACCAAGAAATATAGTCACTAACAATGATACTCCATTTCACGATACGGTGCATGCACTTTCCACACTCATTGCAATTAATAATTCTACAGACTGCTACAGAATCTTTCTATTTATTCATAACAATGGGGTGGGGAGGAATTTATAAATTTAATTGAGCAGCTCAGATTGCACTCCTTTGCTCTCTCCGGCTCAGATTAAGATGTCAAAAGGCTAATATTCTATCTTATATTAATTCATCATTTTAATTACATATTTTATATCTATGAATTTTTTTTCATTTACAGTTGAGGATGACATGTATGTGCACATATGTGTAGTATGTGTACAGGCAGACAGGCACACACATGACTTTCAGGAAATCTAAACGTAGCCTCTGGTACCCTGGTGAAAGATGAAG
This sequence comes from Podarcis vaucheri, assembly GCF_965113315.1. Taxonomy (NCBI): domain Eukaryota; kingdom Metazoa; phylum Chordata; class Lepidosauria; order Squamata; family Lacertidae; genus Podarcis; species Podarcis vaucheri. Next base: position 122,668,980 of record NC_138761.1, read on the forward strand.
GCCTTAGCACTTGAACAGCGCTTCTCTGTTTTGAAAATAGATGCTTTCCAACGCAATGAATGGGTGTCCAAAGTATTTCCACCACACACAAGGTAAAGGACAGGTTCCCTTTTCAGCTATTCTGACTCTGGGAGTGCTCTGGGGGTGAGCATGCTAGCACTAGCACCCCTCCTTGCCATTTTCATCACTCTCCATGTGTTGGAGGATGAACTCATGAAGTGGGGAGCCAGGGCAGATCTCCGAGAGCAGGTGTCAGCAATTGTGCTGCAGAATTCTGCACAAATGGCATCTTCTAGATCAAGCACAGGGGAAGCCGCACATAGAGTGTATTGCAGTAATCCAGTCTTGAACTAGCCAGTGCATGAACTACTGCCAACCCAAGAACAGCTGCAGCTCTCAAACCAACTGCAGTTAGTAAAAGCCACTACTAGCCACTGAGGCTACCTGAGCCTCCAGGGAAACAGCTGCACCAGTAATAATAATAATAATAATAATAATAATAATAATAATAATAATAGTAATAATAGTAACAGTAATAGTAATTTATTATTATTTATACCCCGCCCATCTGGCTGGGTTTCCCCAGCCACTCTGGGCAGCTTCCAACAAAATATTAAAATACAATAGTCTGTTAAACATTAAAAGCTTCCCTAAACAGGGCTGCCTTCAGATGTATTCTAAAAGGCTGGTACTTGTTTTTCTCTTTGACATCAGATGGAAGGGCGTTCCACAGGTTGGGTGCCACTACCGAGAAGGCCCTCTGCCTGGTTCCCTGTAACTTCACTTCTCAAAGTGAGGGAACTGCCAGAAGGCCCTTGGCACTGGACCTCACTGTCTGGGTTGAATGATGGGGGTGGAGACGCTCCTTCAGGTATACTGGACCGAGGCCATTTAGGGCTTTAAAGGTCAGCACCAACACTTTGAATTGTGCTCAGAAACGTACTGGGAGCCAAGACTGGTATTATGTGGTCTCGGCGGCCGCTCCCAGTCACCAGTCTAGCTGCCACATTCTGGATTAGTTGTTGTTTCCGGGTCACCTTCAAAGGTAGCCCCACGTAGAGTGTGTGGCAGTAGTCCAAGCGGGAGATAACTAGAGCATGCACCACTCTGGCGAGGCAGTTCGCAGGCTGGTAGGGTCTCAGCCTGCCCTCTCAAACTGCAAACCTGCTCCTTCAGGGACAGTGCAACCCCACCCAGGGAAGGCAACTGAACAATTGACCCATTCATTACGTTTGGAAGCATATATGATCATGACAGAGAAGCAGTGTCCAGGTGCTATAGCTCACAGGGAACTTAAGCAGTGTGTGGATTATGCCACCGCTGCCCCCAATGTCTCCACAACATCCATTGGCCCTGCAGACTCCACCCCAAGACTGGAGAGGGGAAGATGAGAAGATTTTGTATACAGGTTTATGTTCCTTCCTAGGTGAAAACAGGTAGGCATTCTGAATTGTTTACCCCTCCCATCTTGGCAGTACAGCATGTGGTTCAGTGATGGGTAGTGGTTGGAAAATAACGTATGGCACAATCATATGCAGCTTTACTCTGGAGTCAGTTCCACTGCCTAATTCTCATCTTATTTTCTGCTTTGGATACCACTTTTCCAACTTGAGGGAAGCCCAAAGTGGCTAACACCAAAACAGAAAACAGGTCGCAGCATCATGTTGTTGTTGTTGTTGTTTAGTCATGCCCGACTCTTCGTGACCCCATGGACCAGAGCACGCCAGGCACTCCTGTCTTCCACTGCCTCCCGCAGTTTTGTCAAATTCATGTTGGTAGTTTGGAGAACACTGTCCCACCATCTTGTCCTCTGTCGTCCCCTTCTCCTTGTGCCCTCCATCTTTCCCAGCATCAGGGTCTTTTCCAGGGAGTCTTTTCTTCTCATGAGGTGGCCAAAGTATTGGAGCCTCAGCTTCAGGATCTGTCCTTCCAGTGAGCACTCAGGGCTGATTTCCTTCAGAATGGATAGGTTTGATCTTCTTGCAGTCCACGGGACTCTCAAGAGTCTCCTCCAGCACCACAATTCAAAAGCATCAATTCTTTGGCGATCAGCCTTCTTTATGGTCCAGCTCTCACTTCCGTACATCACTACTGGGGAAACAGCATCATAGTTGCCATTAAAAGGCAAAGGGTTTTAAAGGAAGCATTCCCACAATGGCTTTGAAGTGAAATCCTGAAGTCTCTCGTCCACTCTCAGGGCACCTTGGGAAGCAGTGTTAGTGCTGCTCTGCTGGTAGAGAGGAGCTTCATGAGTGGAAAGGGCACTTGACTGCCGCTGGGGAATCTTAGTACGCCTCCAGAAAGCTGCATAGGCATGGGTGCCTGGGTGGTATGCTACTGGTGGCAAACAGGAGAGAGGAGTGTTTGGTGGTGGGTCACAAGAGCACTTGGACCCGAAGGTTCCTGGTTACCTGCCATCACCAAAACACATTGGCTAAAAGCTACACCATGTTCCCTGGGTCAGATGTACTGATTTTCGCTGCCACTGAATCTGTGGTGGTAATGGGGCACAGGAATTGGCACCATTCCTCTGCCACAATAGGCAGCTAGAGGTTGAATCTGAAGTACTGTTTCTGGGGGACAGGAGGTGAGCAGGTGTGGAGGACTCCCTGGGCCTGAATGGGGTAACTGTGCCCCTGAAGGACCAGGTGCGCAGCCTGGGAGTCATTCTGGACTCACAGATGTCCATGGAGGCACAGGTCAATTCTGTGTCCAGGGCAGCTGTTTATCAGCTCCATCTGGTACGCAGGCTGAGACCCTACCTGCCCATGGACTGTCTCGCGAGAGTGATGCATGCTCTGGTTATCTCTCGCTTGGACTACTGCAATGCGCTCTATGTGGGGATATCTTTGAAGGTGACCCGAAAGCTACAACTAATCCAGAATGCGGCAGCTAGACTGGTGACTGGGAGCGGCCGCTGAGACCATATAACACCAGTCTTGAAAGACCTACATTGGCTCCCAGTACATTTCCGAGCACAATTCAAAGTGTTGGTGCTGACCTTTGAAGCCCTAAACGGGTTCGGTCCAGTATACCTGAAGGAGCGTCTCCACCTCCATCGTTCTGCCCAGACACTGAGGTCCAGCGCTGAGGGCCTTCTGGTGGTTCCCTCACTGCGAGAAGCCAAGTTACACGGAACGAGGCAGAGGGCCTTCTCAGTGGAAGGCCTGTGGAACACCCTCCCACCAGATGTGGAAGAGAAAAATAACTACCAAACTTTTAGAAGACATCTAAAGGCAGCCCTGTTTAGGGAAGCTTTTAATGTTTAATGGGTTATTGTATTTTAGTGTTTGGTTGGAAGCTGCCCAGAGTGGCTGGGGAAACCCAGCCAGATGGGCGGGGTATAAATTAGTAGTAGTAGTAGTAGTAGTAGTAGTAGTAGTAGTAGTCTTCCACCCCCAATCCCGAGGATTGTTTACTTAGGCTCTCTTGGCTGAGTCTGGTTTTACTGAGTTTGGAACCCCCCCATTGGTTCATGGACACTTTGCTGTTCAGGCAATGAATAAACTAAGTACACAAGAGAAGTTCTTGGAGATCCGCTCCCAATCCGTGGACAATTAATTCATCATCATCAAGCAACAAGGCAACATTCCACAGCAGTCTGTAACTGAGTCCAGACATTCATGGCTTTGGTAAAAGAGCTGAGGATGTATTCATTAAATGTGCCAGCAACAAGCACAGAAGGCAAGATTAAAATTCAAAATGACCTTGATAATCTGGAGCAGTGAGCTGTAAACAATAAAATGAAATACAACAACAAAAGTAAATGAAATGCCCGATGTATTAAAAACAAAATAGGAGAGTAAATTAGCTAGGCGCTAACACTGCTGAGGATTATAGTGACCACTATAAAAGCAGAGGTGAACAGTGCTTAGATAGCAGATGATCTAGAGTTACATTAACGGATGCAAAATTAAGCAATTTAAATTACAGAAAAACAGAATTAGTTGAATATGATGAAACCCATCAAAACCAACATAATTTACATTGGAGAATGGGTTAGCAGTCTCCCCCACCAATGTATCTAGAGATAATTCAGTTAACCCAACCTATTTTCAAATTCAGGCCTCAGAGCAAGGGCAACCCCCTTTCACATCAACACCTTTCTCAGGGTATATGCCAGGATATTGCAACATATTTTCTTCATTAAAGAATCGCTTCACACAAGGCATTTTGAAGCGATAGTCTCATGACATATATAAAATAGTTACACACATAAAAACAGTTGAAAACAACTGAATTTAAAAACATTTTTTTTAAAAAAAAAACAAAACAAAACCCAATATACATAAAAAGAGTTTTAAAAAGCGCAAATAAAAAATTCAGTTCAGATCCAGGACAGAAACCAACTTGGATAAAGTATTTTGGAAGACTTATTGAAAGAGGAGTGCCTTCAGTAGGCACAGAAAAGCTAACGGAGAAGGCAGCTTTCTGATATGCAAGATTATTTCTCATTTATTTATTATTTAAAGCATTTGCATCCCACCCTTCACCTAGAGGTGCCGGTGCAGAAAAACAAAAATAACAACAGGAACCACTGTAATGTTATTCCATCAGCTTTAAGTGACATATGTGCACTAGGACAGAGCTTTTGAATGAGTCAAGACAATGGTAATAGTAACTACAACAACAACAACTGGGGAGGAATCTTATATAAAATGGAGAGCTTCGTCCAGAGAAAATATAAAACAAATGACTAAAGAGAAAAACAGAAAGAAATGAAACATAAATAGTAATTCAAGCTGAGCCATACACTTGGTTTATAAACAGAACCCCCCCCCCAAAGGTGAAGCTCTTACTTGCAGTAATGAGATTAAGAAGAAATTTATCACAGGAAGTTTGATTTTTTCAAACAACAACACCACAACATATTTCTGTTTGGCTACAGAGGCACATGTTTGGTATCCAAAAGTACCCAGATTGCTCACAGACACAAGCTTGAAAATAAAGAGGTGGCCAACAGCATAGGCTTCAGATAGACTCATTCTGCAAGATTTGAGAACAATGACCTCAATCTATTTCCTGCTTGGCTTGTGAGCTTTTTTCAGCTTTACATCCCACCAGGTCCCACCTCACAACTTATGAGGCACCACTGCTCCACACCAGCATTCTGCATCTTGAGCCTCAAGAACGCCATACTTTGTGCTTTGTGGAGTCAACAAAGATGTAAGTAACCTATACACAGACAAAACCTTCACACAACTGGCTGAAGCTTTGTGTGAGCTTCACATAATCCAGCAGTAGCCAATGTGCTGCCCTCTGCAAGTTGTAGGACTACAGATATAACTAGAATGGCTAATGGACAAGGATTATGGTTACAGTGGTGCCTCGCAAGACGAAAATAATCCGTTCTGTGATTCTCTTCGTCTAGCAGTTTTTTCGTCTTGCGAAGCAAGCCCATTGATGGATTAGCGGATTAGCGCTATTAGCGGCTTTTAGCGGCTTATCTGCTGATCGGATCAGCTGATAAGCGGCTTAGCGGCTTAGAAAGGGGGGGGGAGGAAAAAAACCAGCAGGAACTCGCAAGACATTTTTGTCTTGCGAAGCAAGCCCATAGGAAATTCGTTTTGCGAAGCACCTCCAAAACGGAAAACTCTTTCGTCTAGCGAGTTTTCCGTCTTGCGAGGCATTCGTCTTGCGGGGCACCACTGTACTGTAGTCTAACAAGTCCCATGTGGAAACTGGATTGTGAGGCTACCAGTGGCTCCATGTGCTCCCACAGGAGATAAAATGAAAGCTGGTAAGTAACTAGGCTTACTTCTTAAGAGTAGTGAGGTGCTTGTCTTATGGTAACATGCTGCCCATTTGCCCTCTTCTGCATTGGTTTTGCTCCCAGATTTGGAGGCAATGGAAGAATCACTGGTTATAATAAGTGGCTTATCAGTGATAGGATGTATGAGAACAAGATTCAAAGTAAACTCACAAAGGATTAGATTTGTTTCATTGTTGTGGGCCCAGAGTAGTTTGCAATGCCATCTGCGTTTAATTACTCAGGGCTTATGTTATGGCCCAGATAAATAACTTACACCAGACTAATTTGACATAAACTGGAGACAGACAATGTGCTACGACAGAGGCAGCATTTCATGAAGAATACACTCTCATTTCTATTGTCTCGTTGCCATTTCTGGACATACTGGGTTTTCACGACAGATATCATGAAGCCATCTAACTTCAAAGGTGCCTGCCATTCGAGAAGAATCCTGATGATACTTGGTGGAAAAACCCAGCACAATCAAAACACACTCTACCTCTCTAGGAAAAGGTGCAAAATATTCATAGGTCCATAATGCGTGTGCATTTTTTTTAATTGTGTGGGGAGCAGGAGATGGACAGAGTTCAGTCTCGGCTCCTCCCTTTTTATTATTCAGTCATGGCAAGATCTGAAATTGCTAAAGAACAAATGAAATGTAGTAGTACTTGTAGTAGTAGTAGTAGTAGTAGTAGTAGTAGTAGTAGTAATTTTATTTATACCTCGCACTCCCCGGCCAGAACTGGGCTCAGGCCAGCTAACACCAATAAAATTACAATAAAACGTAACAGGAAAAAAAGTTAATTAAAATACGGGTTAAAATACAATTTAAAATGCAGCCTCATTTTAGTAGTAGCCCATAAATCAAAACCATAAGGGGAGGGAAACATAAGGGTCAGACTGAGTCCAAACCAAACGCCAGGCAGAACAGCTCTGTCTTGCAGGCCCTGCAGAAAGATGTCAAGTCCCGCAGGGCCCTGGTCTCTTGTGACAGAGCGTCTCACCAAGTCGGGGCCAGTACTGAAAAGCCCCTGGCCCTAGTTGAGACCAATCTAATCTCCTTGCGGCTCAGGACCTCCAAAGTGTTGTTATTTGTGGACCTTAAGGTCCCCCGCGGGGCATGTAGTGGTGATGTTTATATCCCTATTTTTGTCTATGGAACTGAAAGCAGCAAGCACAATATTCTCCAGTTTGTTCTCACGATCTGTGAGGTAGGTTGGTCTTAGTGCGTGACTGGAACAAGGTCACCCAGTGTGTTTCATGGCTAAGTGGATATTTGCACAAGGGTCACCCTAGTCCTAGGCCAGCACTCTAACCATTGTACCCGGTTGGACCTCTAGATGTTGCTGAACTACAACTCCCATCATCCCCAGACATTGTTCCTGCTTGCAGCGGCGGACGGGAGTTGTAGTTCAGCAACTTCTGGAGGGCCAATAGTTCCGCACACCAACACTATACCTTGCTGGCTCTTTTTGAAAATGCACCCATCATCAGAGAAAATGGAGCCATGTCCTGGACCAACTCATGAGTGTCAGGATCCATCCTACTCTCAAGTAGGACACTGGTAGAGACACCTGCCCGACTGGCATGTTCTCTCCCTCCTGGTCAATCGTTTGGGAGCTTCAAAAGCTTTCTTCTGCCCGAACATCACAGTGACTGATGCCAACAGACATTGGCACACTTAGGGATCCACAGAGTCTTCGCAGTTCGCGTGACAGAACTCAGTAGCTCAGCATTTTGGCTAATCTACTTCATTTACATATAAACACACACGGAGCATTCTGACTTAGCTCCTTCCACTTTCTCATCAGACAGCAAAGAGAAAGAACAAAGGACAATAGTCCCACTTCATGGAACACAGTAACACAAACATCCTGTCTCTGTCACTTCCCACTCCGTGTAGTCAAAACATACACCATCATGTGATAGACAACAATCCCATGACTGCAATCACGGAGCAGGAATCTTAACAATGAGATGTTCATGCCAGCACATTTCAGTAGTCTGGCCTTGAGTCTACCAAGAAGAATAAGGAACAACAGTGGTAGAAACATTACTTATAGGTAAACAACAACAAAACACCCTTTGATATTCGGGGAATTTGGCATATTGACAAGATTATGTTGAGGGAACTGCTTTGAGAGAACAACACAGCTAAATACATTTGACTTGCTATTTTTTTGAGGCAAAAATCAGGACATCAGAGGGAGAGGACTGCCCAGGAAGAATGTGGAGCCCACGAAGGTCTTCTTAAAGGACAGATAGTACAATTCTAAGTGTCTCAACTATTTTCAAGACACCTGTTTTTTCACTTATAGAAACAATAGCTATCTGATCTGTTTTCTTCACCTGCCTGGATTTTCCATTCACTTGTATTTTTAACCATAGAAACTAGAATTCTCATCGGTCATCGGCCAACAAAATGGACTGCTGCTGTAGCCAGTCTTGTATTGCTGCTACACTAACGTGCTATGCTTCTTGGCATGGCAAAAGGTGAAAAGGCCTTGAGGGAAAAGTCATCATTCAGGTGGTGTTTTCTGAAGTTGCGAAATAGCATGGATTTATGGAAAGGCAGCAATGCGCCAAAAACTACACACCCTTGCAGTAAAGCAAATAGAGTCTACCTACTTTTGAGTTGGGCTGAAACATTTTGGGTCTCTGCCCAACGGATTATACCTATATAATCCTTGGCATACGGTACTGGCAAGAGCCCTGCCTCATACTGAGCTGACCTCGCATGACAGGAAATGCGTGTTCAGTGACTTAGACGCAAAGCACTCCTATGGAACCACATTAAATAGCATTTTTGGACAGTCTCGTGAATCAGCATTGGCAGTTGACTCTGAAGGGGTTAGCTTGCCAGCTGGAAGGCTGGTAAGGCATGGAAGGGAGAAAGAGATACATCAAGGAGGTGATGATTTTCCTTGTCCAAATGGATTTCTCCATACATTCAGGAAAATGGAAAGGCACACATAATTATATTCTCACGGCACTAAGGACATACGAATAAAAATTATGTGATTCATTTGAATAGCTTGAGTAGCTGGGGGGGGGACACACAGTTTTGCAGCACAATCCTATGGGTGTCCACTCTGAAGTAAGTTCCACTGTGTTAAATGGTCCACTCCTTAGTAACATTTCCAAGCACGTGTTGGTGCTGACCTTTAAAGCCCTAAACGGCCTCAGTCCAGTATACCTGAAGGAGCGTCTCCACCCCCATCGCTCTGCCTGGACACTGAGGTCCAGCACCAAGGGCCTTCTGGCAGTTCCCTCATTGCGAGAAGCCAAGTTACAGGGAACCAAGCAGAGGGCCTTCTCGGTAGTGGCTCCCGCCCTGTGGAACGCCCTCCCACCAGATGTCAAAGAGAAGACATCTGAAGGCAGCCCTGTTTAGGGAAGCTTTTAATGTTTGATGGGCAGGGTATAAATATTTATTTATTTATTTATTTATTTATTTATATTATTATTATTATTATTATTATTATTATTATTATTATTATTATTAAATAGATGGACTGCAGCCTCAAAAAACGTTATTATTCTGTTTGAAAGATCTCATTCACTACTGACCTGGATGCAGTAACTCATTTTGTTTTTGGTATAGAAGGATTGGGTTCCTTAGGACTCACTTCGAAGTGAATACTGATATTTGGCCATTTTCAGCATTCATTATCAATGAATCAGGAATAGCACCAATAAGCTATTTCATTCCCCTCATACCCCGTTGTTCTCAAGCTGCTGGTCACCACCATCACTAGTGATCTGATCAGGATTCCACAGTCATATTTTATAAAGCAACATATTCAAGTGTCACCCTCGCTATCTGTTCCATGATGACAAATATCATGCAACTTTTTTGCATTTTTAAAAACCATAGTGGTTTCTACACTACTAACACATAATGTGTAATTTGTTGCTAGAATGGGAAACGAAAGATGAAGAGGTTAAATCAGTTATGATGGAATGGGCACAAAATGTGGGACAAAATATACAGATTGGGAAAAATTATGGAAGACTGAAATAAAATTTACTGCATGTGTGGCGATCAAAGAAAATTATATGAAAATGATGTACAGATGGTACCTAACTCCAGAGCCAGTGTGGTGTAGTGGTTAAGAGCGGTAGTCTCGTAATCTGGGGAACCGGGTTTGAGTCTCCGCTCCTCCACATGCAGCTGCTGGGTGACCTTGGGCCAGTCACACTGCTCTGAAGTCTCTCAGCCCCACTCACCTCACAGAGTGTTTGTTGTGGGGGAGGAAGGGAAAGGAGAATGTTAGCCGCTTTGAGACTCCTTAAAAGGGAGTGAAAAGCGGGATATCAAATCCAAACTCTTCTTCTTCTTCTTCTAAAATTATCAAAAATGTATAAAAATAAAGAAAGTAAGTGTTGAAAATGTAAATCAGCAGAAGGGACATCTTTTCAAATGTGGTGGGATTGCAAAATTGTTCAGAAGTATTGGGAAAGGATTTACAATGAATTGAAGAATATGTTTAAAATAATGTGCTTTCTATGCTACTAACACATAGTGATTGCATTCTGATATGCAAGATTCTAGGGGGAAGTCTGACTTTAAACTATGAGTTGACACCTAAGCAAATAAAAGGAAGGTGAGAAATCCAATGTGGAAAGGGAGGATATGGCCAAGGATACTGGCACTACCACACCTCACTGTTCCAAGACCACACATATACAAAGAGAAACCAAGCTGGCAAACACCGACCTGAAGTGAGTGACCCCAGCTGTTCTGTTGCGCATTGGCTTTTGACTCTAATTAAGGAGTATGGTGCTGGAGGAGACTCTTGAGAGTCCCATGGACTACAAGAAGATCAAACCTATCCATTCTGAAGGAAATCAGCCCTGAGTATTCACTGGAAGGACAGATCCTGAAGCTGAGACTCCAATACTTTGGCCACCTCATGAGAAGAGAAGACTCCCTGGAAAAGACCCTGATGTTTTGAAAGATGGAGGGCGCAAGGAGAAGGGGACGACAGAGGACAAAATGGTTGGACAGTGTTCTCGAAGCTACCAACATGAGTATGACCAAACTGCGGGAGGCAGTGGAAGACAGGAATGCCTGGCGTGGCCAAGGGGTCACGAAGAGTTGGACATGACTGAATGACTAAACAACAACAAGGAGTTGAGTAGGGGGAAAGCAAGACTTCAATACAGAAGAAAGGGGCTAGCAAGAGCAGGGTTGTTCTGACCAGCCACTAACCCACACAGCAACTTCATAGGTTCACAGTAGCAGCAGATGAGGATCCTCACAAAACAGCTATGATTCCTACCAAACCAAGATGATATCTTAATTGGGCAAGCGGTCACCTTCTGCATTCCATCCAGTGAGCCACTGTCAGGTTTGGGAGACTGCATATCTTTTCCCCATCACCCATACAATCCCTACACAGATACCAATGTCTTGTGCTTGTTTGTGCACAGCATCTCACACACACACACACACCTTGCACCCCCGCATACATTACATTTAAAACAACTCCTTTTGCTTCTGGATAAAACCTCGTGGTTCCTGGTGTGAGCCAACCTTGAGAGATTTCAGAAAGTTGTGTTAGCAAGATTGTGTCCTCCTGACCTCTTGCCTCCTCTTTTTGGTCCAACTGATTCTGCCCTGGGGACGACCATGGAGCCATTAAAAGAAAGAACACTTTCCAGATGTGTTCTAGTGCTCCTGAGGAGATGGACCTACACCTTTTTTTTACTGGAAGAAGGTAGCAACAGGTGAATAAAGGCATCCAGATGAATGGTGTCAGGGGTTCAGGAGCAGAGAAGCAGAGAAGGGAGGAAACAGAGAGCGAGGGGGAGGAATCCGAAGGGAAAATGAGTGATGATGACGACCCGAGATCTCCTAGCCTAAGCAGTGAGTCAGAGGACTCCCAAAAGGGAGCCCCAGTGAGCAGAGCAAGGGGGGGATCCGGGGGGACACCCCAGGAGGAAGGGAACAGAGGGGATTCAGAGAGCAGCAGCTGGAAGTCAGGACCCACGCTCAAGACTGAGAGCAGCAGGGAGGAAGGTAGCCAGACATCGGGTGCCGGAGGCTGTCAGCAGGAGGGAGGGCACGAGTCAGGGGTGGTCACGCCCTCCTCAGAGAGCGAGGCGACGGTTAAGAGGAAGGTAGGGAGTTGGGCGCGCGCGCCAAGTTCAAATGCAGAGGAAACTGGCGCAGCAAGCAGCCCGGAGAGGGAGCCGGGTCCCAAAGCCCGCCGAAAGGAGGAGGAAGGAAGTGGGGGGTCTTCAGCGTCGGAAGAGTCTAGGAGGGAGGAGACTAGGAGAAGCAGTGGGACCCAGAGACGCAGGGAGAGGCGCAGGAGGTGGAGCAAGGCTAGGGTATTAAGCTGGTGCACAGGGGGCGGAGAGTCAGACGAGACTTCGCCGACCTAGAATGGAAGGTGTAGAGCTGCACGCTGCAGTTCGGAAATGAAACGTGTAACTCAATAAAGACTCTTATAAAGTGAACGTTGGCTAGCGTGGTCCTGTGTGAGCTGGGACCTGGTGGCAGCTCTGACAGTAAGTCTCGTCTCTCCTTACAAAGAAGTTCCAGACGCCTGAAACACCGCAGCGGGAGAAGACGCAGCGAGGGGTGAAGAGGGGTGTCTGGACTCAAGCTCACAAAATCGGCAGGCATGACGGCAGAACAGCGAATCGCAACTCTGCAAGAAGCAGTGACACAATTAAACACAGAGATATTAGCATCCCGAAAGAGAGAGGAGGAAGCAGCGCTCGCCTACAGAGATCTCCAAGCCAGGTTTGAAGCGTTTGCCAAGCAGGTACAAACGGGACCCAAGCCGGAGGGAGTTGGGTTGGCAAGGAGATCAGGCGGTCTTGTGCAGCATTTTGATGGGAACCTGCAACAGTACCCCAATTTTCGAGCAGATGTACTGTGTGCACTGCAACTGCTGGCAAAGGACTTTAGAGATGAGGAAGAGAAGGTGGGGTTTATCCTATCCCATTTGCATGGAGACGCTAAAGCTTGGCTGCGCAATTTGTGGAGGGATAAGGATCCAGCGCTTCGAAGTGCGGATGCCTTCATCAAAGCGATGGATGCATGCTTTTTATCTAGCATAGATGTGGATCTTGCGCGACGGGAGATACATGGACTTAAACAAGGCAGGGCCACGGTCCGACAGTACCACGCACGCTTTTTCGCACTCGTCAGCGCCTTAGAATGGGACCGAGATTCGCCTCCAGTAAGAGATCTCTTCTGGGAGGGTCTCAGCAACCCAGTTAAGGACGAAATTGCGAGAGGGGAGAGACCCAAGAGCACGCAGGAGGTGGTCCAGAGGGCGCTATCTGCGGGAGTGCGGCTAGAAGAACGCCCATGGGCCAGGGAGGAGGGGCGTAGTGGGCGCGAAGCAGCGAGAAGTTTTTCCTTCGTTCCCAGAGAAGCAGCGCGTGCGCAATCCACGCCTCCGCCAGGAGGGGGAGCAGAACCTATGGAGGTGGGAGGTGCCAGGGCTCAGTCAGCAACCAGAGCCCTAGCACCAGGAGCAGGCAAATCTAAGACTCCTAGAGGGACCCGGAAGTGCTACATCTGCGAAAGTCCGCAACACTTGGCGAAAGAGTGTCCCCAGAGGAGCCTGAAGCACACTGCAGCCGCTGCTAAAGTGGAGACAGCTACACAGCACAAAGAACCTCTGCAGGGAAACGACGATGTCTGGCTGGAGACGGAAGTACTGGGCCCAGCCAGACGTATCAGTGAAGCAGTCCCCAGAGATCTTGCAACCCACAGACCCCCTCCCGCCCAAACCGGTAGTGCAACTGACCGCATCGCTCCAGCTGCCCAATGGACTCACAATAGACGTCCCGATCACTGTGGACTCTGGGAGTAATGCAGATTTTATGGCGCAGGATTTTGTGAAGCGACACGCTATACAGCTACTGCCTGCCACTCTGCCCCTGCAAGTCGTCACGGTGGATGGGAGAGAGTTACTAGGGGGGCAAGTGGTGCAGCAAACGCCGCCAATGGTGATGCGATTGGGTAACCACAGAGAAGTCATCAGCTTTAATGTCACTCAGTTGTCGGACACTCCCATCGTCTTGGGCATGAGCTGGCTGGACAGGCACAGTCCGACGCTGGCGTGGTACCAGCGACAGCTGATCTTCGGTTCTTCTTATTGCGCTGAACACTGCATTATACCCAGAAGGGAGGGGGAAGAGGAAGAATCGCAACAACAGTTGGGGACGCTACACACAGTTCCCCACAAATACGCGGACTTTTTGGAGGTCTTCTGCGAGAAGGAGGCGGACAAGCTGCCCCCTCACCGGCCATATGACTGCAAGATTGACCTCCTGCCAGGGGCGACGCTGCCTAAGGGGAGGCTGTACTCCATGTCTGAGGACGAAATGCAGGAACTCAAACAGTTCATTGATCATAATCTGGAGCGTGGCTTCATCAGAGAGTCCAAGGCAGTGGGGGGCAGTCCCGTTTTCTTCGTGAAAAAGAAAGACACGCCCCAAAAAAGACTCGTTGTGGACTACCGCCTCTTGAACCAGATGACCAAGCCGTCTGATTACCCCATGCCCAGGATTGACGACCTCCTCGCGACGGTGCGCAAGGGACGCGTGTTCACCAAGTTGGACCTACGAGGGGCGTACAATCTCATCCGCATACGGGAGGGCGATGAGTGGAAAACGGCCATGTTCACGCCCCTGGGCACCTACGAGTACAGAGTTATGCCCTTTGGATTACAAAATGGCTCTCACTGTTTTCAAGCTTTCATGCATCACGTATTGGCGGGGCTCCTCTACAAGAAGTGCGTCTGCTTCCTGGATGACATCCTGATATTCTCTGAATCGCAGCAAGCTCACGACCAAGACGTGAGGGAGGTGCTGAGGAGGTTGCAACAACATAGACTGTACGCCAAGCTAGAGAAGTGCCAGTTCGACACGACGGAGGTAGATTTCCTGGGATACAAGTTGTCGGACAAGGGACTAGCCATGGACAGCACCAAGGTTCGCGCGGTGTTGGATTGGAAGAGCCCGCGAAACCGGAAGGAGGTACAGCGGTTTGTCGGCTTTGCCAACTTCTATCGCAAATTTATCAAGGGGTTCGCGATGCAGACGGCGGCCATTACGGACACGCTCAGCTCCAAGAAAAAGAAATTCATCTGGACAGAGCAGGCGGAGCAGTCCTTTCAAGCAAGCGCTCAAGCGTCTCTTCGCGTCGGAAAAGCAACTGCTGCATATCGACCCCAGTAAACCGTTGAGGGTAGAGACAGACGCGTCCGACAGAGCCGTGGGAGCCGTCCTGCTGCAGCGAGACCCGCAGGGGGTCTGGAGGCCGGGAGCGTTCTACTCCAGGAAGCTCAGCAAGTCGGAGCAGAACTACACCATCTGGGACAGGGAGTTGCTGGCCATTCATGCAGCGTTCAAGGCGTGGAGGCATTTCCTGATCGGCGCCAAGCATACAGTGCAGGTTTGCACGGACCACAAAAATCTGGAGCACTGGCGCACGGCGCAGTTCCTGAACCAGAGGCAGATACGTTGGGCAGAGTTCTTTGCGGACTTCGATTTCCGGATAGAGTACGTCCCAGGAGACACCAACATCATGGCGGATGCACTGTCCCGGAAACCGCAATACCTAGAAGAGGTGACGCCAGCGGCGGCCATGCACATCTTCGCACCGACGGCGTGGGCGTGTGCCTCAGCTACGGTAGACCTGGATGCGGTGCGGCGTGCGTTGCGGGACGACTCATTCGCGCAAGAGAAGATGGCAGAAGTGCACAGAGGCACGGCTAACACAGACGAGTTCCAGGTGCGGGACGGCTTGCTCCTCCATAAGGGGGCCGTCTATGTGCCTGGAGACGAACTTCGAGCCAAGGTACTGCAACAGTTGCACGACGCACCCACGGCCGGTCACTTTGGCACAGAAAAAACGGTGGAATTAGTCGCGAGAGACTTCTGGTGGCCCAGGCTGAGAGGGGAGGTCGCGGACTACGTCGCGAGGTGCGACACCTGCCAGAGGGCCAAGCCGGTACACAGACCGCCGGCGGGACTGTTAGAACCGCTGCAAATGCCGTTTGAACCGTGGGAGAGGGTGGCCCTGGACTTTGTCACGGATCTACCCAGCTCGAGAGGCAAGACAGCAGTGCTAGTGGTGGTGGACTTGTTCACCAAGATGGCACATTTCATTCCGTGTGCGAAGGTGGCCACGGCGGAGCAAACCGCCAAACTGTTCATAGATCACGTGTTCAAAGTGCATGGTCTGCCGCGGTCTATACTGTCCGACCGCGGACGCCAGTTCATCTCGAATTTCTGGCAGAAGTTGATGGGTTTCTTAAATGTCAAGGTCAATCTGGCATCGGCAAGACACCCGCAGACCAACGGGCAAGCAGAGAGGGTCAATGCCATCATGCAGCAGTACCTGAGATGCTATGCCAATCAACAGCCTGCAACGTGGGTGGATTACCTGCCGCTCGCCGAGTTCGCTTACAACAACACGAAGCACGTGTCCACAGGGGTGACGCCGTTCTTCGCCAACAATGGAAGGAATCCCAGAACCTTCCCGGGACTGGAGAGAGTGGGGGAAGGAGAACCACAGACGGCAGACGCGTTCGCGTCAGAGTTGCAGGCGGTCCACGATCAACTCAGACGGCAGCTGGAGCTAGCTAAGCACGCCTACAAGGTGCAAGCTGACAAGCACAGGCGGGTTGGCGAAGAGATCCACGTAGGAGACTGGGTCTGGTTGGCAGCCCACGCAGTGCCGACCAGGTCACTAGCCAAGAAGAAGTTGGGGCACAAGCAAATTGGTCCGTACCAAGTCGAAGCACAGATCAACCCGGTAGCTTTCCGGCTGGCGCTGCCGGAGGGTTCCAGAATGCATCCGGTGTTCCACAGGTCGGTGCTCACTCCCTACAAGGCACCTCACAGATTCCAGGCGCCCGGGACGGCACCGAGTCCGTTCCGGGAGCGGACGGAGACGCGGGGGGTGGCGCAGCAGGACACCATCAATGAGGTCACGGAGATTTTGGACTCCAGATGGGGGGAAGAGGGAGTCGAATACCTCCTAGCCAGAGAGGGCACCCGGGCCAGCGCCAATAGCTGGGTGCCAGACTACGCTTTGGAGGAACCCCTGCTCAAGGACGAGTTTCATGCCCTTTTCCCACACAGACCCATGCCAGCGAGCTTCTTCGACGACTGGCTGTTCACGCCCACACTTTCTTCCAGCACGTTCCATGGATTCGACTCGGACGGGGAACCCGCACTGAGCACCCGTTCCCCAGAAGGATCACCGGCGGGTTCAGCGTCAGACACCTCGTATTGGTGGGACGATCGACCAGAGGAGCAATGGCGCCGGAAGTGGCTGGAGATGCCAGGTCGAGCGACCGACGCAGAGACTGACACGGACGTGTTCGGGGAGGACCTTGGGTTCGAGCACGGCGGTACAGAGATGGAAGCGGAACAGGTCAACGTCGACGACCGCGAGGAGGAAGAATCGGAGGGCTTCAGTTGGCGGCCAACCACGGGGAGCGAACTGTATCCGGCATTCCCTCCCGTGATGAGGGAGCTCCCAGCACCCACACCTGAAAGCGGGGAGGGGGGAAGGGGGGGCTTCGAGGGGGGGATGGATGTCAGGGGTTCAGGAGCAGAGACGCAGAGAAGGGAGGAAACAGAGAGCGAGGGGGAGGAATCCGAAGGGAAAATGAGTGATGATGACGACCCGAGATCTCCTAGCCTAAGCAGTGAGTCAGAGGACTCCCAAAAGGGAGCCCCAGTGAGCAGAGCAAGGGGGGGATCCAGGGGGACACCCCAGGAGGAAGGGAACAGAGGGGATTCAGAGAGCAGCAGCTGGAAGTCGGGACCCACGCTCAAGACTGAGAGCAGCAGGGAGGAAGGTAGCCAGACATCGGGTGCCGGAGGCTGTCAGCAGGAGGGAGGGCACGAGTCAGGGGTGGTCACGCCCTCCTCAGAGAGCGAGGCGACGGTTAAGAGGAAGGTAGGGAGTTGGGCGCGCGCGCCAAGTTCAAATGCAGAGGAAACTGGCGCAGCAAGCAGCCCGGAGAGGGAGCCGGGTCCCAAAGCCCGCCGAAAGGAGGAGGAAGGAAGTGGGGGGTCTTCAGCGTCGGAAGAGTCTAGGAGGGAGGAGACTAGGAGAAGCAGTGGGACCCAGAGACGCAGGGAGAGGCGCAGGAGGTGGAGCAAGGCTAGGGTATTAAGCTGGTGCACAGGGGGCGGAGAGTCAGACGAGACTTCGCCGACCTAGAATGGAAGGTGTAGAGCTGCACGCTGCAGTTCGGAAATGAAACGTGTAACTCAATAAAGACTCTTATAAAGTGAACGTTGGCTAGCGTGGTCCTGTGTGAGCTGGGACCTGGTGGCAGCTCTGACAAATGGTAATAGCTAGTATATGATAACCTGATCAAGTTGCTGGCTTTCCAGCCATCCCCAGGGACCTAGTTCAATGGATTTAAAAGCTGTTTGTGAAGGGAAAAGCCATAATACATCTTGCACAATTGTTGTTGTGTTATTCCATAAGAAACTTGTCTGAATCCAGACCCGATTTACATTAAGGTGATGGGAAGGGGGGTGTTTTTGTGTGTGGATTGTGACATTTGTGGAAGGTGGACACTTGCCTGAGCCTTTTTTCATAACTATGACAAAAGAAAAATATTGAGGCTGCATTTTCATTTCAAATCATTGCTGAGTAAGGCCAAGATGCAAGCATTTTAGTCTTGCCATGTTGTCTAAGAAAAACATTCAGCACTTATATATCATGAGCAGAGGTCCACTTTTCTCAGTGCCTTCAGAAGGCAATCTTTGCTCATTTCCTTTTCTGTACTTTGGAGTATATTTAAATCTCCTCCCTTCCCTCTTCCTCCTTTTCAGTCTTTGCTCATTCCTTCCCAGGCAGGCTAGTGCCTCATTACAGAATGCCAGCCTTGCTTGAGAAAGCCACAGCGTTAAGGCAAACGTGCTCGAGAACATAATACCCTCTAGTGGCCATTGTCAAAACCGACCAGCTGAAACCCTCTCATTATGCGTTGTTCTGTTAAGAGTGAAGAGAAAGACCCTTGTGCTTTAGAGGCTGGAGTTCAATTATGTGCAAAAAGGAAACTCTTTGTTGTAGAAACCAACCACTAAAAACAAAAGTGCTGAGGTACAGAAAGGAAATCATGGAAAAGAAGGACAATGAATAAAGCCAATGAAATAATGGAACATAGGGTTCATCCACACTTTGCTCCACATTTCTGGGCACAGATCTGGGCTTTGTAGTTCCAGGTCCAAGCACTTCCCCCCTCCTTTGGCCCCAGTGCTTTCCCCATGAAAACCCACTCTTTGCTACTGATCTAGAACAAATAGCAATCTGTGTTATTGAGAAACACTGGCCTTGCAAGTGCTCCAATTGGAGAACAGCCTCTACCAAAGGCGTCATTGACTTTGAAGGAGCACGAACTCAGTGAGAAAGAGAGAAACGAGGAAGACACATTTGGCAAACCCTCACCGTGATCAACTCCCACCCAGAAACCTATGTCCCCGCTGCGGAAAGATGTGTGGATCCAGAACTGGTCCCCGCAGTCACCTACGAACACACTGTTAAGACTGTGTTCATGGAAGACAATCTTACTCGGCTATGATACAAATGATCAGAAATTACAACCAAAGTCTCTAAATCTTCTTCACCAGTCGCAGTAGAATAATTCAAAAGTTCAATATATACATAATCTGTCACCAAATGTCGCCGGAACAGAGTTTGCGGATAACCAGTCTGTTTTGTTCAATGCTTCATCAGCCAGTCTTTCCATCTGGAAACTCTGTTCCGGCAATATTTGGTGACAGTCAAACTTTTGAATTATTCTACTGGTGAGGAAGACTTTGGTTGTAATTTCTGATCATTTGTATTAGTCTATAAATAGTGTTTAGTGCCATTGTTATTGGCCATCGTGTTGTGTCATATTGTTCAGCCTTTTCAGAAGTAAACAGCGGGTTTTCCTAGGGACAAAACAAAATCCTATTTGACCCATGCCTAGAAATCACGAGACAAACAGAAGAAATTGTGGGACAAAGGGAAGTGTGGATGAGCGCTAACTGCAAAGTATTCTGCACTACTGCTGTCCCAAGCCAATCATTGAGATCATCTGGGGGAGCGCAAGTAGATTCTCCCAGGAACCAGGAGCATGACTCACAACAATGAGGAATCATGTCTTCAGTGTAGTGGGCTCGACTCTGTGGAGCTCCCTTAGAAAGTAGCCAGGCACTGATCCTGCTAACGTTTCAGATGCCAGGTTAAAATGGTTTCACATTCAGGTGGCCTTTGATCCATGAATGTTGTTCTATTGTTCTATTTTATGATATTTTAAATGCATGTTTTAAATTTTGATTTTTTTTTGTTTCGTTTTTTTTTTTAAACCACTTTGAAACAAATATCCTTTTAGAAGACATCTGAAGGCAGCCCTGTTTAGGGAAGCTTTTAATGTTTGACAGACTATTGTATATTAATATTTTGTTGGAAGCCGCCCAGAATGGCTGAGGAAACCCAGCCAGATGGGCGGGGTATAGGGTATAAATAAATTGTTGTTGTTGTTGTTGTTGTTATCCTACTAAACATAATGTGGGGCAGGGTAGGGAAACAACATCTGCATCCAGATGCACATGTAATGCTTTTGCACCACCACATTAGCAATGAGACGCATGTTTGGATCCCCGTATGAGGGAGTGTCACAATTGTCTTTGCAGTGGAGACACATGCCCTCTTCGTTTTGATGC
The DNA here is from genome assembly GCF_965113315.1 of Podarcis vaucheri. Lineage (NCBI taxonomy): Eukaryota > Metazoa > Chordata > Lepidosauria > Squamata > Lacertidae > Podarcis > Podarcis vaucheri. The sequence continues at coordinate 122,689,447 of NC_138761.1, forward strand.
ATGCTCCTTGCAAAATATTTCACAACCTTTGACGGGGGGAGCGGGGTACGTGTCTCATTTCATTGGGGATGAAATGTTCAGTACACAGCCTCCCGTTTTGACTAAGTGACTCTCAAGCTCCCTTTCTGCACACCAAAACACTTCAACAATATAGATAAATCCTTCTACACCAGTTTTGTTTTGTGGATTTGCCTGCGCACACTTTGCATTTGACATTTTGGAAGCCAAATGAACACAAAGCCGGTCTGCACCACCCAGCAGAAGATAACCAAATTCTCTTGACTTCCGTCTATTTTTATGGCCATCTCAATATGGTTTGCATTATTCAGTTTCTTTGTTGCAGTCAGCAGTATCAAGGGCGGGCTACAGAAACCCCATAAAGCTGGGGGGGGAGAAAGAGACCCCCCCAAAAAAAAAAACCCCTACTGTAGATAAAGGCTGACAGCACCTACTGCAGAAATATATGTGAGATCAATTATGCCAAGTCGCGACATGTTAAATCTTCTAATTGCATGGTGCTTGTGACTGGGTCTGCCTGCTATAAAAAGGCAAGCGGAATGTAGAAAGTAAGGTCAACAAACTGGAATTTCAGACTTTGACTTTTATCTGCAAGCAGGTGGATACTAGTTCAGCCCGCAGAAAAAAAAGCATTATTAAGTTTAGAATGTACATACTGGCAAGGAAGAATGTATTGCTTTTTAAATAAAACAGGTTCTTACAAAATAGCCATCACAGGCATGGATTGCTGTTCATCCTGCATATAAAACAGCTTCTTCACAAAACATAGGGAATAGGAAAGTTAACATGTGGTTACTTTTACCACAGAAACCAATGGGACATTAAAGCGCTTAACTTGGCTGAATCTCACCCATATTAATAACAGAGCAAAGTATGCTCTTTGGGGGGGGGGGGTTCATTGTTATTACCAGTTGTTATGTAGTAATGGGAAGACAGCCAACATCATCCCCCCCAAAAAAAAAATAATACAATCTGCTTTGAAGAGAATCTGAGGTTAAAGTCGGCTTTTGGAAAAAAAATAAAAATGGAAAAATGACAGGAATATTTCAGTCCTTACTTGTGGCTTTGCCACAGTCCTGAAAGGTACAAGCATTTCAGCACTAGAATCCAAGAACAGCATTAAAATAAACAAATGCCACAAATCATTTAATCACATAAAATAGCTAAAAACCTCTTGCATGAGCAAAAACAGAAGTCACCATCAGTTGGAAGAGTCCGATGGTAAATTTGGTCAAAACTGTATAAAAAATGCTTAAAAGATAGTAATTGAACCAGGGTCTCCACTGATGGTTTTAAGGCACAGGTAGGTACGCGGTTGGTGCTGTGGGTTAAAGCACAGAGCCTAGGACTTGCCGATCAGAAGGTTGGCAGTTTGAATCCCTGCAACGGGGTGAGCTCCCATTGCTCGGTCCCTGCTCCTGCCAACCTAGCAGTTTGAGAGCACATCAAAGTGCAAGTAGATAAATAGGTACCGCTCTGGCAGGAAGGTAAACAGCATTTCCGTGCGCTGCTCTGGTTCACCAGAAGTGGCTTAGTCACACTGGCCACATGACTCGGAAGCTGTACGCCGGCTCCCTTGGTTAATAAAGCGAGATGAGCGCCGCAACCCCAGAGTCGTCCCCTTTACTTTTAGGTACATATGAGCAAAAGTGTTCCATTAGGTACTGAGTTTTTCTACAGCAAGCCACTAAATTGGTACTTTGTGGGCAGTAGAAATAGAAACTTCAAAGACACTTCTGGCCGTGTCACTAAAAAAAGCTGATGGCACAAAACGATTCCGGTCCTCCATCCATTTCACATCCAAACTGTTTCTTATAACCATCATCTCTGCTAGGAAGGAAGGAATTTTGGAGTGGCTAGGAGAAGTTATTGTCCCAGTAATTTACACTAGTAATTAACTGTGGGTCAGGGCAAGGTGATACTGTATTGCTTTATCGGCCATAGGGCCACCCTCCTGATACCTGTATTCATTGCTGCAGTTTACTGGCCAGTCTGGAACTGTGCAGTGGTGAGTTTGGGGCTGCACTGTCACACCAATGAGAGCACTGGATTAGTTCATAGCCCCAACCTCATCACCACCCTACAGCTGCCCCATGCCATACAGTTGCAGCAGCACTGGTTTCCCCTAAAATGGTCATCCAAGGTTCATCTGCTGTACCACATCAGACCACAGGTGGGAAAATACCATTCTGGGGGTGGGGGGAATCCTTCCACATAAGAGTTCTAACCTAGCCTTCTCGCTGATGTACTAGAATTTCTTGTTGATATTATTATCATTACAATTATTATTATTATTATTATTATTATTATTATTATTATTATTATTACATGAAGGAAAATTGAGTTATGTGTGTCCCCAGCCCCATCTGCAGCTAAACTAGTGCAGCCCAGAACCAGATTGATCATATCAGTGAGTATGAGACTCATGGCAAACCACATTCCAGCCTGTCAGTATCCTTCCTAAACTGTGGTGCCCAGAACTGGACACAGTACTCCAGTACTCCCACTGGACACTGGGTCTAACCAAGGCAGAATAGAGTGGTACTATGATTTGCCTTGATCTGGACACTTTACTTCTGTTGATGCAGCCCAGAATAGCATTAGCTTTTCTTTTCTTTTGCCGCTGCCGCTGCTACATCATCGCACTGTTGACTCATGTTAAGCTTGTGGCAAGCCAGGTCCCCCCCCCCATATCTTATATTTGTGGCAGCTATTTGTTCTTGTTCAGGTGTAGAACCTTACATTTGTCCCTGCTGAAATTCATTTCGTTAGCTTGGGCCATGTTCTCCAATCTCCAATTTTGTCTTCTGTGGCATTGGGTACCCCTCCCAGTTTGTTTGTGTGTTTTTTTAAATGATATTTATTGAAATTTTCCAGACAATAAAAAGTTACATAATTAAAAAGAAAAAAATAAAGAAAAAAACAATAATAAAAGAAAAAAGATACAAAAATACAAAGACAAAATACATGAAAAGTAAAAAACCATTAAAAACAAATCCTGACCTCCTCACACCTCCCTTTTTTGTATTCCAGTTCACATGGTTAATTCAGCAAATCCCTTCCCTCTTTGTTTTTATCTTAATTCTATATCTTAACATATTATACTGTAACTTCGTATTTTCATCTGGTTATCAATCCATTTTTACATATTCTTTTTAACCTTATTGCTAAAGCCGTTTCATTTCAATCCAACATCATTTTAACATTCATTAATTTTACAATATTTCTGCAAATAGTCTTTAAATTTCTTCCAATCTTCTTCCACCAACTCTTCTCCCTGGTCTCGGATTCTGCCAGACATTTCCGCCAGTTCCATGTAGTCTATCACTTTCATCTGCCATTCTTCCAAGGTGGGTAGATCTTGTGTCTTCCAATACTTTGCAATGAGTATTCTTGTAGCGTACATAAAGAAAGTTCTATCCTTGTTTAACACCAATTGGCCGGCCATGCCCAGGAGGAAGGCCTCTGGTTTCTTCAAGAAGGTATATTTAAATACCTTTTTCAATTCATTATAGATCATCTCCCAGTTTGGTGTCATCTGCTAATTTAATGAGCATCCCCTAAATTCTCTCATCCAAGTCATTTGCGAAGACATTGAACAACCGGCCAGGCAAAACCTTATGGCACCCCATTTGATGCTTTTTTCCAGGATGATGAGGAACCATTAATGAGCACTCTTTGGGTTTGGCCAGTCAACCAGCTACAAATCATTCTCTGTAGAAGAAGGGCAAATGAATGGCTGGATCTGACTGAGATAAGAGAGAAAGGCATGGATGAGGTGAAAAGAAGATGCCAAGCTAGGCCCTCCAGGCTGCAACTCAAAGGCAGAGAACAAGGCCAGAGGCAGGCTTTTTGATTTGTTTTGGTTTTTTTAATTAAAGATTTTCTTGATTTACAGAAGTATGTGTCATGTCTCTCATATTTTTTCCATGTAACATTTTTACAAATCAGTTTCATTTGTTGAGACATTAGGAAGAAAAGGGGTGGAGGGGGGGAGATGGGTGGGGGTGGGGTCGGGTGGCGATGTTTCTATTTTGCTTAATGTATGTAGGGTTTGGTGTCAGCGTCACTCGTGCAGGTTCTCTGCTGTTCACTTGTGTTCCTTTGGTGGTGAGAAAAGGAACTTCCGGTAATGATGGCGGACAGCACTCTACTAATGTGAGCCCGTTGATTTTATCCCCCGAAATTCTTCGAAAATACCTTCTGGAAGATTCCTCAAGCTCAATATCATATGAGGTGGCTAAATTTTGCACTTTAGTAATTAGGAAGCGCAAATCTCTTCTGTTGAATGGCACACTGCAAAGTTCCCTTGTGTAACCTTTTTTTTCTGAGGTTGTTGTTGATTTCTTGTTGTTTGATCTTGTGATGTTTAGTGTCACTGGCTCTGGCCGCAATAAAACTTGCTTGCTTGCTTGGTGGTGAGAGAGGTTGGGTTGGCCTAGGGTGTGGTTGTTCATTTGTGGTTGGCTGTGGTGATCTTTGTTCTCATGTGTGAGTGGGGTGGGTGGGTGTTTTGGATCAGGCTAGCCATATTGATTTGTATGTTGTTGCTGGATTTTTGTCATTGTCTTGTTGGGCTGTGTATGTGATAAAGCGGAGTAAAGGTGTCTTCTTCTGTTTCCCCATGTCAGTTTCAGTTTATTGGTTAATTTTTCTAGTAGGGCTGTTTCCCATACAATGTGGTACCATTGGTCCATGCTTACTCCTGACAGGTCTCTCCAGTGTCTGGTTATGGTATTTCTGGCTGCTGAAAGTAGGTGGGTTATGAGTGCTTTGTGGTGTAAATGGGCATTGTTGTCTTGGAAGATGTTTAGTAGGGCCAATTCTGAGGTGATGTCTAATACTTGCTTAGTTATTTTACATATTTCTCGTATGGCTGTTGTCCAGAATGGTTGGATTTTGGAGCACTCCCACCACATGTGGAGGTATGTGCCTGTGGAGGTGCACCCTCTCTAGCATTTTGGTGAGGTTCGCAGGCTTTTTTGGAGAAGAACAAATCCATGCATTAAGCTTTGATCAGTTGCTACCATTTCAACAGTGGGGACATTAAATCAGTCCTAAATATGGAGACAAAGAAGCAGTATAACAAACAGTGCGCAGTAGGGCAGAGCAAGGACAGCGAAGTGACTGCTTCTGGAGGTCCATCAGGATAGGCAGAGGGCAGAATCAATGATGGCTAGTATTATGCTTGGCAGGGGGTTGGACTCGATGGCCCTTGTGGTCTCTTCCAACTCTATGATTCTATGATTCTATGATTCTATGCAGCAAAACATTTAAAAGGCATTGGGCCATTTGGATTCTGCTTCAGGCAGCAAAATGTCTTGAGCTGACACTGGCGCAGTGGTGGAAAGATGCAGGTAGAAATATCTTTAAGACAGAAAAGAAGCTAGAAGGAGACAAAGGGAGAAAAAGAAACCATAGAAGTGATGGAGGGAAACTCTGGAGCCGCTGATCGTTCTCATGTTTCCTGTGTTGAGTTTTCAGTAGCAGCCGCACCAATGAATGCTCTTGGTAAACTATTAAAAGCAACCTACCACAAATTTCTATTCCCTCTATTCCCCACCAAGGAACTCTTCACCAAGCAAGAGCACCCAATAGACAAAAATATTTTAAAGACACTGCAGTTTACTTTATGCCCTCTGTAGGATCAGTCATGATTTCCACTGTTGAATCAATTTCAAATATCAATGCCGGGTGGCATTTTAAGAGTTATCTGAAATGTCACCAGTCAAAGAATGTTTAATTATTGCAATCACCTTTCCAAAAAACAAAAAACCCACAGTGGGTTTCTATCATCAAGTGATTTATTTCAGCTATAATTTCTGTTTAATTAATAGGGGATTTTGTTCTGACCTGGAGGGTGTGAGAACCTGAAGAGGATCTCTGCAGTTTGCTTCACTTAACGCTGAACTTGCCTGTGCCTGTTTCACAAAAGCAAACGAGCATTCTCTCAGCCTCAATCTCTGAGTAAGGAGAAAATCCAAAAATCACGAGCATCTTGACATAATTTCATACTGAGGAACAGTTGGTGGAGCTAGGTACGTTTGGCTTGGAAAAGAGGATACTGAGAAGAGATATGATAGCCATCTTCAAATATCTCAAGGGCTGCCACAAAGAAAATGGAGCAAGCTTGTTTTCTCCGGCTCTGGAGAGCAGGACTCGAATCAATGGCTTCAAGTTACAAGAAAGGAGATTCCCGACTAAACATCAGGAAAAGCTTTCTGATGGCACAAGCTGTTAGTGGAACAGACTGAGGGAAGATGGTAGACTCTCCTTCCTTGGAGATTTTTTAATCAGAGGTAGAATGGCCACCCATCGCCAATGCTTTAGCTGAGATTCCTGCATAGCGTGTCGAGGTCCCCCAAGCCACCCCTAAATAATTCACAATTCTCACTGAATTTTTGTTTAAGGTTTTTGGCATAATTTTGGCCACAGCTTTATTAAAATACATAAAGGTGAGTGGTTGCTTAGGCATTGGTTCCGACTATCTGTCCCCCCGCCCCGGGACAGAACTGACTTCTGGATTCCAGCAAAAGCCAGTAAGGGAAAACAATATTGGGGAGAGCGTGGAGCTGGGCAGCAGACCCTCACCCCTCCCTGCATTCTCCCAGGGGCTTGCGCGGCCCTAGGCCCCATTCAGGGGTACGGACAAAAGAATGGCAAGCCCCTGGATTCCTTTAATGGAATTCCCTTTCTGCAGCAGCTTCGGAGGGGCAGGCACGGCCAATTCTTACCCCTCCACCAACCAATTTTTTAACCAATGCCTAACCGCAACCTTGCAAGTTGTGACGATTTGCTATGCAGTAGGCAAAAACCAAATGGCACCAGCCAATCAGCCAATTGGACAAAATTCCTACCAGGCCCCCGCTCCAAGGCAGATGACCCCATGACAGGCATAGCAAGGTCAACGCAATAGCCCTAGTTTAGGGAGGGTGGGCGGGTGATCCGATGCACGCAGCAAAAGAGCCCAGTCAGTGCTGTGTGACTTGATTTTATAACCTTTGGTCCGTCCCCCTAAATGGCAGCACCAAAATTTGCCCAGTAACCCAACTCCCCAATCACTGCAGATGGTCATCCATACTAACCCGCCCAGCAACAGAGGGGTGGCCTGGCAGACCCCACCGCAACACATGCTCTCTATGAAGGAGAACACGCTTTGCTGAAGGTTGGACAAAATGACCCTCAAACTCCCTTTCAACTCTACAATTCTATCATACTATGATTCTAAACTACTCTTTAAACATACAGGCACACATGGAGAACTTTGTGCACTTTTGCATAATGTTTAATGCAAAGTATATGGCAAGTATAACTATAATTCACATTATTTGAAACACAATAAGGAGAAACTACAACAACTGTAATGGTAAAGGGACCCCTGACCATTACGTCCAGTCATGACCGACTCTGGGGTTGCGGCGCTCATCTCGCTTTATTGGCCAAGGGAACCGGCGTACAGCTTTCGGGTCATGTGGCCAGCATGACTAAGCCGCTTCTGGCAAACCAGAGCAGCGCATGGAAATGCTGTTTACCTTCCCGCCGGAGTGGTATCTATTTATCTACTTGCTCTTTGACGTGCTTTCAAACTGCTAGGTTGGCAGGGACCGAGCAACGGGAGCTCACCCCGTCGCACGGATTCGAACCGCCGACCTTCTGATCGGCATGTCCTAGGCTCTGTGGTTTAACCCACAGCACCACCCATGTCCCATAAAACAACTGTATCTGTGCATAAATAGCAACGCTGTACACCAAAGTTGCAGGAACATCAGAGGAACATTTTATTTATAAGATTGCTCCCCATCTGAAACCCCCACATACTTTGCATGAGAATACCAAACAAAGAGTTGGACCTGTTGTTATTAGTGCTACTGTGTCGCTGGAATGGGGTTTGTTTTAGGGTTGTTGTTTTTTAAATTGCATAATATATCTATAGCGATGCTTTTAAATGTGCTGTTAGTCGCTTGGTGATCTTTGGGTAACGAGAGACAAACAAGTCTAATAAATGCTACTAATAATCTTAATATTAAGGCCACTTTCACAACATGCATTTACAGTACTATGATACCATTTCACACCATCCTTGGCTTGGGTGCCCCAATATGGATTCGCAGAGTGGGGAGCTGTCCCTACTTTGGCTGTAGCCCTTAAACAGGCTTTGGCTGTGAGGGTCACCCAGGGTTCCCTGCATTTCAGGGGCAATAGCCAATGGGAACTGGAGTGCAACGATCATAGAATCATAGAGTTGGAAGAGACCACAAGGGCCATCGAGTCCAACCCCCTGCCAAGCAGGAAACACCATCAGAGCACTCCTGACATCTGGTTGTCAAGCCTCTGCTTAAAGACCTCCAAAGTAGGAGACTCCACCACACTCCTTGGCAGCAAATTCCACTGTCAAACAGCTCTTACTGTCAGGAAGTTCTTCCTAATGTTTAGGTGGAATCTTCTTTCTTGTACTTTGGATCCATTGCTCCGTGTCTGCTTCTCTGGAGCAGCAGAAAACAACCTTTCTCCCTCCTCTATGTGACATCCTTTTATATATTTGAATATGTCTATCATATCACCCCTTAACCTCCTCTTCTCCAGGCTAAGCATGCCCAGCTCCCTTAGCCGTTCCTCATAAGGCATCGTTTCCAGGCCTTTGACCATTTTGGTTGCCCTCCTCTGGACACGTTCCAGTTTGTCAGTGTCCTTCTTGAATATTTTAATTGTTGCATTTCCCCAAAGCTAGCCTGCGTCACCCTTGGATGGGATATTTGGACACCAGATAGGTTATAGTTCTGATACAATGTTCAGGACAATGCAGGGCAACGGATCACTAGTGGAATTGTTCTCATAAATAAAGAGCTGCAGGCTATTTCCAGACCCTCCTCCACTTCCACCTCCTCCCCAGGTCAACTCAAACAATGTGTTATTCACCTCACTACTCTACCCTCCCCCTTTCCCTTTCTCCTCTACATCTTCTGTTTGTGTGGTGTTTTCTCCTTCATGCTACGGTAGAGGCAGTGAATGTTGATGAGCTAATACTTGGTTTGAATCTACTGAGACAACGACATATTGTCTAATAATTCTTGTGTGCTGAATACCCAGACCGCTATTTTCAAGGAGTGGAAAAAGTCTTGCTGCTCTATATGAGCTATAAAAATTCAGAGTGCCTCAAGTACCTGAAGGGGTGGGGTGATTTTAAAAGTCTCTTAAGAAGCAACTTGTTATGATAGCCCATAATGTAAGGGTGCCTCATTTTACAAGCGAATTGAGACTGTTGCCGACAAGACCAAAGGTAAATTTCAGTAAAAGCGTAAGATCTAGTCAAGCATTGTAAATAGAAGTGCCATATTATTATTATTGCAAAAAGGTATAGTGCCCATGCAAGCTACATATTCAATTAGGACTTGAACTCTTTGCTGAACCATGAATCTGAAATAATTTAGGTGATACATATAAATTTAATTCCTTTGTTTCAGCACTGACACAATACCCTGCAAAGTGTTCATTTCCCACTGAGCCCTCTGCAAAATGAATATTTCTTCAGAACTTCTCCATATGGAAGGGGAATAATCTGAAATTATCTTGAAGGAAAATGAATAAACTTATTTTTAAAACAGCCGAGTCATTTAGATCTCATAACTCTAGTCAATTTTATGAAGATAAATAGAATGTAGTATTTTCCTCTTTCTCGTGAAATGGTACGTGCACAAGTAAAAAGAAGGAAAGGGGGAGGTAGAAAAATATGAGCTATTTCTGAACCAGATTAAGGAAGCTGAGTTTATTCCCCTCTCTGTAACTCAGAGGCTGCAAGTTGATTGTGGAAATGACTCATTCAGTCTCTGTAATGGAGTGATACTTGCAACTGGATGTCTTTATTTGTCATTCATTAAATGAATCCAATGGCTTCTGCTATGATATCCATCAGCAAAGACAGATGACAAAATAAACATGGGAGAGAGAGAATATAAATGAGTATGGACTGACAGTATAGGCCCTATTACCAAAAATGAATACAAAATACCTTTAAAAATACATTAACCAACTATTGGCTCACAATGAGGTCAATATTGTGATTTATTTAACCCTAGGGGCCATAAATCTTGATATTGACTGAAACTATAAGTCAATATGTTCACTGCAGTGTATATTCTATTACAAAAAAATGAGATGTTGCTTCTAAGTTTTATGGAGACTTCTACAAGAAACTAGCTTTCATTAAAGGACATTTTCTTTAAAATCCATATTCTGAACTATAATGCAAATAGTATAAAAGTGAGGCAGATGTGTCAAAAATGGTTCTTATATTTTCAAAAGACAAAAAGGCTTATTGAGCAGTCCAAAGCCGCACAACCGCCAGCTGGGAGGTTAAGATGAGGCAGATCACACACACAGCCTTCGTAGAGAGGGCTGAGTATTGGTGGAGAATCCACATGCTGCTGGAACCCCACCCACCCACCAATGGAGAGCGTGGTGGGCGGAAGATTCAGCTACCAGGAGCAACGCTGAGAGAAAGACCAAAAACAGGGCATGCTGGGGATGAGGCATAGGCGTGGCAAGGGCTGGGCAGCTGCCTGTCAGCCACCAGCTGCACTCTTGAGCCCTCCTAACCCATCGAAACATAAACCTCCAAAAGTGCAAGGATAAGGAACTTCAGCTCCATGGGATGAAAGGGCAACTCCAAGCAGTGAGCAGCCTTGAAAAGGCACCACATGTATACATTGCTTTGCAGAATCACTGGCACAAAGTCTGGAAAAATGACCCACTGTTCACTTGATCCAAAGCCCCAGCACCACACCCTAACAAAGTTCACAGGTGTGAAGTGTCTTTTTGTCAGGTGTGTGTGCAGGAGCCAGGCCCTGTGACCAATAGGACTCTGCAGGACTGGGGCCTTCCTAAGTTTGTTCTGGAGAGGCAAGGTGTGGCCGCACAGGTGAGGCCGATTGGTAACTCACAGCACCTGGTGGCAAGAGCTGGGGAAGGATATGAGGTCTGCATTTCCCTTCGGCTCTTTGCTGCAGCAACACATTCCCTGCCTTGCTGCATTTGACTCTTTGCTTCTTGATCCTCGGACCCTTGACTTTGTGACTCCTTTGCTTCCTGACCTTTGGCTTCCTGACTCCTGGCTTCTGGACCCCCGTTCCTGCTCCCACCCAGCCATCTTGCCCCTGGTCCTGACGTCCCCTGCCGGGACTTCAATCACCCATTAACCAAACAGCAGCAAGAATACTTATCGCAAAATATTGGAAGACACAAGATCTACCCACTCTGGAAGAATGGCAGATGAAGGTAATGGACTATATGGAATTGGCGGAAATGACCGGCAGGATCCGAGATCAGGGGGAAGAGTCAGTGGAAGAAGATTGGAAGAAATTTAAAGATTATTTACAGAGACATTGTAAAATTAAAGAACTCTAGAATAATGTTGGATTAAAATTAAGAAGTTTCTAGCTGTAATGGGTTAAAAGAATATGAAAAAATGGGTTTATAGAAGTAAAATTTCAAGATCATAAAAATTTAAGAATAAAGATTTGGGTAGGATAAAGAGGGAAACAAATTGCTGAGCTAATAAATTGAATTGGAATACAAAAAAGAGAGGTATGAGGGGGTCCAAGAAACAAGTAAACGAAAAATAATGGCTGTATTTTTTTTCTTTTCTTGTTTGTTTTATCCCTTTTTTGTAATGTAAAAATCTTAATAAAAATCTTATAAAAAAAAACAATCACCCATTAACCAGACCGTGACACTTTTGCTCAATGGATGCTCCCCTTGGCCCACAGAACACTCATGCAAGAACACTTTGCTTTGCAGGACCACAACATGGTACAAGAGGCTACAAGCCACGATCGCTGTGCTTTGCCTCCACCATTGGCGGCGCCAATGTTTCTGAATACCAGCTGGTAGAAACCTCAGAAGAGGAGAGGGCTATTGTGCTCAGTGTCAGATTCTTAAGCCTCAGTCAGAGGAACTGGCCACTCTCCAGGCACCTGGCTTAAGATCCTTGTTGACCTCCCCATCTGCGTCTCCCGGCAGGATACAGGCTAGGTCACTATCGGCGATCCCACTCAGCGTGAGAGGGACACACCACTCTTCCCTGCCCTCCCTGCCTCCCCAGGGAGGGGGAAAAGACAGACAGAAATGTATTTACATAGCTTTATTTCTGTCTTTTCAGCAGTACAGAGAAACGTGTCTGCACAGTTCAAACTCCAAACAGCAGAGAGATAAACTCCACCCCTGTACTTCCAGTACAGGTCAGATGACACTCTGAGCTAACATCCGGTGCTCAGAACAGTGAATAGACTGCCCCTTTGTTCTCATGGTACAGTCCCAAACATCAACATCCTGTTTTGCTTTGCAGCCACCTGCCGCTCGCTCTCGCATTGCTGCTTTTCCGTAACCCTCAGGTCCCGCTTGTGGTCTTTCCATGGGCATCTGGAACAGGATGCTGGACTAAATGGGCCTGACCCAGCAGGTTCTTCCCATTAGGATTTGCCCTCGCACAGGGTTATGCTGCACGCAATCCAGCCGCATAGACTCTGCGCTCACAAGGGGGATCTCCTCCGGTGAAGGGGCGCTACAGTGAAGGAGCATTTTGCACTCAAGCACGAGACTGTGTGAAGTTTCCTTCTCTAGGTCATTGGGTGGGGACAAATCTTAGGAAACTTTTCTCTGCCCTTCAAACCTAAGCAGGAATTCCACAGCAGCATGAAGGACAGCCCAGCAGCAAACACAACTTCACGACAGCAAAGCGGAGCACGGATGGTGCCCCTCCTCAAAGTAAGCCTTGCACTGCTACTGGTGCCCACAACTCTTTTTGAAAACTAAAAATTATTTTACATAATGCTAGATTTCTACATACATAAATATATATCCCAAGTCGTCGTCGTCTTCCATAAACATGGTTTTAACAGTGATTCCATAAGTGACTGTGGAGGCCAATTCTGGATCCACACGTCCTTCCAGTGGGGACATTGGTTCCTGAGTGAGAGTTGATCACGGTGTGGATTTGCCAAGCGTGCCTTCCTCCTAGCACGTTTCTCCCTTGCATTCTGAGTTCGAGTGTCTTCAAAGTCCATGACATCTTTGGTAAAGGCTGTTCTCCAGCTGGAGCGCTCGCAGGCCAGTGTTTTCCAGTTGTCATTGTTTATACTACATTTTTGTAGATTTGCCTTGAGACAGTCTTTTGTTGACCACCAGCAATTACAATTATATTTTTAATTGTAATTGTAATTTATTATTTGTATTTTGTATTTGTATTTTAAGTTCTGAATAGAGTAGTTGCTTTGGAAGACGATCATCAGGCATCTGCACAACATGACCAGTCCAACGACGTTGATGTTGAAGAATCATTGCTTCAACACTGGTGATCTTTGCTTCATCCAGACACTGATATTAGTTCGCCTTTCTTCCCAAGTGATGGAAAACACTCCCTTATGTTTGGATGACCCGCTTTCTCCTTGACAGTAGAAGGAATGACTAGTGGCACCCAAACCCTTCAGCCTGTCACTGTTCCAGCCATGTTGACTCCCTTTTTCTACATACAGAGAGTGGTGGTGGATTGAGCTGAGCTGCGTGGCAGCAACCTTTTTCCAAACAGAAGAAGGGAATCTGCTACATTACTTTAAAAAGCTCCTTCCTTGTCAAAGCAGCCTGTTTAACTGAAAAAACTTGTACTATTATCCATGAAATGCTTCAGCTGTCAAATTAAATTTTCTGGGCACCAAAGGGAAAAGTGGCATCACAGGTGACTAATTTATGCAGTGCCTGTTATTGACCTAGGAAGTCAAACTAGGTGAACAGAGGAATGTATCAAATCAGCATGTTGACTGACAGCCCGTAGTCAGAAACAGCCCTTCCTAGGCTGATGCTTTTGAGTACCTCAAACTTACTGTGAATGGAGTTGGAATTACAAATGCTAAAAGCAGCTTATGTCAAGAAGAAACACACTGTTATACAATAGTGAATTCAGAGATGAATGGGGTGAAGTCTGCTAAATCCAAGAGTTCTGTAAAAGTAGCATGACCATATCCATACCGCAGAACACAACAATAACAGTAGTTGTTGTTTAAAAAATAGGGAAATGGTTTTAGCTCAGTGGTAGTTCATTTGCTCTGCATGAAGAAGGTCCCAGCATCTCCAGGTGGTTCTGAGAAAAGACTCCTGTCTGAAATTTTGTAGGGCCACTACGTTAGTGCAGACAATACTGAACTAAATGAGCTAATGGCCTCACTAAGGAAATTTCCTATGTTTCTAGCATTTCTATAGCACTTTCAAGTATTCCCAAGTGCTTCACGTCCACTATGTAGTTGTGGGTCTCACAACAACCCTATAACGCAGGGGTGGGGGGATTTTTGGCCCTTCAGATGTTGCCGAACTATGACTTCTGTCATCTCTGACCATTGACCATGCTGCTGAAGCCCTAAGAACAACAACTGCCAGTGCCAACAACACGCTGGAGGGTCACATGTCCCCCACATGCCAGTACTACAGACGGGGGTACTGAGGCTCAGGGAGAGTCGTTTGCCTTAAGTCACCATTCATGGCAGAGGCAAGATGAGAACCAGAGTTCTTGAGTCACGGCTTAGTTTCTTAGCCACTACATTCCTCTGAGTCAAAAGCCTAGTTCTCTGAGGCAGTAAATCTGTGTCTGGGCAGTACCTGTAATGGGAATTAGGGTTGCTTGTGCGTAAACTGCAAACTGCTCCAAGCTAGTCGTATAGCTAAACCTTTCCCTGGTTTGACAGCCCTTACAACACGACTGTCTTAGTCACTGGCAGAATCCGTCAGTGGGCGTCTCCTAAACTTCCTCCAACATAGAAATTCCTTGACTCCAAGTCTCCTCCTAGATTCTCTGCGCGGAAGCCTTCTGCGCAGCGTGGGCGTGCCAAGCGGAGGTCCTGTGCTCTCTCCGCTGATTTCACTGGAAGAGTCTTGGAGCCTCCCCTCCGCAGTACTCTCAGCCTCCCCTTTCTCCCTGGTGTCCCCTGGTTTCCTTCCCCAGCGGAAGCTCTCTCTCTCTCTCCTTGCTAGTTCCCTCCCCTGAATCATTGGAGCGTCTTACCTCTCCTCTTGCCTCTGATGGCAGTTCCCTGACAGTACCACTTTGGACTCTCCACAAATATCCTTCACATAGGAACCCAGGATTCAGGGAGAAGGGCTCTTGTTTAGTCTTTTCCCTGACATTTCATTTTCTCTGCTTATGATGAAGCAACATCTGGGCCAGCCCAAACATGAGGCACATTGATGCAGCTGCCTCAGGCAGTGCATGCTGGAAATGGGGGGGGTGCAGATAGCACCCCAGCTGTTCCTCCTAAGCCTCCTCACCTCACGGCTCCCCTCTGTTGGGAGGACAAAGTGGCTCGTGTCATATCTGCACCCCCTGAGCAAGTCTGATGGCGCAGTGAAGGGCAGGGTCCCATCCCCAGGATGGAAGTGAAAGTCAGTGGTCATGCTGGTCATCTTCTCCATGTGGAATTGTTGTGGGGGATGGTGGATCTTGTCTTCAGAATTAAGGTCTTTTTGGTCTCTCCTGAGCCAGTCATGTGATCAGGGATATTGTTTCCAGAACAGAGAATGTAGCTTTCACGAAGCCTTCAGCTCTGAAATACTGGAAATTGAACACTGTTGTGCTTAAATGAATGCTTTATAGCTGTTGTACCTATGAAACTATCAGTGAAAATGCCACTGTTGCTGTAGCAATTTCACTTCATCAGAGAGAACCAGAAAATCATTTGGTGTTAAGTGTGATTTAATAAACCCTGGAAATCAAGGAGCAGTTTCTAGCTTTCCTGGACAAACAGTGTTAAGAGATAGCACAGATGACTCTGCACTTCAGGAAAACTACTTCTATTATACGGTTTGGGTAAGGAAGAAAAAGGGTCCCTCTTCACCTCGGATAGCTATAGTTCTCTCAGCACAAAGGAAAGCATGAGGGGGAAACTACAAGAAAAGTTGAGTTATTATATATTCATAGAACAGCACGCAGATAAGTTATACAAGAGTAAAATAGGGATAAAGTATTCCCAGATGTAGTTATAAGTCTTTCTTTTTACTATTAAAAAGGTATCCATGGCCTTTATAATTGTTTGTGCAAAACCCTAAAAAACAGGTATGTTTTGGTTCCACATTAGAATAGTGGTAGGTCAGAGAAATCTCATGTGTTTCACTCCTTGTTCTAATACTGCTGCACTTTTATTGCTTTGTTCACAGATGAGCGGCAATAAAATCATGTCAATCCATTAAATATTTGAGATAAAAAAGCTGGAACTATAATCCAAACGATTATAATATGTACTGAAGTAACAGAGTATGCAGCATGAATTTTGCAAATATGATCAATTAGTATATCATATTCCATTTGCAAAATATCAGAGGCAGGTTTAGGGGAGTGAGACCAGTTCATCCACACTGGGCACCCAACTGAGAGGGCGCTGCAGGGGCCTCACAATAGAATGACTTAGAATGGCAGAGGGGGATACTGAATTTTGGAGTCGCACAGGGCACTGCTGAAATTTGAAATCCCAAAGATTTCAAATTTCTGCTTGGCAGGGGGTTGGACTCGATGGCCCTTGTGGTCTCTTCCAACTCTATGATTCTATGAAAGACTGCCACTGAGAACATGCATTCATTTTGGTCACAGAACTAGTGTTTTGCATATAGAAATTTCAGGCGTGCATGACTATATTTCATGTGTAATAAATAAACTGAAATCTCCTATATATTTTGGAAAGTAGTTGGCCTGTCCATTTGTTCTATATATGTTTGGGCTCCTCTTCAGATATTGTTGTCCAACTCAGCATGAGGGTTCCTGAGGTGGGGGTCTGTGTCAATGTTTGGCTGCCAGCACCATTTTGAATCAATATGGCAGACCAAAATGAGTCTTAGGCAAGACTGTGGGTATCTTGGCATAGCTTTGGCAACCTTTTGAGAAATTGTTGCCAAATTGGGCATGAGGGTCCCTGATATGGGGGTGGGACACTTCGTTATCATTTGGATACCAGGTACCATTTTTCAATCAAGATGGCAGACAAAAAACTTACCTTGGCAGATATTCACCCATTTTTGGCATAGCTTCAGCTGCCTCTCAAGATACCATCACCAAACTTGGTATGAGGGTTCCTGGGGTCAGGGCTTTTGTTGATGTTTGGATGCCAGGTGCCATTTTGAATCAAGCTTGTTGTTGTTGTTGTTTAGTTGTTTAGTCGTGTCTGACTCTTCGTGACCTCATGGACCAGAGCACACCAGGCACTCCTGTCTTCCACTGCCTCCCACAGTTTGGTCAAACTCAAGTTGGTAGCTTTGAGAACACTGTCCACTATCTCATCCTCTGTCGTCCCCTTCTCCTTGTGCCCTCAATCTTTCCCAACATCAGGGTCTTTTCCAGGGAGTCTTCTCTTCTCATGAGGTGGCCAAAGTATTGGAGCCTCAGCTTCAGGATCTGTCCTTCCAGTGAGCACTCAGGGCTGATTTCCTTCAGAATGGAGAGGTTTGATCTTCTTGCAGTCCATGGGACTCTCAAGAGTCTCCTCCAGCACCATAATTCAAAAGCATTGATTCTTCGGCGATCAGCCTTCTTTTTTTGGGGGGAGCAATCAGCCTTCTTTATGGTCCAGCTCTCACTTCCATACATCACTACTGGGAAAACCATAGCTTTAACTATACTGAATCAAGATTACAGACCAAAATCCCACCATAGTGACCTCACCCAAGTCTGGCATGACAGGCCCAAATTCACAATATTTGTTGATTTCTAAAAGTTCTTGGGCAGCCTTGAATACTCCTCACTATATAAAGACATTTAATGAAAGACATTTTTATATATTTATATATCATTGCTTTATATATATATCTAGTATATATCTAAGTCGTGTTTTAAATGTCCAGAAGACAACTTCCCACACATTATTGACAGGACGCTATAGTGATTGACAGAGAATGTCCTGGCTCCCATCCCAAAACACAACAGCAGATGCTCTTACTTGTAAGTCAGGATAGCATCTTTATTAAGGGAGAGGAGTGGAGGGAAAATGCTATTCAAATCCGAAAGCTCTCACAGGGCAAAGGTTTGGCTACAATGATCAGGTTCTAGGAACGACAGCAAAGGTGCAAAAGTTGACTGTCAGTTTCAAGAAGCTCAAGACTGCGCAAGAGCTGAAAAGTTGTCCCAACAGTTTTCCACGCCCACCCCTCCAGCTTTAATGCAAGTGTTGTGATTCCTGTGTGAGTGGCCAGCCTGATTCTAGTTGGGTGTGTCAGTCCCTTCTCCTGAAGTAGTGCCTGGTCCTGGCAGAGAGCAGCCAACCTGCCTGCCTCCCCCCTCCCACATCCTGCTAGGCCAACCCAGATTGAGGCTCCATGCCCTGCCCTTCAGGAGGGGAGGCAGCTGGAAGTCCTATCTTCACACTGGAGCCAGATGGGATTGAGGCAGAGGGAAGGGCTTCCCTCTGTCCCAGCCTCCCCCTCCCATTCCTCCCCATCTTCCTCCAGAGTCTGCCGTCCCAGGGCCAAGCCTAACTGTGTGCAGGGAATCATGACAGAGAGTTTCTTGAAAAAAGACATATACTTCCCCACTTTCCAGCACTAGAAATGACTCAAGAAAATGCTGGGAAACGCAAAAAATATATATCACCATAGACACTGGCCAATTTGACCAGGGCATAAAAAGAGTGGGGGTCTGATTCTAAAAGTGATAATCCATAAAAGCTTGAGAAAGGTCAAAATCCAACAACAACCAAAATTTTCCCAGAGAAAGGAAGTCCATGCAAGTCAAGATCTCATCTCTATTTGTGGCAGGGGAGGGGTGAGAATTAGGAACCCAGCACGTGATCCAACCAAAGTCAAGAACTTCTGCATCCCATTGATTTCAATGGGACAGATTTAAGTATGACACCAATGACCTTTCAGAGCAGTTACTGCTGGTTGACTCATGCCTCTCAATATTTTTGCCATTTGAGCAGCCAGTTTTTAGAGAGACCGTGTCTCCTTTGGTAAATTAGGACCAGACAGACCCTCACAAGGGGCTGAAAGAGGCCTCTTCTCTTTGGCCAGGCTCAGACTTTATGCTGTAATAGGCTCACATATTATTCTCTTGACAACCAGGAGGGGTGTTATAAGCGCACAATGAGCAATGGGTTACAGAGTCACTCTAGAGAGACCCATGGAAAAGGATTAAGTTCTTTAATCTCTGTGATGCTTTCTTTCACTTGAACCAAACCCTGAAACCCAAATTTAATCTGTCCATGAACTTGAGGGAAGTTTGTAGCTGAAACTCTAATGCAATCCAACCTGTTTTTCTTTTCTTTTCTGTTCCCCCTCTTCCTGTATTGTCAGATTCCTTCAGAGATTTAAAATAATAATAATGAGAGAGGGAGAAGCACCTTGTTTCCAAGAAAGAATGAAAATTACAAACCATCTACACAGCGAAAGATACTTTCCCTTGGGTAAAGGACAGGAATGTGAGAGAAAACAAACACACAAGTTAATAGTAATTTTGTATATGGCCATGGTATTTCGTGTCAGACTGGGATGTGTTGTTAGTTTAAAAATGTGTATAAAGTTGTTAAGATTGCACAGTGACATTAATCTATTTCAGGTTTTCATGGGCCTGTCATTGGCTCTGAATATACCTTCCAAAATCTAGCAGGGTTGAAATTCATAGGAATTCAACTAAGTGAAGCACTGGATTTCATCGTCAATGCTTTACTGCTGCCGTATTTGACAAATATGGTCAGTACACACGCCAGTCAAATGAAGTCAGAGGCCTGAACCACAGAAGGATGATTGGTCCATCACAAAAACACTCCCACAACTCATCAGTGCCAGGATCACCCAGAGGTATGCATGTTCTCCCATATGGAACACTTGTTGTTTTGCTGCACGCACGCACACACACACACACCAAAAACACTATTAGGAGACTGCTGCATACGTTTTAAAAATCAGTGTGTATTTAAATAGAGGGAGAATAGAGTGTGCTTTTTAAATCTGGTCCTCCCTTAAAGAGGGCACGTATTGCGGTGAGACCTGGAAAACCGACACCCTGTGTTGTGGGTGGGTACGATTGGTCAGCCACAACACCCGATTGGTAGGTCCCTCAAAGCTGGGTACAATCTGGCCAATGGGACGCAGTCCAAATGTTTTGAGGGACCTATTTAGGCCCATGCGCGTGACCCAGAGCTTCCTCTTTTGGCACGTTCGGTGCATTCATAACACCCGCCCACCTCTCCCTAGTTTTAGGGTTTTGTGCTTGACCTTGCTAGGCCGTCGTGTGTCGTCTGTCGTTGGGACAGGGGCACGACAGGAATTTTCCTCACTTGGCTGATTGGCTGTTACCATTTGGGTTTCACCTGCAAATTGCCACAACTTGTAAGGTTGTGGATAGGCTCTGGTTCAGGTGATAGGGATGGGAGAATGCTCTCGCCATCCTTATGTGAAGGGTATTCCGTTAAAGGAATCCAGGGACTCAATTTGGTTTGGTCAACCCCTGAGAGCGGGTTGTGCCCGTGCCTGAGTCCAGGGGGACATTTGGGTGGCGGA
The DNA here is from genome assembly GCF_965113315.1 of Podarcis vaucheri. Classification (NCBI taxonomy): domain Eukaryota; kingdom Metazoa; phylum Chordata; class Lepidosauria; order Squamata; family Lacertidae; genus Podarcis; species Podarcis vaucheri. Next base: position 122,709,982 of record NC_138761.1, read on the forward strand.
GTTAGCCCGTTCCCGGCTTTCCGCTTATCCAGGTGTTCACCCTTGGCTGACCTATGGTGGTGCCCTGGGTCAGTGCTACCTGCAAGGGTGCAGGGAGCTAGTCGAACCAGAGCCTATGCAACCAGTCACTTTCTGTAATCGATAAAGTTGTGGCCTAAATTTTGCCAAAAACCAAACCAAAATTTTGAGTCAAGTGTGAATTTATTTAAGGGGGAGGTTAAAAGGTCTAAACACACAAATATATTTTCCAAAATGTCATCAAGACATCAGTCCAAAACATATCCTGACTTACTCCCAGAAAAGTGGGTTGCAGGCTGAAACATGTATCCACACCTACATCTAGATTATATATTCTTCACACTGTATTTACAATGCCTTATTTGTTTTCTGAGCCCGGGGTGCAAGAAAGCAGGTAAAATGCTGTGCAGTCCTTATTTGCTTTCTTCTGTTTGTTTTCAGTTCTTTCATGTCAATGGATGAGGCATCTCTCTTCTCCTGCTTTAAAGAACAGCAACGTATCTCCCTAAGTCAATGTTTCTCCAGTAGTAAGCTCTTCAGAAATGGCTGGGGGGAAACCCCAGAAATAACAAGCACAACAGCTAGTCACATATTATGTTCTTTATCACTCTAACTAAATATTCATTTTAAAAAATCATAGTTCCTCCAAACACACTCACACATGCACACACAACCAGACCCCCTCCCCATTTTCTGGCTATGATACCCCTAAAGACGGTTACATTGAGCTAATACGGGACTCAACACTTCATGATTAATTTGCATGTCGGCCAGCAGTCAGTGTAGCGGCTTTCAGATTAGGGACATTCCGCTGCACACTAAAAGGCACAAAGAACAAAAAGTGAATTTCAACCGTGCCCCCTTTTTCCAGTCAGTGCATTCCCAGCCCAGGCCTATTGACGAGCGGTTGGAACAATACCAAAATGCAGTGTAAGATCAATCTTGCTGTTTACTCCAGTGAGTTGAAGGAACAAAGGACAGAAGAAAGGGCTTAAACCCAGCTATAGTAAAAAGAGCGCGGATGAAGGATGAAAAATGTGCCTGATGGCCAGTTGCAGAGAGTAAACTCATTTAGAAAATAGGCAGCTCCAGCTGGGCTAAAACCAATGATGATGATTTGTATTTTGTACTGTATCTTCAGGGGATAAAAGCACTTCTATCAGATACCATTGGAGGCCAACATGAAACACGGCAGCAAAATACTGTGCCTCCTACTGCAGAGGGAAGAGAATAAAAATTCCCATAATTGGAAAGGAGTATAAGATATCTGATGCAAACTGCAAGCCTCCCCCACACCCCATTATAGTACAATAAGACAACCCAGTCCTCTTTTTAACTTCACACAACAAGTCACCGAATGGAATATTCAGCCAGAGGCTTATATTCAGCATGACACCGTGTTTTACTCAGATAAATATTGCTGATTTGTGATTTTTGAAAGGAGATGAGCTTTCAAACCTTAATATATATGCTGCGGAGGGCAGGAGAGGTGAAGTGTGTAACCATATGACTGAAGCAACAAGGTGAAAGCAGAAACATGCCGGAAAAATTATGTTTTGCTGGAGCCACTGTATCTGATAGGCAAGGTGAAAATATAAAGACTTTTCCAGCACCAGAGAAAATTAAGGTTACTTAAACTATTTTTATGGGAGTTATTTGTGTTAATTAAAACATTTTCCAACCCTCACAAGATTTGCAAAAGACAAAATAATGTCTGACAGAAAGGAAAAAGATAATATCGTTGCCTTCCAGGGCCTACAAAATTAGCCATGCTTGAGTAGATTCTTTGAAATAAAGGGGACTTAAGTTTGTTATGAGTAATTTACATTCCATAGATTTCAATGGGTCTACTCTTAAGTCTTTATATTTAGCATTCTTTAGATTAATATCCCACTTGATTAGGGTCTTCAAATCCTAACAGTTTCATTGTGGCATAAGCTTTCAGGGAGTGAGTTCTAGTACACAAAATCTTATATCATAATAAATCTGCTAGTCTTTGAGGTACCACAAGATTCCTTGTTTTCCTTACCCTGTTCAAACAGAAATTATGTGGATGATTGTCTCTGGATATGAATGTTTTGCATGGGGACACAAACTTTTATTTCAAAAGCCCATTCCTTATCATCTTTATAAAGTCACTTGCTTGTTCTGCTTGTATATAATAACTGATATTTGGTGCATGGTACCAATCTCAGACAAGTTTTGTATTAGCATGCACTGGTGTAAGTCCCTGCTTTTCAAGTAATGTCACAGGGGCCACATTTGAAACTTTGAAAACTGAGCATTGGTACAGCAGAAAATGGCTGCCATGGGGGTGTGACGCAACACAAAATGGCTGCTACATCTAAAAGAGCAGAAAATGATTTTCTGAGTGTGCTCTCTTGTCAGCTGCCCCATCAGTGGTGAGAAGGCACCTTTATCAGCTACCGCTGCACTTGCTCACAGAGAGAAGTTATTTGCACTTCTGTGCTATTCAGAATGAATGGAAGTGGAGGTTACACACTGTCAAAAATATATAATTGGTGCCCACATTTAATTGGATTCCAAAAATGGGCATCTACTATATGTTTTTGAAAGGGATTTGTCTTTCTGTCTGTCTATCTGTTCTACATGGGTTCGGCCACCTCTCAAGATCTCAATGGCAAACTTGGCACAAGGGTTTCTGAGCCAGGGGCCCTGGTCATCGTGGGTGTTTGGATGCTAGCCGCCATTTTGAATCATGATACTGGGCCAAAATCTCACTTTGGCATGGCTTTGCACGTTCTCCCCATAGATTCAGTCGCCTCTCGGGATATTGTCACCAAACTCAGCATGAGGGTTCCCAAGGCAGGGGTGGGACACTTTGTCACCATTTTGATGCTGGGTGACATTTTTAACCCAAATTTAAAAATCTCACTTTGGCATGTCTTCTTTAGCATCGGTTCAGCCACCACTCAATATGTCATCACCAAGATATATGAATGCTGTGTGCCATTTTTATTCAAGATGTCTGACTGGAACGTGACACCATTCTGACTTTTCCCACTTTGGGGCATAGTTTTAGCTGCCTCTTGAGATGTCATCAACAAGTTTGGTGAGAGGGCACCGGATGTGGGGGTGGCCGTATTTGTTGGTGTTTGGACCACTTTGAATCAAGATGGTGGACTTCCTACTAGTACTCAGTATAGGAGAGGCTGAGCTAGTACAAACAGACGCTGGGCAGGAAAAAGAAAATAATTCCTGGTGCACTGTGGACTTTTGAGAGGATATTTACTGACATTCAATTCACTGTTGAATTTGGAGGATATGCTGGCAGAGGCCTTTGTCATTCTGGATTTAAAGCACATCTGAAGTGCATTGCTTCCCCCAAAGAATCCTGGGAAATCTGGTTTGCTCCTTACAGAGCTAAAATTCCCAGCACTTTACAAACTACATTTCCCTGGATTCTTTAGGGGGAGCCATGTGCTTTAAGTGTGTGGTCTTTATGCAAGCTGCGTGTTTTATAAATTTGGGAGGGGGCAGATTCCAAAATGAAAGTGAACTCTAACTGCTGCTTCACTTATCCTTGCCTGTGCTCTGTTTCTTGGTCTTCTTGGTTAAAAGGCTTACAGCAGCAACGGAAAGGGAAAAGGAACAAAATGGGGAAATAATAAGAAATTGCCTCCTTTCTTTAGACAGGCAGAAGGAGAGGTGTACAGTTCAGCAATGCCATTGCCTAGTACATTCCTGTGGTACGTAAAAACCACTGAGAGCCTTCTAGCAAATTAAAGTCCTAGCAGCTAATAAAGATAATCTCATTTCATTGCAACCCATAAACTCTAAACAAAACTGTCTCACCAAATCAAAACGTCTGGCCAGCTTATATGCCGGGAACCAAAATGCATTACATTTCTACACGTAGATATTTAGGTCAGTTGTGTAGTTAAGGAATAGTGTTACTTCACCAAAAGTCATTCCAGTTGTAAACACCTTTGGCCCAATCTAACAGCAGTTCCAATGTGCATATGGGCACATTTGCCCATGGAACTCCATGTATTAAATGCTCCTCTCGGCTTTCTTCTATGAATGTGGAACTGCCTTGCATGTGGATAACCCATTGTGAACATGAAACACTTCTCAGTGAGAATGAGTCTCTGTGTTCCTGGAATGGCATGTATACCTAACAGCTACGCTGACCTTTCATTTATGCCCATTATAGGAAAGCGAGTCCTATTTGTTTCAATAAAAGTCAGGTTTATCATGCTTTGTCAAAGGGAAACTTCACTGGAATATGCCAGTGTTCCACTTTTGGAATACGCCAGCAGAGCTTCTCAGTCAACTGCTTCCCTAATATAATACCTTCCCTTGTAGCTCCCAGAATATTCAGTATACCTCAACTACTAACAGTGACTTGCATGAAGAAGAATTTGTCTGAGAGACAATGACAATGACAATGCTCACATTTAATCATGAGTACAAGAGCTATCTGAAATCATTGTAACCCTTTCTTTTTAACAAGACTGTCTTACTTCCAGATGTTTAAACTTTTTTTAAAAAAAAAAAATAGCCATTGAGGATAAGAAAGGAACCAGAAGAAGAAATTGTTTGCAGAATTACATCTGTAAGCTTTATGTCTGCTAGTTAAATCCACATGGAGCTTCTGAAGGAAGGAAGAAGGAAGGAAGGAGTTCATATGTAGCATTGTCCATGATTTGTGGTAAATATCGAGTCACAGGGACATATCCCTTAATTGATCCAGAGGGCATCTGTGAGAGTAATACTTAGAATGATCCATGTGTGCCCATTCCTATGCCAACAACATCATGTGGGTGGAGAAAACTGCATGTCTTAACATGCCATTAACTCCATCCCACCAATGTGGTTTGAGCCTGCTGTCCCATTCAGAGACAAAAATCAAGATTTGGCTCCAAGGTCTTTTTGGAAGGCTCTACCCACATGCCTAACCTCTAGCCAATTTCATAATAATAATAATAATAATAATAATAATAATAATAATAATAGGCAGTGATGAGGCAAATCTGTAATTGGCTTCTACAAGCCACAACCTCAGTCCGTTGTATGAATAAATCCCCAGGTTTGTACATGAAAATGAATAGCCATCCCACTGATTTACATGTTGTCATTAACTACTCTTATTCTAGACTGAGACTATCTTAAGAGTGCAGTTTTAAAGGCCAAGTCATAAACATGTTAGAAATATATTGTGACAGAAGTTGGCAGCTGGAATAATCCTCACTACAGTGGTAAAAAAAAATATGAAAGCTGCCAGAGTAAAACAAGGCAGTATTATTCAAAGTAATTCCACATCCATAACAAATAGGGTTAGTTTAAAGGGCTTATAAATTGCAGAGTCTTATTTACTTTGCGATACAATTACATTTGCAATAGATAAAAGTCCCAAAGTGTTAGAACCTTAAATCCCTGCTGTGTCTTTTTTTGGGGGGTGGGGTGGAGAGATGCAAAATATAAAGCGAGTTTCTCAAAAACGCATTCCTCCCCAAGACTATGTTTTACTGAATTATTGGGGAGAGAGGTACAATGAAGGCTGGTTTTGTTCTCTAGCTTATTTTCTTTTCCTTGATTTATAATAAAATATTTATATGATTTTAGATTTACACATAACTGCATTTACACAGCCATATGCCTCCCCACCCCCCTTTAATCAAAAACAGTGCCAAGACATCCCAGTCTCAGAGACTAACTGAATCCTCTGCCTTCACCTGGCTCTTTAGAACCTCTCTGGAGGTTCTGGGCCTGTAAAATCAAGACTCCTTCATGCATTTTAAGTACATACTATATCCTCAAAGTGTATTTGTGCCCCGGTATCTGTGCCTGAATCCAAATTACTTCACCAGAAGCTACCATTAGTGGTTGTGGTCAGGGCTGTCTTAAGCATATGCAGCACCAGGGTGCACAGATCTGCCCGGCACACACACACCCCAGGTTGCCCAGTCCCAGGTGTGCAGGAGGGCGGAGCCGGCCAGCCACCTGAGCATCTCGCTGGCTCGGTCACCCCCAAACTCATGGCGCAGAGCCACCCACAGCAGACGAGCCCACCGTGGCGCTCCAACTGATGGGCGAGCTCTTCCCCAGACTCAACTCTTGGGCCCTGGACTCTCAACCTGGCACCCTTGAGAGCCCGGTGCCCGGGTGTCCCGCACCCCTAGCGCCTATCAGCGGCATAGCGTGGGTTGTCAGCACCTGGGGCAAGGCAAGTAATTTGCGCCCCCTAACCCGGGGCAAGGCAAGTAATTTGCGCCCCCTAACCCCTAACCTGCCGCCACTGCCAGCTTCTTCTTGCTGCTGCCTGGTCTGGTCTGGTGTGGTTCTCTCCCGCGCTCAGCGCTGCGCTGGGCGGCCGCTGCACTGTCCCTCCCCCAGATAGTCCCTCGCTCTCTCTCCGCACCGCACGCCTGGCACCCACCCCCTCCAGTGGGCAGCGACCTGGCGGCTCGGATCGGATTCGCACAGCCAGCACTGCAGTGAGAGAGAGTGAGTGAGCCAGGTAGGGGCAGAGAGCTGCGAGTGCGAGCGCCCCCCCCCCCCGATGTTGCGCCCGGTGCGGCCGCCCCCCCCCCCGCACCCCCACGCTACGCCACTGGCCCCTATGGGTAAGACGGCCCTGGTTGTGGTTGTTTGTTGTTGTTTAGTAATTTAGTCGTGTCTGACTCTTTGTGACCCCCTGGACCAGAGCACGCCAGGCACTCCTGTCTTCCACTGCCTCCCGCAGTTTGGTCAAACTCATGCTGGTAGCTTCGAGAACACTGTCCAACCATCTCGTCCTCTGTCGTCCCCTTCTCCTTGTGCCCTCCATCTTTCTTGGTCCACATACTGCTTGAGCCATTCTTGTAGTTGTTTAGTGGATTACAACTCCCTTCATCCCTGAGCACTGGCCATGCTGCCTATACTGATGGCAGCTGGAGTTGAGCTGCAGCTGGAAGGCTGCAGGTGCCTCCCCCCCCCCCCCATGATGGACATGGCGCTCCCCCATCAAGTGACTCCTGTTTCCATTATAAGTTTCTTGGGACAAGGTAACATAAACAGGAGTCACTCGATGGGGAAGCGGATGAACGAACCAGTGGAGCTATTGCCACATCGGAAGGCCTGTAACTTGGCTAAGATGGAAAGGCAGGCGGGGAGAGGTCAGTATTCATATTGATTAATGTTACACAGCATTATCACAGCAGGCAGTCCTGGATTGGCCCCTTGGGCTGCTGTACTGGTTTGGGATTCAACAGATATTTGGCTGGCCCAGCTTAATCAGCCACATTTTGAATCCTTCCAATAGCAGCAGCCTTTCAACAACCTTTGCCCTTGGTAGGCAGTGTTCATTGGGACTGGTAGGGTGGAACACTGGGGTCAAATAATTCTATTTTCCCTCTCTGTGAATTCTGCAAGAGCAGCAGTGAGACATAGGGGGTGCCATGGGGAGGAGGTGGTGAATCGTGGAGCCCAGCTCCGTGCTCCCCATTCCCCCACCCGGCATGCAAGCGCAGGGATCGTGGCGGCAGGGGTGGGATGCCTACATTGCCCGGCCCAAGGTGCGAGCGGTCAGAATTTCTCCTACCACAGTCCACGCCCTTAGCCACTGCCACTATGGGTAGGCCAAGTACCATGAAAACTTTCCTACCTGGCGCAAAAAGTTTAGGAGAGGGAATTGTTGCCCCAGCCTCAACCAGATTCACAACAGGTTATTTTCTGCAAAGCTAGCAAAAAAATAATATGGAGAATTCTGTCCTCCATCACTACACAAGCAGCACAATACATGAGTAAGGTAAAGGTAAAGGGATCCCTGACCATTAGGTCCAGCCGTGACTGACTCTGGGGTTGCGGCGCTCATCTCGCTTTACTGGCCGAGGGAGCCGGCGTACAGCTTCCAGGTCATGTGGCCAGCATGACTAAGCCACTTCTGGTGAACCAGAGCAGCGCACGGAAACACCGTGTACCTTCCCGCCAGAGCGGTACCTATTTATCTATTTGCACTTTGACGTGCTTTTGAACTGCTAGGTTGGCAGGAGCAGGGACCGAGCAACGGGAGATCACCCCATTGCGGGGATTCGAACCGCTGACCTTCTGATCGGCAAGTCCTAGGCTCTGTGGTTTAACCCGCAGCGCCACCCAAATCCCTTACATGAGTAGCAAGGCTTTAAAGCAGAGCTTTCCATATTGTATCGAAACAGTGTGTTGGCTGCAGCATGTAGATGTGTCGTGCAAACGCTCCCCGTGCTCCTCCTGGGGCTGGAAAGGGGTTCGGTTAACCTCTGGTTTGCTAGTAAAACTGAATTACTGTGTCACAAAATGATGCATGTCTAATAAGCGTGTCAATGACATGAACAGTTTTGGAAAGCTCTGTTTTAAAGGAACACTTTGGACTGCAGTAAATACACAAACTCATAGCATTTTTAAAAAATGCACATTTCCCCCTAGAAATTATATCCACTTGTGATGGATATAAAATATCTGTTTCACATTGTATTCAATCATGGCAAGAATATCAATAAAAAGAATTATTTTTAAAGGTGCAAGAATAGCTGAGATATTTCCCCTTTTGAACTCCAAGTCACTGTCATAATTTTCTTCTACGTCTAAATTGTTTTTAATTTCCAGGAAGTCTCTCCAGATATCTTGACATGTTGCCAAATTATTATTAAGTTGACATTTTGCCATCCCATAAAAATGTGATGATCTTTTCTCCATACTACAGGAATAACTGCTTATTCAGGGCTCACTTGCTTAGATCATTTTTTAAAAAGAAAGATTAAGCTTTAGGAGGAGAATGAATCCCAAATTAATCCAAAATTCACTGTAGCTTTGCACTACATATTCGAATATAATTTGATGTCATCCAGTCTCTCCCTCTTAAGCCACTGCAAATATTGGCTACAGTCCAAAGAGCTACATTAAGTACACTCAAGAACCTGGGAAAAGTTTCGTTCTTTCTTCTTCTTAGAACAGCAGGTGCCAATGCCATATCCAAATCTGCTTCCAGTAGCCCTTGTTTCAAATGTGATTTGCTGTGGGATGCAGGGGGCTGTACACTTCACAAATCACAAGCCCAAACCTTCCTTGATTAATTCATCATTTAACTTGTGAGTGATCTGAGATCTCACCTAAGAGTGTAAGAGCCTTGCAGGCTCAGACTAAGACTCACCTACTGGAAATCTGCCCTAATCAATTCCATTTGGCTCTAGAAATTAATCATCTGAAACTTCAGTTGATTGATCTACCCCTGTAACCCTATTATAGCCCTCGCAACAGGGAATTAAAACTCCTTTGGAATTAACACCACGAACTGTATGCATGTAACTGCCTCTGCTGGATCACAGTGAAAAAATAGATATAGCCTGGGGATTTCTGAAACTTAATCATACTGAATACCTACCTGCCCTATTTTTGTACAAGTTTTCCTTTGCTCTCAGCAGTGACCTGTCCTAATCCTATACCAGTCTACATTCAATGGACTACTGCAATTCGCTCTACGTGGGGCTACCTTTGAAGGTGACCTGGAAACTACAACTAATCCAGAATGCGGCAGCTAGACTGGGAGTGGCCGCTGAAACCACATAACACCGGTCTTGAAAGACCTACAATAGCTCCCAGTATGTTTCCGAGCACAATTCAGAGTGTTGGTGCTGACCTTTAAAGCCCTAAACGGCTTCGGCCCAGTATACCTGAAGGAGCATCTCCACCCCCATCATTCTGCCTGACACTGAGGTCCAGCTCCGAGGGCCTTTTGGCAGTTCCCTGACTGCGAGAAGTGAAGTTACAGGGAACCAGGCAGAGGGCCTTCTCGGTAGTGGCACCCTCCTTGTGGAACGCCCTCCCATCAGATGTCAAAGAAATAAACAACTACCTGACATTTAGAAGACATCTGAAGGCAGCCCTGTTCAGGGAAGTTTTTAATGACTGATGTTTCAATGTATTTTTAATCTTTTGTTGGCAGCCGCCCAGAGTGGCTGGGGAAACCCAGCCAGATGGGCAGGGTGTGTATGTATGTATGTATGTATGCATGTATGTATGTATGTATGTATAAATAAATAAATAAATGGTTGTTGTTCTTATTATTATTATTAGTTTTATTATTATATACATTTAACCTGCTGTTCCCATCTTGTAAAGTTTTGGGAATCAATAAGCACAGTAGCAGCTAGAATGTGGTTAAAACTTGCTCAACTTTCCCGTCCTCAATTTACTACATAACAAAAATGAATAGAAATTATTTATTAACCTCAGAAATTAGACTTGGTGGATGCCCTGTCAGAGGGAAACCTGACTGCTGTCGTACCCTTTTCCCTCTTGCTTTTCAACATCTACATGCGGCCACTGGGAGAGATCATCAGGAGGTTTGGGCTGGGTGTTCATCAGTATGCGGATGATACCCAGCTCTACCTCTCTTTTAAATCAGAACCAGTGAAGGCGGTGAAGGTCCTGTGTGAGTGTCTGGAGGCGGTTGGAGGATGGATGGCAGCTAACAGATTGAGGTTGAATCCTGACAAGACAGAAGTACTGTTTTTGGGGGACAGGAGGCGGGCAGGTGTGGAGGATTTCCTGGTTCTGAATGGGGTAACTGTGCCCCTGAAGGACCAGGTGCGCAGCCTGGGAGTCATTTTGGACTCACAGCTGTCCATGGAGGCACAGGTCAAATCTGTATCCAGGGCAGCTGTCTACCAGCTCCATCTGGTACGTAGGCTGAGACCCTATCTGCCTGCAGACTGTCTCGCCAGAGTGGTGCATGCTCTAGTTATCTCTCGCTTGGACTATTGCAATGCGCTCTACGTGGGGCTACCTTTGAAGGTGACCTGGAAACTACAACTAATCCAGAATGCGGCAGCTAGACTGGTGACTGGGAGCGGCCGCCAAGACCATATAACACCGGTCTTGAAAGACCTACATTGGCTCCCAGTATGTTTCCGAGCACAATTCAAAGTGTTGGTGCTGACCTTTAAAGCCCTAAATGGCCTCGGTCCAGTATATCTGAAGGAGCGTCTCCACCCCATTGTTCTGCCCGGACACTGAGGTCCAGCTCCGAGGGCCTTCTGGCAGTTCCCTCACTGCGAGAAACCAAGTTACAGGGAACCAGGCAGAGGGCCTTCTCGGTAGTGGCTCCCGCCCTGTGGAACGCCCTCCCATCAGATGTCAAAGCGATAAACAACTACCTGACATTCAGAAGACATCTGAAGGCAGCCCTGTTCAGGGAAGTTTTTAATATGTGACATTTTGGTGTATTTTTCATCTTTGTTGGAAGCCGCCCAGAGTGGCTGGGGAAACCCAGCCAGATGGGTGGGGTACAAATAAATTATTATTATTATTATTATTATTATTATTATTATTATTATTATTACATTGCTAGACCACTAGGATTCACCAAACCAGTTCTGCAGCACAAGCCCTGCGCAGGCCCTGTGACTTCCACTTGCACAATGGGGCTTCTTCCCCATAACACCCAAATTGTCTCTGGTGGGTTCGGGAGAAGCCCCAGAACAGAGTGCGCGGGGGGGGGGAGTTGTTCCATTGTGGAAGCTGAAATGCTTGCCCTGATGGAACCGTCAACATAGCATAATATTGAATTCCTCCACACACGGGTGAGTGTATTTTTAAACCGAATTCATGGGAAGTGTGGAATTCATTGCCTGTATCTGTCAGATTCAGCGCCAACAGAACAAGCAACTTCACGGTACTCCTGGATGATTAAAATACGTTTGCTCTATGAGGTTGATGCATAAGCCATACCCATGCTCCTGTAAGTAGGTCAAAAGTCCTTCTAGTCCACCATCCTGGGTTGTATCTACGGTAACTAAGGTCTACTCCAGGCTTCCTCAACCTCAGCCCTCCAGATGTTTTTGGCCTACAACTCCCATGATCCCTAGCTAGCAGGACCAGTGATCAGAGATGACGGGAACTGTAGTCTCAACACATCTGGAGGGCCAAGGTTGAGGAAGCCTGGTCTACTCAGAGTAAACATATTGAAGTTAGTCATGCCCATTCAGTTCAGTAGGTCCACTCTTAGTATGACTAACATTGGTAAAATCTTACGTTGGCCAACCAGATGCTATGAGAAGCCTTCTAGCAGGACCTGAGTACAACAATGCTTTCTCCTGTGAATCCGAGTCTCTGATGTTCAGAGACATGCTGTCCCTAACAGTGGAGACACAGCATAGCCATCATGCCTGGTGCCCACTGATAGCCCTAACTTTCATTGTGGCCTCGTACTGCTCAAGTAATATGAGCTGCTGTTTCAATACGTCGGTGTGATGTTCACTGTGTTTCTTCTTGAAAACACGTTTGTGCAATTAGCTGATTACCCTAATGGAAACGTGGGATCTAAATAGTTGGCTGGTATGCAAAGCAGTAAAGGACTCCTGTGCCACAAAGCGTTTTGTAGAAGAGGAATTTTCAGCAGCTGTGGATTCCATTTGCAAAAAAACACACACAAAAACCAACCACATCTTCTACAAAGGTCTTTAAGATACAGGACTCCTGTTCATCTGGTCCCTTCCAGCTCCATGTTACAAGAGTTCCTGGGTCTTTAGGATAGTTGTGATCCCTCTCTGTTTTATGGCAAACTCTGAAGTGCCATTTAGCAGACTCGTTGATCATGAATTTTTTTTTGAGAGAGAGAGAGAGACCAGGGGCATTCACTTCTTGGCCTGACCCATAATTGATAACGTTATTAGTTTGTGTTATGCAGCATTACCCACTTCCCATATGGAGAATTTCCTCAGCAGATTTCTTTGTTTTTACTCTCACTGCAAAAAAAACTGCAAATAAATCCAAATTTGGCCCAGTGGAATTATTGCATCATTTAGTACATCTGGCCATTTGGTAGCATTTCCTGCCGCCACAGAAGAGACCTGCACACACAGTGCAATTCCAGGTAAATGATGTATAGGAAACTGAGGGAGCTCATCTTAGCCCATCATTAACTTCATTTTGAGACAGCCCCAGAGGCAGTTCTTTAGCCACCAGCACAGTCAGCTGTCAATTGTGTCAAGCCAATAACATATTAGTTAGCAGGGGAGCAATGTAGAAACCAGCCATAGATCCAAATGCCTAAAAGATATAGGAGAATGTGGTAATTATGCCCTGCAGCTGCCAGGGCTCTCCTCAGAGAGCTCACAGATATTGGTTGTGCCAGTGAAACAGGACAGATGACACACACAAACACACACACACCAATGCTGTTATAGGGACTAACAATAGACAAGACTCCATGCTACCTTACACATCGTCTGCAAAGTATCTTCACCTAACATGCTCCATATTACAATACCAGTTTCTAAAATGGCTGCTGCGCCATATCTCTCAACGCAGCTCAGCACAATATGGACATTCATCGAAATGAATACAGGTCATCCCTTCTTGCCAGGGACCCGTTTTCCTGGAGGATCGCTTTGCCCTGTATGTGCCCACTCGACTGCTTCAGTCTGCAGAAGAGGTACTTCTACAAGGGTCACATAATGCTCATTCCATAAGTCGACCTTTCAGTGTGGCAGCAGCTATTCTGTAGGACACCTTGCCTATTCATATTAGGAAGGCAACTTGGCTGTCTTGTTTTAAACACCTGCTCAAAATATATTTGCTTAGACAACCTGGCCAGACATGTGATTTTATTATACATAGTAAAGGTAAAGGGACCCCTGACCGTTAAGTCCAGTCGCGGACGACTCTGGAGTTGCGGTGCTCATCTCACTTTACTGGCCAAGGAAGCTGGTGTACAGCTTCCGGGTCATGTGGCCAGCATGACTAAGCCGCTTCTGGCGAACCAGAGCAGCGCACGGAAATGCTGTTTACCTTCCCGCTGGAGCGGTACCTATTTATCTACTTGCACTTGACGTGCTTTCGAACTGCTAGGTTGGCAGGAGCAGGGACTGAGCAACGGGAGCTCACCCCATCACGGGGATTCGAGCTACCGACCTTCTGATCAGCAAGTCCTAGGCTCTGTGGTTTAACCCAAAGCGCCACCCGTGTCCCTTTTATTATACATATTTGCTTTTAAATCTGTTGGCTTTATTTTGATAATGCTATTATATATCTACTCTTTTAAAAGTCTGCTTTTTTCAATCAATAATTTATGCTACTTTATGTAAACCACTTAGAAACATTATTTTGATTAAGCAATTTTGCAAATTATTCCAGATTAAAAAAGGAAAAGAAAATATTACTCCTGGTTCTGCTTACTGCTTGGGACTGCAAAGGCAAGGGAGCCACCTAGCAGACCCTGATGCCAGTGCTGAATCAATGGAGGAGGCAGAGAACGACCCCTTAATGAAATCCACAGGGCCCGCCCCTTAACTTCCCCCAATTACAGCCTTCTAAAAGCTGTAGGGGGCTCCACAAAAGGCAAAGGGGGGCTTTAACCACACCACCCCCATTAATTCAAGCACTGCACAATACACGGTTGGTGGGCTGCCTTTGTTCTGGTGGGTCACAGGTTCTGCTGGCCTGCCATAACCTTTTATTCATTTTGATGACGGATTGATCACCTTTCTCCTAAGACGTGCTCGTGACAGTAGAGAAAAGCAGTGCACTTTTCTTCATATGTGCTTAAAAATCATGGTCAGGTCAAATTCTTACAGCTCTTCGGAGATCAAATTTGTAAGTGAAGTTCAACTTCACTGAAAGCAGCAGGAATATTGCTGTTTATTTCAGTGGGTACCGGACCCACCCTATGGGCATAATCTACCATTGAAATAAATTTTATTACTTATTTCTCTTTATTTTGTATTTACATCACACCTTTCCCCCAAAGAGCTCAAGGTGGCATACATAGTTCTCCCTGGGTATGCAGGATACATTTCCTGGTGAACAGTACCTTGAATATTTTATTGCATGGTTCTGATTTTATCGCCTTATTTTCAAAAGTGGGTATAGGATTCCATGTCACTCTGGTTTAATGATTTAATCTTGCATAAGATCTAGAAAGGGACTAAGCAGGCAAACATCATTTTTCTTGTTCTTGACCTTTTTTTTATCATGATGGTAATATATTTCTCTCCTGTGAATCTTGAAATCCTCTTACAACTCAAATAATTGCTAGCTCAATAATATGCTTGACCTAAACACTTCTTTATCACTGCAGTGTTCTGTCAGCAACAAGAAAGTAAACTCCCTTTCTTCCAATTTCCTTCCTACTTATAATTAATTTGCTTATTACACTTTGTAGGAAATGCCTTAAAATTCTTATATCACCACACTGCAATATCAGACAATCTTAGGGCTGATTCACACATTTTAGCATGCTACACATAAACAAATTTACTTGCATGGGATGCATTCTAAAATGAGAATCTCTGTTTATGGAGAATGACCTATAAGATGGTATAGATCTGAAAAGTTCAGATACATAGATGGATAGATAGATGGATAGATAGATAGATAGATAGATAGATAGATAGATAGATAGATGATAGATAGATAGATGATAGATAGATAGATAGATAGATAGATAGATAGATAGATAGATAGAGGCTGAGATATCACTCACCCAAGGCTACAAAAATGGAAGGATTCAAATGGTAATATGATGTAGCTGGAATTCACCAGCTTGATTCAGGCCCCTCTGCACACACACACACACACACACACACACACACATTTCCTCCCCTCCTCCTTCCTCTGACTCCCTTTCTGACTTCCTTAAGTAAAGTTTGCTCAGTAAATCATAGTTTAACTTATATCTGAGGGAAACCATGGCCTGAAACTATGGCTTGAAGTAGGCTTTCGATCCTTGTTTTGAAGGCAGACTGGTACAGATGTCATGGCAAAAGATGACGTGCTTAGAGAAATAAGGCAGTGAGGGTGGGATGATATGGGAAGGAATCTGAGTGCATGAGCACCAGGCATCTCAAAACCCTAAAAATCGCTCCACGGTTCATTTTCAGTCCATGACGAAACTGGGATTTCAACACTTTGAATTTTCCAAGCGCAAGATCAATCTTCTATATTTTATCTAATACGGTGTTGTAATTTATTAACAGAAGGTACAACAACTCCCTTCCTTTCTTTACAAATGCCAAATCAAATGTATGCACCCCATTTTCACAACTGCTTCAGTGCCTCAGATCTACCCTTCTCTACCCATCTCGCTGCCCCACAGCTTCCTTTATGACAAGATCTGATAGTGCCCTTAAAGACCAATTTGGAAAGTTGCCTTCACCTTGAGACTTATAAGACAGCACCACACAGGTGAAAGGAAACATGACAGAGGCCATTGCTCATCATTTCATTGAGATGGGAAAAGGGGGGCTCTGGGTATTCAGGAGAATGAGAACCTTTTTCTTTCCTCCTTCACCAGTGATGTTTATTGATTTGTCTAGTTCATAGGGAGCATCCCTTAATGTTCTGCTTTCATGTTTCTGCTTTGGTGCATGGGTGCAGAAAAGAATATTGCAAATTGATCTGCCTTCTTGGCCTTTGTTGGGAATGAACTCCTATTACGTTAGTTTCTCTGGCTTGTCATCTCACGGTTGCTTTGCCACTATATAATCAGCATGGCTAAACACCAAGAGCTGAACTGATTAATTTCCAGCATTCTCCACTGAACCCATTGATGGGCTTGCTGTTTGATGATCTATGCAATAGACGGCCACTTTTGATTGCTTGACCTCTGACCTTAAACCTCCAGCTGTCTACTCAAGCACCTGTTTAAGTTAACAGCGCACACACTGTGTTTTTCTTAGGGAAACTATCACAATAGATTGCCATTCCATTAGTACAAAAGGTGCAAACTTTTCAGCAGTTCTGTTCGCAACCCACACAGATTCCAGACATTTCTGAATGCTCAGCACCTCAGGATACAGGAGTTATTTTAATTTACAAAGTGATATTTTAGATCCTTACAGATGAGCAAGCAATTACATAAAAGAAAAAATGCAGTATATTTATATACATAGCTTATTACCCATTTTTAAGACTTTGCAAAGGTGTCAATCTTGGTTTATCAAAACGGCTGTACTGTATAACTACTTTTCAATTACTGCAAATATTTAAAAGCACAAAGCATTGGTTTACCACAAGGTGTGTAGTCAACAGGAAGCTGCAGGTAATCTCAGCTCACTGCTGAGTATACAATGATGTGGATTTTATAGGTGCACATTTTTAAAGATGTAATATATGGATTGAACCCATGAGCCGCATAATGAATCAAGACTGCAAAAAGTATTCCAATATAATGAATCTGGAAGCAATTATTTTGATTGGAAAGATATATTGCAAATGCTATAAACCTCTTTTGAGAACATTGTAAGAAGACTGAAATGAAATACAGTGGGTCAGTCTCTTGATTTCACACATATATACATATGTACACCAAAACCATTTTTAAAACCTTCAGCTCATTGGATTTCAATTGTGTTGTGCTGATCAGCAGTGCTATTTTTCTAGAAAAAGAGGTGCCAGAACTCACCATGAACACCTCTCTCATTCTCCTAGAATGGCAATGGTGCCCACTTGAGAGGTGCTGGAACTCATCTGAGAGGTGTTCTGGGGAGTTCTAGCTGGAAAAAAGCCCTGCTGATCAGTATTGAATCCTACAGCACCACAGTCTGCAGAAATGTGTTCCTAGTCCCAAAAGGGTATGGGAGGGTGTGGCATAATGTCTGGCCCTTAGGATGGGACCTTTAGGGCCAGCATGCAGAGGAGTGCTGCATCTGCAGACTCTGATTTGGGATGGAGCTTGGTAATGCCTTATATAAGCTCGGTACCGTCCCACCCTCTAGATCAGTCTCAGCATTCCTCCATCTGCTCTTGGGTCAAAGTTTATGAACAGCTGGTCACATAAACACCAACAAAAATATGTGTGGTCTGTTAATGTGACGCGGCAGCTAAAAAAGCCAATGCAATTCTGGGCTGCATCAATAGGAGTATAGCATCTAGATCAAGGGAAGTAATAGTGCCACTGTATTCTGCTCTGGTCAGACCTCACCTGGAGTACTGTGTCCAGTTCTGGGCACCACAATTCAAGAAGGACACTGACAAACTGGAACGTGTCCAGAGGAGGGCAACCAAAATGGTCAAAGGCCTGGAAACGATGCCTTATGAGGAACGGCTAAGGGAGCTGGGCATGTTTAGCCTGGAGAAGAGGAGGTTAAGGGGTGATATGATAGCCATGTTCAAATATATAAAAGGATGTCACATAGAGGAGGGAGAAAGGTTGTTTTCTGCTGCTCCAGAGAAGCGGACACGGAGCAATGGATCCAAACTACAAGAAAGAAGATTCCACCTAAACATTAGGAAGAACTTCCTGACAGTAAGAGCTGTTCGACAGTGGAATTTGCTGCCAAGGAGTGTGGCGGAGTCTCCTACTTTGGAGGTCTTTAAGCAGAGGCTTGACAACCATATGTCAGGAGTGCTCTGATGGTGTTTCCTGCTTGGCAGGGGGTTGGACTCGATGGCCCTTGTGGTCTCTTCCAACTCTACGATTCTATGATTCTATGATTCTAAAAGGCTTTGGAGTTTATTGCTAGTCCTGTAATGCACCTTTGGGGTGATTGGTAATTAGCGCACCAGGGGAGGGAGATGTCTATAAATAGGAGAATCAGAAGTCACAAGGGCAAAGCTGACCAAGAAAGGAGCAGCTATGCATAGGCTCATAAGTGACCTCTCAGAAGCTTGCGCTGCTCAAGAGTTTTGAGTCCCAGGAAATAGAGAAAGGAGCCCTCTTTGATGCTAGCCTGACTCACACACTTAGACTTTGGGGGGCTCAGGGGGTAGCGAGTCAGAAAAGACTCCCACAATGCCAACTGGGGAGGAGGTAGTCAGTCCAGGAACGGATCAGGCAGTAGGGAAGGTCACAAGCAGTGATAGCTGCTGCCCACTGGGAGTTGTGGGGCAGAAAGGAGGGAGACCAACAGCCAGTGAAGCTAGAGCTTATGGCAGGTGCAGCCAACTAGTTCTAGTCTTGTCCCCATCCACCTTCCTGTTGAAAAACAACACTGAGACTCAGGAGAAAGAAAATATACTATGTAGTGATGGCACCATAAAGAAGGCTGACCGCCGGAGAATTGATGCTTTTGAATTATGGTGCTGGAGGAGACTCTTGAGAGTCCCATGGACTGCAAGAAGATCAAACCTATCCATTTTGAAGGAAATCAGCCCTGAGCGCTCACTGGAAGGACAGATCCTGAAGCTGAGGCTCCAATACTTTGGCCACCTCATGAGAAGAGAAGACTCCCTGGAAAAGACCCTGATGTTGGGAAAGATGGAGGGCACAAGAAGAAGGGGACGGCGGAGGACGAGATTGTTCGATAGTGTTCTCGAAGCTACCAGCATGAGTTTGACCAAACTGTTGGAAGCAGTGGAAGACAGGAGTGCCTGGCGTGCTCTGGTCCAGGGGGTCACGAAGAGTCGGACACAACTAAACGACTAAACAACAACAACTTGTTTCAATAAAGTTGTTTGAGGCCAAATCACTGGCACAGCTTATATATGTTGCCTAATTCAGCCCTTACTGCAGTTTTACACCTCTGAAAGCAGTTCAATCTAAATTTCTGATGGCCATTCATCAAGCATGCCAAATGCTTTGACCTCCAGAAGGTGGAAGCCAGGACTTGGCTTGCCACTTACAACATTGAGCTGATGCCAGCCTGCCCTCCAACTGGCTTAGCCCAGATAACTCTCCAGGATAACTTTCAGTCTGTATGGAAGCAAACCCTACCTCATAAATTGCAGCTGTATAGATTCTCTTTGGGTTCCCTCAATCCCTCTAGGATACAAAAACATTGAAGCAGCTATCAATGTATTGTAGATAGTAGTTACAGATAGGTAGCCGTGTTGGTCTGCCATAGTCAAAATAAAAAAAATCCTTCCAGTAGCACCTTAAAGACCAACTAAGTTAGTTCTTGGTATGAGCTTTCGTGTGCATGTGTATCTGAAGAAGTGTGCATGCACACGAAAGCTCATACCAAGAACTAACTTAGTTGGTCTTTAAGGTGCTACTGGAAGGATTTTTTTTATTTTGTAGATAGTAGATATTGAACACCAGCATGATCTAGGCTCAGCTTCCAATGACACTCTAACTTGACAGAGCAGTATAGCCTAACAAACCAGTTATCTTTCTGCACTCACAGTCCAAAAGCCATACAGAGCCCTCCCACTGACATGCCTTAACACCCTCTTCAGCAGTCTTGGAGGGAAGAGACTTTAAAAAAAACCCTTCCATGAATAACAGAGTCTTTGCAGCTCTCGAGAGATTGAGTCATGAACCCATGTCCTCCTGTATTGTTCCTTTCCCCGTTATTTGCGTAACATTTCCTCAAAACCTCCTCCTCAAATCTGCCAGGACATTCTGATGCAACTTATGTCCTTTTTGAGTACCACTCTCATTGTGGCCAAGGACTGTGTTACAGCAAGCAAAACCCCCAGGAACTGATCCTAGACCATGGGTAGGCAGCCTAAGGCCCGGGGTCCGGATCCGGCCCAATCGCCTTCTAAATCCAGCTCGCAGGTGGTCTGGGAATCAGCATGGTTTTACATGAGTAGAATGTGTCCTTTTATTTAAAATGCATCTCTGGGTTATTTGTGGGGCCTGCCTGGTGTTTTTACATGAGTAGAATGTGTGTGGGTTTTTAAAATTTAAAATACATCTCTGGGTTATTTGTGGGGCATAGGAATTCGTTCATTATTTTTTTCAAAATATAGTCCGGTCCCCCACTGTCTGAGGGACAGTGGACCGGCCCCCTGCTGAAAAAGTTTGCTGACCCCTGTCCTAGACGCTTTGTAATTTTCCTCGTTGGAGTTCATGACAGGATTACATCTTTTAAATTGTTGATGCTAATTTAGTTTTACTTTATGAGATTTTTATTTTCTTTATGTCACTCTATTCTTTCTTACTCTATTATACCCAACAATTAAGATTTGCTTTGGAAAATAATTATTTCCCAGACCATATGGGTGCTTTGCCTTCCCTTGGGCCTCAACTTGACTGTGTGAGCTCTTTCCTCTACAGGAATCTTCTTTATTGAACATGCTGTTTGTGACACACTGTGGTCTTACACTGTTTTATCATGGGAGGTTATAAACTGATGGTCCTTCCTTTCAGCAGGAGTTGATCTTGTCTAGCCTTCCTATCTCATCCCACTCTCTGATTTTGTGAAAGGCATAAGGATAGCCTGAATACACTACACAATGTAAATCTCACTTTGTAATTTGCTCTCTCAATCCCTACAAGCAAAGTCATGAAAAAAGACATTTAAATGTTCCTTACGTCAAGATTTTAATGTTGATCCTAGGAGTGTATCCTTAAGTTATGAATAAATTAATATTCTTTTGCAATGATTGCAATACTTTGTGAAGAGATTAGTACCACATTTATTCAGAATCTAAGCATTCATTATTTATCTCTGAAAATATAACAATGGGATGATGTGATGGGACTGCCTTATAATCCTGGCTTTGAAGTTTAAATGATTTTTTTTTAGTATCTCTGGTGCAATGCATCTAAAAATCTGGCAGCAATTCTCCAGCTGGTGAAGAAAATGATTCCTACTAGTGGGATGTTTAAATCAAGGCAAGGGAAGGCAATGGGTGCTGGTTGGTAATAACTGCAGAGCTGATTTTAATTGTATTTATACATCTTATTTATTACATCTATAATGAATCTAGTTTTAAGTTGGTGCCATCACAGCCTAAAACACAATTAATTCTCCTAATGCAATCTAAATTGAATCCTTACGAGAGAGAGAGAGAGAGAGAGAGAGAGAGAGAGAGAATCTGAATGGTGACCTAATTTCTTTTGTAGACTTTACATAATGTAGCAGGGAATCAATGGTGTCCCAGATACCTGAAGCAAATATTTTAAAGATTAAAATCACTGATGAAATATGTACTTTTCACAGACTCGGCTTAATACCTTAGTGAGTTTCTGTTTTTTAGTTTGTAAACTATTCAGCAAAGTGAATTCTCTGCAATGAATAATGTTTTTGAGGAAAGTAAATTCAAGACTACAGAGGGGAAATCAAGAAGGAATAATAAGAGGAAAACACAACTTTACTGACTTGCACGGATCAGGTGATGCAAAGTAATGAACATGCAAACACACAGAGCATCAGGGCACCATTTCAAAGGATGTGCATTCCCCTTTGTGAAACTGAATTAATACTTCTATGTAAATGGTGACTGGACAGAAGATAATGAAAAGACTCTTTATTAAATTTTACAACAATGTGCTTTGATGCACCATGCATGCTTAACTTTAATAACAGTGTAAGAACCTCGTTGAATTAAATGAGACTAATAAAATATTGAAAACCCAGAAGGCAGCATTGCCTACTATGGGCCACTGCACACATAATATTTGCCCTCCATTAGTGCAAAGTGGTGCAGGGTACAGTGTGCCCATTTGTGCATGTGGTTACGTCTACTAATTGAGCACATTTTATTGTATTTCTTTGCCCTCTGTACATACGAATTTAGCTGTGGCATCAAAACACACAGAAGGAAAATAACCAGTCCGGTGAATTTCACACATAAGGAAATGTATGAAGATGGAGAGTTGCATATACCAGAGGGAGATTTAGGGCAGCGTGACCAGCTCTCCCACACGGAGTGCTGAGCAGGGTGTCAGAAATTTTGTCATAGGGCACAGGCAGAATAAAAGGCGAGAGACGGAGGGAACCAGATTTTGGCCTCCCAGAGCGCTTGTTCTTACTTTGTGTGCAGACAATTTATCAGATAATGGAGACATACAATTTGGATAAGAAAATTGGCTTCCAGGTGGAAAAGTCAAAATTAGAAACAGAACTGTTAGAACCCAAAACTAAGAATTTGTCAAGAATGTATAACTTGCTGTTGAAATGGAATACTCAGGATGAAACGGTGAAATCTGCTATGATTAAATGGGCACAAGATGTTGGACATAATATTATGTTTGCTGACTGGGAACAGTTGTGGACCACATGCCTTAAGAGAGAATATTATGAAAATGATCTATAGGTGGTACATGACCCCAGTCAAGCTTGCAAAAATTTATCATTTGCCCGATGACAAATGTTGGAAATGTAAAGAAACTGAAGGTACATTCTTTCACCTTTGGTGGATGTGCCCAAAGATTAAGGCTTTCTGGGAAATGATATATAATGAACTGAAAAAGGTATTTAAATATACCTTCCCGAAGAAACCAGAGGCCTTCCTCTTGGGCATGGTCGGCCAATTGGTGCCAAAGAAAGACAGAACATTTTTTATGTACGCAACAACGGCAGCAAGAATACTTATTGCAAAGTATTGGAAGACACAAGATCTACCCACCTTGGAAGAATGGCAGATGAAGGTGATAGACTACATGGAACTGGCAGAAATGACCGGCAGAATCCGAAACCAGGGAAGAGAGACAGTGGAAGAAGATTGGAAGAAATTTAAGGACTATCTTGGGAAATATTATAAAATTAGTGAATGTTAAATTGATGTTGGATAGAATTTAAGTGGTTATCAGCTGTAATGATTAAGATAATTGGGGGGGGGGGGAGAGAAAGAAAGGTGTAAAATTAAGTGAAAATTAAGGGTGAGGATTTGCTGAATGAATAATTTGAATTGGAATACAAAAAGGGGAGGTATGAGGAGGTCCGAGAAATAAGTTAAAAGAAAATAAGTGAATGAAATTATACGTGTTGTTAATTTTTGTTTTTTTTGTTGTTTGTCTTTTTTGTATAATTTTTGAAAAGTTAATAAATATATATTAAAAAAAATACTTTGTGTGAAGACAAAACTGGGCTTTCAGATGAACTGCAACCACAGTGTCTGTTCATTTTGAAACTAATTAATTAATAAAATGATGTGGTGATAATGATGATGACATTGATGATGAAACTCTGGAGTGTCACTGCCAGTCAGTGTGGACTGTACTAAGCCATATGGGCCAATGGTTTGATTCAGTATAAGGCATCTTCCAATTTTGCTATGACTTCTGGAGGCAGCAGAGAGTGGCCTTAATTGTACACACACACACCCCAAAAAAGCATATGTTCTTTTGTTTTAAAAAATGCATTGTAGATTGCTGTTGTGTTGTTCATCTCCACTCTGATAAACAAAATCACCGTGTAGGATAAGAGGCCAGGCTTTATGCAACAGTGACCAATTCCCCAATTTTGTTGCTGAATGGGAAAATGCGATTGCATACCATGATTGTGATGAATTGTAACAAACCCCTTGATGGTCCATTCACTTGATCTCATGCATATGTTGACTGGCTGGGATGTTCATAATCTGCCAGCATAATATGTTATTCTTCCAACAGTCACGTATTCCTTTGTAGAATAATGCACAGGGAAGCTCCATCCATCTGAATGGTATATATATGAGAAGAAACCATGAGTAGAAAACTAACATGAGTAGAAAACCGAGTCAGCTAACAAGAGAACTATTTCTAGCATTGCTGTTGATAACGTCCATAAACTTGTGCAGGAGACAAACTCCAGTTTTGTCTCTGTCAATCCAAGATCATCCTTAGCTCCCTCCTCTGATAAATATTAAATCACAGTGCCTCAAAGCAGGGAAATGGAACTTGTGACTTCATGCCTTCTCCTTTAGTAATATTAGACCACTGAAAAGCTCAGGCGCTGGAGCACAGGTCAATCATACATATTCAAATGGATGATTTCTATGTACACACCTTCAAAGTGCTGCAGTGGAGACCTATGATAGCCCTAAGCCTCTGAAGAGCTGGTCTACGAGTTAAGAAAAATCAAATTGTGCAACTCTTGTGGGAATGTATCACCTCAGAAGGTAGGGGAACCACATGCTTAGATGATATTCCATATCAAAGCACAGAAAGCAAGCCTGTGAATCTGAAGAGTAGACTGGAACTCTTCTCTCTGACACCATAGCTTTTTCCAAAGGCTTGGGACTGTTTAATGTAAGGGAGCCTTCAACCTTGCATCCAGCCTGCATTTATTCTATTTCACTCCCAGGAATGTTGTGCTCCGTGATTCCATATGCTTTGAAATAAGAATACTTTGAACTTTATATCCTCCCCCTGCCCCATCCCACTCCTTTTAAAATCTTTTGCCCCATGCCTATATTCTCTACATACTTTGGAACGAATAGATCCATCTGATACAAAATGGCATTCTAGATTGACAACTGATTAGTATACAAGTGTGATTATATGCAAATTGTCAATTTCTATTGACTTAATTGTGATCTGATGTAACATGTATAATTAACACATGCATTTAAAGTAAATGTATATTTAATTAACATGCATATTTATAAAATGAATATATTTAGCGTATAATTTTTATTTGATTTGGGGGGGAGGTTACATTTAGGCTGTACAAAAATGTGGGGATTGAGCTAACGAAAGTGTGGAAAGACAAGGATAATGAGTTCCCACAGAAACATTTGGTTGTATCCTTCATTGCAGCCTTCCTTTGCTTCTGGTATGTATGTATGTATGTACATACAGTGGTACCTCAGGTTACAAATACTCTGGGTTACAAACTCCGCTAACCCAGAAGTAGTACCTCGGGTTAAGAACTCTGCCCCAGGATGAGAACAGAAATCGTGCTCTGGCGGTGCGGCAGCAGCAGGAGGCCCCATTAGCTAAAGTGGTGCTTCAGATTAAGAACAGTTTCAGGTTAAGAACAGACCTCCGGAACGAATTCGTAACCAGAGGTACCACTGCATGTATGTTTGTATGTATGTATGTATGTATGTATGTATGTATGTATGTATTATACCACAAGGTGGTTCACAAAAAATGAGAACGTAAAATACATAACAAAAACAAACTAATAACCCCCTGATATTCCAGGGATATCTTTTAGGACTGTCACGTGTTATAGGTTCACATGCTCCTTCTGTAATGGGATAGACAGCTGGTTTCTTTTAGGCTAAGGATTGCTTACTTTGGGATATTTTCTTCATTTTGGGGAGTCATATATTCATGAAAACACCACTAAAAATGATCCCAGCTTCTGCAATCTGCCAGTTAGTTCCTGGGCTCAGTTAATGGTGCTGGTTTTGGTGTATAAAGTCCTATACAGCTTGGGCCCAAGACACCTGAAAGATCATCGCACCCCTTATATACCAGCCTTGCATGTTGAGCACACTACTTTATGGAAGAGTGTCATGGGCAATTTATACCCACTAGGAGTAACACCTCAGTGCCTTCCATATGCGCTGCAGCAGCAAGATTTTGGGCATCACACAGCAGTACGGAATCTCAAATAATGATGTGCTCTTCCATGTCCACATTCCCTGCATGTTCACACTTCTGTCTCAGCACCATCGATGCTACCTTGGGCAAGTAAATAGAATGGAATTTGGCAGGATCCCCAAGGACATGCTCTATGGCAGGCACCCCCAAACTTGGCCCTCCAGCTGTTTTGGGACTACAACTCCCATCTTCCCTAGCTAACAGGACCCGTGGTCAGGGATGATGGGAATGGTAGTCCCAAAACAGCTGGAGAGCCAAGTTTGAGGATGCCTGCCCTATGGGGAGCTGGGCTCAGGCATCAGGCCTGTTGGCAGACCAACTCTGTGTTACAAAGATTTCTGCCAACATGACAAAAAGGCTGGCAATATCAACCTTGGTGTGTGGGAATCCTTTGCAGATGACCGCAGTGCCTGGAGACAGTCAGTCAGGTCATACGTTCAAATAAATGATGATTTACCTTTGACTTTCTCCTTGTAGTAAAGGGGAAATAGAGAAGGCGCACATGTCTCATGCCAGGCTGAAACATCTTCCTGGAATGTAGTGACTGGACATCCATAGCAGTGACTAGAGGGGGGGATGACCACTGGGAGGAGTGCAGGGAGAAAAAAACACCATGCTGCATCCGCAGCAACGCAAACTGTGGGATGTAAACACAGGAGCAGTCAGTGACAACATTCCTAGAGTGTACATGTTAGAACATGGGGAGGGATGTCTGTCCAGCAAGCAGGTAAACTTCCTGGGGACGGACTTCCTCCGCATGTGACCAGAGGTGGGTGTGGCCTCACCTGTGCAGGTAATGACAAAAGCACAGGGCAGGCAGCCACTCTCTCTCTCTGCAATTTTTCTTCAATGAGGAAACATCTAAGGATGCTCTCTTGGCTCCCAGCCAAGAGAGGAGATAAGGACTATCTTGCTACAAGATAGATTCTAAATGTATGTAACCTTTTTAAGCCTGTCTGCCTTCTGGGATCATATTGTGAACAGAACGTGAGTAAACTCTTTTATACTTTTATAAAGACTGTGTTGTGTCTTGTATTTTAAGAGGGAACAAAGGGGAAATTACCAGAGTAATTATTATAGAGGTTCTAGCGAACCTGTGCAAGTGTTACCGTTGCGAACTAGAAGAAGAAGAAGAAGAGTTTGGATTTGATATCCCGCCTTTCACTCCCTTTAAGGAGTCTCAAAGCGGCTAACATTCTCCTTTCCCTTCCTCCCCCACAACAAACACCCTGTGAGGTGAGTGGGGCTGAGAGACTTCAGAGAAGTGTGACTGGCCCAAGGTTACCCAGCAGCTGCATGTGGAGGAGCGGAGACACAAACCCAGTTTCCCAGATTACGTGACTACTGCTCTTAACCACTACACCACACTGGCTCTAAAAGGGGAATGTCTATAAACTCTGCTGATATTTTGGGAACTTGTTAGCACAAGTTGGATAAGGATATAATTAGTCAATATATCCTCTCCTGCACCCCAGAACATTCCCACACAAACTGCCTTCATCTGCCCCAGATGCAACAAAACATGTCTCTCCTGTATTGGTCTCTACAGCCACAGCAGGCGTTGTAACTCTCCAACAATTTGACTTTGCCCCCAATGCAGCACTCTTCCATTGCGTGGCCAGGCAGAGACCCCCCCAACCCCAGGCAACCCCCAGGAGGAATAATGACTCATGACAACGTGCTATGGGATTAAAATTGGCCACAACTTTATTAAACTTTCAGATGTAGGGAGACCTTGGCTTAGGCATTGGGCGTTTATCCCTCCCAGTCCCCAGCCAGGGATCTAGGGCACAACAGGGTTAACCAATCTGTCTGGGGATTAGGCTGGCTCCGGAAGACGTCTGTTTAAGCAGAGAGCCCGGCCCCCATTTTGCTGCAACTCAGGGGGGAG
This sequence comes from Podarcis vaucheri, assembly GCF_965113315.1. Classification (NCBI taxonomy): domain Eukaryota; kingdom Metazoa; phylum Chordata; class Lepidosauria; order Squamata; family Lacertidae; genus Podarcis; species Podarcis vaucheri. The sequence goes on from NC_138761.1 coordinate 122,738,019, forward strand.
CACTGACATCCTAATGGCCAGTGACTCCTCTCCACACAACCCCTTTAACGGGGAACCCCGGGATTGCCATCGCAGGTGGGGCATGAGGCACTGCTTCACGCACCCCCCCCCTTTAAGGAAGATAGACTAAAAGATTCTGCCCAAGGCCTGAAACCGCCAAAGTTGTGATGTTTTTGCTACAGGGAAGGCAAAACCTGCCAATGCAGGGAAATTCCTTCCCAGTCCCTCAACTGCAACCATCAATGACCGTAGCAGCGCCCACATATCTATAAAGAAGAGGTTAACCTGCAAAAGGAAGGCATAAACTGAGAGAGGGCAGGGTGGGAGAAGCTCTGGAGCCGACTGAGGACTCCCAGATAAGTCTACCCTCTATTGTGTGTGCAGGGCGGTCCTAACCCTATCTGGTCAACTCCCCTGGCAACATCTCCCCAGCTGGGATCAGTTAGGTGGAATCCTCTAGGAATCCAGCTTGGGGAAGTGAAGCCAGGCTGAACTGCCAGGGATCGTGTAGGATCAGGTGGCTGTGCGCAACCCCGCAAAGAGTGCCCCCTATTTTAGGTGGGGAGCGGTCATTGTCTCCTAAACAGATGGATGCCAGCAACCCTATACACCCAGAAAATGATGCCGCCCTGCAGGTGAGGGCTTCCAGCAGGTACCATCTTATCAGGCGGGCCATATGATAAAGGAATCAAGCTTTTACTGTTGTGGCAACTACCTTTGGAATTCCCTCCCCTTAAATGTTGGGCAAGTCCATGTTTGTTGTCTTTTCGGCACCTACTGAAGAAAAAGAAGTCTTTTAAGCTAAGATATTTCCCACGCTACATCTGTTTTGGAATTGTTTTTATGAAGTTTAAAATATATTTTAAAATTCCTTTGCACATCTGCACTTCATGCTGTTGGCACAAGTTGATGTTACTCCCATTAATTAAAGAGAGAGAAAACAATACATAAATCATGCTGGCGCTATTGGTGTTACCTGATTATATTGTTACAACAATAATAATTATTAGAGTTATATGATAATTTTATCACATATCGGTTTATTAAGATGAAAGGAATTGTGGGTTTCAACATAAAGAGCTTACCCCAAAACACATGAGCCTCCATTTGTAATTTCCTCAAAATATGCCAAAGAGATACCAGAACAGCTCGGTAACATGTAAAGGCAATCAAAGTGGAAGGTAAAGGTAAAGGTAAAGGTAAAGGTAAAGGGACCCCTGACCACTAGGTACAGTCATGACCAACTCTGGGGTTGCGGCGCTCATCTCGCTTTATTGGCCGGCGTACAGCTTCCAGGTCATGTGGCCAGCATGACTAAGCCGCTTCTGGCAAACCAGAGCAGTGCATGGAAACACCATTTAACTTCCCGCCAGAGCAGTACCTATTTATCTACTTGCACTTTGAAGTGCTTTTGAACTACTAGGTTGGCAGGAGCTGGGACCGAAAAACGGGAGCTCACCCTGTTGCGGGGATTCGAACCGCCGACCTTCTGATTGGCAAGTCCTAGGCTCTGTGGTTTAACCTGTGTCCCTTAAGTGGAAGGTAATTCTCTTATAATGGCAATGGCACCCAACTGAGAGGTGCCAGAATTGAGGTCCAGTGAGTTCCAGCTGAAAGAAGTCCTGAATAGCATGAACTACACAAGCAGAACTCATTTCTTGTATCTGGGCACAAAAAGTCCCACAAATGTGCAGTGAAATGTTAAGAATTACGCTGTTGTGTGGTGGTCCAAAATTAAAACAGAACTGAAGTGATTCCTATTCAGTACTTTGTAAAATAGGAGCAGCAACTGAAATCATATCCCAGGCAAAGAATAGAGCCCAATTTTTCTGAGAATTTTCTTTGTGGGGGCTCCCCAAACGGCTGGAGAATTTCAGTTCCCCCTGAGAACTTTTGGCAAAACATCAGCCACAGATAGTTAATGCAACCCAATATATTGCAATATTGTTGAAGGGAGTGATAAGCTTGTGCAACAACTTTGCATCTCTTAGCCCATTGCAACCTTCGTTCACCAGCATGAAATAACAACATTATTTCCCTTAACATTTACTGAACCTGAATTTGTAAGTGGAGGATTTTTCTGATAATTTTCTTCCTTTTCGCTCCCCAGCTGTTTCAGAATTGCATCTGCCCACCCTCTGCCCCTGAGAATGTTTGGCACAGTACCTCCTATTTTTTTGGCTTGCAAATAGGGTCGGGAGTTTGGGGGGGGGCATTTTTGCCCAGCCCTTGCTTAAACACCAAAGGGGGAAATCTATTGCTGTTCAGGCCCAGCTCTTTTTGTAAGCCACTCCCTCATATCCCAACCCATCTCCCCTTTTCACAACTCAATTGTTAAATGAGTTCGCAAGCCTAATAATAATAATAATAAATTTTATTTATATCCCGCCCTCCCCAGCCGAAGCCGGGCTCAGCCTAGAAGATGACCCAGCAGGCAAGGAAATAAAACTCCACTTTTCACATTTTCCCCCAGCAAGAAATTATCTGTGTGCCAGGCATCCTTTAGACAGATCTCCATGTATTCGTTGATATGCATCCCAAAAGAATCTCAAGGAAAAGCTACAAAGGCTTCAAAGGATCACAGAGACGCACATCTGGAGGCTTGCTGCTTTGCCAAGAAAAAGACTCTTTAGATGGCTGAAAACGCTCAGCGTTGCCTTGTGGGCATGACACCACTCGAGGCATCTGTTGATCCCACACTCCATGCACACGGGTGCTTAAGATTATTTAATTATCCAAAATAATACTACATCACAGGTGCTGTCAGATGAGAGTGTGGGGTGTTCACATAAAAAGCACATACTACGGAATCGCCATGCCTCTTTTCATTCTTAATGAAGTTCTTCAAAGCGAATGAGGGAAGGCAATTGGAAATACTGGAATGCAGAAGAGGTGATGGATTGACCCAGTGAATCAGTGCAGTTGTCCTTAGTTTGCCCTATGTTATATTGTGGTTCTGTTGCTTTGCACTCTCAGGCTTTGTAACCCTCCTCTTAAAAAGCAGGCTAAGTAGAAATAATCAAAAAACTCAATAATAAAACTGGAGTATTTTACATGGACACTAAGGTGCATCTTCCCAGTACTTTACTCCTGGACCCTGTTAGGCAGTTTAAGAAAAAACCCACATTGCAAGAAGATTGGGTTTTTTAACAGTAGCAACAGCTTGGGTCCATGGGTTTTTTAATAGTTGTTGTTTAGTCGTTTACCCCATGGACCAGAGCACACCAAGCACTCCTGTCATCCACTGCCTCCTGCAGTTTGGTCAAATTCATGTTAGTAGCTTCGAGAACACTGTCCAACCATCTCATCCTCTGTCGTCCCCTTCTTGTGCCCTCCGTCTTTCCCAACATCAGGGTCTTTTCCAGGGAGTCTTCTCTTCTCAAGAGGTGGCCAAATATTGGAGCCTCAGCTTCACAATCTGTCCTTCCAGTGAGCACTCAGGGCTAATTTCCTTAAGAATGGATAGGTTTGATCTTCTTGCAGTCCATGGGACTCTCAAGAGTCTCCTCCAGCACCATAATTCAAAAGCATCAATTCTTTGGCGATCAGCCTTCTTTATGGTCCAGCTTTTCCCCATGTTCAGCTGCTAAAATTAAGAAAACATGAAGGAAAATCAAGAATGACCTGATTTCCCGATTGTTTTTGGTGCAAAAGGGATGTGAGATCAGTTCTGGTACTGAAAGCAAAATCCTAGTGCACTCAGAGGTATTGTGTGTCTGCCCATTGTTCTATTTTGCACTTGGCTCCAGCTCAGGGCTTAGGAGAGGAGGAAAAGCAGATCATAGAATCATAGAATCATAGAGTTGGAAGAGACCACAAGGGCCATCGAGTCCAACCCCCTGCCAAGCAGGAAACACCATCAGAGCACTCCTGACATATGGTTGTCAAGCCTCTGCTTAAAGACCTCCAAAGTAGGAGACTCCACCACACTCCTTGGCAGCAAATTCCACTGTCGAACAGCTCTTAGTGTCAGGAAGTTCTTCCTAATGTTTAGGTGGAATCTTCTTTCTTGTAGTTTGGATCCATAGCTCCGTGTCCGCTTCTCTGGAGCAGCAGAAAACAACCTTTCTCCCTCCTCTATGTGACATCCTTTTATATATTTGAACATGGCTATCATATCACCCCTTAACCTCCTCTTCTCCAGGCTAAACATGCCCAGCTCCCTTAGCCGTTCCTCATAAGGCATTGTTTCCAGGCCTTGGACCATTTTGGTTGCCCTCCTCTGGACACGTTCCAGTTTGTCAGTGTCCTTCTTGAACTGTGGTGCCCAGAACTGGACACAGTACTCCAGGTAAGGTCTGACCAGAGCAGAATACAGTGGCACTATTACTTCCCTTGATCTAGATGCTATACTCCTATTGATGCAGCCCAGAATTGCATTGGCTTTTTTAGCTGCCGCGTCACACTGTTGGGTCATGTCAAGTTTGTGGTCAACCAAGACTCCTAGATCCTTTTCACATGTACTGCTCTCAAGCCGGGTGTCCCCCATCTTGTATTTGTGCCTCTCATTTTTTTTGCCCAAGTGCAATACTTTACATTTCTCCCTGTTAAAATTCATCTTGTTTGTTTTGGCCCAGTTCTCTAATCTGTCAAGGTCGTTTTGAAGTGTGATCCTGTCCTCTGGAGTGTTAGCCACCCCTCCCAGTTTGGTGTCATCTGCAAATTTGATCAGGATGCCCTTGAGTCCATCATCCAAGTCATTGATAAAGATGTTGAATAAGACCGGGCCCAAGACAGAACCCTGTGGCACCCCACTAGTCACTCTTCTCCAGGATGAAGAGGAACCATTGATGAGCCATAAAGCCTGAACTGGAAGCTATGATGTGCTGATGTTATTCCATCCAGCGCCAGTCCTACTGTTAGACAGTGTTAAACAGTTGCCTGAAGCAGCACATCAGGATGCCACTGAGTGGTTCAAATTGGCAGTTTATTATTTTACCATTTCCAGGTATCATTTAACATCATTTAAACGTTCTGTTCTAAGGACCGAAATGCCCCAGGCTGTTTCCTCGTCTGCTCTTTTCCTGTGGCTTTCCCCTTCTGTGCAACATTTTCTGTTTCTACTTACCCTTTGATGCTCAGCTAGAGAGCCCCTTTGCCCGGTGACCAGTTAATAAGGCTTTACATTACTTCTTATTTCTGTTCTCTTTCTGGAGCAAGGGTTTCAGGAGTTGTGATGGAGTTGCAATCAAGTTAATACAGAAAGACACCTGAAGGGAAAAACCAGGGCCTCTCTATCTGGAGGACAATTATCTTGGTGAAAGGCCATAATTGATTCCATCACCCTTTTTGGCCACCATCCACAACCTGTTTGATCTGGAGCAGTCCCTTTTACTTTACAAGGACTGTTACAAAGTGAATGAGTAGTGGATTGCAGCCCTCTCTTCCTACGTACATACGTACATACATGCATGCACTCTTCCCTGGTCTTCCCACAAGAACTTAGCGCCACATAGTAGAATTTCCAAAGACAAATTGTGGATAATCTCCTCACCCATGCCTCATTAACTTGGCTACACAGTTTTCTCCTTTTCTCCTCCTTCTTGTGGCTCTGGATTTGCTGCAAGAACCTGGCAGTGTGCAGTAAATGGTGATGTTCAGTGTATCTGAAGGCATAATGTAGCCATCGGAGGATATATAATCTGGGACAATGATTGTGAATGACAATGGGACAATGATTGTGAATCTACAAGAATCTACAATGTCGACACCCTTGGGTGCTGCTCAACAGGCCCTGGAGATTTGAAATCATTTAAAGCATCTAGGTCAGGCATAGGCAAATTTGGCCCTCCAGATGTTTTGGGACTACAACTCCCATGATCCCTAGCTAACAAGAACAGTGGTCAGGGATGATGGGAACTGTAGTCCTAAAACATCTGGAGGGCAGAGTTTGCCTATGCCTGATCTAGGTGTTCCTTATCACCTCTTTTCCCATCTGCTGCTCTCTCTCTGCATTGTTTATTCTGTTATCACCAGATTGGGCAATGCTTTCCTTTTGGGTGAAGTAGGCGTTGAGCAGTTCCACCTACTCTCTGTCACCCAATAGCATTTCTCCACCTTCTCACACAGAGGACCTACTACTTGCTTGTTCTTCTTGCTTCAAACATAGCCAAAGAAACATTTTAAACCTCTCTTGCAAGCCTTAGCTCATTCCAAGCTTTGACTCACCTGGCATAGAAAAAGTGACAGATCTCCTTGGAAAACGAGGTGAATTTCATTAGAACTGTCAGATGTTGCACTGGAGGTCTGCTATTCAATAGAGAAAATGCATTAAAAAAACTAACTAACTAAAACCTCCATTGGCCAATGACTTTGGGGCTATCCTAAACTTGGACCATCTATTGGAAAAATAAACTGATGAGTGCTATTCTTGTTGTCATTTTATTATTTACTTATTATATTCTGTCCTTCCTCTTCCCAAGCTCAGGGTGGCTGACAAGACAATTATGAAAATACAATGGAACAACAAAATACAGCCTCAGATACAAGGTTATGAAAAAGTGATAAAGCACAGTAATGTTATTCCATGTGCCAAAGGCCAGCTGAAATGAGTATGTTTAAGTTCTCACTTGAACAATATTGATGGGGGTAATGTAATCTCCATGGGGGAGGGAGCTCCACAGCTGAGGTGCCACCACTGAGATGGCCCTTCCATGTGTAGCAGCCTCCCAGGCCATCAAGGGCCTCTCCTACTGATCTCCAAACTCAGGCTGCCTGATGTTGGAGACATGAGGAGACGCTCCCTTAAGTACTTGAGCTGTTCTGGAGTAGAAATAGAGCTGTATTCAAATGAAGTAACAACTGAACACATACTCCTTCGTTGCTCTGTGTCCATGCTATTTAATTTTTTTCCCCCACAGAGAAATTGTTGCTAGAACACAATACAAATCAATATATTAAAATTGACATATTATCAGACTCTTGCAGTAAAAAGCATCAGGCGATTGTCTCAAGATTTCTTTCAAGGGGCCATTGGTAGTACGCATGCCTTAACAAACCATCAATTTAAATGATTTTTTGGGTGGGTGGGTGGGTGTGGAACAACACATAATAAGTGACAGATTTTTCAAATCAGATAAAGATGGGAACCAGATTATCTGTCTGTGGGTGATAGATTGCAGCAATAATAAATTCACTTTAAGACACTGGATCAATTTTTAATCAAGCCAAGAATTATTATTGCAGAGAGATAAAATGACCCATGAGAAGATGCCTTAATTTTCCACCAATCAAATTATAGCGCTTCTAAATAAGATGTAATGAGATCCATGGAATATCCAGGTTACACAGCCTACCTAATTACCCATGTACCCTGTCATGTAGAGATATAGTAGTGGTAAAGTGACCTCTGGATTCACCAAGATGAAAAGGTAATTAGTTTTTCCACAGGGCTGTAGTGAAAACAACAGCAATGACACATGTCATCTCCCTCCGCCAGCTCTTAGTCTCCAAGGTGTTTGTTCCTAATATATACAGGATATGACCTATTGAGTAATAAACTGCAATCATTAAGTAAAGCATATGTCTGACACTATCTCCAAACTGAGAATGCAAGGATTGCAAGGAAAACCAATCCAGCTGGATTCAACCTTAAAGTTTATCCTGCAGCCCACATTTGGTGATTCAGGCATTGGGTCAAATAACTTTGTCATTAACTGTGTCATCATGCCATGTGTATCGCTGCTAAAAACTTAAATGGGTGTTGTGACAGGCCCACCTTAGCCTTCCAGGTTTGAGTCCCCTCCCTCCACAAAAAAATGACTGTTTGAGTTACTAATCAGCAAGAGGATTATCAAATGTAATGAACCTGGCATAAACTGCCCATGATTGCTAAAGTTTGAGAGGCTCAATATAAACTGGCTTCCATTTTTAAATGCCAATATGTCCTTTGGAGAGCCTGGAAAGCTATAAGTGCTCTAGAAGGACAGACTACCTTGGGAAATGAAAAATTAGATACTCTTCCAGCAACCATTAATTTGCATTAGCATGGGCACCTGAAAAACTCTCATACGCTTGATTTCCTAGATTGGCTTTTCAGAAGCCCTGACTCTTGCTGTCACAAAATATTGGTTGGTGACATTAAATGTCAGTATTCCAGTTATTTTCTTCGGCCCTATAGTGGTGATCATAATGGTGATGATGGTTTAGTTGACTGCTACTTTTGTTATTTGGCTAGAAAGGTGTCCTTGAATCCAGCTTGGCAAATGGCCATTGACTCTTTGGAACCTAAAGCTAACACATACACTGGGAGGAATTCTTCATCCTGCTAAGGCAATCATCAGTCAGGTGAGCCATTTTGACTTGCCAGATGGAAGAAGCCGCCTCTCCTCCCCCCACATTCCAGGGGTTTTTCAACACACACCCCAACCAATGTTCTGGGTGTAGGGGGAAGAGGGAAGAGAGGAGAAGAACCTCATTGTGCAAGCAGAAGGCTACCCACTCTTTTCACAGAGCAGAGATTGTCAAAAATAGCTTTTTCAATGTTCTGTATTCCAAATGATTTGATTTCCTGATTGTTTATTAATTATACTCTAAATGACCTCTAGATTTGAATGTTCTTTGGCTACCTAGCCTTTAAACACCCAGTTATGCTTTAGAATACTTTGAAACAGATCTTTTGAGAGAAACTGATGCCTTTCCAAATATCTAGAGGCCAATAAAATAATCAAGTGCCCCATTTTTTGAGAAATGGGCTTCCTACTGTTCCTGTGAGTGTATCAGTTTGATCAGAGAAATATCTGAGGATGCAATGCTAGAAGGTTGGAATTTTAAAAGAGGAGGCAGTAACCTGGCTCCACATCTCCTCATTTCCCCACGCTATCAATTAGAGTAGATCCATTAAACAGTGATATCCTCAGTCTGAGAGATTAGCAGCCAGGTATTTTCTGTTCCCCTCTCTCTTTGTCCAGCCATGAGGGCAGTTGTGCCCTGTGCTCCCACCAGCTCTGGCACAGAAGCTGGTTATACTCTAAGTCTTTTGCCTGCATAGTTTTTACTGCTACTGTTCCTGTGATCCAAGTAAGTAAATCTTATTTTTCAACTTATTTCCCAGATTGTTAACTGATTCTTTAAGAGGGGTAGGAAAGGGAAAGCAAACTTAGCTGGACTTACTCAAAACAAGGTTTTACAGCCCAATTCCTATGCTTTTAATTCTACTGATGGGTGAGATTTTGATCTGTTCATCCCACACATGTGGGCACATGGGGGGATGAATTTCAATTAATATATCCTCTCCTACCCATTAAAATGCACCCCACACTCAAAACCTTTTGGTACATGTCCTAGGCCTGAAGCAAGATCTACCAATTAGGACCTATTTGTCATCTGACCATCATTTGGCCAATGCCATTTTGAGACGGAACCCTACTTTTCTTCTAGAAAAAAACGGTGCTGGCACTCACCATGAAGCTGTTACAGGAAGTGCCACACTTTTAACCAGGACTTTTTTTCTAGGAAAGAAAGGTGCCAGGAGTGCATACTTTTGAGTAGTCCCATTTACCGCCATTGGTAAATGAGCGCACAAAGTCGAAAGTCCTTTAGTGAAACAGTAGGTATACATTTCGGCAATACCTAGGTGTATATGTATTTTGTTTTTCTAGCTTGATCAAAATTATTTATTGTTTCATAAAGGTAGATAGTTAAGAGCTTAGGCGGCTTCAGCGGCGGGTGCCTGGCGCCCCCCAGAATTCAGCGCCCGGGTGCCCCGAACCCCTTGACAGCCCTGCCATCAACCCTATGAAGCAGTGCCTTGCCCAAGGCCACCAGGGAAATGAGTTCCATGACTGAGCAGGCTTTCCCAACATCCAAGCCAAGCACTCCAGCCCAACAATATTATGGCTCCACAAGTGGAGGGCAAGGATTACAATACTTGCAACCACCCAAAGGAAACTCTGACTACATTTGTCTTCACGTGAAGACAAGACTTTACAACTTGGATTTTAGAGAGATTCTTTCATGCATCTATGATTTTAAATTTATGATTGCCAGCTCTTTTGTATTTCAATGGAATTTCTAGAATCACCACAAAGAGCATACAATAACAGGATTTATAGTGGATCGGAATACTCCGTAAAATGCCACGGAAAAGCAAACAAAGAACATGTGATACATGAAATAGCTTTGAAGCCAATTTTGAATGTTCATGCCATAAACCCCAATAAAGCACTTTAATAATAATAATAATAATAATAATAATAATAATAATAATAATTCTACCCCGTCCATCTGGCTAGGTTTCCCCAGCCACTCTGGACAGTTTTCAACAGAACATTAAAAACATAATAAAACATCAAACATTAAAAACTTCCCTAAACAGGGCTGCCAGATGTCTTCTAAAAGTCGGATAGTTGTTTATTTCCTTGACATCTTATGGGAGGGCATTCCACAGGGTGGGTGCCACTACCAAGAAGGCCCTCTGCCTGGTTTCCTGTAACCTCACTTCTCGCAGTGAGGGAACTGCCAGAAGGCCCTCAGTGCTGGACCTCAGTGTCCAGGCTGAACAATGCGGGTAGAGACGCTCCTTCAGGTATACTGGGCTGATGCCATTTAGGGCTTTAAAGGTAAGCACTAACACTTTGAATTGTGCTCGGAAACGTACTGGGAGCCAGTGTAGGTCTTTCAGGACCAGTGTTATATGGTCTCAATGGCTGCTCCCAGTCACCAGTCTAGCTGCCACATTCTGGATTAGTTGTAGTTTCCAGGTCACCTTCAAAGGTAGCCCCACGTAGAGCACGTCGCAGTAGTTCAAGCGGGAGATAACTAGAGCATGCACCACTCTGGTGAGACAGTCAGGCAGGTAGACTGGCAGGTGAGACTGGCAGACAGGGTCTCAGCCTGCGTACTACATGGAACTGGTAAACAGCTGCCCTGAACACAGAATTGACCTGCGCTTCCACAGACAGCTGTGAGTCCAAAATGACTCCCAGGCTGCACACCTGCTCCTTCAGTGGCACAGTTGTCCCATTCAGGGAGTTCCCCACATCCTCCCACCCCTGTTCCCAAAAAACTGTACTTCTGTCTTGTCAGGATTCAACCTCAATCTGTTAGCAGCCATCCATCCTCCAACTGCCTCCAGGCACTCAGACAGGACCTTCACCACCTTCACTGGTTCTGAGTTAAAAGAGAGGTAGAGTGTGGTACCATCTGCATACTTTTGCCGTTTTTCCATCACTTAATTGTCCATTAATGGATTTTCTGGTAGTGGCAGGCTGGGGGAATCAGTGTTTATCAGTTAGCAAATCTTATGATGTATGACGCATACAATTCAATATTTAAAAGTATGACACTTTAGTTTCCATATCATTCTGTAGAAAAATTTGTGGTTCTGCAGATCTACATGATTCCGATTCCAATCACCAAGATCATTAGGGAGCCTTTAGCAAAATCCTGAAAAAGGAAAACGGCAGAGACCATTTGTTCTGCATCCAGGCTCTCTCCTTTGGGCATCGTTGCCACTTAGCAACACAATGACAGACATAATTGGCTCACACAAAGAAAGTCACCATAAAATTAATGAACTACAACAATTCATCCGTCTGCTGCTCATTCTTTGCTAATTTATTAATAACAATTACCCAAAAATGGCATGGATTATAATTCCATTTTTCTTCTTAACCTTAAGAACAGTGTCCATAATAGGCTTCAAAAAGTGATCTCATACTGTTTCAATCAGATAGATGGTTTATTACTTGTAATGTGTCAGTGGCCAAATGACCATAAAAACTAACTATTCCTGGTGACTAAAATGGCTTCTCTTGGAATATGAACACACACACACACACACACACACACATTGTATGACAGCTGCTCTTGTAACTTTCTTAGATCACATAATTTCATTATAGAGATCTGCTGTACAGTCTTTTTATGATTTTCAGTGCCACATGCTCATGTGTCTTCATCTGTCTTCTCCATCAATATTTGGGCAGGGCAGGGGAAGTATCTATTTCTGGTGGGATACAAACAAATATATTCACTTCCCTGATAATCAATCCACTGCGAAATTGTTTATTTCAGCTGGCATATTATTGATCCTAATAAAAAGGATGCTATTGAATTAGAACAGACAGACAGGCACACATGTGCAAAACCACAACAAAACTGAATGCTCAAAGAACGTCCACACTTGTGGTTGTCTACAAAATCAACATTCAGGAATCATCCACATTTCCACTTGTCCCATGCCTAGAAGGCATGGGTCTGAGTGATTTCCTGCTTGTCCTGCCCTTTCTAGGCACAGGTTTGGGCTGTTTTGCATTTGCTTTCTCCTGGAAAACACACTCTTTACTGCTGAATCAGAACAAACAACAATTGCGGAAAACCGGTTTCCCCAGGGGAAGGCAGCAGGGCAAACGGAGCTGTGGAAGAGCCCTCAGTGAGTAAATCCAAAATATTCAAATAGTTTCTCCCTAACCATTGTAATCCCATTTTTTTCCGGATCACCACCACCCAGTTTTCACTGGTGTCCATTTTGGGGGTGTTAAATGGGATGGCGGCTGCGGTTTGGCAGGCAGACAGAAGTGTGATAGAAGTGATTTGGGCATACATTCCTTGCACAGTCCTTGCCCTGAAAACAAATGCCTCAAATGTCCCTTCCACAATTTAACTGCATGAAAGGAGTCCATGTAATTAAGGGGGGGCATGTTGCTGGTCCTGCCCACAAGGTCATGAGGGTTTTCTTCCCCCCACTATATCCCACCCCACCCACTGCAATATGTATTGCCAATAAACTTCCAATTCATTGCAAGATGCAAAGCCCCATTCTGGGCTTACAACTGGGGTGGGGGGAGTCACATTGCAGGCCCCTTGCTCTCATGTTAGGATTGGGTTCACACTGACTGTCCATCAAAAAATGCCAGCTTAACCTGTAGTTTGTGGACCTCAGAGCTACTGTACAGCTTCTAAATTCAAGGGTCCCATTTTGAACTGCCATGGTTAATGGTCAGAGCTACTCTTTTCAGACATACCTATGATAGTGGCTCCAGAATCACCCTTGAGAAAGAGGTTTTATACTTGAAGCACACTGGGCCTTTGAGATGTCTGCCCCCACTCCCTGCTCCTCGGTTGTGTTCCTATATTTGATTTCCATCCTTCCGTTGACCATATAGAGGCCAGGAAAGAGAGATGGTCAGAGTAGGGCCCCACAGTTGTATTTGGCAACCAACACACATATTTAATTCCTTGCGATGTTTCAATGAGAACTTGTAACTTACATAAAAAAGTAAGAACAATACATCATTTTGTTTGAATAATGGAGATGTTATGCCAAGATAAATGGCTTTTGCATTAAATAAGAAATATAAGCCCTTACTTCCACTTCTGCAATATTTCCAATAATACTGTATCTCTGTCTAATTAGGACATTCATTAAAAGTAAGTAAAGTTAATTTAAAGGGAGATTTCCAACAGTGTTCCATTAGATTTCCCGGTAAATTAACACTTTAAATCTCTAATGGATGTCTTCAAAAGAAAGTGTTATTAACAAAATATGTGATAATTAACATAATTAAAGCTGTTGAAGGTGGAGATTTTTTTTTTAAAAAAATGTGGCACATGTTGTTTTAAGAATATGCAAAAAGGAGTGAAATAAAAATCCCACCTTCATTTTTTCACAATGTAGTTATGTGTAAATATTGTATAGAATTCCTTAAAGACCAGTTGAGGGTTCCTGTAATTTGGTCCCATAAACTTAGAAGAAAGTATCAAAAAGCATTTTTGTGTGCGTGGCATTTCTTTTGCAACTTTAAATTCAAACTCCACTATTTTCACTCCCCAAATCCATCCTTCTTTAAAGCCCAGAGGTTCCAGACTATTTTCATTTATGCTGTCCTCTTTAGATATTTAATTAATTTGCGCCCGAGTTCTCAGTATCCTCAGTCCATAGAACCATCCTTCGTTTGGCCCAAGAGTACAGAATACATATTCACACTCTCAGAAGCCAGAGAGCTTACCATATTTAACAAGAAGCATCTCTGACAGTAATTGGAGATGCATATCAAGGTACATAAATGAGAACGTACTCCAGTGGCCACAGGAATCCTGCAAACACTAACATCAGAGAGCAAATTTTAACATAACGCCTCTATGGAGATGAATTTTCAATAAACAAACAAGTTGAAGAAAAGCTCACTTTTGTCTTGCACTATTCCCATTGAAGAAAAATGAATATTCCGTTTCATATACTCTGTACAGCTGTGCCGGCCTCATTATTTACTTCTCTCTCTCTTGTCACATGTGCAGAAACGATAGTGGGATAAACTCTCTCTTCCTTGGTGCCAGCACTTAATGCAAATCGCAGCCGTCATTAAATGTGCAAGACTGCTATATGTGAGTGAACTAAAATAACCTCTTCCTGCTCTTCGCAAAATAAAAACAGGCTACCTATATTTGTTAAACTGTTATAGGAGAGATAAAGCTCATACAGGACACGAGCAACATTTAACAAAGAGTGGTCTAGATGGTCAAGGATATCAGATCCTCCATGTTTAATTTAAATATTTGCCTCTTCCTTAATAAGAAGTCAGATCAGAAAGAATACTCTGAACATTTCTTCATCACAGTGCATGTATTAATTATTCCTTAAGTGCAAGGAGGCAATCTGGGGGTGGATGAGGGCAAACAAGCTGAGACTGAATACAGACAAGATGGAGGAATTGTGGATATGGAAAGTGACTACTCTGGATGCAGATTTACAGCAGAGCACAGATGGGGTTGCGTTCCCCCGAAGGATCGAATACACAGCTTGGGAGTGCTCCTGGACTCAGCACTAACTGCAGAAGCTTAGGTGATGCTCATGACCAATAGGACTTTTTACCAGTTTAGGTAGGCTTGCTAACTGCAGCCCTTTCTTGGAAGGTCTGGCCTCCTATCAGTTGTCCAGTGATGTCTAGGCTGGATTTGGAAACTTCAGTGGGTGCAGAATTCAGGAAGCCAGGCAGTAAGTTCATGTGACACCTATACTGCACTAGCTTCATGGCTGGCCAGTGCATTTTTAGCCCGATTCAACATGCTGTTTTTATCCTTTACAGCTGCCAAAGGTTTGGATCCTTCACCCATATCAACGATGCATACCTCAAGGTCAGCAGTGGAGGTCCTTCTCACCTCTAAGCAGGCATGAGGGAGAAGATCTTTCCTGCAGTGGTCCCATGTTTCTGGAATACTTTTCCAGCTGGGATCTGGCATGCCCCAACAATTCTGGATACCTCTGGGGATTTGTCTGGGTTTAGTGGCTTTCACCTGAGTTCTGTATTTGTTTCACTTGGATTCCCTCACACCGAACCCTGAATAGCATCTACTGTTGTTGCTGTTGCAGCTTCTGTTATCATCCCTATATTGCTTCCATGCCATAATGGCTTCTAAGTAGTTTGCAAGCATAAAACCAATTTTTAAATACATGTATAATCAAACAATCAAACAAATTCAATAAAAAATTGCTATTCTGTATGATTACCTCTGCTGGCAGAGAGATGGGGAAATGTGTCCCTGTTAATTCTCCTGAGCTCTCAGCAGCTTTTGATACCATTGGCCATGGTATTCTTTTGGACTGACTGCCTGAGTTGGGGGTGGGAGGCGCTGCTTTGTGGTACTTCTGGTCCTAATTGGTTGGTTGTCTCCACAAGGTGATGCTTGGAGTGCTGTTTGACCCCATGGCACCTTCAATGTGGGGTCCTTGGAGTTTGATCTTATCCCCTACCTATTTAACATCTACAGCAAATAGCTGAGTGGGGTCATCCAGAGTTTTGGACTATGTTGTCAGCAATATGCTGATGATATACAGTTCTACTTCCCCTTTATGTGATGTAGTGGTGTAGTAGATGTGGTGTAGTGGTTAAGAGCAGTGGACTCGTAATCTGGTGAACCAGGTTCGATTCCCTGCTCCTCCACATGCAGCTGCTGGGTGACCTTGGGTTACTCACACTTCTCTGAAGTCTCTCAGCCTCACTCACCTCACAGAGTGTTTGTCGTGGGGGAGGAAGGGAAAGGAGATTGTTAGCCCCTTTGAGACTCCAGTAGAGGCGGTCCTGTAGATATGAGGGTCCTAGGCTGTATAGGGCTTTAAAGGTTAAAACCAGCACCTTAAACCTAGCAATCATTAGATGGCTTGTGGTGAATAATATACCACTGAGATATCTCAGTGGCCTTTAAGAACCATTAGGCATAGTCAGTGGCAAGCAAAATGCAGAAGAATAGGAATACATGGTGGGGAAAAAATGGAAAGGGTAATGAGAAAGCTTAGAAATCTGCTTCAAATTAAGGACATTCTTGACAACCAGGGACACTCAAATGGTGTGATGAATTCATCCACCAGGCATAAGGGACAAATTAACATCGCTATTTAGGATTGGTTCACCCATGCATATAACACAATGTGATTTCCCATTTCTTGATTGCTCAGCACTTGATGGGTTTTAAGTTAAACGTGTGGGCTGACTCTGCTGGAAAAGATTCATCCTGATAGGCTGGAAGGAGGATGAACACAGGTCCACACACTGCGGCTGGCCATAGTATCCATCCATTGGCTTGTATCTCATATAGCCTTAGTACATGTCCCAATCAGTGCCTCTTTCGCCAGGAACCAGGGTTCATCCACACTTCTGCTTGTCTCACCGCTTCCACCCGTGCCCAGAGAAACCCACTCGTAATGGTTTAATCATAGCAAACATTAACCAGGTTTTCCATAGACAAGTGTTGGCTCCAATTCAGTGGTAAAGAGCATGTTTTCCTGGGGGAAGGCAGCAGGGCAAATGGAAAACTGAACAAAAAGGTCTGCCCCTCTCCTCTCCCCCCCCCCCTCCTTGTGTGCTGTTCTGGGGCCTCGCACAGCATCTCCCCAAGCCAACTGGGGGAGGAGGAAGGGGGAGTCTTAAAGTGCTAGTGGGACTTCTTCTTGTTCTATCTCCCACTAGCACATCTACTCTCTTGAATCCAGCCTCTAATTTTACTGCCACTGGTTTTACCCATGCTGCTATTAATGTTTGTTTTATTACGTGTAGGATGCAATGTGATGGCAAACCCTCTCTCCTTGGGGGTGACCATTTGGGTCCACTCCTAGTTACTCTCTTCTATTTTTATTTTATTTTATTTCAAATCACTGCAGGGTTTCCTGCCCCCTCCCATCTTCTACTTTCTTCTTTTCCTGGGCTGTTTGCCCTAATGATGTACATGCGAGTTGTGCAAACCGGCCACTTGGAGGAAACTGCCAGAGACTGATATTTTCTGAACTGGTGGCTTCAGGATCCATCTGACTTGATGTCAAGAAAAGGGAACTGCTTTGAATGTGGGGACCTTCATATTAATATTGGAAGCACAGTACTGTTGCTCCAAAATATTTGAAGAGAATAATATGACCCTCGGGGTCCCTTCCAACTTTATGATTCTATGAAGTAACTGGTGTTTTGTTTTTTAAAAAAAAATAAAAATCTGCATCTGCATTGTTTTGTTAAAAAAAAAAAAACAACATGATTCTGTGTCTACTTAGCTATTAATCCAGGGAAGCAGAAAAAGAAGTGGTTAGACCCACACACGCTACGCTGAATCACAAACCTTCAAAACAATTTGCCATGCCAGACAGTGGGGGCTGCTGCTTTTTGTAGTATATCTAACCCAATACAGAAATTGTGAACCAGGTCTTTCAACTTCAGCAAGAGTTTCCACGCTGGCCCCTATCCAATGCTGGAAGAGAAGTGTGCATGGCCTCTTGTCATTTCCCCATAACCATAGACTGCACTGCCTTTCAGATTCCTTTACCTCTCCTCCTGCCGTAAATTATATTGGTATTTGCAAAGAAGCCAAATGCTAATTAAAATGACAAATGCTATAGAAACCTGAGTGTGAGCTCAGGCTGAAGCATGCAAATTGTGAACATACATGAAAAACAGGCACACTATGTAAATTGTATTAATTAGAATAATTTACACCGCAGAACTTGAATTGAATTTTCTCAGTAAATTGCACTTCCTTGGTGCAGTAATAATTAAAGAGTATGACAAAGTCATGGCTCCTCCTCTAAAATCTATGCTGCATATAGTACAATTCTTTATATCTGTGCACAATGTTTGATTTTAATGCCCTCCCCCAACCAGACAGCACTGCCCCTGGAAATTCTCACCACTCAGAGAAATGAGGAGCATGTGGAACTATGCACCAGTGTCCGGAACCAACTTGGAGTGCAAGGACTTTAGTACCAGATCACCATGCTCTTATCCTCAGGTGGATGAGGAACGGCACGCACAATTACAGGATTTTCCTTATCAATCCAATAGTCAGACAAACCTAGACAGCATCTTAAAAAGTAGAGACATCACCTTGCCAACAAAGGTCCATATAGTAAAAGCTATGGTTTTCCCAGTAGTGATATATGGAAGTGAGAGCTGGACCATAAAGAAGGCGGATCGCCGAAGAATTGATGCTTTTGAATTATGGTGCTGGAGGAGACTCTTGAGAGTCCCATGGACTGCAAGAAGATCAGACCTCTCCATTCTGAAGGAAATCAGCCCTGAGTGCTCACTGGAAGGACAGATCCTGAAGCTGAGGCTCCAATACTTTGGCCACCTCATGAGAAGAGAAGACTCCCTGGAAAAGACCCTGATGTTGGGGAAGATGGAGGGCACAAGGAGAAGGGGGCGACAGAGGATGAGATGGTTGGATAGTGTTCTCGAAGCTACCAGCATGAGTTTGACCAAACTGCGGGAGGCAGTGGAAGACAGAAGTGCCTGGTGTGCTCTGGTCCAGGGGGTCACGAAGAGTCGGAAACGACTAAACAACAACAGCAATTGTGCAACGAGTAAAATGCAATTGATCAGCTGTATTCCAGAGAAGTAGGGGTGGATTTGGCTCTCCCCAACATCCTTCCCTGCTGCACAGCTGATCAGAAGGATTTTAGATTTTTAGAAACATCCCCCCCAAAACAAGTTACTTTGTATCAAGAATATGTTTTAGCAAAACATTTCAATTCTTTTGCAGGCTTTGAAATACAGAATTTGAATCCCATGCACTGACTCTGGACTAGGGATGCTCACATGAGATCTCACGGGAACTCAGATTGCCCTGTGAGATCATGTGAGAGCATCCTAGAGCCTTCTGGAGCCAGCATGTGGAGCAGGCTTTACCTGGCGAGCGAGGTGGAGAGCTTAAAAGCTCTTTTCTCACCAGGTAACCCCAAGTGGACTCAGTGCAAAAAGAGCTTTTTAGTTTTCCATCTAAAAAGGGATGAGGGGTGTGTGGGTGTGTGGGTGTGGGTGTATCGACCCTATTCCTATTATTGTAATTTGTTTTAAACTGCAGATGACCACAATGCCTGGAGACAGTCAGGCCATGTATCCCAGCAGTGACCACAGGAGACGTGACTGCAGAGAGGACCACAGAGAGAAGAAACGCCATGGTGCATGTCTCTCCCACATTGGTCTCTTCAGCAGGCACTGTAGAATGATAAAAGCATAGAACCGTAGAGTTGGCATAGACCACAAGCATTATCTAGTTCAACCCCTTCAATGCAAGAGCGGCGAGCTTTTGCTCGAGTGGCGGTTAGGCACTGGTATTGCTCTGTAGATGGAAGAGGGGAGGTTACGCCATCACCTGAGGGGTAGTTCAGTAAAGGATTCCAGGGCGTGGCCCTGTCCGAAGCCTAAGGAGGTGGATGTTAGGATATTTCCGTTCCACCTTAAAAAAGGGACAGGCTGTTGTGAGTCACAGCCTGCGTATTTCGTGCTCACAGGAAGTATCTGTTTTGTATATAGCTTTTGTTCTCTCTCTGTCGCCTTGACACGCAGGCAGGCAGTCATGTTTTTTATTTGTTCTGACCAACGCTGAATAAAGCTGTAAATATGCTGCTCTCCTGGGTGAATCTTTTGTTGTGCGAACTCTGCGAAAAGGGCGTGCATGAGTCCTGGAATGTGGACTGCTATTTCTGAGGCTCGTGTCACTAATTGACTGATACTGTTTCCACGGGAGACCGAGAGACGACGTGGAGGCACCATGGCCTATGTCTCCCTGGCAGTATCCCAACAACAGGTTATGGGCCCAGATTCACAGCACTTACAGGAGAGTAAGACTGCGAAAGACTGAGAGAGGTATGTGGGGAAAAGTCAAGACTTTTCATTGCTGCGGCAGAGTCTTTGAAGTCCGGCAGGCTAATTAGCCTGGGAGACGAGCCAGAGGCCTCAGTGAGGGCCTAAGGCATGCCTCTTAGCAGTGACCCCGAGGGAGTTCCTAGTTGATGTGCATCAGCAGGACTCCCCCTACTGGTGGTTAACCCTTCCCAGACTTCTAGCGGACGGGCTGAAGTCGGGTATAGTTGGCTAGGACCAATGCCTACGCCAATACTGCTCATCACCTGTAACCAATAAAAGTTGTGCCCTTATTGAGCCCATTAACCTTAATGATTGTGTCATGTGTCATTATTTCCACTGGGGGGGACTCGCTATGCAAAGCCATTTCCACCCTTCAGAGGAGGTGGAGTTGTGGGCTTCATGGTCCCACCATGCGCATGGTGGCTGGAACCCAGCCCCCGCACGACTGGGCCACGTCACCTCCTGGTCAGCCAATCGGCTGGCTCTGGGGGTGTGGCCTGCCTTATTTAAAGCAGGACACGGCCGGGGATCTCCCTCTTTGCCGCTTACCAGCTGTTCCTGCTTTTCCCACCCTCCCACCCTATAAGGTTTTCGTTCTTTGACCTTGCGGACCACAGAGAGAAGAAACGCCATGGTGTATGTCTCTCCTATATCGGTCTCTGCAGCAGGCACTGTGGAATAATAAAAGCATAGAACCATAGAGTTGGAATGGACCACATTGCAGTTGAACCCCCTGCAATTCAGGAATCTTTCACCCAAAGTGGCGCTCAAATCAACAGCCCTGAGATCAAGAGTCTCATTCTCTACCAGCTGAGCTATCCCAGTAGTCCAACAGTTTGACTTCACCCCCAGAGATACACTCCTGCTATGTCTCCCAAAATAGACAGATGAAACCCATGTTATGAAATTAGTCAGAAATGCAATCGGTAAGTCAATAAATCAAGAGTGGTGGGTTTTGTGTTGCAAAATTTCATTGTGCTGTATTTCAGCAAAGAGAGATGCAAAGATCTGCATTTTCCCAGATCTGCGTTTTCGTTCATTGAAATCTGAATGAAAAAAGTTCACAGGTCAACTGCCTAACCACAGAGTGGAACTACAAAATGGTTACTTCCAGGGGTAAGTAAGAAGAGGCTTCGCATTCCTGCTGAACACTCCACTGGTTAATAGCCTAATTCAATAAAGCAATTGGTTATAGTAGGAAGCTCAATACAATTAAGATTATAACACTAACAATGAACCCATTTAAATGAAGCTCTGGATGCAATGCAAAGCATTAAAAACTAATATTCATTAAAATAGTTTTTGCACTATTTATACTGAGCACATGGAAAGCATTAATAATTCAGATGTGTATAATGATGTTAAAAACGATGTTCCTCTTTACCCCATTTGTTCAGCAGTGCATTTTAATGCATAACCCTGGAAATTATATATGGAAGCAACCCCAAAATGATGCAAAAAATCTGTGCTTTAACAGAAATTCATTTCCAATGAACAGAGCTGGCATCAGGGGTTTGCCATACTTGGACACCTGCTGAGAACCACATCACACTGCCAACCCCAGGAGCATCCTGACCTCATTTCTCCCTCTCCCTCCACCTCCTCTTCCTCCTCACTGTCACTCCCTGTTCACCTGCCCTGAGTGGCAGTGGCTTCATGGCGACCATAACAACCTTGGAGCTGTCTCAGTGTATTAGCAGCCCAACATATTCTGCAGGACACAGGTATTTTCAAGTGAATGGGAGCCTTGAAGAGCTGAAGTTGGGGCAGGTGTCCTCTGTAACCCCATCGTCAACCACTTCTCAGTGACGCTTAGACTGGGAGTTGCTGTTTCGCTCTGCAAGAGTGGTGGGCTGATTAAAACTGTCAGGCAAACGTGTGGAATCTGATGGATTCCTAAACACTCCCGGTGAGTTTCCTGTCAGCTTGGCTGGCACTCAAATCAAAGCACTGATCAGACTGTAGAATGCAGAGGAGCCAACCCCTGGGGGCTTTCCGGGCTTCGGCCCCCACAATAAAATATTTGAGGGGGTGGGCCCCCACAAAGCTGATGGGCATTCCTATTCAAATGGTGTGTGTGCACTGCATTGTATGATTGATTGTGCAGGGAAGAGCTTACCTGGGCCTCCACAATATTTTATTCAAGTTGGCACCCCTGATAGAATGGGTGAGAAGTACATACCCCTCAACTGTCCTGGTTAAACTGAGACATCCTTTTTTTGCGCCAGAGCACAGCAGCCATTTGGGGCACCACAACCTCACCTTGAAAATGCACTTTCCTCTGGGCCACAAACTCACGCAGGCCACATGACTTGCGCAGCAGCACATCCCCGGCTTTTAGCCTTGGTGCGTTGGAGGGTATGACATGATCACTCCCAAATGTTCTCTTCTGCACTGCAAGAGATGAAATGGGTGATACTAGAAAGTCGATGGTACTAAGAACATAAGAAGAATCTGTTGCATCAGGCCAGTGGCCCGTTTAGTAGAGCACTGATAACCTTTATCCTCCATAATGGTGGTCATCACTGCTTCTTGCTCAAGATAGTTATGGAGTGAAAGCTCGCTACCATCCCTTGGACCCTGGGCAGCCAGGTTAGATCAAAAGCCAGTAAGTTGTCATATGAACAGTAGAATATTTGTAGAAAATACTTTGTAAAAACTTGTGAAACTAATATTCATGTGAGTTGGTGCATGTGGCCTAGTACGAGGTCAAAAATAGCACACCCAGTTCTGCAAATAGATCTGCTTGCTATCAGTATAATGGGTGGTGTGCGTTGTTGCACTAAGTGGAGTACAGTGGTACCTCGGGTTAAGTACTTAATTCATTCCGGAGGTCTGTTCTTAACCTGAAACTGTTCTTAACCTGAAGCACCACTTTAGCTAATGGGGCCTCCTGCTGCTGCCGCACCGCCGGATCACGATTTCTGTTCTCATCCTGAAGCAAAGTTCTTAACCCGAGGTACTATTTCTGGGTTAGCGGAGTCTGTAACCTGAAGCGTATGTAACCTGAAGCATATGTAACCCGAGGTACCACTGTATGTGTTCGGGGAATGAGGTTCACTTGTGCAACAGGACTCTCCCACCTAACCCCATGTGCACCCACCATGTTCCCACTAAACCCTCTTCTGGGGTTTCCTTAACCTCCCAGAGCAGATTTAGGTGGTGCAGGAAGAGGAATGGGGAGGATGAAATGGGAGAAGCTCCAGGAGCAGACTTCATTTAGCGCATGCCACAACTTAGTTGAATCCTGGCCTCTTTTTTAATTCTTAGAAGAAACTTCCATGTTACAGTGGTGCCCTGCAAGACGAATGCCTCGCAAGACAGAAAACTCGCTAGACGAAAGAGTTTTCCGTTTTGGAGGTGCTTCGCAAAACGAATTTCCTAAGGGCTTGCTTCGCAAGACGACAATGTCTTGCGAGTTCCTGCTGGTTTCCCCCCCCCCCCTTTTTCTAAGCCGCTAAGCCGCTTATCAGCTGATCCGATCAGCAGATAAGCCGCTAAAAGCCACTAATAGCGCTAATCCGCTAATCCGTCAATGGGCTTGCTTGGCAAGACGAAAAAACCACTAGACGAAGAGAATCACAGAACGGATTCTTTTCGTCTTGCGAGGCACCACTGTATTTTTATAACAATTATAGTCTGCAAATCGGTTTGCAGAACTGTTTTAAATAATACGCAGTAATATTTTTAGAACTGTACTAAAAGCAGGAAGAGGAGAAATCAAGATAAGGCAGAAACTAAACAGATTCGCAGCATGCTACTCAGAAAGAGGTCTAATTCAATGGTTCTAATTCAAAGGACATGTGCATACGATGACAGACTAGGAGCAAATCTAACTTGAACGCAGCAGGACCTATAACTGAATAAAGTGTGATTAGCCTTGCAGTACACACAGATGAAATCACAATCTTACCTGCTCAGCAGTCTTCTTGGTTCTAAAACAGAGCTTTCCAGATTTTTCACATTAGTGACACACTTTTTAGACATGCATCATTTCATGACACAATAATTCAGTTTTACATCATTTTGTGACACAGTAATTCAGTTTTACTAGCAAACTACAGGTTAAACTAACCCCTTTCCAGCCCCGGAAGGAGCGTGGGGAGCATACGTGCAACACACCTACACACTGCAGCCGACACACTAACATGTCGCAATGCACAGTTTGGAAAGCTCTGTTCTAAAAAAAAGGCTGGCAACTTTTTTTCTCTAGTCTTAAACAAGCATTTTAAAAGACATATGTCACAGCTGTGTAGGAAAGGACCCCTCAGAGCTATAGCACCCTGAGAGAAATGGCTGTGCCATGGGGGGTAAGTCAATAACTCAACAACTTAATAAATGAGGATGGGAGGAATAAAATGTCTTTCCAAAGGGTCATATTATGCCACAGAGGCAGCTTTTCCTACTATTTTGTCTATATTGCCTTCCTTCAAGTCTCTCTTTCGGTGTGGACAAGGCTAAACTACTTTTGGTTTTACAGTCCTACAAGTAGCAACACAATTCAAAAGCTACAATTCATGGAAAAACAAACTAGTTCCTTGGGTCAACTCCTGCCTGGATTCTATCTCCTCTTCTGAATAGCGCTCCCAGTGTAATCTGTTACAATGGCATTTTTGCTAATAGGGTTAGAATTGGGTGCCAGATATGCTCGGTGAATTATTATTCAAATATTCTTCTAAAGAATGCATGTTGTTGCCAAGGTATGGTAATTCATAGCAATTTTATTTAATTACACCCGGTTGTTGCTCAATCCTTTCCAGAAATGTGAGGATGCCACAAGTTGTCTGTTATTCTGTTCCACAATTACACCCGCTCCCCCACCCAACCACAAATAAACATATATCACAATCTCCTTGGATAATCATAAATCTCAGCTAATGCTCTAGATCTCTTCTCACCGGCCTAATATATCGCCATTCCTCCTGGGCTCCTTCCCAGTTTTATATAAATGCCCACATAAGTTGTGCCATCAGGTCTGCACTTGGAGCAAACATCCACGCCCCACTTGGCTGAATGAACAGGAGGAACCCCAAAACAGCTGAGATGGCTTTTGAAGTGTGCCATCTAAAGGAACCCTTCCTCCAAGACTATAAAGCCCTGTCTAAAACTACCTAGTATTTTCCCATCACTTTTCTTAGTGGAAAAAGTCCAGAGTCTTCCCCACCACACAATCCAATGTTTGATTTGGGTGGATGTATTGTGCAGGAGCACAATATTCAACTGTTGCCGTATAACACAATTCACCTGCTTTTTCTGCCGTGTTTTATGAAGGGGAACTCTTACTGGACAAAGGGTGTTTGCCAATAACAGTCTAGAAGTGCTTCAAAACAGGAATCCCAATGAAAAGCCATCTTGTTTCTGCATGAAAACACTGGTCACATCTAGGTTCTGCTGAGGTCTACTGAAGTTCAAAATTAACACCAACTTTCCACGTTCAGCTTCCATTTCAGGATGGGCTTCAAAATTACCCACTGAACCCCTTGCCCAAGCCATTTTATAAGACATTGGTCTATAGACTCCAAACACCCACATCAGTGTACACAAAGGTTGTGAACAGATCCTGCCAAATGGATGTGTCCCAGTACTTGACGTTTTTCTTCCATTTTTTAACAAGCCAAATGCCCATTATTGGGATGGGCAAGAATAGGAGGGTAGTGAGGGGTAGACTGCATTCTTAGCACATGGTGACACATTGTAAGTTCCTGCAGGATCCTGCCAGTGAGGAAAAAGAATCTCAGTGGCTAAGTGGAGGCATGTTTTATCTTCATTGTGATAACGTTTCCAAGTTTAGCCCTGATTCCACCACCCCCCATCAAAAAAAGACTTCATGGCAGCCATTACCTTGTACTGCAACTTTGGGCTGGAAATGAAATCTTCTCCATTCTCCCATGATCTCATTCACTGAGAATCAAGCCTGCTCCTCTCTGCCTCACCCTAAATACGTTCTCTTGGGCCCATTTTTCTGATGGTGAAATAAAGAACAGCTGGGTCATCTCAGATGAGAAAAATATAATGTAACTTGCTAGCCAAGCAGCATGTCCTTATGCATGTTTACATGGAAGTAAGTTCCACTGAGTTCAGAGGCATTTACTCCAGGGTAAAGTCGCACAGGGCTGTAGCCTGCAATTTGAAGCACCCTAAGATTAGTGAAGAGGTTGGTTGATTCGTCATTGGGTTCAGTATCATCTTATTTGAAGGGGAGGTGTCTTCTGGATTGGTTCTGGTGAACAGCAATATAACCAGAACATTATCAATATTAAACATTATCAAGTACAATGTGCCTTCTTAAACCCTCCTAATGCTCTCCTCGGTGTGGGAGGTTTTCCCCTTTGCAAATTGGCCGTGAGAATCTAAACTATGTTAAATGAACAAGTACCAAAGAGAAGAAGGAACATACTATTTAGAAATACATTTTGTTTGAACCACAAATTGCCTGCCACAAAAATATCCATACTCAAGGAGCAGCTGGCAAAAATATCCAAGCATGAAAGGACAAACTAAGGACTAAGGGCCTGTGCTTATTGTTCTATGTTGGGAAGTAGCTAGCTTTCTATATGCAGAGGTAGGTAGGTAGGTAGGTAGGTACATAGGTATGTAGGTAGATGATTGATAGATAGATAGATAGATAGATAGATAGATAGATAGAGATAGATTAGATAGATAGAGAGAGATAGATAGATGATAGATAGATAGATAGATAGATAGATAGATAGATAGATAGATATAGATAGATAGATAGATGATATAGATGATAGATAGATAGATGATAGATAGATAGATGATAGATGATAGACAGATAGATATAGATGATAGATAGATGATATAGATGATAGATAGATAGATGATAGATAGATAGCTAGATGATAGATAGATAGATGATAGATAGATATAGATAGATGATAGATAAATAGATATAGATAGATGTGTGTATTGCATCCAACACACACAAACACAGGGAGTCTCAACAGCCACTTGAGCTTGCTGTTTCTACAGACTAGTCCTTAATTCTAAGTGGCAGCACTGGTAACAGCTGTGGTGCTTTTGAATTACTCCCAATGTCACTCCTGTACTTAGCTTGGAATATTTACAACTGTATGCTGTCCCGCCATGCCTTCAAATGCTCCTCCAAGGTGATTTTAAAAAGAAAACAAACCGAAGCAACAGCTTCTATTTTTGAATTGATGAGGACTAATGGGATCCTCACAATCACAGAATCTTCTCTTCTTCTCCTCTCCCCCCATCGTTAAAAAAAACCCTTTTGTATTATCCAATCATGGAATGTCGCAGCAGAAAATGTCAGCTTTATTCATTATTTCATTCAATATAAGTGGATATTCTGACTAGCCTTTACCAGCTATCCGATTTCTCACAAAAGAGGCATTTGCCAGGTGAAAGATGGATATTCTGTGAAATATTCTACTTGTCATCACTTTTTGTCCTTTTATCTCAGGCTGAGACACCCTTTGACAGATAAGTTCAGTCATGGGGAGGGGGGCAGGCAGAGATGCCTTTCTCAAAGGCGAGCTCACACTGCTCCCGTGTGGTTTCTGTGAAGAAGCAGCAGACAGGAGGAGCAGGATGGAAAAAGAAAAAGGTAAGCGGCTTGAATAGGTGGAGGGCAGGGAAGCAATATGGACTGTCTGCTCTACAGTGAAGACTGCCCAAAGTGATGGTTCAGCCTCCCTCTTCATGAAGCGTGTTTTTGAACAAAAAGTAAGAAGCAGCAGCAGGAGTAAAGGTATAGACCTTGTTTGACACCGTGTATGTGTCACAACAGAACTTCTAAATTAGCAATCAGCAAACACCTGGCAATTAATAAATGCAAAACTGCTATTACATCGATAGAGGCATTAAAAAAAAACAACAACACAGATTTAAAATCTGGAGAGCTGTCAGCTTAAGAGGTATGTGGAGAAGATTAAAACGGTCGGCAGCGGCGAATTGGCGGAGGTGGTTCCAGCTCGGAGGTGGGGAAGAGGATTCTGAGCGATGCTTTCGACATTGCAATACAAGGACCGTTTGCAATGTATGGATATAATGCAAGGAACAGCCTTATGCTAAATCAAATACCTGGTCCGCCTAGCTCAGTAGATGGAGAGGACAGCCTCTCCAGGGTCTTGAGCACAGATCGTTCTCAGTCCTGGAAATGTCTTTGTTGGCGGTTGCCTAGAATTGACCCTTCTAGTAGCAGATAGGATGGCGGAGGGAGCAGCAGTGCTCACCTGACCTCAGGCAGCTGAGTTGATGCTGCTTCCTGGGAAGGAGGGAGGTGGAAGGGAAGCCGGGCATGATGCAAATGCACCAGAAGGTGTTCTGGGTTGGCTACACTGGTGTGCTTGTACCAGTCCCACCTCCCTGCTGCTGCTTCTCCCTTCTCCCTCTCCTTTCCAGTAAGCAACAGCATCTTAGCTGCTAAGAGGTCAGGTGAGTAGCACATGGTTTTGTTTTGTTTTAATAAAATATTTATTGGATTTTCACAAATTCTATAAACACGCACAATACAGACATACACACAAAAACAAACATATAACATTTCCAATCCTTTTTTCTTAAAACTTACTTCACCGACCTCCTCGTACCTCCCCTTTCTGCATTCCAATTTCAAAATTTATTTCAGCAAATCCTCCCCCTTAATTTTATCTAATTGTTTCCTTTTCTGTTCTTTTAACTTAATCTTTACAGCTGTAATTCACTTACTTTCTATAACCACAACATTTTAACACTCATTAATTTTACAGTATTTCTTAAGATAAATTTTAAATTTCTTCCAATCTTCTTCCGCCGTCTCCTTTCCCTGGTCTCGGATTCTGCCAGTCATTTCAGCCAGTCCCATATAGTCTATCACCTTCATCTGCCATTCTTCCAGAGTGGGTAGATCTTGTGTCTTCGAATACTTTGCGATAAGTATTCTTGCTGCTGTTGTGGCGTACATGAAAAATGTTCTATCTTTCTTTAACACCAATTGGCCGACAATGCCCAAGAGAAAGGCTTCTGGTTTCTTAGGGAAAGTACATTTAAGTACCTTTTTCATTTCATTATATATCATCTCCCAGAAGGCCTTAATCTTCGGGCACGTCCACCAAAGGTGAAAGAATGAACCTTCAGTTTCTTTACATTTCCAACACTTATTATCAGGCAAGTGATAGATTTTTGCAAGCTTGACTGGGGTCATGTACCACCTGTAAATCATTTTCATAATATTTTCCTTTGTGAGTAGCACATGCTATCCACTAATGGTGTACAAAGCTTGTGCTCTACTGTGGGATTTTTGCCCTTCTCCCGAGTATTCTTTTTTTATTTATAAAAGTATTTATATTGTTATGTACTGAGTTGAATAGGATCCAAACTGCAGCAGTCTGATTGGTCCTAGAACAATAGGATTCAGAATGCAGCAGTCTGGTTGGTCCTAGAACAATGCAGCAGTATGATTGGTTGGCAGGAACCACCCAATCCTGCTCCAGATATAAGTGAATCCACAACCTGATTGGCTTACAGTAGAATTCCAGAATTAGCCAGTCATGTGCAGCCCATTGTGTAAAGAATGTATATAAAGGGGATACTTTGAGGGGACATTCGTTCATTCCTCCTCACCACTATGAGTGAATAAAGAGCATGAAATAACTTTGCGACTCTGAGTATATTTCATATATCTTTGGCAATCATTCATAGCCGAGTAAGATTGTCTTTCCGCAGGGCCTGTAAGACAGAGCTGTTCCGCCTGGCCTTTGGCTTGGAGCCAATTTGATTCCCTCCCCCTCTTTCTTTTTTCTTTTCCTTTCTCCTCCTGCGATGAGGTTTCAATATTTTATTGTTGTATTTTAATTTTGTTTTTAAGTTGTATTCATTCAGTTTGTTTTTATTATTGCTTGTTAGCCGCCCTGAGCCCGGCCTTGGCTGGGGAGGGCGGGGTATAAATTATTATTATTATTATTATTATTATTATTATTATTATTATTATTATTATTATTCTATAAACACAGTTTTAACAATGAGTCCGTAAGTGACTGTG
This sequence comes from Podarcis vaucheri, assembly GCF_965113315.1. NCBI lineage: Eukaryota > Metazoa > Chordata > Lepidosauria > Squamata > Lacertidae > Podarcis > Podarcis vaucheri. The sequence goes on from NC_138761.1 coordinate 122,768,094, forward strand.
GAGGCCAATTCTGGACCCACACGTCCTTCCACAGTGGGGACATTGGTTTCCAGGCAGGAGTTGATCTCTGTGTGGATTTGCTAGGCGTGCCTTCTTCCTAGCATGTTTCTCCCTTGCGTCCTGAGTTCAAGTGTCTTCAAAGTCCATGACACCTTTAGTAAAGGCTGTTCTCCAACTGGAGCGCTCGCAGGCCAGTGCTTCCCAGTTGCCAGTGTCTATACTACATTTTTTAAGATTTGCCTTGAGACAGTCTTTAAACCTCTTTTGTTGACCACCAGCATTACGCTATATATATATATATATATATATATATTTGCTTTCGTAGATTTTCACGGGTACAATATATATATATATATACACACACACACACACACACACACACATATATATACACACACACATACACACGCTTTATAAATTTATATACTACCAATTCGTACAATAGCTCTATACTGCACAGCAATATATACAATAAAGTATAACACACAATAAAAAGAGGGTGAAGTGGTTAAAACGATTGGCTGATTAAAAAATGCAAATAGTTGCACAGGCCTGTCTACATAAAATGGCATTCAAGGAAACAGAGGAGAAAAGTTGTGCAAGCAGAGCTTTGTCCACGTTGTCACCCTGGCTTTGGAACTCCCTCTCTGGGGAACTGTGCTTGCCCCCTATGCTGCTGTCATTGAGACAGGTACTAAAGGCATTTTTTGTTCACATAGACTTTTGGCTCCTGAATAGCAGCTGGTATCAGCCGTTGTAGTGACATGCTTAAATGGGATAAATGTAATTTATTTATTGTTTAGATTCAACTCTTGTTTGTCTGCAGTTTCAGTGCAGGGCTCTGGACAAGTCCAGATCCCACTACCTCTGTTCTCCATCTGCAAAATGAAAGTGATCATATTCTGCTTGGTTAGGGTTGTTGTGAGGACAAAGGGAAAGTACGAAGCATTTTGCGTACAGAAAACTCTTCAGAAGTTTCATAGGTCTAAGTGGGAAAATATAAATATGAGCATCTTACCAAAGGTTATTTACAGCATAATCCTGTACAGGAAAGCTCAGAACTTAAATATCACATCCTTTAAATATTCCAACTAAGTGTGCATAGAAGTGAAGCCTTAATATCATTGTTCTGTCTCTTGGATCTCCAATAATTTTCCTACTTTCAGATTTTTACAAAACAGACAATATAAGGTACAATGAATTCAATGTTTAAAACAAGATGCCTTGTATATGATTTGGCATTTCTTTGTGATATCTACAGCGGAACCATTATTTTGAAGACAACCCTCATCACAAATCTGGCAAATTTGGAACTATCCTTGATGATCTGATAAAGTTGATCACCTTTACTCATGTAAAACTGCTCATTCCACAAGCCTATTTTATAGTTTTGTTTCTCGCTTTTTAATTTTTGTCTGTTGTCATAATTGTTCTCTCTGTTTTATATATATTATAAAATGAAATAATAATAAACTTTACTCAGAAATATCCCAAGATACCTTTTCAACCAAACTTTGATTTACATTCTTCAAATCAAACTTTTACAACAGGTAGGGTCATTTTGGATTAAAACACACATACCAAGAACACAGTTTTTATTTAATTGATTTATAATTGATATTTTATTGTTTGATTTTGTATTTTACATTTTGCATGCTACTTTGGGGGCTTTTGGCATAACAACAAGCTTTAACATCACATAAGGAAAAATTTATGAGAAATGCAAAAAGCAGGAGATTAAATGTTCCTTTTGGGGGGTATTCTGGAAGTTTAGAGTGAACTGGTGTTCCAGAAAATGTGACACAGACTGCTTCCAAATTACAGGGATGGAAGAGAGATTTGATTCAATTCATGTTTAAAGGTGAACCTACAAAATTTACACACCCCAAAGCAATTTGCAAACCAAAATGCAGCCATCCTTTGGAATCCACACTTAACCAAATTTTGAAATGCAGATCTCCAATGAAACAGTGTTTACAAGATTATGTATACCATATTGAGAGAAAGTGTGCATAAGAATGATCATATATTAGTGAAAATAACATATTAATGAATTGTAGATGTCTTGCATGCTTATTTTCAATAGTATAATGTATTAATGTATTCAGTGTATAATGTATTTATGTTTATATTTTTAAATATAAACCTATTTTAAATATAAACCTATTTAATTTTAAATATAACATGCTTTAAATATAAAATGTTTATATTTTTAAATATGTTGTGAGTCACTTGGAGATCTTCTGGTAGCAAATGAATACCAATAACTATCATTAAATGCCAGCAAAATCTATAAGAATCAGTCAAATCTGCATACAGAAATGTGTCGACTGAGAGAAATTTGAACTAAAATGTTGATGGATTGTCACAAGGGTTTTTAAAATCACAAATTGCTGCAGAAATATGGAGAACCGAAAATAAGTCTGGGGGAAGTGAGAAGCCCAGAGAACCAAAATTGACCAATCTGTCTATCCCAGATTTCATGTGCTCACATAGGAACATGAGAAGTTGCCTTAAACTGTGTCACTAAGGTGTCTCAGACCATTGGCACATTTTGCTCACTGACTGACAATAGCTCTCCAGAGCTTCAAGTGGGACATTTCCTGCTCTTTCGGGCGCAGACCTGAGACCTTCTGCATGCAAAGCCCCTCCCAGCCCCATGTTCCATCCTGGGGTGCCACAAGTTGGCCCTGTACTAATGCCCGCCAACTGTGGTGGCTGCCAGGGAACAGTGTATTGGACTGCATAATTCCAACTATAATATAACAGATTGAGGTTGAATCCTGACAAGACAGAAGTACTGTTCTTGGGGGACAGGAGATGGGTGGGTGTGGAGGACTCCCTGGTCCTGAATGGGGTACCTGTGCCCCTGAAGAACCAGGTGTGCAGCCTGGGAGTCATTTTGGACTCACAGCTGTCCATGGAGGCACAGGTCAATTCTGTGTCCAGGGCAGCTGTCTACCAACTCCATCTGGTACACAGGCTGAGACCCTACCTGCCCACAGACTGTCTTGCCAGAGTGGTGCATGCTCTGGTTATCTCCCGCTTGGACTACTGCAATGCGCTCTATGTGGGGCTACCTTTGAAGGTGACCCGGAAACTACAACTAATCCAGAATGCGGCAGCCACACTGGTGACTGGGAGCGGCCGCCAAGACCATATAACACTGGTCTTGAAAGACCTACACTGGCTCCCAGTACGTTTCCGAGCACAATTCAAAGTGTTGGTGCTGACCTTTAAAGCCCTAAACGGCCTCAGTCCAGTATACCTGAAGGAGCATCTCCACCTCCATCGTTCTGCCCGGACACTGAGGTCCAGCGCCGATGGCCTTCTGGCAGTTCCCTCGCTGCAAGAAGCCAAGTTACAGGGAACCAGGCAGTGGCACCCACCCTGTGGAACGCCCTCCTACCAGATGTCAAAGAGAAAAACAACTACCAGACTTTTAGAAGACATCTGAAGGCAGACCTGCTTAGGGAAGCTTTTAATGTTTGACGGACTATTGTATTTTAATATTCTGCTGGAAGCTGCCAAAAGTGGCTGGAGAAGCCCAGCCCGATTGATGGGGTATAAATAATAAATTATTTATGTTATTATTATTATATATGTCATTATTTGTAATGGGAATTGGGGTTGCTTGTGCGTAAACTGCAAACTGCTCCAAGCTAGCCGTATAGCTAAAACTTTCCCTGGTTGACAGCCCTTGAAACGTGACTGTCTTAGTCACTGGCAGAATCTGTCAGTGGGCGGGACCTAAATTTCCTCCAACATAAAAGTTGCTTGACTCCAAGTCTCCTCCTAGATTCCCTGCGCGGAAGCCTTCTGCGCAGCGTGGGCGTGCCAAGTTGAGGTCCTGTGCAATCTCCGCTGATCTCACTGGAAGAGTCTCGGATCCTCCCCTCTGCCTTACTCTCCGCTTCCCCTTTCTCCCTGGTGTCCCCTGGATTTCTTTCCCCCGTGGAAGCCCTCTCTCTCTCCTTGCTAGTTCCCTCCCCTGCATCACTGGAGCGACTTTCCTCTCCTCTTCCCTCTGATGGCAGTTCCCTGACATTATTATTATTATAGCACCTGAAAATGAAAAGGGGGCAACATAACGGGGTCAATCATAGTTCTATTTCAGTACTATTGATGCACACAATCCTCTTGCATTGAAGCAGCATGATCTCATGACGACGTTTTGGAAGTCTTTCAGTGAAGCCTGATCAGTGATACAGAACACTTTGGAACTCCTGGGATCTTCCCTGAAACCACCATATTTTGTTAAGTCCTTGCAAAGCTGAGACCCTGGAAAACTGACTCCACCAGATTATGAATGAAGGGGGAATGAGCCAGTAGACATCAACTCCAAAATGAAGGGCCCTCAATCTTCTTCATCATCTTTTTTAACTTCCTCTGCACTCACTCATTTGCAAGGATTGGGAAGAGTGAAACAGAGTTTTTGGTCCCTGCAGCTAATCCCAAATCTCTTCTAATGATAGACTGTTCTAGAGAAAGTTCTTTCTCAACTTTCCCTTGGGTTCCCAGATGTTGGACTACAGCTCCCATCATTCCTAGCCAGCATGGCTAGCCTGGCCAGTGGTCAGGGGTGATGGGAGTTGTAGCTCAAGAACATCCGAAGTTTGAGAAAAGATGCTCTAGAAGATACTAAACACCATACAGTGGTACCTTGGTTTAAGAACAGCTTAGTTTATGAACAACTTGGATTCTTGGGCCCTCTCGGTAGTGGCACCCACCCTGTGAAACGCCCTCCCACCAATGTCAAAGAGAACAACAACTACCAGACTTTTAGAAGACATCTGAAGGCAGCCCTGTTTAGGGAGCTTTTAATGTTTGACAGACTTCTGTATTTTAATATTTTGTTGGAAGCCCTCCAGAGTGGCTGGGGAAGCCCATCCAGATGGGTGCGGTATAAATAATAAATTTATTATTATTATTATTGAGAATGCTGCAATCCCAGAAGTAGCTGTTTTGGTTTCTGAACTTTGCCTTGGAAGCAGAACATGTTCCACTTCCTGTTGAGTGTGTTCCATTTGTAAATTGAGTCCCCACTGCTATGGGAAAGCACGCCTTGGTTTAAGAACGCTTTGGTTTAAGAACGGACTTCCAGAATGGATTAAGTTTGTAAACCAAGATACCACTGTACATCTTTACACAGAACTGAAAAAATGGATTAGTTTAAAATATTCAAAATGTTGTTCCCTGTTTCCCATCCAGCAGAGGTGTCACCCTACTTCTTCTATCTGAAATTTATTTTAAAATTTCATTAACAATAGTGTGGAAGTTTTTTTGCATATGTTCATTTGTGTCTTTCATATTCTTTGCTTTAAAAAACACATTATAGATGTAGATAGCCATTCTGAAATAGGGCATACTATATATTTAAGTAAACAATAGTTTCCTGTGTGTGTTGTTGTTGTTGTTTTCAATAGTATACAATATCAGAATCCCACAGAGAGCAGAGTTCTTAGAAAATGCCAGTAGACTGACAGCTCATTAGGAATAAAGCTAACAGGTTCAGTGTAAGGAGACTGGAAGAAAAAGCTTGTGGAATAAGTCTCTGGCCTCTGTTTGCTTAAGCCTTAATAAAAAAGCAGAAATGAGAGTAGACTTGATTTTACAACAAAAATAAATGTAAGGATCTGAAAGACAAGCAGTTAGGAAAAAAAGAAGTCGAGATTAATAAATGTGGGGAGGGAATCAGTCACCAAACCAATCACTTATTCTCGTAGTTTAAATTAGATCTTTCTTTCACACACCTTTAGCTTAATTTCATAAGTAATAGAAGTGGAAAGAAATTGCAATTGAGTAGATTGGAAGTCTAACACAAAGGTGGGGTGGTGGATGGTGATGGGAAAAGGATTTGTGGGATTGAGTGTAAGTACTGTATTTTTTGCTCTATAAGACTCACTTTTCCCCTCCTAAAAAGTAAGGGGAAATGTGTGTGCGTCTTATGGAGTGAATGCAGGCTGCGCAGCTATCCCAGAAGCCAGAACAGCAAGAGGGATCACTGCTTTCACTGCACAGCGATCCCTCTTGTTGTTCTGGCTTCTGAGATTCAGAATATTTTTTAGTTTTGTTTTCATACTCCAAAAACTAGGTGCATCTTATGGTCTGGTGCGTCTTATAGAGCGAAAAATACGGTATGTTTGAACACTTTTAAGGATTGTATGAAATGTATGTTTGTATGCTTGTATATCTGTAATAAATGTGTATTAATGATGAACCATTTTAACAATAATTTTTTAATAAATAAATAAATAAATAAATAAATAAATAAGACCTGATCCCCAGCAACACCTCAGCCCAGCAAGAAAAAATGGAAGATATGGAAGAAAGTCTTGAGAGAATTTGAGCATTGTGATGCTCACTCAGGCTGCACTAGACCGGCTGGAAATATTTTTTTGATGTGGGTGGGGATTTGGTCTAAACCACAGAGCCTAGGATTGCCAATCAGAAGGTCAGTGGTTCGAATCCCCGTGACGGGGTGAACTCCCGTTGCTCGGTCCCTGCTCCTGCCAACCTAGCAGTTCAAAAGCACGTCAAAGCTCAAGTAGAGAAATAGGTACCGCTCTGGCGGGAAGGTAAACGGCGTTTCCGTGTGCTGCTCTGGTTCGCCAGAAGCGGTTTAGTCATGCTGGCCACATGACCCGGAAGCTGTACGCCAGCTCCCTCGGCCAATAAAGCGAGATGAGTGCCGCAACCCCAGAGTCGGTCACGACTGGACCTAATGGTCAGGGGTCCCTTTACCTTTACCTTTTACTGAGCCTAGGACTTGCCGATCAGAAGGTCAGTGGTTCAAATCCCCACGACAGGGTGAGCTCCCGTTGCTTGGTCCCTGCTCCTGCCAATCTAGCAGTTTGAAAGCACACCCAAAAGTGCAACTAAATAAATAGGTACAACTATGGTAGGAAGGTAAACGGTGTTTCCGTGCGCTGCTCTGGTTTCAGTGTTCCATTGCGCCAGAAGCGGCTTATTCATGCTGGCCACATAACCCAGAAGCTGTCTGCGGACAAATGCCGGCTCCCTTGGCCAGTAAAGCGAGATGAGCACTGCAACCCCAGTGTCGTCCACGACTGGACTTAACGGTCAGGGGCCCCTTTACCTTTAGATCATCAGAAAACCCCTTTTACAAGAGGGACCTTAACATTTTTTCTGCACCATTATGCAAGGTGAGGTTGCCTGATTTAGCTCACAAATTTTGGGATGCACTGAAGGGCATCAAATTGTCAAAGTTGCTGGTAGGTTTTTACTAACACGCGAAGCTCCACTTGGATGTTATGCCTCAGGTGCTTGTTCTTTCCTTTGGGGGGGGTGGAGAAAGGGGATGTGCACAACCCTTTCTGGACAATCTATCTGTCCTTTTGTCTTAGACTCACATCTGGAGGCTCAGACAATTGCTTCCTCAAGTCAAGGAGGCTAATTCGTCATGACAAAGTTTCAGAATCTGTGGACTAGGGCATAATGGGCACATAGTTTATAGGTTCAAATAGTTAGCAAGCAGAACTATGAAGCAACTGAATGGCCTGGAAAGAGGCGTTATGGTGCATCAGGCAAATCCTCCCAAGTTCACATAATTATTGACCCGAGACATCACAATGATTCCTCCAGAGCCATGAAGGTCAAATTGTGTTAATCCCATTGCCACCACAAATGATCTGGTATCAAGCAAAATAAGGCGCATATTATACGAGACAGGTGAAGCATGCCCATTGCTTAGGGCCATGAAGTGCATTTTAGTCTCAGATTTATTGGGGGGCGCACTTTAAAAGGAATTTCTTTCTTAAAAAGAGAGAATGCCTGCACACACATAAAAAAATAATTAGCCTTTTTCATCCAACTCTGGTTGCAACTCCAAAGGGTTCTCTCAGAACCGTTCCCACAGAAGCACGGGGGAAATGAATAGAGGCAGAGAAGGGACAGTGTATCGCGTCCCAAATCAGAAGTTCTCTCCAATTGTCTTTGACACACAAGATTCTTCTCGGGGCCCAGTATCTAAACTTTATCTGTAGCTATCCTTTCATTTAACCTTCATTAGTTGTTTCGGATAGAGCTCCCCACCAAAGCGATGAATGAACTCAAAAGAGCTAAAAGCATTAACCGACCAGTTCCTGCAGGATTAATCATACAGGTCAATGTGAATTTTTAAAAAACTTCAGTCTATTCACTTCAATGGCTTTTCTTTTCTTTTCCTGCTCTGTACCAAGCTGATATCATCAGCTGCTTCAGACAGGTGATGCATTATTTAGATATATATTTTTAACGCCATGAAAGATCTGGCGGTTAATCACGTCATCATTTAGATTTAGAAATATCATCTGTAGTACTGTGATATTTCAATTGGCTAGTTGCATCAAGACACTGATTGACTAAAGCACAGCATTTTATATAATCGACCTACTAGGATATAATTCAGCACAGAGTTAAGGCCCCTCTTACTCCTTGAATAAACAACAAAATACTATCTACATCCGTGTTCTTAGGCAGCAATCCTATAGACACTTACCCAGGAGAAGGAAGTGTAACTGAATTCAGACTAATCTCTGAGCAGACATGCACAGGATTGCACAGCACTTAATTTTGTCGGCACCATGATCAGTATTTTAAAGCTAGGTCTTTGGTGCTTTTTGAAAGCCAAATAGCTTAAAATCTCTTTCAACCTCCCTTTGTACTGAACACACATTAAGCCAGGGGTGTCAAACTCAAATTCATCGGGGGCCGCATCAGCAGTTTGGTCACCCTCAAAGGGCCGCTAGAGGGCAGGCGTTCTCTGGCTTGTAGGCTGCTGCGCATGCGCTGAAGAGGCGGCTTTCTTGTGTAAAAAAAAAAAAGCGAGAATAAAAGGTGAAGGCTGGCGGCCGGCGGCGGCTACACGGGCCACATGACGAGGTCTGGCGGGCTGGATTCGGCCCACGGGCCTTGTGTTTGACACCCGTGCATTAAGCAGAGCCGTAGCTACTGAGGGGCTAGCCAGGTTTTTCTCCCTAGGTGAAGGCTCCAGAGGGATGCCATTGAGGCCTCCAGTCTCTCTGTGTGTGTACACAAATGTGCATGTGGGGTTGCAGAACTGGGTCTTTGACCCGGGTGAAATAAAGCCTAGTTTTGCCCCTTCTGTGTATCCCCACAGAAGGTCAAAAGCTCTTTTAGGAACATTATGGTTTCTCAAAAAGAAGACAAAATACAGTAAACATTGCTGCATACCACTCCAACCTCCAAGCAATGTGAGATTCCATGGGTTCCAGGCTCTTCCCCAGGGTTCCTGTTCCCTTTTGGAAACAGTGGAGACTGTAGAGTCTTTATGATAAATGGTTTAAAGGTAAAGGTAAAGGTACCCCTGCCCGAACGGGCCAGTCTTGACAGACTCTGGGGTTTGTGCGCCCATCTCACATCTATAGGCCGGGGGCCAGCGCTGTCCGAAGACACTTCCGGGTCACGTGGCCAGCGTGACAAAGCTGCATCTGGCGAGCCAGCGCAGCACACGGAACGCCGTTTACCTTCCCGCTGGTAAGCGGTACCTATTTATCTACTTGCACTTTAAGTGTGCTTTCGAACTGCTAGGTTGGCAGGCGCTGGGACCGAACGACGGGAGCGCACCCCGCCGCGGGGATTCGAACTGCCGACCTTTCGATCGGCAAGCCCTAGGCGCTGAGGCTTTAACCCACAGCGCCACCCGCGTCCCTCTGATAAATGGTTTATTTACATATAAATACAAGCAGACCCTATGATGGAGGGGTTCACAGCATTGACACCCCAAGAGGGTATTGTTTCTTCCATAGATGCAGCCTTTGATTCAGAAGAAGAAGAAGAAGAGTTTGGATTTGATATCCCGCCTTTCACTCCCCTTCAGGAGTCTCAAAGCGGCTAACATTCTCCTTTCCCTTTCTCCCCCACAACAAACACGCTGTAAGGTGAGTGGGGCTGAGAGACTTCAGAGAAGTGTGACTGGCCCAAGGTCACCCAGCAGCTGCATGTGGAGGAGCGGGGAAGTGAACCCGGTTACCCAGATTATGTGACTACCGCTCTTAACCACTACACCACACTGGCTCTCAAACAGAAATCAACCATCACGCCCTGAGTCTCACTTCAGACAGCAACCCTTTTCCTCCAGGTCACACCCCACCCCAAATTCAATTTCAAAAGATTTTTCTTCTAACTCACTCTGAGTTGAGGAACGGGCCCCTCCCATTTGCCGTCTGGAATAGAGCTCCCTCACTAATGGCCCAACACCCGATCCGATTTCCTCATGAGGATGCTGGCCTGACTTATATTTCTTATATTTTTTAATATCTGCTGATTCCAGGGGTTCAGAGTCTGGCACCCAGGAACTCATAACATAGCAGACTCTGAAACTCATAGCGAAGGCCAGTCTGGCACCCACTAACTCATAACAATATCAAGTTAAACCCATTGAAACAGTGGTTCAAGTGGGGGTGGCCCTATGGTACTACTAGCTACACCATAACTCTAAACTTTCTATCTGTGTATATACTTGAATGTATTGCACTTAACAGCAAAATCCTATAAATGTGTGTTTACCAGGAGTGTTAGTGTGTTTACCAGGAGTGTTAGTGTTTGCTGCTATTGCTTTTTAAATCAAATATTTATTAAATCTGGATACTGCCCTTCATCTGAAGTCATGCCGCTAATGTGCACCTCCAAAATGCCATGTGGTAAGATGATGGTGATGATAATTTATTACTTATACCGCGCCCATCTGATTGGGTTGCCCCAGCCACTCTGGGTGACTTCCAACATCATAAAAACACAGCAGAACAATAAAACCTTCCCAGTACAGGGCTGCCCTCAGATGTCTTCAGAAAGTTGTATAGTTGTCCATCTGATGGGAGGGCATTCCACAGGGTGGGTGCCACTACCAAAAAGGCCCTCTGCCTGGTTTCCTGTTCAGGAAAAGTACGTCACCTGAAGTTCCATCAGCTTTGTGTGTGCTTAAATATCTCCCTCTGAATATATGGTGCTGAAAAGTGCTTAACATGGTTGAATCATGCTCATTTCATGTAGCAAAGATCTGTCTTTATCCCTGGAATTTCTCCTTATTCCTATATAATCTCTTGGCAGTTAACAGGCTCCTCAGTATTGATTTTAAATTATCAATTGACTGACTTACGTTTAAACTAAAAGAAATAACTGTCTTTTATTAGGATAAAAATGTATTTTAAGGAATAATCAAACAAGTAACTCAATATTCACATTTCTAGTTTCTGGACAATTTTCTGCCATGAGGTTCCTACTCGCTTTCTCAGAGGAGTTCAGTGTTAACACAGAGAGCATTACAGTTTGTTTGGCTTAAGGAACACATTAATTTATCTGGTCTGCAGAATTTAAACATCTGATGAATGACAGAGCGGTTGATTTTATTCATCAGCTAATTGCTTTGCCACCTGGAGCTGAAGCTTTATATATTCAGCTTCTAAAAGATCTGAAAAGGATCTCAATTATTCTTTAATTTGTTCCTTGAATGTAAAGTAGGAAAATCTGGCTTAATCAAACATTGTCTCAATTCTATTGGGATATGTCTAGTTACCTTATAACAAGGTAAGCTTTCATTTAATCATATGATATGATAATTCCCCACTTTCAAGCCAAGTATCCTCTTAGTTGCAATCAATTTTCTACTGAAAAAAATAAACATTGTCTCTTTACCAAAATCCCAGCTGAGAAAGGGGAATACTTTAACCCAACTCGCTGTTAGTTCAACCACACTAGTAATTTCTGCGTTGGAAATCATACATAGCGATGTGTATGCCCAACTGCGTACAGATCTTCTTGGCATACACTGACTTCCATGGCCACAGTGGAATCTATTACATGACCATGAGCCAGCATGTTTATTCTGTGCCATCATTGCTCAGCCCACACTGTGTTCACTTGTGTTGACCTGCTAATCACAGATTGGGCTTGGGCAGGGTTTACATCGATTCTCTGTGCTTTAACTCTTAATGAGAAATGCAGCCTGCACACAGCAGTGTTGATGGCCTTGTTCGTGCCATCTACCTGCTCCTTTTCCATGGTGGACTGAGAGTGCAAATTTTACCTACTTACATAAGCATTTCTGTGCATAGCCCCCCATTTCTCATTCAAGGATATATGTGGTAGAGAATGGCTCAAGAGCTCCAGGCTCTCTCATGCGCACTACTATGTAGATAATGTGTGCCCTAGGCCATGTTTCATCACTTTGCCACAAACACCTACAATGAATTAAAGGAAAATGATGCTCCAGGTTGTTGTTGTTGTTGTTTAGTCGTTTAGTCATGTCCGACTCTTCGTGACCCCATAGGCCAGAGCACGCCAGGCACTCCTGTCTTTCACTGCCTCCCGCAGTTTGGTCAAACTCATGCTGGTAGCTTCGAGAACCTTGTCCAACCATCTCGTCCTCTGTCGTCCCCTTCTCCTTGTGCCCTCAATCTTTCCCAACATCAGGGTCTTTTCCAGGGAGTCGAGTCTTCTCATGAGGTGGCCAGAGTATTGGAGCCTCAGCTTCAGGATCTGTCCTTCCAGTGAGCACTCAGGGCTGATTTCCTTAAGAATGGAGAGGTTTGATCTTCTTGCAGTCCATGGGACTCTCAAGAGTCTCCTCCAGCACCATAATTCAAAAGCATCAATTCTTCGGCGATCAGCCTTCTTTATGGTCCAGCTCTCACTTCCATACATCACTACTGGGAAAACCATGGCTTTAACTATACGGACCTTTGTTGGCAAGGTGATGTCTCTGCTTTTTAATATGCTGTCTAGGTTTGCCATTGCCTTTCTCCCAAGGAGCAGGCGTCTTTTAATTTCGTGACTGCTGTCACCATCTGCAGTGATCATGGAGCCCAAGAAAGTAAAATCTCTCACTGCCTCCATTTCTTCCCCTTCTATTTGCCAGGAGGTGATGGGCCCAGTGGCCATGATCTTCGTTTTTTTGATGTTGAACTTCAGACCATATTTTGCACTCTCCTCTTTCACCCTCATTAAAAGGTTCTTTAATTCCTCTTCACTTTCTGCCATCAAGGTTGTGTCATCTGCATATCTGAGGTTGTTGATATTTCTTCCGGCAATCTTAATTCCGGCTTGGGATTCATCCAGCCCAGCCTTTGGCATGATGAATTCTGCATATAAGTTAAATAAGCAGGGAGACAATATACAGCCTTGCTGTACTCCTTTCCCAATTTTGAACCAATCAGTTGTTGATGCTCCAGGTAGAAAAATGCAAAGTCTCCTCTTAAATGAATATCTGTAGCATCATCAGTTGCCCTTTCACCAAACACAACTGTTATTAACATCTCTCACTCATATTTATATCTCTAGTTTGATTAAATTCTTCCTCCCTCCCTTTCTATTTATTTTTATTCCTTTTCAGACTTCTTATCCTCTTCTGCTTATGCCTTCCCTACCAGTTGAATCTAGGGAGAATCAGGCTTTGAAAACAGGAGGTTTATGTTAAATGGGTTTTATTTTGCAGATATGGTCCGTTTTAGAAGTAAGACATGAAAGATTCAACCTATCACAAATCTGTTTCCAAAATATCACCTAAATTCTTCTCCATTATTTTCTGTGTGAAATATCCGTTATATGTTTTCTGTATATTTGTTGATAGTAATGAAGTGGAAGGAAAAACCCTCAAACAAGCAGCAGATGTACAACTCTGCACCTCCTTGGTGCCATTTAAGATAGCTCTGTTTTACCTTTCACAATACCATTAATGGAAATGGGAGGAAACGGAGGGAGTCACACAATACAGCAATATCTTGTCTAACAAAACATTTATAAAAAACCACAAACAACACACCTGCCATGTAACTAATAATGAAGAAAATTAACTATACTCATATAATAAAGAATACCCCCACCCACTAATTAGCTGATAAACAACTATTTCACCACTTTAACTTCCCTACCCCACCCAAAGGTCTGGTGTCAGGCCAGCTACTGCAAATCAGTGGTGAGTGGGTCCAGTATTCTCCTCCAGAGATCATCCAGCCTCTCTCCTCTCCCTTCAGGGGAGAGCAAAGGCAGAGCAGGAAGGTGGTAGCAAAAGTTTTGTCTGCACTGCAGTTAGTCCGTCTGCTAGTTGTTGAGATTCCCGCTCCATCTTTGCAGTCATGAGATTGTTGTCTATCACATGACGGTGTATGTTTCCATTGCACAGTGTAGGAAGTGACAGAGACAGGATGTTTTGATGTTACTGTGTTCCATGAAGTGGGACTATTGTCTTTTGTTCTCTCTCTCTCTTTGATGTGATGAGAAAGTGGGTGGAGCTAAGTCTGAATGCTCCGAGTGTATTATGTGTAAATAAAGTAGATTAGCCAAAATGCTGCGCTACTGAGTTCTGTTATGCCAACTGCAAATACTCTGCAGACTCCTAAGCGTGCTAATGCCTTTTGGTATCAGTTGCTATGATGTTTGGGTTGGAGAAAGCTTTTGAAGCTCCCGAACGACCGATCAGGAGGGAGAGAACATGCCAGTCAGGCATGTGTCTCTACCAGGGTCCTACACGAGAGCAGACCCAGTTTGCACAGCTGTTTGTATAATAAGTAGATGTCTGCCACAGTTTTTGCCATTTAAATTCTGTATAGAGGGCTTGTGATGGACTAGTAAAAATAACAGAAACTACATGTGGAATATCTTAACACAAATTATTAGCCTCTGTTAGGGAAGGACAAGTCTGTCATTTTCAATTTCTCATTCCCCCACCCCACCCCCATACTAAATTTATTTCTCCACACTTCCACAGCAATTTGAAGTGGGCTGTTGTTGTTTTTAAGGAAAAATGTGAACATGTATCAACATTTGAGTGTAAAATTTCCTAGTAAGCACATGTATGCATTTTCTGCACACTTTCGCCTAATATGATTTGATTGGAGAACATCATCACAAAGTATGGAGAAGTACAGATTTAAAACAATAATTGTATATTGATTCAAGAAGCATGAATTAGGTAGTTTCTTATTAAAATGCAAACAAAATTGAATTTCTCCCCAACCATACCCTTCACGAGTGTTTGCTTCAGGTGATCACACAAGTGGCTCGTTGCCATATGAGAAAATATACGTACCTTCTTTTAAATGTACTTTCAATCTTTTTTTCCAAAAGCATAGAACAGGTGCATCCCATGTATCTCTGTACACATTCATATTATGTATAAAATGGTGTGATTGGTTCAAAATAAGAGGGAGGGAACTAGGGTTTGGGTTTCTCTCACACACCTTCAAAGTATATATATACATATATACATATATATATATATATATATATATATATATATATATATATATATATATATTTGCTTTCGTAGATTTTCACGGGTACAGGAATGCAGGTTTTGGTGTCTTCGGGTGTCTTCCCGTGTAAGAGTCGGGGTGTCTGTGCGACGTTTCGACGAGGTCTCACTCGTCATCTTCAGGCTGGTGCTTTCGGCTTCTTGTTACTGGAACAGAGCAGAATCTGGTGTTTGAGTTCCTATAAATACTGTTGAGGGGTGTGGTGTATAGCCTCCAACGTTCTGGGCAGAGAGGAAGTTCCTAGATTAGTGTGCCTTTTCTTCTTTTGTTCCTTAATTACTTGAGGGATATCTTGAGTGATTTCATGAGTGATATTCTGAATACCAGTGGGTGGGTCATTAAGTGTAGATTAGTTGCTAAAGCTTTCGTGTCTTGACCTCTTGAGCTTGTGAAGAGTTTTTCTGAGAAGATGGCTGTGCTGCATTTAGTTGTGCTCTGGCTTGGCTTCGTGTATAGGGGCGAGCTGTGGTTTTGTGCCTTGTGCCAGCCAGATCTGTGTAGGGATTGCAGGGGGGTGCAGCATCCGGAGGTGCCACTATAGTTTGGCTACTGGATGGAGTCTGTAATATGTCTGTGGAGAGGGTCTGGGTTTGGGTCTGGTGTGGTTGATTGGTGACGGCGTTCTTTGTGCCTCTGGTTCTGGTGTCGGTTTTTGTGGGGAGGGCTAATTTCCAGATGTCTGGCAGGCGGGACGTGTCGTCACGCTTGTTCATGTTGTGAGGGTGTTTCTCTATCTCGATGGCTTCCATGATTATTCTCTTGTGGTGATGTTCCATGTTAAAGAGCAATTTGGAATCTGCAAAATTAATTTCGTGTCCTGTTTCATTCATGTGTTGGAAAAGAGAGGAAGTTTTTTCTTCTTTTTTGACGGCATTCTTGTGTTCTGCGATACGTGCATTTATTCGTCTGTTTGTTTGTCCAATGTACGTGGCTGGGCAGACTTTGCAGGGTATTTCATAGACCCCTTGGTTTTCCAGCTGGATTTTGTCTTTTGGGTTTCTGAGGATATTGGCTATTTTTTGGTTGGTGCAGAAGGCTGTTTTGATATTGTGTTTATGGAGGATTTTGCTGATTTTGTCTGTAGTGCCCTTGATATAAGGAAGGAGGGCCATGCCATTGTTTTCTTCTGTGTCTTGGTTTTTGGGGGGTGTTTCTTTTTGGATTAGCTTCGTAACCCTGTTTTTCTGGTATCCATTGGCGATTAACACATTTGAGAGATTCTGTAACTCAGTTGTCAAGTGGTCTTTGTCAGCCAGGCGTTTGGTTCTGGAGATGAGAGTCTTGGCTACGGAGTTTATTTGTGCAGGGTGGTGGTGTGATTGTGCATGTAAGTAGCGGTTGGTGTGTGTTTTTTTCCGGTAGATAGTGTGTCCTAGGGAGCCATCAGGTTTTTTGTAGATTAGGACGTCAAGAAAGGGGAGTTGGTTGTTGTCTTCTATTTCCATAGTGAATTGTATTTTGGGGTGTAGGCTGTTGAGATGTGTGAGGAAGCTATCTAGTTTTTCTTTCCCGTGTGGCCAAATTACAAAGGTGTCGTCAACATATCTGAGCCAAAGTTTGGGTTTGTGTTCTGACTTGTCTAAAGCATTGGTTTCAAAGTGTTCCATGTATAAATTTGCGATGACCGGTGAGAGGGGTGATCCCATAGGTGCTCCTTCTATCTGTTTGTATCTTTGTCCATTGTGGATGAAGTACGTGTTGGTTAGGCAGTGGTTGGTCAGGTCCAGGATGTATTTGGGGGGGTTGTATTTGTTTTGAATGGCTGTCAAGGCTTCATTAATGGGCACTTGAGTGAAGAGAGATACACAAGGCACAAAACCACAGCTCGCCCCTATACACGAAGCCAAGCCAGAGCACAACTAAATGCAGCACAGCCATCTTCTCAGAAAAAACTCTTCACAAGCTCAAGAGGTCAAGACACGAAAGCTTTAGCAACTAATCTACACTTAATGACCCACCCACTGGTAACCAATGCTTTAGACAAGTCAGAACACAAACCCAAACTTTGGCTCAGATATGTTGACGACACCTTTGTAATTTGGCCACACGGGAAAGAAAAACTAGATAGCTTCCTCACACATCTCAACAGCCTACACCCCAAAATACAATTCACTATGGAAATAGAAGACAACAACCAACTCCCCTTTCTTGACGTCCTAATCTACAAAAAACCTGATGGCTCCCTAGGACACACTATCTACCGGAAAAAAAACACACACCAACCGCTACTTACATGCACAATCACACCACCACCCTGCACAAATAAACTCCGTAGCCAAGACTCTCATCTCCAGAACCAAACGCCTGGCTGACAAAGACCACTTGACAACTGAGTTACAGAATCTCTCAAATGTGTTAATCGCCAATGGATACCAGAAAAACAGGGTTACGAAGCTAATCCAAAAAGAAACACCCCCCAAAAACCAAGACACAGAAGAAAACAATGGCATGGCCCTCCTTCCTTATATCAAGGGCACTACAGACAAAATCAGCAAAATCCTCCATAAACACAATATCAAAACAGCCTTCTGCACCAACCAAAAAATAGCCAATATCCTCAGAAACCCAAAAGACAAAATCCAGCTGGAAAACCAAGGGGTCTATGAAATACCCTGCAAAGTCTGCCCAGCCACGTACATTGGACAAACAAACAGACGAATAAATGCACGTATCGCAGAACACAAGAATGCCGTCAAAAAAGAAGAAAAAACTTCCTCTCTTTTCCAACACATGAAAGAAACAGGACACGAAATTAATTTTGCAGATTCCAAATTGCTCTTTAACATGGAACATCACCACAAGAGAATAATCATGGAAGCCATCGAGATAGAGAAACACCCTCACAACATGAACAAGCGTGACGACACGTCCCGCCTGCCAGACATCTGGAAATTAGCCCTCCCCACAAAAACCGACACCAGAACCAGAGGCACACAGAACGCCGTCACCAATCAACCACACCAGACCCAAACCCAGACCCTCTCCACAGACATATTACAGACTCCATCCAGTAGCCAAACTATAGTGGCACCTCCGGATGCTGCACCCCCCTGCAATCCCTACACAGATCTGGCTGGCACAAGGCACAAAACCACAGCTCGCCCCTATACACGAAGCCAAGCCAGAGCACAACTAAATGCAGCACAGCCATCTTCTCAGAAAAACTCTTCACAAGCTCAAAAGGTCAAGACACGAAAGCTTTAGCAACTAATCTACACTTAATGACCTACCCAGTGGTATTCAGAATATCACTCATGAAATCACCCAAGATATCCCTCAAGTAATTAAGGAACAAAAGAAGAAAAGGCACACTAATCTAGGAACTTCCTCTCTGCCCAGAACGTTGGAGGCTATACACCACACCCCTCAACAGTATTTATAGGAACTCAAACACCAGATTCTGCTCTGTTCCAGTAACAAGAAGCCGAAAGCACCAGCCTGAAGATGACGAGTGAGACCTCGTCGAAACGTCGCCCAGACACCCCGACTCTTACACGGGAAGACACCCGAAGACACCAAAACCTGCATATATATATATATATATATATATATATATATATATGCTATTGCTATTTGCTTAGCATATAATCAGCTGGAACAAGAGTAACTCACTCTCTGCAAATTAGTGCACAATGCAAATATGTGCAGAATTATGCCTTCAGCCATATAACAGAAAACGTGCAGGATTTAGTTATTAGCACAGTGAGTAAGTGGAAGTCTATGGACAAGCTGTGATGAGCTGCCTCATCAAAGGCACACAAAGCATGGAGATAATCTGATGCTACAAACATGTACTTGGCTACAACAATATCGCCAGTGGTGTAATTACAATAATGACCTCCTAGAGCTATTGTGTCTTTAATTAAGTCTTTATCAGTAGGCATTTGCCACTTAATCCTAACTCTAACTACTGCAGCGTATCTTCTGCATTTTCACAAAGAATTACTGTATCACATTCCTGTCAGAAAGATAAAAGGGGATATTTTAGTTCAAGTGCCAATTCATGGAATGAAAGCATAAAATGCATTAACATCATCCTCTGCAGTGCTTTAACACCAAGTAAGAAAGAACCTCCAGGGGAGGAAATTTGTCCCATGCCTTCCCTGAAATTTTGTTTCTTTTCCAACACAAATGAGGAAAGACAAGGGTCGCACCTGATTTTATAGAAAGCTGTAACAGCAGGCTCCGGGCCCGTCACAATTTTACCCCACCTGTCTTCCAAAAAGCTTAGGGAAACAGACAGCTTCCTCTCCCAACCCCATCCCACTATTTGTAACTTGCTGTCTAAGAAATGTAAAAGGTCGTTTATATATATATTAAATATAAATACTGCTTTTAAGTCAAAACCCAAGGAGCATTCAAATTTCAATTTGGAAACAAAACAAGCCCCTGCTTTTTACAGTTCATTACACCACAGCAATGTTAGTCACAAACAATTGTAGCAAACACTTTAAGATGGAAATGGCCGAAATGACTGGCAGAATCTGAGACCAGGGAGAGGAGTTGGTGGAAGAAGATTGGAAAAAGTTTAAAGAATGTCTACAGAAATACTGTAAAATTTATGAATATTAAACGGACGTTGGATGGAAAATAAGCGGTGTTGGTAAAAAGATTAATAAGAATATGTAAATATAGACTGATAATGAGGGGAAATGCATTTTTAATATAGGTTAAGATGTTGAGTAAAGTTAAGTGATAGAGGGTAAGGATTTGCTGAACTAAATATTTGAACTGGAATACAAAAAGGGATGTGTGAGGAGGTCAAGAAACTAGTGAATGAAGTATAGGATATGAAAATACTAATCTTTTTTCTGTTTGGTTTTTTGGGGTTCTTTATTCTCTTTTTTCTATTTTGTTAATTGTTTTTTTTACTTTGTACCTTTATGTGTTTTGCTTTGTATTTTCTAATTTTTGTAGTTTTTCTTTTGACTTTTGTATTTTATGTTTAAATTTTGAAACTATTAGTTGTTCAATAAATATTACTTTAAAAAACAACAACACTTTAAGGCCCGCCCTCAATGCCCAAGAATATAACTAGCATTATTAATTCATTTTTGGCATCACTAACAAAGACTTCAGACACAAGATTTGGTCTTGAAAATCGTTCAAAGGGGGAGGATTGTTTTCAGGCAAGGGGTATATTAGAGGCAGGGAGTGGTAGGAGGAGGAGGAGATTTTCTGTTGCTGAAATGCCACTACAGTTGACACAAACATGGGATCTTTGAGCAGTAGGTCTGCCAGTTCTACTTGGTTTTGACAGGCTGCCCGGCACCAGAGGAAAGAGTATTTACTTAATTTACTTCAGAAATTCTTATTCTATGGAAACTTGGCCTATTCCTGCCTATTCTCAGAGACATTCCTCCACTCCAAAAAAATATGAATATTTATATCCTTCCTCCACAACCCCCTCCAATTCATAGTAGGAGGTATGTGATACATGTTTGCGTCAGGCTTAATACCCCCAAGTTCCTCATTTTAATGACACCTGTTTCCCAGCATCGAAAGAAAGAAAGAAAGAAAGAAAGAAAGAAAGAAAGAAAGAAAGAGGTGTGTGAATTAGGGTGATCAATCTAGCCTAGCCAGATTGTTCTGCCTCCTTCCCCTCTTTGCCTTATTTTATGACTCGGGCAATAAGCTATTTGTGGTGCAATTTTTCAGTTATCTGAATTTAAAGGAATAAATGTCTGGAAATGAAGAATTATCACTTTCACCTTCTAGGGACATGCCCACCAACTCCTGGTGTGCTGTCTTAGCACCCAGCTGAAACAGGATAGGAAGTTGGACTAGAACAACAGAATTTTGTAAAAAAAATACTGTATTTTTCGCTCTTTAACATGCACCTGACCATAACACGCACATAGTTTTTAGAGGAGGAAAACAAGAAAAAAAATCCGAATGAAACAGTGGATGTATCATTTTTGTGGTTCATGCTGTGGCCACAGACATGTGATATGACGGTGAGTTTGGGGTAGCCCAATGCAAAAATCCTGAGAATCCATGTGGATCTGTGCTTTGTAACCACGTTTTTGCACCATTGTGGCCCCAGGCAACAGTGGGTGCGTGATTTTTTTGGTGCAGGCTGTAGCCATAGACATGCTATGTGATCTGATGGTGAATTTGGGGTGACCCTGAGGCAGAATGCAGGAAAGCAGCAGCCTCCTCTACAGCTTTCCTTCCTCCATGACACGGGATCTGATTTTTGCCCCTGCACTCGGGCCAGTCTGCTCCAGGGACCACACATTTGCTCAATAACACGCACAGACATTTCCCCTTACTTTTTAGGAGAAAAAATGTGAATGTTATAGAGAGAAAAATACGATAATTTTTTTAAAAAATGCCACATGGACGTCACCAGTTACACTGACCCTACAATCCTATCAGTATGCAATGAAAAATGCAGAATACTGGGGGAAGGGGGGGAGTCATTTAGAATGCTATGTCTCCGATGTGAATAGGATGGCCAACTGAGCAGCTCCACGACTCTTCACCACCACCTCAAACTCCTACATTGATAAACCTGAAGTGATTTTCTTGCTTCTGTTATGAGGTGAAACGCCCTGGTCCTGGTTAGATATAAAAATGTCCCCTTCCCAGAGTTTTCTAGCAATGAATGCTGTAGGGGGTCATCTATAAATTAACGCCACATGTGTTGTGTTTTGTACACATATGTAACAAAGAGCTTTTGTATACTGTTTTATGTCACAGGTGATCTCAAAGCAGTTCACGTGTAACAGCCAAACAATGTAACCATTAACTGAGTTATAAAATTCAATTAAAACATTAGCCATAAACACTTAGAACCAGTTAAAATTGTGCACCTATTTTTTTAATTCCTTTTTATTAATTTTCATTTAAGTAACCAAAAAGAAAAAACAAATCAACAATGTCAAAAAACATCCGTGCCCAACATAAAAACAAAATAAATTTTATTACAATTCTTTGTCTCTTTCTTTAAATCCCTCCTCTATGCACTTACTGACCTCCCTCCCTCCCAATTTCGGGCTTCTTAATAAAATTCCTTTCTTTTTTCTGCAGCTTCAATTGTTAATTGTTTGCGCATCGTAAGATTTATGCCAAACCTGCCGTGGTCCTTAAGTTTCTATATTTTCTTTCAATGTATACTATGAATTTATTCCAATCACTAATAAACTTTGTGTCTTTTTGGTTTCTGATTTTTTGCGTCATTTTTGCTAGTTCAACATATTCGAATAATTTTGTTTGCCAATCTCTAATAGTTGGGATGCTTGGGTTTTTCCAATTTTGTGCTATTAATATTCTAGCTGCTACTGTTGCATATTGGAATAGTGTCTGATCTTCTTTTTTAATTTCGTCCCCAATTATTCCTAGAAGGAAGGCTTCCGGTTTTTTAGGAAAGGTGTATTTAAATTTTTTTTTAAATTCATTATAAACAAGTTCCCAGAACTTCTTCATTTCTTCACAAGTCCACCACATATGGTAGAAATTGCCTTCTTTAATACTTCCAGCAAGCCTTATTTCCTGTTTTGTACATTTTTTCTAATTTTGCCAGTGTAATGTACCACCTATACACCATTTTTTCCAGATTTTCTCTAAGCGTAACACAGGCCGTAAATTTCATACCTCTGGTCCGTAATTTCACCCAATTATCGTATTCTATATTGTATCCCAAGTCCATTGCCCACTTTGTCATAACCTCCTTTATTTCTTCATCTTTAGTGTCCCATTCTAACAATATGCTATACATTTTAGATAATAACTTGGTTTTACCTTCTATTATTTCTATCTGAAATTTGGATTTTTTCTCATTTATCCCTATTTTTTTATCTTCCTTCCATACTGCATTTATTTGATGGAACCAGCCTGTTAATTTGTCTTTCAATTCTTCATATGTTCTCAATTTCCAACCGCTTTCTGTTCTTATCAGTAGGTCTTCATAGGTGAATCTTTCTCCTTCCATGTTTGCTTTTTTAGTTGTTAAAATGTCAATTGGTGATAACCACCAGGGTGTTTTACATTCCAAAAGTTTTTTTATTTTCTCCCAAACTTCATATAATGGCCCTCTGATGATATGGTTTGAAAAACCTTTATGCATTTTTTTCTTTATTTAGCCACAAATAAGAGTGCCATCCGAATCTGTTGTTGAAACCTTCTAGGTCTAGTAAATCCGTGTTTTTCAAATTAATCCAATCCTTGATCCAGCAAAGGCAGGAGGCTTCGAAGTATGGTTTCAGATTTGGCACCGAGAATCCCCCCCTTTCTTTCCGATCTGAGTAATTGAGTAATTTAAATCTGATTCTCGGTCTTTCCCCTGCCATATGAATTTCGAAAGAGGTTTTTGCCAATCTTTAAACATTGAAGATCCTCTGATCACTGGAATATTCTGGAATAAAAATAACATTTTTGGAAGCATATTCATTTTTATTGCCGCCATCCTTCCCGACCACGAAAGTTTTACTCTATTCCACGTGTCTAAATCTTTTTTAATTTCTTTCCATGTTGTAGAGTAGTTGTCCTGGATTAAATTTATATTTTTCGTGGTTAACCAAATTCCCAAATATTTTATTTTTTTAGCCACCTTGATTCCATTCTGTGTCTCTAATTTTTCTATTACATCTTTTCCCAAATTTTTGATCAACATTTTTGTCTTTAATTTATTTAACTTAAAACCGGATAGTTTACCATACTCTTCTAATATTTCCAAAGCCTTACCAACACTTTCTTGCGGCTCTTCTAAAGATAACATCAAATCATCTGCGTACGCTTTTAGTTTATATTCCTTCGTGCCTACTTTAATCCCTCGTATCTCTGCTGTCGCTCTTATTTTGTTTGCAATTACCTCCAAAACCATAATGAATAAAAGAGGGGATAGAGGGCTTCCCTGTCTTGTTCCTTTTTCGATCTTAAATGAATTTGTTAATTTGTTATTAACAATCAGTTTTGCAGATTGGTTTGAATAAATCGCTCTTATTCCTTCAATAAAATCGCCCTCTAGCCCTGCTTTCTCCATACTTTTCAATGCCATGAGACATTATCGAATGCCTTCTCAGCATCGATAAAAATTAGCGCCACAGGTATTTCATTCTTGCACTCCAGATATTCAATGATATTTATAATGTGCTTTACATTATCTTTGAGTAACCTATTCGGAAGGAATCCTGCTTGATCTTTATGTATTAAATTTATTAGACATTTTTTAAGTCTACTTGCCATCACCTCTTCAAAGATTTTGTAATCGTTATTTAATAATGATACAGGCCTATAATTTTTTATGTTTAATTTGTCAGTATCCGGTTTAGGTATCATCGTAATATGGGCCTCCTTCCATGTCTCTGGTATCTTACCTCCTCTTAAGTTGTTATTCATAATATCACATAGCACTGGCGTTAGTTGGTTTTCTAATACTTTATATTTAGCTGACAATCCATCCGGTCCTGGGGCTTTCCCTGGTTTCATCTTCTTTATCACATCTTGCATCTCTTCTATCTTTATGGGTTTATTTAATTGCATTCTTTCCTCCTCTGTTATAGTTTTCCCACTATAGTCTTCTAAGTATTTTTCTATTTTAATTATCTCTTCTTCTTTTTTATATAATTTTTCATAAAATTTCAGGAAGTTTTCCTTTATTTCTTTTGGGTCTTCTATCAATTTCTCTTCTATTTTTATCTTATTTATCACATTTTGTTTTTGCCTTCTTCGTAATTGCCAAGCTAGTAGTTTTCTGTTTTATTAGCTGACTCAAAGTATTTTTGTTTCATTGACTTGATTTTCCATTCAACTTCTTGGCTTGTTAGCATTGAGTACTGTGTTTGTAATATTTTTATTACTTGTATGTTTTGTTCATCTTTTGAATTTACTATTAATTTTTTCTCACATTCTCTTAACTGAATGAGGATTTCCTCTTTCTTTTGTTCTCTTACTTTCCTCTTATAGCTATTTTCTTGAATAAGAAAACCTCTTAGAACCGCCTTACTGGCATCCCAAACTACATCCATACTTGTTTCTTTATTAAGATTCAGACTGAAATAATCTTTTAAGGTAACTTTGGCCTTTTCAATAACCTCTTCATTGTCCAATAAATATTCATTCATTCTCCACCTGAACCCACCTTGTGATACACCTTTTATTTCTAAAACTATCGAATTATGATCGGAGCGAGTTCTAGGTTGGATTTCGCATTTCGAGGTTCTTAATGTTAATTCTCTTGAGACCCAGATTTTATCGATTCTGCCCCAACTCTTATGTGGTTCTGAAAAAAGGTGAATTGTTTCTCTATTGGATGCTTATGTCTCCAGATGTCTATTAGATCTAAATTTTCTTCCAGGTTGTTAAAGGATCTTGGTAGTTTCCCTTGGTAACATTTTTTTCTTTTCTGACTGTCTGTCTATTTCTGGTGCCGGCACACCATTAAAGTCTCCCAGTAATATCGTCTTGTTACACTCTAATTCTGACAGTATTTGTTCTAACTTCTTTAAAAAATCCATTTTATTCAAGTTTGGGGCATAGATGTTTATCACATTACGTTTTTCACCCTGGAAGTTAATTTGTACCCCCAAAATCCTTCCTTCATCGTCTTTGCAGATTAATTTGGGTTCCCATTTTTGTTTGGCATATATCACTACCCCTCTTTTTTTCTTTGCAATAGAGTTAATAAATTCAACCCCCAATTTTTTGTTTATTAAAATATGTTTATGCTTTTTAGTCACATGTGTCTCCTGTATACAGATTAAATCAAAATTCTTTCTTTTGAAAGCATTCTCAATTTTATTCCTTTTATTTTTTTTTCATTTAAACCGTTCACATTCCATGACAAAATTTTCAACTTCATTGTTATGCCTACTTTCCAATCTACAGCAAACTAGTAGTTTAAACGAGTGGTTTTGTTTTCTGTGTCCTCTTCCTCTTCTTCTTCTTCTCCCACTGCTCCTTCTTCTTCTTCCTCTTCTTCTACTTCTTCTTCTTTTCTTTTAGCTTCTTGTTCTTTTTCTTTCTCTCTCCTTCTTCTTTTCTCCTCTGGGTCTCCATTTCTTCCTCCATAACTCTCCTCTACTTTTCCAAGATCTTTCTCATATCTCCACAAAAATTTCTTCACTTCTTGGGTCTCAGTAATCCTGAATCTTTTATCTTTATAAAAGAAGGAGATCCCTTCTGGGAACTCCCATCTGTGTTGTATTCCGTTTCTTTTCAGAATGCTTACTAGCTGTTTATAGCCTTCTCTTTTGCGTAGGAGTCTGGTTGGTATTTCTTTAAAAATGATGATTGGTTTACCTTCAATTATTTATTTATTTTGATAGCTTATTTTTAATATTATATTTTTCATCTCTATCGAATTAAATATTACTAAACAATCTCCTGGAACTTTTTTAAATTTACTTGTTGAGACCTCACTTTTATTCTAAAAGCATTTTCAATTGTATAGGCGACCTCTTCTTTCAATTCCAACCATTTTGCTAATTCTTTAGTCATTTTTTCTTTAATATTCTCATTTGCTTCTTCTCCTACACCTCTAAACTTTAGGTTTAGCTGTTTCTGTTTCATTTCAATCATTGCTAAATTGTCCATAACTTGGTCTTGAGTTTTATTCAATTCTCCTATTTCATCTTTTATCTTTTCTGTCTCCTTCCTTTGTTCTTTCATTTCTTTCTGTATTTTTTTTGTTAAACCTATGATCTCTCTGATGGTTTTGTCACATAAAGGCTTTCTTGTAAGGTTACTATTTCATTTATGGATTCTTTATAAGGCCATTACTTTTACATAACTAACGATTTTCTCACTGTATTACTGTATTAACTGGAACTAATCTGAACTAATTGTAAACCAGTTTTGGACTTTAATTTAATTTTGAGTTTATTGACTGTAAATTTATTAATTGAGATTTTGAATTGGGAAATTAACTGTTATTTGGGGATTTGGATGTGTTAGGAGGTGTCATTCTTTTTTTAAAATACATTTTTATTAAAAGATTTTCCATGAGTAACAGAAGTAAATTTGGTCTCTTAGTTTTCTTTCATATGAGTCAACTGCAGTCCATTTGAGGCCTTTCTGTTGGAGGCAATATGGAGCTGAGGGGGAAAGAGAAGTGGGGAGAAAATAGAGAAAGAGAAGCGCGGTTGAGGGGGACAAGAAACTCTCATTTATCAGTACACAAGTGGTGCTTTTGGTTAGTATCATGTGGACAGGTGTCCTATTTTTGCTGGTGGAGTGAGAGATCAGAGGGCCCAGGGCATGGTTGGTTGCTGTGTGTTTAAATTGTGTTGCTGGGTCGAGTTACCCATATTCATTTGTATGTTGTTGGCGGGCAGGGGGGGGATTAGTCGTTGTCTTGTTCAGTTGTGTATGTGATAAAAGGAAGCCACACGGGGCTGAAGGTGTTCTCCTTTGTTTGTGCCCATTATAGTTTCAGTTTGCTAGTTAGTTTCTTCTAGTAGGGTGGTTTCCCATAGAGTTTGGTACCAGTGTTCCATGGACACTCCCAAGGGAGGCTTCATTCTGAAGACTGGAGCAGTACTTTGATAACTCCCCCACCCACCGCCACCATGGACCCCTTGATAATTGCTGTGACATAGGGTGGCGCTGTGGTCTAAACCACTGAGCTTACAGCTTGCCGATCAGAAGGTCAGAGGTTCGAATCCCCACGATGGGGTGAGTTCCCGTTCTTCTGTCCCAGCTCCTGCCAACCTAGCAGTTCAAAAGCACGTCAAAGTGCAAGTAGATAAATAGGTACCGCTCCGGCGGGAAGGTAAACGGTGTTTCCATGTGCTGCTCTGATTTCCAGAAGCGGCTTAGTCCTGCTGACCACATGACCTGGAAAAACTGTCTGCGGACAAACGTTGGCTCCCTTGGCCAGTAAGCAAGATGAGCGCCACAACCCCAGAGGGGTACCTTTACCTTTTTTTAGGGTTTATCCACTCTTGTCGTGCTGCTTTTTCCTAGATCTTTGGGTTTTCTTTGGATTGCCGTTTGCTCTCTTTTAAAGCTAAAGAATGGGTTTCCCCTGAGTAAGCAGTGGGGCAATGGGGAAACTGCTCAAACCCATGCCTAGAAAGTGTGGGTCAAGCAGAAGACCACTCGGACCCACACTTTGTAGGCATGGGGAAAGCAAATATGCAGATGAGCCCATCCTCAATACTTTATCTTTGCATAGCACTTTCAAGGCTTCAAAGAACTTCACATGTAATATAAAGTTGTAATACCAATTATGAAAGCACTGAATATGCGACCAAAACTGACCCTATAACTTTATATATGTATATAATTTTTATTAGTTTTTTAACATATCATTTTCAACAGTAATTAAACATACTTTTACATCTTATTCAATTTTTTTGACTTCCATCAGTCCTGTCTGAAAATTTTCCAATCTAATCTCTTAGTATGCATTTCCTATTTTCCCTATTACATTTGAAACTCATAACCAATATCTCTATCTTTTTCTACTTTGTAACACTTCGTATATTTCTCCTTACAAAACTTCTTGTAGCCCTGCTAGCGTAATTTGTTGATTACAGTTGCGCTTCAAATAATCCATATACTGTATTTTTCGCCCTATAGGACGCACTTTTCCCCCTCCAAAAATGAAGGGGAAATGTGTGTGCGTCCTATGGGGCGAATGCAGGCTTTCGCTGAAGCCTGGAGAGTGAGAGGGGTCAGTGCGCAACGACCCCTCTCGCTCTCCAGGCTTCAGGAAGCTCTGCGCAACCCTCGGGAGACCGGCGCCACTTTGCGCCCACCTCCCAATAGCTGCGCAGAGCTGCCTGCATTCCGAAGCCTGGGGAGACCAGCGCGACTTACCGCTGGCCTCCCTAGGCTTGCGGATAGCAGGCTGTTCTCGGGGCTGGGACTGGGGGAAGCTCGGGCTTCCCCCGCGCCAGCCCCGTGCCTGGGGGGAAAATAATTTTTTTTCTTTATTTCCCCCCCCAAAAAAAAAAACACTAGGTGTGTCCTATGGGGCGGTGCGCCCTATGGGGTGAAAAATACGGTACTTCTTCCAATCTTCTGTAAATCTCTGGTCCCGCAGGTTTCGAATCCTTCCTGTCATTTTGTCCAATTCTGCATAATCCTCTAATTTAGTCTGCCATTCTTCTTTTGTCCGAATTTCTTCTTGCTTCCATTTCTGGGCTAACAATACTCTTGCCGACCCTATAACTTTAAGATCTACTGAGGAAGGGTTGTAATGACTGTGCTGACCTATTGTTGTGATCAATAAACAAAGCCCATATGCCTAAAAAATTCTCTCTCTTTGCCTATTAATAACTCTCCTATACAGGATCAAGCATTTAGAAAGTGCTATTTCCCATACACATGCATATCAGGAATGTAATGCGAGATTTCCCCGTTTCTGCCTGGCAGCTCTCTCCATCCTGGTAGCAGATAAGAGAAAAGAGACTAGAGTTTGAGATGGAATCTCAGGGTTAGAGTTGCTCTCAAGTGACAAAAGAACTAATTTAGGATGCAAAATCAAATTACGATTGATTATAACAGAAATTTCAGAGAAAACATTTTTCCAAAATGAATGCATCAGGCCACATATGGCTCAGAGATCTCCAGCAACTTGGGGAAAATCTTTTAATGGAATCTGATTCCAGCATTGGCATTTTTAGCTGGCTGGTTGTGACTTACCTGCCTTGCTTTTAGCATCTGTACTTCAACTTTGAAAGCAATCCACTCTGAAATTGATGCGCAATGAAGGCAGTGTAAGCAATTTTTAAATAACTAAATAATTCATAGAACAGCCCTGTCAGGTAATTAAATGCCTTAATTATTTTGCTGCACATTTCTTAAACCTCGTTTGAGAGGCTGGTTTGTTGCTGCCACAGATTGTCCTCCTCTACTACACCCCCTTTTTTCCAATGGCAAATTATCTATAAATTATGGGATGCCATAATGAGGGAATTGCCGTGAAATTCCATCGCATACCAAGAAACCTGGAAAGTCAGGGTAGAAGAACCACAAGCACACGGTAGCATAGCTTCTTTTGTATAAAGCCCCCATACTTGTCTGATCTGAAATGTGCCAAGCTGAAAAATGAAAGAAGCAGGATCTGATATTGAACTAACACATCTTGTCACAGTTATATCCAATGTACATTCACCAGAGATGTCACTCATTCCCCAACTGCCCCCTTTATCCCCCAGAGATTTATCCCTTTGCTCAAGGTTTTTTCACACTCAGGACTCTGAAGCTTCCCCAGAAACTGTATCAGCTAATTAAGATCAACATCTATTTCTCGTTGCCACAAAAATATATTTCTAAAGTTTGGCAAGGGGGAGTTGGGGAATCATAGAACAGAATCCTCACAAGCGTAGCAGGGAAAGAAAGAAAAAAATCTGTTACTGATGATAAACACAATACCCATCGCAAGGTGTGCAGAGTCTGGGAAGGGTGGTGATGCGGTGAGTGTTTGTCCCGCTTTTCCGTCCTCAAATGTTGGAGGGTCTGCGCTGTGCAGGGGAGGGGTTGTCCATCAGCCATGTGACATAGCAGACATGCACCAGGCTCCCACAATTTTGGGTGGAATCCAGTGCACCTATCAGCAGGTGAGGTGGCACGAAGGATGGGGGAGATATTCAACGCCATTTGCATCTATCAAATTTGCACTTTGAGAAACAATATCAGAACCAAAGACAGCCATCCTTGGAGAGGTGCACTTGCTCAAATTTCACGATGCAGGTCTCCTACCAACCAATATATGCAAAATTGCATATATGAGGGTGAAGTGTGCAATAAAGTGAATATTCATGCAAGTAACATTAAAAATGCATTATATTGTTGCACAACCACCCCAACTCCCAAGAAGTGAGAGATTCCAGGCACTGACCCAGGGTCCATGTTTCCTTCTGCAAATGAGGCACAGCAGAGACTGGGGTGTCTTTGTGATATATGGTCTTTGTGATGTATGGTCTACACATATATACAAGCTGAGCCTACGATGGAGGAATTCACAGCATTAACAGCCCAGGAGGGTCTTGTTCCTCTCTGTCATGGATTGGCTGGATGTAGAAGAGTGGTGGAATAATCCAGTTGGGAAACCCCCAGAGGAAGGCGGCTCAGAGCAGGAGTGCCAACTTGAATAAAACATTGGGGAGGGCAGGTAAGCACCCATAATTGATCATAGGACCATTTGAATGGCAATGGCCATCAACTTCTTGGGGGTGGCCCCCCTCATATATTTTATTAGGTGGGCGAAGGGACCTCAGCCTGTAGGAGTTGCCTTCTATGGCTCGGAGCCAGGGGAGTGATGATGGGACGACGCTGAGTGCTCAGAGGGAGAAGAGGAGAGGGCTGGGAGGAGGAGGTAACAGGGTTTAGTGAGCAGGACGAGGCTATGGCAGAGAGCAGTCCAGACTGAGCAGAAGAAGAAGAGGCTGGAGACGAGTGTGACTGCTTGGGGAAACCCCTGGAGAGGAGGGGTCTTAGGCAGCTGTGAGAAGATTGAAACCGTCAGTCCTCACAATTGCCTTATGGGGAAAGACCTACTGGGAAGAGTTGCTGGGATCACAAGGCCTGTGTGTTTTGGTTTCTCTGAATAACGAGTGAACTTCACTGAGACAATCTTTTTTTTATTGCTGACCTAAACCTGACTCTGGCTCCTGACATTCCCATAGATGCAGCCTTGGATGAAAACAGACATCAACTATCCTGCTCTGACCATCTCTATCGCTTGCTGCATTTACCAGCCTAAAACCTTTTTTCTTCTACAACATATCACAGCCAACCCTATAAACTCTGCTCCAAATTTTTGCTTTGTTTTCTAACTAACTCAGAGCTGGAGCACAAAACATGCCCCTCTTGCTTTCTGACACAGAGACCACTCTTTTGCTTTCCATACACCCTATATCCCTTCCTTCTCCCTTAATGGCTCATCTGGAGCCAGGGGTTCAGGAAGCTTGATTAATTTCTGACACTTACCAGGTCCAGAACTTTAGGAGAGTCTGGCACCCCCAAACTCATAGCGCTATTAAGATAAATTGCCTGCTAAAATGTGTGCATTAGTGAAAACCACTTACAAAAAAGGGTTTATGCTGAGGAATTCACATGAGGGTTTTTTTAAAAAAATGACAACAGGTGCAGTGGATGCCATTATCCCATTATCAATGCTGAAACAATATTCAGTTGCTGGTTTGAACATTACATGGAGAGAGGTACCATCCTGCCCTTTGTCCCAGGGAGCAAAATGTGTACATCATTGTAAAGCTAAAGATAAAGGGACCCCTGACCGTTAGGTTCAGTCTCAGATGACTCTGGGATTGCAGCAGTCATCTCACTTTACTTGCTGAGGGAGCCGGCGCACAGCTTCCGGGTCATGTGGCCAGCATGACTAAGCCGCTTCTGGCAAACCAGAGCAGCACACAGAAACACCGTTTATCTTCCCACCAGAGCAGTACCTATTTATTTACTTGCACTGCGTGCTTTCGAACTGCTAGGTTGGCAGGAGCAGGGACAAGCAATGGGAGCTCACCCCGTCGCGGGGATTCAAACCGCCGACCTTCTGATCAGCAAGCCCTAGGCTCTGTGGTTTAACCCACAGCACCACCTGCGTCCCACAGCACATCGTTGTAGGGCTTCCAAATCTTTCCACATGGTTTTGTACTTCCTAAGATGAATAAAAGAGTACAAAAAAATATAATCAAATCATAAAAACGAATAGGGCCTTTCAAGACCTTCATCCTTAGTGAATACAGTGGTACCTCTGGTTAAGAACTTAATTCATTCTGGAGGTCCATTCTTAACCTGAAACTGTTCTTAAGCTAAGGTACCACTTTAGCTAAATGGGCTTCCCGTTACCGCCGCACGATTTCTGTTCTCACCCTGAAGCAAAGTTCTTAACCCAAGGTACTATTTCTGGCATAGCTGTCTCTTTTCTTGTGAGGAATCCTATTCGGAATAAGGGAATTTCCCTTAAAAAAAGGAAAAAGTTGACCGCTATGATTTCTGGGTTAGCGGAGTCTGTAACCTGAAGCGTCTGTAACCTGAAGCATCTGTAACCCGAGGTACCACTGTATATCTTCCTTTCCATCTACTTACTTTCGCATTAAGTCAACACCAACAGAGCAGCCCAGTTCTGGGAGTCTGGCAAGAGGCTGATACTAATGCAATGCCTGGGATGACCGCCAGGCATAATAATAATAATAATAATAATAATAATAATAATAATTTATTA
The DNA here is from genome assembly GCF_965113315.1 of Podarcis vaucheri. NCBI lineage: Eukaryota > Metazoa > Chordata > Lepidosauria > Squamata > Lacertidae > Podarcis > Podarcis vaucheri. The sequence goes on from NC_138761.1 coordinate 122,801,502, forward strand.
TTTATATCCCGCCCATCTGGCTGGGCCTCCCCAGCCACTCTGGGCGGCTTCCATAAAAACCAAAAATACAATAAAATATCACACGTTAAAAACTTCCCTGAACAGGGCTGCCTTAAGATGTCTTCTGAATGTCAGGTAGTTGTTTATCGCTTTGACATCTGCTGGAAGGGCGTTCCACAGGGCGGGCGCCACTACCGAGAAGGCCCTCTGCCTGGTTCCCTGTAGCTTTGCTTCTCACAATGAGGGAACCGCCAGAAGGCCCTCAGCGCTGGACCTCAGCGTCCGGGCAGAATGATGATGGTGGAGACGCTCCTTCAGGTATACTGGACCGAGGCCGTTTAGGGCTTTAAAGGTCAGCACCAACACTTTGAATTGTGCTCGGAAACGTACTGGGAGCCAATGTAGGTCTTTCAAGACCGGTGTTATATGGTCTCGGCGGCCGCCCCCAGTCACCAGTCTAGCTGCCGCATTCTGGATTAGTTGTAGTTTCCGAGTCACCTTCAAAGGTAGCCCCACGTAGAGTGCATTGCAGTAGTCCAAGCGGGAGATAACTAGAGCATGCACCACTCTGGCGAGACAGTCCGCAGGCAGATAGGGTCTCAGCCTACGTACCAGATGGAGCTGGTAAACAGCTGCCCTGGACACAGATTTGACCTGTGCCTCCATGGACAGCTGTGGGTCCAAAATGACTCCCAGGCTGCGCACCTGGTCCTTCAGGGGCACAGTTACCCCATTCAGGACCAGGGAATCCTCCACACCTGCCCGCCTCCTGTCCCCCAAAAACAGTACTTCTGTCTTGTCAGGATTCAACCTCAATCTGTTAGCCGCCATCCATCTTCCAACCGTTAAGTTAAATAACACCAATGCACAGAGCATCAGCATCTCCCTGATGAAGAATAAGAGCGTCCCCACCTGAGTGCCAGTCCTGCCAATTTTTACAACGCCATTGCAGACAATGAGCTCTAACAGGGTTCCTCCAGCCGAAAGCTATTGATGGAGCCATTTAGGGAATTTTGCAAGTAACCTCTCCCCTCAAAAACGACTGGACGGTTTCATTGAAGATGGTACCTTTGGGAGGTACCTGCTTGTGGAGGGGCAGGAAATTGCTCACATTAATTTGAAAGAGGTTTTTTTGTTTTAAGCAACAAAACATTTTTTTCTAAGTTTGTTGGGTGAGGTGATAATGCCAGCCCCCTTAGTTAGAGTGCTGAAATTACAGTCTCCACTCAATGGATAGTTTCCTGGAACCAAACAAAATCAGACAGTTATGAGTTGCACCAAGTCAACAGAATGTGTTTATTAGCCCTGTGCAAAGTACATACAAAATGGCAAATGAGCACAATCTTTATCATTCCAGATCATTGCAAACTGATCTCTGGTACTTACTGGGCTTATCCAAAAATTGGGTGGTGGATAAGGCAGTGGGTTGGATCCTTAGTCAAGGCAGAGGGGGCTTGTGGATCAGGGTACCCCATAAAAGGGGTCCGGGGAGGTGCTTCTGTCCAGACATCCAAACTGGGGGCTGACGGGCCATAAAACTACCCAAAATAGTGGTCTTGGAGGAGTCACCCTGATATGACGTACATCATAGTAAAGGTAAAGGGTAAAGAGACCCCTGACCATTAGGTCCAGTTGTGACCGACTCTGGGGTTGCGGCGCTCATCTCGCTTTATTGGCCACTTCTGGCGAACCAGAACAGCCCATGGAAACGCCGTTTACCTTCCCACCGGAGCGGTACCTATTTATCTACTTGCACTTTGACGTGCTTTCGAACTGCTAGGTTGGCAGGAGCAGGGACCAAGCAACGGGAGCTCACCCTGTCGCGGGGATTCAAACTGCCGACCTTCTGATTGGCAAGTCCTAGGCTCTGTAGTTTAACCCACAGCGCCACCTGCGTCCCGATGTACATCATAGGGCAATCCTTAAACTAGGATTAACCCTGCCCAAAAATCAACCAGCAGACAGACTGGATGATTCAGTGTACCCACTCAGTGCCTATGCCCAAACCTGCTGAGATCTGTATCCCACAAAATTATGTCCTGGTTTACTCCCAAAATGATTGTCCTGTGTTTCTTGCACCTTCCTATGCTTTGATCCCACCACCTGGGCCTGCAAAACTATTTTGCAGCCATGTTTTGATGCTTCCAGGTAAAATGGAGGTTTCATGGGATAGTTGACTCCAAACGCGGGAGCATGGAAGGAAAGGAGAGGAAAGTGACTGAGCACAGAAGTCCAATAGAGCTGTGAAATAAAATAGAAAAACAAGCTCTTTTACTTATTAGCCATTTGATCTTTCGAAGACAAGTTGTGAACATCTTTGCCCTATACCATATCTGGCCCAGATTAACAAGACATAGCCGTGTTATTAGAATAATGAGGAACCAGAACACTTACAATAGCTGATCATATCTGTGCATTATCTCCTCTCAAAATGTGTTAATATCAATTAACAGACTGTCAATCACCATGGGTAAGAAAATAACAATTCCCAGCAATCATTAACCTTCAGAGGAGATCCTTGTGAAAAACTGCAGATCCTGTAAACCATAAGGCTGTTTGAACCTGAATACTTTTTGGATGCTCAAGAAAGATTTAAGATATAATACCAAAATGCAACAAGCAGTGGTGCCTGGGATTGCATAATAATGCAGAAAATGAACTGGAGAATTATCATTCATTCGTTCATTCATTTTGTGAAAATACTTATAGATTGTTATTTCATAAAAACATATCACGGTGCTTTACAACAAAAGTATGTAAGAAATACAGTCATACCTCGGGTTACAGACGGTTCAGGTTGCGCATTTTCAGGTTGCGCACCGCACCAAACCGGAAGTATCGGAACAGGTTACTTCCAGGTTTTGGCACTCGCACATGCGCATAAGTGCTACATCACGCTTTGTGCATGTGCAGAAGTGCCGAATCGCGACCCGCATGTGCGCAGACGCAACACTGCGGGTTGCGAATGCTGCAGGTTGCGAACGTGCCTCCCGCACGGATCACGTTTGCAACCCAAGCGTCCGCTGTACCGTAAAAACATATACAAAAAGTTAAAAACAGACATTGATTAACCATTGTGGAAATACGTATTCTTTTTTGCTTGCAAAGTCTTGACAGAATAGAAAAGTTTTCAGTGGGCATTTAAAAGTTAAAACGGAAGGCCTCTCCTCTGGAGTCCCTACCTCTCTGCTCTGTGATAAATTTGTGTGTTTGTTGAGATCTAGGCTCCTTTGGGTGAGAATGAGAATTGGAGACTTATGCTATTGATAACACCACATGATGATAACATGTGATTTATTCCCCTCACCCCAACCTACTCCATCAGTGTCAACAAAGGAAAGACACACTGACCTGTGGTCAGATCTATCAACATTTTAATTTTAACTTTAAATTTATCTGCCTGTTTTCCTTTGTAGGGCTAATGGCAGCTATTGTTACGATATTGAAGCAATGCAGCTGTGAGCTACTGCTAGCTTGAAAGCAAAACATAATGGGAATGTTGGGACTGTTCCGTGGGAAACAGAGGGACAGTCAATTCACAGTGCAGAGGGCACCGGAATTAGCTCAGAGTGTAATATGAGCTGTACAGGAAGTACAGGAGGAGTTTGTCTCTCGGCTGTTGGAGTTTGAAGAGAGCAGTCATGTTTTCTGTAACGCTGCAAAGACAGAAATAAAGGCATGTAAATACGTTTCTGTCTATCTCTTTCCACTGCCTGGGGGGCAGGAAAGAGTGGTGTGTTCTTCTCACGCTGAGAAGGATCGCCTATCGCGACCTCTGCCTGGATCTTGCCGGGAAAGCAGACAGGGAGGTCAACAGGAGACCAGGCCGGGTGCCTGGGAGAGTTGCCAGTTTCTCCTGATAAAGGTTTGATTTCCGACAGCTATAGGGTGGCAATTTAGATCAGGGGGAAAGTGTAGGTCTTTAGGAGAAAGAGTTAAAGATTCCTTCCCTTGCATGCCTTGGCGAGCTAACGTTTAAATGATGAGAGATGCAGACTTATATTACACATCTTGTACTCCCAAGGAAAGCACTGCGGCTCAATTTTCGGTTTTACATTCCACTGCCAGTTGACAAGAAAATTATAATTATACTGTCTTTGTTTCAAGGATGGTGATATGCACTAGGAAAAGAATGTGTAAAGAGGATCAAATTGAAATGCTTGTCATGGGGGGCGGAGGGCTTAAAACTCAGTCTGCCTACACAGTGTCATGGAATAAAAATAGGTTGGGCTTTGGTTCTTGTTTATGTCAGTGACAGATCAATCTGATTTTCAGCTGTAGTTAAAATCTTATCTTACTACACAACATGAGTGCACATTGTGATTTCCTGCAAAGTACAGAATTATAACACCGGGTGCAGAATGCACATTTTTTGGGAAACATTATAATTCTTTTTTTAAAAAAATTAAAAGGAGAGGCAACATCTATCCGAAGTTCCGTTTCTATCTCCAGTCAATTTCAATGGATAGTTAGTGTATGTTCAATTATTCTTCCCCCTTGAAAGATATGAGGACCTAAATTGAACTTAATAAGTGGAACCTATAATTCCTTAATTTGGGATACATTGTGCTTCAGGTTTCTAGCCCTTAAGATTGTGGTGCTATAATTGAAAGTGTGCCAAAACCGTTGCTGAATATTCAGTTGCGTGGCAAGGTCCCAAACCCAGTGGCGGAGAGCAGGAAGGGGTGGGGCTGGCAGACATCCCAGGGACATGGCACACCGCGGTGTGGGAACCCCACACTCCTCTTCCTCCGCCAGTGCCCAAACCAACCCAGGAAGTGGAATAATGACACATGAAACAGTATTTTAGGTTAATGGGCAAAAAAGGCCATTGGTTGCAGAATATGAGTGGTATTGGCTTAGGCATTAGAAACCACATGACTATATCTGACTCCTGCCCGTCAGCACCACCAGTAGGGGGTGCCCTGCTGATGCACATCAACTAGGAACTCCCCCAGGGTCACCGCTAGGGGTTGTGCCATGGCCCTAGCCCCCCGTCTGGGGCTTTGGACAGACACTAGACTCCCAGATTCCTTTAACACAGTGGTTCTCAATCTGTGGATGCACAGATGTTGTTGGACTACAACTCCCATCATCCCTGAGCTCTGGCCTTGCTAGCTAGGGGTGGTGGGAGTTGTAGTTCAACAACATCTGGGGACCCACACGTTGGGAAAGGCTGCTTTAATGGAATACCCTTGAATTAGGAGGGGTAGGTGATGGCCACTACCTCCCCTCACCTTCAACCTAATACTCCAATGCCTAACCGCCAGACCTTACAGAGTTGTGACGATTTGCTACGAGGTAGGCGAAAAACCAAATAGCCGGCGCCAATTTGACAAGTGGGAAAAAATTCCTACCAGGCCCCTTGGACAACCAAGGCGACCAACCGAGGTCCATAGCAAGGACAAGAGATAAAGAGCCTAACCTAAGGGAAGGAGGGAAGGAGAACTAGCTGAACAGGGAGGAAATGGGCGAGTCCTCTGCCGTGGGCAGTTTAAATGGCCCACGCCACACCCCCGGACCATCCGGATTGGATGGCCTAAGGATGACGAAGCCAAGGACCACCCAATGGCACAGGGGCTATCCCGCCCCATGCATGTGGGGAGGGCTTGCTCCCAGCCCTCAACGTCATCTCCCTGGGAACGGGAAATGGCATTATCAATGGCAAAACTTCCGCACTTGACACAGATACTTGTGTCTTCCACACCTAGCAAAAGTAGAGTAATTATGAAATGGAATATGCAAAATAACATAAATTAAGCAAGTATGCTGCGTTTGCACAATTTATACAAGATTTACACAAGATACAAAATGATCTTGGCGCAGAATGTGTATTCCTTTGGTGCAGCATTCTGAATTATTTTTAACATTGAATACCAACATGATATATTTTCACCACTGCAATGTAGTGTTTATAAGGCAATGCACAGAGTCTACCAGCAGCTGGCAACACAGATGTCCATGTAGGACCTTCTTCGACCCTGAAGCAGGTGGGTAGGGATGGTGGTAGAATTTGCTACAAGTGAACTGAGCATCAAACGGCTAGCAACCCACTTTCTTGTTCTCTCTGCAAAGCAATCTTGCATTCAGTAACTTTCTGCAAATTTTCCCAATACCAGTGTGTCTTTTAAAAGACTAGGATGACATTTGTTTTGATAAGATCTAATCAGCTACCATCACCATCATCCAGGTTTGGTCTTAACTAACTGCCAACTGGGTACTGCTGCAACCTGTAATCGCTTTGCCTTCTTTCTCAGTGAGTCGCAGTGGAGGTGATTATGTTAGCCATTAACTGTAATTGTTTTACTGTTAACCTTTCTCTCTCTTTTTTGCCCACTTGATTTAGCCACAGATAAAGGAGTCTTGCATCTATTATATTTATTAATGTAACAAAAAATGGGCTTTACTTGTTTTTTGTGAGTATTGAAATATGAGACTGGCACATATACCGTAATTTTGGAATAGAATCGTTACTACATTTTAATAAAGGGTTCATTTATCTGTCATCCTCTTTATGCTTATTACTTTTGATTATTAATCCATTTAAAAAGACTAACTGCATTTTTTCTGCACAAAGTGTGTGGATGGGCTTCAAGCTATACCAACTGACAATCATTTCTATACATAAATTCAGCTGGTGTTAATTTTTCCAAACCAACCTACTAAATTCCTACGCATTAACTTAAGCCAGTCTCACCAGAATTCATTACAATTCCAGTAATGTCTCCTTTGAAAATAATAATAATAATAATAATAATAATAATAATAATAATAATAAATTTTATTTATATCCCGCCCTCCCCAGCCGAAGCCGGGCTCAGGGCGGCTAACAACAATAAAACAGTAGAAAAGTACAGCATAAACAACATTCTAAAATCATTCATTATAAAATTAATTACCGTATTTTTCGCTCTATAAGACACACTAGACTACAAGACGCACCTAGTTTTTGGAGGAGGAAAACAAGGAAAAAAATATTCTGAATCTCAGAAGCCAGAACAGCAAGAGGGATCGCTGTGCAGTGAAAGCAGCAATCCCTCTTGCTGTTCTGGCTTCTGGGATAGCTGCGCAGCCTGCATTCACTCCTTAAGACGCACACACATTTCGCCTTGCTTTTTAGGAGGGGAAAAGTGAGTCTTATAGAGCAAAAAATACGGTAATTCAAGCCACTGGCAACCATTGGGCCAGAGCTACGCGAAGATTGCCGAGGGAGGGAGTCAGGCTGTGCCCTGGCCAAAGGCCTGGTGGAACAGCTCTGTCTTGCAGGCCCTGCGGAAAGATGTCAAGTCCCGCAGGGCCCTGGTCTCTTGTGACAGAGTGTTCCACCAGATCGGAGCCACAGCCGAGAAAGCCCTGGCTCTAGTTGAGGCCAGCCTAACTTCTCTGTGGCCTGGGACCTTCAAGATGTTTTTATTTGAAGACCGTTTCTCTGTGGGGCATACCAGGAGAGGCGGTCCCGTAGGTACGAGGGTCCTAGGCCATATAGGGCTTTAAAGGTTAAAACCAGCACCTTAAACCTGATCCTGTACTCCACCGGAAGCCAGTGCAGCTGGTATAGCACCGGGTGAATGTGATCTCGCAGCGAAGACCTCGTAAGGAGTCTCGCTGCAGCATTCTGCACCCGCTGGAGTTTCTGGGTCAGTCTCAAGAGCAGCCCCATGTAGAGCGAGTTACAATAATCCAGTCTGGAGGTGACAATAATCCAGTTACAATAATCCAGTCTGGAGGTGACCGTCGCCTCTAATGGAGCCTCCACCTACAGTGAGGTGTGCCCAAGTTCAGTATGTGTGACAGTATTGGCACCATTGGACGACATTTTCTACGCCACACTTTAATTTTCTTTGACCCATGCATAGTGTTCTATTGCAGATCCACAGTACAGTTTGCACCATTTCAATTCACTTTGATCAAAAACAAAACAAAAAACAGGGGATGAGATATGTCTCTGTACTGGGGGAGTATTGGGGGGGCAACGTCCATCACCTCATCTTCACTTGAATGGACAGTAACCCTGAGGCAAGATGCATACTTCAATGGGCAACTATCAGCTCACTGAGTTTTCAACCAGCCCTGAAATCATAAAAAACCTGTAAACAATACAATTGTTTTCTAAAAGCTAAAGGACTGGATCGTGAATAGTTAAAAACAGCGAGGTGAGAACTGAAGCGAAACAGAGTGTAGAGTCCGTTGAGTCATCTGAATGGGTACCAAGCATCAGATTACAGCTCTGCTTGCTGGCAGAGAGTTTCTTATGTGCGCCAACACCCACAGAGCTTTTGACTTCCATCATGGATACAGGCCAACACCTTTCTAAACAAGAGGGGCTTTCCCATTTAACAGGGTGTGCATTGCAACTCTCTTTAAAATTGTTTAAGGGAAAGGGTCGCACTAAAAAACACTCAAACATTAATAAAATATAACCATAAAATGGAATTTAAGCTCCTTGCACAATAATGTGTGAAGCATTTTCCTGTTATGGTGAGGACTAGAAACCTGTCTTATGATTCTACTCCCAGCTCCCAACTTTGGATATTCAAAACATAAACGATAGAACTAATGATAAGAAGCAAGAATTAGCATACCCTGTGCCATTGTACAGAGATAAGTACCAGTGTTTCAATTATAATTCCTAGCAGATTATCTAACATCTTGTGTGACATTTTGGCCTTTTGGATAACAGCTGTTGGAAACCATATTAAGATAAACCATAATGGCATAATTGAGGGTTTATTGTAAAGCTGTGATTATTTGATACACAAGGGTATAATTCGGGTTCACTGGGAGACCCCCCTATTATCCTCATTCACCCGGCTGCAGTGTAAACCCACAATATTGTGGAGCAGATTTCCAGAAGTGGCTGCTGTGGCTATGCAAGACTCGGTTCTCTGATAAACAACCCTCAGCAGTAATTTGCATGCCAAGCTAGCAGACAGCCAGTCTGAGCACGGGAAGAATGCCTTTGGGCAAGAAATGGCACAGAAGACTAAAGAGGAATGTGCCTGTGGTTAATAAGCAGGGGTGACTCTAATCTACGGGTAGGTTCACAGCAGGTTAGCACACACAATGTGGAAACCAACATGAAACACTGAGAAGCACACCATCTATCTAATTACACTGCTGCATGCTCTGTAACCTCTGCTCTTACAGATTTTAACACTTACGCTTCTCAACCAGATGCATAGATTTGCCTAACTGTTGAGTGATCTTAGGCGTACGCTTAGACCCATGCAAGAAGAGCTTGGAGTGCTGCTCCAGCCCTTTGAAGGATGGAGCCCATCCATTTGAACTATGTTAATACACATTTGCCAGATGGAATGCTACTTTAATTCGTAACAGTTACAGATAGGTAGCCGTGTTGGTCTGCCATAGTCAAAATAAAAAAATTCCTTCCAGTAGCACCTTAAAGACCAACTAAGTTAGTTCTTGGTATGAGCTTTCGTGTGCATGCACGAAATGCACGTGTGTATCTGAAGAAGTGTGCATGCACACGAAAGCTCATACCAAGAACTAACTTAGTTGGTCTTTAAGGTGCTACTGGAAGGAATTTTTTTATTTTAATTCGTAACAGTCAAGGCATACACAATGGGCCCAATCTCTTAAGTATGGCAAAGAGTTCAGGAGTAGATTGCAGGTTCACATACTCCCTCCCACCACCCAACTCTCCATTTCCAGAGCAAATTTTCACCTCCATAGTTACATTGGCACCAATGTTATAACCATAAAGTTCCTGTTCCAGCAAGAGTTGGAACCAGAGCTTGATGCCAGCTCACCAAAAGTCTGGTTAAGTAAGAGGGAATCTGATAAGTCATAGCCATGATTGTGATTCGAGGACCCGACACCGGCTTGTGGATAAGAAAGACACATGGACACAGGATATTAGGTTAATGTGCTAAAAAGGCCACAACTTTATTGATTACAGCATGTGAGAGGTATTGGCTTAGGCATTGGATACGACAACGGAGCGTGACTCCACCCCTTCAGGACGGAGTGAGTCTAACAAGGGTTAACCACCAGTAGGAGGAGCCTGTTGATGCAAATTCAACCGAAAGCTCCCCCTGATGTCACCAGGGGTCGTGCCATGGCCCTAGCCACCAGCAAGGGCGTCGTACAGGATCCACGACCGCCGGGTTCCTTTAACGGAATACCCATAAAGTGGAGGGGTAAGCGATGGCCACACCCTGCCCTCCAATACACAAGCATATTCCAATGCCTAACCGCCAATACCTAAAAGTTGTGAGGATTTGCTACGAGGTAGGCGAAAAGCCAAGTGGCCGGTGCCGATTTGCCAGTTGGGTAAGAATTCCTACCAGGCCCATTGGACAACCAGGGCGACCAACCATAGGTCCATAGCAAGGTCAAGAACCAAGCAAAAAACTAGAGGGAGAGTGGGTGGGTGATCCGACAAAAAACAGCAGCATAATGAGGGGGAAACGCTGCCGCGGCTGCATTTGAGCGGCTAAACCCCGCCCCAAGCCTCCTCCCGATTGGATGGCAGCCAGGGGGCACGGTGCAGCAGCAGGGACAGCAGGGCAGGGGCCGGAACACCCCCTGCCAAACATGGGAAACAGCTCACACTCACAACTCCTCCCCGCTGGGAGGAGGAAAGGCTTTGTCATCCATGCCAACGTATCAGCCAAGGAAGAGTCACTTTGTGGGGAAGGAGGCCATATACAGTAGCAACTGGCAGTGGCGTAGTGTGGGGGGTGCAGGGGGGGCCGGCCACACCGGGCGCAACATCTGGGGGCAGGGTTAGGGGGCTCACATCCACGGGTTAGGGGGCGCAAATTACTTGCCTTGCCCCGGGTGCTGACAACCCACGCTACGCCACTGGCAACTGGTCTCCACAGGCTGGCCTTTCTCATATTGCAGTGCAAAAGCGTTGAGAAAGCCCTATAGGGTTAAACGCAGTAGGCAATTTCCAGTTGTTTTAGCAATTTGACAAGACGTTCAGGGCTGAAGACTCGGTACAAATTGCCTTTCCATTTTCACACCACAAAACCAGCTTGACTGGGCTTTAGAATGACATGAAAGAGATTAGGTGCTATCTAGCTGATACCTGTTGCATCATGAGATTGCCATAGTTCACCACCTTGCAGAGTTACATGAAGAATGTGCAGAGGTAGTCAGGTGTGCAGTAATAAGATCTCTTCTTTTTTAAAAAAAGAAAAAGAAAAAAAAATGATGTGGTTTCCTTCTGGTTAGGGAACAGTAGAATAGGGGACTTGAATTTGCTGCTCAAAGCATTACATTCCTTGAAGCTGCCTAAACCATAGCAAGAATGTCACCTCTAATCCCATTGATTAGCTGCTATAATGACTCAAGGGGTGTGAGCCATAATAACAAGACTTTGCACGCAAGATCCCACATGAGAATACCTGATTAAGGAGGGGGAGAGATGTGCACCTGGCAGAAGATCTTATTTGGGAATAGATATTCTTCTCATCATGTCCTGAACATTGCTGGAGATTTGGTAAATCACGCACATAAATGTGAATTCTACTTATTTACAAACAGGATAACTGATATCAGCATTATATGCACAGAATCCTAGGAGTGATTTTCTATTTAAATGCCGCAGCAAACTGATTTTAATCTTGCTGCTTTCAACAGTTAACTAGTAGTTCCAACTAATGGTTGATTGGGCTGAAACATTTTCTGAATTTAAAGATTAATTTGTATTAAAAAAAATCTCTATATCTGCTTTTTGCAGATAGGAAATTGATGTATTAGAGCATAATTCTATATATGTCTACTTAGAAGAAGGCCTATTCAACAAAGCTTGCTCCCAGCCTCAGGATTTCCACCAAAGTCACATGCACACTGCCCCATAAGTTTGATGTGCTTCACTTTTAACAAAGGAAACATCTAAGTTAGTACTGTTTTCTAATCAGTGTGAATTAGCTCATTTTAGTTAGGGACATTTGTTGGCAACCTTGCCAACAAAGGTCCGTATAGTTAAAGCTATGGTTTTCCCAGTAGTGATGTAAGGAAGTGAGAGCTGGACCATAAAGAAGGCTGATCGCCAAAGAATTGATGCTTTTGAATTATGACGCTGGAGACTCTTGAGAGTCCCATGGACTGCAAGAAGATCAAACCTATCCATTCTGAAGGAAATCAGCCCTGAGTGCTCACTGGAAGGACAGATCCTGAAGCTGAGGCTCCAATACTTTGGCCACCTCGTGAGAAGAGAAGACTCCCTGGAAAAGACCCTGATGTTGGGAAAGCTGGAGGGCACAAGGAGAAGGGGACGACAGAGGATGAGATGGTTTGATAGTGTTCTCGAAGCTACCAGCATGAGTTTGACCAAACTGCGGGAGGCAGTGGAAGACAGGAGTGCCTGGCATGCTCTGGTCCATGGGGTCACGAAGAGTCGGACACGACTAAATGACTAAACAACAACAAGTTAGGGACATGAACTAATTGAACCAGGGCCGTCTTAAGCATATCCGGTGCCGTGGTGCAAATATCCCTCCGCCCCCCCGCCCCCCGTTTCCCAGAGTTGCCGACCTTTTTACGGCACTGCCAGCAGCTTTGTGGGGCTGGAGGAGGCGGGTAGCAGCTGGAGGGCAGTGAAGAAGCGGAGGCTCTGGGCACGGCGCTGCTTCAGCGGGGCGGGCAAGGGCGGCGAGCTGATGCCAGGAGGTGCCACGCCCAGCCTCTGCCTTTTCCCTGGCACCCTCCAGAACTTGGCGCCCTGCCGCCCTGTGCCACTAACCTTTATGGGCAAGATGCCCCTGAATTGAACTTCCATACTGACTTAAATCCACAGCCAAGTGGAGAAATAGTATGTACCTCAAATTACGGAAATAATCAAAGAAGTAAATTTAGTTTTATGAAAAGTCCTGTTAATTTGTCAACTGAGAAGTGAACAACATACCAAAGGAAAATCACACATTATCTCAATTCTTCAAGGAAATCAATTAATTACCATATTTTTCGCTCTATAGGACGCACTTTTCCCCCTCCAAAAATGAAGGGGAAATGTGTGTGCGTCCTATGGGGCGAATGCAGGCTTTCGCTGAAGCCTGGAGAGCGAGAGGGGTCGGTGCGCACCGACCCCTCTTGCTCTCCAAGGCTTCAGCGAAAGCCCCGTCGCCAGCCCCACAAACTCCCAGAGCGATGCCAAAGCTGCCAAAGCCTGAGCTTCCCCAGCCCCGCGCCTGGGGGGGGGATAATTTTTTTCCCTTTATCCCCCCCCAAAAAATCTAGGTGCGTCCTATGGGCCGGTGCGTCCTATAGGGCAAAAAATACGGTAGTTGATTTAAATACTTTTTTCACATGGATTTTTTGGAGTTAGCCGACCTGACCGGAAGAGTCCACAACCAGAAAGAGGAGGAGTATCAAGAGGAATGGAAGAAATTTAAAGATTATTTAGTTAAATACGTTAAGATAACTTAAATAGAATTACTTGTGAGTAACAGATTGGCCTAGGATTTAAATATGTGATTTTGTAGAATACTATGGATGAAAGTCAAAATGAAAAGAAAGAAGGAAAGATGTCAATTGACCAAGTAAATTTTATATGAAAATAGTTTTGGAAAACTACTACAATGATTTATATGGAAACACAGCCAGGGGGATTTGAGGAAGTCCCCGAACAATGATAACAAAAGTGGGATTCTTACAGTCAGGATAAATGTTTGTTTGTTGTTTATGTTTTGTGTTATGTTTTTCTTGTTTGTTGATATGTCTGTTATAAATTTGGAATACCAATAAAAAAATAAATACTTTTTTCACAGCAACAAAATCTTGACATGGCTGAATTTTTGCAACATTGAATGTGAGAAGTCCGCTTGCCCCCTTTTTGTGGTGCAACAGCATTGTGGGACGGTCAGCGCCTTCCCTTCCCTCCTCCCCCCCCCGAACATTGGAGAGGGACTGTTCCCAGCCAGAGAGAGAGGTTTGGCTTCAAATCCCGGCTTGAAATCCGGCTCCATGCCAGCCTGCTGAATTGGCCAGTGGCAGAGGGCAGGGCACACTCCTGGGGTGAGTGTGATGGAGCAGTCAGGCCTCCTTCAGGTCCGCTGCCAGACTGCCAAAGGAAAGAAGAGTCTGCAGGGGACGGAATCACTTTCAAGCTGTTTACTTTACTATAATGCTGTAAACCTTTTTTAAAAATATGCTTTCAATTAATCCAAGAATTGAAATTTATTTTTTTCCTTGCTCCGTTAGCACAAGAAATGTTAAGTCTAGTTTCCTAAAGAATGTAACTGATATATGACTTAATCAACTGCCTTTCCCACTCTGTACTCTACTGAATGTCCAGGGGTGCGTTTTCAACCCTCACCCCAGTAATTAAAGGGACTTGGCAAGCAGGTGATTTATTGCTAATGAATGTTGCTGTTTCTTTAATTACACGGTCACTTTTAGCCACCGTTCCAGTTTACCAACATAAATTTTGCCTTTTGGTGGCTAAACAAAGTTAAAGCAGTAATAAATCTGGCCCATCATGTACACTTGGTTAAATCTTTAGCCAACATAAATACAAAAATGCCTTTTGCTTTGACATACTTGGTGTAATGACATCATACTTTCCCAAACAGGACCATCACGGGCCAAGCCCAAACCATAACACAATCCCCTCCGATGAATCAAATTGCAGCAGTCTAGACTTTCTTGCAATGATTGTTCAATTCGCTGGCTTCCCTTCCTCCCTACTCTCAAGTGACCACATTATAAAATCATCTACATGTTGAACTACATTTTGCATTTTCTGCGCGATTACCTTTTGGCAGGAAAAATATCCCTCTTCTATTCACCCGGCTGGAATGTTTTGAAAGTTTACTGAAAACTCGCGTTTTGGCAGTTTAGGGCCAGCCTTATTATCCTCTCCCCCAGTTTATGTCTGGAAGAAGCAAAGAGGAGGCAGAGGGAATGAGTGCAGGAGGACAGGCAGTACAGGCATCCCTGGTTGCTCAGAACAGCATGGCTCAGAGGCCTAAAGAGGGACATTTCTGCTCTTTTACAGCTTGTCTGCAACAGGGACATGATGCAGCTGTGCATTTGCTCTGTTTAAACAAGCCAGTTGGATTTTAAACCAGGCGGGACGAACGTCCTAAAGGCGTGGAGGATGCAGAGGTGCCTCTGAGTGGGTGCGGTTTGACATCTGCTACGTAAGAGAAAGAGTGGCTTAAAGGGAGCGGGCAGGCGAGCTGGGAAAGCGGATCCAGGCAACATTTTATCGTGTCTGTTTCCAGTGGATGTTAGGAGGTTGTTATGTACTAAGCTTGGATCCTAGAACAATAGGCAGGTAGGATCCTAGAATGCAACAACTGATTGGCCTGCAGGAGAAGACCAATCAGGCTCCAGGAGGGAAGCAGAATCAGCCAATCAGACGGGACTCATTGTGTAAATACTGTATGTAAAAGCCTGAGGTTTGGGGGAAAATTTAATCACTGTTTTACAAGCAGCAATAAATAATAATAATAATAATAATAATAATAATAATAATAATAATAATAATTTATTATTTATACCCCGCCCATCTGGCTGGGCTTCCCCAGCCACTCTGGGCGGCTTCCAAAAGAATATTAAAATACTATAATACAGCAAACATTAAAAGCTTCCCGAAACAGGGCTGCCTTCAGATGTCTTCTAAAAGCCTGGTAGTTGTTGTTCTCTTTGACATCTGGTGGGAGGGTGTTCCACAGGGAAGGTGCCACTACTGAGAAGGCCCTCTGCCTGGTTCCCTGTAACTTGGCCTCTCTCAGTGAGGGAACCGCCAGAAGGCCCTTGGCGCTAGACCTCAGTGTCTGGGTAGAACGATGGGGGTGGAGACGCTCCTTCAGAGCATGAATAAAGAGCATGAAATCACTGCAGGACTCCGAGTATATTTCAGAAGTTAAGTCTGAAAATCCAGAAAGTTCTCTCTTACATCTAGCACCCCAGAATTGGATGGGTTTTACTTTCAAATCTAGATCAGAATGGGTGAGCTTGACCTGAGAATGCACTAAAGTCAAACACTTAAAAAATAGTCAAAGGGGGTGCAGGCTCAACTCTTGAAGTTACGTTCCTTTGCCTGATACCCCTGATGATCCCTTCCCTCAAGAAGGATGTGATCTATTGAAGTGTTAGGCAAATGAGGGGCTTCAGATGATGAAAGGGCCATAGCTCACTGGGGCAGAAGGCCAGGGTTCAATCCCAGGCATCTCCAAGGCTGTCTGAAATCCTGGAAGGCTGCTGCCCGTGAGTCAGTATAAGGCCACTTCCTATGCTGCTACGAGGATGATAGATGTGGTCTGTTTCTTAATTATCCTCCTCTCTATCCTCTCCTCTGGCAGGAACTGACACTCGCCAGTCTCCAAACCCCATCACTCTCTGAGGAAAATGTAAGGTATCTGGAACTGAAATGGGGTGGGGTCCCACCTGGAAGAAAAATACCTGAGGGACATACGAAAAAGGTTATGTCCAAATGCAAAATTCTTGTGGATTTTGCAGTAAAGAAAATAACGTAAAAAGGGGGCATTAGAACCCTGAAGAGTCCAGTTTTTGGATCTAAGTAAACATGAAAACTCTGGAGGGTTATCTCATGGGTGATACTCTCATCCTATTGTTATTATAATTGTTGATCACAAATAAAATATAATGGGTAAGGAATATACAGCCTAATCCTATGCATGCTCCCTAAATGTGCATAAGGTTGCTGCCACAATATTCATTAAGGATAATTGAATTACCAGTTCTGCTTTAAAGTGAATTATCTTCAAACCGCATAATGGAAATAACATGATTTTGGGAAAATTAGCAAATGGAGGGGGTTGGAGACTTAAAACAGAGCAAGAGGACTGGAAAGAAAAACAAGACCTAGGAAGAGAATATATAAATAAAGGTTTAAATTTAATTATATCCAAATGCATTTAATTTTTTGTTTTGACTAGGCATCTTGGATGGTTTGGAGAAACAATTTGTTAACAAATATGCAGCTCCACTCTGCTGAGATTGCTAAAAAACTTCACACACACACGCACAAACGCACACACAGAGGGTGTGTATGAGAAAGAATGTTTTAGGATCAATCAAAATGTGCATTAGTAGAGAAGGCAAAAGGCTGAGGTCCACTTCGCGCTATTACGGAGCAGACTAAACAAACCTGACCAGCACGATAACCTCCAGAACAATCATAAATAAAACTGAAAAGCCACGATAGGGTAAGCAGCCACCATGAGACTTTTAAGGCCTGGCCACGGCATGTCAATGACAGGGTCTCTCTGAAAAGCAGCCAAAGGCTGATGTTGTATATGTGAATAATTTCCTCAAGAATCCAGGGGGAAAGGCAGTGCTTCTTTTCTATGTGAAATTAATGACATCCTGGGTATTTACTGGCTGGCTCCTATGTAAAACATTGGCAAATGCATCACTGAAGAATATTGTCACATTTAGCAATTCCCCCCGAAATTTCCCATTAATTGGAATACCTTAATAGCATGGAGGGAGAGAGTTATCCACCTGGCACAAATCTCTGCCCAGAAAGCATCTCAGTCACAAATCACTTTAAGAGCTCAACAAATTCCAGAGGAAAATACAAATTCAAAGGAGGGCGGTGTGGAATAAGGGGTGTTAAGGTTCCTTTGAAGTCATCACCACAACAGAAGCATTTCTTTTTTAGGGAGCATAAACTCACAGCCACGATGTTGAAAATCCAAATTGGACAACGCCTAATTGCTTATTTCACCATATAGCTCTATTTCGATGGTTCAGGACTGCTAGCCAAGGCTGCACTTTAGTACAAGCCACGTGGAGATGTTCCTCTGTGGGGACTGGTTCGCTTCACACTTGCAGCTCAACCAGTTAAAATGGGGGCAGTCGGAAGTGTGTTTAGTGCATAACTGGAGTCTTGGGAGAAGCAGATAGTTTAGAGTTGGAGTGTGGAACCCCAGGTCCAGGGGCCAAAAGCAGCCCTCTAACCCTCTCTATCCAGTCCTCAGAACACTCCCCAGGGCAGGAGCCCTCCCCAGAACACACACCTCATGCCTGGTTGGAATGCATCCTTGAACTGTGGACTTCTGGAGGCGGCGCCAACGGCAATGGTGGTCTCCTTCTAATCCGGAGGGAGAAGCTCCGTGGAAACTGGGTCTTACCGCTATGGCGCAGCGGGGACCCTTTCAAAAACGGCAGGCGGGGGAAGCCTGCAGCCGTGGGACTCGGCGGGCACTAGAAGCGCCCCCCCAATTGGCAAGGGGACCCCGTGAGGGGCTCCGGAGCGCAACGGGGGTGGCGCGGCACTGAGAGTTGATCGCTACTTCTGTGGAGTGAAGCCGCGCAGCTGTTGCCGGAGAGCACTGACCTTTCTTCCTCTGACAATTCAGCTGTCAAACAACAACCCGTGAGTAGGTCAAGCATTAAGACCGAAAATCTAAGGGAAATTAAGTTAAATTTGGAACTGAAGCGGGAAGGTGCAAAGAGGAAGTCCACCTTCTGGTTTGTAAAAAGATCAAAGCAAAGAACGTCCAAGCCAAATACTGGGCGAGGAGCGTTAAAAAAGACTCAGTAGACGTCAATTTAAGGAACTCCCTCCCTGAACTGAAAGAAAGGGAGGGAAGAAGGGACAGTACTTGAACTGTGATCCTGCCTCTTGCTTGCCTGAACAGACGATGGGGAGTATGTATGTAGAAATCTCTGGCTTTTGTGTGGTTTCAATGTAAGCTACAAAGGTCAGAGTCACATCCATTGCCCTGCTGATAGGAGTGAGCCAGCAGTAAATCTCACTGAGCAAGTTGGAGTTAACTCTTTATTAGCAAATCAGGATCTGCGCAGGAGTGTCATGCCTCATGAGCACAGCAACTTATCTCTGGCAGTTCTTGCTCCCATGAAGCAGTTGCTTGGGTTGAAGATTCTCACCTCCCCACAGCTGCCTAAGTCCCCTCTCCTCCAGGGCTTTCCCCAAACAATCAGAGACTGCCCCTGTGTGAAGCTAAATTATCCACTGTTTTTGCCTCTCCATGCCTCTCCATGCCTCTCCTGCTTCTAGGTGGGCGGGCAAGCGGGCAGGGGGAGCTCATTGTAGCAGGAGCGGGAGACACCTGCCTCTCTTCAGCAGTCAGACTCATCTCTGCCTCTTGGTCTCCCTCCTCTCCTGCTTCAGCTTCTGCCCCTGATTCTGGACTTCTTTCTGCCACAGACTCTTCCTGCCTCACTAAGCCCTGTTACCAGAGCTGTCTTAAGCATATGCGGCGCCGGGGTGCAAAGATCCGCCCAGTGGGCCCCCTCCCCCAGTTGCCCAGTCCCAGATGCGCAGGAGGGGAGACAGCTGGCCGGCCTCCTCAGTGTCTCGCTGGTTCGGTCGCCCCTGAACTCGTGACGCAGAAGAGCCCATCACGGCACTCCAACTGACAGGTGGGCTTCTCCCCAGACTCAATTCTTGGGCCCCGGACTCTCGGCACCCGGGCGCCCCTGAGAGCCCAGCGCCCGGGTGCCCCACACCCCTAGCGCCTATGGGTAAGACAGCCCTGCCTGTTACCTCTTCATTGCTTGACACCTCCTCTACTCAGTCTTCTCTCTCTTCGCCCTGTGATGACCCATCATCATCTCACCACCTCTCCCCAGGCTCTGAGCCTTCTTCCCTCAGAAGTTCCCCAGCTGGTTCCTCCCACCATTCCTCTGCATCCAACCAGTCTGTGACACCTGCCCACCCCACCCCCACTTTTTGACGCTGCACCTCCACCTCTAGCATGTGGCTCCAAGAAGGTTGCCCATGAGGGAATGTGGGCCTTGGACTAAAACAAAGTTCCCGGCCTGTGGTTTAGAGTACGTGCCAAAAAAAGTGACTTCACTTCCTATCACATCCTCTTAGGCTACTGAAGATACTTCAGCCTTTCAACCTTAGCAGCAAACTACACAAAGGAGCAGTGTGTACCTGTACTCTTCGCTGCCTAAGCTGCATTCAGACAACACTTGATACTGTTTTCCTGATGTTTCGTTACCTGATAATTGCCATCTTTTATGTGAACTTTCATGCAACGTAAAAGCCATTACTGGGAAACCGGTGGAATCTAGTAGATGTTTAGCACTCACTTCAGTGTTATTTATTTCCAGACAAGAATCTGTTTACAGCCCTACTAACCCAGAAAATTGTGGGAGTTTTGCATTGTAATTTCATGTGATGAGATTTCAGGTGGTATCCCAGCATATACTTATTTCCCAACATTTAAAATTTAGCATGACATGGCAGTATATTGCTCAAAAAGCCACAGTTCCAAAACACAACAGGTAATGCAATGTAAACGGAACATAAGAATCTGGGGTTGAAGCGCTACTATTATTATCAGGAAAATTAACGACAATCCCCACATTTGAATGCACCCACAGTCTCTCATTTCTTTCCATCCTTTCCAGACTGCTGGTTTCTCCCGTGCTTCCAAATAATCAAAATGCATAGGCAAGAAGGAAATTTGCTTGCTGTAACGTGCAACAAGATAGACTGCTTCTATATAACCTGGCTGTGCACACGGAATTTGGGTTTTCCTCTGTTGTAGCAGTGCCCTTAATAACTCTGATCCCCATCCGAATGGGTCAGTGAGGCCCAAGCACCATACATACACTGTACATACACAGAGAGCCATTATAGATAAAATATTACACAGCAGTCCCTGTAAACCACATCTCCGACATAAATCACTTCCATCATACATCATTCCTAGCCTAAATGTCTCTTAAAAAGTCCTTCCCTTCACAGTCTCACCCCCTTGGGAGAATTAAGTTGTGCACATTGCATGGAAAGAGGACCACAGTCTGGGCCACTACAGGCGACTAATTGAAAACCTCGTCAGAAAGAGTGGGGAAAACGTCTGGCAGTCCCTCAGTCTTTTCCTGCAACACTTGCTTCCCTATGAATAGCAGCATTGCGGACTTTCCAGAGGTTCACTGATCAAGCCATCACTGCCTTGGTGATTGTGGCACAACATGTTCTTCCTTATTATAATGAAGGGAAAACGGGATGTCAATAGTAACAGCCCTGACTCATGTTCCTATCTCAAGGAGCAGGACATGGGGCAATAGCAATATTTGCCATTTTATTTAGTGGTACATGCTGAAAGTGTTGTGCATGCGCTGTGGTGATATCAGGTATCGTGTGCAAGCAGTCTTCCGCTCATACAACACAATGCTACTTTCCCTTCCTCCCCCATGTAGCCTTGACATCTGCTCTAGGGGATCGTCCAATCCTCCAGAGCAGATTTTGCAGTGGGGTGGACAGAGGCATACCTAGGTTCCCTTGTGCCCTTGGCAAAGAGTGCCCCCCCCAATCCTTTGTGCCCTTGGCAAGATGTATCCGGAGCTCCTCCACAACCAAGAGAGACCATATAGACAAGAAACTCAAAAAGTTTGCTTTTCGTTATCTTTTGGGCTCCACCAGTGACTTCCTCCGTGGCCATCAGGGTCAGGTCTGCTCTGTTCCTCCCCTCCTCCTCCTCTTCTCTTGTTCTGCCTGCCTTCCTGCCTTCGTTAATGCACTCACTAACTTCCTTTCTGCCTCCTCCCTCCAATTGCTGGACTCCAATTCCCAACAGCTCCAGCCAACATGTCCAATAGGAAGGGCAGTGGTGGGGGAACCCTCTCCACCACCTGGGGCAGCGCAGCCTGTGCGGTCTGCGCATGTGCGGCATCCCGTGCATGCGCATTCCATATAGAGTGCCATACATGCACAGTCTGTACGAGCCGCCGTTCTCACACGGTGACCATACGGACTGCGAGCGCCCTCGGCCGCTACAGCTGGGGGGAGGCAGGGGCCATCTTGTCACCCCTTCCAGAGTGGCACCCGGGGGGACCCACCCCCTCCGCCCCACTTCCTACGCCACTGAGGAAGGGATAGCGAAAGCTGGAGTCCAGCAACATCTGGAGGGTGCCGGAGGTTCTCCATCGCTGGTTTAGATAATGCAATATTGATGTAGTGATTTTAGAAAAATGGGGGAAGCGTCTTCCATGAGCCCCACCACCTACCTTTCTTTAAACCAGATTACAGTACCCGTTTTTTTTTTCTCTCTCTCTCTCTCTCCAATTTCCTGCCCCTTCCACTGTCATTTAGTTTCACAATGCTTTGTTTAAATAACTTAACATTTACACACACACACACACACACACACACACACACATACTTCTGCAAAAATAAACATTTCTGGAGCAAATGAGCTGGAGGGCCTTGAAAATCGCCAGCATGTGGGGTCTGATCCAGATCAGAACCCCGATAGCAGTTTAGAGGAGGGCTTTAACTGTTTTCCCCTCACTCTGGGCCTAGTCAAGATTGGGAAGCCCACACCTGTGGATCGCATTACCAAAAAAGGTCTCCTTTTTAAAGCTGTCTCCACAGCATTTTTAATACTAAACCTGCTTTTAGATTCACTTTTCAGTGAAGTATCGGTGAAATGGAAATTGACAGAAATTGTTGGACAAGCTTTGCATTGGTTAGATTAGGAGCACATCAGTAATTGGCTTGCATAATACTGCTTTAAAATGACATGTGGCAGAGTTTTGCAGACCTTTTCCAGCTGAGGAATTCCTTTACTTCAATAAATTATCGCAAACAGGAGTGGCAGGATGAAGCCCTGCGGTTAGAAGAGGCCCCATAAAAATGATGAACAAATTGCCTGATATAAAATGCCTACATTATGAAAACCGCTGTTATTTTGCAACGGTTAATGAGGATAATGACTAATATATTCAGAGGAGACGTGACAGCTGTCTGTATATTTTTAGGAGTATATATTTTTAGCTGCCAGTTACTCTTCATCCAAATGCATTAGTTATGAAATTCAACAGAAGCACTACAAAGAAGTGGAAAGAGGGGGCAGAAATCAGTCAGAATCTATACCATTTCTCCTCCGGTCATGCCCTTTTCAGCTTAATGCTCAAAAGTGTCCCTAAACCCCAGTTTATGAGACGCCGTGGAGACAAATTGTTATTATTCATTTGAAACGGAGCAGAATCTTAACTTGCACACAGCAGCATATTGTGCTAAGATGCAGCAAGTCTTGCCTTATTCTGCATTTTAAATAGTTTAATAACTTACTGACCAAGAAGGGCTTATAGCTGTTAAAGAATATATTTGGGTGATGTTTACACTGAAACCCTCAAGATATGCAAGATAAACTCCGTTTTTAAAATAAGATAGAAGCAACACATTAAATCTTTTAACAGATGTTTCTCAAGTATGGAAGATTAAGAGAGATTTCACCATCAAAAATCAAAGAAAATATTGTTTGACCTTTTTTTTTAAAAAAAAGGATAAAACACAAAGCTCTAAACAAGCCAAAAGTCCACTTTGACAGCTGCATCTGACTGAATTGATGAGGTGCTATTGATGTTTGGATTAAACTATGCTTCTGTGATCAAGTACTCAAACATAGGATAAAAGAGGAATATATTCTTTAATCCTACCAACTAATTTTGTGGAGGCAACGGTTACAAGAAGCCACTGTTAAAGAGCAAATGTTGAAAGTGGTAAACTTTTTGCTTATTGACAAAGCTATTTTTATTTTATTAATTCGCCAAGTATACTATTGGCACTTAAACACTAACGGGAGGAAATCTATACAGGGTACAAAGTTTCATATATATAAATCTCTGAAAAGCTGGAACGTTATTACAAGCAAGATCAATAGAGTTTCATTAGGAAGCGACAGGAAGAGGCAATTCCAGAATATAAAGGGAGAGAGGGAGAAAGACGATTCCAGCATGGTAGAAGGAATATTTGAATGGTGGCTCCCCAGTCCATAGCTCAGGTCTCTTCGTCACGGTACTACAATAGCTCTTGAGATCTAATGGATTTGAGGGTGGGCACTTCCAGGGCTGGTGAGTTGGTAGCATTGTTGTTGTTTAGTCGTTTAGTCGTGTCTGACACTCCGTGACCCCATGGACCAGAGCATGCCAGGCACTCCTGTCTTCCACTGCCTCCTGCAGTTTAGTCAAACTCATGCTGGTAGCTTCAAGAACACTGTCCAACCATCTTGTCCTCTGTCGTCCCCTTCTCCTTGTGCCCGCCATCTTTCCCAACATCAGGATCTTTTCTAGGGAGTCTTCTCTTCTCAAGAGTTGGCCAAAATATTGGAGTCTCAGCTTCGGGATCTGTCCTTCCAGTGAGCACTCAGGGATGATTTCCTTAAGAATGGGGAGGTTTATTATGTTATGTTGGCAAGGTGATGTCTCTCTGCTTTTTAAGATGCTGTCTAGGTTTGTCATTGCTTTTCTCCCAAGAAGCAGGCGTCTTTTAATTTCGTAGCTGCTGTCACCAACTGCAGTGATCATGGAGCCCAAGAAAGTAAAATCTCTCAGTGCCTCCATTTTGATTGCTTTCAAAGAGTAAAAGCAGCATGGACCTTCTTCTCCAATTGCTTCTTGAGAATCAGTTGAAGCAACTTTGTAAGATCCAGCATTGGTTATTCAGAGTGTTCAAACATTTAGGGATTAAATGCAGTTTGTTGTTACAAGAGGAAGTGCTTTCAGACAAGCTGCTTTCTGATCTAATACTGGGAGTGAGCTACACTTTCCATCCTAACTTTTTCATTTTAAATGGCTCATACAGGCAAGTTCTTGATCCCTTCAAGCACACACGCATTTGCTTAGCTTTATGTCTCTGCATAGTTCATTGAGTTTGATAGACTTCTGGAAGAACAGCAAAAAATTACTGCAAACAGTATCCAAGTAACTACTTGCAGCAACAGGCCTAGAAAGTTCCCTTCTCTCCCCCCCCCCTTTCCTCCTGCATTATGGAAATGATACACAGAATATCTGGAACAGAACGCGCGGTTTGGCTTTGGTGTGGGGTTTTGAATTTCAAGCCTTGCAAACAGCACCCTCGTTACTAAAATATATCTGCTAAGATAGCAAAACCAAAACCAAAAGAAAAAGAAATGAGAGTCATAACGATGAGCCAGGGCTGCTGCGAACAATTTCTACAACTGGGCTGTGCAAACAAAGAGAGATTTTGCCATTACATGTGTATTTAGGTAACTAGAGTGGTTTTAATCTGTGTGTTGCTATGGTGGCGACTTTGCAAACAAACTGAAAGGAATTATGGGTCGGTACTTCAGGAACTGTGACAAAACTTTCCTCACCACAATGCTGGGAATATGGTCTAATTGTCCTGTGTAAACACACTTTGATTTGTTTACCTCGGTGTCAAATTAACTTCAAATATGTAACAACAGTTACTGATTTGGTATGGTATACAATATTGCCAGCGACTGCTTGCATTGGTGTGTATTTGTATATGTGTAGTACATGTGTGTACAGCAACCTTTGCGGTTTCCAAATTTCAGAAAGTGTTTCCACTGTGCGCAGTGAATGCTAAACAGAGAAACACATATGTATCTTATTTAAAAGCAAATTATTTCCAATGAATTGTGCTGTAATCCAACCTTTTTTCACCCTTCCCCCCTCCCCTTCTACACAGTAGAAGATGGAATAAGTTTTTAGGGGATTAATAACTCAAAATAAATTACTATGTGGGTGCAGAACTTAAATCTGATCCTGTTCTGGCTTTTTATCGACATCACTTGGAATGCACAAAAAGACACAACTCGGTTGATTAAGAGTAATACCAAACAACTGGGAAATAATTGTGCTTCTACAGCCTCAAGCTTTACCATTTCCCAATGTTCTTGGATTATATGACACCAGACCACTTATTGCACTGAATGATAGAGTTGCTTCACATGGCCGAGAGCGAAGCAGTAGCTGCTTGAAAGCTTACTTTCCTTCTGCAGCAATTCAGAAGTCCAGGAAAGGGGAGGGGTAATAAAACTGAACTTATGAAACTGACTAGAAATCTCCATGGATAATGAACTCTGGGAAGCAGCTGGTTCCACTGTGACCTGTCTGCTTTCAGCAGAACATCTTGAACCCCTGCTTGGGTTATTCCCATAGGTTGGCCATTTGAGAGCAGGATGTTGGAGTAGCTTATGTATCTATGCAAGGTTCTCTGGTCACATATAGATGTTCTCCATGGAGGCAAACTGTATCTGAGGAAGATCTCTATAGATGTCCTTGTGAATACATTGTAGAGTTGGAAGGAACCGCAAGGATCCTCTAATCCAGTCTCCTGCAATGCATGAATCTCAGCTAAGCATCCATGACAGATGGCCATCCAACCTCTGCTTAAAAACCTCAGAGGAAAGAGAGTCTACAACCTTCTGAGGAAGTCCTTTCCACTGTCAAACAGCTCTTACTTTCAGAAAGTTCTTCCTGGTGTTTAGTCGAATTCTCCTTTCTTGCAGCTTGAATCCATTAGTTCAGGACCTACCATCAAGAACAGAAGAAAACAAGCTTGCTCCATCTTCCATGTGACAGCCCTTGAGATATCTGAAGATGCCTATCATGTCTCCTCTTCTGCAAGCTAAACATACTCAACTCTCTCAATCGTTCCTCATAAGGCTGGGTTTCCAGACACTTGATTATCTTTGTTGCCCTCCTCTGCACACATTCCAACTTATCAACGTCCTTCTTAGAATGTGGCGCCCAGAACTGGACACAGTATTCCAGGTGTGGCCTTACCAAGGCAAAATAGAACAATAGTATTACGTCCCTTGATTTGAAGACTAGACTTCCGTTGATGCAGCCTAGAATACCATTGGTCTTTTTTCCCCTTCACTGATTCATGTCAACAAGACTTTTTCAACCTGTGGCAGGCACCATATGGTTAAGCCCTTTGTGGAAGGGCAGTAGCTTAGCGGCAGAGCATTTCTTTTGCATGCAGAAGGTCCCAGATTCAGTCACCAGCATCTCATGGAAAGCCACTGCCAATGAATGCCAACAATATTGAGCTAGACACACCAATCGGCTGAGCTTGGTGTAAGGTTCCTAAGCATTACTTTAAGTTATTTGCATGCATCCATAACTTGCTCATAATATTTAAGTACTTTATCTATCAGTTGTGCTGGGGAGAAGGACGTGTCATTTGCCCTTATGAGGATTTGTCCATGACTAGTGGTCTAAACCACAGAGCCTAGGGCTTGCCAATCAGAAGGTCGGAGATTCAAATCCCCGCGACGGGGTGAGCTCCCATTGTTCGGTCCCAGCTCCTGCCAACCTAGCAGTTCGAAAGAACGCCAGAGCAAGTAGATAGATAGGTACCACTCCAGCGGGAAGATAAACAGCATTTCCATGCGCTGCTTTGGTTCGCCATGCTGGCCACATGACCTGGAAGCTGTACGCCGGCTCCCTCGGCCAGTAAAGTGAGATGAGCGCTGCAACCCCAGAGTCATCCACAACTGGACCTAACGGTCAGGGGTCCCCTTACCTTTACCTTTAGTACATAAAATCTACTGCAAAGCAGAAAGGAGAGAGAAAAATCACTACACATGAGGAGATGAGGGAATGTAAGAAGAGCGGCGCTGAATCAGACCAAATGCTGATTTAGTCCAGCATCTTGTTCTTGCAGTGGCCACTAGATGCCAATGGGAAGACCACAAACAGGACCTGAGCACAACAGCACTCTTCCCACTTGTGATTCCTCCCAGCAACTAGTATTCAGAGGCATCCTGCGTCTGCAGGTGATATAGCCATCAATACTAGTAGACACTGATGGGGAACTCATGGGCCTGGACTCAAGGACAACAATCCTTTGAGGGGCAAGTGCAAAGTCATTTGGGATGAAATGTAAATCACGGTTAACCTCAAGTCTGGCAAGGAGGGAAGGAATCGCTCCATTTCAAAGGGAAGGAGGAAACACATAAAATTCTGTGATAAATCTGAAACAAACCTCTTAAGTGTTGATGAATTAACACCTCCAAAAACCTTACAGGAAGCTGAGGGCAGGTTAGCTTTACAACCTAATCCTATGCATGTATAAAAGTGGGAATTCCCCCCCCCCTCATATAAGCATGCATAAGTTTGCAACACGATTATCCTATTTAGCTCTGAATCTCAAAATCCCGAAGCAGTATTAGTTGCCTATTATTTGTTTGAAGGTGTCCCTCCACCCCTGGCCTTCAATCTGCTGTGATCCATGGGCTCCAAATGATATATTGATTGCAGACCTAAAATGGTGAACACTAAACTACCAAGTTACTTTTCTGACACCTTTTGAACAGCCACTGAGTGGATCAGCCATGTACACTATTATTGGAAACGAAAGACAGATCCCTAGAAAGAAATGGTATCAGATTGCCCATAGCCTAGCTGGCAGGGTCAGTACAAATTACTGTACTGAGATTCAAAAACCCAACATAACAGGTAAGGATTTCTATTTCTGCACCTTCAGTACAGTTAATTTGTAACTGACAGGATCTGACAAGCATCCCACTGGAAAAAATTACCTACACTCATGTGCCTCAAACCCCATGAGAATATCAAGGCTACCAGCAGGTAAAATGGCGCTAAGATCTTTATGCCTGAAGGTGCAATCAGATGAAGCAAATGTATCCAGAAAACAGCATGTGGTAAGAATAAGAGGGAGCCACTTCCGCCCTGTGTCGTTGCGGCATGGAAGCTTCGCTTGGTCTTGATCCAGCCAAGTTAGGAAATCCTGTAATTGAGCTAGCTGGTTCCTTTTGGATACAAAAGGAAAAGTAAGAGCTGTTCGACAGTGGAGTTTGCTGCCAAGGAGTGTGGTGGAGTCTCCTTCTTTGGAGGTCTTTAAGCAGAGGCTTGACAACCATATGTCAGTAGTGCTCTCATGGTGTTTCCTGCTTGGCAGGGGGTTGGACTCGATGGCCCTTGTGGTCTATTCCAACTCTATGATTCTATGATTCTAGCAATGAGGTGGTTTGCTGTTTGACATAACAGGATACATTTTCTTTATAAAAAAACAACGACAACTAATTTATATAGCCCATTTCTTTCATTCTGAACATGGGTGAGCTCTAAAGGCCAGGGAACTTAGGTTTTATAGGTTTGAGTAAATGATAAATACTAGAGCAGTTTCCAACCTATTTTGTGATTTGGGAAAACTCTAATAAAAGCATTAGAGAAGGGTTGTCAACATATTTTAATGAGATCCGTAGGAAAATGCCAGGCAATATGAACCAAATGATGCAATGCACTGTCTTAGTTCACAGGACACTGGAGCAGTTAGGCTGCTACATGCGGCTTGATCCAATGGCACAATAAAATAATAATAATTTTATTATTTATACCCCACCCATCTGGCTGGGTTACTCCAGCCACTCTGGGTGGCTTTCAACACATATAAAACACAATAAAACATCAAACATTAAAAACTTCCTGATACAGGGCTGCCTTCAGATGTCTTCAGAAAGTCCTGTAGTTCTTTATCTCCTTGACATCTGATGAGAGGGCATTCCACAGGGTGGGTACAACTACCAAGAAGGCCCTCTGCCTGGTTCCCTGCAGCCTCACTTCTCACAGTGAGGTAACCACCAGAAGGCCCTCGGAGCTGGACCTCAGTGTCCGGGCTGAACGATGGGGGTGGAGACGCTCCTTCAGGTATACTGGACCAAGGCCATTTAGGGCTTTAAAGGTCAGCACCAACACATTGAATTGTGCTCAGAAACACTCTGGGAGTCAGTGTAGATCCTTTAGGACCAGTATTATCTGGTATGTTTGCTACATGTGATTCCAACAATCAAACACGGTTTGATCACGTCTACTCATGTCTAAACATGTCTCCTCAGAAGAAAGTCCTATAGAGTGCAATAAGGCCTACTCTCAGGGAAGAGTGGTTAGGGCAGCAGCCTCCATCATTTAAGGATGACATAAGCAAGTGTCATGGAGGATAAGGCTAGACCAGGCATAGGCAAACTCGGCCCTACAGATGTTTTGGGACCACAATACCCATCATCCCTGACCACTGGTCCTGTTAGCTAGGGATCATGGGAGTTGTAGGCTAAAAACATCTGGAGTTTGCTTATGCCTGGGCTAGACAAATTTATGGAGGGTAAGGCCTCCTAATACCTGGGAAGCACAAGTGGGGTGAGTGCTGTTGCACTCAGGTCCTTCTTGTGGACTTTGCACAGGCGTCTAACAGGCCGCCATGAGAACAGGATACCAGACTAGAAGGACCTTTGGGCAGAAGCAGCTCCTTCCACATTCTACTTCTTAAGAAACTGCATAACAAAGGACAGACTCTGGCAGGGAACCAGAGCTGCTGAAGACTTGTGAAAAAGCAGCCTGTAGGAGGAAATACAAATAGGCCTGTTATCAAATACTTCATATTTTCATCTCTAAGGAGAATGGTTTCTTGGGAAATGGCATCCAGGACAACATTCAGCATTCCTAACCTGCTTCAGAGTTGTGATATATACAGTGGTACCTCGGGTTAAGTACTTAATTCGTTCCGGAGGTCCGTTCTTAACCTGAAACTGTTCTTAACCTGAAGCACCACTGTAGCTAATGGGGCCTCCTGCTGCTGCGCCACTGGAGCACGATTTCTGTTATCATCCTGAAGCAAAGTTCTTAACCCGAGGTAATATTTCTGGGTTAGCGGAGTCTGTAACCTGAAGCATACGTAACCTGAAGCGTATGTAACCTGAGGTACCACTGTACATACATATTTCCTCGCCATTCTCCTCGGTGGAAGAGGCAGTTAGAGCGCTTATTGGATGTTGTGATAGAATGGATGAGGGTCAATAAACTGAGCACCTACACAATTGCTCATTCTTACTAAACAACTATTCTTGCTATAATAAAAAAAACTACTGCCATACACACTACAAACAATTTTACGTCCTCCTGGTAGACTCTATGTTTGCCGACTCCTGGCAACTCCTGTGTTGTCTGCTTATTTTGAAGGCCAGGTATGCTTCACACACCTTCTTGTGGGAATAATGGCTTTTGGGTTTGTCCCAGAGCATGTTGAATGGAAGCTGTTCTCCATATCTATTCTAGCCAAGCCAACAAATTTGCTTCTCATTATTTTGCTATATAATAGTGTTTCTCCCTGTGAGTGAATTTGGGCTACACCTCAAGTTCTGTATTATTATCTGAACAGCTACATCATGTGTTCTGGGCCAAATTTGTCCCTTGTGGGGGTCCATTAAGTCAATGGTGTTGCAACAGGTCTGTGGGTAGTTTGTCCAAGTTTATTTCTGTATTTGATACACATGGCAGCACTGATATCCAAAACATTGTGTCTTTTATTACAAACATTAAGTCCTGGTAACAGTATAACCCATGCAATGCACAGGCCATTTAAAACCTACAAAAATATAAAGAATCTGTGTTTCCCTGGAAGGCAATGACAAAAATTCCATGAATGTAATAGGAGCAGGATCAGACCCTAGCGCTTCTGGCCCTTTCAAGGGAAAGCTGCGTGATCGGCAAGAGGTAATATCCCCATCATGTTGACTCACTCATTTTGGCAGTACATAACATTTTATGAAACAGAGAATCGCTTTCCCTAAGCAATTACAATTTTGAGAGAGTTTCTAAGATGCTGGAAGGCCTTTGCACTTTGAAGCCCACACAGCCAAGAGCAACTACAGCTTTGGGGCAGCTGTTCAATACTAAAACATAAGAAATAATTCAAACTTGATCACTGAATAAGTCAAACAGCTCAAGACAAAGCAATCCCTCCCTTCTATTTCTTTCCCAGCTTTTTTTTTAAAAGGTTTGTTTCTAAGTGACCATTCTGTATCAAGAACAGCAAGCACAGGACTGCGAGCCCAAGCCTGAAGAGGAAGAGTACCTTTTAATACAAGTGCAGTGGTGCCCCGCAAGACGAATGCCTTGCAAGACGGAAAACTCGCTAGACGAAAGAGTTTTCCGTTTTGGAGGTGCTTCGCAAAACGAATTTCCTATGGGCTTGCTTCGCAAGACGACAATGTCTTGCGAGTTCCTGCTGGGTTTTTTCCCTCCCCCCCTTTTTCTAAGCCGCTAAGACACTTATCAGCTGATCCGATCAGCAGATAAGCCGCTAAAAGCCGCTAATAGCACTAATAGCGCTAATCCGCTAATCCGTCAATGGGCTTGCTTCGCAAGACGAAAAAAACCGCTAGACGAAGAGAATCACAGAACGGATTCTTTTCGTCTTGCGAGGCACCACTGTATGTAGAAGACAAAGACTGTGGTCCATCACTGGTGGACCACTGACCCAGTTTCTGGTTGGCTATCTAGTGGCTGCTGGTTACAAAGAATGCTAGAGTAGGTGGATTTTGCTCTGATCCAGCAATCCACTTTGTATGGTCTTACTCAGGATCACATTCTTATGAGTTGCAGCGGTGGCGGGGAAGGGGTTAGTCTGCGTGATGCCCTAGTAAAGGTAAAGGGACCCCTGACCGTTGGTCCAGTCACAGACAACTTTGGGGTTGTGGCGCTCATCTCGCTTTACTGGCCAAGGGAGCCGGCATACAGCTTCTGGGTCATGTGGCCAGCATGACTAAGCTGCTTCTGGAGAACCAGAGCAGCGCATGGAAACGCCGTTTACCTTCCCGCCAGAGCAGTACCTATTTATCTACTTGCACTTTGACATGCTTTCGAACTGCTAGGTTGGCAGGAGCAGGGACCGAGCAACGGGAGCTCACCCCGTCATCAGGATTCGAACTGCCGACCTTCTGATCGGCAAGCCCTAGGCTCTGTGGTTTAAACCACAGCACCACCCACGTCCCGCGTGATGCCCTAGTCCCATCTAATTCCCATAGTCCTGGATCCAGCAAGGGTTATAACCTAATGGAGGACCCCATTGTTGAATTAGCCAGGTAAGGGCCACAGTTACCACCTAAGGAAGTGACTTTGGGCCAGAGAGCAAATGGGGCCTCCCTCCCTCACCTGGCTGGTACTGAGAAAGACAAAATCCAGAGCAGAGTGCTATGAGCCGGACTTGAAGCAGGCAGTAGCCAGAGTATGAGAGTCATGCTTGGGTTATGCTAGAATCCAAGGCTGTGGCTCTCAAGACTGTGAGAAGAAGCAAGACCACTTGGGGTGTTAATGCTGTTAGCCCCTCCATTGAAGGCTCAGTTTGTATGTATGTGTAAATAAACTATGTATCATAAAGACACCACAGTCTCCACTGTCCCTCATTCCAAAATTATTGAGCACTTGGAACCCCCAAAATCTCACACTGCTGGGAGATTGGGGTGGCATGCAACTATATAGTACAGATTGTTACGGAAAAGCAGCAATGCGGGAGCGAGCTGCAGGTGGCTGGAAAGCAAAACAGGATGTGAATGTTTGGGACTGTACCAAGGAAACAAAGGGGCAGTCTATTCACTGTACTGAGCACCGGATGTTAGCTCAGAGTGTCATCTGACCTGTACTGGAAATACAGGGGTGGAGTTAACTTCTCTTCTGTTGGAGTCTGATGAGTGCAGACGCGTTTCTCTGTACTGCTGCAAAGACAGAAATAAAGACATGTAAATACATTTCTGTCTGTCTCTTTCCCCTCCCTGGGGGAGGCAGGGAGTAGGGAAGAGTGGTGTGTTCTTCTCACGCTTGAGGAGGATCGCCGATAGTGACCTAGCCTGTATCCTGCCGGGAGATGCAGACGGGGAGGTCAACAAGGAGCTCAAGCCGGGTGCCTGGAGAGTGGCCAGTTTCCTCTGATAAGGCTTGAGAATCCAACACAGATCGGTTAGGTCTTAACTGATAAGAAATCCTGAGCATATACTCTTGTAAATTTTAAAATGATTTATAGACTGTAGGATTTGTAATAAGCCAAGCAAGACTAAATGCAGCTCACCCATAAAAACGTAAGAAGAGCACTACTGAGGAATCAGGTCCACCTAGTCCAATCTCCTGTTTCCAGTTATGGCCAGTTAGATTTCCCAGCAAGGCCACAAGCAGAGCATAAGGGCCCTGCCCCACATGGTGTTCTCCTCTGCCTCTGAACCTGGACGTATCAGTGGGGTATTATGGTCAATATCCTGTCAGGGCTGAGGAACAGGCAGCTGTTAGAGGGTCAGTACTGAGGAAGAAAGCCAGCGAATCAGAGCCAAGGAAGATACAGAAACATATCAAAAAGCCAGGAAGACCATTTTGCTCAGGTGAGGTCCCAGCACAAATGAACACAGAGCCCAAAGATGGAGTTACCTTTTTCTTTTTTCTTTTTTTAAAGATATTTATTGAGAAAGATTTTTAAATATAAGAAAAAATAAAAAATAAACATACAAAATAATAAGCAGTTAAGAACACACCTTAATTTTCAATAACATAACTTCCATACCCTTATTTCCTCCAACCTCCTCATACTTCCCTTCTTTGTATTCCAGTTCAGTTTGTTAGTTCAGCAAATCCTTACCATAAAATTTTTACCCATTTATAATCCTTTTTTTCATATCTCCTAAAGCATTACAGCTGGAAACCACTTAATTTCTATCCAACATCTTTCTAACATTCATTAATTTTATAATATTTCTTTAAGTAATCTTTAAAGTTCGTCCAGTCTTCTTTCACCAACTCTTCTCCCTGGTCTCGAATTCTGCCGGTCATCTCAGCCAGTTCCATGTAGTCGATCACCTTCATCTGCCATTCTTCCAGAGTGGGTAGATCTTGTGTCTTCCGGAGTTACCTTCCCCCCCCCCAACATAGTGTCATTCGAGAGGAGATGCTAAAGAGAAGGACAACCCAGCCCAACCGGCTACCCTCCTCTTTCTCTCCAAACAGTGGTGAAGCGGCTAGTGATATTCTCACCTCAGCCATATGCCCACTAGCTAGTTCAGGTATGTCCCCACTCAATCCAGCACTCTCCATGTGCAGCAATTGTCACACTTGATGAAACGATTGTAAGGATTGTTGTGATAATATATGTGAAATGCTCTGAACGCTTGAAATGCAATTCATAAATGCTAGATATTATTATGAAATAAGCATTATATTGCTTAGTTTTAACTGGAGGAATGCAAAGGGTTAACCACAATAGGGTGAGACTCACAATTATACCTTTTTGTGCGAAAGAGACACCAAAGAAGACTCAAGGCATTGAGGGGCGGCTGTCAACAGGTACTCCCCCCACACACAAACACACAATCAAGAAAGGCAATTCTTACCTTGACTGCTTCCTCCCTCTAACGGTCAGCATGGAGAATGTGTATATATTACACCCTTTGGGGTAGGAGTGGGATTTCTCTCCCCAGAAATGCAACTACAAAAAAGGATAAACAGGAAATGTTAATCAGCCTATAAATTCACCTCCGTTAGTACTGATAAGTGACAGTTTTGGCTCTTCAGCTAGGAATCCTGCCATTTTTACTATCAAACAAGCTAAGAATAACTGAGCTGGAATATTTGACTGTGCTCCAGAGAACATTGTTAATTAGGCTCTCTGTTGCTGATTTTGACCAGGTCGAACATTCTTTTAAACGTCCAGCGAAGTGAACAAAATTTATTCTGTACAAAAGCAAGATGAAAAGGCACATATTTGCAGGCATTACGAAAGTGTCGGGCAATTCAATTATTTTATATATATATTGTTAACTTCTTTAAATTTATTTCATTATATGAAATAAATAAAACTTCTGGGGTCCAGGCATGAGCAGTTTGAAACAGTTTGAATGTGGTTAGTTATAAAAGCCACCCTTTTCTGTCTTTTCATCCTCTCATCATTTCTTGCATTGACTGTTACAACATTCTTGCAGTGTCTTCCTGCCTTTTGCCTCAGTCTTGAATTCTTCAGCTCACCTAATCTAGTCTGCATGTCATTCTGATTATGTTACTTCTTTTTCCAATTCCCTACAGTGGATCCCTGCTTCTTCTCAATGTTTTCATTCACTTTTCCCCGCTTAACGCTCCTTCCTCAGAGTGAGCCAGTCTGGGTGAGGTGGCTCAAGAGAGCGCT
Organism: Podarcis vaucheri; assembly: GCF_965113315.1. NCBI lineage: Eukaryota > Metazoa > Chordata > Lepidosauria > Squamata > Lacertidae > Podarcis > Podarcis vaucheri. Next base: position 122,837,158 of record NC_138761.1, read on the forward strand.
TGCACAACTGGTGCTTTTCAGAGATGGCTAGAAATTCTCTTTCACATTTAGACAAAAGTTTAAACCTACTATAATTTCATTAAACTTACAAAATCAGTTAACCACACTACTTCGCTGATTAGCCCTTTTAGCCCAACTTAGAAATAATCACCAGTTTTGTTCCTAGGTAAAGGGACCCCTGACCGTTAGGTCCAGTTGTGGACGACTCTGGGGTTGCGGCGCTCATCTCGCTTTAATGGCTGAGGGAGCGGGCATACAGCTTCCGGGTCATGTGGCCAGCATGACTAAGCCGCTTCTGGTGAACCAGAGCAGCACACGGAAACGGTGTTTACCTTCCCGCCGGAGTGGTACCTATTTATCTACTTGCGCTTTAATGTGCTTTCAAACTGCTAAGTTGGCAGGAGCAGGGACCGAGCAATGGGAGCTCACCCTGTTGCAGGGATTCGAACCACCGACTTTCTGATCAGCAATCCCTAGGCTCTGTGGTTTAACACACAGCACCAACCGCATCCCAGTTTTGTGCCTACTAGCAACAAAAACATCCCTACAAAATAGTGTGATTGCTGGGCTCTTTCTCTGGCACTGCAGGCTTCATTAGCACTGCACTTCTGATAGCTTCCTTCTCATCCTAGTACAGTATTATCATTACTGCTACTACCAATACAACTATGTTGCCAGAGAACACCATCTGCCTCCATTTGGCACTCCCTTGGTTACCTTATGTAATGGGTATGGGGTTGCTCATGCGTAAGTTGCCGCCTCTCCTGGCTATGTTGCCTTGTTAAACCTTTCTCTCTGGACAGCCCTGCACTTCGTGGCTGCCTCAGTCGCTAGCAGAATCCGTCAGTGGGCGTTTCTTAAATCTTTTCCAACATAAAAGTTGTTTGACACCCAGTCTCCTCCTACTCTCTCTGCGTGGAAGTCTTCTGCGCAGGGTGGGCGTGGGTAGCGGAGGACCCGTGCTCTCCATGCTGGTGTCTGGTGAAGAGTCCTGGAGCCCTCTCGCCAATTCCCCCATCAGCCCCTCTATATCCCTGGTGTTGCGCTGATTGGCTTCCCCATCTGCGGAGCTGCCTCTCTCCCTGCTGGGCCCTTCTCCAGCATCATTTGAGAGCCTTCCCTCGGCCTCTAGCTCCGATGTCAGTTCCCTGACACCTTAGCTCAAACATTTCCATTTTGTCTGGTTCGTGAGATCTAACAAGTTAGAACAAAATGCACTTGAACATTTCCTGCCAAAGACTTCTATTGACACTGATAAGGGAGTGTCTCCACCCTCTATGCATTAAGAATTTTGGAATATCCCATACTAAAGTTCTGTCTTCCTTCATTTCCTAATCTTAAAATCATATGAGAGACAATGGAGACATGTGGACCAGTTCTACCCCAGTTGGACAGCTGAATGCTTGCAGTACAAACAGGGCCTCCTCTGCTTCATGCTGTTTAGGATCATCATCATCATCATCATTTTATTTGTATGCTGGCTTTCCATAGTTAAAACCATGCTCAAGGCAGCTTACAACATGAAAGATTTACATAATTACTAAAGTAGCCATAAACAATAAATAAAGCACATCAAATAAAACAATAAATAAAGCAATAAAGTACACACCATCCTAGTCACTGCATATAATCCTAATTGTGTGGGGAATTTGAATATCCAAATAGGATTTGTTGGTTTTGGAGAGCCCTGAGATGTTGTGTGTCCTTTACAAGAAGTACTTTTAATGCTATTCTAGGCTGCATCAATAGAAGCATAGTGTCCAGGTCACGGGAAGTACAGTGGTGCCTCGCAAGACGAAAATAATCCGTTCTGTGATTCTCTTCATCTAGCGGTTTTTTTGTCTTGCGAAGCAAGCCCATTGACGGATTAGAGGATTAGCGCTATTAGTGGCTTATCAGCTTATCGGATCAGCTGATAAGCGGCTTAGCGGCTTATAAAAAGGGGGGAGGGGGAAAAACCCGCAGGAACTCGCAAGACATTGTCGTCTTGCGAAGCAAGCCCATAGGAGATTTGTTTTGCGAAGCACCTCCAAAACGGAAAACTCTTTTGTCTAGCGAGTTTTCCGTCTTGTGAGGCATTCGTCTTGCGGGGCACCACTGTAATAGTACCACTCTATTCTGTCTTAGTCAGACCACACCTGGAATCCTGTGCCCAATTCTGGGCACCACAATTTAGGAAAGATGTTGACAAGCTGGAAGGTGTGCAGAGGAGAGCAACCAATATGATCAAGGGTCTGGAAACTAAGCCTTATGATGAGCACTTGAAAGAGCTGGGTATGTTTAGCCTGGAAAAGAGGAGATATGATAGCCATCTTCAAATATCTCAAGGGGTGTCATATGTCTCATCAGCCTCTTTGAGCATCTTTGAGTAGAGGCTGGTGCTCAGATTGAGTCATAGTGACTCAATCACCCTAACCCCAGATGCATCAAGGTTACTCGGGATTACTCAGGGCGGCTTCATACTTCACAGTTTTCATTTTTACCTTCATCACACATACTATAAAAATATATAACTTGCCTACATTTTTACTTCATTCTCAAAGGCATATGCCTCCATTGTCTCCTGACAATGCCAACAATAAAAATATATAATGTGTGGTTCCCAAAACACATTTGAAATGAGTACATGGTACAGAAGTTACTGACAGAGTAGCTTGCTGTGTTTAACTGACTGCCCCTCTTCCCTTTGATCATGCCACAGCCAACTGAAATCCTAAAACTTCTTCCTAACATGCACTCTGGCATTGCCTTCTGACTATCAGTCTTAGATCCCAGGGAGGGGCTTCCTCCATTTGCTAGCTGGCTCATCTCCCTGTGTTTGTTCTCTGCTAATGGCCCATCTCTCAGGTGATTTCCTGAACACAGGGAGCTGAATCCAGCTATTAAGGGCCTGACTCTCCAAGCAATGATTACATTCTAACACTTGCTAAATCCAGGAATTACGGGTGTCTGACACCCACAAATTTATAACATTATTCTTTGGCAATCCTTATAAGGATGTTTGGGCATGATTTCAGGTTTTCATTAGCCTCCTTTTCTTATCCCTATCAGTACATTTGGTTTTTTAATATATATATAGTGAGAACTGCACAGGCACTAACTGTAGGCAAGTTGCATATTTTCTCTCCCCCTCTTTCATTCCTCAACCCCAGAGATACTGGTATTGCATTTTCACAAAGCAGAAACAAGGAGGAAATATTTCCCACTGTTTCATTTTAGGAATAGGGACAGATAGTCAAATCTGATAGTCGGAATCCTATCACTATCAGGTGGAAGAACATAATTTTAGCTTTAAGCTGGTGCTACATTTAAAAAAAATACTGTAAAAAAAGAAACCTGCACTGAAATGTGGTTTAATATAAATCTGGCTGGGGGTTACCCTGTGGTTACTTTTTCATGTTAGAAATAAAATCAAACCCATTTCTTTTTGTTTTATATGTGGTAAAGTCTTCCCATGGTGACTATACCACATAACGTCAGAAATGAAGAGACATCTGTATGAAATAGTACCCTCCATGGGGGGGGGGGACAAAAACCCAAAATCTGAAATAAGAAAGGGAAAAAACTTCCCCATATGAAAACTAAGATAAAGATTACTTTTCAAGCCTTCTCCCCGCCCCCAATGTGGTAACTTTGGATTTGTCATATGGAGATTACTACACACAAATGCCTCCCCACATGAAAATGATGTTGCATAGTGACCGCATTACCACATCAAAAAAGTGTGAATTGGGACTGAGAAGCTACCACATGTGCAATAATGTACCATATGTGCAGTTATATACGTTATGATTTTTCTATTGATGTAAACTTTTGGTATATATATCATATGGGAGAGGGAGAAAGGATGCATTAGATTCCACTAATGCTAAAATCCCTATTATTTCTTCTCACATCTGCTCTTGCTTACATGGTCTGCCATTATTGTAGCCTTTGTAGTTTGTCATGAAGCAAAATTCTCAATCTCTGTAAAGCTGTAACTCCAGACCTACAAGGCTTCTTTAGCCTACATTGCTTCTCTTGGCCTGGTATGGTCAACAGCACAAAGCCAGGGAGATAATCAGGGCACGGCGTTTGAATCCTGCCTCTTCTTATCGCTTGATGTGTTCTCTCTTCCAACTTTGGCTTGAGTTTCAGGCACCCTTGGGTTTTGGATTTACATCTTTAATGCTGGAGATTTGCAACGTCATGCTTCTTGTTCTTCTAATTGGTATCACAGCAAGCAATTTTTGCCCCCTTTCACTGCAATAAGACTCTGCTAAAAACGGCAGTTGGGCAAGCTTTCGTTCCACCCTCATTTGAACTGCGTTTGCAAAGGCTCTTCCACACCATGATAAACAAAATTCCACTCTCACTTTTTACAAAATCCGTGAGTTTATGCTTTAATGGCTTTGATGGATTTTGTTAGCCCCTTAAAAACACAGAGAGAGAGAGAGACTAAGCCACTTCAGATTGCCAAATTCTTTGTTTTCAGTCATCCTTACCACTCCGTACCCTTTGATGCGAAAGGATTTATTTAGGATCCTGCATATTTTCATAATTTTGAAAGCACTTTAAAAGTATAATGCAAACAAGCAGTTAGAAGCCTTTGCTGAAATCCAGAAAGCTCCACCACGAACAGATGTAATTTTGAACATACCATGCAGAAAAATCCACCGGCAATGAGGGCTGATTAAAACTTGTACTTTTGCACATTCTGTATCATGACTTTGACATCCTAGTACAAATTACTAGGGGCTGTCAATAAGTTTAAGTAAGCATGAGGCGGTTGTGGTCACACATTAAAAGGATATTTTGGAATATAACAATTGTGGAGGAGGTGTTTTACGCCCTCAAAACAGCAGCTTCACATCCTGGAAACAATCCTGGTTCTAGATTAACATACCAATATGAGTCCAATTTTGGGAAATTCACTTTAAGGGTCTTCCGGTGGATGAGAGGCACTTTAGCACTCTCTCCCCAAAACACTATAATTAGGATTAAGGCACTTTTTCCAATAACTCACACAAAATATAAGAGAACAATATATTTAAGATAGTAAAAGAGCAACAATACAAGATCCTGTAATTTAGTGCAGAGATAAATATGTAAAAAATAAGCCAAATTAGGATTCGGAACATTTGGATCACAGCACAAGCACACCCCAATAAAATAAGAAGGAAAATACTAGCTTAGGACTGAATACCATTTTCCACCATTTTCTGCCCACCCCCAGCCCTGAGATTAGTGGCTTAATGAACTGGTCTTTGAATAATAATAATAATAATAATAATAATAATAATAATAATAATAATAATAATAAAATTACTTATGCCCTGCCCATCTGGCCAGGTCTCCCCAGCCACTCTGGGTGGCTCCCAACAGAATATTAAAAACTCGATAAAACATCAAACATTAAAAAACTTCCCTTAATAGGGCTGCCTTCAGATGTTTTCTAAAAGCCAGGTAGTTGTTTATTTCCTTGACGTCTGCTGGGGGGGGGGAGAGTTCCACAGGGTGGGTGCCACTACCGAGAAGGCCCTTTGAACTCAGCTCCAGAAAATCGGGCCAAAAAAAAGGCCAGCAGAAATGACCAAGACAATGACTTTTACTCTCACAAGAGGCTGGCAAGTGGCAAAGGATGTACAAGGTAAAGATGTTTATACGTAACTTGTCCCCCAGCCAATCAAAGGCAGATGGCTGGAACTTTCCAGAACTAGTTAGGAGATGAGAACTTGTGAGCAGCCGAGCAGCAAGATGTTACTAGTGAGGAATGGGTGGTTATCCTTGAAACCTCAATACTAGCACGAAAATAAGGGCTATAAATCCACAGGGCAGCCTGCAATTACTACACAAGAATGCTAAATTCCCAGGGGCCTTTGGTTTACCCAGAAAGCTTAGTTGCTAGTGAACCAAAGTTGGCTCAACAGCACCAAGTCCCCCCCCCCCGCCTCAAAAAAGAAAAAAGGAAAAAGTCCAAGCTTAAAACATAACAGGTCGAATCAATAACTGACATATCACAGGATTGCTTCTGTTCATGCAGAAATCCAACCTCACCACTCTCATTCACATTCTGGTCATTTCTAAGTTGCATTACTATGAAAAAGTAGTGAAGAGCCTGAAGGTGGTCCATAATATTAGTCCCCCAAGGCTTTGGACAAGACCAGCAGATCAGATCACCTTATACCATCTTCATTCAGTTTTGCTGGCTGGAAGTATGTTTCTGGGGATGCGGGTGACGCTCTGGGTTAAACCACAGAGCCTAGGACTTGCCGATCAGAAGGTCGACGGTTTGAATCCCCGCAACAGGGTGAGCTCCCGTTGCTCGGTCCCAGCTCCTGCCAACCTAGCAGTTCGAAAGCACATCAAAGTGCAAGTAGATAAGTAGGTACCGCTCCGGCGGGAAGGTAAACGGCGTTTCCGTGGTTCACCAGAAGCGGCTTAGTCATGCTGGCCACATGACCTGGAAGCTGTATGACGGCTCCCTCGGCCAATAAAGCGAGATGAGCGCCTCAACCCCAGAGTCGGTCACGACTGGACCTAATGGTCAGGGGTCCCTTTACCTTTACCTAGTATGTTTCTGGACTGTTTTTAAAACCTTTAAAGCAGTGGTAGGTAAGTCAAGCCTGGGGCCAAATAGGACCTTCCAGGCAGTGGCGGACAGTGTTGCTCATCTGGTTCTCAAATGCCGAAAATTGCTGCAGGTTGCTGAGAGAAGGAGGGATGAGGCAGTGTCAAGATTCCTGTGGGCGATGCTCCCAGAACCACACCCACACCGAGCTCCCCACTGCCTCACCCCCTCAAGTAACTGGTAGCGACACTCCTGTGTTGAGAAGCCAGGTGAGCAATACTACCCTGCCTGCCCCAACTTGCCAAATGTACCCAGAAATTATCTGGAAGCCAGTGAAGCTGGCCAAGTAAGTTCCCCGTGGCCAGCGCAGGCAATAATATGCCCACCATCTTCTGAATAAGGTTTCTGGGTCTTATGATTCTCTTTGGCCGCACCAATTGCCAACTACCTTCTGAAGCTAATGTCTTGAATCTTAGCTCTGCAGGTACAAACTAAGAAAAGGATAGAGAGCCAAAATATCAGGCTTTCTAATCCAGCCTCCTGGGCCTTAGGGAACATATTTAAGAACTTCGTTTCCATTTTCCTATTTGTAAATGGAGGATAATAATACCTTGTTCACTGTATCAAAGGTTTTATGAGGATTAGTTGATGCTTGTAAAGTGCTTTGAAGCTGCAAAGTGATTTGCATACATAAGTGCTGTTGCTGGGTTTAGAACAAGAGTTTCCACCACACTCTTGACTTCCTTCAGATCCCAGAACCCACATGCAAGTTCTCTTCAGATCAGATCACGTTTTCAGAGCAACGGTAGCAACGTAATCTCCAGATTGGCCCCAGTTTGTCATCTACAATGTGGCTCGCTGCAACTATTCTGAGACGAGCCTTTGCTGCCTCCCTACCCTGCCCCCCGCCAAACTGGATAGTAAACACGTCTGAAGAAAAATATCCCCTCTCCCCGTGTTTACAGCTGCTCATGTTGTTGCAGAAACCTCACCACATCAACATACTTCATCAGCAGGTAAATACAAGAGCCTGGGCAGGATCCATCCTTTTTTATCATTTTATCATTATCATCAATATTATTATCATCACTTCCCAGCACCACACACCTGCAGCTACATTTTAACCGCTCCCTAGGGGGCGCGGGGGGCGCTGTGGGTAAAACCTCAGCGCCTAGGATTTGCCGATCGCATGGTCGGCGGTTCGAATCCCCATGGCGGAGTGAGCTCCCGTCGTTCGGTCCCAGCTCCTGCCCACCTAGCAGTTCAAAAGCACCCTTAAGTGCAAATAGATAAATAGGTACCGCTTTATAGTGGGAAGGTAAACGGCGTTTCCATGTGCTGCTCTGGTGCCAGTTCGCCAGAGCAGCTTCGTCACGCTGGCCACGTGACCCGGAAGTGTCTGCGGACAGCGCTGGCTCCCGGCCTCTAGAGTGAGATGAGCGCACAACCCTAGAGTCTGTCAAGACTGGCCCGTACGGGCAGGGGTACCTTTACCTTTTTAGTGTAGCATTATTTTGAAGCAATGATACTCAAGAGCATTTTTTTGCGGGGGGGGGAGGTGTAACATGGCAGCTTGCCGGTTCCCTGTGGCCACTCAGTACTCCTGTCCACACTGCTGCTGCACAACCTATTATCCAGTATTAAGCCCACAAGGGTATGCAGTGAACCCTTCAGTGCTGAGGGAACCAGCAAGGGCGCTTTGCCCAGTGACCCTACATCAACCATTTGTCCCAAGATCAAGATTCAGAATTTGAAGATTCTGAACCGAAGATTAACACGGAACTCAGCTTCCAAATACCGTAAACTGTCAGGTGGCTCCTCAATTGGCCCTCTAGTTTCCACAGAATATCCAGAGAATCCAGTAAAGGATCTTCAGAACTCGAATCAAGAAAAGCCATGAAGATTATATCGCTCCTTACGAGGCTCCTTACGGGGTCCTTGCCATGGGACCACATTCATCCAGTGCTGTACCAGCTACACTGGCTCCCAGTGGAGAACAAGGTGCTGGTTTTAACCTTGAAAGCCCTATATGGCCTAGGACCCTCGTACTTACAGGACCGCCTCTCCTGGTATGCCCCGTGGAGGACCTTACGGTCTGCAAATAATAATATCTTGGAGGTCCTGGGCCTCAAGGAGGTTAAACTGGCCTCAACCAGGGCCAAGGCCTTTTCGGCACTGGCCCCAGCCTGGTGGAACGCTCTATCGCTGGAGACTAGGGCCCTGCGGGACTTGACATCCTTCCGCAGGGCCTGCAAGACGAAGGTGTTCCACCTGGCCTTCAGTCCGGGCCCAGTTTGACCCCCCTCTATGGGACCCTGTAAGTCTTTGTCCCTTTTATCGGCTCATGTGGGACCAACATGGAAAGCTGGCCCTGGTGAATATTTGAGGTTCCCGACCCCTATGGTTGTAATTCGTGGGCAGTCATTTAATTTTCTCCTGATTCTAATTTTTAAGCTGTATTTTAATCAATTGTTTGATTGTGTTTTAATGTATTTGATATTTGATGTTAGCTGCCCTGAGCCTGGTCTTGGTTGGGGAGGGTGGGGTATAAATTAAAATTTACTTACTTACTTCAGGGGCTCCCTGGACTCTGGCAACATTCTAAACCCTGAGCAATACCCAGGGGTGCCAACTTGAATAAAATATTGGAGGGGGCAGGTAATGGAATGACAATGCCCATCAATTTGGGGAGGTGCCCCCCTCAAATATTTTAGGGGTGGTGAAGGGACCTAGGAGTTGACTCTTAAGAGAGAGGCATTGCTCATTTAATAAATATCCAGATTGCACATGAGTGCTCAATGGAAGGACAGCTCGTGAAGCTGAGGCTCCAATACTTTGGCCACCTCATGAGAAGAGAAGACTCCCTGGAAAAGACCTTGATGTTGGGAAAGATGGAGGGCACAAGGAGAAGGGGACGACAGAGGACGAGATGGTGGGACAGTGTTCTCGAAGCTACCAGCATGAGTTTGACCAAACTGCGGGAGGCAGTGGAAGACAGAAGTGCCTGGCGTGCTCTGGTCCAGGGGGTCACAAAGAGTCGGACATGACTAAACAACTAAACAACAACAACATCATGAAGGAAGAGCAAGCATACGCCAAAGCCAGACTGATCTTGTAACAGGACTGATGCGCAATGCCTCATTTATTATTTTAACTCCTTGTTTCTTGGATTTTTTTATTCTGAATGTGGGCCAATGGGCCTCCCAAACTGCATTCGCAATGTTGAGGAAGAGACTTGAGTCACGTGTGAGATGTTTTTAAGTGAAGACAAATGTACAATGTGCCTGGACAGCAAATTTATTTTGGCTTTTGACCTGGAGCACCGAATTGGGTTTTCTGCAGGTTGCCATTTGTTCTGATTTAGTACTAAAGAGAAGGTGGGTTTTTTGGGGGGGTGGAATGGGGGGGAAGGCAAAACTGTTCTGACCAGTAACTACACAGAAGGCTTAAAGTAGCTGTTGCTTCTGTTGGGTTTCTAACTAAGTGTGAACACTAAATTAGCCAGAATACTAATTCCCTTTTATTTTTCTTCCTCTGCATAATTAGGCATTTGCACCGGTAGCTACAAAAAGGCTGAAAGGCGGTGGAAACCTTGACTACAAAAATACTCTTAAGAGTCCAGCAAACCTCCTGGAATTTGCATATCCAAACAAGCTTCTCTGCGTGTCTCTCTAGTCGGATTTCTGTAGAGACTTACAGTGACATCCAGTGGAGCAGTTGAAAAGTGTACGTTTCTTGGGCCCATGAGGATCATCTGGGATGAACATTTATTGTAGATAAATACTTCCTAGGGAGCTAGATTTTAATGCGGGGCTCCTTCCAGGCTGTTTGAGGAATTAACAGGGGGAAGGGAGGGAAGAAAGCAGAGGATTGTGTTGCCAGAGATCATTCCACTGTGTTCCAGAGGTGAAAGCCACAAGAATTACCGAAACCACAATGCAACACACACTGAGCTACACAACGGCAGTTTGTAATCATTCGACCACCACAGAGAGACTATGTTAAAGAGGAATAGCTTCAGACCTTGTAACTTCTGGGTGGCAAATTAGCAAACCTTCTCTGCTGCTTAGCAGTGGGAAAGACTATGACTGCATACAAACTACAGTGATACCTCGGGTTACATACATTTCAGGTTACAGACGCTTCAGGTTACAGACTCCGCTAACCCAGAAATAGTGTTACAGGTTAAGAACTTTGCTTCAGGATGAGAACAGAAATCGTGCTCCGGCGGCGTGGCGGCAGCGGGAGGCCCCATTAGCTAAAGTGGTGCTTCAGGTTAAGAACAGTTTCAGGTTAAGAACAGACCTCTGGAACGAATTAAGTACTTAACCCGAGGTACCACTGTATACCCTTAAGCACATTTTCCCCTCAAAGAATTCTGGGCCCTGTAGTTTAGGGCTCATGCAGTTGCAGTTCCCAGCGACCCTTAGCAAATGATAGTGCCCAGAATACCTTTAGGGGGAAATGCCCTTAAAGATACAGGGTGCATGAAGCATAAGGCTACAGACACACCAACCCAGGCTTCCTCAACCTCTGCCCTCCAGATGTTTTTGGCCTGCAACTCCCATGATCCCTAGCTAGCAGGACCAGTGGTCAGGGATGATGGGAGTTGTAGTCCCAAAACATCTGGAGAGCCGAGGTTGAGGAAGCCTGCACTAGCCTGTTTGTAACACAAAAATGCAATTTTCTCAATCTGGAATTCTTCATGCTCGTCCTGAACATGTTGCCTTCAATCTAGGTTGATTCTAGATCCTGCCATGGTTGCTTGGTACACGTTTGAAAATCCTTCCCTTGATTAAGCCTCTCCTCTAGCACAGCCCCAGAAGGAAAGAAGGAGCAATTGCAAGCTTGCTATATGTCCACGCACAATTTCACTGGGCAGGTGTGGGTCCACCCCACCAACAATGCGCATTGCGGGACCACCTTCATCTGTTTCCACACTGTGGGGTACCACAGAATCAATCTGCAATGACCTTTTATTTTCAGAATGAAAGCAATTTCTCAAGATTCACTCTTCAGACAAAAAAAAATCTAGATTGTGCGAGGGCTACATAGGGGAATAATAAATAATAATAATAATAATAATAATAATAATAATAATAATAATAATAAATTTATACCTCGCCCATCTGGCTGGGCTTCCCCAGCCACTCTGGGTGGCTTCAAACAAAATACAGTACTAAAATACCGTAATACATCAAACATTAAAAGCTTCCCTAAACAGGGCTGCCTTCAGATGTCTTCTAAAAGTCGGATAGTTGTTGTTCTCTTTGACATCTGGTGGGAGGGCATTCCACAGGGAGGGTGCCACTACCGGGAAGGCCCTCTGCCTGGTTCCCTGTAACTTGGCTTCTCGCAATGAGGGAACCGCCAGAAGGCCCTCGGTGCTGGACCTCAGTGTCCGGGTAGAACAATGGGGGTGGAGATGCTCCTTCACAGATATACTGGACCGAGGCCGTTTAGGGCTTTAAAGGTCAGCACCAACACTTTGAACTGTGCTCGGAAACATACTGGGAGCCAGTGTAGGTCTTTCAAGACCGGTGTTATGTGGTCTCAGCAGCCGCTCCCGGTCACCAGTCTAGCTGCCGCATTCTGGATTAGTTGTAGTTTCCGGGTCACCTTCAAAGGTAGCCCCACGTAGAGCGCATTGCAGTAGTCCAAGCGGGAGATAACCAGAGCATGCACCACTTTGGCAAGACAGTCTGAGGGCAGGTAGGGTCTCAGCCTGCGTACCAGATGGAGCTGGTATATAGCTGCCCTGGACACAGAATTGACCTGTGCCTCCATGGACAGCTGTGAGTCCAAAATGACTCCCAGGCTGCGCACCTGGAAAAAACCAGTACTCTGTCTCTAATGATTCTAAAATAGAATAGGGTGTGTGTTTGTGTGCAGCTATTGGGTGATGCTGTGCCAAGATGGCATCAGTCTTCCTCCCCCCTCTTTTCAAGGTCCAGCTCTTACATGGACCATGATGCTCAGAAAGTCTTTGTCAAGTAAAAGAGGGTGGCTTCCGTGTCAGATGTCAATGAGATAAATAACTATACAACTTTCAGAAGACATCTGAAGGCAGCCCTGTACAGGGAAGGTTTTTTTATGTTTTATTATGCTTTTATATTTGTTTGAAGCCACCCAGAGTGGCTGGGGCAACCCAGCCAAATGAGAGGGTACAAATAATAAAATGTTTGTTATCATTATTTATCCATTTATATTTTCAAAGGACTTTATTCTGCAAAGCCTTATGGTGGACCAGGAGTGGGTAACCTCTGGCCAATGAACCAACTTTGACCCACCAGGCCAACCAAATCTACCTGTGCCACACCTGGCATCAGGTGTGACATCAGGTGTGGGGCAGGTATAGATGTGGCAATAAATCAACAATCAGGATCTTAAAGTGAGCTCCCAACTGTTCCTTTGCTGAAGCGAGGCATGCTCCCTAAAACCATCAGTTGATGAGTGGTGAAAGCATGCCTTGCTCCAGGATCGTGAAGGGGTTTGTCTTGAAAATCTGTTTTAGCAGAGGTTTCAGTAGAAACTACTTCATAATCCTGGAACAAGTCTCTTGGAGGGTGCATTGAATGCATGTTTTGTTTTATTTTCCAGAAAAGCTTGTCCCCTGATGTCACTGTAATGTCAGGTGATTGACAGATGCATGGTTTTGCCCACCTGTCAAATTTGGAACAGGATCTCTGCTGTGGCAGGGCCTTCAACAACAACAAAAAGGCTCATTTCAGATATCAATCTCTGTTTTCCCCCCTTTTTATCTTTAAAAAGCACCTGGAAAAAGAAAAAGGAAGAAAGCATTTGAATCATTTTATGTTCTTCATTGACTGCCTAGACGATGGTATTTCATACAGGTTTATTATACTTTACATATAATAGTCATTGTTGCTTTTGGTTCAATAATGCACTACTTTCTGAGGGACCTCAACACTAATTGACCTCACTGTGAATTGAGGGTCTCAGATAAGGACACCCAAGCTTCATTTGGGTTCCTCAAACAAAGAATTTTTTTTATCTCCAGTAACTCAAAACAAATCAAACTAGATTATAGATATTCAAAAGAAGCCAGCAACATGCATCCCATTGACTAAGAGTTCAATTTACAGATTTTTGCCTTAAACCTGCAAGCTCCTAACATGTTGCTATAGTGATACCATAAGCCTGTAAAAACTTCAGGCATTCATATTCATAGAAACTTCTGAAGCAGGACCAAATGTTGGAAGCAACACCTGCACTCTTGCCAAGTTTGAAATAGCACACAAATTATGCCAGAAATAAATGGGTGTGACTAATACAAGCACAGCACACTAAAGGGGGCGGAGGTGAAAGCTAGCATTTGCCTTGGAGGCAACATTTAGATAGTACAGTAGATGGGTACTTAGAGAGCATAATTTCCCCCACTGTTCACCTTTATCCTCCTTAACTGCATTGCACATTTCTCCCCCATAAATTGTACAACTGCTAGCAATTATATCACTGCAACCTGGGGAGAACAAGCGTTGTAACACTTGCTTCCTTTGTAACATTAGGAACATTAACTTTCACTGAAGCAGGAAATTTGGTCCCCTTTAACTCGTATGGCTCCATTTGTCAACAGCCCCTTTTAGTGAGGCTTCCTGCGAGGGTCAGAACTATCATTTCCAACCTGCCACCAAGCTCAGCACTGCCAGTCTCTTTCAACAAAAACCAGAAAGGCCTCTCCCTTTCCGAAACTCCTGTCCTACAATCTTCACTCTTGACACTCCAAGGTCAAGTGCCGCCAAGAATCTGCCCAGCGTTAAATGTGCTGCACCCAGCTCCCAACACCCCCCTGCTAATTACTGTGGTCACACTTCCTAGTCCTACAAGCAGGGAACGACTTTGCAGTCTCTCAACTGGAAGAGGTCACCTAGCTGTGCGATATAGGTCATCGCATTGGCAGTTGCTGCTTGATAGAAGACAGCTTCAGAAGGTAGCTGTTTGAACATGAAGGGCAATCTAAGGTAATTAACTGATACACCCAGTATGACTCATGTGATAGTGGGGGGAGAGGTAAGGAATAGGAGATATTCATTCAAGTTTATAATTTACAGTTTTCATGTTCATCATTTTCGGCTTTTGCACGGATTCTGCATTTTCTTGGCTATGGATGTTTCAGCTTACCAAAGCCAAGAGTAAATTATGCTACTGAGTAATTAAGGTGGGTTTGCACAACCTCTTATGATGAGTAAAAAGTAAAACAATGTGACTTTCCCCCCATTATTCCCAAACTCAGTACATGAAGGGGGCCTCATGCTTTGCCCTTACCTGGGGGAGGTACAGGCAGGGAGGTGTGCCAAGCGTTCCCACTTCCTCCCTTGCTGGGGGGTGATGCCAGCGCCCTCCCCCTCCTTCCCCGGACTGGCACACGCAGGCGTCCCTTAGCCACAAGGAGAAGGAGGTGCTGCCAACACCCCAGCCACAAAGGCCTGGCCAGGCACAGCTTGCCTCCCCACAGCTACGGCTTAGCAAAAGAGCCTGTTGTGGGGGCACCCTGGGGACTCCAAAAAGCCCAGACAGGACACTACTTCCACTGGAGTAAAGTGGGGCCATGTTGAGCCTCCTGCCCACCCGTAGAGAGGGGAGCCCCAACAGCCAAATCCCCCTGACGCTGGTGGAGAAGAGCACAAGCCGTCTCTCTGGCGATCACTCGTAGCCGAGTAAGATTGTCTTCCATAAACACGGTTTTAACAATGAATCTGTAAGTGACTGTGGAGGCCAATTCTGGACCCACACATCCTTCCACAGTGGGGACATTGGTTTCTGGGCAGGAGTTGATCACGGTGTGGATTTGCCAAGTGTGCCTTCCTCTTAGCACGTTTCTCCCTTGCATCCTGAGTTCGAGTGTCTTCAAAGTCTATGACGCCTTTGGTCAAGGCTGTTCTCCAACTGGAGCACTCGCAGGCCAGTGTATCCCAGTCGTACGGTGTTCATACTACATTTTTTTAGATTTGCCTTGAGACAGTCTTTAAACCTTTTTTGTTGACCACCAGCATTAAGCTTTCCATTTTTAAGTTCGGAATGGAGTAGTTGCTTTGGAAGACGATCATCAGGCATCTGCACAACATGACCAGTCCAGCGAAGTTGATGTTGAAGAATCATTGCTTCAACACTGGTGATCTTTGCTTATTCTAGTACTGTGATGGCCTGGGAATCCTGAGGAATCCCAGCCTGCACAGGAGTCCCCGCCTCCAGGGCCGGCTGAGCCGGGGCTGGGGCATGAACATGAAGGGCCCTCACCTGTGCCGGATCCTCAGGAGCAGACACCAGCTGAATCCGCTCTGGCTCTGGAGGTGATCGAGGACCCATTGCCTGCAGGTGCTCCTCTCCCAGCCCTGTCAGGGGAAGGTGAGGTTGCCTCTGGGTCCAGTAACCCTCCAGCCTCTCCGGAGCTGCAGAGGCTCAGGGCAGAGAGGTGGAGGGAACTAAGTTCTCTGAGGAGGAGTGCTCGCCTTAAGGCCAGGAGAGGCAAGTCACCTGTGGGCAGGGACCGCCCTATGCCTCAGAGGAGATAAAGGCCAGTCAGCCCAGGCCCAGGTTGTGGGAGCAACATCGTTGGTAACCTGTTCTTGCCAGCACCCTGTCCTGCTCTTCCAGAGTTCCAGAGTTCCTGACCACGCCCGGCTTCTTGCCTTGGACCCCGCTTCACCCTTGACGGACAGCCTCCATACCCTCGACCTAGGACCGGACTCAGACCACGCCGCACAGTAACCCCACCCCCACCCCGGGACCAGCACAAGTACACTGCTATTAGTACCACGCTGGGGGCACCTGTATGTGGTCGCCTGACTCGTGCCCCCTCAAAAATTGTGCCCGGGGTGACATCCCCTAGGTCACTGGTAGTGAATTGTCTCTGGCAAGAGGCATTCTCAAAGGCATCATGGGTGAAGGCAGGTTAGCCCATCTGTACTTTGGGCTGTCCTGTGAAGGGGTTCTGTGTGCACACATTACTATATATGTAAAGATTTTCCATGCAAGGGGGACCTCTGGCCAAATCGGGCTCTTCGCTCACATGGCAACACCCCTTGGTTGAATGATGTGCATAGCATTGCCCATGGCAGGGGCGGGCATAGTCATGTAATCCAGCTTGAGCTCTTTGGACAAAATGGTGGAATAGAAGTGCAATAAATAAATAAGGCACAAATCTAGAACCTGGTCTGGTAGCAGAAAGGAAAGCAGTGCAGATCTTTAACACTAGAGTCATCTCTTAATACTAGCATGTTCCCATCACCAGTCTAGCATTCTGCAAGAGCTGAAGCTTCCAGGCTAGAGCCAAGGGCAACCCTACATAGAGTGTGTAGGCGTAATCCAATCTTGATGTAGAGTACAGTGAACTACAGTGGTCAGGTTGTCCCTATCCAGGAATGACCATAGCACATGAAGCTTATAAAAGACACTGGGCCACTAAGGCCAGGTGTCTCCAATTCCTATCATCCCTAGCCAGCATGGCCAATGTTCAGGGGTGATGGGAGTTGTAGTCCAGCAACATCTCAAGTGCACCATTTTGGCTACCACTGCCTTGGTAATGTCCAGATTAAGTGGTTTTGAAAACCCATTAAGTATTTAATCCCTGCAATTAAATACACTGCTTCCACGGCTAGATAGTAATCTGTTTATAGAGTCCATTTACAAAGAACACTCATGCTTAATAATCTGGTTCGGTTATTTAAGATGCCTGCCCCTGTTGACTGACCTTATTCTGCCCTACGTAACACACTTTTCTAGTTAATATTTGCATCATGCCCCCACTTGTTTCAGGAGTTATATTGAGTTACTCTGCATCACGTGAAGTGGCAAAATTCCAAAACAGTACTGCCTGGATAAACATTTTAAAAGGCAGGTATTCACCAAAGGCTGTGCCAATCCATGCAGCTCCACAGGTATTTTGCAAGCTTTTCACAGGCCCGATCAGAGATAATAGCAATCCCAGTATTTCCGTAATAACTCTGAAACACATACTGTTGCCTTTAAGGCTTGAACTCAGCATCTAAGCCTCTAGGCAAATATTGAGGTCGTTGGTCCATCCCTAATAATTTCCCATTTCTTAACAGATTAGCTAATATAAATAAAATCTAAGTGAGAAAGCGACTGAGGTTGTGGCTCACACAATTCCCCTGACTACAATAGATTTGCTCTGGATTCAAACCAGATGCGTCAGAGATCAAAAAGATATATCAAATTCAAACGACCCAGTAGTAAGTTTTTTTGCCACTAGATCACCAGTATGAGCCACCACTGATTATTCTATTTGTTTTGTTGGTGGTGATGGTTATTTTCTTAAAAGCACTGTCAGCGCAGTCTTTAGCATATGCGCCGCCGAGGTGCAAAGATCCGCCTAGCGCCCCCAAATTTAGTTTAGCCTCCAAATTAACTTTTATTATGATGTAAGAGTTAATTTCACATTCACGGCACCGTTGAGAATGACAAGCGCCATAGCTGAGTTAAGCGCCGCCATTGGTAAATGAGTGCACAAAGTCGAAAGTCCTTTAGTGAAACAGTAGGTATACATTTCGGTGATACCTAGGTATATATGTATTTTGTTTTTCTAGCTTGATCAAAATTATTTATTATTTCATAACAGGTAGATAGTTAAGAGCTTAGGCGGCTTCAGCGGCGGGTGCCTGGCGCCCCCCAGAATTCAGCCCCCAGGTGCCCTGCACCCTTGCACCCCCAGGTAAAGATGGTCTGAGCAGTGTTCACACTCTGATCTTGATAGGAGACTGCAGAATTCTGTATTTTTGAAAGTAAGGTATTGTATCAGATGAATATTTGTTCACGAAAGCAGAACAAATCCATATTACCCCTTCAGTTTGTTTACAACTGCCATGGCCAGGAAAAAATACCATTTTCAGCAAAAGTCCTTTATGCCTGAAATCTCAATCATATAATTAAATTCAGCTTAGAGTGTAATGTGGTAGGTAAATTGGCTCAAAGACCCTAAACAACGGATTATATATACAGTACAGCTAAAAGGTGCTTCGGGGTTTCAACTAAGTCCTATCTTGTTCATTTAAAAAAATGGAATGATATTGAGAAGTATAATTAAACAAGCTTGATGAACTGGCAGAACAGGGATCCACAGTCCTTGTCCTTTTAAAAAAATCATTAGTCTTTCCCAATAGCACATAGGTGAGGATAGAGAAAAGCTGTTTTTATAAAGTTCCAATGACACTCCATAATGCCCTGCAAGAAGACAGAGCTATGACCAGTGCTTATTTTTAGCAGATATTCAAATGTATGCCATACTGGCACCTCTCTCTTTTTTTGTTAAAAAGTGTGGCGCTCATGGTGAGTACTGACACCCATTTTTCAAGGAAAAAAGCACTGGCTATGAGCCGTTTGACAGTGGCCAGCATGCTTATCACACTAGCCTACCTGGAACAGCAAGAACCTGCAGTCAGCTGTTGCTCCCTGGCCCATGAACTTGCAATGATACAGGTGTTTGCAAGCACACCTCAAAGTTAGTAGGCTTGCCCCAAAAGCATTCAACATGCACATCTTAAGACAATAACCTCCAACATTTCATCAGTGAAGATAAAGAAAGGCGTGTGCATTTGGGTGGAGCTTGGGACAGAGCCTGGCAGCCTAGAAGAGTGGTCCAGAGAATAGCAGAAGAGCCAGCACAATCCAGGGTCAAACATGCTCCTAACTGGGCGGGGGGGGGGCGAGACAGAGAGGCTCTAAATAAAGTCCATGCAAGCAGATAGTTCCAGATGATCCAGAAGTAAAAGTTCTTTTTTTATATAAAATATTTATTAAGATTTTTTTTAAGATATTACAATACAAAATGAAAAAACAAAAACAAAATAAAAATTATTAAAAAAACCACTCCATTTTTCTATTACTTATTTTCCTTAGCTTGTTTCCCGGACCTCCTCATACCTCCCTTTTTTGTATTCCAGTTCAATTTGTTGGCTCAGCAAATCCTTACCCTCTTTGTTTATCCTAATCTTTGGTCTTAAAATAATAACATTAGATTTTTCCCCATTAACAACCCATTTTTTATATTCCCTTAAAGCATTACAGCTGGAAACCACTTAATTTCTATCCAACATCATTCTAACATTCATTAATTTTACAATATTTCTGTAGATAGTCTTTAAATTTCTTCCAATCTTCTTCCACCGACTCTACACCCTGGTCTCGGATTCTGCCAGTCATTTCTGCCAGTTCCATATAATCCATCAGCTTCATCTGCCATTCTTCCAGAGTGGGTAAATCCTGTGTCTTCCAATACTTTGCAATAAGTATTCTTGCTGCTGTTGTAGCGTACATAAAAAAAGTTCTATCCTTCTTTAGCACCAATTGGCCGACTATGCCCAGGAGGAAGGCCTCTGGTTTCTTCAAGAAGGTATATTTAAATACCTTTTTCAGTTCATTATATATCATTTCCCAGAAAGCCTTAATCCTTGGGCACGTCCACCAAAGGTGAAAGAATGTACCTTCAGTTTCTTTACATTTCCAACATTTATTATCGGGCAAGCTTGACTGGGGTCATGTACCACCTGTAAATCATTTTCATAATATTCTCTCTCAAGGCATTACATGCCGTAAACTTCATACCTGTGGTCCACAACTGTTCCCAGTCAGCAAACACAGAAGTAAAAGTTCTTGCACTAACAAGATGGCTTTGATGGATACAAACCTTAAAAAAAACCCACCTATATAAAAATTATAGAGGTTTAGATACAACTCCTTTATGATCCCTACTCCCTGGGCATCAGACTTCACTGTCAAAGGCTTGTACAATATAAGAGAGGGGGGAAATAGATCCTTTAAAAGGCAAGTCTTTGTAAAGCATGGCTATCCTTGCTTACTCAGAACTGTTAAGAGGATAAAGTAACTGGTGACAAAATGGGTCTAAACTAATATTTTCTGGCTTTGCACTGCTATTAATTAATGACTGCTGCTGTAATCATCTATATGTTTGCCCATACATATAACTCCCCTCCCCTGTCATAAGCAGGATAATTGGGTACTGGTCTGAGCAGTACTATTTTGCTCAAATATATTTTTCCACATTACTTCAGCATTTATTTTTAGACTGCTATGGTCATGAAGGTACGTGAATTTCTGAATTGTTGTCTGTCAGCTAATCCATACCTCATCCTGAATCTCCTTGTAAATAAAATATTTTCCCATCACTAATGCAGTCTTATGGTTTATTACCACATGGTAAGAATTAACAGTCTTCTCAATCTTCAGTCAATATGATACAAAGGAATGCTAGATAAATCTATTAGAATTCAGTGTAAAATAAATGATTTTTACACTGAAATTTAATACATTTATCTCACTTGCATCTGTATCATGTCAAACGGTGATGTTTCCTATCAAGAAACATGGTTATTGATCATTTTTAATAGCGACCATCAATAGTATCAAAACTCTGAATAAGCTTTTAACCTAAATCTTTGGAAGATATCAAAATCAATTCCCATTTTAAAAAGTGTATTTTATCCAACAAAATTTAAAGGCTACTAGAAGCATCTTAGATATATGTAATTCATCATACATATATTCATATTTAATATCTTCATGGTAGTTGACAACATTAAAGGGAACTGTAACTCAAGAAATAATGGGATGTTTTTAGCAAAAGAGCCCACTCACAGACACTCACCATCAAATCTCTCCACCTTATTCTATGTTGCCCAGTCCTATAGTAGAGCCAAGATGGTAAGCATTTTTCTGTTTAGCGTGGCTTCAAGCTAGTCCTATCATCATTGAGATATAACAGGCAAGGACAGAAAGTAAACATCATTGGTACCAAATGACTGTTACCCTCCCACACATGCAAGGAGTTCACACGGATATTCCTGGGAAATGATGCTCCGCAGTGTGAGACAGGTTGGAGCTGCCATTAATGGCGCTGGAAGCGATTGGCCCTGCCAGTGCTGTCACAGGGCATGAACTAAAATCACAGTCAGGAGCACAAGCATCAGACTGATGTGCAGAAACACAGCACCTCCTGTCCTGGTGTGTCCCCCCACCACCACCTGTCTAGATTACCTATGATTTCTATCAGTTTCCAGTTTGCTTCAGTTCTACACATTTGGTCACAGTTTAAAGCACAGGAGAAACGAAAGAAGTGGAGGAGGAGGAGGAAGAGGAGGAGGAGGAGAATTGGGGAGGAGGTGGAGGTGGAAGAAGCAGCCCTTGACACCTTCCTGAGCCACATGTTACGATATAGAAGCAATGCGGCCGCGAGCTGCTGCTAGCTTGAAAGCAAAACATAATGGGAATGTTGGGACTGTTCCGTGGGAAACAGAGGGACAGTCTATTCGCAGTGCGAAGCACCGGAATTAGCTCAGAGTGTAATATGAGCTGTACAGGAAGTACAGAAGGAGTTTGTCTCTCGGCTGTTGGAGTTTGAAGAGAGCAGACGTGTTTTTATGTAACGCTGCAAAGACAGAAATAAAGGCATGTAAATACGTTTCTGTCTATCTCTTTCCCCTGCCCGGGGGGGGCAGGAAAGAGGGGGGGTGTTCTTCTCACGCTGAGAAGGATCGCCTATCGTCGACCTAGCCTATATCCTGCCGGGGAATGCAGACAGGGAGGTCTTCGGGAGATCAAGCCAGGTGCCTGGAGAGTGGCCAGTTTCTCCTGATAAAGGCTTGATTCCCAACACCACATCCTGGGAGGGCAGCTGAGGTTGTTGCTACTGATGCATACTCCAGGGACCTTCCAAAAGAAGGAGACACTTCACTCATTTTTAACTATAAGCACAGAACACTAAGAACAAAGAAACACGCAAAGCATATACAGTTTACAAAATGTTTCACATACTGGCTGGGCAAACCTCTACACACCACGGACGGGAAGTGTGTGCCTTTGAAATGGTGTTGAACTATCCCTGCTGTTGGGCATGTTTGCTGGCACTAAGGAGAGTTGGAATCCAACAACATCTGAAAGGATGTTACACACCAGAGGTGTGTCACCAAGTTCCCCACTCTCGCTGCACACCAAATGCACCTCCTTCCCTGGTTCACTTGTTTGTTTTCTCCTGCCCATTATGACCCAGGCCTAGATTAACTAGGATTTCTATCAGTTTCCATCTTCTCTTGGGCCGAAATGATTTTATTTTATGCGTGAATGCAATGCAATTATTTCCTTAAAAATAAATCTATCATCTTAACTGCAAAAGTGTGCCTTTGATTTATACTCTCTCCGACCTCACCTGTCCCTTTAAATGCACTGCTTGCAATATGTTACTGGTGCACAGCGAGAAATCTCCAATTATATAAAAGGGAAGGTTGAAACCTAATAATTATTGCATGTGATTTATTATGCACCCATTTGGAGTGCTCCTGGTGCTGTGAGTTTCAAATGTTTTAAGGGAACCAGCCATGGAGGAGGTGTAGGTGGTTGGAAAACCGCCCCATGGGTGCCCCGCTGCTTGGCCCTCAGGATCCCTACTGTAATGTGTATGGGTTGCTCGTGCGTAAGTTGCCGCCTCTCCAGGCTTTGTTGCCTTGCTAAACCTTTCAGTCTGGGCAGCCCTTCACTTCGTGGCTGCCTCAGTCGCTAGCAGAATCCGTCAGTGGGCGTTTCTTAAATCTTTTCCAACATAAAAGTTGTTTGACACCCAGTCTCCTCCTACTCTCTCTGTGCGGAAGTCTTCTGCGCAGGGTGGGCGTGGGTAGCGGAGGACCCATGCTCTCCCCGCTGGTGTCCAGTGAAGAGTCCTGGAGCCCTCTCACCGATTCCCCCATCAGCCCCTCTATATCCCTGGTGTTGCGCTGATTGGCTTCCCCATCTGCGGAGCTGCCTCTCTCCCTGCTGGGCCCTTCTCCAGCATCATTTGAGAGCCTTCCCTCCGCCTCTAGCTCCGATGTCAGTTCCCTGACACCTACCATGCCCCATGATCTGACCATCTTTACAGTGATACCTCTGGTTATGTACTTAATTCATTCTGGAGGTTCATTCTTAACCTGAAACTGTTCTTAACCTGAAGCACCACTTTAGCTAATGGGGCCTCCCACTGCCGCTGTGCGATTTCTGTTCTCATCCTGAAGCAAAGTTCTTAACCAGAGGTAATATTTCTCGGTTAGTGGAGTCTGTAACCTGAAGTGTATGTAACCCAAGGTACCACTGTACTTTCATGCCTGGGCAGAGAGATGTGAATGTAGAAAGCCCTGAATTTTGCACGACTTGAATGTACAAAGTCAAGCATCGCATCTTTTGTCTCACCTATTTTTCCCCTCTGGGCCTGACCCATCCCTGAACTAAACTAAACATCCTGAACCACCTGGGGGGGGGAGGTATAGAAGAGGACAGCTGGTCTCTTGCACCTTGAGAGTGTGTAGAGGAGTGGATTTCAGCAGGTGTGCCTCTTCTGTGCATGTAGCAAAGGCACAGGATACCTAACTCCTTTATTTGCCTGGCCACCATGTTGTTGTTTAGTCGTGTCCGACTCTTCGTGACCCCCTGGACCAGAGCACGCCAGGCACTCCTGTCTTCCACTGCCTCCTACAGTTTGGTCAAACTCATGCTGGTAGCTTCGAGAACACTGTCCAACCATCTCATCCTCTGCCGTCCCCTTCGCCTTGTGCCCTCCATCTTTCCCAACATCAGGGTCTTTTCCAGGGAGTCTTCTCTTCTCATGAGGTGGCCAAAGTATTGGAGCCTTAGCTTCAGGATCTGTCCTTCCAGTGAGCACTCAGGGCTGATTTCCTTCAGAATGGAGAGGTTTGATCTTCTTGCAGTCCATGGGACTCTCAAGAGTCTCCTCCAGCACCATAATTCAAAAGCATCAATTCTTCGGCGATCAGCCTTCTTTATGGTCCAGCTCTCACTTCCCCTGGCCACCATACCTGGCACCAAAAAGATAAGAGAGATGAAACCAAGCTCCTGTCCTGAGTCATATC
Organism: Podarcis vaucheri; assembly: GCF_965113315.1. Classification (NCBI taxonomy): domain Eukaryota; kingdom Metazoa; phylum Chordata; class Lepidosauria; order Squamata; family Lacertidae; genus Podarcis; species Podarcis vaucheri. The sequence goes on from NC_138761.1 coordinate 122,861,596, forward strand.
TCACATTGCCACACTCAGTGCAGAGACCCACTCTGAGATTGGGGGGGGTTGTTTTTTTACAATCAAGCAGTATATAAATTTTATGGAAATGAATAAATTAAGATCTCCATAGTTGGGCATGTTCACATGGAAAGAGGTGGCCCTTGCAGTAATCTATCCCTAAGACATTTAGAAAGGAGACTTTTAAAACCACCACCTTGAATTAAGTCAAAAGCAGACTGGAAAACATTAAAATGCTTTTGAGACTGATGCGTTCCATAGGCCAACATACAAATAATCCATAACATGCAATGAAGCTCATACAACACATGCCGTGACAGACAGCAAGGCCCACATTCAGCAAAAGCCTTGATTATATTGTGTCACGCATGCTTGGTTAAATATTTGTTGTTGTTGTGTTATGTATTTTGTGTTTTTATATTGTAAACTGCCGGGTGGTGGTAGTGGTACTGATGATGATTTATTTAATTTCCATACTGCCCTTCATCTGAGGATCATAGGATGATTTACTATTTGAGAATCCATACCATAGTAACAAACAAAAATAATAGCCCCTCACAGATGCACACAGTCTAGAAGGCCATGGATTGTTTAATTAGCCAATGGCCAGGGAGAAGATTAATGTTTTTGCCCGGCACCTAAAGATGTACAATGAGACACATGAGGGAGGTATTCCATTCTGTTGTGATTGTTATTCAAGTAACTGTCGTTTTTAACTGTGTTCTGCTTGTGTGTGTGTGTGTGAGAGAGAGAGAGAGAGAGAAAGAGAGAGAGAGAGAGAGAGAGAGAGAGAGAGAGAGAGAGAGAGAGAGAGAGAATGGCTGATGAGAGAGGCTTCTCTGGATACTGCTGAGGACAGTGTATGCCAGTGTGATTTGTCTGAAGTGAAACAAGACAGAGAAAGATCCCTAAACGTTAATAGGGAGAAACCTGTGCAGGAGCTCTCTATAAGGAATAAAGTGAAGAAGCATGAAATTGAAATTTTATTCTTCTCAGTTATATGTTTATAAAAGTAAAGTTCTTTTGAATATAAAGGGTCTGGGCATCACATATCATCAAAAATTATTTTTATATATATACACAACAGAGTGGTATATGAATTTAATAAATAAGAATAATAAATATGCCCAGGCATGCTGTCATAATTAAAATGAAGAAATTCCTTGCTGAGAGGTGCTTACCAGATGCAATACTGTGCATGTCTATGCAGAAAATTCCCTTAAGTTCCATGGGGCTTACTCCCAGGTAAGTGTGTAGAGCAGGAATGGGGGACTTCAGGCCCAGAGGCCAAAGGCAGGCCTCTACCCACACACACACCCTCTGCTCTGTTCTTGCCTAGCTGGATTGTGCCCTTCAACTCTGATAATGCTGCTTGCTTGCCTGGATTGAGGCTAGACAGGCTTGAGTGAATGCATGTAGAAACTAGCCTACTGCACAAATGTAAAATTTCTATTTGTTGTTCCATCCGCTTTTGCCCCTGGCCCAACCCACGGTGGGCGTGTGGCTCTCGGGAGGTTTCCCAGGAGAGAATGTGGTCCACAAACTGACTTGGCCATGCCTGCAAACAATCTAGTCTGATTTAAACAGATTCAGGATCGTTCTCCGACTGAGATACAAGGGAGAAATGTTGCTCAGACACCACTTCCGTAAATCTTTCGCAAACACACACACACACACACGTAAAAAACCCTATACTGTAAGATACACATAAATGTCATTAAAGAACTTTTGCATGCTTCGTTGCAAATATGCTTATTCAGATGATTGGTTTCTATCACGTTTCCATTGCATTACATTTTCACAGGGAAACATTTGCACGTCTCCTTAGAGCCAATTTACAGGCCTGTGTATGGCAACATGAGACCTTGTGAATCTACAGCACAGTAAGCTGCCTCATCCCGAATCAGAAGATTTGTCCACCCAGCTCACCATTCGTCTGCTCTTAATGGCAATGGCTCTCAAGGTTGTCAAGGCCAAAGTTAGAGCACATGCCAGCTCCATATTTGTGCGCCCTTGACAGCACAATCCTATGCATGTGTTCAGAAGATAACCCCACTGAATCCAATTGGACCTATGCCCAAGGAAGTATGGTATGCATCAAATTGCAACCTAAGTGCAAGGTTTTTAAAAAAAATGTAAATTGACAACCTTCCAATCCACACTGGGTGCCTAGCATAATGGACAGGGGCTTTAGCCATTTGCTAAAGTTTCCAGTTCAGGTCAGGACACCCTGACCCATGTCAGCTCCCAGGAAAGAAAACTGGGAGGTTGGGGTTTTGTCCCTTCCATGCATATTGCTGGGGAGGGGGCAGTCCAAACTGGGACTTCCCTCTCTAAGATTCTATGATAGGTAGGAAATCCATGTCTGGGCTGTAACAGTTTGAACTGTATTTGGAGGTCCACAGAAGTCCTTGCACATAGAAAACAAGCAAGCCATGGCTCACCCTTCTCCCTGGCACCTATTTTTAGGAACATAGGATGTTGCCTTAGACTCAATCAGGCCAGCGGTCAGTACTGTGTATACCAGTAGTTCTCAAAGGGTCTGTTGCGCCACACTGGTGTGGCAGGAGAAGATTGCAAGAGTGGCCAAAAGATATACAGAAACAGTATCCACGGCTTCAAGAGCATTGTTCTCCAGTTCTCCAGGACATATTGTTGTGAACAGGGAGGTTCAACTCTGACAAATATGAAAGATCAGAAAAGAGAAAGGCTTCTTTGTGTTGATGAGGAGATGAGAGCTTGTTTGCCTCAAATTCGACCTACTATAAATGAGATTATCCAGCAAAAGCAAGCTCACACCTCTCATTGAGTTTGTTATGCATACTTAAGGTACATTTGCAAGAGGCTCGTTTATAATTTTATTTTGGGAATGATTCATGTTCTTATGCAGCTGCATTGTTTTAGACCTTCTGGATGTCTTATGATGATACTATAAAGTAGTTGTGTTCTGTGTTATAAATCAAGCACTGCTAGGATTGTTCCTTTTTGTTTTCCATTGCATGTCTTTTCAATAAAATATTTGGTGTGGTGTGAGCAAATTTTTATGATGAAAGTGTGGCCCAGAGAACCGCTGGACTGCACTGATTCAAGTCTCCTTGCTCTACCTGGAGATGTGAACTCAAGTGAGAGCCAGTGTGGTGTAGTGGTTAAGAGCAGTAGTCTCGTAATCTGGTGAACCGGGTTCGCTTCCCTGCTCCTCCACATGCAGCTGCTGGGTGACCTTGGGCTAGTCACACTTCTCTGAAGTCTCTCAGCCCCACTCACCTCACAGAGTGTTTGCCGTGGGGGAGGAAGGGAAAGGGGAATGTTAGCCGCTTTGAAACTCCTTCGGGTAGTGATAAAGCGGGTTATCAAATCCAAACTCCTCCTCCTCCTCCTCCTCTTCTTCTTCTTCTTCTTCTTCATCCGAAGCAGCTGTACTATTGCCCTTCACCACGTTTTTTGATGTGGAGTGAAGTTACCAGATTTTTTTTCAATGAATCTGGGGACACTTTAAATAAATAAATAAATAAATAAATAAAGCGTTGATGCTGCAGCAATGGCGGTGGCAGAGGGGCGGCTGCCACCTTGACCTCAACCACCACGTTCCCCCTTCCTCCAAGGCTTCTATCTCCTTTCTCCATGAGCCTGGGCAGCCCCTGAGTTATTGGTTCTTCAGTGGTGGTGGGGAAGCAGTGTGCGGTGGGTCAGGCATGGAAGGTGGAGAAGGAGGGCCGAGAGCAGTGGCAGTGGCGGCAAGGCTCGGGCAGCACGATGCCTCCCTTCCCATCAGAGCAGCCCCAATCCCATTCCTACTTGTGTACAAGCAGGAGGGAGTGGGGATCTCTCAGGCAACAGGAAGCCTTCCTTCCCAGCTGAGATTAATTGCTGGGGTCAGGGAAGGTGAAGGCAGGCCGGAAGCTGCATCTTTGAGCCCCTGCACCACCATCATATGGGGACTTCCGAGCAGCTCCTGAAGCCAGCCAGAGCCAACTGCTCTGGGCTGCTGAGACTGCCGTTGCTGCATTTCCCGGGGACATTAGATGAAATCCGGGGACATTCCGGGGATGGAATTTGTCTGGGGACTTATTCACGAATCCGGGGACTGTCCCCGGAAAACGGGGATGTCTGGTAACCCTAATGCGGAGGAGATACTTTTCTTTTTTTGATAGAGGAGCAGCTCCAGCCATGAGTCCGTCACCTCGGTAAGGCAACTGGGCCAGGCTTTTGTGGGGAAAGTAAACAGTGCTGCCTTCCTGTGTCTTGACTGAGCTGCCTCTTACAGTCTGCCCATGCCCCCTAGGGGACAAGATGCTGTACCATACCAGAAAGGCTACGTGTTGGGTAGCCCATAGCCCCCCAAACTGGCTGTCATTAATATGGGGAACAGCAGTATTCTGCTGCAAGGGAGTATTAACACATTAGTGAAGGTTTCGTTTTTAAGAGTTCCCTTTTTTGTCATGTGAAGCATCCTGACTGTGAGTTGCAGGTGATACACTCCTGGTTCCCAGTGACAGCAGTGCTGTGTCCTGCAGTTATATGATTTCTACTCCGGTGGGGAGTTTCCCTTCGACAAAGTGTAGGATCATGGCAATGAAAATAAGGAATAGAGTTAGGGCAATAACACAACCCTGATCCCACTGTGAATGGTTCACTTTGAGAGCCATTCTTATCTGCGATTGTTGCCGTCATATTATCATGGAGGAGCCGAATGATGTTTACAAATTTATCTGGGCAGCCAGTTTTCAGAAGGACAGTCCACAGGGCATTACAATTTACATTGTCGAAAGCCGGCAAGACAGGCGAACTAATATCAGTGTACTGGAAGAAGCAAAGATCACCAGTGTTGAAGCAATGATTCTTCAACATCAACTTCGTTGGACTGGTCATGTTGTGCAGATGCCTGATGATCGTCTTCCAAAGCAACTACTCTATTCCGAACATAAAAATGGAAAGCATAATGCTGGTGGTCAACAAAAGAGGTTTAAAGACTGTCTCAAGGCAAATCTTTAAAAATGTAGTATAAACACTGACAACTGGGAAACACTAGCCTGCGAGTGCTCCAGTTGGAGAACAGCCTTGACCAAAGGTGTCATGGGCTTTGAAGACACTCAAACTCAGGATGTAAGGGAGAAACGTGCTAGGAGGAAGGCACGCTTGGCAAATCCACACCATGATCAACTCCTGCCCGGAAACCAACGTCCCCACTGTGGAAGGACGTGTGGGTCCAGAATTGGCCTCCACAGTCACTTACGGACTCATTGTTAAAACTGTGTTTATGGAAGACAATCTTACTCGGCTATGAGTGATTGCCAAAGAAGAAAGAAGAAGTCCTGCAGTTAACTAATGACATATTTTTTACCTGTAGGCTTTTATTTTGAATACCTGTCCAATACTCTTTTTTTTTTTAATTTGAATATTCAGGGAGGGGTGCACATGCCCTATTGTAGAAGTCCCTGGGAACAACTTTCTCATTCAAATATATTTAATGTCAAAAGTTTCTAGCAGGTATAATTTTCTGTCTATGATTCATTATAGATCAAAGAGTGTGTGCAGTGAGAGAGGCAGGTGGGACTCTTCGCATTCTCATTCTTCCTGGCATAAAAAAAAACCCTTATCTATCTCAGATGCAAACTGTGGCATCTTTGCAAGTGGATGTCAAGGAACAAAGCATTTTACTGAAGCATGTATTGAGCATGTGCTAGGATATTTATAAGGGTGTATAACTTCAAAATTGTCATAATCAGAAACACATACTTTTAAGTTAGATGCCAGAAATGGAAAACGTGGAACAAAGGGTAAGTGGATTTATGAAAGTAGGAAAGGTTAAACTAAAGGTTAAACTAAATATCCGTCTCCAGGGTCTCAGGCAGAAGGCCTTCTCGGTAGTGGCACCCACCCTGTGGAGTGCCCTCCCATCAGATGTTGAGTAATCCTGTAACATCAGGAAACATCTGAAGGCAGCCCTGTATAGGGAAGCTTTTTAAGGTTTAAGGTTTTATTATGTTTTTCTATATGCTGGAAGCCGATCAGATGGGTGGGATACAAATTTATAATTATACAGTGTTGACTCGCAAGACGAAAATAATCCATTCCACGAGTCTCTTCGCCTAGCGGTTTTTTCGTCTTGCAAAGCAACCCTATTAGCGGCTTAGCGGATTAGCACTACAGTGGTGCCTCGCAAGATGAAAATAATCTGTTCCACGAGTCTCTTCGTCTAGCGGTTTTTTCGTCTTCCCAAGCAACCCTATTAGCGGCTTAGCGGATTAGCACTATTAGCGGTTTAGCGGTTTAGCGGCTATTAAAGGCTTAGCGGCCAAAAGGCTATTAGCGGCTTAGCGGCTTAGAAAAAGGGGGGAAAGCGAAAAAAATCATAAGACTCGAAAGACGTTTTTGTCTTGCGAAGCAAGCCCATAGAGAAATTCGTCTTGCGAAGCGCATCGAAAAACGGAAAACCCTTTCGTCTAGCGGGTTTTTCGTCTTGCAAGGCATTCGTCTTGCGGGGCACCACTGTATTAGCGGTTTAGCGGTTTAGCGGCTATTAAAGGCTTAGCGGCTTAGCGGCTTAGAAAAGGGGGGGGAGCGGAAAAAAATGGCAAGACTCGCAAGACTTTTTCGTCTTGCGAAGCAAGCCCATAGGGAAATTCTTCTAGCGAAGCAACGCAAAAACGGAAAACCCTTTCGTCTAGCGGGTTTTTCGTCTTGCGAGGCATTCGTCTTGCGGGGCACCTCTGTATTATTATTATATGATATACAATATCTTTACTGTCATTGTCCCATACAGAACAATGAAATTGAAAAACTAATTAATCTAGATCAGGGGTCAGCAAACTTTTTCAGCAGGGGGCCGGTCCACTGTCCCTCAGACCTTGGGGGGGGGGAGACAATATTTTGAAGGGGGGAATGAAGAAATTCCTATGCCCCACAAATAACCCAGAGATGCATTTTAAATAAAAAGACATGCTCTACTCATGTAAAAACAAGCTGATTCCCAGACAGTCCACGAGCTGGATTTAGAAGGCGTTTGGACTGGATCCGGGCCCCGAGCCTTAGTTTGCCTACCCATGATCTAGATATTTAAAAGTTGTTTATTCTTTCAAGCTAAGTTTTAACCAATTACCTAAAGTGTAAATTACTATAGATGCCAATGAAAACTGCTGATCTTTCTATATACCAACCCTCTCCAATGTCAGAGTCCAACATTTCTGCTGGACTCTGACAGGAGCTTGCAGAAAAATACAGAATGCAATCCAAACTACCTGACACAGAGGGAGAAGGAGAGGCAGCCAGCAAGCAGAGAGAGGTTCGCAAGCTCCTCACTTCCACACGCCTCTTTGCTCTTAAAATCAGATGGGGGACAGTAGAGGAGGTTAGCAGAAAGTGTTTGGGTGTGCTGAGAGAGAAGAAGGATGCATGTTTATATATGTATGATTCCAGAATGTGGTTCATGCTTATGCAGTAGTTCACATCAATCTGTTTAGCTGTGCCCAACTATAGGGCTGGGTTCCAGGTGGTGCTATGGTCTCAACCACTGAGCCTAGGGCTTGCTGATCAGAAGGTTGGCGGTTCGAATCCCCGCGATGGGGTGAGTTCCCATTGCTCGGCTCCCTCAGCCAATAAAGCGAGATGAGCGCCACAACCCCAGAGTCGTCGGCGACTGAACCTGGCAGTCAGTGGACCCTTTGCCTTTTAACTACGGTGCTAGCTATTGCCACGTCTTGTGGCAATGAATTCAGCAAATTATTTCGCTGTACAAGTAATGTTTGTTGCGCTTCTCTACTGCCACTCATATGGGACGCGGGTGGCGCTGTGGGTTAAACCACAGAGCCTAGGACTTGCCAATAAGAAGGTCGCGGTTTGAATCCCTGTGACGGGGTGATCTCCCGTTGCTCGGTCCCTGCTCATGCCAACCTAGCAGTTCAAAAGCACATCAAAGTGCAAGTAGATAAATAGCTACCGCTCCGGTGGGAAGGTAAACGGCGTTTCCATGCGCTGTTCTGGTTCGCCAGAAGTGGCTTAGTCATGGTGGCCACATGACCCGGAAGCTGTATGCCGGCTCCCTCCACCAATAAAGCGAGATGAGTGCCGCAACCCCAGAGTCGGTCACGACTGGACCTAATGGTCAGGGGTCCCTTTACCTTTACCTTTTACTGCCGCTCAAGAGAGTGAACCCTAGGAATTGTTAGTGTCAAGTAAGGAAATATGAATGCGACCAGAAAACCAAAGAATTAAAAGAATTAATTTTACAGATAAGATTTCCAAGGGTTTTGAAGGGGTATTTTACCACACAAATCAGCTTCACTGACCACTTGTCCCAGTTTCTAGTGTTAACTGAGAAGAAAAACTCATAACTCAGGACTTGGAAAATGCCGAGGCACTAAACTATGTTAAGTTTAAGAGGCCCCATGACATTACGAAAATGCTTTCTTCGTAATGTGTATTATTTTAATAGAAAATACAAATAATTAACTGGTATCTTTCCATATGTAGTAGCACATAGGTGAGGATGCAACTAAAAACCAACCATGTAACTGAAATATGTATCTTGCAATAGTCCTATTTCAACAGAACAAATGTCATGTTAGAATTATAATGTCTGCTTTAGCATGTTTCCATTGCTTCCTGTATTCTTTTAACCAATTGTGTCAACCTTGAAATTTAGTAATATATCCAGAGAGAGAGAGACCCCTCATCATCCAATGACCTAAACTGTAGATTTCTTAGCTTGTGTGTAAATGCCCAAATTGCCTACCCCAGATGCTTTTGTTTTTCCTCATCTGGGAGGTGACCCAACTCCATGATAGTTTTGTTACTTTTTCCAGTACCTTTTCCAGCTCTGTTATATATAAAGCAAGCCGTGTGACTACTCCAAAACTTTTGCAGGCGAAACCAGTATTGAAGCTGCCCCAACAGCACCATGAGTCCAAAGGACGTCTTGAGGACAATTATGACCCTGGTGCAATTGGAGATGGATATGGGAGTGTGTGATCTTGAATGCACCTTGCTTCCCTCCTTTTAAAACAAGCACTGGATCCATCCCAAATAAATTAGAGCGTCCCAGATCACAAGCAAATCACAACGGTATCGCCGTGTCTTGATGTTCACTTTTTGCCACAAGGAGTGGAACTCCTTATGGTGGGCTCATTCCTTGGTAAAACTCTGCAAGCCATTTAAGTGTTGATGTGCAATTAAAAGAATGATCACAAGGTGTCACTGTCACCCAAGACATGAACAGGGAGAATTCAATCCCTACCACAGCAAGAAGAAAACAGGCCTCCTACCTACTTGTTATGCACAGGAAGTGAGAAGTAAAGAGAGTTCGGTGTGCTTTGAGGGGTGGGGGAGAGATGGGCAATACCAATAGTGAGACTGATGGCACCTCAGTTTTCTGAACTATTTTCCCTCTGCAAATAAAAGTGTAAATGCACCAACAGAGGCTTCCAAGCTGTCTTTCAAGGCAGCCCCACAAGCACACAACCACCACTGACAGCAAGGCTTCTTAAGGGTTGACAGAAAGCATGGCACTTTCATTTGCCTGTAAAGATGTACCTTGTGTGTGATGCTCCCAGTTCACCTCATGGGGGGGGGGGGTTTCCTTATCAGCCTTTCTTGCAGAGGACACAGAACTTCTGCCAGGGTTTCTTTCCTCTGAAATCTATGCAGGGCCTCGGGCACACAATTTTTGAGGGGGCGCAAAGGAGGGGACGTGGGTGGCGCCGTGGTCTAAACCTCTGAGCCTCTTGGGCTTGCCGATCAGAAGGCTGGCGGTTTGAATCCCCATGACAGGGTGAGCGCCTGTTGCTCGGTCCCTGCTCCTGCCAACCTAGCAGTTTGAAAGCACGCCAAAAAGTGCAAGTAGATAAATAGGTACCGCTCCGGTGGGAAGGTAAACGGCGTTTCTGTGCGCTGCTCTGGTTTCACCAGAAGCGGCTTAGTCATCCTGGCCACATGACCAGGAAAAACTGTCTGCAGACAAACGCCAGCTCCCTCAGCCTGTAAAGCAAGATGAGCACCGCAACCTCAGAGTCGTCTACGACTGGACTTAACTGTCAGGGGTCCTTTACCTTTTTTTTAAGTAGGTGTGCCTGGCCCGTTGCTGCTTTCTGCCCAACAAGGGTTGTGTCAGCTTGTCTGCCCCCCCCCCGCATGGGCAGGCAGGCAGCTCAGTGTGGCCCCCCTTTGCTCCAGTGGGGGTTGGGAGCTCTGGTGGCGAGGACTGGGCTGGCGCCCACCCACTCAGCATATGTGCCCACCCTGGGCTCTGGCAACTGATGCTACACCACTGAATCCATGAAGCATTTTCCACCCAAGTTGATGGTTTTAATAGATCAAGAGAGAATGCACTCTGTAACTCTCAAACCATACCATCCAATAATGTTTCCCACTGCCCTAGAATCCTCCTGCGACATAGGACAGGAAAGGGCAATTGGGAAGGCACACCTCAACAGTACGTCTGTAACAAGCTTTTGCACCTACAGAATATTTAAATGCCTGGCACTGTACATTTCAGTGCCGCACAGGAGCAGAAAAATCTAAATTCCAGAACATTTTCTTTCCATCTTTTCCACTGGTTCCTACATCTTTTGAAAAGTTAACTGGCTTTTGCTATCAAGAGCCCTTAAAAATGGCATGATGATAGGAACACTTTCCTTATGTCGAAATCTTCCACACAGAGAAGATGATGAGATTACTTCTCCATATATAATTACATCCAGTCAAATAGTTACCCCCTGGTGAGAGATATTTCCCTAAAGACCTCCACTTCAGCTCAAGTACTTCTCAGCTAATGCAGACTTAACTGTTCTGTTAATGCACGATAAACACAGCTGAATTAATTGTTTGAAGACATATTCATTTGGAACATCTGGAATGGCTTTTTGCAAGATTAAAAAAACAAAGTTAGGCTGAATACATTACAGTGGACAGTCTTCCCCAATCTAGTGCCCCCCAGAGGTTGTTTGAATGCAACTCCCATTGCAGTGGTGTCCAAACTTTTTTCAAAGAGGGCCAGATTTGATGAAGTGAAGGGCCGTGAGGGCTAACCAAAGTTGTTGACCTTTTTCCTTTTTTTAGGATTTTACCCCAGAATTGTTGAGATTTTTTTAGGATTGATTGAGGGTTTTTTTTTAGGATATTACCGCAGGAAAGATCCTGGGAAAGATGGAGGGCACAAGGAGAAGGGGATGACAGAGGACGAGATGGTTGGATAGTGTTCTCGAAGCTACTAACATGAGTTTGACCAATCTGCGGGAGGCAGTGGAAGACAGGAGTGCCTTCACTTTTTGAAAGAATGCAACCCTTGTTGTTTAGTCGTGTCCGACTCTTTGTGACCCCATGGACCAGAGCACACCAGGTACTCCTGTCTTCCACTGCCTCCCTCAGTTTAGTCAAGCTCATGTTAGTAGCTTCAAGAACACTGTCCAGCCATCTCATCCTCTGTCATCCCCTTCTCCTTGTGCCCTCCATCTTTCCCAGCATCAGGGTCTTTTCCAGGGAGTCTTCTCTTCTCGTGAGGTGGCCAAAGTACTGGAGTCTCAGCTTCAGGATCTGTTCTTCCAGTGAGCACTCAGGGCTGATTTCCTTCAGAATGGAGAGGTTTGATCTTCTTGCAGTCCAGGGGACCCTCAAGAGTCTCCTCCAGCACCATATTGGCAACCCTACCTCCCCCCAAATTATATTTTTTGTGTGACTAGAATTTGCCTTAGAATATATTAAAATTTCTGTACACATCTACTGTTATGTTTACACTAAGGGTTAATGGAGCATCTTCACAAAATGGCTGCTCCAAAACTGCAAAGTTGCTGCCTCTAATCCACGTTGACAGCCAGAACCATTTTCTGAGCCACTTGCAAGTGGGAAGGCAGGTGGATGAGGTCTGAGGCAGTGCCCCAATCACCATAATAACCCAGTCACCATAATGATCCAAGGCAGAGGGGTTTTGTGGGTTGGCCAAGTTGGATTGACATCCCATCCCATTGACAAAGACTGAGAAGAACATAGAAGCAACACGTTGAAGCTAACATGTCTGGCTCTTCAGACATTCCTCAGCATCCAATGACATATGACAGCCACACATTAACATCAATGTTTCAGCCCCCAACAAGTACAATGGCAAATCTGCCCATGAAGTACAAAATGGTGGGGTGGCTGTTGTTCTTCTGTAAAGTTAGAGCAAAGCCAAACCTGTTTTGACCTAGATTCTTTGAAGGAATGTAAGCAAGCAAAGCCGACAGGGTTCAGAGATAAAAACAAAACAATAACCAATGAAAAGGCTAAATGCTGCTAAGAGATTAGCTAATGACAATAAGAGGCTGGTTGCTGCCTGCAGAAACCTGAAAGGAAAGTAGAGGGTTCCAGGCACTGGAAGCCATTGCTATGACAACCAGGCAAGCTTCTCATGAAGATATTTACAAAAGAAAAGGTATTGCAAAGCCAGGATTTATACACACATGTGTAACGAGAGGGACGCGGGTGGCACTGTGGTCTAAACCACAGAGCCTAGGGCTTGCCGATCAGAAGATCGGCGGTTCGAATCCCCACGATGGGGTGAACTCCCGTTGCTCAGTCCCTGCTCCTGCCAACCCAGCAGTTGGAAAACATGCCAGTGCAAGTAGATAAATAGGTACCACTTTGGTGGGAAGATAAACGGTGTTTCCGTGTGCTGCTCTGGTTCGCCAGAAGTGGCTTAGTCATGCTGGCCACATGACCTATAAAAACTGTCTGCAGACAAACGTCGGCTCCCTCGGCCAGTAAAGCAAGATGAGCATTGCAACCCCAGAGTCGTCCACGATTGGACTTAGCTGTCGGGGTCCTTTACCTTTATGTACAGAGAAAGCAAGTGATACATTCATGTGGAAGCAACACAATGCCTTTACCATGACTCCAACAGCATTCTGAAACACAGTAACTGGTCTTTCACATTATGCATTTAATTCAACATGGTTCCATGCATGCTTACTTGCAAATAAACCCTACTGAACTAAATGAGGTTTTCTCCCAACCAAGTAAAGGGTATTCCACACCATAGGAGCCGAGGTCCCTTTGCCCCCCTAATAAAATATTTGAGCAGGCCAGGCCTCCCCACAGTTGATAGGCATTGCCATTCGAACTGTGTATGTGCATGTGATCAACAAATACATGTGCATGCCTTGTGTGCATCAAAACAGACTTGGAAAACCTTTTACATTTCAGATTAAGCTCACATCCACAAGGATTCAGTTTTAAGATGATTTATGCATAGTGGCTGTTGTGACTGAGATGGAAGGGAGATTACTGTACTATTTTAAAAAATACCAACAATATAAAGCAAGACTTGAAAGTTGCTATACTTCAGCAAAACAAAAGCTGCTGAGTTGGAATCCATGTGCAGATTGGAAAATATCAGCTTTGGACTGAATCAAGACTGGGAGTAGCATGCTCGCTACAGAAATATCCTTCTCTTCGTGTTCCTATTCATCATTGCTTTGCTAGTTCATTCTGGGTTGGGAGAGAGTCACACCCACTCTGATTGCATCCTTTATCTTTTTCAGTGGACTTTGTTTGCATTTGATTCTGCAAGGTAATGGGACAGGGCTGTCTCTTGCACTCTGAGCTTCCTGGTCCCAGTTTATAATGAAAAGCAACATGGCACACAGACAGGCACCTTTGTCAGCTGTGAATTACACTTGGAGCACCTGAAAAAGTGTGATGCACCTCACAGAGCTGTCTCTCTCACACACAAATCTTGTGGTGTGTGTGTGTGTAGTAATTAGATTTGTTACCCCACCCTAACGATGAAGTCCTGGTGAGGCTTGCAACAATTTAAATATATAGTATTAAAAGCAGTTACAACATATTACAATCAAGAGAGCAGGGTGGGTTTGAATGAGACATTTCAGGTGTCAAAGGCCAAGAGAAAAAAGTGTGTCTTCAGCATGTGATGAAAACTACACAATGAATGTCCCAGAGGGAATGCGAAAACTGAGGGGCTGCCCCAGAGAATGCCCCCCTGCAAACTTCTAAATGTGGTGGAACCACAGGTGAAATGTGCAGGTATTAATACCTGAGAATGTCTGCAGGAAAGGAGGATTCCCCCACCCCGATTCTGGGGGCCCAAGTAGTTTAAGGCTTTAAACCCTAATGTGAGCACTTTGAGTTGCCCCTGAAACAAATTGACAACCATTGCAGTATATGCAAGTACGGTAATCTAGCTGCTCTGCCAATGGAAGGCTACAGGCCTGCACTTTTCGAAGGAGTGCAACTCCACGCACAATAGGCAGAACTCCTCAGAACAAATAACATCTCTTCTTTTCAGGATTCAGCCTCAATCTATGGGGCCATATCCAGGCCTTTTTCAACTCCAATCTAGCACTTCAACCACCTTTCCTGATTCAGACTGAAGGCAGAGCTGGGTGTCAACTGTATTTTGCTAACACCTGACTCCAAATCTCCTAATGACAGCTCCCAGCACTTTCAGATGAATGTTAATAATAATAATAATTTACTTATACCCCGCCCATCTGGCTGGGTTACCCCAGCCATTCTGGGCGGCTTTCCACAAAATATTAAAATACAATAGTCTATTAAACATTAAGAAGAAGAAGAGTTTGGATTTGATATCCCGCTTTATCACTACCCGAAGGAGTTTCAAAGCGGCTAACATTCTCCTTTCCCTTCCTCCCCCACGACAAACACTCTGTGAGGTGAGTGGGGCTGAGAGACTTCAGAGAAGTGTGACTAGCCCAAGGTCACCCAGCAGCTGCATGTGGAGGAGCGAGGAAGCGAACCCAGTTCACCAGATTACAAGTCCACCTCTCTTAACCACTACACCACACTGGCTCTCCTTTTAAAAGCTTCCCTAAACAGGGCTTAAGTCCATTCCACTTTCAAACAGCTCTTACAGTCAGAAAGTTCTTCCTGATGTTTAGTCGGAATCGTCTTTCATGTAACTTGAAGCCATTGGTTTTGGGTCCTACCCTGCCATTTTCTCTTACAAAAAAAGTGGGTTTTGACCATTATGTGAAGCCTGTACCATGCCAGAACCCTGGCTTTCCAATAAGTTTTTGGGGGCCATGCGAGCAGCTCAACCTCCCATCCCACCAAAGCCACCGCCCTGGGCCATGTGCCAGATGGTGGTGGAGGTGGTCCTTGCCCACTGCTTCCTCTTCTTGGCTGGCATGTCCCGGGACGTGAGCGTTTGTTGTCCTTGTTCTGCTCTCAGCCAGTTCCTGGCTGTTTTCTGGGAGTCGGCCAAGCCCAGGGAAGCAGTCAAGGTGGGCTGGAAGCTCATGGCTGAGACAGCGAGGAACAAGGGCAGCAGGGACAGCGGTGGCTGGAGGAAGAAAGTAAGTTGCCTGATGCCCAGTGGAGCCTCAGAAGTTACCATGCAATGATTACACAACGAAAGGTCATTGTCCAGTTTTGGAAGTGAAAAAACAGGGTGTGACGATTACGTGGTGACAACGATTATGCAGTGAAATACGGTATGTTTTACAAGAAAAATTCTACTCGCACCAAGAAGAGAAGAAGAGTTTGGATTTGATATCCCGCTTTATCACCACCCTAAGGAGTCTCAAAGGGACGCTGGTGGCGCTGTGGGTTAAAGCACAGAGCCCAGGGCTTGCTGATCAGAAGGTCGGTGGTTCGAATCCCCAAGACAGGGTGAGCTCCCATTGTTCAGTCCCTGCTCCTGCCAACCTAGCAGTTCGAAAGCACAAAGTGCAAGTAGATAAATAGGTACCACTCCGGCAGGAAGGTAAATGGTGTTTCCATGTGCTGCTCTGGTTCGCCAGAAGCAGCTCAGTCATGCTGGCCACATGACCCGGAAGCTGTACACCGGCTTCCTCGGCCAGTAAGTGAGATGAGCGCCACAACCCCAGAGTCATCCATGACTGGACCTAATTAAGGAGTCTCAAAGTGGCTCACAATCTCCTTTCCCTTCCTCCCCCACAACAAACACGCTGTGAGGTGAGTGGGGCTGAGAGACTTCAGAGAGAAGTGTGACTAGCCCAAGGTCACCCAGCAGCTGCATGTGGAGGAGCGGGGAAGCGAACCTGGTTCACCAGATTACAAGTCTACCGCTCCTAACCACTACATCACACTGGCTCTCAACCCAAACAATGGTGACCTACCACATATTTCATGACAGCTATATATATATATATGCTTTCTTAATTTTGCAAAAAGCAAACAACAAAAACAATCAAAGATCAATACAAATTACAAAAAGAAAAAGAAAAAATATAGGTTCATACATCGCAGATTCCATTATGACTTCCTATCACCCCAACGTGTTTCCTGGGTTACATTATCAACTGCACACTTTCCATTGTCTCTTATAAATTATCTCAAATTGGATGTCATGACAGCCCTTGGCAAATTACCTTATCTGGTGATCATGGAAGTGCCTGCATTTAACCTATGTTGACTATTGGAGCAAGCAAAATCCGTTTTAAAAACGTGACACGTTTTCACTAACTGCAACAGAATACACTGCATTGAAAAAGCTGTGAACACTATATATTTGCAGCATAAACTTTCCTCTATAAGGAGAGGAACTCATGTATCATGCCAAAGATGACTAAGCAGAAGCTGCTGCCTTGAAGTAATGCAGCAATGGCTGATCCTGAGCAAATCAATAATTAGAGATAAAGCGGTGTGCTTCACTTTATTACATCCTGTTAGCAATACTCTTAAGGACGTGATCTTGTGACACTCAGAATAGCATCACAGCTTCAATGCTATTAAAAGTTTCTGGGGAACGAACCCCACGGAAATCAGTGAAATGTACTTCTGACTAAGCACTCATGGGATTGCACCGTCAGAGATCAGTGAACAATTTCTCTTACTCCCCACATTGCTCCCACCCACCTCTATGGAAGATTTCATCCCTTAAAGTTGTTATGTCAAAATATATTAGATTAAGAGTTGGATCCCTCACAACACACTCTCTGTGGTGTAGTGGTTAAGAGTGGTAGTCTCGTAATCTGGGGAACCGGGTTCGCGTCTCCGCTCCTCCACATGCAGCTGCTGGGTGACCTTGGGCCAGTCACACTTCTTTGAAGTCTCTCAGCCCCACTCACCTCACAGAGTGTTTGTTGTGGGGGAGGAAGGGAAAGGAGAATGTTAGCCGCTTTGAGACTCCTGAAGAGGAGTGAAAGGCGGGATATCAAATCCAAACTCCTCCTCCTCCTCTTGCCTAGGGCTTGCTGATCAGAAGGTCAGCAGTTTGAATCCCTGCGTCGGGGTGAGCTCCCGTTGTTCGGTCCCTGCTCCTGCCAACCTAGCAGTTTGAAAGCACGTCAAAGTGCAAGTAGATAAATAGGTACCGCTCCATGATCTGTGCGGGAAGCACACTCACAACCCGCAGCGCCATGTCTGTGTACGCGGAGGTCACAATTCGGCGCTTCTGCGCAAACACCAAAACCCAGAAGTAACCCGTTCCGGTACTTCCGGGTTCGGCACAGTGCGCAACCAGAAATCTCGCAACCTGAAGCCTCTGTAACCCGAGGTATGACTGTACTTGTGTAAAAACACCAGGAAGGCCCCACAAATCACCCAGAGATACATTTAAAATAAAAGGACACATTCCACTCATGGAAAAACACGCTGATTCCCGGACTGTCTGCAGGCTGGCTTTGGAAGGCGATTGGGCCAGATCCGCCCCTGGGCCTTAGTTTGCCTACCCATGATCTAATGGGTTTTTAATATACCTTTTTGCCAAGGGGTTTCTATAAACCCCATAGTTCTGGAATTTCCTGCCTAATCCTCACCTGGCCCACCTTAGTGAAAACTGGCTAAAACTGACCATCTTGTTTGCTTTAAAAAAAGGGTGAAAGGCTTTGATAGTGAGCAGTTATCTGAACCTAGGCATCTCTGTCTGCGATCGGCCTTCAAATCACCTTACCATTGTGGGGATGGATCTCGCTTAGAAATTGAGTACCATGTACTTGTGTTAATCTTCTGGTCAGAACACGTGCTGCTACTCTTATATTCAGGTATATTCCCTTCCCTCTCCCCCCCCCCCTTTTTGGAGAGTAGGATGTGTTAAGTTGTGGGTGAACATATCAGACGACACAGTGATTCTTCAAACAGCTCTTGTTTATTCGCAGGCCAGAACAGAACTGAACTGAAGGGTTCAGCCAGCCTGCTTATATAGAGCTCCACTAGAACGCAACAGTAACCACTTTCTGTAACTATCCAATCACTGAATGTCACTTTCAATCCCTTATTTGCATATGTGGACCTGAGTGAAAACTATCTACAGTATCCCCCCTGCTGGCCCAGGGTGAGAACATCAGTACATAACAGGATAAATCGACTTCCTGACCTTTCCAGCAACCCAGGGACCACATTGTTAAGGTTCCAGTGGCAACTGGACTCATTCTTGCAGCTCTGTTTGCTTTGGCTTACAACTCTCATCAGCCTCAGGACAGCATGGCTCTCCTGGCTGGTGCTGATGCAAAACAAAACGATTGGAAGGCGCCAGGTTACCAAAGGCTGGGGAGTGTCAGAGCACAATCTCCATCACTTTGCACTCTTAACAGCAAGCCCAGCTCATTTCAATGACCGTCATTTTAATTGCCTGAATAATAATAATAATAATAATAATAATAATAATAATAATAATAATAATAATATATTATTTATACCCCGCCCATCTGGCTGGGTTTCCCCAGCCACTCTGGGCGGCTTCCAACAAAATATTAAAACACGATAGTCTGTTAAACATTAAAAGCTCCCCTAAACAGGGCTGCCTTCAGATGTCTTCTAAATGTCTGGTAGTTGTTTTTCTCTTTGACATCGGGTGGGAGGATGTTCCACAGGGCGGGAGCCACTACCGAGAAGGCCCTCTGCCTGGTTCCCTGTAATTTGGCTTCTTGCAGCGAGGGAACCGCCAGAAGGCCCTCGGCGCTGGACCTCAGTGTCCGGGCAGAACTATGGGGGTGGAGACATTCCTTCAGGTATACAGGACCGAAGCCGTTTAGGGCTTTAAAGGTCAGCACCAACACTTTGAACTGTGCTCGGAAACGTACAAAGTCAGCCCTGAGGTCTGGGACAGAAGAGAAATACAGAGCAATGCCTTCCAAAACAGGGCTTTCGTGATGGAACTATACCCGGGATCCACTGAACATATTAAGGCAATAATACAGAATCTCAAATCGAAAAAGTAATGATGACTTCTCATATCCTGTAGACACATGTGCTGCCTAGGCTGTTTATGCCTGGCAGTCACTGCCACCGAATTCCATGCAGCTACTCGCAGTTGGCACCGCTGTACATTCATGTGAGGTTTTGCAGAATTGCCCATTAAGTATTATAGGATAATAGGTATGCATGCTGCGCACTTAAAATACATAGCAATCATGACTTATTACCCTGCATGGGATTCTGTTTACAGCATGCCTTAGGGGAAGGCACTTTATATAAGCGGGCAATAAAATGACTTATGAAAACAACCACTAGGGAAAGAGATAAAAACAGTCTACAAACAGAGATGCCCCATGCTTCTGACTTAGCCCTGGAGATGGTAAACGTAAACAGATTTAAAATATGTACAAGTTATTAGGAAGTTATTAGGGACGCGGGTGGCGCTGTGGGTTAAACCACAGAGCCTAGGGCTTGCCGATCAGAAGGCTGGCGGTTCGAATCCCCACGACGGAGTGAGCTCCCATTGCTCGGTCCCTGCTCCTGCCAACCTAGCAGTTTGAAAGCACGAAGTGCAAGTAGATAAATAGGTACCACTCCGGCGGGAAGGTAAACGGTGTTTCTGTGCGCTGCTCTGGTTCGCCAGCAGCAGATTAGTCATGCTGGCCACATGACCCGGAAGCTGTACGCCGGCTCCCTCGGCCAATAAAGTGAGATGAGCGCCGCAACCCCAGAGTCGGCCATGACTGGACCTAATGGTCAGGGGTCCCTTTACCTTTTATTAGGAAGTTGCCTTATACAGACAGCAGCTCTTTAGGTTGCAGAGTTAACCCAGCTCTGCTTGAAGATGCCAGTGACTGAACCCGAAACCTCCTGTACGCAAAGCATGTGCTCAGCCACTAAATTATGGCCCCTACTATAAATTTTAAAAAATTGTTCAGCACCAAGAATGTGCTAGGAGCTGTACTGTTGTCTCATTATGAAGCCATCTAGCAATCCACATCCATTTTGCCACATCAGGGGCAGACTTGTTGCTGACTCAGTTGGACTTGAATGTGCCAAATACAAGGTGGAAGCCATTCTGATGCCTTATAATGCCGGATGAGCTTGCTTTAATCCAGGGGTGGGAAAAGAGTCACATTCCCTTCACATCAAAAGTGTGGTAAATGGGTCAGTGGTAAATGCACCTGCACATTCACATACAGTGGTGCCTTGCTTTGAGAACAGCTTAGTTTCTGAACTTGGAATAAGAACGCTGCAAACCCGGAAGTAGGTGTTTTGGTTTGTGAACTTTGCCTTGGAAGCGGAACATGTTCCGCTTCCTGTTGAGTGTGTTCCATTTGTAAATTGAGTCTCCCGCTGCTAATCAGAGGCTTCCTGTTGAGTCTGCCAGCTGTTGAGTCCAGAGCACCCACGCAACACAGAGGTGATATTTGGAGCTTTTGTTTTTGCTCAAAAAAAAATATTGCGTTTTTGTGTGGCTTTTTAATTTTTTGTGACTGTGACTTATTGTTTGTTTTTGTGACTGTAGCTTATTACTTTGTTTTCATGACTGTGTGGAACCCATTTCAGCTACTGGTTGATTGTGTGACTTCAGAAAGGGATAAAAGCCCACCATCCAAACAATGACTATAATCAGTGCACATAAGAAAAAATAATAATTTTAATTTTTATAATCTACAATATTGTTTTATTTTATTTTGTAGTACAGTACATTGATTCTTGCCTTCATTTAATCATAATAATAATAATAATAATAATAATAATAATAATAATAATAATAATAATTTATTATTTATTATTTATACCGCACCCATCTGGCTGAGTCTCCCCAGCCACTCTGGGTGGCTCCCAATCAAATGCTAAAAACAATACAGCATTAAACATTAAAAACTTCCCTAAACAGGGCTGCCTTCAGATGTCTTTTAAAGATAGGATAACGGCTTATTTCCTTCACATCTGAAGGGAGGGTGTTCCACAGGGTGGGTGCCACTACCGAGAAGGCCCTCTGTCTGGTTCCCTGTAACCTCACTTCTCACAATGAGGGAACTGCCAGAAGGCCCTCAGCGCTGGATCTCAGTGTCCGGGATGAACAATGGTGGTGGAGACACTCCTTCAGGTATACAGGACCGAGGCCGTTTAGGGCTTTCAAGGTCAGCACCTTTATGGATTAATGGTCTTGTTAGATAGTAAAATTCATGTTAAATTGCTGATTTAGGGGTTGTTTTTCATTGTCTGGAATGGATTAATCAATTTTCCATTACTTTCTATGGGAAAGCACACCTTGGTTTAAGAATACTTTGGTTTCAGAACAGACTTCCGGAACGGATTAAGTTCGTAAACTGAGGTACCACTGTACACATTTTGACTTCTGTGCTGCATGTTGAGCAAGGCATTCCCTTTCTTGTGTGCAGCAGGAAAACACAGTGAGCTCACCAATCATCAGCAATGTACTATTCTGCTTCAAAGGGGACGCGGGTGGCGCTGTGGGTTAAACCACAGAGCCTAGGGCTTGCCGATCAGAAGGTCGGCGGTTTGAATCCCTGTGACAGGGTGAGCTCCCGTTGCTCGGTCCCTGCTCCTGCCAACCTAGCAGTTGGAAAGCACATCAAAGTGCAAGTAGATAAATAGGTACCGCTCTGGTGGGAAGGTAAACGGTGCTTCGGTGCGCTGCTCTGGTTCGCCAGAAGCGGCTTAGTCATGCTGGCCACATGACCGGAAGCTGTACGCCGGCTCCCTCGGCCAATAAAGCGAGATGAGCGCCACAACCCCAGAGTCGTTCACAACTGGACCTAATGGTCAGGGGTCCCTTTACCTTTACAAGCACCAGAATACCTTATCAGAAGATGATATGAGATGACATACATATTGAAGGCATATAAACTGGTATGCTAACAATCTGGTTACATTTCTTAACATAAGAGGTATCAGCAAAGGAATCAGTGGAGGAGCTAAACAGAAGTGCAAAAATGTAAGGTTCTAAGGTTAATGCAGCTAAAAACGAGCTGCTTGCTTTGAAAGTTGAGGGAAGGTCGATTGAAGATGGAAACTAGAGTATTAGATTGTGTAAAACTGTGAGGTATTGAAGAAAGGGTGTTGAATACTAATGATATGAATAAGCTGCAATGCCAATATGAAATGTTTCTAACATGTGAAGTGTGAAATAGGGAAGCTCTTGTTGATAGGTTTATTGTAGGTAAGGTGAGATTTTCCATATATTTATATATATATATATATATATATATATATATATATATATATATATATATGCAGGTTTTGGTGTCTTCGGGTGTCTTCCCGTGTAGGAGTCGGGGTGTCTGTGCGACGTTTCGACGAGGTCTCACTCGTCATCTTCAGGCTGGTGCTTTCGGCTTCTTGTTACTGGAACAGAGCAGAATCTGGTGTTTGAGTTCCTATAAATACTGTTGAGGGGTGTGGTGTATAGCCTCCAACGTTCTGGGCAGAGAGGAAGTTCCTAGATTAGTGTGCCTTTTCTTCTTTTGTTCCTTAATTACTTGAGGGATATCTTGGGTGATTTCATGAGTGATATTCTGAATACCACTGGGTGGGTCATTAAGTGTAGATTAGTTGCTAAAGCTTTCGTGTCTTGACCTCTTGAGCTTGTGAAGAGTTTTTCTGAGAAGATGGCTGTGCTGCATTTAGTTGTGCTCTGGCTTGGCTTCGTGTACAGTATTTATAGGAACTCAAACACCAGATTCTGCTCTGTTCCAGTAACAAGAAGCCGAAAGCACCAGCCTGAAGATGACGAGTGAGACCTCGTCGAAACGTCGCACAGACACCCCGACTCCTACACGGGAAGACACCCGAAGACACCAAAACCTGCATTCCTGTACCCGTGAAAATCTACGAAAGCATATATATATATATATATATATATATATATATATATATATATATATTCCATTTTATTTGACTGTGAAATATAACCAATGTACAATTGTGGGTTGAGGACCGTTAAAATAAAAACAAAAATGATTTTTTAAAAGAAACATTACGATCACAGCACGCCAATTAATAATAATAACAATAATTTGTATATTGCTTGGAGTGGAGGAAATTGCAAAGGATCTCTTGGAAGATGGCATTAGCAACCTGCCAAATAATTCTGCCTCCTCTCCTCCAGCACCTTTGGGCCCAATCCCACAAGGAAACCATCCTAACTACCAAGCTAGCACTTCGCATTTAATTCAAAAGATCCGAGATGCCCTGTCCTGGTTTCCTCGGCTACTATACATTTATAAAGAAACCAGAGGCCTTTCTTCTTGGAATAACAGGTTTGGAATTGCCCAAGAAAGATGTTAAATTATTTTTGTATGCCACAACTGCGGCTCGTACTCTGTTAGCTAAAAAGTGGAAAACCCAAGAATTACCAACAATAGAAGAATGGCAGGTGAAGATGATGTATTTTTCGGAGCTAGCCGACCTAACCAGAAGAGTCCGTGACCAGAAGGAGGAGGAGTATCAGGAAGAGTGGATTAAATTTAATGATTACTTAGTTAAATACGTTAAGTTAAATTAACAGAAAACAACTTGCAGATACTTAATTGGCTTAGGATTTTATTTATGTTGAGTGTCGAATCAATATGTTTAATTTCATAATGTGAAGATCTAAGGATGTTAATGTTTAAGTTAAATTTTATAAGAACTGTGATTTGGAAAACCGTTAAAAGGATATGCAATGTTAATAACTGTAATTTTTAATAATACTGTGATTTATGTTTGTTTTGTTCGTTTGTCTTGTGTGTTTGTTTGTTTGTTTATAATATTGTGAAAACCAATAAAAGTTTTTTTTGGGGGGGAAGGATATGCAATGAAATTCAACCAAGTCACTTAACAATGTTAAGTGTAATTTTCAATAAGGCTATGATTTATGTTTGCTTGTTTTATGTGTTTGTTTATAAAGTTGTGAAAACCAATAAAAAAAAAAATTGGGGAAAAAAACCCAAAAGCTGCGATCGGTTCGCGGAGCATTCTGCACATGCTCAGAGAAAACCCCGTCGCTGCGCCGCACGTGCCGGGACCCTGGAAGCTCCGGGGGAGGGGGGACACCCTTACCCACCCACCCGCGGGCCAAGGGGTCGCCCCGTTTCCCCCCGGGGCATCCCCCGGGGATCCCGAGCCGGAGGGCGGGGCAGGCCTCGGAGCCGCGCTGGCCCCAGGCCGCCTCCTCCCGCCCATCTGGAGTCCCGGGAGCGCGGGAGGGAAGCGGCGCTGGCGCTGGCGCGGGGCCGGCCCGCCTCGCTCTCCCTCCCCGACAGCAGCTGGGCTGGGATCACGTCATCGCTTCCGCCCAGCTTCCTCCTCCTGTTGGCGGCGGCGAGAATCCAACATGGAGTAAAGGCAGCGATGGGGCTCGGACGGGGCCGCCGGCTGCTGCTGCTGCCGTGGAGGAGGCGCCCGGGCGCACCGGACGACAAGGCGCCCACGCCGCGCTGCCTCCCCGCGCGCTGAGCCCGCGCTTCCTCGCCTGCCCCGACCAGGCCTTCGAGGGGGGGGGGCGGGCCACCGGCCCCCCGCCTGCCTGCCTGCCTTCTCCATCCCTGCCCCCCAGGCGGCCTTCCCCGCCGCCGCCGTCCGTCCCGTCCTGCCCCCCCCCCCCGCTCTTCTCTCGCGCGCTCCCCGCATCTCTCCCGGCGATGTGAAGCCCCGGGAAGATGAGGAAGAGGCGCGCAGCCCCCCAGGCGGCTGGCGGAGGGGGATGAGCTCCGACGGGGAGAAGATGACCGAGGAAGCCCACCCCGACGAGTAAGTGGCCGGCCGCGGGGGGGGGGGCGGCGAGGGAGGGAGGGAGGGGAACATCTGGCGGGGAACATCTGGAGAGCGCGCTGCTTGGCCGGGGCATCTTTGCCCTTTCCCAAGTCTCTCCCCCCCCCGACGACGCCCCCTCCTGGGTGGCGGAGGGCGCCTCGCTTCTCCTTTTTCGTGGGGGGGGGAGATGTTGTACGCCCCCCCCCCCCTCTGGGAAGTGGCTTGGGGGGCGGCTAAGAGGCCGCCTTGCGTTTCCTTCGCCGGATGTGCTTGGGGCCGATGCCCCGCGGCGCCCTCGCTTCTTCGCGGTCCGCTCGCCCCCCCCCTCACGCCCCCTTCGCGTCCGCCATTGCTGCGTCGTGTTCCTCCCCCCCCCCACCCCTCTTGAATCGCGCTCATTTGCATAACGCGTTTCCATTCATAAAAAAAGAGAGAGGGAGAGAGCAAGCCGCCTTCCTCGGAGGCCGGGAGTCGGGGCTCTGGCCGCGGGAGAAAGAAAGCGAGCTGGGGGGGGGGGCTGAGGCCGGGCTTCTGCTGCCGGGCGGATCCGGGCCCCGCCGAGGGGAGAAAGCCAGGCTTCGGGCCTGGGCCGGCGCCGAAGTTGCGCTGGGGGGGGGCGGGGGACGGGTGGGCAGCAGCAGCAGCTCCCGTCGGCCTGCGAAGCTGTGCAGGGGGCGGCGTTTGTGTCCGCTTGTTCCTATGCCACGCATTCGTGTGCTTTTCTGTTGCAAGCCGCCCTGCGGGCCTCGGGCGAAAGGCGGCACAGGAACTGAAATAAAAAATAACTAGCAGAAGGCGAGGAAGCCTCGGGCCCCAGGCGCTGCTCGGAGCTCGGGGTTAGCGCTGCAGCGGATCGGCATCGTGTGTGTGTGTGTGTGTGTGTGTGTAAGAGCGGGAAAGTGCGTGCAAAGAAAGGGGGGGGTCCTTAATTAATTTCCAGCCGCCTTTTCCCTCGAAAGCTTTTTAATTTGCAGGCGAATCCCGCGCTTGATCTCCGTGCAACCGCACCTCTCCTGCAAGGCACGGCTTTCCTTTGGCGAAGTGGCGGGGCGGGGCGGCTGAGGTTTGTAGTGGTGAAAGGTGACTTGCCTCGGGGACACACCTCTCTCTCTCGGGCTCGGCAGCGTTTCCTCCGCACCGCGGCACTTTCCCTCGGCCTGTGTTTTTGTGAATAAGACGGGTTCCCGTTATTGTCACATGATCTTGACATTCATAAATCCGGTAACCTTCAGCCTTCGTTCATTCACCAACTCGCTGTCGTTGCTGCCTTTTCCTGAATAGGGAGAGAGAAGCAGGGGTTATACACACACTCTGTGTTTGTGTGTGTGTGGAGGGGGGGGCAGAGAGAGAGAAAAGGCAACCCTGCAGAATTAGGAAATAGTCCTTATTTTGGGGCCCTCGTTTCCATGCTGGAAATGGGAAGTGAGTCACTTTCTCTCCCCCCCTTTCCTCCCCCCCCCCTTCCTTAATGCAACGTTTGATGGTCGAAGGTTTGAAGCGCACATCCGTGTAGAGGATGTTGCTGTTGCTAATTCAGCTTTGTGGAAATGGGGAGGGCTGGAGGGAAAGAGCAGTTCTTACATAAATCGCCCTTGCCCGTTTCTAGCTGGAGTTTGACAAGAGAGAATCTTAGCAGTCTTGTGAATCGTCTGCTGCTTAGTTTGTGATCTGTAGCTGCCGCGAAAATAATATATAGCCGCACTTGACTGCTGCAAAACCCTCTCAGGCTTCTGGGCCTTGCAAAGGTGGAAGGAAGATTGCTTCAACATCCATCTTGCTTGTGGCTCTGCTTCCAAGGCTGCCTTGACTACAGGGCTGTGGTTTGTTGTTGGGCCCTGAATTGAAGGCCCTCATTGTTCCTAAGGTCTTCTGTTCTTCTGATCAAGCCTTAAACTCCTCACCTTGACAGGTTACTGCTGTGAGGACAGGGAAAGGGCCAGAGTGCAAGTTTTTACACTGGCTTGCCTGATTCTCTCTTTTCATGGAGAAGTCTCTTCTTAGGGTGGCAAAATGAAAAGTGCTCCTGGGCAACAGACGGTGTAGAAATCATGGACCCTGCAATGATTGGCAGCTTTGTTCTGTTCCCTCTCACCCCATCCCCAAGAAGTAAGGGAGAAATTCATTGCTCTTGTGGGAACCATCTGAACTTTGGAGCCTTTTTAAAAAACCCTCTGCAAACACTTCTTACACTGTGAAAGAAATAAACTGTGCACCCATGCTGCAAAGTAGGGATAGTAGACAAGGCTGAGAGATTGTATATGACAATATTTTGGGGCCTGTGGGAGAGTGACTTAGAACAGCTTTGTAATGTAGTTCAGAGCTGCATTCCCCATATTGTAGATTTGGCATGAGGGTTGCAACTAGGAAAAAATGGCTGGCTTTCACCTCATAGCTTTGTTTGTAGCCGTTTTGAACTACGTAATTACTCGGCTGCAGTAAAGGCAAATCCCATTAAAATTTAGTTACAGCCGCTCATTTTGCTCTCCTCCAAGCTGATGGTGATCAGTCCACTTGAATATGTCCACATGCAATCCAAAGGTGTAGCTCAAAGTTAGAATCCAGTGGGCATTTGTAACTAGTCGCCTAATCTGTGTGGCACCCAACCGTGAGACGCCTTACATCGCACTTACTGTTTCAGCACCACCAACTGATTGGAGCGACATCTAGAAATGCCCTTTGTTTTGTGAGACCAACACAGTTGTTGCAGAAAGTCTGTCCCTTTTATAGTAAGCAGTCTGATGCAAGCTTATTTGGCATGGGTACAAGGATGATAAAAACAGTTGCCTAGTCCTCTCTACCAATGGCAGTGGCTATTTTAGTTTTGGCAGGGGTGGGGTGTCTGCTATAAGCAACCATTTTTAGCATTCATTTATAGCAGGGTTGGGGAGAGTGTGGCCCTGCAGATGTGGCTGGGCTAAGCTCCCATCACCCCTGACTATGGACTATGCTGCCTGGGGCTTCCAACAAGATCTCTTAAGACCCCAGGCTTCCTTCCCATCATTGATTTCACAGTATGGAATGTGCAAGACTCAAAGCAAAAATCCTTCCTTCTTGCAGATGGCTGCAAAATATTAGCAGCTGTAAATCAGGATAGCCAACCCTTTCCAGCACAGAGAGCCACAGTGAAGGTGTTTAATGAACCAGAGGGCCACAGCTAATTCGTAAGATAAATGTAACTGTAAAGGGACCCCTGACAGTTAAGTCCAGTTGCCAACGACTCTGGGGTTGTGGCGCGCATCTCGCTTTACTGGCCGAGGGAGCCAAAGTGTAACTGTATGCTCCAAGTATTATTTTTTGGCCTGGCCAGTGCCAGACATGTTGTCCTTTTTCCTTCTAATAGTTGCATTGTAATATTAATGCAGGTGATTTTTAGACCTGAAAATGGAAATATCAAATTTGTGTTTCTTTCCCTGCTTTCATTGATGCCATTTTTGCCATTGCTTATATTTAGATGAATGAGGATGAAGAACTGAATGGTGTCTTTTCAGCACATACCGCCTTGTTCAGACATCTTGACTTTGCACAACAGGGAGAAATGTATTGGCTGTTAAAGACTATGTCTTTTTCTCTCCCCCCCCCCCCCGATTTAGCTAATACCATTATTGATGGCAGAGATTCTAGGCCATTTGCATGAATATTTACATTTGTTACGGGATTTCATGCACTTGAATACTAACCTAGGTAACTTCCTGTATCCCAGTACATTAATCGACAGTTAAGTGTGCAAGACATTTCCCTTCCGGTGCATTATGTTAACCAAGGTTGAATGGGAATGGAAGTATTAAGTCTTTTTACATGCAGCTTTCTGTTAGCAATACACCATTTAAATAGCAACTGGCGGGGGGGGGGAGGCTGAAGTTCTCCAATGATTTTAATGTACTTTCTTGTAAATGTTCAATTTACTGATTACTGTTAAGCTTTAGTTTCATTTCCTATTAGAAACAATCTTTAAAAGTAACTGATCACTGTAAGTATTACCAATGGAGACACTACCTAAAACCTTACAGATATGATCTGATATAAAGATATTTTGTGCCGGCATATAAATTCTTCGGGTGTGATATACTGCTTGTATCCTCAAAGTGTGGTAAGATGGTTTTACAACCAGCTAGCCTGGTATGCTAACATTGTAAAAAGTACGATTGCTAAAGCATTGCCAAAGGGTAACACTATAACAGTAATATTTCCAAGGTTTACAGTTGTGGAAATACATTGTCAAAGAACAACTCCCAAAATCCATACATATTCTTAAGACTACCACACACACAGAATCATTAATGAAATGCATATCTACATAGAAGTGGTTATTTTACAAATAGGATTGCAGCCTGTCTAAGCAAAAATAACAATAAAAATTTCTAAACACACTGTCACTGTTGATGCACTCTGAAGAATATATTGGTAAACTTCTGCTTCATTCAATTTTGCCTCATTCTGCCTGGTTTGATCTTTTAATGTTCTGAAAGTACTCATAAGACTTCCAGGAAAGAAGGAACTATTTTTCTTCTTCCACTGAGAGGTCTCTCTGAAAAGATTTCAAGGGAAGTTGGAGTTCCTTGAAGGCTTTTTGTGGGGTTGGGGGAGGGGATCTTCAAGAAGATGATCTGACAAGTTGCGAAAAAAGTTTCTGACAGTGAGAGCTGTTTGACAATGGAACGGACTCCCTTGAGAGATTGGACTATCCTTCCTTGGGGGGTTTTAAGTAGAGGTTGGAAGGCCATCTGTCATGGATGTTGTAGCTGAGATTTCTGCATCGCAGGAGGGTTGGACTAGATGACCCTTGGGTCTCTTCCAACTCTACGATTCTATGATTCCTTGGAAGTGTGGGTTGGTTAACCTTACCCAAAGAAGGAGGATTGGGGGTGCATTCTAGGTTGCATTTAGAATCTTTTGCAATACCCAGAACTTCCTTTGCAGACAAATGTATGGAAGGGGCCTAGGGTATAAAGTTTGAAAGAAGATGTATTCTGAAGCAAGAGGTAAAGGGACCCCTGACCGTTAAGTCCAGTCGTGGACGACTCTGGGGTTGCAGCGCTCATCTCGCTTTACTGGCCAAGGGAGCTGGCCTTTGTCTGCATACAGCTTCTGGGTCATGTGGCCAGCTTCTGGGTCATGTGGCGAACCAGAGCAGCGCACGGAAACACTGTTTACCTTCCCGCAGTACCTATTTATATCTACTTGCACTTTGACGTGCTTTCGACCTGCAAGGTTGGCAGGAGCTGGGACTGAGCAACGGGAGCTCACCCCGTCGCGGGGATTTGAACCGCCGACCTTCTGATCGGCAAGCCCAAGAGGCTCAGTGGTTTAGACCACAGCAAGAGAGATGTATATAAAACATCTGGATAGCTCAGTTGGTTAGAGTGTGGTGCTGATAATGCAACGGTTACAGGTTCGATTCCCATATGGGACAGCTGCATATTTCTACATTGCAGGAAGTTGGACTAGATGATCGTCAGGGGTCCCTTCCTATTCTACAATTCTATGAAAACTCTGGAATTAAAGGATATTTTTCCTTGGAAGTTGGATTCTCCTCCCCTTGTCCTGCAGGGTTAGACATCCTTTGGTCTAGTGTAAATCATGCTTTTAAGTGAAGCTGGTCATTTGTAAGCTGACCTTCACAGTTTTGCTAATTTTGTTTGGAGGTACCTTTCCACCCCTTCCTTTGTAAGATCAGGTGTTAGACTGCAATTCAATAGCTTGTTCCAGGGTTATTCCACTAAGCGGGAGCAGGGAACCTTTTCATCTCCTTTGTTTCCTGCCCTCCACTCAGGTCACTTTGTCAGGTGAGGAGCCATCCCTGCCATCCCTTGCGTGGCACCAGGTCACCCATTTTTTCTTTGCAGTGTGATTTGAGTTCAAGACACTGCAGAGGAAGACCCAGCCGATCCAAGGGGAAGCTTGAAGTCACCACTAATCAACTGAGCAGTGGTGACTTAAAGCCCTGCTTGGATCAGCTTCACCCCAGAGCTCCCAATTGGATAGTAGCCTCATGTGACAAATTGGCATCCCTATGGAGCCCCTAATTAAGGTTCCCCACTGCTGCATTGAGGTCAGTGGCACTTCTTTGGTGACCTAAGGATTTTGGCCTTAGAAAATAAAATTAACCTGTTTGTGGTACTCTGATGCTGAATGGATAAATAATCCAAAGTTTCCTGTCTGTGAAATCCAAAAGATTGAAACCAGGCTTCCTCAACCTCGGCCCTCCAGATGTTTTTGGCCTACAACTCCCATGATCCCTAGCTAGCAGGACCAGCGGTCAGGGATGTTGGGAACTGTAGTCTCAAAACATCTGGAGGGCTGAGGTCGAGGAAGTCTGATTTAAACCTTAAGTGTGGGTGGGAGTGACGGCATTGTGGGAACATTTCTATAAATTGCCATTTAAGGCATAAGCAAGAGCTCATGTGAGTACATTAAGGATATAACTGATGATTAAGAATAATAAAAGTGCTTATTTTCCTTGCTAGCTGCCCACCTAGTAGCAGATCCGTCCACTGAGGGCAGAGCAGGCAAGAGGGCTGTGTCAGATCTGTCTCCACTGGACCCATTGCAACATCCCTGTCATCCTTACCTGCTTCAGAGTCCTGTTTTATAGGTTGTAAAACTGCCTGGTGTCGGCTTCTGTTTTTTGGTTAAGAAGGTTCTTGCTCAAGGGAATTTCCGGTGGAATAGGAAAGAAGCATGGGAGGCCAGGAAGCTGTCTCCTAAGAATAGGCTGAAGGCTGGAGCTGAGCTGGTTTGAGTCTGAAATTGCCTGCATGGGAATCAAACGTAAGCGTCCCTGAGCTCCTTTCAAGAACATGGGTAAAAGTGAAATGAAATAAATTCATGCCTCTATATGGGACAATATGGTTTTGTTTTGTTGTTTGTCTAAGGTGCACCGACTGGGTGAAAAATCCATGTCCCTGCCATAGAATGCTGCTTGTAGATGAATGTTTCCTATGTATGTAATCATTCCCCTTGCAGGGAAAGCCCTGGAGGGGAAGGGACATAGATGGCTGTGAGGCGACAGGGACTTTCAGTCTCGACAACTGATTTTCAGGGAGTAAGACTCCCAAGAAGTGTCATTAGGCCTGGCACTCAACCAAGTTTGTGGAGATCATATTTTTGCTGATAAAGAGTTAATCCCAACTTTGAGCAGTGTTTTATTGCCAGCTCACTCTTAGACATAAGACATTTGTTTCAAGCTTGTGACATCGGAAGCAGAAGTATTATTGACTTGAAGTTTGCATCTCTATGATACTGGCCTAATGTGGGCATAACACTGACTCCCAACAAACCATGGTTTGCAAATTGGGAGCCAGTTGAATGAATACACATTCCTCTTTTCTCTTCCTCCTTCTCAGGTCAGTTTATAGAAAGATGAAGTGTCTTGATTCCAGGTTCCATAAAGTCCTTTTCCTCCTGTGCACTGGCAGCGTGTGTCCCTACTTCCTCCATTTCTCCTGCCTCGTCCCGCACAATGATATTTTCGCTGAGCTTTTCTGCAAAGCTATGGTGGCGGCACTATGCTGCTGCTCATAAGACCCACAGAAAGCCCAGTGCGAGGAAGAAACACGACCTCAAGGGAAGGGGTCAGTGTTGATTGCCTGATGAGCCTGCAATGATGGGAAGGGCCGTATCTGGGGCACAGCACATGCTAGGCTTGCAGAAAGGCCCCAGTTTTAATTCCTGACAGCTCCAAGTGGGATGGTGATCTATCCCTTTCTGAAACCTTGGGAGAGCTGCAGCCGCTTTGAGGAGGTGGACCTGGTGGTCTAATTCTGTATAAGGCAGATTCCTA
This sequence comes from Podarcis vaucheri, assembly GCF_965113315.1. NCBI lineage: Eukaryota > Metazoa > Chordata > Lepidosauria > Squamata > Lacertidae > Podarcis > Podarcis vaucheri. Next base: position 122,894,249 of record NC_138761.1, read on the forward strand.
TGAGTAAGCAAAGCCAGTTTGCCTGTTCTCCTGGTCCGATGACGGGAATTGCTTCGTGATATTTCGGTGCTTGTGTTAGTAATGGCACATTCTGTGGAAAAGCTGGGGTAAAAACAGTGTTAGAATCTCAGGTATATAAGCCAGGTGCAAAATGGCTTCTTAAGCCAAGGTTACAGTCACCGTTTTTGGGCATTTTACACTATTTTACAGTTGCCACTTTTGGTCAAGACAGCTCTAAAGTCTTATTTTCCAAATGATGGCCTGACCGTGATTGGTTCTCAGTTAAACATCTGGCTACTTCAGATGACTACCTTGAGCTAGGTTAAGAGCTTTGAAAACATAAAGAGGAAAAGTCCCATGATCCAGGGACAGTCCACGTATATATTGGCCTATTCTGACCTCTTTTTCTTAATGGTGACTGCTCCTGCTCAGGCTGCACAGAAAAAGCATTTTGGTTCCAGAATTCATTCTGCTTGTGCAGATAAAATATAACTGATAGAATTCTAACAGGATGCGGCATTAGCTTGCAAAAACAGTCCAGATTCAATTATCCCCAGGCATGCACCTCAATGGTGGAGATGTCATCTTTCCGCAGGGCCTGCAAGACGGAGCTGTTCCACCAGGCCTTTGGCCAGGGCACAGCCTGACTCCCTCCCTCGGCAATCTTCGCGGAGCTCTGGCCCAATGGTTGCCAGTGGCTTGAATTAATTAATTTTATAATGAATGATTTTAGAGTGTTGTTTGTGCTGTACTTTTGTACTGTTTTATTCTTGTTAGCCCCCCTGAGCCCGGCTTCGGCTGGGGAGGGCGGGATATAAATAAAATTTATTATTATTTATTATTATCTGCCATTTTGGCGCCCAGGCATCTTCACTTTGTCGCAAGTGTTTGAAAGCCAGGTGCAAAATGTGTCTGGCACTGGCTAATTTCGAACATTGGGTAAGAAACAGACCTGTGTCTGGATATGCCCTTTTTGATATATATTTTTAAAGTAACCAATAATGGTATATGGAGGACTTTAACATGTTTAGCCTGTGTCATGTGCTACCTCAGTGATCTTTAAAAACAGCCTAGGCCAATCTTATTCCAAAATTGCTGATGGGGGCTGAGGGAAGAATATCCCACTTGAATTTCAATCTCTCTTACGGTTAATTTTACTTTTTTTAAAAAAAAATTATAGTTCTAGTATTTATTGGAAACCTCTTAGAGATTTTATTACAGTTAAGCAGTACATCAATTTTGTTCCATAAATAAAATCCTGTTGCCCGCTTGATTAATTATTGCAGTGGCCTTGCCCAGTCTGTTGCCCTCTAGATGTTCTGAACTACAACTCCCAGCCAGCACAGCTGTTCTATCAGTTCTTTTAACAGCTTTAAAAACCGAACGTTAATGTGCCTTTAATACGTGATTTTTGCTACTGCGTGGGTGGGAGGACATAGGCTGCTGCCGTTGCTTCTCAATGACTGTTGTTGTTAGTATGTTTCCTGAGCGAGAGAACATTTCATGCGCTGCTTTTGTTCTTTGAGCTCTGGAACCAAGTATCCGTGGATAGCAGTGAGAACAAGCGCAACAAATCTGAATATAACGTTACTTTGCTTCAGAGGACTCCCAAAGATTGCTCTGTGTGATGTTAGTTCTATCTCTCTCTCCCAGGCAGCCCCTTCCTATGAAATATTATCAATGGCTTTGTAGTAACAGTAATTACCCAACTGTATTTATCCTCAGGGACCCCTGTTGTGCTCTCCTGTCGCGACATCAGCCTGCACTTTTAAGGCAGGAAAGGCTGTCCTGGGAAATATAAGCATGAGTTCCAGTGCCTTGCATCCAAAACAAAACAAAAATTAAGCTTCTTTTAGTGTAAATAGTGGGCACTGGGCAAGAAGAGGGTTTGAACGGGTGATTATCGCAGTATACGTGCCTTCAAAGTTGAGATGTTTTAACTTCTGTATGTAAGGGCTTTTTGAAGTTGCATAGTAAGGAACCTGCAGGCCAGAGAGACATAATTTTTATCTAGTTAACGGTGTTATTGCAGCGCTGCAGTCCGCGGTGCATATGTGTGTGTGCACGTGTATAGTCACATCTTGACACTAGGCAACTTGACCTGGAAAAAAGCATTCCTGCAATGAGGAATGACAGAGATCACAGGTAAGGTAAAGGGACCCCTGACCATTAGGTCCAGTCGTGGCCGATTCTGGGGTTGCGACACTCATCTCGCTTTATTGGCCGAGGGAGCCGGCGTACAGCTTCCGGGTCATGTGGCCAGCATGACTAAGCCACTTCTGGCGAACCAGAGCAGCACATGGAAACGCCGTTTACCTTCCTGCTGGAGCGGTACCTATTTATCTACTTGCACTTTGATGTGCTTTCGAACTGCTAGGTTGGCAGGAGCAGGGACCGAGCAACGGGAGCTCACCCCATTGCGGGGATTCGAACCGCCGACCTTCTGATTGGCCTAATCCTTCTCTCTCCAGGTGTGGGTTTCTCTCCACCCCTTCCTGTGCACCACTTAAGAGTTGGAAGGTAGCCTCCCAGTTGAGCCAATGGGAATGGTGGTTTTTGATTTTTGGTTCTCTGTTTTCAAATGCTTAATTGCTCCACAGGGGATATATTTGGCAGCGTGGTCATATAACCCGACCAATTCACCCACCCACATGCCTTTAGCAATTAGTCAAAACCAGGGGTCAGCAAACTTTTTCAGCTGGGGGCCGGTCCACTGTCCCTCAGATCTTGTGAGGGGCTTGACTATATTTTTTTGGCGGGGTGAATGAATTCCTATGCCCCACAAACAACCCAGAGATGCATTTTAAATAAAAGCACACACTCTACTCATGTAAAAACACGCTGATTCCCAGACCGTCCGCGGACTGGATTGAGAAGGCGATTGGGCCAGATCCAGCCCCCGGGCCTTAGTTTGCCTACCCATGGTAGGCAATGTTTAGCTTGGAGAAGAGGAGGTTAAGGGGTGATATGATAGCCATGTTCAAATATATAAAAGGATGTCACATAGAGAAGGGAGAAAGGTTGTTTTCTGCTGCTCCAGAGAAGCAGACACGGAGCAATGGATCCAAACTACAAGAAAGAAGATTCCACCTAAACATTAGGAAGCACTTCCTGATAGTAAGAGCTGTTCGGCAGTGGAATTTGCTGCCAAGGAGTGTGGTGGAGTCTCCTACTTTGGAGGTCTTTAAGCAGAGGCTTGACAACCATATGTCAGGAGTGCTCTGATGGTGTTTCCTGCTTGGCAGGGGGTTGGACTCCATGGCCCTTGTGGTCTCTTCCAACTCTATGATTCTATGATGGTCAAAACAGTTATTGGAGTCAATAGAAAGCTTGTTCTTTCTCTTTAAGCATGGGAGCCACATGGAAAGGGACAAGGAGGGATGGTGCTGTGGGCCACGTCTGGTCGTGGGCTAGCAGTTCCCCTCTTCTGCTTGAGAGGGAAGAAGCTTGATTTCTCCTGCTCTGGAGGGTAGGATTCAAACCAATGGCTTCAAGCGCCAAGAAAGGAGATTCCAACTAAACACACGGAAAAGCTTTCTGACAGTAAGAGCTGTTCAACAGTGGAACAGTCTCCCTCAGGAGGTTGTGGACTCTCCCTCCTTGGGGTTTTTGAAGCAGAGGTTTGGTGGCCATCTGTCATGGATGCTTTAGCTGAAATTCCTCATTGCGGGAGGTTGGACTAGATGACCCTTGAGGTCCCTTCCAACTCTATAGTTCTATGATTCTGTGAGCTGGAGCAATTCTGACTTCTTAATTCAGTTGTGATTCTGGTATCTGAGAATAAGGAATAGTAATCTAGCTGTTGGGATTAGTAATAACTGAGCGAATGAATTTATTGTGCAACAAGAGGGCTTGAGAGATGCTGAATACATATGCAGCAGATCTTTGAATGCAAATTAGATTCGCAAAATATGCAACATTGTACAACTTGTCTCTAACCCTGCTGGCATTATATGCAACAATTTAGAATATTCTGGAATTTGAGAATATTTAAGAAACTGAATACCTCTGTTCCCACTTAGTAATTTTTATTCCCTGTTAATTCAGTGCAAGCCTCTTTATACTAGACGAGAGAGCTGCAAATATCCCATCATCTTGGGTATTTAGGCACTCAGACCTTTGTAGAACCAGGAAATTTTGGAATATTTTCAATCCTCTGTTTTAAGTTAAGTACTGAAAATATAAAAGTAAATAAAATTGAATATAGAGTTAAAGTTTTCTTCCTTCTTTGGTCAAATGCTACCCATTCTTAATTTTTTTGGTGTGTGTCCTCCGGCTGGTTAATGGAAGTTGTAGAGGTTGGCTTTGCATATATTTGGACCAACTACATGGAGAAGCAACATATGAAATACAATTGTGGCAGAAGCTGTGAAAGTTCTTGGTTTGTGAATGAAGTGTTTATGGTACACAGAAAAAACTGCGGTAAAGTTGGTTCTCTGCTTCCATTAGAGCAGCATCTCACCTTTTTGGAGGTGTTTCTTGCACTGGGACATAGGAGTTTATGTGGTGTGCCCTTTTCCTTGCACATTAGTGATCCCTTGTTTCACCCCAAAAGCAAACTATGTGGCTGGGGAATGTTCATTCGTGAAATGGGTTCCTATATGCTGGTTGGATTGGGATGATGACATTTACTGTTGTCTTTAAGTACTTATTTGTATAATTCTGAAGTGGAGCATAAGTTGCACATTATTTTAATTCCTCTATGACTCAGATCAAGGGTGCCCAAACTTTTTTCAAAGAGGGCCAGATTTGGTGAAGAGAGCATGCGTGAGGATCAGCCAAAGTTGTTGATTTTTTTAGGATTGAAGTTGTTGAGGTTTTTTTTACGGTTTTACCCCAAAGTTCTTAAGCCTTTTTAAGGGTTTGACCCCAATAAATAAACTGCCACAGGGGCCGGATAAAACCGGTTGGGGGCAGAATAGGCCTCCGAAGCAAAGTTAACACGCCTGACTTCGATTCAGACTTGGTCCCATTGTGGATGACCACCTTTACTCGCCTCTCTCAGGATCTTGAGAAATTGGGTTGGCGCAGTTGACAGTGCAGAACAGAGACGGGATGCAGAGCATGAAGCAAGTCAAAATGGTCTCCACAAAGAAGGGCAGTTAAATCAGAGCAGCTTCTCTCTTCTTCATTCTCTCTGTTTCTTTAAAGGCATTCAGGGGATTGACCACCTAGAGACAAGGCGAACACTGTATAGTTAACTCCTGCTTTCAGCCTATATTTTCCACAAACATGTTTTAACAGTGTAATTTTAGAACTGTTAAGATGGGAGGGGGGAAGGTTCTTTGCTTGTATTTTAACACTTGGTAAGGAATCTTCTGCCTGTTTATATAGGCTATGATAAAATGTTATGCCCTGGAGCTGATCTAGGTTATGAAAAATTCAAGTTGAAACATATACAGGAGTGGTGTGTGCGTGTGTGCGCGCACACACAAACATGAATCTCAAGTTGAAGCAAAGCACATAAATGCTATGAATACGCTAATGCTCAAATGCCAGAGTGGGTGGGAGGCTGGGACGTGTGTGCGTGCGTGTGCATGTGTGTGTGTGTGTTTTCTTATCCCTTGTCTTCTGGCTATGGACCTGATATTTAATGAAATCATCCAACCAGTCTGAACCATTGCCATGTCAGTATATATTTAAAAATCTAAAACATTGCAGGCATTTTACCTGATTTCTTATTACATGTAGTGAGGAAAATTCTGAGATGTGTGGTGTTCAGTGGATCAGGCCCCTTGTCATTCTTTTATGGCTTTTGATTCTAGGTTTGAAAATGAATGCATTTGTCTATCCAATCCTCTTTTTTTTCATATGATGAATTTTATAAGGATAAAAACAGTTCATCTTCGAGTACTTGGAATGTATGGAGCTGATACTTTGCCCTCTGTTGGGAACACAAGTTCTCTTAACCTTGTATTCCTCCCATGTTCCCACTGTAGGAAAAGGAATGGGATTGATAGCTTGCAGAATGTTCATAACAGCAGTCTGTTGAAAATCTAAAAGGAGAGCAACTAAACATCATCTTCTGACCTTGAAATCTAAGGTTATGTCCCTGTTTATGACAGTCAAGAAAATCAAAGTAGATACTTGATGAGCTCATTTGTATATTCTTACATTTGCCCTGAAATCTTTGTTGGGTGTTGGCCGCACCAGGCTTCTCAGGTTAAGCAATACATTTAGTACTTTTCTCTGTTTTGTACTTTTGAAGCCTAGGTATCCCCTGTATATCTTGAAATCAAAGAATTAATAGCTAACTTTGCTAAACTTGAACGGCTAGACATCAGAACCACAGTATTTAGCAACTCAGATTTAGCAAAGTTATTTTAAATGGCACAATGGGTGATATGATATCTTGCAAACGGAGAAGAGTTGTCTTGCGCTGATCTGATTCATCATGCTTAGTTCTTGGAAAGCTTATCTTATTTCCAGTTACATTGTTGAGGAACCTTCTATGCAGATAACTCTGATTTGTTCTGACACATCTTAAGAGATGTGATTTTCAGAACCAGAAGGCAGGAGGTGAGCCATAAAATTGAGAAGTTAGAACATTTCAATTGTATTTCGTTATCTCATCCACCATATCATGAACAGGCAACATTTTGTATGCAACTTTTTGGGATCAATGTACTAATCAGATAGGGAAAACTAAGACTGCTTTTTCAGAAATCTTCTATGTGAATAATTGCTAGGCTTGTGAGGTGAAATGTGAAGCTCTGCTGGCCTCACCTGAAATTTTAAATGGGTGCTTTTTCATGGCTTTCCTTCCAATGTGCATCTACAGTTAGCAGATATTTTGCATTTCAGGGCACAGTCATTACAGTTCACCTTCCAGCAAAAGGAAGCACAGTGCTCTATAGCAATACATACGTATTTTTCGCTCTATAGGACGCACCAGACAATAGGACGCACCTTGTTTTAGAGGGGGGAAAACAAGGGGAACAAATTCTCCCCCTCTCTGCCCAGCACCCCTTCAGCGAAGCGGCAGGAGGCGCTGCGCAGAGAGGGGGAGAATTTTTCCCCTCTTGTTTTCCCCCTCTAAAACAAGGTGCCGTTTAAGGTGCATTCAGTCGCTTTCAGGCGGCTACCTTGGAAGCCTGGAGAGCGAAAGGGGTCGGTGCCCACAGACCCCTCTCGCTTTCCAGGCTTCAGGTTCCTTTCGACCTGCTCTTTGGGGCTGGCAGGGGGAAGCCCACCACCAGCCCCAAAGAGCAGGTCGGGGAGCGGGGAAAGGCGCGCAGCGGAGAGGCTCCTGCCATAGCCCCCCGCGCGCTCTCCAGGCTGGAGAGGTGACACGCAGCTATAGAGGCTCCTGCCATAGCTGCGTGTCACCTCTCCAGCTGGGAGAGGGTCGCGGGGGGCTGCTTTATCCCCACGCTCGCTCTCCCGGCTAGAGAGGTGACGCACGGCTATAGAGGCTCCTGCCAAAACCGCCCGTCACCTCTCCAGCCGGGAGAGGGTCTGGGGGGCTTGTTTAGCTAAAGAAGCCCCCCGCGACCCTCTCCCGGCTGGAGAAGTGGTTTGCGGCTAAAGAGGCTCCTGCCATAGCCGCGCGCCACCTCTCCAGCCGGGAGAGGGTCACGGGGCTATGGCTTCTTCACTCCATAGGACGCACACACATTTCCCCTTCATTTTTGAAGGGGGAAAAGTGTGTCCTATAGAGCGAAAAATACGGTACTTTAAATCAGGATCTAGTGCAATCTTGATGGGGTTTTGATGTGTTCATTTTGGAAGCCGTTTTTGCATTGGATGTGATACCAGAGGCAGTGGGCATTCTCTCTACCAGATGGGTGAAATGGGCAGCTCTAATATTATCCCTGCATTTTCAGACACAACAGTCAATCACTTCTGCTGCTTCTCCCCACCCCCCCCACCGCAGTGTGTGTGTGTGTGTGTGTGTGTGTGTACTGTAGTGGTACCTCTACTTTCGTTCACCTCCAGTTACGTATCCTTCATGATACGTCCGCTGCAAACCTGGAAGTATTTTCCGGGTTTCGCTGCGCGCGCATGCACAGAAACACTCTACGCACCACGCACATGTGCAGAAGTGCTAAACCGCGCATGTGCAGAAGCGGCACCTCCGGTTGCAAATTCCTCAGGATATGACCGGAGCTCCAGAATGGATCCCATTCGCAACCGGAGGTACCACTGTACTACATAGTAGGAAGAAATAGGATGCTATTTTGTAATCCTTTGGAAGAGAGCTCACAATGGGCAAAACACAGATAGTGATTAGTCCCCTCAAGGCAGTTTATAGACTTAGCCCAGAAAGATTCACACAGGCATTTTATATAAGGCTTAAAGCAGCAAATTTAAAATTGCCATGGAACCAGCAGTCCCCTAACTCTGGTAATCTACCTTTGTTAATGAGACATGGTTGTTTTCTTAATTAATTCATATAGTGCTTAAAGCAGGCATGGCCAAACTTGGCCCTCCAGATGCTTTGGGACTACAATTCCCATCATCCCTGACCACTAGTCCTGTTAGCTAGGGATGATGGGAGTTGTAGTCTGAAAAACTTCTGGAGGGCCAAGTTTGGCCATGCCTGGAAACTTTAAAGGAACATAAAATGCGGCTGGAGGCAGAAAAGCTTATGACCATCGATAAAATGGAAGGTCATGGTTTCTCTCTCTGGGTCCAGACCATAGCAACTCTTTTTCTAAGGGCTGGTGAAGACAACACTTTGCCTGCTGGATTCTTTGGCTGGCCTCCTCCCTTGCTCTCTCCACCAGGGCCTTTCCCCCTCACCACCTCACTGCAGGAAGCAGTGAATGGTCAAACCAGAGAGATCTTGGGTCCTGCATCACTAAGTCAGTGAAATCCCATGTTCAGTTTTGGCTGGGTCTTTTCCTGATACAGGGCAGTTTGGAGGATGAATGAAGCAGGGACATGCTGGGGCGTCCTCACAATTTCCTCCCCAGGTAAAATTTGGGAGCCACATGCCATCAGAATGGGCTGTAGGACATCATTTGTATTTTTGTTGAATTTGCTGATGGAAGTGAGCTTTCCAAGGCACTCATGGCAGGGAATTGAAAGGGCATTCTGTGTCTACTAAGTCACTTCTAGACTTCAGCTTTGGGTGCAATTAATGCTGAATTAGATACAGGTAGAAGTTGACTTCAGTACTTGGTAACAATAAATAAATCCTTCAAGCATGAGGTTGGGCTCTTTAGGAATATTTGCTGGGAGAGTGACTTTACGTGAGAAAGAAAGAGAGAGAGAGAGAGAGAGAGAGAGAGAACACATAATGTGTAGAAGCGTTACAATTTTTCTGAATGGAGTAAATGCATTGATGATTAGCTTCTATCTCCAGCATACTTATATGAAATAAATAGTGTTTCACTGCTGCATGCACTTGCATTTCTACTCAAGGGTTTACAGTGGAAATTTTATCTTGCAGCCAGGATTTGTAACCCAGCCTACATAATAGGGCTGGACGATAACTGGTTTTCAACATTGCGATATATCACCAACTAAATCATAATACTTTTATGTATCACCATGTCTGATAGCATGCTTCAACTCATACACACCAACTCTATGGGGCCCCAACGTATGCAGGGATGGGGCTGAAACCCCCCCCCCCCCATGGTTGAGGGGCTGGACCCTGCTGGGCCTCCCCACGGCGGCAGCAGCTGAGTTCCTTTGCAGGCCAGCCGTGGTGGTGGAAATGCCAAAGCATACAGTCATACCTCGGGTTACAGACGCTTCAGGTTGCGTGTTTTTGGGTTGCACACCACACCGAACCTGGAAGTACCAGAACGGATTACTTCCAGGTTTTGTCGCTCACGCATTCGCAGAACTACTAAATTGCGCTTTGCTCAGAAGCGCTGAATTGCAACCTGCGCATGCGCAGACATGGCGCTGCGGGTTTCAAACACTGCGGGTTGCAAACATGCCTCCTGCACGGATCACGTTCACAACCCAAGCGTCCACTGTATAAGGAAATAAGAAGAAGATGAAGCATATAAGGAAATACAGTGGTACCTCGGGTTACATACGCTTCAGGTTACATACGCTACAGGTTACAGACTGCGCTAACCCAGAAATAGTGCTTCAGGGTAAGAACTTTGCTTCAGGATGAGAACAGAAGTTGTGTGGCGGCAGCGCGGCAGCACCGGGAAGCCCCATTAGCTAAAGTGGTGCTTCAGGTTAAGAACAGTTTCAGGTTAAGAAGGGACCCCTGGAACGAATTAAGTACTTAACCTGAGGTACCACTGTATAGGGTTGGAGGTACAGAGATTTAAACAACACAGCAAGGTTTTGGGTTTTTTTGTGTGTTTTCTCTGAAGTAAAGGCACCACCAACACAGAGGCACAAACACACACACACACATGCAAAAGAAGGCAAAGGCAGCAACATACCAGGAGCAAGCAGGGAGATACCAAGAAAAGTATCTCTTTGGGAAATCAGCTGCCGAGGGCTCTGCTTTCCAGATCTTGCTGTACCAATTGGCTGGCATGTCCCTCCCTGGGCTGGGAGCTGCCGTGCCTGGGCTCTGCTGGCTGCTTAAAGTTCAGTTACAGATAGGTAGCCGTGTTGGTCTGCCATAGTCAAAATAAAAAAATTCCTTCCAGTAGCACCTTAAAGACCAACTAAGTTAGTTCTTGGTATGAGCTTTCGCGTGCATGCACACTTCTTCAGATACACTGAAACAGAAGTTGCCAGATCCTTCTATATAGTGAGAAGGTGGGGAGGGGTATTACTCAGAAGGGTGGTGGGAATGGGAGATTGGCAGATAGCTGAGATGAGCCTGTTGACGACTCTTAACGACTGCAATAGGTCTTACAGGAAAAGGCAAGGGGTGACCTGGTCTGAACCTGGTCTGAACAAAGACACTGGATTCTTATCTCATTATACATGACTAAGCCATTTTTCACCTTCTCACCCCTTGCCTTTTCCTGTAAGACCTATTGCATAACCAATTTATTGCATAACCTTACTACATAATTCATTCCGTACTGACATTCCATAGTCCTAGTGAGGCCTCTGTCCCCACTTTACAATATTATTTGCACAAGATCAAAACATGGATTTGGATTTCTTTGGAGGTGAAGCAAGGGGTGTATGTGCACATACATGTCAAGTCTATAAGCTGTGCTTGTGCAACTGTTTTGTATTTCTGGTACTTAAAACTAGGGGTAGCCAACCTAAGGCCTGGGGGCTGGATGCAGCCCAATCGCCTTCTCAATCCGGCCCGCGGACGGTCCGGGAATCAGCGTGTTTTTACATGAGTAGAATGTGTCCTTTTATTTAAAATGCATCTCTGCATTTTAAATAAATAATAACCCAGAGATGCATTTTACATAAAAGGACACATTCTACTCATGTAAAAACACGCTGATTCCCGGACTGTCCGCGGGCCGGATTGAGAAGGCGATTGGGCTACATCCGGCCCCTGGGCCTTAGGTTTTCTACACCTGAACTAGACTGATGATTGAGAGAGGGCACCAGGATCATATAATACTGGTCCTAAAGGATGTATCCTGGCTCCCAGTATGTTTCCGAGCACAATTTAAAGTGTTGGTCCAGCTCCGAGGGCCTTCTGGCAGTTGCCTCACTTGTGAGAAGCAAAGTTACAGGGAACTAGGCAGAGGGCCTTTTTGGTAGTGGTGCCCACCCTGTGGAACGCCCTCCCATCAGATGTCAAGGAGATGAGTAAGTATAAAACCATTAGAAGACATCTGAAGGCAGTCCTGTATAGGGAAGCCTTTTAATGTGTAATGTTTTGTTATGTTTTTATATATGTTGGAAGCCACCCAGAGTGGCTGGGACAACCCAGATGGGAAGGATACAAATAAAATGTTGTTGTTGTTGTTGTTGTTAATAGTCTTGAATAAAATACCCCTTGCAAAGGGCCTTTAATTGCTGGTCGTTCTTTGTTGTGTTTACAAAGTTTTAAGACTGAGGGGTGGCGTACAGTTGCATATATCCCGAGGTGAAGTTGGCGGTGTTGCGGGGCATAACATTTTTCAAGTGCTTTCTTCTTCAGCAACAATTTCCCCCATTTCATAAGTCCATTGCTAACTGTGAATGCCTGCCAATTGCAATATAAGACAAGCTTGGCAGTTTCAATCTTTCAAGCTTTGTTTACTAAAATTCAAGTAAACTAAACACATTGAGTTAGATCACACTTTAGGGTGTCAGGAAAATTTTCAGTGAAAACCACCCAAATTTCCATAGGAAGACTTTATGGTAACTTTACCAGCTTTCTCCCCCCCCCCCCCCGCAAAATCGCTGGAATTCAGCTGTCCATATACAGAACTTTCACTTGTTTAGTAGCCAGATATTCAAAGGGCTGTGATACCTGTTTTGCCTCAAGAAATTCCTGTCCTCCCATCACTAGGCATCAAATCAGTGGATACCTTCAAATGGGCTTATTTGGTGAGTTGACCCCATATATTGCTTCCTCCCCCCCTCCCCAAACGTTAGCTCTCATCACTCTTGTACCTTTTTTAAGAAAGGAGAGGCTGTCACTGCCCACCTTTTCCTCCACCAACTGCAGGCCACTGGAACAGGCTGTTTCCATGGCAATGTAGCTTGTTTCCATGGCAGAGTGCTGCTAATGTGGCTGACTTCGTGGTTCACTTTGTTCACTCTGTTCCTAAATCCGGAAAACTGAAAGGGAAGCAGCCTCCTTAGTCCAAATGATCGGGACCGGAATTGGCGGGGAGGCTGGCAGGTGGGAAGCAAGCACTGTGACTGCTGCCTGTGTTTAAGACGTCATGTCAGAGCTGGATTTGAAGTTCACCCCCGTTGCCTGTTCCAAGGTCTTAATCCTGTGCTTTGATCCTGAAATGAAAATGTCTTTGCATATGCGGAAGGATTGAAATAGTCACACAATACCTGCAACCCGGGGTTTCCATCTTCTTTGCAGATCTGTCTGTTGTGCCTCTAACCAGCACCTTGGCCTGCAGACATGAACAGATGGCAATTTTTCCCTCTGGGATATGAAAATATTTGCCTATGGTTTCAAGCACCCCAAGCCGCTGTTGACCTAGTCCAAGGGTAGCCAACAAGGTCCCTTCAGTTATGGTGAACTAGAATTAGTGACAGCCAGTATGGCCAGTGGTTATGGGGTTTGTAGTCTGCAACATCCGAAGAGCTCCGTGCACCTGGTGTGTTCTTAGTTACCTGACAACCTTGTTACTGAAAAGGGCTTCCAGATCAGAGGGTACGATTGATAAGCGAGCTCTCATCTTAAGTGCATTGTGTCAAGCGAACCACAGTACCTGCAGTGGATAAAGGAGCTAATTGTAGTTTCTCCCAGTATGTCCTGGGGGACAAGGCTTCAAGCATCTCTAGCAGATGTCTGTGTTAAAATTGATTCCGAAACACCTGTTCTATCCAGCAGCTTCTCCACAGCCATTAGTCAAGCCAATTCATGTTTTTGCAAGTTCTTGACTTGTATCTGTGTAGTTTTTCATCTCGATGATGCGCTCATGTGTTCCAAAAGTCAGCACACTTGCTGTTCTAGAGGGATTATTCTTCCTCACTTTGAAAGTAGTTTTGAAAGCAGAAAAATGACTTGCTGCAACCATGTTTTAGAACCACACACACAAAAAGGTGAATACTGGACTCTGTGCATGTGCACTCACAGTGGCACCATGTAAAGGGAGTTGTTCTTAGGCTTGGTTATGAGTGTGTTCTGTCTTTTATTCACTTTGTGAAAAAAGGGGCTTTCATGAAATGTCCTTTACTGCTCAAAAATCTGAAACTGTTCAGTCCTGTGCAGTGATTGTGCCTAGGAATTCTGCATGTGTTTTTCCCTTCTACGCAGTTAGCAGCTTGCTTTCCTACATCATCTGGTGCTTCTCCAACAGAGCAGGTTTTTTTAATTGAAAAAAAATTCACGGTGAAATCTTTCATTTTAACGGTGTGTGAGAAATACAAGCAACTCCCTGGAATGGGAGTGTAGTTTATATAACGTTACACTGAAGCGTAAGGTTATACCGGCATACAGTTTATCAGAGGAGATAGGGAAGCCTGTGGTAACTTTACACTAAGTAGTTACATCCTAAGAATTTGACCTGTGGTCCAAGATGCCTTAGTGAGAGGACTTGGCCAGCAGGGGTTGCAGGCTGTTGTGATAACCCAGGAATCCAAAGGCACCACTAAATGTGATTGGAAAAGTTCTTAACCTGCTGCTGGCCCATGTGCAAAGGGCTGCATAGAAAGTGCTTTAGTTTTATCTCTCTAAAATAAATAAGAGCAGTTGCATTTGTAGGCGAACTTTACACGCTTTCTCTAGGGCTGATAGTAAGCAGAGTATGTATAATTCAGCTCTGCATTCTGTTCTTGCCAATATTGTCTCTCTCTCTCTCTCTCTCTCTCTCTCTCTCTCTCTCTCTCTCTGTGTGTGTGTGTGTGTGTGTATTTGTTTCTGTTTATAATCAGCACTTTCATAAAGATATATCATGGTGGTATGCATCACATAAGAATATGATATGCAGCACATCATTTTTAAAAGTAATTTTGTTGCGTGTCCTTGTTTCTCATTTTGATCCTTTTACATGGTTTGCATGTTTTGTGGTATTTTATGCCTTGAGACTTCCCATTATTTTTATTGATTACAGATTAGTAATCCTTTATTGTAATTGATAAGTGTAAACTACCGGTATGTAATTATTATTTGCTGATGTTTAATTTCACTGTTTCGGGACGCAGGTGGCGCTGTGGGTAAAACCTCAGCGCCTAGGACTTGCCGATCCCATGGTCGGCGGTTCGAATCCCCGCGGTGGGGTGAGCTCCCGTTGATCGGTCCCAGCGCCTGCCAACCTAGCAGTTCGAAAGCACCCCCGGGTGCAAGTAGATAAATAGGGACCGCTTACCAGCGGGAAGGTAAACGGCGTTCCATGTGCTGCGCTGGCTCGCCAGATGCAGCTTGCCACGCTGGCCACGTGACCCGGAAGTGTCTGCGGACAGCGCTGGCTCCTGGCCTCTAGAGTGAGATGAGCGCACAACCCTAGAGTCTGGCAAGACTGGCCCGAACGGGCAGGGGTACCTTTACCTTTACCTAATTTCACTGTTTACTATTAGATTCTAATGGATTATTGAATATTGCTTTATTTGATATAAGTTGATTATTTCAAAGTTGTTGTGACGTTTGGTCTTGGATCAGATTGTTATTATTAATGTTTGATGTTTTATTGTGTGTTTATATGTGTTGGAAGCTGCCCAGAGTGTCTGGGGCAACCCAGCCAGATGGACAGGGGTATATACTTAAAAATTATTATTATTAAGAATAAAATAAGTGAAAACCATCCATAAATGCAGTTTGATTAAAAAATGAAAATTCATACTTGGTTCAATTGCTGGTTCTTTCCATACCAATTATTTTAGAATTCTGTTCTCTAGTGTTAGCATAGTTACTACTGTCAAGAGCTGAGATATCTCTAAAACTATGCAAATACCACTTAGAAATCAACCTGGCCATTGCCAACACCCAAGCAACACTGGACACAGATAAGCCCCAATGGTGGAATCCAGCAAGTTCTGAGTCCTTCCTCTCCACCCCCTTTTAGCTGCTCTGGAGGGTGTGTGTGAAAAGGAACTGAAGGTTCCATGGCATGTGTGTGTAGACATAATTGGATGTTACCCCAAATCAATAACTTTTACAACAAAAAGAAGTAATAACGCAATCTCTGCTTCTCTTTGCATTGTCTTCCAACAAACAGAGCAGAATCAGAGTACTTATAGTACTGCCTGGAGCAGTGGGGGCAAAACTCATAAATTTAAAGCAGTTTAAATGGTTAATCTTCTTTAAGAGGTTGGGGAATGTAGAGTAGACTCAAGTGCCTTGCTAACCAAACCAATTCAAAGTAGCATGAATCAAGAGTCAAAGAGGGGAGAGCGAATCTACATAGAAGAAATATTGCAAAACTACGTGGAACATTGAAATGTTTGGGTGGAGGGAATACCAGAAGGATTTATGGTGTTGGGTTATAGTGTTGTGAAGAACACAACCATAGCAGAATTATTTCCCATGTGTGGAATTCAACACTTACAATGACTTTTCCATATGACCTTATGGTGACAGAGGGACTCAGGAGCAGCTTCTGTTTCACCCATGGTATACTGCCAGGTGAAGCAACCATTGCAGTTTGGCCCTCATACTGATCTTGGACGATGTATCAATACATTGCCCAGACCTACTGTCCTGGATTTAAACACCATGTATGTAACCACTTTTGTCTGGACTGGGAATGCCTGTGTGGCTTATCGTCAGTGGTGGTTAGTTCCTGTTGGCAACAGCTGGTCATAGAAATCACCCATCCACCACAAGTACCTCATATCACTAGTTCTATAAGAATAATACTTGCATACAACATACTTTCATGGGTATTATGTTAGATCTGGTGTTGACTGAGTCTCTTATCAGTACAGATTATCCTTTCTGGATTATCAGCAGGAGTGGTTTACTTTGAGTTGAGTGAGGTTATAATGTCCCTAATTTTATTTTTCTGGGTGTATATGTAGAAATGGTATATGTATAATGGTGGCGATTTTTCATCACTTACATTAGGAATAGCCCATCAGATGTTGTGGACTCCAGTTCCCATCTGCCCAAGACAGAATGGTGAGGGAGGATCAGAGTTGGGGGTCTGCAACATCTGAAGGACACCAAGTTGAAGCCCCTTGACTTCTGTGATACCTAGATAAATCTTTGAGAAGTTCTGACACTTATCATCTGTACAGTTAAAATGTTAAAGGTGAGCTTCAGTATTAAATGTGTCTTTGAGCTGGATGCTAGTGAGTGAGAAATCGAGCTGTAATGCTACGATATGTCTCCAGAACATGGATTTCCATGACATTTGTCTTCAGCCTAAGCATTCTGTTACTGAATGGTGGTGATGATGCCAGTGTTAGAAACTGAGATATGAAAGCTAGCAGCTAAATGGCACCTTAAACCTAGGTTATGTGTGCAACAACGGAATGTCTAGGCATGCATTTTTATTTTTTTATTTTTTTAAATAGTTTTTATTGGTTTTTCAATATATACATCCTTTATGAAATATATCACAATAACAATTTTCCATTTTTTCCTGCCCCCCCTCCCCTGGACTTCCCTCATACTTCCACTTTGTTTTACTTCCAATTTATTCATCCTGCGTATTATTTCCCCAATTAATTCCTAATACATTTACATCTAATTTTTTATTATATACATTTGTGAATGTTTACTCAAACCCTGCCAGTGAGTCCAACTCTTCATGTTGTCTCATCATATATATTGTAAATGGTTCCCATTCTCTTTTAAAGTCTTTGTTGTCCCTTTCATGTAATTTATCTGTTAATTTGCTAATTCTGCATATTCCATGAGTTTCTCTTGCCACTGTTCTTTCGTTGGGGTTTCTTCTGTCTTCTAAGCTTGTGCTGGTAGAATTCTTGCCGCTGTTGTTGCGTGCTCTTGCTCTTTCCATCTTTGTAAAATTAGTCCATTTTCACCCCTTGATAAATTTCCAGGTTGGATCCTCTGCAAATGGCATATGTAATCCAAATTTGGTAAGTCAAATACAGGTTTGTCACACTTTGGAAGGAGATTTACCTGTCTCCTGTCTATTATTAGAATTAGGTTTGGATACTGCAACTTGTGTTGCCATCTCCAAAATGTACCTCGCTTGCCTGTTACAGGTGCTGCTGTGAATAGTATCTGACAAGAACTTGATATTCACTGTTTATGACATGGTTTGCAATTCCCCAAAGCAGATGTGTCTAAAGTGGCAAAGTATTTGAAGTCAAATAGAGCAGAACAATTTTTAAAAGTAAACTCTTCTAGCATAGGCAAAAGCATTCCACTGAACCACCGCATGACCCAATTTGCACAGCTTTGGTTATAGCAGCAAGGGCCTCTGTTATCAAGAGACAGAAAAATGGCAACATGGGTTATTTACAAGATCAAAGGGAAAAGGCTCTTGGACTCAAAAGTCAGTGAATTTGCCGATCAGAACTGCCTAACTGTGTGCCAATGAGCACTAGGGTATTACTGTCAGAAGACAGATTCAAAATTCAAAATGACCTTAACAAGTTGGAGAACTGGACCCAAGCTAACAACATGAATTTCAACAGGGACAAATGTAAGGTTCTGCGCTTAGACAGGAAGATCTAGGGGCACAAGTATGAGACGAGGGACACCTAATTTTACTAGCAGGACATGTGAAAAGGATCTAGGGGTCTTGGTGGACCACAAGCTTAACATGAGTCAACAGTGTGACGCGGCAGCTAAAAAAGCCAATGCAATTCTGGGCTGCATCAACTGAAATAATAGTGTTCAGATCAAGGGAAGTAATTAGTGTTGCTCTATTCTGCCTTGGTCAGAGCACACCTTGAATACTGTGTCCAATTCTGGGCACCACAATTTAAGAAGGATGTTGACAAGCTGGAACGTGCGCAGAGGAGGGCAACCAAGATGATCAAGGGTCTGGAAACCAAGCCTTATGAGGAGCAGTTGAAGGAGCTGGGTATGTTTAGCCTGGAAAAGAGGAGATATGATAGCCATCTTCAAATATCTCAGGGGCTATCACATGGAAGATGGAGCATGCTTGTATTCTCCTGCTCTGGAGAGTAGGACTTGAACCAATGGCTTCAAGTTACAAGAAAGGAGAATCCGACTAAACGAACAGAAAAAGTTTCTGACAGAAAGAGCTGTTTGACAGTAGACTGGTCTCCCTCGGGATGTGGTGGACTCTCCTTCCTTGGAAGTTTTGAAGCAGAGGTTGGATGGCCATCTGTCATGGATGCTTTAGCTGAGATTCTTGTATTGCAGGGGATTGGATTAGAGGATCCTTGGATCTTTTCCAACTCTATGATCCTATGATATAATTCTCTTACTCCCCCCTCAAATTGGAGTGCAACAAGGGGGGAAAGGCAAGACCATCCTGATAGTGCAACTGTGAGTAAAATTTTGTACAGTACGTCTCTTTACTACATTTTTTGGTCTTTAAGATGCCACAATAATTATTTGTTGGTTTGCTTTATGGACTCTTTCTTTCTTTGGAGATTAGTTGAGATTTGGACCTCAAATGATTGTGGCAATGTAACCTGGAGCATAAGGGACACGGGTGGCGCTGTGGTCTAAACCACTGAGCCTAGGACTTGCTGATCAGAAGGTCAGCGGTTCAGATCCCTGCGATGGGGTGAGCTCCCGTTGTTCAGTCCCTGCTCCTGCCCACCCAGCAGTTCGAAAGCACATCAAAGTGCAAGTAGATAAATAGGTACCACTCGGGTGGGAAGGTAAACGGCGTTTCCATGTGCTGCTCTGGTTTTGCCAGAAGCTGTCTGCGGACAAACGCCGGCTCCCTTGGCCAGTAAAGCAACCCCAGAGTTGTCCGCGACTGGACCTAACGGTCAGGGGTCCCTTTACCTTTAACCTGGAGCATAAGAGACTGGTGAGAGGGCAAAAGGGGATCCACAGATTTTGTTCTGGCCTAGTAGCCAGCTGTTATTTATGGTTGTCATAGATCTCTTCCCAAGAGTCATCTGCCATGCTCAGAGAACTTGGAGGAGGGATTTGATCAAAAACACACTTGAACTTACTACTTCCCTGGAGCCTGGCAAGAAGCAAATGAGAATTTAGCAGTAGAAGTGAATATCTGATCCCTCCTTCTGAGTTCCCTGCAGTTTGCAGAAAATTTGCTGGGATAGAGGTGATTTTCCTGATCACTTTGAACGATACTTATCTTTATCTGTCTTGCTTGGCATGCCATAAGTGATTAAAATGTTAAAGCAATAATGCAAAACTCGACAACTCCAAACATAACATCAATCATCTATGGGGAATAAACAGTCACAATTAAGCAAAAATTGCAGTTAAAATGCTTGAGTAACTGATTTTTAGGGCTTTTCTTTTAGTGTTAATGACAGTGCACATTTTTAAACCTCCCCCCCAATTGTTTGATGTTCCAAATGCACGCTGACTGGCTGCAGCCCCATGCAGTTCATAATCTTGTTGAAAAATGCATGGTTTTCCTGGTGAGTGAAGATGCTCTTAGTCACTTGCAGAAAAGTCCCAAAAGCAGTTGTTTTTATGCTTGGAGGAGATAATGGCATATGGGGGGGGGGGCTAGCAAGCCCTATTCTTTCCTCCTGCAGGTGCTTCAGGTAGGCAAAAGTATTCAGGGACAAAAGTATTCTGTACAAGAGGGCATGTGTAGGAAGGTGTACGATGTGAATGAGCAGAACAGGCTTCTGCTTGGGCAATGAAACTCTCCCTCCTTCTCTTTTGTACTGCAGCTCCCATGCCCTCCTCAGTCTACTCTGGAGGTGTGGGGGACCCTGTCTAATGCGAAGGGGAAGCCCCATCATAAGTAGAAGGGTGCTTGCACAACATTGAATTTCACCCTCAGTTGTTTTTTCACTTTGAAATAAAAATAAAAATGGATGCTTTGGATAGATTTGTGGCATCTTTGCCTTGTATCGTATAAAACAGCCAAAACAAAACCAGCGTTTTGGAAAAGGTGCAAAGAGAACAGCTTTAATAATGAATCCTTTTCTTTTCTTTTCTTTTACTGTTAAAGAAAAGCTTGCCAGCAGCATGTCTAGACATGATGTTTTGTAGCATCCCTCTGTACAGTATATAGTCAAATTTAAACAGTGCTGGGGCGTGTAATGAATTTCTGAGTGACTACTAAATTCCTCGCATGGTGCTTCAGGGCATGAACAAAGAAGCCAAAGGATGTTAATCTTGGAAGTGAGAGTAGTCTGCAAGTTGTCTTGGTTTATAGATAACTCTTCTTAGTCCTGCTGGTACCCTTGATTATTCACCTGGTTATTCTTAAAAATTGTCCTCTTGTCTAAAGTTTGACATGAACTATAGTTCTATAGTAGGCATAGGCAAACTCTGGCCCTCCAGATGTTTTGGGACTACAATTCCCATCACCCCTGACCACTGGTCCTGTTAGCTAGGGATGATGGGAATTGTAGTCCCAAACATCTGGAGGGCCAGAGTTTGCCTATGCCTGGTCTATAGGGTACATAAAGGTGGCAGGATACACTGAGCTGCAAATGCTGCAGTAACTTGAAATCTGCCACCTTCTCCTCCTAAGGGTAAGCACAGTGCTGCAAAGGAAAGGAACCTTAATCTTTCATTTATTTTATTTTTATTGGTGGTGTTAATTATTTATGGTGACTTCCAATGCGCTAGAAAGGGCGTCATACAAAAGTACAACCTAGACAGTGAAACAGGAATGAAACGAGTGGCAGAATTCACAACAGAATCACGGTTCCTAAAACTCCCACATTTTCGCAGTCTCTCCCCCCCACCACTTTTCTCCTAAGCCACACAGAAGAAGGCACAATGGATCCTTTCTGCCCCGCCAGTGCTTTCCCCTGGGGAAAGATGGATTGTGTTTAGTAGACGTCAGATGGTACCCCCAAGAGTTAGCTGACAGGCTATGTGCTCAAGTAAAATAGTTCAGGCAAAACTAATTCCAGGGGCATGTTTGTGCCTGATACAGTGTCACTGCCAGTAGATGCAGAAAAAAATGTATAGGAGAGCTTTTGTATATTTACCTGAAAAGTGTTAATCATTAGTGGAAGGCAGGGGGGGTGGAATCCACATGCCAGCAGCTGTAGGAACAAGCAGGAACAACAGAGGGAGAATCTGGGCATTAGGTTTGTTTGTGCAGTTTGCTAGGAATGCCCTAGTTCAGTCTTGCCTCCCACATGAAGTCTCTGCATGGTCATAGACAACTGCTCCCTTTTTAGCCTTACCTTCTCACACACCACTCTGTGGTGTAAACCACAGAGCCTAGGGCTTGCCGACCAGAAGGTTGGCGGTTCGAATCCCCGCGATGGGGTGAGCTCCCGTTGCTTGGTCCCAGCTCCCGCCAACCTAGCAGTTCAAAAGCACACCAGTGCAAGTAGATAAATAGGTACCGCTCCAGCGGGAAGGTAAATGGTGTTTCCGTGCACTGCTCTGGTTTCGCCAGAAGCGGCTTAGTCATGCTGGCCACGTGACCCAGAAAAACTGTCTGCGGAAGCGGACAAACGCTGGCTCCCTCGGCCTGTAAAGCGAGATGAGCGCCTCAACCCCAGAGTTGTCCGCGACTGGACTTAACTGTCAGGAGTCTTTTACCTTTACCTTCTCGCACCACCACCCTATCTGCTGTATGGCTATGATGATAGTGAGCAACATTACTGGATTGCTGAATAGACTGCTGAGGGAAACCCTTACATGCATCTTGGGGGAGGGGGAATCACACATAGTAAGGGGCTTTTGGCCCCACGCCAGGGTCATGCAGCCCTTTGGGCCTGCCCCAATGTCACATGAGCTAAAACCCTGAGCGTATGTGCTTCTAGTTCTCATGGGAAGCCATGGGCCTAGGCTTCCCCCTGCAGATGTCCACATCTCAGGTGTGTCGATTGGGACCAGGGGTTGGGGGCCACATGACCTTGAGGTGGCTCCAACAGTGAAGTTCTGACCTACAAATTCACACATGTACACGAAGCGCATGTGAAGCTCTTTGTGAACACACAAATGGTTCTTCCTAGGTATAGTACATGTTTTGGGGGAAGAATTGTGTTTGTTCGACTAACCCAAAACTTTGCTAATTACATGTCGTCTGTTTCCCCTCTCCCGGGATTCTAGAAGGCAGTTCCCAGAGCAAAGAATAGGAAGTGTCCTGTCAGTCTGTCAGAGGCTGTCATCACATACACAGGAAGTCCCTAACTCACCAACAATTTCAGACCCATTGGCTACCCTCACCTGGTTTAGTTGGCCAGTCAAAGCAGTTCTTGGGGTGTGGCCGCTGTTGCATGCTGACAACTTTGAGGAGCACAGGTGAGATCTGAGTGCAGGGTGGGGGCCAAAGGTACACAGACCACCCCAGAAGGAGTGCAGCGTACCCCACACCAGAGGTAAAGGTAAAGGGACCCCCGACCATTAGGTCCAGTCGTGACCGACTCTGGGGTTGCGGTGCTCATCTCACTTTATTGGCCAAGGGAGCCGGCGTACAGCTTCCGGGTCATGTGGCCAGCATGACTAAGCCACTTCTGGCGAACCAGAGCAGCGCACGGAAACGCCGTTTACCTTCCTGCTGGAGTGGTACCTATTTATCTACTTGCACTTTGACATGCTTTCGAACTGCTAGGTTGGCAGGAGCAGGGACCGAGCAACGGGAGCTCACCCCATTGCGGGGATTTGAACCGCCGACCTTCTGATCGGCAAGCCCTAGGCTCTGTGGTTTAACCCACAGCACCACCCGAGTCCCCCACACCAGAGGTACTACTCCCCTAACATACCATTTAAAGAAATCCCTCAATACTCAGCTCTTGTGATCCTAGCTACGATCACAATATTGATTTCAATGGAATTTCCAAATATGTGGTCTTAAGATTAGGGCATCATTGTACAGTGGTACCTCCGGTTGCGGACGGGATCCGTTCCACAGGTCCGGTCAAATCCCGAGGTTTCCGCAACCTGAAGACTGCTTCTGTGCATGTGTGCGCAATGAAACCTGGTAAAATACTTCAGGGTTTGCCGCGCGCATTACGTAAACAGAAGTGCAACTATATATCATAGGATCCAAATTCAATCAATCACTGATTTTATTTATGCTTCGGTCTCTTTAATCCCCAATGTCAGTTTCTTAAATTTGGATTTGGGATGGGTTTGTGGGAGCAGCACTGGATGTTGCAAATCTTATTTTGAAGCCTTGGGATTCTGAACATGTAGCTTCTAGTTTAAATTGTATCATTTATTTATTACTCTGTACATTAGCGCTGTACATTGAAGCACAGTTGCACACATGGACTTCACAATTTATTCTTTTCATTACCTTGCTGCTTGTGTGAGGATTTTTTTAGCTGCCATTGGCTAGATCTTGCATTTTATTGGTGGAAACTGCTTTAATTGTTAAAACCCATCACATTATAGCTGATCTGTTTTACCATGAAGGCTGAAGTTTAATGTTTCCACCTTTATTTTTTATAAAATGTGTTATCTCTGCCTTGGTTATTAGATGAGGGAAAGTGGAGTATCTTTTGGGTTAGGCCAACTTAAAGTTCACTCCTAACTTTAAGATGTTAAGTTTTTGAAAGCCCTCCTCAGAACAATTCTAGGAGTACAGAATCAAAATTGCTTTTCAACAACCTTGGTAAATCAGTGGATAAAATTGTGTTTCTTTCTTTTTAACCTGGTAAAAGTTGGGTGTTGTAGAACCCACACCTTAAATTCAGCTCCTGAGAGATGTACCGTATTTTTCACCCCATAGGACACACCGGCCATAGGACGCACCTAGTTTTTTTTGGGGGGGAATAAAGGAAAAAAAAATTTTCCCCCCAGGTGCGGGGCTTCCCCCAACCCCAGCCCCCAGAACAGGCTGCTATCCGCAAGCCGTGGGAGAGCTGTGCGAAACCCGAAGCTTGGGGTGTGCTGAGCTCAGCGCGCTCCAAGCTTCTAGGTGCTGGGCAAGCTCTCCACTAGCCGTGGGAGAGCTTCGTCTCCCACGGCTAGCGGATAGCTTCCTGAAGCCTGGAGAGTGAGAGGGGTCGGTGCGCACTGACCCCCCTCGCTCTCCAGGCTTCAGCGAAAGCCTGCATTCGCCCCATAGGACGCACACACATTTCCCCTTCATTTTTGGAGGGGGAAAGTGCGTCCTATAGGGCGAAAAATACGGTACTTCCACCTGTGAACCTACTGAAGGGAGCAAAGGGTGCTGACTGGGTACTGCGAATTTGCCAGTGTTAATACACACACACACAAATGATTAGCTGATAGGACTGGTGCTCAAAACTGGTACTGGAGATAACACTTTATGGAATCTGGCTTCACAAAAAGCCGCCTTATATTTTTATACATAGGTTTTGTAATGGGGTGACTAGGTTTTCTCTGACAGCTCAGCTTCCTACATAACCACAGTGACTGAGACTTCCTACTTCAGTTTCTAGGTAAAAAGATGACCTCTAAGTATTGTTCCCTAATCTATGGCATTTATCATCTGAAGTATTATTAGACTATTATTTTTAGGTTTCTCTTTCATATACCTGACTGTTCCACTTTCTTGAAACCTTACCTATGATATGCATTTTCAAAAAGGCTATTAAAAGTGAACCCACTCTTAGAGATGGCTTAAATCCGGGTACTTAGCTTTTTACATTCAAAGGGGACATTCATCCAAATTGATTCATGGTGCCCAGGAAATGCTAAAGTTTCTGCCTATTTATATACCTGATTTGTTTCAAGAGATAAATTTCTTTACTTAGAAAAACTAGGAAAGAGAGGCAATTGGATATACTGGGGCTGTTGTTGTTTAGTTGTTTAGTCGTGTGACTCTTCGTGACCCCATGGACCAGAGCACGCCAGGCACTGCCTCCCGCAGTTTGGTCAAACTCATGCTGGTAGCTTCAAGAACACTGTCCAACCATCTCATCCTCTGTCGTCCCCTTCTCCTTGTGCCCTCCATCTTTCCCAACATCACAGTCTCTTTTCCGGGGAGTCTTCTCTTCTCATGAGGTGGCCAAAGTCTTGGAGCCTCAGTTTCACGATCTGTCCTTCCAGTGAGCACTCAGGGCTGATTTCCTTATACAGTGGTACCTCGGGTTAAGTACTTAATTCGTTCCGGAAGTCCGTTCTTAACCTGAAACTGTTCTTAACCTGAAGCACCACTTTAGCTAAAGGGGCCTCCCGCTGCTGCCGCACCGCCGGAGCACAATTTCTGTTCTCATCCTGAAGCAAAGTTCTTAACCCCAGGTAATATTTCTGGGTTAGCGGAGTCTGTAACCTGAAGCGTTGCCTGTTGTGTGCCTGTTACGTAATTTTGCAGCCAGCTTAGATAGCAAATTTTGGGAGAATGAAGACTAAGGTTTACACATGAGAAGCAGCCAAACAGGTTTCATGCGGGTCCAGGAGTCCCCCAAACAATTCTAATATTATTGGACATCCAAAGATTGTAACAGATAGGTGTGCTATGACCAGAAAGTATGAATAAACCGTATGCATGCAGAGCAAATGGTTCTCAACCACTCACCCAAAACGAACAATCCAAGTTACAGGTCAAAATTACCTGTGTATGTACAGGAGAAATTCTAGAAAGCTCCTGCCTATTTTGCAGATTAGAGAGACAAGCTTCAAGGGAAATCTATGAATTCATGTTAGAGAGTTCAAATGCAAATGCAAGCTCCCCTTCGCTACTTCTCCTTTTGCAACGGATGCAACACAGTCACAGGACGCCTATAAATGCACATAGAAACTCTGCCTCCATACATGAAGTCAGAAAGACAAGAGACTCGCTTCCTCATTCAAGCAACACAGCCAAGAGGAGCAGATAATGAGACAGATACGTAGAGATGTATGAGAGGTACTAATATAGCAACCACCACCCGAATTTAAGGGAGGAAGAAGACTCAGAAAAGTACAAGAAAAAGAATCAACACACATACCTGTCTCCTCCTAGAACTGCTAGCACATTTGCAAAGCTTAAGCAGGGTTGGGAATATGGGAATTGTATTGTTGTATTGCTATATTGTTTTTAACACTTGATTGGAAGCCACCCAGAGTGGCTGGGGAAACTCAACCAGATGGCCGGGGTATAAATAATAAATTATTATTATTGTAGTTGCAAAACATCTGGAGGGCCGAGGTTGAGGAAGCCTAGATGACTCTCATGTACCTCCCAACTCTTCAATTTTATGAGTCTATCATGCCTTTCTCTCTCCCTCTTTTGATCCATTTAAAGTTGTCGTATTTTTCACTCTATAAGGCGCACCAGACCACAAGACGCACCTAGTTTTTGGAGGAGGAAAACAAGAAAAAAAAATTCTGAATCTCAGAAGCCAGAACAGCAAGAGGGATCGCTGCGCAGTGAAAGCAGCAACCCCTCTTGCTGTTCTGGCTTCTGGGATAGCTGCGCAGCCTGCATTCGCTCCATAAGACCAGTGTTTCCCAAACTTTTTTGGGCAACGGCACACCTGTTTAATGAAAAAAATCTTGCGGCACACCACCATTACAGCCCCGTGACGTCAGCGCGCAGCGTCACGCCGGGAGGGACGCACGAAAGTGAAAGTTTTTTCCCTCCCCGTTGCCGGGGAACCTCCAAGCTTTGGGGGTGGGAGGAGGCAGCAGAGCGAGGGACTGAGGGATGGCGGCAACTGAGGCGGCGGCGGCTGTTGTGGTGGTGGCGGCGATAGCGGGCGGAGGAGGGGGCGGCGGCAGGGCTTGAGGAGCCGTCGCCGGGAGTTGCTGCTGCTGTTGTTGCTGCTGCTGCCCGGACATGCCGGCCTCCTCCTCCGCTGTCTCGCGCTCCTCCCTTTTGCACGCGCTGCCCCCCCGCTCGGCACCACCACCGCGGAGCCGACACCGGCTTGACGCGGATCCTCGCCGCCGCCGCCTCTCACTGCCCGACTCGCCCGCCTCCCTCCCACGGCACACCAGCCAACGTCTCACGGCACAGTAGTGTGCCGCGGAACACCGGTTGGGAAACACTGCATAAGACGCACACACATTTCCCCTTACTTTTTAGGAGGGGAAAAGTGAGTCTTATAGAGCAAAAAAGATGGTAGTTTAAGGTCCCAAAGCTGGTAGCCATAGTTTTCCCGTTCAGATGGGAAGATATGGTTAATTAGATACTTCCTGTGCATTGTGAAGGGAAAAAACAGTTTGTGCTGATCTCTCCTTAAGTCAAGATACGATCCAAACAATGCTGTGTCGATATTACATGCAGGACAACAGAGATGGCTTGGCTTTTTGGTTTGAGGTGTCTGTTGGGAAATCATGGGAAGTTTTGCCAACAATGATGGCTTAAGCTGTTGTTGGTTCACATCCCTTGCACCAGGCATGTCCAGAGTCCGTTTCGGGGGCTGTTTCAGGCATTTTTAAATTTTCTCTTGTCTTAAGATCATTGTTGGGAGGCTTCAGGAGCTGCCAGAAATTCCTTCAGGGGACTGTATACAACAAGTACCCTGGCCATCCTGGGTTAAATAATTGTTTTATGAAGGATGAAGACCACTAAGAGCTTCAGGAAACTAAACTTCTACTGTATGTTATAAAATGCACAACAACACAAAACCAAACCAGTTCCTCCTCATTGTTCCAACTTAGTAATTCCTCTACTGCAGGCATGTCCGGTGTCCGTTTCGGGGGCCTAATCTGGCCCGCTTGTTGGTTTAATCCGGCCCCTGTGGCAGTTTATTTCCTGGGATAAAACCCTAAAAAACCCTCAACTACTTCAATCCTAAAAGAAGCTCAACAACTTCAATCCTAAAAAAAGGTCAACAAGTTTGGTCGGCCCTCACGGCTCTTCACTTCATCAAATCCAGTCCTCTTTGAAAAAAGTGTGGACACCACTTGCTTTATGTCAATTAAATCATATAATATTTGCTTGAAGACTCCACATATTCCATTCTGGTGGGGCAACTCATGGGCATTTTGCCTCCTTTTACCCATTGGATTATTCTGCCCATCATGGATCTGTGGAAGATTTCCCTTTTCTTTTGCCTCTTTTGAAACAGAGGCAGCTTTCATATTGTCACTGGGGGTGTGTTTTTTTTGGGGGGGGGGTTCAATAACATACTGGCAAATTCAGGTTGTAAAATTAAAGTGGATTTGGTGCTTTTGCACAACAAACCTGTTTCTCTCTCCCCGCCCCCCCCGCCCCCCTTCAAACAACTTGACTTCTTGCAGTTAGGAAAGTGACAGGAAAATGCACTGGGAAGTGTGGGGTGAGAATTCCTTGGTGTAACATTGTGTAACCTCCCTTCCAAGAAAATTGGAGCGAATGCCCAAGAAACAGCCGATGTGCAGACAAATCAGGATGAATGTTCAGTAAACAGATCTGTCTGGAAGCAAACCAGAGTGTGAAAAGCTTGTCTTTGGTTTGTTTTCAAGTACACCCCCTGCTTGCCTCAGGATGATAAACAGGCATGTTATGGTGTTTTTAATCTCTCTTAGGGAAGGAAGTACGCTTTTAAATAAACATCAGATACCTTTCCATTTCTGCTATCTTGAATGAAAATGAAATCTTTAAAATACCTTGCTGTTTGTGCGTGTGTCACACTGTGCTCTTGAAACGGTTTCCAAGGTACTTCATAATTTCCCCCTTTCTCTTCTTGAAAAATCCAAGTGAATTAAAAGCAATTAGAGCTTCAAAGCCAGCTATATTTAAAAATAGTAGCATTTTTGTGCATGTTTCTTCAATAGAGTCCTTCGCCTATTGGAAACAGCAAGCCTGGATCTCTTCCAGCCTTCTCCTATATTATTTGATAACTTAGTTGTGACTAAAGCCTTTAACATACTCTGAATATTTAGATAAATGCTGCTTTTTAATTTTAAAAAGAGCACTCTGTGCTCCTTTTGATCTGACTCACTTATCCCTTTCATCAACGCCTGCCGTCCTCTTCGCAAACCACTTCTGCTACTGAGCTCTGTCATCCGTAGGCTGCACAGTTAATACAGGATTGATCAAAACTGGGTGGTTGTGATGCATAGCTAGATTTACATAAGCCTGCAGAAGTATCTGCCTTGTTTCAGGCTTCTCTCGGCTGTCAAAATCTAGAGAATTCTAGTTCCACACTCTTCATAGAATCATAGAATCATAGAGTTGGAAGAGACCACAAGGGCCATCGAGTCCAACCCCCTGCCAAGCAGGAAACACCATCAGAGCACTCCTGACATATGGTTGTCAAGCCTCTGCTTAAAGACCTCCAAAGGAGGAGACTCCACCACACTCCTTGGCAGCAAATTCCACTGTAGAACAGCTCTTACTGTCAGGAAGTTCTTCCTAATGTTTAGGTGGAATCTTCTTTCTTGTAGTTTGGATCCATTGCTCCGTGTCCGCTTCTCTGGAGCAGCAGAAAACAACCTTTCTCCCTCCTCTATGTGGCACCCTTTTATATATTTGAACATGGCTATCATATCACCCCTTAACCTCCTCTTCTCCAAGCTAAACATGCCCAGCTCCCTTAGCCGTTCCTCATAAGGCATCGTTTCCAGGCCTTGGACCATTTTGGTTGCCCTCCTCTGGACACGTTCCAGTTTGTCAGTGTCCTTCTTGAACTGTGGTGCACAGAACTGGACACAGTACTCCAGGTGTGGTCTGACCAGAGCAGAATACAGTGGCACTATTCTTTTGGCACATTATGTTTTTTTTTCTTCTTCTCTGCATACCTCTTAACTGTCCCTCCAGGCGATTCCAGTGGCTGGTCCCAACATGTGGAATTTGGGGGGGGGGGTCCACCTGCTCCTGCTCTCTGATTGTTATGTAGCCTCCCCTTCTCTTAGGCAGAGGCTTGTCCTGTTCCTCCGCACCCTTCTCTTTTGTAGGAAGTTTGTGCTAACATCCACTTTTGACTTGCTTATAGGGGAGCTTCAGTTGTGGTTTGCTGGCGTTGGCCTTTATAGCTCTTGCACTTGGAAATGCAAGTGTGCAAATGCAGGCGAGCGCTTGTGCGGTAGAACTATAATACTCCCATAACTCTCCCCCCTCTACCTCTCCCCCCCCCGCCATGTTTAAATCAGTTGAGCTCCAAAACCAGAAATATGCTCAACCTCTGGGAGCAAAGGGGTTTTAAAAGAATTGGTGAGTGCAAAAGGGGTTAAACGCCCCCTTCTCCCCATGCCAGTTCTCCAATACAAATGACCCCTATGCCCCTCCCCCCAATGTTTGTTGGACCTTGGCAATTGATGCTTCCCTATGAAGGACATGTCTTATGACATGGGTAGGCAAACTAAGGCCCAGGGGCTGGATCCGGCCCAATCGCCTTCTAAATCAGACCCACGGACGGTCCAGGAATCAGCGTGTTTTTACATGAGTAGAATGTGTGCTTTCATTTAAAATGCATCTCTGGGTTATTCGTGGGGCATTTTTATTTTTATTTTCAGAATATAGTCTGCCCCCCCCCCACAAGGCCTGAGGGGAAGGTGGACCGGCCCACTTCTGAAAAAGTTTGCTGACTCCTGTAAGCCAGATGGGACCAATATGTAGTTCCATAATGACCAACACCAAATCACGAATGGGAGGAAGGAAATAAAAATATATAATGGAATTAAGTATTTGTTACAATGACATTGTGATAAATATTTCAGGGCATTTTAAGGACATATGTTCTTTTATCAGGGGAAGCTATTTTTAACAGATTCCGTCCATAAGCCACAATGCAAGGCTCTTGCTAACTTCTCAGCGGTGCAGTGCGCTGCCTCGCATGGCTCTGTGGCATGTGTTTGACTGGGTTGGTCGCCGTTTTGTGCAGGTGGGGTCCACTCCCCCAGATGTACATTGCACCAAATCGGAGTAGCACCAGCCCCTAGCATCCTTAGCGGTCCTGAGTAAAATGTTTGTGTTTCAGCTTTTAACCTCCTCACATCGGAAGCAGTGCTGAGACATTCAGTTGGTTCAGGGCATTGCAAGGGTGGTTGTTCAGTGGTGAGGGCAGGATATAAATGGGAATAGCAGGATGCTGCTGTTGGTTTTTAAAACAACACCAACGGAGAAGGTGGAAGAGTAAAGGTGGAAGTGTTTGGTCAGTTTTTGGTTTAATTCACTGTGGGAATGCTGAAACATGAGGAACTACGCAACTGGCCTATAAAATGTAGAATAGTCCTCTGATGACTCATCTAGTACAATGCAGTATATTTGTCAAGGAGACTGAATCATGCAAAGGGGGGGGGCACTTTTCTGCTAACCAGCTGGTACTCGAGTCAGCAAAGCAATCCATTTTATCGTATGGTTTATTGTGGCAATAATGGTAAAAACTGCACGCGGGGTTATAAAATGTAGAGGAAATGGCATCTGTCGGCAGGTACGTGTCTTCCTCTTTTAGATGCTGTGTGTCCCTGGGCTCAGGTAGCCGGATTTTTCCTCTTTCCATGGTTTCTAGTCTCCCTTTTTAAAAACAAGTCTGTAAATTCTGCAGTGGTCTGTTGTGGAAAGAAGGCACATTTTAATGGCTTACGTTTAAGATGTTTCACTGAGGAGAGTAACTTGTTCTTACATGACCCTTTTGGACTGAAATGTGGAGGGTTTTTTGGGGGGGGGGGAGGGATGAAGGCTACCCGTTCATGAACTGAGTGACAGGGCAAAAAGGGAACTGGATTTTGAATGGCAAAGCATATCATTGGGGACTGGGGCTCTTATCTATATGAGTTGGCAGGTGACTAACATTCCTTGAAGGATGAGTGTATCTATCATAGCTGATTTGAGTTGTGATAAATTAGACTTTAACCAACGGTATGTGCAGTAATAGCAGAGGGCTCTTGCCCTGGGGAGGATTTCCCTCTCACCAAATTCAAAAGGGACAATTCGTTTTATGCTTCACAAAATGCTGTATTGCTATTTATTTTTGTCTGTATTTGCTTTATGCAGCATTAAAAAAACAAAAACAAACCAGGAATGAAAAAAAGAGAAATTCAACCACAGGTAGAGGTACATTTATGGAAGTCTGTGGGGACACTTACATTTTGCCAGTGGCCTCGTGGTGAAGATTGCTGATCCAGTAATCCAACTGTTCTATTTATAGCTATGTCTGTAAAGCATAACAAAGCCTAGGGGTCGGGCCAGTTTTGCTGATAGATGTGCTTAGCATCACAGCTTAAGCTAATGGTCCCTAAAGGTAAAGGACCCCTGACAGTAAAGTACAGTCACGAACAACTCTGGGGTTGCAGTACTCATCTCGCTTTACTGGCCGAGGGAGCCGACGTTTGTCTGCAGACACTTTATCTGGGTTATGTGGCCAGCATGACTAAGCCGCTTCTGGCGAAACCAGAGCAGCGCACGGAAACACCGTTTACCTGGCAGGAGCAGGGACTGAGCAATGGGAGCTCACCCCGTTGCGGGGATTTGAACCGCCGACCTTCTGATCGGCAAGCCCTAGGCTTAGTGGTTAGAGCACAGCACCACCCTGTCCCAGTTGTCCCTAGGTCCCCTTCAAAGCCCCTCCAAAACTTTAAGCAGGCTTCACCAGCAAAAGCTCATCTCCCAACAGAGCCCATCTTCCTATCATTTCCGTATCTGTGGAATATTTTGCCAAAAGACAGAAGTGAATTTTGATAGAGAAACGTTATTGAATAAATGCTTTCCCTTTTGTATTAATTTGATAACAACAACGAAATGCAGACATAACAGCAGCAAAGAAAACACAATAATAAAAAATGCTAATCATAAGGCATCACAGCCTGGAAGGACAAATGCTTTGACACACGGCTCGCAAGCAATACTTGTATTAATGAACTGTAGCCATAGCACATGTGACCATGCTATCTACAGGGAGACTTGTCTGGGGAGTTTTAGAAGAAACAGGAAGAATAGTAGTTGTCTAACGACAAGGTTATCTTGATTTTTAAAAATGACATACATCATCTGTATGTCTTTTTTTACTTTTTTTATTAAGTAACAAATAATTCTCTGAGGACCGTTTTCAGCCGTGGAGGCAATTGTAGAAGAATTATCAATTCATTAAAATTCCCGCTTCTGTGTGTTCACTCTCTCAATATGACACCTAGTTATTTTATTAAAAGCAATTGTACCCCACACTCTGTGCATCTTACAGTATTTGAAATCTACAATTATCTAAAAGAAACAGGAGCCATCACTTAAAAACAAACACTTGCTGCATGAAGCAAAAGTCTGCTGGAATAAAACAAAGTGTTCACCAATTGGCAAAGAAGAAGAAGAGGAAAGGCAAGAGAGGATATGTGTATATGTCTGTATTTTCACAGTTTATTACATGCTCATTCTCTGGACATCAGGGAAGGAAACTTGTGAGTGAGTGGTTCCTGGATCTTGGAAGACAGAAAGTTGCCTGCCCTGCCGTGTGTAACCTCCCAGATGGATTACTATGTGGGTCTATCCTTGGAGTCAGTCTGGGGGCTGCCACTTGTGTACTTGTGGGATAACAAAAGGCGAGGTGGATGAAATATCCTGAGTTGGATTATATTGTTTTCAGTGTTGCTTTCAATCTTTCTTGTCCCCACTCACCTCCATCCCGCGTTCATTTTATTTTATTTTGAAGAACAGAGTTTATGACTCTGTTGGGCAGGGGGAGGAACAAAGGAGGCAAAGAGAAGAGAAATAAATGTTTGATGTAAATCAGAAAATGGAGCTCATTCCCAAACGGCTTTTGTTGGAATGTTAAATAATGTGATGTTTCTCTCGAAAACTTGGTCCAGAGATTTACCTTTTCACCTACGGAATTCATGTCACTTTTCAGCCTGCAATTCTCTTGTGATTTTCAATACTGTGATCAGTAATTATTAAGTTCTCCCTCCCCACCCACGGTCTCAAGCTGTCAGGATCAGACCAGCATGCACAGATCTAATCCAAAGAATCTAGCCAAAGTATCACAATAGTCTGCCCCCGATCAAACAGTGAACCCCAAAGAAACACACTTTCAAAGAGAATGTGAAATATGAATAGTAAACAAGGCAAATCGACAAGGATGTGAAGAAAGCATGAGAGGTTGCCCAGTGCCTTTTTTCTTGCTATCAAGAATCTCCATCACATAAACACAGTGACCTTGGACTTTCCCATCCAGTTGTGCGAGGCTTCTCCACATTTTGAGTGTTCTGCTAATCTTGCTTTTTGTTTGTAACTTGTCTCACTCACCAGCTGGTTATAACCTGGGATCTACCGTATTTTTCGCCCCATTAGACGCACCGGCCCATAAGACGCACCTAGTTTTTTGGGGGGGAAATAAAGGGAAAAAAATTTATTCCCCCCCCCAGGTGTGCTGCGCTAATCCTGAAGCTTGGGGTGTGCGGAGCTCAGCGCGCCCCAAGCTTCTGGGTGCAGGCAAGCTCTCCGCTAGCCCTGGGAGAGCTGGGTCTCCCACAGCTAGCGGATAGCTTCCTGAAGCCTGGAGAGCGAGAGGGGTCTGTGCGTACCGACCCCTCTCGCTCTCCAGGCTTCAGCGAAAGCCTGCATTCGCCCCATAAGATGCACCCACATTTCCCCTTCATTTTTGGAGGGGGAAAAGTGCGTCTTATAGGGCGAAAAATACGGTATAAGCAGATCTTCATAAGGCTGAAACATCAACCATCACCCACAAAAGCCACCCCCAAAAAGGCACCCTGCTTTGGCAACTGCAGGGGGGCATAGGCTTTTTGCTGAGCCCACTCTGTTCCGCACTTCTGGCCACTTGCAGCCTAAACTTTTGCAGAGAAAGTATCCTAGAAGAATGCTGTGGCAATTTCAACCAGATGTAAAGGAAGATATGACCTTGAATGTCTTTGGGGGTCCAGGCTTTTTAAGGGCTTGTTGAGATAGTATCTCCTTAAGTTATGTCTGGAAAACAACACTCCTCCATCTTCCCGATGGCTGAAAATGAAGCTGTGAAATGGGACCCAGAGGGACATCACAAGAAGGTTTCATTGTGCTGAGCAGCAATTACCTTTTGTGTCTTTTCTGCCAGGAATGCACAGAAGCACTCCAGTAGCTCCACATCTAAAAGAACAGGACACCATGTCCCCTGATAACTCTTGCCCAAGATCAACCGATAGGGCAGCAGAATGCAATCAAAGTGATAGCATCTCCCAATGATTCCTGGATATATGCTTTCTCCTGGGATAGAAATCCTTTTGCCTATCCCAAGCAAAAAACCTAATTGGCATCCCATTTTCCACTGTTTCATGCAAGGAAAAGCACAGCAGATTGCACAATACTTTTTTTCTGGGAGGAAAACGGCCTCATCCTAACAAGAAGGGAACTCCTCCCATTCACTGGTCTACATGTCAACAATCTCATGCTTCTATTAATAGGTTTGTTTTATCCCATGGGTGGCATCCTAGAAAGGAACTCCCTACCATTGGCCCATCTGGGATAAAATAAATTTCATTGGTTAACTTCAAAAGCTATGATGTCATTGATTCCAGATCTCAGACCAACCCTCCAATAAATAGAGAGAAGAGTTTTTGCTGGTCCACATCTTCCACTTCCACGTCCAGAAACATGACCAAGGCAATACCAGAGGTGTGTCTATTAGAGGGCCTGTCTTTCTCCAGGCATCTAAGCTTTATATATTCTAGAAGAGGTAAATCTTTGAACGAAAAGCATTTTAGTTTATTAAAAAAAACTAGGAATGTGATCTTTTGATACTTGTCTTTTGAGCCAGCGTTCTTGTCCTTTGTTGATATTGTAACAAAATGCTTTAGCCTAGGAATTCTGCTTATGTGATTCTGGTAAAAGTGATGCATTGATTTCTCTGTGTGCGGGCAATGCAGACTAATGTATACTTTCCAAAAGGATTTATTGCTATTTATCATACAAGGACCTGCAGCCCTTATAGCCTGCTGTAAGTAGGAGCAGATATTCTTTTTATGGTGTTAGGAGACTTACCCACAGTGTTTAAAAGTAAACCATTTCAATTTCCCAATGTTGGCTTGTGTTTAAAGGTAAAGGTAAAGGTACCCCTGCCCGAACGGGCCAGTCTTGACAGACTCTGGGGTTTGTGCGCCCATCTCACATCTATTGGCCGGGGGCCAGCGCTGTCCGAAGACACTTCCGGGTCACGTGGCCAGCGTGACAACGCTGCTCTGGCGAGCCAGAGCCGCACACGGAACGCCGTTTACCTTCCCGCTGGTAAGCGGTACCTATTTATCTACTTGCCCCCGGGGGTGCTTTCGAACTGCTAGGTTGGCAGGCGCTGGGACCGAGCAGCGGGAGCGCACCCCGCCGCGGGGATTCGAACCGCCGACCTTTCGATCGGCAAGCCCTAGGCGCTGAGGCTTTAACCCACAGCGCCACCCGCGTTGTGTTTACAGAGTCTCAAATGTAGGCTGTATTCATCACCAAGAGTAGACCACTTGGATAGCAGCTGAATCGGTAGCATCTTGCTAGCCACCAGAATAGTTTGGTGTTTGAGTTTTGGGGTTTCTTGGCAGGGGGGGGGGGTTGTTGCTGCTAGTGATTTAGTTTCCATGCAAATTTCAGCGGGTATTAAAATTTACTGGTCACCACTAAAACTTGTACTGTGCTAAACTTGCAGCCATTCTATACATCACACAGAATGTGATGATAGCCTAGGATTGCATATGCATTCGCTTGCCACAATGAAAGCTGCACTAAACCTTTTTTTTTCCCCTCTGGTTTCCTAGTTATGCAGGGATTTCTGTCTGTGCAGGAGCACACTCAGATCTGACAGATATGTCATACCCGCCACCAGAAGTAGCACGATTCAATCTGCTTGCTGCTTTAATCTGCATAATGTATTGATAGGTTCTTGATCTGCAAAGAAAAGAACTTTGTGTAATCACCTGCGTTAGAAAAGCTGTGATTCCCGTGAGTGTTTTCAAGAAGAGTTTCAGGCAGAGACTCAGCAAATAGATCCAGAGAAAGCTGGGGCAGCTTAACTTCAAACTGTGGTGACACGCATGGCCATCTGAAGGGTGTTTGTTGAAAGTTAAGAACATTGCTGCTAGCAGTATATATTACAGCTTCTATAGCTTACATATAGTAGGGGTGTTTAAAATGAGAGTCGCCATAGCGACCCGTAGTTAAAAGTAGAAGTCGGCAAATGCGTCCTCTTTTTCCCCCTCTTCAAAATATGGCAGCCCTAGGTAAAAGAACTGAGGAACTGCTGTAGTTAAATGATTCCTCCAGTAGATTTGAGATTAGAGTTCAATTCTGTTTTTAGAGAATGCTAGCCTTCAAATAATGCTCTGTTTTTCCCGAAAACAAAAAACACCTACCAGGCAGCCAATGAAATTTGCTCTTTCCAAGTAATTGGATCAATCTGGTTTCTTCCTTTTTACCATGACCTCATGTGAATGCGAATGCAGAATGTGAAGCTGAATGGAGTTAGTGCAGGTTCTGAATGGTTTTTCAGCCATTAATTTGCCTCTTTATTGGATTCGGCCCTTTCCTTTTGTCTGTTCCCATTTAACAACCTCCACCTTTGACCTCTGACACTATAATGTTCTTTTGCTGAATGGACGCTTTAGAGCCAGATGATTATTCCATTGTAAATTGTGGAGTCATTAGGAGCACTCTATTCTTAAAGCTTTTTGCTGTGCCAAATGGTTTGTTCTGTGCTTGAAGATTCTGGGGAGAAATAAGGGTGTTTGTTCTCCACAGAACTCAGTTTGGTCATAGCGCAAAGTGTAAGAACATGTGGGTTGCATGCATCCTTGGTTCTGTAAGCAGCCACATCAGTGCAAAGTAATTTAATGCATCTCTAATTATAGAATTATTGAAGAATTATAAGTCAAATGCTTGGGCATAGAAAAGTTTGCTCATTTTAATTCCCCCCTTGCTTGTAAAAATAAACAGGTTCCGAAATCATTTCAGATTACAACTTGTTTATGGTGAGAGGGGTAATTGTTCATTTTTGTGCAGTTTGTCTCTGTTTTGCCAGTGAATTCAAAGTTGCTTTGCTTATTTCTTTAGTGCATTTGTCTTTTTTGAGTGGTGAGGGGAATGGGAGGTGTTAACTACGAAATGAAACCCATCTAAGAGAGAAGCAATTTAGGTTTTTCCAAGTTATTTCTTGTATTGGCCAACACTTTAAATTAAAAGTGTAGAGAAGAATTATTGAAGTTTGGTCTGTTGAAGGCCAGAGACTTGCTTTTGACTTCATAGCAAAAATCCCCTTTCCATCACACCCAAACGCTTTAATAATTTGCAGTTTGGGGATCCATGGCCCCTTCTGATGGGTACAGGATGGAATTATGCTTTTAAATATAGTGATTTCTTGCTATTCCCAATCTGAGAAATCTGCAAGCAGATCAGCCTACCACATAATCTTAGCTGAACAGAGCAGAATGCTATCTACTGGTGCCATCATCAAAGGATCTGAGAGAAGGGTTGTCCCCCAGCCTCCCGTATGACGCTTGGTTTCTAACACGCCCATCCCCATTCAGAACTCAAGTGAAATCAAAAGTGTTTGCTCCCACTACAAACTTCAAGTATTTTCTATTACCGCTGTTGCAAAAAGTTGCTGTTGCAAAAAGTCACTGTGGTCATTCTGTATAGAACTGGACTTTGCATATAATAATAATAATAATAATAATTTATTATTTGTACCCCGCCCATCTGGCTGGGTTTCCCCAGCCACTCTGGGCGGCTTCCACAGAAACCAAAAAACACTAAAATATCATACATTAAAAGCTTCCCTGAATAGGGCCGCCTTAAGATGTCTTCTGAATGTCAGGTAGTTGTCCATCACCTTGACATCCAATGGGAGGGCATTCCACAGGGCGGGCGCCACCACCGAAAAGGCCCTCTGCCTGGTTCCCTGTAGCTTCGCTTCTCGTAATGAGGGAACCGCCAGAAGGCCCTCGGCGCTGGACCTCAGTGTCCGGGCAGAACGGTGGGGGTGGAGACGCTCCTTCAGGTATACTAGAATAGTCATTGGATTTTAATGGTCTTTTGGCTCAACTGTTTATAATTGTTGGGAAGTATGACTCTCAGCTATCTAGTGAAAAGTCATGACAGCTTTATTTGAGGCTGACCGAGCTGCTGCAGGGGTTGTGTGTACACACACACACACACACACACACACACACACTGCTGTTCTTGTTCACTTTGATTTCCTTTTCCTTCTTAAATACTCTTTCAGCCATATAGTGGTGCCTCGCAAGACGAAAAGAATCCGTTCTGTGATTTTCTTCGTCTAGCGGTTTTTTCGTTTTGCGAAGCAAGCCCATTGACGGATTAGCGCTATTAGCGGCTTTTAGCGGCTTATCTGCTGATCGGATCAGCTGATAAGCGGCTTAGCGGCTTAGAAAAAGGGGGGAGGAAAAAAACACCAGCAGGAACTCGCAAGATATTGTCGTCTTGTGAAGCAAGCCCATAGGAGATTCGTTTTGCGAAGCACCTCCAAAACGGAAAACCCTTTCGTCTAGCGGGTTTTCCGTCTTGCGAGGCATTCGTCTTGCGGGGCACCACTGTATTAAGGTACTTTGGCATGAGATGGGGAGTGCATTTACATATGTTTTCTCTACACCTGGTTGTTTACCTGCCTGCTACTTCCATGCATATGATGAAGTGGGCTCTCGTCTCCTTGGAGGTTTATGCCACAGTAAGTCTGCTTCAAGTGTTACATCTGTTATGGTGCTACAATTCTCCTGTTTTAAAGCGTTAAGGCTAATGGCAGGAGGTGGCACTCAAAATGTTTTCACACTGTGCCTAATGCAAGTTAGCACAGCTACTGCTTTTCCTGTGTCAGTTTAGCCACTCCTTTAAACTTTAGGCAGGGAGAAGATGATTTAACAGGTTGGGACTTCCCTCTCCCCTTTTACCATAATTTTAATCAAGGTAATACAACACTGGGATGCAGGTGGCGCTGTGGGTTAAACCACAGAGCCTAGGACTTGCCGATCAGAAGGTCAGTGGTTCGAATCCCTGCGACGGGGTGAGCTCCCGTTGCTCAGTCCCTGCTCCTGCCAACCTAGCAGTTCTAAAGCACGTCAAGTGCAAGTAGATAAATAGGTACCGCTCTGGCGGGAAGGTAAATGGTGTTTCCGTGTGCTGCTCTGGTTCGCCAGAAGCGGCTTAGTCATACTGGCCACATGACCCAGATAAACTGTAAGTTGTAAGGCAGGGATACCAACCTAAGGCCCATGGGCCACAAGCAGCCCACGGGGATCGTTAACTAGTATACCTGAAGGAGCACCCCCATCGTTCTGCCCGGACTCTGAGGTCCAGCGCCGAGGGCCTTCTGGCGGTTCCCTCACTACGAGAAGCCAAGTTACAGGGAGCCAGGCAGAGGGCCTTCTCAGTAGTGGCACCCGCCCTGTGGAACGCCCTCCCACCAGATGTCAAAGAGAAAAATAACTACCAAACTTTTAGAAGACATCTGAAGGCAGCCCTGTTTAAGGAAGCTTTTAATGTTTAATAGATTACTGTATTTTAATATTCTGTTGGAAGCCGCCCAGAGTGGCTGGGGAAACCCAGCCAGATGGGCGGGGTATAAAAAATAATATATTATTATTGTTGTTGTTGTTGTTGTTGCTATTGTTATTGTTATTATTAACTGGCCCACAAGCCAACCCTGAACCGAGCTGTCCACTTAGCGAGTCCCTGCGCGCTGCGCTAAACCGGTGTGGTGTGGGGACTCGCTTCTGCGCCGCCGGAAATTGCGTCTGCAGAGACGCCAAAAATCACGTCTGTGCAGACACAGACACCAGAAATCGTGGGCGCGCGTTTACATGCCTGCGCAATCTGGCCAACCAGGAGACCTCCGCTGGAGTGAACCGGCCCAGGTGAGGTAAACCTTGCCGCCCCCTGTTGTAAGGATTATTGCGTAAGTATTTTGAACTACTTAAAAGCACTACATAAATAGTAAATATTAATAATAAGTATAATTATTGTACAAAACGCATTTTGGAAGGAAATTAGTTGTTTATGTTAAAGCAAGAAAGCTGACAGTTACCGTGTTTTGAGCTATATTTGAGTAACCAAATTTGTGCCTCTTGTTCTTGCTGCTTTCTAAATGAAATAGAAAGAGAATGGGGGGGGGGGAGTGTTGGAGCGCTGTTAGTGCTACACATTTAGAGACAGCAGATAATTAAACGCATATGTTCTGCTTCTTGACCCAAGTCCTATGTTTGCCAAGGAACGCTTAAAGAATACAGTCCAGAAAGTATTTTTAGATTTTAAGCACCCCTGGAGATAAACTGCAAGTACTGTAGTTGTATTTTAAGTCAAAGCAAGATGATTCTGCAGTGCAGACTTAAAAATAAATAAATTGAAAGGGTACTGTTGTTACATTGAATCTGTTTGAGTGAATAGCAGACGAAATATAAAAGGTAAAGGACCCCTGACAGTTAAGTCCAGTCGCAGACGACTCTGGGGTTGCGGCGCTCATCTCGCTTTACTGGCTGAGGGAGCCAGCGTTTGTCCGCAGGCAGTTTGTCCGGGTCATGTGGCCAGCAGGACTAAGCCGCTTCTGGCGAACCAGAGCAGCGCACGGAAACAGTGCAAGGGCTTGGTGGATGCTGGTGTGTAGGGCATATGATTGGCATCTCACACACCCCAAAAAAGCCTCCAATATATTTCGCTTCTGTATGGTATACTGCCCAGCTATGCTGAAGAAAACCTAGTAAGTGGGAGTCTCCATTTTGCTTTTCCTGCTAATTGGTGTGGGGCTACCCAGCTCAGTATTGGATGAATTGATGAGTCTCGTTCTGGGTGGGATGAATGCAAACCTTGAGACACTGTGATGGAAGGAAAGGGCTGGCAGGTTTCCAGGTAGCTCAGAAACCTGCATTTTCCCTAAGCTTCCACCACCATAGATATCAGTCGAGCTAAAGTAGCTAAATCAGCCAATTAACACAAGTAAGAGCAGACTGCACAGATGAAACTCTGCTGTAAGAATGGACTTGAGTTGTTGGGCTTACAGGTTACACATTACAAGGGACACATTCAAGGGCGTCTGTGACCTTGGTGGTTCTGCTATGGAAAGTGGATACAGGAAAGGATCCGTGGAGCTATTGCTGGTCAGGGGCACTTTCAGTCCAGTATAGCACCAGGGCCTAATCCTGCCATGGTGCAGCCGTCATATCCTGCATCTTACGGAATGACATATTACTGCATATGGCAATCTCTTGTTTCCACCAGATCGTTCTGTTGGCTGTCTGGGGAGATGGTGGTACATTTATTGTGTGAGTTTTGTCTTGAAGAGTTCAAAATATGTTCCTATTCTGGGGGAAAGGGGCGTTTCTTCTTGTGTTCATTCTGAGAGAGAAGGTACAGTGGCCATACAATAGAGTACAGTCATACTTCGGGTTGAAGTAGCTTCAGGATAAGTACCGTATTTTTCGCTCTGTAAGACACACTTTTCCCCTCCTAAAAGGTAAGGGGAAATGTGTGTGCGTCTTACGGAGCGAGTGCAGGCTCCATGGCTTCAGCAAAAGGAATGCGAAGCCTCCGATGAAATGGAAATGGAAATGAAAAGGAGAAATGGAAGGGGCTCCGCTTTTCCTGCCGCTTCGCTGAAGGGGCGCTGCGCAGAGAGGGAGAGAATTTTTTTTCTTGTTCTCCTCTAAAACTAGGTGCATCTTATGGTCGGGTGCGTCTTATAGAGCGAAAAATACGGTATTTTTGGGTAGTGCGCTGTGGCAGCCCGGAATTAACGAAGCGCGTTTCGCCGCATGCGCAGACACTCAAAATGACGTCATGCACAGAAGCGGCAAATTGCGATCCACAGACGCACGGGCGCAGGTTGCGTTCGCTTCTGGATGCAAATGGGGCTCCGGAACGGATCCCATTCACATCCAGAGGTACCACTGTATACATTTTAACTGGTGTTGAAAATAGTTTCATGAGTGGTTTACCGTCTCTTTCTGGTGTCTTTGATACCATGAAGTAGCAACTACCGTATTTTTCGCCCCATAAGACGCACTTTCCCCCCTCCAAAAATGAAGGGGAAATGTGCCTGCGTCTTATGGGGCGAATGCAGGCTTTCGCTGAAGCCTGGAGAGCAAGGGGGGTCGGTGCGCACCGACCCCTCTTGCTCTCCAGGCTTCAGGAAGCTCTGCGCAACCCTCGGGAGACCGGCTCCGAGGGTTGCGCAGAGCTGCCTGCAGTCCCGGGATCAGCGCAGCTCTGCCCATCGCCAGCCCCACAAGCTCGGGGGACAGCGGGGAGGCAGAGCGTGCCTTCCCACTGTTCCCCGACCTGGTTCTTCCAGCCCCGCACCTGGGGGGGAAATAAAAATTTTTTTCTTTATTTCCCCCCAAAAAAACTAGGTGCGTCCTATGGGCCGGAGCGTCTTATGGGGCGCAAAATACGGTACATTTTCCCCCTTCTGCCCTGAGGAAATGTTAGAAGAGTATCCTCAAAAGGGCTGGGTAGCAAATGATTATGTGTCCTGGCACACCTTTATGGCCTGGCTATCTGTTGTTGGCACAGATCTGTCTCAAGACAATGGAGTGCATCTCCAGGGGTGAGAATAACAGTGACTGCTGCGGCTGCAGAGACCGGTAACACGTAACTATTGCCTCTTGTGTTGTTTCTGCTGCGTTAGCAGCAAGAAAGTGACCTCTCAGGTACGCAGACCTGGGCAGTGTGTATGGAGGCCCACTCTGTGTGTATGGAGACTCCACTCTGGATTTCTGTATGGTTTACTCCTTGGTTTTTTCTTCTCCCAAAGATGTCCCGCAAGGCAGCAAAGGTTTAGGATCAGAGTTTTCCTTCTTCTAGATAGGCTACCTTCTCAGGTTGATGAGCCCCATCAGCTCCTCGCTGTCCTCTGCAGCACGTGCAGGATCCAACCACCTTCTTGAATGTTGGACCCACTCTTGGTCTCATCCTCTCAGTCTGTCAGAGGGTTTGTTCCTCGGGCTTTTCTTCTCCCAGAGATGTCCCACAAGGCTGTCTAACCAGGAAATATTGTTGTGTCAGTGTTGCGTGAGGCAGCTCAGTATCACATTTAGTTTTCAGAATATTTTGTATTTTGGGGGTGGGATGGGAGCTTCAGTCTTGTACACGGTTAGAAAAGGGCTCACAGGCAAGCTTTGAGTGTTCAGGCTTAGTATGGTTGTCTACTATATATTTTGGAAACAATTTGGATTTTGGGAAAGGGGTTATTAATTCAGGACATGACAGATTTGGGTTCCCTTGTTGAATCCGTTTATTCTTGAATATATAAAGGGAACAGTAAGTGAACAGGATCAAAGCTAATGACTAATTTGTTTAGTGCTGTTGAGGCAGAATTGTCCTCAAAGTGGCAATCATGTGATATTTAAGTTGAAATGCATCTTTTTAAAGAATGTGGAAAATAGTGTGGTAAAATTGATGTTTGAATTCAGGGAAGAGAGGCAGAGAGAGAGAACCTCTAAAAGAAAGAAAAATGCTGCATTTGAATGTTTGAAATGCAGGATATGTTCAGGTTTTAATTTTTAATTTACTTATTACACTAATTTACACCACAGCTTTCCAGATACAAATCCTTCCAAGGCAGCTTATATTATCTTTTTTTAAAAAAAGAAGTACAGTATTTTAAACAATGGTAGCAGTATCTGAAAGACCATATTCCCTCATACAAACTTGCCTCGGTTTTGAGATCTTTG
The DNA here is from genome assembly GCF_965113315.1 of Podarcis vaucheri. Classification (NCBI taxonomy): domain Eukaryota; kingdom Metazoa; phylum Chordata; class Lepidosauria; order Squamata; family Lacertidae; genus Podarcis; species Podarcis vaucheri. The sequence goes on from NC_138761.1 coordinate 122,939,181, forward strand.
AGGGAGACCCTTCTCTCAGACCCACCACCCTCACGGGCAAATTTAGTTCGAATGTGGGAAAGGGCCTTCTTGGTGGCTGCTTCCTCCCTGGAGAAGCTAGACTGGCTCCCTCATTGTTTCCCTTTCGCCAGCAGGTGAAGACCTTGTTCCAATAGGCTTTGTGGAGCAGACTGCATTTAATGAAAGGGTTGGTTCCATGCTGTTTTTGTTGTGATTGTATGGTTTTAATTGATAAGCTGTATAACTGTTTATCTGTCTATCTATCATCTATCTATCTATCTATCTATCTATCTAATATGTCTGTCTATCATCTATCTAATTATAATTTCAACCAATGTTTAATTGTTTTTAATGGTTATTTTCCTACGTTTTAGCTGTTCTTATTTTTACCTGTAAGCTGGTTTGAGTCCCAGTCACGGAAAAAGGCATGGCGGTAATATAATAATAATAATAATAATAATAATAATAATAATAATAATAATAATAATAATAATAATAATAATAAAATAGCTTGGGATGAGGGAAAATCGAGCTGGAGCAGTTTCTGAGCTGTTCTTCACCTACCTACCTACCATTTTCTTCTCACCTCATGAATTAAGGAGTTACCATTACTATTCATGTCCGTATTCTTTTCTTACACACACAAGTAGGGGACAGGATGGATATTTATCTGAGGAAGGCTGTGATTGATGATTAGCCAAACACAGTTGCCAACTGTATTTGAAGAACACATTTTTTTAGATTTGCCTTGAGGGAGTCTTTAAACCTCTTTTGGTGACCACCAGCATTACGCTTTCCAGTTTTAAGTTCGGAATAGGGTAGTTGCTTTGGAAGACGTTAATCAGGCATCTGAATGACCAGTCCAACGAAGTTGATGTTGAAGAATTATGGCTTTGACACTGGTGATCTTTGCTTCTTCCAGGACAGTGGTATTAGTTTGCCTGTCTTCCCAAGCGATGTGCAAAAATTTTCAGTCACCATTGATGAAATCTTTCAAGGAGTTGGAGATGGCATTTTAAGTGGTCCGTGTTTCACAAGCATACAGTAAGGTTGGTAGTACAATAGCTTTGTAAACAAGCATTTCGGTTTCTTTGCGAATGTCCCAGCCCTCAAACAAATTGCAGTTCAGTTAGGAGAAAGCTGCACTCACAGAGCTTAGACGGTGCGGGATTTCGGCATCAATGCCAGCCCTTGTGGAGATATAACTGTCCAGGTAGGAGAAGTGACCGACATTTCCCAACATTACACCATTGAGTTGGATTTGTGGCACTGCAGTGGGTTTGTTTTGTGCTTGTTGGTGCAGCACTTTCGTTTTTTGGATATTGAGCAATAGGCCAAGCTTTTCGTAAGCTTCTGCAAAAATATTTAGGATGGTTTGGAGTGAGCACAACTACGTTGTCATCAGTATACTGAAGCTCTATGACAGCAGTTATGGTAGACTTACTCTTTACTTTCAGCCTACTCAGATTAAAGAGCTTTCCATCTGTTCGATATATGATTTCTACTCCAGTGGGGAGTTTCCCTTCGACAGAGTGTAAGATCATGGCAATGAAAATAATAGAGCTGGCACAATAACACAACCCTGTTTAACACCTGAGCCCACTGTGAATGGTTACTGTTATATTGTCATGGAGGAGTCAAAGGATGTTCACAAAATTCTCTGGGCAGGCAATTTTCAGGAGGACGGTCCACAGGACACTACGATTTACAGTGTTGAAGGCCTTAATCAGGTCAATAAATGCCATATACAGGGGTTGGTTTTGCTCTCTGCATTTTTCTTGAAGCTGGCAAGTGGTGAACATCATGTCCACTGTCCCCCTAGAAGGTCGGAAACCATTTTGGGATCCAGGGTAGCCTTGGATATTGTTAGAAGACGGTTTGCTAAAATCCTTGCAAGAGTTTTGCTGGCCGCATCTAATAAAGAGATGCCTCAATAATTTCCACAATCTGTTCTATCACCTTTTAAAAAAGAGATTGATAATTTTGGCACCCCTAAAGTCTGCTGGGATCTCCTCTCTCTCCCAGATTTTTTCCATGAGCTTGTGAATTTGTTGTGTAAGTTCAGTTCCGTCCACTTTGAAGACTTAAGTAGGTATCCCAACAGGTCCGCTGGCTTTGTAGTTTTTCATTTGGTTAATAGCTGTACACAACTCTCCCAGATTTTGAGGTACTGCAAGCTCATCTCTAATTTGTTTTTGCGGAATTTGTGAGAGGACCTCAGCAGCTATGTGGGAGTGTCAGTTAAGGAGATGCTGGTAATGTTCTTTCCAGCGCAGTGCAATAGTTTCTATTGGTTGAGCGTAGGGGGCATATGCCATGTTTTGGTCCATAGATGGTCTTTGTGGCTTTAAAGAAACTCTGTGCATCATGAGTGTTTGCTGGATCTCTTGAGCTTTTTTAATCCACCAGGTGTTTTTTAGTTCTCTGGTTCTTCTTTGAACCTCAGCCTTAGCGTTGGCTTAGGTTTTCTTCATAGTGGTGCAGTTTCTTTCTCTTTGCCAGATCTGAAATGCCTTCCTTTTCTTGTCAATAATGCATTCAATCTCACTGTCATTCTCATCAAACCAGTCCTGGTGTTTCTTGGTTTGGTATCCAATAGTTTGTTCACAGGTTGCAATAATGGATGTTTTTAGCTTGGTCCAGTGTTCCTCAATGTTTTCAGGGAATTCTGAAAGCAGGTGGTCCTTAAGAGTCGTTTGGAAGCAGTCCCGCTTAATAGGATCTTGAAGGGATTGAGGGTTCATTTTGTGCTTTGGTTTTCCTTCTGAAGCCTGCATTGAGGTAAAATCTTGATAGCCATCATGGAACATATTAATCTGTGATCTGTCCAGCAGTTGTTGGCACTTGTCATAGCTCTGGTAGGGAGCACATCACGGCAGTCTTTAGCATGGACAATAACATAGTCTAAGGGGTCCCAGTGGTTCAACTGAGGATGCCTCCGTGATGTTCTAAATTTATTCTTTTGTTGAAAGAGTATTTTAGCAATAACAAGGTTGTTCGCTGCACATATAGTCAAAAGTAAGATTTCATTCTGGTTGCTGTTGCCAATTCCTTCTTTTCGAAATCTCGCCCAATTCTTGCATTAAAATCACACAGGAGGATAATTTTATCCTCCTTCGGAATCTCTGATAGGATGGTATCCAGCTGAGAGTAAAAAAATTCTTTCATGTCTCCATTGGCATCCAGTGTTGGTGCATAAGCTCTTAGAATAGTGACCTTCTGGTTTTTGGCGAGTTTTATTTGAAGGGTTGAAAGTCTCTCATTAATGCCTGTAGGGACCTCTTGACAAGAGCTTCACAAGATTGTTTTTGATAGCAAAGCCTACTCCATGTATTCGTTCTCTTTCTAGAAGAATGTGTAGTCTCCTTTTTCTTCCTTCAGTTGTCCCTCTCCTGCTCTTCAAGTTTCTTGTTAATGTGTTGCAACTCTCTTGCAATGATGGCAGTTCTGGATTCAGGATGCTCATTATTTGTGTTATCCAACAAAGTCCGTATATTCCATGTTCCAAAGTTCAGTTGTCTTTTACAACCGCTGAGTGGTGACGCCACTGGGCGCAGTAATCCAGTCAGGGGGGAAAGGGAGGCAGACTAGTGGATGGATGCAGTTGGAGCCTATGGTGACCCTAGAATTTATGGCACAAGGCTTCTTGTTGCTCCAGCTCAGCCGCTAGTCAAATTGTTCCTTCATAATCCCCTCAAATTAATTACATATTTCCAATTGCCACCAGTTGATTCTTAACCCAGAAAGTTCACATCTGCCTAAGCTGCCACAAGACTGTTGCAACACAGGCTTATTTTTGTGGCACGAGCTTTTGTGGGCAATACATTATTACCTCCAAAATGTATATGTAAGATTAAAAATAATGTTTCAGAATGAAACATGAAGATGGAACACTTTCACTGCACACACCAATTTCTGAAAACAAACTCTTGATTATTCAAAACCAAAATATTTGAGATTTTAGAATGATGTTGGATTGAAGTTACAGTGGTGCCTCACAAGACGAAATTAATTCATTCCGCAAGTTTTTTCTTCTTGCGAGTTTTTCGTCTTGCGATGCACGGTTTCCCATAGGAATGCATTGAAAATCAATTAATGCGTTCCTATGGAAACCGCCTTCAGACCAGGTCCGGGGACAGTCTGTCCCCCGACCTCTTCTGAAGGCTGGGGGGGGACAAGGGCTTTTCTTCCCACCCCCAGCATTTTAAAAAACCCCGGGACAGCGGAGGACTTCTCCGCTGTCCGGGGCGATCTTAAAATGCTGGCGGGCGGCATTTTAAAATTGCCCGGGACAGCGGAGGACTTCTCCGCTGTCCAGGGCGATGTAAAAGCCCCTGGGAAGGCAGGCAGGGGGGGACAAAGACTTTTGCCCCCCGACCGCCTTCAGAAGAGGTCCTGGACCTCTTCTGAAGTCGGGCGGGGGGCGAAAGTCTTTGCCCCCCCCGCCTGCCTTCAAAAGCCGTCCGGGAAGGCAGGCAGGGGGGAGCAAAGACTTTCGCCCCCCGCCCGCCTTCAGAAGAGGTCCTGGACCTCTTCTGAAGGCGGGCGGGGGGCAAAAGTCTTTGCTCCCCCCCGCCTACCTTCAAAAGCCGTCCGCGATAGCGGGAAGCTCTTCCCTGCTATCCCGGACTGCTTTTAAAATGCTGGCGGTGGGGAGCAAAGCCTTTTGGCCCCCGCCGGCCTTCCTGGACCTCTTCTGAAGGCCGGAGGGGGGGAAAGGCTTTGCTCCCCACCACCAGCATTTAAAAGAGGTCCCCGGAGATTTCTCTATGGGCTTTCGTCTTGCGAAGCAAGCCCATAGGGAAATTTGTCTTGCGAAGCGCCTCCAAAACAGAAAACCCTTTCGTCTTGCGGGTTTTCCGTCTTGCGAGGCATTCGTCTTGCGGGGTACCACTGTAAGTGGTTTTTAGCAGCAATGTTATAAAGGAATATGAAAAAATTGATTTGTTAACAGGTGATAATCTAAAGTTATAATATATTAAGATAAAAGATTAAGATAAAATCAAAGAGGGAAAGGATTTGCTGAATCAACTAATTGAACTGGAATACAAAAAAGGGAGGTGTGAACCAAATGAAGGACAAGATATGGAAAGACTGATCTGTTTTTAACTGTTTTTACCCTGTATTTTCATTTATTTTATTTCTTTTTTCTTCTTTTCTTTCTCTTTTTTCTTCTTTTTGTAATATGTTGAAACTTTAATAAATATCTTTTTTTAAAAAAAGAGAGAGATTTTAGGATGGTGAGTTTCATTTCTCCTTCACAGAGTAAGAACTTCCCTTCATGTGTATGAATCAACCACTTTGGCTTATTGGAGCATGAGAGGGTCCTGGCATCTCTCTTATTAGAGAGCACTGTTAGCGGCTTCATCTGCAGAAGCCGACTGGTTTCACCCCCGTGGATTCTGATAAGTGGATGCTAATACTTGTGAACTGCGCTGCCTGATCTAACGGTCTCTTGTTCTTGTTGTCTGTTTCAGTGACAGCTATATTGTGAGAGTCAAAGCTGTGGTTATGACCCGAGATGACTCCAGTGGAGGATGGTTGCCGCAAGAAGGAGGCGGTCTCAGTAGAGTTGGTGTCTGCAAGGTCATGTGCTCAGAGGGCAATGGAAGAAGTGGGTTTCTGATCCACGGAGAAAGGCAAAAAGACAAGCTGGTAATTTAATCTAATTCAGTATTTGCTTCCCCTTCATTCCCCCGCCTCCACAGCTTTCTTAGCATTTCACAAGACCATACATGACCCATCAGGCAAAAACCCCTCCTCCTACTTCAAAGGAACACAATCTATTTTCTCCCCAAAATAGCAGCTGCACATTAATGTTTTAAAACCTCCATTTTTATGTAGTTAACACCTTCTTATTCAAAGAAGTGAAACTGACACTTTTCCTCCACCCTGCCAAAATCCTGTAGCATCGCAGATTGTAGTATAAAGAATAGAAGAAGCCAGTCACGTTGTACTGAGTAATTCAAGCTTTTAAAATGGCAATGAATTATTTATGCCACCTTCTGCTTGAGGTATAGGCTGGCAAAGCAAAAATGCAAGGGTAATTTATCTTGCGCATTGACACTTTGCTCCTTACCATGGCTGTTTATAGAACCAAGAGTTCCTGCTTCTTTGCACAAAATAAAACGGGAAAAGGGGGGGGGAATTCACATTTAAATCATGAAGCTGCAAGAACGAATCAGCTAGCTACCAGACGTAGGTTCCACCTACAGATTTAGGCCAACCAGGGATGGCCAGTGGATGACCTGTGAAGTAGATCCTTACCAAATTCTTGTTTTCAGAAGTTGTTGGCCCAACATCACTTAAACACATTTTGGCTTTATGTGATAAAAGTTGGATCTGCATCAAAATGTTGCAGTATACGGCATGCCCTTGTTCTGAATTTTGGCCAGCCATTCTCTTCTCCACGACACTCCATTCCATCCTCTTTCCTCACCCAGACACTCAGTGCTGCATGCCCAGGGACCATGCTCAGTCCTTATTTTGTCCTTCTCTGTCTAGGGTTTTTTGGTCATTCTTCAGAAATTTGGGTGATAAAAACCTCCCCCCCCTCTTGTGCATAGATGGTGGTGTTCTGGCTGCTTCTGGAGAACTGGTTCACTATTAGTATGTATATATCTGGCCACATCTAAGAATGTGCCCTATAACCATGGACCTCTTGCTGCTATCTTAATTATACATCCTGACTTCATAGAAGGGGTTTGAGCTGTGAAATATGATAAATACACCTACCCTGGGCCACTGTTTGATAAAAGGCTGGCTACCGAGAACACAACAGCAGCTATCCCTGCATAGGCACATCAAATGTAAAACAATAAAATGTCCCATAGGCAGAAACTTAACAGGGTGCACCCATAGTACCAACACGCTTGCAGAACACAATTTTTTGTAATCTCTAAGAAGCTTGGAGCCCCTGTACATGGGGTCAGTGCCATTTAATCCTCATAGCAACTCTGTGCCAAGTGGAGATTTGAACCAAAGTCTCTCCATCCGACTTGCAATTCAGTATCCACTTCACCACATTTTCTCTTTCAATATTTGCAGTTGAATCAAAGAAATGAGGCAAGGCAGAATAAGTGGCCGGGTGTGACAAGTTAGTTTGCCGTGGGGCAGTTAGAGTGTGTGCGCGTTATCTGCATATATTTGATTTCATTATGCACAAAATTTGCATATCCTTATTAATGGTACTAGAATTGTACTTTATTGTTACATTTGTCTACTAGGGTAACTTTTTGGTTTTTATGCTAAGCAAGACAAAGGTGCACATTTTGCAGAGGCAGTTGGGTAGCTCTGTTTAAGTTTTGGAATCTGTTTGGCCCAGGTGTGCAATGGTAGTGTATAATGTCAGGGGCAAAACTAGGCTTCATTTCACCCAGGTCCAAGACCCAGTTTGGTACCCTCCCCATGCACATTTGCATACACAACACGGGTGGCGCTGTGGTCTAAATCACTGAGCCTAGAGCTTGCCGATTGGAAGGTTGGCGGTTCGAATCTCTGCGACAGGGTGAGCTCCCGTTGCTCGGTCCCTGCTCCTGCCAACCTAGCAGTTCGAAAGCACGTCAAAGTGCAAGTAGATAAATAGGTACCACTCTGGCGGGAAGGTAAACGGCATTTACATGTGCTGCTCTGGTTTCGCCAGAAGCGGCTTCGTTATGCTGGCCACATGACCTGGAAAAACTGTCTGTGGGCAAACGCCGGCTCCCTCGGCCAGTAAAGCGAGATGAGCGCCGCACCCCCGAGTCATTCGCAACTGGACCTAACGGTCAGGGGTCCTTTACCTTTACCTTTTACAAGCTGGGAGCCTCAATGGTGCCCCTCTGGAATCTTCACCTGGGACAAAATACCTGGCTAGCCCCCACCCCCTACCCCAGCTATGGCTCTGTACAGTGGTACCTCTGGATGCGAACGGGATCCGTTCCAGAGCCTTGTTCACATCCTGAAGCGGACGCGACCTGCAGGTCGCGATTCGCCGCTTCTGCACATGCTTGTGACGTCATTTTGAGCGTCTGCGCATGCGCGAGCCGGAAAACCCAGAAGTAACACACTCCGTTACTTCTGGGTCGCTGCGGAGCGCAACCCGAAAATGCTTAACCTGAAGCTACTTCAACCCAAGGTATGACTGTATAATGTAACGGTGTTCCTTTGTCATTCCAGCGGGAACTGTTTGAAACATTTTGGTTTCACTTGCAAAGCTGTTTTTGCTGACCTATTCTGTGAAGAGAGCTTCTCTCACCAAAGCAATTGCATAGAGACTAGACATGTTTTGACGATGAGAGAGGCAGTAAATGAACCAAACTAACAAACCCACGACCTTCACTTGTTAACATCCCTTTACCTCTTTCCATTTTGAACCCCAGGTGGTATTGGAATGCTACGTGAAGAAGGACTTGGTCTACACTAAAGCAAACCCTACATTTCATCACTGGAAAGTCGACAACAGAAAGTTTGGGCTCACTTTTCTAAGCCCTGCTGATGCACGAGCATTTGATAGAGGTGTGAGAAAAGCCATTGAAGATCTCATGGAAGGTACAAAACCAGCACCCAGGGACTATGTTTTTTGTTTCTAAGTCGCTTTGTTGTTGTTGTTATAACTTGAAGGCTGAATTTCACAAATTTTTCACTGAAATGAGCTACTCCTTAAATCAAAGTCTTAGTCTTTTGTATCAGCTTTCAATTTCTTAGGGAGGATGTGATTCAAGTTATTCAGCTTTCAATCTCTGTAAGGTCTAGGAATTTATATATCTGAAGCTAATCCACAAATGAATACAATATTAATTGACTCACAAAGTCTCATATTGAATGACGTTTCAAATGATTCTAGCACATGACTTCTTAAGCAGCTTTCTGTGACTTCAGCCTTAATCGTTGTTTGTCTTGAATGAATTGTTTGGGATTTTATGCTACCAGATGAAGCAATTTAAAAAACTAAACTTAAATTTGTTGAAGCAGTTTTTTCTTAGTTACTTCTCTAACCTATATAGAATAACTATCCCTTATTTTGACACAATTTTCTTTACCATTTTCAAATACGTGTTTTGGATCTTGCCAAGAATATTCAGATAAAATTAATTGCTTCTGTAAAAACAAGCAGGGGAAAAAACATTGGCCACATTCCAGGAGAACATATACGTCCGTTCTAAGCATGCAGCTGCGCTCTTTGTTTAGTTTTTTTTCCTTTTCTTCTTTTTTCTGGAGCATACCTTTCACCACCCCACATCACCAGTTGGCTTTTGAAACATGGGCAAGTTTTTATATATAAGTTATAAGACACATCTGTGCCAAAAACGAAGCAAATTCCCTAGTTGTACATGTGCACAGCTTTGCACCAGGGTCATTGGGCTTGTTGTGGATTGTGATAATTACATACAGAAACAGTGTCCGTTTTAAAATGTCTTTCCAGGATCTACAACTTCATCCTCAACAATCCACAATGAGACTGAAGTTGGAGATGATGATGTCTTTACAGTAAGTATCTCTCAATAGGAATTGCTCTTTATGCCCTCTGAATGGCTTTGTTGCTCTCCACTGTCGTGTGTCTGACTGGTTGCTATCAGTACAATGAAAGATATTCTCAGAGTCCAAAGACGCGTGAATATGTATTTCTTTGTTCTATTATTTCAGCACCTCTTTTCCCACCCTTCTGTGAAAAATCATACTCAGGACTACGTTACCAAAAAAAATAAAAAATTACATTATCAATGAGCAAGTTAAAATACAATACTAACTATAAACACACAGCATCATTAGTATAGACCTGCACAAGTTCTGATAGAAACAATAATCCTGATCCAAAGGTTTTTTAAGAATGGGCAGAAGTGGGGCAGGATAAATTATTCCTGGGACCGCCAGAACTGGAATGTCCCCCTCTCTTGACCTCACAAGCCATGCAGTTTGTTGGTGAATAGGCAATAAGGAAGACCTCAGAAACAGAGCACAGGTCTTAAGCAAGTTTATACTGGAAGAGGTGATTCTTGAGGGACACTGGTCCCAGGGCCATTCGTCCTAAGGCCAAAGCCAGCACCTTGAAATGAGCCCAGGACAAATAGGTAGCCAATGAAGCCGAAACAAAATTGGCACAATGCGATGTCCGGCTGCAGCATTCTGAACCAACTGAAGCTTGGGGACTGTCTTCAAGGACAAACCCATACATACAGTTTATTACAATAATCCAGCCTGGAAGTGACAAGGGCATAAAAGATGAAGGATCACTCCCTAAGCCTGAAACTGCAACAACAAAACATTACTGTACTTCCCTCTTCCTCAGTTTTCCCAGTGGCAGTTTTTAGATTGTAAGGGCCTTGTACAGTGGTACCTCTGGTTGCGAACGGGATCCATTCTGGAGGCCCGTTCGCAACCTGAAAAGAACGCAGCCCGCGCCTGCGCACACGAGGGTCGTGATTCGCCACTTCTGCACATGCGCGTGAGTGGCAAAACCCGGAAGTAACCCTTTTCTGTACTTCCGGGTCGCTGCGGAACGCAACCTGAAAACGCGCAACCTGAAGCAAACATAACATGAGGTATGACTGTACTCTATAAAATACTGTGCATGTTGAAAATAATAATAATGTTTTTGTTTCTTGCTAAGTAACTGAAACAGGGACTTGCTGTTCAGTTCTTTGCATTCTAGAGGGCTAGCAATAACTACGCCACCTCCAGGCAGCCACAGTTTAGGGATCCAGTCCAGGGGCCTGTCAGGTGAGCCAACAAACTTTGGATCCAGCAGAGCCACCTCTGCAATATCCTGTTTCAGACCTTCTTGCCGGCTGAAGCAGAGTTGCCACAACAGAACAGATGTGTGCACTGGGGAGACAGAGTCTCAGTCCGGTCCGTAAGGGAAAAAACCTCTTGTGTGACCCAGTTTTAAGTCTGTTCTTAATGAGCAATGTAAAATCTGGTTGCCGTCATGTAAGCAGAGGAGGGGACTGCTGGAAGTATCTGCAGATTTTTAAAATAAGGAGATGAAAGTTGAAAGAACAGACTTCTTTGACATTTCTGTTTCAGTGCAAAACCGTGACTGCCTCTCTAATGTATTGCTGAACTTTTCTTTTCTTTTTGCATGAGAAGAAAATAGTGGAGATAGTTGCGGGGGGGGGGGGAGGGACATGAGGACCGGGACCCATGCAGTCGAATCTTTTTGATTAGAGAGGACGAACATCCTCAGCCTGAAAGGCTTGATAATGTTGAGGGCCTGAAATGGGCTTCCTGCCGCGTGTGACCAGATCCTCCGTGACAGTTGGCATGTTGTTTTCCTCTGTTCTTTTGTCATAGTTATAAGACAAACAACAGCAGGCAGGGTTAAAAGGTGACTTCCTCTCCTCCAGAGCAAAACTATCATTAGCAGCTGCTTCCCAGCTACCTGCCAGAAGTGATTTATAGTTTCTGTGATGGAGAGGGAAGAATGGAAGGGGGGGAGGTTTTGCTGTAGGAGAGCTGGAATGGCATACTATATAATAGCAAATTATTCAGCAAAGATACCTTCGTACATCTGTATCAGGTCTGTACTGCTTAAAACATCAGCTGTGTCTATCTCTGCCCCCCTAAAACTCAAATTGCAGTCTGTGCAGAGATGATGGTGCTCTATCCCTGAATCAGCCCAAGAACAAAGACCTCAATATCTCCAGAAAGGGCAACAAGCTTTTTGTTTATTTGGAAGATGGTAAAGTCAATGCACATATATGAGCCCTATTGATTTCCAGTGAATGTTTACTATGCACTTAACTCTCTCCCTTCTCTTCTCCTCCCCCCCCCCCTTCAATGAAATCAAAGGGAGCTGAATTATGCACTTTGTGTTTTCCAAAGATGAAGTTTCCCTTTAGGAGGCATCTCTGCGATGTAATGTAATGTTACCTTAACTCCAGAGCCTCATTACAATCCACAAATGTTTTCCATATGCTTGAAAATAAATTTCTCCAGCCTCCTCACATTGTATGCTTGTTCTTCTCTAGAGGAGGCCTGAGTAAAGCCAGTTGTTCATTTTTGCCTTGACTGAGAATGCATCTTGCTTGCCAGCAATCTGAAATTGCACTTTGCTTCCAGTTAATTAATCCACTTTCTGCACTCAGATTGTTTTCCCCTTTGGATAAATGTTCATCTTTTGGGAAGTACCACTGAATCATGATGTAATGTGCTCTCTCTATTGCATAGCCACTCATTCTGTGCAGCGGCGAAGGGAAGTGACAGGAGGCTGCAACTACCATATTTGTTTTGTCTCCTTATTGCAGCAGGACAATAAATAGCAAAACTTGTTGAAACCCTCCCAAGATGACCGTCCCGAAATCAATCTCGGGGAGCTAAGAAAAGCTGACGGTGCAGATTATCATTGCTGTCCTTGAAAGCATAGATGCAGATTCTGCAAGATGGGGGTCTTTGTAAACCTCCTGTGTAGCCTTTTGAAGGGATGCAAATACCGTATTTTTCGCTCCATAAGACACACTTTATCCCTCCTAAAAAGTAAGGGGAAATGTGTGTGCGTCTTAATGGAACGAATGCAGGCGGGAAAAGCCCCTAAGAGCCGCACACATGCTCCACGTGGCTCTTGTGGGCTTTTCCCCGAGGAGGGAGAAGGGCAGCCCCTCACTGATGGGCTGTCCTTCCCCCACCTCGTAGAAAAGCCCCCAAGAGCTGTGCGCCCTTTAAAGAGCATGCGGCTCTTGCGGGCTTTTGCGGGAGGTGGGGGAAGGGACAGGGGGCAGCCCCTCAGTCCCTTCCCCCACCTCCCGCAAAAGCCCGCAAGAGCCGCACTCCCTTTCACGAGCTGCATGGAGCATGTGGGGGCTTTTCCCCCAAGGAGGGAGAAGGGCACCCCATCACTGATTGCCTGTCCTTCCCCCCACCTCGTAGAAAAGCCCGCAAGAGCTGCACACCCTTTAAAGAGCACGTGGCTCTTGCTGACTTTTAATACGGTAGTTTTGTGGTGGCAGGGAATTATGGCCCAACATCTTTTGGGGACCCAAGGTTCAGGAAGGCTGTGTGAATGGATTCTTTAAAAAATTAAAAATCCACTGAGAAATTGAGTGTTTCACAGCTCTGCATCTTTCTGAATAGTGATTTCTCCAGCCCTGTGATAAAGGCCTGGACTTGTGCAGTAACCATAATTAATGTTGATCATAGCTTATTATATACGGTGGTTAAAGCCAGAGCATCTCACAGGCAGTCACTCAGACCATGTCACAGCATAGTTTCTCTCCTCCCCCTCCCCCCATTTATTTTGAGTTTTGAGCTGTTCTTCTCTTGTGGCTCTGCATCTTGTGAGCTGCGACTAGAGGTTCTGGTTTTGCATTTAATGCTTAATGCTAAGGTTAACTTTGACCAAGAATTACCGTACTTTTCCATGTATAAGACTTACGTTTTTTCTATAAAAATCATGCCAAAAAGTGGGTGTCATCTTATACATGGGTAGTGCACAGGGTGGACGTTTGATTGGTTGCTGCCGCAGCTGTCAGCAGCTGTTATGCATGTTATTGGTTGCTGCGTCAATGGGTGGTGTTGATTGGCTGATGCTCCTGCAGTTGGGCAGTCGACTGGCAGCTTCTGCTGGGATGGGACAGACAGAAGGCGGATTTTGGGGCATGTGCAGGTGAGCGATTTTTGGCAATCCCCCCTAAATAAAGCTCAACAATCCTGGGCAATCCCCCCATTTTTTTAACTTTGAGTCCGCAAAAATAGGGGGAATCTTATACATGGGGGCGTCTTATAGACGGAAGATAGATAGATAGATAGATAGATAGATAGATAGATAGATAGATTTATTGCGGCCATTGGCCCATATCGACAACAATACATCAGAATTTATCCATAAACAATACAATTTAAACAGTTCCAAGTTAAAACACCCATATAGAACCAATTTTACTTCAGTTAAGTAAACACTATACACAATAAGCTCCCTCTATGTAAACCGCCATTCAGATCCATCAGATTTTGGGGGGTATGCGTCTTAGTTCTGGCACTTATTGATGGTTCTTAAATCTAGCTAAGCTGTCAGAGACATACAGTGATCCATTTCTCCTCTTTTGAAATAAAACATTAATCAGGTATCTAGCGACTGCAAGGGATCTACTTGTATCTTCGTCGTTTAATAAGTATATTATTTGGGCTTCCTGAGGACCATCAGCAATTCTCGATAAATATGGGGCCAGGAACTTGGACCGTGCTGCCGAATGTAATGGACAACAGAAGATTATATGATATAACGATTCTATAGATCCACTTTTACAGTCACAGAGGAGTGAGATCTGACCGTTGGAGAGTCTGTTACCCAACACGTTTGATGGGAAAACATTGAATCCAGCCTTTATAAAGGCATACCTCTGCGTCACCACAGATAAGGTAGTTAAGGAAGATGGAAGTTTTGTTGGTGGTGTTAAGCCAAGGTTTATTGTCGAACAGGTGCCACCACCTGTCGCAATATTAAATTGTAAATCCATCTCCTCTAATTTGTGAGTTATAATTCTTTTGGCAGAAATTAAATCTAATTTTAATAGACTTATAGACGGAAAAGTACCACAGCAAACCTTGGTGAATAAGTGTTGGGTTCAAATAAGAAAGTTTAACTTAGGTAACCTAAGCCTATGGCTTTGCATTCTGTGTGGACCAGGTCAGTGGAGCGAGCATCTCTGTGCGGACCTGTGCTCTGTCCACACTTGTCTTTGGCAGGCTATTCCCAGCCTGGTTTGCTTATGCTAGCTGTTGACTTCCTTCTAGAGCAGACAAATGTTCATCCTGTTTCTCACAGTGATCAACGACATGCTTTTGGGAAGTCCACACCCAGAGCGTGTTGGAAGACAATCACCTCCCCATCCGGCCACCATTCCTCTTCAGCCAGTGATACTCCGTGGCATCTTGCCTTTGAACCTGGTGGGTCTGTGCGGGGATCGTGACCAGTGCTGCTGCTGTGCTTTGATGAATTTGACTATTGTCCTTTTAAAGCATTTAAAACTAGTGGCCACCGCTGCATTTGGTGCTGCAAATTTTATACTTTTCACACAATGTAAAGTATTTCCCTCCCTATGATTTCTGATAGGTGTGCCCCTGTGCACAATCTGTGAGTTGTGTTCCCCAACACACACACACACACACACACACACAGAGAGAGAGAGAGAGAGAGAGAGCGCTTTTGTGCCAAAATGAGAATAATACAAATGATGAACAATTAGTGACACTCAAAAGACCTTGCAATAACTGGAACGGACTGCACCAAGGAAATGGGCAAAGACAAAGCAGACAGAGCTCATCCTGGACCAAGCATCCATAGGCATGGAGAGTAGCAACTGATGGATCTGTACAGCCTTTGCTGGGGTCACTTTGCCGCCTGTCATCTTATGTGCATATTTGACTTACTCAGTTAACCCCCAAAGCCACACAATTAAGAATATCACCACTTCAGTGAAGGAGAGGGCCTCTGAAACACAACATGGCAATTCACACCTCATGGTAGAATCATAGAATCATAGAGTTGGAAGAGACCACAAGGGCCATCGAGTCCAACCCCCTGCCAAGCAGGAAACACCATCAGAGCACTCCTGACATATGGTTGTCAAGCCTCTGCTTAAAGACCTCCAAAGTAGGAGACTCCACCACACTCCTTGGCAGCAAATTCCACTGTCAAACAGCTCTTACTGTCAGGAAGTTCTTCCTAATGTTTAGGTGGAATCTTCTTTCTTGTAGTTTGCATCCATTGCTCCGTGTCCGCTTCTCTGGAGCAGCAGAAAACAACCTTTCTCCCTCCTCTATGTGACATCCTTTTATATATTTGAACAAGGCTATCATATCACCCCTTCTCCAGGCTAAACATGCCCAGCTCCCTTAGCCGTTCCTCATAAGGCATCGTTTCCAGGCCTTTGACCATTTTGGTTGCCCTCCTCTGGACACGTTCCAGTTTGTCAGTGTCCTTCTTGAACTGTGGTGCCCAGAACTGGACACAGTACTCCAGGTGAGGTCTGACCAGAGCAGAATACAGTGGCACTATTACTTCCCTTGATCTAGATGCTATACTCCTATTGATGCAGCCCAGAATTGCATTGGCTTTTTTAGCTGCCGCGTCACACTGTTGGCTCGTGTCAAGTTTGTGGTCAACCAAGACTCCTAGATCCTTTTCACATGTACTGCTCTCAAGCCAGGTGTCCCCCATCTTGTATTTGTGCCTCTCATTTTTTTTGCCCAAGTGCAATACTTTACATTTCTCCCTGTTAAAATTCATCTTGTTTGTTTTGGCCCAGTTCTCTAATCTGTCAAGGTCGTTTTGAAGTGTGATCCTTGATGACTACTTAGAACATGGGAGTTGTGAAGCCTGAAGCAAAAGGTTTTTATGGCATATGCTTGACCCCACCTGTTGACAACTGTCTTAGCTTTGCTATAAGTGACTTTCCATATACATAATGCAGTGTATATATAGCACATGGGAAAGATTTATCTGGACCTTTAGATCCTGCTAACCAACTCAAGCATCCTTTTCTCTTCGTAGTCAGCATAAAAAACGTGAAATGAAGAAACCAGATCTCTTTCTGCTGCCTCCTTCATGAAACCTTTGGCCTACTTTGCTCTCCCAGATGAGTGTCAAGCATGTTTCAGCCACACTATTAAAATATGCGCACAAGAGGGAGAGCAGCGCTTACATATCCCCTACCCCCACCCGCTCTCCCTTTTTATCCCAAAAAACATCTCGGCTGAGTTTGTAAAACAAATTTTCGTTTCTTTCGCCAGAATGTAGATTAGGGAGTACAGGGGAACCCTGAAAATTATGAAAATTGACAATCTGAATGAGAAACAAGACCCCCCCCAATAATGATGATGTCTTCACACCATCTGGTGGAAAAGAGGATTAAAAAATGGTTTCTGCAGATGGTTGTTTGTTTCTTTCCAATCTGCTTAAGATAGGATGGTTAGGCCAGGCTTCCTCAACCTCAGCCCTCCAGATGTTCCAGGGGTGCCTTAGAACCTTATCAGTGATTAGAAAGTTTTATGGGCTGATCTGTCCTTCAACGTCCCTCGAGAACGTGTTTAGGTTTCTTTTTGGGTGGAATTTGGAAATAGTGAGTAAGGTAAAGGTAAAGGACCCCTGGATGGTTGAGTCCAGTCAAAGGCGACTCTGGGGTGCGGTGCTCATCTCGCTTCAGGCCGAGGGAGTCAGCATTTGTCCACAGACAGCTTTCTGGGTCATGTGGCCAGTAGGACTAAACCGCTGCTGGCACAACGGAACACAACGATGAGTGCTAGAGCGCATCAAAATGCTCTTTACCTTCCTGCCGGAGTGGTACCTATTTATCTACTTGCACTGGTATGCTTTTGAATTTCTAGCTTGGCAGGAGCAGGGACCGAGCAATGGGAGCTCACCCACCTTCTAACTTGTTCTGTTGATGAGCCAGACTGTTGCTGCTGGGGTTTTTTTTCCCCTGCCCTGGAGGTCTTGTGCCTTGCACAGTTCTGGCTTCCTTGCTCTTTCTTGTGCCCTTCACCCTTGTCTTCTTGTAGAAGATCCATTCCCTGTAGGTGCAACAAGTGCTCAGGAGCCAGGGACCACAGTCATGTTCCCAGAACTCCCTTGCACCTGTCTCTGCTGCAGCAGAGGCTGTGTCAGGGAGTCCCAAGGTGTTTGTTCTCTCTCTCTCTCTCTCTCTCTCTCTCTCTCTCTCTCCCTCCTTGTCAAGGGGCAGAAATTGCAATGCTGCACAAGACCTGTTCCAAAGCTCATAGGAGTGTTGGGTGCATCCAGTGTGTTGCCTTAATTGATGTTTATTTAGTCCTGATTTTGCTCTGCCTTAATAGCTTTACTTAAGGGCAGTTTAAAAATCTCTTAAAAATAAAATATATAGGGAGGAATTCAACGCCTCGCTAAGCTGATTATTCCATCAAGGCAAGTGTTTCGACTTGCCAAATCCCTCCCTCCTCCCCTATGCATTATTAAAAGGTAAAGGGACCCCTGACCATTATGTCCAGTTGTGACCGACTCGCTCATCTCGCTTTATTGGCCGAGGGAGCCAGTGTACAACTTCTGGGTCATGTGGCCAGCATGACTAAGCCGCTTCTGGTGAACCAGAGCAGCGCACGGAAATGCCGTTTACCTTCCCGCCGGAGTGGTACCTATTTACCTACTTGCACTTGACGTGCTTTCGAACTGCTAGGTTGGCAGGAGCAGGGACCGAGCAACGGGGAGATTCGAACCGCCGACCTTCTGATCGGCACGTCCTAGGCTTTGTGGTTTAGCCCACAGCGCCACCTGCATCCCAATATGCATTATTGCAGAGGTTTTAAAACCCAGCCACCACACCAAGCCAGTTTTGAGGTCTTCCAGGAAGAGAAGGGGAGAAGGCCCCGTTGCACTAGTAGAAGCCCTTGCATAGGGCTTCAGCTGACAGGATTCATTAGTTGAATCCTGCCCATAGTAATTTAACCCCATTCTGTAACTTAAGCTTTTTGTTATATATTGTCCTGGTCTATATAGCAATGTAACTTTTAGTGTAAATATGCAATAAACAATTTCTAGCTGCAGCTTCCGTTGAACCCATAACAACATAATCCTTGGAAAGGATTTTGACACTTCCAATAGGTCTATATATTCCAATAGATGTATATTATATATCTATATATAAGCCAGTGTGGTGTAGTGGTTAAGAGCAGTAGGCTTGTAATCTGGTGAACCGGGTTCGCTTCCCTGCTCCTCCACCTGCAGCTGCTGGGTGACCTTGGGCCAGTCACACTTCTCTGAAGTCTCTCAGCCCCACTCACCTCACACCGTGTTTGTTGTGGGGGAGGAAGGGAAAGGAGATTGTTGGCCGCTTTGAGACTCCTTCGGGTAGTGACAAAGCGGGATATCAAATCCAAATTCTGCTGCTGTATGGTTGCAGATGTTCATCACAATATGTCACCCATAAAAGTTTGATCCAGGATATTCCTGAGAGCTGGATTCTTATTAGAGGTAAAAATGAAAATAAAACTCTGCACAGTGTATTATTGTGCTTTTATGTGCCATTCTTACCCGTTTGACTCACACAGGATTTTGACTGGGATGGTGAGTGCAGTGGGGAGAAGAGGTCTTAATTCAACAGCATGCTTTTTGAAAACAAAAATGTGCATCTTGTTGGATTCCCAGAGTGACAAACAGAGTCCTGAGAAATGTTTGTGTGTTCCTGCATTCTGCCCCCAAGGTGGTGCACTGGGCAGGCCACGCTTGGCATGTAAACATGGTTGGAGAAAGTCAGCCCTGGCAGCCTGACAACAAGATGATTGACAACTTCCTGTTAACAAAGTGAAAAGGATTAGAGAATTGCCTTGCAGCCTATAATGCAAGACATTGGCAAGGCTCCTATGAATATTCAGAGGGAAGGGAGAGTTGCAGCTGGCCTCTGAATTTGTTCCTGACTTCCCTATCTCTTTGGTAACCAGGCTGGGAAAGGAGGAAAGGCAGTTCCAACCAAGGGCTGACTTGGACCCAGGTATCTTCATGGAGGCAGAAGGGCAGGGGAACTGCTATAAGACCACAGGGCAGATAAATGCCAAATTTCTGTTCTACAGCTTCCAGAAGACCTATTCAGATTTGATACTGAGCTCTGATCTATTCTGATTTTTAGGAAATATGCATGGAGATTAAAAAGTGTGCACAGTTTTCTTAATGTGTTTCTTTACTGAAGTTCTGTTCCGTCTAATTGCACTTGAAACAAAAAGGCAGTTAGTCAGCCAGAGCCAAGCAGTGGGGGAAATGCAACAGTTGTAAAATAGAGGAAGGAGGGAAGGAGAAAAATCAGCCTCTCCTGATTAGTGGGTTGAATCTAACTAAGGTATAGTCAGAGTGGACCCATTGAAATTAATGGTCCTTAGTTAATAGTCACGCCCATTAATTTAGAGGATTCTTCTCTGAGTAGGTCCATTCTTCATATCCTAGGTGCTTCCCAGGCATAGGCTGCTTAAAGTGGCAGGCTTAACTGTTTCATTGGCATATACAGAGTTATTATCTTTCCACTGTTAGCTTGCTTGACGGTTAGCAGTGCCAGAAGAGGTTGATGAATCAAGGCAGCAGGCAAGTAATTCTTAACTGGTTGGGATCATGAAGTCGTAGTTTTGACTTCTTAAATATAGTTATGGACATTTAGTTGCCAGAACTATAAAAGACCAGAACTTTAAACAGCAGCAACAACAACACCACATAGTTTTATAAACTGTTGGAGCAAATTGCAAATTGGTCATAAAATTCAGAATAGGGGGTTAGAGGTTTTGAAGCAAGATAGGGAGCAGCCATGCAGAAAGAGGAAAGAAAATACCATATTTTTCGTCCCATAGGACGCACCATCCCATAGGACGCACCTAGATTTTTGGGGGGGAAATAAAGGGAATTTTTTCCCCTTTATTCCCCCCCCCAAACCAGGTCGGGGAAACCGAACCAGGTCGAGGAACAGCGGGATGGCGGCACTGCGCCTCCTTGCTGTCCCCCGAGCTTGTGGGGCTGGCCGATGTCTGTCCGGCGGGCGAGGCGCTCTGCTTCAGGGCGCCCCTCGTGCCGGGCGGCAGGCTGCTATCCGCAGCGTAGGGAGCCCCGCGGGAACTCCCGCAGGGCTGCCTAGACTGTGGATGTGTTCCCAAAGCGCCGGGCGCTGTGCTTTCAGCGCGCCCGGCGCTCCGGGAAGCAGCCTGCTATCCGCAGCCTAGACAGCCCAGCGGGAACTCCCGCAGGGCTGCCTAGGCTGCTGATGTCTTCCTGAAGCCTGGAGAGCGAGAGGGGTCGGTGCGCACTGACCCCTCTCGCTCTCCAAGCTTCAGCGAAAGCCTGCATTCGCCCCATAGGACGCACCCAGATTTCTCCTTCATTTTTAGAGGGGAAAAAGTGCGTCCTATAGAGCGAAAAATACGGTATTTTCCAGGGACAGATGTCCATCCCTCCAGATTTATATGCAAGAATGAATAAGATGACAGGTGAGTTATTCTATTTTTCTAAAATAGAAGTATTTGAGTGCAAATTTTGTGATAAATATTTCATGCAGATCTACATGCTTTACATTCATACTTTGCTATTTACAGCTTTTAAAAATTCCTCCCGACTTCAGCTGCGCATTCATGAGCTTGTGCTTAAGAGTTGAAAGGAAGGTTATTGCAGGCAGAGACTTCTCAGAGCAGACAGAAACGATATTTTAAGAAGTCAGATGGGGTCACTTATTTGCAGTTATGATCATCTACTCTTAACTTTAATTGGAATCTGCCACTGAAATAGAACCCAACAGCTGATGCAACTAAAACTTCCAAAATATTCCTCCAAGATACGTCTTTGCTTTATGTAAAGTGTCATAACATTTATTGATCTCCAGTTTCTCCTTTTTCAGAAGAAAGGAAGGAAGATAACAGCCAGCGAATTTATTTATGAAATAATTTTAGACTATTCCATAGATACTGGACTCCTTGTAGCCAGTCCGGGGGGGGGGGGCAAGGGGGATGCAATAGGTGTTCCATTTCTCTGCTCTGGTGTAGGCAAAGATGCTAATCTACCTGAAGGGAACCTATGTGGAGATATTTAAAAAATCACTTGCACATAAGCTGCAGCAGACAATAAACTGATGTTGATCGGTTAGCTCAGTTTTGTCAGTGTGGCATCTTCATGTCTTGTCACATAGCTATATGAGGAGGCAGCTGTATTTTTCCCAGCCAGTCCTGAGAGCTGAGGTTGAGTATGACTACCCAAGGAGTACAAAATAAGTACAGAGAATCAAATCAGGGTGTGTATTTTTAATGCTATTCCACTTTTAAGAGGCACACAAGTGTTGGTCAGACCCCAGCTTACATGTATTTTAGATTAAAACGTGGTTAAAAATATGCCCTTGTCCCACTCTTTTTGTGCGCTGTGTGTGTGTGTTGGACTAGGCAGTTTTGGGGGGGCGGGGAGAGTAGCCATGTTAGTCTCTGCTGTGTCGCATGCATCTGATGATGTGGACTCCAGCCCATGAAAGCTTATGTCACAATAACTTCCGAAGTCTTTCAAGTGCCGCAAAACACGTTATTTTTATTGTAAAGCAAAGTGGTGACCAATGAAGGAGGCAAAACCGAAGGAACTGCCCAACTTCATTTCTGTGAGCAGATTACCGTATTTTTTGCACCACAACACTCACTTTTTTCCTCCTGGAAAGTAAGGGGAAATGTCTGTGCGTGCTATGGAGGGAATGCCTACGGGTGGTGGTGGGGATCTGCTGCAGTCGTGAGCAGAGGATCCATTGTTCCCCTTCCTTCCCTCCTCCGTGGCTCGCTTTGAAACAGCAAAGCGGGAGAAGAGCCGCTGAGTGGGGAGGAGAGAGGGACAGAGAGCCTGCTTCTTTAAAGGAGCAAAGCGGGAGAGGAGAGGAGCTCCTGTCCGGTTGGCTCCTTTAAAGCAAGCAGGCTCTCTGTCCCTCTCTCCTCCCCACTCAGCTCACTAAATAGCAGCAAAGTTTTTCAGCTCGCTAAGCCTGGGATGAGCGGGGAGGAGGGAGAAAAGCAGAGCCTGCTTGCTTTAAAGGAGCAAAGCGGGAGAGGAGAGGAGCCTTCTCCCCTTATACCCCTCTTCTTCATTATTAGCAGCATCCTTCTCCACCCACTCCATGCGTGCTTCTTCTCCCCTTATACCCCTCTTCTTCATTATTAGCAGCATCCTTCTCCACCCACTCCATGCATGCTTCTTCTCCCCTTATACCCCTCTTCTTCATTATTAGCAGCATCCTTCTCCACCCACCCCATGCATGCTTCTTCTCCCCTTATACCCCTCTTCTTCATTATTAGCAGCATCCTTCTCCACCCACCCCACGCGTGCTCCTTGTCCCTTGAGTGCTTTTCCTTCCCTCCCCACTTAAAACGTGGTTACAAAGCACGGATCCACATGGATCCTCAGGATTTTTGCACTGGGTCACCCCAAATTCACCATCAGATCACATAGCATGTCCATGACTACATCTTGCACCAAAAAAATCACGCACCCACTGTTGCCTGGGGTCGCAGTGGTGCAAAAACGTGGTTACAAAGCATGGATCCACATGGATCCTCAGGATTTTTGCATTGGGCTACTCCAAACTCACTGTCAGATCACATGTCTGTGGCTGCAGCATGAACCACAAAAATCATACATCCACTGTTTCGTTTAGAATATTTTTTTTTCTTGTTTTCCTCTAAAAACTGCGTGCGTGTTATGGTCGGGTGCGTGTTACAGAGCGAAAAATACGGTAAATATATATTGTAGACCAACATTTCTCAAACCATGTTGCTGTTCCTGAAAAACGTGTGTGTTTCTAAAGAGGTTTATAGGGTGGCAGTGTGATTGGGGGGGGGGGCGGGGGATAGGCCCCAGTGCCTAAGGAGAAATCTGTATTGCAGCTCAGATTGTCTATGGAAATGGAGCTGTGTTACTTACCTTCCCTGTTCCCATTTATGTTACTAACAGAATGCGACAGACAGCTCCTCTAATTCTTCTCAGAAGAGAGAGCAGCCTTTGCGAACACTGGCATCTCCTCCATCCTGCGAGCACCACAGAATTTGCACCCGGGGACATTTGCACGACCAGTTTAACCCTGACCAGTATCACCTAGAACAAGTAAGCCTGTTTTCAGTGTTTTCCTATTGCCGCCTTGCCCCTGCCACTCACGGGCACACCAGAGTCCATACGCTTCAAATAATTCTCTGTGGATACATTTCTAGTGGGAGCTGGAGCTGGAGCTGGGGTGGGGGTTCTCTTGACAAGAAGGCTTGCTTGCCATAGTCTTCCAAGGACTATTTGGCTGACCTTCAGGAAGCAGTGCAAGGCTTCTCTTGCCAGGTTGGTATATGCCAGTTACCTAGAAAGTCAGAGGTGAATCCCAGTGATTTAGCATTTCAGGGGAGGTCTTCCAGGTAAAAGTTAGCTGCTCCACCAATGCTATACGTCTTGCCTGTTTTTGAGATAAATTGAAACATCAGCATGAGCCTGGCTGCACGAGACTTAAAACTGACACAGATCTGTTAGATCTGGAAGGATATAATAACAGATTTAGATGGCACACGTATCTATGGTATGAGACGGTAAAAATACATAAAGGATTCCTGAACCACATTATAAGAAAGTCAATTTATGAGGTGCAGAATATATAAAAAAGTCTATTAGAACGTAAAACTCTGTGGTGGCTCTTGCCATTGGAAGCGATTGCGGTTAAAAAATTAAATGTGGAAGGAAAATGGGCCACCTACGGAGATGTAATGATGGAGGAAGGAAACCAGTTGGAATAAAAACGTTTGAGGAAATAAAAGAATCATTGAGGGATCGGTTGCATTATTGTCAGATAAATGAAGTGTTTAAAGAGGATTAAAAATGGTTTTGAAACAAGAAGATCAAGATTTGAGATAGATTTATTGAATGATAAGACAAAAATACTGTCGAAAATGTATAAATTATTATTGGAATGGCATACTAAAGATGAGGAGGTAAAATCAGTAATGATACATTGGGCTAAAGATACTGGACATAATATACAGTTAGAAGATTGGGAGAGGTTGTGGAATGAAGGTATTAAGTTTACAGCATGCAATGCGCTTAAAGAAAATGTTATGAAAATGATGTATAGGTGGTATTTAACACCAGTTAAACTAGTCAAAATGTATAGAACAAAAAATGAATGTTGGAAACGTAAGGAAAAAGAAGGTACTTTTTACCATATGTGGTGGATATGTAAAGAGGTAAAAGTTTTCTGCAAAATGATATATAATGAGTTAAAGAAAAAGTTTAAAAACACCTTTGTTAAGAAAACCAGAAGCCTTTTTATTGGGTATTGTGAGTAGAGAGATACCGAGACAAGATAAAAAATTGTTCTTATATGCAACAACTGTGGCAAGAATTTTGTTAGCTGAAAGATGGAAATAGCAGGAGTTGCCAACAAAAGAAGAGTGGCAGATGAAGCTGATGGATTTTGCAGAGCTGGCGAAACTGACAGAAAAATCTGGAACCAGCGAGACGAAGCATTCTAAAAGGACTGGAACAAATTTATATTATATTTGAAAGACAACTGTAAGCAGTTAACATCACCAGCAGGGTTATCTGAAGATCTGTAAGATGAAATTGCTATCTATTCAGGCTGAGCAATATAATATTTTAGGTAATGGTATAACAGGAATAGGAAATGAAGTGAAATGCAAAGTTTAATTTTGTAAACCATCAGACGGGAGAGAGGGAAGTTGTAATGCTCAGTTGATCCGAAGAGATAAAATAAGAGGGTACATAATGTGATTATATGTTAAACCAATAAAAATCATATATATATATATATATATATATATATATATATATATATATATATATATATATATATATATATAGGGTACAGCTGGGATATCGTGCGGGTTATATCTGCGAAATGATTTTGATCCACTTCCAGCTATATGTACCACAATAACTTGGATAATGGGATTTTTAGAATTACTGTTTCTGGCATCTGAAATGAATGAAAGCGCTCCTCATCCACTTCAAATACCTTTTGGTGATTGGAGCCGTGAGAAATTCAAAACGAAGTCTGCCTTGCTTGTATCGTGTTGTTATGTGTATAAATGTGCGTATCTGTCTAGAGAGATTAGATGATAGAACAACAGAAAATATATTTAATATCCAAACTTCTTGAGTGTGTCATGTGTTGCCAGCTTTTGAGATGTTCTTTTTCAAATGCTTCTCCCACAGTCCATCCCACGATCCTATCGGCACGTCAGCTTCCTGGACGACGACGAGGAGATTGTGCGGATTAACCCACGAGAAAAGATCTGGGTGACGGGTTACGAGGACTACCGCCACACCCCCATGCGGGAGAAGTACATTGATCCGGACGATGGGGACTCGTATGTGCGATTTGCCAAAACCGAGGCCTCCAAACATGATTACAATTACCCTTACGTGGGCAACTCTGACTTCGATCTGTGCGAAGACATCAAGGGCGCTGTGGTCAAGACTCAGCCTGTCAGGTGCAAATCGCGGCGGCGAAAGGAGGATGGGGAGAGGTCGCGGTGCGTCTACTGCAGAGACATGTTCAACCACGAGGAGAACAGGCGGGGTCAGTGCCAGGATGCGCCGGACAGAATAAAGAGTTGCATCCGCCAAGTCAGCTGTATGTGGTGTGCGGACAGCATGCTCTATCACTGTATGTCTGACCCAGAAGGAGACTATACAGACCCTTGCTCTTGCGATACCAGTGATGACAAGTTTTGCCTCCGGTGGTTGGCCCTTATCGCCTTGTCCTTCCTTGCCCCCTGTATGTGCTGTTACCTGCCCCTTCGGGCTTGCTATCACTGTGGGGTCATGTGCAGGTGTTGCGGTGGGAAACACAAAGCAGCCGGATGACAACACTCAAAGCTTTCCCCTTTTAGCTAAGGAGCATCTTGGTCCAGAGCGTTCTCAATTTTTACGTGCGTCGTCACACGGCCCAAGGAGACTGACAAGAGTTCAGAAACCGGTGGGCTCGTCCCTCCTCCTCTTCCCCCTTTCTTTCTCTCCCCTTCCCACTCGGCTGCTATGCATTGATTGCTCACTGAGTTCTAACAGACTGATGTGCAGCATAAAAGACTTTTGTATTATTGATCTGTAATCAAGCAAGAATGTCTTGTACATGTTTATACCTCCCCTCTCCCCTTCCCCTCAGTTGAATGGTTGAGTTTGGTGGACTTTCAGAACTTATTACGGCTGTATCTGTATTTAGCAATCTATCGACACATGTGGAAATAAGGTATAATGAAATCCCACTTTAAATTGTGTTCAACTTGCAGCCAGTAAGTGTGTGTGTGAGAGAGAGAGAGAGTGTGTGTGTGTATAGAAATTGTGCTAATAACAAATGTGTACCATGACACAGTATCGCTGACAATCTTTATTGTGAAAATTTTGAGTCCCATCAGTTCTTTTGACAGTTGCTTTGAATGATTTCTCTGATCACCAAGTATTCAAGCAAAATGTGGGAAATGAGCCTTAGTATCACCTGTATAACATTTGTGAATCTGAGAACTTGTGTTTCAGACCAATTTTACACGTGAAAGGGAAACCCTTAAGTGTCTTCTCTCTTCTCCCCTCCCCCACACCACCACCTTAGTCTTTCTCCTCCAAATAACATTGGAAAGTATAGCTTTAGTGTTGATATTCTTCACAGTGGAAATACTCCTCTATCCTACAGTGTTTCTATTTGAAACAAAGGGGGAATTTCACAAGTTACTAAATTAGCAGGTACACTCACGTGCTTGTGGTGTACCTTGAAACATATGAGGGAACATAGTTGTCTTTTATTTTTATTTACAGATAGGTAGCCGTGTTGGTCTGCCATAGTCAAAATAAAAAATTCCTTCCAGTAGCACCTTAAAGACCAACTAAGTTAGTTCTTGGTATGAGCTTTCGTGTGCATGCACACGAAAGCTCATACCAAGAACTAACTTAGTTGGTCTTTAAGGTGCTACTGGAAGGAATTTTTTATTTTATTTTTATGTTTATTTTAACCATGTCTACAGTCTTGTGTACTAAGGATGGGTGACAATTCTGCTCTCTCTAGAATCCAGGCGCATTTGGGGAATGGATCTGGGGCCCTGTGTTTTTCCAGCGTTTCCAAACCAACCTGGGAATACAGGGGAGCCTCCCCAGGCGGCAGGAGCTGGTCTGTGCAAAGTGTTTTCATTTGTGCTTTGCCTGCCTCTCCCTGCCTTGGAGGTCTTTCGGACCAGGCGAGGGTGTTTTGAAACTTCTCCTGGACCACTTCCCATGAGGGGAAAGCTTTTTGGACAGAGGGGAAAACACCACTGCCTGCATCTGAGACTGTCAGGTGTGGCTGTGGATCCAGCACCACAACAGGCATCCGATCATCACAGCATTTGACAATCACCTGGGCGCAGGTAAGGGCGTGGCTTCTCTTTTTCATGATTCAGTTTTCCTCAGAAGGCCTACAGGAATCTGAAGGGGGGGAAAGTGAAATTGACAAACATCACCCCCACCAGTCCGGAGAAGCCTAGTAAAACTTTCTGAGCTAATCACTTTCACTGGGATTCTCTAAGCCAGCTGTAGAGAAATATGTGTGTGTCAGTTTCAAGAAAGCTTTAACGTTGCTGCGCATTGCAGGGTCTCTTTCTTCCACCTTTTTTTTTTCAAGTGCATTGGTGAAATTGACCGATAAAGGATTTCCCCCCCACCTGGGCAGCAAGTCTCTTCCATCCCCCAAGCCTTTGGATCTGCAAAGTAGGCGCGCTTGCAGTGTGGGCACGAATAATTCCTGGTGGATTTAATGCGCAGATAGGAAGCAGAAAGTACCGAGGGGGGAAATGTGCTATGTTGTTACCAGGGTTTTCCATGGTGTGGCCTGATCTGACCCCCCAGTTCTGTCTGCTGTGCAGACTGCAGGATCCGCCTGGGGTCAGCAGAGGGTCGTGCCTTTTTCTGCTTCCAAATGCACTGAACCAGCATATTTGGGATCTGCAGAGAACCCAGGGCAGACATCCCTTAGGCCAGAGCTGGGTCAATCCCAGGCACCTGCTCACCATGGTGCCTTCAAACCAAACACTAGGAAGATTGACGCATTTCCCCCCCAGCCCTGCCCTAAGTTAGAGGCAGGCCCCGCTGAAATCCGTGGGTGCCCCAACACGGAAAGGCAGTTGGTTTCGGTAGTACTTGGTGGTGCATAAAACGTGCGTGCTTTGCAGGATCTGTACCTTCTAACAGGCTGCTTCTTTCTTGGTTGTGAAATGTGCACAGTAGGGTGACACGATGCTTTTGACTTTGTGTGGGTTTGATTTTCTTCTTCGAAGCCATGTCTTGTGTACAAGGCTTGTAATTATCTGGGGAAATAATAATATTTTTCTAATATATGACATGGAATGGCCATTTTTTTTATTCAAAGGAATAATGTAGAGCAGTTTAGCTATAATATAGCATAGTACAATCTGAGTAATCCGAGGCAGCTAGAGGCACCGGCTTGTGAGAACTGGCGCTGCTGTTTCTGCCATAATCTTTTTTCCACAGCCAAGTGCCGGTGAGTGCGTGCCCTTGCCCCCCCTCCCTCCTTCTTGCACATTGACATAAGTCTTAAAGGAAGAGGAACTGAATTTTATTTTATTGCCAAATAGATGCAAATAGCGACATGCTTGCCACTCTCCTTGTGAAAACGGGCCACAAGGAGTCACCACAGCTTTTTGTCACATATGCAATGGGTGTGTGTGGCATATGTTACGGCTGAAACCTGGAGCTTGAGAAGATCTGCTTGCTTTCAGGCACTGACTTAAGGATTTGATTATGAGCTTTTCTGTTTGGTTTTTAAACTGCCCGCCTGGACACATGGCGGTACCCATTGGGCCAACCCAGAAACTCATGGGCCAGGATCCAGGGCCATTTGGCAAAGCAGTTATTTGAGGCCTGTTTGCAAACATGGACCCTGCACCCTCTTTCCACCAGACAAGCCACTGTTGTGAAACTCAGGGGACCTTCAGGAGCAGTTTCAGAAACCAAGCGGGGAGACCTTTGGGCTGGAGGTGGGGGTCTGTGTTGAAACTTGAACATTCCTAGGGACTTCTGCGGGCTCCTTCTTGCCTTTGCAGCATAGAAGACAACTGGAGCACAGCCCTTTTCCCACTCACCACAAAGGCACAGCCATAAGCTCCCAGGCCGGGGGGGTGGGAATTTGTGTTGGAGCTCCTCCCCGTGCCAATAATTACCCTCGTTTCTGGGAGGAGTTGCAGCATGGGCTCTTCCCAGGTGGCTTGGGACTTCCCACATTACCTTTTCTCAAAGGCAATGGAAAGATGGCCCCAGACATCATCATTCTCATATATATATATATATATATATATATATATATATATATATATATAACCAAGGCAGAAGAATTCTGGACTGTACCACTAAAGTTAGGGAGTCACATTTCATTTCCCCCATATTAAAAACAACAACAAAAGACTCGTTGCTTGTAACAAGCTAGCAGACCAGAAAGATTAAGCATGCCTATTTTTCTGATGTGCTAGTCTATAAGGCTTATTAAGCAGGTAAAAAAAAAAAAAATCTGCAACCTGCAGTGATACAGTCTAGAATTCTATATAATGTGTAGATTGGCTGTGTGATCTCTCTAGTTCATATTTTGGTATTCAAGATTTGGGATTTGTCTGTAACATATATAACGTAGGCTTCAATGTTTTTGCATTGGTTAGGTTTTACGTTTGTAAATGTAAATGGACTGCTAAATGGCAAGGGAAGCTTTTCATTATTTTTTAATTTTTTTTTTTGTAAACTCGTGGAAGGAATAAATATTTTGTGCCTAATAGCAAATGACAAATCGCTGTAAATGGTGACTAGCAAACATCATGCCAGCCTCGAAATAAAATAATAACAAAGTGATGGGGACAGTATTTTGGTTTTGCAAGTTGTTCCGCTATTCTGAATTTCTGTAAGGTCTCCCCCCCCCCCAACAAAAGCACAACACTACAGAAGAGATCTTACAGGTTGTCAAGCCTCTCAGTTCAAGTGCCCCTATTTATTTTGCTAAAGCAGACATGCTCCAAGCCTCGATCTATGTCCTCTTCTGTAAATTCCCTCTTTTCTCTGGTTTTGGTTTAATCCTGATTCAGTCGGTCCATGTTTGTTCTCCCTCTCCCTCTCCATGTGAGTTGTTGGGGGGGTGTTTTCGTTTTCGTTAGTGCAGCGAAATTGGCACAAGGGTAGAAACGGGAGGCTGGGAGGGGGGTTTCCCCCTGTAAATATTTCCCATTGATCTCCACACTGCAGCTGAACAGTGTGTCGTGTTCTTCCTCTGTTGGTTTTTCAGTACTGACATTAATCATCTGAGAAATTATTCAGATTTTATTTTTGTATCTGTGGTAACAATCCATTAACCAAAAGCTGTTTCTTTCCCCCTAGTTCAGAACATTCCCCCCCCCCCAAGCTCTTGCTCACATTAACAAATTTAAGTGCCTGAAGCAAACCTTCTATTATGTATCTGTATACTAAAAGTTTAAAACTCTGTTGTATTGATTTTTATAAGCCTTTTTACCTCTGTGTAAAGAATATATATACAAGTGTATGATGTATATTTTAGTTCTTAACTTCTTTTTTTATTGTTTCTAATATGTATGATCATTGTAGCTATTGCTTTAAAAATGTACCATGTAAATATAAATACATCATATCAAAAGAAAAGCTGTGTGACATGCTTTGCAAGTCTTTAACCGAATGGTTTGGGTATCTGAAAGATGAGAACCAAGGTGTATCTTTGTGCTGCATTCCAGAATACTAAAGGTGCACCCAAATACATTTCCTGAGCAATAATCTCTTAGCACAAGGAAATTGTAGCGTGAACTGGGAAAGCGTTCTCATGTCCTTTCCCCACGATAGCAGCTGATCTAGAAAGTGCAGTCATGGATATTGTAGCTCATCCTACTTTTTCCTTCACTGATCTCAGGTGGAGAAATTCAGTTCCACAAACTGGTCCTAAATTCAAAGCTGCTCTTCACCTGCACTCCCTCAACAGGACAATATTTGTGCCTGCAGTTCTTCCATGAGGAAGGAGGAGACATTGATCTCCATTGTAAGTGCGTTGGGAAGTGGTGACAACATAGTGCCCCCCTAACTTGATATTTTATAGGGATGCGGGTGGCGCTGTGGTCTAAACCACAGAGCCTAAGGCTTGCTAATCGGAAGGTTGATGGTTCGAATCCCCGCGACAGGGTGAGCTCACATTGCTCAGTCCCTGCTCCTGCCCACCTAGCAGTTCAAAAGCACCTCAAAGTGCAAGTAGATAAATAGGTACCGCTCCGGCAGGAAGGTAAACGGTGTTTCCGTGTGCTGCTCTGGTTCGGCAGAAGCGGCTTATTCATGCTGGCCACATGACGCGGAAGCTGTCTGCGGACAAACGCTGGCTTCCTCGGCCAGTAAAGCAACCCCAGAGTCATCCGCGACTGGACCTAACAGTCAGGGGTCCCTTTACCTTTAACTTGATATTAGGCTGCAAACTCAGTTCAACCTCTGTGTGTGCATGTATGGAGTCAGGCATCCTCTGTGTTAATCCTAACATTTTTTTCTCTCCAGTATTGGCATTTTGTATTAGGAAAGAAACTACATCCAACTCAAATGTTTTCAAATTACTGTAACTTCACTATAGGTTGTTAAATGCAAAATGCTATTTTGATATGGTTTACTGCTTTAAAAAAAAAAATCCCATTTCTAGTGGTAATTCCAGAATTCTCAAGTTATCCTCTCTCTCTTAACATGTAAGAACAGAATTCGTTCTCTGTTGATTCTCTGTCCCTGGATTCATTCTTGCCCTGCCCTCTTCCTACACAGATATATCCAGTTTCACAGGGGAGAGAACCAGATCAACAGTGAGTGAGGCTTTCAGTGCTATCAACCTTGAAGAGACAGTCCAATGTAATAAAAGCATTTTAGGTATGGAGATACTGTAGCCTAGTGGATAATCCTCTTGTGAGTCTGAGA
This sequence comes from Podarcis vaucheri, assembly GCF_965113315.1. Classification (NCBI taxonomy): domain Eukaryota; kingdom Metazoa; phylum Chordata; class Lepidosauria; order Squamata; family Lacertidae; genus Podarcis; species Podarcis vaucheri. Next base: position 122,971,579 of record NC_138761.1, read on the forward strand.
GACCCAGCTCTCTCGGAGAGGTGATGTACTATTTTTTCCCCCCTGTGAGATCAGTGTGCAGTTCACAGAACGTACACATTTCAGCTCCAAGATCCTGATCTTTTGAGACTCCAAAATGTTGCAAACAGATTTGTGTTTCCACCCTTTGTTTCAGAAGACTCTTGACTTCAGTACGATGGAACCTCAGTTTTCGAGCGTCTCAGAAGCCGAACAATTTGGAACCCAAACACGGAAGTAATTGCTTCCATTTTCTAACATTTTTTGGAAGTCAAACGGCTTCCAGGGAGTTTTCCCCCCATTGATTTTGCAGCCAGCCCATTGATCTTTGGTTTTCTAACATTTTGGAAGCTGAACAGTCTTTCAGAATGGATTATGTTCAAAAACCGAGGTTCCACTGTAGAAGAAGAGTTTGGATTTGATATCCCGCTTTATCACTACCCTTTGAGTCTCAAAGCAGCTAATAATCTCCTTTCCCCTCCTCCCCCACAACAAACACTCTGTGAGGTGAGTGGGGCTGAGAGACTTCAGAGAAGTGTGACTGGCCCAAGGTCACCCAGCAGCTGCATGTGGAGGAGTGGGGAAGCGAACCCGGTTCACCAGATTACGAGTCCACTGCTCTTAACCACTACACCACACTGGCTCTCAGTCGTAGTGATCTGTCCACAAATCTCAGGAACTAGAGAGAAGGGTTTAAAATTCAAAACATCTTTGGTTTCTGTATCTCATGATCTCACTTGGGATTAGTTGTATCAACTCAGCTAGGGAACAGGAAGTCTTCCTATCAGTGCCATGGATCTTCACACTTCATAGCAGCTTTCTAAACATGATGACATACTGCATATCCATAGCCCAAGGGACTTTAACTCTTGATAGGGAATCATGCTGGCGTTCTGAAACAATTCCCAATAAATTTAGTGGGACTTGCCCCCAATCAAGTAAGCCTATGATTTCAGCCTTGTTTTCTAAAGGAGGTCTCCTTCTGCATTCATGTAACTCTCCAGAGGTTATTGATTATTTTCTTGCTTTTATGTATGGAAGAACTAAGAATTACAGTATGGATACCCAATCAGCCTTAATTTCAGGCAAGGCAATATTGCCATCCTTTATTTGACCATATAAAACGCTCTCCACCTTTTCCCAGAAGCTTTACAGGTTTTAGGTGACCTGGTAACATCTGTGATTGTATTATATATTAATTAAAATGCACTAGTTAAACTGCTGCCCTTTCAAAGTGGCTATCTGTGGCGATGCTTCTTTGTGTAAAGCTTGCTGAGTGCAGTCATCAACTTTTAAAACATCTCAGAGTCTTGCATCCACTACTGAGTTGTCCGAAGTGATGCTGTGCATCTGCACAGCACAGATTGACAGCTAAAAATCAAACATTGCAGGAGGTAACTTGTGAAAATGCAAAAAAGGCATTGTCTTGCTAAAGCAGCTTGATTGACAGCTCTGTTTTCCATTAATGGATGAGGGAAGAAATGAGATGAACTGTACTCCTACACTGCTTTTTGTGTTACCTAAAAGACTGGTCAACACTGAACGGTTTCACTGTATCCCTTGCTCGGAATTAGATCTGTCATGAGCAGAGCACACCATGCAGGAATAGAGATACCTGATTCTTGCTCTCTGCAGCTGTGGAGTGTGGGTGGGTGCAAAGAAGATATTGCTGATATCCAAATCCATTCGGGAAGCTTGTAATACCTCCAACCATGCTCTGGAAAACACTGCCAAAAGCAGGATAACTGCCATGCTCCTGTGCATTTTAACAGCCTGGTATGCAAAAGATAGCAAGTGAACATTTTATGTTGCTTCCCCACCCCCCACTTTGATATCTTTGAACTTAGCAATGCAGCAGGTGGAGATGCCAAGGTATGGTTTATATTGAGATTGAAAATATTCTCGGCCAAATCAAATGTATTCATTCTGTATTTTTGTCTTCACTTTGAGGTCTGATGGGCCTGCTATATCCCACCAGCAAGGGAGGTAGAGGTTAGTAGGCCCACAATTCTGGAACAGATGAGAAGGTAAGGCAAGCTCATTACCTTGAAGAAAAAGCAAGTTGCTGATTTCAGGACCACCATTCAGGACCACCATTTAGCAGTGGTCCTGCAGCAGAGGCAGAAGATAAAGGTCTCAGTGGTGTCGAAGGGAACTGGTAGATCTTTGAGAGTTTGGAGCAGGCCAGGGGTTTTCAACCAGTGTGCCATCAGGGCTGATTCAGGCAACACTGACTCCATCCGTCTTCCCTTCCCTCCTTCCTCAGATGCCCTCTCACTGTTTGTGAAATTTAGTTATCATAGCAATATAGAATCTGTGCCAAAAGGTTCATAGAACTGATTCTTAGTTGAAATTATAGCTTGGAGGACAGCCTGCCAATCGACCAGTGTAGCTGCAGCCATTGGATGGATAATGTCAGATGTCTTTGTCACTGCCAGCAAAAGAGTAGGGTTGAGGGAATAGGAGAATCTGGTCATAAGATAATGTACCATTACAGCTGAAGGGCCGTAAACTGGAGAACCCCCTCTCCAATTGTGTTCTGAGGGTACAACCTGTAGGTATATTGCTGAAGTTCTGGAGAGTGTGTGTCTTATCAGAGACCAGATGAGGGACCATCTGAGAGGCATCTTCAGTCCCACAGAAGAAGGGTGAGATAAGCCAAAACATATTATTGTGGCCATGATAACTTGAAACTTGATCTCTGCTCTTCAGGTGTTCTTTTTTCACATGGTGAAAACTGGAAAGTGATGCGGCGGTTTGCACTAAGCACATTACGGGACTATGGCATGGGGAAAAGGTCCATAGAGGACAGAATTGTGGAAGAATGCAGTGTCCTGATTAAGACATTTGAATCTTACCAAGGTGGGTTAGTGTTTCCCTCTACTGCTCCAGGGCAAAACAACACTACATTAGATGCCCACAATATTGTGTTATATACATATTGCTAACTCTTAGAATTATAGTAACCAGGATTCCCTGTGAAGAAGTTACCAATCTGCAGTGTTCAGGTCAGTGTGAGGTAATGCTGACCTCTATCCCTCTTTCCTGTCCTCCCTCCTCAGATGCCCTCTCGCTTCTCTGCCTCCCAAAGGCTTGCACAGCTGTTTGTTGCAGCAGCCCTGGCTACAAGCTCTGCCAGTGAATAGTGCCTCTGGGGCTGGCCAGGGGGTGCTGGTTGCCAGGAACTGAGGCAACCTCGAAGCAAGCAGGCAAGTGGGTGAAGGGAGCCCAGCCAGCCCTCGCTGTTGGGAATGGACAGGCAAGTGGGAGGCCGGGCAGGCAGACAGGCACCATGCTGGCCTTCCTTGTGCCTGCTGTGTGCAAAGGCCTGCCTGGAAGCTGAGTGCACAGCGCCAAAGGGGAGCCTTTGCAGGCCCCGTGGCACCCACTGCTGCCTCCCAGGGTGAGTAAGGTGCTGGCCTCACATTCACCTTTGGCCAGTTTCCGTCAGGCCACTAAGGCTGGGGGCATCCTCTGTTGGGAAAAAGCACCAATGCAAAAGCCAGCTGCAAGTGGCTGGAATGCAAAACAGGATGTTGTTGTCTCGAACTGTACTGTTGGAGAAAAGGGGGAGTCTATTCTCTGTACTGAGCACCGGATGTTAGCTCAGAGTGTCATCTGACCTGTGCTGGAAGTACAGGGGTGGAGCTGTGACTCTTCTGATGGAGTCTGAAGAGTGCAGTCACGTTTCTATGTACTGCTGAATGACAGGAATAAAAGACATGTAAATAGGACTCCTGTCTGTCTCATTTCCCCTCCCTGGGGGGGGGGGAGCAGGGAGAGAGAAGTAGCAGAGGGTGTGTTCTTCTCTGACGGGGAGAATCGCCGATTTACGACCTTGCCTGCCGGGAGACGCAGCGGAAAGGTCATCAAGTATCTCACTCAGTTTGCCCGGGGGAGGCCAGTTTACCTCTGACTGCGAGCTGAGATACTGACATCCTCTTCCCAGCCCCCTGAGAGGCAGTGTAAGGAGGCACCTCTCTTGGGGGTGGCAGTGACTGCTTGGAGAGGGGAGAGGAGGCTGAGGGAATACTTCACAAAGGAGGGTATTTGAAAAGAGGAGGGGATGCTGGCGCTGCAACGTGATTCCAACCAGGGTACCACAGAAAGAATGTAGTTGGTCAAGGGAACCATGGACTCAAAAAGGTTAAAAACCTTGGAATTAGATAGTCAAGAGTGCTGCAACTGTTCAAGTGGTACCTCAGGTTACAAACGCCTCGGGTTACAAAAGCTTCAGGTTACAAACTCCGCTAACCTGGAAGTATCAATCTTTATTACGGTCCAGAGACCCAACAAATTGTTACAAAGCAATGCACAATTCATACAGCCTACCTAACCTGGAAGTAGTACCTCGGGTTATGAACTTTGCCCCACGATGAGAACGGAAATCGCGTGCCGGCTGCAGGAGGCCCCATTAGCAAAAGCGTGCCTTAGGTTAAGAACGGTTTGTGTTAAGAACGGACCTCCGGAACGAATTAAGTTTGTAACCCAAGGTACCACTGTAAAGGGATGGTGTCCATTTCTGCAGCTGTTGGCAGTAGGATTCCTAGCTGTGGGAAATCTCCGGATCCTCCTGTTACTCAGAGTAGACTACGGTGCAGTCATTGGAGTCTGTTGGCAAAGGAGTCTCCTTGGGACATAGTAGGTGACATATGGGAATACCTTTTATTGGGACCAACTGAAGAAAAAGCAAAAAGTAACAAAATAGCCTATGGACTACCACAGCTGGATTTGAACCAGCTTGATATGTATCCCCCTCCCACCCATCAACAGTTCAGGTGGTGGGAGTGGTCCCAAGAGGCTGGGGCTTATTCTCCTCACACATGGACATCACTCCATTGGTGCCCTTTCTGGGAGTGAAGCACTCTGCCCTGCCACTGCGCACTCCCAGCAGACACAGAATCCTAAAATTGTAGATTTATCTAGTCCAACCCCTGCAATACAGGAATCCTTTGCCCAACGTGGGGCTTGAACCCACAACCCCCAGATTAAGTCTCATGCTATGCCAGCTGAACAACCCCTGGATCCTCGACTAGCTAGTGCTCTGAGCAGAAGTCTAACATAGGATGTGGTAAAAGGTAAAGGGACCCCTGACCATTAGGTCCAGTCATGACTGACTCTGGGGTTGCAGCGCTCATCTCACTTTATTGGCCAAGGGAACCAGTGTACAGCTTCCGGGTCATGTGGCCAGCATGACTAAGCCGGTTCTGGCGAACCAGAGCAGCACACGGAAATGCCGTTTACCTTCCCCCCAGAGCTATTTATCTACTTGCACTTTGATGTGCTTTTCATAGAATCATAGAATCATAGAGTTGGAAGAGACCACAAGGGCCATCGAGTCCAACGCCCTGCCAAGCAGGAAACACCATCAGAGCACTCCTGACATATGGTTGTCAAGCCTCTGCTTAAAGACCTCCAAAGAAGGAGACTCCACCACACTCCTTGGCACTGTCGAACAGCTCTTACTGTCAGGAACTTAGGAAGTTAGAAATTATATCTTTTGAACTGCTAGGTTGGCAGGAGCAGGGACCGAGCAACAGGAGCTCACCCTGTCGCGGGGATTCGAACCGCTGAACTTCTGATCGGCAAGCCCAAGAGGCTCAGTGGTTTAACCCACAGCGCCACCCGCGTCCCTTATAAGGAGGGGGGTAGATGGGGTTATTCTCTCTGCAAAGTCAGATAATGGTATTCTCTTCCCATGGGGGTTCATTTATGGGTCTCTCTAAAAGCAGAGAGATGTGAGGCTCAAGGATTCCTGGTTTTCATACATCTGCAAGGGGAGGGGCCCTTTTTCCTATTGAAATTCCATATTGAATTAATGTTCAGTGTATACACCAAGGTATTCATTTAGACCAGTGTTTCCCAACCTTTTTTGGGCAACGGCACACCTGTTTAATGAAAAAAATCTCGCGGCACACCACCATTACAGCCCCGTGACGTCAGCGCACAGCGTCACGCCGGGAGGGACGCATGAAAGTGAAAGTTTTTTCCCTCCCCCTTGCCGGGGAACCGCCAAGCTTTGGGGGTGGGAGGAGGCAGCAGAGCGAGGGACTGAGGGACGGCGGCAACTGAGACGGCAGCGGCTGTTGTGGTGGTGGCGGAGATAGCGGGCGGAGGAGGGGGCGGCGGCGGGGCTTGAGGAGCCGTCGCTGGGAGTTGCTGCTGCTGTTGTTGCTGCTGCTGCCCGGACATGCCGGCCTCCTCCTCCTCCGCTGTCTCGCGCTCCTCCCTTTTGCACGCGCTGCCCCGCCGCTCGGCACCACCACCGCGGAGCCACCCCTGGCTCGACGCGGATCCTCGCCGCCGCCGCCTCTCACCGCCCGACTCGCCCGCCTCCCTCCCACGGCACACCAGCCAACGTCTCACGGCACAGTAGTGTGCCGCGGAACACCGGTTGGGAAACACTGATTTAGACACTCCCATTCCTTTTTCACTTCACTTTTTTTGTTTTTGTCTTATTATATCTGTCAATTTGGCTAATTCTAAATATTCTGATATATATATATATATATATATATATATATATATATATATATATATATATATGTCTCACTTTAACTTTTCAGTGTCAGAATTGGGCGGGGGGGGGGAGTGTGGCTTATAGTCCGACCAATACGGTACTTTAAATTGCTACCTTGGGGGCTCCTCTCAGGTCAAATCCAGCAAAACTGGAACAAAGCAAATGACACTTGAAGACAGACCCAGCTTAGGAGTTCCTACTCTTATCCTTGATATTTTATCCCCCTCGGCCGCAGACTGAGATATTGCACACATACCAGAGGTCCGCAACATTTTGTTGTGGACCCCTCTTGCAGTCGCCTGTATTCCCCTCTGTTGATGGAAGCCTTGTTCTTCCCTCCGTTGAGATCCAGGCTTAATCAAAGCAGAAAGGCAGTCGGTCTAATTGAGACCTGTAAAAGAAGTAGAGGCAATGGTCCAAAGACAACAAATGATTATTGAAGAATTAAACAATTCATTCACTAATGTTCATTACACCAGTGTTTCCCAACCGGTGTTCCGCGGCACACTAGTGTGCCGTGAGACACCGGCTGGTGTGCCGTGGGAGGGAGGCGGGCGAGTCGGGCGGCGAGAGGCGGCGGCGGTGAGGATCCATGTCGAGCCGGGGGCGGCTCCGCGGTGGTGGTGCTGAGCGGCGGGGCAGCGCGCGCAAAAGGGAGGAGCGCGAGACAGCGGAGGAGGAGGAGGCCAGCATGTCCGGGCAGCAGCAGCAACAGCAGCAGCAGCAACTCCCGGCGACGGCTCCTCCTCCGCCCGCTATCGCCGCCACCACAACAGCCGCCGCCGCCTCAGCTGCCGCCGTCCCTCAGTCCCTCGCTCTGCTGCCTCCTCCCACCCCGGCAAGGGGAAGGGAAAAAACGTTCACTTTTGTGCGTCCCTCCCGGCGTGACGCTGCGCGCTGACGTCACGGGGCGGGGCTTTAATGGTGGTGTGCCGCGAGATTTTTTTCCAGTAAACAGGTGTGCCGTTGCCCAAAAACGTTTGGGAAACACTGCCTTACACAACGTGTCAGCAGAGAGTAAACCCTAAGGCACAACAGTGCGTGCCTCCTGCATAACCCCACTGACCTGCATAAAGCCCTGCAGACTTAATAACTGAAAAGTGTGTGTTTCACTGTCTTCCTTTTCCCACCTCTCACCTGCCCTAACTAAACCCTCTTCCCTCTTAAATGCTTTGGAATTCTGATGTTGAATGCAGCACGTCATCAACACACAGAACACACTTTGGTTTTTCAGAAACAGCTTGCAAAAGCTACGCAGAACTGCAGTCAGAATTTGCCTGGCGTGCAGCATTTTGATTTTCTTCATGGCAAAATCAACCCCACCCCTTGGTAAAAGGATGGCAACCATGGGGAACAGGAAATCTCCAACTCCCTCTGAAGAAATGCACACCTGTATCATGACCACCAGGAAGCAGCTGGTCTGTGGCAGCCATAAACACTTCCCAGTTGGCTTTCAAACCTTTCCTGGAATTATTACATCCACGATAGTCCTCCCTCCTTTTGCGGTGGGGGTGCTGTTTCTTCGGACTTTCAGCAGAGAATCAAGAAGCGGAAAGGGAACTATCCCTCTTAAATGCTGGGAGAGAGGTAAATTGGTGCATTTCGTGATCACCAGCTGAAGCGCAGCCCAAGGTTATTCAAGTTCATTATGATAAGAATAGGGGAGATGCAAGTGTAAAGTGTGTGTGACTCATGACAGCAGATGGTTCTTGGGCTGCGCTGAATGCCATTTTAGAGAACTCCCTGGATAAGAGACCCTGAGCTCTGCTATCCAAAACACATACCCCCAATCTGGAAAGATCTGTATTTAACAGCAAGGGAAGAGCTCTTGTTCCCCACGGTGAAAGGCAAGAGGACACTTCGTAATAACATGGAAGAGTGAGAGCCAGGATAATAAATAGTTATCCTTACAATCTGTAGTTTAACACTGAGATGTCAGCAGCAGCTGATGCTCAGTCTTGCTTTCAGCCCCATCCAGGTGGTTCTGAGCTGGAAGGAGGGAGAAATGGAAATTGCAAGAAGTGATGTCACCACCCAAGTCAGCAGAGCAAACTGAGGACACAGCACACTAATTATTTTACTCCGTGTTGGGCTCTGCGGGGAGGATACCCTCAAAAAGAGGGACTTGGAGCCGGGAGAAGTATTTTTAGAAGCTTAGGAATGGTGTTGTTAAAATAATTTAAATGATGTACTTTAAATTATATTGAAGAATCCGTAGCTTAGTGGTCCAGCACATGGTCTGGTCCCGTGCAGAAGACCATTGTCTGAGATAGTATAAGGCAGCTTCCTGTGTTCCTTGGTGTTTGTGGTTATAAAAATAACCGCTACGCAAATCTGGAGTGGAGCGGAATCCCAAAGACAGATGCATGTCCTGTACGCCTCTTTCCAGCAACTCCTGCAGCCAAGCCAAGGGCTTTCCTTTGGACCACATCAATGCGGCTGAGAGAGAAGGCCTTCAGACTCGCTATAATAATAATAATAATAAATTATTATTTATACCCCGCCCATCTTGCTGAGTTTCCCCAGCCACTCTGGGCGGCTCCCAGTCAGTGTTAAAAACAGTACATCGTTACATATTAAAAACTTCCCTGAACAGGGCTGCCTTAAGATGTCTTCTGAATGTCAGGTAATTATTTATCTCTTTGACATCTGAAGGGAGGGCGTTCCACAGGGCGGGCGCCACCACTGAGAAGGCCCTCTGTCTGGTTCCCTGTAGCCTCACTTCTCGCAATGATGGAACTGCCAGAAGGCCCTCGGTGCTGGATCTCAGTGTCCGGGCTGAACGATGGGGGTGGAGACGCTCCTTCAGGTATACAGGACCGAGGCCGTTTAGGGCTTTAAAGGTCAGCACCAACACTTTGAATCGTGCTCGGAAACGTACTGGGAGCCAATGCAGATCTCTCAGAACCGGTGTTATGTGGTCCCGGCGGCCACTCCCAGTCACCAGTCTAGCTGCCGCTGCCTGGGCTTGCACCCTGGAGAAATCACTTCGCTGCTGTTAATGCAGCAAAACCAACACAGGAGGCAACAGTTTTGAGTTAACGGTCTCTGCAGGCGCTGTGACTCCCCAGTGGTTTCACTTCACCCCCATGGTGCACTCCACTGCATCTCAAGACTGTTGGATACCATCAAAATAAAAAGGAAGGTTAAATAAGGTTGGCACAAGTAAGCAATAGCTCAGCCGGGGGTACTGAGCTGCCGGCAGTGCCAGCAGGAACTGGGACACTGACTTGAGGAGAGAGCTATGCTATGTGCCTACTTGAGCTAATTTGGTTGCAGAAATAACTGCAGCAAGGAAGCAGCATAAACTTGCGGCTGACGGGTGGTTTGTTGGCTGATGGCATCTTGCGGACCCTTCATATGTGCTAGCGAAGTGCAGTTCGGAGTCAATTAGCTAACCTACTGCCAGCACCTGAAGTTTAGGTACAAGGAAACTGTGTAGGTGTGCTTTCTGCTAGAGATGTACTGAACTAGTCTTGGTTCCCTGTGGAGGGACCGATATGGTGACAGCTGTTGTAGCAACAATGGTGGTGGTGGGGAAATAGATGTGGTTTATTGCATCACCATTGCAACTGGATGCCATGCACAACTAGGGCATCTTAGACTTGCCAGGTGTGTAGGATCTTCAGACTTAAATTACCCTGTCCCACAGATGGTAGGGAAGTTATATGCCCTGAGTTAGTTTTTAGCCTGGAGTAAATGTTGCCCCACTCATTCTAAACTCACAAATCATACAACAAATAAACTGCCCAAGATGTGTAAAAATGTGTCAAGTAAATGTAAGCAGATAGATGGGTCATTCTTCCATATGTGGTGGCCATGTAAAAAAGCTTAAGGCTTTTGGGAAATGATATATAATGAAATGAAGAAAATGTTTAAATGGGCTACTTCCAAAAGACCAGAAGCTTTCATTGCAGTCATACCTCGGGTTGAAGTAGCTTTGGAATGAATATTTTCGGGTTGCGCTCTGCGGTGACCCGGAAGTAACGGAGCGCGTTACTTCCAGGTTTCGCCACTCGCGCACGCGCAGATGCTCAAAATGACGTCATGCGCATGCACGGAAGCGGCAAAACACGACCCGCACACACGCAGTCGTGTCTTACGTTTACTTCAGGATGCGAACAGGGCTCCGGAACAGATCCTGTTCATATCCAGAGGTACCACTGTATATCCATAATAGGGACAGAAGTTTCCAAAAAAGATGACCAAACTAGTTCTGTATGTGACAACAGCAACTAGAATATTATGTGCCCAGAAATGGAAAGAAGAGAAGGTTCCAACGAAGGAAGAGGGGCTTTTGACAGTAATGGACTATGCAGAAATGGCAAAGCTGACAGTGAAATTAGGAGATCAATATGATGAACATTTTATAGAAGCACAGAGACCTTTCGTGGAATATTTATAAAAATATTGTCCTCAAATGAAAGCGTGGGCAGGATTCGGATAAAAGCAGTGGAAGAAAAATGATAGAATAATTGTAATAGAGAAACTTTTTTGTAATAGATAATGGTACAATGCACAACAACAACAACAATTTTTTAATTTATATACCCTTCCCATCTGGCTGGGTTGCCCCAGCCACTCTAGGTGGATTCCAACACAAATAAAAACATAATGAAACATCAAAGACTAATAGTAACAATCTGATCGAATATAAAAAGTCACAATAACTTTAAAATAAACAACTTATATCAAACAAAAGAACTTTCAGCAATCCATCATAATTTAATAGTAAACAGTAAAATTAAACATCAGCAAACGATAATTTAAACAGTTTACACTCATCAACCACAAGAAAGAATTACTAATCTATAATCAATAAAAATTGCAGCAAATTTCAATGCATAAAATAGCACAAAGCATACAAAACCATAAAAAAGGATCAAATTGAGAAACAAGCACACAACTTATAAATCTTTTTTTTTTTTTTTTAATATCCCTGAACTCCTTTTTTCCCAGCTGCTGCTGTTCTTAATGTCATGGTCTGGGAAAGGCTCCCAGGGCAAGGCAGGTGGAAGCACGATTGCCTGATGAAGAACAGAAAGTTTCTCTCCCCTCACAATGCAGTAGTCCAAGCGGGAGACAGAAACAAATCAGCAGTTTGTCTTTAAGGTCCATAACAATGAGTCTCAAAAAATCTACGGGCCTCACAAAGCAAGGCAGATGGGCTTCCTTGGGTAAGTAGTTTCAAAGTTATGATGCCACTGCAAAGAAAAGACTTTGCTGACTTCATTGTACTAGGCCATGGGTCAGCAACCCGCGGCTCCGGAGCCGCATGTGGCTCTTTTACATCTTTGCTGCGGCTCCGGGGCGGATACTAGCGAGGGGAGGAGGCGCATTGTGCGCCCCGACACTTCCCACTGTGGCGGACACTGTACTGGCTGTGACGTCGCATGGGGGCGGTGCGTGCGTTAGTCACGCACCGTCCCGACGTCACCTTCCCGCCCACCCGCCCGCTACATTGTAAGGGGCATGTACGCTGGTCACTGCATTGAAAGGGGGGGGGTGTACGCTGGTCACTGTTTTGAAGGGGAGTGAAGAATACACACAAAAAAAAGGGTAACTTGTTAATTTAACGTTTATTTCTATGAGGAGGAGTAATTCTGAGGAGTCAAACAAAGAAATAATAAAAAAGTGACAAAAAAGTTATTTTTACAATGACGAGTTTTGCAGCTCCCAGGTTTTTTTCTTCGGAAACGGGTCCAAGTGGCTCTTTTTGTCTTAAAGGTTGCAGACCCCTGTACTAGGCTTTGTTGTATATCTGTAAGGAATTTACAGTATATTTATTGTGAATAATTTCCTCCCAATGAATGGCTGGTCTGCTCCCCTACTCACATTTATAAAGCTTCCACAGAACTTTCTCAAGCGCTATGACTGCACAAGACCTTGTCTAGTGAAAGGGGCGGTTGTTGATTTTTTCAAAAAACAAAAACATAGCATTTATCCCTCCAGATGTGAATCACTGAATCCTTTTATTATCTCTGTGTCCTCAAGTTTCCTTTGATGTCCTGGAAACCCACAGGGCCATTTGGGATTTTGTTAAAAAAATGTACACATTTCTGTACTTTGGTTAATCTAGCCCTTGAGCCCGTGAAAAAGCCACTATCTTCTTATTTGAACAGCCCCATTTTAATTTAAAATGGATAGGTATTTGACCACACAAGTTCACTATTAGAGGGAAAGATGGAGGCTAATGGAGACCCACACTCCTCTATAAGCTTGCTGAACATAAATGCTGTGGTAAAAGTGTCTTGAAATTAGGTGTGAGTAAATATAAAGACATTATATTTATACGCAACAGTAGCCGCAAGGCTATTGCTTGCGAAAAATTGGAAAAGTGGTGTTATACCGACAAAAACAGAGTGGCTTGCCAAATTATTGGAGTATTACAATATATCCAAAACAATGGGAGAAATTGGAAGGATCTCAAAAGAGAAGATAGACAGGGACTGGAAGGTGTTTAAAGAATACTTGCAAAACCATATTGAAAAATCAGAACTCGTATTAGAATAAACAAGTTCCGTTTTAAATACTGAAATACTAAATAAGATGGATAACAATGTGTAATAGAAAAAGGAACATGAAATTAGGTTAAAGGTGCGTGAAAGAAAGTACCGGTAATAGAAGTGGAAAGAAATTGCAATTGAGTAGACTGGAAGTCTAACACAAAGGTGGGGTGAGGGGTGGTGGATGGTGATGGGAAAAGGAATTATCTGTGGGACTGAGTGTAGGTATGTTTGAACATTTTTAAGGATTGTATGAAATGTATGTTTGTATGCTTGTATAATCGCAATATGTGTGTATTAAAATTAAAATTAAAAAATAAAATAAAATAAAGAAATTAGGTGTGGGGTTTTTTGTATATATATATAGAGAGAGAAAGAGCCAAGAGATGAAACTCTAAAAACGATAGTAAGAAAAACAAATCCCAAGTACCCAAGGCTAATGGACTTGTCAATGGTTTTACATTGAACTCTAAAACCGACCAAGTGGCTCTGTCTTTAGATTCAAAGTGACAATGTGAGAGAGTAAGTCAGGCCAGCGACTGCCATATTGTTCAAAGTTCATTCCTGGCGAAGACGGACAAAATCAGATGAATGATGGTGCCTTGATGTCCAGCAATGCAGGGTGCGGGAGGTCTAAAAATTCTGAAGGATGCAAAGCCAGTACTGCTCCAAAAATACACACATAATTTCAAGGGTGGAAACTATCTTGCTTCTGGTCAGAAGCCAAGTGTTTTATATATTTATTTTCACTTGTGCCATCAGAAGAATCAATAAATGTAACGGGGTTGCAGTTGAAGCTTGCATATTTTGTGACTTCCCAAATGAAGTGAATCAGGGGAAGTAAGAGAGACATCGCCTCCTTTGTCAGTGGGGCCTCGCGACTGTGGGTGCCCGGGGCCATGGGCGCCAAGCAGTGTGAATGGCCCTGGCACTGAAATTTGTGGGTGCACATGGGGAATTTTGTGGGTGCTCGGGCACCCAGGTCCCCAATGTGCTGAAGGCACAAATCAATTTGCTGTACCATCATTTGTTATCCTGAGAAGTGGTACTGCTGCCGTGCTTGGAGGAAGTACAGAAGATCACAAGTAGAACATTGCCACTGTGGTTAGTAGCCATTTGATTATCCTCCATTTGATTAATTAGTCATTGTCAGGGACCTTGAATCTTGCACCCTGCCTTCAAAGGTGCCCAAGCTTCCCCCGACTCCAGCCCCGCAAGCTCCGGGAGCGATGGCAAGGTTGCGCAAACCTCACCTTCACTCCCGGACCCCCAGCCTCGAGGCTAAAAACGAAGCCAGGACAGCTAGCGGGATCCATCCCGCTCGCTGTCATAGCTTCTTTGCTCTTTGGGGCTCAGGGGGGAAATATTTTTTTTTCTTTATTTCCCCCTCCCCCCCAAAAAAAGTGCGCCCTATGGGCTGGTGCGCCCTATAGGACGAAAAATATGGTACAGTGGTGCCCCGCAAGACGAATGCCTCGCAAGACAAAAAACTCGCTAGGCGAAAGGGTTTTGCGGTTTTTGAGCTGCCTCGCAAGACGAATTTCCCTATGGGCTTGCTTCGCAAGAAGAAAACGTCTTGCGTTTTTTGCAAGTTTGTTTCCTTTTTCTTAACACCGTTAATACAGTTGCGACTTGACTCCGAGGAGCAACTCATAGAACGCGGTGTGGTAGCCTTTTTTGAGGTTTTTGGTGATTTTTGAAGCTTTTCCAAAACTTTTCCGACACCGTGCTTCGCAAGACGAAAAATTCGCTAGACGAAAAAACTCGCGGAGCGAATTAATTTCGTCTTGCGAGGCACCACTGTACTTGTCTCTTGTGTGTAGATTCTGCTGTTTTGGCTGCATAAAAAACTTGAACAAACCTCTTTTCCAGCTATAGATGAAATTTAAAAACGATGAGCTGAGTTTTATGTTCCTTGATGTGAGGTGCTGAGACATATAGCTCATTGATTTCACCCACCCTCCCAATGAGAGGGAAAATAATTTTCTTTATACCATACAGTGGTACCTTGGGTTAAGTACTTAATTCATTCTGGAGGTCCGTTCTTAACCTGAAACTCTTCTTAACCTGAGGTACCACTTTAGCTAATGGGGCCTCCTGCTGCCGCCGCGCTGTCGGAGCACGATTTCTGTTCTCATCCTGAAGCAAAGTTCTTAACCTGAAGCCCTATTTCTGGCTTAGTAGAGTGTGTAACCTGAAGCGTATGTAACCCGAGGTACCACTGTATTAAGTTTGTAGGCCTTTATGCAGGTCAGTGGGGCTATGCAGGAGGGTTGCTTCTCATCCTGAAGCAAAGTTCTTAACCTGAAGCACTATTTCTGGGTTAGCGGAGTCTGTAACCTGAAGCGTATGTAACCCGAGGTACCACTGTATGTTTTAAGCAGGGGTGCCAACTTGAATAAAATATTGCGGGGGTCCAGATAAGCCCCGCCCAGCACAATCAATCACATGACACAGTGCACACAAACCATTTGAACGGCAGTGCCTATCAACTCAAATATTTTATTGTGGAGGTCGAAGCCCCCACAGCCCCATAGGAGTTGGCTCCTATGTTTAACAGAAAGATTCCAATTAGCCTTTGTCATTGCTCACTTAAAGAGTAGGTTGATCTCATAGGCGGCAAATCATAAACACAGGCACTTGAACCCTATTCAGTGGCGGTCTGCAAAAGGGTATATAATCTGTGACTTTTTAAATGTTGCAATTGTTTTCTCCCCATCCTCTTTGTAATTTTCAAGACTACCAATGGGGGAAAAAAGGGAAAGGGTTTTGTTCGTTGGTTGCTCTGAGCATGAACAAAACCAGAATAAATTCCACATTACTGAGAGCAGGAATGCCGTAGCAAAGGAGAAAGGGGCAGACAATATGCATGCAGAACATGCGCCTTGCGATGTGAACTGCATAGCAAAGAGCAGATTATAGAACAGTCCTGACTTATTTTCACAGGCAGCTATTTTGTAGTCAGCATAAGGAGCAACCACGAATAGAGAATAGCAGACAAGACACAAATTACAACATTGACTAAAAGAAGAATGCTGATCATGTGGCACTTTAAACGGCAGACCAGATGTCTCAAGAGATGCATTCAGGGGTTTGTGATTCGCTTTGTGTGTTTTCTTTTGGGCGGGGGGAAGTTAGCTGCAACGAGATAGTCTTGCAAGGCAGTCTCACAACTGTCACTCCTCCACAACCGGCGAAATTAAAAGGTGGGGAAGATGTCTGGCAACCTGCTAACATTTGCAGTAAAACAGCACTGCGGGTATGATTTGCAACGCAGTGTGCATGTCAAATAATAGTTGCATTTATTTATTTGTTTCGCAAAATTTATACACCACTTGATAGCAAAAAACAACAACCCTCAAAGCAGCTTACAAAAGAGAAAACCGTAATATCAAAGAAGAAGAAGAAGAAGAAGAAGAAGAAGAAGAAGAAGAAGAAGAAGAAGAAGAAGAAGAAGAAGAAGAATCACAACCATGCTTTAAAAACCATGCAAAAGTTAAAATCCCCAAACGGATTAAAATTACCTCTGAAAAGTAAAATTACTAGTTTTGCAGTTCAAAAGAGCAGGGCTTGAATTGTGGGTGAGGGTCTGCAGTACAGTCAGGGAACTGGCTGCATCCTGCCAGTGTAGAGTGCAGATAATGCTTCAGATACATACCATATTTTTCGTCCCATAGGACGCTCCGTCCCATAGGACGCACCTAGTTTTTTGGGGGGGAAATAAAGGGGGGAAATTCCCTTTATTTCCCCCCAAAAGCAGGTCGGGGAAACCGAACCAGGTCGAGGAACAGCGGGATGGCGGCGCTGCGCCTCCCTGCTGTCCCCCGAGCTTGTGGGGCTGGCCGATGTCTGCCGGGCACAGGGGGTGCTCTGCTTCAGGGCGCCCCTCGCGCTGGGCAGCAGGCTGCTATCCGCAGCCTAGACATCCCTGCCGGACCTCCTGTAGGGCTGCCTAGGCTGCGGATGTGTTCCTGAAGCCTTTAGAGCGAGAGGGGTCGGTGCGCACTGACCCCCCCTCGCTCTCCAAGCTTCAGCAAAACCTGCATTCGCCCCATAGGACGCACCCAGAATTCCCCTTCATTTTTGGAGGGGAAAAAGTGCGTCCTATAGGGCGAAAAATGCGGTATACAGTGGTACCTCAGGTTACATACGCTTCAGGTTACATACGCTTCAAGTTACAGACTCCGCTAACCCAGAAATAGTGCTTCAGGTTAAGAACTTTGCTTCAGGATGAGAACAGAAATCGTGCTCCGGTGGCGCGGCAGCAGCAGGAGGCCCCATTAGCTAAAGTGGTGCTTCAGGCTAAGAACAGTTTCAGGTTAAGTACGGACCTCCGGAACGAATTAAGTACTTAACCTGAGGTACCACTGTAACACAGATTTGGGGCTGGGGGCTTAATAAGGGGTTTTTTTGTGTGTGTTGCTGTATTTTTTGTACACTCATTTTTGAGGCTGCTCTATCACATGTCCTGCTACTCTTGATTGTGTTGTTTATGTTTTTCTCCTTTCAATGCTTAATTGCTTTTTACACGATTGTGGGTTTTTCTATGTTTTTAGCGGTTCTCATTTTTATATGCAAACTGCCTTAAGTGGGGTGGGGTATGTATGTATGTATGTATGTATGAATGAATGAATGAATGAAACATAGCTACCCCTCTGGAATCTGGGTTATTTTCATTTTTAAACCATATTTCTTTCCTTCCGTTATTACAAACAGCTTAGGGCAATGTATTTGGGGTTGGTTCATTTTATCCTTACAACATCACTCCCCCACAATGCTGTGAGGCAGGCTAAGCTGACAAATTGTGAATTGCCCAGCAAGACTTGAACTTGATCCTGTCCAGCTCGACAACCTGTCTGTCCATTGTGGTGCACTAGTTCTGAAGCACAGCAATAAAGAACTATATTTATAGGAATGAACTGTGCACAGGGTGAAGAGGGTGGAAATTGTCTAGAAAACCCACTGCACTGTGTGCAATGATACTGTTTTGCAATCTGTCCCTAATTACAACAAAAGTAAAATCAACCCCTCTTCCAGTTCCCTGTTTGCTTTCTTTTAATCTGAAAAAGTTCTTTGGATCTAACCTAATTGTCTGCCAGGGCTCTGTTAACATGTACGAAACCTGTAACAAATTTGCAGTGCCAACCCCTGGACAGATGCAGAAAGACAACCTAAAACTTAACCATGCCATCTGACTAAATGGTCCATTTCACAATGAGAAAAGCATTTCTAACACCTGATTAAAACACACACACACACACGTGCACACACAAAACTGGAGTTTATACCAGCCACTGGATTCTCCAACAATAAAAGCTTAATTCTGCTGTTATGTACTGAAGTTCTCACCCTGGGCCAGCAGGGGGATACTGTAGATAGTTTTCATTCAGGTCCACATATGCAAATAAGGAATTGAAAGTGACATTCAGTGACTGGATAGTTACAGAAAGTGGTTACTGTTGCGTTATAGTGGAGCTCTATATAAGCAGGCTGTCTGAACCCTTCAGTTCAGTTCTGTTCTGGCCTGTGAATAAACAAGAGCTGTTTGAAGAATTGCTGTGTCGTCTGATATGTTCACCCACAACTTAACATCTGCAACTCTGCAAATCATGCAAAAGAAGCCGATTTCTATTTATCTGGATATATTTCCCATAATTCCCAGGGAAGGAGCACTGCACTGTGCCAGGTGTGTCCACACTAGTCGCCTGCCCACTTTAAAGCCCATCTTCGCAGTCCTTATGAACAGAAACTTTCATTTAAAAAAACTGGAGTTTTTCTGGCCTTGGATATAGTCCAGGTTAAGATTTTTGCAGAAGCAAGTGTTGCTGGCAATTTCTTTGAGGCCTCTGGTTTTCTAATATTTGCAAAAATTGTAAAGCAAAAAAGAGCGGAATAGAAGGGACTGCTGCTCAGTCCAGCCCCGCATCAGTAGCATTCCATTGCAGCATTGATATGTTATGGGCCTGCTAGGAGCCGTACTCCAAAACATCTGCAGGCCACAACGTTGGGAAAGGGTGCATACGGCCTTCATGGCTGAAGAGAGAGCTTTGTAGCTCAACTCACGTGCTTCCATTGCACTGTATCAGATCTCAGAGGGCTTAAGTTTCAATCACATCTTTCTTTTGAAAACTTTGAAATGCTTCTTAAGCCCTGGTAAATGATGCTTAACTTAGACTCACATGCTCTGAAAACAGCCTATTTATATCCAAAACAATGAACGCACTGGTTTAGAAAGGCACTCTAAATATACAGAACATTAAGCTTAGCATGCTTTGGAGACACTTTTAGACCAAGTCTCGCCTGCTCAAGTTTTTTTTTTAAATATATGTATATATTATTATGCCTTTCTAAAAGGAGTTAATGTAACAAGAACTCAGGCCCAGGAGGATCTGGCTTTCTTGGCCTGCCTTGTCATCTGAAGTGCTTGTCATCTCCTGAGGCACTGCTCTTTGTCCTGCCCCATATCCTTACTTCCCCCTCAGTCCCCTGGGGGCTGCCTGGGATGGACTAGCCGGGAACCCCCCACTTCTGCCCCAGAACCATCAATAAAGGCTTCCTCCCTCTGCTTCCAGTCAGGGAGAGGATGTAAGCCCCTCATGGTAATCTGAAACAATTCATTGTTTTGTAGTTCTGGGAAATATCCTTAAGTTCAGCTCGCGAAATTAGCTGCCGCTTGAGTAAGCCACAGCTGCTGTGTAGCTGTCCCACTACGCTGCCCCCAAAATGCGGCAATTCTCATTACAGCAGATTAGTCTTTCAACATATGGGCCTTCTCTTATGTTTGTGGGGCCCGTTGCTATGAATGCGTGTGTATATACACAGAAAAATTCTCCTTCTTCTGCAGATCATGCCTCTGGAAGAGGAAGTTAAAGGCAGTGATTGCGCTTGCTCACATGGGAGCCTGCAAAAGCTGATTTGGGAATATACCTTTTCTTGTCTTGTTTTAAAAGTGGGCATGTTCCGGGGGGGGGGGAATCTTCCCATGGTTTATGCACATGGATAAAGTGACCTCTCACAGTCATCATCGGCTGGGCTCGGTCGGTAGAGCATGAGGTTCGTAATCTCAGGGTCCTGAGCCCCACGCTGTGCAAAAAGATTCAGGGTTGGACTCGATGACCCTACAATTCTATGATTCTATGACCCCAAGAAAGGGACACAGGTGGCGCTGCGGGTTAAACCACAGAGCCTAGGACTTGCCGATCAGAAGGTCAGTAGTTTGAATCCCCGCGACGGGGTGAGCTCCCGTTGCTCGATCCCAGTTCCTGCCAACATAGCAGTTTGAAAGCAAGTGCAAGTAGATAAATAGGTACCGCTCCAGCGGGAAGATAAACGGCGTTTCCATGCGCTGCTCTGGTTTTGCCAGAAGTGGCTTAGTCATGCTGGCCACATGACCCAGAAAAACTGTCTGTGGACAAACGTCAGCTCCCTTGGCCAGTAAAGCGAGATGAGCATTGCAACCCCAGAGTCGTTCACGACTGGACTTAACTGTCAGGTGTCCTTGACCTTTACCTTTTATGACCCCAAGAAACACTATTCCCAGTGTTCTGTTTACCCACATCCTTTGTTCTTGGGATTTGGAAGGCAAGGATACCAAAAGAAGGTTCGTTGCCAGGACTGATTTCCTCCTCTTCACCTTTCCCCTCAGTTGCCTGGCAGGCATTCAGCGTAGAGGAAGAACTGTGTAGCTTAGTGGTAGAGCAACTGCTTTGCATTCAGGAGACTGAATCCGTTGCATCTCCAGGTAGGGTGGGGAGAGAAGCCTGCATAAAGGCCTGAAGAGCAACTGCCAGTCAGAATAGGCAAAGCTAAGCCAGATGTTCTAGGGCAGTTTCCTATGTTCTAGCTGCTGGTGCTTTCTCATGGCACGCTGAGGAGAGGAACCAACACCTTGCCTTTTAGCGGTGCTTCAACTCCTTCCCACATGAGCACACATTTCCTGGCTCTGGGTGAGCAGAAACGTCTTTCAGTGGAAGAGCCGGTGTGATTAGTGTGTTGGATTGTGGGGGGCGATGAAAGTTCAAATCCCCACATGGCTATGAACCTTAGGCCTGACCTTGTCTCTCAACATTACTTACCTCACCAGGCAGTAGCAAGGATAAAAGGGGGAAAGGCTGCGGTCATGAGCTCCTTGAAAGAAAGGCATGGTAAACAACCCACATTTTAAGTCTCAATATTTCTAATGTTGTCCCTATAGTGTCTGTTGTCTATGCTCTGGTAACCTCTAGGTTAGATTACTGCAATGCACGAAACAAGGGGCTGCCTCTGAACTGTTCAGAAACTTCAGCTTGGTGCAGAATTTGGCAGTCAGGTTGCTCACCTGGGCAAGAAAGTTTGAGCATATTACACCGATCCTGGCCTGACTGCACGGGCTGCCAGTTAGCTCCTAGGCCTGAATCAAAGTACTGGTTTTGACCTATAAAGCTTTAAACAGCTCAGGACTGCAAACCTTAAGGACCACAAACTCCATATGAACCCACCCGGATGCTGAGATCTTCCTCTGAGAACCGTTTTCATGTGCTCCACAAGAGGTCCGGAGGGTGGCAACATGAGAATGTGCCTTTTCTTCAATGGCTTCCCATTTGCAGAATGTTCTTCCCAAGCAGGAGCGGCTGGTGCCTTCATTATACATCTTTAGGCGCTAGGCGAAAATGCTCATCTTCAACCAGGCTTTGGGCTGATTAACATCCCTTCCCCTTTTAAAGGTGTTTGTGGAGGGGAGTTTGGTTTTGTTCTTGTTTTTAATTGTATTTTTTATCTTGCGTTTTTATGTTGTGAACCACTCTGAGATGTGCGGCTGAAGGGTGGTATACAAATTTCATCAGTAAATAAATATTCATCCTTTTCCACTAATGGGAACCTGTTGCCCTCAAGATGTTGTTGGACTACAGCTCCCATCATCCTTTGCCCAAGGCCAGGCTGGTTGGGCCAGATGGAAACTGAAGTTCAACATCTGGAGGGCCACATGTTCTCCACCCCTGTTTTAGGCCGTTGATGAGGAACTGCATTTGGTGGGCAGAAAAATTCCAGTTTAGTCATAGAAGAGGGGTTAGCTCAAATTTGAGAGAAAAGGAAATAGGAACACTTCTCTGTTATACATAGCACCAGGTTTTAGCCATTATTAACATGTAGTGACTATTGGTTCATAAGCTCTGCTAGCTTTTTCAGTTCTTCAGTAATTATTTGTAAGTTTGTAAATTTGTAAGTTTGTAAATTTGTAAGTTTGTCCTGGAGTGTCAACACAAGGGGGCTTGTGAAGAAGGCGCAGCAGAGACTGTACTTTTTGAGAATACTAAGGAAAAACCTTCTTCCGCAGAAACTGCTGCTTGCCTTCTATCACTGTGCCATTGAGAGCGTGCTCACTTATGGCTTATGTGTGTGGTACGGAAGCTGTACTACCCAGGACAGATTGGGGTTGTGCAGGGTTGTTAAGGCAGCAGAGAGCATTGTTGGCTGCCCACTCTCCACCTTAGAGCAGATTTATGCCACAAGGTGCCATAGGAAGGCACTGGACATAGTAAAAGATCCATCGCATCCTGGTCACTGTCTCTTCGAGCTCTTGCCGTCGGGACGGAGATACAGGTCGATGAAGACAAGAATGAGTTGTCTTAAGAACAGCTTCTTCTCCAGAGCGATCTCGGCCCTGAATGGGAAGCCCGGACTTTGAAAGTCATCTAATCTCCCTTGCTGTATTATACTGTATTGTTTAATTAGTGTTTTTATGGAGCAGTCAAGTAATTTCGTTGTCCCCGAAGGGGGCAATGACAATAAAGATATTATATTATTATTAAATAACAAACTGTCTTGTGTTTTGAAGTAGACAGAATCATCATCTGTTATCCTCCACAGGGGCGTAGCTATCTCCTCAGGTACCCGGTGTGGTGGGGGTGGGGCGACCCCCCCACAAGGCTGCCGCCCTGATCCTCGTGTGAGGGCCGCTCCTTTGCAGCGTTGCCACGTGGGGGCCACACCCACCTTGCTCTGCCTCTGATCCCCCCCCACTGTTTCCAATGTTCTGGCCATTGCTAAAGTAGTGAAAATTGCATTGCTTCTAGAATGAAAATGCCTCCATCCGTGTAGGAGCCTCAATGTTTGCAGAAGTACAAGGAGTCTTTGAGAAGGGCAGGATCCTGAGTTGTAGAGGAAGACCGGAGGCAGCTCAGTGAGCTGTCCCAGTAGCTACAAACTTCTGTTTGACTGTTGGGAGAGAGAATGGAATACATTGGCTAGAATCATGAACAGGAGGAGCACTTATCCTATATAAGTCCAGCTCCGAGGGCCTTCTGGCAGTTCCCTCGCTGCGAGAAGCCAAGTTACAGGGAACCAGGCAGAGGGCCTTCTCGGTAGTGGCACCCACCCTGTGGAACGCCCTCCCACCAGATGTCAAAGAGAAGAACAACTACCAGACTTTTAGAAGACATCTGAAGGCAGCCCTGTTTAGGGAAGCTTTTAATGTTTAACAGACTATTGTATTTTAATACAGTGGTGCCCCGCAAGACGAATGCCTCGCAAGACGGAAAACTCGCTAGACGAAAGAGTTTTCCGTTTTGGAGGTGCTTCGCAAAACGAATTTCCTATGGGCTTGCTTCGCAAGACGACAATGTCTTGTGAGTTCCTGCGGGTTTTTTTCCCTTTCTCCCCTTTTTCTAAGCCGCTAAGCCGCTTATCAGCTGATCCGATCAGCGGATAAGCCGCTAAAAGCCGCTAATAGCGCTAATAGCGCTAATCCGTCAATGGGCTTGCTTCGCAAGACGAAAAAACTGCTAGACGAAGAGAATCACAGAACGGATTCTTTTCGTCTTGCAAGGCACCACTGTACTTTGTTGGAAGCTACCCAGAGTGGCTGGGGAAACCCAGCCAGATGGGCGGAGTATTAATAATAATAATAATAATAATAATAATAATAATAATAATAAAAGTTCCAGCAGGCACCTCTGTGAAAATAAGCTAGTCAGTTAGCGGGACACAAAGACATGGTTTGAACATGTTCAGTTCCTTTTTTCTTTTTTTCTTTTTGCAGTGTGACACCAGTCCAAGCTATTGGAGGTGAAATGTCTTCCTCTGCTTTCCCCCATAAATCAGTTTGACTGTTTTTGGCAAGCTCTGCTCCTCTGCCTGGTGGGCAGCTGGGATTCTAGTGGGGATCCCCTCAGCTTCTCCCCCCTCTCTGCTGTCCCGGCCGGATTGTCCTGTCTTGTGCAGATGGGATTTTTTCCTTCCCTGTCTGCCTCACAGATAATTACTTTACCAGACAAGAGTCTACAGTCTGAAGAAAACAGGCCATCCATATTCTCAAAAGCAACAGTGCTAGAATGAGCGGGAAAGCAATTTCCTTCAAAACACTCTTCCCCAGCGCTAGTAACAGAAAATGCAGATTCTTAAGAGACTTCAGCCCACTCCTCCCTGTTCCGAAAAACAAAAGGACCTCCACTTGTCATTTCCACACAAGCAACACTTCTTTTGGATTTAGCCCATCTCCTGGGAGTCTGAATTTCAATCTCTAAGAGGCCATGAAACTTAGATGCCACCATGTGGGGCAGAAGTGACTGCCACATGGGAAATGACAGGTAACAGCACCTTGCAAAACCCGCTGACTTACAGGGTTCTGATCTTTGTTCCAAAGGAGGGGAAGGGGGAAAGGGAAAGGGGGAAGGACAGAACTGTCCTCCAACCAGACATGTTGTGGTGATTCTTATATTGTGCACTACAGTGGTACCTTGGGTTACATACACTTCAGGTTACATACGCTTCAGATTCTTAAACTTGAGGAAAACTCTGGTTTCTTATTGAAACGCTGCACGTATGTGAAACATAAATATAAATGCCATTTTCCCTGCTACTAATACTATCCAATTCCACTTTACATGTTACTTATGATTCAGCTAGTAAAATTAGGTTAAGATAGATCTCCCATGCTAACATTCAGGCCTGCCCACATATGTTGTGTGTGTGTGTGTGTGGTCACTATTAAGCATTTTGCGCGACCCATGCAGGGACAGACTTGGGTCTTTCAGACTTCAGAGGCATCCTGTTCTTCTCAATTCACTACCTTGTAGCTGCAGTGCCCTGTGGCATCTTCTAGGTTTGGCTCCCAGTGTGTTGGAACTGGTTAAAAGGTAAAGGTAAAGGGACCCCTGACCATCAGGTCCAGTCATGGCCGACTCTGGGGTTGCGGCGTTCATCTCGCTTTACTGGCTGAGGGAGCCAGCGTACAGCTTCCGGGTCATGTGGCCAGCATAACAAAGCCACTTCTGGCAAACCAGAGCAGCTCACAGAAATGCCATTTAGCTTCCCGCCAGAGTGGTACCTATTTATCTACTTGCACTTTGGCGTGCTTTTGAACTGCTAGGTTGGCAGGAGCAGGGACCGAGGAATGGGAGCTCACCCCGTTGCAGGGATTCGAACCGCCAACCTTCTTATCAGCAAGTCCTAGGCTCTGTGGTTTAACCCACAGCGCCACCTGCGTCCCCTAAACCCACCTCTAACCTGTGCCTGGCAATGGTATCTGCAACTGGCAGCCCTGCAGCTTTCCTCCCAGCTGGCAAGCAAGGGGGAAGAGGGTGGATGCAGCAGAGAGATGAAGGTGAAAGGGTCCCCAAAGACTCCAATTTGCCCTTGCACCCCCTCCCACCTTGGGATAGCCCTGCTGACACAGAGTCTAATGTTTTCAGAATGGGGAGGCAGAGATCTTCTGAAGCACGGTGTGGCACAATGATATAAGAACTGCAGTGTGCTCCATGTGGGGCTGCTCAGAAACATCAGTTGGTGTGGGATGCAGCTGCACATTTCCTGTCATGATACTGGGAGGCGTGCACGTATTTAGCTTGTTCTGCGCCGAGTCCCATCCTGCTCCTTGACCCAATCTGAGGTTCATCGTTAAAGCTTTTCACAGCCAGCATCCCGGTTTCCCCAGGGGTCTGCAACCTTTAAGACAAAAAGAGCCACTTGGACCCGTTTCCGAAGGGGGAAAAAAACTGGGAGCCGCAAAACTCGTCATTATAAAAATAACTTTTTTGTCACTTTTTTATTATTTCTTTGTTTGACCCCTCAGAATTACTCCTCCTCATAGAAATAAACGTTAAATTAACAAGTTACCTTTTTTTGTGTGTGTGTTCTTCACTCCCCTTCAAAACAGTGACCAGCGTACATGCCCCCTTTCAATGCAGTGACCAGTGTACATGCCCCTTACAATGTAGCGGGCAGGCGGGAAGGTGACGTCGGGACGGTGTGTGACTAATGCACACACCGCCCCCATGCGATGTCACAGCCAGTACAGTGCCCGCCACAGTGGGGAGTGTCGGGGCACACAATGCGCCCCCTCCCCTCGCTAGTATCCGCCCCGGAGCTGCGGCAAAGGTGTAAAAGAGCCACATGCGGCTCCGGAGCCGCGGGTTGCAGACCCCTGCCCCAGACCCTCAACCCAATCTCAACGGCGAGGCACTTTCATTTTGCTGTAGATAAGTCTTCTGTGTGGATGCTCCACTCAACTCAGTGAAATCCTATCCTAATCCCTACCTTCCATCTCAGATCAAGCCCTATCTCTGTCCCTGTCTCTCTCCCCTCTCGGAAACGGCTCCTTTTATACTCCCTCCCAAAGTGCTGGCTCCACCCCCCTCTGGCTAGCTGATTTGGTAGCCAATCAGAGAGAGGCTCCAGCATTCTGGTGGAATTCTGGGGCATTGCATCACCAGACGGTGGTCTGGCTCTGCTGTCCATCACAGACACCCAGGTAAGTTTTCTTTCCAGTAAGACCCACCGGGCAACGACTTTTCAATAGGTTAAGACCTTCCTCTTTTCCCAGGCATTCAGTGAATTGATGGGTTGTGGTTTTTTTAAATGATATTTATTAAGAATTTTAGAGTTACAGAAAAAACAAAAAAGAAAAAGAAAAACTAGGAAAAAAACAAAAAAGGAAACCACAATCAAACAATACAACAACATAATCGAAAGACAAAAATAAGCCACAAACATTTAAAAACAAATCCAATATTCTCCAATCCTTAACTGTCATTACCTTCTTTCTTTGACCTCCTCACTCCTCCCTTTTTTTGCATCCTAGTTATTAATTGTCACAGCCAATCCTCTCCATTTTTCATAATATTCTGTCATTACGTTACCTTAATCTATTTTAACCTTATCTTACTATAGAAGACCCTAAAACTTAAAACTTATTTCATAACCATAACATATTCTTACATAATTCTTTTAACATTTTTGCTAAAGCCAAATAGTTTCATTCCAGCATTTTTCTAACATTCATCAATTTTATAAAGCAGTCCTAATAAAAAAAAAATTCTTCCAATCTTCATCCAGCGTCTCTTCCTCCTGGTCCCGGGTTTTGTCAGTCCTTTCTATCTCATCAATCTAGCGCATTAACCTGGTAATCTTATGTCCGAGGCCCTTAAGTCTCTTCCATGTCCCTTCCGCGGCTCTTCTTCATATTTATACCTGTACTTTACTTTGTCTCCTGCTCCTTTCACTCGTGGGAACTCCAACTTGACAGTGTTTTTGACCCTTCTCGACAAATCAGTCCCTTTTCCATATTCCACACAAAACCCCATATGGTATTTAAGAACATGTTTCAAAGTCCCTCCAGAATTAAGAGCCCCCACAACCCCAAACATCTCACGGCCCAATGCCAGACTTGAAAAGTCCAAACATCCCTGCATAGGGGGGTCTATACAACCCCCCATTTCCAAACCAAACCAAACTTTATCCTTCCAAATCTGGCTTTTTCCAAGTTCATTTGTCAAATCCAAAAACTCATGTTCCTGTTGGGCCACAACTCCCTCCATCTCTGGCGCCCAAGGTTCAGCAACATCATCTTCCCTCATCTGGTCTGTCAGAGCACGCTCCTGATTTGATTCCTGGGTGGGCTCTATATAGTTTCCCACCACCTGTCCAAAGTTTCTGATCACAGCAGTCATCAAGTCCGTCTTCTCATGTATCTGTTCCAATAGGTCACTTGTTTTGCAAAGAGCACACACCAGAGCCTCTGAATACATTGTTCTGCAAGGTCAAAAGCCTATTCCCACGATCGTAATCTTGTTGCAGCTGCAGAGCTCCCCGATTCAAATTTAATAAAAGTTTCACAGGCTCCCTCTAGGGGAAGAACTTCTATTTGTTCTTTCTTTTAAAGGCGGATCTAGCAACAAAGTTTCCTTTTTCAGATATTTTGTCAATATTTGTTCCTTTAGAATGCGAAAGAGAACAATGGAATCACTATGTTTCTCTTCTTTTAACTATCTGTCAAAGACGTTTGCCTCTGGTCAATGAGCTTCCCAATGAACGTCAGTCCTGACACCCGGCTCCCAGGATCAAGACGGTGGAAAATTACTTTACTTTACACTCTCTTCTGCAGTCCAGAAAAAATCGCCCCTCTTCTCCTGCTTCCGAGGGGGGTTCAACAATTTTAAATGATGAAAATTAATCCTTCACAAGCGATTTTCTGAACTCTAGTTTGCCATGTCTTTGCTTTAATCTATCTACAAGAAACGGAAGGCTGACTTCCTGTTTAGACCTTCCCGTTTCAGTGCCAAATTAATATAAATTTCTTAGTCCAATTTTCCTTCTAATTGCAGGTCATTATTTAAAGTCCAATTGTCCAGAATTAAAGTACTCACGGGTGATTGTTTTAAAAGCCAAATTGTCCCAGGAAAAAGGCAGCGCTCTCCGGCAACGGCTGTGCGGCTTCGATCCATGGAAAAAGCAGTTGACTCTCAGCACCGCGCCACTTCCCCCTCTTCGCTCCGGAGCCCAGAAGTGGGTTCCTTTACGGGTTGGGGGGGGCGCTAAAGGTGCCCGCCAAGTCCCATGGTCACAGGCTTCATCCGCCTGTGATTTTTGAAAGGGTCCCTGCTTCGCCGTAGCGGGAAAGACCCGTTTTCCGTGGAGCTAATCCCTCCAGATCAGAGGGAATCCGCCATTACCAATGGCGCCACCCCGGAAGTCTCAGTGAATTGATGGGTTATCCTGGCTCCTATATAGTAATTTTTTTTGCGGATTTTGTTGATGTGATTTGAGGTTGTTGTTTTAGTTACATATTGGTGACTGCTGTTTTTAACTCCATCTTCTTTATTCTGCTTGTTAAGTCTTCTGCAGACTACATTTTGTATTGGGCAATCAAAAAGATTGCCCAATGAAGAATAATTAATGTTCATTTAAAAGGCCCCAAGTATTCCTATGTCTTTTCTAGCTTCTGTAAGGCTCACTTTTGTGATAACCTTCTACTCATTTTGGTTTAAAAAAAACCCTAAAGCATGGGTAAGGCAACCTAAGGCCCGGGGGCCAGATCCAGCCCAATCGCCTTCTAAATCCGGCCCACGAACGGTCCGCGAATCAGCATGTTTTTACATGAGTAGAATGTGTCCTTTAATTTAAAATGCATCTCTGGGTTATTTGTGGGGCATAGGAATTCATTCATATTTTTTTTCCAAAATATAGTCCGCCGCCCCCGCCCCCCAAGTCTGAGGGACAGTGGACCGGCCCCCTGCTGAAAAAGTTTGTTGACCCCTCAAGTATATTCACATTTTTCAACGTATCTGCTGTTAGTTTCCTTGAAAGTCACTTCTAGGGTGTCACTTTCAGAAGGACTGTGAAAACAAGAGAGTCCGATATAAGTCCCTGTCCCAAAGGATGTAGTCAGGTAGCAAGTTTAGAAATCTTTTAAAATTTGTAAGCAAACACCAGCCAAGTGGTAATAGGAGCCCAGAACATGAAGTAGACAAAGGTTTAACCTCCTCCAGTCTAATGTAATTTTTAAATGCTGTTTATCCCAATTAACAAGAGCACGTAAAGGAAAAAATAATCAGGTTCAATGTAACATTCAGATGCGGCTAAGATGCCGTGAAGTTGTCTGCCAGAGCTGCTTTTTCCATTTGTGCCTCCAGGCTGCAGGAGATGAAACTCACTCCTTTTCCTATACAGTGGTGCCTCGCAAGATGAAAAGAATCCGTTCTGTGATTCTCTTCGTCTAGCGGTTTTTTCGTCTTGCGAAGCAAGCCCATTGACGGATTAGCAGATTAGTGCTATTAGCGGCTATTAGCGGCTTATCTGCTGATCGGATCAGTTGAAAAGCGGTTTAGCAGCTTAGAAAAGGGGGGGGAAGGGGGGAAAAACAGCAGGAACTCGCAAGACATTGTCATCTTGCGAAGCAAGCCCATAGGAGATTCGTTTTGCGAAGCACCTCCAAAACGGAAAACTCTTTCGTCTAGCGAGTTTTCCGTCTTGCGAGGCATTCGTCTTGCGGGGCACCACAGTACATTGTAATACATTATTCTACCAGGGAAAGATGTTACTGGCACTTTTCCTGAATTACAGATCCGTTTGGAGAGATTCCACTAAAGCACAGTTGCTTCTAGTAGTAGATTAACAGTTTGCATTTTCCCCTTACATTGCATATTATTTGAAGGTATCATTCCCATATATGCAAAGGGTCCCTATTCACCTATAATCTTCCCAACACTGCTGATACTGATACTATAAAATTTAATTAAGGCTTGTCATTTCTTCTTAGCCAGGTGCAGGCAGAGGGGCATGTTCTGTGCATATTTATATTTGTGTGGTTTCAGTTGTATCTGTTTTGGTTTATGCTGTGAGCTGCATTGGATTCTGCACGGGGAAAAGTAGGGTATCAGAAAAGAAATAAATAGATGGGAGAAATTTAACCATACCATTCTCTACAGCGAATGAACCTTTTAGATCAGGCATGGCCAAACTTGGCCCTCCAGCTGTTTTGGGACTACAATTCCCATCATCCCTGACCACTGGTCCTGTTAGCTAGGGATGATGGGAGTTGTAGTCCCATAACAGTTGGAGGGCCAAGTTTGGCCTTGCCTGTATTAGATATAGTGGGTGCAGAATGCTTCGGCGAGGCTCCTTATGGATCACATTCATCCAGCGCTTTACCAGCTGCACTGGCTCCCGGTGGAGTACAGAATCAGGTTCAAGGTGCTGGTTTTGACCTTTAAAACCCTATGCGGCCTAGGACCATGTACCTATGGGACCGCCTCTCTGGGTATGCTCCACGGAGGACCTTAAGGTCCACAAATGACAACATTTTGAAGGTCCCAGGTCGCAAGGTGGTTAGATTGGTCTCAACTACAGCCAGGGCTTTTCCAGTGCTGGCCCCGACTTGTTGGAACGCTCTGTCCCAAGAGACCAGGGCCCTGCGGGACTTGACATCTTTCCGCAGGGCCTGCAAGACAGAGCTGTTCTTCCGCCTGGCCTTTGGTTTGGACTCAGTCTGACCCTTATGTTTCCCTCCCCTTATGGTTTTGATCTATGGGCTTCTTTTAAAATGAAGCTGCATTTTAACCTGTATTTTAAATTGTCCCGTCCCCCCCCCCCCCGATGTTTTTATTGTACTTTTACTGGTGTTAGCCACCCTGAGCCTGGCTCTTGGCGGGGTATAAATAAGATATAAGATATTATTATTATCAAAGTGCATGAGGCAATGTAGAGGCTGTGTTTGGACACAATGTTAAAGTATAGTTTAGTGCTATGGGAAGGAATCATAACGTCATATGCTTCCTGATCCTCCGCCAATAAAATGGGTAGTTGAAGCTTTCAACTAACTGTGGCTTCTTGAAGAACATTTTAGCAAAACAAGTGAGGATTGTTAACCACGGCTTGATGTTCACTATGGTTTAGAGAAGCAAGCAACTACTAAGCAGAGTTCGTAGTTTTAAGATGTACTTGCAGTTATTTGAAAAGGGATTGAGTGGAGGGAGAAAGCACACAACAGAAGACACTTGTCCAGGTGTTTTTAAGCTATAGTTTAGCGTTATGTGTGAATCAGGTTATAAGATCAGGTCTGTTCCCGTTCAGAAATGTTTTTGTAAGCATACTCTTTTTGTGCAA
Organism: Podarcis vaucheri; assembly: GCF_965113315.1. Lineage (NCBI taxonomy): Eukaryota > Metazoa > Chordata > Lepidosauria > Squamata > Lacertidae > Podarcis > Podarcis vaucheri. The sequence goes on from NC_138761.1 coordinate 123,003,460, forward strand.
TAAAACAAGACATGGGACCTTATGAATGAAAGGTCCTTCCCACCTTTAGTAGTGCTGCTATATACAGTATCAGCCTCACTCGTGAGTGTGCTGATGCTTAAAGAATCATTAAGTAGAAAGCTTAATTTAGCCTCAGTGATGCCTCTCCTGCTGATCGTAAGGCCCAGTGTATTGAGCAAGGATGGGAAACCCCAGACCCTTAGGGTTTTATATGCTTTTTTGTACAACAGCCACCCTGATGGCTCTGGAAGCTCCAACACATGAAGGCAAAAATTGCTTCCCTCAAGCAGCTGATCTGAATGTTGGCATACCTTACACATTTTCAGAACCAAACAGTAGTAGTACTAAGTATGCTATTCAAAATGGAGTACAGTGGTGCCTTGCAAGACGAAAAGAATCCGTTCTGTAATTCTCTTCGTCTATCGGTTTTTTTCGTCTTGCGAAGCAAGCCCATTGAAGGATAAGCGGATTACTGCTATTAGCGGCTTTTAGCGGCTTATCTGCTGATTGGATCAGCTGATAAGCGGCTTAGCGCTATTAGCGGCCTTTAGAGGCTTTTAGCGGCTTATCTGCTGATCGCATCAGCTGATAAGTGGCTTAGCGCTATTAGCGGCTTTTAGCGGCTTATCTGCTGATCGGATTCAGCTGATAAGCGGCTTAGAAAAGGGGGGGAAAGGGGGGGGAAACCAGCAGGAACTCGCAAGACATTGTCGTCTTGTGAAGCAAGCCCATAGGAGATTCGTTTTGCGAAGCACCTCCAAAACGGAAAACTCTTTCGTCTAGCGAGTTTTCCGTCTTGCGAGGCATTCGTCTTGCGGGGCACCACTGTATCTAATTTCTACATTTCCTAGACGAAATGATGCATTTCCATTTTGAACTAAAATTTAAGCTTTTCTGGACAGGAAGTGCTAAAATGTCCAGGTATCTTATAGTTTGCATCCCTTATGTTTTTTGTACACATAATGAGTAATAGCTTTAAATTTCATCTCTTGCTATTAGTTTATGCAATGTTCATTACTTGTTTTAATTTTTTATCCAGCTCTCTTTATAGTTTCCCAGGCTCTAGAGCATTTAATTCACTGCTACATAAATTTGCCTTATTCTACATGCAAGGATTCCTATTTCCCCCAGTCTCTAGAGTCAGAAGTAATTTCTTCCATCTCTACTGCAATAGATTTTTCACCCTCATGCTACAGAAATAGATGAATCAACTGAAATCAGCTTCTTGAGGTTATTTGGTGTCATAAATCAAGACAATTTGGTCTGTCATTTTAAGCTTTCTCTTATCTTGGCAACACTGCAAATGACTAGCTAAACTCCTTAGTCTGGAGCTTGCTAGGAGTCTACAGAAAAAGAACTTCCATGCAAGTAGCGTTACTCACATTTTACAGATCCTGTAAAAAAATTAAGAGTTTGTATTATCATCTTGCAAACTGCTTGCACTTTGAATTCTTGTATGGCCACAATCCAGCACAGAGGTAATTAATTTAAGTAAGAGGCATCCAACTCTATTTTTTAATACATAGCCTTCAGCTCAGCTGAATAATTGACAGTGAGTTTTTTCATGTAAAGCAGTTTTGTTATATAAAACATTTGAATTTATTTACTTCCTTTCTCATGAGTGCAGAACTATTTCTTTTCCATTTTAATTGTTTAAAGCATTTAAACAATTTAGGGAAGTTTTTAATGTTTTGATGTTTTCCTGTGTTTTTAATGCTCAGTTGGAAGCAGCCAGAATGGCTGGGGCAACCAAGACAGATGGGCAGAATACAAATATCATCATCATCAGGAAAAGATTTGGGTTTTTTTAAAAAAATCTGAATGTGATGCCTTCGAACTGTCTATATAGCTTTATGGTTGGAAAAATATGCCTCATTCTGTGATGGCATCAGTAACCAAAAAATAGCTGGTGCTCTTGATATTGAGTTTTAGTCTCTTAACTCCCTAAACATTTAAGATGAGTACTGCTCAACATCTTAGCAACTACTCTGTGAAACTGCTGTACTTTTTCATCGTTTTATATATATTCATGCCTTTTAACTTCTTTCTCTCTCTTCTGATTTTTTTTTGGGGGGGCTGTTATGTTGGAGTGAACTTACCCTCAAACTCTAAAAATTATGCTGAGGTTCAATAGCACACATTATTGCAAGAACACCCACACCATATTCTCCCACACAGTAAAAGGCTGACAATTCTGAGTCAGTGTTTGTTGCCATCCACTTGTCAAAGTTGGCATTTGTAGATCTTATGTACTTAGATACCGGTTATCTAGTTTATTTTACCATATTTCAGTGCTTCTCATAGTAGAAAACAAGGGTTAACCCTGTAATTTGTGTTCCTGTTTGGGATTTTCACCTAGGGGGAAAAGGCAGAGTAAAAAGCTGACAAACCAAGGAGGAATGAAAAGCAGAGAGAGTTGGAACCAGCAAAAGGCACTCACAATGTACATGCTACTACTAGCTGAAGCAGAACCCATCTTGTGTGAGGCACTGCACACATTAGCACTTGCTTTCAACAGGTATGCTTAAGGCACACATAAAAAGAGAAAATATTTACAGAAATTAGAGGGCACCCTTATTCACATGGAACAGTTGCCCTGTGTGTGTTGTACTTCTTTCTGTCTGACGCTGCTTCACCCATCTTTTTGACAGGCTTTCCTTTTTATGCACATGTATGGAACACCACAAATTACCAAGAATGCTCTGGTGAGAAAGCAGCTTTCGTCTTCTGGCATTCCTGCCTGGTGGATGTTACTTCGAAGGGTGTCAATAATCACTATACCTTTCTTCAGTGGTACATTTGACTTTAATGAAACAGTATTTCAAATACTTATTTTATTTCCTTTTATCCCAGAGTCAAGATTAGACAGGTAAATTTTGAGTATTTACCAGTTTATTACAATGCCAATATTCCAATGTGGGGTTTTTTTAACCGCTACAAATATAGGTCATTCCTCACAACCTACCTCACAGTTCCATATATAAATATCTGGGTGATTTTAAATAACATTTAACAATTATATTTTTTTTATTTTTAAAAAAGCAATAATTACTTGGCACTGTGTTACTGTGTGTTCAAATTTAATACAATTCTGTTTTTCTCTAATTTTGTACCAGTAAATAAAGTTCAGGTTTTTTTTTAAAACATACTACTTTCAATAGATTATATCCAGGAATCCAGTCCCAGATGACATTCTAATGTTACCCATTAAAAAAAAAAGTCTTTAAGCCCCAATGATAATGAAAGATGGTATCACAGTACCAAAAAAAAAAAAAAAAAAGAAAGAAAGAAAGAAAGAAAGGGGGAAAAATGCAAGAAGCTCTGTATGCATTCCATAGGAGAAAAAAACTACCTAGTGCCAAATCATTAAGCTAGAAATATACATTTGAGAGAGAGAAGTGCAGGCAGTTAAGATAATTAATTTGCGACAACAGACAGGCAAATTTCTATTTTAGTTTCCTCATAACTCTGCCATCTGATTAAGGATACATAATCAATTTTCACGTGAAACAATTTCAGACCCCAAAATATTCCGGGGGAAGGTTTAAAAAAATGTTTGCCATTTGATCCAATTTAAGAGATCATAAGCAAGATATAAAGACACTGATTTCAGAGTTCTTACAACATAAAGACACTGAACAGCATGGGATAAAGGCAAAAAGATGCAAAGATAAATCACTACAACCACATGATAGTAAAGAGCTGTTTGTCCAAAGGTTCTCGTGCTAAAAAAAGGTTCCATCCATGATGAGCTACAGACAAATGCCAACAGCATTATAGCAATAACCCAAGAAAAAGCTACTGGAATTACCCAACTGCCTACTGGGAAGGAACGATGTGACAGACAGGCTATTCGTGCCCTTGTTTTGTTTGCTGAGAAGTGGTCCAATTAAGTAGTCAAATATAGCCACATTTAAAATATCTAACAAAGGAACCAGAACAAAACCTAGCCCTTGGGTCAAAGGGCAGAGACAGGCCTTTCCGTGTCACATAGCTGAATGAGTTCAAAGATTGGCAATAAAGGAATGCGAGCATTGGAGCTGCGATGGGAGCAAGCTCCAGAGTTTATCTAACCGTCACACCAAGTTTCTCAAGCACACGTACTCCCTTCTCCTGGTATTCTTGTCTGGTCATCCAGAAGTTATCTTTGTCTTTCATGATGTCTGCTAGAACGGCACCACCAAGGAATACCATGTGCTTTCGACGAGGTGGATCTTCAATACGAATCTTAAATTTCTTAATGGGAAAAGATGATAAAGCAGCATTACTAGAGGTTATGGAGCAAAGCTGTAAAACCTGTTAAGAATGGCAGAACTGGCATTCAAACAGCTCTTTCTCTCTGGATGGTCAATGACTACATTCCTGAAATAATAGTAGACACCATGTATAAAAGATTATGGGAAAGATTGCAAATTAGGAGATTATGGGAAAGATTGCAAATTAGAAACTGAACTGTAGTTCCAATTTTGTCTTTTTCTAATGGATTTATCTGAACTTGTAGCCTATTACATTAAAAAAAACCCAACCCCTGATATATACATATATTATAAAAAAGCAGGTTTAGATAGCAGGAGAATCTGTAAACTATCTTTATGTGGATGCATTTGGCAAGATAGGGGAGCATTCTACATTTTGCCTTATTTCCCTGAAGCGTTATAGCACAGATTAGACCTCCAATCTATTCCCCCAGCTTTGGGTTTGGCTCCCTGTAGAACAGGACTCAAGAGCACCAGCAAAACATAGCATGCCTTGTATTCTCTGCTCAGAAACTTTTTCCTTATGTTCTGATCCAGAACAATCGCAAAAGTAGTTGTGGACAGAGATACTAAGAGACTAGTTTATAATCAATGACCTTATCCAATATGCAAGCGGAGTATAATGCAGATGTCTAATTATATACGTATTAAGCCACAAAATTAACCGATTATGTAAATATTAGAATATAAAAAATGTTAATATATAGGCTTTTTAAAGTTCTGTAATTGGTAAGCCACTGTATTTTGGAAGCTCTGTATATGACATACTGTAGAGTTGCAACCCAGTTTGCACAAATTTAAACCAGTTCATCAGTTTTAGTCAATTAACCTGCATATACACAATGTCTGTGAAGCAAGAATATTTTTGATACATTTAGATGCACACAATTTAGAAGGCATTCCTCCTATGTCACCTACATTTTGTATAAACACTTGTATTAAAAATTGTGCTGTAAAAATATGCTGCCCAACCAATGCCGTGATTAATCCATTCACATTTAAATCCAACCTGTTACAAAGTCATCCCATAAAGCAGGTAGCTTTATAATATAGAAAATTAACTGATGCTAGTAAGAAAGAAATCAAGGTTGATCCCACAAATGTGAAGTCAGATCACATGTAATTTTGAGAACACAGTGGTGTTTGGTATTTCTGGAAACCTGAACAAAAGCCCAGCAATTTCCAGAGGGTGAAATATTTCACATCACAGAGTGATCTAATTTAGCAGGTATATTTTACTTATTTTCAGTAAACCAAGCTAGAAACTTTGAAACTGCCAAGATTGCAAAATAAATTGGACAATCAGTAGCCATTCATTGGTACTAACAAACTCATGAAATGGATGTTTTCCTACAGAAAGATTAAGCCCTGGAACATTTTCTAATCTACGCCACTGATGTGGATAGGTCAAAGCAGAGGTGGCTAATCTTTCTCCGCTCAAGGGCCACATTAAAGGTATGCCAGCCTCCAAGGGCCACATTCCAGTATGTGTGCACACTCATACAACAGCATACATGCTCTCAGCCAGTGGCATTGTCAGATGTTCTTAAAGAGGAACAAGGAAGCGGTGCTTCTTCCCATTTACTAAGCCTCTCTGAGAACTTCTAACAAGGACACTGTACCCAAGGGAGAAGGTGCCCCTCTGCAATGGTAAAAAGAGGCAGCTTAGGAGACCAGTGGAGAGGCTGAAACCTGTCCAGTATGACCAGCTGCCTGCTGGGGGATTTTAAAATTTTCTCTTGTCTTAAGATCATTGTTGGGAGGCTTCAGGAGCTGCCAGAAATTCCTTCAGGGGACTGTATACAACAAGCACCCTGGCCATCCTGGGTTAAATAATTGTTTTATGAAGGATGAAGACCACTAAGAGCTTCAGGAAGCTAAACTTCTACTGTATGTTATGAAATGCACAACAACACAAAGCAAAACCAGTTCCTCCTCATTGTTCCAACTTAGTAGTTCCTCTACTGCAGGCATGGCCAAAGTCCGTTTCGGGGGCCTAATCCAGCCTGCTGGTCGGTTTAATCCGGCCCCTGTGGCAGTTTATTTCCTGGGGTAAAATCCTTTAAAAAACCTCAACAACTTCAATCCTAAAAAAGGTTAACAGCTTGGGTCAGCCCTCACGGCCCTTCACTTCATCAAATCTGGCCCTCTTTGAAAAAAGTTTGGACACCATTGCTCTACTGAGATGGCATTCTAGAGAGAACTCTAGAAAGTTCTTCACAGTGTACTTAAGTACAATCCAAGACGCTGAACAGCTTAAAGCAATTTCACAAACAACTGTAATCTCAACGTGCAGTTGTTTATTCAAAGTTTATAAACTCAATCGACAGTCCCACACTATTTTTGACCACCTTGCTCCCTCTAGTGACGGTCCTGTATATAATTTAGGATTTATTTGAAGGCTACTTACTGAAAGTTTCTCCACATCACCTTTCAGGACCCGTTCCAGGTAAAGCTGTTTAAGTTCACGTTCCAGTCGTGAAGGCAGCCCTGGGTACATCGTGGAACCTCCAGATAACACAATGTGCTTATAGAACTCAGACCTAAAGATGAAACACACTTCTGTATACAATGAGCGTGACTGCAGCGACACCAGTGTGAAAGACACGTTTTCACTTCCAAAAAGGGGAACAGAAACCAACATTAAAGATGCAGTAATTGTCCCTTAAACATTCCCATTGAGGATTGTCTTTCTGCAGCAAGACAGGAGTAGTAAATGCTGTACAGATGATTGGTAGCCATTTCTGCCTAGTCTTTGAATCTTAATTGTATTTTCATATACTCATCTCTTTAGCGGCAGCTAAAAAAGCCAATGCAATTCTGGGCTGCATCAATAGGAGTATAGCATCTAGATCAAGGGAAGTAATCGTGCCACTGTATTCTGCTCTGGTCAGACCTCACCTGGAGTACTGTGTCCAGTTCTGGGCACCACAGTTCAAGAAGGACACTGACAAACTGGAATGTGTCCAGAGGAGGGCAACCAAAATGGTCCAAGGCCTGGAAACGATGCCTTATGAGGAACGGCTAAGGGAGCTGGGCATGTTTAGCCTGGAGAAGAGGAGGTTAAGGGGTGATATGATAGCCATGTTCAAATATATAAAAGGATGTCACATAGAGGAGGGAGAAAGGTTGTTTTCTGCTGCTCCAGAGAAGCGGACACGGAGCAATGGATCCAAACTACAAGAAAGAAGATTCCACCTAAACATTAGGAAGAACTTCCTGACAGTAAGAGCTGTTTGACAGTGGAATTTGCTGCCAAGGAGTGTGGTGGAGTCTCCTTCTTTGGAGGTCTTTAAGCAAAGGCTTGACAACCATATGTCAGGAGTGCTCTGATGGTGTTTGCTGCTTGGCAGGGGGTTGGACTCGGTGGCCCTTGTGGTCTATTCCAACTCTATGATTCTATGATTCTTTAAACACAACATCCATGCAACATTGGAAAATTGCCCATCCCATCTTCTACCTTCACACAGATCTGAGTGTGCTAGTTTTTCCTGGTCCTACCTGGTGTCGATATCAGCAGCTTGGATGGTATTGAACAGCAGTTCAGCGACACCAACTCCCTCCACATTGATCAAGTGAGGCTGGAACAGAGCTTCTGGCGCCTCAAACCGTTCGCCACCAACCTTAATAATTCTGCCATCTGGGAGCTATGGAACAGAACGTCTGGTGTTACTGATAAAATTACTGTTAAATTACTAATAATAAAAGTTTTTTTGAAAAATAAATAAATACTGGTAGCGTTTAGATAAATCACTGGAAACCCCTCTAGCAGTCCCAAGTTGGTCCAAATGTGTGATGGGAGGAAAGTTACCAAATCTCATTTTGATGCACTTGTAGTTTGGGCTCTCTCCCCACTTGAATTCTAATTCTAATTATGAAGAAGAAGAAGAAGAAGAAGAAGAAGAAGAAGAAGAAGAGGAGGAGGAGGAGGAGTTTGGATTTGATATCCTGCCTTTCACTCCCTTTTAAGGAGTCTCAAAGCGGCTAACATTCTCCTTTCCCTTCCTCCTTCACAACAAACACTCTGTGAGGTGAGTGGGGCTGAGAGACTTCAGAGAAGTGTGACTAGCCCAAGGTCACCCAGCAGCTGCATGTGGAGGAGGGGGGAAGCGAACCCGGTTCACCAGATTATGAGTCTACCGCTATTAACCACTACACCACACTGGTAAATGTATATACCACCCTTCTCTGAAGATCTCAGGGAGGTTTACCAGAGAAAAAGACAATATAAAAGCACAATATAAAAGCACTAATAAATAGTTAGAACAAAAACAAAACAATTAGTCCCCCTCCCACAAGCACATGTAAAAGGTGATTTTATTCCAGGAGTCTGACTGCTCTTTAACGCCTCGCTTACAGCCACCATAGTGGTTGTTGTGTGGCTTTTTCTCTGACTTTACGACCAGAAAGCACAGCTGATGCAAGACAGGCTGTTATCATGACCCAGTATTGCGTCTCCTGGCAAAAGAACACTCCAATCTTCTCCCTCTTCCAGCTCTTAATTTTAAATGATATAATTTTAAAATTACATCACACCTGTCAACAAATCCTCCAAGGTGTCTTACAACAGTTTAAAAAACAACAAAACACAACCCCAACAAGGTAGCTGAGACAAAACGAAGCAAAAACAGAGGCAGATGACCATTAACTGGAAGCATTTGCTTCCTGCCCTTTCCAAGAAAGTGGTTAAATTGTATGTCTAAGGTAGTTAGGAGCATAAAAGACCTGAGTTAGACAGACAGTGATAGGCAAATGGCACACCAAGTGGTAATGTCTTCAGATGACTCATCAGCTTTTATTAAGCCTTAAGGAACATGTTTTCAATAGAATTTGGAACAAGGCAGCCCATTTGAACAATGAACACTTTAGAACAGGGATGTCCAACAGGTCAATCGCGATCTACTGGAAGATCCCCGTGAGGTTTTGGTAGATCGCGCTCGATCTCCGGCTCCCTTTCTTTAGCGTCGCTAAAACAGACTCCTGCCCCGCCCTCCATCGTTGTACGATCTCTGGAAGGGAAGATGGAGTTTTCTCTGTGCTGTTGTTTTCATCCATAGAGATTATTATTATTATTATTACTATTATTATTATTATATATTATTTATACCCCGCCCATCTGGCTGTGCTTCCCCAGCCACTCTGGGCGGCTTCCAAAAAAATATTAAAATACTGTAATACATCAAACATTAAAAGCTTCCCTAAACAGGGCTGCCTTCAGATGTCTTCTAAAAGTCTGGTAGTTGTTGTTCTCTTTGACATTGGGTGGGAGGGCATTCCACAGGGAGGGTACCACTACCGAGAAGGCCCTCTGCCTGGTTCCCTGTAACTTGGCTTCTCGCAGCGAGGGAACTGCCAGAAGGCCCTCGGTGCTGGACCTCAGTGTCCGGGTAGAACAATGGGGGTGGAGAAGCTCCTTCAGATATACTGGGCCGAGGCCGTTTAGGGCTTTAAAGGTCAGCACCAACACTTTGAATTGTGCTCAGAAACGTATTGGGAGCCAATGTAGGTCTTTCAAGACCGGTGTTATATGGTCTCGGCTGCCTCTCCCAGTCACCAGTCTGGCTGCCACGTTCTGGATTAGTTGTAGTTTCCGGGTCACCTTCAAAGGTAGCCCCACGTATCGCACATTGCAGTAGTCCAAGCGGGAGATAACCAGAGCATGCACCACTCTGGCAAGGCATTCCACAGGCAGATAGGGTCTCAGCCTGCGTACCAGATGGAGCTGGTAAACAGCTGCCCTGGACACAGATTTGACCTGTGCCTGTGAGTGACTTCACTCCTTTGTCCCTTGCCTTTACCCCCCCCAAAAAAAACACCCACACACAGAAGTTGCCCCTCAAAAAGCTTTTTTAAAAAAAACTCCTATAAAAACGGCGCTTTTCTATTCCTCAACAACTTTGAGCTGAACTCCCCAAAAACGGGGATAGATCACTGCCAGTTTTTAATTCTGAAAGTAGAACACAGTCACTTGAGAGTTGGCTACCCCTGCTTTAGAAGAAGAGGCTTCACTCAAATCAGCATTTGAAGTAGTGCCTAAGTGTGGTAGCTTAAGCCTGTGACATACTCACCGTGTAGGACTCAACTAGCACAGTAGTTTCCAAGGCCAGTTTCTGCTCCTGTTCAATGTTGTAGCCCACATAGCACAGCTTTTCTTTAATCATACGAACAGTCTCAAAATCAGCGGAATGGTTGAAGGCATATCCTCGTAGTAAAAGCAGCTGGCATGAAAGTAAGTTAATTAGTGGCAAGTCCAGCAATTTAGCCTGCTATGGAAATGTAAAAAGGTAAAAGGGTACTGGGAAATGATTTATAATGAATTGAAAGACATGTTTAAGTATAACTTTCCCAAAAACAACAGTCCTTTTTGTTGGGGATAACCCAGACTGAAATTTCCAGGTGTCAAAAATGTATGATCTATTATTGAAATGGGAGATGAACGATGAAATAGTTAAATCAGTAATGTTCCAAGGATCTAGGACACAATATAGAAATAAATGTGTGGGGAAAGTTATGGAAAACAAATTTGAAATTTACTGCTTGTTATGTTATAAAAGAAAATGATATGAAAATGATGTATAGATGGTATACAACACCTAGTAAATTGGCTAATATGTATAAAAAGGTTCCTAAGAACTGTTGGAAATGTAAACAGGCAGGAGGATCCTTTTTCCCATATGATGGAATTTTAGGAAAGTAAGGATGTTTTAGAGGATGATATATGATGAGATAAAAAATATGTTTCAAGTGATTATACAATAAAAAACAGCCTAAAGCTTTCCTTTTAGGGATTATAGGGACAGAAGTTCCAAAAAGATATGATTAAATTGTTTATGTACGTTACGACAGAAGCAGGGATTTTATATGCTCAAAAATGAAAGGAAGAAGAGATTCCCACAAAAGAAATATGGATGGGTAAGGTGATGGGACTATGCAGAAATGGCAAAATTAACAGCTAAAATTAATTGATGACCGTTTTGTGAAATAATGGAAGCCTTTTTTGGACGATTTAAATAAATATTATAGTTTGATGAATTCGCAAGTAGGATTTTAAGTATGAGCAACAAAGAATTAGGACTTGCTGTAATACTGTTATGACATAAGAGATAGAGAGGGTGCAACAAAGGGCAGAAAACAAAATCACCATGGAAAATGGGATGGGAAGTTGACAAACAAAAAAGAAAATTGTGTATTGGAGTGTGTATGTGGAAAGTTTTCTTTTTTCTTGAAAATAAAATAATAATAATAATAATAATAATAATAATAATAATAATAATAATAATGCATTCCGCTCAGATTCAACACCACTAGCTTACCTTGATGAGGTATCTGGTAATATCTCTACCAGCAATATCTAGTCTTCTGGTGAGATGAGGAAGAGAGAAGCCTTCATAGACTGGACAAATATGAGTAACACCATCTCCAGAATCCACAACAACACCAGTCAGTAAACCTGAACAAGAATAATGGCAAAAGCACATGAGAACATGTCAATATGGATCCTAGTTTTAAGTCTAGGAAACAAAACTAGCCTTGGTCTGTATGCTGGGAGAAGGTCAGAGGAAAGGATGAGCAGATTCTCCTAAATCTCTCTGTGGCTTGTGACACAGACAACGAAAGTGTAATCCTGGAAGAGTTATCTAGATTGGGGACTGGGACTGCCACTTCTTGAATGGCTTATTCCAGAAGCCTGTGAAACTAACATCATGGTACAGTGTCCACTTTGAGCAAAAAAGTAAGCTAAATTCAGTTGTGTTATTATATTTATATCCCACCATATGAAGATATCAAGAATGGCTAGTGTCAAGATAGAAAGCATGCTACTGTAACATTTTAGGGCTTTCACACTACAGCGTAGAAATAATTATTATTCAACCTATTAAAGAAGACATTCTTTCTTTCTTTTATAGGCCTGGTGCAGATTGCTTTTGCTTCTTTCCTTCAAGGAAACAAAGACATCATAGTGGAAAATACCAGCTAGCATTTCAAATGTGTAACCTAACATACTGAGCCACGAAAAATATATACTGTCATTCTCCATGTATGCAGGATGGTCCTGAATACATGGAGAATGGCAATATATATTTTAGTAGCTGAGCATGTTGCTGATAATAGTCATTTTTTCATATTCTTTACAATGCAAGCTCATTATAATAATCATCTGGCTTTAACAACTTTCATCAAGCATGCATCCTGGTTCCATTTGTATTTGGATACAAATTTTATTCTCTTAGGCTCCAAAAGTCAAGTTGTCTTCCTCTAGTCTCAAGTAAATGAAGCGACCAGTTGAGTAGGCTTTTGAGCCTTTTCAATCAATACATGAAGTAGCTTGCTTCCATAAAAAATTATTAACTTGACCCAAGAGTAAAGCAACATGCAGTTCAGACTAATACATGTCATAGTGTTCTCTCTGCCCTAATTATGAGCGCTAGCAGTAGTCTCTCAATTAGCAATAGAAAAGAGTGCACTTTAGAGAACAGAAGTACTACTAGCTATGCTTTTTAGCTACTCATTAAAGTAGGGATGGGTGGCTCAAGCCACAGTGGGCAGAGCTGCCTCATAGTTACTCGTCAACAAACAATACAAGCAACACCAGTATATTAGATAGCACTGCAGTTCTTATTGCATGATACAGTGGTGCCTCGCAAGACGAAAAGAATCCGTTTTGTGATTCTCTTCGTCTAGCGGTTTTTTCGTCTTGCGAAGCAAGCCCATTGACGGATTAGCGGATTAGCGCTATTAGCGGCTTATCGGCTTAGAAAAGGGGGGGAGGGGAAAAACCCGCAGGAACTCGCAAGACATTGTCGTCTTGCGAAGCAAGCCCATAGGAAATTCGTTTTGCGAAGCACCTCCAAAACGTAAAACTCTTTCGTCTAGCGAGTTTTCCGTCTTGCAAGGCATTCGTCTTGCGGGGCACCACTGTATACAGGATTTAGTACAACAAAAACAAAATGTGTACACTTGTAAATTCTCTAATATATTTGAAATCAAATGAACACACGTGTGTCAATCTTTGAAAGTCCGTGGAAGTATAAGTCTATAGTTGAAAGAACGTAATAGATACTATCCTGTGGGCTAAGCTGTAAAACTTTTTTAGGCGTTAATTGTGCCAAAGTAGTAATTGAAGAATAATAATAATAATAATAATAATAATAATAATAATAACAACAATAATTTTTATTTATATCCTGCCCTCCCCAGCCGAAGCCGGGCTCAGGGCGGCTAACAACAATAAAACAGTACAAAAGTACAGCACAAACAACACTCTTAAAATCATTCATTATAAAATTAATTAATTCAAGCCACTGGCAACCATTGGGCCAGAGCTCCATGAAGATTGCCGAGGGAGGGAGTCAGGCTGTGCCCTGGCCAAAGGCCTGGTGGAACAGCTCTGTCTTGCAGGCCCTGCGGAAGGATGTCAGGTCCTGCAGGGCCCTAGTCTCTTGGGACAGAGCGTTCCACCAGACTGGAGCCACAGCCGAAAAAGCCCTGGCTCTGGTTGAGGCCAGCCTAACCTCCCTGTGGCCCGGGATCTCCAAGATATTTTTATTTAAGACTATAAGGTCCTCCCTGGGACATACCAGGAGAGGCGGTCCCGTAGGTACGAGGGTCCTAGGCCATATAGGGCTTTAAAGGTTAAAACCAGCACCTTAAACCTGATCCTGTACTCCACCGGGAGCCAGTGCAGCTGGTATAGCACCGGGTGAATGTGATCTCGCAGCAAAGACCCCGTAAGGAGTCTCGCTGCAGCATTCTGCACCCGCTGGAGTTTCTGGGTCAGTCTCAAGGGTAGCCCCACGTAGAGCAAGTTACAATAATCCGGTCTGGAGGTGACCGTCGCATGGATCACAGTGGCTAGGTCAGGGCGAGAGAGGTAAGGAGCCAACTGCTTAGCTTGGCGGAGATGGAAAAATGCCGCCTTTGTTGTAGCTGCAATCTGCGCCTCCGTGGAAAGGGAAGTGTCGAAGATTACACCCAAACTCTTAACGGACGGTGCTGGCACTAATTGCGCCCCCGCAAGAGATGGGAGTTGCCCCCCCAATCCCACATCGTCCCGTCCCAGCCACAGGACCTCTGTCTTCGAAGGATTTAGCTTCAACCGGCTCCCACGTAACCATCCAGCCACAGCTTCCAAACATCTGGTCAGTGTGTCTGGGGCCGAGTCAGGATGGCCATCCATCAACAGATAGAGTTGGGTGTCATCAGCATACTGATGGCAACCCAGCCCAAAACTCCGGACAAGCTGGGCGAGGGGGCACATAAAGATGTTGAAAAGCATCGGGGAGAGTATTGCACCTGAGGTACTCCACACACCAAGGAGTGGGGCGATGACAATTCCCCCCCCCCAAGCGTCACCCTCTGTCCCCGACCAGAGAGAAACGAGCGCAGCCATTGAAGGACTGTGCCCTGGATCCCCACGTCGGCAAGGCGGTGGTCCAGAAGTTCGTGATCGACCATGTCAAAGGCTGCTGACAGATCTAGAAGAATCAGCAGCCCCGACCCACCTCAATCCAGCTGTCTACGAAGATCATCTGTTAGGGCAACCAGAGCCGTCTCGGTCCCATGACCAGCGCGGAAGCTGGACTGGAATGGATCCAGAGCCGATGTTTCATCCAGAAACCCACCAAGCTGTTCAGCAACCGCTCTCTCAATCACCTTACCCAGGAACCGAAGATTCGAAACCGGGCGGTAATTGGATGGATCTAAAGGATCTAATGATGTTTTCTTTAAGAGCGGGCGCACCACTGCCTCCTTCAGTTCCCCTGGGAATGTCCCCATGCCAAGGAACAAATTGATGATATTCCCCAGAGGGGCCCGCACCTCATCTGGACACGCTCTAATCAGCCAAGACGGGCACGGGTCGAGAGGACAGGTGGTGGGCTTTCCAGCTCGGAGGAGTCTGTCCACATCAGCTGGGGATATCCGGTTGAAGTGGTCCAATACTGGACCCGAGGACAGTCGAGGGGCCTCCAGTTCCTTTATTGTATCCAAATTGGCAGGGAGGTCATGGCGGAGCAACAAGACCTTCTCCGCAAAAAAGCTCGCAAATGCCTCATAGCTGTGTGTCAAATTGTTATTTAAATTTGGCTGTCCCTCAAGGGACGTTAAAGACCTGACTATACTAAATAATTGCGCCGGGCGAGAGCTAGCAGATGCAATGGAGGCCGAGAAGTAAGACTTCTTAGCAGCCTTCACCGCCATCTCGTAGGTTTTCATAAAAGCCCTATAAGATGTTCTTGAGGCTCAATAGGCCTGACAGGGTGGCTGCTGGTGCGCTATAGGCCTGACAGGATGTTCAATAGGCCTGACAGGATGTTCAATAGGCCTGACAGGATGTTCAATAGGCCTGACAGGGTGGCTGCTGGTGCGCTAGGTGGCCGGTACACCAGCCAGACAGCCAAGCTCTGCTCGGAGCCCCACACTAGGCCAACACATTCAATGCCAGGGATCGATGGCGATGGTAGAGCCCTGAAAGGACAATCTTCCCGGATTAATAATGCCACCCCTCCCCCCGGCCCACAGTCCGCGACTGGTGGAGGACGGAGAAACCTGGGGGCGCCATCTCTCGTAAGGTAACTGTTGCCCCTTCGCGCACCCAGGTCTCCGTCACACAAGCCAGGTCAACCCCCTGCGAGATAAAGAAATCTCGCAGGGTGGCGGTTTTGTTGCCTATAGACCTGGTATTGCACGGCACCAGTGACGGAGGTGAGTAATCCTTGCTCACCTTACCTTCGTCCCTCAGGATGAGGCGCAGATTGGAAGGGGTACGAGCATATCCATATCTCGATCCCCTTCGCCTATAACATCTGCCCCCACCGCCATACCTCCCTCGCCCCTCCACGGTAGCAATCCCAAGCCTCATAGTAGCCTCCAACGTAGGACAGTGAATAACAACATAGGACAGTGATCCCGGATGATCTGACTGTTTCGCTGGAATCTTCTTCAGCACAACCCATAGATTAGAAAAATGCACATGGAGCAGTGGTCATGCGGATATGTAACATAGTCACTCGTGGCACACCATGAAGATCTCCTTGCACAGCAATTAACCTTGAACAAGGCCTCCAAACAGCATTGTTTGAGAAAGATACCATTAGCTAGGGCTGGGATGGCTAATTTTGCTAATACATAAATAAATCTTAAGTACAAAGTAGCATTTACAGTAGCAGTCGGCCAAGGTGGGGTGGCAGTTCTCAGCCAACCTGTCACCTGTATCTTTGTTGCTTTCTAGTAGGTAGAGAAAGAGGGGTGAAGCAGCAGTTAGGTTCAAATGCACCAGAGGAGACAATCCAGTACTCCCAATTAAGCATTTGTACCAATCCCTTGGCCCTCCTTCCAGTAAACACCAAAAAGAAAATGACTGGAGTCTGAGTGCTGCCGCCTCACCCAACTGACTGCTATTGAGTATTTACACTTACCTTGTGCATACAGAGTGAGAACGGCTTGAATGGCTACGTAGACACCAGAAAACTGGTAGGTTTCAAACATTACCTGGAAAATGAAAGTTATCTCTTATTTGAAGAAAGCACAGTAAATTTCATAGGTTAAGTCAGTGTTTGACAAAGCACTATTTGGCAACTTCATTATCTGTATTTGCAAAAAAAGTGTGGTTTACAGGTCATAAAAAGATCGCTGCAAGTCTCTCCACCCCTCAAACATAGAAGCAGTCCATACTTTTAAAAATTCAATGTACAAAAAAATGCTTTTATCTTCTGAACATTTAGAGCAGGGGTCAGCAACCTTTTTTAGCCGTGGGCCAGTCCACCGTCCCTCAGACCATGTGGTGGGCTAGACTATATTTTTGGGGGGAAAGAACAAATTTCCATGCCCCACAAATAACCCAGAGATGCATTTTAAATAAAAGGACACATTCTACTCATGTAAAAACACCAGGCAGGCCCCACAAATAACGCAGAAATGCATTTGAAATAAAAGGACACATTCTACTCATGTAAAAACACGCTGATTCCCGGACCATCATATAGTTCATGGCTCATAGTTGTTTGGAAGTTCAAAAAGAAGTTGTCATAAACTTAACATATCTCAATTCAGTTAATATGCAGCACAGAACAAATGAATTGCTTTTTGATGCTGAAAAATTGTCAATATTTAACAGACTGCTAAAACTATTTTTGCAGACTACTAAATTTCTAATAGTTAAATTAGAAGTGTTTTCAGAACACAAGTGATGAAAGGCCTTCCATCTAACACTATTAAACACTTTATATCTATCCCTACTGGCGCATTATATGATGTTCCTATCTTTAATTTTTTTAGCTTTTTAAAGTGCATTTCCTTCATGTTTTCTCATGGTTACTGAATTATCTTGAAATGCAAACTTTATTGATGTTCCAAGCCAGGATTTGCTATAGGAAAGTGCATACAAATAAACTGATGTTCAAGAATCTCCACCTAGGGCATGGGTAAGCAAACTAAGGCCTGGGGGCCAGATCTGGCCCAACTGCCTACTGAATCCGGCCCGCGGACGCTCCGGGAATCAGCGTGTTTTTACATGAGTAGAATGTGTCCTTTTATTTAAAATGCATCTCTGGGTGATTTGTGGGGCCTGCCTGGTGTTTTTACATGAATAGAGGGTGGGCTTTTATTTAAAATGCATCTCCGCTTGTTTTAACAAGGCCTAAAATGCTCTTTGTGGGACGCAGGTGGCGCTGTGGGTAAAAGCCTCAGCGCCTAGGGCTTGCCGATCGAAAGGTCGGCGGTTCGAATCCCTGCGGCGGGGTGCGCTCCCGTCGTTCGGTCCCAGCGCCTGCCAACCTAGCAGTTCGAAAGCACCTCCGGGTGCAAGTAGATAAATAGGGACCGCTTACCAGCGGGAAGGTAAACGGCGTTTCCGTGTGCGGCTCTGGTTCGCCAGAGCAGCGATATCACGCTGGCCACGTGACCCGGAAGTGTCTTCGGACAGCGCTGGCCCCCGGCCTCTTGAGTGAGATGGGCGCACAACCCTAGAGTCTGGCAAGACTGGCCCGTACGGGCAGGGGTACCTTTACCTTTACCTTAAAATGCTCTTTAGGACGTGGGTCGCGCTGTGGGTTAAACCACAGAGCCTAGGACTTGCTAATCAGAAGGTCGGCGGTTCAAATCCCCGCGACGGGGTGAGCTCCCATTGCTAGGTCCCTGCTCCTGCCAACCTAGCAGTTCGAAAGCACGTCAAAGTGCAAGTAGATAAATAGGTACCGCTCCAGCAGGAAGGTAAACGGCGTTTCCGTGCGCTGCTCTGGTTCGCCAGAAGCGGCTTAGTCATGCTGGCCACATGACCCGGAAGCTGTATGCCGGCTCCCTTGGCCAGCAAAGCGAGATGAGCGCCGCAACCCCAGAGTCGGTCACGACTGGACCTAATGGTCAGGGGTCCTTTTACCTAAAATGCTCTTTAGCATGCAAGAATAAGCCAGCATAGGGAAGTAAAGAAACGAAGGACAAATTACTTCACTGAAAAGCATCCTAAGCATTGAAGGATATCTAACTTTCCACTGCCATTTCAGAAGGTTCTGAACACAGGTAACTGCATGATCCTGGATAAAACCTGTTTTCCCTGCCCCCAAACAGAATATAACTCCTTCTGAAGAATATTGCTACCTGGGCTTTCTCAGACAGAGAGTAGGGTCTGCTCCAAGGTACCTACCTCCACAATCTTCTCCCTGTTCTTTGTTGGATTCATAGGAGGCTCTGTTAGAAGTATTTTACAGTTTTTTGTGTCAATGTTAAGTTTTTCTGGTCCAAAGGTGTAGTCCCAAAGGTGTTTCATATCATCCCAGTTCCGGACAATGCCATTCTCCATGGGGTAGTTAACTTCTAACATGGACCTCAGCTCACTTGCTTCATCACCAACCATAAGATCCTACAAGTTACAAATGAAAACTGGAAAATTAACATTTTCCAAAACCATTTTTTGAATTCAACTCTTCAAAAAAACTATAAAAAGAAGCTGCTTTTATTATTCAGTCTTACAATACAATGGAGAGGGATAATACTTACATGTTCGAATGAAAAATATAGCAAGGTATTTAAAATGAAAGAAACACAGAAGGTACAACTCTACAAACAGCTATGTATATAAAAATCAAATGGAATTTGGGACAAAGGGCCTAGTTTACATGTAGATTTCTAGACCAATACATTCAACTTTTTATTACACATTTATATATGAACAAGTCACGTGATGTGGAATTGCACAGAATAATAGGTGGGCTTAGCAGAATAAAATTTCCATGCATGTTTCATGTTTTTGTGCACATTGCTAAATGGGAATAACGAGTGCTGCACAAGCATAGAGAACAAGTAGCAAAAGCAAATAAGGGACTGCAAATTCCACACTGATTGAGGAGAAAAAAAATAGAAGTTTTATATTAGTCAGAAGATTTCTGCAATGTGCACCACTTATTCAAAGTCTGTAAACTATCCTCCACAAACATATGAACTTCATTCCTAACTTAATTTTGATTTATAAAGACATTTTTGAAATGATTAAGCAACTCTGATCTATTTTGAAGTTACCAAAAATATTTTGCACTGTAAGTCAGTGATGACAAGTCAGTGATATGGCATCATTCTTGCAATGAACACAGGCATAGAAAAAGTTTAATCTAGTTTGTGTCCTATCCCATCAATATCCTAACTAACACGATATTAAAAAGGAACAAAATTAAATTTGTTCCCATGCTTCAAAACAGGGGGAAATTTAAACAGTAAAGTCCCTTATTTTTCAAATAAAGTAACAGATCACCAGCAACTATGGAATATTTGAGCCTACATATATCTGTCATATGGGGAACTTACATGCAAGTAGAAGAGGCATCTTTAAAGCCAAACTGAAATCCTCCTCTAGGCAGGATTTTAATATTGTGCTTTTTAGGATTTTTTTTATTGCAATTCTGCAGCTCTACTATAGCTCTTAACTTCATACTAGTTGTGGTTAACATAGTCTGCTGAAGATAATTCATTTAACAAATTTAGAAGCAAAACTGCCTGATAGGTAAAGAGAGTATATTCAATGTATCATTTTACCCCACTGCTGCCTTGGTCCTATTAACGTTACTTTTAAAATAATATTTTTTCAATCTACATCAGGGGTAGTCAACCATTTTATACCTACTGCCCACTAATGCATCTTTCTTGATGGTAAAATTTCCTTACCGCCCCCCAGTGCTCGATGGAAGGAGGATTCAGCTTGTGCCGGAGAACCCACTACTGCCCACCTAGAATCCTGAAGCGCCCACTAGTGGGCAGTAGGGACCAGGTTGACAACCCTTGATCTACGTCAAACAAGAGGAGCAACGAATCACACAGCTTTTAGCACATGCTTCAGACATGATCTTGAAGAATCATGTTGAGAATCCTTTATTCAATTTAGAAGAACAAATATTAAATATATGGCAACACGATGACACAGAACATATTAAGGGTAGATTCACACATACAAGCCAGTTAATTTTCCCCTCGAGTATCCCTAGAATGCAGGACTGCATGGGGAATCGCAGAAAGGTTCGCTTCATAGACATGATTTCTGCATCTGCACTTTTGGGAACCGCTGTATTAATGAGATTGTAGAAATAGCTCTATGTGCGAACAGTTCACCACTATTTCACACACTGCATTTCCCCATGGGGATTGCAAGAGGAATCGTCAGAAAAAAAGAAATGGCGAGTTTGCATGTGTGAACTGAAATTATTGGTTTTAATACTCTCCATATAAGATGTCTTGCCTACATAGCAGACAAGATGCAAGTAGTTTTCAATGACTCATTTTTGTTATGTCTCAGCAAGTGGTTTCTAGCACCGATATTGACCTTCAGATTCCTTGCCTCTACAGGCAGCTGCAATTATTGGGGCATGTCACATCTGCAAGATGTGTACAATAGCTTTAAGGAAGTACTAGCTACTGAATGAAAGCAATGAAGAAATATTAAAATGGTTATGTATTCAGAACATAAGTGGACAGGACATGAAAATTATAAAGCACCCCAAAAAAAGAGGCTACAAGGTCCCACCAAGCAAAAGAGTGGATGATAGCACAGGGACGCCTCACTTACCATCTTTTTGTTATTCTACTTCAACAGGTCAAGAAAGATGAAGAAAAGGCAGAAGCAAGAGAATCAGAAGAGGCCTAAGTGAAATCTTTTTTTTTCAAATTATTTCAAGTATAAACAACAGAACTAAAGCAGAAAAAACAGATGCACGGACAGGTGGAAATGCTCTAAATTCTGCATACTTCAGGGCAAGTGAGAATAAGTCTGCTAAGTTTAAAAAACAGAACAAAAAAAACCAAGAACCGAAACAGAAACAAGAAGAGCTTATTTCCATGCATGCAATGCCTGATGTTCTGATTTTCATCAATAATGCACTATGTATCCTGGTGTGCCTGCAATTTTGCTATGCAGGACGGCATTTGTCATCCCCCAAGAAATGACTATTATCCTTTAAACACTAAAAATATATTGAATAATTAAGGTGTTATTCATTTTGACTCAAAATGTGAATAGGATGAAATATATACATACAACCAGATAAATGTTAAACACTGCATGCTTTACTTCTCTAAGTATATTGCTAATTCGAAAGCAAATCATAGAACTTTTCACTGTTCTATAGTGCAGTAATCTGCATTTCTGTAGACAAGCAAAATTTAAGTACTGTATTTTTTGCTCTATAAGACTCACTTTTTCCCTCCTAAAAAGTAAGGGAAAATGCATGTGCGTCTTATGGAGCAAATGCAGGCTGCGCAGCTATCACAGAAGCCAGAATAGTAAAAGGGATTGCTGCTTTCACTGCGCAGCGATCCCGCTTGCTGTTCTGGCTTCTAAGATTCAGAATATTTTTTTTCTTGTTTTCCTCTTCCAAAAACTAGGTGCGTCTTATAGAGCGAAAAATACGGTGCTAGTATAATATCTATACAATGGCTATTTGTCCCTAATCTAAGACAAGGAGCCCACAATATCTCATGTCACTAAGGAAAGCCATTAGCTTCAAGTATACTAGATTACTTACTATATTTCAATGTAGAGCCAAGGAGAGGAGATACACCTCCATCTCTGCCAGAAAAAAATCCAGACTGTACCATGCAGCCTACTTTCATCCCCTTAGAGCCAATTTCCTGCTGTCAGTGTTTCAGAAGCTTGTTTCTTGGTTGGGAGTTTGGGTTAGGGAAGAAAAGGAGGAACTGCAACTATAGTTTATTACAGTGCAGTTACACAAATCTTTAAACCAGTAGGAGTCAAAGAGACTTTCAAAGGTGAAATGTAAGAACACTAAGCATTGTGAGAACTTCATCAATAACAGCTGGGGTCAAATTTGGGGTGTTTTTTTAAAGTGTTTTATCATGTTTTGAAAAATCAAATCTTTGGCAAAGTTAAGTCCACTAAGCTGCCCAAAACACTACAATTATTCATAGTTTTTTATTTTTTTTAAGGGCTACCCCAATGTGCACATATAGTCCAGGCAGCCCTCAGTATGCTCTAAGGAGGCTAATAGTTTAGCTGATGGTTTTGCATGCATTAATGCTGCTTCTGCAAAATTTTGACTTTTGTAGCCACTTCACAATCACCCCTCCTTCAGTGTCCTACTTTGCCCATAAAGGTAAGTCCAGGTCAGAAATAAAACCATAGCTTAGCATGAATGAGCAGTGTGCCGGTATGCATTGTTCAACTGTACCTTACCTGCCTGTGGCAAAAACAAACTATGAAGTTTGGCTAAACCAAGAACAAACCTTGGCTTCAATTCATGGTTTTTCTGGGAAAAAACAACCACAAGTGCTGGTTTCCCTTTAATACTGAGCCCAAAACTCATGGTTTGTTTCTCTCTGAGGTACACAAGCTGAAACAGGTATGACTGATTGTTCATGACAAGCCATAGTTCATTTCTGATTGTGGATTACCATTATGTGTGAAGTGGGCCATTTTCTGAATATCACTTAAATGAAAATTATGTATTTTGCATATAAAACAGATACCAAATTATGCAGCCCCCGATTTATTCTTTGCTATGTTGTTGCAATTAGCATCTAGGTTCCAATAAGTATATTCTGGAAACGTCTGTACCATTTTGTATGTTGAAAAGACAGTTTAGAAATCTGATCATGCTCCTTACTGTTTTGCCTATTTATATGCCAGGAAAAACTGAAATGGTGTGGAATGTCTCTGTGTGACACCCCACTTTTGCTTTCAGACGAAGAAAATGAGTGCCCTCATTCTTAGAACCTGCTTAAGCACAATTTGCTAAGGATGAAGATCTCACAAGGATCCAAATAACCAAGGCTTCCTTTCTGTTCAGGTCAATCTTTCAGGGGCAACATGCCACTGGTGGGCAAGGGCCAGAGCAGAGCAATGAATATAAATGTTGCCTTCATAGAGAAGTCTAGTTTCTACACATTCGCACACCTCTGTATTCTCCATCCAAACAAGCAAGAACCATTATTAGAGTTCACAGACTTGTTCCCATCAGGCAAAAAACACCAGAGAAGGATGCAAAGTATGGCTAGGAAGGGGTGTTGCCAAGGGAGATGGGATGTAGGTGGAGAAGAGTAGGATCTTGGGAGAATCCCAAGGATCAGATTGAGAGGTCTGGAGGGGCCCTTTTGACCCCTGAGCCCAAGGCTCTCCACCTCAGCTTTGAAGTTTCAGCTGGTGCCCAATATGTAATGCCAGTGCATATCATATTTGTGTAGGGCAGCTAAAAATGTGGGCTTGGGCCCAGCGTGCCTAGAGCAATCCTCTCCCAAAGCACACTTTCTTTGTAATACCACTCATTAACCAAGTGAAAAATCACACAGATGTGGAGGCTGCTCCCATTAACATGCAAGCCTGGGCATCTATGAGCACTGCAAAACTTATTAAAGATGGACTTTGGTGGCCAGAGCTGGGTTACACCAGGTGAGAAGAGCTATCTCATCCTTCGAGTTTTCTTCAGCCTTGCACGGATGTGTTTTTCAGATTACAGGAACACATGAATTTGCCTTATAGATGGAACATTGGCCCATTTAGCTCTGCATTGTCTAGACTGACTGGCAACAACTTTTCATGGTTTTAGGCAGGGGACAGTCATAGCTCTACCTGGAGATGCTGGGGATTGAACCTGGGTCCTCCTGCAGGCAAACCAGACAATCTACCACTCAACTACCATCCTTTCCCAAAGGTGAATCATCTTCCCCTTGCCTTCAAGACTGGACATGAATAACTGAATTGCCTATTGAGTAGAATGAGGTCTTAATCCAAAGCAGTAACAAAGCAGAATCTAGTCAAGTAGGATGGCCATCGTTCTTCTCTTCCTAATGCCTGCTAAGTATTTGTGCTATTCGGCTACAGAAAATTCTTGTGGGACATCTAAAGTTGGCAGTGCTAATATAATGTTTAACTCTTGATAGTATTAATACTCATAGTAAAAGCCAAGGTTTCTCTAAAGTCGTGCTAGCCAATCACTGCTATAGTTTGAAAGTAGGTGCAGACTTTGAACATCCTTGCCCCCCCCCCCCCGCCCATGCTTGGTGTGTTCTCTTCTTCTAAGCTGTTTCTGTTTGGGCATCGTGAGGAGGAGAAAACAGAACTGTTTGTTACGCTATCTGAGATGTTGTAAGTTGGCCAGAAAAGAAGAATGGACATGAGCCTAGACACAGAGTGGAGTAGCAGACGGGAAAACTACACATGATCCTAGACAGTGAAAGGCAAGGAAATGGAACTGCTGTCATATAACGCAAGTTATAACTACTCCACTAAAATGCAGGTGACTGACAGTGCTCCAGTTATATTGCATGAACAAGATTGGACAGAAATCTGTGTGAGTTACATGGATACAAGGTGGTACTGCCTGTTTGTAATCACCCCCTTTGCTTTTAGAAAGCTCTGCCCCGCCCCCATGATTTGGTTTTACTAAAACATTCTGAGGCCAGCTTGTCTGATCTCTCCAATTCCACCATGTTTCCTTGTGGATATGCAGTTGGTTGAGGAGGGCAATTTGGGCCATAACCTAAGTGAACAAATCAATACACAACTCTCTACTGATATCAACCCATGTTATATCTTAAGCAAATCTCACTTTAGCAGGCTCTCTGCCTGCTACTCTCCACATACTTGATTTAGTCTGATTCCCCTGCTATACCTCAACATAATAAATGGGGCAATGCCAGGATCCCCAAACAATCATGACTCAAAGGAAAGGATATTCTTAAACTCCAACAGAATGAGTCAATAGGAATAAAGGTCTACTGGAATGTCACAGAATAAATATTATACCCAGCTTATCTGTTGCGCTGTCAGGGTCGAGAATGGGAAGCAAGAATGTCCTGAAAATTCCCTTCCTGTGAGCAGATTAGGATGAAGGAAAATGACTGGCCCAAGGTGATTTTTCATGGCTGAATGGGTTTCAGCATGGATTCCCCAATCATAGTCCGACACAATAACGACTACTGTACAAAATATTGCTATCAGCTCGCTCACTTACTCACAATAGTTTAAAACAGTGGACGCTCGGGTTGCAAACATGATCCATGCGGGATGCACTCTCGCAACCCACAGCATTCGCAACCCACAGCGGTGCGTCTGCGCAAGCGCGGGTTGCGATTCGGCGCTTCTGCACGAAACGCAATTTAGCGCTCCTGTGCATGTACGACTGCCGAAACCCGGAAGTAGCCCATTCTGGGTTTCGGTGGGTCCATAACCCAAAAAAACACAACCTGAGGCATCTGTAACCCGAGGTATGACTGTACTTAAATAGCGCCATCAGTGTATTTTTTGTCCATAAAGAAGCCACATCTCAATTTCCATTTGCACTGATTTAACAACTAGATTACAGTGGTGCCTTGCAAGACGAAAAGAATCCGTTCCGCGAGTCTCTTCATCTTGCAGTTTTTTCGTCTAGCGAAGCAAGCACATTAGCGGCTTAGCGGCTTAGCGGATCAGCTGTTAAGCGGCTTAGCGGATCAGCTGTTAAGCGGCTTAGCAGCTTAGGATCAGCTGATAAGCGGCTTAGCAGCTTGGGGAAAAGGGGGGGAGGGGAAAAAACCCGCAGGAACTCGCAAGACATTTTCGTATTGCGAAGCAAGCCCATAGGAAATTCGTTTTGCGAAGCACCTCCAAAACGGAAAACCCTTTCGTCTAGCGGGTTTTCCGTCTTGCGAGGCATTCGTCTTGCGGGGCACCACTGTATCACATAATACATTAGAAGAAGTTATTCAGAAGGGAGAGGTAGCACCCCAAAGTACCATGCAGAGGACTTAAGTTCTTTAATAGTACCTTGATTTCAATGTTTCCCACTTTGGTAGTTGAACGAATAATTGGTCTTCCAACCAAAGCTGGGAAGATGTGTTCTGGAAAATTGGATCCTGCATATCCGCATTTCACAAACTGAAAGATAAAATAAAAATCCTTCAAGTTAATTTGTTGGCGCCCACATACATTATAATAGCTTGTTGACGCTGTTCTGTTACTTTAACATAAAACTACAACAAGTTAAAGATAGCTGGACAAATTCCCAAATAAGCACTTCTCATTTTAAGTTAAAAATGTTCTCATGAAGGAAATGCTGGAAATCGTGAAAAGACAGTTACCGTATTGGTACATGGAACTGGCGGAAATGACTGGTAGAATCCGAGACCAGGGAGAAGAGTCGGTGGAAGAAGATTGAAAAAAATTTAAAGTATACTTACAGAAATATTGTAAAATTAATGAGTGTTAGAAGGATGCTGGAATGAAGCTATATGGTTTTAGTAGAAATGTAACAAAGAATTAAGTAAAAGCTGATTGATAACGGGCCAAAATGAAAAAATTTAAGGTTAGACCGTTAAGATAAATTATAGAACAAAAATTGAGAAAGATGGAAAGAATTTGCTGAAATAGTGAATTGAACTAGAATACAAAAAAAAGGGAGGGGTGAGGAGGTCGATGAAACAAGTAAAGGAAAGGTAAAGATATGGAATATTGGATGTGTGTTGTAGTTGTTGTTGTTTTTTGTTTCTTTTTGCTTTATTGTTGTATTGCTTTTCTATGTTTTCTTTTTTCTTTCTTTTTTATTGTTGTCTTTTTTCCTTTTTCGGTAATTTTTAAACTTTTAATAAATATCATTAAAAAAAAAAGACAATGACCGTATTGGCCCGAATATAAGCCACACCTTTAAAATTGGAGGGCGGGGAAGAAAAAAATACCCGAATATAAGCCGCTCCATTCCTTGCTGCTCCTGGCTGCATACTGCCGGCGGCTTTTCCCCTTCCTCGCTCTCTCCCTTCCCGACCTTGGGGGAGAGGACAGGGGACTAAGCGCGGGGTGGACACCATTTTGCCGCACTCCTGCCGCTGTTTGCCCCGTGCTGTTTGCATACCGTAAGGTCATGAATATAAGCCACACTTTAACTTTTCATGGTCAGAATTTGGGGGGAAAGTGAGGCTTATATTCAGGCCAATACAGTAAAGGAAAAATACACATAGTCCAGTTTCATCTGGTTATGTATATTAAAGTCTGTTTAGAAATTTAGATTTATCCATGGATTCTGCAGTTACGCTGATAGAAAGCTTCTGAATGCATGAAATGTCAATTATAAAAAGGGCATTAAATTCTTGCCTTGCTGGTGGCTGGATACACTTCAAAAAAACCAATCTAAGCAGTAGGGATTTCCTTAGGTTTGCCAGTATCTATAAGACATAGAGCTGCTGGAATTCTGTTACTTGATGTGAAGTACCGTACATAAGCATGGTGCACTAAACTCAGCTTCCTGAAAATCCCAGCCATCATTTTTTAAAAATGCTCCAAATATTTTATATGTAAAAAGATGCTTGAAAATTGTGTGGGCAATGCTTGATAAATCTTTGAAACTGTTTAACAAGTCCAGTAGTCTGGGTGGCCAAATATAACCCCCCTAATTATTAGCATAATCTGAATGCATGTCCTTGACTTATATAATTTATGCATTTTTTATCTCAATTATTTACACCCCACCTTTCAGAATATAAATCCTTCAAAGGTGGCTTACAGGAAACACTAAACTACATTTTAAAAATTAAGAATGTTAACAATAATTTTCTTTTTAAAAAAATAAAAAAGCAACTAGGATCCTTCCCACAGTTGGTGGTAAAATAGCACTGTGATAGTGAGGGGATAGTCCCACTATCTTTGTGGAGACTTTGCCTGTCTCTTGGAATTCTTCCTCCAGGACAGATAATGGTGGTTCATCCTGGTTTAGGCTGGCATGCTTGGAAATGATTAACCGTCGTTTCCAGTTTGCACTTAACAGGAAGCTATGGTCAGCTATGGGCTTACTGGTTTGTTTCCCTGCTCATGTGACGTGAAAGCAATGGGGGCTGCATGCTGCTGCACAGAGCTTCCCATTCAGTGAGAACTTGATTTTTATTTTATTTTACCAGATTTATATGCTGCTTAGTCAACGCCGTTAAGCAGTTTACATAAAATATCCAGATATACTCAAACACAATTTGTTCTTAAAAAAAAAAATCAAAATACATATTTAAAAGTAGTTTTTTAAAAAACACATAATAAAATACAATTACCAGTACATATTAAAATAGTTGTCAAGTTTGCGTATTTGGGGAGACTCCCCTAAACAAGAATGTTTTTAGCAGGTGTTGAAAGCAGTTCAGCAAAGTGGCCTGCCTAATTAATATCAATGGGCGGGAAGTTCATGTGGTGCTGAAGGCAACTTGACTTGACTTTCTCTCAATGCATGTTGAACAAATCTTGTGAATTATGTTTTCCAGCCATGGCTTATTATATCCTGCACAACCCTGCAGGGTGTGTTGAGTCATGATCTCAACATAAGAGTGTCAAAGGATATTTTCAAAAATGCATCGACACACCAAAATGGTTATGAAAATCTATAGACTTTAGAAAAACACAGAGATTGCTCTTCGATTGATTGTGAAAGATCTTTTCAGTGTAGATCATTTGGGAACCTGTTTCTCTCCATTGTGCTGCAAAGTGTTTATTTTGCACCATAAATAGCTTTGGATTTGTGTAAAAGCAGCCTATAAGTGTTTTAAATGCATACACCTCATTTGTCGTTGCTCTTCCTCCCCCTCTCTCTAGCTACATAAGCCAATCTTCAGTAAAAGCATTTTAGATACTAGCTTTTAAACATGTGTATGCTGCGAAAAAGCATTTAAGTGATATGCTGTTTTGATATGTGGCGTAAGGTGGCCAGATGGCTATAGAAAACCAGCGTAAAATTAAATAAAACAAAATAAAGTAACCAGGGAAAGCTTTTAACCTATTATTTAGGTCTCTCTACTATTAAGTTGCCTTGATTTTTTAGTTTAAAGTCTAAGTATAAATAATTTAAATTTTAATTAAGTAAATGAATAAAACTGGCTAATTCAGCTTACCGCAGTGCTGAGCACATTTGCTAACTATTTGCCTCTTCAAAAAGACATACAGCACTAAAACAGCTAACTTCACAATTGTAAATATAGACATTAACATAACCTTTTTTTAAAAAAAAAACTCTTTTAGGAAAATCTGCTGGGTTTATCTAGTGTATGCTTTACCATATATAGTTTCTTCTACATGCTGTGTGGTTATGACTGGCTCTCTCACTTCCTGTTAAGTCATCAAGCGGTAATAAATTGCTGTCTATAAATATTGCTTCAAATGGAAAGCACAAATGTTTGAAAAATAGGTCTTCTCGTTAATATTAAATGGCATTATTCCCATCATAATTTCCAGATAAGGTAGACTTCCTTCATTTTAGTTCTCCTGATGGAAGAATAAGGTTTTAATGAGAATACGCAAACCTGAAGCATTCTGCCATTAATCCAAAGACACTAAACTGAACACTCAGTTTTGAAGTATCCCTGCTGATGGTGCCAACACTGCACAAACTGGAAATATAAACATGTTCCAATTGTTGGTGAATGACTACTTTAGAAGAAAATTCATCTTCTGAAGCTGGCATTTTAGTTAGGCTGAAATCCCATTGGTGTCAACAGGGTGTTTCCTCTAAATGCAAAGAGCAGCTTCAGAGAAGGGATTTTAGCAGGACTTAACTTCCTTCTCCATGCCTGCTGAGATCCTGACAATTATCAGCTCCCCCACCCCCTCCACTTGCTATGTGAATTTTTTAAAACATACATGTTAAAATTAACGTCACATCTAACTTCACCCTAAGGAAAGCCTGAGCTTTTAAAAAATGTTTATTTGAAAAAATAAATTGTGAATGTGTCAAAAGTTAAAAATGCTCTGCCTCCGCAGTTGAAGGCTGTATCCTTCTGAACTCCAACTGCTAGAAACCATAGAAGGAGAGAGTGCTCTTGCGATCAAATCCTGCCAGTGGATTTCCCACAAGCATCTGGGTGGCCACTATGAGAACACAATGTTGGACTAGAAGGGTCACTGGCCTGATCCAGAGGCCTCTTCTTATGTTCTTAATGAGGATTTACATATGTGTTCAATCATATGTGTTCAATGAGATTTACTGCCAATAAATGTGCATAGGACTTACAGGCTCAGGCTGCAGATAGAAAGCATACAATTTTTTCATCAACAAAAAGCAGAAGCAATAACCAAAGTGAAGCTTTGCCTTACATTCCAAAAAATGAATGAGCCCTCTGTGATACAGAGAAGCCAGATAATCTGTTTCAAACACACACATAGTCACAGTAAGCATCAATTTTATAAGGGGCCATTACTCACTTGCAAAGAAAGTCATTACACTTCAGCATATCTTTAAAGTTGTATTTTAAACTCTTGTAACCCTCTGTGGGAGCTTAGGGTGAACGATAGGCTAATAATAATTCCACCCCAAAGCTCAGGCCACTCATCGCTCTGTAGTGCGAAATGCTGTAACAGTGGTACCTTCGGTGGTACCTTGGTTTACAAACTTAATCCGATCCAGAAGTCCGTTCTTAGACCAAAGCATTCTTAAACCAAGGCATGCTTTCCCATTGCAGCAGGGGACTCAATTTACGAATGTAACACACTCAACAAGAAGTGAAACATGTTCTTATTCCAAGGCAAAGTTCACAAACCAAAACACCTACTTCCGGGTTTGCAGTGTTCTTAATCCAAGTTGTTCATAAACTAAGCTGTTCTTAAACCAAGGTACCACTGTATTCCCTGCCACAGCACTATAAGCAATAAATCTACACAGGGAGGGAAATGTTTTAATGGCTTGTTAGAGAAGAGTACAAAAAATGATTCTAGCCTCAGGCTAAAAAAAGGCGGTTAAGTCTTCTGATGACAATATTCTACTTTTGGTATTCTCAAACTGAAAGCCCTTTCATTAGAGAACATATTTTTAGAGGAGGGAGGAGTCTAGGTACTATTATTAGTACTGCTGATTCTAGGCCCTTCAAGGGGGAAAAAACTGAAACCAACACTCTGGTGTCTTCTTTGAATAACTGACTGTGAAACATGAAGGTTGGGACACTGAAGCAAGCAATACAGTATTTCTATTGTTTTACTTGATCTAGGGGGCCACCTGACCCCCCCCCCCCGGCTATGCCCATGTGAGCACATACCTATCTAAATATAATAATAATAATTTTATTCTGTATACCCCACCCATCTGGCTAGGTTTTCCCAGCCACTCTGGGCGACTTACAGCATATGTAAAAGCATAGTAAAACATCAAACATGAAAAAATAGGGAAAGAGTCACAATAGTGACACACCTAGAGAACAGACATGGGGTGGACAGGCAGGGAGGGGAGAAGTGGCGTGCAGCTGTGACAAACTGCCAAATACAAAGTACCGTATTTTTTGCTCTATAAGACTCACTTTTTCCCTCCCAAAAAGTAAGGGGAAATGTGTGTGCGTCTTATGAAGCGAATGCAGGCTGCGCAGCTATCCCAGAAGCCAGGAGAGCAAAAGGGATTGCTGCTTTCACTGCGCAGCGATCCCTCTTGCTGTTCTGGCTTCTGAGATTCAGAATATTTTTTTTCTTGTATTCCTCCTCCAAAAACTAGGTGCGTCTTGTGGTCTGGTGATTCTTATAGAGCGAAAAATACGGTAAGTAACTCAGGTGCCAGTAGATGGCAAAATGTTAGAAAAGTGGTAGGAGTGTGTGTGCGATTGAGAGACACTCATCCAACTTCTGTCGGATTGTAATCCAACAGAACTGGAATACAAGTGACCATGGGACTGATTCTGTGCCAGTGCAGAATAGTGCTTAGAGTGCTGGACTAGGACTTGGGTGGTGCAGGATGAAATCCCTACCTCACCAAGAAGCCCACCTCGGGCCAATCACTCACACACTCGCAGCCTAACCCACCTCACGGAGTTGTTGTGAGGATAAGATGGGAGAATGTGATGATGCCACCTTTAGCTCCTTTTATGAAAGTGTGGGATAGGGATGCAACAATTCAGAGAAAAAGCGAAAGAATTCGTTTAAAGAAAGCGTGGCAGTATGAGAGGAAATGCTTAACTTAGGCACGCGCGCACCTTCAGCAAGTTAAAAGCTACTTATGCCAGGGAGGAGAAAGAGGAAGGATCATTCTAGCTTCTTCTACCAGCACCTCAAAAGGACTCAAAGGATTGCAGCTCATTGATGTTTAATAGTTTCTCAGTGGTCGGTGTTTCTCTCCCCACCCCGCTGTATGCTTTAGAGATGTTCTTCTTCTTTTTTAATCTGTAAGCCGCCTTGAGTCCTTCTCAGGGGAAAACCGCAGAGTATATAACTACAGTGGTACCTCGGGTTAAGTGCTTAATTTGTTTCGGAGGTCCGTTCTTAACCTGAAACTGTTCTTAACCTGAAGCACCACTTTAGCTAATGGGGCCTCCTGCTGCCAGATGGCTCGTCTCCGGAGCACGATTCCTGTTCTCATCCTGAAGCAAAGTTCTTAACCTGAAGCACTATTTCTGGGTTAGCAGAGTCTGCAACCTGAAGCGAATGTAACCTGAAGCGTATGTAACCCGAGGTACCACTGTATATAATTATTTGAAACAAAATAAAATCCTTCCAGTAGCACCTTAGAGACCAACTAAGATAGTTATTGGTGTGCATGCAAAGCTCATACCAATAACACCAGGAAAGTTCATACCAATAACTTAGTTGGCCTCTAAGGTGCTACTGGAAGGAATTTTTTTATTTTGTTTTGTTTGGACCACGGCAGACCAACACGACTACCTACCTGTGTATAATTATTTGGCAGGGCCGGCTAACGCCTTACCTCCCAGACCCCGCACCCCCCCTCCCCGCCTCAGGCCCCGCTCCCACCCGCGGCGGGCCAGACACCCACTAGGGTTTCCCCTCCAGGCTGCTGAGGTGAGGAAAGGCGGTTGACGCTTCCCGCCCTCGTATCGGGGGGGGGGGGCGAGCTTAATCGCGGCCGCCGCTCCAGGCAGCGAGGCGGCTCCTCCTCACCCCGGTGCCGTTGTCGCAGACGACCACTTTCCGGCCCAGCGTGTCCATGGCTCCTTCTTCCGCGAGAGCGAGCGGCTGAAGTGAAGGGTAGCTTCGCCTCCTCCCCGCGACTCCAACCAGGCCTCTTTCTCTTCCCTCACAGGCAGACCCGGAAGGGAAGGCGGGAAGGCGGAAGACGACGGCCGTGACCCCGCCGTGACTGACAGACCGCCGGCCGCCCAATCAGAGCCTCCCGAAGACCTCGAAGGCCCCGCCCCGCGTTCGGGCGTCGCCATGGCAGCCGCTGCGGGAACCTGGGCCTTTTCGCGCCCGGCCGTGGAGAGGATGAGGCAGCTGCTGCTCGAGGGGGGCTTAGCGACCGACTGCCTCCAGGAGGCCATGGCAGGTAGAGACGGGTCATAAATGTGAAGGAGTCAAAAAACCAACGACAAAAAAACCCCCTTTTCCGCTGCCTAGCAACGGGCGACGTGCCGGGCCAGCCCTCCCATGAGGCAGAGGGAGGCAGCTGCCTCAGGCTGTAGATCAGGCATCCCCAGCCTTCGGCCCTCCATAGAATCATAGAATCATAGAGTTGGAAGAGACCACAAGGGCCATCGAGTCCAACCCCCTGCCAAGCAGGAAACACCATCAGAGCACTCCTGACATATGGTTGTCAAGCCTCTGCTTAAAGACCTCCAAAGGAGGAGACTCCACCACACTCCTTGGCAGCAAATTCCACTGTCGAACAGCTCTTACTGTCAGGAAGTTCTTCCTAAGGTTTAGGTGGAATCTTCTTTCTTGTAGTTTGGATCCATTGTTCCGTGTCCGCTTCTCTGGAGCAGCAGAAAACAACCTTTCTCCCTCCTCTATGTGACATCCTTTTATATATTTGAACATGGCTATCATATCACCCCTTAACCTCCTCTTCTCCAGGCTAAACATGCCCAGCTCCCTTAGCCGTTCCTCATAAGGCATCGTTTCCAGGCCTTTGACCATTTTGGTTGCCCTCCTCTGGACACGTTCCAGTTTGTCAGTGTCCTTCTTGAACTGTGGTGCCCAGAACTGGACACAGTACTCCAGGTGAGGTCTGACCAGAGCAGAATACAGTGGCACTATTACTTCCCTTGATCTAGACGCTATACTCCTATTGATGCAGCCCAGAATTGCATTGGCTTTTTTAGCTGCCGCGTCACACTGTTGGCTCATGTCAAGTTTGTGGTCAACCAAGACTCCTAGATACTTTTCACATGTACTGCTCTCAAGCCAGGTGTCACCCATCTTGTATTTGTGCCTCTCATTTTTTTTTGCCCAAAATGAGATGTTTTGGACTACAGTTCCCAGCATCCTTGACCACTGGTCCTGCTAGCTAGGGATCATGGGAGTTGTGGGCCAGAAAGATCTGGAGGGCTGAGGTTGAGGAAGCCTGCACCAGGTCCTGGGTGCTGCCAGTCCAGGGTCACCCTGGTTGGGCTCCCTCACCAGCTGTTCTAGCGCACAGTTTTTTGGGGCATCAATAGTTTTTTTTCCTTACTGTGACATCTTTTGGATGCTTCCCCCATCCCATTCTCCACCACAAGATCTCCCTGAGAGTTTTCTCCAGGAAGTCAATAGTGTGTCCCCATTAATAGATTACTTCTGGAGTCAGGTATCAGCACCCACAATAATTCTTTGGAGGAGTCTCCCTTATCTGGGATTTCTAGCTTGCTCAAATCAGCGCCTTCTTTCACATACAAAGCAACATCCCCTGCAGTATGTCCTTCTGTGCCCTTCCTATTGGGTTCATATCCAGACATAACAGTGTCACATTGGTTCTCTCCAGTGCCATTTTTCTGGGAAAAGAGTTGCCAGAGCTCACCATGAACACCTAACTTGTTCTCTTAGAATGGCAATGGTGCCCACCGGAGAGGTGCCATAACTGAGTTCTGGTGAGTTTTGGCTGGGGCAAAGCCCTGTTTCTCTCAGTTCCACCAAGTTTCCCTTAAAGGTAAAGGTACCCCTGCCCGTACGGGCCAGTCTTGACAGACTCTAGGGTTGTGCGCTCATCTCACTCTAGAGGCCGGGAGCCAGCGCTGTCCGCAGACACTTCCGGGTCACGTGGCCAGCGTGACGAAGCTACTCTGGCGAGCCAGAGCCGCACACGGAAACGCCGTTTACTTTCCCGCTAGTAAGCAGTCCCTATTTATCTACTTGCACCCGGGGGTGCTTTCGAACTGCTAGGTTGGCAGGAACAGTGACTGAGCAACGGGAGCTCACCCCGTCGCGGGGATTAGAACCGCCGACCTTCTGATCAGCAAGTCCTAGGCACTGAGGTTTTACCCACAGCGCCACCCGCGTCCCAAGTTTCCGCGTAAGTTTCTTTTTTTTTTAATGATATTTTATTAGATTTTATCAATAGAAAAGTTTAAAGAGAAAAAACAAAAAAGAACAAATACAAAACAAATACAAAAATACAAACATTAAACACTAAAAAGAAAAAAGAAAAAACACATATAAGAAAAAAAACAAAAATCCCCTCTTTCTTATCCCCACTTTAGTTAACTTATTTTCCTGACTTCCTCATGTCTCCCATTTTTGTATCCCTTTTTAAATTTAGTTCAGCAAATTCGTATTCTATTAATTTATCTATTATTAATCCCCTCATACTTTTTACCTTGTTGCTAGAGCCCCTTCAATTCATTTCAATGTCATCAACATTCATAAATTTTACAGTGTTTCTGCAAATAAATTTTAAATTTCCTCCAGTCTTCTTCCACCGACTCTTCTCCCTGGTCTCGGATTCTGCCAGTCATTTCGGCCATCTCCATATAGTCTATTAGTTGCATCTGCCATTCTTCCAAGGTGGGTAGATCTTGTGTCTTCCAATACTTTGCAATGAGAATTCTTGCTGCTGCTGTAGCATACATAAAGAAATTTCTATCTTTCTTTGACACCAATTGGCCAACAATGCCTAGGAGAAAGGCCTCTGGTTTCTTCGGGAAAGTACATTTAAATACCTTTTTCAGTTCATTATATATAATTTCCCAGAAAGCCTTAATCCTTGGGCATGTCCACCAAAGGTGAAAGAATGTACCTTCAGTTTCTTTACATTTCCAACATTTGTTATCGGGCAAGTGATAGATTTTTGAGAGCTTGACTGGGGTCATGTACATCATTTTCATAATATTCTCTCTTAGGGCATTACATGCCGTAAATTTAATTCCGGTGGTCCATAACTTCTCCCAGTCAGCAAACATAATATTATGTCCTATATCTTGTGCCCATTTTATCATTGCAGATTTTACCGTTTCTTCCTCAGTATTCCATTTCAACAGCAGATTATACATTCTTGAAAGTATCTTAGCATTGGGTTCTAGCAATCCTGTTTCTAACTTTGATTTTTCCACCTGGAAACCAATTTCCGCGTAAGTTTCCCTTATGTCCACTATATATCAGTGCTGTCCTCTAAGACCTTAGGCTGTAGATGCTGGGGTTCAAGGAATGTCCAGAGCTGGGAACGCTTCAGGACCTCGTCCTGCACACCTTTCACACTAACCTGCTGCCCTCAGGTCCAGTAGAAGGTGCTGTCCTTTGTAGTACAGTCATAACACATGTTACTTCCACTTCATGTTACTTTCGGGTTTCGCCCCTCGCAAGCACAAAATGATGTCACGCGCATGCGCAGAAACAGGGAATCGCGACCCGCGTGTGCACAGACGCGCCGCTACGGGTTGCGCTCTTTTCATATTGCGAACGGGCCTCCGAAACAGATCCCGTTTGCAACCAGAGGTACCAGTGTATTGGAGCAAGGTTCAAAGGCAGGTGGGCTGACCTTGTGTGTGTGTGCACACCTTGAGGGAGGGTGCCATCTTGCTCTTTGCCTCAGGCAGCAAGATTGCTTGCACCGGCCCTGGTTGGGTACCCAGGGGGTTGGACTTAGATGGCCCTTGTGGTCCCTTCCCACACTGCAATCCTATAATTTATTGGATTTCTTAACCATCCTTCAACGCGCTGAGGGTTACAACAATATCAAAACCAGCTTTTAAAAATTTACTATCGGAATAGCAGGGTGGGCCCATATAGAGATATAGAGATATACTGATATCTCACTTGTCAAAGACTATGTGTAAAGCATGGGCGGAGAGAAAATTGGATATGTACAACAAAATATTAAGGGTCCAATTCTTTTGTTTGAGACTCAAGGCTTGGGACTCGAGGCTTCAATCTGAAAGGGTTTAAGACTTCCCACCCATGATTTAAAAAACAATGCAATAGGAGAGATGCCTACCCCAATGGTGCGCTATGGGCAGTGCTTTTTCCAAGGATACGTAGTATCGGCAGCTCTTTTGTTGTTGTTAAAAAAGTGTGGCACTTACTGCAACAATTTCATGGTGGTTACCAGCACCTATTTTTCTAGGGGAACAACCGCCGGCTATGGTCCCTCTCCCCCTCAGTTTCTGCAACAACAAAACAGCCAAATGTATATCCCAGCATACCAACAGTGAAAGTACTGTGGCTGTAGCTAACATAACTTATGTCAGTGTTTCCCAACCGGTGTTCCGCGGCACACTACTGTGCCGTGAGACATTGGCTGGTGTGCCGTGGGAGGGAGGCGGGCGAGTCGGGCGGTGAGAGGCGGCGGCGGCGAGGATCCGCGTCGAGCCGGGGGCGGCTCCGCGGTGGTGGTGCCGAGCGGCGGGGCAGCGCGTGCAAAAGGGAGGAGCGCGAGACAGCGGAGGAGGAGGAGGCCGGCATGTCCGGGCAGCAGCAGCAACAACAGCAGCAGCAACTCCCAGCGACGGCTCCTCAAGCCCCGCCGCCGCCCCCTCCTCCGCCCGCTATCGCCGCCACCACCACAACAGCCGCCGCCGCCTCAGTTGCCGCCGTCCCTCAGTCCCTCGCTCTGCTGCCTCCTCCCACCCCCAAAGCTTGGAGGTTCCCCGGCAAGGGGGAGGGAAAAAACTTTCACTTTCGTGCGTCCCTCCCGGCGTGACGCTGCGCGCTGACGTCACGGGGCGGGGCTTTAATGGTGGTGTGCCGCGAGATTTTTTTTCAGTAAACAGGTGTGCCGTTGCCCAAAAAAGTTTGGGAAACACTGACTTATGTAAAGGTAACCAGCATTTCCATGTGCTCTGGCTTTCGTCATGATATTCCATTGCACCAGAAGTGGTTTAGTCCTGCTGGCCACATGACCCAGAAAGCTGTCTGCAGACAAACACCTGCTCCCTCTACCTGAAAGTGGAGATGAGAATTCAACATAGTAGAATTCGACAGGACTTAACCATCCAGAGGTCCTTTACCTTACTTATAAAGGTTACTGTTTCATGCTATATCTAGTGGCAGATGAATGACATAAGATGTCAATATTGTCCACCTAGCTGATCAAAGTAAAGATGGCAGACATGTAAAGGTGATGCCACATAGAAAGGATGCAGTATTTGTGACAATTGCTTCTTTTTGTATGAATGGTACACACCCAGAAAAAAGCACTGTATGTAACTGAGATGAATTCAGGACTAACTGTCCTTTAACCAATAGTTATGTATTATCATTAATATCGGTCCATCATGGAAAATACTGTTTTCCAACCAGGTCAAAAATAAAATACAAACACTTAGCTTATTAAAGCACATGCTGCCAATCATACATTAATGGTTAACTGTCGCACACTGGATACCTTTGAATGCTAATTTTCAAATGCTAATATGAAAACTTAGGCACATTTTCCTTTTAAAGAATTCTGGATGCTGTAGTTTTCCACTCACAAAGTTACAATTCCCAGCAACCCTTAACAACAGTACTGTACCCAGAAATCTTTGAGGAAGAAAATGTGCTTTGAATGTGCTCAAGGATATAGCTATAGAAATATAAGGCTTTAAAACACTTTTTTCTTTAAAAAAATGTTTTCAGATATTGAGAACGATGAGAAAACAGGACGTTTTGTAATAGGACGTGGAGGCTACCCAAATAAACAGGGCATAATCCAATGTGATGCAGCAATAATGGAAGGACAACCTGGGCGTTTTGGAGCTGTGGCAGCCTTGCATGGGTATGTATTATACCTTGCTATGCGTCAGAGGTCATGAGCCCGGCACCAAAAACTCTAAGATTATTATTTTTTAATTATGCTTTTTCACATATATTTTTTAATTCCTTAGAGCCTAATGGTTTAGCTCTTCATAATTTTTAGCATTGCATTTAATCATCGAACTCAGTTCTTTAAAAGTATATATGGAACAAACCCCTTCTGAAATTATATTCTTTCTGCTGATAAAGAATTGGAACTCCTCTTGCTGTAGCACGTAAGGTCATGGAAGAAACGCCACACAGTTTTCTGGCTGGGGATGGTGCTGTGGCTTTTGCAAAGGACCAAGGCTTCACTGTGGAAGATAACCAAAGTATGATGAGTAAGCAGAGTACAGAAGCTTATCAGGTAACACTCTACTTTGGAGCAATAGTGATGTGAGTTTATTTATGCAGTAGTAGAATAATTCACATTAGGAATAAATATCCTTGCGGATGTTCTGAGCACCCCTGACTCTCATGAATCATCAAGAAGTCTCTTTGAAGTCATTTCAAACAACACAGGGGGCACCCGATGTGACATTTTCAAAATGTCATGCATCAGATACCGTATTTTTCGCCCTATAGGACGCACTTTTCCCCCTCCAAAAATGAAGGGGAAATGTGTGTGCATCCTATGGGGCGAATGCAGGCTTTCGCTGAAGCCTGGAAAGCGAGAGGGGTTGGTGCGCACCGACCCCTCTCGCTCTCCATGCTTCAGGAAGCTCTGCGCAACCCTCGGGAGACCGGCGCCACTTCACGCCCGCCTCCCGATGGCTGCGCAGAGCTGCCTGCATTCCGAAGCCTGGGGAGACCGGCGCGACTTACCGCTGGCCTCCCTAGGCTTGCGGATAGCAGGCTGTTCTCGGGGCTGGGATTGGGGGAAGCTCGGGCTTCCCCCGCGCCTGGGGGGAAAATAATTTTTTTTTCTTTATTCCCCCCCCCCCCAAATCTAGGTGCGTCCTATGGGGTGGTGCGCCCTATGGGGCGAAAAATACGGGTAGTCAGAAATAGAATTGAAATTAACTGACTACTGATATTCTGTTGGCCAGAGTGCTTCACAACTGCATGGACAATGGCATATGTTCATGCTGACTGCTGAGGAAGGATCAGCTATGGGTGGCTTGGAAAGGAGAGAAAAATAGATTGAAATTCTGCTTGTTTCTCCTTTCTAAAGTTAATGTTTCCTCATCTCACCTGGCATGAGACTAGCTAGGAAATTATGCTGCTTCTTATTGCATTGGAAAACCCCTGCCAGTGGCCATGGGCTGTGAGTTGCCAGCCCTTAGAATAGTCCCAAGATTGAGGATTGAATTCAACTAATGACATCAGTGTTTCCCCCCTGTGTGCCCCCGCCCCCAAAATTGGCTCTGGGGTGTTTGGAGAACCTGTGGAACAGCACATAGGAGGAGGAGAGTGGAGATTGTTCTGTCTAGCAAGCCGACAATGCTTGCGCTGACAGAATGATCAGAAGAGCCCAACCATTTCTTCCACTGAACCCACATACAATTTAGGATTAATCCTTTGAAAGAAACTATGTTTCAGATACAACTTCTGGATGTTACTTATACATAAGAAGATACATTCTGCTTACTTCACAGATTTCTACTTGGGGGGGGGAACTATCATGACAAATGGGTGGCATTTGATAGCACAATTCATTCTAGTCTTATCTTATCTGTAGGAATATTTAGAAAAGGGAAAGAGCTTGAAGAAACATGATACATTGGGTAAGTAATATTTTTTTAAAAGAACACTTTTATGGGACATGCTGGGTCTTCTTTTTGTAATTGTGGAGACATTAACTTGCCATTTTCTAGTTGTATGTTTATGCTACCAAGAACTTACAGGTACATAAGATGCTGTGGTTAATT
The DNA here is from genome assembly GCF_965113315.1 of Podarcis vaucheri. NCBI lineage: Eukaryota > Metazoa > Chordata > Lepidosauria > Squamata > Lacertidae > Podarcis > Podarcis vaucheri. Next base: position 123,044,913 of record NC_138761.1, read on the forward strand.
AATTCTTATGTATTAACTGGCAACTTTTACAGACTTTCTGAAATAATACAGGAATTAATCTAAGTTTTGGAAACAATATGGGCTGATTCCAGCATGGTAATTTCCTACATATTCCATTTCCTTATAGCCAAGCATGCGGTTCTTCATGTAGTGTGTCATGCATGACAGCAGCATCTACAGTGGTGCCTCGCAAGACGAAAAGAATCCGTTCTGTGATTCTCTTCGTCTAGCGTTTTTTTCGTCTTGCGAAGCAAGCCCATTGACGGATTAGCGCTATTAGCGGCTTTTAACTGCTTTTAGCGGCTTTTAGCGGCTTATCGGATCAGCTGATAAGCGGCTTAGCGGTTTAGAAAAAGGGGGGAAAGGAAAAGAACCCCACAGGAACTCGCAAGACATTTTTGTTCGTTTTGCGAAGCACCTCCAAAACGGAAAACTCTTTCGTCTAGCGAGTTTTCCGTCTTGCGAGGCATTCGTCTTGCAGGGCACCACTGTACATCTATCTCAATGAAGACGTGAACCTGTGCAGAAGGCTGCAGCAAATAGATACTGTCTTTCTCAGATGACAGTGTGTATGGGCATGGTTTCTTTTCTGCCTGACATACATCTCTAGTTTAAATGTAGCCCCTTTTTAGTACACATAGAATATCAAGAAAGCTTCAATGTAAGTGACATGGTGCCTGGAAAATTCAGGGAGCTGCCTTGAGATCATGGAGTATAGCATGCTCTCTACTTCATCCTAATAACTTCAGTTTCAGTGGCCAGGGGACCAACAGGAAGTAAATAGAACTTGTTGCTAGATCTTTTTCCTTGAGGGCCTACAGAAATCTAGGTTAGGAATTCTTTTGCCTATTGCATAACTGGGCATTCCATTCCAGAAAATGTTGCCCTATTCAGTATCCTGCAAAGGTTTGTACATCCTGTTCTTTGTTCAGCCTCAAGAGGGTGCTATGTCTTAATAAAAGCTATAAGAAAACTGTTAAGGTTGGATTTAAAGGAAATGGTGGCTAGGAAAAGGTATTTAATTTCTGCCTTGAAATAATTGAAAATCACCTGGCAATTATTCCAGCTCTAGCAATTGTGCCTACCATCTCCATTACGAGAGACAACACAAATACATTGGCTCTAAGGGTGCTTAGGATAGGATCTAAGCCTTATAGTGCAATCCTATACATGTCTATTCAGAATAAGCCACATAAAAAGGGAAAAAAGAACAAGCCACATTGATTTCAGTGAGTCTTACTCCTAGGTAAGTGAGTAAATGATTTCAGCCTCAAAGTGACATTGTAAATATCCAGTTGACAGAACAACTGTGAGCAGTTGCCTTCCAATCTTATCACTCCCAAGTACAGTAGGTAGAATCACAGGGTTTTAAAAATTAATTTAAGGGTAAATCTTCCACCTTCTTAAAAAAATTCACTGTTTACATACATATCCCCATGTTAGATATGCACAACAGAAGTGGTGAAGCTAGCAGCGCACAAACATTTCTATGGAACAGCTACCCTTTCCCCTTTATTGTTAAGATGTGGCACAAGTCGTGATCTAGGATTGAAAGAGTCATCACTATTAATGTAATGAATAGGAGGGGTGGGAGAAGAGAAGTATCTTAGGCTGTGTTTTCCTTTTGTAGCTACTTTGAACTTTCAGGGAACCCTTTCTCAATTCATTTGTCGCTGATGTCTTCCATTGAAACAGAAGATTCTATTAAATTTCTCTCAGGGAGATGTTGAACTTTTCTTTTTAAAGACCTCAAGAACTGTATATTGATAAATACTTTAGATTTAAAAACAATAACTTTGTTCCAAAAGTGTTCTGCATATTTAGGATGGGAGAAATGCAGCATTTTTCTTGGGATGAAGACAGTCCAATAGGCATCTGTGAAATCACATCAAAACTACCGCACTCTCTTTTTCAGCAGTGCCACATTTATTGAGACTTGTTTTGGCTGTTTCCAGAATGCAACTTAAAGCCTTATAAACACTTGCAAGTCCGGTTTGGCCAGAGGCAGTAGTGCACAATAAAGAGCAGATAATGATGGCTCTATAACACAAACTGCTATTATGTTCCCAAAAATCATCAAGGACTCATGGAAATTTGGTGTTGGGTTTGATATTTCTGCTGGTTCTAAAACAGCACCAGGTTTAGCCTCTCAAATAGTTATTGTGTGCTAGGCAGCATATAAAAAATGGAAGATAATCTAAATGCAGTTGCTTGACATCTAGGTGTAAAGTGATGTCTGAAATGATGTTTCAGTAGAAATTATGACAATTACCATATTTTTCGCTCTATAAGACGCACCAGACCACAAGACGCACCTAGTTTTTGGAGGAGGAAAATAAGAAAAAAAATATTCTGAATCTCAGAAGCCAGAACAGCAAGAGAGATCGCTGCGCAGTGAAAGCAGCAATCCCTCTTGCTGTTCTGGCTTCTGTGACAGCTGCGCAGCCTGCATTCACTCCATAAGACGCACACACATTTCCCCTTACTTTTTAGGAGGGAAAAAGTGAGTCTTATAGAGCAAAAAATATGGTAATTGTTTACACTGGCAGATACTCAGTACCTGTACAATATGCCTGAATGTACGTATATAAACAATCTCAAAGTAATCCAAAATATTCAGATAATTTTAAGATCACATATCACAGTGAGACTAGTTAAACATGATTCTGGGTTAATGCATGTAACAGGGGCATCAGAAGCAGACTTCTCTGCCCCCACGTTCCCCATGGCTACCCTCTCCAAGTGGAAGGGTTGGTTAACAAGTGTACTAGTACAGAATTTATGCAATATATACGTCTTTTACCTGGATCTCTCTTTGTTCCAGATATCATAACCACATGCTTGGGGGTTTTTAACAATACAGTGGTACCTCGGGTTACAGACGCTTCGGGTTACAGACACTTCGGGTTACAAACTCCGCTAACCAGGAAGTGGTTGCTCCAGGTTAAGAACTTTGCCCCAGGTTAAGAACAGAAATTGCAGTGCAGCGGCAGCAGGAGGCCCCATTAGCGAAAGCATGCCTCAGGTTAAGAACTGTTTCAGGTTCAGAACGGACCTCTGGAACGAATTAAGTTCTTAACCCGAGGTACCACTCTATTGAATTCTACAGTGCACTCACCCATATTATTAGAGTCCTTTCTAAGTTGCAAGGTGACAGTATAGCAGACTTGGGATGAAATGAGGGTTTCACTCTGTTGTCTAGGAAATTTCAGATAAATATTCCTGTATTTTTTTAAATGGGGAAATTATAAAAATTTCAATAGCTAACAGAGACTGTTATTTGAAGCAATATTCCTAGTGTTGCTTGGTAAGTTAATTCCATTATTCTATTTTTGTCTTTTCATTAGGTTTGATTGCCTTGGATTCCTTCGGAAATATAACAGTTGGTAAGAGGGAGCAGCATAAACAAAATAAATAATGAGTTTCATCCCTGCCTTATGTTATACAACTGCTGCTAATTAGCTGTGTGGGTCTTCTCATCATTTACAGGAAGAGAAATAATACACTTGCTTTATTAGAGGGGAGAAGGAAACAGAATCTGTCATGAGAAACATCCATCTGTGTTAGTATTTAAAGGGGACTTACAAACTCTTAAAAAAATAGAGCTTGCTTACAATTGTTAGCACTGCGTAACATTCACAGTCAGTGACTACAGCAGAATTCGTTAGCAGAGAAGCTGTGTCATTTGACAGTTTTTCACCGAGGATATAAACCAAACGCATGAAAGATAGTGAGGTGTGTGTTTGTGGTGAATAAAAGATAATGATTCAGTTAGCTCCATCATTTCCGCTATCTCATGTAACTATTTTTCTATTGCTATCAGAATAACTACCAATATTTTACTGATTTGAAAAAAAATATGTTTAGGGGTTTCTACTTCTGGAGCACCATTTAAATATCCAGGAAGAGTGGGAGATTCTCCGATGCCGGGATGTGGGCTGTATGCTGATAAAGAGGTATGCCAAGATAAATTATATGGAGCATAGGAATGGCAGTAGGATACAGCATTTAGAAACAAGGAGTCAACCATAAAACTCCTAAAAAGTAACTTGAGTAGTAACAGTATTTCCCACTCCACTGTCAGCAATAGTTATGTGATCACACAGGTATCTCTGGAACAATTAGTAATATTCATTTTGTTATAATTAAGAAGTGTATAGAAACATAAATATTCAGAAGTTTCTCTTCAACCAGGCATTTGGCTGATTAATATTACTATTCATTTAAATGTGTCTGTGGAAAAAAGGGTTATTGGCTTCTTTTGCTTTTATTTTATTATGTGTTTCGTATTTTTATGTTGTGAACTGCCCTGTGATCTTTGGATGACGGGCGGTATACATATTTCATTAAAGAAATATAGTTACTAAAAACACACAAGTATAGAAAACAGTTCAAGGTAGGAAAGAGCCTTGCCACACAATCCTTTACATCTTTACTGAGACGTAAGTCTTGCTGTGGTCACTGGGGCTTACTTTCTGGTCAGGTGTGCAAAGGATTGCAGCCTTAACAACCAAAATTGTTTCCATCCATTGCCATTTTTAAGGATGACCTTGTAGAAGTGGAAGCCAGTTGCATTTACTTGACAACAAAACAAATATGTGACACCTGGTTAGTTTCAAAACCACTCTGAACATTTTGCATGTTGTCTTTTGCTCAGTTTCATTAGACCATGAACACAATTTGCATAAATGTAAATAGAGTAATGTGAACAAACAAAAAAGGATGAAAGAATTTTCCCTGTGAGCGAAGTGATAATATCTTTTTTTTTCTGATCACACACCTGGTGTCTCTCTAGAGGTTGTGGAATCTCCTTCTTTGGAGGTTTTTAAGCAGAGGTTGAATGACCACCTGGCATGGATGCTTTAGTTGGGATTCCTGTATTTCAGGGATTGGACTAGAATGACCCAACTCTACAATGTTGTCAATCAACATTTGATGATCTCCTTCTACCAGTCCACAATAAAAAATGTCCTTTCATACTGCATCACAGTGTAGTACGCTGGTTTGACATAATCTGATAGGAAGTGCCTACAGAGGGTGGTGAATACAGCACAAGATACTATGGGCTGTCCCGTGAATCCGCTGGATGAAATAGCGGAAGAACTTCGCCTCAGGAGAGTGAGGAAAATTCTCAGGAATGATTCACACCCTGGCCGGCACTTTCTTGATCTCCTGCCCTCGGGTAGAAGATAAAGAAGCATGATTAGTTGTACCAACAGGATAAAGAACAGCTTCTATCCGTGGGCTGTTAGGCTGCTGAATGGAAAGATAACAACAGGGCAACTGACTTTCAGTTTTGGTGGGTGTGCGTCAGTAAACAAGGGAAATTAAGACTAAGAGAGCTGAGTGGGGGGGTGCTCATGTAATCTCGCTGTATACAAGTTGTACAAGTGACAATAAAGTATTTCAAATTCTGTGATTCTGTGATTGTGCTCAGAAGGAATATGCTGGTTAATTGCAACCTTTTATGCGTCCCGTCCCCCCCCCCCATCTTATTTATATAAAGTTCCTTCTCTTTAAGATGGCGGAAAAGGCAGCATTTTGCAACAGGGAAACCTCTTGTCCTTTTTGAAACGTCGAGGTCTGTCTGCAAGCTGAGTGATTAATAATAATAATAATAATAATAATAATAATAATAATAATAATAGCAACCCTAAATGTGGTTGGGAAGCAATGGAGCCACCATTGCATCCAAAGCCCTGCTACTCACAGCAACCAGGGTGGAAGGGGGAAATTTTTTTGTTCTTATTATTTTGCTATACCAGCTCCAGACTGGAGTAACCAGTCTGGAGCCCTTGCCTGGACAGGATAGAGAGGTAGCTTTACCCTGCTCTCCCCTGTTTCTGTGCCTTACACTGGCCACTGCTGGCAGTAGCTTCTTAACCACCCACACTTTCAGTGGGCGCAACAGGGGCATCTGTTGCAGCGGAGCCCGTCTGCCAGCGGAGAGACACCTCCACCTAATTCTTACCTTTCCCAGCCCTGCTGATCCGGGAGTTAGAATTGTGCTGTCAATTTCTTTATGGCTCTGAGAATAATTAATCCAGATCATGCCACTTCCAAAGTAATATCTTTCTTTCTTTCTAGGTAGGAGCTGCAGTAGGTATGTATTAGTAGTGATAATTAAAAGATTTGCATACCTGTTTATGTTTAAATGCATCCATGCATATCTAGAGCTGAAATCTCCCATGAACCAGTTAACGTCCTTGATGTTAATTTTTACTCCAGGTTCTTTTAGAGTTTATCCTGCCGGTAGTTTAATTGTCCACTTTTCAATTTTAAAGGGTTCTAAACACTTCAGGCCATCTTCCTGCTTCCCAGATCAAGATTCTGTTTTGCTGAGCTCATGTTGAGCACCACAACCCCAGAGTCATCCGTGACTGGACCTAATGGTCAGGGGTACCTTTACTTTTACCTATATTATAAAATACATCTAAAGTGTGCATATAATGTGTATGTATGTATGTATGCATGCATGGCATCGCATTATATTAGGGAAAACTAGTTTGCAAGTATGCAAGTATGAGGACTTTTTTAAGGAAAAAAACCCATTGCAAACCGATTTGGAAATGTTGAGAACTGAATTTCAGATTAGAAAAATAAGAAACGGAGAAACCAAAATGGACAGATTTGCCCGTTCATAGTCTGTGCAAGGCAGTTTCCTGTAGCTTTGTCGTGCCCTTGAAGTCAGGCAAAAGGAAACTGGGATGTTGAAGAAATCATTATTTCAGCGATATCTGCCGATAAACACAGGAAACATTAGTCCTCCCCTCCAAAAAAAGAGGGAGAGACATGAAATATGTAGGTTTATTGGTTCCCCTGCACATAGCCTGTTGTTACAATTTCATACCTTGGCTAATTAAAATAGGAATACTGTACCCTGTAGCCTCTTTCCTTTTAATTTTTTTTAAAACACCTATCCTAATTTCTTGCACTAACCTTGTTATGCTAATGCTAGTATTTTCTGTTGCTCTAGCAAGGGCTTAGCAAAACTGCCACACCTGTTTCCAAGCTGCCTGGATAACTGCTAAGAACTGTTTGGCTTTTTAGTTCTTAGAAATAAACATTCACCTAAAGCGTTTTGAGGGATGAATAAGGATCATGTACAAACGTTTATTGCAAAAAAAAGTATCTCAGCCATAATTGCAAATGTTATCTGTTGTTATTTATTACATTTATATCCCACTTTCCCTCAAGGACTTCAAGGTGGTTTACATAGGAGTCCTCCTCCCCATTTTATCCTCACAATAAGGCTGTGAGGTCAGTTAGGCTGAGAGTGAGTGACTGGCCTGTGAGTTTCATAGCTGAGTGTTGCTAGCCCACCAAAATTACTCATCAACCACAGTGTCACATAAACCTTTTACATTGCAATCCTGTATGTCTCTGCTACAGTATAAGCACCATTGCGTTCACCATAGTGTGTGTAGGTGTGCAGCCTTACAGTGCAATCCTATTCTAGTTTACTCAGAAGTAAGCCTCATTATAGTTACTGTTGCTTCTACCTGTTTGCCTTGGATTGCAGTCTCAGTCTCTATTTCCTAAAAGCATGGGGTGGAAAACAACACAGGTTTTGTAAAATTTATCTGACTGGAGGCGATTTTTGCCATTGTGATACAGTGGTACCTCAGGTTAAGTACTGAATTCGTTCCAGAGGTCCATACTTAACCTGAAACTGTTCTTAACCTGAAGCACCAGTTTAGCTAATGGGGCCTCCTGCTGCCGCCACGCTGCCAGAGCACGATTTCTGTTCTCACCCTGAAGCAAAGTTCTTAACCTGAAACATTATTTCTGGGTTAGCGGAGTCTGTAACCTGAAGTGTATGCAACCTGTAGCGTATGTAACCTGAGGTACCACTGTACAAGCTACTAAATCCAAGACGATACAGAGAGTACAAGAAAATATACTTTGGGAACAGTCTAGTCAAAGTGTTTCTCTGTTGGTATTATCCACTGAAACCAGACAACATTGTCCTACTCTAACAATGTATGATAGAAGAGTGATTTGTATATAGATGCATTGCAATTCTGTTTTCTTATTTCCAGAAGTTAACACAGAACACTTATTCACAAGTAAATCTTTTTTTAACCCATCAGCTACTGGTGATGGAGACAAGATTATGTGTTTCTGTCCTTGTTTTCATGCAGCCCTGTTAATGAAACAGGTATGTCATCAGTGGGTTTCACGCATGCCTACTTTGAAGCACTATCATTAAGAGCATCACTGGGAGAGAGGAGAGGAAGAGAGACTAGCTCAGGGGTCAGCAAACTTTTGTAGCCGTGGGTGGTCCACCGTCCCTCAGACCATGTGGTGGGCTGGACTATATGGGGGGGGTGAACAAATTCCTATGCCCCACAAATAACCCAGAGGTGCATTTTAAATAAAAGCACACATTCTACTCATGTAAAAACACGCTGATTTCTGGACCGTCCACGGGCTGCATTTAGAAGGCGATATGGCCGGATCCGGCCCCGGGCCTTAGTTTGCCTACCCCTAGACTAGCTAGTAAGGGCAAGGGAAGTGGTTTTCAACCATAATGTGTTGACTAGAAATGATTGAAGCCTCCTGCTAGAGAAGAGGGTGGTGTAGACTCTCTAAAGGAATTGTTTGTGGCAGCAGTCCCTTTCAAGGAACATACCTCTGACATAGGTGATTGAAAAGAGCAGAAAGATAGGCCAAATGGTAGGCAGAAGCTGAAAACATCAGTACAGTGATACCTCAGGTTAAGTACTTAATTCGTTCCAGAGGTCTGTACTTAACCTGAAACTATTCTTAACCTGAAGCACCACTTTAGCTAATGGGGCCTCCTGCTGCCGCTGCGCCGCCGGAGCCTGATTTCTGTTCTCATCCTGAAGCAAAGTTCTTAACCTGAAGCACTATTTCTGGGTTAGTGGAGTCTGTAACCTGAAGCGTATGTAACCTGAAGCATATGTAACCTGACGTACCACTGTAGTCAAAGTTAACCAGTTAAAGTTGAGGACAGAGTGCTGAAGAGGGTGCAGGCTAGACTCTAGCACTTTATATGTAAAACATTCTGTCCCTTGTCTGTTCATGGAAGCTTGCCAGCCCTGTTAAAACTTTTACCCAGCCCTCTTAATACAAGAAAGCGAGGCTCTGTTAGGAAGTTCTGTTTCACTAGACCACTTTCTTACGGACCCTTGTGAGACCAGTCCTGCAAACCAATCATAGCGGGACTAGATACGTTTCACCGATTTGTTAGAGGTGGTGGCAATCCATTGATAGGCAGCACAATTCTGAGATAAGGATTTGAGTTCTAATATAAGAATTCTTCTTGCACAAATAAATCCTGGCACATGCTCCTGATCACTGAAATTGCCACAGAATGTCCTTGTGGCATTTTCTGCAGAGTTGTAATCCTTGCGTTGCCCTCTGTTGAACAGTCCAAATTATGCCTTGCAGTGTACTGTGTGATTTAATGTATAAACAGATAAAATGAAGAGCAATGTGCATCTGCTTTTACATCTCGGTCTGTTGGTCAATGTAAGCAGCATTGAGAGGGCAGGAATTAAAAACTTCCTTAGATACACAGAATAGAAATGAGTGGCGAAAGAAACTTGTTTTAGGTTTTGTTTGCCTTTCAGGGCTTGTCTCCCATGGATGCATGCCAGACTGTTGTCCAGGATATCCTCCAGCGAACAGGAAAGGAAAATATGTTTGAACTTGGAATAATTGCAATGAATATGAAGGTACGCAAAGACAAGTGTTTCCCCGCGTTTTCTTGGTTGCTCATAGCTATGATAACTTATGTTCCTATTTACCTTTCATCGTGTATCCTACATATGGGATAATGTAGCAAGCTAGCCTAGATTGTGACTAAACAGGGACAAAATGGTAGGATGGGAGTTGCTGCAATAATAATTGAGGCAAATCGAATAGGATATTAATGAATCCTAATTTATTCATCTTTTTTCCCCTTGTGGATTTCTAATGTTTAGGGAGAAGTTGGAGCTGCTTCGTCAATGCCATTCCCATACTGCATCTGGTCTCAGGGGAAGGACTCTGTAGAGCAATTGATGCAACAATGCTAACAACTTTGACAGGATCAAAGAAAAAATTATTCTGCACCTCTTGCGCCCAGGTTCAGAGTCACATCCACCTTTATCTTGTGACGTTTCATTTTCTTGTGTAAAATATTGGGGAGGGGAATCTAAATTGAGACTTTTCTTCAGAAGGTCTGAACTATGGGTATATGAGAGCTTCAGCCTATACCTAATCAAGAAACTGTGATTTGTTACGGCCAAGCTGGACAGTACATTAAAATGTGCAGTTACTGTTCATCTTTATACCATGTATGCCAGGGGGCCAGCCAGCAATAACCCACACAAAGTACATGAAGTTAACACTTTATTAGAGAAAACAAGGGCTGCTCAGGGTGTTCTGGGAGACCAGGGCAGAGGGGAGGAGACTCAGTGGCTTTTTCAGAGCAGGAGGGGGAGACTCCATGGCTGTCTGCCTCTTGACACACCCACCCCGCTTCTCCTGCTTCTGGACTGCTCTCTGCCACAGCCTCTTCTTGCTCACTAAACCCTGTTATCTCTTCAGCTTCTGACACCTCCTCCCAGGTTTGCCCCTCTTCTCCCTCTGATCACTCATTGTTGTCCCACGACCAATCTCCAGGTTCTCAGCCATCTCCTCCAGGCTCTGAGCTGTGTTCCCCTGGCGATTCCCCAGCTGCTGCCTCCCACCATTGACACTGTGTGTGAGAGAGAATAAAGACCTTGAACTGAGAGGAGGATTTTAACTCTTTCTCCCCTCTGCTGTGATCATTACGAAATCACACCCACCCTCAGCTGCTGTTCATTCCAGGAAGAAAACTGCCATTAACACCAATGACAGCTTTTCTCCTAGGACAAACAGCAGCTTCAGTTATGAGGTGGCATTTGGAAACTAGCCACAATAGCTCCACTCATGGAAGAAGATGGTAAGACCATAGATATATTAAGGGGGGGTGGAGTTCTGCTTTTTTAAAAAAGAAACCTTTCATAATATGCTTATACTGTGTTTCCCTGAGAGTATTTTTGCAAATGTATAATGCTCTCTTGTGTCTAATATTAATTAAAAATGCAAAAAAAAACTGCAAAAAATGCCATATTTCCATATTACATACAGACATCACAGGTTCACTCTCGGGAGTAAATGAAAGCTAGCGCTGTATTTATTAAGGGAAAGCCTTTTCAATAAAACTATACATGCTTTAAGTTATACATGCTTTGTTCAGGCTTTTTTTGAAAATAAAAGTCGCTCTGGGATGCATAGAGCAGAAACAGCAATATTTTATTACTGATAACTGTTCCTTCTGTACATCACAGTGACAAAGTTCTGTGTGCTGCTGATTTCACAGAAGTTGCGCAAATCAGTGCATATTTTCGACCTTTGGTACTAGCACTGATAGTCCTGCCACATTGGAGGCAGTCAATTGCCGTGGTAGGCAAAACGTATAACATTCTGTAGCAAATCTGCAATAACCATGCCTTATTAAAGTAATAAGTAAAGTAATAGCTGTTGGAGCAGCATACATCTTGTGACACCTCTTCGTAGACTCAAAGAACTGTAGAGTTGGAAGGGACCCCAGGGGTCATTTTGTCATAATACGCAGCACTGGGGAAGAACATGTTGGTGCCACACCTTGTACTACTCTAGAGCATTGACATATCCTCAATGGCACAACTTTAAACGAGTTCTAGACCTAGTTCTGAAGTGAAATTGTTATGTACTGAGTTGAATAGGATCCAAACTGCAGCAGTCTGATTGGTCCTAGAACAATGCAGCAGTATGATTGGTTGGCAGGAACCACCCAATCATGCTCCAGATATAAGTGAATCCACAACCTGATTGGCTTACAGTAGAATTCCAGAATTAGCCAATCATGTGCAGCCCATTGTGTAAATAATGTATATAAAGCAGATACTTTGAGGGGACATTCATTCATTCCTCCTCACCACTATGAGCTGAATAAAGAGCATGAAATCACTTTGCGACTCTGAGTATATTTCAGAAATGGTAGAGTAATGTAATGGAACATGAACTGCAGTGAACAGGTTATCCCACCCCCAGGCTGATAAAAGTTGCTAAATGTCCCCTCCCCTCTTATTTTGTTCCAGTAGGGGTTCCTGCCATGTTGGAAGGTAAAGGTGGCACTACTAAGTTAAAATGCAGTATGTAAGGTTCTGAACGGCTTCTAATCTGGGAGGCACTTGTTCTAGCAGGAAATGAACTTTTGGCTCTGGGAAGGACACTTGGCAGGCCTAAAGCAATATTTGTGTTGCAGCTCCCAGCATAAAATGAGCGGACATCTTAAAAGCTTCTGCCATTACGCTAAAAACCCCCTTCTCACATGATGTAGAGAATGATTGCATTTGGAAAAAAGTCCATGGAAACGGGATGCGACCCACGAGTTCGTTGAATCTTCCAGATTCTCTTCCTGATCTGTGACCAGGTGCCTGCAGAGAGACTATCTACAGAAAACAAAAACATTCTGCCTGCAAAAAAGGGTGAAGATAAGAATACATTGACATTTTAGGATATAATCACAGCTTGCCATCTCAGTGGAAATATGGGCTGCTGATAATTATGGGCTGCCTTTGTCATTTGGACACTGCTTTTGTTCTTTACAAGGAAACAGGATTGCTGTTACCTTTTGGTCCACAACCATTTCTTTAACCAGTTTTAAAACATCTTTGGAGACATAACATGAGAGCACTAGACTAATGTGAGATGTCTGAACGTTATAATTACATTCACAACCACCCAAATCCTTTTGCTGACTTATTTAGGGAGCAAGGAGTTATCTTCCAATTCAGATAACTGCTTTTTTAAGTTTAGCTTTTCATTGTACCCATATGCTGGCAATGAATAAAATGCAAAATTTAGAAATAAAATTGTGTAGGAAACATCTACACAATTGTTTTCTGATAGGCTTGCTGGATCCACCTCCTGCACACACAAAAGTTCCAGGTGTAAGAGGATTCTTCTGGTCTGCGCATGCACGTGCATGATCAAAGTTGTATGAGTCCCTCAAAGGGACATGAGAATATTATCCCTTATTTTGCAACAGATACTCAAGAGACAGAAAACAACTGTAAGCCAAATATTTATCATCTCCCTTCCCACCCCTACTTCTTTGTTCCTCTTAATAGCTATTTCTGGCCCCTTGTTGTTTGGTGCTCTGACCACTTATCATTGTGTCAGTATGGACAGGGTTTGAAGTATTTGGTTGAGCTCTCCAATATTAATACCAGAATCTGCTAACTATTGGTATGCTCAGTTTAGAAAGGGAAATGCCTTCTCTTGATAGCTAACAGGTTATATGTATACTCCTATCAATGTTAAATAACTGACATTTTTACTGCACTGGGGGCTCTGCAGACCAAACATATCGGTGTTAAACCAGGCAACTTCTCAGGGATGCTGGTTCTCTGAACAAGACCAAGCTCATGAATATGCTTTTGTGTTATTTACATTAATCTTTGCATATGACCTATTTGTCTAGGTCAGGTCTAGCCAGTGTAGTGCCCTCGGTGTTGTTGCACTACAGCTCTCATTGTGCCACATCTACTGTATGGTACTTTTCAACTTGTTTTGCAGGTGTTCTGTAAAGTGAATTATGCAATACTCAAATTTGTAGTTAACTCATTTCAGTTGTCCATTTGCTTTTATCCCGTCCTATGAATCAGGCTGAGCACCTCCCATGGCTTTCCATATGACACACACTGCACATATTGAGCAATATGCAGCATTCACTACAATTCTACACCAATGTTGTATTTTGAACAGAAAAGCTTTACATCAAAAAATTTAAACACTACAGAGCATACAAAACAGTGACTCCCAACAACTCAAACTTTGGAATTCCCTCTCTAGAGAAGCTAGACTGGCTTCCACCAGCAGGTGAAGACTTTTTTATTCCAACAGTCTTCCAGGAACTAACTTTTTTAAATGAAAGGGCTGGGGCCATAGTTTTTATTTTAATTCTTTGTATGGTTTTAATAGATTTTGTTCACATATATAGTTTTACTTCTATCAGTGTTTAATTGTTTTTAATGGTGGCTTTTTCTCTTTTTTTAGTGGTTCTCATTTTTATACGTAAGCTGCCTTTAGTCCCATCAGTGGAAAATGTGGGTAGAAATAAATGTATGATAATAATAATAATAATAATAATAATAATAATCATCATCATCTCAAGAGATGCCCATGCCAAGAGTGCTTCTAGTTCTACTCAGGACGTTGTGGTCTCCATGGGAACTTTGTTCTGAGCCCAACTCATACAGTGGTACCTCAGTTTAAGAACAGTCCAGTTTAAGAACAATTTGGTTTACAAACTCCGCAAAACTGGAAATAGTGTCTTGGTTTGAGATCTTTACCTCAGTCTAAGAACGGAATCCGAACGGTGGAAGGGCACCGGCAGCGGGAGGCCTCATTAGAGAAAGTGCGCCTTGGTTTAAGAACGGTTTTGGTTTAAGAACGGACTTCCGGAACGGATTAAGTTCGTAAACCGAGGTACCACTGTATTAACGAACACACACCAGAGCTATTTTTCTGCACAGAGCTTCTGGTGGCTGCTAGCAGGAATTGTGTCTAGTTGAGTTCTGCATGATAGTGAAAAATCAGTAAATTTCGAAAGACGAGTAGCTCCTCAGAAAGTGAATGAACAGTTGCTCACTTTGTTGCCTTTGCTACATTAATTTGCTGATAAAAAGCTATTCATGTTTAGTCTGGCTTTGATGTGGCTTTGAGAGAGCAGTGTCTAAACTGGCAGTATCCAGATCAAGTAAGTTGCAAGTACTGTAACCAGATGGCGGTTTTATTCTGTACACTATCAAGGGCACTGACAAGAATCTTGGATTAGTGAAGGCGTTGGATCTGTGCGTTGGATCCTTGTACATCCTTGGCTGCTTAAATTAAATTTAAAGCCTTAATTTAGTCTTGCTATTTCTATTTCTCTTTATGCTCCAATGCAGGAAGAAGGGCTATTGGTAGAGCATCTGCCTTGCAACAGAAGATCCCAAGTACAAGCTCCAGAGGACTGGGAATGTTCCCCGCCGGAAAAGCTGCTCTTATCATTGCACACAGCACCCGATTCCTACAAGATGTCACCTCCATGCATAAAATTACCATGTTCTGACAGGATGACTGTTTTATAGCAGTGGACCTCCCATCTCTCAATCAGACGGTTGTTTCCAACTTTCTGTACTCAACAATATTTCACAGATGAGAAAAGGGACACTTGTGTATTTGTAACACACACACACACCCCATTCTCACACCAAGGATCACGTGGTCCACCTCTGCTATTACGCAGGAAAAACAGGAAAAGTGTGATTTTGCTATTATTTGACATAGTAATATTTTATTATACAGTCCAAGATGAACCTTGCCACCTACAGCTTCTGGAATCGCTGAGCATCACTTGATATCTTTGTAGCAATGTGTATGTTGCGCCCCCTTAAACAAACCAATGGTTTAGTAGATAAATGAGGAAAGGGCCATAGCTCAGAAGGTCTTGGGTTCAATCCCCAGAGAAGCTCCCTGCGTGGAAACTTGGAGAGCCATTGCTGCCAGTCCGTGTAGACAATACTGAGCTACATGGAGCAATGGGCTTGACTTGGTAGAATAATAATAATAATAATAATAATAATAATAATTTATTAAAGCCCACCCATCTGGCTGGGTTTCCCCAGCCACTCTGGGTGGCTTCCAGCAAAATATTAAAATACAATAATTCATCTAATATTAAAAGTTTCCCTAAACAGGGCTGCCTTCAGATGTCTTCTAAAAGTCATGGGAGGGCATTCCACAGGGCGGGTGGTACAAGACAGCTCCCTGTATACGTTCCAGCAGGGCTGGCCCTAGACATTTTGGTGCCCCAGACAAACCACAAAATTGCACCCATTCCCCCAGTCAGGGAAGAGGGGCTGAAGAAAGATCTACGGGATGGGGGGGGGGAGGGAGAGAATAAAGATCTACATTTGTGATGATCGATTGGGCAAGAGATGTAGGATATAATACAATGTTTGAGGATTGGGAAAGATTGTGGAAGAAAGGGGTCAAGTTCACCGCATTTACTGCGTTAAAGGAAAATATAATGAAAATGATGTACAGATGGTATTTGACTCCTGTAAAATTAGCAAAGATATATCATAACTGTGATAATCTATGTTGGAAATGTAAAGCAGTGTTTCCCAACCTTTTTTGGGCAAAGGCACACTTGTTTCATGAAAAAAATCTCGAGGCACACCACCATGCCAGATGGGGAAAGGTCACTTTTTACTTATGTAAAAAAAAAATAAAAAAAATAGTAACAGCATAGAAGGTAATGGTTAGGCTAGCATCCCTCTTCCAAATATGCTAGGTTTTTATTTGCAGGGACTGTTCTACATGGGAAAG
The DNA here is from genome assembly GCF_965113315.1 of Podarcis vaucheri. Taxonomy (NCBI): domain Eukaryota; kingdom Metazoa; phylum Chordata; class Lepidosauria; order Squamata; family Lacertidae; genus Podarcis; species Podarcis vaucheri. The sequence continues at coordinate 123,061,314 of NC_138761.1, forward strand.
CATTCAGCACTGTCATTCTCCCATCTGCCATCTGAATTGGTACTATTCTGGGTCAACTTACTCTGCTGCATGTGTAGATGAAAATGGCACCAAGTGTGGGGGAGGGGGCAGAACAGGTTTCAGATACAGGATATTAAGCATACACGTACTTCAGATTGAACTGGTTGCTTGCTTTGCAAGTTTTCATTTCCCAAATGACTGCCTTGACAAGCGCAATACCTACCAGGCTCAACGCCGGTCTCGCGCTGCCGCTTCCCGCGCTCTCAAGGACCCGGGAGGAGGAAGGCGTGAAGGGAATCCCGAAGGCGCGAAAACCTGGCGCATGCGCAGGCCTTCCGCCTGCGACAGCCCAGTAGGCCGGCCGAAGCGAGCGGCGATGGGATGTGGGAGGGAGCTCGCTCGCCGCCCCGCGTGTGCCTATGTGGGGCACGTTACAGCCCCATGACGTCAGCGCCACGCAGGCAGCCAGGCAGGCAGACGGCGAGAGCCCCGTGCTGGGCGGCCTCTCCTCGCCGCCGCCGCCCCGCCTCTCGCCGCCCGACTCGCCCGCCTCCCTCCCACGGCACACCAGGCAATGTCTCACAGCACACTAGTGTGCCGAGGAACACCGGTTGGGAAACACTGATGTAAAGAAAAGGAAGGAACATTTTATCATATGTGGTGGACCTGCCCCAAGGTGAAAGACTTCTGGGAAAAGATATATAACGAATTGAAAAAAAATGTTGAAATATACATTTATAAAGAAACCAGAGGCCTTTCTTCTTGGAATAACAGGTTTGGAATTGCCCAAGAAAGATGTTAAATTATTTTTGTATGCCACAACTGCGACTTGTATTTTGTTAGCTAAAAAGTGGAAAACCCAAGAATTACCAATGATAGAAAAATGGCAGATGAAGATTATGGATTTCTCGGAGGTAGCCGACCTAACTAGAAGAGTCTGCGACCAGAAGGAGGAGGAGTATCAGGAAGATTGGATCAAATTTAATGATTAGTTAAATATGTTAAGTTAAATTAAGTGAAAACAGCTTGCAGATAGTTAATTGGCTTAGGATTTCAAGTTAAGTGATGAATTAATATGTTTAATTTCATAATGTGAAGATCTAAGGATGTTAATGTTTAAGTTATTTTTTTTTAAGAACTGTGATTTGGAAAACCGTTAAAAGGACATGCAATGAAATTCAACCAAGGGGAAGGGAGGAAGTCACTTAACAATGTTAATAAGTGTAATTTTTAATAAGGCTATGATTTATGTTTGTTTTGTGTGTTTGTTTATAATGTTGTGAAAGCTAATAACTTTTTTTTGAGAATAACGGTCTACATGCTCCTGAGGCGTCCTCCTCCCCTTGCCTCACGACTGGGCCGGCCCTGCTCTTCTGGGACTCGGATCAGGGGCCAGAGGTAACTTTGCCCCTCAGTTCGAATCCCGCCCTCCGCCTGCCAGCGTGGCTCCGCCCACACAGGCTGTCAGGCCCCGCCCCTCCCTCCCTCTCGTCCGGCGAGGTCAACCGCTCGCCCGAGCTGCCACGTTTCCTTGCTGACGTTCACCCGGCCGGCCTCGCCCGCCAGCCAATCCGCTACCAGAACATCGGAGTTGAGTCAACCGGGAAGCCGCGGGGGGAGACAGGCGACCCGGACCGCGCACGCGCCAGCTGCGCCGAGGGCGCCGCCGGGAAACTGAGTTCTCTTCCCGCTGACGCCTCCGCGGCGGGCCTCCCGCGGAGACTCCATTTCCCGGCGTGCCCCGAGAAGGCCTCCCCCGCTCGGGCGCCGCAATGTAAGCCCGGCCCCTCCTCTCGGGTGCCTCTCTGTTTCCTGGTTCGCGGGGCCGGCAGCCATTTTGGGATCTGGGTGCCGGAGCGGACGCTGCCTGCCGCCTGTGAGGGGAGGAGTGGAGCCCGGCCAAGAAGGGAGACGCCGCGTCCGTTTGCCGGTGCTGCCCTCCGCTCGCCCCTCCGCTGCTCGGCCGGATAAAGGGAGCCTGACCGCCGGGAGGAGCCGCCGCCGCCGCCGCCACCGGTGGGTCTGACCGCCGCCTGCTCTGCGGAGCGAGCTCGTTCTTCACAGGCCGCGGGGCCCCGCTGACATGTCAAGCATGAATCCCGAATAGTGAGTAGCGCCGCGCCAGGGGAGGGTCGCTCTGCGCCTGCGTGTGGGCCGGGGGGGGCTATGAGGGGGGAGGGGGAAACCCTAATTCGGGGTTGGGGGCGACGCGGAAGTCGAAGGGAGTAGGTGCGGGGGGGGCAAATATCTTTGGGGTGAAGGGGGCTGGACGCGGGGTGGGGGGCGGTGAGTTGCTCCCACCGGCCTCCCAGCCGCAGAAAGCAGGGAGCTGAAGGGCCTGCGAAAAAGTGGTATTAATGGAATATTGGGGCGGGGGGGGGGTCCTGTGGAGAGGAAGCAGTGGAATTGAACGTGCCTGAGGGTTTTTCTCCCAAGTCCTGTTGTGGGGCCGGGAGGGGGACGGTTTGGGCGCATTTGGCCGGCGAGGATCTATAAAGGGGCCCCAGTATTAAGGGGAATGGATGTCACAGCTTCCTGATGACATTCTCGGTAACAGTTTCTGCTGTGGAGAGATATATAGCCCAGTGGCGTAGCGTGGGTTGTCAGCACCCGGGGCAAGGCAAGTAATTTGCGCCCCCTAACCCGTGGATTTGCGCCCCCTAACCCTAACCCCCAGATGTTGCGCCCGGTGCGGCCGGCCCCCCCTGCACCCCCCACGCTATGCCACTGATATAGCCTGATGTGAGTTGTGCACCTCTACTACTATAGTATGCAAGTATGCATACTACTACTTAGCGTCTGGGCTCCGCTATTTAACGTTTGAGTTGCATTCACCATAGGTGCGCAGAACACAAAGGCACAAGGACAGATTCTGGCAAAACAATCTCTTTTAAAAAGTGTTTGTGAGATATGGTTTTGCCCGATTCCGTTCTTGTGCCTTTGTGTTCTGCACACCTATGGTGAATGCAACTCAAACTTTAAATAGCGGAGCCCAGATGCTAAGTAGTAGTATGCATACTTGCTGGCAAACCTTATAGTAGAGGTGCACAACTCAAATCACACTGTGTAGAATGCTTTCACTAACACACTAGAGCTGTGTTAGTATTTTAATCTCTGAAAGTCAGTGGGGGCTGTTTTAAAAAAAAAATCCACTTTTTCTCCGATGAGCTCCAATTTTTCTCCAGTGAGCACAGGGCAGTATATGTGGCTCGCCTCTTTTTAACCCTCACAACATTCCTTTGATATAGGATAGGTAACTAGCCCAAAGTTACCCAGGATAGAATCATAGAATTGTAGATTTAGAAGGGACCATGAGGATCATTTAGTCCAGCCCTCTGCAATGCAGGTAAATTTTGCCCAGCATGGGACTCAAACCCACAACCCTGAGATTAAGAGTCTTATGCCGTACCAACTGATCGCTTGCATGAGTTGTAACTGAATGGTCTCCCGGGTTTAAGTCCTGTGCTCTGACCCCTGCTTTGTGCCCTCAGCTGTAACTTTTAATTGTAATCTCTCTCTTCACCTCCTCTTTTTCTCTGTGACCCATAAGTTGTATTTATTCCTCTCCCACCCCGTGGCTACAGGCCTCCCTGAACTTCTCTCTCTCAACATTTCTTCTGTTCTCTTTATACCCCATGGCACTCTTTCCCTCTTTGCAGGTGCAGTCTCTATCTTCACTTAGGTATCTCAGCGACACCCTTCACCGTTTGCCTTACAAGTCTCTACAACTGCATCTTTGTTGCTATGCCTGTCAACTCTCCCATATTTGTCTTTTCCACCTACCAGTATCTCTTCCCAGCCTCCCCGTCCCAATTTTCATTGTTTGCTTCTCTCCCCCTGAAGGCCTGCTGTCTTGTCCAAACTCCTTTTTCTTAGTTTAGTTTAGTAGCATCAGTATCTTAATGAAGGGATCTGAGATTCAGGTGAACATGCATCTTAGTTGGCCAGCTGCAGAAGACTGGAAAAACTGGTATCAGTGTCACTATGTGCTTCAGAATATCTCCTGTCCTCGCTCTCAGTTATGATGGACTTGGATTGCTCTTACACAAATGTGAAGATAGACCACAAATTCTGAGCACCTCAGGTTCCCGTATTGGTGTTTTTAGGTGGTTTACTGCCTTGCAATATTTTATTTGAAAGTGTGGTCAATATTTTTTTTAAAATAAATTTAGCAGGGATGGGGAACGCAAGGGCTGCATTCTTTTCTGTGCAACTTTATGGAGCTTGTCAGTGGTGAGCAGGTCCAGAGGCAAAAGTGGGTGGAGCAATGAATGTAAGTTTTACCTTTGTACAGTACTTTAGTACTCCTACACGTCCTTCTGTCACCCATCCAGACAAGCAAGAGGCACTTCCATAGTTAAGAACACATTCCAGCAGAGCACTAATACTAGAGGGTGTGACTGGGGAGAATCTCAAGGGTCAGATAGAGGGGGGTTGGATCAGATTCTCTACTCCTGCCATATAGGAGCACAGTCAACCCAGAGGCCTTGTGGTTTCAGCCCTGCTTTAACAGAGAAGTCAGTATTATTTCCATAGTGCAGGAAGTGGAATGAAGCTGGGAGTAGCCATCTAGTGGATTTAACAATTGAGGCAAGAAATTGTTGGCTGAAAATTGCACTCTTAGCAGTTGACTCTGTTTACACTACTGAAACACTTTCGGGCTTCAGCTGTCTTCAAAATGTATTAGAAACTTAACAAACGTGAAGGTGAATGAAAGGGAAATGAAGGAAGCCTGTAATGTTGTCCCATGGGAGTTTGGGTTACAAACAGCAGTGGTCACAGATGGGGAGTGAGAAGATTTTATGACACGTCATGAAAAGTTAATGATATTTTCTCCTCTACACTGAGAAGCAATTGCGCACATAGCAGGCCTACTTTACTTACGCCCTTAAGGCTGCCATACAAGCTTATTTTCTAATGAACCCTGCTGTTTTGTATTAAAATGTAGTAAAGCTTAGTTGAGTTCCCTAAATTTAAGCTGTAAGGAATAAAGTGAAGTCTTGTCTCATTCTGGCAGTTCATCTAACACACTTTTCAACCAATTGCTGTTGACTGCTTGACATAGATGTCTACCCTTCACTTAGCTGCTGGTCATGTGCTCACCACATGATGCTTACAAAATGCTTTGTGGGCTTAACGTTAATTTTGCAATGTTGCTGCATCACAGTGATAGCTTCTAAGAAAAGAAGTTATTTAGCTGTTTAAAATGGTTGTTTAACTGTTGAACTTCTTTGACCCCTGCACTTTTTTAAGTTCCTCCTCTCTTGAGAACTGTGTAGGCTGCTATTAGGAGATCATGTTCTGCTTCTGGCAACAGCAGTGACACTGTAGGGCAATAAATCTAAATTTATTATGACCCTCAAAACTTTGTATGGGGACACTAGGCAGGGGTGATGTTGGGGACTGACCCTGGGTCTTTTGTGCTAGACCATGGTTCATCTCACCTCCCCCAGTCCAAAAAATAATAATAAACCTGCCTATAGGATGGCTGGGTGAACTGCAAAGCACAGTGCTTTGAGACCCCACCACCCTCTGTTTTCATTTGCTTCCCAATTCTAGTATAGATCGTGGTTGTTGAATATTGTGTGTCGATGGTATTGACTGATGATAGGGGACTTGTGAGTATATGCAATAGCTGAATGGCATGTGGAAGGAGAAGTGTTTATGAAAGAGAGCATGAGTGTTATGTTAGATATTGGACAAGATTTCTTCAAGTTTTTAATAGGTGCATATAGATTGTAGGTGGGGTGTAGGACCCAATCCATTTATTAAGTTCTTCTCAAAGTAGACCCACTGAAATTAATCAAACTAAGTTAGCCATGTTACTTAACTTCACTCTGAACAGGATTAGCAATGGCTATAACCCACTATACCAATGAAATTCTTTTGGAAACCCATAGCAAGAGGCAAAAAAGTTTCCCCTATGAAATTTAGCCCAAAGTTTGCACCCATGCATGTAAATTAGCATAAGCACATTTTCTGCAAATTTATTTCATGAGCCTGTGCTGTGAGTCATTTTAGTACCTAGCAGTGCCCCAGCTCTAGGAAGTTTGTATTTGTTTCTAATACTGTATTCTGCAACAGAAACATTAAAGAAATGGTCAGGTGTTGTATCCATGTTTCATCCTAATACCCCTTTTTGAAAAAACAACAACAACACAGCTGTAACTTGTTTTGATATGCTGTGGATATTTAAATTGCCGTAACAAGTTTCTTGATGTTTCAGATTGGAATACTGAGTGATATCTTTTTGTGTCTTTGAAGTGAGCTCATAGGTAGCAGATAATTTGACATAAATCTGTCTTGTCTGGTAAATAATTTCAAGAGGTGAATCTGTTGACTCTGTGGAGCTGTGATTATTTTAAAGAGTGCCAACGTGAAGTTTTCTAGGAGTCTGCTGAATTATCGGGAGGGTGGATGGGATTAGGAAATATAGTCAGATCATTGTGGGGATGCGGAAACAGCTGATTATAAAAAAAGCAAGTGACCAAAGACAAAATCCTCCCACAGCTGAGAGAAAGTTAAATAGGTACTACTTAATTTTGGACAGATTGTGTCCCAGCCATCAAGAGACTCAGGTTGTGTTTTCACATGTTACTTTGATTTGCAATAGGATGTTAGAGTGGTACTAGTACTACCAACTTTAGAAACCCATTTGATCTGCATGAATGGTGAAGAAAAAGCTAAGATACACATCTTTTTAGCATTATATGGCTAAAGTACACAGAAATGCTGCCAGTCTAAACTTGGGTTCCAACAATCTACCGTATTTTTTGCACCATAACACACACTTTTTTCCTCCTAAAAAGTAAGGGGAAATGTCTGTGCGTGTTATGGAGGGAATGCCTACGGGTGGCATGCCTACGGATTTTCCTCCTCTAAAAACTACGTGCGTGTTATGGTCGGGTGCGTGTTATAGAGCGAAAAATACGGTAATTTGTTGTTGCATCCCGCACTTGATTATGGCTGGATTTAGTTTCTCTTGTGTTCTGCTGAAATTAGTAAGAAAAGAGCATGTGACTGGGAGATGGGGGACAGAGAGAGCTCAGAGCGTGGGTCAGCAGGGTTGAGGGAAGGTATGATGTGAGGGTTAGGCTATGACATCTGAGGCAGTGTTCAAAGCTAGGTACCACATGGCGCCTGGAACTGGGTTGTGGGGCTCCAAAACACAGTGTCTAGTCCCATTTGTGCCACCGTGCCCCACAAATCGCCTGGCTTGCACAGCACCAAAAGAATCACATCTTTTGGTGCTGCATAAGCCAGGTGATTCCCCACAGCCAGTCCAGCTCATCAGGCTTCAGCAGCTCCACTGATAATAAGGCTGCCATTCTCTGCGGCTTCCCCTGCCGCCGAAACATCCACCGGTGCCAAGCCACTTCCTCTTCCTTTTTTACCCACTCAGCAGAGGCCACCTGGGCTCAGTTTTGTTGGAGCCGAGGCAGTGACTCTTGAGACCAGGCAGCAGAAGGCTGGTGGCAGGGAACAGTGGCGAAGGCAACAGCAGGGTGCCGACGGCCACGGCAAGTGGCACAATCAGTGGCATACAGACTCCTACCTCCTGCTGCTGTGGATTCTGCCAAGATGCTGTTTGCGGTGGCTGCCTGGAGCCCTACCGGCACTGCAGTTGTAGAGCTGCTTGTTCTGCTGCTGCAACTTCTTAAGCAGCTCCCACAGCTTCCAGACTTCAGTGTCAGGTGCGTTATGGTTCCAAACAAACCCCATGACCCTCTTGCTCCACAAGGCGACAGCAGCAGGAGAGCTCCTATTCTCCCTCCAGCGTTTGAAATTAGCCGGGTGCCAGTCACATTTTGTATCAGGTAGCCAGCCTTTTGCGACAGGATGGAAATGTTCAGGAGCCACGCTTGGCACCTAGCATCTCCACCTGCCTGTTTGCAGTCAGCTGGCCTGCCAGCCACAATGGTAGCAAATGACTCACGCCTTATTTGCCCAGTAGCACAGCAGCCAAAAAACACCTCTTTTTGGGTTCTATGCTGATGGTGAAGCAGGTGTTTGACAGGGTAGAGTGGTAGCAAAATGTGTGTCTTTTGATGCCACACTACCCTGCACCTCCCCTGATTTGCCTAGCACCTTTTTTTTCTGTGAGGCTGCCCCACTACCAGCATTTGTTTTTAAAAAAATGTTGCTTAGACATTTTGTTTTGGCACCCGCAACCTAGGTCCCAGAAGCCACATGACTCCTAGCATTCCTATCCCAGTTTCTATCACTGTCTCGCTCCCTCTGTCAGGTGGAGCTTCCCCTTCCCCAACACGGCAGAGGATGGCTTTCTCCCACCCCCCTCTGCATGACCAGGCAGGGAAGCGAAGCCTCCCCTCTCTCAGCTACTGTTCCCTCCGCAAAGCTTCCCCCCACCCTCCCTTTTCTGTCAAAGCTGAGGCTGGATTTGACCCTGAAACAGTCTTGGTCATCTTGATTATTGATAACCTTTGGAGAGAGGGGCAGGGAGATGTTTGACTTGGATGGCTTTGATCTCTTAGCAGTGTTTGACCATGTTAACGGCATTCCTGCTCCTACCTGCAGGATTGTCACCAGAGGGTAGTGCTGGGGAACTGCTGCTTGACCTCGTGGCACTTGTGGTGTATTGCTCTGTGGGGGTATATTCTGTACACCTTGTTGTTTCATACTTCTATGAGGCTGTGCTGGACCAGTGTGGGGATGAATGATGGGCTGGATGGGGGACAATAAACTGAGGCTGAATGCTAATGATCTGGAGGTGTTATAGATTGGTGGTTCTCATCTCCAGAAATTGGGGAGACAACTTGTTCTGGTTAGGGTTGTGCTCCCTTTGAGGTATGTAGCTTGGGCTTCTTCCTTAATTCCAGACTTTCCCTGGAGGCCCAGGTGGCTGAACTCCCTGCTCAGCAGGGCAGCAAGCTGAGACTGTGTGTGCTACCAGGGCCAATTCAAGGTGCTGATACTGGTGTAAAGCCCCAAATGGTGTGGGGCCCAAGAATGTAAAGGGCTGCCTCCCCCAATACCTACCATGGCTTTTTTAATTGTTGAGGTGTGATTTTTAGTTATTTTTGGATTTTTTAATCTTCATCTCCTTAAGATCCCATGTGAGGAAGGGCAATATGGAAATAAAATGGATGATTCTGAGGACAAAAGTTCATTTCAGTTACTGGTGTGTCTAAAATAGGAGATCAGCAGTGAATAATTATTTGCTGCAAATGTTTGTTTTAATGCAGTATTTCCATAAAGGGCTGCATCTTGTGTATGGATTAGTGAAGAATGTCATTACTATAGTCCATATAGATTTAATGGCAGGGATTTAGTGAGCTACTTTAGGCCCATCCAAGGACTTGTGCAGGTCAGTTGCTCTTTTTGCCTTTGTGAAGAATGCAGTCTGGTGTGCCAGATCCTTATGGAAGTATCCTTGGTTTTCAGAACTAGTTTGCACAATAGTAGGAGAGGCTAATGTGCAAGTGAAGCAACCCTGTGTAATGCCATTGGACATGTAAAACTAGTTGCACAGTTCTTTTGCTCCCAGCCCTTGAAATCAGTAAGAAGTGAGTGCTTAATATGAATAAAATAATGGCTGTGAACTAACAGTACAATGGCATCTCAAAAGTCGAACGGAATCCATTCCGGAATTCCGTTCAACTTCCAAAACGTTCGGAAACCAAGGCGCGACTTCCAGTTGGCTGCAGGAAGCTCCTGCAACCAATCAGAAGCTGCATCAGACATTTGGGTTCTAAAGAACGTTCACAAACCGGAACACTCACTTCGACTTGCAAGGCGTTTGGGATCCAAGGTACGACTGTACTTAGCATGTTTTAATAATAGCACGTTTTAGCACATTAAAATCAAATGTTCTCTGGTATTGCTGATTTCCCAGTTCAGATATTCTGAAGAATGGACAGTATTTTATGTATTTGTAGTGGCCCGGGGACCTTTCATTCTGAAAGTGGATGCAACAAAACAATAGAGGAAGAGGAGAAACATGCAGATGAACATGGGAAGCCTAGGAAATAAATTGATCATACATTCCTGTTTTGGTTACACTCTAGGATGACCTCTGTCATGAGAGAGACAGGGTAATGTGTCCTTGTTAATTCTCCTCAACCCCTCAGCTGCTTTCCATACCATCGGCCATGATATACTTCTAGAGCTGCTGTCTGAGTTAGGAGTGGGTGGCGTCGCTTTGCAGTGATTCCGCTCCTACTTGGATGGCCATTTTCAGAGGATGATGCTTAGGGTTAGGGTTCGGTCCTGTGAAGTCTTTAGTGTGGGGGAGGGTTGTCCAGAGTTTTGGAGTACATTGTCAGCAATATGCTGATGACACACAGCTCTTTTGCATCTGTAGGTGTGGCAATGGATGTTCTGGACCCATGTCTCTCATCCAGTAATAGACTGGGTGAGAGCCAATAAACTGAAATTCAATCCATAAAAGACTGAAGCAGTGTTAGTGGGTGGTTCCCTAGACCAGATGGATGGGCGGTTGTCTGGCCTTGATGGGGTTAGACTTCCTCTGAAGGAGTGGGTACGCAAATTTGGGGTACAGTGGTACCTCGGGTTAAGAACTTAATTCGTTCTGGAGGTCCGTTCTTAACCTGAAACTGTTCTTAACCTGAAGTACCAGTTTAGCTAATGGGGCAAAGTTCTTAACCAAAGGTACTATATCTGGGTTAGCAGAGTCTGTAACCTGAAGCTTTTGTAACCCGAGGTACCACTGTATTTGGATCCATTGTTGTTGCTTGAGGCTCAGGTGGCCTCAGTGAAGTGAAGTGACTTATATCAGCTTTGGCTGGTGGCCCAGCTGTTCCCCTATCTAGACAGGGATAACTTAACTTCTTTTGTCTGTGCTCTGGTAACCTCTTAGTCAGATTACTGCAGTGTGTTAAACATGGGGCTGCCTCTGAAGACGGTTTGGAAACTTCAGCTGGTGTAGAATTCAGTGGCCAGGTTGCTCACGGGGCAGAGCAGTTTGGGCATATAATGCCAATCCTGGCCTGACTGCAAATTAGTTTCCGGGCCCAACTCAAAGTTCTGGTTTTGATCCATAAAGCCTTAAGGGACTCAGAACTCCAATACCTCAAGGACCGCCTCTTCCCATATGAACTGACCTGGACTCTGTGATCATTATCTGAGGCCTGTCATCTGAGAGGTGTGGAGGGTGGTAACATGAGCGCGGGCCTTTTCTGTGGTGGCTCTCCATTTAAGGAATGCTCTCCCCAGACAGGCTCACCTGGCACCTTTGTTACATATCTTAGGTGCCAGACAAAAACATTCCTCTTCTCACAAGCCTTTGGCTAATTAAACAATCTATGGCCTTTTAAACTGTTGGTGGGGTATTTTGTTTGTTATTATGTGTGTGTTTTTATATTGTAAACTGCCCTGTGATCCTTGAATGAAGGGTGCGATAGGTATTATCAGAAATAAGAATCACTGTTTCATTGGCACTTGCACTCAGGAAAGTTTGCATAGGACTGCATCATTAAGCTTTGTTTCTAAATCTTGTTATTTAGATCTCTTCCAGCAGTTGCATACCGATATGTAGGCTGCTCATGTCTGAAAGTTCATCAGCCTACCTCTGGGTTTTTAATATCAATACCATGTGGAATGGCACTTGAGATAATCGGATCCTTCCCACTGCCGAAAACTTATCTGCAATGTCAAATCTGCTTTTAATATTCAGAAAACTATACCAGAAAACTGAAACCCTGCGTTCATTGGAGAAAAAGTGGGATATAAATGTAATAATAAGATTGTTCTTTTTAAGATGAAAATGCTTTTGAACAAGTGATTCAGTATTACTGTCAGGACAGAGACTTCGTTGAACAATAACAGTGCTTTTACTGTGATGGTTAATCAGTGTTAACTTGCTTGATACTGTTAAAGTGAGAGGTCCTCATTCCAAAGTCAAATCTGCAAAATGCATTTGAATTTTTGCAGCTACTCTAGGGCACTTAAAAATAGAATAGGCGCTTCTGATGAGCTTCCCTTATGTCTCCTATACTCTTAACTGGACCTAATTACAGCTGCCATAGTGGTTAATGCAGTACAGACAGTCACATTATTTTGGTTAGGTAAAGCTAACAACATGGAGTGCTAAACAAGAAATCTGTTCTAAAGAAGTCTTGGCACTGTAGTGAGTGTTATTCTCTGAACAGTCTTAACAGGCTCAAGCTTTTAAGACAAACATTTCCTGAAAGTGTATCATGTTAGCAGCTGCTAATACTGAGACAGGTCAGCGGCAACTCAGTGTATTCATAATTGCTTGTAATCTATATATTTAAATAAATATGACATACTGGACTTAAGTGGTTTGTGCATTATCTATTCCTTCTAAACGTGACATGGAACAAACATGGGGCACACATACTAGTTGAACCCTTTAGCTTTCATTATTCTACCTCTTCTTACTCTTGAATTTTAATCCCAAACTAATTGGAAGTCAATCTTATTTGAGTTTTACTTTGTCCAAGTAATGAGTTTAGGATTGTGGTCTTGCATATACAAAGCCTTTCTATAATTGCTGTTCATTATTTACTTTCAGCTACTCTAGGGGATTTATGATCACCTGAAACTAGTATTGCTCTTGATGCATACTGGGTTCTTTGTAATGCAACCTATGGCAGGTAGTAAAGCCTAGGTGTTCAAAAGGCTTTTCACAGCAATCTTAATAAAAATGGGATTTCCAGTGTTTTAAAGAGGGTTATAAGTTATGTGGCATTGGGACTGTTCTTCAGGTTTGTGAGAGTTCTCTCCTATCTACACAAAGTCCGTGGTCTTCACATGATCCCTCTTCTATTGAAAACATATTCCATGCTGTGATTAGTTGTTAGCCTAGTGTTTTTTTTAGTAACTGTATTGAGAAGTCTCCTGAGAGTAGCAATGTTTTCTTTTCTGGCTTCCACAAAACTCTGGAAGGGCAAGATAGGAAAAGAATCAACCATGCTATCACAAATGTCTTAAGCATCCTATTATTCATAGCTACTGAACAGCAGGAGTTTGAACCATCTCTACAATGGTGCATACCTCTTCTTAAGGGCTAGAAAGTGTCTCTGAAGCCTTTATATATTTGTCACACTTGAGTATTGTTCACCCTACTGGGTCCTCTAGACCAGGCTTCCTCAACCTCAGCCCTCCAGATGTTTTTCGCCTACAACTCCCATGATCCCTAGCTAGCAGGACGAGTGGTCAGGGATGATGGGAATTGTAGTCTCAAAACATCTGGAGGGCCGAGGTTGAGGAAGCCTGCTCTAGACAGTTTGCAACATGGTAAACCTTTTTTTAAGGTGAATGTTACCAAGAAGACAATTTAAAACCTCAACAACACATGTAGTATGAAAAAGCTGCTAAAATATTAGCAACAGCACACAGCCTGTGGGGGTAGCTTTAGTACAGTATCCAAAAATGAAGCTAAAAGGCTTTGACGAATAGTACGTTATTTACCTGGCATTTAAAAGACAATAGTTGAGCCTCTCTGGGGACGGCCCCATGTATAATGCATTGCAGTGGTCACCCTGGGAGAGTACCAGAGTATAGATGACTGTAGCTTATGAAAGGTGTTCCAAGATACCAGAGCCTCAATAAACAGCTAGGAGCACCCGCAACAGTGCTTCTCTCTTGTCTGTTTATTGACCCTCATCCAGTCCATTAGCAAGCTAGGTTCCTGGTTCAGAATGCCCACTGCTTCACCCGGATTGGATGGAAAGATGTGAAGCTAGTTGTAATCTATATACTGTTGACACTTAGCCCAGGTGCCCTAACCTGTAGTTTCATTTAGATGTTAAATAAGACTCCAATTCAGTGGATGATGTCCAAAGACAAAGATAGAGCCCTATGGAACACGATGACACTCGTGCCAGTGTGTGGAACAATAGTCACCTAACATCACCTTGTGGAACCAGCTGACCAGGTTCTACAACCAGCAGTTCCCATCTGGACAGCCTTGTAGGTTTTTTTTGAAGAAACTTAAGGATCTTTAACCTTTTTCAGTACCTTCACAAAAGTGTAGTTCCAGGTAACCATGGAATTTAGTTTTAAATTTGTACTTTAGGTACAAGCATTACTTATACAGTGGTACTTCGGGCTGAGTACTTAATTCGTTCCAGAGGTCCGTTCTTAACCTGAAGCACCACTTTAGCTAATGGGGCCTCCCACGCTGCCGCTGCACGATTTCTGTTCTCATCCTGAAGCAAAGTTCTTAACGTGAAGCACTATTTCTGGGTTAGCGGAGTGTGTAACCTGAAGCGTATGTAACCCGAGGTACCACTGTATAGGTCTCTCATAAACACACACACACGGGTGTGAAATTTCCCTAGTTTGTGATAGAAATAGAACAAAGTGTATTATGAACCAACAGTTTCAATTGCTATGTGCCATACTATAGTAGATTTAATTATGGTTTTCTCTTTTCAGTGACTATTTATTCAAGCTGCTTCTGATTGGAGACTCTGGTGTTGGAAAATCTTGCCTTCTGCTTAGGTTTGCAGTAAGTTGTCATGCATCTTCAACTTTTTGTTAACGATTAACCTTAAAAACTGATTGTAGTGCAAAAATGAATGTGTTCCAGGTTTCCTGTTTTTTCTTTCCTACTGGCTAATCATAATCAAAAGAAAATACCAATTTACAGTCACATGAAAAGGAGTTCTCCTTGTATGGGTGCAGTTACCCTTCAAATTCAAATGGGTTCTTCTAGCAGGCAGAACTGAAGTTTAGTTTTTTAGTTGCATATTCACCTGAAAACTCGCATATTGTTGAATTCTCCTTGCTGTGCAATTATGCCGAGCTCATGTGCATGATTGGTTCAGATGCCAGCTGATGAGTGAAAAAAAGTCTTGCTTGATAAGCTTCCTTCCTTTGGTAGCTTGAATGGAGAGCTATCAAAACATAGGCTCTTTGAACATGCTGCTATATGATCTTTGCAATTACCACATGATAACTGTAGGCCATATTGAGAACTAATCCTATGATTTGTAATATTTGTAGAATACGAAACACAAGCAGGTTCAACTCTTAGCTTAATCTTATGAACAATTAAATTGAAAGTAAATTGTGTGGAGTTCAATAGGACAGTTGCATGGAGTTCCAAGTATACTTGGAATAAGTATGCTCAGGTTTGCAGCTGTGAGTTGTGCCTAATTTTGCATAAGACAATGAAGTTCTACATTTAGTTTATAACTCAGGGAGGAACATCGTGGTGGTTGTCTGTTTTATTCTTTCCTTCACTAAATCTAATAATAATATAATAATTTATTATTTATACCCCGCCCATCTGGCTGGGTTTCCCCAGCCACTCTGGGCGGCTTCCAACAAAACACTAAAATACAATAACTTATCTAAGACTTGGCAGCAGGGGAGAATCTGTAGGCCAGAATCTTGAGCATGCCTGATGTTTTTCACTTTGAAAAGCAGGCTCCATGCTACATCACAAACTGCTTTGAAAGTCCCTTATTGCTTATCTTAAGAGTCAACAACTCTTAATTCACAAGTTAATGAAGATTTTATTGGTATCATCGTGATCCAAAAACATTAAAGGTAAAGGGACCCCTGACCATTAAGTCCAGTTGTAGACGACTCGGGTTGCGGCGCTCATCTTGCTTTACTGGCCAAGTGAGCCGGCGTACATCTTCCAGGTCATGGGGCCAGCATGATTAAGCCACTTCTGGCGAAACCAGAGCAGCACACAGAAACACTGTTTCCCTTCCTGCCGTAGTGGTACCTATTTATCTACTTGCACTTTGACGTTCTTTCAAACTGCTATGTAGGCAGGAGCTGGGACCAAGCAACGGGAGCTCACCCCGTCGCAGGAATTCAAACCGCCAACCTTCTGATTGGCAAGTCCTAGGCTCTGTGGTTTAGACCACAGCGCCGCCTGCGTCCAAAAACATAGTCAAACACAAAAGCTGTTTGGGTACAATAGACTCTACAGTGTTAGCCCAGTGAGGAATTTACGTTATTGGGAAGCCCTAGAGGCAAAACCAGAAAATATGTGTGAGCAAAATACTGGACTTATAACCCAGAAGAAGAACAAAACAGAAACAAATAATGTCTAGAGGATATATTTGCTTCATAGTAATATAATGAAAAGGGTGTCCAATGTATCTCAATAATCCCAACAGTTTAATAGTTTTTTTCTTAAAACAACAATATCAGAACAAGTAAATAAATAGTAAGTAAGTAAGTAAATATTTGCACAATAAGAGATAAAACCAACCTGGAGCAGAAAGAACCTCTTTGGGTAAAACCACTCCTAGGGCCCAGCGAACTCATGCAGTGCATTATAATGGTTTTTTGTGTAATTGGGAATTCCCAGGAAAAATAACATCTTACAAAGGCTGAGCCCAAACTTTTCATGTAGAGCAAATAGCTCTATATAGCATGTGAGTAAATTATAGCTGAATAATAAACTGATTAATATAAACTGCGGACAGTATTTAACTAAATAATTATGT
Source organism: Podarcis vaucheri (assembly GCF_965113315.1). Classification (NCBI taxonomy): domain Eukaryota; kingdom Metazoa; phylum Chordata; class Lepidosauria; order Squamata; family Lacertidae; genus Podarcis; species Podarcis vaucheri. The sequence continues at coordinate 123,077,735 of NC_138761.1, forward strand.
GAGCTTGCACAACAGGACTTCTCCCTCTCTTCCCCCTGCATGTGCCCTATGCCATCCCTTAATTTGCAGAGGTACAGTGGTGCCTCGCAAGACGAAAAGAATCCGTTCTGTGATTCTCTTCGTCTAGCGGTTTTTTCGTCTTGCGAAGCAAGCCCATTGAAGGATTAGCGCTTTTAGCGGCTTTTAGCGGCTTATCTGCTGATCGGATCAGCTGATAAGCGGCTTAGAAAAGGGGGGGGAAGGAAAAAAAACCAGCAGGAACTCACAAGACATTTTCGTCTTGCGAAGCAAGCCCATAGGAAATTCGTTTTGCGAAGCACCTCCAAAACGGAAAACTCTTTCGTCTAGCGAGTTTTCCGTCTTGCGGGGCACCACTGTATGATGAAAACCCCAGAACAGATGGGAGGAAGGAGTTTCCTTATACAATTCGACTTGTGCAATAACTTAGTTGAATCCCACCCAATATTTTGGGGTTGGTAATGGGGAGTGCATGGTTCAATGGAAAACCACACACCATATTGATAATTCATGCTTTTCTGTTTGAGCATGCCTTTTCTCGCTCCTTTTCTGTCCCTGACAGAATTACTTGAATCAGCCCTTACTGTGACACCAGGCAGATAGTGGTTTAAGGTTTCCTCACCCATTGCATTATTGAAATATATATTGCAATAGTTGTGACTGTGGCCAAACTTTGAGTGCAAGTCGTGTCTGCAGTGAGCCATGACACCTTACCTTTGCTGGTGCATATAGTTGCATCACTGTTTACGCAAGGTGAAAGTACAGGCTGGTATAATGGCTTCAGCTCCACCCTTTCCAGAACCTTGACTTGTCTTGATTCTGGTTTGGCCTTTGTAGGACACAGTGCTGCTGATTGGTAAATGGTGATATTCTTTTCTCTTCTCTTCTCCCATTTAGGATGATACGTACACAGAAAGCTACATCAGCACAATTGGCGTGGACTTTAAAATCAGAACTATAGAGTTAGATGGGAAAACAATCAAACTTCAGATAGTAAGTATCCCCTGTTCTGCTTGGTGAGTCTAATCTAGTTCATGGAAGGAATTCAACATTGTGCCAGTATGATTGTCCCTTCAGTGCAATCTCTCCTATGTGCTGTTCTTGGGGGGGGGGCACACCCCCAGTGCTGATTTGGGACAGGGGGCAGGTGAAGAGAAGGGGCTGAATGAATGGTCCAAGTGCTTTACTGCTGCTAATCAGATAGTTTGGGGAATTGTGATTTTTTTTACCCATGTTTAATTAAAATGCAGTCTGGTGATTTCAAGTCAAGCGTTGTTGTTATTATTATTGCAACGCTTGGCCGAACAATTCGTTCCCGTTGATATGGTTCCTGCTCCAGTTTTAAAACTGGAAACTTGTTTGGTTTCTGACTTACATTCCTGCTGCTATGTTCTGACTTCCTGAAGCAAAATAACCTGCTTTTGTCTGTGCTGGGGAGGGGTAGGAAACCTTGTACAGAAGCCAACAATGAACCCTTATAGGCTCTTTTCCAGGGAAGACTCTTCATTTCAGTCAACTTGACTGCTGTTTGTATTCTCTGCTAAGCAAGGCGATATTTCTAAATTAAACAATTGGCAAACTACAAGTCTGGGAAATCTGGTGTATCTTAATGTGCTAAATGCAGAGACTTCTGCAAGGATACAATTAACAAGCTCCATTAACCCTGAACACAGTGAAAACCAAGTGCACTCGTGACACTTTGGGATATACTAGGGAGCAGCAAACTAAGGAAAACACAGTAAGATTCAGAGCAGGGGTAGGGAACCTAGACCCTCCAGATATTGCCGGACCCCTGGACCTGCGGCCATGCTGGCTAAGGCTGATGGCAGCTGGAGTTAATTTGGAAGGACATGGGTTCCTTACTCCTCTTGGAGAGCTTATATCCTTGGGCAATATCAGAGATGACTTAATAGGGCAGAATAATTTGGTCGTGAGATTGCACGTGGTTATGGCTGTGTTATTTGCATAAGGTTCTACTCTATTTCTTTACTGAAGCTAATTTTCATATGTTATCTAATGCATTTCCCTGCTATAGCCCATTAAGAGCCTGTTCATGTTAAGCCAACTATCTATCAGTGGTTTGTATTGCTTGCAAATTTGTATTTCTTGTGGTATGCCACCCCTTTTTCCAGCTACGCTTTTTAATTGGGGAAATGCTTGTGTTGGACACCTCAGGTGCACAGTGGACTAAACTCAAGGTTCTGCAATCCTCTTACGTAGAATCAAAGTCTGTCAAAATATTTGATACAGTGAGATAAGATTCTGTATCTGAAATGGTTAAGGGTTAAGGCTGGGGTTAGCTGTGGGAGGCCTATGCAGAAACAGTAATAGGGCTGTAGTGTTCCCAGGGTAGATTTGGTTTAAATCAAATCGATTTAAATCACTAGTCAGTAAGAATCGATTTGAATCACCTTTTTTACAGAAAGACTCATTCTTGCTGGTATAATCTTAATATTTACAACCAGATGAAGGTTTCATTTTTGGAATAATAAATTTTCAGAGTAGTTTTTATAGTTATATAAAAAATTATTGATTTGGTTATACTATTAGAAATACATAGACGGATAATTATGAAATTATTGTGAGGTTTAATAAGTTAACGGTTTATATTTGGACAACTTTTCTGCTGTATTTTATTGGAAGGAGAAAAATAATCATTTCGTTAATAACAACTTAAATAATTTCTTTAACTAAAACAATAACATTATAGCATATGTTTCCATGTTTGTTAACTGATGTGGTTAAACATTAAAAAAACCCCAAAAAAACTTAGACTGAGTTTTACACACATGAAAAACTTAAAACTTCGGTATTTCCACCAGCAACCATCCCTTTAGATTTGCTTCTACATTCAGGTACCTATTCTGTACAGTTAAGTGTTAGTGCATTTGCTTGAACCCAATGGGATTGGAAAGAGGTTGCCAGCCCTGAAGTGCCTTCAGCGCTTGCCTCAAGTCTGAGTCACACAGACATGCAACTGACTTGCATAATTATTACACAAAGATCCCAAGACTTGCGGAGTATTCTGCTCACAAGGTTGCACTTTTATTTTTACTGCTTCACACTTAGCTACTTGTGCAGATCTATTCCACTCCAAACAATCTATTCATTGAACCTCTTGGGACTTAGCATTTAAGAGGTAAGGGGTTGATTCTTTGTACAGTGGTGCCCCGCAAGACGAATGCCTCGCAAGACGGAAAACTCGCTAGACGAAAGAGTTTTCTGTTTTGGAGGTGCTTCGTAAAACGAATCTCCTATGGGCTTGCTTCGCAAGACGACAATGTCTTGCGAGTTCCTGCTGTTTTTTTCCCCCTTCCCCCCTTTTTCTAAGCCGCTAAGCCGCTTATCAGCTGATCCGATCAGCAGATAAGCCGCTAATAGCGCTAAGCCGCTTATCAGCTGATCCGATCAACAGATAAGCCGCTAAAAGCCGCTAATAGCGCTAAGCCGGTAATCCTTCAATGGGCTTGCTTTGCAAGACGGAAAAAACCGCTAGACGAAGAGAATCACAGAACGGATTCTTTTCATCTTGCGAGGCACCACTGTATATAAATTTGCAGAGGAACAATGGGATTAAGGGTTTCTCCTCAACTGTGTATATTTATTTTATAACATTTTTCCTGTGAAGAAAAGGCATGTTATCTCTGCAGACACAAATTTACACTTTTGAAAACTGCAAAAACAAGCATCTGTGATAATAGCTTCTCCTTAGAAAAACTGCTCCAAATAATCTTACAGAAACCTCTGATGGATTAATGGCATTCATTTGCCAAAAAAATTAAACATTGCATATAAAGCCTCATGCTACATAATTGAAAACAAATCTTTATTTCCTGATGAATAGCCTTTGGACTATAATGTAACTTAAATAGAAAATTATCTTTAGAAAGTTTTTTCCTTCAAAAGCATTTTATTTTTATAAATCCAATTTAAATTTAAAAATCTGATTTATTTATTTTATTAAAAAACTTTGATTTTTATCCACCCTGAGTGTCCCTAAGATAGTGGATAAATAGCTGAAAAGGTATATGCAAGCAGGTTGAAATTTAGGTTGCTTATAGAAGCTGTAAATCTCCTGAACACTTGGAATGGTAAAGTTGGAAGGGACTCTGAGGGTCATCTATCCCAACCCTTCAATGCAGGAATCTCAAGCATCCATGATAGATGGCCATCTAATTTCTGCTTTAAAATCTCCATTGAAAAACGTCCACCACCTTCCGAGGGAGTTGGTTTCACTGTTGAAATTCTTACTGTCAGAAATTTCTTCCTGGTGTTTCATTGAAATCTCCTTTCTTGTAACTTGAATCCATTTGTATGGGAAGCAGAAACCTATTCGATAATGTGTGATCAACATTGGACACTAATTCCACATATGACACAGGCTGGAGTGTTTTAGTGGCACTTCAGTCATAGGACTGGCTATGGCATAAGCAGACCTGCTTTGCTCCACAGCTGGGCAGAGCAGCAACAAACCACGGTCTACATATGTACTGAAATGCATGGTAGTGGTGCAGTCTTGTCTTGTTCTTTGTATTCATGGTCTGTCCATAACTGACGTAGAATTTAAAAGGACTTTCTCAAGTTTCTGCATGACGTTTGGCGACACTGAGAATGGAACTTTCAAATTCTGAGAACCTTTGGCTATAAATGGGGAAGGGGCGAACCAGGTGCAGTGTTAGAAAAGCTCTTCACCACACGGCGCCTGGACCCTGGGTCTCAGTCACAAAAATAAAATGGCTAGTCACTATTCCCCCCCCAAAAAAAAACCCCCACCGTGATAGCACTTTCTATTTGTTTTTTTGAAACGCATGATCTAATACACAATTCACATCAGAGGGAGGGAGAGGGAGTTGCAAATACACACCCATGCACACTCTCACACGGAAAGAAAAGAGGTGTGAACAACTGCTAAGCTGAGCTCTTCAGGTTTAATGTGTTGGATTGGGTTGGAATCAGGAGAAAATGACTGTATCTGGTAGAGAAAACACAAGCAGCCCCAACCCAGAAGCAGCCCCCGCCCCCAGCTGCAACTTCATGCAGACTTATTTAGGAGGGGGCCCATCCACTGTCCCTCAGACCTTGTGGGGGGCCGGACTATATTTTGGGGAAAATAATAATAATGAACACATTCCTATGCACCACAAATAACCCAGAGATGTATTTTAAATAAAAGCACACATTCTGCTCATGTAAAAACACCAGGCAGGCCCCACAAATAACCCAGAGAAGCATTTTAAATAAAAGGACACATTCTGCTCATGTAAAAACACGCTAATTCCTGGACCGTCCGTGGGCCGGATTGAGAAGGCGATTGGGCTGCATCCAGCCCCCAGGCCTTAGTTTGCCTACCAATGATCTAAACCAACTTACAAGGCACTTTTCCCTCTCTGTGCTGCCTGGGGAACTCTCTCCTTCAGTGGGCTCACCTTTCCTCCCCTGTCCCTCTCAGCAAAGTAGTCAAATGAATCTGGGAAACTGTTCTTAATTTTACTTTGGAGTCTGCGCCCTCAGCCGGAGAAAATCACTGGCTTACTCAAGAGTCGGGTGAGCAGAGCTTGGGGCTGCGGAGGGGAGAGCTTCCCACCCATGAAGAGAGCGGAGGGAAAGGGAGGAATGGAAAATAGGAGAAGGCAGTGGCGGCAAGAACGCGCCTGCTGCCTTCAGGGTTGGGTTGAGCCAGAGGCTCCATGGAGGACAGAACAAGCAGCAGCTCCCCATTCACATCGGGGGGGGGGGCGCTCCAGGTGGCAGTCACAAACGGCTCTTCAGCAGCAACCTCAGGGCAGTTTTTGTCTTTGCTGCGTCTCCCATCACAGCTAGGGTGCAAAATATGGCGCCCGGCCATCTGCACGCCTTTGCAAAGGCCCAGCTGCTAGTCGTGAAATGTGACTGGCGCCTTTCTAATTTTGAACACTGACCAGGTGCCGTTCCAATAATTTGAGGGGTGGAAATACGAATTGGGGAGGTGAGGAGGAGAGAGCTTACCTTTCTGGTGGTAGCATTTTTCCTTTAAACTGTGAAAGTAGGCAGCAGCAAAGGCCAAGTCACTGACTGTCTCCTGGGGTCTGTCACTTTTGCCTCGTATCCTTTTGGGGGAGATGGCAGGCAGCAGGACTTCTCCTGCTTTTTAAGGTCTTAAATAATAAACGTGCAACTTCTGCAGAGATAAGCCTGGCTCATGTGACCCTCCAAATTTGCAATCTGTGCTTGATGCATTGAATGTGGGAAATCGGAGTTCTATAGAACACTTCAAAAGCAAAGGCTCCCATGAGATTTCACATTTCAATCGTCCTTTGTGCTCCATGGCACAGCAGTGACCATCTAAAAGCCTTTGCACTTTCAAGACCAGTGCAGCTCTCCAAAAACTGAGGACCTTAAATATGTAAAAAGCTTCTGAATTGTAATTCACTGAAGTTAGTAGTACAACGGCTGCCAGACCAGGGAAATAACCATGTTGCTGCTCCACATCACTGTGCTGTTTATTTCTGAGCTTCTTGGCTGCTAATTGAAGGCGCATGATGGCAGGGCTGCTGCTAACCCTCACTGTTGAGGGTTTGATCCTTCACTCTTTAAAGCCAGGTGCTATTTAGAGAGGGGGGTGCTGGGGTGGGGAAATGTACTGAGGGTCCTTGAATAGTCACGTTTTACAGTTGACACACCTTGCCTTAACGTATGGCAGTATCTTTCAATTTCACTTCAGTAGTGTAAAGGTGTCGTCTTTTTTGTGGCAGGTACTTCAGAGCAATCCATAAAGGATCACTGAAAGAATTTACAGAACTCCTTTTAACTTTCCCTATTTCCCCTTTTCTCTATTGGAATAGAGTGAGCTGCTTCTCTGAACAGATGCCATCTTCTAAGTTCTCTTTTGCTTTTTTGTAGTGGGATACGGCAGGCCAAGAGAGATTTCGAACTATCACTTCTAGTTACTACAGAGGAGCTCATGGCATCATAGTTGTGTATGATGTTACAGATCAGGTAAGCACTTGGCCTTTGTTTTGCCTTTTAGGAAATAGTGTCTAAAAGCTTGTTTATGGTTTCTGAGCAAACCATGGGGAAATGTAAACTTTGTACATAGGTGTCAAAAGCTTGTGTGCAGAGAGGAGGCTCATATAAAGTGTTAGCTCTACCCTCTGAGCCTCCTGCTCCACTTTTCCTGGCAGTCTTTCAATTATTCCTTCCTAGGTGACCAGAAAGGTGTCTGTTTTAGAGTTTACACACACACCAAATTGCTTTAAATGCAGCTTATTTACATTGCTATTGTGGATCTCTGAAGGAAAGATATTGCGCTTGACAAGGTCCTTTTCCTTGGCTGCAGCCACAGGAAGAAGTGATGGAGCTAAGAAGAGTGTGTCTTAAGTACCTTAGTCAAAAAATATGTCCAGCTTTTAAAAAAAAAATTGCTGGGGTGAGCTTTAAGCTAGCTTATAGCAACTTTTCAAGTTCTCTCGTACACTTGTACAAGATAAAGGCAATCTTTAACATATACCTCCTTATGTTCCAGGAGTCTTTCAATAATGTAAAACAGTGGCTTCAAGAAATAGATCGTTATGCCAGTGAAAATGTTAACAAGTTGTTGGTAGGGAACAAGTGTGATCTGACCACAAAGAAAGTAGTAGACTATACAACAGCAAAGGTACGTCAACTGATTTTACAATTTTTTTAAAATAATTGCAACAGTTCTGACTTTGGATATGGGCTAAGGTGGTGTAGGGCTGGGCAATATCTGGTTTTCAACATTGTGCTATGTCACCAGCTAAATGTCGTGATATAAGAATATATATGACAATGTCTGAAATAAGAATGAAGGAGGGGATGGTGGGGAGGGGAAAGCCGTTGATTCCTGGATGTGAACTTCACACCAGTTTTGGACAATGCATTGCCCAGCCCTAGCCAAGAACATTGTTCTCCTGCAGCACTTCCTTGCATTTTCTTTGGGGGGGGGGGAGGAAATTTTTTGCATTTTTTAAAACTCCCCAGGAATGTACCAAAAACATAACCATGAACAAGTGAAAGGAGAACTTCACACCCCAGGGATACCCTTGTTTTTAAAGTGTTCAGTGTCTACTTTAATTTTTTTAGAAGTGCTATTCACTAAATTAAAAAGACAATATTGCCCTTTAGTTAGAGCAACAGTTGTGTAATGATTGGCAGTTGCTCCGTGTGTGTTTGTGTGTAAAAAAAAATGCCCAGTTGTTTAGTCACTCATTGAATTTTTTTTTGGGGGGGGAATCAATCATTGCCCGCCCAGCTGAAAACTCAACCATTTCTTGGCTGGGGGGTGGGGGTGAAATTTAAGGCACTTAAGGGCCTGGAGTCAAGCTATTTCCACGTTGGCCAGTTTCAACCAGAAATAGCAGTGGAAAACGTTTTAAAGAAGTCCACTGGGGCTACTAGGATATAAGTTGTAAGCTAGGAAATTGGGGCCGGGGGAGAGAATCTTTTCCAAGCCTGACTCCTCCTAAACCTCGTTTTGCCTAGAAGCAGGTTTGCAGTTGCAACTAAAGAATAGGAGATCAACAAGTGGTGGGGAGAGGGGGAGGGAATTATCTTTTTTAAAAAACAGAGGGAGAAAGTTTCTTGTAGAAGAATCGCAACATAGAGGCTTTGGCAAGCACAGTCCCACCTCCCTCTGCAAGGTCTCATGAACCAGATCCATGGTCATGATTTCCTCCACTGTCCCTGAGGACAATTTTGGTTTCTGCATCCCTCCTCTCCAGTTCCCTCTAGGAACAATTTCCATTGCAAGAGATCCATTGCCTGGCATAGCAATGATAAGGACAGCCTCCAAAGAGAGCAGATTACAATTGGCTGTGCTTAATTCCACTCCTTTTTCCTTCTTCCCTGGACAACAGGGTGCAGAGCTGCTTCAGAGCTGGCTAGCAGCCCTTTACATGGCAGTAAAATGCTTTAAAAAGGTAAAGGGACCCCTGACCATTAGGTCCAGTCGTGACTGACTCTGGAGTTGCGGCGCTCATCTTGCTTTATTGGCCGAGGAAGCCAGCGTACAGCTTCCGGGTCATGTGGCCAGCAGGACTAAGCTGCTTGTGGCGAACCAGAGCAGCGCATGGAAACGGTGTTTACCTTCCCGCCGAAGCGGGACCTATTTACTCTGCAGTAAAGGACTACATTGCCAGCTGATAGCACACTCCTTGCAAGCACGGAGGCATTTAGCAGCAAGGAGTTCAGCAAGAAGAAGAAGAAGAAGAAGAGTTTGGATTTGATATCCCGCCTTTCACTCCCCTTCAGGAGTCTCAAAGCGGCTAACAATCTCCTTTCCCTTCCTCCCCCACAACAAACACTCTGTGAGGTGAGTGGGGCTGAGAGACTTCAAAGAAGTGTGACTGGCCCAAGGTCACCCAGCAGCTGCATGTGGAGGAGTGGAGACGCGAACCCGGTTACCCAGATTACGTGACTACCGCTCTTAACCACTACACCACACTGGCTCTCAACTGCTTCCACCCCTCGTGAGCAGAGTATTCCATGGCCAAAAAATTATCAAACCTTTATCGCGATCTGGACATTAAGCTGGTTTTCAGCAATGTATCAATAAATCACACAGTCCTAGTACCAGTGATTCAAGATATGTAAAATGTACCTAGTAAAAGGATGGTGTTGACTTCGGTAGTAAGGCATTAATATACACCTGACTTGCTCGTGTACAGTGGAAAAATGCAGAGCTACTTTGTTTTTCTCTAAGTTTTGGACCGCATAAATAACACTGATATGCTTTACCTACAGGAATTTGCAGATTCCCTTGGGATTCCTTTTTTGGAAACCAGTGCAAAGAATGCAACAAATGTAGAACAGTCTTTCATGACCATGGCTGCTGAGATCAAAAAACGGATGGGCCCTGGAGCTACAGCAGGTGGTGCAGAGAAGTCCAATGTTAAAATTCAGAGCACTCCCGTCAAGCAGTCCAGTGGAGGTTGCTGCTAAAACTCTCCTCCCCATTTGCAATGAATCTGAAACCTGAACCCAACTGAAAAAAAATGCCTGAATTGTACTGTATGTAGCTGCACTACAACAGATTCTTATCGTCTCCACAAAGGTCAGAGATTGTAAATGATCAATACTGACTTTTTTATTCCCCCGATTCAATAAAGCTAACTTCATTTTCAGAAATATGTTAAACCTTTTGTGTGCTGGTTTATAAAATGCGTGTAATCCTTGTTGCTTTTTCTTATACCAGATCGTTTCCTGTGGTTGGCTAAACTTGGAATATATTATTTTGTTCTGATCATATTGGCATGTTTAGATGTCAGGTTTAGTCTTCTGAAGATGAAGTGTAGCCCTTTTTTGTATCCAACAGCACAAGTGTGTCTTGTCACTTTTCCATGCATAATAAAGTTCAGTAAGACACATGTCCTATGTAAGATCTGATTTGCTAGTTCCTTGTAGAGTTGTAAATGGAGAGATTACAATCTTTCTTTGATCCAAAGAACTGCACTAATTGGTTCTGTGCGCCCAAGGCAGGTTTGGACTCTACTTGTACCTCTCCCAGGCAAACCTTTTCTTTTTTAAAAAACTGAGGCATGTTTCATTGGGGGTGGGGGGTGGCTGCCCCTGAAAGTCGCAGATTTCCATTGGCAATGCCTTAGACCTTGGGCAATCCTAAAGTAGCTCTTTGGATCCAAGATGCTGATTTTTCTTAATACTCTGCATATAATTTGTGGCTGCAGAACATTGTAATTTGTTGCACAATATGTAACAAACTGAAGAAATGTTTAATAAATATTGTACTTATTGGAAGTAATATCAAACTGTATGGTGATTAAGTATTGTCTTAATTCTTATGGCAAAGCGGAAAGGCTTGCATTGTGCCCCAAATGTACCTTTTTATGTGCAGTAATGGCACTTTAGAACCTTTTCCTGGACCATACCTTCCCAGCCGAACAAATAACTAGCAAGTATGGCTTAAATGACTAAAAGTTGCCATGGTGTTTCTGGCGTGTATGCTATACTTGGAACACAAAATCTTATAACATTGTTTATAGAATCATAATCACTCTAAATGTACCATATTCTCCCCCTCCCTGCTCCTAAGTGTCTGGATCTTTCTAAATGATTTCATTTAGAAATACCTTGTGTCTCTTGCTCTGTCATAGAAGAGGAAAGCAGTATTTTCCTAATATATGAATGACTTCAAACTAACAAGGTGATGTTAAAATCTGATGTTATGTCTTTTCTAAATAATGTTACTTCCATTCTCTCACAATCAAATACTGTTGACTTTAATAAAACTTAGTGCAATTTATTGGTTGGCTTGGTTATGCACAAGGAAGCTGGAGTGGTGGGAACTGGTTATCAAGCAAATAACCAGATGACTAATGTAACATTGTGCAGCAAGAAGACTCTAAAATGTAAGTTTGAGCAAAAACTCAAAACTTGATTTATTGCTACAGCGACCACGTCTTGTACAGAGAAACTAATCCATTAGTGCCTGTTATCTGGGTTTTAAAGTTACCAACTTGATTAAATAATCTCTCTTTTAAAAGAGATTAAAACTGCCATTAAGGCTTTTTTGCAAGAAAACAACCAGATGTGACTGCAAAATATGCCAGTTAGATATGTTGAGAGGCAAGTGTATTAGCAAATCACTAAAATGATTACTCATCCCAATATTGGGATAAACGTGATTTGCATCCACAACTGGAATACATAGTACCTTAAGTCTTCATACTGTTGTCAGAAGATTGAAATTACTGAAACTTTGAATATGCTCTTGAACTTCACAATAAAGTGTACTTCATAATGAGATGTGCTTAGTGGATCAATTCCTAACATGCTTTGAGGGTAATAGTGTACTGTTTTGATCAAAATGGTTCTTATGTAGAAGATATCCAGCTAGAATACTTTGTGTTCATGGAATTTTGGTTATTCTGAAGCTACTTCTGAAAGTTTATAAAGTGAATTCATTGAGCACAATCATTTAAATTCATTTCTGAAGTGCAGAAAACATCTAGGATGCAAATAGGTTCTGGAATAAAAGTGTACGAAATCTATATACCCATTGTACTCAAATAACCTCTGGTTAACAAACTTGTAATCTGATTGCCTACTTGATTCCTCCTCGTGTGCAGAGTTAATTCAGGTTCTCGCAGGTTTAACACCGAGAACCAGGCTATCGGAAGCTAAGACCCTGGCAAAGGGGAGAGCAGATCTTGCTGATGAACACATTTTGACAACTGGGTGCTTAGCCAGTTTCACATGGTTAATGTAGGCACCATACTTTATTAGTATAACAGAGGACCCTTCTGTGCCTATTTGCTGAAGTTAAGCAGCCTGTTAATCGTGGCAAGTTCTAACCATTATCCTGAAAACACAAAGAGCTGTGTAAATTACATCCTGTTAGTTGTAGGGCAGGTCCTTCTTAGTATTTGAGTAGTGGAGAGTCTGCTGGATCAAACCAATAGCCCATCTACTGCAGCCTTCTGTTCTCATAGTGGCCAACCAAGCCTGTGGAAACCCTGTAAGCAGGAAGTGAGTGCCACACTTGAGATGGCCTCCTCTGACAGTGGGGGTAGAACAGTCACTGTGAGAAGAGGAAAAGGCTAATCTAATCTTCAAAAGCCATCCAAGCTGTTGGCCATCACTGTATCCTCTGATGCACGTTTCATCGCCTCACTGCTCTCCGTGAAGCAGTAATTTATCCGCATTACTAGGATGAAGGCAAAACAGCACTGTGGTTTGGGCACTCAAACATGTGACAAAATACAGTGGTGCCCCGCAAGACGGAAAGCTCGCTAGACGAAAGAGTTTTCCGTTTTGGAGGTGCTTCGCAAAACGAATCTCCTATGGGCTTGCTTCGCAAGACGACAATGTCTTGCGAGTTCCTGCGGATTTTTTCCCTCCCCCCCTTTTTCTAAGCCGCTTATCAGATAATCCGATAAGCTGATAAGCCGCTAATAGCGCTAATCCGTCAATGGGCTTGCTTCGCAAGACGAAAAAACCGCTAGACGAAGAGAATCACAGAACGGATTCTTTTCATCTTGCGAGGCACCACTGTACCAAGAGTTAACTTGCACTATGAAACTCCCATGTGTCAGTCATGAGAGTATTTTTCTCAGAAGCAGCGGAAATGTAACAAGATGATAGGTTCTCATTTCCGCTACTTGTTTATATTTTAAGTTCTTGCCCCCAGCAGGAACTTGGAAGTTTCAAAAAGTGCTATGACTACAGCTTCAGGGAGTTCAAATCCACAGGACATTTTGGGTTGCAAGACATAGAACTGAGTAACTGGGATGTCTTGTTATTCCTGAAGCATGTTCATAAAGCAACAATAGCAGGTTAGCTTGAGTGCACATACCCACACGTCACTGCTGCTTCCTGTTTTGTTTCCCAGTTGAAGAACGGCAATAACAAAACGATCTCCCACTTACAAATTATACTGCTGAAATGAAGAAAACTGGTGGGGAGAGAAGGTAAGCAGAATGGGTTTTTGTATGGAAGGACTGGTACTGAGATGGTATGCCACCCTCTGTTCTTTGTAAGCAAATCTCTTTTGCACTGGGCTCTGGTAAAGTTGAGCTCGCAACAGCCACAGTTCAACATACTGGGATCATTCAGTTTAAAGGTTCCGATTGCTAAATGTGGGTGCCTTCTATCATGTCACCTTCAGAACAGTGGTATCAGACAACTAAAACTACCTGTCTTGCTGAAGAGCATTATAGCAGGAGTTGAATGGGAAGCCTGTAAAAAGCACATTATTTTAAAGCTGCAAAGCTGCAGCTAGGATCTAGGTTAGAAAATAGGCGAAGATTAAACTACTCACAACAGCTATCACCGTAGCGGTAATTGAAGTGGCATAGTTGAAAACAGCAGGAAAATGTTCAATTCATACAGCCTATTTAGGGCCTTGGTCTCATCTTGTGTTCATTTTATTCCGCATGATTGAGGAGAGAAGCAAATATGAGGAAAGGCACAGTTACTGCATTTAAGATGCAAACTGGTTTACTCAACCCAATGTTTTCCTGCAAACCAGAAATAAACTGGTTTGGAATCTTATTTTTTGGCACATGTGTTGAGCAAACTAGTTACTGAAAAACAGGTTGTTTGATTTTGCATGGATAGCTTATGCAGTGAGTCGATGGGGAAAAAAATATGTAGCCTTGCTTTAGCCAAATGTGCATGAGCAGCCAGTTATCCAATTTGGGGGTATGTATTTTAAATATTCAAAACTCTTATTTAGAGGTTTGGCAGTAAGGATTCTTAAACTCAACTTCAGTAGCAAAACTGTTTACCTCATCGAATAAGATCATACACAGTACTAAACTATGGGAACAAGTCTTGGTTTTGAGCACTCATCTACGGGCACAGCTACTGTTTTAAACTACAATTAGTTTACAGACTGAATCCAGGTTTAGTTTTAACAGGGCAACTTCAAAGCATTATCTGCACTTCCCTGTTTAGGCTTAACTATACTGTAGCTGAAAATGGAAGCAAATACAGTGGTGCCCCGCAAGACGAATGCCTCGCAAGACGGAAAACCCGCTAGACGAAAGGGTTTTTCCGTTTTGGAGGTGCTTCGCAAAACAAATTTCCTATGGGCTTGCTTCGCAAGACGAAAATGTCTTGCAAGTTCCTGCGGGGTTCCCCCCCTCCTTTTTCCCAAGCCGCTAAGCTGCTTATCAGCTGATCCTAAGCCGCTTGTCAGCTGATCCTAAGCCGCTTGTCAGCTGATCCGCTAAGCCGCTTGTCAGCTGATCCGCTAAGCAGCTAATAGCGCTAAGCCACTAATGGGCTTGCTTCGCAAGACGAAAAAACCGCAAGACGAAGAGACTCACGGAACGGATTCTTTCCGTCTTGCGAGGCACCACTACTAGGAGGCAGCAGGGGCCTGCAGTCTCATTCCTCTTATGAAATGAGGCCATTAGCAAACCGCATAGCAATTCTTCAAAAGAGCTATAAGGATAAGTTCTCTGCACTCCAAAGAAAATCAGCAGCTCTTAAACAGCAGTTTGCTAGAGAAACTCTACCGATGATTAACCAAAGAACAAACCAGCCATGGCACTATTCCTTTAAAAAGCATCAGGTGAAGTTATCCATGTCTTCTTAGAGATCACTGTGTGACAGGGAGATGGCAGGTGTACTGAAATCACACATTGCCAGTGCTTTCTTTAATATATATGGTGATAAAATTCTTTTATTTGAAATGTAGTCTTCCATAGAAATTACATGTAAACAAACGAACCATATTTCGAAGGAAAACCAAAGTACATTAAAGGACCAGGCACTGGAGACTTCTAATTGTTCACTTGAACGACGGTAACGATAAAAAGGGCATCCGACTTTAGAGGCCGTTCATCACACCAGTCAATGACCACACCAACATCTGTGGACGCTGTATCCAGCATACTCCCAACGGGCGCCAGAGATGGAGCCAGTTGCTGTAACACCTGAACTTGGAAACAAATCTTGGTGACGCTGCAAGAGGTCACATATAACTTCCAGGCTTCAAGCACACTGTCGAGAGCACTTTAATATTTCCTCGAACTCCTTATTGAAGAAGCTCTTTCATTCAGGGAAAGAAGGCCTGTCAAATTCCACACAGAGGCATTATCTGAAATAAAGTAATCTGCAAGTTAACAAATGCGTCCTCTCTTTTTTCCATTGTGGACTTCAAACTAAATACACTTAGGATGAGAAGACCTGCTTCACTTCAGCAAGGTTGCTGCGTCAAATGCCTTTAGACTACACACTGAAAATTGCCCAGGGTACCAAGCATTCATTTGTTCTAAGGGATTTAAATAACTTAAAATAATGGGGGGGGGATTAGTATGTTTTTATTTGCAACCAAAAGTTCCTCAGGACATACAGTGGTGCCTCGCAAGACGAAATTAATTTGTTCCGCGAGTTTTGTTGTCTTGCGATTTTTTTCGTCTTGCGAAGCACGGTGTCGGGAAAGTTTTGGAAAAGCTTCAAAAATCACCAAAGTCTTTAAAAACCTCAAAAAAGGCTACCACACCGCGTTCTATGAGTTGCTCCTCGAAGTCAAGTTGCAACTCTATTAACGGTGTTAAGAAAAAGGAAACAAACTTGCAAGACGTTTCCGTCTTGCGAAGCAAGCCCATAGGGAAAATTGTCTTGCGAAGCAGCTCAAAAAACCAAAAACCCTTTCGTCTTGCGAGTTTTTTGTCTTGCGAGGCATTCGTCTTGCAAGGTACCACTGTAAATTGGCTGGAGAAACCCAGAGCGTCTGGGAAACTCGGGCAGATGGGTGGGGAATAAATGATGATGATGATGATGCCTCAGTTCTGTATCCCATTACAAAGTAGCCCTCTTAAGTTACATGGCTCCCGTTGCTCGGTCCCTGCTTCTGCCAACCTAGCAGTTCGAAAGCACGTCAAAGTGCAAGTAGATAAATAGGTACCACTCCGGCAAGAAGGAAAACGGCGTTTCCATGCGCTGCTCTGCCACATGACCCGGAAGCTGTACGCCAGCTCCCTCGGCCAATAAAGCGAGATGAGCGCCGCAACCCCAGAGTTTTTCACGACTGGACTTAATGGTCAGGGGTCCCTTTACCTTACAGGTACAGATAAACTTCAACCTAAGCTCTACATTTCTAGAAGGCCACTGTTAATACTGCCACTTTCAACCCGTAATAAATCTTTTTAAAAGCCAATGGCCAGGAAGGTGCTATTCAGACAATGCAGGCTTGATTTCCCAATTGTTTTCTACATTTTACTATTAGTGACTATGATTGCTATGATAGTTTAAATTAAACCACTGGGTGAAAGCAAGGAGCAACAAAACTAGAAAGTGTGTGCTCTCGTTTGAAGGATGGGATCCTTATACCCTTTAGCACAGAGGCAGCTGAACTCCTTTACAGTGCTGTTCGGTATCATGTCTGATCAAAGTAAGGTAAAGGGACCCCTGACCATTAGGTCCAGTTATGGGGTTGCAGAACTCATCTCGCTTTATTGGCCGAGGGAGCCAGCGTTCAGCTTCTGGGTCATGTGCCCAGCATGACTAAGCCGCTTCTGGCAAACCAGAGCAGCACACAGAAACGCCGTTTACCTTCCCACCGGAGTAGTACCTAGTTATCTACTTGCACTTTGATATGCTTTCGAACTGCTAGGTTGGCAGGAGCTGGGACTGAGCAATGGGAGCTCACCCCGTTGTGGGGATTTGAACCACTGACCTTCTGATGGGCAAGTGCTAGGCTCTCTGGTTTAACCCACAGCGCCACCCACGTCCCTCTGATCAATGTAAGTCCCGCTAAATTCAGTGGGGCTTACTCTGGGGAAACTGGGTACAGGATTGCAGCCTTAATGATTCACCTAAAGATGGCAGGTTAAAAAAGAACAAAGGCTCCTGAACTTTTAATTGTTGTGTTGGAGAGATAGTTTCAAGAGTTGCAGATTGTCATGCAAATTCACTCTTCTTGGCAGCCATTAACAGTGCAGAAGCCCTGTCCCTTATTTAACGAAGCCACTCTATCCACAAAGAGCAGGGACAAAAAGAGGAATAAAAGGGCCAATGGAGGTCCCTTCAGGTGCAAAGTGCTAGACCTTGGATCCAAATTTCCCATTAGGAGGAGAGAAAACTGCTTTGCACAGAATCAGATCATTGGCTCACCCAGCCCAGTTGAGACCAGCTGGCAGGAAGGAGTCTTTCCCAGTCATAAGAAGCGAAGGACAATCTGCAGGGGTGTGACAGTGGGGGCAGGGAGGGGGCCTGGGGGGGAAGGGGACTTTTGCCTACAGTGGCAAACTATCCCAGGCTGCCCCTGCAGACCACCCTTTCCACCTTAAATCATTATAACCCTGAGGACATTTTCTTAAAGCGTTTATACCCTTATATCCACCCCAGGAAAACTGGGAGCATCTGCCTAAGTAAAAGTAAAGGTAAAGAGACCCCTGACCATTAGGTCCAGTCGTGACCGACTCTGGGGTTGCGGCGCTCATCTCGCTTTACTGGCCAAGGGAGCCGGCGTACAGCTTCCGGGTCATGTGGCCAATATGACTAAGCCACTTCTGGCAAACCAGAGCAGCGCACGGAAACACCGTTTACCTTCCCGCCGGAGCAGTACCTATTTATCTACTTGCACTGACCTTCTGATTGGCAAGTCCTAGGCTCTGTGGTTTAACCCACAGCACCACCTGTGTCCCTACGAAAAGCTCAAGATGAGTGTCAATTCATGAGAGGGTGCAAGTTTGCTATTTAAGGAACTCCAAACGCCCTTGGAGCCAGGCAAGCTTGGTGAAAGCTCTGTCTGCTTCTTTACTTGCCAGCACACAAGAACACATTTGTCAGGGGCTCAGGAACAGAGGCACAGGGGAGGAAGGAAATGGAGAGCGAAGGGGAAGAATCTGAGGGCAGTGTAGGGGAGTATGACAGTGACCCAAGAGATTCCATGAGCTTCTCCAGCGGATCGGAAGATTCCCAGAAGGAGGCGCCGATGGTCAGGGCATGGGGGGTCCCAGGGGGGACGCACCAGAAACAAGGGGCCAGCGGGGACTCCCAAAGCAGCAGCGGGAGATCAGGACCAGCTTCCCCACCAGAGCGTAGTGGGGGGGAAGAGTCCCATGTGTCAGGACCAGCGTCTCCTCCAGCAGGGAGAGAAGATGAGTCAGGGCTGACCACGCCTCTATCAGAGAGTGGGGGAATGGAGGGGAGGTCAGGTCCAGCTAGCCCCCCCAAAGGGGGAAGCAGTGACAGGAGCAGTGTAACGGTCAGGAGGAAGGTTACCGGCTGGGCGCGTGCGCCAAGTTCGAATGTACAGGCGTGTGAGACAGCAGAAAACCCGGATTGGGAACCAGGTCCTAAAGCCCGCCGGAGGCAGGGGGAAGATTCAGGGGACTCAGCGTCAGAAGAGTCTAGGAGCGGCAAGGCACCAGCGGACGGGCGGAACCAGAGGAGGAGAGAGCAAAGGAAGAGGTGTAGCAAGGCCAGAGTCTTAAACTGGTGTCTGGGGGGAGGAGATTCAGACGGAGCTTCAGCGGTCTAGAGTTTCGGACGTAGAGCTGCGCGCTGCGGCTGTTAAAGCGAAACTGAACTTCAATAAAGACTTTTGTATATAACAACGAACCGGCGTTGGTCCTTTGTGAGCTGGGACCTCGGGCAGCTCTGACAACATTCATTAACGCCCACCCTCCCATCTTCTCTTCCGCTTACCCACCTTGACGACTCTGCCTGGGCAGCCGTTTGCTGAGCATCACAATTCTTTATCAAGCCATCACCAAGAGTGTCCATAGCTGCTAGGAGAGTCTCATACAAGCGTTCAGCATGGCTTTCAAGCCTGTCAGATTGTTTGGCGATCAAGCTAAGAGTGTTCTGTAAAACTAGAAGCAAGGGTTAATACAAATTTAAGATCCGGATTATGTGATGTTTCTCCTTAACAATTTTGGGTAAATAACACTGTTAGAAATGACCACAAGAAGAGGCATTAAGCGTTCTGATTCGCTTGCAATAAATAACCAGAGGATCAGAGAAAGAAGAGTAGATTATGGTGCATGCTAGGAATAGAGAGATGGTGCTGTACAAGTTATAGCAGTTTTCTCAAGCGGATGAAACTAACAAGAAGGATTCACCAAAAAGCACTACCCCAAAGCTCCGTTTTCTATTAGCAAACACACATGTGCTCAGGTCACAGCTCAGGCACAGTGCTTTCTAGTTTTTCAGCCTTTATATAGTAAAAAGAAGGTAACATGCGGCATATTTCAGCAAAAATAAAGCATTCTGAAATCCTACAGCTTTCTATGAGAACATCAAATATGTGCTTAAGTTTGCTCTGTTTAAACAGATGAGACTTGAAAACTATATTTGCCAAGTATGTTGAAAACCATGAGAGCTAGAAAGTTGAAAACCCAGTGGGAGAAGGTGGAGGAGTTTCAGAAAAATATTACAAGGTCTGATCTGGTGGCCTGCAGTCCCCCTGTCCTCCCCTACACCATATTCTGGTTCTGTTTCCCCCTTATAGTTGTCTCTCCCCTCACCTGGTGAATCTGATACCATGCATTTGAGAAGCCTATCGCCATCTTGCAAGACATTTTCAGTCAGTGTCTGGTGGTCAGCTAAATCCTTTTTGAACTCCTGCATAGAAATGTGATTGATGTCATGAGCAACAGTATTCAAAGCCAAAGCATTAAAAATCAATTAATGAGTAAAGAAAAATTAGGGATGCAGGTGGTGCTGTGGTGTAAACCACTGAGCCTAGGGCTTGCCAATCAGAAGGTCGGCGGTTCGAATCCCCCTGACGGGGTGAGCTCCCGTTGCTCAGTCCCTGCTCCTGCCAACCTAGCAGTTCGAAAGCACATCAAAGTGCAAGTAGATAAATAGGTACCATCCTGCGGGAAGGTAACCGGGATCAGGGGTCCTTTAAATTTATCTTCCTAAAGAAAAATTACTCATTATCCACAAGTGGGCACATAGGTTCTGCAAAATGTATTTAAAAGTTATAGGTTAGATCCAACGGTGTGAGAAGACAGCCTGTGTATCCCATTTTTCTTTCCCTCCTCTGCCTGCAGCTGCTGTACTTAATAAAATAAAAAACCCTATCTATGGAGGCAATGGGGCACCCCGAAACAGCAGAGGCTGTGGTGTGCAGTTCTGCAGTGCAAAATAGGAGGGAAAGTCAGCTAAAATTGAGAGGAGGGGTCATCTGCCAGCAGAAGCTCCCATTGCTGAAAGATCCCGCTGCCAGAGTCTAGGCAATTTCCCCCTTTGTACTGCAGCCCTGTGCAATGCAGCCTCGACTGTTCAGGAGGGATCTCTGGAAAAGGTTACAGCTGTCAGGGGTGGGCAGCAAGGAGGGCACAGGAGTATCAGTTGTGTGAGCTGCCCTGATGGAACAATGCTCTTAGCCAGGGGTAGGCAACCTAAGGTCCGGGGGCCGGATGCGGCCCAATCGCCTTCTCAATCCGGCCCACGGACAGCCCAGGAATCAGCGTGTTTTTACACGAGTAGAATGTGTCCTTTTATTTAAAATGCATCTCTGGGTTATTTGTGGGGCATAGGAATTCGTTCATATTTTTTCCCCCAAAAATACAGTCCAGCCCACCACATGGTCTGAGGGATGATGGACCAGCCCACAGCTGGAAAAGGTTGCTGACTCCTGCTCTTAGCCTATCTGCCCTCCGGTTACTACCAACTGTACACCAAGAACAGCAGAACTCTCCTAGGAGGGTGAGCACATGGCGAGAATATACATTTTCCCAATACCGTATTCCACTGATTTATACATTTGAGGGGGCGGGGGGACAAGGGAGACTGGTGTTTCATGAGGTGGACTAAGAGCTTTCTACAATAGGCATTCTTCCAAACTGATTGACCACAGTGGGGCTGAAGACTTTTCTTATTTCTCACAGGGGTCTGCTTAAGGGATTATCTGATTTGAATTGGGCCTCTTTTCAGCAGTCAGTTGCTCCTACATAATGAAGCCCAGTGACCTCAGAGCTACTCAAATACACAATTAAGGAGGAAAAAGGGGGGAAGGAATTACCAGGTAGCTTTGTAATGCTGCCTTGACACTTCCAACATCTGGCTTGGGAGGAATCCAGTTATCTGTAACTTCTGCTACTTTGTGCAGCCAACAAATGAGCTCTTCTAGTTGACAGCAAAATATCTACTTGGATGAATCAGAACAAAGACACCCATTACATGCATAAGACATAGTAAAATTCAGTTTTATAGGCTTAACTGTAAAACTATTTGGGGGGGGGGGTTCAATTCCCAGGTTAGACGCAGTAGTGGGGTGGGAGAGCTGAAAACTAGACGAGTCCAAAAAGCCTGGCACACAAATTGTCACAACCCTTGAGGGACTAGGGTGGCTCATTTACCAGAAGTAATGTATTCAGTGTTAATTCTGGAAGTGTATTCTCGATTCTGACCTAACTTATCCTCCTAGAGCAAAATATACACCAGTATGATACCCGCCTCAAATGTCATAGAACCATAGAATTGTAGTGTTGGAAGGGACACTTCCAGAATTAACATTAAATACAATACTGGTGGCTGCTGCTTCACAAATGGTACAGAGACAGGCACGGTGCAGGAGCAGAAAATGCCTGTTTTCGGGTCCCTGCCCTATGACATTAGGTAGGTTGTGCTACACATAAACTTGCCCCAGATGACCTACTGCAATGCGCTCTGCGTGGGGCTACCTTTGAAGGTGACCCGGAAACTACAACTAATCCGGAATCTGGCAGCTAGACTGGTGACTGGGAGTGGCCACCGAGACCACATAACACCAGTCCTGAAAGACCTACATTGGCTCCCAGTACGTTTCCGAGCACAATTCAAAGTGTTGGTGCTGACCTTTACAGCCCTAAACGGCCTCGGCCCAGTATACCTGAAGGAGCGTCTCCACCCCCATCGTTCTACCCAGACACTGAGTTCCAGCTACGAGGGCCTTCTGGCAGTTCCCTCATTGCAAGAAGCCAAGTCACAGGGAACCAGGCAGAGGGCCTTCTCGGTAGTGGCACCCGCCCTGTGGAACGCCCTACCACCAAATGACAAAGAGAAAACCAACTACCAGACTTTTAGAAGACATCTGAAGGCAGCCCTGTTTAGGGAAGCTTTTAATGTTTGACTTACTATTGTATTTTAATATTTTGTTGGAAGCTGCACAGAGTGGCTGGGGAAACCCAGCCAGATGGACGGGGTAAATAATAAATTATTATTATGATATAAGTGATAATACAGGTCTACACAGGGACAAGCAGCCAGCCCTTCAAACTCGCACACTCACTTTGGCCACTTTCAAATCTAAGGATCATATGACACAACTGGCATTTTGCTGTTCAGGTCTGGATTTTTTTGTTTTATTTACCCTCATATGCAGTTCAAGGGAGTCTCTGCAATGGATTGTCTCTTGCTCGACATGATGACCTCTGCTCTTGAGGAATCTTGTTTTGAGCAAGTCAATGCTACTAGCAGCCTCTCCTGGAAACCCTTCCTGGTCCTGGCAGCTTTGGTTGCTCAGAAGGTCTTCTTCAATGTGTTCATGGAAGCTACACGTATGACAAGAATCGCCATCTGTTTCCCACTGACTCTTGCTGGCTCCACCATCTCCCTGAGCCTCCAGCGGAAGCTGCTCTCCAGTCACATCGGCATATGCAAAATGTTCAGGGTTCCTTATGATCAGTGAAAGCTCCGTCAGCTGCTGAGCCAACGTCTCTAACTCCTTGAGCCTGGGTGGCAAGGAGAGATACTCTTCATCACTGGAACTCCTGTTTCGTAAAGGCAGCACCCTTGTGGAGCGTATGAAGTTGCTACTGACAGCATCTCTCTTTGTAAGGCAGCCATATCTCCTTGCGTCCCAGCGTCTTTCATCCAAGTTGCATGAATCAAATGGAACTGGTCGTGGGCACATAGGAGGCAAGCCATGCGCCATCTCCCCAGAGATGCGAGTTCTCCCAGGAGAGGGAACACCATCAGAAAACGACACTTTCCCAACAGGTGAGAGTCTGTAGTGAGAAACTGGAAGGGGGCATTCTGACTTTTCCAATAAAGGGGTTGGAAAGCCCTCTGAGTGTGGGATCTCTGCAGCCAGCGGTTCCTGGCCCTGCAGGTTCATGGACTTCAAGGTACTCTCGGGAGAAATGGAAAGGCTGTTGAGGTCAACCCCAGAATCGTGGACGGAAGACTCTCTGGGGTTCTTTGCAAGCTTGTGTTTCGGCCTCAAAGGATAAGTGTAATCAAGCAAGTCCTCATATTCTTTATTAGGGTCCCAATGGGGCGACTGGCGGTCTGGCGATGGGGGCAAGCAATCGGGTATGGCACACGCCCAGTAGTCCGCCTGGAAGGAGGACATCTTTCTCATGTGACCCACTGTGGGGGAGCTATCCAAAGCTATGTGCCCGGGTGCGCTCAACATGTGGTTTCCTGAAGGGTCAGGGAGACTAGGCAGCTGCCAGGGAGCAGATGTTTCAGGGGACAACGAAAGAGCCCCAGCCCCCCAAAAGCTCTTTGATCTCGCCATCCCCTGCTGATCAAAACCAGAGTCTTCTGAAGGCTGTAAGGTGAAGCTAGTCCGAGGGAACGCAGGTGTCACAGCATCAAAACGGTGGTTTGTTTTACCTGGCGGGTGTTTGGGAGTGGATGAATAAGGCACAACTGTCACCTGGCTCCTCCCATCGGCATCAAGGCTGTGGAGGGGTTTGGTGGGAGGGCTGTAAAATGTTGAGTCCATAGCTTTGGTTGTGATTTCCAGCAACCCCTGAAGCGGCTCTGCAGAATCCGAGTCTTCTGCTGAAGTCACCTGTGCAAGTCATTTTTAAAAAGAGGTCAGGCAAGAAAGGCAGGCTTTTTTTTTATTTACGAAGAAAGAATATTCCAATATATGTGGGGATTTAATTAGCAAGGAGGCTGTTGAAAATTGTTTCTTTCTTTCTTTTCTTTTAAGCTCAATGGCTTTCCCCCCATAAATAAGTGAACCTGGATTAATTTGAAGGCTGGAGGAATGAAAACCAGCATTCTGATGTGAATGCCATCAGGGGTCAGCAAACCTTTTCAGCAAGGGGCCGGTCCACTGTCCCTCAGACCTTGTGGGGGGCCAGACTATATTTTTTTTTTGGGGGGGGAATGAACGAATTCCTATGCCCCACAAATAACCCAGAGATTCATTTTAAATAAAAGGACACATTCTACTAATGTAAAAACACGCTGATTCCCAGACCGTCCACAGGCCGGATTTAGAAGGCGATTGGGCCAGATCCGGCCCCCGGGCCTTAGTTTGCCTACCCATGACACAGAATCATAGAACTGCAGAGTTGGCAGGGTCATCACAAGGATGACACTAATTACTTTTGTATTGGGGAATCTCAAAACACAGACCCAAATAGAAAGACCCGGACCAATTACATTCAAGCAAATTCACTCACTCCCATGGGCTATTTATGTTCCTGTTGCCCAGGCAGTTTTTACCCGTTTTTAAGCCAACAAACTAGATCTATCTTGTGCACCATTTGGATAGGTTTTCAGAAAAGTCCACAATGCTGCCCAACCCTGAAGAATACATTCAGGGAAGCGAGTCTACCATTCTTCCTCCCCACCCTCACTTGCAATATTCCCATAGTAGCAAATACCATAAATCTGAAACTCTAAAATACGCGAATTCACAGCACAACCCTATGTGCATTTTCTCAATGGCCCCACGGTGTTCAATGAGGCTTACTCCCAATTAAGTGTGCCTAACACTGGGTAGCAATCTGTTATCCTTCTCACTGATCATCCCTCCTCACCTGCATTCAGACCCAGCCTGACCAATGTTTAATAAAAACAATTTTAAAGGAAGAGGCAGAAGTGTGACTAAATCAGAATGGCAGTCAAAAGGCTGCAAGGTATTTGCTCTGGTTTCTAATTCAGGTAACTCCTAAAGTTTCTTCCAAACTGCTTATCCACCATGTCACATGCGCCAATGGAAAGAGATGTATAAAAGGAAATAAAAAATGATTTCTGCACTATGATCATTCACTCTTCGACTGTGAGAATCCAGACCCCTTAGCATTTTTCTTGGAAGCATTGTGCAAGTATGAATCCCTAAACATGCTCACCTGCTGTTGTTCTGGAAACAGACCATCTCTGCTAAAACTGGGAGCTACTTCACTATCAAAAGTGGTCCCACTGATGAGCGGACGTCTCTCCACATACTTTACTTTTGCTTTCATCTTGCAAAACTTGTTAGAAGCCGTTGAAGACATCTTATCACATTTTTCAGTTCTCCAGAAAATGCCAGGAAATGTATGGCCAGCTTTCTCTATGGCCTTGAACTCTCCAACCCCTGTTTCCTTGGGCAAAGGCTCTTCTTCTTCCACAGCTGAAGGCTGGCAAACCTTGCTAACTAGTTCAGAGTGGTCCATCTCGAGTTCTCGGTAGTTCCACCTCCCATAGCATTTGGCCTTCACACTCAACGATGCCTCAAAAGGAGATTTTTCTACCTCCAAGGCCATCTATAAAGCAGGTTTCTTTTCCTTCAGTGCCTCAAATGTGAGTCTTTTAACCTGAAATAAACAAGAGATGCAACTGAATTATTTAAGAACTCCCACCTAACACAGAGGCTGCAAGCTTATGCATGCTAATTTGCAAGTAAGCTCCAATTAGCCGTCCAAGAAAGTATCCCTAGGATTGTTCTGGATATCTACAATCCCATGCATATTCATTTGTAAGCTGGTCATACTGTTTTCAATGGGACCTACTCCCAGGAAGCAAGTAAAAATGATATTTAAAAAAACAAACCCAAGAATAAGAGGAGACTGAGGAAACATGACAGCCATCTTCAAATAAACAAAGGGCTGTCAAGCGGGAGATGGAGCAAGCTTGTTTTCTCTTCTCCAGATTCTAGGACCCAAACCAATGGCTTCAAGTTACAAAGAAGGAGATTCCGACTAAATATCAGGAAGAAATTTCTGACAGTAAAAGCTGTTCAACAGTAGAGCAGTCTCTCTCAGAAGGTGGTGGACTCTCCTTCCTAGGAAGGTTTTAAGCAGAGGTTGGATAAACAGCTGTCATGGATGCTTTAGCTGAGATTCCTGCATTGCAGAAAAGTGTTACACACATTTTCTGGAAGCGAATCATGGCCACCTATTTAACAGTTAAGGAGCTTTATATAAAGAGCTATGGTCCATGGGTAAAATATTTGATTTCTTAGGTTACGCTTCAAAAATGATACAATATGCATCCTATTTGTTATTGTGGACTTCCTACTGGATTCAGGAGCTAACAAATTATCACAGAGCAGGCACTGGTGCAGATCACCAGGACCACCCAAGGAACCCAGTAACAGTATCGTTTTCCCACTTTATGCCCCCAACTACCTTGATGGCAGAAAGTGAGGAGGAATTAAAGAACCTTTTATTGAGGGTGAAAGAGGAGAGCGCAAAATATGGTCTGAAGCTCAATATCAAAAAACAAACAAAAAAAAACACCCACAAAGATCATGGCCACTGGTCCCATCACCTCCTGGCAAGTAGAAGGGGAAGAAATGGAGGCAGTGAGAGATTTTACTTTCTTGGGCTCCATGATCACTGCAGATGGTGACAGCAGTCACGGAATTAAAAGACGCCTGCTCCTTCGGAGAAAAGCAATGACAAACCTAGACAGCATCTTAAAAAGTAGAGACATCACCTTGCCAACAAAGGTCCGTATAGTAAAAGCCATGGTTTTCCCAGTAGTGATATATGGAAGTGAGAGCTGGACCATAAAGAAGGCTGATCGCCGAAGAATTGATGCTTTTGAATTATGGTGCTGGAGGAGACTCTTGAGAGTCCCATGGACTGCAACAAGATCAAACCTCTCCATTTTGAAGGAAATCAGCCCTGAGTGCTCACTGGAAGGACAGATCCTGAAGCTAAGGCTCCAATACTTTGGCCACCTCATGAGAAGAGAAGACTCCCTGGAAAAGACCCTGATGTTGGGAAAGATGGAGGGCACCACTGCCCGTGCCACCACTGTGCTCGCTTCTCTGCTGCCACCAACCCGTTACTCTCGGGTAAAACACTGAGTCCAGGCAGTTGTTAACAGTGAACCAAATAAACAAGTTTATTTTATAAACATTAACAAGTTTATGGTTTCTCAGATATTATTCCTGTCAGTATCTTAACTTTAGTTTCTTTGCCGGCCTATACCTTCCTAATGCCTTCGGACTGATTATCCCAACTGTTTGACTGACTCCTCTTAACAGATTCTCTCACTCTTTCACATCAGACTAGCCCAACCCATAGACTTATCCTCTCTGTCTCTTCTAACTCCAGACTGTCTTCTCAACCACCCTAACTCTAACTCTAACTTGATTGGAAGCCGCCCAGAGTGGCTGGGGAAACTCAGCCAGATGGGCGGGGTATAAATAATAAATTATTATTATTATTATTATTATTACTCCCTAAAACCTCTGTGCTTAAACCTTATACACAGTTAACTCCGCCCCTTGGGTTACCATTGGTTAGTCATTTTACAATTAGTTAACCCTTTCCTTATGAACCCAGTATGATGTCACACACCTCGGAGGGCAAACGCCACACCACCCTTCATCCGAAGATCACAGTGTGGCTCACAACATAAAAATACAAAATGAAAGCACAAAAATGCATAATAATCATTCTGCAAACAACCCCATGGGGCAGGGTCCAACAGCAATCTCTCAAAAAACTTATGCCTACGCAATTTCAGCCTGCCTTGTCCAACCGAATGTTCACAGAGGACGCCTTCATGAGGTCTTCTGGCCTGACGTTCTCCCTCCCACTTCCTCCTAGCAGTAATCTGGAAAATCCTTGGCAAAATCTCATCTTTTCCCTCCCCATTGCCAATGTCCATTGTATTCTCCCAAGACAGGAAAGCCCCTCCCCCCACAACACACACACACACACACTCTTCCAGGCAACAGCTTCTAAAAGCAGAAACACCCACCACAAAGGAGAAGGAAGGACCTGGAGCAGGAGACACAATGGGAGAGGAAACAAAAAATGTAACAACAAAAATCGCAGCCCCCCCCCCCATTTTCCAACACACAAACACACTTTCTGGTTCAAACTTCATATTAAGTATTCCTTCACCTGTGCAGGTCTAACAGAAGTACTGTGAATATGACAGACCCCATGCAAGTGAAACTTTCGTTTCCAGACTGTATTTCCAACGACAACTACTTCACTGTAAGCATGCACACACTACTATCCCGTAGCTGTCAACCTGGGACTGCAAATTCTGTTTCAATGGAGAAGAAAGCTGCAGGATGTTTCAGCAACACAGCCCAGTCATCTCGAGACGTTCCCAGGTGGCTGTGGATCGTCTCCTGCACCGCCAAGATGAACACTGTACACCCCAAAACCACATCCTTGCGTTGTGTAGGTAAGCCTATCCACAAATGTTTAAGTTGCATGTGCTTTGTTTCTTTTTAGATACTGCTGATTTTAGTCCTCTTTTTAGTAATTTGTTTTTAGCTGTTTTTATTAACCACTTTTAAGGGTTTTTGGTTGTTGCTGTAAACTGTACACGGGTTGTTGTTTTTACAATGGAGAGGTATATAAAGATCATTAAATAAATAAAATTCACATTAGACATTTCCCCTCTCAAATGGAACAGTTGAGTATCCCCTGCAGTGATGCTTACTGTTTTTAGTTTTTATTTTTTTTTAAAAAAGCTACTAGTCACCGTAATGCAGGCATGGCCAAACTTGGCCCTCCATATGTTTTGGGACTACAACTCCCATCATCCCTAGCTAACAGGACCAGGGGTAAGGGATCCAGCCTCCGCCTCTTCCCCGCCGGAGGAGCCACCCTCCAGCCACTGCCCACCTCCTCCAGCCCTGCCATCCTCACTAAAAAACTCTGGGAAAGGGGGGGCGTCACCGGAGGGAGCTTTGTACCATGGCACCGGATATGCTTAAGACGGCCCTGATGGCACCCCTCTGGAGCTTTCACCCAGGGCAAAAACTCCAACTAGCCCCCATAGCTACAGCTCTGGTTATGGCAAAGGTCTTTGGCATTTCCTTCTACTACTTTTTGTCTATTTTTACCACCTGACACTGTACATTTTAAAAAAAAAAAAATCCAAGTGTCCTTCAAGAGTCTTCTTAGAATTTACAGTGGTACCTCGGGTTAAGTACTTAATTCGTTCTGGAGGTCCATACTTAACCTGAAACTGTTCTTAACCTGAAGCACCACTTTAGCTAATGGGGCCTCCTGCTGCTGCCGTGCGGTTTCTGTTCTCATCCTGAAGCAAAGTTCTTAGCCCGAGGTACTATTTCTGGGTTAGCAGAGTCTGTAACCTGAAGTGTATGTAACCTGAAGCGTATGTAACCCGAGGTACCACTGTATTATTATTGTTTAGCTCCTTGTGGTTATAAGACCAGTTCAATTGGGTACGCTCACTCCTATCTTTGAGGCCAGCAACAGGCAGAGATACAGCAGAAGAGGAACAAGCAAAAACTATGTGGATTCGGGGTTTTAGGGTTCCCAACGCCACAGGGAAGCAAACCCATGAAAATTAAGGACAGTCTGTCAACAACACAGCTCTCTGAGTATCCAGAGCCGCAAGCACCCACACGCACACATACTTGAAGGAGGCAACAAGAAGCAGGTCATGTTTCCCCTGCCAACGGTTTGTGCTTGCCTGCCTTACACTTTGCACACAATGGCTGGGTTCCAACTGCTCTTATGGGCATGCATTTAACACACTGCCTAGTCGAAATTTAAGACTACTCTTAATAAACACCAGTTAATTCTCCTGGACTTCAGAGGCTTTGATGCAATGATCTCCTATTTTGTGTTTCCAAAGGGCTGCTTATATCAACAGTCAAAAGTACAGAATTTAACCACCAAGCACTAAAATCGGGACCCAAACTTTACAATCCTAACAGACACTGCTGTCTGTAAATTTTGCCCTTAACTTTAAGTGGAAAAAACGTTGAATAGTAATAGGAAAGCCTATAATTCTTCTGGCATTATTGGGGGGGAAATTGTTAGCACATGGATGGCTGCCATAACTCTGTGTGGGTAGAGATGGAGACAGCTAGTTTTCATAACACAATGCCAGCCCTGCCTTTTGTTAATACCCACCGACTGCCAGACTTTTAAATACTAACAACCAACTCCCCAGACAATAATAGTATTTTGCAATGTTCTCTGAAGTCTCTGGAGAGCTTTGATTGCTATTAAACAGATCCTGCCTTGGCCAAGAAATTAAATCTACACACATGGTGAACTACGTGGTTTTCAACCCACCAGAAAACACTAGTTTTGGTTTGTTTCTTACAAAAACCTAAATGAATGAAAGAATCGGAAAAAAGCAGATCCCTGTACACTACCATTCACACAGATGCAACTATTGCGGCTTATCAATTGCAAATTTAGAAGGATGCAAAGCAGGAGAAAATAAAGATTTAAAAAGAACCATGGCATTTAATAAAATCTTGCAGAGGGCTTTTGTAAAAAAACAACAACACAAGTTAGAGGCGTTATCAAGAATGCTTTTGTGGGAGAGGGGTTATTGGTGTGTTTCTGTTTTATAATATATATTTGCAATTTTTCTGTTGTGAACCTCCCTAGGATCTTCGGTGAAGGGCGGTGCAGGATTTTAATTAATTAATAGCAAATAACTTACTCAAGGGCAGGCCTTCTGAAAGGGGGGGGCAGCCTTATTTGAACTGTAGAGCTGGAAGAGACCCCCCAGGGCCAATCTAGTCGAACCCTCTGCAATGCAAGACCCTCAACAGGATCATAGAAGGGCAGAGTTGGAAGGGACACCCCGGGGGGGTCATTGAGCCCCACGCCTTCCAAGGCAAGAATCTCAGCCCTCGGCTCAAATACCTCTTTTGCGTTCCCGTCTTGCAAACCGCCCTGCGCCACAGAAAGGAGAAGGTCAGCGCCGGACCGGCTTTCTCTCCGGACAAGCGCGCAGCAGGGAAGGCCGGGGCCGCCCTCGGCCTCCCGCCCCCGAAAACGGCGGCAGCGTCTCCGCGGAGCTTCCGAGGCGCAGGCGGAGGAGCGAGCGGGAGAGCGGCGCGCCCTTACCCGAAGAGGGTCCCCGCCGGCCGAGCTCCGGGCGCCGCCCTGCGCCCTCCGGCCCTCGTCCGGCCACGACGCGGGAGCCCGCCAGCCCCGCCGGGGCCGCCTCTGGAAATGGAGGCGCTTGGAAGCAGCAGGGGCGCGAAGCCTTGGAGAGGCTGCTGCTGCTGCTGCTGCTGCTGCGCGCGCCCGGAACGCGCTTCTTCTCCGCCCTTTCCTGAGGGCGTCCAGGCCTGGCGCGCCTCCTGGGGGGGGGGGGTTGCGCGCCCAAGTGACGAGAGGAGGCGGACGGGGGCGCGCGCGGGGGGGCAGGGGGCGCGGTCTTGTCGCTTTGGTGAGGGAGACGGAGACAAAGGGAGGCCTGGAAATGGAATTGGGGGGGGGGGGCTCGCCCGCTTGGTTTTTTTTTCTTTTAATATTTATTTAAAAAAATTAAAATACACATAAAGACAAAGAGACAGACATACAAAAGACAGAAAATAGACAAACAGACACTACAAAACACACACCAATTTTCATCACAGTCCTTATTTTCTAAAACTTACCGTATTTCCCTGACTTCCCCCCCCCACCCCTCTTGTATTCTAGTTCAGTGTCGGCTCAACAAGGTCTTATCCCTAATTTATGACCTCCTTATATTTAGTTCCTCTTTTTCTTTTTTTCTTCTTCTTTTCTTACCTTATAAGCAACAATATTTATACATCAATACATATGTCTTAATTATTAATTATATCTTTCTTATCTTGATACCTTATTCTAAAGTCAGCCTAATTTCCCTTCCACGATTTCCCCACTTTTCATACGAAAGGCAAAACGAAATGAAAACAAAAACAAGTTATAATTGTATAGCCTTTGGATTCCCAAACTCCATCCCCCCTTTTCCCGGTTTCAATCCCCAACCCATAACAGTCAGTTTACTTAAAATAAAAAAGTTCCTTCCAGTAGCACCTTAAAGACCAACTAAGTTAGTTCTTGGTATGAGCTTTCGTGTGCATGCACACTTCTTCAGATACACTGAAACAGAAGTTGCCAGATCCTTCTATATAGTGAGAAGGTGGGGAGGGGTATTCCTCAGAAGGGTGGTGGGAATGGGAGATTGGCAGATAGCTGAGATGAGCCTGTTGATGACTCTTAATGACTGCAATAGGTCAGTTTACTGTCTGTAATATAGTCAGTTTACTGTCAGCCTGGAGACCTCACATGGGGGGGGGGACTTGCCCGCTTTGGCCAGGGGCGCATTGCGCACCAAAACTGGGCAGAGAAGCTGTCACCACCGGGGCCGGGCCAAGACTTTGGGGTACCCCAGAATAAGACACCCTCCCCCCCACGAGAGGAGGGGCGCCTCTCCTTCCTTTTTCAGTTGAGATTCCAACGTTGCAGAGGGTGCACTACAGTAGATCCCTCTGGATCCCTTCCAACTCTACAATTCTGTGATACAGTACAACTCCCATAATCTCTCTCCACTGGCCATGCCGGGTAGGAATGATGGGAGTTGTAGTCCAACAACAAGCTAGGAACCCAAGGTTTAAAGACTCTGAGCTTTTAAAAACCAAATAAGGGGGGGGGGAGAGTAGAAAAACGCTGCTGCTTTCACTTTTCATTATACTGCACGGGTGTCAGCAAAATATATCCTCTTAGGACAGGGGTCAGCAAACTTTTTCAGCAGGGGGCTGGTCCTCTGTCCCTCAGACTTGTGGAGGGGCCAGGCTATATTTTGAAGGGGGGGAAATGAACGAATTCTTATGCTCCACAAATAACCAGAGATGCATTTTAAATAAAAGGACACATTCTACTCATGTAAAAACATGCTGATTCCCGGACTGTCCTCGGGCCAGACCTAGAAGGTGATTGGGCTGCATCCAGCCCCCAGGCCTTAGGTTGCCTACCCATGTCCTAGGACAACAATGAATGGCTACTCATAGGATCATAGAGTTGGAAGAGACCACAAGGGCCATCGAGTCCAACCCCCTGCCAAGCAGGAAACACCATCAGAGCACTCCTGACATATGGTTGTCAAGCCTCTGCTTAAAGACCTCCAAAGCAGGAGACTCCACCACACTCCTTGGCAGCAAATTCCACTGTCAAACAGCTCTTACTGTCAGGAAGTTCTTCCTAATGTTTAGGTGGAATCTTCTTTCTTGTACTTTGGATCCATTGCTCCGTGTCTGCTTCTCTGGAGCAGCAGAAAACAACCTTTCTCCCTCCTCTATGTGACATCCTTTTATATATTTGAACATGGCTATCATATCACCCCTTAACCTCCTCTTCTCCAGGCTAAACATGCCCAGCTCCCTTAGCCGTTCCTCATAAGGCATCGTTTCCAGGCCTTTGACCATTTTGGTTGCCCTCCTCTGGACACGTTCCAGTTTGTCAGTGTCCTTCTTGAATTGTGGTGCCCAGAACTGGACACAGTACTCCAGGTGAGGTCTGACCAGAGCAGAATACAGTGGCACTATTACTTCCCTTGATCTAGATGCTATACTCCTATTGATGCAGCCCAGAATTGCACTGGCTTTTTTAGCTGTCGCGTCACACTGTTGGCTCATGTCAAGTTTGTGGTCAACCAAGACTCCTAGATCCTTTTCACATGTACTGCTCTCAAGCCAGGTGTCACCCATCTTGTATTTGTGCCTCTCATTTTTTTTGCCCAAGTGCAATACTTTACATTTCTCCCTGTTAAAATTCATCTTGTTTGCTTTGGCCCAGTTCTCTAATCTGTCAAGGTCGAGATACATTAGTTCCTTTTGAATGACCAGAGAAAGGCACTGGATTTTCAAATAGTCATTTGGAAAGAATGCATTACATTCCTGAGCGATGGGCAGCTTATGCAGTATAATTAAGGAATGTCACAAAGAACCAATGTATTGTGCGTTCAAATGGGCACTGAAATGCAGTGAGTGAGGTAGGCGATGAACCCTGAATAAATAGTGTCTTGGCAGGCATCTTTTGAAATGCATTTGAGATGAGTTGCATCCTGTTAAATAAATGCTTGAGAGGAAACAGGAGCGTAAGACTTCAGCATTGTAGTGTTGAGGCACTCCTTATTTTCTCTTTTCAGTACAATCCCCAGTTGCAGAGGATTCTTGGGGGGGAAGAGGGATGCTTTAAACATGTTTTATTTATATTTTTTATAAAATATTTATTAAAGTTTCAGAAAAAGGAATTACATAAAAACAAGAAATACAAAGGTAAAAGACAAAAATAAAAATACAAGAAAAATACAGAATAAAAAAGTAAGTACACTTACAGAAAAAGGAAAAAATGAAAAATGAAAAATCAATATTTCCAGATCTTACATTCATATCCTTGTTTCCCTGACCTCCTCATACCTCTCTTTTTTGTGTTCCAATTCAATTAATTAATTCAGCAATTTCTTTCCCGCCTTATTATCCTGATCTTTGATCTTAATATATTATAACATTAAATTTTTACCTATTTAGAAATCCAATTTTCCATTTTCTTTTATATCATTACAGCTAGAAACCACTTAACTTCAATCAAACATCATTCTAACATTCATTAATTTTGCAATATTTCTGTAAATAATCTTTAAATTTCTTCCAATCTTCTTCCACCGACTCCTTTAAACATGTTTTAAATGTGAAGGTGTGGATGTGAAGTTAGGGAGAAGCAGAAGCCTAAGTGGATATCACCCAGTTGTAACACCCGTCGTTCCTGTCCTGCCATTTTTTCCCATGTTGAGGACTCCAAAACCAAATCAAAGCTCCAGGGACGGATGGTGGAGGGGATGAGAAAAGCTTTGAGGTAGTGATATGGTGAAAAGGTCATTTTTTCCTTAATCATTCTCCATCAATCCATGAGAAAATAAATAGATAACTTTGGTGAAATTCCGATGGGTGGCGTGTTGAGTTTTTGTTATGCTCCTCTTACTTTCAAAGCAGTCGAAGTGTGTTTGTGAGAGCCCTTCCTTTCTTTCTCCAAACCATCTCTCTGCACAAGTTGCACTCTGGGGCCTTTCCAACTGCATGTGTTTCCTAAAAACCTCATGGTATCCTCAGCTGGGCTTTCCTGTGAGCACAGGAAGGTGGGGACATTGCCCCATGAACACCTGACAGCTGTTCATTGTTGTTCTTTTTAAGCAGAGTTTCTTTTACACTTTTAGAGACAGTGCAGAAAGATGTTTTTAAAGGTAGAAGGAAGGACTTCCTTTAAGCGTTTTCTGTGTTCTGTGGCACAATAAAAATAGAAGGCACTTTTGCAAGGGAGGATAATTGATAAATTTTTGGACAGGTTTCAGCACTACTTAGCAGGGAGATTGATAATGAAGCCTGGGGTAAACCTTAAGCTGCCCCATCCCAGCTACTGATGTAGAGCTTCAGATATCTCCACCCCTTGCACTTTTGTCAACAGGGAAAAAACAA
This sequence comes from Podarcis vaucheri, assembly GCF_965113315.1. Taxonomy (NCBI): domain Eukaryota; kingdom Metazoa; phylum Chordata; class Lepidosauria; order Squamata; family Lacertidae; genus Podarcis; species Podarcis vaucheri. The sequence goes on from NC_138761.1 coordinate 123,113,574, forward strand.
GTTTACCACGCTCCGGTTATGTTCTTAGGGAAAGAGTAAAATTGCACTTTCTTCATCTAGCCACAAGATGGAAATAGACTCCAGTTTATTTAGCTGCATTCATTCTGGCTGCTCTGTTTTTGAGTGGGATACAATCCCATTCCAGCACATTCAGCTTTCACCATTAAAGTTGCTTTGGCACTCCTGCACAACAAATCTGCTCTCCCCCCGTCCCCACATATCAGACTTCTTGCATGATAGGAATAAGGTTACCAGATTTTTTTTCAATGAATCCGGGGACATTTTTCAACTTCAATTGATTTTGTATGGGGACTGATTTGTAAATCAGCATTTCCACCACTATAAATTAATGTTGCTTTAGATCAAAGATTGCCATTGTGCACCCCATACGTTAGATCTGGCACTAATGCATATCACCTGGCCCAACATTATTAATTAAGCAAGTGTTAAAAATATTGTTCAGTTTGACTTGTTTTCTACAAGTTGTAAGGAAAAGTTGCGCTTCACACTTAAATAGGCCAGCTTTTGGATTTTGTATGCAGTTATATATTTAAAGGTGCATTTTTCTGCAATGTTGTGCTTGTTCATATTGCTCTCCACAACTCTGAATTAGACTACCTGTGGCCCCACACAAGTACAGGCTGAGAGGGAGAAAATCTCTTGAAAGTTTGGCATCTCTGCCTCAGAGCATGTGAGAGGTTAATGCTGGAGTCTATTTGGCTCAAATGCAGAATGGGAGAATACGTTCCGCATTGCTGGCACCAGAAGAAGTATTGGTCGACTTGCAATCACGACAACAATCGGTGGATACTCCTTATGCATTCTAGTCTTAAGATCTACACTAAAGTATCCCTTCTGCTACTTACCTGTGTAGAGGTGGCTTGATTGGACCCTACCCAAAGGAACCGAACCCAGTACTGCCTTGCCACTTTGCCACCCATCCATCTCTAGCAAAGATGGTGGGGGCAAGATGTAAGCCTTCGCACAGGGAGAAATCCAAGTGTGCACAAAAACGCATATACCAGCGGGAAAATATATTGCAGAATTGTGAAGAATGGAATACAATGAGAAAGAGAGAGACAAAAATGGGCAGATTCATGCGCTCCTTACTGCTGTCATACATATAAACTCAGAAATGGCCGTGCAAAGAATCATGATAAGTAATAGCTTCCTGACTGGCCATACCAAAAGGTACCATGTTCTAAGAATACCTCTATTGTACCGCTGTACGATAGAATCTATATTATTTTTTCCAAAAAAACCAATCATGGTGCATTCAGACTAAAGGAATTTTATTTCAGATTCAGAAAAAAACAACAGTGAACAAACATGATTGTTTGGGAGTTAGAGAGTTTATTCTCTGTCAAGTTAGAAAGGAACTTGATTCATTAGGCAGCACACTCTAGGCAAGAACAAGTGAGGGCTTGAGGAACATCTTATGTGTAGAGGCAAAATACACAAATAGTATCATAACATCAGCTCTGCAATCACATATCTACATAGAATGCCTTTAATGTACACAAATGTAATTGGTCCTTTGTAGTGATCAGGACTGTATGGAGCCATATGGACAAAATATATATTAAGAACATTTCACAAAGCGAGGGGAGGAACTTTTAGAAAATGGAGTGGTTATCTGTACAGTCAACATAGGTTTTTGGCATCTGACAATTTCTTTCTTTTAGGGCTATGCCTTTATATTCCTATGAAATATACTAGAACAAGATAGGTGTGATGCAACATAACAATGTTCATTGAAACATTGGAATAGTACAGAATTATACTGCACTAATCATGCAAAAAAATAACCTTTCTGATCTGTCGCTGTTAAACAAACTCATAGTTTTAACAAAGCAGACATATCAGTGAACCAATGAGTTTAATGAAGGAATACAACCATCAATTCAATTGATGCCAATGGGAATTTTCCTTCCACCACAAATAGTTGTGTGTGTGTGTGTGTGTGTGTTGAGAGAGAGAGATCAAGATCAAGTGGGACTGCAGCAGCTGTAAAGGGTTCAATACCTCCCTATCCTTTACTCTGTTCATGGTCTGGATTAGGCCCTCTTGCAGCTGCTATTTACTTTAAAAACACCAGTCACACCACTGCTCGTGTAATTTGGCCCTCCTTCTCCTTGGATACTGGCCCACATCACTGCTAGCAACAGGAGGCTCTGCATAGTTATAAAAACAGCAAGATACTAAACAGTGGCCAACAGCAGCGCTGAGCAGGTCAAAGCACCTGAGGTATAATAAGGCAGGTGGTGTCATAGTTCTTTTTTAGACTCACAGCCTTCCCAGCATGGGCCTTCCTTATTATGTAGGCACCATGTTGAGCAAAATATCCATCCAGCGGTTCGTTTTCAGTTTAACAGAGGTTCTTTTGGCTCCACCTGCCATTTACTGTGGACATCAGCAGAGAAAGACACAGAAGGCATTGTTACACGGTAACAAGGCGTGACATTATATTTCCTCCTAAAAACCTAACTAAGAAGAGTCACAAAGCACATGTGTAAAGATACGGCTTAAAAACGCAGACAAAGAGAACGGGAAAGCACTCCGAAGTCTGAAATAGATGGCAGAACCGTATTTTTCCTTATGAGAAGTTTAGTCACTGAAATGATATACCACTTTGAAGTGATCTTGCTAACATGAGGGTTTGGACTGATCCCGCTAAACCAGAAGAAAATGGGAGTGTAGCAGGAACCAGAAGGCAACCGCCTAAAAGAATGGCTATAGTGGGAACACATGTTTGTTGATACGTTTTCCTTAAGGTGCCTCCCTCTCCCATCCAGTCGAGTTCTGTAGCATCAAATCAGTCAGCTACAGTTTGGACACAGTTATTTTCAAAGCCTCACCAGTCACAATGCATAGATTTGCATTTCCACCTCCTGGCAAGCTAGCTGAAAGCTAGCCTGGATTATGGATTCCTCCATAATGAAAACAGGACAGCATCTCTACGTACCCCTCACGTTTTCTCCAAACCCACCCCTTAATATGTGAGTCTCGATCCCTCTCCACAATTCCCCTCCAACTAGTTATCTTCCTTTTCAATAGCACTTTCCACAACTGCACTGCAAAAATCAACTGCTTTGCTCATTGTTTAAACTATGAACCTGAATCCTCACTTTTAGTGTTTACATCAATCCTTCACTCTCCTCCCATGGCTTTGGAAATCAGTTTAGCCCAGGATATGGCTGTTTCATGAAATACGATAAATCCTTACAACAAGAACAACAAAAAAATCTACTGGCCATGTCCAAGTGCATAAGGAGGTCTGGCAAAACAATCCTCAAAAAAATACCAGGGTTTCTTTTTTCAGCCACTGAAGTAGTATAAGTGCTGTTTTTGGACTACAATTCCCATCATCCCTGACCACATGTTCTGCTAGCTAGGGATGATGGGAGTTGTAGTCCAAAAACAGCTGGAGACCCAAGTTTGGGAAACCCTACTCTAAAGCATATTCAAAGCACACACACACCCTCAAAGAATTCTGGGCACTGAAGTTTAGAGATCCTGGAAATTGTATTTCTGAGAGGTAAACTATAGTGCCCAGAATTCTTTGAGGGGGAGAAACTGCTTCACATGTGCTTTAATGGCAGAGTGTGTACATAGCTAGCGTTTGCTTGCACATAAAGAAGCACTAATAATCGCACACAGATGCAGTTTATCACATGGGGAAAAAACTATTCCCTTCTTCACTCTAATTACTCTAGAGGGAGACAAGACTAATGTCTATCTCAAGTGGTTTAAACCCTTCTCTTTTGAAGGAATGGGAAATATTCAGAGACTGGAGAGGAGAGCAGAGATTATGACATTAAGATTTCTTAGTGGCCTGTAGAAAACTGGAATGTTGTTAAAACTATCAGATGGTGGTGAAGGTTTGCTGTTTCAGGCTACAAATACGCAAGACTACTCACAAAACTCAAAGCTCCTTATAACTACATTCGTGCCATTTAAATCAACTGGTGAGGGACCAGAGTGCAGTTAGGTGCGGTCTCTGGCATCTGTAATTAAAAAGAACCAGCTTGAAAAGGATGCAAAAGGCCTGAGATGATGGAGAACAGCTGCTAGTCAAAGGAGACAGTACCCTGCTGCAGGTTAACACAGTCTGACCTGGTAGTGTGACCATGCCTAATGTGCCTGTGCTAATTTAAAGGTCCATAGGGCGCCTGAAGACAGGCTGTACCATCCATGTTCAAAAAAGCAGCTGCATTTGCTTTCTGGAAAGGTACAAAAGGACATGTGTTACGCAATGTACACAGTGTTGGGGTAGAAAGGATACGATCACCTTGGATTTTGTCCAGGGATTGCCTGGTAGAAAAGAAGTTTGTAGCTGCCAAAGAACACACGACCTGCGCAATTTCCAGCTATGCACCCACTTGATTTTCTCGAAAATAAAGATACTGGGGAAAGCAGAATTGTTTAACAAGAGAAGACTGCAATTTGGTAATTATGTTGGCACTGACTCAATATTTGAACTGAAGAAAATGTTGAGAAACAAATGTTTTCCTCTTTAGCTTCTGTTCTCAGTTAGCTTTTCCCAAATCAGCCTGCAATTCAGATACTTAGCATGAAAAGGTACCCTCATTACGGGCAAGAAGATCCCCAAAGGCTTTTATCTGCTCAGCAAAAGATGATGGGAACACATTCAGCTGGTTTCGCCATTTTGGAGATTCGGCGGAAGGATTCTTTGTTCAAGCCTCCCACCGGGGCAAAAAGTGTACTGGCTCTTAATACCGTATTTGTTAGGCAACCTGAATGCCCCAAAGCAGAACAGATTACATTTCTATGATACCCTGTATCACTTCAATAATGTTTCTTCATCTCATGACACTTTGCAGACATTAACAACGGGTTTTATCTGGCATGGGAGACAGGTTTTGTCCTGTTGCAGCCCCACTTATATGATGGGCTACAGAGGATATCTGCAGTGGCGTTAGAAAACTAGTCTTCCACCTTATCCTATGACAAGGGTGTGTTTACAACAGTTTGCTACCGTCAACACCATAAAGAATTAGAGGGAGCTCTGTGGCTAGGCTACGCTGGGTGGTATCCATTGGAACCAGTGGTACCGAAGGCAGAGAGTCTGACAGTGGGTGCAGCCAGAGACAATGAGAGGTGGAGCCAACTAATTCTACCTTTGACCCTATCCTCTTTCCCATTGAGTTCCACAAGGGCACCACTGAGGCTAAGAAGGAGAAGGAAGCTGTGCCACAGTTGCAAGTACAGTGGTGCCTCGCAAGACGAAAAGAATCTGTTCTGTGATTCTCTTCGTCTAGCGGTTTTCTCGTCTTGCGAAGCAAGCCCATTGATGGATTAGCGGATTAGCGCTATTAGCGGCTTATCGGATCAGCTGATAAGTGGCTTAGCGGCTTAGAAAAAGGGGGAAAGGGGGGGGGACCGCAGGAACTCGCAAGACATTTTCGTCTTGCGAAGCAAGCCCATAGGAGATTCGTTTTGCGAAGCACCTCCAAAACGGAAAACTCTTTCGTCTAGCGAGTTTTCCGTCTTGTGAGCAGGCCGAGGTTCGTGGGGCAGTTCCCCAGCAGTCCTGCCTCTGCTATAGACTCAACATGGAACTGGGGCTCATTAATGTGTGTCGCAGATGGCGCTGTGGGTTAAACCACAGAACCTAGGACTTGCTGATCAGAAGATTGGTAGTTTGAATCCCCGTGACGGGGTGAGCTCCCGTTGCTCGGTCCCTGCTCCTGCCAACCTAGCAGTTTGAAAGCACATCAAAGTGCAAGTAGATAAATAGGTACCACTCCGGTGGGAAGGTAAACGGCGTTTCCGTGCGCTGCTCTAGTTCGCCAGAAACGGCTTAGTCATGCTGGCCACATGACAAACGCCGGCTCCCTCGGCCAATAAAGCGAGATGAGCACCGCAATCCCAGAGTCGGTCATGACTGGACCTAACGGTCAGGGGTCCCTTTACCTTTATGGCCTTGTTCTCCCTGGACGTGGTACTCACTCTCCATCTGAAATAAGCCACTTCAACATGGAGGGTAAGGCTGTCAATTGCTGATAGTCAAGATTGCTGTCTACTACTACCTCCAGGACCAGAGGGGGTCTTCCTCTGAATACCAGTTGGCTGGGGGTCACCATCAGGGGAGGGCTATTGCCCTGCTTAAGGGCTTCCCCATGGCATCTTCTTGGCCACTGTGAGAAACAGGATGCTGGACTAGGTAAGTCTTTGTTTCTTACACCTCAAGTAGTTACATTTAGTCCCTCCTTATTCTACCCTCTAGCTTCTCTTATAGGTAACAGAAGTGATCATGACAGCCTCCCTTACTTACGCTTCCCATAGTTAGCAGCAGTGGGGGCAAGTTAAAGCAGGGGAAACAGTGTAAAGAGGAAAATAATTAAGCTATCCCCTTCCTCAACCTGATCCAATTTAGGGAGAGGAGGGAGGCGAGACCCGAGAGTTCCTGTTAAGTTAAAATTAAATGTGTTGGGAGATCCAATCATGAATATCCTATGTAGTTTGGCCTTTATCACCTGCAAAATGTAAATTGTTTGAGCCGGTCTTGCAAAAGTAACTCCTGTATATTACAGGTTGAGAAAATGGGGAATTTTCTGAAGAGCAGCTGAACTTAAATGTTGTCACTGATTAGGAAAGATGCTACTTTCAACTTTTGAACTTCTTTTATTTCCTGCTTAAACATTTGCTAGATCAATTAAAGCAGTTTGCTGGTGTTTATTCTCCAAATGGATTGCTTCTTCCCTGCAAGCTCTCCTATATACTTTGAATGTGTGAGCTCATGAACCCCAAACAAACCTATAAGCTTGTGCCAGAAACAAGAAAAGATGTACACTGCCTTTCTCTTCAATGTAAGCTAAATTTATCTGTATCATCTGTTATCTCAGTCTGTATGTCTGTCATTTGTTCAACAGGAATCCTGAAATCAAGACCACAGACAGTGAGGATATACCCCCATGCTTTTTGAAGTGTGCTCAACAAATTAAGCAATGGATAGATGCAATCTTATGACAATGATTATCTAACTGAAAGGCAATGGGATTATTTACAGATTGTATCTTTCTTGCAAAAGAGAACCTGGCAATTTGTGCAAATAGGACTGGCTTAACTGGCTGGGCTACTAAGACTACAGCAGGGCCTTTGTCAGTCAGCATGTCATAGACCTTTAGCTATAGGAAAACAAGACGGCATTCTTTGCATAACACATTGTAAGAAGAAGTACACTTGAAAAGGTACACATGATAAATACTGCTGTGTTCCCACAGAGAAGGTAGATTTTGGGGGCCAGTATTTATGTGCAACCTTTTTTCAAGGGCCTGCACTAAACCAAATTGTGCTGACTGAAAAAGGGTCATTTCAGCAGATAGATACCAGATCATTCCTCCTAAAAGGCAGATAAGAAATCAGCATTATTATTATTAGTAAGATAATCAAAAGTTTCCTATCCTTGTATCAAGGAGGAGTTCATCTCAGCTTATCCCATTTTATCCTACACTAAAAAGCTCCCCATCTTGTACAAAGAAACACAAGCCAGGGATTGTGGGAGAGTGCCTGGATTCAAAGCACAATCCACAAGTCCCAGCTGAGTGTTAAAATACAGTGGTACCTCGGTTTTTTAACATAATCCATGCCAGAAGATTGTTCCGAGTTCAGAAAATGAGGCGCAAAGGGCAGTTTGCAAATATAATAAAGAAAATTGAGAAAAATAACATATACAGTGGCACCTCAGGTTACATACGCTTCAGGTTACATATGTTTCAGGTTACAGACTCCACTAACCCAGAAATAGTGCTTCAGGTTAAGAACTTTGCTTCAGGTTAAGAACTTTGCTTCAGGATGAGAACAGAAATCATGCTCCGGCGGTGCAGCGGCAGCAGGAGGCCCCATTAGCTAAAGTGGTGCTTCAGGTTAAGAACAGTTTCAGGTTAAGAATGGACCTCTGGAACGAATTAAGTTCTTAACCCGACGGTACCACTGTACACTCAGTGGAAGCTGTTCAACTTCCAAGGCACGTTTGAAAACGGAAGCATTTACTTCCGGGTTTACGGCGTTCAAAAACTGAAACATTTGTCAATGGAAACGTTCAAAAACTGAGGTACCACTGTACCTGTTAGGGGGAAAGGTAGAGTCATTCTGTTCTCCCTTCCTCCAAAACAGTCGATATAATGTATTAAATGTATTCTGAGCAGGGATGCATTTGCAACAGCTCTCTATGCCTATATGTTAGAATAAGTTGCCTTGTCTGGAGTCCTGTTTTCATGTCCTAATTCTTACCTATGGCTTAGGCGGCATTTAATGATAATGGTGCAAAAACGGTTGGGAGTAGTGCATTAGAGGTCAAGAACTGCTCTTCTAAAGCAAAGAACAAGCACTTTAACAGTCATAGAGAAAATAATGACTATACTGCTTCAAGTCTTTTCTTTGGTCTGCATTCTTGAGGTTTAAGGCCTTAAGTAATAATGTGTGTTAACTGGTACCAGTGATAAGAAGGAAACCAGAATGAGAATATCTGCACAGGAAGCTTAAATCAGTCTTTCTTCAGTCAGGTTTGTAATATGGATGCTAACACTTACCAATAATCCAGAATGTTCAATTACATTACAAATGCCTTTCATCTGCCTAAACAATAGCCAGATGTTAGAATAAAGGAGCCGAGAGATGCTCAGAGGCAAATTAAGTGTCTTGTGCAGGGGTCTGCAACCCGCGGCTCCGGAGCCGCATGTGGCTCTTTTACACATTTGCCGTGGCTCCGGGGCGGATACTAGCGAGGGGAGGAGGCGCATTGTGCACCCCGACACTCCCCACTGTGGCGGGCGCTGTACTGGCTGTGACGTCACATGGGGGCGGTGCGTGCGTTAGTCACGCACCGTCCCGACGTCACCTTCCCGCCCGCTGTCAGATCGGACATTAAGGTAAGAAACAATATATGCAGTGTTATATTTGTTTCAAATGTCGCAATGGTTTTGCGGCTCCCTGTTTTTTCTCTCTTCGGAAACAGGTCCAAGTGGCTCTTTTTGTCTTAAAGGTTGCAGACCCCTGGTCTTGTGTAAAACAGTCTTTGAACTTGTCGCATCAAGCTCACTGTGGCCATTCCTGTATAGTTACAGGTTCTTGACATTTGTTATTTGGAGCAGCTAAAGATTTTTTTCAAATATCCCAATGTTTAACATACACAGATAGTGTGGCTTAGCAGGAGGGGGATAAGAGAAATATACGGTAAATGAGAACGTACTTTTTAGAACAGCTAGGACTAGTTTCCATTAGGCATGCATGTCTGGCATACATTGGTTCAAGTCCACTCTACATCATCAAGATATATCCAGTAACTGGTAGCAGAAACATAATCCCATAATCTCTGGCCTTAGAATCAAGAAGACTTATCCCTTCACAGAGAGGGGGCCTTTCAGAATACAACAGGGCAGGCTTGATGTAATAAAGGGAGAGAACTCAATTTGTCTCCCCGTACAAGCTAGGCTATCAAGGTGACCTTGCCTAGTACGATCCAGCTGTCAAAATCTACCTCTCAGAGTGGGCCTTTAGTGTTCCAGCAAAAAGCAAACACCTTGCTTTCACTCGTATCAGCGCACGAGTGTTGCATATTTTGCACACACGCAGAACTATGAAACATCACTACCTCATCACAAAAGTGTCTGCACTCAAAGGGGAAAACACACCAGAAATGTGCACACACACACACTTAGTCCGTGACTGGCTACCACAGTGTTCCATACCATCAAAATGGAAAAGGGACGCATCTGTTCAATCCAAACGGCCGCTTGGGTCTGCTCCAAGTTATATATCCTGTTGTCTCCAACATACAGTGTCCTCAGAGTGCCTCGCCGCTCCTTCTCATTCATAGGACTGACTCTTTAGATTCTAGATCTTTAGTGCTAGGTGGCGGAGCGGCAAAGGTGATGTCTTGGTTTCTGTGCATTACCAGAGGTGACGTTTCCCCCTCAGCCTTGCTGTTTGGAACGGCTTCTACGCAGACTTCATGTAGCTTTTCTTCCGCTTTCTCCTTGGCTTCTTTCTGATTCAGATAATGAAGGATACCTGCTCCAAAGGCATCCCCTTCTACATTCACAACAGTAGTGGTCCGGTCCCTGGTCAATTGGGAAAGAACACAAAGGGTACCGGGTGTTAACAAAACATCACAGGAGATGAAATTGCTCAGTCAGCCTACAGGGTACCATGTTTCCCCCAGATGTATACAGTTCAGACGTCATGAGAAACTGAGTAGAGCTTCTCAGAATTTGCTCCATTTCTGTGAGCAGGCTCAGGGTCACAAGCAAAGCCCACCTCATGCAGAATACTGCTCCCCCAGTTCTACTTACACGCAGCCCAACAAGCCTTGAAACCTTGAAGAAGGGCCACAGCCTAGAGGCAAAGAATCTGCTTTGAATGCAGAAGGCCCCAAATTGAATGCCTGGTATCTCCAGGTTAGGGCTGAGAGAGACCTGGTCTGAAACACAAGAAAGCTGCTGCTTCGGAGCACAACTGAAAGTGTTGGTGCTGACCTTTAAAGCCCTAAACGGCCTTGGCCCAGTATACCTGAAGGAGTGTCTCCACCTCCATCGTTCTGCCCGGACGCTGAGGTCAAGCGCTGAGGGCCTTCTGGCGGTTCCCTCATTGCGAGAAGCAAAGCTACAGGGAACCAGGCAGAGGGCCTTCTTGGTAGTGGCGCCCGCCCTGTGGAACGCCCTCCCATCAGATGTCAAAGTGATAAACAACTACCTGACATTCAGAAGACATCTTCAGGGAAGTTTTTAATGTGTGACATTTTAGTGTATTTTTGGTCTCTGTGGAAGCCGCCCAGAGTGGCTGGGGAAACCCAGCCAGATGGGCGGGGTACAAATAAATTATTATTATTATTATTATTATTATTATTATTATTATTATTCAGTGTGGACAATACTGAGCGAAGCAGAATGAGAAGGATCCACACATGAGCTGCTTTCCTGTTTTCCTCCGTCGCAACTGCAGGCAAATGTAGCCACCATGAGAATGAACAAGGACAAACCTGAACAGCCACAGCAATGACCTCCTTATTCCCTCCAGTAGGAATAAACAAGTGACTGGAATGAAACAGCTCACCTCCTTGATGATAGATCAGTCAGTAGAGCATGAGACTCTTATAAGTGGTGCTCCAGCCACAGAGGCTAATAATAATAATAACAACAACAATAATTTATTATTTATACCCCGCCCATCTGGCTGGGCTTCCCCAGCCACTCTGGGCGCCTTCCAACAGAATATTAAAATACAATAGTCTATTAAACATTAAAAGCTTCCCTAAACAGGGCTGCCTCTAAATGTCTTCTACAAGTTTGGTAGTTATTTTTCTCTTTGACATGTGGTGGGAGGGCGTTCCACAGGGCGGGTGCCACTACTGAGAAGGCCCTCTGCCTGGCTCCCTGTAACTTGGCTTCTGCAGCAAGAGTACTGCCAGAAGGCCCTCGGCGCTGGACCTCAGTGTCCGGGCAGAACAATGGGGGTAGAGATGCTCCTTCAGGTATACTGGACTGAGGCTGTTTAGGGCTTTAAAGATCAGTGGTAATCAAAAACAATGGTTACTATAGCTGGCTGGAGGCATCAATACTTATATTGTCCGAGGGTCTGACTCTAACCAGACAGGGCAGCAGCAGTTCCAGGGGAGGAGAGGCTACTCTCTGCTGAATTGTGGCTTATCTCATAGGAAAATGGAAGGCTGCTTTATAACGAGTCAAACCAAGAGTGCATCTAGCCCAGTATTGTCAGGGCTAATTGGCACCTGCTCTTCAGGGTTTCAGTCCTATCTGGAGATGTTGAGGATTGAACCTGTGACCTTCTGCAAGCAGAGACTGACGCTCCCTACAGCTCCACCCTCCACAATGCTTCTCTCTTAGGGCTTGTCCACTCTTATCTTTTGTCCCACTCTTTCCAAGCACAGGCCCACGCTTAAAAGCTCTTGTGTCCCAGGCATTTTCTTTTTTTGGTCTGAGCTTTCCCCACTTTTCAGCGTTCAATCGGAGCAAATGTCAATTTGGGTTCTCCATGGATTGCTATTTGCTCCAACTGAGCTTTAAAGAGCGGGTTTTCGTACGGAGCTTTAAAGTACAGACCATGCCTGGAAAGAGCAGAGGAAAGGGAAGTGTGAATAAGCCAAAAGTCAATCATTCCCAGTGCTGCCAGACAAAAAGTGCCTGGAGGGGTAGATTGTAGGAAAGTAAGTTGCTATGGAGAGAAACTTTAGCTCCCCTCACCAGGAACACAACAAACTGTCTTATAGCTTGTCAGACTGTCTTATAGCTTGTCAGCTCGGGAGGAGCTTATCAGAGTTTGCAGGGCATCAGTTGAAGAAGGAGCAAAAAGGGTTTTCTTGTGTCTGTGTGTTTCCTTGTGGCTGATTAGCTGTTTTCCCTGTGTAAAGGTCAGAGGGGGCAGGGTTTCTGTTGAGGCAGGGGATTAGCTGTGGGAGGAGCTTATCAGAGTTTGCAGGGCAGCAGTTGAAGAAGGAGCAAAAAGGGTTTTCTTGTGTCTGTGTGTTTCTTGGTGGCTGATTAGCTGTTTTCCCTGTGTAAAGGTCAGAGGGGGCAGGGTTTCTGTTGAGGCAGGGGATTAGCTGTGGGAGGAGCTTATCAGAGTTTGCAGGGCATCAGTTGAAGAAGGAGCAAAAAGGGTTTTCTTGTGTCTGTGTGTTTCCTTGTGGCTGATTAGCTGTTTTCCCTGTGTAAAGGTCAGAGGGGGCAGGGTTTCTGTTGAGGCAGGGGATTAGCTGTGGGAGGAGCTTATCAGAGTTTGCAGGGCATCAGTTGAAGAAGGAGCAAAAAGGGTTTTCTTGTGTCTGTGTGTTTCCTTGTGGCTGATTAGTTTTTTTCCCTGTGTAAAGGTCAGAGGGGGCAGGGTTTCTGTTGAGGCAGGGGATTAGCTGTGGGAGGAGCTTATCAGAGTTTGCAGGGCATCAGTTGAAGAAGGAGCAAAAAGGGTTTTCTTGTGTGTGTGTGTTTCTTTGTGGCTGATTAGCTGTTTTCCCTGTGTAAAGGTCAGAGGGGGCAGGGTTTCTGTTGAGGCAGGGGATTAGCTGTGGGAGGAGCTTATCAGAGTTTGCAGGGCAGCGGCGCACGCCTAGCGGCGCACGCAGTTAGATCCATCTTTTAGATTTAGGGGAGCTAGTCTCAAACGTTTGTTGGGGAGATCTAGGTGTTTTTTTTGTGTGTGGGAAGTTATTTGTCCTGTCTTCAAGCTTTTTATGATGGAGGACCTCTGTAGCCAACCCCAACGACACGATCTCAAGATGGAAGGGGAGGGAACAGCTGCAGTCGCCTGCGATTCCTGCGCAATGTTTGCCATCTTGCCAAAGGTTGCAGGCAGCTTTACCTGCAGCAATTGCATGTTGATTGCCCTCTTAAAAGACAAAGTCCAGCAACTGGAGGAACGTGTAGCTACGCTCCAAAGAATTAGAGAGCTGGAGCTCTTCTTGGAAGCAACAGAGCACACCGTCTCCACCAAGGAGGAGACAGGGGACTCCCCTGAGAAGGAGTCTAGTTCACCAACACAGGAGCCAGATATATGGAGAAACGTGACTCAAAGAAGTAGGAGGCCCAGGGTTCACTCTGATTGCTTAGAAATACACAATCGCTTTGAGGTCCTCTCCCCTAGCATGGAAGACGAAGAGCAGACTCCATTTGAGGATCTCTCCCTCATTACAGTCGATCAGGTATATGAAGACGAGCAGCAAAGTCAGTCCTCAGGGAATGTGCAGGCGACCTTGGAACGGACAGCTCACGGAAGAACCCCGACCAAACTCAAGAGGAGGCGTGTAGTGGTGATAGGGGATTCCCTACTGAGGGGAACAGAAGCAGTGATCTGTGGGCCTGACAAGATGTCTCGGGAAGTGTGCTGTCTCCCCGGGGCTAAGATCCAAGATGTAACTGAATGACTGCAAGGAATCATAAAACCCACTGACAAATACCCCTTCCTCTTGGTTCATGTGGGAACCAATGACACTGCAAGCAATAGCCTCCAGAAGATCAAAAGAGACTATGAGGCTCTCGGCAGGAAATTGAAGCAACTAAATGCACAAATTGTCATCTCATCTGTCCTCCCAGGTGAACGACGTGGCCCAGGGAGAGAGGGGAAAATAGTGGAAGTGAACAGCTGGCTCCGCAAATGGTGTAAACAGGAACGGTTTGGATTCTTAGATCACGGACTGCAGTTTCTTGAAGATGGACTTCTGGCAAGTGATGGGCTGCACCTCACAACGGTTGGGAGAAATGTTTTTGCCAAAAATCTCAGAAACCTCATCAGGAGGGCTTTAAACTGTCTAATGTGGGGGAGGGAGACAGTGCTCCTGAAGGTAGGAGTCTATCAATTAATGAAGATGATCATCCAAATGTCATAGACCAAATGGAGCAAACAGCACGTGGACCTAGTGGTGGGAGGAAAAAATCCTTAAATAAGAGACACGGGGGAATGATTAATGGACTTCAATGTCTGTACACTAATGCACAAAGCATGGGAAATAAACAAGATGAGCTTGAGCTCTTGGTACAGCAAACTAAATATGACATAATAGGCATCACTGAAACCTGGTGGGATAAGTCCCACGATTGGAATGTAATAATGGGGGGATACAATCTATTTCAGAGAAACAGACCAGACAAGAAAGGAGGAGGAGTGGCGTTATATGTCAGGGATGTGTATACCTGTGAAGAGATCCAAGATTTAGATCCCCAAAGCCAAAGTGAGAGCATTTGGGTCAAAATTAAGGGAGAGAAGAATAACAGAGACCTCATTGTGGGAGTTTACTATAGATCCCCAAGCCAAACGGAGGACATAGATGATGCCTTCCTGGAACAGATGGCCAAGCATGCAAAAGGAAGGGAGATAGTAGTAATGGGGGACTTCAATTACCCGGACATTTGTTGGACGTCAAACTCAGCCAAGAGCTTAAGGTCAAACAGATTCCTCACTGGCCTTGCAGACAACTTCATTGTCCAGAAAGTGGGAGAAGCAACAAGAGGAACAGCCATTTTAGATCTGGTCCTAACCAATGTTGATGACCTGGTTAGTGGGGTAGAAGTGGAAGGATCATTAGGCGCGAGTGATCATGCTCTTCTGAAGTTTACTATACAGCGGAAAGGAGCAGCCAAGCATACTAGGACTCAATTTCTTGACTTTAAGAAAGCCGACTTCATAAAACTTAGGGAAGTGCTGGGTGAGATCCCATGGACAACAATACTAAAAGGAAAGGGAGTTCATGATGGCTGGGAGTTTGTTAAGAGGGAGATACTAAAAGCACAACGTCAGGCAATACCAATGAGACGGAAACATGGAAGGTGCCTAAAGAAGCCAGGGTGGCTATCTAAAGAACTTTTAACTGAATTAAGATTAAAAAAGGATGTGTACAAAAAATGGAAAAGGGGGGAAACCACCAAAGAGGAATTCAAACAAATAGCCAGCACGTGTAGACACAAAGTCAGAAAAGCTAAAGCACAGAATGAACTCAGGCTTGCTAGAGAGGTTAAAAGCAACAAAAAAGGCTTTTATGGGTATGTTCGTAGCAAAAGGAAGAACAAAGAAACAATGGGGTCACTCAGAGGAGAAGATGGTGAAATGCAAACAGGGGACACAGAAAGGGCTGAACTCCTCAATGCCTTCTTTGCCTCAGTCTTCTCCGATAAAGAAAACAATGCCCGACCTGAAGAATTTGGAGCAAATGATTCAGCAAAGGAAACACAGCCCAGAATAACTAAGGAGATAGTACAAGAATATTTGGCTAGTTTAGATGTATTCAAGTCTCCAGGGCCAGATGAACTGCATCCAAGAGTATTAAAAGAACTGGCAGATGTGATCTCAGAACCACTGGCAGTCATCTTTGAGAATTCCTGGAGAACAGGCGAAGTCCCGGCAGACTGGAGGAGGGCAAATGTGGTCCCTATTTTCAAAAAGGGGAAAAGAGAGGACCCAAATAATTACCGCCCAGTCAGTCTGACATCAATAGCAGGGAAGATTCTGGAGCAGATCATTAAGCAAACAGTCTGTGAGCACCTAGAAAGGAATGCTGTGATCACCAATAGTCAGCATGGATTTCTGAAAAATAAGTCATGTCAGACTAACCTGATCTCGTTTTTTGACAGAATTACAAGCCTGGTAGATGAAGGGAACGCAGTGGATGTAGCCTACCTTGATTTCAGCAAGGCATTTGACAAGGTGCCCCATGATATTCTTGTAAAGAAGCTGGTAAAATGCGGTCTTGACTATGCTACCACTCAGTGGATTTGTAACTGGCTGACTGACCGAACCCAAAGGGTGCTCATCAATGGTTCCTCTTCATCCTGGAGAAGAGTGACTAGTGGGGTGCCACAGGGTTCTGTCTTGGGCCCGGTCTTATTCAACATCTTTATCAACGACTTGGATGATGGACTCAAGGGCATCCTGATCAAATTTGCAGATGACACCAAACTGGGAGGGGTGGCTAACACCCCAGAGGACAGGATCACACTTCAAAACGACCTTGACAGATTAGAGAACTGGGCAAAAATAAACAAGATGAATTTTAACAGGGAGAAATGTAAAGTATTGCACTTGGGCAAAAAAAATGAGAGGCACAAATACAAGATGGGTGACACCTGGCTTGAGAGCAGTACATGTGAAAAGGATCTAGGAGTCTTGGTTGACCACAAACTTGACATGAGCCAACAGTGTGACGCGGCAGCTAAAAAAGCCAATGCAATTCTGGGCTGCATCAATAGGAGTATAGCATCTAGATCAAGGGAAGTAATAGTGCCACTGTATTCTGCTCTGGTCAGACCACATCTGGAGTACTGTGTCCAGTTCTGGGCACCACAATTCAAGAAGGACACTGACAAACTGGAACGTGTCCAGAGGAGGGCAACCAAAATGGTCAAAGGCCTGGAAACGATGCCTTATGAGGAACGGCTAAGGGAGCTGGGCATGTTTAGCCTGGAGAAGAGGAGGTTGAGGGGTGATATGATAGCCATGTTCAAATATATAAAAGGATGTCACATGGAGGAGGGAGAAAGGTTGTTTTCTGCTGCTCCGGAGAAGCGGACACGGAGCAATGGATCCAAACTACAAGAAAGAAGATTCCACCTAAACATTAGGAAGAACTTCCTGACAGTGAGAGCTGTTCGACAGTGGAATTTGCTGCCAAGGAGTGTGGTGGAGTCTCCTACTTTGGAGGTCTTTAAGCAGAGGCTTGACAACCATATGTCAGGAGTGCTCTGATGGTGTTTCCTGCTTGGCAGGGGGTTGGACTCGATGGCCCTTGTGGTCTCTTCCAACTCTATGATTCTATGATTCTATTCTATGATTCTAAGACTATTGGTCAATCTGGACCCAAATTGTTTACTGACTGGTAGACTGCAACCCAGAGTGGATCTACACACAGAAAAAAACACACTATATATAAGTCAGAAATTAAATCGTTATAACAAAAAAAAACCCTATGTAAAAATCGCATAGAAAATATGTTTGTTCTCTGGCGCCATCTGGTGTTGCACATTCAAAGCATTGGTGTGGTTTTTTTTACTAATGTAGCTGAGTCCCTAATTACTTTAACTGGGGATTCTAAGGATAAGCTGTGCCATAACATCATCAAGATTGGCCCTTGACAACTGACCTACAGTATACAGCATCTCTCTTTCATTTTTTAGGTTCCTGCCTTTTAGGAATTCTGTACTTCATTCACACTGTCAGCTTAAAAAATATACATTCTGAAATGTATTGTTATGAGTTTGTGGGGAGGAGGCAGGCAAGCTAATTCCTGGATCCAGCACAGATTCAACTGCTGGAATATCCAAGCCAGCTTGGTAATGGCCCACTAAATATGGGAATGGCTCTGTGCCAAGGGACAAATGTGGGTGTTGAATGGTTTCTTTAAATGTAAAGGTTCATCATTGTTCCACTCCATGTGTATGTCTTTAAGGGGCCGGAGCAAGAGCCAGAGCAAACTAATGAGACCCAGCTTTACAGCTGTGAAACATAGCAGGTGCTGCTGAGTTGTATTTGATTAAGGCGTGTCAGCATTTGGGTAGAGTATATAAGGAGCAGCACCTAGCTCTCCCATTACCCTGGGGGATGGGTTGGTGGTTGGGTCTGGTTTGGTTTGGTTTGTTAATGTATTTAGTGTAAATGGAGTTTTTGTTTTTCTTATTAAAACCTTCTTTAAGTTATTTTTGAGTCCCTTTTTAATGCATGATCTCCCCAGCAAGCTCTCTGCAGCGCTACCATACTGCAAAAAGCCAACAGTGGGGGCCTCCCTTTCTCAACGTTCTGTTAGTTAGAAAGACAAGAGGCTGGAGTTGAGAGTTGAGTGATGTGAGCTAGAAGCTGGATGCAAAAGTGGCAGATTGGAAACAGAGAGAGAGAGAGAGAGAGAGAGAGAGAGAGAGCGCGCCATGGCTGATTTCTGCTAGGTTTCAAGGCTGTGGCTATGGGAGAAGCAGGACATTCTTGGCATGTCAATGCTGTGAGCCCCTCCATCATAGGCTCAGTTTGTATATATGTGTAAATAAACCATATATCTTAAAGACACTACAGTCTCCACGGTACCTTGTTGCAAATGAAACACAATCTTGGGCGAAGCACCTGGAACCCCAGGAATCTCCCACCACTTGGAGACTGGAGTGGTGTGCAACAGTATGCTCCCCTCAAAATATAATATTCAATTCATGCCACCAACCACCTGCAACGATGCCACAATAATGTGTGCCCTAACCACACACCAAGTACTTACACAATCCAGTCGACAGCCAATATGAGGGAGATGTCATTAGTGGGAAGTCCAATTGCCTCCAAGATAATAGCTATGGTGAGAACTCCTCCCGCTGGGATTCCAGCAGCTCCCACGCTGGATGCAGTTGCCGTTACACTGTCAACGGGAATCAATATTGGTTACTGTTGTGCTGCAATGGCACATAAGCATAAAAGTGCCAAAGGTTTCCTTTTTTGTCTAGGGATATTTCTACCTTCCCACATGCTGGCACAACATGTTCCAGGTAAAAAGGCAAAGGACCCCTGACAGTTAAGTCCAGTCGCAGACAATTCTGGGGTTGCGGTGCTCATCTCGCTTTACAGGCCGAGGGAGCCAGCGTTTGTCCGCAGAGTTTTTCCGGGGTCATGTGGCCAGCATGACTAAGCCGCTTCTGGCGCAAGAGAACACCAAAACCAGAGCAGCGCACGGAAATGCTGTTTACCTTCCTGCCAGAGCAGGACCTATTTATCTACTTGCACTTTTTGGCGTGCTTTCGAACTGCTAGGTTGGCAGGAGCTGGGACTGAGCAATGGGAGCTCACCCTGTTTTGCGTGGATTCGAACTGCCAACCTTCCAATCGGCAAGCCCTAGGCTCAGTGGTTTAGACCATAGCGCCACCCGCATCCCTATGTTCCAGGTAAGGTAAAGGTGAAGGGACCCCTGACCATTAGGTCCAGTCGTGGCCGACTCTGGGGTTGCGGCGCTCATCTCGCTTTATTGGCCAAGGGAGCCGGCGTACAGCTTCCGGGTCATGTGGCCAGCATGACTAAGCCACTTCTGGCGAACCAGAGCAGCACACGGAAATGCCGTTTACCTTCCCGCTGGAGCAGTACCTATTTATCTACTTGCACTTTGATGTGCTTTTGAACTGCTAGGTTGGCAGGAGCTGGGACTGAGCAACGGGAGCTCACCCGAATAGCCTACCTTCCGATCGGCAAGCCCTAGGCTCAGTGGTTTAGACCACAGCGCCACCCATGTCCCTATGTTCCAGGTACTTAGATGTAAAAATAGAAGTGCTTTTTTGCAACACAGATGATTCATATCACCATTGGGAACCATACACTTACTACCAGCACTAGGTTTAATTTTGTTCATCAAGGTCTCCATTTGCATCACACTCACAATTCAAAGTGCATATATTTCTCCAAGCTGTATTCTGCAGATCTGAATCACTGTTGTGCACACTCGGCTTAATTATGTATCTATTTATCTTATTTCTTAAATTTGTAGCCTGCCTTTTCACCAGACGGTGCTCAAAATAGCTAACAGCAATACAATACAATAAAAAATTAATAAAAGCAAGCAAAAAAGAGGAGGCATCAATAGAAACAACCAGTTTAAACCAATGGCAACGTCTTTATACATCAGCTTAGTAACATGCAGCTTAGGAACATTGCCTCCATGCAGAAAGCCACAGAAATGGGGTTAGCTTGGTCTGCCTTGGAAGGGAGCAAGTGGCAGACTTTGGGCTCTCAAATTTCAGTGGCCCCCTGTGTGACTCTAAAATTCAGTGCGCACCCAACTGCCACACTCTGTTCTACATCATGGGTGTGGTGCCCCCTGCAGTGCTGGTGCCCAGTGTGGCCAAACCGGTCACGCTACCCTGAAACTGCCTCTGCAAGAAGACCCAGCTTGGCCTCTTTCGCCCAACATGGGGCTCAAACCCACAACCCTGAGATCATGAGTCTCATGCTCAGACCTTCTGCCCATCTGAGCACTTATTCACAATTGCAAAATATACTGTTTTCTCACTGGGAGGAGAAAGTTGCTGATGTTTTCAGCACATTGAACCCAGACTACCCATGAAGTGGAACACTGTCCATGGGGTGCTGTCTTAAGAGGACGCTACAGTGGTACCCCGCAAGACGAACGCCTCGCAAGACGGAAAACCCGCTAGACGAAAGGGTTTTCCGTTTTGGAGGCGCTTCGCAAAACGAATTTCCCTATGGGCTTGCTTTGCAAGACGACAGCCCATAGGGAAATCTCCGGGACAGCGGGGAAGCGCAGCGCGTCTTCCCCACTGTCCTCGGACCTCCTCCCGCCGCCGGGCATCGGAAGGAAGCTCCGATGCCGGGCGGGGGCGGGGGGAACGTCTCCTCCCGCCGCCGGGCATCGGAACGAAGCTCTGATGCCCGGCGGGGGGGGGGAACGCCTCCTCCCGCCGCCGGGCATCGGAAGGAAGCTCCGATGCCGGGCGGGGGGGGGGAACGTCTCCTCCAGCCGCCGGGCATCGGAAGGAAGCTCCGATGCCGGGCGGGGGGGGGGAACGTCTCCTCCTGCCGCCGGGCATCGGAAGGAAGCTCCGATGCCGGGCGGCGGGGGGGGGGGGACGTCTCCTCCCGCTGCCGGGCATCGGATGGCTTTCCTGAAGACTTGGGGTGGGAGGAGGGTTTTCCTTCCCACCGCCAACATTCACAATGCTGTTCTGAATGTTGGCGGTGGGGAGGAAAAACCCTCCTCCCACGCAAGCCCCGGGAACAGAGGGAAAGCGCTGCGCGCCTTCCCCTCTGTTCCCGTACCTGTCCTGAAGGCTTGCGGTGGGGAGAAAAGCCCTTCTCCGCACCGCCAGCCTGGCAAGCGGTTTCCCTAGGAACGCATTAATTGATTTTCAATGCATTCCTATGGGAAACCGTGCATCGCAAGACGAAAAACTCGCAAGACGAAGAGACTTGTGGAACGAATTAATTTCGTCTTGCGAGGCACCACTGTATTTTCTGCCTATTCCACCTGCAGACTCCTGTGCTCCCACCCCCAAAGAGGGTCTGAGGGACACAACCGGCAGGACTGGTGGAAGGCTTACTCCCATGGATCTGAGTACTTTCCGCAAATGAAAGCTCCTTCATCCACAGAAGGGAAAGCCTGGATTTGACCCACCACCTCTGTGAAGGGCACACGTTCTAAATAGTACTAGCGGTGCAACCAAGAAAGCTGCAAGAAGGCAAGCTGTTGTTTCTCTCTTGCACCTTTACAGCTGGATAACTCCATTTACTGCATATCCACAGTGGAGCTATCACTGCATTCGGCCATCAGAAAAAGGCAGCTCTGCATTGCAACTTACAGAATGGTGAAGATCTGTCCGCTATTGAGCTCATGGTTGTTCAGCTGGGCAATAAAGATAGCAGCTACACACTGAAAAATGGCAGCTCCATCCATGTTCACGGTGGCCCCAATTGGCAGAATAAACCTGCTAATTCTTTTGTCTATTCCATTGTTCTCCTCGATGCATTTCATCATGGATGGAAGAGTTGCAGAGCTAGATGTGGCCAAGAAAGGATATCATCATCAGGTCTGGCAATGTATATAACCCATTAATATAAACATTCTAACAGCTGGATCTCTCTGCCAGCCTAAACATATTGTGCAGCATTCCAGGTACATGCCGTTCCAGGGTAACCCGGGAACTGAAAAGAGCTCCATGTTCTGTATTTCCAAAAGATACATCCAAGTCTTATAAGAGGAAAAATAAAGGGCGGTCTAGGGTACATTTTAAAATTGCTGTTTCTGTTTTAGAGTTGTTATGACTAGTTTAAGCAAGACACTGTCCAAGAATTTAGATTAGACTGGATTTCATTATTTGTCTTGGTGGCCAAAAGCAGACAATTTGCACCTCAGCTATCTCACACTATTAGGGAGGTGCTGCTATTTTCTCTGGCCCTTTAAAACTGGTCAGAGCCATCCTAAGTGGGAAAGGGAGTGAAGAAACAGATCATTTACAACTCCTGGCTTGAGCTGCCCACGATGGGGTTGCAACAGGGACGTCTCTCTCTTTTTAGCCCTCACCCAATTGTAAATGCCCCCCACCCGCTTTGAAACTAATAAGAGGAAATGGCTATGTCAGTCTCAAACTGGCATAGCTTATGAGCCTGATCTTGGAGCTTCTTGTAGGATATCTTGGAAGAATTTGGATCCAGTGGAACCAAGGTTGCCTCTGGCCTGTTACTGAAATGCCTTATTTCGGGCCCTAACTAATGGCTACTACCATTAGCGGGTCTACACCTGCAGAGCTTTCCACGTGCAAGGAGAGACGGGGCTCTTTGGTGGGCACCCCTGCTCTGCTGGAGAAACTTCACCCCATCTTAAATCTCTTCAGCCAGTGGATCAGGAGGGCAGGATTACTCTGTCAAATTCTGACAGCTATATTAGGGTATATAGACATGGGACATCCAAATATCATTCTAAAAGCCTATGTGACATTTTGAGAAATTGGAGACCCATAAGAGGGTTTCTTGCATTGCAATAAAAGCTATGAAAATGACTAAGCAGGTCATTAAGCTAGAATTATTACCCTGAACTAGAATAATGCTATTCCCATTTCACATATAAAAGCTTACACCCACCAACCTGGAACAAGTGGCAAAAGCTGTTGCAAACGGTGTTATAAGTCCTAGCAGAAAAGTGAAAGGGTTTTTGCGTGTAATTGCAAAATAAATAAGTGGTAAAACGACCAGTCCATGGATGAAGTGGCCCAGAATCGAAGCAAATATATATTTCCCAAGGCTCGTCACCAGAAGCATGATGTCGTCCATTTCCACTATCTTGCTTCCAACAAGAAATGTAATGCCAATAGGTACATACCTGCAGGGAAGTTAACATTCAACATTAGTAAGGAACAGGGTCTTTAAAGTGCCATAAACCAAAGCATGCGAAGAATGCAACAGCCATGCCATACAGACCAAGTCTGGAATAACATTCTAATTAAAACATTTGACTAAGGTTTGTTCTTTGATGAGCATATTTTCCCCCACAAACAATATTACCCTTTCTGCATTGCCTACATTTCCCAAACCCTTATATTTAAGGCCCACCCTCATTATTTGTCAGCTTCCATGCTGTGCTAAATCAGCCCTACAGCACTGATCCAGCTCAAATGGGGCAGGGGAAGATCCGAGAGCTACAGGTAAAATATCTGTGCTCCCACAGCAAAACTGTTACTGTCTCTTCCTCTCATCTATTGGGCAAGGGACATCATATCAATACTACTGTTTAAATAAGTGTGTGGGCCTCCTAAATACATAGGAGCAGAACAAATTGATCCAAGCTTACAAAAGGTCCCAGGTTGACTCTCTTGCATTTCTTGATATGGCCAGGAAATATTCCTGTCTGAATCCCTGGGGAGTGGTTGCCAGACAATTCTGAGTAAGATAAACCAATGGTTTCACTAAGCATAAAAGCAACATTATTTGTTTCTAAATATGATTTGAGCATGAAACCTAATGAAGTTGATGTTTTGAATCCCACTTTAAAAAAAAAACTTAACTGTTTGATCTTTTAATCTATAGCAGGGTGGCTTTTCTTCAATTTGCTAATTAGGATTTCAAAGAGGGAGATAATAAATTCCAGAAAAGGAGAAAAGCAGCCCTGAGAATTTCTGTTCATTCCAGGGTCAAGCTAAAATGTATGCCCATAATCTACAAAGTGGGGGATTATTTGATGACTGATTAACTTGGAGTGTTGGCTTAGTAATGACAAAATGACGGTGCCACCTATCAATTGCTTTAATATTACAAAGGCATTATATTTAGGAATTGCGGGGGCAGGGAGAGGAATCCTACTCAGATTCCAGAGCAAAAACACCTGATTTGATCTGGGCAGATCATGGCCCAGAAAACATTAATCAATCCACAGTCCAGTGGATTGCTTTGCAAGAAGGTCCATAAAAATGTTTTGCGTTTAAACTCCCAAAAGTAGGGCATCCATAACTTGGACTGACTAACACCCAGGGCTCCTTATCTCTGCATGCTTTGAATTCATATACAATGTCACACAAGAATATATCACCGAGGGCAACTGCTCCACATTAAGTAGTGTAAACAAGCAAATAAATAAATTACAGAAGTAGTCTTTTTCTTTACAATCACTTGTGTGTATATCAACTTGTGAGTCAATGATGTTCTGGTATAATCAGCGTTTCTTCCCACAAATGGGCTGTACAGTGAAATCTTAACGGTATACAATCAATAGTTTAGAAAACTGGGCCAATCTGTCCTTATATGCATCTCTCCCAAGGCCTTCTTGGTAGTGGCGCCCGCCCTGTGGAATGCCCTCCCATCAGATGTCAAGGAAAGAAACAACTATCTGACTTTTATAAGACATCTGAAGGCAGCCCTGTTTAGGGAGGTTTTTAATGTTTGACTTACTATTGTATTTTAATATTTTGTTGGAAGCCTCCCAGTGCGGCTGGGGAAACCCAGCCAGATGAGCAGGGTATAAATAATAAATTATTATTATTATATAAGTGATAATACAGGTCTACACAGGGACAAGCAGCCAGGCCTTCAGGTCTTTCAGCCCTTCAAAAGTCGCACACTCACTTTGGCCACTTTCAAATCTAAGTATCATGTGACACAACTGGCATTTTGCTGTTCAGGCTTGGATTTTTTATTTTATTTTAATGTTTGATGTTTTATCACTTTTATTATTATTATTATTATTATTATTATTATTTTGTTGGGAGCCACCAAGAGTGGCTGGGAAAACCCAGCCAGATAGGCGGTATATAAATAAATTATTATTATTATTATTATTATTATTATTATTATTATTATTATTACTATTACTACTACAGGAAGAGGCTCTCTGTCCTTCTATTTGTTAGCCTAAGGAAGGCTCCTTATTGTGGAGCAGTCAGTTGCCCTTGGTGATATATTTTTGTGTGACTTTGCATTTTGCTATTATATCACTAGCCTGTGTATTGTTTGTTGAATTCGTATACAGCAAGTCCTTTTGGGAGTGATGGGATCTGACAATGTTCTGTTACTCTCAGGGGGAACAGTATGGGAAGAAAGCTGCCCCCAGTGTTCACGCTGAGAACTTGGGTGGGCCAAACTTTAATGAGCTCATCCATCCCTAATTATCCTCAGAAGTAAAAACCTTAAGCTGCTCTAATACAAATCCCTAATGGCAAGTACTAACATAAAGGTCTGGTTTCTAAGGTCATATGTTCTATGAGATTCGTTCCATTGCTTACGGATCAAGCCCACCATTGGACGCTATTAACTGCTGAGAAAAGCTTCTTAAGAAGATGCAGGCATACACCCTCTAAAATGATGAATTTCAAGTAAAGCAGTGATTATGTGTGAAGTCTAGCTTCCACTTTCACTTTTCTCACTGTGAACACCTTGTTTCAAGGAGGATGCTTGATCCCTTAAAGCATGGGTTTTATGCGGGAGACTAGGCATAACCACTTAACAGATTTTATTTGTAAGACAGTGAAAGAAACAAATAGTTTTCAGACTCCCTGTGAGCCAATGTGGTGTAATTAGTGGAGAAACTTTTCTTTTGAACAGAAACTTCAAGGCAGAATACCCTATCATGCACATCCCTTCTCCACCCTATTCCAAACCCCTATTTTTTCCTGAACAAACCAGCTCCAACTTGCACCTTCAGCCCAGTATACATGAAGGAGCATCTCCACCCCCATCGCTCTGCCCAGACACTGAGATCCAGCGCCGAGGGCCTTTTGGCAGTTGCCTCACTGCGAGAAGCCAAGTTACAGGGAACCAGGCAGGGGGCTTTTCCGTCGTGGCGCCCGCCCTGTGGAATGCCCTCCCGTCAGATGTCAAAGAGATAAACAACTATCAGACGTTTAGACGACA
This sequence comes from Podarcis vaucheri, assembly GCF_965113315.1. NCBI lineage: Eukaryota > Metazoa > Chordata > Lepidosauria > Squamata > Lacertidae > Podarcis > Podarcis vaucheri. The sequence continues at coordinate 123,139,908 of NC_138761.1, forward strand.
TCTGAAGGCAGCCCTGTTTAGGGAAGTTTTTAATGACTGATGTTTTATTTTATTTTTAATCTTTGTTGGAGTTGGGACGCGGGTAGCGCTGTGGGTTAAACCACAGAGCCTAGGACTTGCCGATTGAAGGTCGGCGGTTCGAATCCCTGCGACGGGGTGAGCACCCGTTGCTCGGTCTCAGCTCCTGCCAACCTAGCAGTTCGAAAGCACGTCAAAGTGCAAGTAGATAAATAGGTACCGCTCTGGTGGGAAGGTAAACGGTGTTTCCATGCGCTGCTCTGATTCGCCAGAAGCGCCTTAGTCATGCTGGCCACATGACCCGGAAGCTGTATGCTGGCTCCCTCGGCCAATAAAGCGAGATGAGCGCTGCAACAACAGAGTTGGTCATGACTGGACCTAATGGTTGGGGTCCCTTTACCTTTACCTTAATCTTTGTTGGAAGCCGCCCAGAGTGGCTGATGCAGTTTTTAAATAACAGCATCAAGTGTAGCAGCAGGTCCCCTGTACATTTCAAAGATCCTGCATTTCATATGGCATCTGTACTTCCATTTAAGTAGACAGGCAGATGATGTGTTGCCCTAAGAACTGCATTAATAATTCTTAGGCTGGTTCAGACTTCATACCTGTAAACTAGAAATGTCTATGTGGGTACGTATACATGTAGTTTTGCCAGTTCCCCAGTACTGGAACACCAAAGGAAATCCCTAAAAAAATTATTTGCATGGGCACAGAAAGAAGATATGTGATACTGCAGTGATAAATCCAGACCCATCACATAAGAAGAGTCTGTTGGGTCAGGGCAATCTCCAAGTTGGCCTGTGCCTATACAGTGGTATCTCGGGTTAAGTACTTAATTCGTTCCGGAGGTCCGTTCTTAACCTGAAACTGTTCTTAACCTGAAGCACCACTTTAGCTAATGGGGCCTCCTGCTGCCGCCACGCCGCCGGAGCACGATTTCTGTTCTCATCCTGAAGCAAAGTTCTTAATCCAAGGTACTATTTCTGGGTTAGCGGAGTCTGTAACCTGAAGCGTGTGTAACCTGAAGCGTATGTAACCAGAAGCATATGTATCCCGAGGTACCACTGTATTTAGCTGATTTGTGCTGCTTTTGCTGATGCTAACTCACAAAATTGCCAGAGAGGATTGTCCCAAAGAACACTCACCACATAATCCAAGATACTAAGACCATGGTTGCTTCGTTGAAAGAATTAAAGAATCGGATGAGTTCTTCTCCTTCAGTGCCAAGCTTTTTTAAGGCAACTCCCAAAACCAGAGAAAAGAGGACTAGCCCCAAGATATTCATTCCTTCAGTATCCGTGCCAACTGGGAACTGTGAAATAATACATAGTTGTAATATTAAATGCATTAGTGCTAAACTCCAATTGTATGAAATTAAATCTTTAGGTCAGTTTTCCCTTTCCCCCTCTTTTGATATGAACTACGGCAGGTCACAGAATGGATAGAAGATACATGCAAAATATTGTAGAAACACCAGGGGACAACTAGAAACAGCCAGTCTCTAGACACAAATGTAAAACCTTGAACAGAAAATATTGCTTCCAGGAGAGCTCAGAATAAAGACAGTAGAGCCTCCGTCATTCCCAATCTCAAAATTTAAGGACTAGTGCTTTGTCACAGGATCAACCCCTTCCCACTCATCCCACGTGGTCACAGCCTACTCCATTCAGCAGTGACCATTGCTATCATATAGTTGACATCTTGATATTCTTCTCTATACACTGATTATACAGACCAATAGGTTAAGAATTACTTCTATATCTGGTTAAATTTTGTGAAAGGAAAGACGGTGTTGTATGTGCATTGACTAAAGGCACACTGAGCGACTCTGATTGTGTGCACTGCCCCTGCCCTGCACATGCATTAGACATAATGACTGAATGGAGTCTGCAAGTGTACATATTGCACACATGTAAACTCTGTGCAGAGTTTAGGGTGACTGTGCATGTATTGGGGGTTCTGCAGGCACAACCCCAAATTGCCCCCATATGTTTGATTGGTGCATATGTTGTCTGAACAAAACTTACATAATCAAGAGAGGTAACCAAAAGCAAGAATAAAACACAGGCATGCTTGTGAAATGTTATATTGTTCATTGTACATCAGGGCAGGGTGTGTGGGTGTGTATTCAATTGAGATGTTCCATTTTTCCATATGTCCCAAGAATCCAGCTCTGCTAAAGTGGTAACTCAATATCAAATAGAATATTGCCCATTACAATCCATTTCAGGCTAATGCTGGATTGCATCTATCAGAATCCTAAGCATACCTTTTCAGGAACTTATTTTTGAATAGACACTGACCATATAATTATTATTATTAACTGAATTTTATATACCACCCTGTACCTGGAGGTCTCAGTTCACATAACAAGTGCTGATGTGGAACCATGCTAGAACCCATGGAAACACACACACACACACACACACACACACACACACACACACACACACACCCAGAACTATCCATGAGGCAATAACCTGCCAAATCCAGAGATTATTTAGAAATATTTTGTTCATATCTTACAGATGCTCTGGTTGTCAAAAAAAATAAAAATCAAACTATTTAAAATAAGAAACAAAATGAAACATTCAAGAACTAGAAAGGAAAACTGTTCAAAGTCAGCAACAGCTAGCCAGATTTCAGGGACAGCCTAAGGCGTATCATGCTGTGTTTCCAATGTACACAGGACTCCATTATACCAGAGCACCAGGAGATCAAAACATGAGAAAAGGATTCCACATTATCAAGCGTCCAAAAGCCACATTAAAATCTTACAAGAGAAAACAAAAAGAGGTAAATGGTTTCAGTGTGTGTGTGCGTTTCAAATATAATATAAACCCAGTACAGCACATATTGGCTCTTGCTCTTTGTAGCTTAAGAGTTTTCACACATGCCATCTGAACTGGAATGTAAACAGTCCTATTACAGTGGTACCTCGGTGTACGAACTTAATCCGTTCCGGAAGTTTGTTCTTAAACCAAAACCGTTCTTAAACCGAGGCGCGCTTTCCCTAATGAGGCCTCCTGCCACCGGTGCCCTTCCACCGTTCAGCTTCCATTTGTAGACCGAGTTAAAGTTCGCTAACTGGGACACTACTTCTGGTTTTGCAGAGTTCTTAAACAGAATAGTTTGTAAACAGGGCTGTTCTTAAACCGAGGTACCACTGTACTCTGATTGTATCTGGACATCATACTAAGACACATCAAGTCCCAAGCTGGCCCATCAGAGGCAGCCTCAGCATGGATACTGAAGTCCCCCAAAACTACCGTGAAAGGATTCTCCAACACCACATCCAAGACTTCAACCAGCAGCTTAGTTTGGGAGTTTGTTGCGCATTGGGATGAATGGTACACTAACAACATCCCTGTTCTGTCTCATTGGCCCAACACCACAGACAAGGCATCACACCCAGACACAGTGCAGATAGGTCTCCAGGGAAAGGATATGCAATGTTTATGGATGAGTGACGTAAACTGGGCTGGTACTGCATCAAGCACCTGAGAATGGGGCCACCCAGTCAATTCACCCAGGTTTCAGTTATGCATGCCAAGCCAGCGCTCTCATCTGCAAACAAATAATGGATAACGGATGTTTTGTTCTCGAAAGACCTGGCATTTAGCAGCAACACCACCAGACCAAGGGGGCTTAGCAGACTGGCACCCCCACATTATGAGACACAAAACAGAGAGGGCAATGGCTTTGATGTAACTGGCCAATATGGCACAACCTTAGCAACTGAACTTTTATCAAATGTGTTTTATATAGTTTTAGACTCTAAATATGAAGCATCATGTCGTTTCACGATTTCCTGGAAGATCTGGGACTCCAGCAGGCTGGTTGCTCCTCCACAATCAGCAAGCCCTAGAAATGGGCGAAAATGTGCCTTTTCCCCTTTAAGTGACACAAACGAAGAAACAGGCTGATTTGCCTATCCCTCAAACCTCTCCATTCTGAAGGAAATCACCCCTGAGTGCTCACTGGAAGGACAGATCCTGAAGCTGAGGCTCCAGTACTTTGGCCACCTCATGAGAAGAGAAGACTCCCTGGAAAAGACCCTGATGTTGGGAAAGATGGAGGGCACAAGGAGAAGGGGACAAGAGAGGACGAGATGGTTGGACAGTGTTCTCGAAGCTACAAACATGAGTTTGACCAAACTGCGGGAGGCAGTGGAAGACAGGAGTGCCTGGCGTGCTCTGGTCCAGGGGGTCACGAAGAGTCGGACACGACTAAACAACAACATCAACTCTAGGGCTGCAAGAATGGCTTCAGGTCACTGCATAGAGGTTGCCCTTGTGTTTGACAAAGGATTAAACGACAATGTTCTCTGAGAGTGCTTTAGTTTTTAAAAAATCATACACATTTTGAAGCCAAAAGTCCAACTCTAAAGGAAGCATTTACATGTTAAGATCTATGCGAAACCTTAAAATGTGAGAGGTGAAAACAAGTAAATTAATTAATTAATTAAACCATTAATTAATTAATTAAAACAATTAATTAATTAATTAAAACGTGAGAGGTGAAAAGATTGCTTACCTTTTCAATCGAAGCATTTCCAACAACAGAAGTTCCATTTATCACTACTGCATTATAATCAGTGATATACTGTTAACAAAAAAAAAAAATCAATATTTCGATTAAATCTTCTATGTATCATTACAGAGGTATGCAAATTCATTGTTATACAGCAGCCTTTCCCAGCTTTTGTGCCTTTCCAATGCTTTGGTCTACAACTCCATGGTCCACCATGGTCAATAATCAGGGAAAGTGGGAACTAAACTTTAAAACATCTGGAGGGCAGATGTTTGGGGAAAACCGCTACACAGCTTGGGAATTCACATCCAGAGCTTCATACATATAATAAGGGAAACCACCACACACATTGGTACAAATAAAATTAACACACTTGTCAAAATAGTGTTCTTTTACCATTTCAAGTCTAGAGGTAGCCTAGGAGCCTTTTCTTCACTGGTACTTCTGAACATTCCCTGACCTTCAATCTTACATACACTGAACCTAGCAACAAATCCCATTGAATTCAGTGTTATTTACTTTTGCAAGCATTCCTAGGATTTATAGAAATAGTAAATAAATAAATAAATAAATAAATAATAATAATAATAATAATAATAATAATAATAATAATAATAATAATTTATACCCCACCCATTTGGCTGGGTTGCCCCAGCCACTCTTATGTTATTATGTATCTTATAAAGACTTTAGGAAGATTTAATTCTAATCTAAATCTTGTATGAAGAGGGTGAAATTAACACAAAACCATTGCTTACCTTTTCAATGGTAACGTTTCCGATAGTTGCGTTTCTTACTATGGCTTTATAATCGGTGGCATACTGTAAATGCAAAAGGATAAACTGAGTCCTATTTGGTGCACTGGTAGACAGATATACCGGCTCACTGCTAAAACAGCTTGTAAACATCTCAGATCTCTTACATGTAATTTCGGAAACTGCTACTCGCATTGATGAGGCTCTACTGATATTAAGAGGTCAGTTTTGCTCTCTTAATATCTTTGTGTTGTGTTTTGATGTGTGTTTTGTAAGACCCTTTGTGAAAAATGTTTCTTAAAGAGCAGGTGAAACATCTTTTAAATTCAACAAATAAATAACATTGCTTTCAATATGTAGTCCCCGATATCCAGCTTTTCCTGTGATTCAATGGTAGGTTACGGCTGCCATATGCCTAGGATTTCCCGGACATTTCCGGGCTTTGATGGATTTCCTTAAAAATAGCTCAAAAACGTCAATTAATTTTTGGGGAGATTTGGAAAAAAGTGGGGGGGGGCCTCAACAACTTTTGTGTCCGGATTTTCATTTTTTGAAATATGGCAACACTATTAGGTGCTCTATTTTCAGTTGAGATGTTCTCCTGCCCTGCCCTTGGCTGTACCTGGATATTATTTGTCTCCTTTGACAGAGACACACTGGTGGCGCATGTACAATGTCTGAGGAAGCAGTATATTCAGCTTGTGTCTGGGCTCACTGTATTCTGCTTTTTGAAGTAGTTGTGGATATTTCTTTGTAAACCGCTGTGAGGTTCTTTCTTTTTTTTACACTCAAGCAGTGTGTGTGTGTGTGTGTGTGTGTGTGTGTGTGTTATGAAATAAATAATATCCATAGATAAACAAATAAAAACAGTGCTGCTTCTTTGCTTTCATTCCATGGCAACCTTACACAGAAAGCCCTTATACTTTTCTTTCAACCTTCAACCAATCAAAGCTTCTGTTTGCCAATACATTATTTTAAAGGTAAAGGGACCCCTGACCGTTAGGTCCAGTCGCAGACGACTCTGGGGTTGCGGCGCTCATCTCGCTTTACTGGCAGAGGGAGCCGGCGTTTGTCCGCAGACAGCTTCCGGGTCATGTGGCCAACATGACTAAGCTGCTTCTGGTGAACCAGAGCAGCGCACGGAAATGCCGTTTATCTTCCCACTGGAGCGGTACCTATTTATCTACTTGCACTTTGATGTGCTTTCGAACTGCTAGGTTGGCAGGAGCAGGGACCGAGCAACGGGCGCTCACCCCGTCACGGGGATTCGAACCGCCGACCTTCGGATCTGCAAGTCCTAGGCTCTATGGTTTAACCCACAGCACCACCCGCATCCCTCTATGTGCCTGTGTACGTTAAAAGAAATAAATAGATTTATGATTTTGGAGGCAGAGCAAGCACACACACCCCTTGCCTCCCTACCCCAAATTTATCCATGAATGAAAGCCACACTGTTTCATTAGCTAACAGAAAGGACTGCAGTTTATCAAGCCAGTATTTGCTGACAAAAATGTAAAAAAGTGATAGGCAGAATGTTAAATGCATGTATGCTAAATCAAGCAGAGAAGCATGAATTACACAGGAAGAGTTTGAAAAAACTCCCAGTACTTGCCAGCATGAAATGCCCAAAATAAAAAAGTGAGCCACATGCAAACTAGCACCTTTTTCTGCTAACAGAGCAAGGGTTATGAAACTTTGCATAAAACTTGGTTACTCAAACTGCTGCCAAGTAACCCCTTTTGCATGTCAAAGGAATGTGGGAGAGCTATAAAAATATAAGCTATTGATTGGGAGTTTAGGACGAGGAATGACAAGGCTATGCATAGAACATACCGTATTTTTTGCACCATAACACTCACTTTTTTCCTCCTAAAAAGTAAGGGGAAATGTCTGTGCGTGTTATGGAGGGAATGCCTACGGGTGGCATGCCTACGGATTTTCCTCCTCTAGAAACTACGTGCGTGTTATGGTCGGGTGCGTGTTATAGAGCGAAAAATACGGTAATTAAAGCTGGAGTAGTACTGTAGAGATCGGAGGCCAGGAAATTGAACTGTTGAAACAGTGGGACCACAAGGAAAATAGCTGGCATCTGCATCACTAGAATTATGAACTAATCAATCGGATTGTCAACCCAATATTTTGGTATATGAACTGACAACAATAGGGTTTTTTTTTTCCCCAGCCATAGCTTCAAGGCAATGAGAACTTACTTGCACTTTACAATTCTAGCCCAGGCATTTTAAAGTTATGAACTGGCTTTTTAAAATGTGACTTCCATATTATGAGTGGTGCTGTTTTATTGCTTTTTGAGTATTGTATTTTTGGCATGTTCTTTACTGAATATCACTCTGGAATCTACACAGATGGGCAGTTTCAAAACATTTTAAAATAATAAATAAAGAACCTTCTTTTGCTACACCTGTCATGACAGTGTTTATAATTCAGAGATTAGTGTTAAGTATTAAGAAACTGGTACAGTGGTACCTCAGGTTAAGTACTTAATTCGTTCCAGAGGTTCGTACTTAACCTGAAACTGTACTTAACCTGAAGCACCACTTCAGCTAATGGGGCCTCCTGCTGCCGCCAGAGCACGATTTCTGTTCTCATCCCGAAGCAAAGTACTTAACCTGAAGCATTATTTCTGGGTTAGCAGCGTCTGTAACCTGAAGCGTATGTAACCTGAAGCGTATGTAACCTGAGGTACCACTGTAATGTGAAGATTTGTCCTAAGGTCACATGATTCAGACAGTTCCAAAGCACAGAAGTTGCCTGCACATGTTTGTTTTACAGTCTCTGAATAATAAAGTTGTTTCAAACCGTTACTCATTCCTCTAGTTTGTCTGTTGATCCAGAATAATTACATGACATCTGAAATGCAGAATGAGGAGCAAACTAAATCAACTGAAAGCAGTTTTCTGGATGTACAGCTAGAAACAAATGATAAGAAATTGTGGGAGCCACACCCAGTGAAAGCAACAATATCTGTAAGTGCTGCTAAAGTGGAGGAATTATTATAAACAGGAATGAATATGTTTCAACTATCACCAAGCCTGCAGTCGTGAGGGGATATTTCAGATAATTGGAAAAGGTTTAGACAAAGGTTTGAACTCTACCTGGCAGCAACGGGAGAAGAAGAGAAAACTGATAAGATCAAATAATCAACTTTTCTACATGTTGTGTAATGTTGCCATATGTCCTCTTTTTCCAGGACGCGTGCTCTTTTTCAAGATTAAAATTTCTGTCTGGGCAGATTTTTAAAATTTGGCAATATGTCCAGGTTTTTTTGTTTACAGTAGCCCAAGAAAAAAATTCTAAGTGCATTAGACTCAGATCTAAGGCACCCAGCTAAGCTAGTCTGCAGCAGAGAATCACAACAGAACAACATCTTAAACTAACTATGTACTGTATACAGTGATGCCCCGCAAGACAAATGCCTCGCAAGACGAAAAACCCGCTAGACGAAAGGGTTTTCTGTTTTTCGATGCGCTTCGCAAGACGAATTTCCCTATGGGCTTGTTTCGCAAAACGAAAAAGTCTTGCGAGTCTTGTGATTTTTTTTCCTCCCCCCCTTTTTCTAAGCCACTATGCCGCTAATAGCCTTTTAGCCGCTAAACCGCTAATAGCGCTAATCCGCTAACAGGGTTGCTTCGCAAGATGAAAAAACTGCTAGATGAAGAGACTCGCGGAACGGATTAATTTCGTCTTGCGAGGCACCACTGTAAATCCCTTCTCTTGTGGCTGAACTAAAAGGATATTGGCTCAGCTACAAGATCTTGGGAAAGGAGTCTGGGAGGACAAGGGTTAACACTCTCCTGCCCTTAGGGAGAGCACATATGTACATGTTAAACAGTTTACTCAATTGTTCTGCGCACACTTATGTTCACAAAGATGTGAACATGAGCCCAAATACTTTCATGTGGCAAGTGAGCGAGCAATACAGTGGTACCTCGGGATACGAACGGGATCCGTTCTGGAGCCCCGTTCGCATCCCGAACGGAACGTAAGATGCAATGGCGCGTTTGCACCTGCGCGGGTCACGTTTCACCGCTTCCACGCACGCGCGTGACATCATTTTGAGCGTCTGCGCATGCGCGAGCAGCGAAACCCGGAAGTAACGCGCTCCGTTACTTCCAGGTTGCCGCGGAGCGCAACTCGAACGCGCTCAACCGGAAGCACATTCAACTCGAGGTATGACTGTATGTATTCTTATTATTTTGTTGTTGAAAAGTTAAGAACATTGCTACTAGCGATATATATCATAGCTTCTATAGCCTACATTTAGTAGGAGTATTTAAAATTAGAGTTGTCAAAGTGATCTGTACAGTGATACCTTGGGTTACATACGCTTCAGGTTACAGACGCTTCAGGTTACAGACTCCGCTAACCCAGAAATAGTACCTCGGGTTAAGAACTTTGCTTCAGGATGAGAACAGAAATCGTGCAGTGGCGGCGCGGCGGCAGCAGGAGGCCCCATTAGCTAAATTGGTGCTTCAGGTTAAGAACAGTTTCAGGTTAAGAACGGACTTCCGGAACGAATTAAGTACTTAACCCGAGGTACCACTGTAGTTAAAAGTAGAAGTCGGAGAATGTGTCCTCTTTTTTGCTCTTCAAAATATGGCAACCCTAGTGGAAGAGTAAACACTGAACATATATCCTAACTTTGTGTTTGCTAAGGGTGAGAATATGAAACTAAAAGAAATAACTGATAAATTTGAAGAATACAGTATGTCTAAAAAGAATGATGCAAAGAAATATGCATTCAAAAAGCAAACTATTGATCAGTATGTTACAGAACTAAGGAGGCTGTGTAAGAACTGTAGTTTTGGTGACTTGAAAGACCCTCTGACAAGTGGTGGAAACTGAATTATTTGTGGAATCAGAGGTAATTTTCTCAGACAGCAGCTGCTTCATGAGGGAGATCTGTGAGGTATATGTGAGATAATATTCCAGTTCAAGAAAAGGGAGAAAAATAATTCTGAAATAGCCAGATTCTGCCCGCGCCACAGAAATACATCATGGTAATGTCAGAATATCCATTGTAGTATTGCTAGTGGGTAGCTTCTCATCAAGAGGTTATGCACTAGATAAAAAGAAAGAATTCCGTGCTCAAATTCTTCCATTAGTCTGTCTTCAGCATGTTGAAATTGCTAGATATCCAAATTCATTGTGCCCTCCACAACATCTGGGCAAACAGTCCTCTTTTAAATCTGAGTCTACATATTTCTGCAACCCCTCATTCATCTTGATTAGTGAACTACTATACTTAGTTGAACCACACTAAGGGTTAAATTCAGTGACTGTTTAAACTGGTACATGAACAGTAACAAGTAAATGATCAGTTGCCTTGATTTTAATAATAATAATAATAATAATAATAATAATAATAATAATTTGTTTTCTTAATCATCCAGGGTAAAAAATTGTAGGTACTATTATGTCTCAGTGGAAGCATATCAAAGACATGATCCCCTTAGGAATTGAGTTGGGTTTCTGTTTTCTGTTTCCTGGTCACATGCTTCAGAAATCTCAATCCAAAGAAAGAAAGGAAAAGGCATATGAAACTTACCGATCGAAAGGCTGCAGCAACAAGATTTGCTGGGAACAAGTTTCTGGGTGGGCGGGAACCCAAAAAAAGGAAAAAGAGAAGAAAACGAAAGATTAGAATTTAATGACAGCTTATCAACTTAATTATTTCTTTTCACATTAGTACAACATTATGCCTATATAGTAGGATTAGAGTATTAATTCAGCATTAACAATGTTGCACAATGCCATATAATCACTTCTTGCCTCAATCTTATTAGGCCTCAGCAGACACACTTGCCGTTGCAGAATATAGGAATGAACTAATTGAATCAACAACTGTCACGTGACATTTCCCCACCATATGGAACATCCAACTTTTTTAAAAGAGCCATCATCAAACTGGCCTCCTGGGATCCCACAGATGTCATTAGGTTAGTCCCTTGGCCGATCCACTGAGTCCAGACTTTTCTTAATGCTTCTCCAAATAATGTCCTGCCTCAATCTGCAAGGAAGAACACTCTGCTCCAACTCAGCATGGCAACAAGACTCTATCTGTTGGCCAGCAAAGAAGCAGCCACATCAATGCAGGTTTCCACTTCCTTCCCTCTTCCTTTCCCCATCTGTATCTTATTTATTAGATCAGGCTTCCTCAACCTCGGCCCTCCAGAGGTTTAAAGACTACAATTCCCATCATCCCTGACCACTGGTCCTGCTAGCTAGGGATCATGGGAGTTGTAGGCCAAAAAACATCTGGAGGGCCGAAGTTGAGAAAGCCTGTATTAGATGGCCAGCCTGTCTTAGAAAAGGTTAGGCGTTTTGTGTTATTATTACTACAACTACTGCTACATTTAACTTTGCTGTGTAATTCAAAGATAGCATGTGAGATGAGATCTGGTAATCTAGAACCCACCAGCCCAATTCTGCATGTACAGATGTACACACGTCTTCCACAACAGCCCATACAACTCAGGTCACACTTCACAAGGGAGAGCGGGTAGATCCCAGAAGAGGCACACACAGAGCAAACAGCGTCAGTTGACAACAACAACAACAACAACAACAACAACAACAACAACAACAACCACAACAACAAAATACATCTGAGACTGGAGTCTATATACTGTACAGCGGTGGAAAGAAAAACAATAAGCTTGCAGGACTTATTGGATGAAGATAAAATGAACCAGTGAGATTGGTATGACAAAGGGAAGAGCCATTATGTAAACCACAGATAAGCTGCCTGGTCTCACGTTCTTTACTCAACTCACACTGAGTGAGCTTTCCCACAGCCATGAGCAGCCATGCACACAACCGCCCAGAAAACTGCTTCTGCCAGCGTCTGAGTATTCCTGTTGTTGCTTTTCTACCCCTACTCCACTAGAAACGAAGGGGAATAATTCAGAGGGTTTGAAGTACTGTTCTATTTCAAACTTTACAAAATGTATCAGACTGTATTTTTCAGATGTATTCCAAACAAGTTTCTTTAAACTAATCCCAAACTTCTTTGGCTGCATAAAACGTTGGCGCTTTGTGTACATTCACTGCTGCCACCCGTCTTTGCAGCCTAACTAGACACACACAGGAAGCTAATTTGTACTGTTCATAGTTGATTTAAAAGAAAAGAAAAGAAATGTATCAGTTACCGTATTTTTCGCTCTATAAAACGCACCCAACCATAACACGCACATAGTTTTTATAGGAGGAAAATCCGTAGGCATGCCACCCGTAGGCATTCCCTCCATAACACGCACAGACATTTCCCCTTACTTTTCAGGAGGAAAAAAGTGAGTGTTATGGTGCAAAAAATACGGTACTTTTCTATGCTCAAAGCAACATACTTTCATATGAACTCGCCTGGGTTTTCTTTGTGGGAGGCCTCCTCTCATGCTCCCATCACCTCCCAGGCATGCTTGGTGGGGAAAACGAGAGGGCCTGCTGCTCCCAGACTTTGGAACTCCATCCCTGAAAAAGCCAGGCTGACTCCCTTCCTGTTGTCTTTCTGCCAGCAGGTGAAGACTGCTTTTCGGGACTGGCTGCTTTTAATGAAATGGCGCTGTGCTGTTTTTATTGTAACTATTGGTATGGTTTTACTAGATTTTATATATGTTTTAAATTCTATCAATGTTTAATCCTTTTTCAATGATTTCTTTTTGTATGTTTTTAACAGTTCTTATTTTTATCTTTAAACTGCCTTGAGCCCCATCGGGGGAATGGCAGGGTATAAATCATGGGTAGGCAAACTAAGGCCTGGGGGCCGGATCTGGCCCAATTGCCTTCTAAATCCGGCCTCAGGATGGTCCGGGAATGTTAAGTAAAAAAAAAAAAAAAAAAAAAGGAAACACCTTCTACTTTGATGGACAGCATTGGCTGGGGTGTAGGGGGCTAAATGACAAATTGGAGACACTGCTAAAAGTCCATTTGAGCTGATTTTACCTGACTGCACAGGCAGAAATGCAACCTTCTACATCAGAGTTTTCCAACCTTTCCGTGTTGGTGACACACTTTTTAGGCATGTGTCATTTAGCAACACAGTAATTCAGTTTTACTAGCAAACCGGAGGTTAAACTAACCCCTTTCCAGCCCCAGGAGGATCACAGGGAGTGTTCGTGCGACACGTCTGCACACTGCAGCCGACACACTAACATGCCATGACACACAGTTTGAAAAGCTCTGCTCCACATGTTTATTCAGACATAGGCGCTACTGCATTCAGCAGGGTTTTTACTCCCTAGCAAGTGCAAAATCAATGTCTGATATGGTTATCTCACTATAAATCAATGTGCCCCAGTTAACAGTTAAGCATCAAAAGCTGTCGGGCAGGAACTAGGTAACACAGGAGATGCATGAGTGCAGCGGAAAACAATGGCCCGTCACCAACTCTTCTCTCTCACAATAGCATAAACAAAAATGTGTGAAGAAATGGCAGTTTTCCTGCCCCCACAGGCAGCAGCCAATGAGGCAGAGCAGGTAGATTCTGAGTGCGATGACAACACAGAAACGGTTAATCTGAGACTAAGCAAACAAACAAAAAGGAAAATAGCCCCCAAAGCATTCAACTAATGCCTCAATTTTATCACAGAACAAATTGCGAACACAAGTAAACCACATGTTATTTGGAGAAATGGGTAGAGTTCAGAATTTTACACATACAAAATGCTGTTCTCAAGTGTGATAAAATAGGGATATGTGGCTAATATACCTTGACACTTCAAAGAGACAGAAATTGGTTGTTGAGGCAGGCTATCAAGCATAGGGAATGTTAAATCAAGAAATATGAAGCAAGAGGTAGCCTTTCAGGCAACCTGGCCCTAAACACTCTAGGGCTTTATAGGTTAAATCTGGCAGTTAAAATCAGGCCCAGAAACTCACTGGTAGCCAATGCAGCTGTTAAAGTTCAGGCTTAGTATGGTCAAACCACCCAGTCAGTAATCTTGCTGCTCTAGGTGGAGCCAACCTCACCTCTGCTTCTGATCCATTTTCAAAGGTAGCCCCAAGTACAACACATTACAAAAGTCTAAGAACACTCATTCTCATCCAAATTTATTTGCAGGGACATAAGAAAACATTGGCTATTTAATAGACATTTGTTCTGATTTATTGGAGGGGAGAGTTAGATGATGATAAATAAATGGAAATGTTATCTCCCACTTTCCCCAACTTTCCTTATCTCAAAAAGTCTGATATTTTGAGGAATCGGGTTTGTTGCATAAGACCTCCCAACCAACTCTAATTGTGCAACCTGAATTTGCTGGTATATAACTGGATCCCCAAATCGGTGCTGGATTACCAAATAAGCAGAGTAGGCACTGGCCTGTGGGCTCCACGCTGTTTAGTACCCCTGTGACAGCGGATCACAACGATATTCATTTTATCTTGAAAGAAAATTACAATCAAGCTTTCTTAGTTCAATGTTATCCCACTAGAGAGTGCACATGAGATTTCAACTGCCTAGGGACCTCCAGAGGGTTTAATTCAGGACTGTCCCAAATAAAATAGCAATAGTCTGTTAGCAACCTAAGTTGAAGGTTAGGTTAGGTTAACTGTGACTACACTATCTTAAGCCAGATATGGTTGCAGCTGGCGCCCAACTCAAGCTGATAAAAGATGCTTTGAGTGCTTAAAGGGCAGGGGTCTGCAACCTTTAAGACAAAAAGAGCCACTTGGACCCGTTTCCGAAGAAAAAAAAAACTGGGAGCCGCAATACTTGTCATTATAAAAATAACTTTTTTGTCACTTTTTTAAATTATTTCTTTGTTTGACCCCTCAGAATTAATCCTCCTCATAGAAATAAACGTTAAATTAACAAGTTACCTTTTGTGTGTGTGTGTGTGTTGTTCACTCCCCTTCAAAACAGTGACCAGCGTACATGCCCCTTACAATGTAGTGGGCGGGCGGGAAGGTGACGTCAGGACGGTGCATGACTAACGCATGCACCGCCCCCATGCGACGTCACAGCCAGTACAGCGCCCGCCACAGTGGGGAGTGTCGGGGCGCACAATGCGCCTCCTCCCCTCGCTAGTATCCGCCCCGGAGCCGCGGCAAAGGTGTAAAAGAGCCACATGCGGCTCCGGAGCCGCGGGTTGCAGACCCCTGAACTAGGGCTTCAAAGCAGCATCTGCCACTCTATTTGGAAAAACTCTCCAAAGACTTCAGTGGACCATGTTAATAGATCTTCCACTCTTCCAGAGGGAACAGGTGCCAAAAGCTTAAACCTCCACAAGATACAATCCGACCACAACAAAGGAGATAAATTATGAGACACATAATGAGAATCATAGGCGCCGACTCCATGGGGCTTGAGGGGGCCCGAGCCCCCTCAAAAATTCGTTTGGGGGGGCTGTGCCCCCCCAATAATCTCCGGCGCCCCTCCAGCAGAGCGCCATCGCCGCCCCTCCCCAAGCCCAAAATGCACAGGGTCGGGCTGCCTGCATACCTCCTGCCCTCCCTCCCGAGCAAAAGCTCCACCCAATTTCCTTTGGAGCTGATTAATAGGCGCAGCACGCTCTCCCCTATTCGCTCACGAGGAGGCGGCGCCACTTTATTTGCATATTCATGAGCTTATTTATTATTCATGAGCTTTCCCGGCCCCCCCCCCAATATTTTTTATAAGTCCGCGTCCCTGATGAGAATCACAAGTCAGAAGCATTAAAACAATACAGAAAAAGCACACGATGTTTCCAAAACCAAATGTTGGCTATTCAGATATAAACAATAACTTGACCAAGCCCTATCCTATCCCCTGGTTATTATAACTCTCTCTCTCTCTCTCTCTCTCTCCCAACCCAGGATATGCTTCATGAGTGGAAGCAGGACTCTGATCCATTAACAGTTCAGTCCACAAAAAAATTTGTTAGTGTTCAACTTAAACTTTAATGTGTCACAAGACATTGTTATTTTTGCTTCAACAGAGAAATGCTACCTCTGCTCTGGAGTTAGCATTAAAATGAATGCTTCTTTAGCAATACTCTTCTGTAAACCAACATGACTTTTTGCCAAAGTTTATTGGACTATGAAACGCTTGAAAGCACAAAGAGCTTAACCAGGCATCCCCAAACTCGGCCCTCCAGCTGTTTTTGGGACTACAACTCCCATCATCCCTGACCACTGGTCCTCTTAGCTAGGGATGATGGGAGCTGCAGTCCCAAAACAGCTGGAGGGCCGAGTTTGGGGGTGCCTGGCTTAATCCTGCTCAATCCTGCCCATTTTGGCCTTTAGATTGCGCTGATCATGCACCTGTGTGCAATAAAAACCTGAAGTACAAGCACCTATGTATTGGCCAAGCTTTCAAATCCTTATTTAATTCTCTTAATCTCAATAACTGGCAGTCATAGCAACACACGAGTTCCCTAGCTCCGAGTACCTTTTACGAAGACCAAGGTTTCTAACTATTAACAAACTGCCCAGAGAGGAAGGCTTGATGACAGAAGCCTAGGGTGCGCGTGTCACTTTATTTTTTTAACCGGCCGGAATGTCCAGGGTTCTAATCTCGAAATGTCAGTCACGTCTGGAGTTCCACGGAGTCTGGCAGAAAGCGCACTAGGTTAGCAAAGGGCTTTTTAAAAAAAGAAACCCCGCATAGATGCTACTCTCCCAAAATGGGAGACTATGCGCCAGGAAGACAACACACGTGGCATTCCTGAGTTTGCTCCTTACCTCGCCAAGTCCAGGAACGAGTCCACCGTGTCCTTGCCGGTGTGCGCGGTGTCATCCAAGCCCAGGGAGTTTTTGTTGAGGTTCCCGGCGCCCACGCCGGGCTTGACGATGAAGGCCAGGGCGACGGCGAGGGCTGCGGCCAGCAGGGTGGTGATGAGGAAGTAGGCGACGGCGATGCCGCCCAGCTTGCCCAGCGAGCGGGTGTCGAGGCTGGCGGCGCCCGAGACCAGGCTGCACACCACCAGCGGCAGGATGACCATCTTGAGCATGCGGAGCAGCATCTCCCCCGGGAAGGCCAGGTAGGCGACGTGCGCCGGGCTGAGGTGCAGGCGCCGCACCAGGGCGCCCATGGCCACGCCGAGGAGCACCCCGGACACCGTCAGGATCACCATGCAGTTCCTCCTCAGGAAGCCCCCCAAGCCGCGCAGCTGGAAGAGCTTCAGGCGGGGCCGGCGCGCCCCTTCCTCCCCGGCCTCCAAGCCCGACACCACCGTCGCCTCCAGGTAGCCATTCCGGCTCTCGTCGGGCTTCTCCATGCTGCCCGGCGCGCTGCGGGAGCTTTACCTCAGCGCTGCTCGCCCTTCCCGGCCGGAGCCACAGCCTCCCCTCGCCCAGCGTCGCGCGCGCGCGCCCTCACAGCCTCTTTTACGCGCGGCAGGCAGGCAGGCAGGCAGGGCGCTCGCCGGCCGAAGCAGCTGTGAGGCGCAGGCAAGGTGGGCAGCGGCGCCCGGCTCCGCTCCTCGCCTCTCCCCCCCCCCAGCCCGGATGATGCAAGGCGAAGGCGGTCTGGGCTCAGCTGCTCCCGCCGCCCCTTCCCACTCGCAAGGCTCCTCCCCTCACACGCGCCCCCTCCCCTCTTCTTTGGTACAGCTCATGGCGCTGCAAGTGGAGGGGCTGAACCCCGGACTCCCAAAAAGAAGCAAGAAACGGGGGGGGGGGAGTTGTCGAGGGGGTGGAGCCAAAAGCCGGAGCGGCGACTGCGCTTGGAACCCGCTGTCAGTCTGCAGGGGCTGAAAGGCAGACTTTCCCCCTCGGCTCGCCGTTTGCCCGGCCGCCCGCCCGTGCGGGATCCCCCCGGGGAGGCGGAGTGCTGAATGCCGCTGCAGTTTTATTTTGGGCGCCTCCGGTCTCCTCCTGCTTTTCCCCATAAATGGTGACGGAGGCGACAGGAGGTAGAGGAGGCGCGCGCCACCTTCTCTCCCAGGCGCGTGGAAGCGGAATGAAGCGGCTGGCAGAGAATCGCCCGGGGGGGGGCAGCGTAATGAGGCCGAACCACTTCTGGAGACGGGGGTGGGGGGGGCGCATTTCAATGGCCGCACGCTTTTAAAATAAGAAACTCCCACTTAAGAAGAATAACAACAACAGAGAAAATATGGTCGCCGGGCGACCCCCTATTTGCAGGGTGGTTTGGAAAAGCAGGAGGAAGGTCAAAGGATGGTCCTGTGGTCCAAGGCCAACTTTGCAAATACCGTGGTCAGCAATGGTGCGGCCCTTGCCGTTCGACCCCTTCATTCGGCTGCGAGGGCCCAATCGTCGCTCATCCCGTGGAATCCCATCCAATCCGAGAAGGGATTCCCTGATAGTAGCGCGGGCCACATTCGTGCGTCAGCTGCGGCGAGCGGCGGAGCCCGCTCCCAGGTTGGCATCGCTTGGGTGGCCGCGGAGGCCGCCCCGGAGGCGCTGCCCCCTAACTGGGCATCACGGAGGAGCAGCAGCCGCCACTGCTAGGCGGGAGAAGCCCCGGGGAGGTTTTTGAGGAGCTTCTGGAAGCAGCCCCCCCTCTTCCCCGCCCGCAGCCCCCAAAGCAGACAAGCAAAGGGAAGTGGACCCACCTGGGGGGAGAGAGCCAGCAGGCGACCCGAGGTGGCTGTGCCTTAGGTGCCCCTGCACGACAGTGGCCAAGAAGTGGCTATGATTGTTTTTATTATTGGTTGTTAGCTGCCCTGAGCCCTGTCTTGGCTGGTGAGGGCGGGGTATAAAGAAAAATTTATTATTATTGCCTCTGGAAGCAAAAAGTTCCTCTTAGCATTTTTCATTTGGGTGAAGAAGCTGTGATTCCTGCATTGCAGGGAGTTGGGCTAGACGACCCTTGGGATCCCATCCAGCTCTACAATGATATGACTCTATGATGGTGAATGCGAGTGGCGCTGTGGGTTAAACCACTGAGCCTAGGGCTTGCCAATCAGAAGGTCTGCGGTTCGAATCCCCGCGACGGGGTGAGCTCCATTGCTCAGTCCCAGCACCTGCCAACCTAGCAGTTCGAAAGGACATCAGAATGCAAGTAGATAAATAGGTACCGCTCTGGCGGGAAGGTAAACGCCGTTTCTGTGCGCTGCTCTGGTTCGCCAGAAGCGGCTTAGTCATGCTGGCCACATGACCCGGAAGCTGTATGCCGGCTCCCTCGGCCAATAAAGCGAGATGAGCGCCGCAACCCCAGAGTCGGCCACGACTGGACCTAGCGGTCAGGGGTCCCTTTACCTTTATCCTTTATGATGGGGAAGAGTCATTGCTCCATGAGGAGAGCGCCTGCCTTGAATGTGCAAGGTCCCAGTCTACATCCCCAGCTTCCTCTTCCTGAAGCTCCGAAGAGCCACTTCTATCAGTGTTTGGCAATACAGAGATGGGTGGACAAAGTGCAAGGCAGCTTCCTGTGGTCCTATGGTTGGCCATCGCTTGGGAGAGAGCCAGTGTGGTGTAGGTGGTTAAGAGCGGTAGACTTGTAATCTGGGGAACCGGGTTTGCTTCCCTGCTCCTCCACATGCAGCTGCTGGGTGACCTTGGGCTAGTCACACTTCTCTCAGCCTCACTCACCTCACAGAGTGTTTGTTGTGGGAGAGGAAGGGAAAGGAGATTGTTAGCCGCTTTGAGACTCCTTAGGGTAGTGATAAAGCGGGATATTGAATCCAAATTCTCTTCTTCTTCTTCTTCTTCTTCTTCTTCTTCTTCTTCTTCGGCCCCAGTGTCCATAACTGCAAAAAGCAGCTGTCTCCACTCTACCCTTCAAGGTGGTGAGGAGAGGAAGATTGGGCCTGTTAAACCTGTATTTTAAATTGGTGGTTTCTTTTCCTATTATGTTTTTACTGTAATTTTACTGGTGTTAGCCGCCCTGAGCCTGGCTCTGGCCGGGGAGGGCGGGGTATAAATAAAATTTATAATAATAATAATTAAAGCCAAACCCCGATCACTGCGCTGCCCAGAGAGAGGGCAGAGATGATGGCAGCTACTCCCCATTGTCCGCTGCTCCTTGGTCTCCTATTCAGACAAGCAAATGGGAGAGGCAGCTGCAAAGAACAGCCGCTGTCTCTGTTCTCTTCTCCCTCTGGGTGGCGAGGCAGAGGCAACAGGGCCTAGTGTACCCAGTGCCAATTTCTGCACCACCAAGAGATGCAAGGGACGGTGGCTGCTGCCTCCACTCTCTCCCAGAGTTGGAAAGTGGGCCTAGACTGGTCCTCTCCAGGGCACTGGAGAGCATTCAGGCAGCTGGAGGCATTCCAGACACTCCTTTTGGGTAGCACAGCAGCAGTGGCGTAGCGTGGGGGGTGCAGGGGGGGCGGCCGCACCGGGCGCAACATCTGGGGGTTAGGGTTAGGGGGCGCAAATCCACAGGTTAGGGGGTGCAAATTACTTGCCTTGCCCCGGGTGCTGACAACCCACGCTACGCCACTGCACAGCAGGACCAGGACCAAGCATTACACTGCCCAGAGAGCTTGCTTGAGGCTCAGGGCAGCAGTCTTGTTAGAATAAAGTTATAAACTCAAACGAAAAAGCACACACACACACACCCCGCAGCCAGCATAGCCCTTCGAGGCTCAGAGCAAGTGTACCTGGCTGCATGGGCTTGCACCTGAGCAAGTAGAAGGGCAGACCAGAAGCCGCCGCCTCTGCTGGCCTCTCCCTCTGGGCACCCTGGCAGGGAGCCACTGAATGAGCAAAGAGGAAAGGCATGGGGGCACTAAGGGTCTCCCAAAACCGGACCATGGTAATGAATTTAATCCGGGAGTGAACTCCAAGTGCTTCCAGATATGCTTATTGTCATAAACAGGTAATATGACCCAGTCCCTGCGATCGCCACCTGAGGACATTCTTTGTGTGCCTCCTCATCAAGAGACCCCGGAGGGTGGCAACATGAGAACGGGCTTTTTCTGTGGAGTGGAATGCTGTCCCCAGGGAAGCTTATCTGGCACCTTCATTATACATCTTTCGGCGCAGGGGGGGAAAGCTCCTCTTCAACCAGGCCTTAGGCTGATTAACATCCTCCATCCTTTTAAATGTGTTTGTGGGAAGAGGGAGATAATTGGTTGGTTTCTCTTTTTGTTTTATCGTGTATCCTGTGTTCTCGTTTTCTAGTTTCATGTTGTGAACTGCCCTGTGATCTTCAGATTGAATAAAAATTTAACAAATGATAATAATAATAATTCAGATATCACAGATGGTTCATTGGCAACAGGGGTGGGGTGGCTTTTTTGCTAATTTATTGGATTTCCCCCAGAATAAGTAATTCCAGATTTCATGGGGTGAGGGCAAATACAGGCTGGCATTTTGATGCCAATCATGTAGACCCTCTGAAAAACTTGCTTGCGTGAGAACCCCCCCCCCCATTCCACAATAAGCATCTAACTGGAATCAGATGCTTATTTGAGTCATGATCTATAGCACTTTGTGTCATGATCTATAGTCTTTCTAGCACATAGGTAATTATAAGGTTACCAGACGTCCCCGTTTCCCAGGGACAGTCCCTGGATTTACAAATGAGTCCCCTGCCAAAATCCTATCATTCCTACTGAAGTTGAAAATTGTCCCTGGATTCATTGATAAAAATCTGGTAACCTCTGTTGTTGTTGTTTAGTCGTGTCCGACTCTTTGTGACCCCATGGACCAGAGCACGCCAGGCACTTCTGTCTTCCACTGCCTCCCGCAGTTTGGTCAGACTCAAGTTTGTAGCTTCGAGAACGCTGTCTAACCATCTTGTCCTCTGTCCTCCCCTTCTTCTTGTGCCTTCAATCTTTCCCAACATCAGGGTCTTTTCCAGAGAGTCTTCTCTTCTCATGAGGTGGCCAAAGTATTGGAGTCTCAGCTTCAGGATCTGTCCTTCCAGTGAGCACTCAGGGCTGATTTCCTTCAGAATGGAGAGGTTTGATCTTCTTGCAGTCCATGGGACTCTCAAGAGTCTCCTCCAGCACCATAATTCAAAAGCATCAATTCTTCGGCGATCAGCCTTCTTTATGGTCCAGCTCTCACTTCCATACATCACTACTGGGAAAACCATGGCTTTTACTATACTGGTAACCTTAGGTTATTATAATTAACCATCCAATGAACTGGGTAATGGGGAAGGTACATGGTGTGTACTTGCCTCTGGAAAGCTAATTCTATTTTAGGATTATAACCTCAAGCCAAGATATTTGAATCACTGTGGCACAAATTCCCTTCTACAATTTTCCCCCCATATTGAATTATGATTTTTCATCATTTTTCATAGCAGGTTGATAATAAGTCCCCAGGACCAGCCTGAGACATTTTGCCACAAATTGTGTTCCCATCTAAAGTCAAGGTGCACAGGTGGTTTTTTTGGCACTTTTGGCAAATTCACACAAGCACCTCTCCCCCTCCTTGGCTATAAAAATGCAATAATAGCATTTTAAATAATGAACACCTGCCTCACTCTGTCAAATAGTAGACAGTAAATCGCTTTCCCACTCTGCTCTGCACTTGCTGCCTCATTGCCAAGATACCCCTCAGAAAAGTGAAACTTTCCACATAGGGTGGAAATGAGTTTCAGATTCAGTGATATCTATATCCATAAGGTAGCACTGCTATGCAAGCATAATTTGGGAGTAAACCCCATTGAAATCTGGATAATTTACTTCTACATGGACACATACAGATTTAGTGATGACCCTCACTAAAATCAGGGTCTTTGAACATTCCTAACATCCTGCCATAGCCTAGCAATCATTAACTTCCCCATATTACATTTTTATAATTTTTATCATAATCCCAATGGATCCTTTCTCGCTGCCAATGGTCTGAATCTGTTTAGGTTCCCACACCTTGTGGAAACATATTTTGAGAAATGCAGCCTTGCTTTCAAGTAGTTTCAGACAGCTGAGCAGATATTACTTCATTACCCAAACATCGTGGATAAACATAACAGAAAACATTGATTGATCTGAGGTGAATATTTAATTTCCACAAAGTCACAGTGTTCTCTGCAGTGTGTTGGCCAGGTATTGCACAAATGAGAGTTTGCAGAGAAAGAAGATAGTTGGGGTTTGGATTTGCATCTGCAAAAAAAAAAAAACCCTGACAGAAATGAGCTTCTGACCAATTAACCTTTGTGGGCTATGCTTTCTCAAGTGATCAATTAAAAAACCAACTGTGTTGCCATTTTTGCTTCCAAAACTAACGAACTACATAAAGAAGATTCATCTTGGGGAGCTTTGAAGACCCATAACAACCCATCAGTCAACCAGTGTTGTTACCTTGCTACCCTTGTTGCTTAATCTGTGCAACAGCAAGCAGGTCATCCGAATACTGGTGGTGAATTGGTGACCATGAATAAAACTATCCTTCCTGTGCACAAACTTTTCACTGTCCCATCTTTTCTTCTTGCACATGTCCTTCATTTACGTTGCTGTTTTCCAGGCCTGTCTTCCTTCCTGAGCTCTCTGCCGATTTGCTTCCTTATCTCACCCTTCTTCCTTGACTTTCCAGTTCCTGCCCACAATGCTGCTTCTTTCTTTGGGTTTGTTATAAGCAAAGTGGCCTTCCATGGTTCTATCACCAAGAGGCCAACTTGCCTATGATGCCTGATTTGATTTGATTGATTTATTATAGGTATTTCTTTGCCGCTTTTCATTCACATGAACTGCAAAGCAGTTTACAAACAAACAAACAAAAAATAGCAGAATAGAACATCACAAATACGACATAAATCACATAGAATAATTAACAAATCATCAGTATAATGATTACAAATCATCAGTAAACCGATTACAATCTACATAACACAAAGCAAAACAACAACAAAGCTAATCAGCACATTTACAAGAAAAGTCATTTTATAGGATTTACAAAGTACTGCCGCATTCATAATATATATATATAATTAACAACAGAAGCCTTTTCCTTTTGAAGATTGCAGGGTGTAGGGCACACCAGGGGACAAAGGATTAAAACCTCCTAGCCTCTTTGATAAGGTCCTGATCCTGCTTAGAAGCCACCCAGAGTAGCTGGGGCAGTTAGATAGGTGGCATATAATTATTATCATCATCATCATCCTCCAGACTGAGGCCCCTGTCTTGGCAACTTGGGTGGGGTGTGGACCTTAGGGCGCAAGTACATAATTGACGTAACATGTAACTTGGCTCTCTGAGTTGTGTCTGGGTACAATTTTTTTTTAAAAAAAATTCCATGTAATACAGACATTCAGAAGGGCTGTCCTAGAACAAGGCCCCGCGGGAACCCAAACATTGTAAGCTCTTACGTTTAGCCCAGGATTTAATAAAACGCTTGTTTTTAAGTGGCCTCCTCCTTTAGAAAAACCACACCAAACAGAAACGCCCTATTATGTACAACCTACTTTTTTGGCGGCTGCAGCTGGCAAGATTCGCTTTGAACTGCTGGCGTTGGACATTTGTGGATTTTCCAACATGGCTTTGATAAAAAGGACAAACCCCCAAATGGCTTTTATGTATGCCCGGAAAGGCTACTGCCTTTGGGTTGAGTTGAATCTTTTGCAATATGTAATAGTTGGGGGCAAGGATCCTTGGTCTGAAAATACCCATGTTATAAGTGCAAAAGAGTGTATTTATTTTTTATGCTAGGGAATGGAGGGTATGGGTGGACGGTTGACAGCTAAATCCTAATCCCATTCCCATGCTGTTTGAGCTCTCTGTTCAGTGACAACACTGACGCACACAATTAAGCTAATGGGATTTTTAAAAGGCCTTTCCAGAAGAGAAGCTTACGAGGGGGGTGCTTTGCTTTTCATACATCTGCAGGCCCACACTGCAGACCCTTATATGAATGTAAATTGGATGTACAAGACGGAAACACATTATACATCCCTTGAACAACTGCTCTCCAACTACAAACTTACAAAGTGATTAAAGGGAGAGGGATCCTCTTGCAACGTCTGCTCCAATTTTTTAACCCTTGTTTTTAATCACAAGTTACAATAAAGCTATAATAAATGCAAAGCATGGTCATAGTGGTAAATTTCAAAAACACTGGAGAAATTTCTGTTGCAAGAGGTCAAGAGGGGAGGGCAGATGGAGGACTGAGAGCAGAAAGCTTCCGCTAAAAATGCTTTAAAAGCCTTTCATTGCTATGAATTGAAAATGCAAAGAGCAAGCCAAGCCAAGCCAAACACAACTGGAAGGTTTGAGCTTGTTTGTTAAGGTCTTAGCAGTAGTCATTTTGGCCACACAACAGTTTCACCCCCCCCCCAATGTTGGATTTTAAATGGAAAACTTTGCAGGGGTGACCAGTTGTGGGACCTGTGGATGAGAACCAGACTTTAGAGATTGCAAGAAAGCAATGAGCTGGCAAATTGTTTCATCATTTAGTGGTAGAAAGTGAAGTGAAGAAAGGAAACAGATTTTGAAGAAACAATACACTTTGCTGTTTAGGGATATGAGGATGGGTGGAAGCAATGTGATATGCAGAGCCTCCAAGTGTCCCTATTTTCCAGGAATGTTCCTGATTTAGAGAAGTTTCTGATTTGATTTCAGAATGCCCTACTTTTCCTTAGGATGTCCCTATTTTCAATGCGGAAATATTGGAGGGTATGGAGTTCTCTGACCCCCAAGATGTCTGAAGGCAATCCTGTACAGGGAAGTTTTTAAATGTTTAATGTTTTATTCTGTTTTTATATATGTTGGAAGCTTCCCAGAGTGGCTGGGGAAACCCAGTAAGATGTGTGGGGTATAAATAGTAAAATTATCATTATGGAATGGGACGTCCCTATTGTCATCAGAGAAATGTTGGCGGGTATGGATATGGAAGTATGTGTACCTCTTCTTGTCTGACCTCAGCCTTTTCTGTTATCTTAGATGATTGTGAAACTTCACAACCACAAATGGAGACTTTCTCAGAGACAGATGGAGTCTCCTATCATCCGATTTCTCCTTTTTCTGCAACCTGCCAGAAGCTTAAAGGGGATTCCTGAAATGCGAAATAGAACTCTTTGAATGATTAAATCATTTAGAAATCCTGAAGCATTTCAACTTTCCCAGTATTAGCAAACTATCCCTTAATAACAACAACAACAAAATGTTCTCAGGGCCCAATGGGCTCTTTTAGAATCCAATAAGCAACCCCAGAAAGAAGTTGTAGAGGCTCATGGAAAAAGGAAATCATGAATTATGTGGGATTTTCTTACTCAGCATGTTCAGAGACACCCACAACCACCACCCAAAACTCAAATGTTGTTCTGCCATAAATGCTCCTGCAAATCTTCTGTTGTGTTGTGTTTTCTGTTGGCTTGTTTAG
This sequence comes from Podarcis vaucheri, assembly GCF_965113315.1. NCBI lineage: Eukaryota > Metazoa > Chordata > Lepidosauria > Squamata > Lacertidae > Podarcis > Podarcis vaucheri. The sequence goes on from NC_138761.1 coordinate 123,166,388, forward strand.
TGATAGTTCACCCATTGTGGATTTTTTTTAAAATGTTGCAAGCTGTTTTGGAAGAGCTTTCCCAGAAAAGGGGCTTTAAAATAATAAACAAAGATGGTGGCATGATCTTCTAGGTTAGAGATACATTATGTTCCGCTACCCCAACCTGACTGTAATTTGGTTCACAGACATCTTCAGAGTCCCACTTTTATAAGACCTCTGAAGACAGCCCTGCATCAGGAAGTTTTTAATGTTTGAAGTTTTATTATGTTACTATATGTGTTGGAGGGACGCGGGTGGCGCTGTGGTCTAAACCACAGAGCCTAGGGCTTGCCAATCAGAAGGTCAGCAGTTCAAATCCCCACGATGGGGTGAGCTCCTGTTGCTCGGTCCCTGCTCCTGCCAACCTAGCAGTTCGAAAGCAAGTAGATAAATAGGTACCACTCCGGCGGGAAGGTAAACGGTGTATCCGTGCACTGCTCTGGTTCGCCAGAAGCAGCTTAGTCCTGCTGGCCACATGACCCAGAAGCTGTACGCCGGCTCCCTCGGCCAGTAAAGCGAGATGAGCGCTGCAACCCCAGAGTCATCTGTGACTGGACCTAACAGTCAGGGGTCCTTTATCTTTACCTTTACCAGGACGGAGTGCAAGAAGCAAAAGCTTAGTCTGGCTGGGTTCTTGCTAGCATGGCCCAAGAGGCTGACATCCTGTGTAGTGTACTTGGTGTGAGTGTTGAACTTGGAGGACCAGGGTTCAGATCTCCACACAACACAATCTATGTCCAGTTCTGGGCACCACAATTCAAGAGGGACACTGACAAACTGGAACGTGTCCAGAGGAGGGCAACCAAAATGGTCCAAGGCCTGGAAACGATGCCTTATGAGGAACGGCTAAGGGAGCTGGGCATGTTTAGCCTGGAGAAGAGGAGGTTAAGGGGTGATATGATAGCCATGTTCAAATATATAAAAGGATGTCACATAGAGGAGGGAGAAAGGTTGTTTTCTGCTGCTCCAGAGAAGCGGACACGGAGCAATGGATCCAAACTACAAGAAAGAAGATTCCACCTAAACATTAGGAAGACCTTCCTGACAGTAAGAGCTGTTCGACAGTGGAATTTGCTGCCAAGGAGTGTGGTGGAGTCTCCTCCTTTGGAGGTCTTTAAGCAGAGGCTTGACAACCATATCTCAGGAGTGCTCTGATGGTGTTTCCTGCTTGGCAGGGGGTTGGACTCGATGGCCCTTGTGGTCTCTTCCAACTCTATGGATGCCAGTGTGGTGTAGTGGTTAAGAGCGGTAGTCTCGTAATCTGGGGAACCGGGTTCGAGTCTCCACTCCTCCACATGCAGCTGCTGGGTGACCTTGGGCTAGTCACACTTCTCTGAAGTCTCTCAGCCCCACTCACCTCACAGAGTGTTTGTTGTGGGGGAGGAAGGGAAAGGAAAATGTTAGCCGCTTTGAGACTCCTTAAAGGGAGTGAAAGGCGGGATATCAAATCCAAACTCTTCTTCTTCTTCTTCTATGATTCTATGATTCTACAACATCTGAAGATGGCTGCATCCTGTGCCTACCAGTCGTCAGGCATTTATGTCATAGATATTGGGAGAGCAGGGGATGAGATTAACCGTATCTGACATGATTGAACAGAACCTCAAAGCCTTGACTTCCCCCAAAGCAGCTCTGGGTTCCTTCCTGACTTGCCCACATCAGAGATGTAATCCAGCCTCTCTGTCGCATTGTGCATGCACTTAAAAGACCTTGGCTCCAAGGTAAAACTTGACACAGAAATTAATGAATGGGAAAATAGGTTTTTAAAAATGAATGAAATATGGGTTGTCCCAAATTAAAGCCCATCGGATAATGTGATATCCCTTCATATGTTACAAAGCACTAAAAGATCAAGAAAAAAGGGGGGGGAATCAAATCTGAAAAGGGCAGGAAAGATGCAGAAAGCTTTAATGGCTTGGAAAAATAGCCAAGGGTTGTCAGCTGAGGAGCCTCTCAGGAAAGAAGAACGAACGCCAGATAACAAAGTTGAACTAAAGTAAACCCACAGAAAACAAACACTCCCCCAGCCCCGGAATTCGTAAGAAGGGGCAGCACTATGAAAAGAAGAAAATAACATGAAAAACATTTCTTTGAAATGAAAAACACAGAAGAAAACTTGTGTGTTGTAAGAGGAAGGGGTATGTTGCTGTTGACCATGGAGAGAAGTGACAAAACAAAGTCAGTTTTGTGAATCTGCGGCACTTTCCCACCTGCTGCCTCCTGGAAAGCTTTCAAAGCCAGCTTGAGACAGGAAAACGATGAGTTGCAATCCAGACACTTAATGGCCAGTTCTGGATCAAAGTTAAGGCCATGTTAATATGTCAGGGTTTCATGCTGCTTGGTAAATTTGGTAAGGTGTTGTTGTTTTTTACAGCCTAGGACCCTTGTACCTACAGGACCGCCTTTCCTGGTATGTCCCACAGAGGACCTTACACTCTTCAAATAAAAACATCTTGGAGATCCCAGGCCACAGGGAGGTTAGGCTGGCCTCAACCAGAGCCAGGGCTTTTTCGGCCGTGGCCCCGATCTGGTGGAACGCTCTGTCACAAGAGACTAGGGCCCTGTGGGACTTGGCATCTTTTCGCAGGGCCTGCAAGATGGGGCTGTTCCGCCTGGCCTTTGGCCAAGGCACAGTCTGACCCCCTCTCTCCTTCTGTAATCCTTATAGAGCTCTAACCCAATGGTTGCCATTAATTTGATTCTGAATTGATTTTAGAATGTATTTTAATTAATTGACTGTGTGATTTTATGTACACTGTGCTATTTTTACTGTTGTTAGCCGCTCTGAGCCCGGCTTTGGCCGGGGAGGGCGGGATGCAAATAAAAATTTGTTATTATTATTATTAATAGGGGGAGGGGCACACAGTTGACTGACAGTTCCTTCTCACACCAACGTTCCTCCCATGGCTTCAGACTGAATGATTGTGTGTATACAACTGTTAAGTTGTGGGTTGACATAGCAGCCGGCACAGCGATTTCGTCAAGTAGCTCTTTTATTCTGGTAAGCTGGAAATAAACTGACTGCGAACAGCTCAGCCGGCCTGTATTTATAGTCAGCCGGCTGTCAACATTGTAACCATAACAGCTCAGAGTTCCCGCCTAAAATAACGGACGCGGACCTGAGTGAAAACTATCTACAGACCTGAGTGGAAACTATATACAGTATCCCCCCGTTGGCCCAGGTTGAAACTACACTACATAACACCCCTCCCCACCGAGATAAGGCGTTAGTACAATCGTAATGGTTTCCTTATATACAGCACTACGCGTAATGGTTCAATTAGGCACAAAAGCATATCGGTTACATTTCCCCTACTTAGACCAACAGTGATACCTGTCCAACAACATAGTCCTTTAAAAAGTTGGGCGCTTGGAAACTCTGCCAGACTGCCGGGGACTGGTAGCCAAGTCCGGAGGGCCACACAGTTCTCGCTGAGGCTGTGGTGCGACCCTAGGTGGCGTTGGAACCAACTCCCCTGGACCCGCTGCTGTGGGTGGAGCCTCCGCAAGTGGAGTGGTCTGAGTCTGTTCTGAAACGGCTTGGTTCGGCTCCACGCTGGCAGTTTGCGAGGGAGGTGTAGGTGGGGCCTCGCCATCTGTACGTGTCTCTTCCGGAGCCGCAAGCACAGTTGGGGGCACCTCGGTAGTGTCCAAGTCCCCAACCCTGCGCCTAAGCTGGTCTATGTGCCGTCGCCACAAGCGTCCGTCTTCGAATGCCACCTGGTATGAGCGAGGTCCAGTGACTCCCACTACTGTGGCTGGCACCCAAGGGATGTCCCCCACATAGTTCCGGGCAAAGACCTGGTTTCCTGGGACAAATGACCGTGGTGCGTTGGCACAGCCTGGGGGTTCAGCCACGGCAAAGTCTGGGTGTAGCCGGTCGAGCGGTGACCTGAGGCGGTGGCCCATAAGCAGTTCAACAGGGCTCCTCCCTGTGGCCGCATGAGGGGTGATGTGTTGCACGAACAAGTATTCGGCGACCCGCTCATGCCAGTCTCCCCGGTCCAGGCGCGCCAGTGCCTCTTTTGTCGAGCGCACCATTCTTTCTGCTTGCCCGTTGCTGGATGGATGAAAAGGTGCCGTTAGGGCATGGCGGATGCCCAGTCCCAAAAGATACCGCTCAAACGTGCCTGACGTGAACTGCGGTCCGTTGTCAGAGACCAGGACATCAGGACACCCATGCGTTGCAAACAGGCCTCGCAGCCCCCGGATGACAGCTTCGGTAGTGGTGGAGGGCATCAGGGCGACCTCCAGCCATTTGGAATAGGCGTCCACCACTACCATAAAGGTCCGGCCGTGAAAGGGGCCAGCCAGATCGATGTGCACCCTCGACCAGGGTGTCTTTGGCGTCTCCCAGGTGTGTCCCTTAGCTGCCGGTGGTGCAGGCCTCGACTCTTGGCACGCTTGGCAGGCGGACACCCAGGCAGTGATGGCATCGTCCATATTAGGCCACCAGACGTAACACCGAGCCAACGCCTTCATTTTGACAATTCCTGGGTGGCCAACGTGCAGAGCCTCCAGGACGCGCTGACGGAGTCCCTGGGGAATCACGACGCGGTCTCCCCACAGCAGACAGCCGTGATGAGCTGAGAGTTCATGTTGTCTGGTTGCGAAGGGCTGGAACTCCGATGCAAAAGGCCCTTGTGGCCACCCCCTCCACACCCAGTTGAGCACCCGGCTGATGGTGCGATCCTGGGCAGACGCGGAGGCCACAGTGGCAGCCGATACAGGCGCTGTCGGAAGATCCTCAATCAGAAGGAGCGATGAAGCTGGAGCCGGGTCTTCCACAAATGCTGGAAGAGGGCAACGGCTGAGGGCGTCGGCATGGCCCATCGATTTCCCCTGGCGATGGATGAGCCGGTAGTGGTAGGCAGCCAGGAAAACAGTCCATCGCAGCATGCGTGGTGAGAGGACCGGTGGAGTTGGACGATCACCGGCGAGGAGGCCCAGGAGTGGCTTGTGGTCAGTGATGAGGTCAAAAGTCCTGCCATAGAGGTATTCATGGAACCTCTTCACTCCAGCCACTAGTGCCAATGCCTCCTTGTCGAGCTGGCTGTAATTCCGTTCCGTCGGAGATAGTGTCCTGGAAAAGTAGGCGAGCGGTGCTTCTCTTCCATCTGGAAAACGGTGACTAAGGACAGCACCGATGCCAAAAGGTGAGGCGTCACAGGCAAGGACCAGCGGCCTGGATTCACTGTACTGTACCAGCACACTGTCTGAAGAAAGGAGAGCCTTGACCGCGTTGAAGGCCGCCGTCTCCCGATGACCCCAGGCCCAAGGCGTCTTAGTGCTAAGGAGTCGGTGAAGAGGCTCAGCCACTGTGGCTTTGTGGGGCAGGAACATGTTATAAAAGTTCAGCAGCCCCAGGAATGCCTGCAACTCCGTTTTGTTTTTTGGGGTGGGGGCCTGCTGGATAGCACGGATCTTGGATGTGGTTGGATGAAGGCCGGAGGCATCGATAAGATAGCCCAGGAACTCTACCTGTGAAACGGCAATCTGGCACTTCTCCCTCTTTACCTTGAGCCCGGCCTCCTGGAACCTGGTCAGCACGGCACGGAGGCGCTCGAACAGCTGCTGGTGTGAGTCTGCAGACACCAAGACGTCATCAAAATATGGTACCACGCCCGGAAGCCCTTGCAGGAGACGCTCCATAAGGCTTTGGAAGATGCCAGGAGCCACACTCACCCCGAACTGCAACCGGCGGCAACGGAATGCCCCCCGGTGGGTGACGATCGTCTGGGCCTCAGCAGTGGCATCATCGACAGGCAGTTGTTGATAGGCTTGGGCAAGGTCCAGCTTAGCGAAGACCTTACCCTCACCCAGGGAATGCAGCAGGTGGTGGACAACAGGAACCGGATAAGCGTGCTGCTGAAGTGCCTTGTTAATCGTGCACTTGTAGTCAGCGCAGATTCTCACCGACCCATCTGGCTTGACAGGCGTGACGATGGGGGTTTCCCACTTTGCGTGGTCAACCGGCTCCAAAACTCCTTGGGCGATCAGTTTGTCCAGTTGTTCGTCCACCTTAGCCTTGAGAGCAAAGGGAACCCGGCGTGGCTTTAGCTTGATGGGGGCGACTTGTGGATCAAGGCTAAAGGAGATGGGCGTACCTGTATATTGCCCCAAGGTGCCGTCAAAAACCTCGGCAAAGTCTTTGACCAGACCCTCAGTCTCTGCGTTAGAGATGCAGTTGATGCCGGTGATTTCCAGGCCGAGGGCATCAAACCAGTCTAGCCCTAGGAGGCTTGGCCGCTGACCTTCGACCACCACCAACCGGAGCAGGCCCGAAAAATCCTTGAAGGCGATCCGGAACTGGCCAACGCCTACCACGGGAATGTCGTTTCCCTGGTAGTCTCTCAGGTGTACGCGGTGAGAGTCGAGTTGCCTTTTGGACACTCTGGGTACCAGTCTTTTGAGGGTGCTCCATGACACGATGGACAGGGCAGACCCGGTGTCGATCTCCATGTCACATGGAGCTCCTTCAATGAGCACCGTGACGTTCAGCTTGCGTCGCGTCGACGAGTCGGTTTGGCCAATCGTGGTTCCAGACGGGCAGCGGCAGTTGGTGAGAGCGAAACAACTTTCCTTGGCAGACTGGAGTGAAGACTTGGACTTGCGAGTCGATGAAGGGGGGGGTGTCAGACGGAGCCGATCGGCAGACCTTAGCGATGTGGCCCCTTCTGGAACACTTCCTACAGATGGCGTCTCTGAATCGACACTTGGCACGGGAATGGTTGCCTCCGCAGCCAGCACATTCCGGTTGGCCCTTGGAGTTCTGTTGGAACTTCCTGCGCTCCCGCTTTGTCTGGTGCACATCATCGTCTTCACTGGAGGATGCCTCATCACTGCTGGCCTCTTCATGATGCACCGGAACTGGCTCCCTAGCAAGACGCAGGCTGCTGGACTTGCGGATCTCCTGAGCGGAGCGTTCAGCAGCTTCTGAGGCCACAGCCTCCTCAATGGCTTTCTGTAGCGTGAGGTCTGGCTTGGCTAGGAGACGCCGTTGCAGATGGATGTCCCGGACCCCGCAGACGATTCGATCCATCAGGGCATCGTCTAAGTCTCGGAACTCACAGTGCATTGCAGCCTGTCGCAGGGCGGTGGTGTAGTTGTTGATTGACTCCCCCTCTGCCTGGTTCCGGTGGTAGAACGCATGGCGGGCAGCAATCTTGGACGGCTTTGGTGCGTAGTGGCTGCGGAGCTTCTCTTGGATCGTGTCCCATGGTGTTTCCTGGACTGCTTCAGGCGCAACCAATGCTCGGGCCGTCTCAAACACCTCAGGCCCACAGAGGCTGAGGAATAGGCCCCGCTTCCGATCCTTTGATACTGCTGTCAGCTCGTTGGCTTGGAGGTAGCAGTCGAACCGAGCGAGGTAGGAGTCCCATGATTCAGATGCTGGCGCAAACGGCGGTAGAGGCACAAGTGAAGCCATGATTCCGATGCCGGCGTGAAGGGCGATGGATGGAACACAGTGCTCCAGCCAGAACAGTCAGCTCTGAATTGGTTCTGCCCAGTGATTTCACTCAGTGATTTCGCTCAGTGATTTCGCTCAGTGATTCAGCTCAGTTCAGAGGCTGGCCGCATCTGGCTGTGCTCTGATGTCCATCCATCCCATCCTCGTCGCCAGTGTTAAGTTGTGGGTTGACATAGCAGCCGGCACAGCGATTTCGTCAAGTAGCTCTTTTATTCTGGTAAGCTGGAAATAAACTGACTGCGAACAGCTCAGCCGGCCTGTATTTATAGTCAGCCGGCTGTCAACATTGTAACCATAACAGCTCAGAGTTCCCGCCTAAAATAACGGACGCGGACCTGAGTGAAAACTATCTACAGACCTGAGTGGAAACTATATACAGTATCCCCCCGTTGGCCCAGGTTGAAACTACACTACATAACAACAACCAAATACTATTTTTAAAAATGGAGTGTGGCAGACAAGAGAGTTTGTGAAGCAGCATAAGATATAAACATCTGAATTACAGTAGGGTATGGTAGCAATGCAGTTTTTGTAAATCAGTAAGATGTTCAACAAGTGCAGATTCCAAGGGGTGAAAGACCACATGGGAAGGCTCCAGCTAGATCAAAACCATGGGCAAACAACTGATGGATTGCTGCACTTTGTCATCTGAAACAATCATTCTACCATGAAATCTGGACAGTTGACCATTAATAATACCAACCAGGATCCTCTGCTAGGACTTTGTCCAGAGTGGGCTAAATAAACAAGTGGAAACCCATTGACCTAAGCCTGATAGTTTTTGTGGGCATTTTACACCTGTAAATTGAGGTGTTTCCTGTGTTTGACACAATCATTGAGGAACTAAAGCTCTTTGCTAGGACACTGTCAGCATTTCAACACACACAGCTTGTCCCCCACTCAGTAAAGAACATTGGCTATGAGAACAGTTAATAGTAATTTGCTGCTCATTATTGATCATTATTCTTCAACCTCTGCAGAGGTACCAGAACGCACCTGCACTTGAGCCCATTCACCCAAAATACCTTGGATCAGTCACCAATTCTTCATATGCTAGGGTCCAACCCATATCTGTCCAGCTCATCAACAACTTTGCCATAAAGCTACCTCTTGATTTCATAGAATCATAGAATCATAGAGTTGGAAGAGACCACAAGGGCCATCGAGTCCAACCCCCTGCCAAGCAGGAAACACCATCAGAGCACTCCTGACATGGTTGTCAAGCCTCTGCTTAAAGACCTCCAAAGCAGGAGACTCCACCACACTCCTTGGCAGCCAATTCCACTGTCAAACAGCTCTTACTGTCAGGAAGTTCTTCCTAATGTTTAGGTGGAATCTTCTTTCTTGTAGTTTGGATCCATTGCTCCGTGTCCGCTTCTCTGGAGCAGCAGAAAACAACCTTTCTCCCTCCTCTATGTGACATCCTTTTATATCTTTGAACATGGCTATCATATCACCCCTTAACCTCCTCTTCTCCAGGCTAAACATGCCCAGCTCCCTTAGCCGTTCCTCATAAGGCATCGTTTCCAGGCCTTCGACCATTTTGGTTGCCCTCCTCTGGACACGTTCCAGTTTGTCAGTGTCCTTCTTGAACTGTGGTGCCCAGAACTGGACACAGTAGTCCAGGTGAGGTCTGACCAGAGCAGAATACAGTGGCACTATTACTTCCCTTGATCTAGATGCTATACTCCTATTGATGCATTTATCAGTCTCTTCTGAGTATCACTGATTCTGGACTACACAAAAACACCAATCTCTTCAGAACTTCATGGGTTTTAATATGATGTCACATGATGTAAAACAAAATGTAAAACTTTAAAGTCATTAAAAAATTAATAGAATTAAATTATTCAAAAAATTGTATTTAATATTTCTAAGAGCTTCCTGCAAAATCTCATCTTGAGATCTCAATGGGATCACATTATAAAAAAAAATTAATGCTTTGAAAGAATTCTTGTTATTACTTCATCTCATGAACATTACATGCATATCAAACAAAATTGGGGGGGGGACGACTTGCACATGAAATGTGTCTGGAAACATTTATTCTTCCATTATTTATACTTTACACCAAACACTTTTCGAGAGCATTTGTTGCACAGGTTTCATTTTTGGTGGTTTTAGTTTTGGCATATCTCAATCCTGGGCTGAGCTTTAAAGGTTTTTGTGTAGGCCAAAATTACAAATTTTTTTGAAATTTCAAACCCTCCTAACTCAAAAATGGGATGAGATGGAAAATTGAAATTTGGATGGCATGAGGTAAAAAAGTTGGATCACTTGATATGGAAAGACCCAGGCAGCAGAACTTACAGACATAGAGTTGACACGAATATTTCAATGTAGCCACAGGTAGATGAGATGCAGGGCTAGGATCTGAATTGTGATGATATATGTAGAATATGGATAAAACAGCAGACTAATTATCCATCTGTTGAATTTTAAAACTTTTCCCTTTAGCTGAACTCTGGAAAGTGTAGTCTGCTGACACTCATGGAATTGCTTAGTAGAATGCTGATCAAGGGAAAAACCCCTTCCAAAGGGCACCAAAACAATGTAGAAGACATTTTAACATAGCCAATGTTTTTCTGCTGACATAAACACTGTGGCCAAATCAACCTGTGGAGGAAGATTTGTAGGGCCACAGATTTATAACTACTTCATTCCTAGACAGGTGAAATAAAAAATGTAAGGTCTTATAAAGTAAAGGTAAAGGGACCCCTGACCATTAGGTCCAGTCGTGGCCGACTCTGGGGTTGCGGTGCTCATCTCGCTTTACTGGCCGAGGGAGCCGGCGTACAGCTTCCGGGTCATGTGGCCAGCATGACTAAGCCGCTTCTGGTGAAACAGAGCAGCACACGGAAACGCCATAAAAGATAAATGTTCATATATAAACCACATGTCTGAAACCCTGCATTTTGTCCTGAAACCTGAAGCCATTTTGTCCCTCCCAAATTGACCTCAAATATTTCTTTGCAAGGTCGAAGGAAAATGGAAAAGCCTCCCCATTGTCTTCTCGTTCACAAATTCTGTCTTAAGGGTATGTCTGTGTATGAAGAGGGTGAGCCTGTGACCTGGCCCAGGAACTAAGTATTTATCACTACAAAAGACTGGTCAGACTCCCCAGGTAATCCAATCAAGTGACCATTAACAGGTAACCTGCCAGACAGAAGATAAACAACACACTCAGATTTCTGTTGTAGACCGCCCTTTCTGTGATGTGGGTATGATATATCTGGGGGGTGGTCTTGAGCTACATCCTTTTCTGTGATGTATGTATGATGTTTCTGGGGGTGGTCTTGGACTCCAGGTGGGCAATTTAAAATGCCTATATAAGGGCAGGCACACCTTGGTTCTGGGTTCCTCCTCCTTTCCTGCATGTGAGGGGAGCACCCTGTTGCAACAGTTCAATAAAGAACAGGCTTACTAGCTGCTTTGCTTCTCAATACTCTCTGGTTGGCCTGTTATTTTCTCCTACTGATGGAGAACCTACAAAGGACTCTACAAAGGACTCTTGTGTCCTCCATAAGGGAATAAGGGCAGATCTTTGTTTATTACATAGGAAAATACTCAGACAGGGGATACCTCTCTCCCAATAGCATCTGAGATTCTGGGAAGGATACGGCTGAGGGATTACTGGGGAACAAATGGTGGGCTGGTTCCTAGGATCGAAAAGAGGCAGGTGAAAGGTCTAGCGCTAGTGTGGGTTGCCAACTACAGCACTGACTGGGAGTAGCAGATATCGCAGAATGGCTGAAGTGATGCGGGTATGAACCTAATTACTGTCAGTCAGTTTTATTGCACATAGCCAAAGGCTGCCGCAATGTACACAGAATTAAAAATATATATACTGGATTGCTACAAAAAACTTAAAACATTTATATTATCAAGACATTACCTACTGTAAACAGAGTTATAAAAGTACCTTAATATACAAGTTAAGACATTAAACAACAAAATTTATAAGCTAAAATTATCACATGGCCACTAATATAATAAAAAATAATGTTAATTAATACAATGTACAATTATATTCGGAGTTTGTTGATAAAGATAGAATATAGCTTGATGTAAGGTAAAGGTAAAAGGACCCCTGACCATTAGGTCCAGTCGTGACCGACTCTGGGGTTGCGGCGCTCATCTCACTTTATTGGCCGAGGGAGCCGCCATACAGCTTTCAGGTCATGTGGCCAGCATGACTAAGCCGCTTCTGGCGAACCAGAGCAGCGCACGGAAACGCCGTTTACCTTCCCGCCAGAGTGGTACCTATTTATCTACTTGCACTTTGATGTGCTTTCGAACTGCTAGGTTGGCAGGAGCAGGGACCGAGCAATGGAAGCTCACCCTGTCGCGGGGATTTGAACCGCCGACCTTCTGATCAGCAAGTTCTAGGCTCTGTGGTTTAACCCACAGTGCCACACGTGTCCCTATAGCTTGATCTAGATAGGGTCAAATAAATTCATTTCCTTTACAATTGGTGGCTACCTTGGCTATATAATTTCCTCTAATTTTCCTAGCAGCAGTTGCAAAGAGTGCCAGATCACATACTTATTACTGACTAGGAAGGAAGACCACTGAGCAGGGCTGGCCCACCCATCAGGCGAGGTAAGACCGCTGCCTCAGGCAGCAGGATCCACAGGGGCAGAAGATCCCAATGTAACTCTTCATTCACCCCTTGTTCCTGCAGTAGGTCTTTGCTCTCTTCTTCCTCCTTGATGGAGAGGGGGGCACCATTTTGTGGTTCACTTCAGGCACCACCATGTCTTGGGCTGGCCCTGCCATTGGGAGCCCCATGAAAGAGCTGGCTATAGGTTTGGAAACAGCAGCAATTACCAACAGTAGAAGAATGGCGACAGAAGGTAAGGGAATATGCAGAAATAGCCAAACTTACAGGGAAAATTCGAGAACAGGGCGAGGAAACATTTCAAAAAGAACGGGGGAAATTTATGTTGTATATAGGAAAGATAAGATGAAATAGTGAAACCAGTAGAATTGGAAACAAACCTCATAACGGGAAAGAGTAAGAAAAGTGATGGATAATGAAAATAATAAGAAGCAAAATGAATAAGGAAACTAATATAACTAACAGTGGTGGTAAATGAATACAGACAGACAACAAGAATTGTATAAACGTGAGGACTTATTTGTTTGTGGACAAATATGGAAAATGAATAACAATATATAAAATGGAAGAAAATAATGCGATAAGATTATATGTGATATAAAAACCAGAAGAAGGAAGGAGGGAAGTCAGCTCTGAAGATCAAGTATAAATGTAAAATGTAATACAATATGTGTATGTGGAATATCTAACTGAAAAACTAATAAAGATTATTTGTGGGGGGTGGAGAGAGAGAAAGAGCTGGCTGTAGCTTCCTTAATATCAGGCTTAAATCATAGAACTGTAGAGTTGGAAGGTACCATGGGAGACATGGAGTCCAACTCCCCTACGATGCAGGAATCTTTTGCCCCACATGGGATTTGAACCCACAACCCTGTTTCATGCTTTGCCCTCTGAATCGTCCTCCCATTCCAGCATTTGCTTCCGGCCTCAGTACAGTGGTACCCCGCAAGACGAATGCCTTGCAAGACGGAAAACCCGCAAGACGAAAGGGTTTTCTGTTTTGGAGGCGCTTCGCAAGACGAAAAGCCCATAGGGAAATGCTGGCGGTCGGGAGCAAAGACTTTCGCCCACAGCCGGCCTTCAGAAGAGGACCTCTTCTGAAGGCCGGCGGGGGGCAAAAGTCTTTGCTCCCCCCCGCCTGCCTTCCCCCCGCCTGCCCCGGGCGATCTTAAAATGCTGGCGGGCGGGAGCGAAGCATTCGCTGCCGACCCCCAGCATTTTAAAATCTCCAAGGGACAGCAGAGAAGTCTCTGTCCCGGGGAGATTTTAAAATGCTGGGGGTCGGCAGCACTTCGCTCCCGACCCCCAGCATTTTAAAACGCTGTTCCGAAGGGGGGGGGGCGGGGACACCTGCCCCAGCCGCCCCACTTCGGAAAGCTTTTCCGAAGTGGGGAGGGGGGGCGGGGACACCTGACCCAGCCGCCCCACTTCGGAAAGCTTTTCCGAAGTGGGGAGGGGGGGCGGGGACACCTTCTGAAGGCGGGCGGGGGGCGAAAGTCTTTGTCCCCCCTGCCTGCCTTCCCAGGGGCTTTTAAATCGCCCTGGACAGCGGAGAAGTCCTCCGCTGTCCCAGGGCGATTTTAAAATGCCGCCCGCCAGCATTTTAAGATCGCCCCGGACAGCGGAGAAGTCCTCCGCTGTCCCGGGGTTTTTTAAAATGCTGGGGGTGGGAAGAAAAGCCCTTGTCCCCCCCCCCCAGCCTTCAGAAGAGGTCCGGGGACAGACTGTCCCCGGACCTGGTCTGAAGGCGGTTTCCCTAGGAACGCATTAATTGATTTTCAATGCATTCCTATGGGAAACCGTGCATCGCAAGACGAAAAAACCGCAAGACGAAGAGACTTGCGGAACGAATTAATTTCGTCTTGCGAGGCACCACTGTATCTTTTTTGTGTCGTGTGACAGAGAGGCAGACTCCAATAAAGACAGGATACATTTTGAAAAAGTGACAAATTATCTTGCAATTGAAGAGTTAACAACTGTTTTGCGTCCCCCTTTAAAACAAAAATACCATAACTTAATTTTATTTATTTATTAGATTTATATACTGCTCTTCATCATAAGATCTCAGGGCAGTTCATAGAATGAAGTACAGGATAAAGAAAGTAAATAATTAAAAACAAAACAGCAAAACAATAACCCCCTTTCCCACAGACACATTTAAAAGACTGTAGAATATTAATCAGCCAAAGGCCTGGCTGAAGAGGAAAGTTTTTGCCTGGTGCCTAAAAATATATACGGTGGTACCTCGGGTTACAGACGCTTCAGGTTACATACGCTTCAGGTTTCAGACTCCGCTAACCCAGAAATAGTACCTTGGATTAAGAACTTTGCTTCAGGATGAGAACAGAAATCGTGCTCCGGCGGCGCAGCGGCAGCAGGAGGCCCCATTAGCTAAAGTGGTGCTTCAGGTTAAGAAAAGTTTCAGGTTAAGAACAGACCTCCGGAACGAATTAAGTTCTTAACCCGAGGTACCACTGTTATGAAGGCATCAGGCAAACCTCCTGAATGGCGAGAGCATTCCACATACAGGGAGCCACTGCAGAGAAGGCCCCGTTCTCATGTTGCCACCCTTTGGAGGAGGCACATGAAGAAGGGTGTCAGATGATGAACACAGAGTCCAGCACGGTTTATATGAGGAGAGGCGGTCCTTCAAGTATGGCAGTCCTGAGCCATTGAAGGCTTTATATTTCAAAAGCTGAGGACATTTTCTCCTACCCAATGTGTATTTGATTTGGTCACCAAACTTTGTTTAAAAAGTACAATTCACACCCCTCTCCATAATACCCTGTCTTTTGTCACCCAGAAGCCCTGCGTTATTACATCCTCCTAGCTCAGGAGCTTTTGGTGTTTCCTTTCAGTCATACGGATGCTTAGGAAAAATATTTCTACTACACTTACGAAGGAGCCGTGCTCCTTTCCCTCCTCCGTCCCTCCTCCTGTGCTTTCCAAACATGTTGTATTGTACTTATATGAGTCCTTCACACTTTAATCTGTTTCTTCCTTGCAACATCATCCTGTTATCTCTCCTGCACAGGATGGCGGCCTTGGTTTGGAGCAAAACACAAATGGGAGGCCTAGAGCTGGCAATGCCAAAACTTAGGTCTTTCTTCCTTTCCTGTTGGAATCATAGAACTGGAAAGGACAAAATGGACTACCTACGTCTGCCTGCATAGGAGCCAACGGCTGAGGTTCCTTCTCTCTCCACCCCAATCTTTTATTTAAGTTGACTCCCCTCTCTGCCTGCCTAATCCCGCACTAAGGCAGGGTATATCAAGTTTCCCAGATTCCCCAAGAAAACCTCACCACTCCTTGATGTGAAACAGTCCTTCGTTTCACATCATGATGTGAAACCAGTACTTTGGCATCAAATCCCCGCCCCTCGCCCTCCTGCTAGTTCTTGTCTCTTTTCATATCCAGTCCAAATTCTCTGCTTTCATTTCACTGCTTTCCTTGGCTCTGCCTTAGCCTGTCTCACAGAGTTCCTTTCTGTCTAATAAGGCATGACTGTCCTCAGTTGCCCCAGATTCACGTTGCTGAATACATCATTTTCCCCGTTTCCCCCTTATCGCTGGAACATCAAGACCCGATAGGTTACACTCTGCATATTCCTCTTCAAAAGCCCACTTCATTAAAGAGCTTCTCTGGTCAATCCTGCTCTCCTTCTCATTCCTGTTCTCAAAACTCACAACTACACCAAGCACATTTGAAATATACTCAGAGTCCTGTAGTGATTTCATGCTCTTTATTGCAGCTTGTAAAACAGTGATTGAATTGCCCCCCAAATCTCAGGCTCTTACATATATTATTTACACAATGAGTCCCGTCTGATTGGCTGATTCTGCTTCCTTCCTGGAGCCTGATTGGTCTTTTCCTTCAGGCCAATCAGTTGTTGCATTCTAGGATCCTACCAGCCTAATAGGCTGATTAACTTCCTCCTGGAGCCTGATTGGTCTTTTCCTGCAGGCCAATCAGTTGTCGCATTCTAGGATCCTACTTGCCTATAGTTCTAGGATCCAAGCTTAGTACATAACAACATTTATTTGTTGTTATTTTTTTTTCTTAGCAAGATTTACATCCTGTCGTAATTATAGAGACAGACAGACACATAAAGATATCTCCAGGGCAGCTTGCAACCAGTATTAAAATATGTATTCATTACAAAAGCTAAAACCCATCACAAAACAATGTAAAAACTAAGAATCTAACACTTAATTTCTTCTGTCAGAACATTCAAGGCAGCAGCCAGGCAGGGCCTCTATTCACTGGAACTCAGTTCCAGCACCTCTAGGTGCTTAGAATTGCTTAGAATAGGTCTTAGAATTGCCATTCTAAGACAACAAAGAAGGTGTTCACGGTGAGTTCTGGCACCTCTTTTTCTAGAAAAATAGCACAGCAACCAGCTATACATAAAAGAGTGTGCCATAATTATCAAGTTAAAATTATGTTGTTGTTTTTAAAAATAAAGAATGCAGATTGCTTTATAACAGCTGCCAAGCACACTTGGTCCTTTCCTGGCTGACATAATACACAGGAGACATGGTCACAAACACGTCTGAAAAGTCATGACTATAAAGCAGGGCTAGAATATGACCAACAAAAACAACAGCATTGTCTTTTGGTCCGCAGTGCTTGAAAGGGCTTGGGACTGCAGATCTGGACCCCGCAGCCGCCTGTGTTCTTACAACCAGCTGGTAGCTTCCTCCGCCTTTGTTGCACTGTTGCCCTTGTAGAACAAAGCAGGAAAAGGACGGAGATAAAACTGGAATTAGTTGACTTTGCCCTTCAGTGGCTCTCGCTCCACATCCTAGGGGGATCTCCCCACCTTCTGGCCCACCAGACCCCCTGGCCTGCGGTACAGGGCAGCTGTCTACCAGCTCCACCTGGTACGCAGGATGAGACCCTACCTGCCTGCGGACTGCCTCACCAGAGTGGTGCCTGCTCTAGTTATCTCCCGCTTGGACTACTGCAATGCGCTCTACGTGGGGCTACCTTTGAAGGTGACTCGGAAACTACAGCTAATCCAGAATGCGGCAGCTAGACTGGTGACTGGGAGCGGCTGCCGAGACCACATAACACCGGTCCTGAAAGACCTACATTGGCTCCCAGTATGTTTCCGAGAACAATGCAAAGTCTTGGTGCTGACCTTTAAACCCCCAAACGGCCTCGGCCCAGTATACCTGAAGTATATCTCCACCCCCATCGTTCTGCCCAGACACTGAGGTCCAGCTCCGAGGGCCTTCTGGCAGTTCCCTCACTGCGAGAAGTGAGGTTACAGGGACCTGGCAGAGGGCCTTCTCGGTAGTGGCACCCACCCTGTGGAACACCCTCCCATCAGATGTCCAGGAAATAAACAACTATCTGACTTTTAGAAGATATCTGAAGGCAACCCTGTTTAGGGAAGTTTTTAATGTTTGATGTTTTATCGTGTTTGAAATATTCTGTTGGGAGCCGCCCAGAGTGGCTGGGGAAACCCAGTCAGATGGTCAGGGTATAAACAATAAATTATTATTATTATTATTATTATTATTATTATTATTATTATTATTATTACAGAAGAGAGGCTGAGCGGCACGGGGGCCATTGCTTGTTTCTGCGCCTCTTCCTCACTTTTCGTCAGCTGTTAGGTGTCCTTCTCCTCTCAAGTGGAAATTATTTCCTCGGTGTCTTGGGTTCAAGTATTCTGGTGCAGATTTGCTAAACACCTTGCTTGTATTTTTCACCCTCAGAAAAACACTCCTGTCCTCCTTCCTTTCTATTTAGAACCTGAGAGGTTACTAATTTTTCACTCTGAAGTCTACAGTTGGACAATACCTTTACAGCCATGGCTCTTGTTGCGTCTGTCTCCGGTTGCTTTTTTTCAGGATATGAACGCGGCAAACCCGGAAGTGTATACTTCTGGGTTTCGCCACACGCACATGCGCAGAAGCGCTCTATCGCGCCACGTGCATGCGAAGAAAGCGGCGCTCTAGTTGTGGACTTTTCAGGGTGCAAACGGCACCCCGGAACAAATTGAGTCCGTAACTAGAGATACCAATGTATTAGGATCAACCTGAATGCTGCAAAATAACCAGAAAGCTTTCAGGTCCCCAGGGTAGATATTAAAAAAGCAGGGTAACATCTAGCCCAATGAAAAGCTCTGGATAACTCAAAAGACTTGTGCACTATTTTGCCGCATTTTAGTTGGTCCTAATAAAGGTATTGTCCAACTGTGGATTTCCGAAGGTTTCTTTCTTCTTATGGCCTTTTTGTTTTCTCCATGTAACTTTTCGCCGGCTCCCTGGAGCTTATTATTCCATGGTCATTCCTTGGCTCACCCTTATGGGGAGTGGGAAATGGCTCCAGCCATGGGCTCCATTTTCATTCGTGTCACGTTGCTGCACACTTTGTAGGAGCAGCAGGCGGTGCTCATTGTCCCTTGTGCAAGATGAAAAGAGAGAGAAAGCGCTCTTGAGGGCCCCAGGATCCCTTTCTCCAATTGGCCTCATTCTCTTTCAGACCCTTTGCTGCTCTGGACTTCGTTGAAAATCAGGCTTGATTTCATTTTTTTGTTTGTTATTAAAATTCTATTCCCCCCTTCCCTCCAATGGAGCCCAGGATGGCAGACACCAAAATCTTTAAAAACAATACAATAAAAAATAAAATAGGAATGTATTTTAAATGTTTAAAAACTAATAAAATATTTGTAAAAGTTAAGAACATCTAAAAACATTTGAAAGGTGTAAAACTGAATTATTTCCCAAATGAGTTGTTAAAGGCTGGACTTTTTGCATACACTCACCAACTTTCTCCTTCTCTTGTCTGTCATCCGTTTGTCCCAGCAGCTGTCAATTTGGGAGAAGCCAAAGATGGGA
Source organism: Podarcis vaucheri (assembly GCF_965113315.1). NCBI lineage: Eukaryota > Metazoa > Chordata > Lepidosauria > Squamata > Lacertidae > Podarcis > Podarcis vaucheri. Next base: position 123,185,352 of record NC_138761.1, read on the forward strand.
GGAAGCAGTCCCAGCCCCTGTGAAGGGACGTTTTGATTCAGCGACATTTGCTGGCACTATAATCTCCCTTTGCTTCTGCTTCTCCGTGTCTTTGCTTTGCCAGCTCCTCCTTCACTATCTTACAGCTGTACCTGCTTGTCTCAGGTGCAGAAGACAGGCAAACTAATATCAGTGTACTGGAAGAAGCAAAGATCACCAGTGTTGAAGCAATGATTCTTCAACATCAACTTCGTTGAACTGGTCATGTTGTGTGGATGCCTGATGATCGTCTTCCAAAGCAACTACTCTATTCCGAACTTGAAAATGGAAAGCGTAATGCTGGTGGTCAACAAAAGAGGTTTAAAGACCGTCTCAAGGAAAATCTTTAAAAATGTAGTATAAGAAGAGTTTCGATTTGATATCCCGCTTTATCACTACCCCAAGGAGTCTGGCAGCAGTTAACATTCTCCTTTCCCTTCCTCCCCCACGACAAACACTCTGTGAGGTGAGTGGGGCTGAGAGACTTCAGAGAAGTGTGACTGGCCCAAGGTCACCCAGCAGCTTCATGTGGAGGAGCGGAGACGCGAACCCGGTTCCCCAGATTACGAGTCCACCGCTCTTAAGCACTACACCACACTGGCAACTGGGAAACACTGGCCTGCGAGCGCTCCAGTTGGAGAACAGTCTTGATCAAAGGTGTCATTGGCTTTGAAGACACTTGAACTCAGGACGCAAGGGAGAAAAGTGCTAAGAGGAAGGCACGCTTGGCAAATCCACACCATGATCAACTCCCACCCACAAACCAATGTCCCTGCTGTGGAAGGACGTGTGGGTCCAGAATTGGCCTCCATAATCACTTACGGACTCATTGTTAAAACCATGTTTATGGAAGACAATCTTACTTGGCTACAAGTGATTGCCAAGGAAGAAGAAAAGGGAACAGCCAGTTTACCAAAGGAATACAGTCTGGCCTACGCAAGCAGTCTGAAATGTATACCTTTGCACCAGTGTTTTTTTCTAAAAAAATGTTTAGGGGTACTCTCGTTTTCCTACTCATATTGAAATACTGCCCCTCAATAAGGCCAAACTTAGATTCACAAGATGTTTAGGGGTGTGCGTCCCCCTGCACAATGCCTTGCACCAGCAAAACATTCCATTTTCCGGGTGGGGATGTGAAAACCAACGAGCCACTTCTCACAGCTTGTTGACAAGTGTGCAGTGACACCTAGTGGCAGAGACAGGCATATATCTTCTTCCTAGCATGCTCATTTTTATGTACAGTACAGAGATTCATCTCTTTTTGTTCAACTTAAGGAGACATTCAGACATCTGAAAATCCGCTTGCAGCCTGAAATGGCACAGTTCGGAAAGAGCTACTGAATGTGATTCTGCTGTTTGCATGGCTTGACTCAACCAAGGAAAAATATTGAAGAAGTTTTCTTAAGATAGCATATGTCCATGTGTATGTGCTACAGTTGTAGGAGAGAATATTTTCAGGTTTAAGATTGTCTTTTTCACTGCAATCACTATTCTTATTTCATTCACATTTTTTCAGAGCATCCTGATGATGTAGTGTCATTGAAGAGGTTGTGACGGAAATTAACCGGGGGGGGGGGCGCACATCTTTAAAGTTGTTAAATGTTACAAATACTATGCCTGAATGCATGCTTTCGACTTGACAGCTCAGGGAATATACCTAGCTTTATGAATCATATAAAATCAAGCCCTTTGCCAAGTTTCTCCATTCCGACACCATTTTGCCCTTGGAAAAAGGACTCTTTCCCCTTCCACCTCCCCAAGACATGTGTACACACCTCCTGCCCCAGGAATTGCCCAGAGGTGACAATTGCTGGGCTCATTGTTCTCCAAGGGAAGCCAGATCTCATCCCCAGACTTGCCTCCGGCTCCAGACATGCAAAGGAAGTTCTATGGTACTTTGGGTGGTGGGTACTTAAGACATGTCTGCCTATGCTAATCTTATACTTGGGTGTTGCCCTGACATAGCTGCCTATGCTAATCTTGTGTAAGCCTCCCCTTTTGTGACATGTTAGTGATGTAGCAACGATGTATTGATGATGTTGTGCGAACTGTACTCTGGGATATGGTGGGAAAGTTTTAAAAGTCAATTTTGCCCCATGCTCTGGGTTCCCTCGCTGCTGTTGAACCTGTTGCGCAACAATAAAGGCTCTGAGCCTACTGACTGCTGTTTTGCTCCAAATTGCTTGGAGTGGAATTTTCTTCTTTTACTGACCACATGGACCCGCGGGGGACTTGGACCCCGATGAGCTGGGCTGTTGAGTAGTCTCTCAACCCAGAATTTTTATTAACAAGGTCATGTCACTGAAGAGAAGAGATGTCAGTTCTGCTGAAACTCCCTGCTCTACACAACTGTTAAAGGTGCAGAAGTCATTTCCTTTGTTGTCTTTCTTTCTTTTTGTATCTGGCCACATTATACCATATCCCAGTATTTTCTAGATTTTCACTGGCCTAATTTTTAAATTCAATTTCAGCACCAGCCTGTCTAATGTGGTCTCTGTCAGAGCACTATTGAGACTTCTCAGGGCTCTTGTACCTTTAAATGAAGGTTTCCAGTTTGTTGTTCCTACACCATATATATATATATATATATATATATATATATATATATATATATATATGCTTTCGTAGATTTTCACGGGTACAGGAATGCAGGTTTTGGTGTCTTCGGGTGTCTTGCCGTGTAAGAGTCGGGGTGTCTGTGCGACGTTTCGACGAGGTCTCACTCGTCATCTTCAGGCTGGTGCTTTCGGCTTCTTGTTACTGGAACAGAGCAGAATCTGGTGTTTGAGTTCCTATAAATACTGTTGAGGGGTGTGGTGTATAGCCTCCAACGTTCTGGGCAGAGAGGAAGTTCCTAGATTAGTGTGCCTTTTCTTCTTTTGTTCCTTAATTACTTGAGGGATATCTTGAGTGATTTCATGAGTGATATTCTGAATACCACTGGGTGGGTCATTAAGTGTAGATTAGTTGCTAAAGCTTTCATGTCTTGACCTCTTGAGCTTGTGAAGAGTTTTTTCTGAGAAGATGGCTGTGCTGCATTTAGTTGTGCTCTGGCTTGGCTTCGTGTATAGGGGCGAGCTGTGGTTTTGTGCTTTGATCTAGGAACTTCCTCTCTGCCCAGAACGTTGGAGGCTATACACCACACCCCTCAACAGTATTTATAGGAACTCAAACACCAGATTCTGCTCTGTTCCAGTAACAAGAAGCCGAAAGCACCAGCCTGAAGATGACGAGTGAGACCTCGTCGAAACGTCGCACAGACACCCCGACTCTTACACGGGAAGACACCCGAAGACACCAAAACCTGCATATATATATATATATATATATATATATATATATATATATATATCATAAATGTACCAAGCAAAAGGTAAAGGTATTAGGTCCAGTCATGACCAACTCTGGGGTTGCGGCGCTCATCTTGCTTTACTGGCCGAGGGAGCCGGCGTACAGCTTCCGGGTCACGTGGCCAGCATGACTAAGCCACTTTTGGCGAACCAGAGCAGTGCACGGAAATGCCGTTTACCTTCCCGCCAGAGCGGTACCTATTTGTCTACTTGCACTTTGACGTGCTTTCAAACTGCTAGGTTGGCAGGAGGTACCTAGCAAACACGTACATAAATATATAAACCACATGTCTGAAGCAGCACAGGAAGATAGTCTTGAAACCATTTTTACTCCCAAACTGACCAAATTTTTCTCCAAAGAGAGAGGGGATGAGGGAACCTTCCCATTGTCTCAGGAATTAAGTAATTACCATGTCAAAGGAATGACCAGACTACCAGGAAAGGCAATCAGATAAGGCATTATCAGATAACCTGGCAGACAGGAAAAACAACACCACTCAGATTTATGTTGTAGACTGCCTTTTCTGTGATGTAGGTATGATGTATCTGGGAGGTGGTCTTGGGCTACACCCCTTCGGTGATGGATGCATGATGTTTCTGGGGGTGGTCTGGAGCTCCATGGCAGGGAATTTCAAAATTGATATATAAGGCCTTGCACGCCATTGGGTTCTCCTCCTCTCTCCTGCGTGCGGGGGGGGGGGGGCACCTTGTTGCAACAGTCAATAAAGATGAGACTTACTAGCTGCTTTGCTTCTCAGTATATTGATACCTCGGGTTACATACGCTTCAGGTTACATACGCTTCAGGTTACAGACTCTGCTAACCCAGAAATAGTACCTCGGGTTAAGCACTTTGCTTCAGAATGAGAACACAAATCACACGGTGGCGGCGCAGCAGTGGGGAGGCCCCATTAGCTAAAGTAGTGCTTCAGGTTAAGAACAGTTTCAGGTTAAGAACGGACCTCGGGTACGAATTAAGTACGTAAGCAGAGGTACCACTGTATTCTCTGGTTGGCCTCTGTTATTTTCTCCTACCGATGGAGAACCTACAAAGGACTTTATAAGGGCTCTTGTGTACCCCATAAAGGAATAAGGGCAGATTTTGTTTACAACAACAGCTTCATACTTGCCTGTTGAATAACTTAATTGCTCCAATGTCAATTTCTGTTGAGTAAACAAATTCTGTTGTGCTTTTTCTCCCATAGGGTTTTTTAAAAAATTATAATAGAAGAATAGCGCTATTTCACTATAGAAAAGAGGGGAAAGTTAATGCAAGATATAGTAATTAAAGCCTATTTCCAGTGCAGGAACTGAAACTGACTTGGAGCAGTTATTCAAGACTCAATTATGAAGTTCCCAAGTCCTCATCCACTATCAACTGGAAGCAATAATGCAAGGATGGACCTGAAAACTGGAAACTTGTAATGAGCATTGGAAAACAAAGTTACACAAAACAGCCTTCCATTCACGCAACCATTGGGTACAGCCCATGATTTCCTGTTTGGGAAGTGCAATATAACTATTTGTTTCCCCAACTTTCATTTTATGTTAAGTTCCATCAACATCCCACTTTACATTAAACTCATTCACTGCGAGACATCAGCACTGGAAAATCCAGTCAGCAATATTTTTAAGTGACAAAGTATAGCACAAGGCAGCCATTTCCAGCTTCCCCAGAATTGTAAAAGAAACTGCATTCATTCACATTAATTCCTTCCCCAGATTCTTATTTGAACTGTCTGAAGGTAATTTCAATACATAAGAAATAGCCTTTACCTTTTTAAAAAAGATTGTTGAATGGTTTAAGGCATCTTTCTATTACAAAATGCAAAAACTTTTCAAACAGAATGAATTGGAACTCTTTAAACTGTTGCAGGAATTTATGTATAGGTTGGGGGGGGGTTACCCCTCCAGCAGATATCATGCACATGCAGCCCACTACCAAAACCGACACAATCACTTTTGTGATTTGTCCCCACAAAACACTTCATCACAGTTTCTTCCTATCTATTCAAAGGGCCTTTGCTGCACGATACCATATCTAATAATTCACTGATAAATGTATCTATGTACTGGCTCACTGGGAAAATTCAGAAATAGACATGTGAGCTCAGCTACTCAGCAGCCCCTCTGCCTGAGTGATAATTCCTGGCATCCTGATACCTGAGTGCCAGACAGGTAGCCATTCCAGAAATAACAAACCCAGATGAAGACAAAAGGGTGTGATTAGCTTGGCTGGGAAACAGGGAAATGTAAATATCTCTTTTGTTACACTTGATGGAGGGCAAGGAGAACCATGGGGCAGGGTCCAGGATGCTCAGATTACTGCCACGAGACCTCCCTTTCATGATGTATGAGTGATGTAGTTTGGGGGAGGTGTAACATGGGGAATAGCAGCTAATAAAAGTTTGGGGGCTCTTTTGCTCGGGGCTTCCATCTTGTTCCACCTTGTGGCAGGTGGGAGTCCTGTTGCAACAGTTTTCAATAAAGACCAAGCCTACTGGCTGCTGTTTTGCTCTGGTATTCCTGGCTGGTGTCCTTGTTTTTTGTCCAAGGGAGCCCTCAGACTTCTCCATTAACAAGACATAATCTGAACAAAATATTTTAGTCTCCACCCCCCTCTTTGTATGTGCCAGAGTTATGCCTACTCTGCTGATCTGTCAATGCCCTTTTATCAATTGTCCTTGATGATCACCATGGGCGGGGTGTGTGATGAGTTGATTTTTATACTAAAAAATGGCTATTATAAATCAACATATAAACACTATTGTGACCGTGCTTAGACCTGATGTTGGCTGTAGCCTCACTAATCCCTGCTTAACCTCATTCATTTTCTCTTTAAGAGCGAAAATCCACAAGATTTGTTCAAGGACCCTGGATTATGTCTCCTCTGTCAGACTATAGCACTCACAGAGGATTATTGATTAAAAACTTCCCAGTCATCTCCAAGGCAGAGAGCAGCTGTACGACGCCGTAAAAAAACCCAGCCTTTTCTATTCCTGATTTGGATTTCTCTGTATAGAGTGTCTTTGTCATTAGCCCGTCCTGAGATGGAAGAGTAGTACAGTTCAGAAAGCATAGGGCTGACTTTGCAACACAAGCATCCCCAGAGCCATTGTTGCTGTGTCACAACTTGTCAGATGCTATGCCACTCAGTCTTTAATCTTGACCTTCCCCCTCCCTGTTAGGCCCCATCATGGGAATTGCTTTGTTTCCGTCTTGTTTTCTTTCTCTAATGTACAGAATATGGAATTTTTGTATCTACTGAAGACAGAAGAATTGCAATGCATTCCCCGTAGTTCCTCGTACAGTGGTACCTTGGGTTAAGTACTTAATTCGTTTCGGAGGTCCGTACTTAACCTGAAACTGTTCTTAACCTGAAGCACCACTTTAGCTAATGGGGCCTCCTGCTGCTGCCGCGCCGCCGGAGCACAATTTCTGTTCTCATCCTGAAGCAAAGTTCTTAACCTGAAGCAATATTTCTGGGTTAGCGAAGTCTGTAACCTGAAGCGTATGTAACCTGAAGCGTATGTAACCTGAGGTACCACTGTATAATGAAAATGCGTGGAATCATGAGAGTGAGACACTTCTCCAGAATATTCATTTTCAGCTCTGCTCTTTGTGCACTTAAGGCACTGCTGCTGAGATTCCAACCAGGCAGGACTGAAAGAGCTGTGTCACTCACTGCCATCAGTGGCTCAGCAACACTATCCTGGAATTAGCCAAAGTAGGGTGTCTTCTAGATGTTGTTGGACTCCAAGTCCCATCAGTCCCAGCCTGCATGGCCGACAGTCAGGAATAATGGGAGTTGTTGTTGATTTTAAGGTGTTTTTTTTTTTTAAATTATCACTTCTTTGTGCAAACATAAAACATGCCAAGACTAACAAAAAACGGGTCACTAGTGGGTTAATGCAAAACATTTTATTTTACAGTACAAAATAATGAAGTGATGACACTAAAGCAGTCCAATGGAGTATTCAGTCAATCAGTTTGGAAAACACAGAATAGTAGGAGATAACTAAAGAATATTGCCTGCTTATCTCCGCCATATTACAGTATAACTTGTAGCTGTTTCTCATCGCTGTCTTGCTTCATTTGTATAAGTAATAAGTTCATACCACACAGGTATGTTTTTTCTGCCACCTTCAATTTTTGACAATTTTTCCATTGTGGCTCTTTGCCAGACTATATTATACCAGCGATCTATATTCAGTAATTGCAGGTCTGCCTTACACCTGGAATTTCCCAGACATGGCCTCGATTCATCTGTCAAAAATAGCATCCAGGCGGAATTTTCTAAAATTGGCAAATTGTCCGGAGAAACCCGGGTGCATGGCAACCTGTGCCGGAAGTGTTGAAGAGCACTCTCTTCCCACCCAGGATGCTGACGCCCCCCCCCCGTTGGCGGCAAGAGCTAGACAAGGCGCACTGGGTGCCCTCCACCCTCTGCTCGCTCCAGCCCCCGACCCCGATGAGCAGCTGAGCCGCAGCCAGGGGCTCCACTCCTGGGTCAAGCGTGATTGGCAGGGGGGAGGCGAGAGGAGAGGCAACAGCAGCATTGCCCAGGCAGTGCCCACCCAACCAGGCTGGGACCAGCAGGCTCCCTCCACACCCCACACCCATGGGGGCATGCCCCATGCGCCCACCCTGGGAGGCTGGTGCATATACCGTATTTTTCGCCCTGTAGGGCGCACCGGCCCATAGGGCGCACCTAGTTTGGGGGGAGAGAAATAAAGAAAAAAAAATTATTTCCCCCCCCCAAGCGTGGGGCGCGGGCGGGGGAAGCCTGAGCTTCCCCTGACCCCAGCCCCCAGAACAGGCTGCCCGCCGGGCTCCCAAGGCTTGCGGAGAGCTTGGAGCCTGGAGAGTGAGAGGGGTCGGTGCACGAAAGCCTGCATTCGCCCCATAGGACGCACACACATTTACCCTTCATTTTTGGAGGAGGAAAAGTGCGTCCTATAGGGTGAAAAATACGGTACTTCACCACTGCCTGGTCATTCATATGGTTGAAACCAGGCATCCAGGTGCCCTTTTTCCTGCAAGGACACTGGCCGAGCAATTCATGAATGGCAGTCTTCACTGCCCCATCGGTGTACTCTTCGCTTGACCAGCTCTTCGGACAATATGCAGGACGCCTAAAGATTGCTTTCCCTGTAGAGGGGGGATGTGTCAAGTGGCTGGTCCATTAGGGGAAGTGGGGCACTGCCCCACTGACATCCACCTGCCCTCAGCCAACCCCCACCTGCCTGCCTCCTTCCTTACAACCAGCCCAGGTGGAAGACCCGCCTGGCCCTGTCTCTGCCCTCTCCTTACTGATGCTGAAAGAAGGATTATGAGGTCTGCATGGGGTCTTGCGTGGTTTGGATATTGCTGAGGTGCAGAAAATAATCAGAATCACCAAAGAGCTGGAGCGACTTCATTTCAAAATGAGAACACAAAATACATACTGTATTTTTCACTCCATAAGACACACCAGATCACAAGACGCACCTAGTTTTTGGAGGAGGAAAAAAAGAAAAAAAATATTCTGAATCTAAGAAGCCAGAACAGCAAGAGGGATCGCTGCGCAGTGAAAGCAGCGATCCCTCTTGTGAAGCCTTATTTACTTGGGATCCATTTGCTCGCTTACCCAGGACTTAGAGGTTGCAAAAGAAGCACTAGTTTTGCAGTATTTCGATACTCCCTTCATTTCCCCCCTCTTCTTCTGAACAACCTAATCCATAGGTTCGTTCACAGGGATGGGCCTATACTCTCGCATGAGGGCAATCACACGGGGCCCCATCATTCGGGACACCATTCATTTTTTTCCTTCCCCATCATATTTTGCAAGCATTGCACCAAGCAAGGAATACAGAAGCAGAAAAAGCAAAATTAGCAAAGGTCCCATAAGCATAGCAAAGAGCCCCCAGAGCCACCCTGTTGGGAGGAAATTGTCTAGCCAGGACATATCCCATCCTTCCCAAGTTTGTACAGGAACATGGGCTACTTTTTCTGCCAATTGAAGCCACTTGTTATAGAGACTCTGAGCCCCCTGTCTTCTCATTTCCTGTGTGAGGAGAATGCTATTACGATTTAAGGCCTGGAAGCATTTGGCCTTGGGAGTGGATTCTTCCACCATAAATAGGAGAAGGATCATCAAGGGGATGGAGGGGGATCTCTTCCTTCCACAAAACCTATGGCGTTCGTGCCAACAGAAATAAAAAACCATCCAGATAATCAGGGCAGTACATATTACTCCTATCCACCATGCCCAATGTTTCCAAGATTCCTCCCACCATTCCTTAATCATGATAAGGGTCTGGGGAAGGTTTGGCCTGCCTGGGCGTTTGGGGTGATCAGGATAAAGGGGTGTGGAAACCTCCAAGCATCAAATCCTATAGTATGCAAACAGAACCCTTCTAGTCCTGCGGGGTGACTATATCCTTGGTTGGTGGAGGGCAAACACAAGCCCCACGGGGAAGGAGCCCAAGGTTGGTGGATTACCACACACCCACAAGAGTAGGTGGCAGCATTGACACGGCCAGCACTTGGTGTCAAAATACCCACGGGCTCTTCCTCACACCAAATAATACACACTAGAGTTCTTTCGGGATTCAAAACATTATCAGGTGATGTCACTCGAACTGCAGGCACGTTGGGAGCGCTGCCAGCGGGCGCTCCTCCATCCACTTCTTAAGCCGTGGGTAGAGGTATCAGCACCTGGAGTGATACCAGCAGGGCAGTCGTCCGCTGGGCGCCTGGAGATGGTCAAACGGAGGGGATTTTCAGGATGCTGAGACACAGTCCAATCTGAAGCAGCTTTCTTCACCCGAGTGTAGTGGACCCAAGGGGTGATGCCAGCGACCTTCACAGCAGTGGGTGTAGAGAGAACAGTGTAGGGTCCCTTCCAGCACGGTTGCAGTGGGGTTTGGGCCCAGTCTTTAACCCACACTTCGTCACCTGGCCTGAACTGATGCAAGGACTAAAATGCAAGGAGTCCGAGCTTGGGCCCACCTATTGAGAGAGAAAAACTTGGGAGAGAGACTGCACATAATTATTCAACTCCACATCTTGAACAGGGATAGGTGAAAGCATGCGCACATAGGGGACCGGTCTCCCAAACATCACTTCAAAAGGTGACGAGTGCGTTTGGAGGGGAGACTACGGACCCTAAGCAAGACAAGGGGCAACATAGACACCCAATTAGACCCTGTTTCTTGGGTCAACTTGGACAGTTGATTTTTCAAAGTCCTATTCATTCTTTCCCCCTTCCAAGAACTTTGGGGTCTATATGCAGTATGCAGCTTCCAGTTAATCTGTAACATCTTTGCCAGTTCCTGCAAAACCTTTTGCACAAATGCAGGGCCATTATCTGATCCTATGGAGCGAGGCAAACCATAGCGGGGAATGATTTCCCACAGCAGACATCTAGTGACTTCAGATGACCACTCAGTCTTAGTGGGCCATGCCTCAACCCATCCCGTGTATGTACATACTGCCACAAGCAAATAATGATACAATCCACACCGAGGTAATTCAGTAAAGTCCACAACGAGGTCCTCCATGGGTGCCGTACCACTGTGCTGAACTCCTGGTGGAGCCAGGTGTCCAGTTCTAGGGTTGTTCCTTTGGCACAACGCACATTTCCTGGAAGCTTGGGCAGCCAGTTGGTAGAGGTTGGCCACATAAAAACACTTTCCCAGCTACTTGGTTATGGCATCAGGTCCCACATGGGTGGACTCATGGTACCTTTGAATTACTTGCTGGGACAATGATCCTGGGATCCATATCCAGTCATCAGGGGTGAGATACCATCCTTTTTTAGAGAGCCTTAGCTCCTCAGTGTCTGCGGTAGCCACCTCATGGGCAGAGTACCCTGGTTTCAAGGTGCTATCCAGAATTTCTTCTGGTACCAGGGCCCCAATGAAAGGTGTTGGGGATGAACCCCGGGCTGCTTCCTTTGCTACCCGGTCAGCCAGGCGGTTTCCCCTGGCCTCTTCACTAGGTCCAGTTTTGTGTCCATAACAGTGTATCACTGCCACTGCTTCAGGTTCCCAGACAGCGTCCAGAAGGTCCAAGAGCGCCTGAGGGTGCGCCACTTGACCCCCTCTGGAGGTGAGCAGACCTCGTTCCTTCCACAGTGCCCCGTGGGCATGCAAGGTGAGGAAAGCGTACTTTGAGTCAGTATAAATATTGATCTTTTGCCCTTTTGCTAGGCACAGGGCCCTGGTAAGTGCCGTTATTTCAGCCAGTTGGGCTGAGGTTCCCGGTGGGAGTGAGCTGGCCTTGACCACGTTGTTTTCCAGGGCTACCACTGCATATCCTGCCTTTCGCTGTCCAGCCTCAACAAAGCTGCTTCCATCCACAAACCATGAAGGCCAATGTGGGTTCGCCTTATCTTTAAGATCAGGCCTGCTGGAATACACTTCATCCATGACCTCTACACAATCATGGGTCGGTCCCTCACCTTCTCCTACCAGTAATAAGGTAGCTGGGTTAAGGGCTGTGGTAACCTGAAACTTCAGGCGTGGATGTAATAACAGCATCTGGCACTTTCTCATTTTCGCTTGTGATAGAAAATAGGTGCCTTTCATGTCAAGTAAGGCTGGGACTGCGTGTGGAGTCACACAGGTGGTGTCTTGTCCAAACGTGAATTTATCTGCCTTTGTGAGTAGGGTGGCCACTGCCACAACCGCTCTCATACAGGGGGGCAACCCTTGTTCTGTTGAGGTTAGCCTCTCTGACAAGTATGCGATGGGTTGCTGCCAATTTCCCAGTTTCTGGCATAAAACTCCCTTGGCTACCCCCCTGGTCTTCATCTATGAACAGGGTAAAAGGCTTCTCAGGGTTTGGGATGCCAAGCGCTGGGGCTTGTTGTAATGCCACTTTAAAATCCTGAAAAGCCTGCTGCTGTTCCCTGCCCCATATAAAAGGATCCTTCTCTGTTCCCCTAGTTGACTCATGCAGGGGCCGAGCAATGCTGCTGTATTTTGCTATCCATATCCTACAGAACCCTGCAGATCCCAGAAAGCCACGGAGCTCCCTGCGGTTCTTTGGCTCTGGTATCTGGATAATAGCCTGTTTTCTTTCCTCCCTTATAGTTCGCTGTTGGTGAGAGATGTCAAAACCAAGGTATTTTACAGTTGGTTGACATATCTGCACCTTCTTCTTCTGAGCCCGCAAATGCGCTTTTGCCTCAGTGTGGACTCTCCTAGTTTCTTCTGTAGTTAGTAGTGAGTCCAGGAAGTATTGTACATCATCATACGTGGGATTATAGGTTTTAAAAATCCCTTCAAACAATTTTATAATTTTCGCTGGGTTCTCCTCAAAAGAGGGGTTCTGATTGCGCCAATTACATACATCTGCACTTGAGAAAGGCACATGTTGGACGGTATATGTTCGTGGCGCTGGCGCCCCATTCGCCTCTGGGGGTCCTGGTGGGTCATAAACCCGGCGCAGGGGGGCTATCTTCTCTGCTCTCTCCTTTTGTTCCTTGGCTGCCTTATGCAGGGCGGCTCTATCCCAAGCCTGTTCCCAATGTCTCTGTTTCTTTTTCCATTGGTCCCTTCTACACTCCACGGCACTCACTAAGTGCCCACTATCGTCTATTTCTTTCTTAAAGTCCTCTACAAAATCTCTAACCCTTTTCCTTTGTTCTTCAGTCCACCTCTTTCCACCCTTTGTCAACTTTCCAATAGTCTGTCTAAACTCCTCATCCTCTTCCTTTTCCTCATCTGATTCATCATCTTTGTCCGCCCCTGGCGCTGGCGGTGCCATTGGTGGGGCATATGGGGGAGGCCTTATAACACCCCCCTCCTCTTCTTCTTGGTCTTGCACTACCAGGGGCCTTTCCTGTTGTTTAACTACACAAAGTCTGGCTTGAGAAAGCCCAGCCCGGCAAGCTTTCATCCGGGGGGGGGGGGGTTTCTGTTGGTTTCTGCTCTCTTCACTGTGCAGTGCTTGTCACAAGACAATGTTTACATTCCACAGTCAGAGTACTGTTGGGTTTTCCCACGGGAATGGGAAGGTGGAAGTGACGTACACTGGTTTCCTGTTTTTCACTGCTTCTCTCGGTGTTCTTCATTCTGAGGAGAAGGACGGTTGCTTCTCTGCTCCCGCAGAGGCAAGATGCATGTTTGTAATTTCTCAACACTAAACTGAGAATAAAGCAACTTTAAGCATGTGGCACGTACTGTTCGTTATTCCGTTGTGCAAAGGACTCTGCAATATCAACATTTTGGTTATCGGGCCCAGAAAGACGTAAATCAAACTGAGGAATGCCGGCAGAGGTACAGAGGAACGGATCGCGTTATCTGCTCTGCGCGTCAAGTTTGATTGATGAAGGTATGTGCTCATGCTGCCCGGAGCAGCCTGCCAGTTTCTAGTTTATGGCTTTATGGCTGGACTTTGAACTTTTAAAGCCGTTTTGCCACGATACAGGCAATGGCTGGGGAAAACGAAAGTACTTTTTAAAAGTGCTTTTGGAAGAAGCTGCAGTACTGTGACGCAGCTTGTTTAAAGCAGCAATGATGGCTGAAGCAAAGCTGGCTGATGCTTTTGGGATTCCTAAGCTCAATAAGAAAAATTACACGGAGTGGGTGCAGTATGCAGAGGCAATTCTGCGGAAAGAAGGTCTGTTTAATGTTATTACAGACAACCCCCCAGCTCCAATTACAGCTGAATGGACTGCTAAGGATTCCAAAGCACGGGGAACGCTTACGTTGATAGTATCCCCAGAAGAGCTCTGTCTGTTGCGTGGCAAGACCACAGCCAAAGAAATTTGGAACACTTTAAGAGAGGCTCACTTGAGGACAGAAGCTGGTTCCTCAATGTACTACTATGCCAAGCTGCATGATATGGCTCTTGCTGAAGGTGGAGATGTGCGTACACATCTGATGGAGATGCAGAATCTGAGACATGAGTTGCAACAGAGAGGACTCAACTTTCCAGAGGCTGTGTATTCCTTCATGATACTACATTCTTTGGGTCCAAGTTGGGAGTCCGTTGCCACTCAGATTGCTGTTCAACCAACTGCTCAGCTCACAGTAGCCTATGTAACTGCCGTGATCCAGAATGAAGCAGATCGCCGGGGTGCTAGCTGCATGGGTAAGGGGGAGTCTTCACAGACGTCATCCCAGAATGCAGTGGAACCACCAGAGGGCGCCAAAGCTTTGAAGGCAGTGAAATGCTACTCGTGTGGACGTCTAGGCCATATGAAGAGGGAATGCAGATATCCCAAGGCCAAGACAGAGCAGCGCAGCGGAAGCTCATCGCGTGGAGAAGGCCAAAGCAAAGGCAAAGGTCCGGTGTCCAGGACAACGCAGCACAAGGCAATGGTCTCACGCTTCACTCCAAAGGTTGCAAAGGTCCAGAAGACGTCTAGATCTTTCTTCGTTGTTGATTCAGCAGCTACCCACCACATGTGCAACAACAAGAGACTGTTCGTGTCTTTTACACCGCAGGAAGGTGCGATTCACCAGGCGGATGACCACACGATTCCCAGTCAAGGCTACGGAACTGTTGTTCTTCACAGTTTGGACTTAGAGATACAGGATGTACTTTATGTTCCAGATGCCACACACAATCTTCTAAGTGTGATGCAGCTGAATGAACGGAACATTGACGTTTCCTTCAAGAACAAGAAATGCACCATCACAAAGAAAGACGATTATGTTTTGCATGCTGAATGTGTTGATCGTTTGTTTGTTTTGTATTATGATGATGTTGTGCAGAATGATACTTGTTGCATTGCAGGTTCTAACAAAAGTTTGCATGCAGGATGTATTCATGATTTTCACAGGAAATTTGGTCATTTGCATTTTGAGGCAGTATCTAAAATGCCTACCTTGGTTGAAGGTATGACTATTAAACCCTGCAGGTACCACATGAAGTGCAAGGCATGCGCAGCAAACAAGGTGAAAATGGCTGCGAAAGGTAAGGTGTCTAGTAGGCAAGCTACAGAACCATACCAGGTTGTTCATGCTGATTTAGTTGGTCCACTATCGCCCTCTTTGGGTGGAAATAGGTTCTTCATGGTCCTCATTGATGCATTTTCCAGGTATATTTACGTGTACAATCTCAAGCAGAAATCAGAGGCTTTTCAAAGGTTTAAGGAATTCTGTGCTTGGTTGGATAATGTGCATGGTAAGAAGATAAAAATTCTTTTCACAGATCGCGGGGGAGAATTCACTTCTCAGCAGTTTGAAGCTTTTCTGACTGAGAAAGGAATTCAACACGATTTGTCCAGTCCTTGCTCGCCATGGCAGAATGGACTTTGCGAAAGGGCAAATCAAACATTGCTTCAAGGGTTAAAAACCTTGCTGCATGATGCTAATCTTCCAGAGAGTTATTGGGCCGAATCTCTCTCGTGTTTTGTTTACAGTTACAATCGCAGGTTATCTTCAGCGATTGGTTGTACCCCCTATGAGAAGATGTTTGGTAAGAAACCATACATCAAACACATGAAAATTTTTGGTTCTGACATGTGGATTCATTCACCACAAGGCTCCAAATTAGGCAAACGTGGATTGCATGGTATCTTTCTAGGTTATCAGAAAGGTTCTTACAGAATAATGATGACTGACTCTAAGACAATTAAGCTCACAAGAAGTGTTGAGTACAATGCCAAGTGGGGGGAGAATGTGGGAATTTTCCAATGTTATCCTGATGACAGTGATGAGACTGAGGATAAGCAACAGCAACCCACACCCACTGATGAAGGTTCTGATTCTGAGTCTGAAACTGAATTGGATAATTCAGAGGATTTCAAGAGTGCGAAAGCCTCTATGCGACCCTCTGAAAGCTCTGATCAGGAATTGGAAGAACCATTGTTCACAATAGGTCACTTTTCTCCTAAGAAGGAAGAGGAGAGTGTTGAAGACCAAAGGCTGATTCGCAGGTCACAAAGAGCCACTAAAGGCAGACCTCCAAAGAGATTTGCTGATGAATTTGCTAAGACAGCAGTAGCAGCTGTTAAAAGCTCCAAGAAGGTTTTTGAACCTTCAAGTTTCCAAGAAATCCAGGATTTGGATTCTAAGGAAGCTGAGCCTTGGTTAAATGCTATGAAGGCTGAGCTTGATTCCTTAGAAAGGAACAAAACTTGGGAGCTAGTTCCAGTAGTTCCAGGAATGAAACTGCTTGGAAGCAAATGGGTCTTCAAAGCGAAGACTGATCAAAATGGCAAGATAGTCAGACACAAAGCCAGATTGGTAGCCAGAGGTTTTGCACAGGTACCAGGTGAAGACTATCACGAGACCTACTCACCCACTGTGAGATATGAGAGCATTAGGCTTATGCTCAAGCTAGCTGCAGAGGAGAATCTTCACATTAGTCACCACGATGTGAATACAGCATTTTTATACGGATCTCTAGGTGAATCACTTTATATGCTTCCACCTGATGGCGTACAGGTAAAACAGGGATTGGTTTGTGCTCTAAAGAAGTCCCTTTATGGTCTCAAACAAAGTGCACGGTGTTGGCACACAAAACTCACTGAAGCATTGTTTTCTCTAGGTTTTCAACAAGGGAAAGCTGATCCATGTGTGTTTGTCAAAGAGGAAGGGCAAAAGAAGCTGTATTGTTTGTTTTATGTTGATGATATTTTATTCTTTTGGAAAGATGTCACAATGTACAATAACGCCCTAGCTCAACTGAAAGAGCACTTTGACATGAAAGATCTTGGTGAGGTAAACAACTACCTATCTCTGGAAATAGAGAAAGATCAAAGTGGTAACATTCTAGTACACCAGTCACGGAAAATTGCTGATGTGTTAAGCAAACTAAACCTGATGGATGCTAACCCTGTAGACACACCGATGACAACAGGTTATCAGGTAGAAGACACTGAAGAAGCATTTTCTGACACTACACTGTACAGAAGTGTGCTAGGTAAGCTAAACTTCATTGCCAGATGTTCAAGACCTGACATTGCTGTTAGCTGTAATTTGCTAAGCAGACAAGTTAACAATCCTACTGTTAAGGATTGGAAAGCTCTGAAACGCATAGCACGCTATTTGAAAGGCACTATGCATTACAGACTGAGATTTAACAATCAGAAGTCTGGTGGTCTTGAGATTTTTGCAGATGCAAGTTTTGGAAGTGACACTACAGACAGGAAAAGTACGTCTGGAGTTTGCTACATGTACAATCAGGGTCTATTTGATTGGTCATGCAAGAAGCAAACAACAATTAGCTTAAGTACTTGTGAAGCTGAACTGAATGCACTGTCTTATTCACTTAAGGATTGTGAATGGTTGTTACAATTGTGCAAAGACATGAAAATTCCTGTCAAATGTCCAATCCAGGTTTACCAGGACAACAAAGCATGTTTGGCTTTGCTGAATTCGGAAGGTTGTAAGCAAAGCACAAAGCACTTGCAATTGAAGGTGCAACATGCTAGGGAACATATTCAGAAGGGACTCGTAACGGTGTCCTATATGCCAGGTAATGAAATTCCTGCTGATGTTTTGTCCAAGATTGTATCAAGGGATCAACACTGTACCTATGTACAGAAGTTGGGTTTGTACTGATACTGTACGAACACGCTGCCTAGTGATGTTCACAGAAAGGGGGAGGATGTTGGTTTCTGCTCTCTTCACTGTGCAGCGAAGTGCTTGTCACAAGACAATGTTTACATTCCACAGTCAGAGTACTGTTGGGTTTTCCCATGGGAATGGGAAGGTGGAAGTGACGTACACTGGTTTCCTGTTTTTCACTGCTTCTCTCGGTGTTCTTCATTCCGAGGAGAAGGACGGTTGCTTCTCTGCTCCAGCAGAGGCAAGATGCATGTTTGTAATTTCTCAATACTAAACTGAGAATAAAGCAACTTTAAGCATGTGGCACGTACTGTTCGTCATTCCGTTGTGCAAAGGACTCTGCAATATCAACAGTTTCCTCCACATTGGTTTTCCAAATTGAGATATATGGAATCTGGTCCAGGTGGACATTAACTATATTTTGCCACAGGGGGTCTATTAACTGCAGGTCGAGAGTGCCCTCTGATGGCCAGGCAGTTCCTTGATATAAGGAATCTACTTCACATAAAGTTCTGAGTCTCTCTTTCTTAAAACCCCAGTCATCATCCTTCGTGGCTGCCCTCCAGTTATTCAATAAACATTGTAAGGGGGTACATTTACTGCCTCCAGACCCCATGTCTAACAGAATACTCCGCTCCTATACAGGACTTCTCTTCAAACACACCACACACCACACACAACCCAGAACACAAATTTCCCTTTCCCCCCTTCCTACCCTATGAGTCCCCTGGTACCACACTAATCCTTTACTGGTGGCACTCCTACCTCAGCCAGTTCCCTTTCCCTTCCTGGTGGCACCCTACTGCCGGACACTCTACTGTCACACGGGCAGGTGCCGGGCATTCCACTGCCACAGCCAGGTGAGGCTGATCAGACCTCTAGTCCTTTCCCTTGGACCCCTAGCCCTTTCCCTCGGGCTTACCTCTTTTCTTTCTTTCTCCGGATTCCCCCCTTCGGCCGCCTCTTTTCTCCCTCGACCGGGTGTCTCCACTCCAAGACGGTGTGGCTGGCTCCCCCTACAAACTGGGAGGGTGCGCGCTGGAGCCGCAAACGCCAGTCTGAGCTGTTCACCACGGTCAAGCCTGGCCTCTGTTCCAATGGGTTGGAGCAAATCCCGGGCCGAGCCCCCAAATCTGAAGCCTTATTTACTTGGGATCCATTTGCTCGCTTACCCAGGACTTAGAGGTTGCAAAAGAAGCACCAGGGATTCAGTT
Organism: Podarcis vaucheri; assembly: GCF_965113315.1. Lineage (NCBI taxonomy): Eukaryota > Metazoa > Chordata > Lepidosauria > Squamata > Lacertidae > Podarcis > Podarcis vaucheri. The sequence continues at coordinate 123,204,446 of NC_138761.1, forward strand.
CCTTCGGAGAAAATAGTTTATTGTGATCTGCGCAGAGGCAACCAGCGAAATTGTTTCCAAAGGCTGGTGGCCCCCCATACACGTAAGCCAGCAATAGTTATACTCCTGCAGCCCTTCACCCCACCCCACCATATCATATTCCTCGATTTGCCTTATTGCCTCTTTGGGTGTTTCTAAAGCATTTTGCCAGTGCGCTCCTTTCGCTTATCAGCCAACCCTGCGTATCTTGTTTGCTCCAGATGCATTTCTCCTCCTGCTCTCCGGGCGTTGCCTCCCAACTGTCAGTGCACCCCTGCCTACTCCCTTCAAGTGAGTGAGTAAGAGAGAGAGAGAGAGATGTTGCTTTCCCTGGGGAGAAAGGCACTCTGTTCATGCCCAGGGGACCTTAGGCATAGTTTTGCAGTATTTCGATACTCCCTTCACTTGCTGTTCTGGCTTCTGGGATAGCTGCGCAGCCTGCATTCGCTCCATAAGACACACACACATTTCGCCTTGCTTTTTAGGAGGGGAAAAGTGAGTCATAGAGCAAAAAATATGGTAATAAACAAAAGCATACCAATAACCCCTCCCACAAACACATACTATAGTTCAAAGGTCAGAAAGGGCTGGTTGAAGCTCCAGGGGATGGAATTTCAAGGGGGGATTGAAATGTTTTTTAAAAGAATTTTATTTAAAGGCCACTTGGAATGGCTCTTATCTTTAAACAAAAACACTTTGAAAAAATGGGGTTGGGAGAAAATAAGAAAATCTCCAACCATAACTTCTGAGCATCAGCTGGATTCCCCTACTTCACCCCACAGGGTGTCACCTGATTGCTCCCTCCTTTTGTAAAGAAAGGTCCAAGGAGCAATGGGTTTTTGTGCAGCCTTGAAATCAGGACATGCTTGGGGCTTTTTACTTTACAAAACTAAACCGCCTGTCTCCTGCTGCCCAAGAGATCAGGGGCTGGGCTGGGGCAGGTGCTGTCTTTTGCAGTTTCGAACATTTGACAGATTATCTTTGCAATTATTACCAGGGTTAATTCCTTAAGTAGCCCCAACTCTCAACCTGTTCCCTTTTTCCAACATCCACAGCTATTTTCTGAATCAGGGCTTTAAAGGGGGCATCAAGGACCCAGACACGGCAGGCTGCAGGTCCCCCGTGTTTGCAAGCCTTGCTAATGGACCAGGCAAATGTTCCTGTCAAGCCTGAGAATAATAGGCTACACATCATATTGATCTATCGTCAACCATTGCTGCTAAGTATTAAGGCTTTGGTTAGACAAAAAGGAGTTCAAGCAGGCTCACTAAGGCTTTGCAGATTTGGGAGACATACCCAGCAACTATCAAGAAATGGCCGGCCTATGAGGCAAGATTAGCAGCAGGATCCACAGGGGCAGCAGATTCGGCCTTCAAGGAATGAATCAGTGTCTTCTGTGGCAGCAGCAACTGCTATGGCACACGCCTCGGAGGCTGGATCTGCTGCCTCTACATCAGCCTCTTGGTGAACAGGAGGCATTGCTGGTCTCCCAGCCAGGAGGAAATAGTGCGTGGGTAGGCAACGTAAGGCCCAGGGGCCGGATCTGGCCCAATCGCCTTCTCAATCCGGCCCTCGGGTGGTCCAGGAATCAGCGTGTTTTTACATGAGTAGAATGTGTGCTTTTATTTAAAATGCATCTCTGGGTTATTTGTGGGGCATAAGAATTTGTTCATTGTTTTTCCCCCCAAAATATAGTCCGGCCCCCCACAAGGTCTGAGGGACAGTGGACCGGCCCCCTGCTGAAAACATTTGCTGACCCCAGAAATATAGTAATAATAATAATAATTTTTATTTATACCCTGCCCTCCCCAGCCAAGGCCGGGCTCAGAGCGGCTTACAAGCAATAATAAAAACAAGTTGAATGACTACAACTTAAAAACAAGATTAAAATACAACATTAAAATATTGAAACATTAAAATAATAAAATGTAGCCTCATCGCAGGAGGAGAAAGGAAAAGAAAAAAGAAAGAGGGGGAGGGAATCAAATTGGCTCCAAGCCAAAGGCCAGGCAGAACAACTCTGTCTTACAGGCCCTGCGGAAAGAAATCAGATCCTGCAGGGCCCTGGTCTCATGAGACAGAGCGTTCCACCAAGTTGGGGCCAGTGCTGAAAAGGCCCTGGCTCTGGTTGAAGCCAATCTAACTTCCTTAGGGCCCGGGATCTCTAGGGTGTTGCTATTTATGGGCCTTAAGGTCTTCCGTGGGGCATACCAGGAGAGGTGGTCCCGTAGGTACGGGGGTCCTAGGCCGTGAAGGGCTTTAAAGGTCAAAACCAGCACCTTGAACCTGACCCTGTACTCCACCGGGAGCCAGTGCAGCTGGTATAGCACTGGGTGAATATGTTCCCATGGCAGAGACCCCGTGAGGAGCCCCGCTGCAGCATTCTGCACCCTCTGGAGTTTCTGGGTCAGCTTCAAGGGCAGCCCTGCGTAGAGTGCATTACAGTAGTCAAGCCTGGAGATGACCGTCGCATGGATCACTGTGGCCAGGTCGGGGCGTTATCCTGGCATCTGCACCCACCCAGTGTGATTTGTAGTGGGGTAAGGTTGATTTGACACCCCAGCCCTTGTTCCTGATGTAGATCTTCACTCTCCTCCACCCCCCACCCCCATTCCTGACGGAGCTCTTTATTCCACTCCTTGTTCCTGACTCCTTGATCTTCTCTGGAAGGCCTGTGTGCCATTGTGTGATTCATCCCAGGAGCCAAAATGTCTTGGGCCAGCTCTGTATCAATACCTGAAAAGGCTTTTTGAAACTCTGAGGTAACCTGACTCCCCTAAATGTCTCTGGGATATGAGTCACAGCCCTTTCTATCTTTCATCTGTCAATCAATCAATCAATCAATCAATCAATAAAAGAGCAGCATCAAGTGGCTTAAATTCAATAAATGTACATTTATTGCAGAAGAGCTCCGAAAATGCCTCGAGATGCCACTGAAAATCTGCCTTTTAAGTCGAAATCTTTGTTTGTTTGTTTGTTATTTTCTCATCTTCTATTGGACTAACCTCCTGCCTTTCTCTCCAACATTAACCAATCGCTTGCCGGGACGTAGCAAAACCTCCCGCCCACTTTCCCCGCCCCCGCTCCCCCCCCCCATTGACTATTTTCTTCTGGATGGCGCCGCGCTTCCTACTTCCCGCCCCAGGCGCCTCCCCGCTCCATCCGATTGGCTGTGATGATTCGAACGGCGGCGTTCGGGCAGCGGATTGGCGGGCGGCCTTCCCGGGGCGGGGCGGGGGCTGGCGAGCGAGAATTCAAACGGGGGAGACGAGGCAGAGGGTGTCCAGAGCCGCCGCGGCCGGAGGTGCCATGAGGCGGTCCGGGAGAAGCTCCTCCACGCCGCCCTCCCGGAGGGCCGCCCCCTCCTCCCCGCCCTCCCGGAGGGCCGCCCCCTCCACGCCGCCCTCCCGCCGGGGGAGACGCCCCGGAGCCTCTCAGCGCAGGCAGCGGGCGCCCCCAGCCTCGCCTCGCCGGGCGCCCCCCGCGGACCAGGCGCCGCGCCCCCGCCGGAGGAGGTTCCGCCCCGGCCAGCGCGCCCTGCTGGAGATCCGCAAGTACCAGAAGTCCACCAACCTGCTCATCCGGAAGCTGCCCTTCGCCCGCGTGGTGCGCGAGATCTGCCTGGACTACACGCGGGGGGTCGACATGCAATGGCAGGCCATGGCCTTGCTCGCCCTGCAGGAGGTAAGGGCGGAGATCTGGGGTGGGGAGGGAGGGAGAGAGGGAGGGGCCGGCTGGCTTCCTCTTGGCCGGCGTCTCGGAACTCCTTTCTGCAGGGATGGCATTTGCATGAGAACAGAAGGCTCCCTTCCCCACAGCAGACCCTCCCTACGGACTGGGGGCAAAGGGAGCGGGCCCTTCTTTTTTTTAAGAGATATTTATTGAAAGTTTTTTAAGATATAGCAAAAAATGAAAAATAAACATGCAAAATAAAAAACAGTTAAAAACACACATTAATTTTCAATAACGTAACTTCCATGCACTTATTTCCTCGGACCTCCTCATACCTCCCTTCTTTGTATTCCAGTTCGATTTGTTAGTTCAACCTTTTTTGTTATATCTCTTAAAGCATTACAGCTGGAAACCGCTTAGTGTCTATCTAACATCCTTCTAACATTCATTAATTTTACAATGTTTCTGTAAGTAGTCTTTGAATTTCTTCCAGTCTTCTTTCACCGACTCTTCTCCCTGGTCTCGGATTCTGCCAGTCATTTCTGCCAATTCCATGTAGTCAATCACCTTCATCTGCCATTCTTCCAGGGTGGGTAGATCTTGTGTCTTCCAATACTTTGCGATGAGTATTCTTGCTGCTGTTGTTGCATACATAAAAAAAAGTTCTGTCCTTTGGCATCAATTGGCCGACAATGCGCAGGAGAAAGGCCTCTGGTTTCTTCAGAAAGGTATACTTAAATACCTTTTTCAATTCATTATATATCATTTCCCAGAAGGCCTTAATCTTTGGGCACATCCACCATAGGTGAAAAAATGTACCTTCAGTTTCTTTACATTTCCAGCATTTGTTATCGGGCAAATGATAGATTTTTGCAAGCTTGACTGGGGTCATGTACCACCAGTATATCATTTTCATAATATTCTCTCTTAAGGCATTACATGCCGTAAACTTCATACCTGTGGTCCATAACTGTTCCCAGTCGGCAAACATAATATTATGTCCAACATCCTGTGCCCATTTAATCATAACAGATTTCACCGTTTCATCCTGGGAGCGGGCCCTTGTTGTTGTTTAGTCGTATACAAATCTCTGCTATATATTTAAAGCGGACTGGAAGATGTTTAAATCACTGTGAGATGCCGCAAAGAACCCAGGGGAATTCTAGTCTCCTAAAGGCATGGTGCCCAAAGAAAGGACGCCTTCTCTCACTTCTTTCCTGCAACTTTGTTGTTGTTGTTTAGTCGTGACCCCATGGACCAGAGCACGCCAGGCACTCCTGTCTTCCACTGCCTCCCGCAGTTTGGTCAGACTCATGCTGGTAGCTTCAAGAACACTGTCCAGCCATCTTGTCCTCTGTCGTCCCCTTCTCCTTGTGCCCTCCATCTTTCCCAGCATCAGGGTATTTCCCGGGAGTCTTCTCTTCTCATGAGGTGGCCAAAGTATTGGAGCCTCAGCTTCACGATCTGTCCTTCCAGTGAGGACTCAGGGCTGATTTCCTTCAGAATGGATACGTTTGGATCTTCTTGCAGTCCATGGGACTCTCAAGAGTCTCCTCCAGCACCAGAATTCAAAAGCATCAATTCTTCGGCGATCAGCCTTCTTTATGGTCCAGCTCTCACTTCCATACATCACTACTGGGAAAACCATACCTTTAAGTATACGGACTTTTGTTAGCAAGGTGATGTCTCTGCTTTTTAAGATGCTGTCTAGGTTTGTCATTGCTTTTCTCCCAAGAAGCAGGCGTCTTTTAATTTTGTGGCTGCTGTCACCATCTCCAGTGATCAGGAAGCCCAAGAAAGTAAAATCTCTCACTACGTCTCCAGGATTTTTAAACCCTGGAAACAATTTAGGGCAGGGCTCCTCCCCCCTGCAGACATTTGGCAGCTGTTTTGTGGGGGGGGGGGCAGAGTTGTGGCTGCAGTAACCCGAGGGCATGAGCCCCATCTCCTTCCCCCATGGAACAGGGGGTGAGAACAGCCGGAAGGGTCCTGCTGATGGGAGTGGATTTGCTAAACCAGGGTGGGGTAACCTATGACCCCAAAGAGTCCCACCGCCATCAACCTTAGCCGGCATCATTAAACTGATATGCCACCCTTCAGGTGGTTAGCAACATAAAAACACAAAAGACATGACATAATAGAAAAGGATTAACCCACCATCACCTAACGTGGATTGGTTAATCAGCCAAAGGCCTGGTTGAAGGGGAACGTTTTCGCCTGGTGCCTAAAAATATGTAAAGAAAGCACTAAATCACTGAGGACATCTGAGCCTAAAGCGATAACAAAGGATCCCTCCCCAAACTGATGCCAAAGTTTGGTGCTGCGTTTTGTGCTGCCCCGCAAAAAACCCTGAGTAATTATCACTCAAACCGGGGTCACAAGTAAATGGCCCCAAACCCAACCTTGCCCAGTGAGCTGTGTAACGCCATCAAGGGCAGGCAGCCCCCCATCCATCTGGTCTAGGGAACTGCCCGCTCAACACTTGCATCAGTCTTAATCTGGATTGGGCTTCAGTTTGTTGGCTCTCATTCACTCCATTACTGGGGCAAGATGGCGGTCCAGCTCATCCACTGCAGATGTGGAGGAGAGGCATGTGCCGTCGGCCTGTTGCTGACAGCGTGCTCCAAAAAAAAGCACCATCAAGCAGTTGGTCCCTTACCTTTCCCGCCCCAACCTGGCCACAGTGATCCATGCAACGGTCACCTCCCAGCTTGACTACTGTAATTCGCTCTACGCGGGGCTGCCCTTGAAACTGTACCAGAAACTCCAGCGGGTGCAGAATGCTGCAGCGAGGCTCCTCACAGGGTCTCTGCCATGGGAGCATATTCACCCAGTGCTTTTCAAGCTGCATTGGCTCCCGGTGGAGTACAGGGTCAGATTTGAGGTGCTGCTTTTGAGCTTTAAAGCCCTTCACAGTCTAGGACCCTCGTACCTACGGGACCGCCTCTCCCAGTATGCCCCACAGAGAGCCTCAAGGTCCATAAACAGCAACACCCTAGTGGTCCCAGGCCCTAAGGAAGTTAGATTGGCTTCAACCAGAGCCAGGGCCTTCTCAACACTGGCTCCGGCCTGGTGGAACGCTCTGCCTCATGAGACCAGGGCTCTGCAGGATCTGATTTCTTTCCGCAGGGCCTGTAAGACAGAGTTGTTCCGCCTGGCCTTTGGCTTGCAGCCAATTTGATTCCCTCCCTCTCTTTTTTCTTTTCCTTCTCTTCCTGCGATGAGACATTTTAATGTTTCAATATTTTAATGTTGTATTTTAATTTTGTTTTAAGTTGTAATCATTCAACTTGTTTTTATTATTGCTTGTTAGCCGCCCTGAACCCGGCCTTGGCTGGGGAGGGCGGGGTATAAATAAAATATTATTATTATTAATCTTGGCGGTTTCACGTAGATGTTAAACAGCATGGGGGGGGGGAATGGGGGCTCCGCCAACTGCCTGCACCCTTCCCACTTGCTCTCTCTTCTCTCCCCATCCTCCTTTGCTCTCCCCTCCAGGCCGCCGAAGCGTTTCTCGTCTTCCTGCTGGAGGATGCCTACCTCTGTACCATCCATGCCAAGAGGGTCACCCTCCACCCCAAGGACATCCAATTGGCTCGGCGGATCCGGGGCATTCAGGGCGGCTTGGGCTAGCCTCCTGCCTCCGAGGGAGCAGCGAAAAGGCAACCGGGAGCACCCCAGAAACTGCAACGTGCTCAGGGACCTCCTTCAGGCTGGGAGCGGCTGGCTTGGACCTAAAAGCCCCTGTCAGGGTGGCAGCGCGGCCTCAGCTCTTGGCTCCCTCCTTCTTTCCGCCTGCTTCCTGCCCCAGCTCCTCCCTGTGGGGCATGATGGGGTGGGAGTGTTGGGTTGTCATATGCGGAAGGGGGCAGAATAAGAAAGGGGTCCTGTTCAGCTCCAAGTGAATTGCTTTTAAAGCCCAGTTTTGACTCCAGCGAGGGAGAGGCTTGACCTGTGACCCCTCCAGATGTTGCGCAGCTGCCCTGCCCGTCGGCCCTGACCAGTGGTGACGCTGGCTGGAGCTGATGGTTGTGGGCAGCCACGAGTCGCCCCCCCCCCCCCCCGCTTTTAAAATCTTTCTCATGGAAAGTCAGTGGAGCTTTGCCAAAGTTGCTCTCAGTTTTTTTACTTAGGCCTCACCGACACTGTGCGTTTAAAGCAGTATCATGCCGCTTTTAACTAGCCCCCCTCCAAGAGACCCGGGAGCTGTAGTTTAGGGGTGCACAGAGCGACAATTCCCAGAGTTCCCTGCGAAGAGGGATGGATTGCTAAACTTCTTTCTTAAGCAGTAGGGGGGTGCTCCTACCAATTCTCAGCAGCCTTAACAAGCTACAGTTCTTTGATTTTTTGAGGGGAAACAACGAGTGCTTACGATACTGCTTTAAATGCATAACGCAGATGTGGCTTCGGAGCTGTGTTTCCCAGGCTTGGGCATCCAGCTGTTTTCAGACTACAACTCCCATCATCCCTGACTGCTGGTCTTGCAACTAGGGATGATGGGAGTTGTGGTCCAAGGGCAACTGGAGACCCAAAGTTTGGGAAACACTGCTTTAGAGTTTGCTTGGTTTTTTTAAACATGAAGTTTTATCTTAACTGCTCTTGTTGCCAATGGATGTCCCTTCTACTCACTGCCATGCTTGCCCCCCCCCCAGTGGATGCTCTAGAATGGCTCTTGTCAAGATGGGCCCCTCCGGACATTTTGGACTACAACTCCCATGCACCCAAAAACTCTGAAGGGCCTCCGGCCAGCGCATTCCGTGTCCTGCTGATATTCTGCCGTCTATTTTATCTCTTCCCGCCTTATTCTCTCATTTCGCATCAGAAACGCGAACATTATTGGAGGGGAGGAAAAAACGCTTTATCTCTAGCCGGACATGGAGGGAAAGCAAGTTCGCCTCAGGCCTGATCCCTGCCAAAAACTAGGGAATGAAAAATCCTGTCGGAAACCAGAGTGAATACACACAGGTCCTTTTCTAAACCAACAGTGAATTCCAGGGCAGCAGAGCAGGGATGGAGGGAGAGACGGAGAATGAGTGAACCTCTTTTTCTTTTTAAACGCTGTAAGATGTTTTCCGTCAAAGTTTGAATAAAGCGGGTTTGAACGCTTGTTAATAAATAAATTGAAATCTTGCTCACAAAACTAGATGGGTTGATTGCTGCATGGGATGCATATTCACCAGTGCCGAGCGCTTGACTGCTATCACCTTAGTGGTAGATTTTCTACATGCATGCAGCTGTTTGGTTGCCAAAGAACTATAGAATGCTTTGGCAAATACAAATGACACTGGCGCTGGGAGAGAAGTGCTTGATGTGAACAGACACGTCTGATTGCTAAGTCATTTCATTCTACTTCGTTCAGGAAGCTGTTGTGACTCTTAATCAAACTACCGTATTTTTCGCTCTATAACACGCACCTGACCATAACACGCACATCGTTTTTAGAGGAGGAAAACAAGGGAAAAAACATTCTGAATGAAACAGTGGGTGTATCATTTTTGTGCTTCATGCTGTGGCCACAGACATGTGCTCTGATGGTGAATTTGGGGTGACCCAATGCAAAGATCCTGAGGATCCATGTGGGTCCATGCGTTGTAACCACATTTTAAGTGGGGAGGGAAGGAAAAACACAGAAGGGACAAGGAGTACGAGAGGGGTGTGCAGAGAAGCAGCTGGCTAAGAATGCAGGAGAGGGATATAACGGGAGGGAGGAAAGGAAGGCAAAAGTTTTCCAGCACCCAAGCCAGCCAGCTCTCTCTCTCTCTCTCTCTCTCTCTCTCTCTCTCTCTCTCTCTCTCCCACCTGCATGTTTTCAGCAGCACCGGAGCACAGAGAGGAAGGAACGACACTCTGCTTTCCCCTCTGCTTGCCTGGAGGGGAGGGGCTTTCCCTGCTCTTTGTTCCGTTTCAGCAAACACAGCAACGAAACAGAGGAGGGTGGTCAGTAAGACCCTGAGGCAGAATGCAGGAAAGCAGCAACTTCCTCTTTTCAGGTTTCCCTTCTCCTAGACGCGCGATTTGATTTTTGCCTGATTTTTCGGCTCCAGGGACCACACATTCGCTCAATAACACGCACAGACATTTCCCCTTCCTTTTTAGGAGAAAAAATCTGCGTGTTATAGAAAGAAAAATACGGTAGTTGTTGCCATTTCTGGATGAACTGTGCAATGAATTCTAATGTCCAGCTGAGAAGTGGTCTCTGCGATCTTATGAGATTCAGCTCTGATGCTGACAGAACTTCATTCTGATTGATGCAGGCTGGGGGAGGGGTAATGCAGGGTGCATGGAGCACAGAGCTGAGCTTTTCAAGAACCTAGGAAATTCCAGGTTCTAGATATCAATGCAGGAACATCTACCCAATCGCTGACTCTTTAACTCTCCAAAATGCATCTGTTAGTATCTTCAGTTTCATCCTATCTCTGAGCTAAGTCTTGCTGGGCGGAGATAGCGTTGCTCCACTCTGTGTGGGTGGAGTCTAAGCACGTCCTGCTGCATTCTGTCGTGGATTGGCTGGATGCAGAACAGTGACGGGGGGCACCAAATGGGAACCCCCAGGGGAAGGAGACTCAGAGCCAGGGGGTTGGTGGTGGAACAACAATGAGTGGTCAGAGGGAGAAGAGGGAGCTGACTGGGAGGAAGGGGTTTCGGAAGCAGAAGACATAACAGGGTTTAACAGGAAGAGGGTGTGGCAGAGAGCAGTCTGGAATTAGAGGCTGAAGTGGGGGTAGGAAAGGAGTGGGGGTAGGCTGCTGAAGAATCCAGGGAGTCTCCCCCTCCTGCTGGGACCAGCTCCTCTCCACCCTGGTCTCCCAGAACATGCAGAGAAATGAAGAGGGTGGAGGAAAGATAGACAAGATGAAGCAGTCTTAGATAGTGGTGGAAAGGCAGGGATCCTCAGTCCTCACAATGGCCTCACTGGAGCAAGACCAGCGGTCAGCAACCTAAGGCTCATGGGCCACAAGTGGCCTACAGGGGTTGTTTAAGTGGCCCTTGAGCCGCCTGCTCGGTGAGTCCCTGTGTGCTGCGCCAAACCGCTGCGGCACGGGGACTCGCTTCCGCGGCACCGAAAACCGCGTCTGCGCAGTCACCGAAAATCACGGGCGCGCACGTGATCTGGCCCACGGAGGGATCTCTGCTGGAGTGAACCGGCCCAGGTGAGCTAAACCTTGCTGACCCCTGAGCAAGACCTACCAGGAAGAGTTGCTGGGATCATTAGGCCATCACTGTTTGGGTTTCTTTCAATGATTTCTCTGATATTGGGGTGGAATCTACACACATACAAAAAACCTTCTGAAAATGCTTTTTTAAAAAAAGCGTTTTAAAAAATACATTGAATTTTCCATAAGGCTCACCATCACCATCTAGTGTCACATTGTCTATTGCACTTTGTGGGAAGTCATGTTCTTTAAATGCGTATTGAATTTGCTTTAAATGTGTGGTGTGGATGTGACTTCAGTCTGACTACAGCAGTTCAGCGGAAAGACCAAAGCCAGGTTTTTTTATTTTCTGTTTAGCATCTCCACTCTAAAAGAACGCAAAGGCCATTTAGTCTAGCCTAATCACCAGTCAGAACTGAGAGTTTAGGCAGTTGCAGCTTTTTGAATTCCTGCGTGAGGAGCTACACCTGACAATATTCAGCCTGCTGACTGAAGGGAATATGCCAACATAACGGGGAGGGAAGCAATTTTTGGCCATCCTTCACCCGGCTGTGTCACCCCACCCTTTAAATCTACTCCAGAGGATTAGTGGGTCCCTCTGGAGCATGGCGTCCTGCTAGGGGAGAGGAGAATTCACCAATAGCTTCCCTTCTGCCAGCAGACAGTCATTGTTGGATATCACCCGTTGACGTACTGAGCAGCGCCACAGCTTGGTTCTGCACAGTTGCCTTGCCTACAGTCGAATAACTACTGGAGGGACAATTCTTGGAGGAGCCCAGTTCTTCAAAGCAGAACCCAGAAGGAGCTGTGCATGAAAGATTGTGTTGACAGTGTGTTGTGGAAATGCACTGCGCTGCCTTAGCAGAGCGGCAAATGCAGAGAAGGCCGGCCAAAGAAGGATGGAGGGCTGTTCTTGCAGTTTTAAAGTTCCTTCAGTCTTCTCTGGGTGTTTCCAGAGGGGTCATTCAGCTATCACAAACAAGTCCTCAAGAACTGGTGGTGGTGGTTTTTCAAGTTACTGAATTTTCTCTGGAAAATGCAAGCTTGGATTAAATAGAGGGGGAAGTATCAGTGTCAGACAAGGGTATTATGGCGCCCTGTGCAACGTCAGAATTTGGTGCCCCCCCCCCTGAGCCCTCACTGCCTGCCCAAAGGTGGGAAGGCAGTAACTAGGTGGGAGGACTCTAGGAACTTGTCACTGCCTCCACCTCCTTCCCAATGCCCAGCACCTTGCTTACTAGGTTTTGAGATTGCACCTCCTCTGCTCAGAGCCCAGTGTGTGCTCACCTCTTGCAGAGCCCTAAATCTGCCACTGGAAGTATGGGCTTGCGCCAGTGATGTCATGTGGGTGCTGGGGGCAGAGCTTCCATGCGTTAGGAGCACCAGCCTTAAAATAATCACCCATCTGGAAGTCCCTCGTGCTCTTGAAGGAAGCTATGTTCATTAGTACTCTATGCTCCACAAACTGTCTAGCTTGCTGCTTCCCTTAGACGGGTACAGCCAATGAACATAGCAGGCAAAAGAACCATGACTGCCAGGTTATCTTTCACTCTTGGTACCTTCCGTGCAAGTGGAAGAATTGGGTTGATAAAGCTAATTTCAGTTACTCCAATAGAGTAGCATAGCATGGGGGAGCCACAGGGGTGGTTACCCTGGGTGCAAAATTGTTATGGGAGCAAAATTTAAACACCCGGTGCTGCCTCAATGTAGCTGCGCGCTTCCGTCGCTGGGCTCTGTTGAAAATGGCTTCTCCATGTGAACCAGGAAGTGACCTTTCTAGATAACGGAACAACTTTTCTTATTCCTGTGGCTACAATCTTCTGGGTGATGTGGACGCCATTAGGTAGTTGAATGTGCATGCATACTCCATCAAGACATATGCCACCTGTTCAACCATGTAGCTTTTCCAGTCTTGGCCTTTGATTGGCACCCTGGATATAGATAATAAATTACAGAAATTAATTTCCTGTTGCAGTCAACACATGGCACTTTGGCATAGCCTGAAAATCAATGTCCTAGCGGCCTTGGAGCCATACTCTGTGAGCACAGGCAGAAGGACAAGACTTGACCTTCAGAACACCTGTTTGCTTTTGGCTTCAGTGTTAACCCGGAAGATCTGAGTCACATCTGCCATCTTTGGGGCATCATCGTCATATAGTTGCAAGCTTGACTCTCTTGATCACTTCGTTAAAAGCACATTAATGTTTCTTCATAATTGTGAATGCCCTCCTGGAGTCTGAGAGAAGCTAGCTCAAGTACTCGCATCCTACAGATTTGCAGCTGGGGGAGGGGGAATTGATGTGTTTGTACACATCTTTGTTGGATATCACCCGTTGACGTACTGAGCAGCGCCACAGCTTGGTTCTGCACAGTTGCCTTGCCTACAGTTTTGTTTTTGAGATTTGCTTATATAAGAATCTTGAGGCAACAAATTGTTAGTTACTTGATTTATGAAAACTAATAAAGGATATTTAATTAATTATGGTTTTTGCTGTGAGTTGGTGCTACATGGATTTTCTGCCTCAAGCATGAAGGCTTATTTATTTATTTAGAGATGATCTGCTGCAGTCCCATTTATATAATGGAATGCCCATTTCTAGTCTGTAGTTTCATTGTGAATTTGTGGTTGTTAATTCTTTAGAGAGGCAGTGCAGCACAGCTGACAGAGTGCTGGCCAAGAGAAGAATATATCATGAACCAAGACCCTTTCCTGCCCAGAAGAGATTGCAGCTGATGTATCATCCGAAACTGGGGAGGGTGGGGTGAGCATTTTTCATCCCTGGAGATACCCTGTACCTTAAGTGACAGTGCTAGATTAAGGAGTCCTCTCAATCATTTCAGGATTAGTGCAACCCTATCCAAAAGATGGAGAATTCTTCCTTCCCAGACCAAGAAACCATTCACCTACTGTGTTCATTTTCCTCTAGAAAAAGGCATAATAGCCTAAGATATTTAACCTATGGCTCAGCAAGTAAGGAAAAAACACCCTTTATTTGATGAACTGCATAGGAAAAGCAAGGAAAAGGGACATTTGAATTATTATTATTACAGTGGTACCTCGGGTTACATACGCTTCATGGTACAGACTCCACTAACCCAGAAATAGTGCTTCAGATTAAGAAATTTGCTTCAGGATGAGAATAGAAATCGTGGTGGCAGCGCGGCAGCAGCAGGAGGCCCCATTAGCTAAAGTGGTGCTTCAGGTTAAGAAGAGTTTCAGGTTAAGAATGGACCTCCGGAACAAATTAAGTACTGAACCCGAGGTACCACTGTATTATTATTATTATTATTATTATTATTATTATTATTATTATTATTATGTTTAAGGAAAACCAGCTAAGCTTTCCACAATGGAAAAGGAAAACATCTATTCTCTCTTTTTTCTTTTCTTTTGGTAGATTTTAATGCCAAACTTCTCCTGAGTACATCCAAAATCCACACAAAATAGATGGTTGCAGATGTTTCTCTAGTGGGGATTTCCTATTAGCAGGAACAGTAGCTCAAGAACACCTTGGCTGGCAGCTGTTGCTCAGAGCCTCAGGCAAAATCCTGCTAGCAAATGCATTAATGGTACAGTAACGTTTTGCTCCTAAAGTGGATTTCAGTTCAGTGACTTCTGGGTGGAAAAGTTTTATTAAGTGGCATGTTGTGCTGGTTTTAAAATAGCTCTGCCTCCCCCTACCTCATCCAAACCACATTCCCTTTGGGAACACACACAAACGCAAAAGGAATCCTGATCGCAGGCATGTTTTGGACTCTGCTCCACAACGGCCTCCTCTTAAACAGCTCTAAAATGGATGCAGATGAACTTGTTTCACATTGAACATTTACTTCGCAGCTCTGGATGATTCTTGTCAGAGCAATAAGGTGTCGTCTCCTGTGAAATAAAATGGGCATGATTCAGGGAAGGAAAGATCTCTAAACCGAACTATTCTGTTTCATGCAAAACTATGTAAAATGCTTACTAATTTGTGTCCAGGGAGAGGTCCCGTTATGTCACAATTATGTGACATGTTGAGATTCAGTGTCATCTTACATGTCAATATACCATTTCTCCTCTTTAAAACTAATTGAAGGAAGGGTTTTTTTTGTAGTTAGCACTCAAACAACCTGTAGAATGTTGAATAAAAGGTAAAAGGTTACAGACACTTGCAATTTGTGTCATAAAACCAATGTTAGCATCGAAATTGGTAGATTGGTATATATTCTGAAATGATATTCCTGCTTCCGGGGCTCAGAAGGATGGAAGTTGGCAGTGGTTCCTCCATGGGGAATGGCACTGCTCATTCACAGATGCATCATCTTAACTGCTACTTCACGTGTTCCAGGACTGTGCTCTCTCATGGAAAATAACTTCTGGGTTGAGTTCTGCCTCCAATTAAATTCTGAGAATAAGTAAGAGGCACACAGACAGCTCTAACCCGACGCACATTGTCGCAGAAGAGAAAAGTGGTTAGCGTTTAAAATGTGCTATCCAAAATGGTTCTATTGTCTTATGCATTTATAAAATGGTGTCACTTGCCTTTGCTCCAGAAATGCATCAGGCTGCTGCGTAGCTATTTTTCCAAATAATTAATCTTTCCAGTGGAATAACTTCAAGCCCGACATTTCCTGTTATGTTACACAGCTGCAATTTGTAACCAGAGATCCTGCGCAGTGTTCTGTGGGCACCTTGCCAAATACATGACACTTTACCTACAGAAGTGCCCTACACAAATAATCCTTAACCACAAGTTAAACAGTTAGGCACTGTTCTGGTCCAGCAGAAAAATGGGGACAAGGAAGCTTTTAAAAAAGCAACCACCCCAAACCCTCGCAACTTTCTTTAAACCTGTGCTAAACATCCCATTTTGATATTCAAAATATTTTAGCTTGTAACATGGGCGTCTGGAAATATTTGTGAGTGATAATTTGTATTAAAGAGAAAAGCTTGGGATTGTTCATGTCACAAAAATGATTTTATTGGCTCAAATACATTTTTACGCTTGTTTATTTTGGTTAAATGTACAGCTTTTTAGCCATCTGCAATCCAGATGTACAGGTATCCTAAGACTAAATTCTATGCATGCCTGCTCATAACTAGATCCAACTTACTTCCAAGTAAGTGTGTATGTGACTGTATGATTAAAGCCTAATAAATACTGATGCATATTCTTAAATTTGGTTCACACATGCATGTATGTCCCATGATTTCTCTACAGTTCAGTCTTTAAAAAGATAAAGGGACCCCTGACCGTTAGGTCCAGTCGTGAACGACTCTGGGGTTGCGGCGCTCATCTTGCTTTACTGGCCGAGGGAGCTGGCGTTTGTCCACAGACAGCTTCCAGGTCATGTGGCCAGCATGACTAAGCCGCTTCTGGCGAACCAGAGCAGTGCACGGAAACATCGTTTACTGCCCTCTAATGTGTGACTTGGCTCCCTCAAAAGCATTTCACACGAGGTGATGTGAGCAGATAGTTTTTTCTGTAATAATGTATCCAGTGGCGTAGCGTGGGGGGTGCAGGGGGGGCCGGGCGCAACATCTGGGGGGGCGCTCGCACTCGCAGCTCTCTGCCCCTACCTGGCTCACTCACTCTCTCTCACTGCAGTGCTGGCTGTGCAAATCCGATCCGAGCCGCTGGGTCGCCGCCCACTGTGGAGGGGGTGGGTGCCAGGCGTGCGGAGCAGAGAGAGAGTGAGGGACTATCTGGGGGAGGGACAGTGCAGCGGCCGCCCAGCGCAGCGCTGAGCGTGGGAGAGAACCACACCAGACCAGACCAGGCAGCAGCAAGAAGAAGCTGGCAGCAGCGGCAGGTTAGGGGTTAGGGGGCGCAAATTACTTGCCTTGCCTCGGGTTAGGGGGCGCAAATTACTTGCCTTGCCCCGGGTTAGGGGGCACAAATTACTTGCCTTGCCCCGGGTGCTGACAACCCACGCTACGCCGCTGAATGTATCCCTGATAGAGATACAACAAGTCATTTCCAGAGATTGAAGTCATGCACTGTTGAGTATACATGTGTGAAATGGTCCTTAGACACTAACATCTATAGAAGACCACTATTTTATCAGGCCCCCAAAATAGTGTCTCCCTCCCCACCAGGGTGAGAGAAGATCTGCATCAGGAATAAGTGGGGGGAAAGATCAACATCAGCTGCCCCAGTGGATTCTGCCACCAGAGGTGGCCTTGCCTCATTGGTGGATAAGCCTTGAGTTTATTGGAGACTAACCCAAATCTATTTCAACTTTCATTCAATGCAAGGCTCAAATCTGGAGCATACAAAATAATAATAGGTGAGGCTGAATGCCGCTGAGTATGTGCAGAGTAATTTCCATAATCCCTGAGTAACCAATCCATTCACATATGGGGAATGTTTATCTGGAAGAAGCAATCCCACACCAGCCAGCAGCAGCCTGGTTTATTCACCCTCATGCTGTCCATCCCAGACCTCAGGATTTGACCAGGGATATTGGGAGGGGATGGGTCTTTGACTTTTATAGACTTCCACAAGTTCCTCCCCATTCCAACGTGGTTAGAAGGTTCAGATGTGGAAAGAAGACACATTCGAATGTTGGACCCTTTTGCAAAAAGTGTTTGAGTAAAGACTGAGCAGCTTACGCTTTCAATTTCTCATCCTCTACTCTCTCTCCCTTTTCCCTCTAACCCCCAGTTGGACTTTTCTAGGGGGGAATTAAAGTTAAACTGGCTCTGAATGAAGTTCTGAATTAATATATGACATTCAGAGCTATTTCAGAACTCTGAAATTCCTTCCTTTGCAATGGATGAAGCGCATTGACCCAGTTTGTTTCAATCAGTGCTTTCCCCCCTAAAAAAAAAAATGTTTAGGGGTACTCTCATTTTGACTCAAGAAAATCACCGGGAAATGAAATGAAACCGCCATCTGATTCACAAAATGTTTAGGGGTATGTGTACCCTGCGTCCCCGTCCCCCCCAGAAAAAAGTACTGGTTTCAATTGTTCATTTCTGAACAATTTCACAGGAACACCTACAACGGTAAGCAGCACCTCCCACTCCCAACCCAGACAGATGTTGCAGAAGGATGCTGAGATCAATGGTATCAAACATGGCTGAAAAAGAGTGCGCAGAGTCCAGTTCTCCCTGTCCTTCTCTTGGTTCAGATAATCTATCAGGGTGAGAAGATTCATTTCAGTGCCAAAGCTGAGCTGTAAGACAGACCAGTGGAGACTCAGACTTTCACTTCTGTCCCTTGTACTGTCCTGTGTTTCTTATTGTGCATGCTCTGCCTGCGCATGTAGAGAAATGTGACAGTATTATTCGAACCGCACATTGGCATTCCAACAAGGAAGCGCTTTACACGTCAGCCTCTTCTTGCCTAATGGAGCCCCATCAATCACAACATGGGAGGCAGCAGAGGCTATCCCATGCCAAGCTACAGACCTTCCTAGCAGGCTTCCTAGCAGGCTTCCTCAACCTTGGCCCTCCAGATGTTTGAGACTACAATTCCCAGCATCCCTGACCACTGGTCCTGTTAGCTAGGGATCATGGGAGTTGTAGGCCAAAAACATCTGGTGGGCCAAGGTTGAGGAAGCCTGATCTAGAGGTACCAACATGAACACACTACCTGTACTCACACCTTTGGCCATCACAAGCAGAAGCAAGTGTGCAAACTAAGAAATAGATGGACATTCAGTTCATTCAGAGACGGAGGAAACATTTGTTTTGTGGATGCTGAATTTGGGTTATCTGATGCAAAATATTATTTTAAGGAGGATTTTGTGTTGTTTCTCAACATAAATGCCCATAGCCCTGAAGAAGCTTTCTTAAGTGATATGGCAGAAGTCCAAAGTACTTTGGTGTCAGCGCACAGCACTGCTTCTGAGTCCTTTCTGCTACAGCACAATGAAATATGCATTGTGGTGTTTATGTATGGGTGAAGAAACGGCTTCCTGTTCCATTCCTCTGTCCTTGTGTGGTCTGCTTGTGTACCTGCACAGCACTGTCTGAGGGCATAGATGTGATAGCATTTTGTGATAGCTTTGTGTAGGTGAAAACAACTTCTCCATGGGATGCACAATGGAGAGGAATTGGGCTCAGGACATTTACTTTAGCTGCTGTTGGAGAGAAAGTGAATTAATCATGTGTAAATGATATTTGTAGCTATTGTGTTCTAGTGGTTGATTGCTCTGAAGTAACAGCTAAAATAAGCATCTTACAAGCCAAAGACCTTCTGGATTAAAAGTGCTCAACAAATCATTCCATTAGCTGATGCTAGTTAGCTGATGCTAACTAAATGTGTGTGTGTGTATCTCCTGAAACCACTTGAGGCAAAATTTACAGTCACTGTCTTGCTTGAAGCAACCAAAATATTGATTGAGCTATAAAACCATAGGGCTGGAGCAAATGATGCAGTTCTGGAAAACAACGATCAGGGCTGGTGGCAGCCTTTCCATGGGGGAATGAAAGAGGAGCAATTCAGAAGCATCAGCTCTGGGAATTCGGAGAAATGCTGGGAGTCAGGCTGGCCAAAGAAAGAAAGAAACAAAGAAAGCAAGAAAGCACGCAGCTGTAGGGGAGAAAGTCGGCCAATTCATATTAGACTGGTATACACATTATGGGCCAGATTCAATTATAAAGAGTTGCAGTAGTGGGAGCCACAGCAGAAAGTTCCTCTCCTCCTGCCCCCCATATGGGCTCTTGTGGGTGGGGGGAGACACAACTGGACATAAGTATGAGCATGGTATTGGATGTGCTTTCAATACGGCTGCCATACGTCCAGAATATCACAGACACAGCTGGGATATGTCCATCAGAAATGGCGTCGGGCCAGCCCATATCGGAAGTGTTGATTTTTTTGGGTGATTTCCCCCAAAATAAAATTTAAAAGCCCTTCATTTCTGCAGCAGTGGTTGATTCTCTGAGGAACTGCACCCCTGTGGATCCTGCTGCTTGAGGTGGTCTCACCCCCTTGCCTCATGGACGGGCCAGCGCTGCAGCATATGAAGGTGAGTGTAGGAAGATTCAAGGCAGGGGAACATTTAACCTAAGGAATCTGTTTCCACAAGGCTCAAGACCGCAATCCCTTAAGGACCACCTCTTTTCTATGTGAACTACCTAGACCCTGAGTCATGATCTGAGGCCCCTCTTCGTAGTGCCCCCTCCATGAGAGGCCCAGAGGACAGTAAGATGAGAACGGGCCTTTTCTGCCATGGAATGCTATCCTCAGAAGGCTCGCCTGGCGCCTTCATTAGACACCTGATATAAGAAAAAAAAACCTGGTCCCTTTCCCTTATGGGGTACCCAAGAGCCCATATAGAGTCCTTTTGCAGATTCTCTATCGGTAGGAGAAAATAACAGACCAACCAGAGAATATTGAGAAGCAAAGCAGCTAGCAAGCCTGATCTTTATTATCTGTTGCAACAGGGTGCCCCCCCCCCCCGCACTCAGGAGAGAGGAGGAGGACCCAGAACAAAGGTGTGCCCGCCCTTATATAGACATTGCCCGCCCTGGAGTCCAAGACCACCCCCAGAAACATCATACATACATCACAGAAAAGGTGGTCTACAACAGAAATCTGAGTGCCTGGAGGCGGTTGGAGGATGGATGGCGGCTAATGGATTGAAGTTGAATCCTGACAAGACAGAATCCTGCGGTACAGGGCAGCTGTCTACCAGCTCCACCTGGTACGCAGGATGAGACCCTACCTGCCCGCGGACTGTCTCGCCAGAGTGGTGCCTGCTCTAGTTATCTCCCGCTTGGACTACTGCAATGCGCTCTACGTGGGGCTACCTTTGAAGATGACTCGGAAACTACAGCTAATCCAGAATGCGGCAGCTAGACTGGTGACTGGGGGCGGCTGCCGAGACCACATAACACCGGTCTTGAAAGACCTACATTGGCTCCCAGTACGTTTCCGAGCACAATTCAAAGTGCTGGTGTTGACCTTTAAAGCCCTAAACGGCCTCAGCCCAGTATACCTGAAGGAGCGTCTCCACCCCCATCGTTCTGCCCGGGCGCTGAGGTCCAGCGCTGAGGGCCTTCTGGCTGTTCCCTCATTGCGAGAAGCAAAGCTACAGGGAACCAGGCAGAGGGCCTTTTCGGTAGTGGCGCCCGCCCTGTGGAACGCCCTCCCATCAGATGTCAAAACGATAAACAACTACCTGACATTCAGAAGACATCTTAAGGCAGCCCTGTTCAGGGAAGTTTTTAATGTATGATATTTTAGTGTTTTTTTTGGTTTTTGTGGAGGCCGCCCAGAGTGGCTGGGGAAGCCCAGCCAGATGGGCGGGGTACAAATAATAAATTATTATTATTATTATTTATCTCCTGTCTGCCAGGTTACTTGATTGTATTATCTGGGTTTTGGCCACTCTTTTGTTATTATAACTACTTAATTCCTGAATGCAGGTCACAGGCTCACACCCTGTTCATATCTTGAATGTGTTCTTAAGACAGGATTTGTGAGGGCAGGATTTGTGAGGAAAGAGACAATGGGAAGGTTTCCCACTTTGACCTTGCAGAGAAATATTTGAGGTCAATTTGTTCAGGACCTTTTCTATGGGGTTTCAGACATGTGGTTTATATATACAGTTATGAATATATATATATATATATATATATATATATGCAGGTTTTGGTGTCTTCGGGTGTCTTCCCGTGTAAGAGTCGGGGTGTCTGTGCGACGTTTCGACGAGGTCTCACTCGTCATCTTCAGGCTTATATATATATATGCTTTCGTAGATTTTCACGGGTACAGGAATGCAGGTTTTGGTGTCTTCGGGTGTCTTCCCGTGTAAGAGTCGGGGTGTCTGGGCGACGTTTCGACGAGGTCTCACTCGTCATCTTCAGGCTGGTGCTTTCGGCTTCTTGTTACTGGAACAGAGCAGAGTCTGGTGTTTGAGTTCCTATAAATACTGTTGAGGGGTGTGGTGTATAGCCTCCAACGTTCTGGGCAGAGAGGAAGTTCCTAGATTAGTGTGCCTTTTCTTCTTTTGTTCCTTAATTACTTGAGGGATATCTTGAGTGATTTCATGAGTGATATTCTGAATACCACTGGGTGGGTCATTAAGTGTAGATTAGTTGCTAAAGCTTTCGTGTCTTGACCTCTTGAGCTTGTGAAGAGTTTTTCTGAGAAGATGGCTGTGCTGCATTTAGTTGTGCTCTGGCTTGGCTTCGTGTATAGGGGCGAGCTGTAATTTTGTGCCTTGTGCCAGCCAGATCTGTGTAGGGATTGCAGGGGGGTGCAGCATCCGGAGGTGCCACTATAGTTTGGCTACTGGATGGAGTCTGTAATATGTCTGTGGAGAGGGTCTGGGTTTGGGTCTGGTGTGGTTGATTGGTGACGGCGTTCTGTGTGCCTCTGGTTCTGGTGTCGGTTTTTGTGGGGAGGGCTAATTTCCAGATGTCAGGCAGGCGGGACGTGTCGTCACGCTTGTTCATGTTGTGAGGGTGTTTCTCTATCTCGATGGCTTCCATGATTATTCTCTTGTGGTGATGTTCCATGTTAAAGAGCAATTTGGAATCTGCAAAATTAATTTCGTGTCCTGTTTCTTTCATGTGTTGGAAAAGAGAGGAAGTTTTTTCTTCTTTTTTGACGGCATTCTTGTGTTCTGCGATACGTGCATTTATTCGTCTGTTTGTTTGTCCAATGTACGTGGCTGGGCAGACTTTGCAGGGTATTTCATAGACCCCTTGGTTTTCGAGCTGGATTTTGTCTTTTGGGTTTCTGAGGATATTGGCTATTTTTTGGTTGGTGCAGAAGGCTGTTTTGATATTGTGTTTATGGAGGATTTTGCTAATTTTGTTTGTAGTGCCCTTGATATAAGGAAGGAGGGCCATGCCATTGTTTTCTTCTGTGTCTTGGTTTTTGGGGGGTGTTTCTTTTTGGATTAGCTTCGTAACCTTGTTTTTCTGGTATCCATTGGCGATTATATATATATCCTAAAATTTCTTACAACATACGGTACCTTTAGGTGCCAAGTGAAAATGTTCCTCTTCAACCAGGCTTTTGGCTGATTATCAGCCCTTCTCCTTTTAAATGTGCTTGTGGGAGGGGGTTATTAGTTTGCTTTTGTTCTTGTTTTTATTATGTATTGTGTGTTTTCTATTTGTATTTTTATGTTGTGAACTGCCCTGAGATCTGCGGGTGAAGAGTGGTATACAAATGAAATGATAATAATAAAAGTGGTGGCCACCAACTTGGAAGGTTAAGGCTCTCAGTGGCTACTAGCCATGATTAATATATTGTTATAGATTTAGGGGGGGGTAACCCCCTAAAACCTAGAAATTAATAAATGTTAGATTTTGGTTATTTGTGATATGAAGGGAGAATGCAAGCTGCAAAGGAATTCCCGGGCTGGCTTATGCAAAACAACCTGGCTGAGCTACGGCTATCAGGCTTGCTGATCAGAAGGTCGGCGGTTCGAATCCCCACGTCGGGGTGAGCTCCCGTTGCTCGGTCCCTGCTCCTGCCAGCCTAGCAGTTTGAAAGCATGTCAAAGTGCAAGTAGATAAATAGGTACCACTCCGACGGGAAGGTAAACGGCGTTTCCGTGCGCTGTTCTGGTTCGCCAGAAGCGGCTTAGCCATGCTGGCCACATGACCCGGAAGCTGTCTGTGGACCAGTGCCAGGTCATTCGGCCAGTAAAGCGAGATGAGCACCGCAACCCCAGAGTCGTCCGTGACTAGACTTAGCGGTCAGGGGTCCCTTTACCTTTAACAATACAAGAGAACTCCTTCCCCCTTGCCCCAGGTGTTAACAGAGATGGGGATTTGGAAGGTTGCCAGGGTCAACTGCTCCACAGGGGGCAAGCCTTGGACTCTGTGGCTGCCCTGCTGTGCGGTACAAGCACCTTTTGAAACGACTATGCTGCAAGAAGTGGACTCCCTCCATGCAGACTGAAGGTGTAAATGGGCGAACAAACCATATTTCTTAAAGTCACAGCAGTCTCTGCCACGTCTTCTCCATGGAGCACAGACCCCACCTGGCTCTTTCCACCGCTCAGCAGAGAAAGGAGCAGGCACCCAACTTTTGTAAGGATATATATTTCCTCCATTCCTCTGGATACCAGTCACAGGGGAAAAGAAGCAGGAAAAGTGCTGCTGCACTGAGGTACTACTGCTTTGGGCTTTGCAGTGTCATCTGGTTGGTCACTGAGGAAAGAGGGGTGCTGGATTAGGTCCAACATGGCCCTTCCAGGCTCCGCGTGAGATAGAGCTTGGATCAGAATCCATCCCAAGGGTCTTAATCGCCAGAGGATGCTTGTAGAGGAGGAGAAAGCAGCTGTAAAAGCCTTAACTACACTTGTGCTCCCTCTGCTGTCAATCAGTTGTAACTAGAGATGTTGGGGAAATCCTGGCCAGGGAAGACTGGGAAGGTTCATGCTCTAAATCAGGGGTCGGCAACCTAAGGCCCGGGGGCCAGATGCGGCCCAATTGCCTTCTCAATCCGGCCCGCGAACGGTCCAGGAATCAGCGTGTTTTTACATGAGTACAATGTGTCCTTTTATTTAAAATGCATCTCTGGGTTATTTGTGGGGCCTGCCTGGTGTTTTTACATGAGAAGAAAGTGCTTTTACTTAAAATGCATTTCTGGGTTATTTGTGGGGCATAGGAATTCGTTTAATTTTCCCCCCAAAATGGTCTGAGGGACAGTGGACCAGCCCACAGCTGAAAAAGGTTGCTGACCCCTGGCTCTAAATAATCTGCCACCTTCTCTCCATCCCTCATGATAAACCATCTAAGGCAGGGGTCTGCAACCTTTAAGACAAAAAGAGCCACTTGGACCCGTTTCCGAAGAAAAAACAAAACTGGGAGCCGCAAAACTTGTCATTATAAAAATAATTTTTTTGTCACTTTTTTATTATTTCTTTGTTTGACCCCTCAGAATTACTCCTCCTCATAGAAATGAACGTTAAATTAACAAGTTACCTTTTTTTGTGTGTGTGTTCTTCACTCCCCTTCAATGCAGTGACCAGCGTACATGCCCCTTACAATGTAGCGGGCAGGCGGGTGGGAAGGTGACGTCGGGACGGTGCATGACTGACGCACGCACCGCCCCCATGCGACGTCACAGCCAGTACAGCGCCCGCCACAGTGGGGAGTGTCGGGGCGCACAATGCGCCCCCTCCCCTCGCTAGTATCCGCTCCGGAGCCGCAGCAAAGGTGTAAAAGAGCCACATGCGGCTCCGGAGCCGCGGGTTGCAGACCCCTGATCTAAGGGGAATCAAACGTATCCCAAGTGGACAGCAGGCCATCTCCGCTTCCAGAACGGATGGGCAGTTCTTGAGTCCCTTCTACCTGCTGTGAGGTGGGTGGCAGCAATGGATTCCAACACAGGATTCTGCAGGTATGGATCTGAGAGTTGAGAAGTGGCAGCAGGGGCAAGATAAAACCGAAGAAGCTGCAGCAGTGGTGTTACAGTGCTCAGAGCATACTGTGCAAAGCTAGGAAGGATGTTTGAATTGTTTACCTGAACTGTTGTCCTCCCTCTATGTTTCAATCTCCAAGAAGGGGAAACGCTAGGAGCAACTGTCTCTTGTCACCAGGAAGACTGCAGCAACACAGGACTCAGGAGCATTGCTAGATAAGTAGGAGACTCAGGGCACGGTGCCCAAGTTGGCACAAATTTGCATACAATTCACATATGCTAATTTATATGCACTTTTTAGCCTCTGAGCAAATTAAAATATTGGGTGGGGGTCTCATCCGCACTGTGCCTTGCAGCACATCAAGCAGCCAGGTAATTATTTTTATTTATTTTTTAAGTTTGAAACCAAGGAGGAAAGTAGAAAATAGAGAGAGATTTGGAATGCAACACAAAAGACTCGGGTTTGAGCGACCTGGCGCTGCTCCCTAACAAGCCCCCAGGAAGTACTGGACCACAAGACTAAAAACCGAAAAGGTGATCAGAATGTGTATGAGCTGTGAGCCTCGGTCCTGTATACCTGAAGTTGCATCTCCACACCCATCATTCTGCCCGGACACTGAGGTCCAGCGCCGAGGGCCTTCTGGCAGTTCCCTCATTGCGAGAAGTGAGGTTACAGGGAACCAGGCAGAGGGCCTTCTCGGTAGTGGCCCCTGCCCTGTGGAACGCCCTCCCATCAGATGTGAAGGAAATAGGCAGCTATCCTATATTTAAAAGACATCTGAAGGCAGCCCGGTTTAGGGAAGTTTTTAATATTTAATGCTGTATTGTTTTTAACATGTGATTGGGTGCCGCCCAGAGTGGCTTGGGAAACTCAGCCAGATGGGCGGGGTATAAATAATTAATAATAATAATAATAATAATAATAATAATAATAATAATAATACAGTGGTGCCTCGCAAGACGAAATTAATTCGTTCTGCAAGTCTCTTCGTCTTGCGAGTTTTTCGTCTTGCGATGCACGGTTTCCCATAGGAATGCATTGAAAATCAATTAATGCGTTCCTAGGGAAACCGCCTTCAGACCAGGTCCGGGGACAGTCTGTCCCCGGACCTCTTCTGAAGGCTGGGGGGGGGGACAAGGGCTTTTCTTCCCACCCCCAGCATTTTAAAAAACCCCGGGACAGCGGAGGACTTCTCCGCTGTCCGGGCGATCTTAAAATGCTGGCGGGCGGCATTTTAAAATCGCCCCGGGATAGCGGAGGACTTCTCCACTGTCCGGGGCGATTTAAAAGCCCCTGGGAAGGCAGGCAGGGGGGCCAAAGACTTTCGCCCCCTGCCCACCTTCAGAAGGTGTTGCCGCCCCGCCGCCCGGCTTCGGAGCAGCGTTCCGAAGCCCGCCGCCGGCGGGAGGAGGCGTTCCCGCCCCACTGCCCGGCTTCGGAGGAGGTCCGAGGACAGTGGGGAAGACGCGCTGCGCTTCCCCGCTGTCCCGGATATTTCCCTATGGGCTGTCGTCTTGCGAAGCAAGCCCATAGGGAAATTCGTCTTGCGAAGCGCCTCCAAAACGGAAAACCCTTTCGTCTAGCGGGTTTTCCGTCTTGCGAGGTGTTCGTCTTGCGAGGTACCACTGTAGTAATAATAATAATAATAATTAGATTGATCTATCCTGACCCTACTCTGGTGTTGTTTGATTCACATGGACAGGGCCTTTTAAATGTGTTTGTTGTGGGGGGGGGGGAAGGTGTTTGTCATTGGTTTGTTTATTTTATGTATTTTGTGTTTTCATCTCAAAACACTAAAGTGAACTGAAGTGAACAGAGGGAAAAGTTAACAACCAGCAGTAGTCATCATCATAATCAAACCTTTTATTGGCATCACATACAAAGATCCAAAACAAATCATGAAATTGTGCATGAACTTTGACAAAAGCAAAATAATGGATTTGGGGAATTCACGCAAGAGCTATAGCTAGGTATTTGGTGGAAAACCCTTCAGCAGGTATTTGAATTCAACTATCTGGGAATTAAATTCCATCATAGGCTGCTTTGGTCCACGCACCGTGCAACGGCGGTGAATGCCAGTAAGATGTCTAATGCATTTTTTCATAACAAGAGGTAATTCGCATATCCCTTCTGCCCTTAAGGTCTTCAACGCCAAAATTATAGCTCAATTGCTCTATGGTATTCTAGTCTGGCCGCCAGGGTTTACCCAGTTGGTAGAATGGGCGCAAGCAGCTTTCCTCTTCAAGATTTTCACTGTCCCACGCTGTGTACCCTACGCGGCCTTGCCGTCTAGAGGGAGGTCAACACAAGGTAGAGACTGTCGCCTGGGCGAGATATCTTCTATGCTGGTTAAACATCTGCCTTACATCAGATAAAGACCCTCTCCTCAGCGAAGTTTTGTTAGACCCCTTTCTTTCCCCAGGGCTACAACAGTTTAACAAAAAGGTACAGCAACTCAGCAGTAGTCAAACCGAGACCATTGCAGCTTCTGTGAGCTCGCAAACAGACCCTGCAAACAGGGGCTTTTGTACGGGCATTTAGCAGGGGAGTTTAAAGGGGAGGCCCAGAGTACTGTCTCTCAGTGTGCACAGGACCAAGAGACGTGGAGGGCAAGGCAGCTGCTGCAGTGACTTGCAACACCTGTGCCATTTTGGTCTTTCTGCCAGAGAATATGCAGCAGTACACTTGTAGCAAGTGCAAGCTGGTTGTCTTGCTGAAAGAGAAGGCGCAGCGGTTTGAGGCCCACAGCTCAAGCGGCAGGACAACGTGCAGAGTTTCTTGATAGAGCTGAGTCGACTGCGATGGGGCAGCAAGACAGATGGGATTATGAGACTCTGGGCAGATAGCTGAAGAGCCTTGGGGGCACAGGTGGTCTTCTCATCACTCCGTCCTGTTGAAGGTTGCGGCCCAGGAAGAGAGAGGAGAATACTGGAGGTAAACCACTGGCTGTGAGGGTGCCGTCAGGAAGCGTTTGGCTTCTTGGAGGGTCCTGTCCCTCTTTGCCCTTAGAATGCCTTCTCCAGTTCAAACAGCAGTGTTGTCCTTTGTTTTTAAATTCAAAAAGCAAAACACAGTAGAATTCGAATTGTCATAAAAGGGAACAGACACTCCCCTTTTAACTCTCAGAACAAATGGTGTTGGGCTTATTACTTGTGAGGAGAAAAACAAGCTCTGTACACAATGTCTGAGTTCGGACGCTGTGCGAATATTTCCGTTTATTCTGGGTCCAATGTGCTCACACTGCTGATGTTTGAAGCAGAGTGAAATTAGGCACAACCCAGCCGTATTCTGTAGTTTCTTGAGAAATACAGCTGATTGACATGTTTCCCCTCAAACCAGCTTCCATCTGATTTGAAAATGAAAGCCATGGTTAAGCTGAGGTGTGTACATTTGAGGCAGCAGTTGCATATGGACAGGTGGGTTAAGTGAATGGACACAAATCAGGTAATGTACATTGGATGGCAGCTTAACTGCCCCATAAAAAAGTGACTTGAAACAACTTTGCTGTGTTTTTAAGCACTAATATCTACATAGCCTAAATTTGATGCTTAGATATAGCTCTGAAGCCATTCATCTAAATCTGAGTTCCCTTGGAAGAGAGATGGATTATTAAACCATCCTGGGAACTGTAGCTGTGTGAGGGGAACAGGGGGTCAGAAGACAGCTCAGAAGAGGCACTAGGTTTTGGGAAGGAGGCGTGAGGCTTTGGCAGGCTGGTAGAACCCTCCCATCCCCTTCCCAGAGCTGGGAAACTGTTGACTCTGTCAGAGTCTCACATCTCCACCCCAAAGCCCAGTGCCTCACTTACCAGGCTTTGGGAAGGAAGCGCAAGGGCTGCAGGGAGGCGCCCAGTGTTGCGGAGGGCTACCAGAAAAAGCCGTTGGGCTGCACGTTGGACCACCCTGGTGCAGGGAATACAGCAGGAATTAGGATCTTGTGGACTTTCAGAAGCTGCACAGCCAACAGACAGGGATGCTGGGAGCTATTTGTAGGAGCCCAGAATGTGAGAGCCCTTAACCATTTGGCAAAGCACAACAGAATGACCTGTTCAAAGGTTTCATTCCTCCAGCACATACACATATAAAATCGCTAGAAATGGGTAATTAGTTAGAAACTCATCATTAGGAGATATCAAAAGCTATGGTTAGCTTTACAAAGAGGCTCTATTTTGTCTGCAGTCAGGCAGTGATAAATGTAAATAAAAAGTGACAGGTGATAGTTAGCAAAGGAAAGCTACATTATGTGTGTACTGTAAATCTTCATGTTCTTTCAGTGCACTGAATGTCAAAATGATAAACAGAATAAACAGTTATTTCTTTATGCTGATTAAAAACCATGAGTGTAATTTGTGCAAAGTTTCGTGAATTATGGGGAGAGTTGTAGGCCCTAAAGGGATTTACATAATGGGTGGGTGGCCTCAGGATCCAGCCCACTTAGGCTGAAAAGGTTTCCCACGCCAGTGCAGAGGATGTGAATTTTAAGGTTGATGAACATTTAGTGAGGGCAGGAGCCCACTTCGGTCCAGTGTACCTGCCAGCCACAGGCATACAGAGAAAACACCTGTTCTTTGTTCTTTTTCTGATAGGCTCCATCCATTCTCCACTCCTTGGCTCCACCTTAGTGCCAGAATTTGGGAAACTCAAAATTTGGCAGTCCTTCTCTCAACCTCTAGAAAATGTTGCTGTTCCCTTCTGAGCATGCCTCCCCAAACCCCTGGCCCAGCCAGGAGGATTTGGTGCAGGATTCAAAACCTTTTGCCATTTCATGCCAAACTTTCCCCAGCCAGTCCCCTGATAGCTAGTGCTTTATATTTAGCAGAGACAAGCAGCTGCGGCAGTGTGAGGCCACTTGGCAACTGGTTACTGCTCACTGTTTCTTTCTCAGCTGGTAAAGGTCCCCAGAATGTCTCCCCCGCCTGCCCTTTTCTCTTCCCGCTGAGCAAATGATGCATCTACCTTGGATTGTGGCCAGCCCTCAAATGCTTCACAGAGTGAAGAGCAAAAAAGGGAACACATCATGCCACTCACTAAACATCTACTTTACAGGCCCGTCCAGAATCACAGGAGCTAAATGAAAAAGGGGTTTGATTGCTACTGTTGGAATACAACCCTTAAGAAATCTGCAGTTAAGGCTTCTGCCCAAGATTTGTTGAAGGGTCTACCTAGAAAACTCACTATTGGTGCTTCAATCTTTCAATGCTTTCTCCCCTATGTTTATAGAATTTGTATTTGTTTAACGCAAAAGTCTCTAGGGACGCGGGAGGTGCTGTGGTCTAAACCACAGAGCCTAGGGCTTGCCAATCAGAAGGTCAGCGATTTGAATCTCTGCGACGTGGTGAGCTCTCATTGCTCGGACCCTGCTCCTGCCAACCTAGCAGTTTGAAAGCACGTCAAAGTTCAATTAGATAAATAGGTACCACTCCGGCGGGAAGGTAAACGGAGTTTCCGTGCGCTGCTCTGGTTCGCCAGAAGCGGCTTAGTCCTGCTGGCCACATGACCCGGAAGCTGTACGCCGGCTCCCTCGGCCAGTAAAGCGAGATGAGCGCCACAACCCCAGAGTCGTCTGCAACTGGACCTAACGGTCAGGGGTCCCTTTACCTTTACAATGCAGAAGTTTACACCTCACCTCAGCACTAGCTTGCATACTATTAAAAGATGGTAATTTATCAAATTCTATAAAACTAAAACAAACAAAGAGAGGGATGCGACTTGGAAAATGTTTCAGGGTATGTCCACATTACCACTTACTCTGCATCCATTGTGCTCCTAATGTTGGTTTTTGAAACTTGTGTTCACACCACATTAGCCACAATCCATATTGATCCTATAGTTTATTGCTAAATACTGCTGTTTGATGCGTTTTTTACTCCTCAAGCCAGCTTCAATCTGACTAGAAAACTTAAGCTGCATTTACTTCTTTACTTTAGCATAGTGCAAACATTAGAGACAGCAATCTCACCTGCACAGATGAGTGTGCATGCACAACAACAACTTTATAAATATGTGTTCCAGGGTGGAAAAACCTAAAAGGTTATGCCTGCTAGGTGAAGACACGCACACACTCTTTGACATGAAGAACACTGTAAATGCAACAGCAAATGTGAACATACCCTTAAAGGTAACAACCGCTCCCAATTTAGGCAACAGGGAGGAAGAAAACATGAATCCTTTACCAGTCTTGGGACCCTGGCAAATACCTGAACTTGATGCCTTTAAGGAAACAGACAGAGGGTGCAAACCTTTGGAGAGAATGATCTTCAGGAGTAAGATACCGTTTGACAATTATTTTAACATCATTCTTAAACATATTTGTCAACCTCAAAATCTTATTGTTGGGGTATTATGAAGACAGGTATGTTCACAGAGACCCCGCTCATCACTTGAATTCAGTGTAAAAGCCATTCCCAGATGAAAGACCACACTGAGCAGTCATATTGCCTAACATCAGTAAAGCACTTTCCAGCAGAGGTAGTTCACACATTCAAGCGCATAAGGTCACTAGACTACTGCAAATGTGTGAGCTGACTCCACAGGAAAAAACTGGGTCTGAGGTGACGTGTGCTGTGAGATCTGTAGCCCCACGTTCACTGAGGTGAGTTAGACCTCTGAAGGCCCGTTAACCATAGAAGCCAACTCCTAGGGGTTGAGATCTCTTCACTTCCCCTCCAACAATAATATACTGAAGGGGCCGCCCCCCACCAAGTTTATGGGCATTGCCATTCAAATGGTGGGTGTGCTGCGTCTTGTGATTGATTATGCAGGGTGGGGCTTACCAGCCCCCTCCTCCCCCCGTATTTCATTTAAGTTGGCACCCCTGCCATTAACACAGCTGAAGTAATCGAGTGTGTGTGTGTGTATGTGTAATACCTATGAACATATATATGATGATGTAGGGGGGGGGGGAGACAAGAGCCAGGTGAGAATGTTGAGAGATCAAATGATGAGGAACTGAAGGTGTATAAACATTTTTAAGTCCAGAGACAATAAATATCACCAACAAGCAGTTTCCCCCTCTATCAGCAAAGTTTCCACTGTTGTGGTGCAAAATCTGGAAAAATAAAGATGTGCAATTGGATTAAGTTCAATGTGTGTGCAAACTTGTTTAAGATCAGCACTCTGAAAGAAATGTGTTTATCCAATGGATGGCAAAGAAAGCTGTGTTCTTAACTGAGCAGCCCTCTTAGCTATGGTCGTTTGGAAGACAAGAGCTGAATTTGTTAAGCTCATTGTTTTAAACTGCATTAGGTAAGTCAATGTTTAGCCTTATTAATTAATGGCCTTTCTCTATTGTGTCTGTATAGTTACACTCCTTTTCCCCCAGAGGGTCTGTACAAAGTTTGATACATTTTTGCTGTGCTGTAATTGCTTATGTCTAAATCAGCAATAAATGGCACTTGTCCATGACTTTGTGTTCCGAAGCTACAATTTCACACTTGCATCAACTTGAGCTTTCTGTAGTTCCAGAATTATTGGCTTGTGCTGCCATTTCTGTAATGCATGCTAATAGCAATATATATGGACCTGTACATTCCTTTGTAGCAATCCTGGTTTTGTTGTTTTTAATAAAAAGAAGAAGACGACAAATTGAGAATATTGATAGGGGTGGGGAGAATTAGGCATTCTAAGCTTAGGTGCAATCAGCCCACATATATCAGATAGAACAGATGTGCAATAAATTATGAGTGTTTCAAGATCCGTTACCAGAATGTGCAATCCCAGTAATTAGGAAGCCGCTTGCTGCACGCCCATTACAAATCCCACATATCTTCGCAATTCACAGGCCAAGGAAGGGTCTGTGTGCTCTGAAAGCAGCAGGGAGCTCTGGCTGGGAAGAGCAGCCTTCCTGCCAATGTTCCCTCTCTGAAAAACCACACACTCCCCCCACCCCCACTGCCTGCTCTCTGAAGCACACTTTACTAGCGCTCCCTTCCCTCAGGCCTCCCAAGCTACTGCAGGCTTGGAGACAGCCCACTTTCTCTTCATGACAGGCAATTCTGTCCCCCTGTGGGCCCTCTCCATTTCCAAGGCAGACCACTTCCGTCCCCTTCTGGCAATCCTCTCTAGTTCCCTGGAAGTGCTTGTTTTCTGACTTCAGTGCAGACTACCTGCCTTCTTATTCCATTCTGCTTTTCCAAAACAGGCATGTGCTTCTTCTTTTTCGCACCTCCTTTCCCACCTAGTAAATCTTTTTCCGCATTCTCAGTGCGTAACTTGCCGAAAGATGGATACCAAGATTTCAGAGCAAGCAAACAAACAAATAAGCTCCATCTATCCTAACAGTCACGGGACACGGGTGGCGCTGTGGGTTAAACCACAGTGCCTAGGACTTGCTGATCAGAAGGTCGGCAGTTCGAATCCCCGTGACTGGGTGAGCTCCCGTTGCTCGGTCCCAGCTCCTGCCAACCTAGCAGTTCGAAAGCACGTCAAAGTGCAAGTAGATAAATAGATACCGCTCCGGCGGGAAGGTAAACGGCATTTCCGTGCGCTGCTCTGGTTCGCCGGAAGAGGCTTAGTCATGCTGGCCACATGACCTGGAAGCTGTAAGCTGGCTCCCTCGGCCAATAAAATGAGATGAGCGCCGCAACCCCAGAGTCGGTCACGACTGGATCTAATGGTCAGGGGTCCCTTTACCTTATCCTAACAGTCAGTGCTATTTTTCTAGAAAAAGAGGTGCCAAAACTCATCATATGAACACCTCTCTCGTTCTCTTGGAATGGCGGTGGCGCCCACCTGAGAGGTGCGGAAACAGTTCTGGCAAGTCCCGGCTGGAAAAAAGCCCTGCTAACCGTACTTCTTCTAATCATTTCAGTCACAGAGGGCGCCCCTAGCCAATGACTATTTTGCAGGAGGGACTCAAGCACAAACAAAATGGTTTATGGGCTGTGTACACACCTGGGCATTAATGTGCACATGGGCTGGACAGACCTGATTGTTTCATGTATGCTTTTGTGCACTTTTGTCACAGATGAGCATTTTCAGCTGAAATCTGTTCTTCCCATCCACACTAGTGGGCAGTGCTCCATAGGATGTATTTCCACTCTGTGTGGTTGTCCTGTCCTTTCAATTGCTACTGCCCTTCTCATCAGAAGTTCCATAAACAGTATTATTCTTTTTAAAAAGCTGCTTTGCACAAGAGCAGTTTTGTGCAAAACTGCTCTTTTGAAAACAAAATAATAATAATAATAATAATAATAATAATAATAATAATAATAATAATGTGAAGATACCTTCAGCAACCACTTGTGGAAATAAACAGGCTACTGGTATATCCTTTCCTGTGGGGTGATGGAAACAGAATAACTAGGTGATACTCAGGAGAGGACCAAATGAAAACAGAAGGTATGGTGAAAACATCCACACTTCGGTAATGTGCAATTTCATGTCAGTTTCCCTCCCTTATTGGATTATCCGCAGAGTAGGGAAATCTGAATTAATTTGGGGAAAATGCAGGCTGCCACTTGCATGGGGTGGAGGATGCAAAAAAATATGCACATGTGAGATACATCAAATCCATTTTAAACTGCTGTGTGTACACACCCTAAGTTTCCACATTTAAAGTGGATTAAAGGGCTCTGTCACCCTAGCACAACAAACACACTTTAAAAAGAACCTAGAATTTTTGGAAGTGATAAGGAAATGCATTGAAGAGTGTGGGAAGAATGAATGACTAACTAACAGGAAGATGTGAAAACACCACACAAGAAAATCAGGATGAATGCTGGATGAACGCTCATTGTCGTATAACCACCCTGCAAGCAAAACAAACCACCGTGTAAGCTTTGTGAATACAAACTAGGATGGATGATGAATAAATAAGTCATCTGAAGAGGCCCAGAGGAAGGGGGGTGCTCTCAAACTGTCCCTACTTGGGAGTGGGATTCAGTCACATACTGATCAATTTTGGTTGAGCAATTGAAGTTGATTGGAGTTCTTGCACAACAAAATTCCTTCCACAAAAGATCAGATTTCTTGCAATAAGGGACAAGGTAATGCTCTAGAAAGTGTAGGTCAGCATTTGATTGATGTAGCATGGTCTACCCTCCCCACAAACAAATCAGAATGAGCGGTCGGTAAACAGGCTGTCTGAAAGCAACCCTGGTGAAGTTACTCAGAAGTGAGGGAAATAACTCTGTCCATGTTTAGAGGCATCATCATTACTGTTTTCTTCACATGCTCTAGGGCTCTCCAGGCAATGAAAACCAGGCTGATTAAACCACCCTCCTCCTGTGCCTGCGCACACGTTCCAGCTGGAAAAGACTGGGGAAGGGATGCAGCTCAGCGATGGACCATCTGCCTTGCCTCCAGAAGGTCCTAGTTTTAATCCCGTGTCTCCTGGCAGGGGTGGGAGACACCCCTGTCATAAACTCTGGAGAGCCCTTGCCAGTCAGTGTAGACAATTCTGAGCTAAGATGGACCAAGGGTCTGACTCAGTAAAAGGCAGCTACCTATGTTCCTCTTCCCAAGGTGAAAGCAGAAGGAACGGATGGAATATCACAGACAAAACTTATAAGTCATTCCTACAAAGCACTTACACTATGATTCTAGAAGATGGAATCCACTTTCACCACTGCTAAGAAAATTCAATCTCTTTTCCCCAAAGGGTTGTTCATATATTAACTCAACCACAACAGCAGTTATCATTATGGAACCTGTAGTTTCTCTGTAATATTCACACACCACATTAGTAGCTAGTCTTGGTACACATATTTCTAGGCCTGCATTGTGCTTATTATCTCATTTCATGAAAGCAAAACGATAGAATTTGCTAACTTGGGAATTTTGCAAGTTCAGATGCTTAACCAACAAATGCTCTGGTTAATTAGCACAGGGGCATTCCCAGAAGTGGTGGGCCTGAAAATTAAGTGCACTCCTGCTCATTTTGTGAGGCTGATTTGGCTCTGCTGCAAAATAATAACAACAAAAGTGAAAGCAAAAGGTGGCTGCCAGTCACTGTTATATGGGAAGGCAATGTTGGCAATACAGTCATACCTCGGGTTCAATGTGCTTTGGGATGAGCGCGTTCGAGTTGCACTCCGCGGCAACCCGGAAGTAACGGAGCGCGTTACTTCTGGGTTTCGCTGCTTGCGCATGCGCTTAAAATAACATCATGCGCATGTGCAGAAGCGGCGAAAAGCGACGCATGCGTGCACAGACATGCCATCACTGGTTACGTTTGCTTCTAGATGCGAACGGGGTTCCGGAACGGGTTAAGAACTTAATTCATTCTGGAGGTCTGTTCTTAACCTGAAACTGTTCTTAACCTGAAGCACCACTTTAGTTAATGGGGCCTCCCGCTGCACCACTGGAGAACGATTTCTGTTCTCATCCTGAAGCAAAGTTCTTAATCCGAGGTAATATTTCTGGGTTAGCGGAGTCTGTAACCTGAAGCGTATGTAACCCAAGGTACCACTGTAGTACTAATGGACCCTGGGTACAAGGGGTGTGATCCAACGCCTCAGGTAGCCATTCTACGGTACCTTCAAAACTGGAAACAAATCCAAGACAGTTTATTTATTTCTTTAGTTGCCCACCTTTTGTTTCTTCCAAGGAGACATATACATGGGCCCCACCCCTTCCTCTAGGTTAGGCTGGAAAATGGTGACTGGTCGAAGACTGACAGAGCAAGCTTCATGGCCGAGTGGGGATTTGAACCCTCGATGCACAGGTTCTAGCCCAACACTCTAACCTTTCTTAGACTTTGGGTCCCCAGATGTTGTTGGACTACAACTCCCATCGTCCCCTAGCTAGCAGGTCCCCAAGATGGAGCCCCTCCGCTCCCAAGTCCCAACCAGGGAGGAAAGGAGTGAAAGAAGATCTCCATCAGGAACAAGGGGATGTAGAGGGGAAACTGACATTGGGGTGGGCTGCCCCGTCAGATGCTGCCACCTGAGATGGTCGTCTCACCTGGCTTCACGGGTGAGCCGGCTCTGAATAAAGCTCTGCACCAGGATGTGCTGTCCTTGTGGGCCCTGCCGCCCAAGGCAGGCAAATCACCTGGCTCCATGGTGGGCTTACAGGTAAGTATAGTTAAAGCTATAGTTTTCCCAGTTGTGATGCATGGAAGTGAGAGCTGGACCATAAAGAAGACTGATCGCCGAAGAATTGATGCTTTTGAATTATGGTGCTGGAGGAGACTCTTGAGAGTCCCATGGACTGCAAGAAGATCAAACCTCTCCATTCTGAAGGAAATCAGCCCTGAGTGCTCACTGGAAGGACAGATCCTGAAGCTGAGGCTCCAATACTTTGGCCACCTCATGAGAAGAGAAGACTCCCTGGAAAAGACCCTGATGTTGGGAAAGATGGAGGGCACAAGGAGAAGGGGATGACAGAGGACGAGATGGCTGGACAGTGTTCTCGAAGCGACCAGCATGAGTCTGACCAAACTGCGGGAGGCAGTGGAAGACAGGAGTGCCTGGCGTGCTCTGGTCCAGGGGGTCACGAAGAGTCAGACACGACTAAATGACTAAACAAACAAACAAATAAAAAGTGGGGATGCATGGGGCTGGCTCAGCCCTCAGGTGCCCCCTGCCCCTCTTTTCCTGTGCCCACCCCCTCAGGAGGGAGAGGACCATTTCAACACAGTGCATCTCCCTCTCCTTCACCCAGTAGCTCCAGCGCAACCGTCTGGCAGTCAGAGCTGCTCGGCGGTGGAGCGGACTCTCGTGAGAAGCACTGGACTCTCCTTCCCGCAAGGCTTTGGAACCAAAGTTGGAGGACCATTTGCCAAAGAGACGTTCGTTGAGATTCCTGCATTGCAGAGGGACTGAATTAGAGGAGCCTCTGGGTGCCTTCCAGCCCTACAATTCCGCGATCTAGCGTCGACTCCCCCAAGGGATGGACTAGATGACCCCCGGGTGCCCCCAACTCCACCCCATTCCACGGTTCTACGCAGTGGTGTAGCGTGGGGGGTGCAAGGGGTGCCGGCTGCACTGGGCGCAACATCTGGGGGGGCGTGCTCGCCACCTCCGGAGTCGCCGAAGAGCCTTGGGCGCAGGCTGTAGCAGAGCCCCATGTCTCGCGGAACCGACGAGTTGGCAGCGGCTCTCAGTGCTCGCCGTGGTCCCCGCACGTCAGGGCCGCGGAGGGCGCGCCAGGCAGCCCCTCATCACAGCCCCACCGCCGCTGCTGCTGGGCCATGTTGCATTTTCCTCGCCTCTCTGCCCTCCTCCTCCTCCGGGCAAGCGGCGTCGTTTGGGCGCCAGCGCCAGCGGCAACTTGCCTCAGATCACCTGACGCGGCAGGTTAGGGGTTGTTGTTGTTTAGTCGTTTAGTCGTGTCCGACTCTTCGTGACCCCATGGACCAGAGCACGCCAGGCACTTCTGTCCTCCACTGCCTCCCGCAGTTTGATCAAACTCATGCTAGTAGCTTCAAGAACACCATCCAACCATCTCATTCTCTGTCGTCCCCTTCTCCTTGTGCCCTCCATCTTTCCCAACATCAGGGTCTTTTCCAGGGAGTCCTCTCTTCTCATGAGGTGGCCAAAGTATTGGAGCCTCAGCTTCACGATCTGTCCTTCCAGTGAGCACTCAGGGCTGATTTCCTTCAGAATGGATAGGTTTGATCTTCTTGCAGTCCATGGGACTCTCAAGAGTCTCCTCCAGCACCATAATTCAAAAGCATCAATTCTTCGGCGATCAGCCTTCTTTATGGTCCAGCTCTCACTTCCATACATCACTACTGGGAAAACCATGGCTTTTACTATACGGACCTTTGTTGGCAAGGTGATGTCTCTGCTTTTTAAGATGTTGTCTAGGTTTGCCATCGCCTTTCTCCCAAGGAGCAGGCGTCTTTTAATTTCGTGACTGCTGTCACCATCTGCACTGATCATGGAGCCCAAGAAAGTGGTTAGGGGTTAGGGGGCGCAAATTACTTGCCTTGCCCCGGGTGCTGACAACCCACGCTACGCCGCTGGTTCTACGACGCCTCTCTTAGAGGGCGGGGCAAAGCCTGACCAGCCTCCCTCCTCGGCCTCCCCTCCTCACCCCCCCTGATTGGCCCGTCCCTCCTTGCCTATCATGCAATTCCCCACACGGCATTGGCCCACTTTGTACAGACTGGGGAAGAAACAGAGGTGGGGGGGGCGAGGCTCCCCGCGCTCCCTCACAGTCTCTCTCTTCCTCACGCCCCTTCTCTCGCCTCAGCGTCTCCCCCTCGACGCGCCCAGGAGACTCCGCTGAGGAACCAGGCACCCCAGGCTTGCTGGCTTGCCCGGCCCTGGCGCCTGGCAGGGCTGGCTCGGGCATAGGCTCCCCCCCCCCTCGCCGCCCGGGTGCCTGGCCTCAGAGGTCTCTCTTCGCCCCCGGGGCTGCGCCAGCCGCCTCCTCCTCCTCCTCCGCGCGTCCCCGGACATGCCTCGCGCGCGGGGGCGCTGAGGCGGCGGCGGCGGCGGGCCGGGGCTCCTCCTGCTCCGGGTCCGGCCAGCCCTCCTCCCGTTCTCGCCTCCTCCTCCTCCTCCTCCTCTTTCCTCTTCCTCCTCCCTCCTCCTCCCTCTCTCCCTCGCTGCTGATACATGGCTAGCTGCTTGCGCTCGCTACAGTGTCACAGCCTCCTCTGCCGCTGCGGTGCCAACTTCCCTCCCTGGCTCCTTGGCAGAGGCGCCGCTGCAAAGGGATGGGATAGACCAAGGAAACAGAAATAAGAAAGGCCCCTTCAGCACCTTTCGGGGGGAGGGGGCGCATGCCTTTCGCTCCTGGCCAGCCTGGGTCGCCCCTTCCCACTCTTCGGATCACACCCCCCTCTCCCTTTCCTGCCCCTTCCTTGGAGAGACTCTTGTTTGTCTTCCTTGTGTCTTTTTTGTGTTTGCCCCCCCTCCCCCAGTCCCCCCTTTTTTTAGTTGATCCCCCCCTTTTTCTCCCTCCCTTATGAGCCTGGATTGCTGAATTCTTCTGGAAAGGGTGAGTACGAAACGTTTTGTGGTTTTTTTAAACACGTTTGCTCAAGAGCACAATGTTCTCGATCTGTTCGTTGCACTGTGTGAAATGGAAAGCGGAGGGAAATGACAGACTGGGTGGCAGGAATTAAGCAGTTTTTGTGCATTTTAATGGCTAATTCTAGGTTTGTGCCAACTGCTCTAAAAGTTAAACCTGTTTTTCCCCTTCTTTCTTTTGACTAACAAGACTTCTCCTATCCCTCTACCTTCTATTATACATTATATAATACTAGGAATTGATAACTGTCTGGTGGTGTGAAATGGTAGGTGTGCACCTAAATCAGAGCTCCTCCTCAGACTTCTGAGCTTAGAAAGGTGTCATCGACCCCAACCCAAATTCTTAGGAATGTATATGAGATAAAGTCAATAAATAGCAATATGTAATCACCATTTAGTAAGCATCAATCACCATCATTTGGTGGGTAGGGAAAGAGGGGTGTTAGTATTATTATTTTGACATTGTAGAAAATAATTTTTTTAAAAAGTGAAACTTTGCACCTATATACAATTTTTAGCAACAAAGCGGCATGGACTGAGAGCACCATGGAATTGTTTTATTAAATACAGACATTCCTCATTGCCTGTCCCCTTTATTTCTGAGGCTCATAGGTCCTGATTTAAATTAAAAAAACACACACTATACCACATATACTTCGTTTTGTTTGCTAGGCCCTTTTCAACCCTCTTTGGTTTTAGTGTACTTTTTTGTGTTCCATTCAGATTCAAAATGTAGATGTGCTGGGATTGTTCTTGCGTTCAGATGCTTGAGCAAAGTTTTTACAATAATAGTGCATTCTTTTGACTGTGTAAAGTGCTTCTGATCACTCCAGAATGAAAACGGATAGCTTTCAGTTGGCGGAAAAGAGGTTGTGCACTAAATTTCTTCCCTAGGTGAATGCATCTTTAGAGCTGTTTTATTGTGCCTTTTCTTGGGTGGATATTTGCCATGACAGGTATATGGAAACTCCAGTTTCGGAAGCAGGTATGCTTGTGAACACCAGTTGCTAAGGAGCACTGGGTTGGGGGGAGGCTATTGCCTGCTTGCAGCCTTCCAAGAGACATCTGGCTGGCTGCTGGAGGAAGCAGGATTTTGGACTTCATGGGCCCTTTGGTCTGCTGCTGCAAGCGTCCCCTTTGTGCTGCATTTACTAAACTACTATCCTCAACTCCTTTATTCTTTACCTTCAAAAGATTCAGAATGTTTCACTAATACCCTAAAGCTAAGGATGTTGGCTAGAGCAACATACATGGCTGTTCTTCTGGCATGTCAGAATCATAGAATCATAGAATCATAGAATCCTAGAGTTGGAAGAGACCACAAGGGCCATCGAGTCCAACCCCCTGCCAAGCAGGAAACACCATCAGAGCACTCCTGACATATGGTTGTCAAGCCTCTGCTTAAAGACCTCCAAAGTAGGAGACTCCACCACACTCCTTGGCAGCAAATTCCACTGTCGAACAGCTCTTACTGTCAGGAAGTTCTTCCTAATGTTTAGTGAATCAGTGGTATTAATGACACTATGGTCATTTTCCATTGAGCAGGTTGTGGTGTGAAGCTGGGCTTGCACTGTGATGGCCTGTGTGGTGTGTGCACAAATAGTTCGTGTAAGGTCGGGCTCCGTGGTATACTATTTAGTAACTTCAATGATGCTTTGCTGACTTAGCTCATTTTTGGAGACATTCTCCAAAGGTGTGTCTGTGCCTCTGCATCACCAGTTTAAAATATTATTTTGGTATTATTATTCAGTCTTTATATAAAAGCTATTGAGCATCCTTTTTCGGGTCACTGTATTACTTTCACAATGCCTCTGTCATTATGCCATGAACCTTCAGTTCTACTTACCCACCCAATGCTATCAGTCTTTTGATTTAAACCAGTCACAGGTAAGCAGTGACTTCTGTTTAGGGAATGCACCTTTGATCCTTAATGTGTTTTAGCTCGTTGGTCCAACTTGTAGGTTACTGTAGCAGTACGACCACCCTTCAAATATATGATTACAAAAAGAGAAATAAATGGATCTCCAAATGCATGTTTAGGCTAAAAGTGTGTCCCAGATCAGAGAACGTTGAAAACTATTTCATTAATGACCCTGGGAGCATAGTAGAGAAGGAACAGGAGTCTGTATTCCTCCTTATAAAAGAGTTAATGTGAATGTTGTGGACATATTGCCAGAGGAAGCAATGCGTTGGCTGTTTGCTCAGCAGGAGTCAAAGCCAAGAAGAACTGGGGTATCTCTACATCATGAGTTCACTCACTGTGATCATTCTGAGTGAGGAGGAAAGCTATGCAGTTGTATTTATCAACTGTGTGCACATCACAGATATATGCTTCTCCTTCCTGCATAGCCCTTGCAAAAAGTACCTAATGTTCCTGTGAATTTAGCCTTAATTGCAAGTATTGTGTTATCAGATGTCTCTCAGGGGTTTAGTAAGAGTGAAAATGCTTTGCCCCTGTTTT
This sequence comes from Podarcis vaucheri, assembly GCF_965113315.1. Classification (NCBI taxonomy): domain Eukaryota; kingdom Metazoa; phylum Chordata; class Lepidosauria; order Squamata; family Lacertidae; genus Podarcis; species Podarcis vaucheri. The sequence continues at coordinate 123,247,002 of NC_138761.1, forward strand.
AACCAGTCACAATTTTGCTATGCATCCCCCATCCCCGCACAATGTATGATTTCCTTTATGTTCACATAGAGTTGCCACCTGTCCTGTATAATACAGGATTGTTGCGTATTCCAATGTAAAATGCAACCTCCTGTATTGATAGAGTTTTGTCCTGTATTTCAGGTCTTCTCTCTCTCTGCCAAGTGCATGTGCTTGAAAAGGGTGTATGAAAAGTCTTGTATTTAAGCTCTGGGTACCCAAGCACAGAGATGTTTACAAATTTGTGTGTGTGCGCGCGGATGTGCATGTGTCACAAATTCCAGAGGGGCCACCCCGTTAGGCAGCAATAGATTGCGGTGGGTTGCTTTGAAGTCACTTCAGCACCAGATGAAAAAAAGAAATCGTCCACCAATGGCCCCTATCCTGTCCTGTATTTTGCCAGAGCACAGGTGGCAACCCTAATATTCAGTGCTGTCAATTTTTACAGCAATTTGGAAGTGCACATTTAAATATTCCTCCTATTTGTGATCTTCAGAAGCAAGTGTCATTGATTATGTAGCCAAAAACACCATCCATTCATAAGAAGCAGGTATCAGCTGGCTTGGGGAAACCCCACAGCTTGCAGAAATACATTTTTAAAGACCCTAAAAGTGGGGTGGGGTGGGGAGAGAGAACAGCCCATTGAGAACTGAGCATGCTCAGTGGACTAAAAATGGTGGTTGATTGAAAGAGGTCAAGAGTGAAATGGAAGAACCAGGAGAAATGGGAAATGAAGTACCCTGAGGAGGAGCATTCTACACTGCAACATTTTGTTGCAAACTCCACTTGTTCTATTTTGAAATGGATGATTTTGGCTTTTTGGTCATGAAACTAAATATGTAGGTCTGTCCTGGCTTTTAAGCAAATCCTCTAAAATATTTTCTTTCTAAAAAAAAGACTTGCTTTGGATTTGGTGTTATGTACTAGCTAGGAGAATGGTGCTCTTTGCTTGGGTGGGTGGTGTTAGCTCGCCTACAAATAGAGCACAGACACAGTCCAGTGAAGGTGGGTTGTTGCTGCCCTTGAAAGTTGGTGGACCTGTTAGAATTACCTTTCTGCACTCACTGATGGATATGGATCAGTGGTTCCCAAACAGGGGGTCAAGGGACCCCTTGGGATCCACAGAATTCACCCAGGGGGTTGCCCATCCCAATGTGGGGGGCAGGTTGGCGCCCCTAATGTGCATCTTTGCTGGCAGCCCCACTGATGGCAGCCTAAAGCACCCCCATCCCCGTTACCTCCCACTCAAATCACGCAGTGGAGGAGACCCCACTTCTTCTCCTCTCCCCACCCCCCAGATCTCTGCGGCTTCTTCTCTCATGCCCACGCCTGATCTCCAATTTCAGCCATCGTGATATATCGGAATATTGCGATGCTTAGCTGCTGATACATCACAATATTGAACCGGATACAGTGGTACCTCGGGTTAAGTACTCAATTCGTTCTGGAGGTCCGTTCTTAACCTGAAACTGTTCTTAACCTGAAGCACCACTTTAGCTAATGGGGCCTCCGGCTGCCGCCGCACCGCCAGAGCACGATTTCTGTTCTCATCCTGAAGCAAAGTTCTTAACCCGAGGTACTATTTCTGGGTAAGCGGAGTCTGTAACCTAAAGCGTATGTAACCCGAGGTACCACTATATCTCTTAGCCCTAGTCTGTTTTTTTATTATACCTAAAATCCTTTGCTGTAGTGATAAAGTGGGATATCAAATCCAAACTCTTCTTCTTCTTTTCTGGCTTTCTGTGATTGCCCTGGAGGCAGGGCTGTATCCAGGAATTTTGTATTATTGGGGCCCCTGAAATAACTGTGTGCGTAGAATTTTCTTTGTGCATGTTGTTGTTGTTTAGTCAATTAGTCGTGTCCGACTCTTCGTGACCCCATGGACCAGAGCACGCCAGGCACTCCTGTTTTCTACTGCCTCCTGGAATTTCATCAAATTCATGTTGGTCGCTTCTATAACACTGTTCAACCATCTTGCTCTCTGTCATCCCCTTCTCCTTGTGCCCTTCATCTTTCCCAACATCTGAGTTTTTTTCCAGAGAGTCTTCTCTTCTCATGCGGTGGCCAAAATATTGGAGCCTCAGCTTCAGGATGTGTCCTTCCAGTGAGCACTCATATGCAGTGAGTTGTGCATATTACATGATGCTATAACATACCAGCTCACACACAAGAAAATATATAATGTAATAGCAGATCTATTATTATATAATAGAAACATTCCCCCCCAAAAAAATCAGTCCCCCCCCAAATCATGCCCAAATAACTTATTGTTAAATTAGTTCTCAATTCCCTCCCCCCTACTCTTTCTGTCACCCAGGATCATGCAATCACATAGACACTCTTTCCCTCCGTACCATCATCCAAACACACATGTGTTCAATAATATATACCACCCTCACTGATTAATTTCTAGGCTCTTTGAAGGGAATTGTGCTCCTTTTGAACAGATCCTGGAAGGTGAACCAGGCAGCATTCCTTAATTTCACAGTCGCTCACCAGGGCATCCATAAAATTCTTAGTAAAATGTCATGTGAGCTACATGACTGGAATATTCTTTTTCTGGATAGTATGAAGGCTCTGTTTAGTTGCAAACAGATATGTTTTATGAGCAACCAATTAGTATGCATGCTTTTCTGGACATACATGAAAGATGGAAATTTGATTTTGATACAGTTATTCTAAAACTATCCCTTTTTCTTTGTCATTTAAAAGAATGATGTAAATTACCTTGGTATAGATCAGTGTTCCTTGAGGACGGCTGCTGATGCATCCCATTAAATATGCCCTGTTTGTGCCACTAGCTTTTGCTTGTCTCCCATGTTCATCAACGTTCAGGTGAAATTGCTTGGGGAAGGTTTCCTAGAGGTTTGGACTGTGGTGATGTCAATATTCCTTTGACATTCAGCACCACTTTCTCCTTTTATCTGAACTGGATGAAGCATTGAAAGCCTTGCATGGCTATCTGGAGTCAGCAACAGAAACACTGTTCAGGCATGATGTAAATGTTAACAGTGGATGGTTTGACTGAGTTAGTTGTCGGTGTATTGGGTTCTGGATGGGGTTGCAATTACCCCTTAAAGTGTACCTGCACAGTGTTGCCTGTTCTGCAGGATCTGGAAATCTCTTGAATTCCTGCATGGTGTCTGTGGCCGAGATCACTTTTTGTCAGGTTCAGATGATATATCAAGCTGTGGACATTCCCGGAGAAAGGGGATGTAGCTGCTGTCATAAATACCTTGGCAACCTATTTTAAATGGCATGGGTATTATACCACATGGCCAGTGTGGTATAGTGGCTAAGAGCAGTGGACAAGTAATCTGGTGAACCGGGTTCGCTTCCCCGCTCCTCCACATGCAGCTGCTGGGTGACCTTGGGCCAGTCACGCTTCTCTGAAGTCTCTCAGCCTCACTCACCTCACAGAGTGTTTGTTGTGGGGGAGGAAGGGAAAGGAGATTGTGAGCCACTTTGAGACACCTTAGGGTAGTGATAAAGTGGGATATCAAATCCAAACAACAACTCCTCCTCCTCCTCCTCCTCCTCTTCTTCTTCTTCTTCTTCTTCTTCTTCTTCTTCTTCTTCTTCTGTGGGGTGATGTCACCTAAGGCTATCCAGAAACTTCAGTTAGTTCAGAATGCATCAAATCATAGTGCAGGATAGGGCATAAGAGCATGTAGCATTTGTGTTTTAATTATATATACACTGGGTGATTAATTTCTAGGCACAAGTTGAATAGCTGTTTTTGACTTTTAAAGAATTGTGGCATCTTCTTCCATATGAACGTTTGAAGAGCAATGCACGACATCCTGCTCTGAGTTCGTTAGCTTAGGGCAGGAGTAGTCAACCTTTTTATACCTACCGCCCACTAATGCATCTTTCTTGATGGTAAAATTTCCTTACCACCCACCAGTGCTTGATGGAAGGAGGATTCAGCTTGTGCCATAGAACCCCCTGCCGCACACCTAGAATCCTGAAGCGCCCACTAGTGGGCGGTTAGGACCAGGTTGACATCCCCTGGCTTAGGGTGGCCAGCACAGACAGAATATACCAGGATTCCTCAACCTCGGCCCACCAGATGTTTTTTGGCCTACAACTCCCATGATCCCTAGCTAGCAGGACCAGTGGTCAGGGATGGTGGGAATTGTAGTCTCAAAACATCTGGAGGGCCGAGGTTGAAGAAGCTTGGAATATACTCTTGGTGGTACAGAACTGATAGAATTATTTCCTTGGGAAGTTCATCAGGCCTCCTCGGTTTAGACTGAGAATGTTCCTTAAAACCACAGTTGAAGGAAATAGGATTCCCGCCCCCTCTGGACTCAACACAATGTTTTGTTGGAGTCTGTTGTTGTTGTTGTTGTGATTTTGCAATTTTTTTAAGAACTGAATTTGCAGTTTGAAAAACCAAGTTTTAAATAGCTTAATTGCACGGTTTGGATTTCACACTTTTAATTGTTGCTGAAGCATGTTGGAGATATAAATTGAAATAATAAATAAGTATAAGTTATTCCAAAAGGATATTTTCAAATGGGTGACAAAATGGGAATTGTGATGCAATGTAGGTAAGTGTAAAGCATGGGCGTAGCTAAGGGATCCAGAAAAATTCTTGAAAAGCAGAAGCCCAGTAATGCCTGTAATGCCCCTTAAAAAAGCTTAAAAACTTTAGGAAGATCCCCTGAAAAAAGCTCAGCAGCCTAGGCTGCCGCCCCCCCCCCACTTGCCCAATCTCCATCTTGCTCACCAGAGTTGTGACTAGATCCTTTTATTATGTGATTATTATGTGATGGACCAGATAAGAATCAATGGCTCTAGTCTCGAAGCCCCTTGCACAATACATTTCCCCCCCTTGTGCAAGTGGGAGGGGTGTTGCCAACTTCCGCTAGTTCCTGTTCCCCTCCCAGCCAGTGGTACAGTTACATAATTTTAGACTCCAGGTTTAAAGACCGTAGCACCTGCTTTCCCATTTTTGGATGGTAATATGTATTAATTCACTTACTTCAAAATGTAGTAATCCCGATGGGATGGGCTGCATTCTGGAGCTTACCAGTTCGGCCAATTCCGCCAGAGTGGGATTTGCAGGTTCAGCTGATGGCAGTGTTTGCCAACCCAGCTGGGAATGGCTGCTCTTGGGAACCCCACTTTGGCAGGCCTTTGCAGCCAGGCTTGTGTTCAAATCAGGTTGCGAGGGAAGGAAGGAAAGAATTAGGAGTGCACTTAGTGCGGTCCTGATTCACTTTTAAAAAATAAAATAAAATCAGGTGGTGATTGAATACTGGGCTGCCCGGGGGTGGGGGGCTTAGGATCCAGCCCCCTGGAAAGATCCTCTTCCCCATTCCTGGTTTAAGCAAAACTGAGCTAGATAATTGACAAATGTTGGTAGCTCAACATGGTGGCACAACGTAAGGAACATTGCCTTACGAAAAACAATTACCTGGCATGTTGGATTCCTATCTAGAAAAGCTAAACCGGACTCTTCCTTGGGAGTGTGGTGGGACTTTGTCTCTTATACTAATAATGAAAATCTGTACCAATTTCTTTTTCCAGCCTCATTGGACATATTGAAGCTTCGATACATATACTGAAGTTGGTTTATTTTATCCTAATGTTGTTGTTTTTCTTGCATAATGAAGAGATTGCATCTATTTATGCTATATTTTGTAACGTACATTTTGTTTATTTTCCTGATCACTTACTTTGATCTCAACCCTGGTTCTGTCTTGGTTTTTCATTCATCTGTAACTAAGGTAGATGAACCAATGGTATGACTCAGCACAATAGTGCTGGAAGATATTTGTGTGGTGATGCAATAATTTTTGTTTCCCTTCCTAGGAATGTTAATTGTGTATCATTCTGTCTTTCTTGCGCATGCATATATATATATATATATATATATATCACATTGGAATTAGCTTGAAGGAATTTTGATTAATTATATTCCTGTAAGCCTGTTATTTAAAGCACAGATTTTTATCGCTGATTTTTGTGTGGATTGAATCAAACATCTAAGCAAGGGTGATAGATCAAACTTTGGTCTGATGTTGTTAGAAGATAGTATTATCCAAAATGTTCACACTACTGAGTTGCTTCTTGTCTTGGCAGAAAGCTGTGCCTCTAACAGATTATCAAGAAGGCAACCTGTCTTGCTAAGTGGGTTTGAGCTCTTCTACCGTGTATTTGCCGTGTATGGGACGCGGGTGGCGCTGTGGGCTAAAGCCTCAACGCCTAGGGCTTGCCGATCGAAAGGTCGGCGGTTCGAATCCCCGCGGCGGGGTGCGCTCCCGCTGCTCGGTCCCAGCGCCTGCCCACCTAGCAGTTCGAAAGCACCCCCGGGGGCAAGTAGATAAATAGGTACCGCTTACCAGCGGGAAGGTAAACGGCGTTCCGTGTGCGGCTCTGGCTCGCCAGAGCAGCGTTGTCACGCTGGCCACGTGACCCGGAAGTGTCCCCGGACAGCGCTGGCCCCCGGCCAATAGATGTGAGATGGGCGCACAAACCCCAGAGTCTTTACCTTTACCGTGTATTTGCATCTTTTAAATGAAATCTCCTGAAACTCATATCTGAAGCTTTTGGAATGACGAGCCATTGTTCTGTTTGTTTCATCATGTTTCCGCCGGCTTGTGTGACTGAGTGTTCATAGCTATGCTTTGTGTCACTGATGGGGATGTTTTAGTAATTAACATTAATTAAACAGACTTAGTTGCCTTTAGGGGCTCTCTGGCTCATGATACTGCCAAATAGTTTATGCAGTAAACAAAAATCTTATGTTTTAGGATTCTAGGGAAGCTTGACTTGGTTAGTGAGAAACTAGTTTCAGCACAGGTGAGGTGACCAAAGTAGAATTCAAGCTTTAGCAAAATGCAGCCTTTAAAAACACTTAACTTTAAAAAAGTGTTCAGCATGGTATGAGAAGGAACAGATTTTGAAATAGTTAGATGAAAACGTGTGAATAGATCACAGAGTCTTCCCCCATCCCTAGTAAATTTATGACAAATAGTGGATTTTTAATAGGAGTATCAAAATATGTTCCTTCTCTATAAAGAGTTAAAATCTATTTACCCGACTTGAATTAAAGTAGTTTTAAAACTGACAGCCTTTCAACCTAGATAATTTTGTCATTTAAATGTGGATTCACTTTTTTTTTAATGACATGTGTTTACATGGAAAGGCTATTACCTTTAAAATTCAAAAGCTAAGAAAATGGGTTTTAGTCTCTTTTGTTATATGGAGGGCAGAAGTGTTTTGTGAAGACTCAAAATGGGAAGATTAGGTGTGATGTCTACCAGTAAGGGTAGCTAAAGCATCCCGACAAATTGTGTCTAGTGGTCAGGGAAAAAACATTCCAGAACCTTCCTAGATTACTTGTTGTCATAGTTGGGAAATTTTGTCTAGGATCCAGCTAGATTTACCTCACTGTGGTACTGCTTTTTTTGTCGGAACTTGTTTCTCAAACATCTTGAATGCGAGGAAGGAGAATCTGTTGCCTTCTGTGTTTCCTTCCCCTCAACCAAGTGAAAAGGAGGCAGAGGAGCCTCCACGATAACCAAGGCTTGGGAAGAGGCCTGAGGACATGGGTGTGCCTTGGGGCGCCGCAGATATTAGGACTTCCATTGCTAAGAGCAGCTCAGAGGGCTGAGATAGTTGGAGGGGGGCAAGCGGTTCAAGCAAGGGATTCGGAACTGGAACTGAGAGATCTTTGGCAGCTGCAAAAGGGGAAGGAGTGAGCCGGTGGCAGGGTGGATAAAAATCAATTATTTTTTTAAAATAAATTTGAAAAAAATCGAATTTTTTTTATTTAAATCAATTTTTAAAAATTTAAATCAATTTTTAAAAATTTAAATTGGATTTCTAAAATAAAATGTTTTGGAGGAAAATAAATTTCTAAAGATAGTTTTCTACTTAAGTTACATTATAGTCCAAAGACCATCAGGAAATAAGGATTTGTTTTAAGTTTTCCATGTGTGCTGAAAATCAATTTTAAAAAAAATAATTAACCACATCTGTTAACAAACATGGATACATATGCTATAATGTTATTGTTTTAGTTAAATAAATTGTTTAAATTGTTATTAAGGAAATGATTATTTTTCTCCTTCCAATAAAGTGCAGCAGAAAAGTTGTCCAAATGTAAACAGTTAACTTATTAAACCTCACAATAATTTCATTATTATCTGTCTATGTATTTCTAATAGTACAGTGGTACCTCAGGTTACATACACTTCAGGTTACATACGCTTCAGGTTACATACTCCGCTAACTCAGAAATAGTGCTTCAGGTTAAGAACTTTGCTTCAGGATGAGAACAGAAATCATGCTCCGGCGGCGCGGCGGCAGCAGGAGGCCCCATTAGCTAAAGTGGTGCTTCAGGTTAAGCACAGTTTCAGGTTAAGAACGGACCTCCGGAACGAATTAAGTACTTAACCCGAGGTACCACTGTCTAACCAAATCAGAAATTTTTGTTACAACTGTAAAAACTACTCTGAAAATTTATTATTCCAAAAACGGAACCTTCGTCTGGTTGTAAATATTAAGATTATACCAGCAGGAATGCCTTTCTGTAAAAAAGAAAGAAAGAAAGATTTAAATCAAGTCTTACTGACTAGTGATTTAAATCGTGATTTAAATCGATTTGATTTAAATCCACCTCGTTGGTGGGCAGTGCTGGTGAAGAGGACTTGGCGGGGGGGGGCAGTGCTGCGAAGGTGGGTGCAGAGGGGAAGGGAGGAGATGGGCTGGGGTTTGTGGTCCGGATCAGGCCGGGTTCACAAAGAGGTTTGCTGTGGAGGCTCATGGTGCTTGTTTAAAGTGAGCTCTGGCTCTGGATGGGGCCTAGAAAACTTGCAGAAAAGAGAAACTTTTCATATTACTGGATTGGTGATGCATGCAAAAGTAAAGGTCACAAAGTTGGAAAATTAATAGTATCGTCCCTGTTGACATTTCAGAGGGAGCGCTGGCTGGGGTGTGGCCCAGTCCAGTGTGTACGTTTTGTAGTGGATGTGTACTCTTTTATTTCATGCTTTCAGTTCAGGATGAGGAAGAGTTGCCAGTTTCTCCTCCCCAACTTAACCATTCTTTGTTTACCATGCTAAGAAAAGGATTTTTTAAAAAATCAAAAAGTTGTGGTTTTCCTACTTATTAAGTGAGACTGATTTGAATTAGAGCAAACGTTTGCTATCATGTTTGCGGCTCCAGCATAACGCTAAGAAAGGCTTGAGTGCTCTTTAGAAACAATCCCTGAAAGGCAGATAGGGTTTTTAGAGGTAAACAAATAAATTCCACATTATCCGCAATATTGCCTGGCACTTCTCCCTAGCACTGCCCAAATCCCTCTATATATCTCCAGCAGCACATAACTCTTAAGTAGAGTAAAAGCCAGATTGCCAGGGCTTCTCTTTGTAATCAAGGAAATCCCAAACTTTTGCTTTTGGAAGCGGTTGGGATTGGGAAGCTAAGCCCCTCTTCAGAGCTTCTTGCCTTTTTCTATTCCCTGAACATCTGCAAAAATATGTGCTGACAGTAGGCAAGGAATCGTATTTGCAGGAAGAGCAGCGCTGTCAAAATATGACTAACTGCAATTCAAAATTAGGTTGCTGTAAGGACTTCAGGCAATGCATTGTGGTTGTGGCACAGGAGCACAAAAAGTTCTGGTTGCCATAGTAATTGTGTTGTGTGTGGTGGGTTATACCTGCTAGTTAGAATTACATATTGTAAATTTTATACGGGCACCAAAGTTGTACTTACTCCCATCTCAAATGATGAATCACTTGCACATGTGTGCTGGAATCCTCACATTTCTAGTTTAGCCAGTCATTCCTCGTGGATTGCTTGTTTGCTTCTGTTGGCCTCTGTTGTTGCTTCCTTTAAGGGTTCCTCTTTGGATGCCAAACTGATTACTGTAGTACCTGCTGTGGACAAGGAGTGCATGTTGCTGTTCAGGTTGTGATGAGAAAAGCTTGTGTGTGTGTGTGTGTTGACAAGAGTGAGCATAATTTATTAAATAGCATGGCATTCTCCTTTCAATGGAACCTCCTTTAATTGCCTTAGGCTAGAGCTGTCAAAAAGTTCTTTCCTTTTTAAGGGCATTTCTACCTATTTCCAATCAGACTCGGAGTGTGTTTGATGCCATGTGAAGTCTGCAAAGACGGGGAGGTAAGGGGGCTGTGGAGACCTCTCTGAAAACAAGACCGATCTGGTGGTGTTCACAATAAAATGGCTCTCCATATCCAAAAAGTCTACTTGCTCTGATACCAGTACTCAAAAACGTTTGTGGGAATCGGTTTTCTATGACTCTGGAGATCTGGATGATGTTCCCTGCCTTTGCAATGGATCTGGTAGTAGCTGGTCTAGGAAAATCACTGTGCCTTTATAATGTTGCTGCATTTGTCCTTTCGTAAAGTGCCCTGAAAACTATTAAGACTACTGTACTGCACTGGATAATTAGAAGAAGTGTTTTAGCATAATAATAATAATAATAATAATAATAATAATAATATTGGAAGACATTTTCTTAGAAGAAAGCTAGCTCCTTGTGTGATGTGGTATATGTGTGCCTGTACGCACACACACATGTATCCACACTCACTGCTGCTTGTCTGGTTGGCTTTTCTAATGGTTTTGCTGGATTTGTGCCACACCACAAGCATGATTAGAATAATGATAATGAAACAGGGGCAGTGGGGGCTATTTTATAGACTCGGTTAATGGCCTGCAGGAAGGCAAGTCTGATTTGGTTTCTTATGCTGTAGATAAAAAGAGGGGTGTTGTTTGGTCACCATCAGTATGTTTCTGAGGTATCTGGCCACTCTTCTTTTAGATCCACTGACTATGAAGGACAGTGTAAACCCAGTAAGGTAAGACAGCCATCCAATTTCTCTTCCTCTTGCCATCACCAGTTTATTTGTCATAAAGGGCAAGATGAGAAGGATTCAGTGGTCTACTTTAATGTAGAGGGACTACCTGCTGGATTCAAAGTCTGTTGCTTAGCATCACCCCTGCTAATCTCCCAGACACTCTGAAACAGAACCGTAGCCCAAATGGTCTAAGCAGCACTGGGGAAGGGGAAGCAAATGGCCCATGAATGTCTTCAGAAATCAATGCAGCCTTTTGTTGTCGTTTAGTCGTTTAGTCGTGTCCGACTCTTCGTGACCCCCTGGACCAGAGCACGCCAGGCCCTCCTGTCTTCCACTGCCTCCCGCAGTTTGGTCGAACTCATGTTAACTTCGAGGACACTGTCCAACCATCTCATCCTCTGCCGTCCCCTTCTCCTTGTGCCCTCAATCTTTCCCAACATCAGGGTCTTTTCCAGGGAGTCTTCTCTTCTCTTCTCATGAGGTGGCCAAAATATTGGAGCCTCAGCTTCAGGATCTGTCCAGTGATCTGTTCCAGTGAGCACTCAGGGCTGATTTCCTTAAGAATGGATAGGTTTGATCTTCTTGCAGTCCATGGGACTCTCAAGAGTCTCCTCCAGCACCATAATTCAAAAACATCAATTCTTCGGCAATCAGCCTTCTTTATGGTCCAGCTCTCACTTCCATGCATGACTACTGGGAAAACCATAGATTTAACTATATGGGCCTTTGTCGGCAAGGTGATGTCTCTGCTTTTTAAGATGCTGTCTAAGTTTGTCATTGCTTTTCTCCTAAGAAGCAGGCGTCTTTTAATTTCATGACTGCAGCCTAGGCTAATTTAAAAGGAGTATAAACAAGGGAGGGGGAGAAGCAGTGAGTATGTGAGGTCAAAAAGAAAATAAAACCCTAAACCAGAAGATTTTTCTGTCTAATCCTATACTGTGCAAATCAGCATGGCAAAACTTATTCTTCTGGTGTGGTATTCAACAAAGTTTTACTCAAAGTAGACCTGTTGAAGTTAATGGACCTAGCTTAGTCATTGTCACTTTCAGTGGGCGTGATCTGTGTAAAACGTAGTTGAATGGCACCTCTGGAGTTGGTTGAGGGATAAAGGGATACGGGGGTCATGCCATTATTTTTGGTCTTCTGTGCCCAGGTAGCTCTGAGTGATAGCAGGCTACCAGGTCCAGCCAGTTGCAGGATAGGCACATTCTTCAAGGAAGGCAACTTAACTTTAGGCAATGGGGATGTCAAAATGTTGAACTGTTGTTTTGTTGAGGTGGTTCAACTCTTCTGCCAGCCAGCAGCCTTGCCTCGGCTTGTGTATTGGATGGGGGCACGTGCAGACAGCATGGTGGGGTTGCACTGCTCACCTGACCTTTGGCCAGTCAGTGGCTGCTGACTGAGATGTCAATGCTCAGCACACTGCTAGTATTGCATCCAGGTTGGGAGGAAAATGGCTGCAGCATTGGAGCTGGCTTGGTTGTGGGGAGGGTTCAGTTCTCCCTCAGCGACGCACACCTTTTATGGTAAAAAATAATACCACCCTTCTTCCTGCATGCTTTATATGTGACTCCAAAAAATCTTACACATCACTTGGGAAGACAGGCGAACTAATATCAGTGTACTGGATGAAGCAAAGATCATCAGTGTTGAAGCAATGATTCTTCAACATCAACTTCGTTGGACTGGTCATGTTGTGCAGATGCCTGTTGATCATCTTCCAAAGCAACTACTCTATTCCGAACTTGAAAATGGAAAGCGTAATGCTGGTGGTCAACAAAAAAGGTTTAAAGACTGTCTCAAGGCAAATCTTAAAAAATGTAGTATGAACACCAACGACTGGGATACACTGGCCTGCGAGCCCTCCATTTGGAGAACAGCCTTTACCAAAGGTGTCATGGACTTTGAAGAGACTCGAACTCAGAACACAATGGAGAAACGTGCTAAGAGGAAGGCACTCTTGGCAAATCCACACCGTGATCAATTCCTGCCTGGGAACCAATGTCCCCACTGTGGAAGGACGTGTGGGTCCACAACTGGCCTCCACAGTCACTTATGGACTCATTGTTAAAACCGTGTTTATGGAAGACAATCTTACTCGGCTACAAGTGATCGCCAAAGAAGTAGTAGTAGAAGAATATGTGACTGGGGCAGACATTGTGACCAAACAAACATGGCTGGTTTGTCTAACACATAGCCCCTCCTCTCCCCAACCAGATATGCCCTGGTCCCTCTCCCAAAATTATCCAGAGTCTTGGGGAAAACCCCAGATCAAATTTAAGGGGAGAAGACAGAAGGAGGAGTGTAAATCTTGTGTTGGCAAGATGAGGGAGTTGGATATTGCCCAATAAATCTTTGTGCGGATGGGAGGCTTAGCACTGTGCTGAATACAAGCCAAATGTGGAAGCTGGCGTATGTGGTGTTTTTTGCCCAGTTGAGCCAGCAGTTCAAAACTTATGATAGCTGAGGCACACTCTTGGAAAAGCATGTCTACCCCACCCTTAGTTCTACACCCTTAGTTGGCTGAGCTGGGCCTGCCTCTTCACTGGAAGGAGACAAGATCACAACACTGGTCCACAAAGCGGCACAACAGGCCAACCTGCTCTTGAGGGCAGATGGTTCTGCCGTTCTGAGAAATAATGATCCAATTGTACTTGATTGTACTGATGCAGCAGATTTTACTAAACTCTGAAAACGGCTGTGTTGAAGGAGTCAAGGCCTCAACAATAAATCGTGTAAAGTTGCAGTTCTCAGCCTCCTTTTAAGGGAGTAGCCCTTCTTGTTTTTTGTTCATTTTAAAAATGGCTGCCACCTATCAATAGAAATATTGCATAAATACTTTGTGTTTAAAAGATGCACAGTTTGGGAACGACTTGGTTAAGCAACCTTGCGTCTGAATCTCAGACTTCATTCATACAGGTTTTCTGAACTGCTTTGCTGATTTTGGGGGTTACACATTGACTTGCTGGTTTCATGTAGAATCAACTTTTTGAAAGGCTTTATTTTATCATTCAGGGTGATGACCAATATATAGTGAGGCCAAACTACCGTATTTTGCGCCCCATAGGACGCTCCGGCCCATAGGACGCACCTAGTTTTTTTGGGGGGAAATAAAGAAAAAAAATTTATTCCCCCCCCCCCCAGGTGCGGGGCTGGAAGAACCAGGTCGGGGAACAGTGGGAAGGCACGCTCTGCCTCCCTGCTGTCCCCCGAGCTTGTGGGGCTGGCGATGGGGAGAAGTGCGCTGATCCCGGGACTGTAGGCAGCTCTGCACGGCCACCGGGAGTGGGGCGGAGCTTCGCCCCCGGCTCCTGGTGGCCACGCAGAGCTGCGCTGATCCCGGGATGGCAGGCAGCTCTGCGCCGCCATCCGGAGTGGGGCGGGACTTAGCGCCCCGCTCCGGATGGCGGCACAGAGCTGCGCTGGTCCCAGGACTGCAGGCAGCTCTGCACGGGCACCGGGAGCAGGCGGAGCTTCGCCCCCGGCTCCCGGTGGCCGCGCAGAGCTGCGCTGGTCCCAGGACTGCAGGCAGCTCTGCGCCACCATCCGGAGCCGGTCTCCCGAGGGTTGCGCAGAGCTTCCTGAAGCCTGGAGGGCCAGAGGGGTCGGTGCACACTGACCCCTCTCGCTCTCCAGGCTTCAGCGAAAGCCTGCATTCGCCCCATAGGACGCAGGCACATTTCCCCTTTCTATTTTGGAGGGGAAAAAGTGCGTCCTATGGGGTGAAAAATACGGTATATGACCCAAAGGGGGGGGGGGCTGCAATTGTGCATTTTGGTTCTTATACACAAGAGCTAGAGCTGTTGAAAGCAACTTCAATTTGCTAGCATACTGAAGGAAGCTGGCAGACCCAACCATCGAGACATTGCATAAAATCAGAGTTTGAGGACATTCCACACTTGCAACACTGGCATGTGCTCTCAATGAGGGTATTTAAAACGCATGTGTTCAGTACATTGGAAATAAACAGATTCAATGTGCACTTTGCATGTAAATCTTTTGAGGCAAAACAATATATGCAAGTCTTTACAATCTCCTGCGAGCCAAACTATACATGAAGCTAAAGGCGACATTTAGGAACCATATTAAGTTCCACACACCCCTTGATTAATGATAGGTGTGTGAATGGGAGAGAGAGGTTTTGCACTTCTGCCGCGGTCCTGGCAAGAATTGGTCCTGCTGCCCTGCTCTTAGCCCCAGGGGAAAGCTCCCTGTAAGGAGCTGCAAGGAACTGTCAAGGCTGATCTCTTCCTCTATGCTAACCTAAGCCCACAAACCATCCTGCAAGTAGAAACAGGATTCAAACCTTACGGTGTAAGGAAAACTCGCTGGCTGTAAACTGCTTAGTGCAGGAGGAAGAAGGAGATTGGAGCATGGAGCATGGTAGACAATGTGAGAGGGGGTTGCTGGAATTCCCGTGGAAGCATTTATATGTACATCTGTGTAGACTTCCACACAGACTTTTGTGCTGTAAATGTGGGTGCCGTGGGGGGGGGGGGCGCTGATCTGCATGGCTCTGCTCACAGTCACGCCTTCCCTTCATAAAAGCACATCCTAGAACATGCCCCCTAATACTCTTCACGGAGGGTTTGTGGCTGATACTTGGGGTTGGGGTAGACAAATTGATGTGGAAATTGTAGCCTTCACTAAAACAGCTTAGTGCAATATTGAATACAGTGGTACCTCAGGTTACATACGCTTCAGGTTACATACGCTTCAGGTTACAGACTCCGCTAACCCAGAAATAGTGCTTCAGGTTAAGAACTTTGCTTCAGGATAAGAACAGAAATTGGGCTCTGGCGGCGCGGCGGCAGCAGGAGGCCCCATTAGCTAAAGTGGTGCTTCAGGTTAAGAACAGTTTCAGGTTAAGTACAGACCTCCGGAACGAATTAAGTACTTAACCCGAGGTACCACTGTATATCGTACAATCCTTGGCTGTGTGGCTATATTGTTCTTCAGCTGACCTGTGAATTACAGGCCTATTTTTTAATACACAATTTCTCTGCTGTGATTGGAGATTTTCACGCAGTGCTTCTTGAAGCGATGATGAAAGCCAGAAGTGCAGTTCAGATGTTTTGAGTACATGTGGGGGAGACTTGCAAGTGTTCTCTTTAGCATTCTTGAACATCGCCTGAGGTGTCTTGCAAAAGCTCCCCTTTGATTTTGTGTATGTCTTGGTGGCTTAATAGGGTAGGACTTTATAAGTGGATCTCTATGAAGGGGATCCATATTGCAAAGAAGCCATATGTGCTCTTCTCTAGGTTCTTATTCCTTACTTTTAATCAATCCTTTTGTGGCATTTCTTAATAAACAGTTTCTGCTGCTTTGAATATTTTTTGCAAGGAATAAAGAAGAATGAGCAAGACTTTCCTGCTGCTGTTATGCTCTCCTTTGCGTCCCACAGAGTCTGGAAGCAGAATTTTGCTTATGTGCTATATTTGAAAAAATGGCCTTTTTAGCTGGTAACTAGTATATGCCAGATGAAACAGTAGCTGTTTCAGGAATTTCCAGTCTCCAAAAAGCGGACGTTGTGGTCCTTGGAGGCAAGTATTTGCTTCATTTTACGTTTTCACAGTCCTCTAGGGTGTCTGGATGTTGCTACTATACGTAATTGAAAATCATAAGCCTAATTCATCCATAATGCTTCTGTTACTACACACATGTGCATACTCTGTGGGATGGTGGATATTTATTATCCTGACTTTTATTTGGGAATATGAAGCTCTGTACTCTGTCTAGGGGCATGCATGCACAATCACACCTTTTATTGTGGCTTAATGGATCTTTTGGCATTCCTGCCCCCCCTTCCGCACACTTCCCTTCCACGCTCCTTTTCTTTTTGTGAATTAGAAGCACCATAGCACACAAACTTATGTATGAAAAGAGGTGAGAGGAACACATATTTGATTCCCCTCACCCCCACTAACTTCGTAGTTTCTGTAGTAATTTTATATTCTAGCAGCTGCCTCTTGAAAAATGAAGATCTGTTAAATGAAGTCTGCAAAGGGACAACTCATATGTCTTTCATGATTGTTGCCTGGCTGACATGACTCAATAAGCCAAACTATGGCTTAACGCAGTGTTTCTCAAACATCCCAGGGGTCAGGGATGATGGAAGTTGTAGTCCAACAACAGCTGGGGACCAAGTTTGAGAAACGCTGGCTTAACAGGTTCGTGAAATGTGTTGGCTCCCGGAGAGCAGCTCACACCCACTTTGCTCCCCCCTGATCCTGTTAGCTCAGCGTGGCATGGTAGCTGAACCAAAGTCTGGCTTAGCCAACCAGGGATTGTGGTTATGGTCTCTCCTACTAAACCATGATTTGTAGCCTTTGGCTGCAGATCATGGTTAAGAAGGAGAAAGCCCCTTCACCTCCTTGGTAGCTTGCACAAAGCTGTGATCTAGCTTAGCATTATGTGTTAACACAGCTGTTGAGATGATGATGATTTGCAAATGGAGGCAATAGTGGAATCTAAGGATAGCTATGAAGAGAAAAATGGCTAGATCTACTTATCTACTTTTCTTCTTCCTTATGACATCTGCTTAGTTTTTAAGGGGGAAAATGTGCGTCCTATGGAGCGAAAAATACGGTAATTGTTTTTGTCAGACTACAGTATACGCCAAATCTACAATGACATGTGGGGACTAACCACATGCTTGGTGTTGGGTATCTGCTTCCAGCAGTGTGAACGGGGAAGAACCAGCTTGGAAAGCTAGGAAGGGAAACAGTCCTTTCCACAACTTTTTCTCTTGCTGCTTATGAGTACAATAAATAACACTTTTTGGGAAGGGATTACAGTACTGTCCCCTCATACACCAAGGGAATGGTTAAAATGCACTCTTGTGTCTACTAGCCCAGAACACTAAAGCAATCCAGTCAGTAAATGAAGACATGCAGAAAATGTATTCTATCCTTAATTGCAGAAGTGCAAGGCCTGAATTTGAATAGGATATGCATAACAAAATTAACAAAGACATAGCATGCTGGAGGGTGACACATACAATACTTCAGCATGGTATTTTATTACTGCATTTTTTTTAATGCAATTGTGATTTTAAATAGTTGCAAGCCACTCTGTGTACTGCATAGGCACTAGAAGGGTGACACAGAAATGTGTATATAAAAATATATCGTATTTTTTGCTCTATAAGACTCACTTTTTCCCTCCTAAAAAGTAAGGGGAAATGTGTGTGCGTCTTATGGAGCGAATTCAGGCTGCGCAGCTATCCCAGAAGCCAGAACAGCAAGAGGGATTGCTGCTTTCACTGCGCAGCGATCCCTCTTGCTGTTCTGGCTTCTGAGATTCAGAATTATTTTTTTTCTTGTTTTCCTCCTCTAAAAACTAGGTGCGTCTTGTGGTCTGGTGTGTCTTATAGAGCGAAAAATACGGTAAATAAGTGAGTAAATAGACTGGAGCTAGTAAAGACTGGAGAAACAGAAAGATATTCTTGGTGCTGCTCAACAAAACAGGAAAAAGGGATTGGGGCAGGAGAAGGCGAAAAGCAAATTTGGGCACTAGAGCTTTGTAACAGGGTTCTTGAAACGACCAGCTGGAATGGAAACTGCTCAAGGAGAGGAGGAGCCGATCATTGCTGATCTCCTGGGCCTGCTTCCCTTTATGCCTTCTGCGCCAGCCTGATGGAATGGCTGTTGCTGGATAACATTTAAGTAAGTTACTTTTCACCACACAACTACCGCAGGGTACCCCTCTGAAGTTATGTGAAATGTAATGGTAATGTACAAAACCAAATAATACTAACATCTAAATTACTCCTATAGGTCTAAAAAGGTAAAGGTACCCCTGCCCGTACGGGCCAGTCTTGACAGACTCTGGGGTTATGCGCTCATCTCACTCTAGAGGCCGAGAGCCAGCGCTGTCCGCAGACATTTCCGGGTCACGTGCCCAGCGTGACAAGCTACATCTGGCGAGCCAGCGCAGCACACGGAACGCCATTTACCTTCCCGCTGGTAAGCGGTCCCTATTTATCTACTTGCACCCGGGGGTGCTTTCAAACTGCTAGGTTGGCAGGCGCTGGGACTGAACAATGGGAGCACACCCCGCCACGGGGATTCGAACCGCCGACCATGTGATCGGCAAGTCTAGGCGCTGAGGTTTTACCCACAGCGCCACCCGCATCCCTTCCTATAGGTCTGCTCATTGTCAAATGAGCCAACAACTCTGCTTGACCCTGTCAGTGCTCATGTTTTGTAAAAACATTGTTCTGTAATGTTTGTTATTTTCACATTTTTTCTATTAATACTTAAAATTATTTCCTATTATAATTTTTGTGTGTGTATGCAAATCAAGAGCTTTGCACAATATTCACACACTGTCCCTTCCCCACGCTTTGCATTTTCACCTTCTGTGTTGTTATCTGCTTTGAGTGTCTGAGAGAGGAAAGGCTGGATTATAAAGCTGCCAGCAAATAAAAAATGTTAAGACTTATTTTTGTAATATCGGAATATTCACATCCTTGGCTGCGCTGTGTCTGCTGTCTATTTCCACCCCTCTGGGCCTCCCATCATATGCTGGAGCTTTGAACAAGCAAGCTGGATCCTGGCCATCGAGAGAGGCTTCTCTTTGCACTTTCTGAATGCTTCTACTCCAGCAAATATCTTGCCTGTGAAATACAAGTGCAATTTTACACTCAAGATTAAATACAGCCCCTGGTTTCTAGGGGGAAAAACACTGAATCTGGGCTTGTTTTATTCCAGTGCATTTGGCTTTCTGTCCATTAACACAGTGTTTGTCCACTTAGAGTGAGGAGGGTTAATCCTGTGTGATTTTGTTGGCTGGTGGAACTTGTTTACTTGCAGAGTGGGGAGTCTGAGCCTCTTCCTCACCCTCCCTATCCCTCTGGTCTCTATTTTGCCCCCTGTGTACTTTCTTGCTCCTGGGGATAGGGACCCATCTACTGCTTTGTCTTCTGCAGGGAGGAAAACGGCTTCTCCCATTCTTTCTGTCTGCACTAGGACCTCTGCCAGTTGTGATTTCTTCCAGAGGAGGCAACCTTGAGAGAAGCTCTTATTTTAGAACTGCAAGCCTCTAACCCAGCAGTTCTCAACCTGTGGGTCCCCAGATGTTGTTGGACTACAACTCCCATCATCCCTGAGCTCTGGCCTTCCTAACTAGGGGTGATGGGAGTTGTAGTTCAACAACATCTGGGGACCCACAGGTTGAGAAAGGCTGCTCTAACCTGTGGGCCTCCTCAGTAGCACCTGTGGTGGTACTCCAGCTGAAGAATTACATACCTCCTCCCAGAATTAGCAAGCCCCATCTGGCAAGTTAGTGAGCTAGCTTGTTGGCCCTTGCCTGCCTCAGTCTCCTAGAGTGTACCTCCCACTGCTCCCTTCCTCAGAGCCAACTGTGTTCATGGAGACAGAGGCCCCTCTGGCTCTGGGGGTGGGTCCTGCTGCTCTGGTTCCTGTGCACTGACCCCCATCCCCTCGTCATCCTCCATCATCCCATACTTCCTAAACCAACCTCTCCTTCCCCATCCCCATCTTGCCCCAGTGTGTCCCAGTCCCAGCTACACCCCTTGTTGAGATCATCTTTCTTCTTCCCATCGTGCTGCCAGGTCATTAAATCAGCTGGCTAGTCGTGGGTCTCCTGTGTTCCCACACACCTGTGTTTCCCCCCCCCCCTGCAGTGTGCAGCATTTTTGTAATGGGTGGGTGGGTTCTGAATCGGTGTAAAAATCAAGTGCACTTCAAGGCAAAAATTTGGAAAACCACCAAGCTAGGAGTGACAGACAGTAGATCCTGAAATGCATTCTAGGGAATCAATCCTGTTGTAAAAGATTTACAGTGGTGCCTCGCAAGACGAAAAGAATCCGTTCTGTGATTCTCTTCGTCTAGCGGTTTTTTCGTCTTGCAAAGCAAGCCCATTGATGGATTAGCGGATTAGCGCTATTAGCGGCTTTTAGCGGCTTATCTGCTGATCGGATCAGCTGATAAGCGCCTTAGCGGCTTAGAAAAAGGGGGGGAGGGAAAAAACCAGCAGGAACTCGCAAGACATTGTCGTCTTGCAAAGCAAGCCCATAGGAAATTCGTTTTGCGAAGCACCTCCAAAACGGAAAACTCTTTCGTCTAGCGAGTTTTCCGTCTTGCGAGGCATTCGTCTTGCGGGGCAGCAATGTATAATGAAACTACAGGCTCTGTGCAAAAGAGAGAGAGAGAGAGAGAGAGAGAAAATGGAGTTTGGGTTCAGGAGCAGGTGAAGTGTGGACCAGTACAGTGGTACCTCTAGTTACGGACTTGATCCATTCCGGGGTGCCGTTTGCACCCCAACAAGTCTGTAACTAGAGTGCTGCTTCTGCCCATGCGCACAGCGTGATAGAGCACTTCTGCGCATGTGTGAAGTGCACTGAACGCCGCAGAATGCTTCTGCGCATGCACGCGCGGCGAAACCCAGAAGTATACACTTCCAGGTTTGCTGTGTTCGCAGGCTGAAAAGACACAACATGAACCTAACGCAACACGAGGTATTGAAGACAAACAGAACTTCATTTGTGTCCCCCCCGTATGTGCTGCTTATGAAAAGTTAAGAAATAGCAATGATCTCTGAGCACTGTACCCCACCACAAAGATTTGAGTGTTTCAGTGATCCCTAGCCATCTATAGTTCTTAACATTTCTTGCAGAACACACAAGCACCATGCCTTGGTAGAACTTTGACTTGGCAATAATGAGAGCTTACATCACCTTGAGTAATTTCTGTCTGAAGATCTTAAACCCTGTGAACGTTGAAGAATATTCTGCCTTTAGCTTCTGAATGGTTCCATGCATAATTCAGAACTGCTGTTGGAATGATTTGTTTCAACTGTGGAGCTCGTTTAAATAGAGCTGTTAGAAAGCATGTGTTGCTGGTTCTCATTCATCACAAAAGTGAAGTCCAGTGAATGATGAGCTATCATGGGGCACCACGAGGAGATGGGAGATAGTGGCTTTGAAATAAGTGGTAATTTCATTAAAGAAAGGGACATTGTGTCTGTAAAGCTTAGTATTAAGAGCTGGAGTACTGGGCTTTTTTAAAAAAAGAAAAAAATATGCAAGTGGATTAAATGGGTAGGAGGGCATTTCAGGATAAGGAGGGGGGGGAGAATTCTCTGCAAGACGCACCCAATTTCTACCTACCCACCCACATTTTTGTTCACCTGGACACTTATTGGATTTTAATTTCTTTTTTTGCTCGGTGATTCCCTGTTTGCTTTTTGTTTTTAATGTATCTTAAAATGCAATTTAATTTTTTAGGAACACGGGTAGCACTGTGGGTTAAACCACAGAGCCTAAGGCTTGCTGATCAGAAGGTCTGCGGTTTGAATCCCTGCGACGGGGTGAGCTCCCGTTGCTCGGTCCCTCCTCCTGCCAACCTAGCAGTTCGAAAGCACAAAGTGCAAGTAGATAAATAGGTACTGCTCCGGTGGGAAGGTAAATGGTGTTTCCGTGCGCTGCTCTGGTTCGCCAGAAGCGGCTTAGTCCTGCTGGCCACGTGACCCGGAAGCTGTACGCCGGCTCCTTCAGCCAGTAAAGCAAGATGAGCGCCACAACCCCAGAGTCGTCTGCGACTGGACCTAATGATCAAGGGTCCCTTTACCTTTACCTAAAATGCAATTTTAGTGCACTTGGTTTTATGTTGAAATGTACCCGTGTGCAAGGCAGTATATATAAGTTTTCTGAAGAAAATAAATGGGGTTGTGCCAAATGGGGCTTATGCCAGGAAGAACATCTTCCAAAACAGGCTTGCAGCTTATATGCTTGCAGAACCAGCAGCTAATATTTCCTGACTGGAGAAATCCAGGAGTGCTATGACTGCTGTATGCAGCCCATTCTCTTTTTAGGGGCAGGAACGAGAGAGAGTGTGTGTACAGTAAGCTCACAACTTGTGCACATTTAACTTATGCACATTCAGCTTTATGCACTTGGCAATTTTTTTAAAAAATAAAAAGAAGCGGGCATCTGGGGGGAAAAGACTTTGGCAATCCCACCCACCATTGCACCCAATGTGTTTTGACTATATATGATTTTGGCAGACAGTCCTGCCCAATAGTTCAATAAGGACTGAACAGTAGCCACAGAATGTTAAGTCTCAGGGTTTTTTTTTTGGGGGGGGGAGTAGAATAGCCAACTTGGACGATGCTCACACCATCGCTGCTTGTTGATGAAGGGGTTCTGGTGCATTTTTTCAAAGGCTATGGCAATTGTGATTACTTATTAAATTTATATACCCCTTCATCCAAAGATCACAGGGCAGATCAAAACATAAAAAATCACAAAACACACAATGCAATAACAAAAAGAAAAAGCCCTCCACAACACATTTAAAAGGCCATAGATAGTTCAATCAGCCAAAGGCTACATGTTTCTGACTTGTTATACCGAATTCCCAACTACCCTATAATTCATTTACTGCTTGAAATGAGTTCTATTTTGTGCTGTTCTGTTGGATACCTTATGTTTTATTGACTATCTTGTGCATTTCCTGCTTCACATTTTCTTAACTATAAATGGCTTCAGGACACTTCTGGATGTGTGAATAAATATATAAATAAACTAAATGAAAGAAAAAGCATTTTTGCTTCAGATCCAGAAACTGAAAGGATGATAATAATAATAATAATAATAATAATAATAATAATAATAATAATAAATAAATAAATAAATAAATAATTTATACCCCACCCACCCCAGCCAAGATCGGGCTCAGGGCGGCTAACAACCAATAATAAAAACAAGTTGATTAAAATACAATTTAGAAAAGATTAAAATACAACATTAAAACATTAGGATGCAGCCTCTTACCAGGAGGAGAAAGGAAAAAGAAAGAGGGGGAGGGAATCAAATTGACTCCAAGCCAAAGGCCAGGCGGAACAACTCTGTCTTACAGGCCCTGCGGAAAGAAATCAGATCCTGCAGGGCCCTGGTCTCATGAGGCAGAGCGTTCCACCAGGCCGGAGCCAGTGTTGAGAAGGCCCTGGCTCTGGTTGAGGCTAATCTAACTTCCTTAGGGCCCAGGACCTCAAGGGTGTTGCTATTTATGGACCTTAAGGTCCTCCATGGGGCATACCAGGAGAGGCGGTCCCATAGGATAGAGACATCCTTCCTTCTTGAAGCCCTAGGAATTGCTGCCCACACTCCCCGCTTCTCCTGGGCTGCTGTATTAGGGTGGAGATGCTTTATTCAACATGGCACTAAGGAAGCTGTTGACAGATGGTCAGCAGGTGTACTGCAGCCCAGCATGCTCCATTGATGTGAAGAGACCTTGCGATTCCTCTCTATGGCATGGAACATGGCCTCACTGCCAGTCAGGCGGTTACTGCATGTAGCTTCACATTGTTTGCATCAGTGCTTCTCAAAGGGTGCGCCACACTGATGCGGCAGGAGAGGGTGGCAAGTGCAGTGGGAAGGTTCAAGGGCAATCAAAGAAACATTTAAACATTGCAGTGTACTATAGTATAATATAATATAGTATCAAAATAATACAGTGTGCCACTGAACTCTTTTTGTATATAATACTGGAAATGGTATCCATGCCTCTCCTCCATAGAATTGGCTATTCTCCTATTCAGTTCTCCAGGACATATTTTTGTGAACAGGGATTTTTAACTCTGAAAAATATGAAAGCTCAGAAAAGACAAAGGCTTCTTTGTGTTGATGAGGAGATGAGATCGTATTTGCCTCAAATCAGACCTAATATACAGTGGTACCTTGGGTTACAAATGCTTCAGGTTACATATGCTTCAGGTTACAGACTCCGCTAACCCAGAAATAGTACCTCAGGTTAAGAACTTTGCTTCAGAATGAGAACAGAAATCGTGCGGCGGCGGCAGCAGCAGCAGGAGGCCCCATTAGCTAAAATGGTACCTCAGGTTAAGAACAGTTTCAGGTTAAGAACGGACCTCCAGAATGAATTAAGTTCTTAACCCGAGGTACCACTGTAAATGAGATTATCCAGCAAAAGCAAGCTCACACCTCTCATTGAGTTTGTTATGCATACTTAAGGTACATTTGCAAGAGGCTCATTTATAATTTTATTTTGGGAATGATTCATATTCTTATGCAGCTGCATTGTTTGATACCTTCTGGATGTCCCACGATCATACTATAAAGTAGTTGTGTTCTGTGTTATAAATCAAGCACTGCTGGGAGTTGTTCCTGTTTCCCAGTGTATTCCTTACCAAAATTTTTTGGTGTGGGCAAGGAAATTTTTATTCTTAAAGTGTGACCAAGAGAGCAAAGTTTGAGAACCACTGGTCCATGTTAACTGTAAGCAGATACAGTGGTGCCTCGCAAGACGAAAAGAATCCGTTCTGTGATTCTCTTCGTCTAGCGGTTTTTTCGTCTTGCGAAGCAAGCCCATTGACGGATTAGAGGATTAGCGCTATTAGCGGCTTTTAGCGGCTTTTAGCGGCTTTTAGCGGCTTATCGGCTTAGCGGATAAACGGATATGTGGCTTAGCAGCTTAGAAAAAGGGGGGGGGAGGAAAAAAAAACCCGCAGGAACTCGCAAGACATTTTCGTCTTGCGAAGCAAGCCCATAGAAGATTTGTTTTGCGAAGCACCTCCAAAACGGAAAACTCTTTCGTCTAGCGGGTTTTCCGTCTTGCGAGGCATTCGTCTTGCAGGGCACCACTGTACGCAAGATTTCGGGCAGGATCTCCAGTCCCAAAAGGAGAACTGAACCTGGGACCTCCTGCCATTTGAGTGACCCCTCCTGCTACAGACCCAGTTTGGGGGTGGAACTGTATAGGAATTTTAAACAACAGCCTTGCGGCATATGCCAGGTTGCTCAGATTTTGACACACATAACCCGGGATCCTTTCTTTGCAACAAAAAACAACAACTAAAAAGTTGTTTAAAGTATGCTGATGACACTCAGCTCTATCTGCTGATGGATGGCCACACCGACTCGGCCCCGAATACACTGACCAGATGCTTGGAAGCTGTGGCTGGATGGTTTCGTGGGAGCCGATTGAAACTAAATCCTCCGAAGACAGAGGTCCTATGGCTGGGTCGGGATGGCATGGGGATGAGGGACCAACTCCCTTCTCTTGCGGGGGCCCAATTAGTGCCATTGCCTTCCGTTAAGAGTTTGGGTGTAATCCTTGACGCCTCCCTTTCCATGGAGGCACAAGTTACAGCTACAGCCAAGACGACATTTTTCCACCTTCGCCGCATCAAGCAGTTGGTCCCTTACCTTTCCCGCCCCGACCTGGCCACAGTGATCCATGTGACGGTCATCTCCAGGCTTGACTACTGTAATTCGCTCTACGCAGGGCTGCCCTTAAAGCTGACCCAGAAACTCCAGCGGGTGCAGAATGCTGCAGCGAGGCTCCTCACGGGGTCTCTGCCATGGGAGCATATTCACCCAGTGCTTTTCCAGCTGCACTGGCTCCCGGTGGAGTACAGGGTCAGATTTAAGGTGCTGCTTTTGACCTTGAAAGCCCTTCATGGCCTAGGACCCTCGTACCTACAGGACCACCTCTCCTGGTATGCCCCACGGAGAGCCTCAAGGTCCATAAATAGCAACACCCTAGAGGTCCCGGGCCCTAAGGAAGTCAGATTAGCCTCAACCAGAGCCAGGGCCTTTTCAGCACTGGCCCCAACTTGGTGGAACGCTCTGTCTCATGAGACCAGGGCCCTGCAGGATCTGATTTCTTTCCTCAGGGCCTGTAAGACAGAGTTGTTCTGCCTGGCCTTTGGCTTGGAGCCAATTTGATTCCCTCCCTCTCTTTCTTTTTTCCTTTCCTTCTCCTCCTGCGATGAGGCTACATTTTAATATTTTAATGTTTCAATATTTTAATGTTGTATTTTAATTTTGTTTTTAAGTTGTAATCATTCAACTTGTTTTTATTATTGCTTGTAAGCCGCCCTGAGCCCGGCCTTGGCTGGGGAGGGCGGGGTATAAATAAAAATTATTATTATTATTATTATTATTATTAAGTTCGCTGTCTGGTTCTGCCCCAAACTGGGTTTGTAACAGTCCCTGTTGTGCAGATTTAACAGCTCGTAAGACTGTCTAGAACCTGCCTGAACCTAATGTCTTCAGCCACCAGCTCAAACACCCACTCTCCAGACATTGTAAGATCACTTAACTACTTTTTGATGTGGGTATTTCACTGCAAGCTTACAGTTAATGTAAATGGTGAAGGCCTGACTTATTTCTGGCACATACACTCCCCCTGCCAGCCTTGTGTTCAACTATTTTCAACCTCAGTTTACTCAGACTTTTCAGAAGCTGAAAAACATTACCAATATGCAGGCTGGATAATGTAGAGATAACTTATTAAAATGCTATGGGTTAAAATGTGTGGTTTTGTGTTTGTATGTGTGTACAAACTGGCCAGATAATGTCATGCAGTGTAAGCTGTTCTCTGAAATAGCTGTAGCTTTAGCGAAAATACATCGGCTGTATCTTGGCTAAATATCACTCACTCAACATACCTATTAATTTCGGCTAATTAAATTTCCAGTCTTTCTAGCTTAGTCAGAACAATCCAATAGGAATGAAGATATTCTGCCCCTGACTTGACATGATTCTTGCCGCCACCAGCTGCTTTCTTCTCTGGCAAGAGAATCTGGGTGTTGTCACAAGTATGATTCTATGAAGGGCTTTTTGGACTAGAATGTATCACTAGTGAAGGCATGCTAGAAAGGAGAATACAGTAGATATATTTTTATCCTTCCACCGGAAAGGATCCCAGAGTGGCTTACAGTTTACTACAAACAAGTCCCTGTCCTCATGATTTGATTTGATTTGTTTGTTTTATAAAATTTCTATACTGCCCTTCATCCAAAGATCACAGGGCAGTTTACAACATGAAAATACAGAAATACGTAACATAGTAAAGGGACCCCTGACTATTAGGTCCAGTCATGACCAACTCTGGGGTTGCGCTGCTCATCTCGCTTTATCAGCCGAGGGAGCCGGCGTACAGCTTCCGGGTCATGTGGCCAGCATGACTAAGCCGCTTCTGGCGAACTAGAGCAGCGCACGGAAATGCCGTTTACCTTCCCGCCGGAGCGGTACCTATTTATCTGCTTGTACTTTGATGTGCTTTCGAACTGCTAGGTTGGCAGGAGCAAGCAAAAACAATAACCCCACACACAGTTTCATTAGCCAAAGGCCTGGGATTAGATGAATGTTTTTGCCTGGTGCCTAAAGATATGTCACAAAGCTGCCAGGTGAGCCTCCTGGGGAGAGCATTCCACAAGGGGGAGCCACTGCGGAAAAGGCCCTTGTCGTGTTGCCACCCTGCAGGACTCTCATAAAGGAGGCACACAAAGAAGAGCCGCAGATGATGATTGCAGGGTCTGGGTTGGTTCCTATGGGGAGAGACGGTCCTTGAGGTATTGTGGTCCTGAGCATGTTAAGGCTTTATAAGTGAAAACCATCCATTTGAAACAGGTCTGGAAACTAATTGGCAGCCCGTGCAGTCAGGCCAGGATCGGTGTACAATGCGCAAACCTTTCTTGCCCTGGTGAGCAACCTGTCGGCCAAATTCTTCACCAGCTGAAGTTTCTGAACCACCTTCAGAGGCAGCCCCTTCTTTCGTGCATTGCAGTAATCTAACCTTGAAGTTACTGGAACATAGATGACAGAAGTTAGGCTGTTTCTGTCCAGATAGGGGTGCAGCTGGGACAAAGCTAATGGAAGACACTCAGCGCCCCAAGAGCCACTCAAGCAACAGCAGTGGATCAAGAAGTACCTGTAAGCTGCATACCTGCTCCTTCAGAGAACGTGCAACCCCATTTGGTGTGGGGAACCACCCACCAGCCGTGCCTCAGTCTTATTTGGATTGAGCTTCAGTTTGTTGGCTCTCATCCAGTCCATTACGGAGGCAAGGCAAAGCTCCAGTATATCCACTGCTTCACCTGCAGTGGATAAAGGAGGTAAGCAGAGGTGTGTGTTATCAGCGTATTCCTGACAATGTACTCCAAAACGCCGGACCCCTGTCTGACCCCTGGAGAGTTACTGGCAGGCAAGGCAGACAGTCCTGAGCTCAATCATTGTTCAATCATTGTTGGCATCCGTCTGTCTCAGGAGACAGTGGACAAGTATGCCTTTGGGGCTGAAGTCTTAACAATTGGAAGGTTACAGTGCCTGCTGTGGCTGTAGAGACCGATACGGGAGATACATGTTTTGTTGCAGCCGGGGCAGATGAAAGCGTCCAGTTGTGCTGCTGCAGATGCGCTGTGGTGTTTCTTATCTCTGTGTTCCTCCCAGTGGTCATTCCTCCTCTGGTCATTGCTGTGGTTACCTGACCTGTCTGTCTGTCTCCAAACACTGCAGTCGCCTGCAAGGGATTCCCACACGGCAGGGTTGATGTTGCGAGCCTTCTTGTCACGTCTGCAGACATCTTTGTAACGCATAGAGGGTCTGACAATGGGCCTGGTGCCTGAAGCCAGCTCCCCATAGAGCTTGGGAATCCTTGGGGATCCTTCCATCTTCTTTTCTGTGGGCATCACCAAGTCAGTGTAGACGTCACTAAGACAGGAGGGCAAACATACTGGGAATGTGGCCTTGGGAGAGCACGTCTTTGTTTGAGACTGACCTGCCATGTGATGCTCGAAATCTTCTGGTTGCAGCGCATTATGGAAGGCATTGAGGTGTCACTCCTGGCAGTTGTAACTTACTCACAACTGACTTCCATAAAGCAGTGTGCTCAACAGGCAAGCCTAGTCGACCTTCATCTTGGTGTTGGACATTATAATCACAATCAGCACAGTGGTACCTCTGGTAACGAACTTAATCCGTTCCGGAGGTCCATTTGTAACCCAAAACTGTTCTTAACATGAGGCGTGCTTTCGCTAATGGCACCTCCCACTGCTGTCATGCCGCTGGCGCGCAACTTCCGCTGGCATCCCGGGGCAAGGTTCGCAACAAGGGGCATCTACTTCGGGTTAGCGGAGTTCATAACCCAAAGCATTCGTAAGGAGGACAGTACGTAACACGTGGTTACACTGTAGTTCAAGTATAAGGCAGCTTTTTCACATTCCTATGTCTGAAGTGGTTCATGCACTTGACCACATCGTGTGGACCAGGCCTCGTTTCACTACTAAACTTATTAGACCTGGTTGCTGTCAGTTTCTGCCCTGTTCATCTTAATACAGTAGTATCTCGGGTTACAGGCTCTTCAGGTTACAGATGCTTCAGGTTACAGACTCCACTAACCCAGAAATAGTACCTCAGGTTAAGAACTTTGCTTCAGGATGAGAACAGAAATCCCGCGGCAGCGGGAGGCCCCATTAGCTAAAGTGGTACCTCAGGTTAAGAACAGTTTCAGGTTAAGAACGGACCTCCAGAACGAATTAAGTTCTTAACCAGAGGCACTACTGTACCTAAGGGAAATATGAATGTGCTGAAGAAAACTGCAGAGTTTTATCTGGGAGTACCTAATTCTAAAAGTGGGAAAGCTGAAGAGATGTGAACAGTTCCTTAGTGGAAAACGTCTGTGAGCCTGTGTAAGGTTCTCTGAGATTTTTACAGGAAGAACAGAATAGATATGAATTATAATAAATTGCTGAGGGTGAGAGTGCTACTTGCTCTTAGAGAGACCTCATGGACATTGTCCACATGCTGCCTATTAAAAACCCTCAAAGCTGTTATGCCAGAGTGAAGATCAAAATGCTGAAGGTTACTCTTGGCTTTTTAAGGACATATTATTGTGGAATATTATACTATATAAATATACAGTATATTAAATGGCATTGATACATTACCTCCTTCAGATCTGAAGGGTCTGCTCCCTGCCCAGTTCAGCCGTTCAGTGTAAGATAACAGTGAAATGGTCCCATTTGGATAATAGTGGTTCCAGTCATGATAGAAAAGCTAGCTTTAAAAAAATGGAGGAAAATAGAGTCCCAGTTTCTTTAAGTAAGCCCAACTGGGAAATCATCTTGTTTACAGGGTAACGGGGAGGGAAATGAGAAACCTTAGGTTGTTATACAGTATTCTTAGACTAACGTCCTCCTGTAGAATCTGCATGCCATATTGCTGCTAATGTAGGAACAAACTTTTGCTATTTAAAGGAATTCCTGTAAATCTTATGTTTGTTAGGGCAGAATGCTAGCATTCTTATTTTTATCCTGCTACTACTTTTGTGATTAGATTACTGGTAGTGGATTTGTGGTGGGGGTGGTGGGGAGTCTGAGACTTTTAAAACAGAAATCTGAAACATCTAACACCTTCCTGTTGGGTGTTCCAGCCAACAGGGTTTTTTGTGAATCTTGCTGTGGTGTGTATATATGAAGGGGTGTTGCTGCTGCTGTTTTAATTTCTGAAAATGTTTGGGTAATGGGGATGTTGTTTTTTAGCAGCAGAACATCTAGCTTGGTGGGTTAAATTTGACATTGGAAGAACCTGCTTAGATGGTGGCATTATTCTAGGAGCTGAGCACCCATGCAAATCAAAAGCTGACCGAAAAATGAGCACGAACTTGATGTTTATCAATATATCTCAACTGTCCTGAAGAATACATATGAAGTGAAGACTGTACCTGGGCGTCTCGTCGACCAGAGTCCTTCGTGTACACAGTCTTATCTAGAAGATTTACTCCATATTGAACTCTTGTTCTCAGTTATATTGAATAGCAATTTGCAAGACTGCATATATATATTTTCAAATTCTTGGTGACTATACATATATACCTTGTGTAGATCTTATTTTGAGTCACAATACCAATTGCACTGGGAAATTCAGTGCATATTATACTTTCGTTGTATACAGAGTTGTGTTTGTTTTGATTAGATGGTGGTTGAAGGCACAAGATTTTGCTGTGTGTTTGTATCTCTGCACATATTCAGCCTCTCATGGGCATCACACACAAAAGGAACTTGTTCTTTGCTTCTGAACAACTGAGAGAGGCAGGAGACTGCTGTCTTCAGTTCAGCGGAAATTGGCAGCGTCCCACCTCTTGTAAACAACCGACTGACGTCAGTTCATGCAAGGCTGATAGCAGCACAACTTGAGAGATTTTCAGCTGGACAAGCTGCTGAAAGCCTATCATTGGGATTGATAATCTTTGGCTGTGCTTTAGAGGACCCAGGATAAAAAATGGATTGGCTAATGACAGAAATAATAGGCCAATTTCTGATTATATTGTCTATCATAGTGATTTTGTTTGTTTTTTGTTTTAGTGAATGTGGGTTATGTTATTTTTAAAATTCTGGTTTCTGCTGTGTAACAGTTGTTTTGTGGTCTATTTCTGCTGTTCTGTATTACTTAATTCACTTTTCCAGAGGCAGAAATAGAGTTTGCAATACTGCAATTTGAATTTTTGGCACTGATGAATTAATCAGTTTCGTTGTACTTATTAATTTTTTTACTTTCACACTGTCTTCATATGCAGCACTTCAAATGTTAATAAGTTAAAGCAATTCACTTTACATTAATTCAGAACTGGCCCTATTCTTTTTTTCTGCCATGTTACCTGTTCCATAACCAAAACTCTAGTTACAGGTAGGTAGCCATGTTGGTCTGCCGTAGTTGAAACAAAATAAAAAAAATCCTTCCAGTAGCACCTTAGAGACCAACTAAGTTTGTTATTGGTATGAGCTTTCTTGTGCATGCTAAAGAAGTATCTAAAGAAGTGTGCAGGCACACGAAAGCTCATACCAGTAACAAACTTAGTTGGTCTCTCAGGTGCTACTGGAAGGATTTTTTTTATTTTGTTTCATAACCAAAACTGAATGTGATAGTCCAAAGCTGGGGTGGGTGGTACTTATTCTTCTCCTTTCTTGAATGACCAAATAATTCTAATACTTGGAATGGTGACCCTCTCTACATCACAAACCTATGCATGTTTACCTGATGCTAAGCTCCAGTGAGGTCAATGGAAATTATTCCAAAGTAAATGCGGATCCAATTGCAGCTTTGGGATGAAAAAAACAAAACCAAGCACTTTGATAGCGCATCCCTGTGCATGTTTTCTGCACTCAAGAGCCAAAATAGGTGTGCATTTAAATGCACCTTTGCATTTAATATTCAGATTTTTCAAAATGGAAATTGCTTTTAGGAGGGCTGATAATTAACAGGCATGCATGCAAAGGATAAATTTAATCATTTCCTCCCTAACTGTAGCGCGAGAGTGTCTTCTGAAGCTGGTGTTTGCATTGGGAGAAAATCCTCTACTGTATTTAGTGCTGTTAGGGTACCCCTCTCCTCTCCACCAGAGAAGATTTCAGAGAATCTGGTCTCACAAATATAAGGCAAAAAGCTATCTCTGCCTTTTGGGGGGGGGGTGCTTTGCCATTCAGCTAGGGCTTTTAAAAAGTTTTTTTAAGTGCTGTCGTACTGTGTTATAGTCAGAAGCACCAGCGCCACTAATTTAAAAGACCAGTCAGCTGTAGTTTCCCCTCCCTTCCCCAGCAAACATTCCCCTGTGCCTTGCAGTAGCCCAGGCACCTCACACTTGTAAACACTGTATTATACCGTACACTGTTACCCATATAGGTCAATGAGAATTTGCTTTATCTGATATATGAGGTAGACAAGTTAACTGGTGAACTTGGAGCACTTCCGGGTCTGTATTTTACTGCATAAGCAGCCTGTCCTGTTTTTGCCATTCCTCCTGCTCCAGGTTGAACCACTATGTAATAATAATAATAATAATAATAATAATAATAATAATAATAATTATTATTATTATTAATATCCCACTCATCTGGCTGGGTTTCCCCAGCCACTCTGGACAGCTTCCAACAAAAAATTAAAAATAAAATGATCAGTCATTAAAAACTTCCCTATGAGCTGCTTTATTCCCTGCTGTGGAAATCTGACAAGTGAGGGGAAAAGGGCACTTCTAGGCTCCACTCCCTCCGTCTGGAGGGGGATATGATGGGAAAGACCACCTTAAAAGGACTAAGAGACTTTTAGTGGTCTGGAGAATCTTTGGCTTTGCTGATTTCATGAACACCTGCAAAGATACTGACTTGCACCCACTTTTAGTTTCCTATCTGGAAGTGCCCGTAGTCATGTTGCCTTTAGTGTTGGGAAATGAGCTGTGTTATTTGGAATGTTTTCCATTGTAAATCTACTTTACATACAGATGTGTGTGTATTCTATGACATCCACATGAGTAAAGAAAATGTGCATAATGTAATAGGTAAAAGACCGCTGACCATTAGGTCCAGTTGTGACCGACTCTGGGGTTGCGACGCTCATCTCGCTTTATTGGCTGAGGGAGCCGGCGTACAGCTTCCGGGTCATGTGGCCAGCATGACTAAGCCACTTCTGGCAAACCAGAGCAGTGCATAGAAATGGTGTTTACCTCCCCGCCGGAGCTGTACCTATTTATCTACTTGCACTTTTACATGCTTTTGAACTGCTAGGTTAGCAGGAGCAGGGACTGAGCAACGGGAGCTCACCCCGTCGCAGGGATTCGAACCGCCGACCTTCTGATCGGCAAGTCCTAGGCTCTGTGGTTTAACCCACAGCGCTACCCACATCCCGCATAATGTAATAGTAGGGACATTATTCAGATCACTGGGAAACTCAGTTTTCTTTATTTTACTGCTCTTACAGCTGTGATGATAGGATAGGAGGTGTTTGGATATTGAAGCCCAAAATCTCTAAAGCCAGAGGGACTAAGGAATGAGACCTCCAGTAGTTTGGAATACGGTTTTAGCATCTTTCATAGCTCTTTATTCCTGCCCTGATTAGCAGCAGCAGCAGGATAAATTATGCAAATGAAGAACATGCACAATTTTATTTAATTTGTATAATTTTAAACTGGCTGAAGAAGCGGGCTTTTTCTTTTAAGCACACAAGCAGTGATTACAGTCTAATTATGAGTGATCAGCAATGCCCTCCAGTATTTGACAATATTAGCTTGTTTCATGTTAATTGAACAGGTGGTTCACAGTGCACAATAAGCAAAAAGGAAAAAATGGGTAAGGCAAGCCACTGGGAATCATGGGCATAGCCAGCATGTATTTTAGGGGGGCAGGCACTAGGTTGGGGGGCAGAGCTAAGTTATCTGTAACACAATAAGGTCAGTTGGTTAAGTATGTTTATTTATTTACTTGATTGGGGGGGCTCCCCCCCAGGCTACACCCTGCTGGAGACTATTGGAATTACTCAGCTGAAGAAGTTTAGAAGCATTAAATTTGCAAATACTGTATGGTGTCCTGCAGCCTAAAACGTGAATGTACACACGGATTTTCTTATTGTTTCTTATTGTTCAACATATTGTGCCAAAAATACTCCTTGCAGAATTTATATGTTTTATTGGAAAGTTTAATTCCCAAGTACAGTGGTGCCCCGCAAGACGAATGCCTCGCAAGACGAAAAACTCGCTAGACGAAAGGGTTTTGCGTTTTTTGAGCTGCTTCGCAAGACTAAAACGTCTTGCAAGTTTGTTTCCTTTTTCTTAACACCGTTAATACAGTTGCGACTTGACTTCGAGGAGCAACTCACAGAATGCGGTGTGGTAGCCTTTTTTGAGGTTTTTGAAGACTTTGGTGATTTTTGAAGCTTTTCCAAAACTTTCCCGACACCGTGCTTCGCAGGACGAAAAATTCGCTAGACGAAAAAACTCGCGGAACGAATTAATTTCGTCTTGCGAGGCACCACTGTACAGTGGAAACTTGGGTTACGTACCGTCTTCCTTATGGACGCTTTGGGCAATGAGCTCCACTAACCTGGAAGTAGATGCTCCTGGTAGCGAACTTTGCCCTGGGATGCAAGCGGAAGTCACGTGCTGGTGGCACGGTGGCAGCGGGAGGCGCCATTAGCGAAAGTGCGCCTCAGGTTAATAACGGTTTCAGGTTAAGAACGGACCTCTGGAATGAACTAAGTTCGTAACCAGAGGTACCACTGTATAAAAAGGTAAAGGTAAAGGACCCCTGACAGTTAAGTCCAGTCGCAAATGACTCTGGGGTTGAATGCTCATCTTGCTTTACTGGCCAAGGGAGCCGACGTTTGTCCGCAGACAGTTTTTCTGGGTCATGTGGCCAGCATGACTAAGCCGCTTCTTGTGAAACCAGAACAGCGCACGGAAACTCAGTTTACCTTCCCGCCGGAGTGGTACCTATTTATCTACTTGCACTTTTTGGTGTTCTTTCGAACTGCTAGGTTGGCATTATAACACTGTATGTTATTATGCAAAATGTGAAAATGTACCCAGAAAATAAAGATGCGTGGGAGATATACGTTAGCAGTGCGCACTGTAAGAAAACTGAGAGCAGTCAATAGATACTATAACATGTAACAATGAAAATGATGTTTGGATTGAGAAATACCTCATTGCTCCTTATAAACTCATTCTTAAGACTTAATTACTGTACTAACTGGTTCTCCTTCTAGCCAGCCAGTGAGTGTGGCTGTTTTCAGTTGTTTGGCTTGCATTCCAAACCAGTGTTCAAAATTAGCCAGGTGCCAGTCACATTTTGCTCCTGGCTATTGACTGCTTGTGACCAGACATTCTGTTTTGGCAACAGTAGCCTTGGTTTAAGGAGCCACTTGGTGCCTAGCTGATATACCTGAGTTTCTCTGTCCCAAACGCAGGTTTGCTTTCAAAACCTGACACTAAAAATGTTGTTTAAAGTGGGTTGCTTGTGTTGGTAACATCTGAGGTGTGAATAGAGAATGGGTTTGGAAGTTTGCCAGGGTAACTGGGTGTGAGTTTTGAGCAAGGGTTGCTGGGAGGAAGAAAGAGGAAGCAGACTGGGATCCATTTTGGGCAGGATGGCTGAAGGCCGGCTGCACTGCTGTGGGGGAACGCATCCCTCTTGAAATGACCAAGCTGGACTCCCTCTATGCAGACTGAAGGTGTAAATAAGTTAATAAACCATATTTCTTAAAGCTGCAATTGCTTAAAGTCTCCACCGTGTCTCCATTCTCCAAAGGACCACATGGGCTTTTGCCACTGTTCAGCAGAGAGAGGGGGAGGCACAATATGTATCAACAAAGCAGCAGATTTTTAGCAAAACAGGAAGGACAGTTTTGGGTACAGGCAGCAACCATTTCTCACAGGGGCTCTGTTCCCGACCCCTGCACATGTCAGTGGAGTGCATATAAGCGTACACGCCCTCGTTCCACCCCCATTCTTCCTTCTTCTGGGTCCCAAAGAACCTGTGCATTGGTGGTTCACATGTCAATTGGTTATGCCTAAAGTCTGAACCACTGAGCCTAGGACTTGCTAACCTGAAGGTCGGCGGTTCGAATCCCCGCGATGGGGTGAGCTCCCGTTGCTCGGTCCCAGCTCCTGCCAACCTAGCAGTTCGAAAGCACAACAAAAAGTGCAAGTAGATAAATAGGTACCACTCTGGTGGGAAGGTAAACGGCGTTTCCGTGCACTGCTCTGGTTTCCAGAAGCGGCTTAGTCATGCTGGCCATATGACCCGGAAAAACTGCGGACAAATGCTGGCTCCCTCGGCCAGTAAAGCGAGATGAGTGCTGCAGCCCCAGAGTTGTTCACGACTGGACTTAACTGTCAGGATCCTTTACATTTTTTTTAAATGGTCACTGCCTACATGTGTGTGTGTTTTGGATCTCTCTTTGAAAAATCATAATTGCAAATCAAGATAAAGGCATGGAGGAATTTTTAAGAAGCTGCCCCTCTATGCGGGCATTTATAAATGAAATAACAGATTTGAGGCCAAAGGGTGTGGAGTGGATGTAGAGGGAATCCTACCTTGACAAAGAAAAGATGTTCCTCATTTCTCTTCAAGGCTTATTTCCTTCCCCCTTTTCTATGAGTGACAGGGGGT
The DNA here is from genome assembly GCF_965113315.1 of Podarcis vaucheri. NCBI lineage: Eukaryota > Metazoa > Chordata > Lepidosauria > Squamata > Lacertidae > Podarcis > Podarcis vaucheri. The sequence goes on from NC_138761.1 coordinate 123,284,570, forward strand.
AAGGAGCTGTAACAGCTGCTGGCCAAAGCCAGTTTCTTAAACTTCCTTTCTGCAGTGCCGCCAGCTGCAGAGCTTCAGCCACCGCAGGCCTGTGATAAGAGCAACAGACCAAGATAGCAGCTCCCTTTTCCTACCTTTCCCCCTCATCCTTGTTTGGAAGAGGTGGAATGCAAGGACACACATTTGAGTCGAAGCTATCATTGCAGATGTCATTACCTACAAATGAGAGGAAAGACCAAGGACAAGAAACTCCACAGGCTTGCTTACTTCAGTCAGCACTGTTCCTTCGATTCTTTTTCCTGTTGACCTCAATCAGGTTGTTTGTGACTCTTATAAAAGGGCCCCTAGTTGCTGTTGGACTGTAACTCCCATCAGCCCCTGGCCCCAGCCAGAATGACCCCTGGTCAAGGATGATTTGAGTCATAGTCCAGCAACACCTGCAAGGTCCCAGGTTCCCTGCTCTGAGAGAACACCAAAGGCATTTTTAAAAAGCAAAATGCTAAATAGGGGCTTTTGAGTTGTAAACACACATCCAGTATGGGTTGTGGTTTCTGCAAAGCTGACCAGATTCCACACTGGCAATATCTCCTTCCACTTCAGCCTTAATAGCTTATCTGAACTTTGTATTAATAATAATATTATTTATCAATATTATTTATTTATTTATTATGCTCCGCCTATCTGGCCGAGTTTGCCCAGCCACTCTGGGCGGCTCCCAATCGAGTGTTAAAAACAATACAGCATTAAATATTAAAAACTTCCCTAAACAGAGCTGCCTTCAGATGTCTTTTAAAAATAGGATAGCTGCTTCTTTCCTTGACATCTGATGGGAGGGCATTCCACAGGGCGGGCGCCACTACTGAGAAGGCCCTCTGTCTGGTTCCCTGTAACTACACTGTTCGCAATGAGGGAACCGCCAGAAGGCCCTCGGCGCTGGACCTCAGTGTCTGGGCAGAACGATGGGGGTAGAGACGCTCCTTCAGGTATATAGGACCGAGGCCGTTTAGGGCTTTAAAGGTCAGCACCAACACTTTGAATCGTGCTCGGAAACGTACTGGGAGCCAATGCAAATCTCTCAGAACCGGTGTTATGTGGTCCCGGCGGCTGCTCCCAGTCACCAGTCTAGCTGCCGCATTCTGGATTAATTGCAGTTTCTGGGTCACCTTCAAAGGTAGCCCCATGTAGAGTGCATTGCAGTAGTCCATATGGACATGTAGCTGTACCATGCAACTTATTATTCTTTTCTTTTGGCAGAAATCTAGACTCCTTCAAACTAATTTTAATTAGGGTTGTCACTTGGTGAGTTTTAATTAACCAAACCTGTTTAGATTTACATATGAATGAGACACTAGTTCTGAAGGAAAAGGACATTATTTAAGTTTAGCTGGTACATGGGTGTGTGTCAGAGCAAGCACCACCTCAGAAGGGGCATTCCCTCTTGCAGGTGAGAATGAGAGATCTGTATCTTAACTTCCATTATTCACTATGGCCCAATTTGCTTATCATAGTAGTTAATGATTTACTGTTAATGCACTGATCTCAACTGCTTAGCTCTTCCCTTCTACTGCACAGAGGAAATACACAATGACTTCTTGCTCAGCATTATGTCTGAACTAGGGATTGTGGTTTGCTTTCTTCCCGAGAAAAGAAATTCTGTACCTAAGGCTTGTCTCTGGCTTACTCATCATGGCTGGTTTGAGCAAAATGAAGTACGGTCCCTATGAGGACCAAAACAGCCCTGATTGGTGCATTCACAGTAAACCATTAAGTGTGGTTTACTATGACGTCTGAACTAGGCTTATGTGTACAGGCAACCCCCCCATTTGTGTGGGGGTTGCATTCCTGACCCCCAAGTGTGTATAAGCCTGCCTTTGACGTCCCACCCTACCCCCTTTTTTGCCCACTTCCAGGTTGCAGCAATGCACACATGCATAATCGTGCGCACACTGAATAAGTGTAAAATGGCCATTGACTATAGGTATATGTTTTCACATGGAACTACTTCCATTGTTTGATATGGGACTACCTCTGCTATGGAAGTGAAGTCCCTAATCCACTTCTAATTTACGCACTAGATCTGGGTGCGTAAGTGTATTTAAAAAGGTTGGGCAGATATTGTGCTATAGATGTGGGAATGCAGAATGGAGAATTTACCTGGTTTGGGGAAAGATCTTTATGTTTGACTTTCGAGAAGCATCCTGCCCATATATCACTTCTATCTTTGAGATTATGTGGCAACAGCTTCTAGATCACCTGATGATAAATATCTGAAACTGATTTCCTTTTGGGGAATTCTGTGCCTTATCATTATTTGCTCAGATGTTTCCTTAGTTATATTTATATCTAACTTTTTTGTGTTCCGCTATTGAGAGTTACCGGCTCCTAGGGTGACTACATTTCATGAAAGACGGGCCACAAACCAAGAAGTTATTTTAGACACAAACAGGAGCTTGTATGGACCCACACACAGTCTCAAAGTACTTCAGAAACTTGCCTAGGTTTCAAAAAGCATCTTGCCATACTTGGTTTTGTTTCTCATTTGAAAGCCCTTTCTCCTTTGAAAGCACATTATACCGTGGCTGCTGATTTTACTATTAAGTATCGTGGATTCATTCCAACACTCTGTAGCTGAAAAATAAGATTTCAGGTTTTATATCGAGGAACACCTACCAATTTTTTGCTTATACATTGCCAGTTGTGTGGCCTGTGTGTGTGTTTATGCAATGTTGGCCGTGGCCCAGGCTGATACTAACAGCTTGGTTGAGATTGTGAAAATGGCCACTGCCCAAAAATGTAAACCATCCATAATGTATGTTGGATAAGCCATAATGCCCATTCTAGTAAATGGTTACTAACATAATCTAATACTCATAAATCAATATCCATACCTCACCTGTTACATCTTCTCTGGAGAGAGCTATTCAATCATGCAATTGCTGGTTTCACTAGCAGAACAGCTTATTTTTTCAGTTTCTTCTGCAGGGGCTGCTCCAGGATAAGTTGTTTGCTATGAGCTCCTAGAAGTGTTCACCCCAGGGCTCCTCAGAACCCAGAATTTCAGCCCACTCTTCCTCACTTCTTTCCCCACACTGTAATAACTCACTATCTGCACGCTCTGTCTGCTTGCTTGGAAACCCAGTTCTGTGGCCTTCCTTCATTGTGTGTGTGTTCATAAGAGAGTGTTGGATGTATAGGGCAGGAGTAGTCAACCATTTTATACCTACCGCCCACTAATGCATCTTTCTGGATGGTAAATTTTTTTTATCACCCCCCCCCCCCAGTGCTTGATGGAAGGAGGATTCAGCTTGTGCCATAGACGCCCCTACCGCCCACCTAGAATTCTGAAACGCCCACTAGTGGGCGGTAGGGACCAGGGTGACAACTCTTGGTACAGTGGTACCTCTGGTTGTGAATGGGATCCGTTCTGGAGGCCCGTTCGCAACCTGAAAACGGAACCCGTGTCTGCGCATGTCCGGGTCGCAATTCACTGCTTCTGCACATGTGCGAGCGGCGAAAAACCCAGAAGTAACCCATTCCGTTACTTCCAGGTCGCCGCAGGACACAACCTGAAAACGCGCAACCTGAAGCAAATGTAACATGAGGTATGACCATATAGGCAAAGCAATCCAGTTTAACCTACTTAGAAATGCCTCCCACTGAGTTCAATGGGACTCATTGCCATTTAAGTATGCAGAGGATTGCAGCCTTGTACTCTTAGTGTCTTTGAATGGGGCAGGAGGTCAGTGCCGGATTTACGTATAAGTTAAACAAGCTATAGCTTAGGGCCCCACTCTCTTGGGGGCCCCAAAAAAAATTAAAGGGAAAAAACCCCCTGGATGTACATTTTCAAAATATAAGATAAAAAACAAATAAAGTAAAACCTACATACAGTTAGAGCTTAATAATTCACTATTAATATACTTCTTATTAATTGTATTTCAGTTCAACAATTGCTTTGATAAAATACATATTTTGTTATGTGCAAATGGCTTTAGATACCTATCATGTCCATAAATTACCATATAGCATATACAGTGGTACCTTTGGATGCGAACGGGATCTGTTCCGGAGCTCCGTTCGCATCCTGAAGCGAACGTAACACGCATCTGCACGGGTCGCGTTTTGCCGCTTCCGCGCATGCGCATGACGTCATTTTGAGCGTCTGCGCATGCATGAGCAGCGAAACCCGGAAGTAGAGCATTCCATTACTTCCGGGTTACTGCAGAGCTCAACCCGAAAACGCTCAACCTGAAGCATATTCATCCTGAGGTATGACTGTACTCAACACAAAAAATGGTGACAATTTGTTGTTGGCAAGGGACAGCTAGACATCTAAAGGGCCCCATTACCTTCAGTAGCTTAGGGCCTCATCAGACCTAAATCCGGCCCTGCAGGAGGGCATCTATTTAGTTAGCTCCACCTACTGTGACCCCTGGCTCCACCAACCATGAGTTGCCCTTCCCTCTGCCTCACCAGTTGCAATGGGTGCCAATCTTCACTGGTCGAGTTTGACCCATCTGTGCTTGCAGGAACCGGCTAGCTCTCAGCTCAGGGTGGCATGGCTGATTACCATAAAGACAAAAGGGCTGATGTTTTGATCCTTTTCCAGTAGGCAAGAAGAGGTATGCACTCAATAAATTCTGCAGTGCTTTCCATCTATTAATAGTAAAGCATTTATTTTGGCAATGGGTGGTTTTTAAGTGACTAAGAGAGGAGCCAAATAGACTGGCTGCTGTGGAGACTGAAGATCTCTGTTTCTCTGAAGGATGGTGTGAGATGTGGACAGGAGGTCTACAGCGTCTCCCCTGTGCCACCTTCCACTCTTTCCATCACTGACCTGTTCCAAACCTGAGCTGGAATGACCACATCCTAGAGATGAGGATAAGTTCATGCTTTGCAGACATAATGGAGTGAGTTTGTTTGATTCAATTTTGGGTATTTTCTTTTTTTTAAAGGCTGGGGAGTAATATCCTGAGCTTAGTTCCAAATCTCATTGTTAAACTTGGAATAAGTACAGTCATACCTCGGGTTGAATGTGCTTCGGGTTGAGCGCGTTCGAGTTGCGCTCCACAGCAACCTGGAAGTAACGGAGCGTGTTACTTCTGGGTTTCGCCGCTCGCGCATGCGCAGATGCTCAAAATGACATCACACGCATGTGCAGAAGCGGCAAAACACAGCATGCGCAGACGTGCCGTCGCATCTTACGTTCTATTCAGGATCCCGTTCGCATCCCGAGGTACCACTGTAATCACACACCAACTCTAAATGCACAAGGGACTTTCTGACTGCAGTCAAGGGAATACCATAATCTAAGAAGAAGGGCCACTTGAGTAACATGGCTCGGGACCTCAATACCTTAAGGACTGCCTATCCCCATATGAGCTGACCCAGACCTTGCGCTCTGGTTTCTCTTCAGATCATGTAAATCTTTTACCTTGTCATCTAAGGCCCTTTTCTATGTCTCCCCTTCTTGAGAGGTCAGGAGGGTGGCAACATGAGAACAGGCCTTTTCTGTGGTGGCTCCCTGACTGACTGTGGAATGGTCTCCCCAAAGAGGCTCACCTGGCGCTATCATTACATGTCTTTAGGCACCAGGCAAAAACATTCCTCTTTACCCAGGCCAGCCATCAAATAATCTATGGCCTGTTAAAGGCGGGGGGACCGGACTGTTATTATGATTATTTTATTATGCTGTCTATTATTATGCTTTGTATTATGTTTGTATTATTATTAAGAACATATTATAAAATATGTTCTTAATGTTGTATACCACCCTGGAATCTTTTGATAAAGGGCAGTATATAAATTGAATAATAATAATAATAATAATTATTACGAAATCAATAATCCCAGAACAGATACATCCTTGTGGAATGTAATATTAGCATTGGCACGGAACTTGTATATTATTGCTACTTTTGTTACTCCTCTTTTGTTTTGTTTTGTTAACTCAATTTCTGAACTGCCCATCCTTGATTATGGTCCCTGAGCAATTTACAACACAGCTATCAAAATATTAACGTGACACAGATTTGCCCTGCCAGGGTACGTTGTCTTTAAGCCATTCAGTCTTCTCTCTAAGTCCCTATTCCTTTTTGAGTGGCCAGTTCACATACTTCCTGCTACTTCTGAATATCCAGCTCAATTGTTGAGGTACCCTGTCCCTGACAGGGCTGGTCAGTCACCACCACCCCCTGTCTCCATGCCTGAGCACAGCAACTCCAGGGCATGGACGGAAAGCAGCAGAGTAACAGGAGCTGGAAGGAACGCGCATCAAAGTGCAAGTAGATAAATAGGTACCGCTCTGGCGGGAATGTAAACGGTGTTTCCGTGCGCTGCTCTGGTTTGCCAGAAGCGGCTTAGTCATGCTGGCCACATGACCCGGAAGTTGTACGCCGGCTCCCTTGGCCAATAAAGCGAGGTGAGCGTTGCAACCCCAGAGTTGGTCACGACCGGACCTAATGGTCAGGGGTCCCTTTACATTTACTAACAGGAGCTGGAAGTGCAACTCCCATGCATATAGTTCAAAGTAAAACACACACACAGGCAGCAGAGTTCTTCAGTAATAGTTTGCTGAGGTTTAAAAGCGTAAAAATGGTTACAAAGTCCAGCATGTTACTGGATCCCCAGTAAGGTTCAAAAACTTCAGCTAATAAGAGCACATCCAGTAAAAGCAGCGAAGAACAGACAGGGGAGACTGGGAACGGAAAAAGAGAGACACAGAACTCTCAGCAGGCAGGAGATATGTTCCTCACCTCTGAGCGATGACCTTGAGTCCTACAGACTCACAGACTAACCAGATAAACAACAGCTGCAAGCATGTTTTGAGAAAGTTCTGCACCCATAAAACTCACAATCCTTGACACCCCTTCAAGTTTTCCGGGTGTAGAATGCACACAGTTACAAAGAGTATTTTTATTTACACTTCTCTGTTTCGCTACTAAATCCATGTGACGTGGTGCAGATAATGGTTTAGTAAACAAATCTGCCAGATTCTCCTGTGATTCACAGTAAATTAATTTGACGACTCCCCAGTTCACACGATCCCTCACATTTACAAAATTTAATTGCCACATGTTTTGTCTTTGATGTCATGAGTTCTGAATTTGCCATCACTATACAAGCTTGATTACCTTCACGAATTTTTGACTGGCAAATTTATTATGCACCCCAGGTCTTTCAGAACCTGAATGAACCAAGTTAATTCACTACAAGCTTTGGATAAAGCATAAAATTCAGCTTCACATGAAGGAGTTGCAACACAGCCTTATTTTCTGGACTTCCACCCAACCAGCAAAAGTTATTACTACCCCACTTGTTGATTTCCAGGATGTTGTACAGCTTCCCCAATCACTGTCAACAAATACCTGTGTCATTTCAGACTCTGATGAAGACAATCTTAAACACATGTCTTGAATACCTTTCAGATACATAAGTACTCTTTTTACAGCATTCCAGTCAGTTGAACTAGGCTTAGCCACTTTATGACTCAGAATACCTACAACACAGGCAATGTCAGGCCTGGATCACTGATTGGGCCACTGGCTTAGGTAAAGCAGAGAACCAATGGCTGAATGATGATAATAATAATAAACAATAATTTTTTATTTATACCCCACCCTTCCTGGTTCAGGAAACTGGGCCCAGGGCGGCTAACAACAAATTTAAAACACTTAATTGATGCTACAAAAAAACCCCAGCATAAAATACGGTATAAAGCATAAATAACAATAAAATCAAAAATCAATTTAGGGGGGAAATCCATCCAGTAAACATTAGATGATCACCAGGGCTAGCTGGCTAAATTAGTCCCACTTGGGCCAGCGAGGAGACCAGGGGAGAACCAGCTGTGGGATCCCAGAGGTCTGGATGTTCAAATAGCACATTCCACTCTGTTTTCTGGAAATCTATTGTCTTAGGAGTTTGAACACCATTGCAGTCTTGCTTTCCAAACTGCTCCAGCAAATGAATAATTTTCTGTTTTTGACTTAATAGAAAACTTCCATCAGGCATTTTTTTGTACCACTCCTAAGTAATTACTGACTTGCCCTAAGGCTTTCAGTTTGAACCATTTATCTAGCTGATTTGCTAAAGCCTGTGGCTTGTGTGTGGAACTCCCTGCCACTAGCAAATCATCAACACAGGCCACCACCATCATATAAGTGTCACCTGGCCCTTTAGTATACAGACAGGGATCATCAGTACTTCCGTCGAACCCAAGTTCTACAAGATTCAGGTTTAAACAGTCATTCCAGCACCTTGCGCTCTGTTTAAGATCATACACAACCTTGTGTAGTTTCCACACCAGATCAGACCATAGCTGTCAATGTACAGATTTGAAAATAAGGGACCAGCAGCCTTGAAAATAAGGGATTAGCAGCCAAAATAAGGGATTTTAGCCAACCAGCTGAAATACATAGTTAAAAGGGACCAGATAATTTGGGAGAGCAGCGCTGGTTTTTAGTCCTTCGTTTCCAGAGGTTGCTGCTCAAGACACCAGCTGATGAAACACTGCAATTAAATAACTACAAGCAGCAACCACTTTTCGCACAAAACCAAGCTACGAAGATGATGATGCAGTTCTGTATCTTTTCTCTTGTGCTCCATCTGCAGCTCTCAGTTCCATCAGGCGGGGCGGGAGGAAGGGGGGGATAGCGCCTGAAGTAAACACACAGATCAGACCATCTATGCTAGTCTATCACTACAAATCTATGGGAGAACCGCTTGCGGTCCTTCCTCCACTTTCCCCCAATATGGTTAGCCCTTGGAACACCTGTCCGCGCCTCCGCCTCTGCCTCCTCTCTCTGAACTGCTTTCTCTATGGTTGCCCTCGCTCTCCTCTCAAGGCTCCTCAGCAACCCATAGGCTGTGCCAGGCTGCCCATCTCATCCGGGTCCTTCGGTGGCGCAGCCACAGTACGGCCTAGTGGGAGCGGCGGCGACGGGCAGAGGGGAGGCCCCAGGCCAGGGGTCTGCAACCTTTAAGACAAAAAGAGCCACTTGGACCCGTTTCCGAAGAAAAAACAACAACTGGGAGCCGCAAAACCATTGCGACATTTAAAACAAATATATCTCCGGAGCCACGATCTGACAGCGGGCGGGAAGGTGACGTCGGGACGGTGCGTGACTAACGCACGCACCGCCCCCATGCGACGTCACAGCCAGTACAGCACCCGCCACAGTGAGGAGTGTCGGGGCGCACAATGCGCCTCCTCCCCTCGCTAGTATCCGCCCCGGAGCCGCAGCAAAGATGTAAAAGAGCCACATGCGGCTCCGGAGCCATGGGTTGCAGACCCCTGCCCCAGGCAGAGACGCTCAGTTCGGCGGCTGCAAGGAGGATGGCAGTGGAAGGGCCCGAGGCTCCCGGCAGGAAGAGGCTCCCAGGGGCCAAGGCTGGTGAGAGGAGGCTGGAGGGGGGCGGACCGGGCAGCCAAGCAACAGTTGGAGCCTCCCTCCTCCCTGGCCGGCAGGGAGGGAGGGAGAGGAGCTGCTTCCTTTGAAACCCGGGAAATTTAAGGGACATCATCAATAAGGGACAGCAGCAGGACACGGCGCTGGGATAAGGGAGTTTCCCACCAAATAAGGGACGGTTGAAAGCTATGGATCAGACCCTTCTTCAAAACCAGGAGCTTGTCTCATGTAAGCTGTCTCCTGTAAATTACCATGTAAATAAGCAGCCATGATGTCATAGTGACACCCACTTGGCTGTTTTACAGCTGCTGTAAAGGTAAAGGTAAAGGTACCCCTGCCCGAACGGGCCAGTCTTGACAGACTCTGGGGTTTGTGCGCCCATCTCACATCTAGAGGCCGGGGGCCAGCGCTGTCCGGAGACACTTCCGGGTCACGTGGCCAGCGTGACAACGCTGCTCTGGCGAGCCAGAGCCGCACACGGAACGCCGTTTACCTTCCCGCTGGTAAGCGGTACCTATTTATCTACTTGCCCCCGGGGGTGCTTTCGAACTGCTAGGTTGGCAGGCGCTGGGACCGAGCAGCGGGAGCGCACCCCGCCGCGGGGATTCGAACCGCCGACCTTTCGATCGGCAAGCCCTAGGCGCTGAGGCTTTAGCCCACAGCGCCACCCGCGTCCACAGCGCCACCAGCTGCTATAGACAAAGCTAAAAGCCATATATATGCATGCTGAGTCCCTAGCCCAGTTTCCACTTCCCGACTGTGAATCTGGGTGGATTCCTGTGTGTGGTGGTGCCACTGCCCACAGCTATGACTCAGGAAACAGCAACATTTTTAGCCAAGGAGGGAAATTTTGAGTTCATGAAAATAATTATAATGATGCATAATATTGTAGTGGAAACACTATCATGCCTTTTTTGAAAAAGAGAACATGCAGATCTTTAACTCACTTGTTTGCAGGTGGTCAGTTGCCTGTTTCTAGAGCTAGGCGAAGATACTTGCTGGATGGCTTTTGATGGAGAGAATATGTTTCTTCTGTGGAGCATAGATGGGAATAGGTTCCTCCTGACCTGAAACAACTCAGGAGCTTGGGGGATGGAGAAACATTTGGGAATCAGCAGGGTAGCTAGTGGAAGAGTTTTGCAGTTTTGCAGCTGGCTTGAAGGAGGAACCTTGCTTCTCCAAGTGTGTGGCTTTGTTTATCTTTCAGAACTGATGCTGTTAAAGAAACCAGGCCTTTTTGCCTTCACCCTCCCTCATGTTCTGTTATTGTGTATATTTGCTAGTGAATGGGTCACACATATCAGAAGTGATTCTCCACGCCAAACTTTTGTAGTGTGAAACTGTTTTAGGGGAGCTTTGCAGCAGGTATCTTATGAAAAGCATTTTCTCTTTCCTGTTGGCTGAGTTGTTGGATAGGCATGTTAAAGCATTAATGTCTGTCAAGTCAGACCTCCTGGACACAGGAGCCTCCTGCCTATAGCCACAGTTCCAAAAAACTAGTCAAACGAGAAACTGATTAACGGTGCAGTCCTAACTATTCAGAAGTAAAATCAGTTGACTTCAATGGTGCTTACTCCCAAGTAAGTGGGGCTTGGAGCACTGCTTCAAATGCAAACCCTTTTGTGCTGTGGGTGGCACTGCGGGTTAAACCACAGAGCCTAGGGCTTGCCAATCAGAAGGTTGGCGGTTCGAATCCCCGCGACGGGGTGAGCTCCCGTTGCTCGGTCCCTGCTCCTGCCAACCTAGCAGTTCGAAAGCACAAAGTGCAAGTAGATAAATAGGTACCACTCTGGCGGGAAGGTAAATGGCATTTCCGTGCGCTGCTCTGGTTCACCAGAAGCAGTTTAGTCATGCTGGCCACATGATCCGGAAGCTGTACGCCGGCTCCCTCAACCAATAAAGCGAGATGAGCGCCGCAACCCCAGAGTCGGCCATGACTGGACCTAATGGTCAGGGGTCTCTTTACCTTCTTTATATTTATTTGTAGCACAAGTGTGTGTGTGTGTGTGTGTGATGTGTGCTGTGAGAGCTCCTGTTCTAATCTGAAGCAGTCGCTTGCTGCTCCTGGTCACAAAATATAATCTGGGACAAAAAGATTGCTTTGTAAAAGCTAGCCTGTTGCAAACCTGCATTTTATTGTCCCACAAGCTAACTTCTGTACAGCCTGATCTGCCACTACCACCACTGCCCAAATTAAAATGATCTGCTTGTCTGGAGAATTCTTAATGTGCTGCATTTTGCCTTCCTGAATCTTAAGCAAATAGCAGTGCTTATAGCTTGGAACACTAAGCCTAGGGAATATCTTTATCTGAAAAACTGCAGCACAATATTATTTGCAAGCATCTAGAGTTGCAATATCTTGATGAGTTTTCCTTTACCCTACAGAATATGCTCTTGGTTTTGCTGTTCATAGAGTGCCTATTTCTGTGCCGTCACCTTCCCTTCTGGTACAAAAAGCGCTTGCTTTCCACCGAGCTTTGTGAATTCCTAAAGAAAATGGCTTGCTCCTCTTGGACTAATGTGGGAATCAAAACAGCTATCCAGTTATTTTCTGCACCTTTCTTAATGTGCAGTTCATAGCAGTTTGAACGTCTAAAAACATTGAAACGCACATTTTGAGATAAAAAGTGTGTATGGAAAGGATGGTTAATTTGGAATGGGACTGAATTGTGCATAAGAAGATTGAAAAACATCACCAACCAAGAATGGACTCTCCATGCTTCCCTTTTCAGAACTAATGAATGGACTGGTGCTTATAGTTGGCTCAGTTAGAAAAGGGCATAAAAAGTCTGACTTACAGCTTTTAATAAGAAGCACTTCAAGTTCTCCTCCCCCTTGCAGAAAGTGTTCTTCCTTGACTCTTTCTTTACCTGCAGGGATGGAGAGCCTGTGGAGCCCTAGATAGCCAGACCAGACCTCATGTTTGTCCAGTGTTGTGAGCTCCAATACTGGGCTGTTAGTATTTTCTACTATACTTGATGGTATTTCATTCTCTACTCTTGTTTTCCACAGTTCTGGCCAAGTGAGTTTCCTGACAGTTGCCGTGTCGTTCACCAGTCTCCCCATCCTTACCCCAACCCATTTCCTGGCGGCATCATCATTGCGTTAAAAAAAAATTAAATCCCTCATAGCAGCCGTAAATGTCTGCTAGTGCACTCCACCCTGTAATCATTCTTCCGGATGCATTTGATGGTTGTAGTCCACATGTAGCTGCAAAGTTCTCCAAACATAATTCCAGTAGTAAAGAGGACCAACTTTTTCTTACTAAACTTGTTGTTTGAACCTTGTATTTCCTGTGTTATCCAACTCTGAAAATTGACATCTTAATTTTAACTGGGGGTGGGGTATTTTGATATGTTATCCCATGAGTGGCAAAGTATTCCAGATAGCGTGGAAGAAACAAAGTTGGTAAAACAAATTCCTTTAAGTTTCAAGAGTTACCCACCTGAACTGCCTTTCTAGATGAGGCCAAGTCCCATCTAATCCAGCATTCTGTTTCCAGTAATGGCCAGGCTGATGCCTGTTCGATGTCAAATTATATGAATGTCACAGCCCTCCTCCCCTCTTTGGTCTCACAAGGCAATGTGTTGAATAATGCTTTCTAGCAGCATTAATGGCAACTAGAGGCTGAGAAGGCCCCCCTTTATCCAGCCTTTTCCTTGCCCCATGTTGTTACCAGGGCTCAAGTTCAGATTAAGATGGTTGGAAGCCAGCATGGTATAGTGCTTAAGAGCGGTGGACCCGTAATCTGGTGAACTGGGTTCGCTTCTCCGCTCCCCACATGCAGCTGCTGGGTGACCTTGGGCCAGTCACACTTCTTTGAAGTCTCTCAGCCCCACTCACCTCACAGAGTGTTTGTTGTGGGGGAGGAAGGGAAAGGAGTTTGTTAGCTGCTTTGAGACTCCTTAAGGGGAGTGAAAGGCAGGATATCAAGTCCAAACTCTTCCTCCTCCTCCTTCTTCTCCTTCTTCTGCTTCTTCTTCTTCGGAGCCCTGGTGCAATTCCTAAAACAACCCTCCTTACCCCAAAAAGGAACACATGAAATAAGGTACCACAAAATTAAGTATTGTGGTATCTGAAAAAGACTTACCAAATTCATTACTGTACAGCATAAGCTTTCATGGACTATGAAAAATACTTGCAGCATGTGCAACTTCACGCCTCTCAGCAAAACAGAAACAAAAGCATTTTGGTAACAAAAAGAAAACGCCCTGGTCATGTGCTTCTGCATTTTTGCTTCTGCAATTACTCCAGTGGCACCTTTATAATCCAGTTATGTCATTGTCACAGCAGTGCAGTGACGTTCTGAGTTCTTGCTGCAGGTCCAGCTAGAGGCAATGAGACACCCCACTGCCCTAAGTGCGAGTGATTGTGGTGGCCCTTCTTTCCTTGCCTAAAGTGCAGAGAAATAGCTGGAAGGGGATCTCAAGACACAGCTGCCTGTACAGGAAGTATAACCACAACAGGCATTGGGGTGAGCCTTTTCCCATGTGAGGCTTCATTATGAATGCAAGTCGTGGCTGTGTCTCAGCCCGGATAAGGTGAAGCTATTTCCTTTCTACAGAGGTGAAATACGATGGCAGCTTATTTCAAGTATAATGCAAAACAACACTCTTTATGTACCGGTAGCTGTTTGTTGGACAGAGATGCAAGTCGGGTGTTTTGCACACCATGCTTCTACGTATGCCCTTGGCTACTAGCCAGTATCATTCTGGGTGGAATTCAAAGTGGTTTTGCATTGCACAGTTGGCACCTGTAAAACTTTGGACTGTCTAGCCCAGGTAATAACTGACAGGATGACTGATTTGACAACTAATGGGCAATCTAGAATGTGTATTAAAACAAATCCAAAGGTATTAGAAATTGCCCTTTTTAGAGGCTGGCAGTGGTGGCTTCTAAATTCAGTTCTGTGTCTGAACAGGTTGGGATGGACACATTGGTGGCAATGGGGAACCTTCTGCATCCACAGCAGTCAAAATAAGTATGTTTTATTTATTTATTTACATTTATAAACCACTTAACATTTGTTTGTAAAAAATATCTCGCAACATAAAGCAGTAAAGAATTAAAACAAAAATACGAAAACAGTTATAAAGGTAAAAGGACCCCTGACCATTAGGTCAAGTTGTGACCAACTCTGGGGTTGTGGTGCTCATCTCACTTTATTGGCCGAGGGAGCCAGCATACAGCTTCCGGGTCATGTGGCCAGCATGACTAAGCTGCTTCTGGTGAACCAGAGCAGCGCACAGAAACACCGTTTACCTTCCCGCTGGAGCGGTACCTATTTATCTACTTGCTCTTTGACGTGCTTTCAAACTGCTAGGTTGGCAGGAGCAGGGACCGAGCAACAGGACCGAGCAGCAGGCATAAATAAGTATGTTTTATTTATTTATATTTATAAACCATTTAACATTTTGTTAAAAAAAAATCTCGCAACATAAAGCAGTAAAGAATTAAATCAAAAACACAACACGAGAACAGTAAAGCAGCATATAAAAACAGGTATCCAGAGAATTCTGAGTTTGATTTTCGTGGATCAGGGGAAACCTCGGGGAAAAGATACAGATTTGCATGATATGTGGAGAAATGGTTGGTTGCTGCTTCATGTAGAAGGCAGAGGGAAGGGCTTTCCACAGTATAATGGGGGTGACTGCAGAAAATGCCCATTTCCAGGTCGCCACCCTATGGCATTCTGTAGGGTGTGGTAGCATGAGTAAAATTCCCTGGGGCAATCTAAGTGACCTGACAGGTCTATACAGGGGCAGGAGGTCTTTTAAGTAACTTGGTCCTGAGATGTTTGGGGCTTTGTGTGATGTGTGATATTGGTTCATGAAAGAGCAGGTAAAACCGGAGAATCCATTTGAAACTCCTACTGTTACTGAGGTGTTTGGGGTCATTTGGACCTCAGCTCCTCAGACATCCACACCATCTCTCTTTCTCATGTGTGGTCTTTGTGATCATAGAATGATAGACTTGTAGAGTTGGAAGGTATCCCGAGGAATATGCAACTGTCCCATGCGGAGATCAAACTTGAAACCTTGGCATTATCAGCACCACGCTTTAACCAACTGAGCTGCAAAGTTTGTCTGCTTTCTTGATGGCTGTGCATAGTGCTGGAAGGTCTTGTGCTGACTCCTCTTCTTACATTTTTCTTATTGGAGAATTCAGTTTGGGCACCCTCATTTCTTCCATCCTTGCTTTCTTGGCCGCAGACTATATTAATGAAAGAGCTTTGTTTGACATCTGTAGAAGCAGCTGGATGTAAAGGGGAGCCAACACTGTGTCCCCTTAGAAGACCAGTGGACTAGGATAACCTCATCTTAATGGGTGGTCGTCTTCTTGTTGTTGTGCATCTGTGAACATCTTATTTCCCACTCTTTTGACAAATGTAAAAAGAGAGAGAGCTTTTTGCCCTTTCCAGATGAACTTCAATATGCAAAGCATTTACGGTTTTGGTACTAATTTGGCCAGTTACCACAATTGTTGCATGAAATTTGTGGATGAAATTTATGCTCTAATCAGCAGGAGATTGGACTAGATGACCATCATGGTTCCTTCCAACTCTGCAATTCTATAATTCCATGAAACTATATCTGAAACGTTGAGCCTGGCTCTTTAAACTGAACACAAGGAAAATCCTTGAAGGCTGGTGCTTGTTGTATTAAACTGGTGTACACTTTCTAAAAAGGCCTGTAGCATTTGTGAGTTTCTCATCTAATACAGTGGTGCCTCGCAAGACGAAAAGAATCCGTTCTGTGATTCTCTTCGTCTAGCGGTTTTTTCTTCTTGTGAAACAAGCCCATTGAAGGATTAGCGGATTAGCGCTATTAGCGGCTTATCTGCTGATCGGATCAGCTGATAAGCGGCTTAGCGGCTTAGAAAAAGGGAGGGGGGAAGGAAAAAAAACCAGCAGGAACAAGCAAGCCCATAGGAAATTCGTTTTGCGAAGCACCTCCAAAACGGAAAACTCTTTCGTCTAGTGAGTTTTCCGTCTTGCGAGGCATTCGTCTTGCGGGGCACCACTGTACTGGCTTGCCATGAACTGAACAAATGTGTCTTTCCCTAGTATTCTGCATAGGCCCATCTTCCAAGGTTTCCTGAGTCAAGAGTCTTGGACGAAAGCAGCATGTAGTGCAGAGTTGGGTGTGCTTTCAGTTTATGCTACTTAGAGGCTCTGCATCCTGGCTTCTGTGCCCAACTGTGCTGATTGCTTTCCATAATATATCCTGATCCAGTGTGAATATCCAATGGTCTGGCCCAGCCTTTCTCAACCTTGTGTGCCCAAATGTTGGACTACAGCTCCCATCATCCCTGACCACTAGCCTAGATCCCTGCTAGCTAGACATGATGGGAGTTGTAGTCCAACAACATCTAAGAACCCAAGGTTGAGAAAGGCTGAGCTAGACTGTTGGACGAGCCATGTAGCCCTGGCTTCTAATCTTCACTCTGCCATGTAGTTCACTAGGTGACATTTGGCCAGTCACTATATTTTGGTCAAATCTACGTCGCAGGGCTGTTGTGAGGAAGAAATGATTGTGGGAAGAAGATTGTACAGTATGCTTCCTTCATTTCTGTGAAGGAAGGGCAGGATAAAAATGTATGAGAAAAATCAGCTGTCAGTCTCATTCACATATTCGTGTTTCATTAGGGTGATTCTGACATTAGGGTTGCCACATTTCAAAAAGGGAAAACCACTTCTTTTTTACAAAAATGCCAAAAAAGGCATTTTTTGGATTTACTTGCCTAAGATCCAAGAAAAAGTGCTGCCTTTCAGAAATCCCCCCACCTTTGAAATCCCGGTAATGTCCAGTAAAATCCAGACGTATGGCAATCCTACCTTGATTCTCAAAGCAAAGCCTTGTATAGTGGACCCTCTGGCCACGAACTTAATTCGTTCCGGGGTTCTGCACATACCCCAAAAGTCTGCAACATGAGGCGCCGCTTCTGCGCATGCGCGCAGCGCGATAGAGCACTTCTGTTCATGCATGCGGTGTGCAGAGTGAATCTGCGCATGCGCATGTGCTGAAACCACGTTTGCAACCCGAAAGTTACATTACTCGAAGGTAACGTAACCCAAGAGTCCACTGTACAAGCAGGACTTTTCTACTCAAGAGAATCATACTGATTCATTCTCTCTCTCTCTCTCTCTCTCTCTCTCTCTCTCTGTGTGTGTGTGTCTGTCTGTCTCTTTCTGTGTGTAATCATTAGTTAAAGGAAGGGTGTGCATTGGATTTTGTGGTCTAGATGGACCCTTGGGTGGGTGCCTCCAAATCATGTTGCCCTAAGAGTTTTGTGGTGGTGTGTTACATGATGCAAAACAGCTGTCAGCAAACTACATAAAGCCTATAATAGCTTTATTAAAGCTGCCCAACCACAACACTTGGCAAGTAAAGTTTTCTTTGCAAGCATGCAAATGAGGTACATAATTTGCCAGAGCAAATGAACTATCAATGGAAGGTGTAGGGCAAAGCTTTCCCAACGGTGTGTCACGACACATTAGTGTGTTGGCTGCTGTGTGTAGGTGTCACGTGAACACTCCTTGGACTCCTCCTGGCGCTAGAAAGGGGTTAGTTTAACCTCTGGTTTGCTAGTGAAACTGAATTACTCTGTTGCAAAATGATGCATGTCTAAAAAGTGTGTCACCAACATGAAAAGTTTGGAATGCTCTGGTGTAGGAGATAACAGTAGACATTATACGTATAGCGGCCATTCGCTTCATAGTAAAGATGCTTAGCCCAGGACCCAGGCCTGCCATGGACCCAATCCTTGTGGAGATCAAGTGTATCATTTGCCTGGGCCAGGATTTGTTGCCTGCTCCATTATCATTGTCAGGACTGGCTTGCACAATTAACCTTTCAGATATTACTAATGTTGTTGCCCTGAGATAGCAGCCCCTATTTATCCAAACTTCGTCTTGTGTCAATCACACATCCCTCCTATCTTGGGCTCTTTGCGTGTCATTGTACCTGCCAACTCCTCCTCCCTTCACAGCAGGGCAAAAGTGGTAATCATCTCCTGAAGTAAAGCAGAAGTGGAATCTAGCAGAAGTTTAACACTAGTTTTCATGTTGTTTCCAGAAAATATCCATTTGCAACCTCAAAAATTCGCAGGGGGCGGAGGAGCGGTACTTGTGTGTCAAAATCTGGGGGTGGGAATAACCCTGGCATGCAGTTTTTCCCCACCATGTAAAATTTTGTATGACATGATGGTATATCAAGCAAAAAAATACACAGTTCCATAATGCAACAGGTACTGCCATGTAAGAGGAACACTATATATAATCTGTCAAGCCAATGCAACAACCCCCCCCCATCTGAATCCAGCCCAAGAGACATTTTGTGCTTAAATTTGCACACCACGGATTCATTCAGCTATTTCCATCAATCCCTGAGCTCGTTTACAAATGAATTTAGAAAATTGCATGTCTCTCTTGTTTTTAGTACAAACATTGGGAAATGTAATACAGTCAAATCTCGGTTCCTAAACGCCTCCGTTTTGGAACGTTTCGGTTCCCGAACGGCAAAAACCCAGAAGTAAGTGTTCTGGTTTTCAAACGTTTTTCGGAAGTTGAATGTCCGACGCAGCTTCCGCTTGAGTGCAGGAAGCTCCTGCAGCCAGTCAGAAGCCGCACCTTGGTTGTCAAACATTTCGGAAGCCGAACAGACTTCCGGAACAGATTATAGTTACAGATAGGTAGCCGTGTTGGTCTGCCATAGTCAAAATAAAAAGTCGTTAAGAGTCGTCAACAGGCTCATCTCAGCTATCTGCCAATCTCCCATTCCCACCACCCTTCTGAGTAATACCCCTCCCCACCTTCTCACTATATAGAAGGATCTGGCAACTTCTGTTTCAGTGTATCTGAAGAAGTGTGCATGCACACGAAAGCTCATACCAAGAACTAACTTAGTTGGTCTTTAAGGTGCTACTGGAAGGAACAGATTATGTTTGACAACCAAGGAGAAGCACAATGTCATATATTTGTAGAATCATAGAATATTTGAGTTGGACGGGACCACAAGGGTCATCTAGTCCAACCTCCTGCAGTGCAGGAATCTCAGCTAAAGCATCCATGACAGATGACCATCCAACCTCTGTTTAAAAACCTCCAAGGAAGGAGAGTCCACTACCTCTCGTGGGAGTCTGTTCCACTGCTGAACACCTCTTACTGTCAGAAAGTTTTCCCAAATGCTTAGTCGGAATCTCCTTTCTTGCAATTTGAAGCCATTGGTTTGAGTCCTACCCTCTAGAGCAGGAGAAAACCAGCATGTTCCCTCCTCCATATGATAGCCCTTAAGATACTTGAAGATGCCTATCATATCTCCTCTCAATCTCCTCTTTTCCAGGCTAAACATATCCAGCTCCTTCAAGCGTTCCTCATAAGGCTTAGTTTCCAGACCCTTGATCATCTTAGTTGCCCTCCTCTGCACACCTTCCAGCTTGTCAGCATCCTTCTTAAATTGTGATGCCCAGAATTGGACACAGTATTCCAGGTGTGGTCTGACTAAGGCAGAATAGGGTGGTACTATTACTACCCTTGATCTGGACATCATACACTATACTTCTGTGGATGCAGCCTAGAATAGCATTAGCTTTTTTTTGCTTCTGCATCACACTGTTGACTCATGTTAAGCTTGTGGTCCACCAAGACCCTTAGACTCTTTTCACATGTACTGATAGTAAGCCAGGTGTCCCCCACCCTATATTTGTGCATCTGGTTCTTCCTGCCTAAGAAGAAGGTGAGTGTGGATTTTTGTCTAGTTTCCCAGTAATGTTTCTAGCCTAGAAGTGGAGGGAGGGTGGAAAGTGCTAAGAGGAGCATAATACCTGGAGCACCTGAAATCGTTTTGGCTGTATTGTTCAGCAGAAAGTGGGAATATTCAAGTTGATCTCTGCTTTGTGCCATCAACTGTTAAATTGCTAGAATAGTTCCGTGTTCTTCACAGACGCTAGTATGTGTATTCTGAGATGTGCCGCTGGGGTGACAGAAGGCACAGCAGTACAAGATCTTAACAAAACAAGAGTTCCACATCTGTATCTTATTACATTGTGGGCTTGGTTTTTAAGGCATGGATTTCAGTGGCAGTTGCATTGTGAAATATGGTAGGAAGAGGACTTGCTTATGTGATGTCCTTCTAGTCATTTTTGTTCAGCAGCCTCCACACACACACACCCATCCCAACTGTAAAGTAACTAATCCAAGTTCTGTGCCAGGGGTGTGCCATCTGGTTCAGTGATTCTCAAAGTGTGTGGCAGGAGAGGATGGCAAGGGTGGTGGGAAGATTCAAGGTCATTTAAACATTTCAGTGTAGTATATTATAGTAGTGTGTGTGTGTGTGTGTGTGTGTGTGTGTGTGTGTGTAAATTATTTGCAGAGTATGGGTAGATAGCTTTTCAAAATGAAAGCAAGGGAATCAAGTGATACTGAGGACAATCTTAGTTGTGTTTTCCAGTGTATTGCTTATCAATAAAAAATGTGGTGTGGTGCAAGCATATCTTTATTCTGAGAGTGTGGCCCGGAATAAAAAGTCTTGAGAGCCACTGATCTGGTTCCTGTCCAATTGCTGGTGAGAAGGGGTCACAAGTCTGCAGAGAGGTGTTCTGTTTTTTAAGGGAAAGCAGAGACTTTTTAAAAAGGATATGAATAAAGGTTTGGGTGGAGAGGGGCGCACAATGTGATGGAATGTTATTGTTGGAAGGGGATGTTAAGGTTCATCCAGTGTGGTGTAGCAGTTAAAGTGTTGGTCTAGGCCCTAGGAGACCAGGGTTCAAAGCCCCACCCGGCCATGAAGTTCACTGGGTGAAGAGTTGGTCCTGCAATACATTTATTATTTCACTTATATTGGGCTCTCATTGAAAGGAGCTCAGGGCAATGGACACCTCCTTTTGTCCTCAACCCGAAGTAGGTTAAGCAGCGAGATAGTGAGAGGCCCAACACCAAGTCCATCCAGCAGTGCTTCATGACAAAGGGAGGATTTGAATCCTGTTCTTCTAAGTCCTAGTCTGACACTCTGAAAATTGGCCGCCCAGATAAATTTGTGAACATCCTTTGGCTCCTCCATGATAATATGACAGCAGATCGTGGATAACAATGGCTCTCAAAGTGAACCATTCACAGTGGGATTAGGTGTTAAACAGGGATGCATTATCACCCCAACTCTGTTTATTATCTTCATCGCCATGATCCTGCACATTGTCGAAGGGAAACACACACACTCAGAGGATGACCTCCAAACCATCCTTTGCAGAAGTTTATGAAAAGCTTGGCCTATCGGTCAACATCAAAAAATCTGAAGTGTTGCACCAACAAGCACTAAACAACCCCTCTGTAGTGCCACAAATCCAACTTAATGGTGTAATGTTGGAAAAGGTTGACCACTTTTCCTACCTGGACAGTTATCTTTCCACAAGGGCCAACATCGATGGCTGTTTGCCAAAGAAGACACCATCCTGACAAAACTACACATACCAGCAGTTATGGTTGAAAGTGAAATGGCACCCAATGACACTTGAACAGACTCTCAAAAAGTTGTTTTGTATGAACTGTTTGGTTGGGGCTGATATCAAGGTTCATATAAGTACAACATGGGAAGATTTATTAAAAAGCTGGTCTTGTAATGTGAGGAGGTGCTCGTCTGCGACTACTACTTACGTATGACTCCTGCCTCTACATATGGCCATGTGAAGAACCACTTACAGTGTGACGCGGCAGCTAAAAAAGCCAATGCAATTCTGGGCTGCATCAATAGGAGTATAACATCTAGATCAAGGGAAGTAATAGTGCCACTGTATTCTGCTCTGGTCAGACCACACCTGGAGTACTGTGTCCAGTTCTGGGCACCACAATTCAAGAAGGACACTGACAAACTGGAACGTGTCCAGAGGAGGGCAACCAAAATGGTCAAAGGCCTGGAAACGATGCCTTATGAGGAACGGCTAAGGGAGCTGGGCATGTTTAGCCTGGAGAAGAGGAGGTTAAGGGGTGATAGGATAGCCATGTTCAAATATATAAAAGGATGTCACATAGAGGAGGGAGAAAGGTTGTTTTCTGCTGCTCCAGAGAAGCGGACAATGGATCCAAGCTACAAGAAAGAAGATTCCACCTAAACATTAGGAAGAACTTCCTGACAGTAAGAGCTGTTTGACAGTGGAATTTGCTGCCAAGGAGTGTGGTGGAGTCTCCTACTTTGGAGGTCTTTAAGCAGAGGCTTGACAACCATATGTCAGGAGTGCTCTGATGGTGTTTCCTGCTTGGCAGGGGGTTGGACTCGATGGCCCTTGTGGTCTCTTCCAACTCTATGATTCTATGATTCCTATGATTCTATGACTTTGCGCTTCCAGTAGTTAACTAACTGTAGAACAATTTGCTTGTTTCAACTGTGCGATGACACTATTACTATATACATTATTGGCAGAATTGTGCCACTAGTTGACTGTATGTCTATAAGTATCTCCAGGCTTTGCACTTTAATTAGCTGAACCAAGTGAAATTGTCCTTTATATTTGCAAGCCAGTTTGGTGTTTTGGTTTTGTAGTATTACGATCTTGTAATGTGCTGCTAACGACAAGCGATGCCTGAAGAGAGCTGAGGATAAATTGAGATTGCATCTCTGTACCAAACCCCAGAGAGACGCTTTTAAAAAACAAAACAAAAAAAAAATACCCACCTACCAAACCAACTTTATGTTAAATCTTGAAAGCATTCAGGTTACACATGATTCCTGTTTAACTCAAAAAGGCTTGTGTATTTTTTCTTTAAGTTAACAACCTTTATTCCCTGTGACGGGGTGAGCTCCTGTTGTTCAGTCCCAGCTCCTGCCAACCTAGCAGTTTGAAAGCATGTCAAATTGCGAGTAGATCAATAGGTACCACTCTGGTGGGAAGGTAAACGGCATTTCCATGTGCTGCTCTGGTTTCTCCAGAAGCGGCTTAGTCATACTGGACACATGACCCAGAAGCTGTACGCCAGCTCCCTCGGCCAATAAAGCGAGATGAGCGCTGCAACCCCAGAGTCGTCTGTGACTGAACTTAATTGTCAGGGGTCCTTTACCTTTTTATTCCTTTCTTTGCATGTTGTGTGCAAAGGACTTGTCTCAACAGCAGCACTACTGTATCTTCCCTTCCAGCTATCCCCCACAATATAGGCAAATTACACTGAAGGAAAATCTCATGGACTGTTTAACATAAGATGCTTGAAACCATGTATGATGCGTATGAGTCTTCCATTTTTCCACATTTCGAATTCAAACATAATACCTAGAAACTGGCCACATGGTGCCAATTAAATATGACTCCCTTCTGATTTCTGTCCTACATTGATGACACTGAAACATCATAGTGTTCAATGGTATTTATTATTTAGTTTGCTACCTAAAAAGGGGGGGGGGCAGGCAGCAGTTTGCAGCTTCACAATCTAAGATAGGATAATTTAGTGAGTGTAAACACTCAACATAAGCTTCTGACGGTGTTCTCAGTTTGACAGTGAACATTGCATTAGAGAGAGTAGTTCTATAGCAGCTGAACAACATATAGTGTGTCACTTTTAGATTAAGGTCTTGACAGACTTCTCTGTTTTTCCTTGTCTGCAGGGTAATCTAAAGAAATTAAAAAGGAGGAACACATTGAATACTTTCAAAGAAACCTAGATTTTGAAATAATATGGATAAATGCATTTAAGCAGAAATTCCACATTAGAGAATGTGAATGTGTTTTTGCTGTCTTTTGTTAAGGTTTGATGGCCAGATTGGTCAAGATGGTGAAATATAAGCTCCCATTTTTGTACATTGTATTCTGCACCTATTCAAGTCAGGGGTTTTGAATCTTCTGAAGTGTGGCTTTACTATTGTTGTTTTTAATTATCTAGAATGGGCTGCCCAGCATGCTCCCCTCCAGACATTTTGGACTACAACTCAATCATCCCTGGCCTTTGGTCATGCTGCCTCAGGTTGATGAGAGTTGTGGCCCACGGCATCTGGAGGGGACCACCTGGAGGGGACCACGTTGGCTACTCTAGATCTAGAAGATAGGTAAAGGTAAAGGGACCCCTGACCGTTAGGTCCAGTCGCAGACTCTGGGGTTGCGGCGCTGATCTCACTTTACTGGCTGAGGGAGCCGGCGTACAGCTTCCGGGTCATGTGGCCAGCATGACTAAGCCGCTTCTGGCGAACCAGAGCAGCGCACGGAAACGCAGTTTACCTTCCCGCCAGAGCGGTACCTTTTTATCTACTTGCACTTTTGACGTGCTTTCGAACTGCTAGGTTGGCAGGAGCAGGGACCGAGCAACGGGATCTCACCCCATCACGGAGATTCGAACCGCTGACCTTCTGATCGGCAAGCCCTAAGCTCAGTGGTTTAACCCACAGCACGACCCATGTCCCACGTACATAAGATACACATTCATAATTATTGTTATTGCCAGTTTGGAGCCGCTGCTTCATCTATTTATGCCAGCATTTTTAATAACAAGAGGTTTCATCTTTTTCAGTTCCTCTCCTTCAGTTAGCAGTCTGGAAAAGCCCATCTATGCAAACATAATATTTTCCATACATGCCAGCCTTTCAGTTTCATAGGAGACCTGGAAAGCATGCCAGAGTATGGCTGACTCCAGACTTCAGCAGCCATTAGAACTGAGGCAGGCCAGATTTTATTTTTCACCGGACGCCATTCAGCATGTTTGCCCTCAGGACAGAGAAATTTGGGCTCTAGTCTTGAGCACATTTGCCAAGGAATATGCTCAGTTGTACACAGCAGGACTTACTTCTGAGTAAGCATGCATCAGGATCACATTGCTGGTTAAGTACTTTGTAAGGACATGCAGGTTTGGCTGCAAAATGGCTTGTCTCGATTCTCCAGCAGCGTGGTCCGTTAAATGCACCAAATAGTGCGTTGCGCAGAGAGAGAGAGAGAGAGAGAGAGAGAGAGAGAGATTGAAACACACCCTTTTGGGGGCACTGAAGTATTTCAATGAGACACAGCAAAAGGAAACATCTGTTAAGCACAAAGATATCATGTTCAGTGGCAGTTTGTGCTGTAACTTTTGCCTGCATGGGGTGTGGGTGGGTGGGTGGGTGGGTGGATGGCATTTCAGATCCCAACCAGTTCAGTTTCTCCCGTGTTCCTTGGCTTGTCTTTCAGTCTGTCTGTGGTTGTTCTCCATGCTTCTTATATGCCACAATCCATACAATCCAGTATACCACCCCAATTGTTTTGCCCGGACACTGAGGTCCAGGGCCAAGGGCCTTCTGGTGGATCCCTTATTGCGAGAAGCGAAGTTACAGGGAACCAGGCAGTGGGCCTTCTGGTATGCCCTCCCATCAGATGTCAAAGAAATAAACAACTATTTGATTTTTAGAAGACATCTGAAGGCAGCCCTGTTTAGGAAAGTTTTTAATATTTGATTAATTAATCTTTTGCTGGAAGCCGCCCAGAGTGGCTGGGGAAACCCAGCCAGATGGGCGGGGTATAAATAAATTATTATTGTTGTTATTGTTGTTGTTGTTATATCGATTCTGTCATTTCTTGGCAAGTACACTGGTACCTTTCTTTATGAATTTAATAAATTTAATCCGATCCAGAAGTCTGTTCTTAGACCAAAGCATTCTTAAACCAAGGCATGCTTTCCCATAGCAGCAGGGGTCTCGGTTTACAAATGGAACACACTCAACAGGAAGCGAAACATGTTCTGCTTCCAAGGCAAAGTTCACAAACCAAAACACCTACTTCTGGGTTTGCAGCATTCTTAATCCAAGTTGTTCATAAACTTAGCTGTTCTTAAACCAAGGTACCACTGTATTGTTGTTTGGCGCATTTTTTCCTCGCAAAGTGGTTTTAGTCTAATGAGAAACCTGGATGAGGAGTAAGTAGCAATCTGAATGTACCCTAACAGCCACCTCACATGCAGAATGCATGACCAGTGAATGAGTGGGATTTCTAGGGGGGTTGCATGGGCAAGGAAGCCAAGAAGGTACCAGTGTACTTGCCAAGAAATGACGTGGCGTGAAATGGCCTCACTGTGTTTCAAGCCACTGATGTGAATATACCTGGAGTTGGGATGGTTATGGGGTAGATAGAGGACCTGGGAGCTAGGACAGGTAAGAGAATAGAGCCCAGAGTTCAGAAGTTGGAAGCACTGGCAAAGAAAGTTCAAGCACATCTTGCCTCATCTTGGGTTGTAGCCCTTGTATTCTGTGCCCTTCTTTTCTCCACTGTGCCTTCTGCTGACAGTCCTTCCTTGAGCCTCGGTTATCTCTCACATTCCCTACCCTGGGCCTCCTGACCTTTCCCCTCTGCTGCTGTTTAATCCTCCCAAAGAGCTGCTGCACAAATCATCACGGAGTCCTGCTTGTATATTTGCACATAGCTCCTCTCCTCCAAATCCCTTTTCTTACACATCAAATTAGGCAGGCCATTCCTGCCTTTTAATGCCACCTAGTTTGGCATACCCTTTGCACATGCCTCTCCTCCACTGCACATGGGGCTTTGTGCCACAAGAGAAGAGGTGGGTAAAAGCCCTGTCCAAATGGGAGATAGACGGACAATTCACACGTGCATATAAAATGGCAAAACAAAGACACAGTATGGAGAATGCTCAGGTCATGCATGAGATTGTCTGATCAACTTCAGAAGAAACGGAAGTTGGTAGGAGCTTCAGAGATTATAGGATCTATAGAGCCTTACATAAGCAGGAACATTTCCTCTATGGAGCCAGAATGCTCTGAAATAACAGACATTATTGCAGACCTCGTATTAAAACTGTTCCTGCACTGTACCTGTCATGTGATCTTGCATTTACAGTCACATGACTGTATCATACCCTCCAACATTTCTATGATGAAAATAGGCATATCAGCCGTGTATATGGTCTCCCAAATAAAATATCTCCTTGCACACAGAAGTAATATATTGGGGAGAACAATTCTACTCTCTGAAATGTGCCAATTTTTCTATATGTTGGGTTGTGGGATGGGCAGATATGCTGCTACGACTCCAACGGTCTAAAGTGGTACAGTCCAGACACAATAATAGCACATGATCCATGATTTATGTAGCCTGGACCTAAGACATATCTAGTAAGCGCTCTAGAAAGAAGGAGCCAACGGAGATCCATAGATACTGCTCTAAGGAAATTCAGAAGAATGGGAAGACATATCTTAACCAGATTTGCACAGGTGTAGAGCCTGCAAATGTCCCAGTCCTCAAACACTCTGCACTTCAATCAGGAGAAAGCTACACTCAAAGAGCTCAGGTGATGCTGGATTTCAGCATCAATGTCAGCCCTTGTGGAAAGATAACTGTCCAGGTAGGAGAAGTGATCAACATTTCCCAACATTACACCATTGAGTTGGTTTTGTGGCACTGCAGAGGGGTTGTTTTATGCTTGTTGGTGCAGCACTTTGGTTTTTTGGATGTTGAGCGATAGGCCAAGCTTTTCGTAAGCTTCTGCAAAGATATTTAGGATGGTTTGGAGGTCATCCTCTGAGTGAGCACAGACAACGTTGTCATCAGCATACTGAAGCTCTATGACGGAAGTTACTCTTTGCTTTCAGCCTACTCAGATTAAAGAGGTTTCCATCTGTTCGATATGTGATTTCTACTCTGGAGGGAAGTCTCCCTTCGACAAAGTGTAGGATCATGGCAATGAAAATAATGAATAGAGTTGGGGCAATGACACAACCCTGTTTAACACCTGATCCCACTGTGAATGGTTCGCTTTGATAATAGCATGCTGGCTAGCTGAAAATCAGCTTGGATCAGCTCTCTGTCCTTTGCACACTGTGGTCCCAGCGCAGTTCCTCCTAAGCATCTATCTGCCCGCTCACTGCCCAGACCACCCCTGCTATTGGCATCCTCCTTACAGACCTCTGATGAGAAACAAAAGGCTGGGTAGTTCACCTTTAGCAAACAAAGGCCACTCTCTGGGATTTGGGAAGAAATGGCATCTTTTCAGCCAAGCCTAGATAGTGTTGGCAGGAGGCAATACTGGCCCAAGGGACAACTGCTGAGTCTCTGCTTGAGTGGGGCATTCCCTTGAAGCAGCATGCTCAGAACAGTGGCTTACACCAAAACACAAGAACCAGAGTTCCTTTTGGCCTCTTACTCTTGCATATGCTCTTAAACTTATGGATTGTCTGGATGAAGAGTGCCTCCAATTTTAATGCGGGCAAAAAAAGTATACCTCAGTGATGAGGAAATTGGGAAATACTGATTTGAGGGATTTATTGTGGCTGACTTGTTCTGCCTTAACGCAGAGAAACCACAATTCCCCGAGAAAGTTGGAACACTAGGTTCCTCTATGCAGTTCCAGTTCCCAGATAATGAGCACATTATCCATGCGCTGCCGTTCCTTCCCAAAAGGTTTTGTTATACTACTGACTCATGTACCACTGCCCTTGTGTGAAAACAGTAGCAAAACACAGAGCCTAACTGTGCTGCTGTTCACTTTTTTCTAGGGGAGATGGAATTTAGCTTTCCCAAATGCTTTTGGAAGGATCCGGCCTGTTTAATGTGATGGATTAAATGTTAAATGGATTTAATTTTTTTAAAAAAATGTGTGCCTAGAGTGTAGATTTTAATGCCGTTGACTTAATCTTTTAAGTTTCATATTTGGACAATAGTAAATTATTTATTTAGCATGTGGCCTTTGGGGACTTTTTGTTAATACCTCTCTGGAGCCAGCACATAGCAAACCTTCAGCAGCCCTGTTGGGTATTTTCTACCACAGTATAGTTAATGGCCATGATAACAATTTGAGAATTGTACAGGAGACTCCCCTCCCTGCCTGAGAGTTGCAGGCACCAGAAAGTCTCCACTGGAAAACCCCTAAACATTCTGTTTAAGCCAAAAACTGGATTTAATGAGAGCTTGGGAGAAGTTGGTGGGACTTTTATTTGTAAGTGGGTTATTCCCCTTCACCCAGCACATGCTGCCAGATATATATTTCAATTCATCCCTTCCGTTGTAGATCTCTGCCTGTAAAACACAAGGCAAACCAGCAAATAAATTGCTTCAATGGGTCTAATGACAAGACAAAGGCCTGGTATGTTTCTATGGCTCAAGGGGGCGAGGGGTGGGACTATGTGATCTGCTCTGGTATGATTTCAGAAGTGAATATAGCTGGTTGGAAGATAGATGGGTGCCAGATGCAGTTTGACATAGATTCAAGCAGCTGTTTCTAGGCATGGTGTTTCATCAGCTTGCAAGCTGGCAAGCAGGAGAACTGTAGTGAGACTTTCAAATGCAGAAATGATTGCAGCAGAGAGGACGGTGGAAAAGAAACAGCTTTGGCTATGTGATTTTAGTCTGTCTAGCAGATTAAGCGACACCTAGTCAGACATCTTAGATGCTGCAAATCAACATAAAGTTGATAAAGGAGCTAAATTCAACAAACTTCTTTGGCTTTGTTTTGAAGAACAGCTCTTGTACTTTTGTCAGCTGAGGAGGGGGAATAAATTCTGGATCCCAGCTGGTTCTTTGTTTTGCCATTGTAAAAGCATGACCACAAGGGTGCTCTCTTGTTAGCAACAATAAATCGTAGCCCAGGTCCTTGAAGTGTTTGCCTGCTGCGTGCAGAGGGGAACTGCAGCCTGAGACAAGAGGCAATACATGGCTTTGTGTTCTTGACAGGGACGCGGACTTATAAAAAATATTGGGGGGGCCCGGGAAAGCTCGTGAAATGTAAATAAGCTCATGAATATGCAAATAAGCTCATGAATATGCAAATAAAGTGGCGCCGCCCCCTCGTGAGCGAATAGGGGAGAGCGTGCTGCTGCCTATTAATCAGCTCCGGAACAGCTGATATGCGGGAAACCTGGGGCTAGAGGCAGAAGCCCCCGCCCCCGGGGATTCCCCTGTTCTCGCGGGGGACGGCCGGGGCTCTCCAGCTAGGGCGCGCGGCTGGCTGGCTGGCTGGGGAGGGAGCAGGTGGGGAGGAGGCGGGGGACGGCGGCAAGGGCGCCCGAGATTATTGGGGGGGCTGAGCCCCCCCAAAATTTTTTTTGAGGGGGCTCAAGCCCCCTCAAGCCCCATGGAGTCGGCGCCTATGGTTCTTGACTTCATTTTCAGAGGTGAAGAGAGTTTCCTGGCTGCATCTCTCCATTCTGCTCTGCACTTAACTTGAGCAGGCCGCAGTGTTTTGACTTTATATGCAAGTCTCTCGTTGTTCTAAGGCCTGTATGTTAAAGCTGCATTTTGAAGTTTTCCCCAGTTCCAACAAAAGGGCAGGTGTCAAAATATTTCAGTCTAGCAATATCTAATTAAAAAGCCTTTCCAGAAGCTGGATGCCTCATACCTAAAGCATTACTGTTCTCACTGGTCCAGCCTTGAAAATTTGCAAGGAAGTAGATTCCCCACAGCTTCCCTTGCTATTCCATTGCAGAACGGACTTTGAGGTTAGGAACTGTTCCCTCCCTCCCTTACATTCAATCCTCCTCAAATATGGTGGGCAATTGCAAACTATGTTTGTATTTCTCCTATTTAGTACCCTTCCTGCGTACCCAGCTTCTTTAGTCTGTATTCTTCTTATCTGCTAATTAATCATGAGCATTTATAGAGTTTTAGAACATTTATAGAGTTTTAAAGCAATCAAATACGATCATTTTAAACTGCCTTCTAAATTAGACCAGCATGCTAATATTTATTCCGCTGTGGTCTAAACCACTGAGCCTCCTGGGCTTGCCGATCAGAAGGTCGGCGGTTCGAATCCACGCAATGGCGTGAGCTCCTGTTGCTCTGTCCCAGCTCCTGCCAACCTAGCAGTTCGAAAGCACGCCAGTGCAATTAGATAAATAGGTACCACTGCAACAGGAAGATAAACAGTGTTTCTGTGCACTCTGCCTTCCATCACTGTGTCCCGTTGCACCAGAAGCAGTTTAGTCATGCTGGCCACATGGCCCGGAAAACTGTCTGCAGACAAACGCCGGCTTCCTCGGCCTGAAGCGAGATGAGCACCGCATCCCATAGTCACCTTTGACTGGACTTATCTGTCCAGAGGTCCTTTACCTTTACGTTTTACCTACAGCAGAACCATATAGTTTCTTTGCTGTAGAGCTTGGGGAGGGAGGGAGATGTTGAAGCTAAGATAGAGTAGCTTGCCTTTGGTAATCTAATAAGTGGTGTGATTCAAATTTGGATCTTCCTTTAGCAATGCTGGTTGTATTTTGATGGAATGGTATGCTGTGGTTTATTGTTTCTGTTATGCAGTGACATGCTATGGTTTATTGTCTCACCTTTGTTCTTGAGTAAACTTACTGTATTTTTGGACCTATAGGACACACTTTTTCCCCTCCAAAAATGAAGGGGAAATGTGTGTGCGTCCTATGGGGCGAATGCAGGCTTTCGCTGAAGCCTGGAGAGCGAGAGGGGTTGGTGCGCACCGACCCCTCTCCAGGCTTCAGGAAGCTATCCGCAAGCCATGGGAGCCCGCAGGAGTTCCTCCAGGCTCCCACGGCTTGGGCAGAGCTGCCTGCACCCAGAAGCCCCGGCTCACTGAGCAGTCGCGCCAGGGCTTCGGGTAGCTCTGTGCAAGCTGTGGGAGGGCTCCCCCGGCTTGCGCAGAGCTGCTTCTTATCCCGACGCCCCGACGCGCTGAGCAGTTGTGCCGAGGCTTCAGGTAGCTCTGCGCAAGCCGCAGGAGGGCTCCCCCGGCTTGCGCAGAGCTGCCTCTTATCCCGACGCCCCGGCGCGCTGAGCAGTCGTGCCAGGGCTTCGGGTAGCTCTGCGCAAGCCACGGGAGGGCTCCCGCGGCTTGCGGAGAGCAGCCTGTTCTGGGGGTTGGGGTCGGGGGAAGCTCGAGCTTCCCCCGCCCCAGGCTCGCACCTTGGGGGGGGGAAAATAATTTTTTCCCCTTTATTCCCCCCCCCAAAAAAAACTAGGTGCGCCTTATGGGCCGGTGCGCCCTATGGGGCGAAAAATACGGTAGTTAAGTGTTTTCCACCTGGACAAACTGTGGCTAGAATTAACTATAGTTTACACACACACACAGCCAGTTTCAGACCTTGGATTAAGCTGTTTTTTTAATCAATAAACCATAGTAAAGTTTATGGTTCAGACCTAACACTGAACTTTGGTTAACAAAAAATGGGAAGTGAAATATTTTGGTCTCCTTGCAGCCATGCCAGAGAGGAGGAGAAGTGCGCAGACTGAGGCTCACATGCGCTTCTTCCTTTAAAGATACAATCTCGAAGTTTTATATACTGCAACTAAAGAACATAATGGCAGAGCATTTGAAAAGAAAGATAAACCTATCAGCCAAAAAAGCAATTAGAAGCCTAAATTCCACTGCACATTTCTGAAGATGCAATGGTGGCAGAAGATTATGCCTTCCTCAGCAGCTTTCAGTACCTGCCAGTAAAAATAGTAACGGCCACTGCTTCATGTCCATCCTATGTCATGTAAGACACATTCAAAACATAGTAAGTATGGATGCTGAAAGAGTATTGTCTGCCAATATTTAATTTCAGAATTCTTCATATGTGGACTTCCAGGTCTGTAGATTGCAGCTAGGCACCTTTTAGCCCTCTTACAATATTTCAATGAAGTTGCATTCTCTATTCAGAAGGCAATGGCTTTATTTAGCAAGTTAAACATATCTCTTTTGCATCACTTTGTACACAAGTGGGTTGTGATCTAATCATCTAGACATGTGAGCCATTTTGTAAACAGCAAACTGAAGTGGGGGGAAATCAACTCGCAGATTTTTTCATGAATGAACTGGCTAATTAGAATCAGTTTTTGAAAGTGTGCCAATTAGTGCTCAAATGCTTGGCTTTCGCTGCTAGATTCTGAGGTGGGTGGTTCATGTATAGTCTCTGGAACAAGGTGAGGGGTGTGCGCTTTAGGCCTAAGCCTAGGAGATAAAAAAGTTCCCCACCTCCATGGGCCAGACCTAGGCCAGATTTGACAGGTGGATGGAGCTGCTGATCTGTCAGTCTCCAGATGTCACAATGATGTCAGCTTATTGGACAATTTGACGTCCCAATTTGAAGTCCCTGGACTTCAGAGAGCCCAGGCCTCTTGTGTGTGAGGAAGTTCTCCACAGGGTGCCTTGAAAAGTCTTCTGCAATGGACCAACATGGCTCCCCCTCTGGAAATCCAAATAAAAGTGTAGTAAGGCCTCCAGAGCTGGGACACAGAGCCTAGGGCTTGCCAATCAGAAGGTCACCGGTTCGAATTCCCGTAACGGGGTGAGCTCCCGTTGCTCAGTCCCAGCTCCTGCCAACCTAGCAGTTCGAAAGCACGTCAAAGTGCAAGTAGATAAATAGGTACCGCTCCGGTGGGAAGGTAAACGGAGTTTCCGTGCGCTGCTCTGGTTCGCCAGAAGCGGCTTAGTCATGCTGGCCACATGACCCGGAAGCTGTACACTGGCTCCCTCGGCCAATAAAGCAAGATGAGTGCTGCAACCCCAGAGTCGGCCACGACTGGACCTAATGGTCAGGGGTCCCTTTACCTTTAAGGCCTCCAGAAAAGGTAAGAGGATATCCCACCAGCCCTTCTCCCCAGCACCCCCAGTGACACCTAAGATAACTATTGAAATGTATTTAGCATACTCATTTTTATGCCTCCCTTCCCAGCCATGGTCTCAAAAAACAAAGACCACCACCCAACAACATTTTAAAAAACACAGTTGTTTAATGTTTTCACTAAGAAATGAACTAGATCCATAGGCTGTAGAGCAAGTGACTAAAACTCCTGTGGACATGCAACAAAAATACGGTTAGTGGGTTATTACTTTTTTAATGAAAAGGCCTGATGCCTAAGAAGCAAGTCCTGTTCCACAGTATTACCATGTTCAAAACATCTGCCATGCTGGCTTGCCCACTGGGAGAGCTGCCCTTCTCTGGGTCCCATCTGTGGGGCTGGGTGAAGGTTTGTTTGACTGGAACAAGAGTGAGGGCATGCTCAGTAGCTGCACCCAGATTGTGGCGCACTCTGCCCCCAAGTGCTGGGTAGCCCCCCCCTTTTTTTTGTTTGTGCCAGTTGGCAAAGACTTATTGGTGGTTATCTGTTCCGCTTGCCTCAATCCTATTTTGTCGTGATATTGGATTTTATTGTGAAACAAGGTTCTTATTTCTTGCAAGCATCCATTTTTATTTATTTATTTTATTTTTTAATTTCGATACCACTTTATATTTTTAATAAAAACCTCAAAGCGGTGTACAGCATATTGTAGTGCACACATATTGGAAAGGCAATTTATAGATAGATAAGGGACGCGGGTGGCGCTGTGGGCTAAAGCCTCAGCGCCTAGGGCTTGCCGATCGAAAGGTCGGCGGTTCGAATCCCCGCGGCGGGGTGCGCTCCCGCTGCTCGGTCCCAGCGCCTGCCCACCTAGCAGTTCGAAAGCACCCCCGGGGGCAAGTAGATAAATAGGTACCGCTTACCAGCGGGAAGGTAAACGGCGTTCCGTGTGCGGCTCTGGCTCGCCAGAGCAGCGTTGTCACGCTGGCCACGTGACCCGGAAGTGTCTTCGGACAGCGCTGGCCCCCGGCCAATAGATGTGAGATGGGCGCACAAACCCCAGAGTCTGTCAAGACTGGCCCGTTCGGGCAGGGGTACCTTTACCTTTACCTTTAGGTAGATAGATAGATAGTGGAAGATAGAGTCATAGAGCTGTAGAGCTGGTTCCAAGAGACCATATTGCAAGTCCAACCCCTGCAATACCCAACATGGCTCACAACTGAGCTGGACGGATTGCTTGCCTGGTTTTGGCAAGACTACGTTTATGTGCTTGTAGAAAACCTTTTGCTTTTTATTTATCCGTGTGTCTCAGCTTCCACCTTTCTCTTGCCACATGAGTGAAACAACAAGGCTCCCTTTAAATAAGAGGTGTTTCCAGGGAGAATATAACTGACATACAGTATAGACCTTTGGGAATCTTAGATTACTGCACCTAGACTTATTGGGTGGCATCGAGCGCTTCTCTATTAGCATGGTTTTCCCATCTGTAAAATGGTAACAACCACAGTGTCTGCCTCACAGAACAACTGAGTGAGCAAGATCAAGGCTGTGAAGTTCTTTGGAAGAGCCATATAAATGAAAAATGAAATTGCCACATGACGACAAATCCTTAACCTTAGCATACTAATGGGCAGGAGCCATGGTAGGACGTCCCAGGTTCAGTCCCTGGCGTCGCAAGGTCAGGCTGGGAAAGAGCCTGGATGAAATCCTAGAATTTTGCTGCCAGTCAGTGTGTTGAAATTCTGAACTAGATAAACCAATGATCTGAAACAGTGTTTCTGTGTACTTGGAACTAAATTTTACCCTCTTCAATGGATCTTACTTCCTAGTAATTGGGCTTAGGATTGCAGCCATAACTAGTAGCACCTTTTGCCCCTAAGAAATCTGCCTGCCCTTTTTCGCAGGGTTCCAAATTAGCAGGGCGCATTTTGTGCCTAAAGGTTCTCCATTTGCGAGCTCCTCAAAAGGTCTGGGTGCAATTTATTTATTTTTGCTGACACTCAAGGATTAATGAAATGCGTGTGCTTTGAAGCCTCAAAGTATAGGTTAAGGATACAGTGGTGCCCCGCAAGACGAATGCCTCGCAAGACGGAAAACTCGCTAGACGAAAGGGTTTTCCGTTTTGGAGGTGCTTCGCAAAACGAATCTCCTATGGGCTTGCTTCGCAAGACGAAAATGTCTTGCGAGTTCCTGCGGGTTCCCCCCCCTTTTCTAAGACGCTAAGCCGCTTATCAGCTGATCCGATAAGCTGATAAGCCGCTTAAAGCCGCTAATAGCGCTAATCCACTAATCCGTCAATGGGCTTGCTTCGCAAGACGAAAAAACCGCTAGACGAAGTGAATCACAAAACGGATTCTTTTCGTCTTGCGAGGCACCACTGTATACAATATGTCAAGGAGTTTGAACAATAAAGAGCAGAGTTTTTTTAAAACTGAAGTATGATACCAGCATTTTTATTGTCAACACAAAATGGAACGTGTATTAACAATTTCTGCTAAAAAATATGATATTAACAATGTGTCACTTATGTGAATTGCGTATTTATACTTATCAAAATAATAAATGTTGTTGACCTCCCCCCCCAAATAAAATGGTGACTAGACATTCTGTTTTGGCGCCCACAACCCAGGTCCCAAAAGCCATTTGGCTCCTAGCTTTTCTATCCCAGTTTCTAACACTGCTTTTTCTGTTTACCATAACATGCTCCTCCGTCTGAAGTGTTTCTTCAGTGCCAGAAAGTTAACAAGATTTATCAAACAGCAGTCTTGCTTTTGACCTCTGCCCAAGCTTGGTCTGTTACTCTAAAATGGAGTTCAGCTCAGTCTTTGTATTATAATGCATGTCACAGAAAGCCACCGCCATGTGTGAGCTCTCTTAATGGCTTGTGGCAAGAGGTCTGTAACTCAACAAGCTTTGAAACGGTGCTTTCTCTTTGCACTTTGAAAGGCGGTCTGACCTGTGCGTTGAATCATGTAACTAGGAACAGTTGTTGGGCAAGAACATTGACACTACGGCTGCTTTTTGTAAACACTACATTGCCATGCCTCTGCATAACAGAGAACATTTGTTCCAGTGTGTTTTAATGTGGTGCCAGGTTAATAATATGGCATGTACAGGAAGATGCAGAAGTTATTCCAGAAAAAACATGTGATGCAGCTGTCATGAGACAATGCCACTACAAGATAGAGATGGGGGAATCCCCTGATCAAATACTTCCCTGCCTTAAAACATCCCTGCACATAGCTGTGCTATACTAGAACCCTTCTTCCTGGCAGCAGTTTTTGATGAGGGGAGTACAGTGGTACCTCGGGTTAAGGACTTAATTCGTTTTGGAGGTCGGTTCTTAACCTGAGGTACCACTTTACCTAATAGAGCCTCCTGCTGCCGCCGCGCCGCTGTAGCACAATTTCTGTTCTCATCCTTTAGCAAAGTTCTTAACCTGAGGTACTATTTCTGGTTTAGCGGAGTCTGTAACCTAAAGCGTCTGTAACCTGAGGTACCACTGTATTAATTTGTGATCTCCCCCTCCTTGCATCAAAGGTGCAGCCTCAGAAGTATAGCACATTGTTATTCTTCATTTCTTTTCGTTAGCTCATCAGCTATCCTGGTTTTTGAAGTCTATGACGGTGTCCTTGGACTTCCACTGGATCAGCAGCATTTTTAGTTCAGTTGACTCACCCTGAAGAACACTACAAAAAGGAGTTATAAATTGGTTGGGTTTCCTGTTTGTCTGTAAGCTTATTGAGCCTCATAACTTTTCTTTCTTTCTTTCTTGAATTAAACACAGCCTTTTAATACCTGTGATTTTAAGCAGCCTTGTGGAGCTATTTGACCTTGAAATGAGTCATCTATATCTTCTCTCAACTGAGGTGTTTGACACTGAAACTCCCCTTCCCTGCTCTCACTTGGTCCCCTTGGTCGGCTTTTTTGTGTATATTGTGTTGATTTTATGCTGCTGCAGCACAATTGTAACAGCACAAGGAACGGTTTGTGTCTGAGCAGCTGGAGCAGCCATATTGCATGCCCACCAGATGGGGCAGAGCTCCTCAGCTCTGTTCCCCTTGGTGTGGGAAATCCTTCATCTCCCACCACAACCACCTTGATACAAATCAGTAAATAAATCCCAAGTGATCTAGAGATCTAACAGCCCACTGGATCACATGAAAGATGTGGCCTGTATTTATCCCCTGCGCGCGCGCGCACACACACACACACACACACACCATCTTGCCATCTGCCAATTCCAGAAAGACTGTTTGCTGGTTAGATGGTTTGAGTTCTGCAGGAGCTGGGATTAAAACATGGGTGCCCAGGAGTATCTTTGCATTGGACGATTGTATGTGTGCTTCTTTCTGCCCAAACTGGGACCTTGATGTGGACTTTTCTGGATTGCTACCTTAGAATATTAAAAGAACTGGCAGAATATTAAAAGAACTGAATATTAAAAGAACTACCTTAGAGTATTAAAAGAACTGGCAGATGTGATCTCAGAACCACTGGCAGTCATCTTTGAGAATTCCTGGAGAACAGGCGAAGTCCCGGCAGACTGGAGGAGGGCAAATGTTGTCCCTATTTTCAAAAAGGGGAAAAGAGAGGACCCAAATAATTACCGCCCAGTCAGTCTGACATCAATAGCAGGGAAGATTCTGGAGCAGATCATTAAGCAAACAGTCTGTGAGCAGCTACAAAGGAATGCTGTGATCACCAATAGTCAGCATGGATTTCTGAAGAATAAGTCATGTCAGACTAACCTGATCTCGTTTTTTGACAGAATTACAAGCCTGGTAGATGAAGGGAACGCAGTGGATGTAGCCTACCTTGATTTCAGCAAGGCATTTGACAAGGTGCCCCATGATATTCTTGTAAAGAAGCTGGTAAAATGCGGTCTTGACTATGCTACCACTCAGTGGATTTGTAACTGGCTGACTGACCGAACCCAAAGGGTGCTCATCAATGGTTCCTCTTCATCCTGGAGAAGAGTGACTAGTGGGGTGCCACAGGGTTCTGTCTTGGGCCCGGTCTTATTCAACATCTTTATCAACGACTTGGATGATGGACTCAAGGGCATCCTGATCAAATTTGCAGATGACACCAAACTGGGAGGGGTGGCTAACACCCCAGAGGACAGGATCACACTTCAAAACGACCTTGACAGATTAGAGAACTGGGCAAAAATAAACAAGATGAATTTTAACAGGGAGAAATGTAAAGTATTGCACTTGGGCAAAAAAAATGAGAGGCACAAATACAAGATGGGTGACACCTGGCTTGAGAGCAGTACATGTGAAAAGGATCTAGGAGTCTTGGTTGACCACAAACTTGAAATGAGCCAACAGTGTGACGCGGCAGCTAAAAAAGCCAATGCAATTCTGGGCTGCATCAATAGGAGTATAGCATCTAGATCAAGGGAAGTAATAGTGCCACTGTATTCTGCTCTGGTCAGACCACACCTGGAGTACTGTGTCCAGTTCTGGGCACCACAATTCAAGAAGGACACTGACAAACTGGAACGTGTCCAGAGGAGGGCAACCAAAATGGTCAAAGGCCTGGAAACGATGCCTTATGAGGAACGGCTAAGGGAGCTGGGCATGTTTAGCTTGGAGAAGAGGAGGTTAAGGGGTGATATGATAGCCATGTTCAAATATATAAAAGGATGTCACATAGAGGAGGGAGAAAGGTTGTTTTCTGCTGCTCCGGAGAAGCGGACACGGAGCAATGGATCCAAACTACAAGAAAGAAGATTCCACGTAAACATTAGGAAGAACTTCCTGACAGTAAGAGCTGTTCGACAGTGGAATTTGCTGCCAAGGAGTGTGGTGGAGTCTCCTACTTTGGAGGTCTTTAAGCAGAGGCTTGACAACCATATGTCAGGAGTGCTCTGATGGTGTTTCCTGCTTGGCAGGGGGTTGGACTCGATGGCCCTTGTGGTCTCTTCCAACTCTATGATTCTATGATTCTATGATTCTATGAATTTAACCATTAGCATGATATCTCCTGCTATTCTGCTATGAGATTCCACCGTGTTTTCCACTCTGCTTCGTACATAACCTGTTTCACAATCTCTGCCTGGTGAGACCCTTTCCCATATTTTACCTTTTGTGAAAACTCATCCGGTGTCAGCACTCTCCCTTTGGACACTCAGAGTTAAATATCTGAGGGAGGGGCTTAGACTAATTTGTTTTGTTTTTTTATAGTGCACATATATGTAACATTGCTAATTGCATTTGCACAGGCACCAAACAAAATGTGCCCTGCATTTCCTCCCTCCCTCCCCAACCTCCCTGTCCAGCTGGTGGATGTAGCTGAATGTGTTTCAGTTGCAGCTGTTTGATAACAAGTAGAGCCAGATGCATGGTGAGATAAAATAGGAAACTGTTGTAGTTGGTTGAGCAACATCCCATTTCAGAATCCAATACTGGGCAGAAACATGCAGAATAAATGGGTATGAAGTATGGCAGGCAGAGAAGAGACTCCGGTAACCTATAATATGGGGCTGGAAGGCCTTTGTCCTTGCGGCTGAAAACAGCAGGGAGTTGAAGTAGATGACCTCTGGGTCCCTTCCAGCTCTATATTCTGAGTTCTATGAGATGTGTGTTAGTATGGTTACTTGGGAAGTATATCTTATTAAACACCTCTTAGCCTGGAAGTTTGTTCTAGTCCTTGCTACTGTCCGTTTTGGTTCCATTATCCAATGCAGGAAGTGTAGAGAAAACAAAACTAAGAAAAAGTAGTTGCCTTTCTATCATAGAAGAATAAAGGCTATGGTTGGTGTGTGTGTGTGTGTGTGTGTGTGTGTTTTGAGGGTTAATTACAGGTGCAACAGTGCATAAGTTTGAAGAACTGTGTGCTTTTATCATGAAGGAAGTTAATGCCAATCTCATTTCTAGCACTCCCACATGGAAAAAGCCACCAAAGGTTCTCTGGCTTACAGAAACACAGCAAATCCAAAAATGTGATCTACCTACGAAATGCATTTGTGAGTTGCGGCCTAACCCACCATGCAGAAATTGCCGCTTAGCGTAATGCCTTCGTAAATTTTGGGAGTAGGTTTGGGATGTGGGGGTAAGGCTGAAGGAGGTGGCCACTTTTAGCTTTGGGAAGGGTGCCCTTCTACAGTATCTGGTTGGGAACCTGCAACTCGTGCACGGTGCAGCGGCCAGACTGCTCACAGGAACAGATCCTGGCCAACAGGTTACTCTGCTGCTGAGAGACTTGCAACAGGGCCAGGTTCAATTATTTTTTTTGCGCTAATTAACAAAGCCGTACACAACTAATAATAATAATAATAATAATAATAATAATAATAATAATAATAATAATAATTTATTATTTATACCCCGCCCATCTGGCTGGGCTTCCCCAGCCACTCTGGGCGGCTTCCCCAAAAAATTAAAATACTATAATACATCAAACATTAAAAACTTCCCTATGGGAACTTGGTCCCATAGTCAGTTCCAAAGCATGACCCTATATATTCCACCTCAACCACTCACTTCCTCTGATGGGACACTTCTAGGAGCTGAGAGTTTAGTGTGGAACTCCCTGCGGAACTCCCTGCCTGTAGAGATTCAGCAGGAAGCCAGCCCCCCCCCGCCTCCTTTCAGGCGCCTGCTGAAAACTCGGTTGGTTACACAAGCTTTCACAATGCAGTTTTTTCTTTTTAACAAACCGGAATCTGCTAATATTTTGTTGATGCTTTTAGTTATGTTTTGTGGATCTTTACAGACTAACTTTATTGCATTTTGCATGTTGTAAGCCGCCTTGATCTATTTTATGAAAGTGCAGATTATAAATATTCAAAAAGATAAATAAACCTAAATTTGACTGAACCGAAAGGATGACAGCAAGTTTCAGATATTTATAAAGAGGATTGTTTAGCACTATATTGTTGAATCTGAACAAACTTGAAACATTTGCATGTGGCTTTTATTTAGGATGTGTTTCCGCTCCTCATAATTCAGGCTCCGTACACATTGTATAACAAAAAAAAAAAATTCTAAAGCATGCAAACTAAACAAATGTGTGTACAGTTTCTTTATTTCTGCTACTGCTGGCTTGGAACCAGAACTAAGACTTCTACTGATGTCTCTTTTCAGCAAAAGCACTGATTTCAGCAGGCATTGTTCATGCATACATTTTCCAAGCCTACCTTCATTCATTGAGGGCTAGAAACATGTATGTTAAAAATAATAAAAGCTGAGTGCTATTCTCAAGCATAGGTGGCCTCCTTATATGGTGCTAGCATTCTCTCAACTTGCCTATTTTGTACCTGTAGAATTAACACCCTAGGGTTCCTTAACCATATAATAAGAAGGAGCCTTTACTCAGTTTGGTTAAGTTATAAGGACACTTTAGAAAGGAAAACGCCATGCTGGCTATCGCCTGTGGAAGCACTATCAATAAAAGAACAAATACAAAGGGAGAACGGGGTACCTACAAAGATATCATAGAATTTAAAGAAGGAGAATAAAAATTAAAAAAGAGAAAAGACATACAAAATTGGATTAAATACTGGTTCCAATATCACCAGTTAAATGAGATTTTTAAGAAAGACAAAGGAAGAGGATTTTCTGAGCAAGGCTCAGAACTTGAAAAAGTACTAATGGGAAATAAAGAACAATTAGTCTCCAAAATTTACAAAATCTTATTAGAATGGGAGATCAAGGAAGAAACAACAAAAACATCCATGATTCAATGGGCAATTGATTTAGGACCCAAAATAGATATGGTATCCTGTGAGAGGCTATGGAAAACAACGATAAACTTCTCAGCATGCTGTACTCTAAAAGAGAACCTACAAAAAATGATCTACAGATGGTATCTCACCCCGAGTAAACTTGTAAAAATGTACTGAAAAAGGAACTAAACTATGTTGGAAGTGTGAAGAGAGTGAGGGGACCTTCTTACACATGTTGTGGGGGTGTAAGAAAGCCAAAGTATATTGGGAGATGATATATTCAGAATTTTAAAAGATGTTAAGACTGTCATTTCCCCCCAAAATAGAGATATTCTTGCTGAGTATAACAGAGGGTGAAATACCTAAGAAAGTACTTAATCCCTTCCACTATGCAACAGCAGCGGCCAGAATAATGTATGCCCAAAGGTGGAAGGATAAAAATAGTCCTACAAAAGAGGACTGACAGAATAAGCCAATAGAATATGTGGAATTAGCAATGCTGACTGTAAAGTTAAGGAATCAGGATGAATCGGACACAAGAGAGTAGTGGGAATACTTTGGAGAATATATAAAGAAATACAGTAACAAGTAGGTTGCCGTTAAAAGCAGCCAGAGGAGAGGTGGTGATTAAGGAAATGCAGGTAACAAGAATTGAGGAGTGTGTGGGCAGCCCAAGAATGTAGGATAAATTATAATAACTGTTTAGTGGATGTATCAAATTATGGAAAATGTATAAATAAATAAAAATTAACACCCTAGGCTTTTTAAAAAATAAGATTTAAAATTTATTTTTTACCATAATTTCAAGCAACAAAACATACCCAGACAAGGAAAGCAGGGCTTAATACAGGAAAGAAAGAAAAATAGCAGCTGAAAGGTAATCAAATGAAAGTATCTCCATGAGTTGATGGAGGGTGAAACCATGTTCGATTGTGTTAATGAATTCAATAAAAGGATACCATGTTGCATAGAAGTTGAGAGTCTTTCCTCCCCAGATCGATATAACACCCTAGGCTTTTTATCAGAGAAAAGTGTATTAATGGTAACTATGTTAAGGACGCGGGTGGTGGTGTGGTCTAAACCACTGAGGCTAGGGCTTGCTGATCAGAAGGTCGGCAGTTCGAATCCCCGCGACGGGGTGAGTTCCCGTTGCTCGGTCCCAGCTCCTGCCAACCTAGCAGTTCGAAAGCACATCAAAGTGCAAGTAGATAAATAGGTACCACTCTGGCGGGAAGGTAAATGGCGGCTTAGTCATGCTGGTCACATGACCCAGAAAAACTGTCTGCGGACAAACGTTGGCTCCTTCGGCCAGTAAAGCGAGATGAGCGCCAGAACCCCAGAGTCGTTTGCAACTGGACTTAACTGTCAGGGGTCCTTTACCTTTACCTTTTTATGTTAAGGAAAATTGCCACTGTGCCCATTAGTTGGTAGAACGGGGCAAAAGCCAAGTACCCAGAAGTTCACGCTGACATCTTGTTCTGCCATTCATGTTTCATGCTGGAAGTCTGGACAGATCATGCTGTGAGTCTGTTTTGCCTTCCTCCCCTTTTCCTGGGGACTCTGGCTAGGGGATTCTCCCACGGAAAGGGGCTCTTCCTGAGAAGCAGACTCATGCTGGTTCCCATCTTCTAGGCACCTAATGGGAGGTGGCATGTGGGGTCACAGAGTTCTCTGATTGTGAGAGCTGGAGGAGCTGGTGAATGTTTGGGGATGCACAAGGTCACACCAGAGAGAGAGAGAGAGTCCCTGCTCCACCCTCCTCCACCCATTGCCCTGATGGATTTATTGACCAAGTCACTTCCTA
Organism: Podarcis vaucheri; assembly: GCF_965113315.1. NCBI lineage: Eukaryota > Metazoa > Chordata > Lepidosauria > Squamata > Lacertidae > Podarcis > Podarcis vaucheri. Next base: position 123,328,911 of record NC_138761.1, read on the forward strand.
AAGCCCTGCTATGAAGTGAAACACATCACCAGTAAATATTTGTGGAACTGATGCAAGTGACTTCCAAAGAGTCTCTGAATTTTCTTTCCAAAATCACAAAGTTTAAAGACGATATGCACACCTATCATGAAGTAGGTTCTACTGAATTCCGCGGGACTTACTACTGAGTAAATAAGACCGAGTTGTGCCACAATATGCATACAGGTTTAATTTGTTCAGAACAGGTAATTTTGCTACAATACAGGGAACTCACAACTTGAGTGAGGGTTTTGTTCCGGGGATACGCAAAAACTCCTTGGAACTGCTTTTAAGTGTTCTGCCTTACTTACTAGGCTCTGTGAGGTTCTTGTGAGATCTTGCAGGCCATCTGAGAGCCTCCCAGAAAAACCCAGCACAAAATGAGCTTTTAAGCTCTCTGCCTTCTGTGCATTTAATTTGTGTGTTTTTCCACCAGCCAGACTTTAACTGTGTAAAGTTGAAAATGGCATATGTTAAACACACAAGTTGCAAGTTTGTGTGTCTAATAGACTCTAATCCATGGTTATCAGCCTTTCATTCTTATTCCCCCGCTCCCCGCTTTGATTCAGGAAGCTTTCTCTGATCAGCAAATGCAGCTTTTGTCATCCTTATTTTTCTCCCTTCCTCATCCTGTGTCGTGCTGCGTGCATCATCCATCAGGCAGGTAGGAGGATGAGTTGTGGGCAGATGACACCGCTGCTTTTTTGGCACTCCTCACAGGCTGGGGGCAGAGCAAATGAAGCTCAATTACGCAAATACCGGAGGCACCAAAAATGTGCCACATCACTTGTGAGCATGACTGGAACCGGCCGTGAATCACTGCTGTTGTTAAGGCTTTGTGTGTGTCAGCGCAAGTGGGCAGGAACACAGCATTTTTAAAAAATGCTAACAGAATTTCTGCTAAGAATCTGCAAGCTTATAAACATGACTGATTCTTTTTTTGTGTCACATTTTGAAAGGACAGCCATCAAGGCCTGCAACTTAGAAGCAACTTACTGCCACCTCCTCCTAGATTTTTAGTTGCTGAGAAAGGAGGGGAAAAGCTTAATACCTTTAAAAATCTGCATTCAGTGATAACACTGTAGCTCTCGGCAGCAGCTGATAGCAGTGGGTATCGATGTTTTACAACTGCAACAAAAGACTGAAGCAGTGTTTTGGTTTGTAAACCCGAAGTTTTCCGAAGAGATTTGCTAGAACAGCTACCAAGTGTCGCTCCCGAGTTGGTATTTTGTTTTCATTGTTGTTTTGATGTTCTCCTGGCAGCCAGTCCCCTGCTTGCCAAATAAAGCTGGCTTTCTCTCTCTTACGAATTTCCCAAGCCTACATGTTTCAGGTTTAGTCAGATTGGCTTCTCTTGGCTAGAATGGTTCAAAGCAGACTTTGGTTTCTAAATGCATTTTTGTCAGGGGTTTAAGTTACTATGTAGTGCAAGTATTTGGTGGGGAAATGGGTTTTGATGGTTAACCTTTTTTAAAACAAACAAACAAACAAACAAGATTAACTTTCATACTTTCATTTTAAGAATGTGAAGGAACTTGTTTCTCCAGGGAAGGGTAGGAATTGTATGTTGGTTGCCTATGACCAGTGATGCAAAAAGGCTGGTGAAGATTTGGTAAATACTATGCACCGAAAGGCTTTGCCAGTTGATGCAGCATTCAGTAGTTTGCTAGCAATCGCATGCTTGCTTAATGAACATGCTTAGTTTCCTCGACTTTTGTGCTTGCAATATATTATAAAATGTCTTAATTGCTTTATATTCAAAAGCAATTTACAGAAAATAAGAATCTAACAGAATTGCAGAACATTATACAAAGCAGAGGTCCAGTAGCAGGCAAAAGAATATCAAACCATTTACAAAATAGAGTTCAAATATCAAACAAAAAGTCCAATCAATGTAGAATTTAAAAATCGAATACAGTCATACCTTGGCTCCCAAACATCTTGGGAGTTGAACGTTCTGGTTCCCAAACGATTGAAAACCAGAAGTGAGTGTTCCGGTTTTCGAACCTTTTTTGGAAGCCAAATGTCCGGCGCTGCTTCCGCTATTGTTTCCAGCGTGCCTGCACAATCGGAAACCAATCAGAAGCTTCACCTTGATTTTGGAACATTTTGGAAGTCAAACGGACTTCCGGAATGGATTCTGTTCGACTTCTGAGGTATGACTGTACAGGGACCTCAGAATATGCAAAGTGTAGGTCAAATACAACACAAAAGAAATCAAACAGTGTATTAAAGAGATTTCAAAGACAAATAAATAAATCTCAAAACAGAATTTTAAACCCCTTATATATAGAATAAAAATGAAGCACAGTACAAAATACTAATAATATAATAAAGCTATTTCCTTACCAATCCCTTTATAAAACAGACCAGATAAAGTAATCCTACAGCCTTGGAATTAACGTAAAGAGAAATATAAAGATAAACATTGTTATGACTACAGTATGCAAGCAAGGCAACCTAGAGGAATATTTGTTTTACTTACTCACTTAAGAGAAATCGTGCCATTTTGGGCTTCCCAGATACCATAAAAGAGACCTTAAATGAATGTCCCATTTCTCTTATTTGTACTTGGAAACTGCCTGCATCTTCCCTCCTAGTGGGCGTTCTTCCACTGCTTGTACACTCCTGACACTTGGGCTGACACCTTCTTGGAAGCTGCAAGGCACATGTCCAGCTGTCAAAATGCCTTCAGGCTTGAATGCAGCACTTGCCACATTTAGTAGCTAGACCTGACAGCTGTGCAAAGTGACAGAAATGGGCAAGAGGGCAGTGGTCAGCTGTGCTAGAATAACTTTTATCTGAACTACATTTTTCAGAGAGGTAGGCTTTATCTAGGTGGGGAACCTGGGAGTCTCCAGGTGTTGTTGGACTTTAGATCCTGCCAGCACCAGCCAGCATGACCAATGGCCAGGGTTGATAGGAAGCCCATCACATCTGGAGGGCCTCATCAAAAGACTTGTGCAGAGGCATACCTAAATACCATCTTCCTGACCCAAGTTTCATCACCATCTCAGCCCAAAAAACTTCAACGACCCACAGAGTCCTCTTCTTGACCCATCTAGCTACCCATCTGATCCTCTTGCTTTCTGCCTCTTCTGAGCCAACTTCTCCAACTACTGCTTGTTCCCTTCTATCAGATTGCAGGTCATCTCCCAGCTGCAGTTTGGGTAGCATTAAGACCATATTTCCTGCATATTCCGGCCCTTCCTGATCTTGGGGCAGAATGCATCTGTGCCTACAAAAGAGTACTGTGATTTGGTTAGAATAATCCACCATGAGTGGTGCATTTTTTCAAATGTTGTGAAATATATATAGCGAGGGGGGAAAGTATTTGATCCCCTGCTAAATTTGCCCGTTTGCCCTCTGATGAAGAAATGACCAGTCCATAATTTTAATTTTAATGGTAGGTTTATTGTAGCTGTGAGAGACAGAATAACAACAGGAAAACCCCCAGAAACCCAGAAGACAAAAGTCTTAAATATGTTCATTTTTTACTCCGGTCTGTTGGCTCAAATGGTGATTGCGGTTCTGTTGAAAATTAACACCGCTCTGAAAACATAGTGCTGCTGTAGACTTTATGGTGTTTCGAGAGATTATGATTATCTTTGTATGTTTCTCAGTTTTTGCATCCCTTTGTAAACAGCTCATCAGTCATTTCTGATGGGCAGAAATTTCCTACCTGCAGAGTGAACTAGCTTTCTTTTGCTAGAGCTTCCTCATTCATTAACAGCTCAGTCCCTTTTGCACTAGGAGCTTCGGGACAGGGCAGTATTAAACAGCTTGCTAACTTCGGGCAATTCAGTAGGGTGTGTCAAGAGGCCGATTACTGACTTCACAGAACAATTAGGCTGCAGTTAAATTTGGAAATGGAACTCCAGGCCTGTGGATCATTCAGTGTTAGCCAGAGAGTATAGCTCATTACTCCTGATAGTATTGTCCTCAGTGGATCTATCTCAATAGCACTTAAGGTTCTGCTTTACATACCAGGTAAACTGGGGGTCAAATAATATTGGCTTTCCCCAGAAGATCCAGAACAGCATGGATCTTTTGTGAAGATGGCAACCATTTTGCTATAAATCTAGGGGAGAAAGACCTGCATCAGGGTAAATGGTACAGAAAGTAAAAAAGCATTAGGCACTTAGAAGTGCATTATTAATATGACTTTAGGTGCTCCCAAAGAACATTCAGCAGAAGAGATCTCAAGATTTTCTGAGAAAGTGATGGGCTTTGCAGTCTCTCGTAAGTGCTGGATTTACCTTTGGAGAACTCTTAACTAGCATTCTGTAATAAGTAAATTGTCTCTTCATTACACGGACAGCTCATTGTCTCTTATTCCAAGGTATAGGCAGGAGTTTGATCCTTCCCCTTTCATAAGCATGAAAACCCTGGAGATTTTATGCTGCTTCAAAAACTCACTGCATTTTTTTCTTGCCGAGTTGTGGAGGGTTCTACCAAATATCCCTAGAAAATTGTTATAGGTGATGTTGCTGGATGTTTCCAGATTTCCTCTGTTTCAATCTGGAGGGCACCTGACCCAGTGACCTCCAGATGTTCCTGCACTACAATTTCCATCATCCCAGACCATTTTCAATGTTGGATGAAACTGAAGGACACTGGAATCCAACATCTGGAATGGCACCAAGCTGGGGGAGGCAGAATAGCTTTTGAATTTAAAGCGATGGACACGACTCACCCTGTTGGATGTGTTCTGCTGCCACTGTTGGAGGTGCTATGCCTCTGAATTCTAGTTGCTAGAAACCACACAAGGGGAGAGTGCTCTTGCTCTTCGTGCCCTGTCTGTGGGCTTTGATTGGCCACTGTGAGAACAGAATTGCTGAACTAAATAGGCCACTGTTCTGTGGGGCTGGGCAATATATCAATATATTGTCCCAAACCAATTTGACATCCATATTTCATAATTTTTGACCTGGCAATATATCATAATGTGTGTGTATGGGTGTGTGTGTGTGTACGTGTACGTACGCAGGCTATGCAAAAATAACAATGTGGGGGAAACTGTGAAGCCAGCCAATGCCTCCACATAGCTCCATCCTTGTTTCAGACATCCTGATATATTGGTATATCATGATGTTGAAACCCAGATATTGCCCAGTCCTACTGGTCTGCTCCAGCAAGCTCTTCTTGCATTCTTATGGAAGCTGGTAACCCTGCCTCTTTTTGCATTCAGTGACCCCAAGGCCACGTCGGCCAGCCAGGTCAGCAGGCAGCTCAGTGTAGCCCCACTTTGCTCCGGCGGGGTTGGGGTCACTCCATTGGCCACGAGGGCTGCCATCCCCAACACGTGCGCACCCACCCCGGGCACCAGCAACCAACGCTATGCCGCTGCCTCGCCCCACCTCCACCCCTACTTCTCCTTTCGAGAACACGTTGGAAAGAAAAGCACAAGTTTAAAAAGAAGCATGTCTTATTTTCAGAGAGTACACTCGACCATTGTCATGTGTGCAGCTGACATGGTGGAAGAGGGCACACTGTGGCAGGACAAATGGGAAGGGTTGGGTGGGCGGAGCTTGAGAGACCTTGCTGCCAGTTGACAGGTTTACTTGTTTTGATGAAAAGGCATGCTCTGAAAAGCAATGGTTTTAGATGCAGCATGTGTAGAACAAAAAGGTCATTACCAGCTGTGTGCAAGGGTTTGTGAGAGTTTGTATTCTGCGCTCTCACTCTCTCTGTGTGTGCCTCTTTTTTTCTGTGGGAGTTATTTCCTGTTGTTGACTCCAGTTCTTTATTTAGAACCACCTTAGCTACTCAGCAACTGCTAGTTGGGGTGGGGGTGGAGAGAGGAACAGCGTGATTACAACTTCTAAAGGCTCCTTTCAAGCAGATGTATCCTTGCTGTAGCTTCATTGAGAAAGGAGAAGCTTGACTTGGTAATTTAACGGGGAGAGAAATGCTTTGCATTGGACACACCATTTTTTGTCTGACACGTCAATGCTCAGAAGCACTTAGCAAAAACAAATAAATAAAGGCAAGTGGGGTGTGTTCACTTTCTTTTAAGTGAGTGCCTGCTCACTTCAACACCAACAAACTCAACACCCTATAAAAGTTATAAATACGTTGTATAGAAAAAGAAAGAGGCTATCAATGCATGTACAGTGGGACCTCAGGTTAATTCGTTCCGGAGGTCCGTACTTAACCTGAAACTGTTCTTAACCTGAAGCACGACTTTAGCTAATGGGGCCTCCTGCTGCTGCCGCGCCGCTGGAGCACAATTTCTGTTCTTATCCTGAAGCAAAGTTCTTAACCTGAAGCACTATTTATTGGTTAGCGGAGTCTGTAACCTGAAGCGTATGTAACCCGAGGTATCACTGTATTCTGTTATTGTGGAGGCAGTCTCTTTTCAGCTGACACCATGGTTTCTTATGCTACAAATACTACAGCATTTTCAGTCTTCCAGTGGCAGAAAGAGGGTTTTTCCCCCTGCAGTGGCTGCCAGCAAAGAGAGCGCTTTCCAACTGTTGACCAGGGTGTCTGAAAGAGCACGCACACTTACCAAAACTATGAGACTAGTTGCATTGCATGCCCTGTGGCTTGCAACAACTGTAATAATTATTTGTTGTTGTTGTATGGTAGAGACATAACAACGACAAATTATTATTTCCTCCAAGGAGCTCAAGGCTCCTCTGTGTTTTGTCTTTACAAAAACCCTGAGAGGCGAATTAGACTAAGAGAGAGTGACTGGCTCAAGGTCACCCTTGAGCTTCTTATCTGTGTGGGCATTTCAGCCCTGGGCTTCCAGGTCGTATTCCAGCACCCTAACCACTACGTCACACTGTCACTGTAGCTCACACTTAGGCAGTCATGGTTCCATTATGATTTTGCAACTGCCTATTTTAAATCCATTGGGCTGGCATGTCAAGTCCTGCCTCAGAACTGGACTAAATGAGTATGTTGAAAAGTCTTGTGTGTTTTTCAGGGGACGTGGGGTGATTGGACAGTTCTGTCTGTGGCATTAGATCTATTAGATCTATTAAACACATGATAAACAAGCAAGTGAGCTTTTGCAGTGTTCTTCAGGGAAAGAGCTGCTTACTCAACTGTGCACCAGAGGATGTCTGCTCAGCCAACCTTCATTTGGATTGCAACCATTACGCAGCATATACTTCCACATTATATAGCTATCAGTGCTACAGTTCGGTGCGGCCTGTGCTAGAAAACATCAGTGGATTGCGTACACAGGGTCTTTTTTTGCACAACAATCGCGCCAAAAATGTGCTTAGCTGTTGCCTTGCCTTCCTGCAAGTCCCTTTTCTAAAGAAACTGTGTGTTTGAGCATGGCAGGATGAGCATTCCCAGGTGTGGAATTGTATAGCAAGGCAGCAAAACATCCACAAAGATCTATATTTTTAACCAACCAAGCATTTTCATAAAATGGTGCCAGCATAGGGGAGGGGAAGCAGTAAGGCTCAAGATTAATTAACAGCACTAAAAATACCGAGTTTTACCTGGAACATTTGTGTAAGCACATTCCATGTAGCAACCTGAATAGCAATTAAATGCGCTATCTGGAAGGGAAGGGAATATTGAGGGCTATCCCAACAACAAAAACAGTTTTAAGGGATATGATACAGATTGGCCTGTTTCGCATGTAACGGGAAACCATGGTTTTGAGGTAGGACTTGTGTTCACATTTCCTCCCTTAATACATGCGAAGAGAGGATAAAAGAAGCTTACACTTTTGAACTAACCACAATTCCCTGTTACAATCTGCTCTTGTGGAATTTTGGCTACTTAATACAGTAGCATGTCAAACCACAGTTCAATCCTAGTATGTGCTCCAACATAGGAAACTGTGGTTTGTTCTAATGGGGAACTTTGGTTAGTACAGTTGACAAAGACCTCTATCTCATCCTTCCACATCCAAAAACTTAAAGAGGAGGAAGGGGCAGCCTGCAAGCCTGGGGCAGTATATGCATTACCATGTCAAAGGAATGCACCAGGCAGAGAGTTAACTCTTTATTGTCAAATATAACACTGACAGTCACTTCTACGGCTCTGGAGACCTCCACACACCAATCTAGTACCTAGGCAGCTATTCCCAGGTCTGGAGCAGTTGCAGCAACCAGGAACAAGTCCCCCTCCACCAGTACCTTCCCCTAACAGGCTATGCACACTTAGACAGAGACTCTGCCTCTGTGGAAGCCCTTTCTTCCTGCTTCAATTCCCTCCTGATTCTGCGAGACGGTAGTGCAAGGAAAGGGTGGGAAAGCACCCGGCCCTTCACTTGCCTGGCCTGCCTATTCCTCCAGCCCTGAAGCTCCCCCTGCCTCCAGTTCTTGCCTGCTGGCTGGTACAGGTGCCCACAGACCACTGCCCCCCTCTCCGAGTCAGGCTCCAGCTCCTCTTCCCCCAGGACAGACTCACCAGAGTCCTGTCAGTCCCTGTAATACCACTTCCTCTGGCTCTAATGTGCTTTTCACTGCTGGTGTCTGAAGCAGAATACGGTCACGTTACGCACATCAAACTTACGCACATTCAACTATATGTGGTGGGCCGAAGCTCCACTCCAGCCTTTTCCTTCTGCCTTGCCAGGACCTGCCTGCATTCATTCATCTCTCTGCCCACCTCCCTTCTCTAATGAGGTAAGAGAGCTGAAAATAATGCCAATATATTTCACATCTGGCAACCAACTCTGGAACACTTCCAGAGTTAATGCTAAATACTTTACTTCTAGTACAAAATAAAATAAACAAAACCACATTATTATTATTATTATTATTATTATTATTATTATTATTATTATTTTAAAAGAACACTTGAGGCCCTGGTTATTTACCACAGTGCAACACTGCTCTAGCACAAGCAGCCATACCCTGGCAAACCCCAGGAATACATGCATGGTCCCTTCTCCCCTGGCACTTAGGTCTGGACTCTGATCTGAACAGTTGGCAACCACTGTCTTAATATTGCATTTATATGTGTTTTATTGTTAAATCACTTTGGGATGTTGTATGGGAAGGCATTCATAGATGATGAAATAATAACAATTTCTGGAAACTCGTGGCTGCATCAATGGAGAGAGGCAGTTTGAATGAGACTAGGTGAGCTGTTTTGACAACTCTATAAATCCTAGAAGAATTTGATATACAGTGGTACCTCCGTTTGTACGTGGGATCTGTTCCAGAGCTCCAGTTGAATCCCGAGGAATTCACAACCGGAGGTGCCACTTTTGTGCATGCACAAGGCATGGTAGAGCGCTTCTGCGCATGCGGCGAAACCGGGAAAAAGACTTCCTGGTTGGCTGCGTTCACATCCTGAAGGATGAGCAACCAGAGGTGTGAGTATCCCGAGGTACCACTGTATAGGCAACTCCCCATTTGCATGCGATCAGCATGCGTGTGACTGCTGACACATGCACTGTTTGGGGCACAAGGGAGTGGGGTCAGAACAGGGCAGGCGTAAGCATGTCCCACTGATGTACATGGTGCCTCAGAACACAACTTCCGTGTAAATGGGAAATTGCCTGTATTTCATTCATGGTTTTTTAAATTGTAAGTATTTTGAAATGGAATGAGAGACAGGGTGGGTATGGAAGTGTAAAGAATGTTTGTTGTGTTAATTAGTTCATTGAAACTGGCCTTGCACTTGCTTGTAATGGAACAGAATGGGAGTGGGAGTTCAGGCTACATCTGACATTCTCCTGATGATTTCTGGCAGTCATTTTACTTCTAAATTTGGTGGTGCAGACTTACTTGTCTGCATATGTGTATGAGAGAGTACATGTATAATACAGTGGTCCCCCGCAAGACGAATGCCTCGCAAGACGGAAAACTCGCTAGACGAAAGAGTTTTCCGTTTTGGAGGTGCTTCGCAAAACGAATTTCCTATGGGCTTGCTTCGCAAGACGACAATGTCTTGCGAGCTCCTGCGGGTTTTTCCCCCTCCCCCTTTTTTAAAGCCGCTAAGCCGCTGATCAGCTGATCCAATCAGCCGATCAGCCGCTAAAAGCGCTAATCCGCTAATCCGTCAATGGGCTAGCTTCGCAAGACAAAAAAACCGCTAGACGAACAGAATCACAGAACGGATTCTTTTCGTCTTGCGAGGCACCACTGTATATGGAACATATAGCTCATTTTATGTTTGCTTAAATTCAGCCAGGGCTGCTCATATCTGCTGCCTCCCTCCAGAATGTCCTAATTCTGCTCCCAATAAAGCCTGAATTCAACAACAACAACCAAATCTTTATTCTCAACACTGATAATAAATTACTCAAATTCATGAAAATGCACTTATTTTTATGAGCTTTCAATGTTTGATTATATCACTATAGTGGAAAAATAAACTGAAGATTTAAAAAAATCAAGAGGGAAAGCTCTTTTCATAAAAGCAGGTAGAGAAGCCAACTTCTTCTGCCATGCTATATCCAGCTTACTAGTTAACTTTCATATCAGTTTGTTGAAACTATTCAGTTCCTGAACCATTTATCAAAAATCAGTTTGCAGATTATTGCAGCAAGAAGAAATCTTATTTAATTTGCACTTCTCCAATGTGGCTGGCATGTGTGCATTTGGATATTTATTTAATTTATGAATTGCTTCTTATAAAACATCCTCAAGCTTCATTAAACAGGGGAGACTTTAACAATGAAAACATGTATCAAAACAGTTTCAAGACTAATACAGTGGTGCCCTGCAAGACGAATGCCTCGCAAGATGGAAAACTCGCTAGACAAAAGAGTTTTCCGTTTTGGAGGTGCTTCGCAAAACGAATTTCCTATGGGCTTGCTTCGCAAGACGACAATGTCTTGCGAGTTCCTGCTGGTTTTTTCCTTTCCCCCCTTTTTTCTAAGCCGCTAAGCCGCTTATCAGCTGATCCGATCAGCAGATAAGCCGCTAAAAGCCACTAATAGCGCTAATCCGCTAATCCGTCAATGGGCTTGCTTCGCAAGACGAAAAAACCGCTAGACGAAGAGAATCACAGAACGGATTCTTTTCGTCTTGCGAGGCACCACTGTACAAATACGGGGGGGGGGGGGTCCCACCTTAAAAGGCTTGTTAGAAAAGGAAGGTTTTCAATAGGCACTAAAAATATAATAGAGAAGTACCTGTCTGTTATGTAACAGAAGGGCGTGCTAAAGGATTCAGAGCTGACCTCCTGGTGGGATGGTATCTGCAGGAAGCCCTCTCCTGTAGAATGCAATGTGCTCAGGTATACAGGAGGTGAGACAGTCTTTTAGGTATCCTAGTCACAAGCTGACTATAGCATCACACATCGGGACCAGCACCTTGAACTTGGTCTGCTAGCTAATTGACAGCCAATGCAATTATTTCAGCTGCAGCATAACATAAGAAGAGCACGGCTGGATCAGGCCAGCAACCAAACAACCCAGCATCCTAGTCTCGCAGTTGCCAACCAAGTGTCTCAGTGGGAAGCGCAAACAACGGCCCTCTCCCCCACCTGCGGTTCCCAGCAATGGGTGTTATTTATTTATCAGTCATTAGACAGATTAAGTCACTTTTTTTGTTTAATGAAATGTAAGTTCAAGGGAAGGGACGTGGGTGGCACTGTGGGTTAAACCACCGAGCCTAGGACTTGCCAATCAGAAGGTCGGCGGTTCGAATCCCCGCGACGGGGTGAGCTTCCACTGCTCGGTCCCAACTCCTGCCAACCTAGCAGTTTGAAAGCACATCAAAGTGCAAGTAGATAAATAGGTACCGCTCTGGCGGGAAGGTAAACGGCGTTTCCGTGCGCTGCTCTGGTTCGCCGGAAGTGGCTTAGTCATGCTGGCCACATGACCTGGAAGCTGTACGCGGGCTCCCTCGGCCAATAAAGTGAGATGAGTGGCGCAACCCCAGAGTTGGTCACGACTGGACCTAATAGTCAGGGGTCCCTTTACCTTTAAGTTCAAAGCAAACTTAGCATACAAAAATCAAAACAGATATAAAGCTGAAACAAAATGTAAATGCAAACTGCTTCTGACAGTAGAGGCTGCAAATAGCTATCATGGTTATTAATCCTCCATGAATTTGCACAATCCTCTTTTATAGCCACATGGGAGTAGCCAAGTGGGGGCAGGGAGGGGCAGCTGCCCCCCCAATCAATAAAAATACATAGGTTCTGCCCCTCTAACAAAAATCCTGCCTCTGCCCATGTATATCCATCTGAGTAGGTGGCCATTTCTGCCTCTTGTGGGGGGAAACGCCACAGATTAGCTATACCTTGTGCGAAGGCAAAGCATGATGGCATGATTTCAGGGTCACAGCCAACATTTCAAGGTGCACGAATTGCCTTTTATCATCCTATTTTACAACAATTTATATAACTCTTAAAGTGTCACTTACTACGTTACCTATTACAAACCTCTCTTTAAAACTTCCGTGCGTGCGCCGAATTGCAAGAAGAAAGGTTTTGAGATGGGGGATTGGGGCGGGGGAAGAGAAAAACTCTTGGATTTAGTTTCCCAGGTTTAAGAACAAACTTCCAAGATGAAGGAAGATTGGTCACCGGTTTCTTCCTACTGATTTCGTGACGCAGCTGCCGCCTACTCCTAATACCGTACTTGGGCGCGGGGGGGGGGGGGATAACCAATAGGCATTTTGAGTGGTGGGAGCTGGGAGAAATGATGAGCAGCAATGAACAGGGCCAGGGTGCTTAAACCAGCTCGCCAAACTGCTGCCCAAAGGGGTAAATAAGCTGCCCCCCAGACTTATTTGTATTCAACACGATCCCATAAAGCCATTATCTCCTGGATTTCCTAGACAGGGGGGGAAAAGCTATGAAATGTTGCCAAAACGCAGCGCACCCCACCGCTCTGCCATCGGTATAACCGGGTGCCTCTAATGATTTCTCCCTGTAGGTGTAACTGGCGGGGTGGGGGCGCGCGGAAGGCGACTGGTTTCGGGATCTACCCCAGGCGAGCCGGGGAAGTTCAACCGGGGAAGCTTCTGCTCCCCTTGCCAGGGCAGCGGGCTGGCTGGATTGGCAAGCGAGAGAGGCCAGCCAGCCGCCCTGCCTCCTCGTCAGCAGCGCCGCTCCCCGCCGGCCTTTTACGCGGCTGCGGGCATCGCCGGGTTATGCAATGGCTGGGAGGGTCCACCTCGCTCACCTACGGCTGGGGAGACAGAGAAAACATAGTGGATCCTCGCGGGGGCCGAGAGGGAAAGGTCCGGCCCGGGTAGAGCGCCGAAAACAAGGCTTCCTCCGTCTATTCGCACACATGCCCCGGAGGAGGCCCTCTCCTCCTTTCGCCAGCCGCCAGGCCGGCGCTCCCCCCTCTTCCCCTGATCGCTGCCCTGGCTTGCAGGAGGACCCCAGCTGTTGTTCCTTCTGCAGAGCTCCTGCTGCCGCCGCCGCCGCTTCCAGGCGCACTCGCAGTCTTGCTCCACTTTTGACTTGTTGACCAGTTTCAAGTTATTGAATAGCTCGCGTGCTTAGCATAGTTGTGGTTTTCTCTGCTCAGCAAGCAAGCAAGCAAGCAGGCTGGTGTGTGTGTGTGTCTGTGTGCGCGCGCGCGCCCAATTTAGGAACTGCTTTGCATGTGTGCGCGTGTGAGTTTGCGCGTTTGTCAATGGAGCGAGCTCCCTTCCTCGCCACCAAGCTCGCAACTTTAACGTGTGCACGTGAAGCTGTCAGGGGCCACGTGCGTGTAGACACGGCTGTCTCGATGCCGGTTTCCTTGTCTTTCTCCAGCTGTCTGGATCCCACCCCACCCCCCCGCTCTTCGCCCCGGAAACGAAAGTCACCTGCCTGGGTGGCTTTGCTTGCTTTTTGAAAGACGCTCTGCTGCTGCTGCTGCAAGGCGCCTGCTTGTGCGCCTTGTGTTTTCCTGCGGAAGGCAGTTCAGCTTCCAAGTTCGCCCCCGCCCCGCATCTCCAGTGGGATGGAGTCAGGCTTCACCCCCCCCCCCGCCGCTCCCCTGTGTCGCCTGGAGCAGCCGGACTCCATAGGAGACCGTGCGCGCCCCTCCATTCATTCCAGCATTCACAGGTGTATCTTTGCAGCCTCCGTGGCTGGTTTCAGAGCTGGCCCTGAGGAAGGAAGCCGGCGCAGGGCCGCTGGGCATACGCAGAGTGCAGCTCACCCACCGGCGCGCAGCCCTGAGATCGCCTGGCGGCGGCGAGGACACCTGCTGCCCCCCCTCGGCCGGGTGGGCTCAGGGGGTGGAGACGGATGCGCTCGCTGTCGCCGCCGCCCCCCTTTCTCCGGGCGCTCACCGGCCCGGCCTCTCCATCCAGGCGCTTTGGCGTGAGCCCGGCCGCTCTGGCCCCGCCTCGCCCCCGCCGCGAAAGGCGCATGTAAGCGATCGCTGCCTGGAGCTGGGCGGCTCCGCCTCCGCCTGCCTGCTGGCCCCGCCAGGGGGGCCGCGTGTGCAGCTCGGCCTGGTGTCGCGGGATGGAGCGCCGAGCCAGCGGCTGAGCGCGCCCGCCTCGCCCGGGGACAGAGGCGGGGCTTCCCAAGCGAGCCAAAGGGCAAGGAGCTCTCCTCCTTTCGCTCGCTCGCTCGCTCTGCCTGGCCGGGGCTGCTGCTGCTGTTCTTCTCCTCGCAGCGCCTGCCGCCTCTCCTCCCCCTCCCCGCCTCTCTGGTCCCTCCCCGCCTCTCCTCCTCCTCCTCCTCCTCCATTGTATAATGCTTCGTGACCGCCGCAGCCCGAGCAAAGCGGAGGCTTAAATCCTTCCCGAGCTGCATTCGCTCCCCGCCCCCACTCCTCTCCTCCTCCTGCCCCCCGCCAGCCCCCCACCCGCGGGCGAGGAGAGCGACATATGGAGCTGGGGGAAGATTAGGAGGAGCGCGCAGGAGCAGCCCCTGATGCTTCTCGGCTCTCAGGAGGAACTGCATGTGGTAAGTGCAACTCGCGGCTCGGAAGGAAAGATTGGAACCGGAGAGGAGGAGGAGGGGGGGTCTCTTGCCGCTTTGCCCAGCCCGGGGATCCACTGGATCGGGGAGATGCTGAGAACTCTGCCAGCAAACTGTGTCGTCTCGGGGAGAGGGCGAGGTGGCGATGGAAGAAGGCAAACCCGGAGGCTGCCGCTTCAGAAGCAGCCCCTCCCCAGTTGGTTGGTGAGGCAAGGAAGGCAGAAGGGGACCCGTGTCGCGGGGAGAGGGGCAGGAGGGGGCCGAGGAAGCGCTGCCTTTCGGTTGCATGATTTGCTCCCCCTTGTAACCTTCCGGAGAACTACCTTTCTCTCTCCCCCCCCCCCGCCCGCCTTGAGAGAGATGTGCAGGGAAAAGAGGTCGGCTGAGTTACTTTTCTTCCTTGGAAACGATTGAGGGTCCAAATGTGCAGACGGGTCGGAGGTTCCCGTGTTGCTTTGAGCAGGTGTGTGTGTGCGTGTGCGCGCGTATTCCGAATTTCTCATCTTCTCTCCCTCCTCTGTGTATGAGTGGCGCATTTAAGAGTTTCTCCGAGCCATGTTTACAGTGCAACTTGCTTTTGCTCTTCGATAAGTTTCAGTATGTGCTGCAGACCAACATTCGCTGGAAACTGTACCCTGTAATTTTGCTTTCTGATCCTGGAGGAGAGGAAGAAGTAGCGTGGGCGTTTCAGAACCTCGAGCTGGGAAAGTTGAGGGTCTGGTTTCGAAACAAACTGGTAGACCCCAAGTGAGGGTGATTCTGTGTTGGTGAGGACACTTTGAACTGGGAAAAAGAGGCCCAACGCAGAAGGTTTTTGTAGGTGGAACTAAAATTCTTTAAAGTGAGACAGGTTGTAAGCCTACATGTTCTGGTAGGTTACTAAGAGAGCTAGATTATGGTATTCCATGCTTTGGCGTCTCAGCATGACATTGTGGTGGTGATGTCTGTATGTGGGTGTCTTTTCATGGAGATATTCTGCATCTTAAAAGCTGTGCTAGCTGCCAAAGCTGGTCTTTAACATGGAAACTAGTAAGCATTATTGTTCCTAAGATTTGTTTTGCACTTTCTAGTAGATTCTAGCTTCTCCAGTCATTGACAGCACATAAATACTGAATGCATGTTAGTACCTCGGTTGGTTTCCTACCCTTCTCATGGAATATACACTTGTTTTTCTTGATACAAGATGTTTTGTGGCAGGGACTTCTCTTGCAAATTAGCAGCGCAAAATGAAATGGGTAGCGCAGGTGGCTGCAGGTTCACCTAGCAAGGGCCCTCCCTGGAAGTTCTTTATTTTCCCATCTAGCATTCAAGATTCTGAATCAAGATAAAGCAATTCAGTTGCTCTCCAAAAATCAAACCGAATGCTGTCAATTTTATCACTAAAGGTGCTCTCCTAGGCTTCTGTGAAGTTCTCGTAAATGCTTTGAGTGAAGACCCAGTTCCAGAGCCAGGTCATGTATGTCTTAATTTCTCCTGGTTTCCTTTGGTTGAGATGACACTGAATTGATTTTCAAAGTTCATCTGCAGAAACATGTACCTTTGTATCAAGGTGCTATTGAAAGAAGAGAATAAAAGTGGGTGGGGGCAGCAAACTCTATTTTTTTAAAAAATGATATTTATTGAGATTTTACAGGCAATAAAAAGTTACAAGATTAAAAATAAGAAATAAGAATAACAATAATAAAAGAAAAAAAGATACAAAAATACAAAAACAAAACACACAAAAAAGTAAGAAAAAGTTAAAAAGAAATCAATATTTTCATGTCTTATATTTCATTTACTTGTTTCCTGACCTCACACCCCCCTTTTTTATATTCCAATTCACATAATTAATTCAGCAAATCCTTACCCTCTATCATTTATCTTTACTCAATATCTTAACCTATTATGACTATATATTTTAAACCACTGTCAATCCGTATTCGCATATTCTTGTTAATCTTTTTACCAATACCGCTTATTTTCAATCCAACATCCCTTTAACATTCATTAATTTTACAGTATTTC
Organism: Podarcis vaucheri; assembly: GCF_965113315.1. NCBI lineage: Eukaryota > Metazoa > Chordata > Lepidosauria > Squamata > Lacertidae > Podarcis > Podarcis vaucheri. Next base: position 123,345,750 of record NC_138761.1, read on the forward strand.
TGCAAGTAGTCTTTACATTTCTTCCAGTCTTCTTCCACCACCACTTCTCCCTGATCTTGGATTCTGCCAGTCATTTCTGCCAGTTCCATGTAGTCCATCACACTGCTCCCAAACTCTAGACTGTTGTAGCTGTCAGATACGAGAATTCTGTTCTCTTCTTGGATTGCCAAGCCTTTCATATGGTCAAGTTTGTTGTGGAGTTAATTTTGAAAAATGTTTTTCTGTAAATAAATAAAAAGTGTTGCGCTGTATATACATATTGATATATCAGAAACTAGTGACTTGAATAATAATAGTGCTAGACAGGTACATGAGTCTGGACAGTGGTAGTGTTCCCTAGGATACAAACAAGTATTGTAGCATCTTAACAGCTGCAAGAGGTTTTTTTCTTTTTTCTTTTTGGTGCCTGATACTACTTCAATTAGCTCAATAATGAAAAATTGCAGTTTGGCTTCAGGAGGAGCAGTTAAAAAATGCAGTCTTGTTAAAATTTGTATGATACGCATTAAAAATCCGAATATGATTTGTTTAGTGCTGTTTCTCTTGCTTTTGAAGTTGCCCTAAATAAATGGGGAAACTTGTTCAAATACATTGGCATTTAGATGTGACTTTTTAAGGCAAAGCTGAGATGAAGTCTGGTGAATACTTAAGAGCAAACTCCACTGAAAGCAGAACTTACCTCTGAGTATACATGCATAAGTTTGGGCTGCACAAGAAAACACGCTTTGTTTCCTTTTATTCCTTTTTGCTCACCCCATAGTTCCCAAATTATGGAGCTGTAGCAAGCAGTGATGGAAATTGCATAATATGTACCACCCATAAAATAGGGTTGCCGTATTTTGAAGAGCGAAAAAGAGGACACATTTGCGGGTGGGCTGGGGTGTGGAGGGGGAAGGAAGAAAACTACTGTATTAGTAGTATTAGTGTGTGTGCAGTAAAAAATAAAAGTTGTGTTGAAATATTTAATAATGGTAATTGCAAATGAAAACGATATGCCCTCCAACATTTTGTGAGAAAAATTCGGGGCACCCCCTCCCCCAGCCTGCATCCCCATCACTGGCCTGGAAGCTGCCAGAGATGCCATGAGTCCTAGAGTGTCCCCATAAAGGTTGCCCAGTCTGCGCCATGTAGCTCACTCCGCTGGCTACCAGCGCCACAAACAAATGGTACAAAAATAAAATAAAACCCGGACATTTTGCAAAATTTTAAAAATCCACCCAGGTGGTGATTTTGCCTCTGAAAAAAAGGACACGTCCAGGAAAATCTGGACATATGGCAACCCCACCAAAAACCAGATTTACTGAAGTCATTGTTTTGTAGGATCCTGGCTGAATTTGGTGTACGTACTCAAAGCAGTCTTCTCCAAACTCGGGACTAAAAAGTTTGAAGTTTCACCTCCAACCTGTCTTATGCAATAGCCAGTTGAACCACTTTGCTGATGACTACTGTGCTTTCTTCACCCTTGGTATGAATCATTGGTGGGGAAAACACTACAGAGTTTCATTTTATACCTTACATATTTTAGAAGTAGCTGGACTGTTGGTGCTGATGTGTGATCAGCAATATTTACTAGTGAAGAATTTTTGCATTGACATTATGTATATTCATATGCTGTATATCGGAAGGGAGATTATATTGTTATTTAAAATGTGGGCAATTTTCCTATGACCCACATATAAGGGCTCTTCAGTGCCTTCTTTGGAAATACAGTTTCTGTCTAAAAAGATAGGACAAATGGAGACGGCTCCAGTTGCAACAGCTTCTTGGCCAAAAAGGGAGGGAGAGAGAGAGAGAGAGAGAGGAAAAGTAACTGTGCCAGAAACAGCAGGCTCTGATTACAGAGTCCAAAGATCATTTAATGCACTAAAGGGGAAAAGAGAAAGAGTGCAAGGTTCAGTTTAAATGGCTGCAGGCTGGCAGTAGGTTTAGGGCACAGGCACAGCTGATTCTCCTACTTGTAAAATCAGCATTTTCCCCTTTATTTTTTTCTTTTTGCTAATTGTTAAGCTAATCATCCAGGAATCAAAAATTCATTGATTCACTGAAGGTAGGGAAAGCTACTCCACATAGTGTGAGGTTCTGCCATCCCTTTATGTGGACAGTGTTCTCACCCATGACTTCTCCCTGGTCTGCAGTGCAGGTAGCAGGAAACCAGCACATGCTGTGCATGGGCACATGTAGCTTTGTGCAGATCTGGTGCGCTATGTAAACAACTGACCCACCAAATCAATTCCATGCAAACTCACATGCCCTCAAAGGCATTTAACAGTAAAGTGTGGTTTTCATGGTACACTAGCAGATTTCAATTCCTGGCTGGGACAATAAATTGCTTAAGTTGCTTCGGCTTGAAACTCGGTGTGTCCTCCCAGCAGCCTCTGGTTTCCACCATGGCTGGAGAAAGGAGATATTAAGGGGTTTGAAAGCAGGTTGACACAGGTTGAAATGAGACCACCAACAAGGATCTCTCTTTCAAACTTACTTAAATGTTCAGATCCTCTGGTGAATGCTCTCACGTGAGGGTTGGCTGGGTTGTCTCTTCAAATTCTGGTGCTACAGGAAATGGATGGCTTAGGACTCCAGCTCCACATCAGTTGGGAGAAAGTCTAACAAACCTTTCCCCTACCCAAAGCTCTTGCAGGAACAAATAATCTGTCACCATCTCAGCCTTCACCAACCTGTTGCTCTCCTAGTCTTTTGTGGTGAACCTTACAGGGTGCATTTCTTCTTTGTGTCACGCTGGTGTGGATTTGGAATACCTTTTGTTAAAGGTTATGGGGCCAGTGTCTTCCTCCTTTCAGAAAGCCCACGGTTGGGTCATGTGACTGAATATCAGCGTGGCTGTTTGGTGAGCTCAGCTATTATTGCTGACCATGTGATAAAGTAGTCATCAGCTTCCACAGCCAGATCCATTTTCAGTACATAATGAGGTAAGATTTTCTTTTTGCTGCACATCTTCCCGTAGCTTAAAAAGTTGATGTGATCACTGTGTGCAGGAGCAACTGAGTACAGTGGTGCCTCGCAAGACGAAATTAATTCGTTCTGCGAGTTTTTCGTCTTGCGAAGCACCTCTTCAAGCAATGCACCCTGGGTATTAACGGTTTTAAGAAAAAGGAAACAAACTTGCAAGACGTTTTCGTCTTGCGAAGCGAGCCCATAGGGAAATTCATCTTGTGAAGCAACTCAAAAAACGAAAAACTCTTTCGTCTTGCGAGTTTTTCGTCTTGCGAGGCATTCGTCTTGCGAGGTACCACTGTACAGTGGTACCTCTGGTTATGTACTTAATTCGTTCCGGAGGTCCGTTCTTAACCTGAAACTGTTCTTAACCTGAAGCACCACTTTAGCTAGTGGGGCCTCCCACTGCTGTTGCGCCGCCACCGCGTGATTTCTGTTCTCATCCTGAAGCAAAGTTATTAACCCGAGGTACTATTTCTGGGTTAGCGGAGTCTGTAACCTGAAGCTTCTGTAACCCGAGGTACCACTGTACCCATTTCATTGTATAGCAACACATGACCAAAGCTGATTTTTGGCCACACAATTCTTATTCCTTATTCTGTCACGTCCAGGGCACATGAGAAATGTGCTGGGGAATTTTCTGTTTTATTGTTTAGGAGTTCAGAGAGTCCCTAGATTTCAGAGAGCTAGCTTGTGGGCCCTGGAGATAGGAGAAGCTAGGAACCTTTGGGCATCTGTGATGGTGTGGAAGTTGCTTGCTGAGCACAGTAGTTAAGATAGCAAATAGATACAGTGGTGCCCCGCAAGACGAATGCCTCGCAAGACGGAAAACTCACTAGACGAAAGAGTTTTCCTTTTTGGAGGTGCTTCGCAAAACGAATTTCCTATGGGCTTGCTTCGCAAGACGACAATGTCTTGCGAGTTCCTGCTGGTTTTTTTTCCTCCCCCCCCTTTTTCTAAGCCGCTTATCAGCTAATCCAATCAGCAGATAAGCCGCTAAAAGCCGCTAATAGCACTAATCTGCTAATCCGTCAATGGGCTTGCTTCGCAAGACGAAAAAACCGCTAGACGAAGAGAATCACAGAACGGATTCTTTTCGTCTTGCGAGGCACCACTGTAATTGACTACTGTCTACACCTTTTCTAACACTTGAAATCTGCCCTGATAAACTTGGACATTCACTAGTGTAGATGATAATTGCTGCTCCCATGGTCCTAACATATTTGTGTGTGTGTGTCGTGATTATTAAACAAGGGCTCAGTTCCTTAATGCTGAGGCAGAGAAAGAGCCATGCCTGGAAATGTCAGGCAGTCCCACTCATTTATGGTACAATCCTTTGCAAATGATCCAGGAGTTATGACACACTGTTCAACAGGGGTTACACCCAGGGAAGTTTGCATTGGGTATCAGGCTTAGAGTGGTGCTGCAGAACATCGAAACACTGGAGGTTTGGGAAATGTATGAGTTCTGATTCCAAAAGTTTTCCATTTTGAAGAATGCTTGGGCAGTTTGCAATGCTTTGAGATAACTAAAGTTTCTTGCATCGGGTAGTATTCATATGAAAAGAAGTGGACTAGATATAATTGCCCTAAACAAAATTAATAAAATATGTGTTAAAAACCCCTACACCAAATCTAAACCCACTGCTTTTAATTTTTGAAGATGTTGTTTTCCATTTAACTGCTGTATAACTACTTTCTCTGTAATTTAAGGTTTTAATTAATATGTGTGCACAATATTTTCTTTGAACTTATAGATCTGTTAGGTGTGACTTTTTATGTAGTGTGAGGTAACTGTGCTGAAAAGCTTCGAAAAGTTTTGTAAGGCAACATGATCATTAGTTCGTTACTTTCTTTAGTTGGACTTCTGCATCAGTTACTGGTGCTGATGGTGGCAGCTGTTACATTGAGTTTTCTTTTGCCTTTATAAAATGAGCAGCAATAGAGAAACACCCATGATAGCAGGGAAATGTGTGTGGATGTGTTGGGGGGGCATTGGAAGGAAGGCCTGTTTGAAGCGGAGTGTACAGCTTGTCAGTCAGCAGGTCTGACTAGTTTCTGAATGCCCCAGGGCGGGTTCGTCTTAATAAAGTGCAGGTAGCTGTGAAATGAAGTTCTTAAATCCAGATTTGTCAGTATGGTGCCCCCTTAACATCTCTTCATAAAAGAGTTAGGGGTTTTTGCAGCTAAAGAGAACTTTCTCAAATTCAGATAAAGCAGACAAAAAAATATAGAACTTTTCATAGAGCAATTTTCTTTTTAGTGCACTTTATATACCTGAAGGAGCGTCTCCACCCCATCATTCTGCCCGGACACTGAGGTCCAGCTCCGAGGGCCTTCTGGTGGTTCCCTCTCTGCAAGAAGCCAAGTTACAGGGAACCAGGCAGAGGGCCTTCTTGGTAGTGGCACCCACCCTGTGGAACACCCTCCCACCAGATGTCAAAGAGGAAAACAATTACCAGACTTTTAGAAGACATCTAAAGGCAGCCCTGTTTAGGGAAGCTTTTCATGTTTAATAGACTATTGTATTTTAATAATTTGTTGGAAGCCGCCCAGAGTGGCTGGCCAGATGGGCGGGGTAATAATGATGATGATGATGATGATAATTATTATTATTAATAATAATAATAGATTGGTTCCTTGGAATGGTGGGGACATTCTTAACTTCTGCCCAGAGGAGCATGGGCAGTCTGAATATTTTATACCAGGAGTAGGCAACCTAAGGCCCGTGGGCCGGATATGGCCCAATTGCCTTCTCAATCCGGCCCTCGGGTGGTCCAGGAATCAGCGTGTTTTTACATGAGTAGAATGTGTGCTTTTATTTAAAATGCATCTCTGGGTTATTTGTGGGGCATAGGAATTCTTTCATATTTTTTAAATTAATATTTTATTAAGTTTTATCAGTAAGAAAATTCAAAAAGAATACAAAAACAGAAAAATACAAAGTCAAAATACAAAAATACAAACATTAAGCATAAAAAAGAAGAAAAAAGAAGAAAAATGAAAAACACATAAAGAAAAAACAAAACTCCCTCTTTTTTTTAACTCATCTTTAGTTAACTTATTTTCCTGACTTCCTCACGCCTCCCTTTTTTGTATCCCTTTTTTAAAATTGGTTCAGCAAATTCATATCCAATTTAGTTTATCTATTATCAATCCAATCTTACATTTTACCTTGTTGCTAGAACCCCTTCAATTCATTTCAACGTGGAATTCTTTCATTTTCTTTTCTTTTTCCAAAATATAGTCCAGCCCCCCACAAGGTCTGAGGGACAGTGGACCTGCCCACGGCAGAAAAAGGTTGCTGACCCCTGTTTTATACCAAAGCATGTAGCCTGGCTGTGTTGGTTAGATAGGCCTTGCAGGACACTGACAGACACATGAAGCAGGCATGAGCCATTCATACTCTCTTTGTCTCAACAGCCTGCAATATTATTTGCAGGGTGCTGCTGCTTTTAACCTCTTTTGCCTTCTGTCACAGAAAAGTGACTTGCTGCTTTGTATAGTGGTCGGAAAGTTTCTTTAGTTCATCCCTCTCCCCCCAAGGGCCATAATTCTTCTTCCTCTGTGAATCAGAAATCAGGCCTGCGTCCCACTTTCCTCTCCATCTGCTTGGGGAGCAGATAATTTCTGATTGATTTCCTTCTCTTACTGTATTTGTTGCACATAACCCTTCAGCCAGGGCGTATTCTTTGTTTTTGTTTTTTAAACGTAAGTAGCTGGCTCTTGTTCCCAAGTGTTAATGTAATATGATATACATGATGCACACTGCAGTAGTGTGTTCTAGTTTTCCTCCTCCTAACTATGCAGTAAAACTAAGAGTTGATTCATATGGTTGGTAAAAAGAGGAAAGGGGCGGGAGAGGGGGATGAGTCACTCGTGCTGCTTCCCTCTTAACAGAAAATTTGCTAGAGAATTTGCATATGTCTTTACAACTTTTTCTTTCCCCGATGGCCATTTTTCCAACTTTTGTTCTCACAACAGCCACCCTCCTAAACCATACCATGATGTCTTCATAACTACACAGTGTTCCACAGATAACCCACCAGGGAGAAAATGACTTCTGTCAAGCAGATACTTCTTAACTATGAAATCCAGTATTTAAAATTTAACGTAGGCACTTGCGTACTCTGTGCATGTGTGTGTATTCCAAAATGGTGTACTAAAGTAATAAAACACGGCGTAAAAATATGTATATTCAATTAGTTACACAACAGAGTGATTGGATTAAACATTAGCATCCTTTCCTGATATGTTCTTAAGTGTGCAGAGACTGAGAAAGGGGGACTGTCCCTGGGGGCTCTGCTCCTGCCATCATGCCCCCTTCCAGCCTGCTGTGCTCTCCACGCTTGGGGGCATTTTTGCAATGGAGAGTCCCTGCTGAAGCCACACAAGTTCTTGCTGTGAGCTGGAACCATGACAGAGCTTCCACACCTTCAGTAGGTGTCTTGGTTGCCCACATAGTCCCTGACAGCATTGACATGTGGGGCCTGCAGGGGATGTGACAGCATGGAGAGGGGAAGCCCATTCTTTGAGAGGGTAACCGGTTTCTGCATATGAGGAACTGAGGCTCACAAGGACACAGCTTGTTGCCCACAGATCTTCCAAGGCTGCCTCAGAGCCATGTGCCTAGTTGTTTTTTTAAGGAAAGTTCAGGTCATCACTCTTACCTGGCTTTGAAAGGTAGGAGCCTACAACCAGAGTGTTGGCCTGTTAACTGAAAACAACACGTGGAATTTGGTCCTGTCATTTACACACATGTTGGTTGCTTTAGCTTTCATTACCCAAGTCTTCAAAGCTTCCTTGCCCCTCAATTTTCTGGTCATAATTGCTGCGGCTGCTTTGCTCCTCTGCTTCTTCACTTTCACACTTTCCTTTTCTCAGGTTCCAGCTTGCCAGTCTGCTGCTTGTGTGCTCTGTCCCTGAGAGTATTTCCTCCCTGCTGGGCCTCCTCTTTCTTGGATCCCCAGTGACTTTTTAGCCAAGGGAATTTTTGGTTATGTTGGGAGCAAGGGAGCCACGTATGACGCTGGAGAAGAGGTGGAAGCATTGTGGAGTGTTCATAGATAGTCTTCTGGGAGTGAAGTGAGAGCTCACTTAGACTAGAACTAAAATGTCATACTGGTTGTAGAGGCAGGAGATGTTGGCTGCCTAAATAGGTTTACTAAGAGGAGACCCTGGAGTGGGACAGCTGAAGGAACGGGAGCTGGGAGGAAGGTTGCAGAGTTAGCACTGGACTCAGAAATGGAAACCAGATCAAAGCATACCCCCAGCAGGCAAGGGCTTGAGGAAACAATAGGCTGAGCAGATAAGGAATGGAGGAAAGGAGGGGCCAGTGAGGAGTATGTAGAGAAGGCTTCTACATGAGGTGCACATTGCTGGCAGGAAGAGGGGTGGAGAGATAAATAAGAGGACTGAGCAGCAAAGGATGTTGGCAGGGTGCCAGTAGACTTGAAGGAAGCAGAACCAATTAGCAGTAGGAAGAGAGAGAATCAGGAGATCTGAGGAAACAACTTCCACAGGGGAAGCCATAGTACTCTGTTGTGGCAAAAACAACAAAAAGTCTTGTGGCACCTTAAGGAACAAGAGACTTTGGCATGAACGGATTTGCTTGGCAAAGGTGTGGCACTGAAGGAAAAGCCAAGCAGTAGAGTGCAAAAATGCATGTGAAGGCTTGGGCCTTGGAAGGCCACTAGGGTTTCATGCATTACATTTCAGCATTTGGAGGCGTTGGAAGCCCTGCCATGCACAAAAAGTGGGCAACCCTATAAGCAGCTTAAGAACAACAAGGGTCTGTGAGCTATGGGCTAGCAAGTGCAATTGCGACTCCCCCTTTCATTAGCAGGAGCCTGGTACAAAGAAATTAAGCAAGCAGCCCTTCACTTACTGTGCCATCTTCCTGTTAGGAAAAACTTGGCCTGCTTAATTTCTTTGCGCCAGGCTGCTGTTAGCAGAGCAGGGCCAGAAAGAAAACCAACAGGCAAAACAGCTTCGGAAGCCAAGAGGACCAAAGCAGACCTGGGGTTTTAAGTGATGTGTATAACTGACAGTTCCACCAAATGCAACTTGGCCTGTTTTCTTCAACTGAATGAGGAGGTGGCAAATGTTTTTGAGCTAGTCAGTCAAAACATCTGTGGAGGGAGGCATAGACAAGGCCAACGCTGTCGTAGGCTTGACCTAGGGTATTCCAGCCCCAGCCAGGTTCCCTCCATGGGGTGGGAGGGACTGGCTGCTTGGAGCAGGCAAAATTGGATGCTACTGGTTGGTGGCGGCACATCAGTGTCTTGTTTTTCCCTACCTCTTCGTTGCTATGGGAGGTGACCTGTTCACAGGGGGTCACTGCTGACACAGGAACAACCCCAGCCCAGGCTACATCTGGATCTTCCACTCCACTTTTTTTAAGGGGCTGCTGTCCTCAGAGGATGGCCTTATCCCTTGGTTGTTTAAATGGCTGGGGCTGGTAGGAAAGCCCATGCTGATAGAAATATTATTAGGGAGAAGAGGCAATGAGGGGGGGTGGGTTTCCAAACACATGGTCACTTAAGTACTGTAGTTGTGGGGGCTGTGGGAAGACCAACCATCCCCACAGGCCATTTCCCCTCTGTGTAAGAGTCTGGCTGAGGGAAAATGGGATCAAATAATTGGAGGTCATTTGCAGGGGAGAGTCAGGGCAAAGGGTTAAGCAACCCACCCCTTGCACCTGCCAGTTCTCCCTTGTAAATGCCTCCAGTTCTCCTCCCTCTGGGGACTTGTTCAGTTTACAGTACAGTATGTAGTTCCTCGCTCTGGCAAGTGGTTAGTGGCTCTAACTTAAATCTTTCTGTCACAGTGATTTGTATGGCAAAATGAAGCAGAAAATGTTTTGCCAAACTGTGCACATGCTACATTCAAAGCACATTCAAAGCACATTCTTTCCCTCAAAGAATTCTGGTCATTGTACAGTGGTACCTCAGGTTAAGAACTTAATTTGTTCTGGAGGTCCGTTCCTAACCTGAAACTGTTCTTAACCTGAAGCACCACTTTAGCTAATGGGGCCTCCTGCTGCTGCCGTGCCACCGGACCACGATTCCTGTTCTCATCCTGAAGCAAAGTTCTTAACCTGAGTACTATTTCTGGGTTAGCAGAGTCTGTAACCTGAAGCGTATGTAACCTGAGGTGCCACTGTAGTTTGTTTGGTGTTGTTGGGAATTGCAGTTCTGGGGGAAATAAACTATGGGTCCCAGAATTCTTTGAGGGAAAGAATGTGTTCTGAAGGCTCTTTAAAGGTGTACACAGCTTCAGTCTCCCCCTTGACTTTGAGGGGTAAAGACGGGACAAATGAACATGTTTTACGAAGCACAAAATGGCAACTGTCTCCTGGCCTAACCTTATCACAATGCCCCATCCTAATCCAGGCCACTTGCCCTACAGCCCACTGTGGCTTAACATTCAGGTACCTGTACTTTCTAGAGTTCCATTGTTTGGCTGGTGTGGAATTGTAATAAATCAGCCTAAGTTCCCTATAGGAGTTTTCAAAATTCTTATCAGACAAAACTTGCAAGTGCAATATAGTTCAAACAGTGCAAGAGCCTGTAAAACATTGAAAAATCCCACATTCATCCTCATTTGTCTAGCATTACTCTTATTATGTAAATGTGTATTCATCCATAGATTCACAGTTAGGTCTGGGCAATGTATCGATACATTGCCGAGGACCAGTATGAGGGCGAGACCACGATGGCTGCTGCGCCTGGCACCCTTTGCCACCAGAGGGACTCAGGAGGGGCTGCTGTTTCACCTGCGATATACAGCCAGGTGAAGCAGGCATTGCGTTCTGGCCCTCATACCACCAGGGGGCTTATTTAAATTGTTCTGCTGTCTGCGCTTCCGTGGCGCAGTTTATTGATGCCCCCACCCTGCCTATGATCAGCTGAGAAGTGGGTGGTTTAAGAAAGCCTGCTTTTCAGCTGATCAAGCCACCCCCAGACTGGGGGGTGGGGCTCCGCTAAGGGGTGGTAGGCAGCCTTGCGCCCCTCAGCAGGTGGCCTGCCTGTGACTCACCAGCCGGCTGGCGGGCGACCTCTTTCTCCCGGGAGGAAGAAGTAGCCCGTCTGCCCGTGGCAATGGCACCCGAGGCCACTGCACAAATGTAGTGCTTGCGTTGCAGCCTCAGCCGGTGCCGCCTTAGAACTGGTGGGTGTTGGGGGGGGGCTCAGCCCTCGCCCCTTCACAGGGGCGGACCACCTTTTCCACCCAGGAGAAAGAGGTGGCCTGCCTAAGCGAAGGTAGAGGCAGCCCTGCGAATGGAGCCTTTCAGGCTCTGCGTGCTTGGCTGCCTTCACCCAGGAGGGGGGGCTGCGTCTTTCCTCCCAGGGTGGTTGGTCACCTCGGGAGTAAAGATGCAGAGCACCCGCTGGAGCAAACCTTGGAGGGAGGCCCGCCTCTGTACCTTGTTCCCACCAGGCCCTGGGGTGGAGGAACTCTTTCTGTCCCCCATCGCCCAGTGAGATGAACAAGCTGCATTGGCCCCTGAGGTGCCAGGGTTAAACCACCTGGGAGCGGCTGCAATTTCAGCCCAGTGCCTCATAGGTCTGGGGCCAATGCAGCTTGTTCCTCCCTCCATTTCAGCCTCACGGTGTATCATCAGATTGTAATGTTTGGCTGATGATACATAGCGATGTTGAAAAGCTGACATCACCCATCCCTATTCACAGTGTAAAATTGGTTTCATATTCCATGTATCTCATTATTATTATTATTATTATTATTATTATTATTATTATTATTATACCACCCATCTGACTGGGTTGCCGCAGCCACTCCAGGAGGCTTCCAACAAATAAAAACACCTTAAGACATCAAACAGGAAAAAGTTTCAGATGTCTTCTAAAAGTCAGGTAGTTTATTTTCTTGACATCTGGCAGGAGGGTGTTCCACAGGGCGGCGCCGCCACCGAGAAGGTCAGCTGTCAGGTGTCCATCTCTCTCCCCTGCTCCTTCTAATTTAAAATAATAATAATAATAATAATAATAATAGGCATTTAACTTGCTAAGCCATTAGGGGTCTGATTTCTTCCCATTGAACAGAAAACAAAACTTCCAAACGCCTGAAATCCTAAGCTAACTGAGATCCATTCTCTCCCCAGAAACTTCTCAGAATAGAACAGGTAGAATAAATTGATGTTTGCTTGTGGATGTGCCACACCAGAAGCAATCTGGTAGTTGCCTTCCTCATTCCTGCATGTACAAAGGAAAAAAGAAACCATTGCAAAGCGACTGAATGGGTCAGTTGGGCCAGGAGTATTTTTCACTGCTAACTGTTTGCTTAGTTGTTCTCTACATTGGCTTTAATATTCTCATTGTGCAAACTTGCAACACTTACCATATTTTTTGCTCTATAAGACTTACTTTTTCCCTCCTTAGAAAGTAAGGGAAATGTGTGTGCGTCTTATGGAGCGAATGCAGGCTGCGCAGCTATCCCAGACGCTAGAACAGCAAGAGGGATTGCTGCTTTCACTGCGCAGCGATCCCTCTTGCTATTCTGGCTTCTGAGATTCAGATTATTTTTTTCTTGTTTTCCTGCTCCAAAAACTAGGTGCGTCTTGTGGTCTGGTGCGTCTTATAGAGCGAAAAATACGGTATTTATTATTTGAAATACTCTCTGGGCCAGAGGAGTCCTATTAAGCTATTGTGGTACATTTGGCCCCTTCCATTTTGCCAAACATTAAAAGAGGACAAAAAAAATCCAGTCGGTGATCTCTCTCCTTAAGAGCTTGAACTACTCCCCCACCTGCAGTACGGGGAAAATAGTCTCTTACAAAGTGTTTGTGTGGATTGTGAGGAGTGAAGTGCTTTAAATGCTCTAAAAGCGCTACATAAATTATTATGATTAGGTACACATCGAAGATTCACAAAGCTGTTTTTCTTTTGTTTGTTTATTTTTAATGCTACATTTGTCTAATAACGCTGCTGTGTGCAGACTGTGGCTGAAGGCAAGAAATGCCGAAAACTGCTTCTGAAGTGACAAGGACAAACTCCTGCAAAAAGGAACCCCGTGGAAACGCTTTCGTCGTTGTAATCTGTGCAGTAGCAAGAGACTAGGCAATAACGTTTGCCATTCAGAATGCTTGCAGCTTATGCAGGGTACCTAAAACTTACCTTTTTTTGGTGTGACACTTATTTGGTGCTCTGATCCTTAATGCATTTTGCTTAAAAGTAAATCTTGTAAATCAGTCACTGCACCTTTTTTGGTGGTGAGAAGTAATTAGCTTGAGTTGCATCCTTGATCAAACTACCCCCCTCCCCAAGCTGTAATATACTGATTGAACAGAGCTTTCTTGCCGTCTAAAGTTAGTCCTCCACCTCCCACCCCCCTCCCGCTCGCGCGCACCCCCCCCCCCAGTGTATTTTATTAAGGGTCTACAATGTGAGGGGGAAAACAAGGTATCTTTAGGGAAAAGATTTTGCAGCACGGTTGAAAAATAAAGGCTCCAGCCAAGTAATTATAAATACCAGGAAAGGGGGAGGGGATCACCCATTGCAACGCAAAAGGATGTGGGGGGTGGATTCTTGTCTCCCTGCTGTGCAGTCAAAACTGTCATTAATCTTTATGTAGAGTGGATATCTGCAAGGGAGAATGGAGCCCAAAGATGCAGAGACTTCTAAATGCACAAAGTACACCAGCCAGAGATACACATGTCAATAGTGACATTTTGTTCAACAAGCTGAAGATGGTTCCCTTCAGCCAAATGGCTCACTGGTTAGTAATTGCTGAGGGGGGCTAAAGCATTTCCCAGCATCTTGTGTTTTTTTCAGGCATACCATTTTAAAAGAGGAAGAACATCTCTGATTGGTTAGAGTGCTTTGCTTTTGCCGCCTGCCTTGAAAGTTTTCCACGTTATTTTACGTGTAATCTGTGATCAAACTGCCTCTTCCAGCGAAGTTTATTCATAATTAAAGAGTATTTTGTGATCTTTTCATATCTGCCCCTCCATTAAGCTTTCTTGATTTTAAATAAGCAACCCCCCCCCCCCACCTGCCTGGTCAGAATGGACCCTTACCTAGCTTTTGGGACAAAAAGTCATTTGTTAAAAACTTTTACCTACTGAGTCTTTAAAGAGGAGTTGCTTAGTTTGGATTATCTATCACTGAAACAAATTCCAGAAATTACAATGATGGTCTGTAGCAACAGGAAAACAGAAAGTGTTGCTGCATCTTAGAAACTTCATCATGGCATGAAATTAGTCATAGTATATGTTTAGGTCCTGTGCCATTTTTGTGTGCATGTATATGGTCAAAGGATATTTAGATACTGTTGCTTCGTTACCTGTATTCTAGTCCTCCACTCCAGTAGTAAAGCCATTGTGCCATGAAATGTACAGCATAGAGTCTTGCATAAACACATGTAGTATAATCTGATTTGTGATTGGCAGCTTCCATTGAACTGCCAAATGGAGACCTGTGTGTGTGTGTGTGTGTGTGAGAGAGAGAGAGAGAGAGAGAGAGAGATGTTTCTCCACTACTCTAGTCACTACCCCCAACATTTTGTTAGAAAAACAGCTTTGCAGATTATCTGTGGGCACACACACACACACATTTAGTGACACAGTAAACAAAACTTTAGTTGAAGTTATCTAGCCTTAAGATTGCATATGCCCAACTGTTTTTTTCCTAATCCTGTGGTGGCAGTGCGCAGTGGTCCAGTCTTGATAGTCAGCAGTCAGATGCTGAACATATGAAGAACAACACTAAGTAAACAAAGTTCAACTTTGCATTTTTCTATCATAGCATTTCTGTTAGTTTTGTGTTCCGACTGCCATTTCAGGACTTTGGTTATGCTTCTTCAAGGTAGAACATACACCAATAGTGGTTCTATGAGAGGTTCAGTTGATAGGAAATCAGTACTCTGCCCCAGTTCATCCCCTCCCCCCATGAAAAATAATTGCTTTATGTGCCAGTATTCTACTTTTACAAGTTTGCCCTGATTTCAGTGGGGAAACATTCTATGCATTAGCTGTTTAGTATTTTCAGATTGACTTGCTCTTGATTTCAGCCGTAGTATTCAAAGTCCCATCCTGCAGGACGGTCTATTTTTCCCAGTGTAGTTTCTAATAGCTTAGCAACCTAAAAGAGGTGGCTCTGATTACACTTTGTGCAAGAGGACTTGGTACTACTCCTAAATATTATAAACATTCTCAGGAACAATTGAGTCTTTTAGTGTACAAGACCTGGTCCTCTTTCAGAGGATTAGTAAATGAGGCAGTAATTTATTCGAAAGGATATATTTAGTAGAGGGCTCCTTAGCTTTATTTGACATAGCCCTGTCAGGCAAGCGCAATTTGTCAAAACCATTAAACAAGCTCCTCTTCTTCGGGAGGAGAGGTTTCCCTTAGCAAACTGACAACGGTAGGAACTGTTTCTAATTTAATAGAAACATATGCTTCCTGCAAAAACCTTAGCGAGCCACATGAATTGCAGGCCTCCTTGAATTGTTTGTTTTCGTGTGTGTGTGTGTGTGTGTGTGTGTGTGTGTTACTACAGTAAAATCTTGTTTGGGAGCAAAGGGATTGCTTTCTGCTGAAGTTTCAGTAGTCTGTGATCGTAAACTCTGGAGAAAGTAGTAATAATGGCAGTGTTGGTGCACATTCCCCCGCCCCATGCGCCGTCCCCCCCCCCCCCCGTCTTGCAGCCTCTGATCATTAATAAACAGCAAGCACTCGCTTTGCCCTCTGGGCCTCAAATAGTACAGTATGCAACAAGGGAGTGCAAAGCAAGGCTGGAGGATGGAAACAGTAGTATCGGGTTACAGTTTCAAAATATCGCAGGAGCGTGTTAGCTGCCTTATGCTATTGACTTGCCATATAATTGCATTGCTTATTTGTGTGAAGAAAGACTTCCCCTTTTCCACCCAATTACAATAGACGTTACTACTTTGGAGCTCTCCCGAGTCGCCCCCCCCCCGAAATTACTCTCAAGTGCAAGCATTTTGCAATAACTTTATTTATTTATAGGTTACTCAGCCTATATCGTGCAGGATAAAGTTGAACTTTATTCTTAAAATAAGGTTTCTTACTACAGATATAGATATATATTTATATATCTGTCTTCAGGTAGCTTTGTATATGTCGATAGCCTCATTTGAAATCAGGATGCAAACCCTGTGATGTGTGAAGAATACAAGGCAGAAGTAGCTACTCTGAAATACTTTTCCATGATTATGGAGGGAGGAGAAGATCTAGAGCAGGGGTAGGCAACCTAAGGCTGGATCTGGCCCAAAAGCCTTCTAAATCCGGCCCACGGACGGTCCGGGAATCAGTGTGTTTTTACATGAGTAGAACGTGTCCTTTTATTTAAAATGCATCTGTGGGTTATTTGTGGGGCATAGGAATTTGTTCATTTTTACATATATATAGAGTCCAGCCCCCCACAAGGGGGGAGGACAGTGGACCAGCTCCCTGCTGAAAAAGTTTGCTGACCCCTGATCTAGTGTGCACCCTCGTAGTTTCTGCAGGGTGGCCCAAAACACGTCAGATTGATATTGAGACCCTTGTGGCATATTCTAAGATGAACTATCGTTAATTTATTTGCTGTCCGTCAATTTTCCATCTCTTTAATTTGATGTGCAGTATCACATAAATAAGTGTTTTTTGGCACATAAATTAAAAAGTACCTAGCTTTTCCCCACCAAGAAGCTTTGAGGGATTTTTGTTGAAATTTTGCATCTGTAAGTAATGGTGGGGGGGGGGTGTTCTCCAAATCCAGTAAGTGTCACACTTACAGGCCAGTCATCAAAAGGGCTTCGGAGAGCAACATACACAAATTGGATTTCTGCCAGCATAGAGTATGGGGGATTAGAAACTTACCTTATGTGTTTGCGTGCATTATGGCTTCAGATTGATTAATTTCTGCCTGACTCCACCTATCCATCCACACCTGAGTAAATTTGGAGAACTGGTTCGTCTTAAAAATTTAAACACAGCAGATCTCTCCAATGTGTGGTTTTTGGCAGCCCTGAAATCTTTACAGTGACAATCGATGAACACTACTAAACAAGCCTTTGTTCTCTGGCTCCATAGTTATTTCCCAGAACTGAAAAGGAGCCAATTTTGATGCAATTCTTAAAAATATATTATTAATAAATAATAGTTTCCTTGCAGAGGAAAGGGAAAGCATAGCTAATATAGACTTCGTTTATGGAAATGGGGAGAGGAGCTTTGAAAGGTGGAAAAACCATAATTAATATTATGTCACTGTGCAGGAGGGGAAGAAACTGACCTTCATTTTGGCATCTGCTTCTGTCCGACTTGCACATGTGATATTACAAAGGGTCACAAGCATCTCTTCGAGTATCAGAATTGGCGTTTCAAGGTGTATGTGCATGTCTGTATGTAGCCCACACTTTGTGCAATATACTTACTACAGGGGGAAATACTGATGTAACACCACTGTACATGTAGTAGACAAAAATGTTCTCAGCAGGTCATATTCCAGGGCTGCTTTTTCATGTTCAACTATCTGAGGATAACAATCATAACAACCGGAGCCTTTAAGCCTCTGATTCTTTACATTTGCAAAAGGTTAATTCTTCAAATTTGCAAAAGCTCCACACTTTGTGACCCGGTTTGCAAGTCACATTAAGCCATACCTAAAATAAACTGGTTTAATGTGAACAAGCTGTGTTGCTGAAGTTGTAGGTTCTTTGCTCATCTCCTTCCCTTCTTCAAGCTGCCAGGAAACAAGCTGTGGTCGGGCTTGTCAAGTTGTCCGAACTTGTGGTTTATTTCTCTCCAAACAAACCACGAGTGGAAGCCAAGGTTTGTTGCCCACAGTTTGCAGATTTATTGTGAGGATCACAAGTGCATACACGTTGAATGGGTTTGCTACATAAAAGCCTGGAGGGAGCCTTCAAGAGGGTAAATCCCAGGACAATAATGGGTTTGTGACTTTCATCTCAGGAATAGTGAGTGCATTCCATGGGACAGTCAGAAAAAGAGCATATAGTTTTTCAAACTGCAGTTAACCTAAAGCCCTACTTTGCATCTTTGTTGGTGGAGGAACATAATCATGTTCCAGGGGAAACAAAATACAGTGGTACCTCGGGTTACATACGCTTCAGGTTACATACATTTCAGGTTAAGAACGGACCTCCAGAACAAATTAAGTACTTAACCCGAGGTACCACTGTAAAAAATATTTCATGTTCCATAAAATGCTTCCAGAGACTTTTTAGCACTCATATTTGGCTATGGGCCAGATATTTTGATACCACAAGTTCAAAAGGAGCATATAGTTAAACAAATGTTCATTTTCGGGATGAAGAATTGTCACACTTTTTAAGGGCTAACAGAATATTCTCATTTGTAGTCTCTGCAAATGATGTGGCAAAAAAAATAAAAGATACCCAAGACTCAGGGAAAGACTAAAGGAGCAAAAATAGCCTAGACCAAGAACAACTTGTTCAGAAAAAGCGCTACAAAGCCACCTCTAGCTGATAAGGTGATAAGGTGTGCTGTATACTCCCATCTCCTCTAGATGGTTCAGAAGGAAGTTATGGTTGACGGAGTCACAGGCCGCTGATCAGCAGGGCTCCCCCCACCCCAAATCTGGTTCAAAGCACACATGAATGCAAAATAGAAATGAAATAATCCATTTGGGAAGGAATCTGAATCAGTTCTAATCTGTTACCTCCGAGGATGTGGACAGGCTACTTGGACGAGTGAAACCAACCACCTGTCTCCTTGATCCTTACCCATCCTGGCTAATAAAAGTAAGCCGGGAAGGGCTGGGTGATGGGCTCTGCGGGGTCGTGAATGCTTCTCTCTGTGAGGGAGTGTTCCTAGACCCACTGAAAGAGGCGGTCATTAAACCGCTTCTTTAAAAAAAATCTTTAGACCCGGCCAGTATAGCCAGCTATCGCCCAGTCACAAATCTTCCATTCTTGGGCAAGGTGATTGAGCAAGTGGTTGTTGAACAACTCCAAGCATGCCTGGAGGATGTGGACCATTTGGATTCCTTCCAGTTGGGATTCAGGCCTCATCATGGGACTGAAACTGCCTTGGTCGCGCGGGTTGATGACATCTGGTGGGTTAGGGACAAAGGTGAAAGCTGGTTCCTGGTTCTGCTGGATCTCTCAGCGGCCTTTGACTCCATCAACCATAACATCCTTCTGAACCGTCTAGAGGAGATGGGAGATGGGGGCACTGTTATACAGTGATTCCACTCCTTCCTCCTGGGCCGTGTCCAGAAAGTGGTGGGGGATGAGTGTTCAGACCCCTGGGCCTTCACTTGTGGGGTGCCTCAGGGTTCCGTCCTCTCCCCCATGCTTTTTAACATCTACATGAAGCCGCTGGGAGAGATCATCAGGAGGTTTGGGCTGGGTATGCGGTATCAGTATGTGGTGGGCGGTGAAAGTCCTGTGTGTGTGTCTGGAGGCGGTTGGAGGGTGGATGGCGGCTAACAGATTGAGGCTGAATCCTGACAAGACAGAAGTACTGTTTTGGGGGGACAGGTGGGTAGGTGTGGGGGACTCCCTGGTCCTGAGGCAACTGTACCACTGAAGGAGCAGGTTCACAGCCTGGGAGTCATTTTGGACTCACAGCTGTCCATGGAGGCGCAGGTCAGTTCCGTGTCCAGGGAAGCTTTCTACCAGCTCCATCTGGTACACAGGCTGAGACCCTACCTGCCCACAGACTGTCTGGCCAGAGTGGTGCATGCTCTAGTTATCTCTCGCTTGGACTACTGCAACACTCTCTGCATGGGGCTACCTTTGACGGTGACCCGGAAACCACAATTAATCCAAAATGTGGCAGCTAGACTGGTGACACTGAGGGACGCTGGACTGGCCACCTGCTGAAAAAGTTTGCTGACCCCTGTGCTACATCCGATACTAGTAGGACATGGTTGTGCCAAGATTTATATATGGCCTTTTTTGGTACTAGTGACTCCAGTATCTGAGAGAGCTTGTGGCGGGGTGTTTTGGTGGTGGTGCAGTTGGCATATATTGTGAGCTTAAAGAAACTTTGGTATCTGTGTTTTGTGGGGGTGGGGAGGGCTTATTTAAACTGTCTCTGGCTGAACAGAGCACGCTGTATTTTCTCAGCCAAATTAAATAAATAAATAAATGCTTCTCTGCATATTGAGTCTCTTCAGTTGTTGGGCCTGTGGTTTCATAGACACATTTGTGATATAATGCAGGTCAAATGAGATTTGTAAGCAGTCTCCTGATATCTCTTGTTTTATTGAAACACAGCTGTGAAATGTTGAATATTTGTTCAGAAGAGCAACAGAGGCTTGCTTCGCACACGTTAAACTATAGTTTAAAAATCAGCGATGGTTTTAACAGGGGGGGGGCTTTGCTCCTTTGCTCCTGTTTCTGACTGCGCCACGTGTAGGAGGAAGCAAATAGGCTCAGGCGCAGAAGCCCCCTCAGTGCTTGAAGGTCTTTTCTCTCTCTCTCTCTCCCCTACAATCTGATTGTAGGAACGTTCATTTCTGCCTTGCCTCTTGTGAATCTTTGGCTTTCTTATTTAATTTTGATCTTCCTCCCCCTCGGAGTGCAAATACTTATACTTCAGTATGACAAAAGGAATCATAAAAACAAACTTGACGAGGCAAGCTTTTAACAAATGGAAATGGGCTCTCAAAAACAGCTTGTGATATATCGAGGGTATTACCGTATTTTTTGCACCATAACA
This sequence comes from Podarcis vaucheri, assembly GCF_965113315.1. Taxonomy (NCBI): domain Eukaryota; kingdom Metazoa; phylum Chordata; class Lepidosauria; order Squamata; family Lacertidae; genus Podarcis; species Podarcis vaucheri. The sequence continues at coordinate 123,366,372 of NC_138761.1, forward strand.
CTCACTTTTTTCCTCCTAAAAAGTAAGGGGAAATGTCTGTGCGTGTTATGGAGGAAATGCCTACGGGTGGCATGCCTACGGATTTTCCTCCTCTAAAAACTACGTGCGTGTTATGGTCGGGTGCGTGTTATAGAGCGAAAAATACGGTATGTTGGAAAAGGTTCCCCCTGGGCTGGCCTAAGAACTTGGGAGTGACGGAAGTAGCTCAGCCAGCTCTAGCTATTGAAAAGGCATATTTTGGGTAAGTGCAACCCAGGCATGCCTTGGCTAACATCATGGAGAGGCTTTATACACAGGGGAGGATGAGTGTTGGATAAGAGATCTCCAGAGTTCGGAGTGGATTCAAGCTGGCAGATCATTGCTCTTCCACTGTTACGGTATGTGAAGTTGGAAATGGCCACTACCTACATTTCAGCGGGTGCAGAACTGCTTAGGTGTGTTCATCGCCATCTATTATTCGCCCATAGCAGTGGCTTTGCATTGTAAGTGAGAAAGGTTCAATTTTGAGCGTGGTTTCTTTTAAATCAGTGAAGAATGAATTATATGTGAAAGTAAACAGTCCTGTGTACAGGAAAGGCTTGGCTGAGTCACTTCAAAGCTTAGCGCAACCCCCACAGCAGTCCTGAGAGAATCTGCTATAATTTGCTTGATTCTTTTAAGAAAAAAGAGAAGGCATTTTAACTTTTTGAGTAATAAACCTTTAAGTCCTGTTCTTAGAAATCAGCTCAGTCATTTCTTTTAAACACTTAAGGCAAAGCAACTGTAGAAAGTAGAAATAAAAAAATTCCTTCCAGTAGCACCTTAAAGACCAACTAAGTTAGTTCTTGGTATGAGCTTTCGTGTGCGTGCACACTTCTTCACTGTATCTGAAGAATATGCATCTGAAGAAGTGTGCATGCACACGAAAGCTCATACCAAGAACTAACTTAGTTGGTCTTTAAGGTGCTACTGGAAGGAATTTTTTTATTTTGACTATGGCAGACCAACACGGCTACCTATCTGTAACTGTAGAAAGTAGAGTGTTCTTGGTAGTGCAGACAAAGTATTTGCTACCCATATTGTCACCTTCAATAACCAAAGTGGGGTTGCTTTGCTTTATAGAGCTGGTATTTTTTCTAGTGGCACAGCATTGATCTGCACAGCCTGACAAGTTGATCCAGTACTTTGTGATGTTGTCTCTTTATGTTATGATCAAGAAGAAAAACCAAAAAGTGATTTAAAAGCAACAGCTTGCTTGTAATGCACCTTTCTCTCTGATGGGACTCCAGGCGGCTTACATATAAAAATCAGAACCATTTAAAAGAATTATTTTTTAAAAAAGCATTTATGGATCTTCCTATGTCTCCACCCCTTTTCTTCTAGCAAAACTGCACAGAACTATAAAAACTGCAGCACTCAGGATGCCTGCTTGATGGCCGCCTTCTGCTCTCGGCTTGCCCAGTGTCTCCTTGGGGAGAGAGAACATTCCATGCTGGTGGTCCTGGGGAGGGAGAGCCAAATCTCACTTTTGGGGACCAGTGCTAAATCACAGCATCCTCATGCACCTTCGATTCTTGGAAGGCAGCCAAGAAGCTTCAAGTTTTTTAAAAATTGCAGGTTTCCTAATAGTGTTACTCAGTGTGTTTTTCTAAACAAAAAAAAAATGTTTAGGGGTACTCTCATTTTGACTCAAGAAAATCACCATTTTATAGTTCAAATCGGGGCGGAAATAAATACAGTAAATGGACAAAAGTACAAAGATTCACAAAATGTTTAGGGGTATGCGTACCCCTGAGTCCCTGGTGTTACTATAGCATTCTTTTTTCTTTTCTCTCTCTCTCTCTCTCTCTCCCCCCCCCCCCCCGCTTTTCTCTGTGAAGAATTACTCCAGAGACACTGGACTTTCTGTGTTCTCTCTAAACTGAAAAGTTTGTAGCCTGGCTCTTAAAATATGTCTACTCTGAAGTAGACTACTCTGAATTCAGGGGGGCTAAACTTCCTGCTCAGTATACTTCAGATTGTAGACTCAGTTCTCTCTCAGCTTTTCTTCCTGTTCCTGATAAAAGAACTTGCCCCTCACTGTAGAGTATTTATTTGACAGCTTAAAAACTATTGGCATTCAGTGTGCTGTTGGCGACTGAAGAAATTGTTTGAAAAGGAGTGCCCTCATTGGAAAACTGTGAAGGTGGTGGCATCTTCCAGGGATATTGTTGCACTGTTTAAAAGGTGCTTTAGGATTGCTACGATTCTTGAGTGTAGCTCAGGCAATGGCTTGATTCAGTGAACTGCCCATACATTCTTAAGCCACAGCTTACATGGTCGAATGCAAGGCAAAACAGATACAAAGAATTTACAGCACACTTGTGGCACAGAAAATAAACTGCTTCTAGCTGAAATGGATTCCAGTGTGGAGACAGAAGAGCACTGAGAAGGCAGGGTGGGGGTGCTTTAGTGTGATTGATTGGCAAATATAGAACATGCAGGGAATAATAATAATAATAATAATAATAATAATAATAATTTATTTATACCCCGCCCATCTGGCTGGGCTTCCCCAGCCACTCTGGGAGGCTTCCAAAAGATATTAAAATACCATAATACATCAAACATACTATAATACATCAAGATCTCTCCTCCCCCCCCATTCATTCAGGGACTCAAGAGGGAACTATCACAGACCAAGGGCATATTCTAGCCTGTTAAATGCACCTATGGGATGTACAGAGGAGGCCTGGTGAGAATGTAGTGTAGCAAAAGTCCTAAAGGGCCACACAGAGAGTCCTTGAGGGCCACACTCAACCCCTGGACTTGAGGTTGCCCACTAGTGCTTGAGAACAAGTATGTGTGGCCATCATGGAGTTGCAGTGCTGAGGAGCATTTCTGCATAATAAATGCACACCAATTTTTTGTCTGTTAAGGACAGCTCATCTTCACTCTGTTGCAGTGTTTTGTGCAGTCTTACAAGAGGGGCGGGACACAGGTGTGATTGCTGGACATAAGGTTAGCAGTTTGAATCTGCGTGACGGGGTGGGCTACCGTTGCTCTGCCCCAGCTCCTGCCAACCTAGCAGTTCGAAAGCACACCAGTGCAAGTAGATAAATAGGAACCTCTGCGGTGGGAAGATAAACAGGGTTTCTGTTACGGTGTTCCGTTGCACCAGAAGCAGTTTAGTCATGCTGGTCACGTGACCTGGAAAGCTGTCTGTGGACAAATGCCGGCTCCCTTGGCCTGAAGCAAGATGAGCACCGCACCCCATAGTCGACTTAACTGTCCAGGGGTGCTTTACCTTTACCTTTTACCTTACAGTAGGCCTTAGTTTGCTTTTTCAAAAAATGTAATCTGCCACCACTTGTAACCCTGAGGCATTGTACAACTGGGGTGGAAAGCAGACCCAGAGTTATAGGACAGATTATATTCCTGCAGGCTGTAAGTGAAAGGCAGAAGATCTAGCTGTTGGACAGCCAAGATCCCAGGAGCTGTAAATGAAGCTTCTTCTTTATGCCACCTGACATCCTCCTCTCCCTCCTTGCAGATTCTGATTTGTCAAGGGTGGGGGATGAGCAGTGAGTTCCTCGGTCCCATCTGTGTCACCATCAGAAGAGCTCACATGGTGTCCTTCCCAATGAATGTAGACCAGCCTTAGACCCAATGGTGTTCTTTGCTCTGGCTCAAGAACTTATTAGTTGCATTTCTTAAGGTTACAAAGCAAATACTTAGTTCTTTACCTATAACCTCCTCCTTCCTGAGTAGCTTTGTGTTTCTCTGTTCGGTGAGGAAGATGAGCAGTGCATCTGGTGAGAAAGCCCAAACCTACAACTAGCAATGGCATTCCCTTCCAGAGACAGAAGGACAATAGCCAACCCTATCAATATCTTTGGCGCTTGCATGTCATTTTTACATCCCCCTACCAGAGTAGTGTTTTGATAAATATTCCCATCCTAATTTACATTAGGGTGTGTGCTGTGGAGGGAATGCTTTGTGCGTGCTTGTATTTTCTGCTTTGGAATAACTCCAAAGAGAACTCTTGCAGCTGCAGTTCCAAGGACGGTGTACCTTATTCACTGAGGTCTTGAGGAGGAGGGGGGGTTGCGGGGGGATAAGCTTTATAGCCTGGGGGCTCTTGCCACTGCAGTTGCTTCAACAGTCAGAGCCGAAGAAAAAATTCCTGCACGTATGATGTGTGCAGCTGTGTTCTAGATGAATAAGAAATTCAGGGATCGGTTAGGTGGGCAGGCAAGTGACCCCAAATGATGTTGATTGTGTGCCTCTCGGTTGTTAAGCTTGAATGACTGGCACGCAATTATATGTTAACAGACCTGGTGCTTTGGACTGAGGCTTCAAATTCTAGATGAAGCAAAGATGAGCAACTTCTCATTTCAGCTTGCAGCTCGTATTCTCCAGAAGCAGTCAGACATGGGTCCCTGCCTGAATAGATTCAGAAGACCAGGAATTGCATGGTATCTGCTCTGTGCATGGCGCCTGAATCTCTGTAAGCAGTTCTCCATAAGCTCAGCTCTCCAAACAGCTGCCAACAAGTGGCAATAGACTACAGATCACCACTTTTAACTGCAGGGGAATGTGTCATGATGCCTTAAGGCAGAGGTAGCAGACCATTGACCCTCCAGGTGTTGCTGGACTACCACTGACTCTTGGCCATACTGACTAGGACTGATGGGAATTTGAGCCCAACATCACCTGGAAGGCCACAGGTTAGCTACCATAAGGGTTTAAGAGGCTATAAGCTAAATCCTCTGTGTCCTGTAAGCAGAAGAATACAGGAAATCTCAAATCCCAGAGTAACAAAATTCCTACTTTTGTAACCAACACATCCAAATTTTACATTAGGATTAAATGATGCACGTTACGATGTTTTATTTTTGGCGCACACTTGTTACAGGTGGCATCTCTGCCAGTTTTCATGTTATTTCAGTGGTTTAGTAATGGACTGCACAATATCATGGGACAATATTTAGATTTAAATCAAGGGCTGTCCCGTGGGCATAGCCAAGGGGGGGCAGCTGCCCCCCCCATCAAGTAAAACAATAGAAATATTTAGCTAACTGATTGATCACGTTGATTCTGCCCCCAACAAAAGTCCTTCCCCCCCCCCAAAAAAAAAATACTGGCTATGCCCATGGGCTGTACCTGTATTAGGTGAGGACGTCCCACCCTGTGATTACCAGTTTATATCAGTTTGGAGTCCCTTACTGAATTAGCAGAAACCAGTTTCAGCTTCCGCATTCTCTCTGTAGCCCTGATAGCTAAAATTTTTCTTATCTTTCAGTGAACACCCATTAATGATTGGTGGGAAGAATGAGGGAATGGGCTTAACCAGTGAACCTAAAGGACTGTTTTAATTCTGCAGGGCAGGCCCAGCATATTTTCCTGCCCGAGCCAAAGGACAAGATGGCATCCCCTTCCTATTTTATTTAGATAAGTTGACCAGGCAGGTACTTGAATTTTATCAACACTGGTGAAATATACTCAGAGTCGCAAAGTGATTTCATGCTCTTTATTCAGCTCATAGTGGTGAGGAGGAATGAATGAAAGTCCCCTCAAGTATCTGCTTTATATACATTATTTACACAATGGGCTGCACGTGATTGGTTAATTCTGGAATTCTACTGTAAGCCATTCAGGTTGTGGATTCACTTATATCTGGAGCATGATTGGGTGGTTCCTGCCAACCAATCATACTGCTGCATTGTTCTTGGACCAATCAGACTGCTGCATTCTGAATCCTATTGTTCTAGGACCAATCAGACTGCTGCAGTTTGGATCCTATTCAACTCAGTACATAACACCTGGTGATGGGGAAGCATCTTCCTCTGCCCCCGAGGCTCCAAGCTGACTGAAGGGGTGCAAAGCAGGCCACAGTTCTGTCCCCCGATCCTAAGCGGCTTGAGGAACCTAATGTCCTTGTGCATCTGATTCTGAGATGTGGCCACAATAGAAAAGGCACTTCCTGCTCTTACTTCCTCTCATGTGACTTAAACCACATATTTTCATTTGAATGTTGAGGCCTTCAGCTCTTTTTCCAGTGCCCTTTACTTCTTAAGGTTTCTTTCTCACCTAAGCTTTGTCAGTAGCAAAGAAACTGTAGCATGGGGCTCACCCTACGCGCGACTCCTTAATATTTCAAGGTGCATGCTTCCTGTGGTGGCATCAAATGTTAGCCGCATGAAAGAGAGAGATGGCTCTCTCTAGGATGTTTGTTCTCTGGCTTTAGAACCTGAGCAGAACTGTCTCTGAATCTGCACCTTAGACCTTACTTTAGGGTAAGGCCCTTTGCATTAGGGTCCCAGAACCAGCGCAGGTTGGATTTCTCTCTCTCCAAATTAATTACTATCACACACACACAGTGGCGTAGCGTGGGGGGTGCAGGGGGGGCCGGCCGCACCGGGCGCAACATCTGGGGGGGCGCTCGCACTCGCAGCTCTCTGCCCCTACCTGGCTCACTCACTCTCTCTCACTGCAGTGCTGGCTGTGCAAATCCGATCCGAGCCGCCGGGTCGCCGCCCACTGTGGGGGGGGGGTGCCAGGCGTGCGGTGCGGAGAGAGAGCGAGGGACTGTCTGGGGGAGGGACAGTGCAGTGGCCGCCCAGCGCAGTGCTGAGCGCGGGAGAGAACCACACCAGACCAGACCAGGCAGCAGCAAGAAGAAGCTGGCAGCGGCGGCAGGTTAGGGGTCGCAAATTACTTGCCTTGCCCTGGGTGCTGACAACCCACGCTACGCCACTGCACACACACACATACATGCATATGTACATCATTCAGTTATTCTGATGTTAAAACCCCATGAGTAACTTCAGCCTTTGATTTCCAACTCATATCTGGTTTTTGTTTAGGGGTAAGTTAAATTAGACAAGTGCTAGATTAAAGGCAAGAAAAAGAGCCTAGAATAACCAGGAATTCTGCCTGGTTCCTCCCTCAAGGGTAACCTGGTGAAGACGGGGGGTGTCATTCCCTGGTTCTCAGTGGCCTCTGCATCCCAGACAGAGAAAGTTTTGGCCTCTCTTTCTTTTTCTTCTCTATGCCCCATGCAGGGTGCAAGGTGAGGAGAGCATATGATACCCAACACCTCCGTCTCTGAAACTAACATGATCTCCTCAGTATGCGCTATTCTGCATGCCTGAGCAGAAACTGTAACTTTTGATAATGTGTGTGAATCTGTTGCTTTGCTACTCAGCAGAGTTCAGGCGCGCATGGCAAGCTGCTTGGATAGAGAGCTGGGTCCTTTTTTCGTTTTTTTAAAGGGCGAAAGCAGTACAGTTTCTCTAAAATTTCAAATGCCTTGTGCATTGTCACTCTAATAAATAAGACCAAGACCACAGTTTCCGTGCAGTTCTGAGGACTTTTCTTAAAGCAAGATATGGATGTTGCATGTATTTATTTTTTGTTTAGTTATCATTTCCCCCTTTTTTTCAGATATATGTTGGGGAAAGGAGGAAAGCGGAAGTTTGATGAGCATGAAGATGGGCTGGAAGGCAAAGTGGTGTCTCCTACTGATGGTCCATCGAAGGTGTCTTACACCTTACAGCGCCAGACTATCTTCAACATTTCCCTTATGAAACTTTATAACCACAGGCCGTTAACAGAGCCAAGCTTGCAAAAGACAGTTTTAATTAACAACATGTTGAGGCGAATCCAGGAGGAACTCAAACAGGAAGGCAGCTTGAGGCCTGTGTTCATCACCCCTTCACAGCCTCCAGACCCTCTTGGAGAAAACTTCCGGGAGGTTCAGCCTGCCTTTAGCCATCTGGCCTCCCCGCCAGTCCACCCCACTGACTCAGCAAGCACTGCTACGCCACTGGAGTCTTGCCTCACCCCTGCCTCTCTGCTTGAGGATGACACTTTTTGCACTTCCCAGGCTATCCTACAAGATGGTCCTATAAAACTACCACCTCCAACTATCCAACCAGTAAAGGACAGTTTCTCCTCGGCCTTGGATGAAATTGAGGAGCTCTGTCCAACACCTACCTCCGCTGAGGCAGCAGCAGCTACAGCAACAGAAGTGACGGCGTCTGATAACTCTAGAGAGAATTCCAGTGAATCCAGCATTCAGAAGTCCGAGGGAGTCCAGGAGAACAGAATCAATGAACCTAAACTAATGGACTCTTTACCTGGCAATTTTGAGATCACAACATCTACAGGTTTTCTTACAGACTTGACCTTGGATGATATTCTCTTTGCTGACATTGATACTTCTATGTATGATTTTGACCCTTGCACATCTACTACGGGGGCTGCCTCAAAAATGGCTCCCGTCTCTGCAGATGACCTCCTAAAAACTCTGGCCCCCTACAGCACCCAGCCAGTAACCCCCAATCAGCCTTTCAAAATGGACCTAACAGAACTGGATCATATAATGGAGGTGCTTGTTGGGTCTTAAAATATAGCAACTTTCTACAAAAAATGTTCCAGTATAAACACTTGGTAGTATTTTCACAACCTTCTCCCTTCTTACAAATCTACGCAGACAGACACACACACACACACACACACACCACTTTGCATGCATCTTTGCTTGTCTTTTTCTAAAAAGGATCACACTAGTTTTTGCTTCAAGCAGAGTTGGAGTGCCTTCATCCATGTATGACCACTTTTAATGTATTTTTGAAAGTGGTTCCTTAAGGGAGACCTGAAATCCTGATATGGGGGGATGCATATTGTAAACAATATTAATATGTTTGACAAAAAAATGAATTGTAAAAGCTAAGCACAAGGATTATGTTGGGGAAAAGCTGTAAATTGCATGTGCATATTTGTCTATTTTTTCTATAAGTTTTACTGCAAGAGGTGAAAATATTATTTAGATAATCGCTGTAACTTTTTGGCATTTTAGCCCTGTCTAGGTTGACATAGCAATTCAGCCTTTTTAGAGGTATTAACTATTCCTCTTTAAATGTTGCATTTACATGGCTCTTAAAAGAAAAATACCTGCTACCCAAATTTATTTTATATTTTTGTACAGATTCTGCAATTTATGATATTGGGGTCTTTTCTTAAAAAAAAAAGGAAAAAACAAAATCAAAAAACAAAAAGCTGTTTATACTCACACACAAAAAAGGAAATAGCTATTTTGGTAGGATTTGCTCACCCAGTTCCTGCGTACACCTTCTGATGTATAAGAACTGCTTGTAGTTTTATACAGACTTGTAGTGTTTTCTATGTGTATAATGGTGCAAAGAGAAAATTTGGATCAAATCATTCTAAAGTTGGCCTCCCAGAATCCAGACACACATGCTTGAAGGAAAAGGCCAAGGGCTCTTCCCTTTTAAAGTTTCACAAATATTTGCTCCCTACCGCGTACTACTGTGATTTTAACAAAAACCTTAGAGCCATGTCTATTCCAACACTGATGTCAAACAGTTGGCAGGAAATAGCTGTGAAACTTCATTCTGATTAAATTCCCTCTTCCTCCCTCCCTGCCCCACCCTAAAACGATCAAGAATGTTTTTTTTTTAATCATGAAATGAAGCATTTTTTAAAAAATTAAAATACTAAAACCTGACTTCTACCACATTCTTAACAGAAAATTAAGCATCCTTAAGCTCATTTGCTTGGGAAAGGCCCATTATGTGAGCTGGTCAAGGAGCAAAAATTTAGGATCCAAATTAATGGCCTTCTGTGTGCTTAACTCTCTGTTGGATTGCAGCCATTGCATTTGCATCTAGTCTTAGAATGTCATGACTTAGTAAGTTGTAATTATTTTTAAATGGAACCATATTACAACAATGTGTCTAGCCTTTTTTAAAAAAAAAAATATTATTATTTTGGCTGCATAAACTGGCTATGCTTACTTTGAAAGTAAGTTGCATTGAAGTCAGTGATGCTTTCTTCCATGGAAATGTGTTTTGGGGTCTTGGGAGGAGGAAATGGTGTAACGCGAATATACTGTATTCCTTTGAATTAGTCTTACCTTTCGCCTTTTCTTAGAACATACTCACTGTGTTAAGAAGTTATGGGGAAAAAGAAAGAAACTTCAGTATTACTGCAGTGAAATCATCTCTTATCAGCACTGGATGGACTCACTCAATTATCCACTGCTGCCAGAACTGGAGCCCGTCCCATTGCGAACTCTTGGTGTCTTCTCTAGGGTTGGTTTCTTGAACTGACTGTGTCACCTGTTTTATTTTGAATCGACAACTGCAGCTCTCTATGCATGTCTCCCTTCCAACTGCAGTCTTCTCATTACAGCTATTGTTGCAATTCCCTCCCCCTCTGTTTTCATTTGTGATGTACATTTATTTTAAAGAAAACTTGCAATGTTATCTATCATGCCTGTTGCTGAAATTGCTATGGCATATTAATTTTAAATGGTACTTAATTGAGTGCAGGTTACAAACTATATTGTTGATATGCATATGGCTTCTTTAGGAATAACTTTTATATTTATTTAAGAATTTTTAAATTATGTTTTATGTAATTTGGCCATATTCAGTCAGTTCTGCTCACTTCTTGTCATGGATTTAAAAAATTGTGTCTTGTCTGCCTTTAAGAAGGCAGCTTTATAAAACTGGCACTTTAGAAGAGGCCATCTCTATTTATTTAAAATGCATATAATGTATTATGTGGCGTGCAGACTTAGATCCTCATTCCCTTACCAACCAACTTGGCAAATAGAGAATTGCTTGTCTGAGCTAAACGCATCAATTAAATCCCAATTCGGCCATTAGTTTTTAATATTTTGAAACGTGTCACTCAGTGTGAAATAAGTTTGCTTATCATCAGTATGACAGAGGGTGAGCCATTCAAAATTCCTAATGACAGGGTGTAATAACTCATCTAGATCCATGTATACAGCTGGTGGTATATAAACTATAAATATAAATTAGCCAGTCACACAAAACCATGTACAGTGGTGCCTCGCAAGACGAAAAGAATCCATTCTGTGATTCTCTTCGTCTAGCGGTTTTTTCGTCTTGCGAAGCAAGCCCATTGACGGATTAGCGCTATTAGCGTTATTAGCGGCTTTTAGCGGCTTATCTGCTGATCGGATCAGCTGATAAGCGGCTTAGCAGCTTAGAAAGGGGGGGTAGGAAAAAAACCAGCAGGAACTCGCAAGACATTGTCGTTTTGCGAAGCAAGCCCATAAGAAATTCGCTTTGCGAAGCACCTCCAAAACAGAAAACTCTTTCGTCTAGCGAGTTTTCCGTCTTGTGAGGCATTCGTCTTGCGGGGCACCACTGTATTGGTGGAGTCTAGCCTTATCAATAACTCCAAAAAATTTACTAGCCCACGGCACTTTCTACTGGCCCATTCAGCTATCCACATCTGCTCTAGAATTGTGCTGCACCAGAGTAGTCTGAAGTGGAAAGAGCCAGCTCACTTCAGAGTTATAGAACCTTCTCTCTGGGATTGAACTGTAGATGATGCTTCTGTGCCCCAGGCCAAGTTACTAGTTACAGCTTTGGGTGCAGAAATTGAAAACTGGAGAGTAATCACATACATTACAGACATAGCTCAGCAATTGTTAAACTTACTCCAAACATCTCTCTGCTGGTGCAATATTAAGTTCAGGCTAAAATCCATACCGTTGTAAGCATCGTTAAGAAGAACAGCAATGTAAAATAAGTGCTTTCACCATTGTTAACATCTGATTCTACACTAACTTAGAAACCACTGTCCTCCTCTTTGGACTAGCTAAGAATTTAAACAAGTTCCATATGTTGGAACATCGTTTTTAGAGCAAAGCTGGCCCTTATACCCTGCACAGTGAATCCATTATAACTTTTGTAGCTGAAGTCTATCTTAGAACATAATTTGGAGCAAATGGGTGGCATATGTGACCAGGAAAAGCAACTTCTCTATAGTATTTTGTGTCCAAATGACCAAGTGTTTCTTATAATGCGTTGTAGCCCTTGAATATATGAACTGAAATAACTTCTGCTCCTGGATAGCCTTCTCCCCAGTGTGACTCACATTTCTTGAAGGGCCAACTTTTAAGAGGCTATGATTTCTCTCCCCCGCCCCCAAAGGCATAAATACTAGGGGATTTTTATTTACACTCATGTGCAATGAAGTTACAAGAAGAGAGCAGAATTTAAAAGAGCTTTTTTGAACCTGAAGTAATTTTTTCCATTTTGTTTTCCATAAGTTATTTATTCCTTCTTATTTTTCCTTTTGTAAATATATTTATTTTATTGTGAAGCTAACAACATCTGGATTGTAACATGTACAGAATGTATGGTAGGAATGTATTCTCTGGTAGGAATGTAAATCCATACGAGAGGGGAATGGAAGTTAGGTTTGAAGAATAACTGGGTTCTATTCAGGATACATGTCATTCACAAGATTCTTCCCCCATTTCTCTACTCCTCCCATTCTACTATGAGTAGATCTGGTTGGATAGAATTATGCAAAAGAAAAAAAAGAAAAAATGGTTTATAGACTTAGTTATAAAAATTGAGCTGTTTTGTATTCTTGGTTACTTTTTAAAAGGGCCAGATCCTCTTTTCAGCAGCCAAGCATGGCCTTGGTTTCTCTGAGGCTTTGACACACCACCTTTGCCCCTTTAGAGACCTTAAGCAATTTATTCTCACACTGGTACTTGAGTCGGACAGGTGTGTTAGGGCAGCATAGTCTGAGCATGCTTGCTGATCACTGTAAACATGCACACAAAGACCTGGCACCTAGCTTGTTGTTGAGCAGGGCACTAGCATAGTGAGAGAGGAGAGAAGGTTTCAGGCCAGCTTTCAAAGTGCACTGTTGAACTGGTCATTAGAATAAAACAGTCTGACCACTCAAGAAGAAACAATGTACGTCTCCAATTATGATCCATTAAAATTAGGAGTTGATTGTGTGGATTATACCTTTGCTAAATTGCCCCTCAAATATTTTTTAAAGTGTTTTAGAAGTGTTAGGCGGTTTTTTCATTTTTCATTTGGCCAGGGAGTTTAACTGGGTGGGATGTACCAGCACAATCTATTAACAAAGCCGAGTGAGATTGGCCTTGACGTTGCACCTAAAAGTTGGCAGTCCTTTCCCTCTGCTTTCTGGACTAATGTAGTACAATCTGCTGCAAAAAGGCATGTTCAGACATTTGTGTTGCATTATTTACTTTTTAAAGGCTTTAAACATTTTAAATGCATGTGCAGTACAGTGGTACCTCGGGTTACATACGCTTCAGGTTACAGACGCTTCAGGTTACAGACTCCGCTAACCCAGAAATAGTGCTTCAGGTTAAGAACTTTGCTTCAGGATGAGAACAGAATTCGTGCTCCGGCGGTGCGGCGGCAGCAGGAAGCACCATTAGCTAAAGTGGTCTTCAGGTTAAGAACAGTTTCAGGTTAAGAACGGACCTCCAGAACAAATTAAGTACTTAACCCAAGGTACCACTGTACTAGCCAGGGTGCTGATGAGTAGAGAGCACTATTGAAAGAAGCCTGCCATGGATCAGACCCAACAAAGTTGAGTTTCCTTGGGTATGCATGTACTTGCCGCGGCACTGCCATGGAGAACCTCTAGGACAAAACTAAGCAGGGGGAAGAGGAATACAGTGGTTTGGAGGCTTGCCCCCTGAATAGATAATGCAACTTGTAGTGACTTTGCTAGTCTTGCGAGTGCCGCATGGCTTGCAGAGATCAACTGGCCAATATGTGAAACTGAGGGAGGAAACCTATGCGGGCAAAAATGGAGGCGTTTTTTGAACAAAAGCTGTTTTCAGGATATTATCACTAGTAAAGTATGAGCGTTTGCCGCCATATGATTTTGCTGCTCATCAAAGGAATTTGCTAATGCAAGGGCAGACAGTAGATCTTGTTAGGGCAAACATTTTAAAAAAACCAGACACACTTTCCAAAGGTTTGCAAACGTGTGCTTCAAGACAGGTTAATGTAGTGCTGAGGAGCATAACAAGTCTTCAGAAGTGCATTTTGTGCTGGTGTGAAATGAAACTTTCCCCTGCCCTCCCCACCTTTTAAAAAGATAGCTGAACGCCAGAAGATTTCGCACATCACCTTTTGCCTGTCTTACGCTACAGACCCTGAGTTTGAGAGTAAGAACTCCCCAGCATTCCTGTTCCCGAGAGATAATCCAGGAATATAACAGTTCTAAGCACCCTCACTAAACTACAGTTCAGAGAGAAGTCATGCTAAACCATTACAAAACCAATCAGAGTTTGTAGATTTCCTGTGCCCTTGCTCCCAGGCTTCAGGTCCAAAGAACCACAAGTGTGCGCCAGTACTCTCTGAATTATCTCCCTGCCACCATTATTCCTTCTGCAGAATGGGTTGCCTGCTGGAAGAAGAGGTGAGTGCCTGGCCTCACTGTGTGCCTGGGCACCACTGGAACCAGTGGGCTGTACGTATGCAAACCCTGGGACTTTATGGTGGTGGTGTTTGTGACCAGCCCAGCCTCCTGTGTGGGTGAAGATTCCCTCACACATTGCCCTTACTGACTGGTTGCTCATGTTTACAGCGAGATGCATAATACAATCGCAATTTTCCTAAAGTGACCAGTGTGAGAATAAATTGTACAATGTTCGATTTTCCTGATGTCTTACAAACCCTGACTGAAAAGTTTACAGTTAAAGAGAGAGAGAGAGCAGATGTAAATGTCCTCCCCTGAAAAATCATTTATTGGCTCTAGAATGTAATTGTGTGTGTCTCTCTCCAACAAAAACCCACAAGAAACACCCCCACACAAACAGTATCTTGCTTTTCTTGAACGTTACAATGCTTATAATATTATGGCTGAATTTTATTTTGGAAATTTTAGCTCATTTTATAGCCTTTTGTTTTTCAATGCTAAAAATAATCCTAATGCAAATTCTGGGTTTTGTTTTTTTTAAAAGCTTTTTTTAAATAAAAAAACACTTCATAAATGCTTAACAGTGTAATCCATACTAGACTGTCTGAAGGCAGAGATTCAGGGGTGAGGGGGAGAAAATATGTAAATAGTCTAACATGTTTGGTGCATGGTTATTTAAACAGGGCTTGTTTTTGCCAAAAAGGCTGTATTTTCTCTTCCCCCTGTCCCCACCCCCAAACCACAGACCTTAGAGCTGTGCCTTTTCTATGCAATATTGCAGACATACACATCTGAAACCAGATTACTGTATTCACTTGTAGGTATGAGCTGTAATAAACAAAACAAAAAACAGTTGGGCAAATTACATGGAAATGAGCAGTCTTACTTTTGTAGTTTTATATTATACAATAAACAGTTTAAAAAGAAACACAACTGTCCTTGGTTCAGTGTTCGGTATTTTCATATAGTAGGAGTCAAAAGAGAAAGAAAGTACCGTACTGTGTGCAAGAACAAGGGGGTGGTGGTGGATGAGATTTGTGGATTGGAGGGGGTAAGAACGGCCACAAATACGCCAAGGCAACTTCACTGCTGACTAGAGAGACTAGATAGGATTTACAGCTGATACTGTACCCAAGGATAGCTGTTGGCACCTGTCTGACAATGGAGTGCACCTCCACGGGTGAAGTCAAACTGCTGCCTTAACAGTGCCAAAGTGACCTCTGCCTGGCACCAGCCTGGGCAGTGTGTGTAGAGGTCCTGCGCAGACATGGATGTGGCCCAAAGGAAAACAGAGCAATATGTTTGGGCATCATTTTTATTCAAAAATTCCTAGCTTTCCAGGTTGACTTTGTAGAAGAAGCTTGCTCAGAGAAAGAAGTTCTCAAAATTTGTTTCCAGTCCTTGTGAAATGTCAATACTGTAATTACTGTATTTTTTGCACCATAACACTCACTTTTTTCCTCCTAGAAAGTAAGGGGAAATGTCTGTGCATGTTATGGAGGAAATGCCTACGGGTGGCATGCCTACGGATTTTCCTCCTCTAAAAACTACGTGCGTGTTATGGTCGGGTGCGTGTTATAGAGCGAAAAATACGGTAGTTAAGGCTCTGTGTTATAAGTTCTCAGACCTATTCAAATGTTAACTTCTTCCTCTTAAAAGGCTAGTAAGTGTTTATAAAGGTGCACCAACATTTTCAAAGCAGTTTCTAGACATACACCACAATAAGACAGATGCTTCATACATATTATGGGGGACGCGGGTGGCGCTGTGGTCTAAACCACTGAACCTCTTGGGCTTGCCGATCAGAAGGTCGGCGCTTCGAATCCCCGCAATGACGGGGTGAGCTCCCGTTGCTCCGTCCCTGCTCCTGCCAACCTAGCAGTTCGAAAGCACGCCAAAAGTGCAAGTAGATAAATAGGTACTGCTCCGGCGGGAAGGTAAACAGCGTTTCCCATGCGCTGCTCTGGTTTTGGTGTTCCATTGCACCAGAAGCGGCTTAGTCATGCTGGCCACATGACCTGGAAAATCTGTCTGCAGACAAACGCCGGCTCCCTCAGCCTGTAAAGCGAGATGAGTGCAACAACCCCAGAGTCGTCTGCGACTGAACTAAACTGTCAGGGGTCCTTTACCTTTTACCTTTCATACGTATTACCAGAGCAAACCCTAAAACAGGCCTGTAAAATGAGACTACAAAAGGCCATTCAGTCCTGTTGTCAGCTGGCAACATGAGAAAGTGAAATGCAGATGAACAGAGGTTTCCCCCCAGTTTCTAGGATTTTGCTTTCTCAAGGCCCTTAACAATCAACTATTTGAATGCCAGCACTCTGGGGATTGTCCCAGAAACTAACATACAGTTCACATTCATTAAATATTGTTGCATGCCCCCCCCAATCTCCAAGCAGTGAGAGATTCCAGGGGTTCCCGGCACTTACCCAGGGTTAGTGTTTCCTTTTGGAATGAGGCACAGCAGAGACTCTGGTGTCTTTAGGACCTATGGCTTATTTATACTTATACAACCTAAGCCTATGATAGAGAGGTTCACAGAATAAACACCCCAAAATTGATCTTGTTTCTCCCACAGCCTTGCATTCAAGTAGAGATCTGGTGTGGCTCTCTGCTTGCTGCTTTTCCTCTCGTTTATACCATAGCCTTAAAACTACTTCAAACTCTGCCTTTGTCCTTCTAACTGTCTCTGAGTTGAGGGAGGGTCCCCTCCCATTTGCCATTTTGCACAGAGACCCCCTTTCCTTTGTTCTCTTAAGAAATCTAGCCTGGCTTATAGTTTAACACTTGCTGGGTCCAGGGGTTAGAAGGGTCTCAACTCCCCCCCCACCCGCAACTCATAACACTATCAATTACTGTTCATTATTTGCAATATATTCTTTTGCAATGGTAGTTATCAGATTAAAAAGGATCAACGGTGTTCTGATTTGTGTGTTAGTGATCTGCCCCATCATATACTTACATTACAGGACAGACTTGTCACCTTTGCAATCCCGAGAACTATACTTTTCCCCTACCCCCTGCCAAATAAAACCTGAAATTTTCAAGAAATCATGTTCTGCACCCTAATGATGGTTTTGCGGACCGTGGGCATGCTTAAACACAGTAGTTTGGATCCTAATATAAGTTAGCCTAAGGAAGCATAGCTTCTTGGAGGAAGGGGGAAATTGCCCCAAAGAGGGTGGGTCTTGCACAGGGTTTGGCAACTTCCCCCTCCCTCATCAACCCCCCCCCCACATGCCTTTTCACATTGTTCAGCAGGGCCCCCTGACACCCCACTTCTGGATAGGATCTTCAAGAAGCTTCAGTGACTGCAAGGAGGGATTGGAAATTTTCCTTCTGTGAATTTCCTGAAGTTAACTTATAACTGGTGACTTGGATTCTGAGATAGGAAAACCTAGAGCCAGAGTTTCAGTCATGCATGCTAGCTTCCTCATGCAGAGTATTTTCTCCATGAAAGCAGGCAACTGAGCCAGTGGGGGGCGGTGGGGACGTCTGCATTCAGATAATCTGTTCCTAAGGCAGATGCTCAACTCACTGTACATTAACATTCATGTACAAAACTAGGAGTGGGGTTTACTGCTGCTGCTGCTGCTTCCACTCAAAACCTCTGGACTGCAGGCACTGTGATCTAAGGTTTGCAAGAATAAGTTGGCAGAAATATAACTCTCTGAATTCCCTCCCCCACCCAGTGGTAAAACTTGTCTGCCTCAGACATGCATAATTTCAAGAGGAAGGTTTTTGAACAGCGCAAGTCAACAGAACAATTTGCAAGTTATGACAGGTTAAGTCTGCAGCTCAAACCAGGGCCGTGTCAGGAAGCAAAGCTGCTGCCGCCTTCTTCAGGTAATAGGTTCATTGAGAAGTTGGGATTTGTGCTTTATGGTTCTGCATTTGTCCTATGGAACCATAGGCTGCAATCTTCAAAAAGCAGATCAGTAGCCGGTACCATTGGCTACAGCATTCCTTCTACACAATCAACAACTATATAGCCCTTCTGTACATAATTCCTGCTGTGTACAATTGATTGTTCTGTAATGCTCTCCTAGCTCTAAAAGAATATTGTAAAAATATTATTTTGATTATTTAATTTCTATACCACTTAATATATTAAAAATATCTCTAGTAAAGGTAAAGGGACCCCTGACCATTAGGTCCAGTCGCGGACGACTCTAAGCAGTGTACAAAAAACTGAAGCAAAAATAGACAAACAAAATACTACAAAAATATACATTTACATATAAAAAATTTACATCAGTACAAAGATACTAATATATATAAATCAATATCAATTTGTTTTCCTTCTGACACACCCTCCCTCTTAGCCTTTGGGTTCTCACCCAGGGTCCAAACTCCCAACGCATCCATAAAATCTCACAAGGAGAAGAGTTCCTGGAACCAGCGGACTGTTGGTTTTTTTATGATGTGCCAATTGCCATAAAAACGACAGCTACTTGATTGATCAGGTCCAGCACACTTCCATTCAGCAGAGCAGTAAAGACACACAGCTTCCAGCATGCAGAGACCCAGGTTGGAGTAGTGATAAATCACAGGACAACCATGCTTCAGACAGACTTTCTACTGTCAGGCAAATTAAGATGCTTAACTATTACAGTTATCTACAAGAGTGAGTCCATTAGCAGCAGCCAGAGCCCTGACCACAGTCCGTACACTTGTATCTCAGCAGTCTGCAGCCTTGAGTCCCATCAGACCATCATGAGTCCATCCTGGAGAGTCAATGCACAACAAAAGCAAAGCTGCTTTTATAGAACCCGCACACATCAGGACCAGGCCAGTTTTTTACCATGCTGCCAGATGAAGGCTAATATAAGGAATATAATTGATATAATAGAATATATGGAGGTTAGAAATGATAAGCAAGCAGCACTGATGTTTATAGATGCAGAGAAGGCCTTTGACAACATTTCATGGACTTTTATGAAGAAGACCATAGAGATGATAAATTTTGGAGAGTCATTCCTTAGAGGAATTGATGCAATCTATTCTGACCAACAGGCTATGCTGATAGTAAATAATGTAATAACAGAAAAATGCAAAATAACGAAAGGCACGAGACAGGGATGTCCCCGTCACCATTATTGCTTATTTTAGCTTTAGAGACCCTGGCTAGAAGTATATGATCAGATGAAGAAATAAAAGGGATAACAGTAGGTTACAAAGCAGAAAAACTTAAGGCATTTGCAGGTGACCTTGTGGCTAGCATACCAAGGGTCTTGGAACAAATTCTCAAGTTTGGAGAAGTAGCAGGTCTTAAACCTAAATAAAAGTAAAACGAAAGTATTGGTGGAAAATGTGACAGAGCAATATAAAAAAGACTTACAATGAGTGACAGAACTGATGATAGAGAAGAAAGTTAAATATTTAGGAGTATGGGTAACAGCTAAGAACATAAATATTTTTAAGGATATCTATACAAGAATTTTATTTTTATTTCAATCAATACCCTTGATCAGCAATGCAGGACACTTCAAAGAATGGCAGAAAATGAAACACAGGTGCTGCCAAAGTAGGGCCAAATTTAGACAAGATGATGGAGAAGGCATGATCGGATTTCCCAACATTTACAATTTTTGCAAAACAGCATGTGCAGGAGTGGCAATGTCTGGACTAGAACTACAGCAGTTGAGAAGAGGAATATATCTCTTCCTTCCACACCATTCTCCCAATTAAAATACCCCCAAGCTATTATTTACCCCATTAGAAGGAACTTCCTTAGGAAAACAGCATGAGGGGACACGGTTAACACACCCTGGTTGCGATCCCTCCAGCATCACCACCGTTCAGATTTGATTTAGCAAAATGTAAAGAGAGGAGAGGAGATCCCATCACAGATCTCTATCATCTTGTGAGCCTTGAAGACACACAAGAGCAGTGGAAGGGGTGGGGGAGGAGGAAAATGAGTTTGGCAACAGGCAGAAAGAAAAGGTGAATTGTCAACCAGTATTTTCATCTAGTTGGGATTAGGCTGATCTGGCTGCTGGTCTCAGTGAGATTGAGATGTTGGAGTGACCCAATTTATTCACATCTTACATACTGAGTACTAGAGCAGTGAGGAGCAAGTGCCTGATGCAAGGCCAACACGTTTATTGCATATACATATACATATTCACGTCATACTTTCCCCTGTTCCCCTTCCCAGTCTTTAAATAGAAAATCCTAAAAATGAAAGTATAGAAGAGGGCTCTGTCCTGCACTTTGAGCGGCATGTCCGTTTGCCCACTCTCCCAAGTCTACAGATAGCAGTGCCTCCTTTACTAGCAAGGAGAGAGTAGCAGAAGGCATTTCTTAGAACAGCCCCTCACACTAGACCTGGGACTACACAGAACAAGAATTGCATAGCTTCCAGCCAACAGAGGAGGGCTTATCAGCACACAATGGGCAATGGTGAAAGCTCATTCCCAAGCACTGAACTTGGGTTAAGGGTACCAGGGCCAAGGGCAAATGGCCAAGGGAACCCCCAGTCTCAACAGCAGGAGCTTTGCTGGGGTTGTGGAGAGGGAGTATAGCAGGTCGCCCTCCCTTCCCTCAGCCAAAGTCCACAGGAGACCCCACCCCCCACTAGTGATGATGTCATTCTTTTTAATTGCAAACTAGACCTATCGGTTGCAGAGGGGACCCTCCCTCTCTCTCCTCTTCTTGGTGTTTTCCTTAAGCTGGAGGTGAGAGCTTTGATTTTGCAAAACTGCTCTGCCCTCTCACATCGGGGCTTAAAGAAAATACTTTGCTTTTCACAGACATTGGTCACCAAGGCACACCAAGGCACACAAAACACTTCAAGGGTCTCAGCTTTGACTCATGCCATGAAACACCATACAGAGATCCAGCCTTGCCTTGTTAAAGTTAAGCTTGTTATTTGCGGTTTGTATAAATATTTTTTTACGCATCTAATAAAAGCACCAGATTCCACTAAAAGCCAGGGTGAACAAGCAGGTCTTCAGCCAGCTTCTAAAACTTAGAGTAGGCAGCAGCCATATTCCAGAGGGGAGGGAGTTCCAAAACCAAGGAACCACCACCAAGAAGGCTCTTCCCCACATTGGAATATGGCAGGGCCTCAGCTAAAGGTGGCACAACAAAGTGAGCTTCCCCAGTAGATCTTAAGACATGGCAACTCTATAGAGGAAATGGTGTACTTTCTGGTATCCCAGTCAGTACAAACTTTGAAGCAGGCTCAGAAGGCGACAGGCAGCCAATACAGGGTCCCCCCCCAAACTGGTATTATATGTATGCAGTAGGCCACCTCGGATAGAAGCCTAGTTGTCACGTTCTGCAGTAGCTTCAGGTTCTGAACCAGCTTCAAGGACAGCCCCACAGAGAGTGCAATGCAATAGTCCAGTCTAGAGGTCAACAGTAGATCACGGTAGTAAGACTTTCCCTGTTCAGGATTACCAGACGCTGGTGAATCAGCTGTATAGCAGTGAAAGGCACCCCTTGCCCCCAAATCTCACTTGAACCTCCAGCAACAGCAATGGCTCTAGGAGCACTGCCAGACTACAATCTGTTCCTTCAGAGCAACCCTATCCAGCACAAGCAAGCTCCCCAATTCTCAGAGTTGGGAATTACCTACCCACAGGGCCTCCTTGTCACAATTCGGTTTCAACCCAGTCCTTCATCCAGTCCTTCATCCAGTCCTCCACTGCATAGCTTCATCTGACTCAGCTGGTAAAGGGAACTAGAGCTGGGTTTCAACAGCAAACTGACGGCATGGCATCGTGCTCCAAGCTGGAAGGACCGCTCCCAATACCTTGATATATAGATGTTAAACAGCATTGGGAACAGAAGAGAAGCCTGCAGCCCTCCACAGCTTAAAGTCAAGGAGTCAAGCAGGCACCAGTTTGTGCCATGTTCTGGTAGCAGTCCTACAAGGAGAAAGGCAACCACAGCAATGTCACACTCCTTAGTCCCAACCAAGAGAGCCATTCCAGAAGGATACCATGGTTGATGGTATCAAAAGCTATGTAAAGATCAAAGAGCTAGTGGCTGTAGATGTCTATCATTTTCCCCCTGGCACTAAGCTTTTAAAGGAAGATTCTTCAGATCAGGGTCGTCCACAAGAATGAATGCATTCCTTGTTTGTCACAATATAAGGGGGCATGGTCATAATTTTAAAAGGAGACAGAAATATGACTGAGGTTAGCAAAAAGGGATGAGCTAATACACCAGCGTTTTGCAATATCTAGCAAAGACAGCCCAGTGCCAAGACAAAAGGTTTCATTTACAATTCATAACAACTGCTAGGTATTCCAGATGTAATGCTATGTAACAGGATGTATATATTTAAGGCTGTAACAAAACCCAAATGCTAACTTATTCCTGCAGGTTCAATATCCCCTCATTGCTCCTCAATGGGAGACCTGTCCAATAAGCCACTTAGTACAAACACTTCATCATGAGAACAAAGGGTAGCATACAGAGATATACTGCTGTATAATGTATTGTTGAATGTTTGCTGTCTGCTTTCTTTGTCAATAGGTCTATTACCATGGTCTGCTCTCAAAGCAATACCTGTTGAGAATCTGGATATGATAAAATAATGCTCATTTTTCTTGATGGCCTAAGATGGCCAGTTGATGCTTCCTTATTCAAAGATGGTTTCTTGAGACAGAGATCTGTGCGTAAAGTTTGAAAGTGGAAATGTGAGTTTGGGGAAGGTGGAACTTCTAAGCTCCTACAGGTGGAAAGGATGGTCGAGAGACAGACAAATGGACAATAATTTTATCTTGCAAACATGTTGTTCACATATTGCAGGCTGGCAAGATGTTGTAACAGTGGTTTTTTAGCCTATGAGATTTTCCACTGAAAAGCTGAATCAGGATTAAGTATTATGAAATAGAGCTTGGCATTTTTATGTCAAAAGTGGCATGTGAATGTTGCAAAAAACAACAACACCTTGCATACAAAAGAGAGATAAAAAGAAAACAAAAGGTACTGTAAGTCATTTTAAGACAGAAACACAGAACTAGCTAAAAGGCTTGAAGCATCGTGGGGTTCTCTCTGGAAATCTGATATTGGGTAGCTGATCATTTTATCTGGTAGAAATACAAATTTGCATTCCTCATCTTGTGCTCTACTTATAAATTTATGTACTCAGGGGACATGGGTGGCGTTGTGGTCTAAACCACGGAGCCTCTTGGGCTTGCCGATCAGAAGGTTGTCGGTTCGAATCCGCACAACGGGGTGAGCTCCCATTGCTCTGTCCCAGCTCCTGCCAACCTAGCAGTTTGAAAGCACACCAGTGCAAGTAGATAAATAGGTATCGCTCTGGCGGGAAGGTAAACGGCATTTCCATGCACTCTGGTTTCTGTCATGGTGTTCCATTGCGCCAGAGGCAGTTTAGTTCTGCTGGTCACATGACCTAGAAAGCTGTCTGCGGACAAACACCAGCTCCCTTAGTATGAAACAAAATGAGTGCTGCACTCCATAGTTGCCTTTGATTGGACTTAACCATCCAGGGGTCCTACCATCTTCAGTGGGACTTGGCCCCTAGTATGTGTGTTTAGGATTGCATCGGTGCAATCCAGTTCCCCAATCTGCTGCTCTTCCCAACCCCGTCCTGCTCCACTAGCCTCTATCAAGAGCAGGAAAGGCCTATAGTAAGGACCACCCTAATGGGGTTGGGGCTTGGCTGGCTCAGGATCTGCTGTAATCTTGGCACAGTGAAGGTGTTACCATGGGCATGTCTTCGTGCCCCCTCCCCACCTTTTTGTTGGGATACTGCCAGGGAGACAAAGTCCATCATGGCCCCAAGCCGTCTGCCGGACGATCCATCGATCTCCCGTAGGCACGCAGTATCAGCAATTAGCGACATGAGTTTCTTGAAATAGCTTGCCACATTCTGGAGCTCATGCACACTCTATCAGCAGATAATTCACAGCCAAAAGTTGCACTCAGGAGAGCATTATTTACAAGTTTTATTCAATGTTGATCAGAACAAAGAAAGACATGACTGCCTGCGTCAGTGTCTCCGACACAGAGAGAGAAACGAAAGCAATAGATAACATAAACATCCTGTGAACAGGAAATACGCAGGCTGTGACACAAACATCCTGCTCCCTTTTAAGGTGGAACGGCAGTATCCTAACACTTTTGTCCTGGGCAGCTCACGTACCAAGTTTGGCTAATGGCTGTATCACTCCATCAAACTGCAGCTATGGGTTGGGTTTGCAGCCTTAGTTTGCATTACTATATCCACATACCTGGGAGCAAGACACATGGAACTCAGTGGGACTTAATTCTAGGGAAACATGTACAGTATAGAATTTCACTGTTAGCAGCCTACAAATTAGGTCTGTTGCTTATGGCTTTAATTGAGGTTCTGGGGTTTCATCTAATTACAAGTGTTAATTAGCTCACCAATGCAGGATGTCATTGTTGTCATCAACAGAGTGTTGTGAATGGGCACTGTAGTTATTTTATATACATTTACTATTTAAGGCAATAAACTCAATCTGTATTTATTCCCTTTTATTTCCTTCGGACCTTACTACAAACATTTCTTTCATTATGCACATGTGTATGTAATACCTGCCAAATTAAATTAACATCCCTTGCATCTGATGAAGTAGACTCTGGTCTATGAAAGCTTATACCATAATAAACTTAGAATAGAATAGAATAGAATAGAATCATAGAGTTGGAAGAGACCACAAGGGCCATCGAGTCCAACCCCCTGCCAAGCAGGAAACACCATCAGAGCACTCCTGACATATGGTTGTCAAGCCTCTGCTTAAAGACCTCCAAAGTAGGAGACTCCACCACACTCCTTGGCAGCAAATTCCACTGTCGAACAGCCCTTACTGTCAGGAAGTTCTTCCTAATGTTTAGGTTAGTCTTTAAGGTGCCATTTGACTTTCTGATGTTTTAAAAAGCTACGGTCTATTTAAAAAGCTACGGTCTATTTACTTACTCAAGAAATATCTGGGTATTAGTGTGATTCCCCAATAATCAAGACAATATCCAAAAACAACTCCCCTCTTTCCTGAACAGAATAACCAACATTTCACAGCAGAAGAATACATCTCAGCAGACTTGAGAGGAAAATTCTCTTAGAGGCTGGGTTTCCCCAGATGGGTAGGGTATAAATAATTGTATTATTATTATTATTATTATTATTATTATTATTATTATTATTATTAATTTGCTCAGGGGCGGCATCAGAGATCAAAATAACCAAAGCTCGTTAACCAAAAGGGATCTTGCAAGACTTCATCCTTCTTGTTTTCCTTCTGTGATGAAAAATAGAACATGACTAGTGGTTATATTGGGATGCGGGTGGTGCTGTGGATTAAACGACAGAGCCTAGGGCTTGTCAATCAGAAGGTTGGCAGTTCGAATCCCACGATGGGGTAGGCTCCCATTGCTCAGTCCCTGCTCCTGCCAACCTAGCAGTTTGAAAGCACATCAAAGTGCAAGTAGATAAATAGGTACCACTCCGGCGGGAAGGTGAACGGCGTTTCCGTGCGCTGCTCTTGTTCGCCAGAAGCGGCTTCGTCCTGCTGGCCACGTGACCCGGAAGCTGTACGCCGGCTCCCTTGGCCA
The DNA here is from genome assembly GCF_965113315.1 of Podarcis vaucheri. Lineage (NCBI taxonomy): Eukaryota > Metazoa > Chordata > Lepidosauria > Squamata > Lacertidae > Podarcis > Podarcis vaucheri. The sequence continues at coordinate 123,392,163 of NC_138761.1, forward strand.
GTAAAGCGAGATGAGCGCGCAACCCCAGAGTCTGTCATGACTGGACCTAATGGTCAGGGGTCCCTTTACCTTTACCTAGTGGTTATATTGCCTATGGGTTCAATCTAATACAAATCCTTGAGAACCTTAGCATACTTGTTCAGTTCTGGAAGGTCTGCAACTTTTATCTTGAAGGGGCAAAATTAGTATCTGGCTTGCTAGTGTTTAATAGTGGAGAGTGAAAGGAGCTAAGGCTGGAATGACTTGCTTCTACACTTCTCTCAGGCTACATTGCTAGACATACCGAAATCTTAAAGTGACAAGTGTAGCTAATTTTCTATCCTCCCTTTTCAGGAGTGGCATCAGGCTTGCTCTTCATCCATCCATTTATTCACGTTTGCACCCCACCCTACAGCCACATGAGCCCTCATAACAACAAAACAAAATCAAAACACAGTTGGTGCAGGTTAGAGATCTAGGATCCTTCACTATGTGGTAAAAGGACCTTGTAGGCAGGAGGAAGTATAATCGGGAATTACCTCAAAGCAGCAAAAATTCCAATGGCATTCACTCCCATGGTGATTCATGTAAACAAGATACCACCCGATCTCTCCCAGGCCCTGCTTCCTCACTCTCAAAACAAGCATAACATAGAAGTCTCCTGATTTGAAGAAAACGGTCGTATGCTATTGTGGCAACATGGGTGGCACAGGTTGTAACAGAGGCAAAAGTCCTGCAGTCCCAAAAGCACAATGCCTTTAAAGCACATGCGAAACACATGTAGTTTACCCTCACAGATTTACAATTCCCAGCAACCCTTGACAAACTGCAGTGCCCAGAATTCTTTGAGGGAAAGAATGTGCTTCAAATGTGCTTTAAGGGTATAGTGTGTACACAGTGATTAGGGCCCCATCTGCACTATACATCTGAAGCAGTGTTGTACCATATTAAGAAGCATGCAAGGAACTGCAGTCCGTTTAAATGAGGATTTTAGGTGACTCCTTACTTCCCCCACAAAGTGGCAGTTCCCAGAGTGGTTTAACAACCAGTCCCTCTTCCCAGGGAACTTTGGGAACTATAGCTCTGTGAGAGGACTATGGGATCTCCTAATAACTCCCAGCAGCCTTAACAAATCAGTTCCCACAATTATTTGGGAGAAGCCATGACTGTTTACAGTGGTATGATACTGCTTTGAATGTATAGTGCAGATGGGGCCTATGTTAGTTATACAGTGGAACCTCTACTTACAACCATAATCTGTTCCGGAGGTCCGGTCATAACTAGAAATGTACATAAGTAGAGGTGCACTTTTCCATAGAAAGTAATGGAAAAGTGAATTGATCCGTTCTAGATGATGAAAGAAGGGACATGGGTGGCGCTGTGGGTTAAACCACATAGCCTAGGACTTGCCAATCAGAAGGTCGGCGGTTCGAATCCCGTGAGCTCCCGTTGCTCGGTCCCTGCTCCTGCCAACCTAGCACTTCGAAAACACGTCAGAGTGCAAGTAGATAAATAGGTACCACTCCGGGGGGAAGTGTGCTGCTCTGGTTCACCAGAAGCAGCTTAGTCATGCTGGCCACATGACCCGGAAGCTGTCTGCGGACAAACGCCAGCTCCCTTGGCAAATAAAGCGAGATGAGCGCTGCAACCCCAGAGTCAGTCACGACTGGACCTAATGGTCAGGGGTCCCTTTACCTTTAGATGATAAAAAACACCCCCTAAAGCAGCAATTTAACAAGGATTTTACTGTCTAACGAGACCATAGATCCATAAAATGAAGGCTATAATCAATGTACTGTACTATAAAATAAGACAGTATTGTAGATGAAAAAAAGGTTTTTTTCTTACGTGCACTGAGGGTGGGTGGGCTTACCTGGCTACAAGCTGGGAGTGGGGTAAGAGTCAGTAAAGAGCTGGTTCACTTTGGCCAGGTTCACTTTTTTCCCTTGCCAGGCCAGGTTCTTCTCTGGACTTCCTCATTTTAGGGTTTGGGGCTGCAGTGTGCCCTGCTGTGCCTCTTGCAGGTGGCACCTCTTCCACAGCTTCGGGGGTGGGATGGGGGCCCTCTCCCCGGCGGCAGAGGCCTCAGTGCTGCCCCGCAGCCGGCCGGGCGAGCTCCGGGCTGCTGGCAAGGCCTCTGTTCATATCTAGAGGAAAGTTCATAAGTCAAAGCACCTACTGAAGGTTGTAACTGGAATCGTACGTAAGTAGAGCTGTATGTAAGTCAAGGTTCCACTGTATTTGCAGGTTTAAAAAATGAATCCACAGGGGAAGCTACCTCTGTCTCTCCCAATACAGTGGTGCCCTGCAAGACGAACGCCTCGTGAGACGAAAAACTCACAAAACGAAAGTTTTTTTCGTTTTCGAGTTGCTTCGCAAGACGAATTTCCCTATGGGCTTGCTTCGCAAAACGAAGCTTGCCCCGCAAGCTCCGGGGACAGAGGGGAAGGCGCAGCGCCTTCCCCTCTCTCCCCGGACCCCTTTTGAACCAAGGGGCGGCAAGGGGGAGAAGCGATCTTCTCCTCTCCACCCCTTGCTTCAAAAGAGGGGACAGAGCGGCGCTTCCCCTCTGTCCCCGGACGGTCTCCATAGGAACGCATTGATTGATTTTCAATGCATTCCTATGGGAAACCGTGCTTCGCAAGACAAAAAACTCGCAAGAAGAAAAAACTTGCGGAACGAATTAATTTCGTCTTGCGAGGCACCACTGTATTGCTGGATTCCAGCTGGCACCAGTCCTAGCCAGCATGGCCCATGGGCAAGGACATGAGAACAAAAGAAGCTGTCTTATACTGGTCCATCTACCTCATTATTGTCTGACCAACTGGAAGTGGCTCTCCAGTTTCTCAGGCAGGGCAAATTCCCAGTCCTACTTATGCCAGAGGCATGGATGAGTGCAATCATCGTTACAATATACAATAAGGGAAAGCGCACATTACCCTCCAACTACAGACCAACAAGCCTCCTGTCCATAGAGGGGAAACTCTATGCTAAACATCTTCTGGGAAAGTTTATCCAATGGATGTGCCAATTTTGCATTACCAGGCCCTGAGCAGATGGGCTTTTGCCAGGGAAAAACCACCTTGGATCATATGGTCATACTTTCCCACCTAGTGAATAAATGCTCTAGTGCTCCTCATCAAAATACTGTGTTTCTGGACCTAAACGTAGCCTTTGCCTCAATCCTGAAGAAGCTGCTCTGGAAGAAACTGTCCAAATTGGACACAGATGACAGGCTCCTGTTTCTCATCAGAAAACTACACACCTCCACATGCTGCCAGGTGAGATGCTCCCCATCAGGCAGGCTAAACCTCCCAAATCATTGCCAACAAAAGGGTAAAACAGAGTTGCGTCTTCACCCCAATCTACCGTATTTTTCGCTCCATAAGACGCACCCGACCATAAGACGCACCTAGTTTTTAGAGGAGGAAAACAAGAAACAAGAAAGCAACGCAAAGCCTCCTGAGTGAAGAGGGAGGAGCTCTCCATCTTCGCTCAGGAGGCTTTGTGTGGCTATCCCTGAAGCCAGGAGAGCAAGAGGGATCGGTGCGCACCAATCCCTCTTACTTTCCTGGCTTCAGCGAAAGCTGCGCAGCCTGCATTCACTCCATAAGACGCATACACATTTCCCCTTACTTTTTAGGAGGGGAAAGGTGCGTCTTATAGAGCGAAAAATACGGTATTCAGCGTCCTTTTTTAAAACATCCTTGCACCCCATTTACACAGGGTGGATGGCCATTGCCTGAAGCTCAGCTCCATCTATGTTCCCATCTTACTATATGCCGACGACGCAGACATCTTCTCACACAAGGACTGGCTTGACAACTGGCTTTTGGGCCGCTGCCAGGAATACCGTATAGCCAACGCACTGGAACGAAACTACGCAAAATCTAAAGTGCTTGATTTCTCAAGATCTTGGAAGCCTCCTAAGTGGGAGATCAGTGGAAACCCATTGGAACATGTTACAAACCTTAAATCCCCTATGCATCCACTTCCAATATAATGCTTCCTGGAATTACCATTGTAAGCTTGCACTTAACGGCGTGTCAGGAATCTTAAGGAGGGCAAGGCTTTCCAGCCTTTCTTTCTGTTATCATATTTACTGACAGGATGGCTGCTTACAAATCAAGAAGGACAGGGGAATAAATAGATTTGCATAAATTAGTATGTGCTAATTTATTTGTATAGAGACGAATATAGAAATAATTGCAGCCATTTAAGTAGAAGAACCTCTCACCGTAGTGCAATAAAGTGATCTGTGTGCTGGCTCAGTTTGCTGTTCTGACCACTGATTGTTGATTTCTCTTATTATGGCTCTTTGTCTTTAAAGCGGGCTTGTGCTGGACAGGCCTTCAAATAGAGGAGTCCAGGGGTGTAATTAAAGGGGACCTAAGCTCCAGTCTTTATGGGCCTGTGCCCTAGGAACTCCCCTGGAATATTCCTTCAAATAAAAGACTAGCCTCTGACAGCCCTTCAAATAGAGGATTGTCACCTGCAAAGTAGGACACATGGCTACACTATCTGTTGATGTGAACATTAGTAACTTTACTACTGTACTAATTTTGTGCTGCAGTCTCTTCTCGTTTTTAAACAAATGAGGGGGAAACCCCAGAGGCATAGGAAGGTCTGGTGGTACGCAGTGCGGAAAATTTCGTGTCAACACCGCCCCCCCCCCCCCAATTTTTTGATTTATTTATTTTTTGCCTGCGAAAATGGTTTTACATTATTTCATATTTTCTTACAAAGGAATGTGGATTCTGAGCCACTGATAACAAGTAGACGACTATGGACAGATACTTAAATCTACAGGATGGATTGTGTTTTGGCTTGTGTTATTTTAATTATATTTATTGTTTATTTATTTAATAAAATTTATTTTAAAAAACCTGCAAAGTGGTTTACCAAAAAAAAACAAACCAAAACCAAACCTCAGCAGTAAAATCAAGAAAAATTAACAATCCTACTTTAAAACATACAAAAGCTAAAATATTAAGATTAAAATTACTTCAACTTCCTAAGCATCTAGGTATGCTTGCCTAAAGAAGAATGCTTTTAGCAGGTGCCCAAAAAGAGTCTAGCAAAGGCACGTGCTTTGTTGAAATTTCAGCCTTCACGACATAGGAAAACGGTCAAATAAACAGCTATTTTTGTGGAGGAGGGTCAAGATATTAACTGATACACATGAAATTTCATATGTAGCTATATAATCCCTAGTGTAGTAAGATAAGACCTTTGGAGCAGGCATTTTCAAAAAAAAAAAAAGTTTTTTATGAACTGCCCTAGTAGAGCAGTAATTGTTCCTTGATAATTTGTCACCCCCCTCCATGATGGCACCTGGGGGGGTGCCGCCCCCCCCCCACTTTCCTACGCCCCTGGGGAAACCATATCACCACCAAGGAGAGGCACTAACCTGTTTGAGGTGACACTTGTTTTAGCATGGAGATAAGGTCTTTCTTTCTTGCTATTATCCCATTGCTTATCCATTTTTGTTTGTTTGTCCAAAGATCTCAAGGTGATCAACAGCGTAAAAGTGCAAGATAAAAACACACCAAAAAAATTTAATAAAAAACTGGAACAAAAACAAAATAAACCAATAACCCTCCACAAACACATTTAGTCCTGGTGATCTATCCAGCCATAGAGCAACAAATTCCCACTTGTAATAGTTGTGGACCATGAATCCTTATCAAACTCTCCTTGTCAAATAAACAATAATATTTGCCTTTTAAACTCTGCCTCTAGATCAGCATACAACTACTAACACCAAGCAATCTCCAAACATTCCACATGGAAGAAAGTGTCTTTCCTTCACAAGTACAATGAAAAGCATCATTTCCTGACTGAACCAGGCGCCAGATCCACACCCTTCGCTTAAAACACATTCTATGCACATTTAAAACACCAGGATGGCTCAGTTAGATCCCCATATGGGATAGCTGTGCATTGCAAGGAGCTGGACTGAGGGATCCTCAGCTTCCCTTCAAACTCGGGCTTCGCGCAGCTCTCCCACGGCTTGCGGATAGCAGCCTGTTCTGGGGGCTGGGGTCGGGGGTCGGGGGAAGCCCTGCACCTGGGGGGGGGGTATTTCCCCCCAAAAAAACTAGGTGCGTCCTATGAGCCGGTGCATCCAAGGGGCGAAAAATACGGTAATCCAACTTTCTCAAAGCAACACGCTCTATATCCTCTTGCAGATTCTTCAGGGCAGAGCTGCTCAAAGCCACAAACCCCAAGAGGGCCTTCCGCTTGCCCCTTTATCCTCTCTGGGGCGCTGCCCTCCTTGCTTATTTCTTTTTCTCCCATCCTAGGCCCTTGCTGTGTGTTGACATATGCAGCTGTTCCCCCTCCAACTGCTTCCTGGAAGCAGGCAAGGCCTAGTGTGGGTGGCCAGGCAAGGCAAAAATGCGGACCAAGAAAGGGATGAGTGGATCTCAGCTGGCAGGGAAGTGGGTGGGGCAGGATCCTGCTGAGATTTTTAACCCAGCCTTTCTCCAGCAGCACCAAAGCTTCTTGGGACAGTGGTTAAAAGCATAAGCTACAGCAGGACATTCTGGTTTCGAACCTTAGGTCAGCCATGGGCCCATGCCATAGCTTTGACTAGGTCCTCTCTCTCTCAGCCTCAGTTCCCTCTCAGTGAAATGGGGATAAGAATTCTGATCTAACTTTTAAGGCTTTTGTAAGTGTTGTTGTGTTAATCCTGAGATGCATCAATCACATCCCCCCTCCCCACCCACAGCACCATAGTGTACATGAAACCTGATCAATAGTTCTCAAACTGGTCTATCAATGGGAGATCTTGACCAGCTGCAATGTTTAACACCACCTGACCTCAATAAACCCAGGACGGCTTCATAATAATGAAAAGTTCACTGTGCTAAATTGTCCATCGTTTGTGATAGCAGCAGTTGTTTTACTTCTGCATTCTGTATTACAGTTTTATAATGGAATAAGAATGGAAATATCTGTGCTTAGAGCATATTTCAAAGTAGCTGTACACCACAAGCGTATCACAAGATCAAGTGTTGGCCGCCAACTTTGGATGGCTTTGAAAGACCAATTCATATATGATAAAATTATCAATGGTTACGAGTCATGCATACCCTCCAACATTTCTCCAATGAAAATAGGGATGTCCTATTCTATTATTATTATTATTATTATTATTATTATTATTATTATTATTATTAATACTCCAGCCATCTGAGTGGGTTGCCCCAGTCACTCTGGCCAGCTTCCAACATATATAAAAACATACTAAAACTATACAAGGCTGTCTTCAGATGTCTTGTAAAGGTTGCATAGTTACTTAACTTTTTGGCTTGAGGTTTGCATAACTCAATACCCTCCAACATTTCTCCGATGAAAATGGGGATGTCCTAAGGAAAAGGGGGACATTCTCAGGTCAAATCAGAAACCGGGACGGACTCTGTAAATCTGGTACTGTCCCTGGAAAATAAGGACAGTCAGAGAGTGTGGTCATAATGGCTTAATATTGCCTCCATGATCAGAAGCAACATTCCCCTAAGACCAGACACTGGGGAGCAAGACCATTTCCCCAGCATCCTGTTTGTGGGCTTCCTGGGGGCATTCAGTGGGCTGCTTTGGGGAATAGGATGCTAGACCAGATGAGTCTGAGAAATCAGGGCTCCTTTTCTTATGTTCCTAACCAAGAGTAACCAGTGCATTGCCCTCAGAGGTTTTTTCCAGCTGGAACTTACTGGAACCTCCCAGGGGAGTGCCATTGCCATTATAAGAGAACAAGGGAGGCATTCATTGTGAGTTCTGGCACCTTTTTTCAAGAAAAATAGCACTGATTTCCCTCCAGTTACTGCTAGATTCTGACTCGCATCAGCCTCGGCCAGCATGGCCAATGGTCAAGGATGATGGGAGATGTAGTCCAACAACACCCAAAAGGCCACCCATTGAAGCTTGCCTGCTTAGCACTGACTGTGTAGTCATAGGACCTTGTAAAACAATAGGTTTTTTTTGCTAATGTAGTGTTTAAACCTCTAAGTAAATAGGGAAGGAACACCAGTTTATTAAGAAATTGGCTAAGGTGTGTTGGAGCATCTATATGGGAGCACTAGTTTGTTGTGTGGGGGCAAGGAGAGAGGGAGGTTGGCCCTGTGGAAGTGGAAGCGTCCCTAGTTATAAATGGATTGCATTTGTCTTCCTTTTGCAGTTGAAATGGAAATATCCTTGCTTTTGGAATAGGCACACACAATTAAGAGCCAACAATTTGTTTTTGTCTCAGTAGCTTACATAAACCTGGAAACAATATTATAGCCACTTATCCTGCATGGAATAGATCCCTGCTGGAAAATATTTTTTGTTTTGTTTTTACTAGTTATACCAAACCACTGTTAGCTGCAAAATGTCATGGATATGGTAAATAACATATTGAAGTAAATTTAAAAAGCTAGGCTTTGCTCGAACTATTGCAGCTTGCATGTGTTCTTTATCTCATGGCATGAGCTGACATGCCTCTCCGGGGGTAGTTATTGTGGTAGCAGGGAAGAGAAATCAGCACAGAGGGGAATCCAAAAGGCTCCTTGCATTTAACAATATTCCAGATACTGGGGAAATGTCCTTTACATTTTGTACATGCAAAAGCCTGGCTTGCATATTTAACTACATGTTTGTCTTGCCCTGCGTCTGAGGAGCTCACAGATTGTCCACCCCATCACCCCCACAACAACTCTTTGAGGTAAATTCCTTCCAGTAGCACCTTAAAGACCAACTAAGTTAGTTCTTGGTATGAGCTTTCGTGTGCATGCACACTTCTTCAGATATACACACGATGCATGCACACGAAAGCTCATACCAAGAACTAACTTGGGTGGTCTTTAAGGTGCTACTGGAAGGAATTTTTTTATTTTGACTATGGCAGACCAACACGGCTACCTATCTGTATCTGTGAGGTAAGTTAAACTGAACGAGAGCAAGAGCAGCCAGGGAGCACCAAGGCTAAGTGAGGATTTGCTCATCCTAGTCCATGGGTAGGCAAACTAAGGCCCGGGGCCCGGATCCGGCCCAACTGCCTACTGAATCCAGCCCGCGGACGGTCCAGGAATCAGTGTATTTTTTACATGAGTAGAATGTGTCCTTTTATTTTCAATGCATCTCTGGGTTGTTTGTGGGGCATAGGAATTCGTTCATCCCCCCCCCAAATATAGTCTGGCCCCCCACAAGGTCTGAAGGACAGTGAACCGGCCCCCTGCTGAAAAAGTTTGCTGACCCCTGTCCTAGTCACTATACCATCCAGGCCCTAAATCTTTACAATGTGAGGAAATAATTTATATTTATTGTGAACATTCACAGTAAGGGAAATGAGTTGTTCACCTGTGTGCATTTACTATAATTCCACTAAGCTGGCTTAAGAATGGTTGGATGGGATGAGGGAGATAAATGGCATTGCTAATTTTTTATTTTTATTTTTTTTTAAGGAGACACAGAAAAGAAACCGTGGAGACATTTCCTACCTCTGCTATTTTCACACCCCCACACCCCAAGCAGCAGGATTCGGAGGGAGATGTTCAAAAACCTTCTCATATTGGCCATGTGTCTAGTTCTTAGATGTCATACACATGGCAACCAATAAAAACCTTACACAGCTAGAAAAGATTGCATCCGTTTATTGAAGTTGAATTTTGTGCCACTTCCTCCCCACTCTTTTTTTGGGTTGGTTGACAGGACACGGTAAGCCAAACTATGGCTCACCAGGAGGAGCTCACAGCTGCTTCCTGGTCCTTTAATCTCATTACGACATGACAACAAATCCTAGATTTGTCTTTGTGTGCAAATGCGTGCTAGTGGTTGCAAATCCAAAGGCAGACCAGTGGTTAAATAGGTAAAGGGATCCCTGACCATTAGGTCCAGTTGCGAGCAACTCTGGGGTTGCGGCGCTCATCTCGCTTTATTGGCCGAGGGAGCCGGCATACACATAGCTGTCAATGTGTTTTTGCTGTCATTTGTCAAGGTTTGACGGTCAGATTGGTCAAAATGGTGAAATATAAGCTCCCATTTTTGTACATTGTATTCTGCACCTATTCAAGTCAGGGGTTTTGAATCTTCTGAAGTGTGGCTTTACTATTGTTGTTTTTAATTATCTAGAATGGGCTGCCCAGCATGCTCCCCTCCAGACATTTTGGACAACAACTCAGTCATCCCTGGCCTTTGGTCATGCTGCCTCAGGTTGATGGGAGTTGTGGCCCACGGCATCTGGAGGGGACCACCTGGAGGAGACCATGTTAGCTACTCTAGATCTAGAAGATAGGTAAAGGGACCCCTGACCGTTAGGTCCAGTCGCAGACTCTGGGGTTGTGGTGCTCATCTCGCTTTACTGGCCGAGGGAGCCGACATTTGTCTGCAGACAGTTTATCTGGGTCATGTGGCCAGCATGACTAAGCCGCTTCTGGCGAAACCAGAGCAGTGCACAGAAACGCCGTTTACCTTCCTGCCGGAGCGGTACCTATTTATCTACTTGCACTTTGACGTGCTTTCGAACTGCTAGGTTGGCAGGAGCAGAGACCAAGCAACAGGAGCTCACCCCGTCGCGGGGATTTGAACCGCCGACCTTCTGATCAGCAAGCCCTAGGCTCCGTGGTTTAACCCACAGCGCCACCCGCGTCCCTAGCTGTTAAATAGGGTTGCCATATTTTGAAGAGCAAAAAAGAGGACACATTTGCTGGGACACATTTGTAGGTGGGCCGGGGGGGAGGGGGGAGGAAGAAAAATAGTAGTAATAGTGTGTGTGCAGTAAAAGAGAAAAAGTGTATTGAAATACTTAATAACGGCAATTAAAAATGAAATGAAATGCCCTCCCCTCCAACATTTTGTGAGAAAAATTTGGGGCACCCCCCACTACCAGCCTATATCTCCATCACTCGCCCCTCCCTGCCACTAAGCCCTTCTTTGCCCACCTGCTCACCCCTTCCTCTCTCTTACCTTTGCTATCTTGGACCTCCTGCTCACGAGAAGCTGCATCTCCACTCAGCCGGCTGCCGGTGTCACAAACAAATGGTACAAAAATAAATATCTGGACATTTTGCCAAATTTTAAAAATCCGCCCAGATGGTGATTTTACCTCTGAAAAAAAGAGGACATGTCTGGGAAAATATGGACGTATGGCACCGTTAAATGCGAACCTGGTATTTGAAAAAGGTGTGCAAAACATGGTTAAAAACCATGATAAAGTCGCTTCTTTCTTCTCTGAATACAGTAACTGGCCCGAATATAAGCCGTACTTTTTTTTCCAAATTCCGACCGTGGAAAGTTAAAGTGCAGCTTTAATTCGTGACCTTACAAAAATTGGCTTTTCTGATATCGCTGCTGAAGAAGACATACAGTAAAATGGAAGAGTGTGAGTGCCTGCGGAATTTTAAGGGAGCGGCTTATATTTGGGTATTGTCTTTTTTTCTCTCCCCTAACCCTTTGAATTTTAAAGGTGCAGCCTATATTTGGGCCAATACGGCACCAATTGCTCACAATCGCAAGTGAGGAGACTGCTGTTGCATTCAGGGCCTGCTCACTGGCTTCCCATGGGCATCTCTGATTGGCCACTGTGAGAACAGGATGTTGGCCTGGATGAGCCATTGGCCTGATCCAGCAAGCTTCTTATGATGTTCACCTAACCCAGTGGTCAGCAAGGTTTACTGGACATGAGCCAGAGCACTCCCACAGAGATCGTCCGTGGGCATGACTGACACAGCGCGACGCCGGAAATCACTTCTGCGCATATCTGTGGCGCTAGAAATTGCGTCTGTGCATGCCCAGACGCCAAAAATCACACCTCTGCAATAGCAATTTCCGATGTCTGGACATGCGCAGGCGCGATTTCCAGTGCCGCTCGGCGAATCTCCACGCCGCGCCAGTTTAGTGCAGCGCGTGGGGGACTCGCCGAGCAGGCGGCTCAGTTCAGGGGCAGCTCGTGGGCCGGTAAAATGGTCTTCGTGGGCCACATCCGCCCATGGGCTGCACGTTGCCGACCCATGACCTAACCATAATGAAGCAACTTATCAAATTACGAATGAAAAGCACCTTACTCAAGCCGTGTAGCCAGTACTTTGTAAGGCTCATCTTACACCAGGAGTAACACTTAACCATTCTAGGTTATGTCTATCCTGTTATGGCAGCACAGCAGGGAAGAAATGTACAGCTGAGTTGTTTTTTTTTTGAAAAAAACGAAATGAGTGGGGGTAGAACAACAGTGCAGTGACGTAGCGTGGGTTCTCAGCACCCGGGGCAAGGCAAGTAATTTGCATCCCCTAACCCGTAGATTTTAGCACTCGAGTCTCTTCCGCGCCCCCCCAATGTTGCGCCAGGTGCACCCCCCACGCTACGCCACTGCTCCCACCACAAGTCTTCAGGACAGCCATCCGAAGGCTGGCGTGGGGAGAAGGTCTCTCCGCCCCACAGCCAGGCTTTGGAGGTGGTCCGAGGACAGTGGGGAAGACGCACTGCGCTTCCCCACTGTCCCGGAGATTTCCCTATGGACTTTCGTCTTGCGAAGGGCTGGCCAAACGCGCCCCCCAATGTTGCGCCCGGTGCGGCCGGCACCCCTGGCACCCCCCACGCTACGCCACTGCAACAGTGACATTTCTCACAGGACCCCACAGCATTTTGAAATATTTTTTACCAAGAAGGCTAGTACTGCTTTTGGACATAAGAAGTCTACAGTATCAGACCAACGAGGCCTTCTAGGCAGCGTCCAACCCGATGCCTTTACAGGTAGGAAACCTGCAAGCAGGATCCAGGCACAAGAGTACTTTTCCTCAGCTGTGGTTTGTAGGAACTGGTATTCAGCAACTGGCTAGTAGTCACCCATACCTCTCTCCTCTGTTAATTTGTCTAATTCTCTTTTAAACACAAGAAATACCAACAGTGGAAGATTGGCAGGTGAAGATGGTGGATTTTTCGGAGCTAGCAGACCTGACTGGAAGAGTCCGTGACCAGAAAGAGGAGGAGGAGTACCAGGATGAATGGATAAAATTTAAAGACTAAATATGTTAAATATGCTAAATATGTTAACTTAATTGGAAAAGCTTGCAAATATTAGATAGGCTTAGGATTTAAATATGTAAGGATACTAATTAAGATGTTTAAAGTTGGTTAGAAAGAATGAAAGATGTTAAGTGATCAAGTTAATTTTTTGAGAAGATTGATTTTGGAAAACTGTTAAAATGATATTCAATGAAATTCAACCAGGGGGATTTGAGGAAGTCACTTAATAATGTTATTAAGATTGGTTTAATTACAATTAGGATGGATGGATGTCTGTTTGTTTGTCTTAATTTTTTTTTTGGAAAATTAATTTAAAAAGTGAAAAAAAATTTTTTTTGTCTAATTGTCTTTTAAACCATCACTGACTCTTGTGAGAGTCACTTTTAAAAGTGCCCTGCAGTCTCTCAATGGGATTCTTACAAGTCTTGGACAAGGTAATAAGATTTATTTAATGATTTGGCAACAGACTGAAAGCCTACTCAGTCCTCAAGTCTTCTACTGCCGCAGCTTGTATATTCATCCTCAGTCAAAAAAAGAGGGGGGGGGAGCATTTGGTAGGGAAGTAGCTGCGGAATCAAAGCTGAAATCTGATTTGCAAATAAATGACAAGATTCCACACCACTGGATTTGGATAGAAACGCTCAACTTTGCCTCTTGCCCTCAAGCTGTTTTTATACACATTTGCAGTTACCCCTCCACCCCCCCCATGACATACATGCAAGAGACGACCTCTTTGTGAGGCAAGTGAAATATATCATAGGGAAAGTAGGAAGATAGAGGTGGTCCCTGCCTTAGCAAACAAAGCTGGCAAGTGCTCACCAAAGCTCCAGAGTGATCATTCCTCTTTATTTGAATAATAATAATACTAATCTTAAAAGATTAAGATACCTGTTGATAGAGAACATAGAATAACTTGGCTGAATGTGGTGATGAGTAGTACAGATTCAATTATCACTGCTGACACTGAATAAAATGTGCTTTTTTACATTTGCTGATTTCCATCATTGTCTCCTTTATGTGTCCTGGAGCTTCATCTTTTGTGGGATATGCAGGCGTTTGGAGCTGGTTTTGGCAAAGAAAAGTGGTATCTGGCTAGGGATTCGAAGTAGATTCGGAACTCCTGTGTCCTCTTTGGAGAGAAGAGGACTTTCTGGGTTTCCTGGGTTTATCCCAGAGCAGCAGACAAGCAAACCTCCCCCTTTCCTATTCATCAAGGTAACTGCTTCCATTACTTTATGAAGAATCTTTTCCACTGGCACAGGGGTTGCTGGATCCTCTTTGCCCATCTAATTCCACTTTCCTTTTTGTTGGTGAATTATTTTGGACCACACAAGACAGTAATCCCACAGCAATACCAAACCAGAACTGGCAACCACATTCAGAGACTGTGGACCTGCTTTCTCCCTCTCTTGACTTGCTGTCAACACGGCCACTTGAAAAAGACAACTGTGCAAAAAGACAACTGTGTGAAGCCTCACCCTTCAGGCAATAGCTCAATTCCAGTGGCTTGTTTCAACAAACCAACACAAACAAACAGTTGAGAGCTCTCTTGAAACCTCTGCTTTAAATGAAGACGCTGCTGCAAAATTTGCTGCTTGATTGCTAATTTTGTTTGTTTTATTCTCTGTGAGCTGCGAGCAGACTTTGGCTACAGGGCAGCCTATAAATTGTACGTATGTGAAATAAAATAAAGCATTATTTTTTAATATTTATTGTATGCATACCCTTCAGATAAAAACAGAGACATTTCTCACTCCCCACCAACTGACCCTCCTTGACCCCCAATTTTTGTGCCCCCCCCAGCATAGCATTTCCTATCAGAAGGAGAGCAAGTGCCACCACCACCACTAGAGCAACAACAACAGGACACAGCACACGCCCCCTCCACTGTCCGGAGATTTGGCAGATAAGAAAAGCACACACCAATAAATAAATTTAAGAAAGGGACAAGATTCGATGTTGACACACATCTAATATATTAGATTCCTTGTGCTCTGCTCCCCCAGGGCAGCCTGTCTTTGAATGCTGAGTGTTTGAACCCATCGGTTACATGTTAAAAGCTGGTTTGTGTCTTTCTTATGAGTGAAGGGCTCTATGACTGCTATTAGAGTTGTCATCTTCCATTTGGTTAGGCTCCTGTAATAAATAATAATAATAATAATAATAATAATAATAATGAAGATGATGATGATGATGCCTAACAGAAACAAAGCAGGTCACATATGATGCAGTGATAGAAAAAGTCTTCCTTGCTAAGTTTCTGCCTGCCATGTGGCACAGGAGTCCTGCCAGAATTGGGGGGGGGGGGAATGTTGGCAGCCGTACTGTACTTATGTAGTTTAAAGTCTACTCTTCCATTTCACAACAGACAAACCTGTTAGACCAGATCTTCTAATGATGCAAGCAAGCCTGACTATTAAAGGCAGCAGTGGAGCTTTGTCAGCTTTTGCCAGCTGGATGATGCAGGCCAGTGGTGGATAGACGCATCACTTGTTTAACAGAGGATGGCGATTGCAAGGAAGTGGAATAATTCCAGCCGGCCAGATTCACGATAAAACTCACCACCCAGCAAGGCTCAGCAAAGGCAGAGAAACACTCAGTATACTCTGAGTATTTCACACACACACTATTGACTGTATTTCAATAATAAGAAAATTAATTAATGAGTAAGGGGGGAAAGCTTCATGAACAATTGACCCCTATACAGTGGTGCCTCGCAAGACGAAATTAATTCGTTCTGCGAGTTTTTTCGTCTAGCGAATTTTTCGTCTTGCGAAGCACGGTTTCCCATAGGAATGCATTGAAAATCAATTAATGTGTTCCTATGGTCAAAAAAAGTCGAAACAAAGCCAAATTTGGTACAACAAGAGTTTATTAACTGCTCTTTAAGGTCACACATACTGCAAAGAGCATTTCAAAAATTGAAGGAACAATAAATTAAGTTTCTAAACATGACAGAAAAACATTTAAAAATCAACAAAGTGTACTGTACATACATTTTCTAAGACTCTGGGGGACCACTCGAAGAAGGTTCCTCTTCCACTCTTTGCTTCTTGCTGAAGAACCTGTCCATGGTCTGCTGCTTCATCCGCCTTTTCAGCAGCTCCCTGAAAGGCGACATGACCGTCGTATCAAAAGTGTTCGCATGGTCATGTGCCACGTACTTGTCAGGGTGGTGCCGCTGTGCAAAAGCCTGCACATCCTTCCACTTCTGGCAAATGTCCCTCAGTTCTTTGGAGGACAGCCGTTCCTCAGTTGCTTCCTCCTCTTCCAGCGAGGCCTGCTCCTGCACAGCCTCTGCCTGCAGTTCGACCAGCTCCTGGGTGGTCAGCTCGTGGTCGTGCTCCTCCACCAGCTCGCTGACATCCTCCTCTGTGACCTCCAGGCCCATGGTCCTCCCCAAGGCAACAATGTCCTGCACCACTGTTGACTCTGGTGCATCAGAGTCACTTGGTGCCACACAGTCCGGCCACAGGCTGCGCCAAGTGCAATTCAAATTTCTCTGGCTGATCCCGTTCCAGGCTGTGGTGATCATCTTCAAGCAGGTGACGATGTCGAAGTGGTCCTTCCAGAATTCCCACAGGGTGATTGTGGTGCAATCAGTCACCTCAAAGCATCGCCTGAAAAGCTCCTTGGTGTAGAGTTTTTTGAAATTGGCAATGACCTGCTGATCCATCGGCTGGAGCAGTGGCGTGGTGTTTGGCGGCAGGAACATGATGTTGATGAAGCTGAACTCCTCCAACAAGTCCTCCTCAAGGCCTTTAGGATGAGCAGGAGCATTGTCCATCAGAAGCAAAGCCTTCAGCGGCAGGTCGTTGTCCAGCAGGTACTGTTTGACAGCAGGGCCAAAAGCAAGATTGACCCAGTCCACAAACAGCACACGTGTGACCCAAGCCTTACTGTTGGATCGCCACATGACACTCAGCCGCTCCTTGTCGATCTTGTGTCTCTTGAAGGCCCGTGGGTTCTCCGAGTAGTACACTAGCAGGGGCTTGATCTTCAGGTCGGCGCTTGCGTTGGCACAGAAGAGCAGGGTCAGACGGTCCTTCATGGGCTTGTGGCCAGGCAACTTGGCCTCCTCCTGTGTGATGAAAGTCCTTTTGGGCATCCTCTTCCAAAACAATCCGGTCTCGTCGCAGTTGAAGAGCTGCTGTGGAACGTAGCCCTCCGTCTTCACAACCTCCAGGAACTCCACTGCAAAGTCTTCAGCCGCAGGAACATCAGAACTGGCAGCCTCTCCATGTCTGACCACGCTGTGGATTCCAGATCTTGCCTTGAACCAGTCAAACCAGCCTCTGCTTGCCTTGAAGACTTCTGGCTCGCCTGAGGTTCCTGGCTGTTGCCGGATGAGGTCTGCGTGCAAGGCCTTGGCCTTCTCACAAATCACGGCCTCAGTCACTGTGTCCCCTGCACGCTGCTTCTCTTCTAACCAGATGAGCAGCAACTTCTCGACCTCCTCCAGAACAGCTGGGCGGTTCTTCACGATCCTGGTGACTCCCTTGGCTGCATCAGTCGCAAGGATCTTCTCCCTCATCTTCAGGATGGTGCCGATGGTCGATGGGTTCCTGCCGTACTCCCTGGTGAGGTCTGTCACACGCATTCCACCGTCGTGCTTCCGGATGATCTCCTTCTTCATTTCCAGCGTCATCTTCTCTTTCTTCCTCTTGCCAGCCTCCGCAGCAGCAGTCTTCTTGGGTCCCATGGCAGCACAGCTCTTACCTTCGTAAACTCAGAAAAAGAAAAGAAAAAAAAATCAGCAATTAAAACCCAGAACCAAGTCCTTGAATTCCAAACACCCAACCCAAAATCCAAAAACCCCCCAAAAAGTTTTAAAAGTTTAACTTACGAAATGGCTGCAAATCACCAAAGTCTTCAAAATCCTCAAATGGCTGCAAAAGAAGTTTTGGAAAAGCTTTAAAAATCACCAAAGTCTTCAAAAACCTCAACTGTTTCCCCCAGCCACCCACCCACCACACAGAAACTGCAAACCCCTCCCCAACTGTTGCAAACCCCTCCCCCAACTGTTGCAAACCCCTCCCCAACTGCTCCCCCAGCCACCCACCACACAGAAATTCAAACTCAGATTTTTTTTAAAAAAAACAACATGGCCCGATGGTCACAGAAAATCATAAAAAATCAAAAAAACAAAAAACAAAAAACAAAAACAACCCACACAAGCTCCCAGATTCTTGCAAACCCCTCCCCAACTGTTCACCCAGCCACCCAGCACACAGAAATTCAAACCCAGATTTTTTTTTTAAATGGCCCAATGGTCACAGAAAATCATAAAAATTCAAAAAACCCCACACAAGCTCCCAGATTCTTGCAAACCCCTCCCCAACTGTTCCCCCCAGCCACCCAGCACACAGAAATTCAAACCCAGATTTTTTTTTTTAAATGGCCCAATGGTCACAGAAAATCATAAAAATTCAAAAAACCCCACACAAGCTCCCAGATTCTTGCAAACCCCTCCCCAACTGTTCCCACAGCCACCCAGCACACAGAAATTCAAACCCAGAATTTTTTTTTTTTTAAATGGCCCAATGGTCACAGAAAATCATAAAAATTAAAAAAAAAAAAACCCACACAAGCTCCCAGATTCTTGCAAACCCCTCCCCAACTGTTCCCCCAGCCACCCAGCACACAGAAATTCAAACCCAGAATTTTTTTTAAAAAACAACAACATGGCCCAATGGTCACAGAAAATCATAAAAATTCAAAAAAACAAACAAAAAAAAACCACACAAGCTCCCAGATTCTTGCAAACCCCTCCCCAGCTGTTCCCCCAGCCACCCACCACACAGAAATTCAAACCCATAATTTTTTTTTACAAAAACAGCAGTGCCCCAATGGTCACAAAAAATCATAAAAATGCAGAAAAAAACCACACAAGCTCCCAGATTCTTGCAAACCTCTCCCCAACACCAAGTCCTTGAATTCCAAACACCCCAACCCAAAATCCAAAAAGCCCCCAAAAAAGTTTCAAAAGTTTAACTTACCAAATGGCTGCAAAAGAAGTTTTGGAAAAGCTTCAAAAATTCAGCAAAGCCTTTAAAAAGCTCAAAAAGGCTACCACACCGCGTGCTATGTGTTGCTCCTCAAAGTCAAGTCGCAACTGCACCTCTTCAAGCAATGCACCCTGGGTATTAACGGTTTTACGAAAAAGGAAACAAACTTGCAAGACGTTTTCGTCTTGCGAAGCAAGCCCATAGGGAAATTCGTCTTGCGAAGCAACTCAAAAACGGAAAACTCTTTCGTCTAGCGAGTTTTTCGTTTTGCGAGGCATTCGTCTTGCGGGGCACCACTGTAATGTTTAAGTATAAAATAAAATGTTAAAATTTTGATTTTCTCAGCATTATAGTATTCAGTGTAGAATATACTAATTATTAGCTTACATTTGTTACGTAATGAGTGTTAATCTTATGATGAGCATCTTCAGTATAACAGTACACAATTGTAAATTGGAACAGTGAAGACAAATAAAGCAGAGCATTGTCCTTTAAAACTGGAATGTGATAGATTTTAGTCCAAGAAAGTTAGTTATGCTTAACTTACATTGATTTCAGTGGGACTTACCGGTAAGTCACAACTAAAATTTCCCATTACTTTCAAGACAAACTAAGCCTAACATTTTCCTGAACTGAGATTCCTATCTACAGGTAAATAAAAGCCCTTTCCTTGGTTAACAGTGCGTTTAATGAAAAGGAAAGGAGTCCTATCTATTGCATAATTTCAATAGTATCCAAGGAAGTAATAATAGAGAAGGGCATCAATTGTACAAGCTTGGCTTGCCTCATAATGGAAACACCTCCACAAGTTGCAGGGATTCAATTTTTAAGTTTTTAATGAGGTACCCGAAGTTTGAACTGAAAGTTCCTGCTGAACTTCCAGATCACATTCATCTGATCCATGGAACTTTCTTACACTCACTGGGCTTACGGCTCCAGAGTCTAAGGAGGAATAGTTTCTTGTATGAAAATCCAGCCTTCCTGATACACAGGCTCACAATGCCAGCCTGCTGCTTTGGTCTCCTCTCCCCATCACTTTCTTTCTTCCAGCCAAGAGGGGCAACTCCAGATATATACAAAACACACACATAAAAGAGAGAGAGAGAGAGAGAGAGAGAGAGAGAGAGAGAGAGTGTTGCTGGAGGAAGTTGCTGGGCAGGAAGGGGAGAAAGAAGAGGAGAGAAAGTTAAATGCTAAAGTGTTTGATGACAGAAATGGATGGCTGGATTTGTCAGAATTCCAGCCTTCACTCCGCAGTGTAGCTTTAAAGCTGCCACCTTCACAACAGCAGTTCTGAGATGCCACATTTAGACCAGCCGCTGGATTGTCAGGCTGTCTCTCTCTTTTAAACTATTTCAGTGTAGGCTGAGCGAAGGGATAATTTATTGTCCATGTTAACGATCTAGTCACAATGGAGACAACCATTTGCAGCCCTGTAGCATGATCACATGCTGAAAAAAGGGGAAGAAAGAAAGAAACCCCTGGCTAAAGTCACTGTTGCAGGGTGATTTACTTAAAGCCCACTTTCATTCACGCCTCAGCCTGTTTGCCTTCCCTGTGCCTGTGGAGCAGTTGAGCACGATTCCCCTTCACCATCCATGGAGAGTGAATGGGATTGCTTTAAAAAGCAGCTTGATTCTTCCAGAAAGGAAGGAGATGAATTGAGCATATGATCCTCCATAAACGTAAAGGGACCCCTGACAGTTAAGTCCAGTCACGAATGACTCTGGGGTTGTGGCGCTCATCTCGCTTTACAAGCCGAGGGAGCCGACGTTTGTCCGCAGACAGTTTTTCCTGGTTATGTGGCCAGCATGACTAAGCCGCTTCTGGCGCAACGGAACACTGACACCAGAGCAGCACAAGGAAATGCCGTTTACCTTCCCGCCGGAGTGGTACCTATTTATCTACTTGCACTGGCATGCTTTCGAACTGCTAGGTTGGCAGGAACCAAGCAACGAGAGCTCACCCGTTGTGGGGATTCGAACCACCGACCTTTTGACTGGCAAGCCCAGGGCTCGGTGGTTTAGACCACAGCACCACCCGCATCCCATACAATCCTCCACACGGAGCACCCACTACATTTGGTATGGGACAGGGGGGGAAAGGTACATGCCGATTACAAATTGGATTACTGGCCTTGTTACAAGCAGGCACTGCTAGTATCCAGGAACATTTATGGTCAGCTAGCACTTGACACAGATCGTTACTTTAGGGGTGCCGCAGGAGGTGCTGCTTCCAAGTTTAAACTCAGCTGCTACATTTATTCTTTGGACTAGCAATCCAGTGAAGCTACATGCACCCATGAAGCTAAACTTAATGGCTTTCTTCAAGTTCAGAAAAGCTTACGGAGGCTAGGTCTACCGCCGGTTCTTACCATAGGTATGTAGAATCTCCTTGTACCAAGGTAGTTTACCTCTAGCTATCAGAAGTTTGCAAATAGGATAGTCACCAGTGTTGGTGTTGACCTTTAAAGCCCTAAACAGCCTTGGCCCAGTATACCTAAAGGAGCGTCTCCACCCCCATCATTCTGCCTGGACGCTGAGGTCCAGTGCCGAGGGCCTTCGGGCGGTTCCCTCACTCTTGAGAAGCAAAGCTACGGGGAACCAGGCAGAGGGCCTTCTCGGTAGAAGCACCTGCCCTGTGAAACGCCCTTCCATCAGATGTCAAAGAGATAAACAACTACCTGACATTTAGAAAACATCTGAAGGCAGCCCTGTTTAGGGAAGTTTTCAATGTGTGACATTTTGATGTATTCTTAATCTTTGTTGGAAGCCGCCCAGAGTGGCTGGGGAAACCCAGCCAGATGGGTGGGGTACAAATAATAAATTTTTATTATTATTATTATGTCAGGAAAAAGCAGCAATGCAAGAGCGAGCTGCAAGTTGCTGGAATGCAAAACAGGATGTTGATGTTTGGGACTGTACCATGAGAACAAAGGGGCAGTCTATTCACTGTGCTGAGCACCGGATGTTAGCTCAGAGTGTCATCTGACCTGTACTGGAAGTACAGGGGTGGAGTTTCTCTCTCTACTGTTGGAGACTGGAGAGTGCAGACGTGTTTCTCTGTACTGCTGCAATGACAGAAATAAAGACATGTAGATTTCTGTCTGTCTCTTTCCCCCTCCCTGAGGGAAGCAGGGAGGAGGGAGGAGAGGTGTGTCCCTCTCACGCTGAGTGGGATCGCCGATAGTGACCTTGCCTGTATCCTGCCGGGAGACGCAGATGGGGAGGTCAACAAGGATCTCAAGCCGAATGCCTGGAGTGTGGCCAGTTACCTCTGATTGCGGCCTGAGAATCCGACAATTATTACCCTTTTGTGAATATACAGAGACTTCTAACTGGCCACCTTTAGAGACCAAGTCCTTGAATATATGGATTCTTAGTCTGATCTAGAGGTGCTAAGCCAAGGCTCAGATATTAGTTTTTGGCATTTGATAATGCTAAACCCCAAACAAGACATCAGCATTAGAAGTCCCTGAATTCTCCTCCACTCTGAATTAAAACTTTGTCTGAAGAATTAGCTAAAGTTGGAGCTGGATGACAAAAGAGCACCTGTGCAGACTACCACATGGAGTGAAGGTCGACTCTTGCTCCCCAGCCTGAGGCCACATCCTCACTGTGCATGTAAAGCGCTATCATGCTACTTTAACAGTCATGGCTTCTGCCACAGAATTCTGGGACCTGCAGTATGTTAAGTGTACTGAGAGTTGTTAGGAGATCTCTATCTCCCTTACAGAACCAGTCTCCAGAATTCCATGGAAATAAAGACTGATGGTTAGGCCACTTAAAGAATTGTAGCTCAGTGAAATAGGCGTCCCCTAGCAACTCTCACCACCCTTAACAAACTACAGTTCCCAGGATTGTTTGGGGAAAGCCATGACTTAAAAGTGATATGTTGTTGTTGTTTAGTCGTTTAGTTGTGTCCGACTCTTCATGACCCCCTGGACCGGAGCACACCAGGCACTCCTGTCTTCCACTGCCTCCCACAGTTTGGTCAAACCCATGCTGGTAGCTTCGAGAACACTGTCCCACCATCTTGAGAGCCAGTGTGGTGTAGTGGTTAAGAGCGGTAGTCACGTAATCTGGGAAACCGGGTTCGCGTCTCCGCTCCTCCACATGTAGCTGCTGGGTGACCTTGGGCCAGTCACACTTCTCTGAAGTCTCTCAGCCCCACTCACCTCACAGAGTGTTTGTTGTGGGGGAGGAAGGGAAAGGAGAATGTTAGCCGCTTTGAAACTCCTGAAGGGGAGTGAAAGGCGGGATATCAAATCCAAACTCTTCTTCTTCTTGTCCTGTGTCGTCCCCCTCTCCTTTCCCAACATCAGGGTCTTTTCCAGGGAGTCTTCTCATGAGGTGGCCAAAGTACTGGAGCCTCAGCTTCACGATCTGTCCTTCCAGTGAGCACTCGGGGCTGATTTCCTTCAGAATGGATAGGTTTGATCTTCTTGGAGTCCATGGGACTCTCAAGAGTCTCCTTCAGCACCATAATTCAAAAGTGATATAGTGGTTGTTTAAAGGTATGGCACAGATGTAGCCTTAGTTTTCCATGGGGCAGCTGCCTTAGAACGAGCCAGTCCATTAGTCCATCTAGCTAAGTGTTCTATTCGCTGACTTGAAGCAGCTCCCCAGGATTCCACGCAGGGTTCTTTCCTGGCTCTACCTAAAGATGTGGATGCTCTACCGCTGACCTATGGCCTTTTTCAAAGCAGCTCCTTAAGAAAATGTTACTCAGTGGCTTTGCTAGGGAGCCGTTTTGAAAAGATACCCCATGAAAGCTGGGGAGCGATAGTAGCCCAACCTCACAGGGAACCACCTCCAGTTTCCCCAAAGGCAGCTCTTCAAAGCAGCTTTGCTTTTTTGTGGGCTGCTTTCTGGAGCTGCCCCAATTGGTTTGGCAATTACTTACCAATTTTGGAGTAAACAGCTCCTTGGTTCTGAGCCACTCTCCACCAAGACCGTACATCTCTAGCCTGATCCAAATACATTATTGTGTAATATTTGAGGAAGGGTAAGGACTGAAAGCTGTACACTTTGGCTACAGGCTTGCAGCAACCCATTCAGAAGAGCAATGTTTGACTAGTTCCAAGCCCTTTTGTATAAAAGAGATTTCCATTAAGGGCAGTATAACTGCAGACAGGGTCAAACTACCCCTGAATGGTTCCAGTGGCCAAACTTTAGTGACAGAAGCACAAACCAACTGGGAGTAGGAGGATTACTGTTGGCAAGCCACGAAGGATTAAAATAAATGAGGCAGAAGTGAAGAACAAACAAGGGTAAGAAGAATCTAATAAAGCTGAACAGAACCACATGTCTAATTTTATTAATCTGCAAAAATTACATTGCAAATTCCCAGTGAAGATGTGTTGCTAGTTAAGAACACTCCCACCCCTCTTTTGTTCTGTGCGGCAACAAGCATAAATTATTTGATTTTTATAAAAAACCACCACCACCACCAAGTAAAACGGTCTGATTGTTCCATTTCTTAATACATAAAAATGGGATATATTTCTTTGATATAGGAATATTTCCATTATCCATATAATTGGCAGAATTATGTAATCTTGTTTGCATGTCTTGAGGCAGTTTGCAGAAAAGGAACTAGTTACACATAATTCATGGCAGTAAATGGGGTAGGGAACATTTCTGGCTTAGCGGGTCAAGCCACCCCTACAAGCCAACTTTCAAAAGTGAGCAGGAGCACTAAGCAGTCAATTACATGGCACAATAATGGCACCTGGTGATTGACATGGGTCAATGTGTTGTGCTTCCAAAAAGCCTGGTGGTCAGCTGGTTGTCAGGCAATTGGGAAGCTCTGTGCAAGGGGCTTTGCAAGCCATGTGCTTGGTGCTTGAAAGTGCTTGACTATTATAGAGAATAGTCAATATAGTGATAGTGACAAAAGTATATAAAAGAAAGCCCCCAAAAGAGTCACTACATTGACTGTACGTACAGTAGCCACATTTGAGCAGACATTCTGTTTCTGCAGCACCATGTTCCTTGGTAGTAATGCTGGAGTTAAAAATCAGCATTAAATTAAAATTAAAAATTTAACTCGTGATGTTAAAAAGTGAATTAAGGCAGAACACAACTTCACATGTTGTTAATGTATATACAGTGGTACCTCTGGTTATGTACTTAATTCGTTCTGGAGGTCTGTTCTTAACCTGAAACTGTTCTTAACCTGAAGCACCACTTTAGCTCATGGGGCCTCCTGCTGCTGCTGCGCCGCCACTGCATGATTTCTGTTCTCATCCTGAAGCAAAGTTCTTAACCCGAGGTACTATTTCTGGGTTAGTGGAGTCTGTAACCTGAAGTGTATGTAACCTGAAGCGTATGTAACCCGAGGTACCACTGTATTACACAAAGAAAGAAGTAAAGCCATACCTTTTCTACCATAATAAGTGTCCCAAGAAGGAAAGGTGTACAACTGTTCCATGTGCACGAAACCTTAAAACATCAGATTTTGAAGGCAAAAAATGTAGGGCATGTTCCACTGAATGGTAACTGCACATAGGAAAGGCATATTCATTTGTATGCTCTGATGAACTCTCCACTGGCAACCTTAAAGTTAATCAAGTGCAGGCTAGATCAATATATTCTGACAGTCTCTAGGTGGCACAGTTCCCTAAAAGTTACTAGTAGTGCTAGCAGCAAGGACTTTCCCCCTTAGCTACTTTTGGATAGGGATGCGGGCAGCGCTGCGGGTTAAACCACTGAGCCTAGGGCTTGCCAATCAGAAGGTCAGTGGTTCGAATCCCCACTACGGGGTGAGCTCCCGTTGCTCGGTCCCTGCTCCTGCCAACCTAGCAGTTTGAAAGCACTGTGCAAGTCAAAGTGCAAGTAGGTTCGCCAGAAGCGGCTTAGTCCTGCTGGCCACATGACCCAGAAGCTGTACGCCGGCTCCCTCAGCCAGTAAAGTGAGATGAGCACCGCAACCCCAGGCGTTTTGGATAGCACAGGGCACAAGGACTGACTAGTAGGGTCCTCCCATTATCACTTCTGTGAGCGTGTCAAGAAAAAGTGAAATGCAAGTGAGCAGCTGGGGTGTTCTAAAGGGGAGGAAGGTATACTTGAGGTTCAAATGATTATTTCCTTCCCACTCCTTATTTTATCACACCCTGGCAAAGCAGTTTTGGCAGCTAGGAGTGAAGGGAATGAGTGGCAGGGAGAGGACCTGCTCAACTCTTTTCCTTTTTATGATTCCATTCACTCAAAATTATCCCTCAAAGTTGTCTCTCTCTCCCCCGTGGAGGAATAGACATGGGAAACTGTGGGATAACTAGCCTCATATAACCAACATGCTTAAGTCTAATCAATACATGAAGGGGTTAACACCATAGACATAGCTAAATCATAACCTCACTTTGAGATGAAGCTAGTCAAGCCTATTGTTCCCCTTCATCTACCAGAGAAGTGCAATGTGTAAAAGGGTTTGAGATGGTTGCTCCAAGTTCAGACTGCATGGCTCTAACAAGCCTTCCTTGAGTACCTATGCCAATAATTTAGGAACTTTCACCACTGTAACTAAGCCAAGTTTTACTGCCTGACTTACCAAACATGTGGTCTTTTTCCATGCTAGGGGAAGAGAGCGAGCTTTGGAAGGAACATAGAAAGGCATATTTTAAAGGCCTAACAGCCTATATTTGCATGCTTTGCTGCTTATTTTGAGAATTTAAATCTCTGCTGGGGTTATCTCACCAAAGAGTAATTGCTCCAAACTTGGATCTTGGCATTCTGGAATTCTCCTTTTCAGATACGTATTTTTCCCTTGCCGACCAACGGAAACGTCACATGGAGCTTGATGTAATATTAGCACTTCCTACTGCAGAAGAAAATTAGTGCTTGTGGGCATAGTAAGTAGAGGTTTCTGAAGGTCTTAGCTCCCATCTACAGTAAAGAGCCTTGACCCCGTTTGGATGCAAAATAGCACCTGAGCTGTATGGAAAAGTTGTTTCTAGAATTGGGCTGGACTGAGTTGCCCATCACTGTCCTATACCACTTTCACTCTTTCTGTTATACATATTAAACAGAGAAAGAGAGAGAATCTGCATAAGAATAAACCTTCCTCTATAAAAACAGAAAGCCTGTAACCAAGCTTAAAACAAATGGACACTTTGACCATGATTTCTGTCCTATCAGGGATGGAATGAGGACTTATGATAAAGAGGATAGCTAACTAGAAGCTAACGGTCTGTGTTTGAACATTAGTGATCAAACAACCTCCTTCTCCACGTCTCCTTCCTGTTTCTGTTGGAGCACCAGCCCTTGCACATCAAGACAAATGGGCAGCTGCCACTAAGGGCAATTGTGTGAAGACAGAAGCTCTCAGCTTGCAGCTGGCATTCCTACTCCATCCCCCTCCTGGAAAGCCTTCAATAGCTTATCCTACTAGCCTTGAATCTTGAGTTAACTCTCAACCATCGTCCTGATACAATAGCTATATAGTTCTTTTCTGCAGCTATACCATTAGGGTGAATTCTTTTTTACCAAATATTTTAGGGCATGGAAACAAAAGCAATTATTTTTACCATGCAGCACATGTTGTTAGAAGTGGGAAGAAAGAAAAATAGTTGTATGTTCAAGGCTAGAACACATTACTACTAATGAATTATCAGCTTTATAGAAAATATATTCTACAAATTGTTAAAGCAGGTGGGCTTTGTATTAACACTGCCCTACTGGCCACAACGTATTAGAAAATGTGGCTTATATGGGCAGCTATTTTCACAACTGGTGGGAGTATGAAGAGGCAAAACAATTTGGGACACAAGAAAGAGATGCAATAGAAAGAATACTGTAAATAAAATATGATGATCTGATGTTACTGTTATTGGCATTCAGAAGGCTGTGCCTGTATATTTAAGAGAGTTAATATCTTAACAAGACATTGTTAATGCAAAATATTGACCAATAATTTTATTCCGTATTGAGAAGCAATCAACACTATAGAGAGGATGGTGTTAAGACAGAAGAAAGTGTTATAATTATAAATTAAATGTATCAGTAGCTCTTTTTATACAACAACTCAAAGCAACTTACAAAACAACTTTTTAAAAATGCATACATTAAAACAAGGAGAAAAAAATACATTAAAACACACCACCCACTCTAAAAGGCCATAGATTGTTAAAAGTCAAAGGCCTGGTTTAAAAAGGAATGTTTTTGCCTGAACTGTCTTAAAGCATAACTATAACTCATCACTATGTGTCTGGGTTTTTAGGAAGCGTCCAGAGGGGGAAAGGCAAAATGAGAAACTACAAAGTACTGCTCTTCTATGAAAGGATATTTGTAATGGTACTGGACAGAAAAAGTTAACAGGGAACCTTACCTTTTTCTCTGCAGAAGTGTTATAGACTATACTGTATGTCACAATGAGTGTGCCCCTTAGGTGAAGAGTTTTGAATTGGGTGAGCAACCTAGAAGTGACCACCAACCTCTTTGACCTAGCCCTACCAACTAGGAAGAGACTCTTGTGATCTTCCAGTGTGAACTCCAGCCACGGCCCAAAAGCTTTGGTTTTCCAGACAACTTTGGTACAACAGAAGGAACGCATTCCCACACGTGTTAACAAAAAAATGCATTGGCTCTTAAAACCCCCCAACCCAGTGCTTTTTGTTAAGGTACAGAGTTAATATTCTGCAAGTAGACCTTTTCTCTCTGAAAAAGCGATATTCCTACTGCCTTTGGCAGTACTGTAAAAGTAGGAAGAAAAACAATATTACTACACACGTTAACAGACTATATAACTTTATTTTTTATTTTGTGTAAGCTAAGAGGAAATTTATACACTGAAATTTCAAAAAGACCTCAGGCATGCACATAAACCTTGTTAGAGGTTGCTCTACATAGCATTCTCTTTTTTCCATAGGAATTTCCCCAAACATTTACAACCCATAGTTTTACTGTACATACAGCCTAAACCATAGCAATCTATGATTATGTCAAATTTACACTGTGCAAAATCAAAATATAGGGATAGTGGTACAACAAAAAAAATGTAACAGGTATATTTCAGTGTAAGACATTTAGACAGTTTTGGTCCTTCCATCCCAAACCAAATTGATTAACACATAGATCTCGAGAATCAAGTGCTTAGGCAGTGATCACTTAACTAAAGAGAATTGACAGCAAACCTCTTGAAAGGCAATGATGATAAATCCACACTGTTAGAAGTCAAAAAGCTAAAAAAAAAAATCAACCACTTAGCCCCACCCCACCCCTGCAAAAAAGAAAAAAGCCACTTGAGATGAAAAATAAGGGAAGGTTCAGCCTGCTTAAAAGTAGACTACTGAAAGACTGTAAGCTTTAAAGCTTTCAGTAAAAGGATTTTCATCAAGGGTAAGTTATTAAATTGGGTGGGGTGGGGGGCAAAGGGAAATTTCATGAAGAGCAAAAGTTGGAAATTTCAATTTTTAAAAATTGTTTAGAAAGTTTTGTAAGAAGGACACTACCAGTGTATTCCACAAAGACAAAATGGTTACACCCCAACACAACAAAAAAGGATAAATCTTCAAAAAAGGTTCAATCCTCTCCAGTTATTTACATTTGTCTAATATAAATTTAGGACTCCAATATGTAAATAAATATACATAAGTATGTATACCTTTCTAGTGCTGCTTACCAACAAATCATCTGAACTTGAATTATTTTTAATTGAAGCAAGATCACTTCATAGGACCCAGAAAGGGGGGCTAGGGCAAGAATCAATGGAAATTGTCCAATTCACTTCACCTTAGTCTACCTTGCCTTGGCAACTTGTTGAAGGTGTTAATGTGGCTGGGAACATCAACACCTTGGCATGCATGAAAGATAAGTCAGGAAGGCTAGAAATCACCTTGGCAGCCTCTTCACTGAGTTGTTCTTCCTTTTTGGGCTTTCTATTAAAAAAAAGTTAAAAGAAAAGTTACTCAGAATTGCTAGAGAAAGGTCTTCAGATAAGGCAACCTCTCTGAAGGAAAGTTGTGCCATATACTTCAATATTGCCTCACGTGGCTATTTAGTATTTGGGGCTTATTACAACCCTGGCAATAAGAAAACTGGTTATCTCCTCACATACAGAACTTCATGTAAATTCAATGCTTCATTCTGAACTGTTAACAGGTCCTGAACACAACTGCTAGAGGATCAAATCCTACTACCTATTAACTAAATATGAAATCAAAACCCTTAAGTTACACAACTGAAAGGAAATAGAATTTGAAATCTGTTGAACACTTGAATCTTATATCATGTTTGTTAAAATCACTGTGGAAAGATACCTGAATAGAGGAAGTCATCTTAGCCCTATGTTTCCCTATAAAAGATACAGAATTTGTACCTGAGCATATCCAGGAGCTTAAGAGGATGAAATACTTTTCAACCACTGCAGAACAGGGTTGTGAGGATACCCTTATTTTCACAGAAAACCTTACATGAGACAACCCCCCCCCCCGCGCTAAATCTCTACTTTTGAAATGGAATTCATGAACACTAAACACAGAGAGCAGGTTACTGTGACTAGAACCTGGTGTTTCTTGCCGTCCACTCTAAGCCCAAAGTCCCTAAAGTTCAGACTTCTAAAGAGGAAAGTGATACCAGTTATTCCTATTTCCTTAGAATCTTGTGCTTAGTTTACAATTTTAGAAATGCAGACTCTTTGCAGCACAACTCACAAAGGAATTCTTAAATGGACATGGCATAGAACAGAAGGGAAATGTCAGCACAGGTGACTGCAGGAAGGTTGATTTCAAGATAACACGAATAATTGCTCATTTTGCTCTGCCCGCCCCACAGGTAAAAATTTGCTATTTGTACAAGGCTACACAGATACAGTCTATGACCCAATCTAGCCTGTACTTTCTTCAAGTAATACCCTCTTACATATAGTTGCAATACTGAAGAATTGTCTCTTTTCTTCTAATTGTTTCAACACAGTAAGTTTTGCTGTACAGTATAATACTAGCTTGTATACCTGTAGGAACACATTCCTAAACAATGCCAGGAGAGAACTGCATTTTCACTAGCTTGGTTTACCCACAAAATATATATCTAAGGCAGTGTTTCCCAACCTTTTTTGGGCAAAGGCACACTTGTTTCATGAAAAAAATCTCGAGGCACACCACCATTACAGCCCCGTGACGTCAGCGCGCAGCGTCACGCCGGGAGGGACATGAATTGCTAGCAAATTACATAATCACCTCCTTGAGGGCTGGCTCATCTTCTCCGAAGGCAGAACCCCATTAATTAACAGCACAGACTCACACCATAGCCAAGACGAGGGGGGGAAACCTCAGTCATGCACAGTCATGCACATGTGGGGGCTAAATGAGAACGAAGACCAGGCAGAGAGCAGGGTTCAAATCACCCCACCTGGCCAGGACAATCCCTGGGTGCTCCCTTGGGCCACTCGCCTGACCCACCTCGCAGGGCTGTTGTTGCGAGGATAACACTGGGAGAACCACGCGCGCCCCCGGGAGCTCCTTGGAGGAGAAAGCGGGCGATGAATGCAATGCACGAAATATATGAGAGGCAACCAGGTTTTGCAGGTGAGGGGCCCCCGTCAGCCTCCGCTTCCAACACCCGGCGCAACGACGCCGAAGTTTCCCCCCGGGCTCGGCTCGGGGAGCAGCGCTGCTCCCCCCGGCTCCCCTTCGCCCTCCCGGCTCTCTCTGCCACCCACTGGGGACCCCCCTCACCTGCCAAGTCCGGAGCGCCGGTGGAAGTTGCATGCATGCATGCAGGGCGCCGCGTTGCCATTGCATTGCACTGCACTCCATGCAACGCCTGCACGCATGCATTGCCTTGCACGCCCGCCAAGGGGTCTCCCCGCGGTCCAATGCGTCCCCTCCGGCGCGGATGCAGCATTGCAAAAATAAAACACCCCCCCGACGCAGCCCTACCTGGGGGGCAGCCTCCGCCGCTCCGCCTCCGTGGGGATCCCCGGGCTCCATCCTGCCGCCCGATCTCCGCGGGGGCGCAGGCAGGCTGCGCGGGATCTGCGCGGAAGAGCCCTTGCCCGCCCGCCTGCCGCCGCTGCACTCATTCCATGGCCAGGAGAAGAGCGCTTCAAACAAAACGCCCGGCCCGCCAGGCCACGCTGGGAAACGTAGTTTGCGCACCCCGCGCGGGCGCGGAGCCCAAGGGCGAGGGGACTACGGATCCCGGCAGCCCCCGCGCCAGGGACGGAGGGGGAGAGGCCGGGTGCAGGGATGGAGGGACGGGTGGGCGAGCGAGTGAGTGAGTGGCAGCCGCCAAGCCTTAGCCGAGAGCCAGGAAGGGCCTCCCCGGAGGAGGAGGAGGGAGGCGCAGAGCGGGAGGGAGGGAGGGAACCCCAGGGGTCATCTAGTGACGGCGCCCCAATCGAAAATTTGACTTTTTTAAAAAAAAATCTTTCAAATTTTTTTATTTTTCCCGCGGCACACCAGGCAACATCTCGCGGCACACTAGTGTGCCGCGGAACAGTGGTTGGGAAACACTGATCTAAGGAATATACTGAATAAATTTTTAAAATTAGCTTTTATTAAAGTTTTTTGTGTTACAAAATGAACAGACAAAGAGGGAAAGGTGCATCTATTGTCTCCACTTTCAATTCCTGGTCTTTTTCACAGTTCGTTTACATTTAGTGAGAGACACTTTTGCCATAGACATCTTGCATTTGGGGGGAAAGAGAGATGGGGTCTTGTTCTTTCGGTCTATTGCCTATTATTAGTGTAGAGGGTTTGTATCAGCATCCCATGGCTAGGTCCTTTGTTTATGTATTTATTTCTTTTTATTGATAATGTGAGAGGTCAGGGGGTCCTGAGTTTGGTTGGCTGTGTTCAGTTGATTGCAGTGTGGCTTGTTTGTATCTGTGGGGCGTCTGTGTGTGTGTGTAGGTTGTTGTATGCTGCTGGGAGGGAGGGATAGGTCATTGTCCTGTTGTGCTGTGTATGTGAAGAAGACGAGCCACACCAGGGTGAAGGTGTCTTTGTTTGTCCCTGTGCTAGAGTTGGTTGGCTAACTTCTCAAGTAGGGTGGTTTCCCATGCATTTTGGTACCAGTGGTCTATGTTCACTTCTGATAGGTCCTTCCAGTGTCTAGTTCTACCATACGGCTGTCCTTGAGTAGCTTTGGAATAGAGACTAACTTGGAGGAGGATCAGGCTTTAGGGATGGGGGCCCCTTTTATGACATTGTTGAACAGATGGGTCATGTGGGGGATTGCAGTGAATAACTTTATGAGAGTTTCTGAAGTGCCAGTGTGCTTTATTGCAGTATTACACAAAAGCTTGCACCACTCAGCTAATAATGTTTGCATTTACCTCTTCCCTTTACTAGATTCTGATGAGGACTAGATTCTAGATTATTAGATTTTGATGGCAGAGTGCAAGCCAATTAAGTCTGGGATTATTTCTAACATAGCAGTAAAAACACATTTATATGTATTTGTGTGTGTCTGAGTGCCTTTTTTAAAAAAAATCTATACATTATCTGGTTTTCAACAACAACCAGCATACCCAATACCGCCTACTTGTTACAAACATGTAAACAACTGTACAGTAGAAATGCAATCAATAACTATTTATTCACACTTATTTGCGGAGTCAGGATCACATTGGTAGTTGTAGTACACCCCGCTCCTCCAGTTTTCGTGAGGAAAAGGGGAGAGGGGGTGGCAATGTGGCAAATGTATTCTATTTCATTTCATTTCCCATTATGCACAGCCCAGTAGATAAACTATAGGGACTTTTTCACTGAGTGGCTTCTTATGATTTCTGTGCCAAGCCAAAGAATCCATTATACAACTGTTATACAATTCTATCTACTACAAATCAAGAAACCTTCCTCCCTCATTCTATTTTTGTGACATCTTCAGGGTTCATCTTTGTTCTGTAGTGCAGGTTAAGACTAACAAATATTGCATTTCTGCAGATTGCCATCAATGCACACTTCAAGATACCTAAACACATAGTGCTACTGCATAAGGAAACAAATTTATTACAGCTTTGCATGGCAAACTCGTTCATTGTAACCACCATAAACTTGTGGCTATGGCTCCAAAGCAATGATTCTAACCTTGCTTTCTTTGCTCAGGAGGATATAATTACACTGCTCTGAGAGGACTTCACACTGTAAAGCCAGTCTCTCTCCTTTGTATGAAAAGTATCACAAGTAATACAATTGATTCATTTGGTGTCGGATTATGAATATAGACGCACCATGTGCAGTAGAACACAAATGCGAGGGTACACACACAAGCCTAATTCTTACTTCCTTGACCAACCATGTATAAAACCTTCTACTTTCCATTCTAGCATGTGTGCTTACGTAGCACCAGTTTCTTTTAAGTTTATGAACATAAGAACATCTAGCTCACTTTCATGCTTCCCACAGTGGGTTTCCCAAAGGCATTTGGATGGTTATGAGCATAGCTTGAAAGCAGCAGACCTTTTCTGCAACAACTGGTCTTCAGCAGCAAACTGTCCTCTGAAACTGGGTTCTGGGTTCACAATTCCTACTGTACATCTTAGCAGAAAAAACAGAGTAAGGAATACAGTATCATGCCCCAGAGCCATTGATATCTCCAGGCATTTGTCTAGTTCCCTTTTCATGTCTTCTAAGCTAGTGGTTATAGCCACATCCTGTGGTAGTGAATCCCAAAACTTAATTATCTTTTTCTATGTCTACTGCTAATCAAATTCACTGGATGACTCCAAGTTCTATTATTATGAGGGAGAAAACTCTAGCCACTTTCTTCACATCATGCATAATTTTATGAACCTACAATGTTTTCCCCACCCACTTTTTCTCTAAACATAAAGAGCCCTAAAAAGCAATAAGGGGGTTTGTAAGCCACATAATCCAACTTCAGTCATAATGTAGGAAATCCGGAGGTAGTTCAACCCCACTAGATAGCAACCAAGTCTCTGCTTGAAGATGCCCAGTGAGGCAGAGCCTACCACTCTCCTGGGCAAAATTGCTCTCTGCTTGTGTTTTGTAGTGTAGGTGTCTGAAGGAAGACATCAGTAGTGAGTAGGCTCTTTGTAGCTGAGATTCCACCACATCCGTTTACTGTGTATGGGCTACTGCATCTGTGGTGTTGCACTGGGCTGCTGCTATTTTAGCACTTAGAGCTGAAACTATTTTTATTAGCTGTTTAGAATTCACTTTTCCAAAAAAGAAGGTGAATCTGAAAGGTTATACAAGCATATTTCCATAATAATATTTGCCAGAACTGGCCTCTTTCAACCCAGTCTTTAGAAAAAAAAATTTGGGGGGGGGGAGAGACTGACAACAATATTGGTACAAATATTGGTACAATATTGGTAACTTTCAGGACAGTATACTGACAACATTAATTAATAAAATACTGTTTCAAAGTCAAACTTCACAAGTGCCAGTATTGTATTGCATTTTCAGAACAGAAAGTAAAATATCCTGTATACAGCCGCACAGACGAGGGACTCAGTCTAACTATTTAATCAAATGACTTAAAGACCATTTATAGGTCTCATGCAAGTTAGAGATTAACCTGTTAATTCCAAAGCACCATTTAATACTTATTTTTAGATGGCTGTGATTTAAAGTTAATGTGGCCAAAGTGACTCTGTACCAGAAGACTGCACTGAATCTGTAAAACAACAAATCTAACTAATTAAATATTTAATAGCATTACAGCAAAACTCACTGATTGGGAACCTTACCTCTAGATCTCCAGTTTGATAATATACTTTCCTAGTGGAAATTTGAGAACACCGTCTAAATGTGACCTCATCTCCCATATGTTGTAAAATATCTGTCTTAGGTCTCTGCCACATTCATGATCAGAAGAGTGCAGTGTGGGCATCTCCTATGTTAGTAAAGAGCTGACCTTTTCCAAAAAAGTTGCTACTCATATGCCCAATACTAAAACTCACAGAGTAAGACCCAGACCATTTATGGCAGTTCTTGCATCAGCTACTGGGTGAAAAGTAAAATTTGTATCTTGTGTCAACGGAACATCACAGAAACTTGAAACAGATCACATATAAAAATGTTTGCTATATTTAGAAAGGCTATGTCTTTCTAAAGTATTTAAAAAACCCACAACCAACAAACCCAAATCTTACCCTTCCCATAAGGATGTCAAACACCAAAATCCAACTTTCTGACAGGAATGTAAAACAAGAAGGGTGAATTCTGCTCAGACCTTCACTGTTCACAGTGAGGTATTGGGAGCCGTTTTCCTGTACCTTGATTGTGCACAATAAAGTAGTTGTGCCACATATTCAGGGAATGAGTCTAATATTTTAGACAGCCTATTAACAAAAGCCCCAGAAATGTATGGACATACAGGACATTTCACTTTCTATTCTGGGGGTGCAGGGACTTGGGAGATATGATTTTGTTCTGTTACTTTTCTTCTGGGCAAAATGGGATTAGAAGCTATGTAGAGGGCTGAAATGTAGCCCCTGGGGCTCCAGATAGTTATCCTTTCAGAGAGAAGCCAAAAAAACTGTTGATAATAGGTTTAACGAAGGCAGGCAGACATCTTTGATCCAGGCTGCCTTGTTTGCAGATAGCTGCATAGTATGTAATATGCCCAGACAGACTGGTAAAGTTTCAGCATAGTAAAGAGGCACAACATGGAAAAAGTGAACACAACGAGCTTCCAGACTAGCTATTTACTGAGAATTCAAGTGTATTATGTTCACATAAAATCTGAAGGGGTTGCCTATTTACTAAGTATTCATCCATAAAATGTTGCCTATTTACTAAGTATTCATCTGGATATATTTATGCAGATATTATA
The DNA here is from genome assembly GCF_965113315.1 of Podarcis vaucheri. Classification (NCBI taxonomy): domain Eukaryota; kingdom Metazoa; phylum Chordata; class Lepidosauria; order Squamata; family Lacertidae; genus Podarcis; species Podarcis vaucheri. The sequence goes on from NC_138761.1 coordinate 123,428,896, forward strand.
TTATTATTTCATTTCATAATAACAACAAAAATTAAAAAGTGACAAACAAAACTATGAAACAGACATGTAGAATGAGTGGTTTTACATGAGTTAAAATAAGAAAGTCCATGTAAAGACGATCAACTTCATCAGATCATCAAACACAGTTCCAAGATTTGCCAGGCTCTTGAAAATGATGGTAGGTGTCATGAAGGAATGCCAAATCACATAAAAAGTGTCTGGAGGTTCTAGTCCCTGTTGAAATCTCAAATTATGTGGAAGCTAGATATGACCTTGTCAACTAGGGGTTATTATCATGCACTTTCCAGTGGATTTTTCATCATCTTTCTTACTAGACTTTTTGTGGTTAGAAAATAATAATAGCACTAGAAAGTGAAGGGTAAGAACCAAACAGTGGGAATAAACAGGCTGTATGGAACATCCACAATTCCTACTGTCCAAAAGAAAAGAAAAGAGGAATACAGTGTTTTTTGTCACATTCAGCTATGGTTGGACTGAATAAACCTCATTTGAGTGAGTTGGTGTCTTGATGTCATCTTTAATAAGCATATTCTACTTACGTCATAGATCTGAACTTCCTTTGATATATATGTGAATTAGGATACATTAGCTCAGATCCAAAACACTGTAAGTGGAATGGGACTTCTATGCCCTCTTCCCTATTGTAGCCTCTCATGTGTCCCAAGAAGGTGCTCCCAAGAATTGAAGGGCCTTATTTTGGAATGCATAGTATTCTATTAATAAAATTAGTACTGTTCTAACATTTATTCTTGAAATGAAATAAGCCATCGTGATATTTTTTTCCTCAAGTGAAAAAGACAATGTATTAAAATTCATTCATTTCAACAAGCAACACAGAGGCTTTAATCACAATTCCAATCTGAGATGGAATTTTAAACATGGCAACTCTTCCTGCTCTAGGTACCACCCCCCCCCCCCGCTTAAATAGACATCCTTGTGAATAGTTTTTCTTTCCCTGTCTCTCTCCCTGCTGCATTTGTGGTTTAGAGGATAAACATTAATTCAAAGTGAGTATTTATTTAGCAACTGAGATGTGTCCAATGCTGGAAACTTGTACGTGGTCCCAGCTGTTCCATAGTAACTCCACCCACACAGACAAGCTAAGCTGGACAGTACATAAAAGGTTTCTGTCCACCCTGAAAATTTCCTCTAACAGTGCCATGAGCAAAGGACAGGGTCTAACAAGGTTCAACACCACACTCTCCTTCAGCTGCCACCATGTGCAACAGCTACGTTATGTGCAACTCACGCCTAAGAGTAGATTAGACAATATAACATAAAGGACACATTCACAGGATTGTGTATCACACTTATGTTTACAACAAATAATTCTTGTACTTTGGAAGAGCAGCAATCATGCTAATTTTGTGTCTTTGCACCAAGATGATCTCTCACTGCCCACCTCCTGCCTTTGGTACTTCACTCACATTTTACCCCTTTGTCCTTGTCCATCTCTACCAGATCAGAAAAAGTCAGGCCAGGCAAATCATTACAAACCTATGAAGAGTCAGCATAAGTAAAGAGGTCTTCAACTCCCTATGCACTTGGCAAAAATATTATGAGGTTAAGCTTTGGGGGGTAATATCTACATTGTACAGAAGCAGTGGAGGCAAGGAATGTTCTGGCAAGAAAGACTGAAGCCTTTAGTTTTCTATTTTGCAGGCTACAGTGTAAGTAAAAATAAAAAAAAATTAAAAGTGTCAAGCAGGAGGACACACTGCATTTTCACTTTTATTATATCAGAACTGATGAAAAGCCAAGTTGAAAATGACCTGAGCAAAGATTCATCAAGGCTTAGCACTCCCCCCTAGTGGCAAACAGCTGAATGTAACACAGCAGAGAAATAGTTCTGAAAATGAGGCCATTACACGTACCATTTGTTAACTTCTGTAATAGCCTCATGCATTCCCTGCTACAGCTCTCTGTATACTTTCAGTATACAGTATACTTTCAGTCTCTGTATACTTTCAGTTTAGCTCATGACAACTTGCTACTTTTGAATTTGTGAGCTGACTTAATGAAAACCAATGTTTTGTATCACCTCAAATCTTTGCTGTTTGATCAAAACTAAAATGAGTATTCACAGCACATGCAAGTTGCCACAACTCACTACTTCAGTATCCAAGCACCTGTCAACCAGCACAGTCATCTCACATGTTGTATCTGTGCATGGAGCTACATAATGTGCAATTCAGAAGAGTGCCACACATTCCTAGGGAAGCAGTGCTACCATATTCACAATCTGAAATGTCTCTGTTGTACTTTTATTCTATACTACATACTTGCTTTTTAAAGGAAAGGCAGGATATAAATGTTTTAACAAATAGGCGTAACACACAAATCAGATGTGATTTGTGTGATGCACACAAGCATAGCCTGAGCACAGTCCATTATCCTACTAGTGGACCCCTACTTGCAGCCTTCCATCCCATTCCCTACATAGGAAGAAATCATATTCTGTTTCTAGATTCCTAGAAATAGATAATTAATAAGTGATGGCTGCTTATTATGCTATGTACAAAATAAGGGCTTGCACAAAAAAGGGGATTATGCAGTAGCTGGTGTGTGTGTGTGTGTGTGTGTGTGTGTGTGTGTGTGTGAGAGAGAGAGAGAGAGAGAGAGTATATACGTATGTTTGCAAAAGTGTTAAGGCATTTCACATTGAAGACAATTCCTGCTTTCAGCTAGAAGCTGCATTCCTGCTGTCACTCACAGTTTATAACATGGGAAATGTCAGTTTTGTGGCTTACAAGTGAGCTTTCAGCAGTACAGATGAGCCACTAGAAGGCTGCATACCACTGTGGATAGGCTGAAAACTTTAAAAGCAACAGTTCTGACAACTCATTTCAATCCAATGGATTTAATTGTGACCTTAGAAGCAGAATAGAATCTCTGAAAAATATATACTAGTACAGCAATAGAGATCTAAGGAGATCTATCATGGAACTGAACTCATGCATTAGGTGATATTTAAGCTGCAGTTACTGAACAAGCTTTAACTTCCAATAATAAGGGTCACTAATCACAGTGATTTACCTTGCTGATGTGCTTGCTTTCTCTACTGTGGACATTAGCTTTGCGAATGCATCAGTCACTTTACTGGTGGAGTTGGAGGTTTCCAGCTTGGAAGTTGTCAACTCATACAGTTCTGGATCCACACCTTATAGCATAAAATTATAATCAGTGATAGATGGAAACAAGTGTCACATGTTCAACTGCAATTTAGGATACTGTATTTCCATCTTCTGTAAACATCTGAGCTACATAAATGTCTAATATGTGATTGAGATACAACTTGCTAATTTTCATCATGCACTACTCAGAGAATTGGAGTTGCAGATAAAACTGGCATACAAGATATCAGCCAGGAGTGAGAAGCAAATTTGAATAATCATTTTCTTCTTATACCAAAATCCTCCAAGGCTTTACATTATTATTTAGAACATTATTTCATTGCTACACATTGATTCTTTAACTTCCATTTCCATTCCACTGTCTCTGTAGAACATACAAGTAGAGAGTATTTGAAGTCCTCATGCAATTTTTTTTCTTTTCACTAAAGTATAAACAATTTCTCAACCTTCTTATTTGTTTCTCACCTTTTATTTGGACACAATTATGGAAAGAGTTGATTTCAGGATTCAATGAAATATCTCAAAGCAAGCTTCTAGAAATATGTAATATAATTGGACAAACTGATGGAATTCAGTTTAATTTTTTTTTTAAAGCTGAGACACCTAGGAGTTCAAAATGGCAAAAATGGGAAGACATCCATTTTTAAAAAATCATTTTGATGAGGACTCCAAGATATACCACAACAAAACTTTCATCAGAAATTGTTCATATGAAGGTTAAAGGGTGACACTATCTGTTACGTAGAATGATCAAGTAGAGACTCCTTCGGTTAAGGCAAAGATGGAGCAGCACTTGCCTCTCATATCCACTTCAACCTTGCGATCAATTCAACTGAAACAGTCCCATGTTCAAATCTCAAATTAAAATACAGAATACATTTGAAATACTGTCAGATGTTTACAGAACCCTTAAATACAACAGGCCCAGGCCTTCTGAAGAGTCACATACAGAAATAACGTTACAAGAAACAAAGCTTCTGAAATCCCATTAAGGTATGCCACTGAATAAAGCTGTAAGTATTTAAGATTTTAAAAATCACAACTAAAGTTTCCAATATCTAAGAAGGATTTGTAACATGTTGCAGTACTTTGTATTTTCAAGCCATTTGTCAACTACACTCATTAGGTGAAATTTATTACCTTAGCATATGATTATTATAACTGCTACTACTACATGTTCTGATATTGCAATCATTTCACTAAAGTGCTTAAAAAAATTACTGCCATAGATCAATATTATCTAAAAGCGTCTACTAATACCCATAAAGAATATATACCTATATTTTAAATGCATATATTTTAAAAAATATATACCGCCTTTCACCAAAATGATTAAAAGGCAGCTAACAAAGGAAAAGGATTTTCAAAGAAAATGCGTATATTTATAAAAACCTTAATGAGATTGAGGAAATTTAGGCAACCAAGTTTAGATCAAGCGCCTAGCTTAGGCAAAACACACACACCACACAAAATTACATACATAACCCACACAGAGAGCTGCAGGCTAGAAGCAAATGACTTTCCAAGAAACAAGCCAGAAAACCTACAAACAATGGTGACATCTGCGAATTTGTTGACAATATTCTAATGAAAACCCATAATAAATGATAAGGTGCCTTCTTTATAATCACTTCAAATGAATGTATCAGAAGTAGTCAAACTGTATTTTACTAGATGCCAAAAAATGTCTACTAATAATCATCAATACTGTGGAATGCATAGATGGATTTAAAAGTAGTGTGTGAAGTTTTATATCAAACTACCATACAAAACTCAAGAAGTTTCTGTACTTTTGACTTCCAGAAAATATGATCAAGTAGTTCTGAAACATAAACACTAGAATTGAAAAATTAATCATGACAATGACGTATAAGAATACACAAAAAATCAAGGATGTGATTTTTCCACCCATGAAAAAAATCTCTACAGATCATAATGGAGTCCTGTTCTCCCCACCCCTTAAATGCATGGGCAAACTCTGCTCTATCGAGGAACATAAACTCCAAGCAGAGGGCTGTACAAGGGTATGGGAAGTGTGTTCACATCTTCTGTTCCAGAATGAGTAACTTGTGGTCCTCCAGATGTTGTTGAACTGTGACTCTCATCATCCCTGGTCATTGGCGATGCAGGCTGGGAGTGATAGGAGTTGAAAAACCACAACATCAGGAGGAACACAGGCCCCCCCCCTTTGTTCAATAATCCTGCAGCTGCAGGATTTAACAGATGCCACTCCTTTAGTAACCACAACTCTTTGCATTCTGATTTCCCAACAGATTAATAATTCAAGGTAAAGTGAGAAACAGCTTTATCTTTCAAGAGAATTAAACTGAAGCAGACAGCTCTGTAAAAAGATATGCTATAACTCATCAGATTTTTCTTCTAAATTTCCAGTTTTTTCAACTCAACGATTAAAATATTTAAGGCGTTAAGTGTCATGCAGAACTACAATACGTTTATGTTGTCTTAAATGACAACAGCAAAGCTTATCTATAAAATAGCTAGGTGTAAGCTCTTGTTTGTAAACTTCATTTCTGCAAGAAGAAATTGCAGCCATCTACTGGTTATCTTCAGAAGATGTTAAGTACTAAGATTAATGAGACCCATAAGCAGGTGCATTAATCATAGTCTTAAGATTTTTTTCAACTGAGCAACATTCTCAGGAATACTAGGATTTTATTCCAATGGCATTTTCAAGTGGGATACATCAAGATTTTAGCCCACAATTAAAATGGTTTTAAGCATTTCGAGTTCTTAAATTTCTTAAAATCCATTCTTTGCTTAACATTCTAGAGTACCAACCAAATAGTATTAACCAACTACTGGAGGCAAATGATAGAAGGGGGAACTATTGAAGGCGGGCATCTTAAGAGAAAACTGGAGCATAGTCATTCTTCTTGTTTGTAGGAAAGTCACATAATGCGGCTCATGCTTTTAGTAAGAATGTTAAGAGATTAAATTTGCAGTGTAGCGCTCTGCTGACCTGGGATGGTGGTGGTGGTGCTAGAGCTACTGTCATCCACGGGCCCAAAGAAATCAAGGTTCAGAAGAGTGGAACCTCCACTAGCTTGAAATTCAGTGACCGTGTTGGTAGGCAGCCATATAGAAGGTAAGCCAAGGGAGGGATTTATGTGTAAAAAGGGGGTAAGACACACACTTGAACATGCCAGTTATAATTAGTACTCATTACATAGTTTTGTTTTATAAAAAAAAGAATTGACATAATAGTGCTTACAATATTAGTTTGTAGGTTCTAAAGATGTTAACAAGTCAGTGTACAGTCTAATGTACAAATGCAGCAAGGAATTCAACACTAATAACTTAAAAAGTAGCCAACATTGTTTAGAAAAATGGACAGAACCAGAGATCCAGATTAAAGGGATTAATTAAAGGGAAACATTTTTTTAAAATTCCAAACTATTCATCTAATTCAAAATCATATATGTTCTCTACATAATTTAAAGAGACTGACAAATTGTATCTATAGCTTAAAGTAGCAGATTGTCAGTAGGTTAGCAAAACACAATATGAATATTGGTAACAATGGTTCTCGTTACATCCAGCTCCTTGGTGGCAAACTACATTGTTCCCCTTTAATACTGAAACAGAAAAATCAGATATACATATTTTAAAGAAATTGTTAAAAGAAAGCAAGATGAATTGACTGCAGTAATAAGACACCAGACAACAGCAAGAGAGTCCATCCAGGCTTTCCTTCAGCACTCTGATATGGACCGAAATGTGGTCACATCTTTAAACATTGTATAGCAGTGTTTTTAGGTCACTGGTGTGGCCAGTAATTATGACAAGTTCAACAGCATTATTAACAAATGGCTAAGAAACTATGTCACTATCTACTAGCCCTAGTTTAAATTTAGAGGCCTTTAGATTTTGAAGCTTTGATAAAATATATGCACATTTTAAAACTAAAATTTTAAAAACTGTTCCTTTTGCAAACAGGTTATGTTAAAAACTGTGCTTGAAAGCAAGCACAATTACACACTTGACTATGCCATTTCAAACTTTACAAAAGTCTAAACAGGGAAGGGTTTGTTGAGGTGATAGCTATAAAGTAAACAAAAATTATTTAACTATTCCATTCTTAGAACATGTAATGTGGTTGCGTGTATGCAATACCAATTCAGCAAAATGGTGTATTACCTTGTTCTTAAACATAGTGCATAACTAAAGAGAAAGAAAGCCTGAATTTCCAAAGTTAAGAAATTTGGTGTGTATGTGTGTATATATCTGTGTGTGTGTGTGTGTGTGTGTGTGTGTGTACACACACACACACACACAAACACAGATATATATATATATAATAAATCAGCAGAGAGATGTTTGTCTGAACTTTGTAGGTTTCTTAACTCTAGCTCTTGTGCTAGAGGCTCTACGGAGAGACGTACCATCTAAAGGGTTAGTAAGGCCACTGCTACTCCAGTCAAACTGGACAGGTGGTAGAGATTCCTAGAGTTGAAAAGTCAGAAATCAAATTTTACAGTCAGGTCATAGCATAACAAAACGTGTCGCATGAAGTTCTTTTGCATGCAAGCAAAAAAGCAACAATTGAAAAGCCAAAGGACAATGAGCCAGAGGTAATAACTAAACTAAACTGAAGTCATAAAAATTGTGTTTCATGTAACCTAAGAATAACTATGGTTTACAGATTGTTCCTAGACTGCCTGGTCTGGAAATTTTTATGGGGAGTTGCAAATATTGCCAAAATACAATGAAACAGACCATTATATTATGCCAGCATTGCAGAGCTATCACTCTGGCACTAGAGGCAGGTAACACTGGCAGGAATGCTTAAGATCAGGGCAGCAGAAACAGAACCAGCCTCACCTGTAACCAGTCCTTTTTTTCCCTAGAAAAAGAGGTGCAGGAACTCCCCATTTTTTTGACGGACAGTTGGTGAGTTTTTTTTTAGGGGGAGAAGAACGCTTTTGGGGGGGCAGCGCTGTGGATGCGTTACGATGTTACCTCTGATGCGCTGCCCCATGGCCTCCAACACAAAGCCACGAGCGCCATGCAGCTGAAGCCTCCGACACGCAGCTCTGGGCGCCGTGCCTCTATACAGCTACCAGCATGCTACAAAAAGGTGCTGGAACTCAGTTCTGGTGAGTTCCACCTGAAAACCCCTCTGCCTGTAACAGCATCATCAGCTTTGCAGCTTTGAAAACCCTTAGAGTCACTCACAATGCAACTGAACAGTTATATGCAACTTCAGATGGATAAAAGTGGCTCAGTGGGATGCTCTTTAAATAATTATTTAATCTTAAAATAAGTGTTAAGTTATTAATAACTAAAAGTATTATTTGGTTGCACATCAATGGGCAAACCTAAACCAACAGGCATATATAATCAACAGACACATATACTAAATCTATTGGTTTAGGGACTGAAGTGTGGAAGCTGTGGCAAGCATGGGAGGGGGGCTGTCTGAAGGTACTTCTTATCCGATTTCTCTACGCAAAAGGTGAGCGATAAGCTGGTTTATACTTAAATCTTTTTTTTTAAAAAGGCAAAAACTCTTATTGGAATTTCTTTCTGAAATGGTATCTTTGAATCCTAATAAAATGACAATTTTCATAATTTTTATCTGCAGTTTTCATTATCTACAAGAATAAACCTTCGAGTTATTACCATAAACAGGCTTGCCTCTCTTTATTTTCTGCTGCCCCTCTACTTTTTGCTACTTCTACTTTTATACATTCAGAGTGAACTGCAGAATCACCTTTTTTTGAACAGGCATCAAAGCAAGGTCGGATCAAAGTGTGCCAACAGATTGTTTCATTACATCTCTTGTTGTTGCTGCTCATAATGATTACAGCATAGAGAACAATCTAAATAATGCAAATGCAATGGACAAAAGCACAGCTGAGGAGATTTACCGACCAGTCTACACAAATTTTCAATTATGATAGGAGAGATTCTAAGACTTGCATGTGAAGTTGTTCTGAAGCTTACTTTTATAAAACACTAGAGCTCTAACTTACCAAAGGGCTAGCCACTGAAATACACACACAGAAATCACGAAGAGATTTCCCAACCTGCTATTATGGATGTCCTCTGCTGAGAGGCACACAGTCTATTCACCCCATTCATCTAATCTGTTCAGCGATCTACATATCTCCTGAAACATTTGGTGACAACTAGGAGAATTTATGTGCCAGCGCTAGATATTCTGAACATATCCAAAACTGGCAAGAAAACACATACATCATGCATAATTTCAACACAATGCTTTGGATCAGGTAGGGTGAGTCAAGCAGTTTGTTATGTAGATCTAATTCTAGTTATCAGACTTTTTAAAAAAATATGTTAATATTTCATGGCAAAAATTATTGTTGTCATATTTGTTCCAAATGGGAATGGAATTAAAAATAGCAATATTTTATCAGAACTACCTCTAGAGCAGACCTGCACAACTTGGCAGTATGTATGGGCCAAAATAAAAGTATTTTTTCTTATCATTGTTGGTACTTTTCTTGCTTTCTCTGCCTCCTCTCTATCTCTCTCTACCTCTCCCCCTCCTTTTTTGTTCTTGGTGCCCCTACTGTCTACTTGGACTTCTTGTTGTTTCTTGGAGGGGGGGGCAACCTCAACTGCGGAGGGGAGGTGGGAATCTGCCAGCTGGTTGGTTTAGTGGCCCGCAGGTTTTCCTTCTTTGTGGCTCAATGTCTCGGTGCCCCTCAGTGGCCTCCTCTTTGGCATGGCCACCATGGCATTCACAGCTTCCAGTGGTGGGTACTTTGGGTGCCATGTTTCTCCCCCGCCCTGCTGATCTGTCAGGGTGCTTATGGAAGGTCCGTGGAGGGCTCAGCTGGAGGCAGAAGGAAGCTCCCTTTGGGGAGCACTGCTGCCGTTTCCCAGGGGATGACCTCAGTTGGGTAGGGAGTTTTCCTGTTGGCTAGCACATGGCTGCATCTAGGGCTTTTCTCTCAACAGCCTTCCCTCCAAGTTTCCCCCCTTCCTTCCTTCCTTCCTTCCTTCCTTCCTTCCTTCCTCATTGGGGCTCAGGAAAGATTCACGAGGAGGGCAGGTGTTGTGCAGCAAGGGGGCTTTTCTAGGTCCTGTTTGAGACTTGAAGGTTGGTTTTGACGGGAAAGTGCGAGGTGCGTGAGGCACAGCTGCCTCCGCCTCAAGGGGAGAGAGCGAGCTGCCTGCAATGAGAGAGGGGTAGGGTGGGCAACAGGGAGGCTGGGCAAGATGAGTGCTCAGCTCCCCATTAGGGCCAGGCGGGCATGGACAAAGCATTTTCCACAAGCTGCACAAAATCCTTTGGAGGGTTGCAAGTTGCCCATGTACGCTGTGCAGGCCTGCTCTAGAGGCATGTTCTGCGAAATTCAGTAGTTTGCATACTCCTATAGAAAGAAGCAAGTCTGATCGTCCTAATGTTTGGATACCCTTTTTTGGTTTTAAATACAAGAGATGTAAACCAACAAAATAAGTGGCATCAATTATACTTATTGGTTATGTTTAAAATCTCAATAAAAATAGATTATAGATCACTTCCTCCAATCACTTGTTCTTTTTCCAATCATCTGGAATTTAACAGGACTAGGAAAGATAATCTATATCTAAATGCAGGAGAGGGAAAAACATTCAAGGATAGAAAGTGTTGTTTTTAAAACTCTGGCACTTCTTTCAAATGCACAAGAGGGTTAAAAGCAATAGGGAAAGGATTAAAATCTTTGCATGTGGTTTCTATAAGTATCACAACAGCTTTAAAAATGAAAAGGGCAAATTCGTAAGAAGAGGTATAGGAAAATAACCATTTTAATCTACTGGAAGCTGTTATTTAGGTATATTGTATGGTCAGGACAGCTCATTCGCTATAGATTATTAGGAAGTGTTGAGGCAGAAGAACTCACTACAGCCTTTTGCAGGTGTGAGCCTCCTCTCTGTTGGCAGTCAGCCAGAGATCTAGCTATGAGACTCTTCAGGCATGAGGGCAAGACCTCAAGGCAGGGTGGAGTGGGGATGTTGGTGTACTATACAAGTTGTCAAGAGAAGCAACAGTCCGCCCACCCCAAACTAAAGAGTTCTGAACAGGCATATGCCCAGAGCCCTTTCATGGTGGCATCAATGGCACAAAACATTATTATTTTTTACCTGGAACTGATCAGTTGTACATATATTCATCTCTGGTGATGCAAGTGGAGTCTGTCCTATGGAAGCTATTTTCTCTGCAGCAGATATTGGTTTCAGGGGTTCCTTTGTAGGCTCTAACATACCCTAGAAATTAAGACATCACAGAATCTGCTCAAATACCACCCTTTAGGAAAAACAAAAATTAGTCAAACCCCAAAGAAACAAACAATTATTCTTCCAATGATAATGCTGGATTCACTTTTGTATATTCCCCTGATTGACTACTTAGCATTATTATTTAAAGTTTACTTTTATAATTCATGTTAAAGAAATGACAAAAAGCCACTCTTAATTTGTTTTAGGGACAAAATACTGCAGTATAGCACTTTTTATTTTCTAACCAAATTTACTGTATTACATAACTGTTTTGATTTTACTGTAGTTCACAGCTATTTGATCTTCAAACCAAGAGAAAACACCGGAGTGTTGTACAATGATTTTATAAATTTGTTAGTATCAGTATCAAACTTTATTTTGGTCACAGACCAGCATAAGATAAAACAAACAGATAAACTAAACACATAAGACTTAAAACAGATAAGGGATAAAAACTAATAATTAAAAGATGATAATACCATGCATAACTTAAAAAGATAAAAAAAGGACAAACGGTTGAAAGCAACTATAAGAGAGGGAACATTAAGGAATTTGTTATCCATTTCTGCCCAGCCACAGTCAAAGTGTGTGATATTAGTGCCTCTAGATATAGTTTAACAAAATTAAGATCTATCTAGTTTGCTAAGATATTAAGTAACAACCGAAATAGTTATCATTCTTTTTATGGACTATAAAACATGCTGTAGGTATTATACCAAGTCTACAATTACTTCTGACAAGAAAGTTTAGATAATTCTAGGCTTTCTAAGGAAACTGCCTAAAACCATTAAAAAACTTACCAATCCTGCTGCGTACATGGGCACTATAACAGGTTGCTTCTTGTTGCCTGTAAAGAGCTAAGACAAAAGAAATTTCCATCTGATTAGACTGAAACATTTTATTTGTGAAGACCAGTTAGCCTCAAGACTCATTTTTGGGTCAATGGTTAGCTATTTTCATGCAGTAACGTACAATCTTTGGGTTGCAGTCAATGTCATGTGAGCTGTGTTCTACTCATGACATGAGACTACTCCTTCCTAATCTGCCCCCAGAATCCCACTCACACCCCCCCCTCTGAAGAGTCCCTGACTATTTGATGCAGCATTTAGTATTAATTGCTGCTTGTCATGATTTTTAGACTTATTCTCAAATTTAGAAATGATTGTTTTAGCATAACTGCCACTATATAAAATTACATGGACAATTTTAAATTGTTTGTCATTTTTGTATGTCACACAAGAGTAACAGATTTTGGGCAACTGATAGAATAAATACATTTTAATATAAACAACAACATTCTTAGGAATAATATCGCACACTTATTTTGTGTACCAACAGAATGGAAGAAATTGTTGGTTAGTTGGCTTTGCGGATAACTCACGATGTTTCTTGTGTCGATTCCCAGAGAGCAGAGGAGTTTTTTGTTGCTGAGGGAGCCACCCCACTGATATTTCAATCCATATGCATCGTGGATATCCTGAAGCTCTGTCCACACATCTAGCAGTTCCCTACATAGTCAGTTATACATCAAGTGAAACAGTGAAGAGGGGGAAATGCTAGAACTCAGCAGCTTTAACCACTTCATTCCGCATCTTTAAATGACTGGCATATAACAACATTCCCATTAAACACAAGCCCAAACACCAAACCTCTAGGGAGATAAAAGTGGTATAAGGTTCTCAGAACAATTATTTTTCTAACTTATAATTAGAAAACAATGTCTGTAGCAAACAGAATGATGTCTACTTGGAATTCAACATATTAATAAATAATATAACTGTAAGTAATAAGCCACATCCTATTTAACTACCTCATTTGCACATCACTTAAAGTACAGCAAAAACCCACCAAGTAGATTATTCTGTGGCAGCAAAAGCAGTCACTAAAAACTAACCACATTGAACTATGCTTTTTAAAAGAAAACAAAATGCAAGCAGTAACTAAAAATCCATTGATGTTTGCAGCCATTAGAAGATTACTGCTATACACCCTCAGAAAACATCGCTGAAAGCTTGCATGCTTCTGGGTATCTATCACATTTAAAAATGGTCCATACCTTTGTGACAAGGTCTCCTCTGTCCTCCCAGGTTTATTACCCATTTCCAACAAGAGATTTAAAGGAGCAATCTCTTCTTCCATTTCAGAGACAGTTACAGGAGGAAAACAGGCTTCAAATATTCGTTCTAGACGACTTAGCAGCTTTGTCTGCATCAGAACAGACAAAACCAACTTGTTGAAAATTATGCAAATTACTGCTTTTAAAAGTCAGGGGAATATGAAATTACAAACTTTTGATATTATTTCCTAAGCACAGATCAAACAAAACAAGCAAGCAAATAAATGGATATAGCTTTGGGAAGTAACTATTCAGTGGGCCTCAATTCCACTCACAAGTGCCCTACTGCTTTCTGGTGAGGGCAACAAGACAAACCCCTGTTTCTTTCTCCAGTCTGGAGGTGCAACTCATCTCTGGAATGAAGAATGAATATTCCATTTTGGTGCTGTGAAGACACTCCTGTTGGGGTGGCAGCCCAGCACCAAAGCAATCTCTCCCTCTACATTTCAAGCTAGAGAGTCGTGCAAGTGAGTTCCCACACTTTGGAAAAGTTCCCTGCCCCCTTTTCCAACTCCCAAATCGGAGTTGAGAAGGGCCCGTCCCCTGGCCTGGCACAGATATGAACTGCAAAGTCAAGGACAAGGAGAAACACAGGATCCTGCAAAACACAAATTTTTGCTCAATGACTTTGGCCATTCAAGTTCTGTGGATGCCTGTGAGTGTTAACTACACTTTCAATTTCCACAGAATCAACTTGCACTAAAATTAGTTTATGAAGCTTGGATTTGTTTTTCCCCTAGATCGTTGTACTTGGTGTTTTAATGTAAACTGCTTTGAGATTTGTTCTATAAAATATAAAGCTGTATTGAACTAATAATAATAGAAATAATAATTATTATTAACAACAACAACAATCTCAGCAGCCTTTGTGCTTTGCCTCTTTCCTGTTTTTACTCCTGCCTTAAACTGATTTCAGGAGAGTTGTTGGCCTCAACACTTTAGTCAGATATGGGGACATACAAATATCCTTTGCTCATGAAATCACGTTACGTCTGTAGGGAGAGGTTAAAGATGAAAATGCATTGAGTTTCAAAGAGAAAAATTATATCAATATCTTTAGAAGGGCTGATAACTTTAACCACTTAATTGGAAATACAATGCCACAAAGTTACCCCTTTAAAGATTCTACATTAAGATTTTTATTTTGCTTTTAAGAATCCCATCTAGCTTTTGTGTCAAAGCAGCAAACGTCAAACATGCACTGTGCAAAGGCCAAATTTTCATAGATGATCACACTGTGCATTGAATAAGCATAACAGAAAGCAATCACAAGTTAACAGTTCTGCATGCTTTACACTACAGTAACTATTGGTAAAGAACAACTATGTATGCCTGAGTGAGATAAAGCAGCTGGCATGCTCTATGAGGCATTGCATTTTGCTCAGAACATGGATGTCATACAGTCACCATGTCAACACTGACTTTCATCAGTTCTCTCAGTGACGATCACAGTTCCTATTTGAACACTACTGTCTAAAGTAGTATATAAACAGCATTTCACACTGCTTGAAAATATCATGAGTCTCAGCAGCCCTTCAGTAACTTCAGTGTCCCAATACAATACGGGATAGCCACATGAAGTTGGACTCTCAGATTTGACAGAGGCTGATCAATTGCTTTGAAAGAAGAAAAATAAAATTGGGTCACCCCTGCCCCAAAATTGGCGACCAGAACCATTAAAGAGGGCTGTGATGACTCCCTGATGAGTAGATATGCATACCCTTTGGGGGAGAAGCATGCCTGCATGCCCGTTGCTGTTAAGCAAGGCCAGCCCATACCAAGGCATCTTTGTCCCTTATGGTTTGTTGGTGGGGGACTGATCAACCTGGCCATTCAGGGTCTACATGCAGAGAACAGCTTTAGGCTGCTGAAGGGTCATGGCCTGCAAGTGGGTTGCAAGTGCAAATCGGTTGCAGGTTTCAGTGCTTTTGCCCTGTCAGAATGCTCCAGTGAGGAGCACTGGCATCTCTGTTCATGCCACTGCTGCCTGCCAGCCACTTACTTTTTTAAAGGAAGGCTGGGGCGGAAAGGAGTGGCTTTCCCCGCATGAGGATGCTGTTGCTGCCAGCCAGGTGCAGCTGGTGGCAGGAGCTTCCTTTGCCCCTTTTCTGACAGGGTTGGGTTTTTTTCTCAAGCAATGTGTGTCTGTGATTGAGAATAGTATGTATGCACAATTGTTAGTGAGATACATATTGGTGGTGTGTGTGTGCATGTGAAAGAAAGGGATGTGTATGTATGTGAGTACAGTGAGGACAAGAGATGCACTTGGGCAGAGAAGGAGAGGTTTGTGTGGTGTGGGGGGGTATGTATGCACATGGACAGAGAGGGAGGCATATACTGTACGTGCTTCTGTGTATGTGATGTATATATAGAAACATATGAAAGAGGGGGGTATGTGTGTCTGTTGTCTGTATGCATATGGGGAGTGCATGTGTGTGCTCTATTTGCTTGCAAGAGTAATGTGGCCACCTTTTATATTTTCCTAGTACAAGGGAATGCTTCCTGTTATTAGAAAGTAGCAGAAAGAAGTGTGGGTGTCTGTATAGAAAATCTATATTGTTTGAGCTCTACAATGAGGAACAGCAGGACACAGTTGACCTCCCATAGTAAGCATGAGGTGGGTTTGGATTTTTGCAGCAAGCGGGAAGCATCAGCAATTGCTGCTCTCTCTAATTTTGTCTTGTGCCTAACCACCTTGGTTTTAATTCTTAAAAACTCCAAGAATAAAACAACACCTGTAAAATAAACACTTAAATTTTTAATGTATTTTTAATTTTTATTAACTTTTAAAAATTAAACCCCTTAAATAAAAAGTTAATTGCAAATTCAACATAGATAGGGGGATGGGGCACAGGAAGGAGGATGGGGAGCAATTTTAAAATTGACTACGATATGAGGAGTTCTGGAAGCCCAAAATTCAGGAAACAATAAAGCAATGGGTCATCATACTGAATAAATTTGGACATGTGGGTCACTATACCAAAAAGGTTGGGAACCTCTGGTTTAATGGATACTTACTGGCAAGCTGTATACAGGACTTTCTTAAATGTTTATGTGTGTTAAATGAATAAATTGTTGGTAATTAATTATGTAGTGTTATGTTGCAGTGATACTGTATATCTTATTATGCATTGTTATTATTGTATTACTGCATTAAGACTTTAATTTTTGTGTGAACTGTTTTTTAGGAGAGATTTACTTCTGGAAAATGCGGTATAAAAATAAAATGACAATGATAAATGGGACTTATTTTATTGATTAGTACTAAATGGCATAGAACTATACCCACAGAACTCAGTTAAGCACAAACACAAAACACTTTAACTTGTTGGAAGTTTAGATGCAACTCAGGTTTTTGAGAGTGGTTTGCATGGATTAAGACAGATAGAGTGAGGGATCACCAGCTTCTCACACTATCCCTGTGTCTTTCTCTCTATGCTGACCTCCCTCTCTCTTTGAAGTTTAGACTGCTATGTCTTAGGTTGCATCCTTTTTACAATTTCCTGCTCCTCCTTGTATATTTTATTCTGGCTCTTGAGTTGAGAGGTCTGAGAACCAGCGTTAGGAAACTGAGATAGGAAAACCAGAAGCTAAATGGCACCTTAAACCTAGGTTATGGGTGGAACAATGGAATGTCTAGGCACGCTTTTTTATAACGAGAATACAGAGCTGAAAATGAATGAACTGCAACTAAAATATTATGTTCATTTTTCACATGCTCTAGTCCTTCCCCTGACTACCCCCTATTCTTAAGAGGGTCTTCAAAAGGGAGCTGGAAGTTGGGACGCAGAAAAAGTTCCTCCTTTCGTTCCACTCTGCAGTTTTAAACTGAAATCTAGGCACAGTACTGCGCTCAGTGCTCAGAAACTGCACCCACTAATGAAATTCCCTGTTACAAAATGCATCTAGAACAAAGGGAGTTTTTAACATTGCTGAGAACTATTTTATACCAAGTCTCAGTCTGAATACTTTTCAATGAAAGGTGTGCTCTAAGCAAGGATTTATTTAACTAAAGTTTAATTTGGCAGCTACATATAAACTCTATATGCTAACATAACTGAGGTATGAAAACTTATTATAAGTTATAGATCTTCTCTTAAAGCTCAATTAACACCTGATTATATTAGAAATGGCATTACTTTCGGCAGAACTGGAGGGGAAAAAATCAGTCAAGGCCCATTTGCAAAAGAATTAATGAACTGGAGACTATATCACAAGGTTGGAATGGATTCCTCCTCTTTTTAGCATCAAACGCTCTGAGAATTTTGTGATAGCACAGAATTTTTCTGTGTTTCTACTTCCTGGTTAGTCATAATGACACTGGCTAAAAACATACTGTTTTCCTGCCATCGGTTACTTTTGATCAGGGGGACAGCTACCAGCAAAGAAGCTGATAAATATGATACAGAGTTAAACATTTCTCTCAGATTAGCATTACTCAATCATGATAATTATGGTCCCAGCATAGAACTCCATTTATATAAGTGAATATAAAAAATATAAAGAAGCTATTTATCTTTTGCCTAAAAGTAAGTAACTCTCTTGCACAGAATTCTTCATGTTGTTGGACAATAATCCCCATCACACCAGTCAGCTTAGCAAATTGTCATTTTTCTTATGTAAACAACTTCAGATATTTCTGAAAGCAGCATACAGATGTTTTAATAAGTAAAAATAAATTATGTTCATCATTTGGATTAATTTAAATCTAATTGAATGGTAAACATTTCAGACTTCCTGCATCCACTGTCCATTGACCTATTTGTCAGGATAACCAAATGAATTTCAAACCAATGATATGAAGAGGCGGCCAGCCAGCCGTAGTGAAATATGATCTGGTCTCAAATGCCAATTCACAGATTTGGTTGAAATCAAATCATGTATATTTGTTGGCTCCCTGCCAACATTCAGAGTCATATTCAGCTGGATGAAACTTTCTACTCATTGCCAGCAACTTCTGCTTATTATTATTAATTAAATTTATATACCACCCTACATCCAAGGATCATGAGGCAGTTTACAGTATTTTTTTAAAAAAAAAACTTAGCATAATAACAAACAAATCAATAACTCCTGGCCCCCCAACAACAGTTTTAAACACCAAAGATTGTTTAATTAGCCAAAGCTCTGGGTGAAAAGTAATGTTTTCACATGGAGCCTAAGGGTATGTAATGAAGAAGTTAGTGAGCCTCCTTGGGGGAGAGCATTCTGCAAATAGGGAGTCATTATAGAAAAGGCCCATTTTCATGTTGTCACCCTCTGGAACTCTTGGGGAGGGAACACACCAAGAAGGGCTTCAGATGATGTTGCAGGATCTAGGTTAGCTCATATGGGGAGAGGAACTCCTTTAGGTATTGAAATCCCGAGCCGTTTAAGGCTTTATATGTCAAAACCTTCATGCTACATATAGCAGCAGAAATACTCAACTGGTGAGCAAGGAGACCTCAGTGATTTTTGCAGCTACCATGAGAGGGGTGTGTGTGTGTGTGTGTGTGTGTGTGTGACAGAACTGGTTTTAAACGGTCTTTCATGTCTGAAACATGACTCTCAGCTATTTAAATTATGTACAAAGGTGCCTATATTACTATGCTAATGGAACACATGAAAATTGAAATTCCCATTAAAACAGCTTGGATCCAAAATGTGCATACTGTTAGCAGAAAACCTCTTCTACTACTGGTTTTTGAGAGAGAAAAGTGACCCTAAATCCAAGCTTTTGTGGAAAACTTTGCACTTGTAGCCAGCACATTTCCTATTCACAATGTCTCTTGAGATTAACTTAACCTTAATCCAATTTCCTCTTCAGATTCAGTTCTATAGCTTGCTTCTACCTTGAATGGCTCTCATGTAGACGCTTGATTAAACTTTAAGCTGCATAACCTCTATCTGCTATGCTTTCAAAACTTGGCTAGTTTTTAAAATGAAAGAGCATTCTTATCTGTATATGACAAAAAAGTAAATCACAAATTATCAAATGTTCTTCCGTCAAATGAGGAGGATTGTCTGGTTACAGAGCAGTTGGAACCGCAAGAAGCTTTGTATGTGTGTGTTGCACCAACAGCACAGAAAGTCCAACTGGGCTGAAACTGTCTTTGCCACCCAAAATTCTAATTATTTAATGCAGACAACAGGACCACAAAGATTTATCACCTGTGCTACATGTGTGCCCAAGTATACCTAAAATAAGTGGTCTTGGAAAATCACAGTAGTGGTGCAATCTGGGAGTAAACCAACTCAACATAGTAGTTATGATTCAAAGTGGACCCGCTAGGTTTCCCACAACTGCCCCTCTCCTTCTGCTGGATTTTACGCTCCACTCCTAGAGCTGCTGCTGAGGTTGTGGGGTTCACCAGAGTTAATGCAGAAAATAGCTTTTCTGCTTAAGAGGCATTTGTTGCCCTGTGAGGAATTGCAGCTGGAAAGGAAAACAGGCAACATCCCCCTGCTCAATGCATGTGCATGCTGAGGCACTTTCAAAGAGCCTCAAGCTTAAATGGAATTTTGCTGGAAGGACTAACACCCACGTAAACATGCATAGTATTGGAATGCAAAAGTAAGAGGTAAAATGAAGTGTGTGCATTTTACATAATAAAGCAAATTGTAAAAGCAAACCATAAGCATCAGTAGCAAAGTGTGGTAGTTACCCGAGCTGAAGCCGGCAAGTCCTGCAACTTCCCACTACTGGTTCCATGCAAAGATGCTACAGAAACACTGTTAGGTGTATGAGTCACTGAATCTTCATCATCAAAAGTTGTGCCTGTCCTATCTGATGGCCACACGTCTTTTCTGGGATGAGGTTCCACCACCTGCTCATCTTCAAAAGCAGCCCACAAGCAGCTCTCTTTTTGCTCAGCCTCAAAAGCTTTCCACTCTGTAGCTTGGTTACAACCAGCAGAACTGAAGGCTGAAAACTCATCAGAGTCTGGAAACCTTTTTACCCCTAAGCCAAAGTCTCCAAACTCATTGTCATTTCCATTTTCCAATTCTGCATGAGGCTGAACTGTCATGCTAGAACCAGCATCATCTGTGCAACATTCATCCTTGTTTGAAATCTCTTTTGATTGAGGAGTTCCCTTTGATGATCGCTGATGAACATCACTTCTATCTGTGAAGTCACCACATGCATTACTTCTTTTACTGATGTCTTCAGAAGGGCTTTGAAAGTGTTCTTGGCTGGCAGAAACTTGAGTAAAAGCAAGGGATCCATTGCTGACTGTGCCAAAGTCACCAAAATCATCTTCATTTAAACCACTGCATGATGCATGCCCAATGTCACTTTCACCATTCTTAACTATTTCAGAATCATATATGTTCTCTTCTGTAGGATGAGAGCCAAGACTTTGAACTCCACCTACATTAAGGCTTAATGTATCTGCATTATCATTGGTCCTTAAAAAGGTATGTTCTTTACTATTTCCAGTGTCACACTCCTCTCTTCCGCCAATACTTTCAGTTGTGCCTACTGAATTCACAGTTGTGTGTATGGAAGAAATAAAGGCATTGTGTTCTAGTGATGTGCAGTCCTCTTTAGCCTTGAAGTCTTCATTGTTCGCTAAATTAATTTTTGAAATGCAAATCTGTCCATATTCACAGCTTCGATCTGAAGTTTCTTTCTTCATAGATTCCCCCTCACCATTTATAATATTGCTTTCCTGTACACAAAACACTTCTTTTTCACTAGAATTTGTGCATATTTTATTTCCTGTTTCATCAACCAGGCTTCTTTGTTTATTTGAGAACGTGGCAAAGTCTGCAAAATCCTCTGCTGTGGTGGGTATAGACTCCAAACTTAATTCAGAGCTATTAGTGCTAATTATTTTTAATCCCTTTGAGTCACTGATACCATCTGTATCTTCAGCTTCCTGAGAATTTGCCGTGTCCAGTGCTGCAAATCCATTTGTTAGAACTTCTGGACATGGCTGTTTCTCACCATTACAGCTGTCTACTTGGTGGTCCTGACTTGGAACGTTCATATCAGTCCTAATAATTTCAGAGTATGACGACTCTAATTTTCCAGTTCTCTTAACTTCTTCTGCATAAATATCATCAAGTGAAGTACCCAAACTTCTACACTCACATTTTTCTTTGTTACTACTATCAAGAGGAAACTCTTTAACAGTAGTAAAAGCTATAATGCCATCTACACTGCCTGAGTAATCAGAGTTACATGAAGGTTTATGTTCTTCCTTTGAACTGGAGTAATCTGATGCAAAGTCAAAGGCTCCAGTACTTCCAGCATCGGAAAACCCACCAAAATCACCAAACTCATCTTCATCCTCCTCCTCTGCTCCATTATCTAGTGGTGGTGGTGATGAAGAATACATTCGGATGATATCTGGTTCCATGGTTCAGTCTTTTATGAAGGTTACTTTGCACCTACAAGAAAAAAGGGGGAAATTACTTCAACATGCTGAGTTCAAAATGCTGTCAACTATAACATAAGAGAAACCTGGAAACAATTTACTGTATTTTACAATATGCAATAAACACTTCACTTTAATTGTTCATCTTAACATCCAGTCTGAAGATGCTATTAAAAGAACACGGCTCTGCCCCAAATTTCCTATTGATGAACCACAAATTCCATTGGCATGTGACTTGCCCTAACTACATGAGACATAATTTATCAATTCACAGATAAGCCACCTACAATAGGTTTCATTCAATTTTTTTATTTATAATATTCAAAGACTTATGATACTACAGGTGGGTCAAAGTGTTGCAGTATATTCCTGGTGTGTGCTGAATCCGTGGCTGAGAGGGTTGGGGGGAAACATAAGTTACCAACAAAGACACACTTGGGTCTTACTTCATGTGCCAAATGTTTGAAGACTAAAAATTGCAACCATTCTGCATGCAAGTTAACGGCACTTGCGGCTTCTGAATACAACTAACTGAGTGCTTGTTTTGATCTGGGAGGAAGCCTAAGGGGACAATTTAAGTAGACTGATCTTTACTGCAACCCAAGAGATAAGGGGTATTTTTGGTAGCCTCACATCTGACCAGAAGTATTACAGTGACTACTGATCGCCGAAGAATTGATGCTTTTGAATTATGGTGCTGGAGGAGACTCTTGAGAGTCCCATGGACTGCAAGAAGATCAAACATACCCATTCTTAAGGAAATTAGCCCTGGGTGCTCACTGGAAGGACAGATCCTGAAGCTGAGGCTCCAATACTTTGGTCACCTCATGAGAAGAGAAGACTCCCTGGAAAAGACCCTGATGTTGGGAAAGTTTGAGGGCACAAGGAGAAGGGGACAACAGAAGACGAGATGGTTGGACAGTGTTCTCACAGCTAAGATGAGTTTGACCAAACTGCGGGAGGCAGTGGAAGACAGGAGTGCCTGGCTCGCTCTGTTCCATGGGGTCACGAAGAGTCGGACACGACTAAACAACAACAACTACTACTACAAGCTATTATCTCTCAGTTCAGCCCTCCATCCTGCAGTAGGGGTGTAACAATCAAGTGTACTGCAAGTTGTTGTATACTAATATCTCAGCCCAACCTGCAACGACAGATAAAATTAAAGCTACAACAGATCCAAAGTGTTATCCACTACAGTGGTGCCTCGCAAGACGAAAAGAATCCGTTCTGTGATTCTCTTCGTCTAGCAGTTTTTTCTTCTTGCGAAGCAAGCCCATTGAAGGATTAGCGCTATTAGCGGCTTTTAGCGGCTTATCTGCTGATCGGATCAGCTGATAAGCGGCTTAGCGGCTTAGAAAAGGGGGGGGGAGGGAAAAAACCAGCATGAACTCACAAGACATTGTCGTTTCTTGCGAAGCAAGCCCATAGGAAATTCGTTTTGCGAAGCACCTCCAAAACGGAAAACTCTTTCGTCTAGCGAGTTTTCCGTCTTGCGAGGCATTCGTCTTGCGGGGCACCACTGTATTAGCTTCAGTTCAATCTTTACTGTGCAAAGATAATATATTTGCACTCAGTGAAGTTTATAGTTTTGCCACTGCCTTCCTTGTACACATGGGTGGTAGTGCTTTGCCTATAGTGGCAGGCACGCTCCTGCTGAAGCTGGAAAAAGTCAAGATACATGCAACAGAAGCCCAGATTGTGTTTACTATTGCTGGAGCAGCACACATGGCTCATACAGAAATAATGTTGAAGTACATGGTGTTAAAAATGAGAATTTTGTAAGAAAGTAAACAAGGCTGCCATATTGTTTTGCCCTAAACTGTTAAAGCAGAAGTTACTTAATTTTTATATTACAGTATACACATATTTGACTCCTAACATTCCATCCTTCTCTCCCAGGTTCTTGTCACTGACTGTGTTTGCAAGCTAACAATAAGCCAGACCTTCTGGAGGATACCACAGCTGAAGCCCTTCCTTAGAAGTGTGCACTGACAGCAATAGATCATTCCCCATGTCCTTCTTACTTAATAAGGTTACTGTAACAGCAGTAAAAAATCATTGGTATGCCTCATTCAGATAATGAAAACATGTAGAGGAGTACTCCCTTCTCCTGCCAATTATGACAATTAGTGCAATATGTTGTCTGTACAAAGGATTTCTAGTGAGTATGCACCACATTTCATTTCAAAGCATTTAATATACTTTCAGTACTAGAGCCAACCCCTTGGCAAATAAAATGTATACAAAGGACAAAGAAAAACCGTTTAAAATTCAAACCACCCTGCCCAGTTCTGCAAGTCACAATGACCCAGGACTCCTGAATGTTATAATTTTGTGTTCTCCTCAGAAATGCTTTGAAACACTAGAGTTCTCTTGGAATTCACTGAGCTATGCTATTTAAACATGGTTAACTTGAATCTCTAGCCCCAAATATATTAATGTTAATCAGAGTTTCTTATTTTTAATGACTTCATCCAATAATAATTCAACCTGCAGATAACTAAGTCAGCAAAAGATGCATCTATAATAGAGCTAAAGCAAACTCACAACTTAAAAGTAAACCCCCCATCTTTTTCTACTTGTTCAAATGTTTTCCTTACAGGAGTTATGTAATAAGCATTACAATTACTCATAACAACAAAAGTGCCTGTCTTTGAAGTGAAAGCTACTTGTAAACAAGTTTACTCATATGCCTTCAAAAGCCAAGAGCTAAACATGATCACAAGTGAAATTCTTCTCCAAACCCCCTTCATCCCTACCCTCATCTCAATACTATAATAGACTTCTTGGATTTTGGAATACACTTCTTTTTATATAATATTTTTATTGGTTTTTACATTTTTTCAAACACAACAACATTATTATGTAACACCATAAACATTTGGCTACATAAGCCTGAGACTCCCCCCCCCCACGGGAATGGTTTTCAAGCTTATTTTCTAATCCTGCATTTAATTGTATTTTATTATTATTAAGTCTACTTTTATTTTAAAAATTAAACCAATCTTAATAATAAATGATAATTTATCCTTACAAACTTCTTGTAACCCTACCAACAATGTCAATTGTTGACAGCTGTCTTTCAAATACAACATAAATTTATTCCAGTCTTTCAGGAAAGTCTGGTTCTGCTGGTTCTGAATTTTCCCAGTCAATTTTGCCAATTTGGCATAGTCTAATAATTTCATCTGCCACTCTTCTTTGGTTGGTAATTCTTCTTGCTTCCATCCTTGGGCTAATATTATTCTCGCTGCAGTTGTTGCATATAAAAACAATGTTTTACCCCGCTTACAAATTTCTCTTCCTATGATACCTCATAGAAAGGCTTCCTTTTTTTGTAAATGTATATTTCAATTTTTTTAAAAGTTCATTATATATCATTTCCCAAAACGCCTTTACTTTCTTACAAACCCACCACATATGATAAAAGGTACCTTCTTTTTCTTTACATTTCCAACATTATTTGTTCTATACATTTTTGCTAATTTTACTGGCATTATATACCATCTGTACATCATTTTCATTACATTTTCTTTAAGCGAACTCAGGCCATAAAATTTATTCCCTCTTTCCATAATCTTACCCAATCTTCTAACTGTATATTATAACCAATATCTTTTGCCCAATGAATCATAACAGATTTAACCTCTTCATCTTTTACATGCCAATCCAGAAGTACCGTATTTTTCGCCCTATAGGACGCACTTTTCCCCCTCCAGAAATGAAGGGAAAATGTGTGTGCGTCCTATGGGGCGAATGCAGGCTTTCGCTGAAGCGTCGAGAGCGAGAGGCGTCGGTGCGCACCGACCCCTCTCGCTCTCCATGCTTCAGGAAGCTATCCGCAAGCCTCACGCGGCCGGCGGGGGGTCCCACTGGGCGCGCGAGGCTTGGGGCGGCAGCCTGTTCTGGGGGCTGGGGAAGCTCGGGCTTCCCCTGCCCCAACCCTGCGGCGGGGGGGGGGGATATTTTTAAAAAATTCATTCCCCCCCCAAAAAACGAGGTGCGTCCTATGGGCCAGTGCGCCTTATAGGGCGAAAAATACGGTAGCTTATACATCTTTGACAATACTTTTACTTTATTACTCAATAAATCTAATTCAAACCTGGATATTATATATTCAAATCCATTTTTCTTTTTGTCCTCTCTAAACATTTCATTTATTTGACGATAATGCAACCAATCATTTACCAATTTTTTTAATTCCTCATATGGTCTTAATTTCCACTGATTATCTCTTTCAATCAGCAAATCACCATAAGTGGCCCAGTCCCCCCCCCATATTTAACTTTTTTACAGTTGTAGCCTCTAACGGAGACAGCCACCATGGTGTTTGGCATTCTAATAAATTCTTATATCTATTCCACACTTCATATAGTGATTTTTGAATTGTGTGGTTCAGAATTGGAATACACTGCTAGCATACATGTAGCCTGCTTATATGACCCACTTGAATCAACAGGTCAAGTTATAAATTTAATTTGCTTACTATAATTTTATATTTCTACTTATAAAGTACTGGGAGCTGCCAGATTCAGAACCTTAGTGTATGAGCAGCAAGCTTCCACTCTGAAAGCTCACACTCTCAAAGACATAGAATCATAGGCTTGTAGAGCTTGTAGACTGCAAGGGTCTTCTGGTCCAGCCCCCTGCCAGGCAAGGACCTTTTGCCCAACATGGGGCTTGAAACCACGACCCAGCTCCATAGTTCAGACAACTATGGAAACATAAATTTGAGCACAACTACATCTTCAGTGTTTTTAAAGAAACTATATTAAATGTTTCTACTTTGGGGAAGGGCGGGGAGTTAGAATAGGAGAAGCAGCTGTTGCTATGGTTTAAGGGTTGAACTAAACCAGGTTTCTGGCAGCTTCACATTTTTCTTCTTAATGAAAGGTAATGGACTTTGTCCTTGACTATTCAACCTCTAAATTGTTGCTCGGGCATATTTATTTATTTAGCCATTTCACATGAAAACTGCACATAACTACCAGAAACAATCCTTATCTCTCTAAAGCATTGAAATGTTTTTCTTCTGGACAGCTCTCATTTCTTCACACTCAATAATAAATGGAAATACCTACTGCAAGGAAATTTCACTGTGCAAATTCATTTAGAACAGCTCAAAGGCATATAACACAAAGGTATCCTTGATTTAAAAGTCGCTTTCCATATGCAATACATATTACTTCTTGACTTAAACATTAATTTGCTTTAATTACCTATATCAGATAAACATATTTCACAAATGTTTCAGAAAAACTTAAATAGAAATATTTTGCTGTGCTCATCTTCTAGTATTTTTGCATAAAATACTACCACAATCAAGATCATGAGAGCAAGTGCAAGGGGCTTCCCCTCTTCAGTCCCCTGTGTTAGAAACTCAGGTATACAAGCTAGGCGCATAATGACACCTTGAATCTAGGTTGTGGTCACCACATCAGAATGTCTATTTGCCAGGACTAAATAATTCTTGGGGTCCCTATGTTCTATGATCTCAACTACATTGCTTGATTATAGAAGTACAGTGGTGCCTCGCAAGACGAAATTAATTCGTTCCGCAATTCTCTTCGTCTTGCGGTTTTTTCGTCTTGCGATGCACGGTTTCCCATAGGAATGCATTGAAAATCAATTAATGCGTTCCTAGGGAAACCGCCTTCAGACCAGGTCCGGGGACAGTCTGTCCCCGGACCTCTTCTGAAGGCTGGGGGGGGGGACAAGGGCTTTTCTTCCCACCCCCAGCATTTTAAAAAACCCCGGGACAGCGGAGGACTTCTCCGCTGTCCGGGGCGATCTTAAAATGCTGGCGGGCGGCATTTTAAAATCGCCCGGACAGCGGAGGACTTCTCCGCTGTCCGGGGCGATTTAAAAGCCCCTCGGAAGGCAGGCAGGGGGGACAAAGACTTTTGCCCCCCGCCAGCCTTCCTCTTCTGAAGGCTGGCGGGGGCGAAAGTCCTTGCTCCCCCCCCCGCCTGCCTTCAAAAGCTGTCCGGCCAAGGCTTCGCGGACCTCTCCGCCAGCAGTGGCAGCGCTGCCGCTGCTGGCGGAGGGTTGCCGCCATGCCGAAGCCTGCGCGCGCTGACATCAGCGCTCCCTGGCTTCGCGGACCTCTCCGCCAGCAGCGGCAGCGCTGCCGCTGCTGGCGGAGGGTTGCCGCCATGCCGAAGCCTGCGCGCGCTGACATCAGCGCCGCGAAGCCTGGGAGCGCTGATGTCAGCGCGCGCAGGCTTCGGCATGCCGGCAACCCTGCAAAAGACGTCCGGGGGAAGCGGGGAAGAAGTGCTTCTTCCCCGCTTCCCCCGGACGTCTTTTGCAGCAAGGGGCTGCAGGGAGATAGCGATCTCCCTGCAGCCCCTTGCTGCAAAAGACGTCGGGGGGCAGCAGGGAAGAAGCGCTTAGCTTCCCGCTGCCCCTGGACCTCTTTTGAAGCAAGGGGCTGCGGGGAGATAGCCATCTCCCTGCAGCCCCTTGCTGCAAAAGACGTCGGGGGGCAGTGGGAAAGAAGCGCTTAGCTTCCCGCTGTCCCCGGACCTCTTTTGAAGCAAGGGGCTGCGGGGAGATAGCGATCTCCCTGCAGCCCCTTGCTTCAAAAGAGAAGACCCGCTGTCCCCGGGGCAAGCTTCGTCTTGCGAAGCAAGCCCATAGGGAAATTCGTCTTGCGAGGCAACTCGAAAACGAAAAAACCTTTCGTTTTGCGAGTTTTTCGTCTCGCGAGGCGTTTGTCTTGTGGGGTACCACTGTATAGAGATATATTGCTCTTACAATAATTCACTTGTCCCTGTATGCAGGGAGAAACACACACGGTGGAAACAGTATAAACTATCGAGTAAGGCAGAGGTTTTTGAACTGTGATTGCCAACCGGGTACCCATAAATCTCCAATGTCACAACTGGACTCATGCCAGTAGTAAAACACACCTGGCACCTGGCTAATTTCAAACACTGTCAGCCCCTCCCCTTTCTAAATCTGCTATGGAGGTCTGTCAACCCTCCAGAGCAACTGATGGGATACAAGGAGCTGAAGAGGGAGTGAGATATTGCAGAAGAAGGGAAGTATGCTCAATATTAACCATTAATTATTTCAGTTTAGGTATATTAAAATTGCAAGTCTTATCATAAATCTAATCTAAAATCTGATATTCTTAAAGTTATATTTTGTAAAGTTTCATTCACTAGTTTTCAGATGAGCTTTACATAATTTATTCTCTTGCATTAACTCTCTAGTGGAAACATAGTCAACCAAGATCAAACTTCAATACTTATCAAATGTATCCACACAAATACACCTCAATCACAGACAGGTATGCATATGAGTTCTTGCAGCTATTTCCTATACAGTAGAATTTCTGTGCCCTAAACAGCTTTAAAGCAGAAGCATCTTGGCATCAGAAATTGAGGCATCAGAAATAGACTGAAGGGGTCCAAGTGTGTACAAACTTTTGCTGGAACTCAGACTCAAAATCACAGTCCACAGAACTGCTTATCCTTACACTACCCATGAGACAAAATCCTATTATTATTATTATTATTATTATTATTATTCCCAAAGGTCTCAGGGCAGTTCACTTTGGTCTTTTCCAACAACAATTCTCACCAGTCCTCCAGGGGAGAGAGTGGAGGGGGAATAGAGAAGGGGGAGAAGCAAGGTTTGCTGAGGGATCGAGAGGCAAGAAATTTGAGCCTGGTCCTCCCAATGGCTAATTTTCGCAACATAATTTGGCAAAAAAGGCGCACGTTAGTAAATACGGTACTTCATGTTGATGGGTTAAAACAGTTTTCTTTGACAGAGAAGGCTTAAAATTTACTTCTCAATTTACGAAGTTTTAGATTTATGAGTGATATACACATACAAAGAAACAAGTCATGCTGTTCTTAGCCTAGCCAGCATAAGCTTACCTCATCTATAATGTATCACTAGATTCTATCTAAACCATCACTGTATAAACTCGAAGTGTTGAAATCATTACCACTGTCCTCCAGTCACTTGTAATGGAAACATGAACACAGGATATTACATTTCTTTAGCAGTTGTCTGCTTCAGTTCAACAACGCTCCATTTTAAAGTGGAACATCTTGTGGAATTATAGCCACACAAACTCCATCCAGGCAGAGCCCATAGCAATATGCAACTGGCAGGAATCGATAGCCAATTTTGCTTTTATGATAATTATTCCCCCCAAGTAACTGCTGTAGAAGAAAACTTCTACCAATGAATGTGAGCAAATGATCCTAATAGGCAACGCTGTCCTGCGAAATAGAAAAATATCGGACTGTAAGTGTAGCTGAAAAAGAGAAAAACAAAACCCTTATATTTTTGTACAAAGCACATTTTATTTGCAAGGGATAGAAATCAGTGTACCATATACAAAAATATGGGGCAGCTACCTATACAAAGAAGGGACGCGGGTGGCGCTGTGGGTAAAAGCCTCAGCGCCTAGGGCTTGCCGATCGAAAGGTCGGCGGTTCGAATCCCCGCGGCGGGGTGTGCTCCCGCTGCTCGGTCCCAGCGCCTGCCAACCTAGCAGTTCGAAAGCACCCCCGGGTGCAAGTAGATAAATAGGTACCGCTTACCAGCGGGAAGGTAAACGGCGTTCCGTGTGCTGCGCTGGCTCGCCAGCTGCAGCTTTGTCACGCTGGCCACGTGACCCAGAAGTGTCTCCGGACAGCGCTGGCCCCCGGCCTCTTGAGTGAGATGGGCGCACAAACCCCAGAGTCTGTCAAGACTGGCCCGTTCGGGCAGGGGTACCTTTACCTTTACCTTTTACCTATACAAAAGTATCGGGCAGTATCCAATAGGGCTGAGCGACATCAGATTTTCAACATCGTGATTTATCATCAGCCAAACATCACGGTTTGGTGATAAACCATGATACTGAACAGGCTGCACTGGCTCTAGCCAGGGAGGAGCAGGGAAAAACTGCCTCCGCTCTCACCAGTCTGCTGCTCACCTGCGGTTCCTTTAAACTTCTCCACTGGAGAGTGGATAGCAGCGGTGGAAAAGGATGACAGAGCCCACACCTCCTCAGTTGAGCAGCCATGCTCCTGCTTGCATATAAGCAGGAGCAGGGGTCTCTTAGCTGGGGGGAGGCACTTTAACGGAGCCTCCACCACACCGCTGGCTTGTGTGAGCCAGTGGTGGTTTGGGGGCTCCATAAAACTGCTTGGCTGAGGCAGGGGCAGCGGCGTGCTCCTCAGCCAAACAGTTTAAAGAAACTGAGAGAGGAAGAAGCTGTATCGGTGTCTCGCCGATGCAGCTTGTTTCTCCCTCTGCCAGTATGAGGGCAGACCGCGATGGCGGTTTCAGATGGTGGTTTCATTCAGCAGTACATCACTGGTGAAACCTCTGCCTCTCCTGAGTCCCTCTGTCTGCAGCGCCCGTCTACAGCTTGTTTCTCCTTCAGAGTGCTGGGCATTGGAGGCAGATGGACTCAGGAGCTGCGATGGCTTCACCAGCAATATACCGTACCTTCAGCAACAGTTAATTGGGAGTACTTGGCTCAGGGCAAATACACCTGTTGTTATGTCTAGGTCAGGGGTCTGCAACCTGCGGCTCCGGAGCCGCATGTGGCTCTTTTACATATTTGCTGCGGCTCCGGGGCGGATACTAGCGACAGAAGGAGGCGCATTGTGCGCCCCGACACTCCTCACTATGTTGGGCACTGTACTGGCTGTGACGTCGCATAGTGGCTCCGCAGATATATTTGTTTTAAATGTCGCAATGGTTTTGCGGCTCCTAGTTGTTGTTTTTTCTTCGGAAATGGGTCCAAGTGGCTCTTTTTGTCTTAAAGGTTGCAGACCCCTGGTCTAGGTTCAAGGACATTGGGAGTTGAGTTGAGATAAAGGCAACTTGCTCTCAGTTTGGAGCAGGCAGTTGCACTCTGAAGTGAGAAGTGAGAGAAATCTGCAGTGAGAGAACAGCAAGGTGGTGGGTAGAACAAAGTGAAAGAATTCTGTTTTTGTACATAATCCGTCTATCTTTCAATAAAAACTATCAGTTTTCAACCGCAGATGCTTCTGTTACTGTGCTCGACCTGCTCAACAGTCAACAGCTGAGTGAAGCTGTCATTATGGTCTGCCCCTCACACCAGTCCTGGGCGAGATGTCAATCCCAGGCCTAGTACCAAACTAAACTGCTCCACAGGCACAAGTACTTTGGGCTGCACAATGGAACTTCCCCTCACTATCACTTAAATCAGCAACAGAGGGTTGGGGAAAGCCCCTGAACATATTTAGGGGATATGCAGAAAGAGAAAAGGAAGTTCTGTTGTGAAGTCAAAAGTCCATGTGCTAGCAGAACTGTTTAGCTGGATACTGCCCATTACCTTGACAATAGTCAGACACAGAAGCTTAATAATAGAGGCCTCAAGTCATCCCGTGTGCACCCATGACTGACAAAAAAAAGCATTTCTTCACACTGCACATAATGAAACTATGAAATTCACTCCACCAAGATGTTATGGCCCCCAACTTGGATGGCTTTAAAAGGTGACTAGACACATTTTTGGATAACAAGGCCATCAATACTATAAGGATGGCTATGATTTATCTCCACTGTCAGAGGCAGTATGCCATTCAGGAATAGATGATGGGAATCAGAAGTTGGGACAGTGCTTTTGTGCTCACATTCTGCTTATCCCACAGGCACCTGATTGGGCACTGTGGTAACAGGATGCTATAGCTGATGCACCTGTTGGCCTGCTCTAGAAGGGCTCTTTGTAATATCAGAATGCTGGAATGGAAATACTAAATTCAACCTATCTCTGCTCTATAGCATGAAAGAGAAGGAAATAGCTTATAATTTTGTAGGCTTTCTCCCTTCTCTTAATGTTCCTTTTCCAATGCCTGTTTGGCATTGGGAACTGAAAACAGTGCACAGTGTTCACTACTTTTTGAATAAAGAACCAGTGTAGTCCAGAGTGCAGCAGTCCACTACGTCTGGATGGAGGGCCAAGCCATAAGGTCCAAATGGTCCCATGTGGAAACTTTCTTCTTGGAAAGCTGAGTTTCACATCATATGGGCATGTGCTTAACTGCAAATGCTTAATATTTTCTTAAGCACAAGAAATTAAAAATGCCACTTGAGCCATCAGAGAAGTATCCAAGAACAAATTGTAAGCACTATCTCAGGTAATGTGAAACAATTATGGGGAATATTTATCTTGATTCTCACTTTATCTATTTTTATTCTATGTTGTTTTTCAAAAGTTCTTTCAATGCTTCTATTGATAAAAATATTCTGCTGTATTCTGTTATTATACGGACTGTGAGCTATCTTGAAAGAACCCTTGCCCTGAAAAGCATTTAAAATAAAAAAAATCTCTAAAATAAATACATTTGTGGAAATTAATCCTAATAAGAGAGGTTATATGTGTTCAAAAGCTTCTCCTTTCTCTTTTAAACAAAAACCCTGCAGTATTACGACAGTGAATACTGTCTTAAACACACTATTAAGTAGCTGTTTATATAAACAAATAGCAATAGGAATTACATTAAAGAAAACAAGCCACCTAGAACAAAGTCACATTAGTGTTATGTCAGCCTCACGGCCCAATGGCATACCATGTGCTCTGGAGTGTCCTTACCTATTTTAAATATTAAAGCCTTCTTACACATTATTCATGCTGGAACTTTTCTATTGTTGACTTGGAAGCATCCATTTCACTGTCACATGCCTCTAAATTAGAGATTAGTTTTGCCATATTAAAATAGTTAGTCATAATTTGGTTGTTACAACTACACTATGGCAATATTTATTACATTCCCCATACTCCAACTTTGGTCACAAATTAAGGTTTTAGAACAAACAATAGAGTATAAATAACGCCTGATCTCTAACATCAAGTTCATATGTGAATTCTTTCTGCCACAGTAACTAAATATTTGTGTTTTTCTCTCTCCCTCTCTCTCTGTGTGTGATAGATAGAAGTAGCATGTTAAAAAAAACAACTCAGGATGGTGAAAAAAGAAGAACCTAGACCAGCTTTTCAAAACCCCAACAATGAATTATTGTTGTCAACAAAATCGTAAAGTGTACTTCACTGGAAATTTGATTGTTAGACAGCCATGTTGTTCTCTACCAAGAGACACAAACTATTTTCCTTTGTTTACAGTGGTGAGAAATATTAAAATGTCATGTTTTAGCCCAAGTAGAAACTTAAATCAAAATCTTAAGGAACAATGAACTGATGTAAGATATAAATGTCATTTAATGGACTGGAGGAAGATATAAAAGCCATTCAAACCTAACAGTTGTTGTACTTTAAAAACAATACTACCCTGAAAACTGGAACACCCAGTCATTACAGTTTTATAATATTCCATTATGCTCTTCAGGGCTCATTATCACAAAAGCCAATAAAGAAGCACCGTATTGAAATGAAGTTCTTCAAGTCACAACATAAAACGGGGCTAATACAAAAGTTATCGGAGTCTCAAGAGTGCTAACAATATCCTTGTGGTTTCTTTCCCCTAGCTTTGCAGAGGAACGGAGGAGGGGGAGAGAAATGGTCCCACTGAGGGGAAAAGTTACAGATATTTAGCCGTGTTGGTCTGCCATAGTCAAAATAAAAAAATTCCTTCCAGTAGCACCTTAAAGACCAACTAAGTTAGTTCTTGGTATGAGCTTTCGTGTGCATGCACACTTCTTCACTGTATCTGAAGAATATGCATCTGAAGAAGTGTGCATGCACACGAAAGCTCATACCAAGAACTAACTTAGTTGGTCTTTAAGGTGCTACTGGAAGGAATTTTTTTATTTTGAGGGGAAAAGGAAAGTGTTTCATTATCTTACCTCCTCTTTCTCCCACCACCTTCTCTCACATTTTTAGCTTTGCAGAGAGAGGGGGTATATCTGTGTGTGTGTGTGTGTGTGTCCCTCAAGCAACTGAGGGGAAAAGCAAGTGTTCAAATACCTTACACCTCCACTTTCTTAGCCCACACAGCCCCGCCTCCTCCTCCCGTGTTTTCCCCAAGCCACACGCTCGACAGGACACAATCCCCACAGGGGCCAGAAGTTACAAAGTTCTCCCCACCCCTTTTCGTGGCGAGCGGCCCCTTTATTTTAATGAGAGACCCTCGGGCCCGTGTTTCGTAGGACGGGCCCGTTTCCATGGAGAAGCCGGCCTGGTAAATAAGGGGGGGGGGGTTAAGAAGAGACCAGAGAAGCGAGGAGGAAAGAGGCCGCTTCCCGCCCCCAGACGCCGCCGGGCTGGGAGGCTCCGCCTTACCTTCCCGGCTGCCGAGCCCCGGAGTGACCCGAGAGCGGCGACGGCGGAAGCAGCGGCATTTCTTACCTCAGGCCTCCTGCAGGGGCAGCTGGGCCGGGCATGGCCAGGCCAGACGGGGCTCGGAGGGTTACTCGGGGCCTCCCGCGGCAACCGCCATCAGGGCGAATCCATCTGGAACTGCCCCCCCGCCTCCTTCACTCCAGATATGCCCCCCCCACAAGAAGCAGCGCCTTGGTCCAGCCCAACTGCCACTTAGTCCATTGTCTCCCGGCATGCAGCGCGACAGAAACGTCCTCAGGTTCTTCGCCCGGCGTCGTCGTCTGCTGCTGCTACCGCCGCCACGGTCAGAACCGCCACATCCTCTTTCTCGCGTCACTTCCGGCGGCGGTTAGGGCCTCCGCCCGACGCGCTCTTCTCGACGCCTTTCCGGTATACAGTTCAAAGTCCAACGCTTTTGCCGTCAGGCGGTCAAAGGGCACTAGGGTCCCGCCAGGGTCAGCGGCGGCTTTCCATTGTTGTTGTTGTTGTTGTTTTGTCGCCCCCCCCATTTTTTAATTAATTTTCCAATTTATAACAAAAAAGACATCAAAAACAAACAAACAAGCATTTATCCTTGCTATAATGATTCCACTTTTGTTAACATTGTTAAGTGACTTCCTCAAATCCCCCTAGCCGAGTTTCCATATACTCCATGGTAGCAGTTTTCCAAAACCAATTTCACATGCAATTTACTTAGTCAAATTACCTCTTCCTTTTCATTTTAACATTAACATAGTATTTTACAACATCTTCTAAAAGCTTTGCTCCTTTCCTTTGATCACTATACTGCTTGTATCGTCATACTGTATTTCTTTTTGCTATGATTGCCATACTTAAAGAATAGGAAAGCACAACATGATATTGCAGAGAATCACTTACCCGACACTGCCTCAGTTCTTTAAGTCTAGCATATTATATACAGAAGCAGAACTTTTGTTACACTTTATTTTATTTATTACATTTTTAGACCAACTTTTCCTCCAGGGAGCTCAAGGCATTGCATATGCTTCTCCCCATTTTATCCTTGCAACAAGCCTGTGAAGTAAGTTAGGCTGAGAGATGGTAACTGACCCAAAGTCACTGTTACGGAAAAATCTGGGTGCGGGGTTACTCTGCCACCCAGCTCATCGGACTAAGTCCGTGGGTCCCTGCGGAAGAAAATGAGCTCAGCCGGACGCAGGAGCAAACTGCAGAAGATCCAAGTTTATTGCGCAACAGGTTCAAGGCGAGATTGAACCCCGAGAAAGGGGTGACATGAACTTTTGAAATTTCCCTCCATATCCCAGAATACAGTGCAAAATACATCCCAGTTACATCATGAATACATTAAGAAGAGGTTGGGTTACACAGATTACATCACGAATACATTAGGAAGAGGTTGGGTTACACTGGATTAACATATGGAGGAGGGAGGGGGGAATATGCAGAGAGCTGGAGATATGGACAGATAAGCACATCCTGATAAGACAATGGTCCATGTTTGCATAGTCTGTCACCTGGCATTGCCCGGAGGAAGGGCTTGGCAGATGGAAATAAATGGATATATTGTAGCGAAGAAGAAGGTGAAGAAGACATGCCCCCCCTTCCGTATCATCACCCAGTGAGATTCATGGCTGAGCAGAGATTCTCCCAGGTCATAGACTATAGACTGCAAACCTAAGAACACTAGTGAGTAAGCCCTGCTGAACACAGGGAGGTTTTCTTCAGAGTATACATGCATAAAGGTAAAGGTACCCCTGACAGTTAAGTCCAGTCACGAACGACTCTGGGGTTGCGGCGCTCATCTTGCTTTACAGGCCAAGAGAGTTGGCCTTGTCCGCAGACAGTTTCCGGGTCATGTGGCCAGTATGACTAAGCCGCTTCTGGCGCAACGGAACACCGAAACCAGAGCAGTACATGAAATGCCGTTTACCTTCCTGCTGGAGCGGTACCCATTTATCTACTTGCACTGTGTGCTTTTGAACTGCTAGGTTGGCAGGAGCTGGGACCAAACAATGGGAGCTAACCCGGTCACAGGGACTCGAACCGCCGACCTTCTGATTGGCAAGTCCAAGCGGCGCAGTGGTTTAAACCACAGCGCCATCTGCGTCCCTTATACATGCATAGCACTGCACTATTACTCATTTAGTTTTATCTGGTTTTATACTGTATTTTAACATTGTTCCTACTCAACCATGGAATCTCATGGTGAAGAGCGGGCAGGAAATCTCATTATTATAATTTGTGTAGTATTACAGTTATTCTGACTGCATTATCTGACCCCTGAGCCAAGGAGATAAGTAACTATACACCCTTTTGAAGACATTTGAAGGCAGCCCTGTATAAGGAAGTTGGGGTTTTTTTATGTTCAATATTTTCTTACGTTTTTATGTATGTTGGAAGCTGCCCAGAGTGACTGGGGCAACCCAGACAGATAGGTGGGATCTTCTTCTTCTTCTTCTTCTTCTTCTTCTTCTTCTTCTTCTTCTTCTTCAACAGGACATCCCTATTTTCATTGGAGAAATGTTGGAAGATAGGTATTTAAAGTTTCTTGATGGAGCAGGTCTGGGAAGCCTGTAATATTCTGGGATGAGCGAAGCTTCAAAGGATTTTGAATCTGGATTTTACCACATCAAATCCTCATGCATGGGCATAGACAGGGGGCAGATGCCCCCCCCCCTCAATCAAGTACTGTAAATAAATAAAAATACTTAACTGACTGACCAATTGCGTCACAATATGCATCTGTCCCAAAATCTGCGCCCCCCAATAAATCCTGGCTACACCCATGTCCCCGCCCTATGCACAGCGCACCTCACTGACTTCTTAAGATTTCAGAAGAGATTCACCTTGTTTTCTTAGCCGTGAAGAAGAGACACACACAAAAACGCACACATTGCAGTTGTTGGTTTCTGTACAACTTAAACTAATAAGGGGGGAAATGACAGTGTCAACATGTGAAACATTCCCCCTTAATTGTATTCCTATGTTCAAAAAGGCTCCCTTTGCTTAATTTCTTGAAAGCTGCACAGCTGTTAAAGGGCACAAATAAATCAATTTAGAATGGAAACAGCGTTTCAGTAGCTTGGTAATGTTATAGATTTAGTGAGGGGGGCCCTACACCATAGAAATTTATAAATGCTAGGATTTTGGTTATTTGTGATATGAAGGGAGAATGCAAATTGTAAAGGAATTCCTGGGCTGGCTTATGCAAAACAACCTGGCTGAGCTATGGATATCTAGAACAATTGAGGGACATTAACAATACAAAGAAGTCCGCCCTGCCTTCCATTCTCCAAAGAGACACAGACCCTGGGACCCTGTGGGCTCTTGCCACCGCTTGGCAGAGAAGGACCGCTCCGGCTGCAAGTAGGCCCACTAGGGCCTGCCGCAGTCTCCGGAAGGCCCCACAGTGGTTGCAGGTAGACACTACGAGATCCGCCCTGCCTGGGGGTAGGCCTGCCAGGGCCCGTCACAGCCTCCTAAAGGCCTGCTGCAGCCCGCTGACTCAAACAGAACCCAGAACACGTAAGTCTCAGCTTTCTGCCCATAAAAAAACCAACATTTTGGTAGATGCATTCACAAGGGCAGAAATAAGCCTGATTTCCTAGTGGTTGTTACTGCACACAGCCACTAGATGGAAGCCAAAGGCTAAGATTCTCTCTAATAGGTGTGCTTTGGAAAGGCCCTTGGGCTGATACTTTGTAGAGCAACTTTTAGCCATTGCCCAGACTTTTTCATAGCACACAGCTCCCTAGAATACAGGGGGCATTGTGGGCTTCCCTGTGCTGATGAGCTCACTTAATATCAATAGGCCTCTACACCTCACCATTCCATGGAAAAGCTTTCCCCATAAATGTATTTCGATGTCAGCAGAGGCTTAACCTGTTGAATTTCTGCCTATAAAATATGACAGAGGCAGGACAAGTGCATTACTGTATAGGGAAGGAGAAAGCAGTGGTTCCTATTGCCTGGCTCTCACCCATCCCTTCTGACTCTCACTTGGGATGTGGCTGGCCAGGCTGCATATACCTTCATCACCTTCTTAACTGGCTTTGGTATTATTCTTGTCCAGGAAACTTGGCACACCGGAAAGCTGTCCTTAAATGGCTTTCATACCTTCTCCGTAGGGGCGGTAAAAAGGGGCAGCTTTGGTCGAGCAAGAGGAGGACTGGGAATTCTCGTTTCTTTGACTTTATGAGCTGCTATAACTACCCTCCTTCTTTTAAGTCACATGCTATGGCAGTCAAAATTCAATTCCAATTCTGGAGGCCAAATGGCCGAAGTATTGGGAAATCCTGGAACAAGAGGGAGACAGATTAAAATTGCAGAGTTTTGAAAAACTAAAAAATAGAGTATGAGATTGGCTCCACTATTATCAAATAATGGAGGCATATAAAAGGTAAAGGTACCCCTGCCCGAACGGGCCAGTCTTGACAGACTCTGGGGTTTGTGCGCCCATCTCACATCTATTGGCCGGGGGCCAGCGCTGTCCGCAGACACTTCCGGGTCACGTGGCCAGCGTGACAACGCTGCTCTGGCGAGCCAGAGCCGCACACGGAACGCCGCGGGGATTCGAACCGCCGACCTTTCGATCGGCAAGCCCTAGGCGCTGAGGCTTTAGCCCACAGCGCCACCCGCGTCCCTAATGGAGGCATATAATTTGGATTAAAAACTAGGCTTCCAGGTGGAAAAATCAAAACTGGAAACAGAATTGTTAGATCCTAAAGTTAAGAATTTATCAAGAATGTATAACTTGCTGTTGAAATGGAATACACAAGATGAAACGGTGAAATCTGTTATGATTAAATGGGCACAAGACGTTGGACATAATATAATGATGGCTGACTGGGAACAGTTATGGATCACTGGCATAAAGTTTACAGCATGTAATGCCTTAAAAGAGAATTTAATGAAAATGATTTACAGGTGGTACATAACACCAGTCAAGCTTGCAAAAATTTATCATCTGCCCGATAACAAATGTTGGAAATGTAATGAAACTGAAGGTACATTTTTTCACCTTTGGTGGACATGCCCAAAGATTAAGGCATTCTGGGAGATGATCTATAATGAAATGAAAAACATATTTAAACATACTTTCCTGAAGAAACCAGAGGCCTTCCTCCTGGGCATGGTCGGCCAATTGGTGCCAAAGAAGGATAGAACTTTCTTTATGTATGCTACAACAGCAGCAAGAATACTTATTGCAAAGCACTGGAAGACACAAGATCTACCCACCAGGGAAGAATGGCAGATGAAGCTGATGGACTACATGGAATTGGCGGAAATGACTGGCAGAATCCGAGACCAGGGAGAAGAGTCGGTGGAAGAAGATTGGAAAAAGTTAAAGTATATTTACAGAAAGATTGCAAAATTAATGAATGTTAGAAGGATGTTGGAATGAAGTTATATGGTTTTAGCAGAAAGGTAATAAAGAATTAAGTAAAAGTTGATTGATAATGGGCAAAAATGGAAAAATTGAAGGATAGACTGTTAAGATAAATTATAGAACAAAAATTGAGAAAGATGGAAAGAATTTGCTGAAATAGTTAACTGAAATAGAATACAAAAAGGGAGGTGTGAGGAGGTCGAGGAAACAAGTAAATGAAAAGTAAAGATATGGAATACTGGATGTGTTTTTAAATGTTTTTGTTTTTAAACGTTTTTGCTTTTTTGTTTCGATGTATTGATTTTTTTCTTTCTTATTCTGGTTTTTATTTTCTTTTGATGTATTGTATTGTAACTTTTTACTGTCTTCCTTTTTTCTCTTTTTCTGTAATTGTTAAACTTTTAATAAATATCATTTTTTAAAAAATATTCAATTCCAATTCTGTTGTATACTGATAATAAACGCTCACATGTCCTCACTGAGGCAGAAGTCCCAGGTCAAAGCCCTGGGGGTGGAACTTGAGGTCTACGTGGCCAATCTTATTATGAAAAACCCACATGCACCTAGGATTCTAGAGGGTGATTTGAATGCTAGACTAGGCCTCAATGACAGCACTTTGTACTTGCAGCATAACTGCCCCTGCCCTCATATAGAGGAAGATGGCGTTTTACTGACACGCTGCTCAAAGGATCAGAAATCCAAGAATGTGGCATTGTGCCTGACTCTAACAACCTTTAGACTAGAGCTTTCCAAACTTTTCATGTTGGTGACACACTTTTTAGATCTGCATCATTTTGTGACACAATAATTCAGTTTTATTACCAAACCAGAGATTAAACTAACCCATGGGTAGGCAAACTAAGGCCCGGGGACCGGATCTGGCCCAATCACCTTCTAAATCCGGTCTGCAGATGGTCCAGGAATCAGCGTGTTTTTACATGAGTAGAATGGGTCCTTTTATTTAAAATGCACCTCTGGGTTATTTGTGGGGCATAGGAATTTGTTCATTCCCCCCCAAAAAAATATATTCTGGCCCCCCACAAGGTCTGAGGGACAGTGGACTGGCCACTTTCTGAAAAAGTTTGTTGACCCCTGACCCTTTCCAGCCCAGGGAGGAGTGCGGAGAGCGTTCGTCACAACACAGAGTTTGGAAAACTCTGCTTTAGACTAAATCTCCACATTTTAAATGGAGAGAGATCATCCTTCAGCATTCACCTATCTTTCAGGCTCCAGAATGAGTGCAATTGACTATATAATTACATCTAGAGATCTCCTTGCACATGCTAATGTTCTGGAATTTATCCCAATGTTTGATAGTGACCACTTTCCAATCTCACTGCGGTTAAATAACTTTTCCCAAGAACTCCATGCTGAGGCTCATCATCAAAGGGGTATAGCACCAGAAGGCAGAAGCTATCGTAGAACTAAATGAAATGCACAGAAAAACCAGTCAGTAACTGATTTATTGTCATCCTATTGCTGTCAATTTCTTCAATTTGCGGTGTAAGCTGAAATGCCGGATGTACTCCTAAAAAACTACAACAAACTTACCCAGGAGCTACTTCAGATTCTATTGTTGTAAATAAAAATATGCCCTTTTCCCTTATGGGGTATCCAAGAGCCCATATAGAGTCCTTACATAGGTTCCCTATTGGTAGGAGAAAATAACAGAGGCCAACCAGAGAATATTGAGAAGCAAAGCAGCTAGTACGCTTGATCTTTATTGATCTGTTGCAACAGGGTACTCCCCTCACACGCAGGAGAGGAAGAGGACCCCCAAAATTGCTGTGCAAGGGCTTATAAAGACTTTTGAAATTCCCATCCTCTAAATCAAGACCACCCCCAGAAACATTATGCATACATCACAGAAATTTAAATGTTGTTTTTCTCCTGTTGTTGTTTATCTTCTGTCTAGCAGGTTACTTGATTGGATTTCCTGGGGAGGCTAGCCTGGCCATTCTTTTGTAGTGGTAAAATACTTATTTCCTGGGCCAGGTCACAGGCTCACACCTTATTCAAACAGACATATCCTTGAGACAGGATTTGTGAGGAAAGAGACAATGGGGAGGCTTTTCCAGTTTAACCTTGCAGAGAAAGGATTTGGTCAGATTAGGAATCAAAATGGTTCCAGGATGGTCTTCCTGTGTTGATCTATGTATGTGCAGTTATGAACATTACCATATATCTAAGACCATAAAATTCCTATCACACTATCTAATAATGGCAGTACTGAATCAAGACTAAATGAAATCTACTCCAAACCATGGTTTGATAAAGACTGTGTAACAGCAAACCAAAAAACAAAAACAAAAAAACCAACCTTTACTGCTACCTACCAGTCTTATCTAACTAGCACATCAGTAGCAGCTGCTTCTGAGCTTCTACCAAAAAAGAGGCAGTATAAAAAAACCACTGGAATATAAAAAGAAAGAAACCAGGAAGAAAAAATTTGGCACTTAGTCTTGGGGATACAAGACAGCAGTCCAAAGCGGGTGGAATTTCTCATCACTTCAGCCAACTGGGAAATGTATTTCCATGAATTATATTCAGCTACTAACTCTGAGAAAGAAGATCCTGGCCACCTTATAGACCATCTTCCAACATGGCCACCCATATCTGTGTCCAAAATCAAAATAGACTTGTAGCCCAACTAATACCTGGGGAGGACTGAATCCCACCAGAAGCTATTAAAAACAATATGGATTTCTGGGCTCCTATGCTGGCCTCTCTCTTTACTTGCATTGATTGACATAGACGAGCCCCCTCGGATTGGGGGCTGGCTGTCATA
This sequence comes from Podarcis vaucheri, assembly GCF_965113315.1. Lineage (NCBI taxonomy): Eukaryota > Metazoa > Chordata > Lepidosauria > Squamata > Lacertidae > Podarcis > Podarcis vaucheri. The sequence continues at coordinate 123,472,203 of NC_138761.1, forward strand.
GTTCCCATTTTTAAAAAAGGGTCAAAGAACAGCTAATTATAGACCAATCAGTCTACTTAATACCATCAGCAAGCTCTATGCAACACAGGAAATTCTTGGATTGATTGGAGCAAGAGAACATTCTAGCAGATGAACAAGCTGGTTTTAGGGAAAGGCGATCCACTATTGAGTGATGCTTCGTCTTACATCATTTGATTGGGAAATATTCCTGTTGTAAAACAAGTTCCCTATATGCCTCCATCATAGACTTAAGAGCCGCTTTTGACTCCACTACCTCTCTTTTCCTTATCTTCTTTTCTCCCTCATCACCCTTTCTCCTCATCCTGTCCCTGAGATGGATTCTCAGCCACATGTCCCCTGTAGCTTCGGCATTTAGCAAGAGCCACCACAAAGGCCTCAGAGGCCGCATGCAACATGTGAGCCACACGTTGGGCCACCCTGGCTTAAGGATGTTAGCCAGCTCTCTCTGCCCATCTTGTTTTGATCTGTGTACACGTATGAGTTGATTGCATTGTCTTCCTCAAACATCACTTTAGGCAGGAAGGGGACCAACAGCATTGTAGTGTTCAGTGGCGTAGCGTGGGGGGTGCAGGGGGGCCGGCCGCACCGGGCGCAACATCTGGGGGTTAGGGTTAGGGTGCGCAAATCCACGGGTTAGGGGCGCAAATCCACAGGTTAGGGGCGCAAATCCACGGGTTAGGGGGTGCAAATCCACGGGTTAGGGGGCGCAAATTACTTGCCTTGCCCCGGGTTAGGGGGCGCAAATTACTTGCCTTGCCCCGGGTGCTGACAACCCATGCTACGCCACTGGTAGTGTTCCAAATGAATTGTTGCTATTATTTTTATATAGGAGTCTTAGATGTGTGTTGCCTAATACTGTTCTGTACAGAGATTGAAGAGCTTGCATTGAAAGAAGTTTGAAACTTTGATCCCAGTTTTTGTGAAGTCCAGGCCTATGTGACTGAAGGCAGGATTTGGGGGCAGGAGTGGAGTGGGAAGGCCTGCCACTCAATTTAAGGGCTGGTTAAGGATCACAGAGGGCAGTACTCGCCAGGGAAACCATGCATGTCCATAGGACGATATGTTTCCCTCTTAGCAGGGCACCAGTGGTGCACACAGAGACCTATAAGCTCAGCTAACTAACTCAGCTAATAGGCCTTGTGCCTATTGTTTCTTTGTAGTACCTTATCTTGTGAAACCACATCCCAAAGGTGTCTGCATAAGAAAGGGGTGATCTCCTGTCTCCACACTCTAAGAGCGGCCTTTGTTCTCATTGTACGTCCATGGTTGGCCTTGCTCTATCTCACAGATACACATCTTGGAGGCCCTATTCCCCCATACATACCCATATAGAGAATGGAATGCAAAGAGAACAACAAGGCGCTGCTTAGAGAGAGTTCTTTGTTCGCTTGCTCAATGTATATTCATTAAGGAAAGACCATAAATGGTATGCCAATAGGGCGATGTAGCCTAGGATAGGAGAAGTTGCCTCAGTTTATGCATATGCATTGCCTTAGGAGATAACAGAAAGGTATATTAAGGCGTGCGTCCCTTTTTATGGGTCGGACGCAGACAGTTTATTCCTCTGTGCCTATTTTGCTGGCTTGCAAAATAAAGCCCTTTGTTTTCCTCATTTGCTGCGTGAGTTTTTCTTTCAGCCCCAAACGTTTATTTTTGCAACACCAGCCCACCAATGAGGCAAGGTGAAGCACCTGAGAGAAGCAGCACTGAAGGGCAAGAGGAAGCTGTCGCCCTACTGCTGCTTTACATGACGGGGTCACGATCGCTGCTATGCAAAGGGGAGGTGGCAGCAGGTTCTCTTCCTCTTCCAGTTGCTGCCCCTCTCTGAGTGGCTTTGGTGAATAGGCTTACTGGTCTACTCACCAAGCGCCCAGAAGACAGCAAGATATACTGCCCTGCTGCCGCCGTCCCTTTACACAGCAGTTATGACGACCCTGCTGTGTTGAGCTGTAACGGGACAGCAGCTTCCTCTTCTGCCTTGCCTCCTCCTCCTCCCCTGCCTGCCCATTCCCTCACTCACATGCCTTCTCTACCCTTCCCAATTCCTTTCCCCTTGGATTTTTGCCCCAGTCGCCTCCCCTGCCTGACTTCCCAGCAAGAAGTTCCTTCATACCTGCTGTTAGAACTGGAGACTGAATTGGACCCAGGACTGAAAATAAAGCAAGACTCAGAAAGCACAGGGGCAAGAAAAGACTCCTAAGCCCTCTAACCTGGGAGAAAGTTAGGGAGGTCTGTGAGAAAACTTTGTCAGACGCATCCAGCTCCTTTCTGGTGAAGCAGAATGCTTTATCAAAATTATAACAATTTAATATGGACTTGCTGTACACAATAAAGCACATGTCTTAATTTGTTAGGTGGTTGGCATCCATCTGCCTCAGGAGACAATGGAAGCGTTAATATGTATGATTTGATTACAGTTTCCTTTCAACAGGCTGCTTTGAATATTATTTTCCCATTATTTTATTGTAATGATATTATTAAGACACAAAGCATATTAAAACAACATCAATAGCTACACCAAGTATTTGAGATACTTCACCTCACCTAATCAACACAAATCTGTCTAGGAAGCCAGCTTCATGAGATAATCATATCATTTCCAGTAGCTTATAAAAGAAATTGATTTTTTTCAAATTACATTTTCAGAAACAAGAGAAATTCTTTAGTGGCCATAGGATACCTACTATGTCTGACACATGTTGAAAGGAAAGGCTTTAAAAGCTGAAATTAAAGGTGGAGTTGCAGAGAATAGTGATGGGAAGGATCAGCAAATTCTGCAAGGCCTAAAGCTCTTAGTTACTTACTTACTTACTTACTTACTTATTCACTCCCTACTTACTGGAAGCCCTCCTTCACTGCTGTTTTCTGAAGGCCTCTTCTGAAATTAACATAAAAAATTACAAAACTCTCACTAATGTTGCTCTGTGAGATTACACAAGTACGGTTAGCCTAAAATTTATGTGCGTGGCAAAACAAACTAAAAGGGGGCAGGAGTCTGTGGGAAGTGACTTTAGCAAATCCCAGCTGCCATAGAACCCAATGCGTTTTGACTCTACTTGAATGTGTGGTGTGTACCCTTGTTTGCTTGGTGTGACCTTCTGTCTGACTTGCAAGCTGTCTGGCAAGCAGGTCTAAAAATGTGGGCCTGGCAAAATGGCCACCACAACGAAAAGCTTCATTTGCTCCTAAATAGCAATAAACAGTCTGCGAAATCTCGCAGAAATTGGAGGCAACCCCCTGCTCCTGAGAGAGGTCAATTTGCAGAGAAGTTTCAAGAGTGGTACTGTTAAGTTGTGGGTGAACATATCAGACGACACAGCAATTCTTCAAACAGCACTTGTTTATTCACAGGCCAGGACAGAACTGAACTGAAGGGTTCAGTCAGCCTGCTTATATAGAGCTCCAGTACAATGTAACTGTAACAATTTTCTAAAACTATCCAATCACTGAACGTCACTTTCAATCCCTTATTTGCATAACTATCTACAGTATCCCCCCTGCTGGCCCAGGGTGAGAACTTCAGTACATAACAGGTACATCCTTATCTTTTGTCTCACTTCTGTGGAACATTGATACTGAAATGCACAAACAAAAGTAATTTAATCAATAATAGCATTTGTCTGTTCCACCCCACCCCTCACCGCTAGCTTTTTAATCAACAAACATAGGGCTGATACCCATTTCCCCTCTGTTTCTCACATGACTCAGGTTTTATGTGTGGAGAAATTGAGTAGCCAAGGCTGGCGCTGCCTGGTCTGGATCTTTTCAGACTTAACAGGCCTTACCCAACCTGGTACCCTCTAGCTGCTTTGGACTGTAATAGCTGGCTAGGGATGATGAGAGTTGTTGTCCAAAACAGCTGGAGAGCATCAGGTTGGGAAACTGACTAATTTACATCAAGAGATTGTACCACTGAGTTTAAACGGAGCAGAGGGGAGGAGAAGAACCTATGCAAAGACTTCTTAAACCAAGTTTTCGAAGTTTGGATTGAGGAGTCCAGGGATGGATCTGACAGTTGCAGTTGTCTCAATCTCTTGTGTTTTCTGTTCTTAAATGCAGTTCTCCACATTGCTTACATTGATTTACAGTTTTTAAAAAATCCTCATGAAGCTTCAGCATTTTAATGCAAACTTCTCCTAATAAAGACATTTTTAGGTGCAGTTTTGACTAATGTACACATTTTTGCAAGCAATTTTTCTCATGAATTTTTGTATGTCATTTCACCAGTGTATTCATTTTTATGCACTCTTTCTCCTGATATATGCTTTTTTGGGGGGTAAACATTGGTTGGATAAACGCTAACGTCTAAGGATGTCTGTGTTTCAGTTATCACATTGTTTCAGAAAGTGTGTATTTGATAGATTTGTCTTTAATAGCAAGTTATCTTCAACCATGTCTCCATCTGATACCTGAATGCTGACAGGTGTCGTTTATGAAGAAGATGCTCTAACAATCCATTCCAGTCATCTTGTACTTTTTCTAGAACTTGGTTCTGCAGCAAGTTTTCAAGGCTTCTTTGGCACAGGTCTTCTTCCAGGTCCACCCCGAGACTGAACTCCATCAAGTTACATAGCTTTGAATTATCTCAGGAAGCAAATCAGGCCCTTCTGTCTTTCCATCCCCTTTCCCAAGAACGGCTGCCTTGTGTTTCCTTTTTTTATAGGCACACACCTTTATGCCATCACTTCCAGCCAGGCATGGACATGTGTGAAGACATGCTGCCTACAATTCACCTTCCAATTGTACATACAGCAGCTACTTAACAGACTTGGCTAGGAACACTTATTTAACAAAGAAACCTCCTTAAAAACCTTCCTTGGAGGTTTTTAAGCAGAGGTTGGATGGTTGTTGGTCATTTATGCTTTAGCTGAGATTCCTGTATTGCAGGGAATTGGACTAGATGACCACCGTGGTCCCAATTCTATGATTCTGTGGTTTGACCATTTTGGCAGTCCCCTTTTTCTGCAGACTCAAATCGTACAGCTATAAAACCACAGATTTGGAGGCAATCCCAAAAACCCCATTTAGTCGAACCCCAACTTCTCACAATACCAATGAGTACTGCCACAAAAAGCAATATACATCTGATGCAGTGGATTCTAGCTAACCAAGACGTGCTGTAATAATTCTGTTAGCCCTTTTTTGTTTTGGGTACTTATATTGTACATGGTTTCTATTTCCTCTGCAACTCAGTGACTTTGAGAGGGATTTCTAACAGCTTCTCAATAGCCCCACCTGTTGCTAAGACATGAAAGAATAAAGAACAGGTGAAAAAGCAATGATTTTCCATTTGCTGCTTATTTGGGAGGAGTTTGTTTGAGTATCTGTCAATCTACGCTTGGAGCGCAGACGCTTTATTTCCCTGCGCAAGGAAAAGCTAAGCTGCTCCAGAGATTTTGCAGAGCGTGGAGAGAGCATCCGTCAGAAACCAGACCAAGAAAAGGATGGAGCGCTGACACCATCTGATCATTCTGCCATGCTTGCATTTCCTCCAGATGCTCTGTAGAGAGGCAAATCGAGAGCTGCCTGCAACATGGTCTCAGCCAACATCAGCAGTCCTGCCGGACACCAAGAACAGAATACAGAGGTATGCAGCAAGTCCCTGTGCCCATTGCTGCCCATGCACACTCTCATCCCAGTGACAGCCATATGTTTGGCGCTGCTGGTTCTTGGCATAACAGGCAATGTCCTGACCATGGTTGTGACAGGTTGCTCCCGGGATCTGCGCAATACCACAAGCCTCTACTTAGCCAGCTTGGCTGTCTCTGACCTTCTGCTGCTGCTACTTGGTCTGCCCCTGGACCTGTACCGCCTGTGGCACGCACAGTCCTGGGCGCTAGGTACACTGCTGTGCCACGTGTGGCACTGGTCCGGCGAGGCGTGCGCCTACTGCTCCATCCTGCATCTGACGGCCCTGACGGCCGAGCGCTACATTGCCATTTGTTTCCCATTGCGGGCCAAAGTCCTGGTGACCCAACGGCGTGTCAAAGCTCTGCTGGTGGGACTCTGGGCCGTGGCGCTGCTCACCGCTGCGCCTTTTTTATTCCTCGTGGGAGTTCGGCGGGTTGGCAACGTCTCCAGCGACATCGATGCCAGGTATGAGTGTGGACCCACAGACCATGCCCAACAGACAGGGCTGCTGGGTACCATGCTCTGGGTCACCACCAGCTACTTTGTGCTGCCCTTCCTTTGCCTCTACATCCTCTACAGTTTGATTGTCAGGGAGCTTCTGCGGGTCAACAAGACACATCTTGGCGGGGCGTCATACCGAAACCACCAGCAAACAGTGCGCATGTTGGGTGAGTATTGGGAGGGGGGCATTATGCAGTCTGGAGGGTGTGGGGAGAACAATGCCTTAGTGCCTCCATGTCCAAGTCTCCATGGAATTTCCCCTATGCTCATAGAATGCAGTAGAGCTATCCTGATTCTTTATGGACCCCAAAAGTAAATGGACAAGGATGCCTCCACCCAAAAGAGTGCCTAGAGTATCCTGCACGTATTGGATGAGTGTGTGAATGAGTGCTTAGCAAGAAGCTGCGCTGAAGTTCCTAGAAAATAAAAACTCACCCACAGCCCTGAAGAAAAGCCTTTTGTTGTAAACACCAAAGAGATTCCCACAAGGACCCCCATGCATTGAATTAATGCCCCATGGAACACACAAAGCTTTTGCCAGACATCTTCTCTACCTCAAGTGGAAGCGAGTTCCAGGGACATTTATCTTATAAATCAGAGGAAACTGGTGTGGTTTGATTGGGGATGTTTTTTTTTTGTAGTAACTGATTACAAGCATAAAAGTTGAATACAGAGAGCAGACAAGTAGATGATACCTGTCTCTCAAGCTGCATCAGTTCCTCTGAAGCATGTACTTGACCCCACTCCCTAGCAGGGCCGTAGCTAGGGGGTGGTGAGGTGGGCCCCCGCCGGGGTGCAGGCGATGGGTGTGTGTGCAAAATCGGCTTAAAAATATGTCCATAAATATAAATATTGATTGTTGCCTGATAAGAAATGGTTTTAAATAGAGGGTGAATTGAATGGGAGGGGGTGGAGGAGAGGCAGAAATAAGAGCTAATTTGTCCGTGGCAATGGGGCGCAAGCTGGACGGTTCTGCCAGGGGTGCAAGATCACCTAGCATGGTTCTGCTCATCACTTTTAATTTGTATACAGTCTTTCTATCTTACAATACTCAAGGCAGTCTACAAGCTGAAGAAACAAATGATGTACACCTTATAACAATCTAATGCAATACAAAAAGGTAATAAATGTAATAATAAAACATAGATCCCCAGCTTCTTACCAACAGCAAACAGCCTCTGAAACCAATGTGTTGCCTGTCTGCTTCATTGCACGGAATTGCCTCTCTCTGAAGCCTCAGCTGGGAAAAGTGGAGTAGGTCCAGAAGCAGACAACCACTAGTCATTTGACACCGTCTCATTTTGTTTGCAGAGTCACCTTCAAGTCCTTTAACTATTGACTAATTTGCATCCTATTTAAAAAGTAATCTCTTTTCATGATATCAGCCAAATCTTTCAGGAGGAAGGATAGAAATATAAATTCAATAAATAAGAAACCCCATAAATAATAGTGGGGAAACTAAAGCACCCATCTCCAAAGATACCTGCCGCAATTGAACTTCCCCTCCCTCCACTCCCCCAGACACCTCCCAGATCTATTCTGGGGGTTCACCCAATCCTCCCTAGGGAGAAAAGAGGAAGGGGAACTTTCACTGTGCAAATAGAAGTGCTTATGTCAATGGGACAACTTCATTGCCTCCAACTCTCTCTCTGTAATTTGTAATAATAATAATAATAATAATTATTATTATTATTATTATTATTATTTATTATTTATACCCCGCCCATCTGGCTGGGCTTCCCCAGCCACTCTGGGCGGCTTCCAAAAGAATATTAAAATACTATAATACATCAAACATTAAAAGCTTCCCGAAACAGGGCTGCCTTCAGATGTCTTCTAAAAGCCTGGTAGTTGTTCTCTTTGACATCTGGTGGGAGGGTGTTCCACAGGGAAGGCGCCACCACCGAGAAGGCCCTCTGCCTGGTTCCCCGTAACTTGGCTTCTCGCAGTGAGGGAACTGCCAGAAGGCCCTCGGCGCTGGATCTCTGTGTCTGGGCAGAACGATGGAGGTGGAGACGCTCCTTCAGATATACTGGACCGAGGCCATTTAGGGCTTTAAAGGTCAGCACCAACACACTGAATTGTGCTCGGAAACGTACTGGGAGCCAATGTAGGTCTTTCAAGACCAGTTGTAATTTGCTTACATACTGCTGATGCCAATTATAGTGGTACCTCGGGTTACATACTCTTCAGGTTACAGACTCCGCTATCCCAGAAATAGTGCTTCAGGTTAAGAACTTTGCTTCAGCATGAGAACGGAAATCGTGCTCCAGTGGCGCGGTGGCAGCGGGAGGCCCCATTAGCTAAAGTGGTCTTCAGGTTAAGAACAGTTTCAGGTTAAGAACAGACCTCCAGAACAAATTAAGTACTTAAGCCGAGGTAGCACTGTATATTGCAGGCACCAGTAGCAAGTAACTTCCCACACAAATTAGCCCTGATCTGATTCCGAAAATTGTGCTTTCCTGCCTTGCTGGACGATTCCAGCCCTGTTCAGCAACTGTCTTCTGTGCCAAAGAGCAACCCAAATATTTGAAAACAAGTGTACTTCTCACCTGCTTTGAGCAAGCCCATTAGGGCTAGAGTCAGCTGTGGCAGAGAGTAATTCTTTCCTCCTTTCCCCCCTCCTCTTGCAGTTGTGGTGGTCCTGGCTTTTGTCGTATGCTGGCTGCCATTCCACGTCGGGAGGATAATATACACCCACTCAAAGGATACCAAGATGATGCTTTTCTCTCAGTATTTCAATATTTTTGCATTGCCGCTCTTCTACTTGAGTGCAAGTATCAACCCAATCCTTTACAACCTCATCTCGAAGAAATACAGGGCAGCACTTTATAAGCTACTAGTGTCTCCCAAGTCTGCAGAAAGGGCTTCTACTATTACTAGAGAAACTGTGAGCTACCCAGAGACGAGTGGGTAGTTTAAAACATGGGTAGGCAAACTAAGGCCCGGGGGCCGGAGCCGGCCAATCACCTTCTAAATCCGGCCCGCGGACGGTCCGGGAATAAGCGTGTTTTTACATGAGTAGAATGTGTGCTTTTATTTAAAATGCATCTCTGGGTTATTTGTGGGGCATAGGAATTCGTTCATCCCTCCCCCCCAAAAAATATAGTCCGGCCCCCCACAAGGTCTGCGGGACAGTGGACCGGCCCCCTGCTGAAAAGATTTGCTCACCCCTGGTTTAAAAAATGGATCTTTGGGGACTTCATTTGCATTGCTTTCATCGATATACTTTAAATCAGATTTGTGAAAATAAGGGTAGCTCATGGCTAGCTTTCCAAAGGGCCGGCCCACCCACGAGGCAAGGTGAGGTGACTGCCTCAGGTGGCAGGATACAGAGGGGCAGCAAATCCAGCCTCCAAGGAATGTGTTGCCTGCAGCTGCTGCCATCTCCTCAGCACCGCCCCCTCCCATGCCATCTCTTCTCAACAAATAGGAGGTGCTGCTGATTTTCTCCCACCCCAGCGAGGAAATGGCGAGGGCTGCTCTCTGGGGTCTCCAGGGCTCTGCACCCCCCCAGCATGATTCAGAGCAGGTCCCTTTTCTCCCACAACGGCCTTTGATTCCCACTTCAACCATCGGGTAAGGTTGATTTGATCCCACCCCCCCCATCCTTGTTCCTGAGGTAGATCTTCGCTCACCCCTTCTTCCCTGGTGGGAGGACGCCATTTTGTGGAATTTATCCATAGGATGATGCAGGCAAAACCCAGACCATGACCGCGGGTACAAGAACAATGCCACAAATGCCCCCCAATTTACCATACTTTGTCTTTTGCCCTGTAAACCATAACTTTGTCTTTTGCCTTGTAAACCAAGGGCAAACCATAATTTCTCTGGTCAGTCCAAATGGCAAGTTGTGATTCATTCAAATTTAAGATGTTGGGTGGGGGGTGGGAATTGGAGAATGCAAAAATGGTGTGTGCATACTTGAGGTTCCTCCAGGCTTGTTTACCTAGTCGCATCATTGAAAAAGGCCATAGTTCAATATTACGGCACGTTCTGTGCATGCAGAAGGCCTCAGGTTTTAGATCTGACATCCCCAGTTAAGAAGGAAGTCAAGGAGCAATGGCATGAACAACCTCTGCCTTGAGACTGACTGCCAGTTGTATGTGAGACAGCATTGGGTGAAATGGACAGATTGTCTCGTAAGGTAGCCTAAGTTGCCTAATTTACTATCTGGATCACTCCATCATCTTAGTATAATATTTGTGGAGCTTTATATTGTGTTGCAGTAAGTTGCTGTAGTGATTCATATAGTAAAATAGGCCTTGTACCAGACAGATATTTTGTTGGAACAGTTGCAGAGCTACTGCTTCTAGGTTTTGTTAGCTGATATCGAAATGAATCAGGACCATTTAAATTGCTTTTCACATTGTCACAGTTTCTATTTTAAGACACATCCTGCAGAAATTAGAGAGTTTCTGATACGCTAATTGTAAATCTGTTTCCACAATTTTGCCACTAAATGTTTAGATTTGTAAATCAACATTACTTGTAGTTCCGTCTGATCATGGGAATGCTCTGAGATGTTAGTGAAGTGTTAGATTACGGCAAGAAAATGGTAAAAGTTTATCTGTCCTAGAGGATGGCCAGTACTTTGCTACTGCCAAGCAGGTCTGGATCATAGCCGTCAACGTTTTCCTTTTTTAAAGGGAAATTCCCTTATTCCGAATAGGATTCCTTGCAAGAAAAGGGAAAAGCTGGCAGCTATGGTCTGGATCCTGTCAGCGCTTGAATGGCTGGCCACTTGAGAATCACATGGAATCACAGAATTGTAGGGTTGGAAGGGATGTTGAGGGTCATTTTGTCCAGCCCTGTCAATGCAGGAATCTTTTTGCCCAGGACCCTGAGATTATGAGTTTCTTGCACTACCAACTGACACGTATGCTGCCTTGTGTTATATGTAGGGATTGGAGAGAAATTCTATTGAGTTTGCATTCAAACTTCACAAAACCACACTTTCTATTGTTTCTGCTACACGAACCAAAACACAACCATTCTTCAGAAGTCACATTCTTCCGACGTTGCAATACTTACCAGTCAGGTAAAGTGTATAAAAATGTGTATCCTAGGGTGAAGTGTACATAAGCATGCAAATATTTGGGAAAATTGCATACCAAAGTGCATTATATATGGGGAAATTGTTTTTTTGAAAATGTGCCTATAGGAGAAATTGGCACTAAGATGTCACAAATTGGTGTAGAAATGTGGAGAACTCAACTTCAGGTTGGAAAAGTGAAAAACTGAGAAGAATTAAATTTGACAGATTGGTCCATCCCTAGTTATGTGCTGGGCGAAAGGTAAGATACAAATATTATGAAAATGAAGGTTTAGCAGCTGCTAAACCTTCAAATCAATGACTTAGCTCCCTTGTCATATCTTATATGGCTTCTTATTTGAGACACACTTAAAGCAGAGTTTTGAAGTTTAGTTTTTGCCTGTGTCACCCACAAGAACGGGGGCAGATGACTGCAGCTGAATAAATGCAAACTCAGTGATGTGAAACCACAAAAAACTTATTATTGTTGTTGTCAGGGGTTCAGGAGCAGAGACGCAGAGAAGGGAGGAAGCAGAGAGCGAGGGGGAGGAATCCGAAGGGAAAATGAGTGATGATGACGACCCGAGATCTCCAAGCCTAAGCAGTGAGTCAGAGGACTCCCAAAAGGGAGCCCCAGTGAGCAGAGCAAGGGGGGGATCCGGGGGGACACCCCAGGAGGAAGGGAACAGAGGAGATTCAGAGAGCAGCAGCTGGAAGTCGGGACCCACGCTCATAACTGAGGGCGGCAGCAGCTGGAAGTCGGGACCCACGCTCAAGACTGAGAGCAGCAGGGAGGAAGGTAGCCAGGCATCGGGTTCCGGAGGCTGTCAGCAGGAGGGAGGGCACGAGTCAGGGGTGGTCACGCCCTCCTCAGAGAGCGAGGCAACGGTTAAGAGGAAAGTAGAGAGTTGGGCGCGCGCGCCAAGTTCAAATGCAGCGGAAGCTGGAGCAGTAAGCAGCCCGGAGAGTGAGCCAGGTCCTAAAGCCCGCCGCAAGGAGGCAGAAGGATCAGGGGGGTCAGCGTCAGAGGAGAGTAGAAGGGAGGAGGCCCAGGCTGGAAGAACGTCCCTGGTGCAGAGATGAAGGACGTGGAGGGCGAGAAGCAGCGAGAAGTTTCTCTTTCGTTCCAAGAGAAGCAGCGCGTGCGCAATCCACACCTCCGCCTGGAGGGGGAGGGGAACCGATGGAGGTTGGAGGTGCAAGGGCTCAGTCAGCAGCCAGAGCCCAAGCACCGACAGCAGTGAAAGCGAAGCCTCCTAGAGGGAACAGGAAGTGTTACATCTGCGAGGATACAGGCCATTTGGCGAAAGAGTGTCCCCGGAGGCTCCACAAACACACTGCAGCCTCAGCAATGGTGACTGCAGCAACGCAGCAAGGAGAACCACAGCAGGGAAACGACGATGTCTGGCTGGAGACAGAGGCACTGGGGCCCAGCCAGACGCATCAGTGAAGCAGTCCCCAGCGATCTTGCAACCCACGGACCCCCTCCCACCCAAACCAGTAGTGCAGCTCACAGCATCTCTCCAGCTACCCGATGGCGTCACTATCGAAGTGCCGCTTTCTGTGGATTCTGGAAGCAACGCAGACTTTATAGCGCAGGATTTTGTGGAGCAGCACGCTATACAGCTACTGCCTGCCACTCTGCCCCTGCAAGTCGTCACAGTGGATGGCAGAGAGTTGCTAGGGGGGCAGGTGGTGAAGCAAACGCCACCGATGGTGATGCGCCTTGGCAACCACAGGGAAGTCATCAGTTTTAATGTCACCCAACTGTCGGACACGCCCATTGTGTTGGGCATGAGTTGGCTGGACAGGCACAGTCCGACACTGGCTTGGTACCAGAGACAGCTGATCTTCGGCTCCTCTTATTGCGCAGAACACTGCATCCTGCCCAGACAGGAGGGAGAGGAGGAGGAATCACAACTGCAGTTGGGAACGTTGCAAGCAGTCCCCCACAAATACGCAGACTTTCTGGAGGTCTTCTGCGAGAAAGAGGCTGACAAGCTACCACCGCACAGGCAATATGACTGCAAGATTGACCTCCTACCAGGGGCGACGCTGCCGAAAGGGAAGCTGTATTCCATGTCTGAGGACGAATTACAGGAACTCAAACAGTTCATAGATCACAATTTGCAGCGCGGTTTCATCCGGGAGTCCAGGGCAGTAGGGGGCAGTCCTGTGTTCTTCGTGAAGAAGAAGGACACGCCCCAAAAAAGACTGGTGGTGGATTTTCGCCTCTTAAACAAGATGACCAAGCCTTCTGATTTCCCCATGCCCAGGATTGACGACCTACTAGCGACGGTGCGCAAGGGACGCGTGTTCACCAAGTTGGACCTGCGAGGTGCGTACAATCTCATCCGCATGAGGGAGGGTGATGAGTGGAAGACAGCCATGTTCACGCCTCTGGGCACCTACGAATACAGAGTGATGCCGTTTGGATTGCAAAACGGTTCTCACTGTTTCCAAGCTTTCATGCATCATGTGTTGGCGGGACTCCTTTACAAGAAGTGCGTCTGCTTTCTGGATGACATCCTGATATTCTCCGACTCGCAGCAAGCCCATGACCAAGATGTTCGGGAGGTGCTGAAGAGGCTGCAGCAGCATAGACTGTACGCCAAACTGGAGAAGTGCCAGTTCGACACGACGGAGGTGGATTTCTTGGGTTACAAGTTGTCGGACAAGGGGCTAGCCATGGACAGCGCCAAGGTTCGTGCGGTGTTGGATTGGAAGAGCCCGCGCAATCGGAAGGAGGTCCAGCGGTTTGTCGGCTTCGCCAACTTCTATCGCAAGTTTATCAAGGGGTTCGCGATGCAGACGGCGGCCATTACAGACACGCTAAGCTCCAAGAAAAAGAAATTCATCTGGACGGAGCAGGCGGAGCAGTCCTTTCAGGCACTCAAGCGTCTCTTCGCGTCGGAAGAGCAACTGCTGCATATTGACCCCAGCAAACCGATGCGGGTAGAGACAGACGCGTCCGATAGAGCAGTGGGAGCTGTCCTGCTGCAAAGGGACCCACAGGGGGTCTGGAGGCCGGGAGCGTTCTACTCCAGAAAGCTCAGCAAGTCGGAGCAGAACTACACCATCTGGGACAGGGAGTTGCTGGCCATTCATGCAGCTTTCAAGGCGTGGAGGCACTTCCTGATCGGCGCCAAGCACACGGTGCAGGTCTGCACGGATCACAAGAATCTGGAGCACTGGCGCACGGCTCAGTTCCTGAACCAGAGGCAGATACGTTGGGCGGAGTTCTTTGCTGACTTCAATTTCCGAATAGAGTACGTCCCAGGCGACACCAACGTCATGGCGGATGCACTGTCCCGCAAACCGCAATACCTCGAAGAGGCGACGCCAGCGGCAGCCATGCACATCTTCGCGCCAACAGCGTGGGCGTGCGCTTCAGCCACAGTAGACCTGGATGCGGTGCGGCGGGCGTTGCAGGACGACTCCTTCGCGCGGGCGAAGATGGCAGAGGTGCACAAGGGCACGGCGAAGGGCGACGAGTTCCAGATACGAGACGGCTTGCTCTTACGTAAAGGGGCCATCTACGTGCCGGGAGACGAACTTCGCGCCAGGGTACTGCAGCAGCTGCACGACGCACCCACGGCCGGGCACTTTGGCACGGAAAAAACGGTGGAATTAGTCGCAAGGGACTTTTGGTGGCCCAGACTGAGAGGGGAAGTCGCGGACTACGTTGCGAGGTGCGACACCTGCCAGAGGGCCAAACCGGTGCACAAACCACCGGCGGGACTGCTGGAACCGCTGCAAACGCCGTTTGAACCGTGGGAGAGAGTGGCCCTGGACTTTGTTACGGATCTACCCAGCTCGAGAGGCAAGACAGCTGTACTAGTGGTGGTGGACTTGTTCACCAAGATGGCACATTTCATTCCGTGTGCGAAGGTGGCCACGGCGGAACAAACCGCCAAACTGTTCATAGATCACGTGTTCAAAGTGCATGGTCTGCCGCGGTCTATCCTGTCCGACCGCGGGCGCCAGTTCGTCTCGAATTTCTGGCAGAAGCTGATGAGTTTTCTAAATGTCAAGGTCGATCTGGCATCAGCAAGACACCCGCAGACCAACGGGCAAGCAGAGAGGGTCAATGCCATCATGCAGCAGTACCTGAGATGCTATGCCAATCAACAACCTGCGACCTGGGTGGATTACCTGCCGCTCGCCGAGTTCGCTTACAACAACACGAAGCACGTGTCCACAGGGGTGACGCCGTTCTTCGCCAACAATGGGAGGAATCCCAGAACCTTCCCGGGAAGGGAGAGAGTGGGGGGCGGAGAACCACAGACGGCGGACGCGTTCGCGTCAGAGTTGCAGGCGGTACACGATCAACTCAGACGGCAGCTGGAGCTAGCTAAGCACGCCTACAAGGTGCAAGCTGACAAGCACAGGCGGGTTGGCGAAGAGATCCAAGTGGGAGACTGGGTCTGGTTGGCAGCCCACGCAGTGCCGACCAGGTCACTAGCCAAGAAGAAGTTGGGGCACAAGCAAATTGGTCCGTACCAAGTCGAAGCACAGATCAACCCGGTAGCCTTCCGACTGGCGCTGCCGGAGGGTTCCAGAATGCATCCGGTGTTCCACAGGTCGGTGCTCACTCCCTACAAGGCACCTCACAGATTCCAGGAGCCAGGGACGGCACCGAGTCCGTTCCGGGAGCGGACGGAGACGCGAGGGGTGACGCAGCAAGACCCCATCAACGAGGTCACGGAGATTTTGGACTCCAGATGGGGGGAAGAGGGAGTCGAATACCTCCTAGCCAGAGAGGGCACCCGGGCCAGTGCCAATAGCTGGGTGCCAGACTACGCTTTGGAGGAACCCCTGCTCAAGGACGAGTTTCATGCCCTTTTCCCACACAGACCCATGCCAGCGAGCTTCTTCGACGACTGGCTGTTCACGCCCACACTTTCTTCCAGCACGTTCCATGGATTCGATTCGGACGGGGAACCCGCACTGAGCACCCGTTCCCCAGAAGGATCGCCGGCGGGTTCGGCGTCAGACACCTCGTATTGGTGGGACGATCGACCGGAGGAGCAATGGCGCCGGAAGTGGCTGGAGATGCCAGGTCGAGCGACCGACGCAGAGACTGACATGGACGTGTTCGGGGAGGACCTTGGGTTCGAGCACGGCGGTACAGAGATGGAAGCGGAACAGGTCAACGTCGGCGACCGCGAGGAGGAAGACTCGGAGGTCTTCAGTTGGCGGCCAACCACGGGGAGCGAACTGTATCCGGCATTCCCTCCCGTGATGATGGAGCACCCAGCACCCACACCTGAAAGCGGGGAGGGGGGAAGGGGGGGCTTCGAGGGGGGGATGGATGTCAGGGGTTCAGGAGCAGAGACGCAGAGAAGGGAGGAAGCAGAGAGCGAGGGGGAGGAATCCGAAGGGAAAATGAGTGATGATGACGACCCGAGATCTCCAAGCCTAAGCAGTGAGTCAGAGGACTCCCAAAAGGGAGCCCCAGTGAGCAGAGCAAGGGGGGGATCCGGGGGGACACCCCAGGAGGAAGGGAACAGAGGAGATTCAGAGAGCAGCAGCTGGAAGTCGGGACCCACGCTCATAACTGAGGGCGGCAGCAGCTGGAAGTCGGGACCCACGCTCAAGACTGAGAGCAGCAGGGAGGAAGGTAGCCAGGCATCGGGTTCCGGAGGCTGTCAGCAGGAGGGAGGGCACGAGTCAGGGGTGGTCACGCCCTCCTCAGAGAGCGAGGCAACGGTTAAGAGGAAAGTAGAGAGTTGGGCGCGCGCGCCAAGTTCAAATGCAGCGGAAGCTGGAGCAGTAAGCAGCCCGGAGAGTGAGCCAGGTCCTAAAGCCCGCCGCAAGGAGGCAGAAGGATCAGGGGGGTCAGCGTCAGAGGAGAGTAGAAGGGAGGAGGCCCAGGGGGGCAGAAGGACCCAGAGACGTAGGGAGAGGCGAAGGAGGTGGAGCAAGGCTAGGGTATTAAGCTGGTGTGCAAGAGGCGGGGACTCAGACGGGTCTTCGCCGACCTAGGGCAGAAGGTGTAGAGCTGCACGCTGCAGTTCGGAAATGAAACCTGTAACTTAATAAAGACTCTTTTAAAGTGAACGCTGGCGGACTTGGTCCTATGTGAGCTGGGACTGGGTGGCAGCTCTGACAGTTGTTATTATTGTTATTGTTAATTCTAACACCACTCCCTTTTAAGAGCTATGGGGACTTTAATGAAACACGGTTTACCTAGGTAAGTTGCTTTCCTCAATTTGCCTTGCTGTCCATTACATAGAAAGATTGGGAATGAACTGAAAAGCCTGGTATATTGGGAGTAGGTTCATTTCACTCAAAATGTGAGTAATGGGTTATAACCTTCCTGCATGGACCTTGGCTGTTTTTGTGCTATCTTCGATGAAGGCTTAATTGTAAAACAAACACATAGGCAGGAATCCATAGTAACATAATGCATGATGGTTTGGGGCATAAATGGCATGGGGGCAAATCTTGTCACCTTTTGAAATGGGAAATGCTATCAGTCCAAACATAAAATAACTTGGCAACCTAACTAAAAGAAGAAGGGTAGCTCGAATATTACAAAAGGAGAAAGCTGACACGGTATTTTTGCAGAAGACACCATATCCCTCTGATCATACAGGTCAATTGCCCTTTTAAATTGCCAAGCTATTTGCCACCATTTTAGCTAAAATGTATTGGCACATATTTTGGTCATGTTCTTAAGATAGTGAAATTTTGTGGAAATATAAATGATGAACCATTAACGATGTTATTTGGAAATTTTAAGGATCTGGTTTTACCAGATGTCAAATTGACAAAACGTCAGTTAATAGCTAGTAGTACAGGAATATGTTGTGGGGATGGACATTTATTCATCTAGGAGACTAGATGTAGTCCACTTAAGTTATACTCAGAGTAGACCCATTAAAATCAATTGGCAAGGCTAACTTAAGTCCATTGATATCAGTAAGTCTACCCTAAGTTGGACTCAACTCTCAAAGTTGACTAATATTGACTAATAGTGTACGAGTGAAGGAAGGAAGGCAACTTGATAATTTATTGATTTAAAAATGGAGCATTTTGGTTAAGTATAACACGACACAAGAAAACATTCACCCTTTATGTTATTAGAAACAATTTAGAGAACAATTGTTTATATCTTTTTGCTTGTGACTTATTTTATGACTACTGCTGATGCTGCTTGTTTGTTCACAATGCATTTTCTTCTTCTTTATCTGTAAAACAAACAAATAAATAAAGATGCCAAGCTACTTTGCTGCTATTTAGCTAAAAGGGGCTGACAGCACCCTTTCACTGACTTTATGCCTGATTGGGAAATGGCAAGTTCAATCCAGAAATTCAAGGAAAACATCTATAAAGGGCTATTGGAAAACATCTATAAAGGGCTATTGGTCAGTGATGTTTCAAAGTTGTTAGCAGAGGACACAATCACTTACCTGAAAGAAGAATGTTTAGATGTTACTGAAAATCTTAAGAGGACTGTGTTTCTGTGACTGAGGTGCAAATGGATGTGGACTATTTTCCTTGGACACACTAGAACAAAGTGAAAAACTATTATCAGCTGTGAGTGAGTGCTTTTTTTGCTTCTTACTACTACTACATTGGGACGTGGGTGGTGCTGTGGTCAGAAGGTCGGTGGTTCAAATCCCCACGATGGGGTGAGCTCCTGTTGCTCAGTCCCTGCTCCTGCCAACCTAGCAGTTCAAAAGCACATCAAAGTGCAAGTAGATAAATAGGTACTGCTCCGGCGGGAAGGTAAACGGTGTTTCCGTGCGCTGCTCTGGTTCGCCAGAAGCAGCTTAGTCATGCTGGCCACATGACTTGGAAGCTGTATGCCGGCTCCCTCGGCCAATAAAGCGAGATGAGCGCCGCAACCCCAGAGTCGTCTGCGACTGGACCTAACAGTCAGGGGTCCCTTTACCTTTACTACTACATCATGCAATAAACATTTGGCAGTGCTCTCAAATATTCAGTGTTTAAGACAATATAAGACGACAGAGCCACTTAGGAAAACGTGAACACTGGGCAGGCTAGTTACAGTGGAAATACTGGTTTGTCAAATCCCCCCCCCCTCTTTCAAATCTCAAATGGTATTATTGAATATGTTCCAAGAATGGCTTTTTGATTAAAAAAAAAGGACACAAGGGATTTGAAACAAGATTGCCTAACACCATCATATAGAAACATCAAATTGGGAAGTTTTGAGCGTACAACAAATTATAATATAGTTTGGCTCCAAAAGTCTACTCCACACAAAAAAAAATCTTGAAAAGTATTAGATATGCATAGCCACTTTACAAAAGCTACTGAATCACGTCAGTCAGTACTTATCTCACAGCTTTTGTTGGCTAAGGGAAATTGGTTAGATTTTTGAAAAGAATGACTTTTTGTTAAGATGCATTACAGAATATATATTAATCTAAATTTCATGCTGCTTTCATTGAAATCTTCTGAGAGTTTCTACCCTAAGTGCTCTGATAACTAATTACGTTGATCTAACATTTACCCATTGTATCACTTTGTAAGATATGGATTATGATGCTATGTATTGTATGTTTGAACTGTAATGGCCTATAGCCAATTTGTAAGTAAAGCATAATTGAACTTTGCAAAAATTGAATTGTTGTGACGGAAATCCTGGATAACTAGATTTGCCCTGCCAATGCAACCGATACTGATTTTAGAACACTGTATATTCTAAAACCCACAACAATGAATTTATCATTTGTGGGAGATATGAAAATTCTGAAGGTTGCTATCCCACTGGCTCACAAGTTTCTTCTGATCGGGGGATCCTCCTTAAAGTTTGTACCCAGCAAAGTTACACACACAAAAACAACTCTTGTCTTATTTAGAAGAACTCAGATTTCTTTAGAAAAGATGTAGAAACCAGTGTGCTGCTGGTCTTGTAAGAGTTAATTGTGAAGAGTTGTGTAGGGGATTAACAGACACACAAAAATTTGCTTGGTGGCAAATGATACCATTTATTACCAATTCAAAAGAAGCATTTGAGAATTGTTGAAATTGTATAAGATTTGTTCATCCTTAAATTTCCATTTAGGAATAATTTAAGCAATTGATGTCTGACAATAAAATGGAATATGAATAGAAACAATGAACGTTTTCTAAATTTGCATGTAAACACTTGCTAACCAAGAGAGGCAGCTATACACAAGAAGTGTAGTCAAGAAGTATAATCCTCAATTTTTGTTCTTTATTATTGTGTTTCAAGAGTTCCACAACTGCACATTTTTTCAGGGAATAAAAATCAAAGATGACACCAGAGCAGCTTACAGATTCAGGTAGGTAGTCATGTTGTTCTGACGCAGTCAAAAATAAAATAAAATTCCAGTAGCACCTTAGAGACCAACCAAGTTTGTTCTGGGTATAAGCTTTTGTGTGCATGCACACTTCTTCAAATACTTCAGATATCTGAAGAAGTGTGCATGCACATGAAAGCTTATACCTAGAGCAAACTTAGTTGGTCTCTAAGGTGCTACTGGAATTCCCCCCCCCCCCCGAGAGCAGCTTACAAATATCAATAGTAAGATGGTCTCTGCTGTTGTCCTGACAATCTCAACGACAGGATACAAAAGGAAAATGGATTGGTAGGTGTGGCGATCACACAGGGTCCCCGGACGTTTGACGGTCTATTGATCCCTGTGCCACCACTATGATCACTTCCTCGCTGCTACCAACCCGTTTCTCTCGGGTACACACTGAGTCCAGACAGTTTATTAACATTAAAACAAATAATCAAGTTTATTTTATAAGCATGAACAAGTTTATGGTTTCAGTTAATTTTTCTTGTCAGTTTCTTATCCTTAGTTTCTATACCGGCCTATACTTCCTAATAACTGCTAATTGATTATCCCAACTGTCTATCAGTTTCTCTCACATCAAAACTCGACCAACCCACAGATTTATCCTCCCTCTTCCTTCTCCAACTCCCAACTGACTTCCACACAACTCCAACTCTAACTCAAACTCATCCCCTTGGGTTCCCACTGGCCAATCACTTCACACTCATTTAACCCTTTCCTTATGACCCACCTAGGAGGCAAACACCACCGTAGGGAAGAGGAAAAATGTGAACGTAGCCACTAGTTCTTCAAACAAGAAGTCTGAATGGAAACAGTTTGAGAAGAGAATGAGGCAAAATCTCTGGTCTGTCAGCCTAGTACAGGGGTCTGCAACCTTTAAGACAAAAAGAGCCACTTGGACCCGTTTCCGAAGGAAAAAAAAAAACTGGGAGCCGCAAAACTCGTCATTATAAAAATAACTTTTTTGTCACTTTTTTATTATTTCTTTGTTTGACCCCTCAGAATTACTCCTCCTCATAGAAATAAATGTTAAATTAACAAGTTACCTTTGTGTGTGTGTTCTTCACTCCCCTTCAAAACAGTGACCAACGTACATGCCCCCTTTCAATGCAGTGACCAGCGTACATGCCACTTACAATGTAGCGGGTGGGTGGGCGGGCGGGAAAGTGATGCCGGGATGGTGCATGACTAACGCACGCACCACCCCCATGCGACGTCACAGCCAGTACAGCGCCTGCCACAGTGGGGAGTGTCGGGGCGCACAATGCGCCTCCTCCCCTCGCTAGTATCTGCCCCGGAGCAAAGGTGTAAAAGAGCCACATGCGGCTCCGGAGCCGCGGGTTGCAGACCCCTGACCTAGTTAATAGGCTGCAGTTCCTTCTCTCCAGCATGATGGAATGGCTACTGCTAGAAGGAGTAGCCTGATGGCATGGATCAAAATATAGAAGCTTTCGCTATGACTGAGATGTGAACTGGAGCCCTGTAAAACCTATTTGATAAACAGGCAGAGAATCTGAATACTGTATTTGCATTTGTCTGGAAATATCTAAGGCAGGGTTCTCCATAAACATTACTAAAATAAATCTCTCTATCTCAGCCATAAGCTCAGCCCTCAAGGCAGGGTGGTATCTAATGGCTGCCCAAATGGAAAGCGCCTTGAGAAACTAAGCCAGTGTTGTACAGTGGTTAGAGTACCAGAATACCACTTGGGAGACCAGAGTTCAACTCAGCAGTGAAGCCCACGGGGTCACCCTTTACCAGTCACTGACTCTTAGCCTAAACTACTTCACAGTGTTTTTGTGAGGATAACATGTGAAGGGGGAGATATATGCAGCCTTAAGTTGGGACAGATATGTAATCTGTGTTGTTTTTCTAGAAAAAGAGGTGTCAGAATTCCTCTCCTAGAATGGCACTGGTGCCCACCTGAGAGGTGTCGGAACTAAGGTCCTGTGAATTCCCGGTGAGAAAAGCCCTGCTTTCTCTCCAACCCCAGAGGTTGGCATGGGCTGTGTTGCATAGAGCTGCAGTCTTGGGGTTTGGGGTCAAATTGATCATATGCAAGATCCCTCCACCCAATTTTAGATGATTTCCCCATTGCATTGCAATTCTGATGACCCTCTGCAGAGAGGAGAAAGGTTGGTTATGCAAGCTGCCTTCTACTTATTTAACCATCAGATGCAGCCAAGATCTAGAACATCTGCATTTCTTTTATCACTTTTGATAATTCTTCTTTACAGGACCATTATAATTTGTGTGCTCCATCCTACATCAGCCATTCTTTGTTAGAAGAAAAGCTGTATGGCGTAAGAAAGGCATGCCTAATTTTTTCTGCAAACAGAAACCCCAAGCAACCCATGTTATCTAGCTGCTCTGCTAAAAATTATACTCTTTTCAGCACTGATCCTGTGTACACGTTGCTTCATACAACAAATATGCCAGTTTGTATGGCAGGTCGTGTGTTCTCTGTGTGTGGGTCTTTTGTTTTGTTTTTGACAGTTTCCTGCCAGCTGGACTGCTATTGTAACTGGTCAAAATAATGGGGAAAGGATTGAAATTCACAAGTTATTTTTCATTCACTTGCTACTCCTTATCTGAGGCGTATTCTTATTTATCAGGAGGAGTGGGGAAATAAATTTGGCTTTCTGGTACATGCTACAGTTTAAAGCTGCAGTTGACTACGAGGTAAGCATCCTGTCCAATGAAAAGATTTTCAAATGGAGCACAACAAATTCTTAAAATCTGGTATGCACCCCCCAACCCATCTTTCTAGTTCAAATATTGTAGAAGAGTATTCTACTGGTACTTCACTCTTTAGCTGAAAAAGCTCCCATACTGGCTTACAAAGAGCAGCAGGAGGACAGTCCCTCTAAAAAGACATGACACACAAGGAAGAAGGGAAGAGGAGGGCCTTAAAAGCAAGCTCAGGCACCAATTCTTAAACATCAGTTGTTCTCATGACCAGGTGAGATAGAGGTGAAAAACAGATATGCTTTAAAGTGATATGTAGAGCTTATGGGAATGAAGGTGGAGAGAAAGGCTTTTTCATGCATTAGCCCAGGGACAATATCTGGGTGTGGCTTTTATTATTCTTTTTCTTCAGGCTCATAATATGGAGAATCTACATTGTAAGCCTATGAACAAACTAACTGAAGGATTCACTCTGTGGGCCAAATGGTTCTCGGTTTTAAGTCTTTGCAGTGACACTCCTGAGCAGACTTTGTTTCTCCTAATACAGAGTTAACTTACTTCTTGTGATTTATTGCTGCCTAGCTCTTCACACACACACACACACACACACACACACACACACACACACACACACTCTCTCTCTCTCTCTCTCTGAAGTGCTTATATAATGACTGTTTTGATGACCTTTTGAATGTTCTTCCGTAACTGTCATTTTAATTGTTTCATGTCCTGTGTTTCCAAGAGGTTTTGGGTATTGATCACTTTCCAGCTGTGTAGCAAACCCTGCTATCACCTGGGGCAGACCAAAGTTGTGGAGTTTTTGTTGTTTAGGAAAATTGTTGAGCTTCTTTGGAATACACAGCTGATCTGAAAACACAGCTACCTAAAAAACAAATGAATCTCCAGATATTTGAGCAGTCAAGCTGCTCACTCAGATTACAAAAGTACAGGCACTGCTGTTGTTGTCAGCCATTAGCTATTCATGTTCCGAACGTAAAGGATGTGAAAACATATTCACAGCACACAAGGCCCCCTGAGGCCTAAATACTTAGTCTAACTTGGATGTTGGCTTTATAGGTCAAAACCAGCACTTTGAATTGGGTCTGGAAGGTAATTGGTAGTAGCCAATATGGTCAGCATTATATATGTTATGTACTGAAGTTCTCACCCTGGTCTAGCAGGGGGATACTGTAGATAGTTTTCACTCAGGTCCACATATGCAAATAAGGGATTGAAAGTGACATTCAGTGATTAGATAGTTACAGAAAGTGGTTACTGTTGCGTTGTAGTGGAGCTCTATATAAGCAGGCTGGCTGAACCCTTCAGTTCAGTTCTGTTCTGGCCTGTGAATAAACAAGAGCTGTTTGAAGAATTGCTGTGTCATCTGATATGTTCACCCACAACTTAACAATATGATCAAACCATCTTGCCCTGGTGAGCAACCTGGCTGCTGAACTCTGCACCAGCTGAAGTTTCCAGTCTTCAGAGGCAGTCCCGTTGCAGTAATTTAACCTATAAGTTACCATAGTCCATGGTCCTCAGCTTTCTGGAACCTGGAGACCTATATCTAAGAAATTGTCATGGGCACCACAAAGTGCTCATTTCACAGACGTAAAACTGGTGATGCTTGACCTATCCAAACAACAGGCAAAAAACTGTGCCCGCCCGAACCCTCTTACAGGTGCTTCCAGTCTTCAGGTGCCCCACATGCTTTTGCAAAAAAGAAAATGAAAGAAAAATGAGAACTCCAAAGTTTTGCCGAGCAAAAAGAAAGAGAGGTGGTGGGGGGGAGGGAGCTGCACAGCTTTGTTGGCAAAGCCGAGCAACTCGTCCTCTCTCCACCTCCTGCTTGCTCCTCTAGGCTCCAGCCAGGACTCAGGAGCTGGGGCAACGGCATGCCGACCCCCCCCCATGACTCCCAAGTATTCAGAGCGGGGGAGCCAGCAATGTCGCCACCCCCACCGCCTCCCCATCCCTCGCGCAAGAAGGAAGAGCCTGATAGGTGGGAGGGGGAGAGAAATGTGCCCTAGGCTTGTAGCTTGCACACGCATGCGCGCGCGAGAGAGAGACCAAGAGGCGCTGTGGTGCAGAGGATCCTTTGGCCACGGCTGCGGGCAGGGGCACAATGGCATCCCCACGGGGTGCCCTCGTCACCCCTTCAGAGATAGCACCCAGGGCGCTCCGCTCCCCCTGCCCCCCTCTTCCTACGCCACTGAACATGAACACTGCCACAAGAGCCTGCAATAAATCTAGATGACAACTTTGCTGCCACAGACACCCAGACAGCATCATCATTGGCCCCAATAACATCAAACATACCATCTCAGGCCTATTTAATTGTTCATCTTCCAACATTATATAAGTTATCAAATGCCAACAGTGCCCTTCAGCTCTCTATATTGGACAAACAGGACAAACTTTACGCCAAAGGATAAATGGGCATAAATCTGACATCAGGAATCATAAAACAGAGAAACCAATAGGAGAACACTTCAGTCTCCGAGGACATTCTATACAAGATCTTAAAGTAGCTGTCTTATTGCAAAAGAATTTTAGAAATACACTTGAAAGAGAAGTTGCTGAATTACAACTCATTACCAAACTAAAAACTATGGAGAGACCTGGTCTGAATAGAGATATTGGATTCATGTTCCATTATACATACTAAAGCTAATTTTGGTCGTCTATCTCTTTAAAAATCCCTTGCCCTTCCCTGTGGAACCAACTGCCATAACAGTCATCAGCAGTTATAAGGTTGAACCGACCTCTGCTTCAGAGTATCTGATGAAGTGTGTATTACACACGAAAGCTCGTACCTTGAAAGCTTATATTTAGTTGATCTTAAAGGTGCCACGAAATTAAAAGACGCCTGCTCCTTGGGAGAAAGGCGATGACAAACCTAGACGGCATCTTAAAAAGCAGAGACATCACCTTACCAACAAAGGTCTGTATAGTTAAAGCCATGGTTTTCCCAGTAGTGATGTATGGAAGTGAGAGCTGGACCATAAAGAAGGCTGATCGCCGAAGAATTGATGCTTTTGAGTTATGGTGCTGGAGGAGACTCTTGAGAGTCCCATGGACTGCAAGAAGATCAAACCTATCCATTCTGAAGGAAACCAGCCCTGAGTGCTCACTGGAAGGACAGATCCTGAAGCTGAGGCTCCAATACTTTGGCCACCTCATGAGAAGAGAAGACTCCCTGGAAAAGACCCTGATGTTGGGAAAGATGGAGGGCACAAGGAGAAGGGGATGACAGAGGACGAGGTGGTTGGACAGCGTTCTCGAAGCTACAAACATGAGTCTGACCAAACTGCGGGAGGCAGTGGGAGACAGGAGCGCCTGGCGTACTCTGGTCCATGGGGTCACGAAGAGTCGGACACAACTAAATGACTAAACAACAACATATACATGGAAATAGACATTACCTTCAAGTTGCCTGGGTCATCTTCCTCCATGTGAGGAAGGGAGGAGGTCTGCAGAGCCCACAGGGAAACAAAGAGCCACACAGGATATGTTTATTTATCTAAACCTCAAAATAGGCCTCAGACAGTTACAGAGAGACCTTAGGGACTAATATTATTCTGAAATCAACATCTATATGCTGAAGGGTCTTAAATACTTCTCCGTCCATTTACTTGGGAGTAAGCCCCATGGAATTCACAAGGACTTAGTTCTGAGTAGACATCATTAAGTTTATACTGTTAGTCACTTCTTTGCATTAAATAGTCCATAGCAGGTGAGACACTTAAATCAAAAGCCACTCCTCTGTTGATATGAATCCACAATCCTATAACCATTTATTTGGGAGTAACCCTCATTGAAGTCAACAGGGCTTACTTCTGAGTAGACATGCATAGGATTGTGCTGTAACTAAGCCACACTTTCATAAATCAATGGGACTCAGCTAGCTGTGACTAACTGATTTCAACAGAACCAAGGTGTGGATAACTTTCAGCACTCACCAGTACGTGGTTCCATGTGCATTCACAGAATCATAGAATTGTAGAGTTAGAAGGGACCTAAGGGCCATCTAGTCCAACCCCTGAGGCACATTCTTTCCTTAAAGAATTCTGGGCACTGCAGTTCCTGAAGTGTTGCTGGGACTGGCAACTCTGTGAGGAGTAAACTACCGTGCCCAGAACTCTTTGGGGGAAAGAGTCTACTTGAAAGATGTAGGATGCACATGTAACGCCCATGGCATGAAAGGAGGTTAACTCAGAAGTAAGTCCCCTTGGATGACATGCTTTTGTTTTTATATGCTCTGCCTACCAGGACAGTCCAAGCTGTCAGGCGAAGCTCACGACAGCCTGCACTGCTCACCGAAAAGCTGTTTCTCAGAAGGTTGCCTTACCATGAGTGCTGTATCCCAGAGGAGGCTGCAGTTGGGCCAATGTGCTCCCTTGCGCCCCAGAGAAAGAGACATGCTCACTGGGGAAATGGCGAGGTTCATTCTGTGGTGGAGCTCTGCCCAGCGTTGTTAGAGAGCGATGGCAAACTCCGTGTTTAGGTTTTGTGGCTCGTTGTGTCAGTATCCAAGCTGTCCTGCCCCTGCTCTCCCTCCAGGTGTTCAAGGATTATGTCATCTAAATGGAAAAGAAGAGAAGGTTGGGATCATAACTGTTTTAGGGACTTTCTTATATACCCTGAACATATCCTTGGAAATAGACATTACCTTCATGTTTCCTTTGTTCTTTCTTTCTCCCGCCATCTTCTTCCAGATCAGCCACTAAGGGGGCGGAAAGCACATATTGTGCACAAATCTTTTTTAAAAAAAATCTGAAATTACTGGGTAAAACACAGTATGAAAGTTAGGAATGACATACCAATAGATCCATTTCCAGAGAAAACAGGGCAATTTTTATTTCACTCATTAAGCATGTAAGCACACAAACTTTCCTGTAGGAAACCAAATTCGAGCTAACGGTAAGTACAATCTCAAGATGCAGAGAAAATATACAGTAGAACTGTTTGGGGGACTTTCTTATATACCCTGAACATCTCCTTGGAAATGGACATTACCTTCATGTTTTCCTTGGTCTTTCTTCTTCCTGCCAGCTTCCTCCCTTATTTATAATAACTTCCCAGGAATTACTGCCCTTGCAGTGTTTCCCTGGGAGATTTCATGATCTGGACTTTGGAGCAACATTTTCAAATAAGACTTCTGCAGCTGCAGCTGATGGATTTGGAACTTCTCCACTGTCTGTCTTTCTGAATGAAGAAATGTGTGCGTTATCCCATCCTGACCAAATCACTAACACATGGCTATTGGTGGTATGCTTGGTGCTAAAGTAAACTTTCTGACCACAGCAGCACTGGAGGCCCTTAAGTTTTGCTGAAAGTATAGTACATGAAAAGGGTTGTAGGCTGTTGAGGATTTAGCAAAAAGACATGGCAACAAGGTAACGACGGGCGGTATTGATTCACTGGAGTGAAATATTGACCAGAAGCTGACTGCGGCATATGGTGTCCATGTGCTGAGGAATCCCACACTGATCAGTACAGCCATCTGTAAAAACAACCACTTATAATTAGTTACTGGCTGGCTTTTTATATTTTCTCCTTCTCTATCTGTTATTTTGAATCGGTGAGAGAAAAATAAAGGATCAGTGCTTTAACATTTAAGAGATATTTAAACAATTGGCTCTTGCTTTTATTTTAGGCTGTCCATTCATTTTATCCTAAGACCCAAAAGCAGTATCGTCTGCAGTACAGCAGCCCTTCTAGCAGTAAAAAATAACACAAGATCAGGATAAGACATTAAGAACAGCATCCTTTGTGTTTATCTGATGCTTTACATCATAATGGAATGTCACCTGTTTCAAATTATAGTCCTATAGAAGAAAATATGCCAGAGCTTTAGCATCTCATAGAAAAGAAATACGTACACCACACGCTCTATGAGCCCATGTATTGCAAGATCTAAAAGTCTTACAGTATACAGGTTCATCATTAAGTTAGTCCCCAGTATGTATGTGGCTGCAAAAACCCAAGCAGATGGGTGGGGTATAAATATTTTTAATATTAATATTATTTCGCATTAATACAATAAGCTTTCATACCAATGAATTTAACAACTGAAAAACAGAGGAGTTGCTCAATGTCTGCAACTCAAATGGAACACAAACCATACATGAAGGCAAGCACACATGAACAGCCCAGTCCATAGCATCCATAAGTGCTTTGGCATTTTCCCAATATTTTGACAATAATTTTCAATCTGTAGGGACAGAATCAATGTCTGAGTCAAAGGAACACTGTGTTCCTATTGCTCTTTAAAATGCAAAAATACTCTGCTCACAAGATCACATACCCACCAATGTCAACTTCTTCTCCAGCTTTGCTGCATTTGAAGTCCTGTTGAAGTTCTGCATCTCATGAGAGGTTTTACGAACCCACCAGACTACACCCAAGTAACAGATGATGGTAATTGCTGGAGAATGGTACACAGAATCAACATGCTCAGAATAAAGGAAAGCCCATGAGACGAGTTGTGGGACTGGCTCCAGGCTATGGTGCAGGAAGTGCCAAATGGTTCTGCCTAGCAGAGGCAACATGGCCCAGAGGGCTGCATACAGCCAGATTAAGGCAATAGAAACAGCCAGATTAAAGCAATAGAAACATGGGTGACTTTTCTGTTGATTGTATGACCTAGGAAAAGAAAAGAAAGTAGACTATAGACATCAACACTACTTAAATAACATAGAAATCTGCCAGGCAATTATCCCTGTAGCTCTGTTGTCCAGCTCTCCTGGTTTTCAGACTTCCCAGGTTCTATTTGGAGATGGCAAGGACTGAGCATGGGATCTTCTGCATGCTCTGTAAGCCATGACCCTTTGCTTGGGCTGTGGAGACATCATGTACAAGAATGATTCTTTGAGTTATGGCTATATAGACATACTTTAGAACACTTTCCTAGTGTGATAAGGTAAAGGTAAAGGTACCCCTGCCCGAACGGGCCAGTCTTGACAGACTCTGGGGTTTGTGCGCCCATCTCACTCAAGAGGCCGAGGGCCAGCGCTGTCCGGAGACACTTCCGGGTCACGTGGCCAGCGTGGCAAGCTGCATCTGGCGAGCCAGAGCCGCACACGGAACGCCGTTTACCTTCCCGCTGGTAAGCGGTCCCTATTTATCTACTTGCACCCGGGGGTGCTTTCGAACTGCTAGGTTGGCAGGCGCTGGGACCGAGCAGTGGGAGCGCACCCCGCCGCGGGGATTCGAACTGCCGACCTTTCGATCGGCAAGCCCTAGGCGCTGAGGCTTTTACCCACAGCGCCACCCGCGTCCCGAGTGTGATACCTTCATGTATATTGCCAGACAACATTTATAGGCCGCCTTAAAGTATTCTCAGGGAAGTTTAGAACATTTCCATCGGTCACCAGATGTGGTTAACTATCTTTGGCTAATAGCAGATGTACACAGCCAATGTAAACAAGAACAGTGTTTTTCACACCAGCACCACAGTGCCAACTCCTACATGATATTATATATTTCAATTTACAGCCCAAAACATATTTACGGCCAGACCGTATATCTGTCCTGATTGTTTACTGCAGTAATGCTGAATATATCTGATCTATAAACACACAGAAAAGGTTTTTTAAATATTATTCCCTTGGCCTTGACATGAAGTCTAAAGCTTTGAAACTGTTTCACCTTTGCCACCCTTCTGTGCTTTGTTACTCACTATTAGAATCATAGAATCCTAGAGCTGGAAGAGACCACAAGGGCCATCGAGTCCAACCCCCTGCCAAGCAGGAAACACCATCAGAGCACTCCTGACATATGGTTGTCAAGCCTCTGCTTAAAGACCTCCAAAGAAGGAGACTTTGATAAGTGACTTACAGGAAAGCGGATTACAGCCGTCACAGACAAGGTCATCATGCTGGCGACACCAAACAGGAAACCCACCAGGGCATAATAAATGCAAGTTGCATGGCTCCCCGGCCAGGCATGGTTCCAGGTAGAAGCAATAGCCAGGGGATACATGCTAAAGGCCATTCCAAGATCGGTTACAGCCAAATTAACCATCAGGAGCTCAGGTGCCCTGAGATGGGAGGAGCGCTTCACAGCTACTGCCAGGACAGCTGAATTCCCCAGAACTGTCAGGATGCCTGAAAGGAGGAGGAGGAAAGCAGTGTGGTCTTCAGGAGTTCACAATCCTTCATGAAACCAGTGCAAGATGAAAACATCAAGACCCACAGCCAGTGAATACTC
Source organism: Podarcis vaucheri (assembly GCF_965113315.1). Taxonomy (NCBI): domain Eukaryota; kingdom Metazoa; phylum Chordata; class Lepidosauria; order Squamata; family Lacertidae; genus Podarcis; species Podarcis vaucheri. The sequence continues at coordinate 123,503,598 of NC_138761.1, forward strand.
TATAACTCAAAATTTAGAAGCCATAGCAGTCTTCCTTTTAAAGAGTCAGTCTCTACCAACGCTGGGCAGAGCTCCACCATGGAAGGAACCTTGCCATTTCCCCAGTGAGCGTGTCTCTTTCTCTGGGGCGCAAGGGAGCACATTGGCCCAACTGCAGCCTCCTCTGGGATACAGCACTCATGGTAAGGCAACCTTCTGAGAAACAGCTTTTCGGTGAGCAGTGCAGGCTGTCGTGAGCTTCGCCTGACAGCTTGGACTGTCCTGGTAGGCAGAGCATATAAAAACAAAAGCATGTCATCCAAGGGGACTTACTTCTGAGTTAACCCCCTTTCATGCCATGGGCTTTACATGTGCATCCTACATCTTTCAAGTAGATTCTTTCTCCCAAAGAGTTCTGGGCACGGTAGTTTACTCCTCACAGAGTTGCCAGTCCCAGCAACACTTCAGGAACTGCAGTGCCCAGAATTCTTTAAGGAAAGAATGTGCCTCAGGGGTTGGACTAGATGGCCCTTAGGTCCCTTCTAACTCTATAATTCTATGATTCTGTGAATGCACATGGAACCATGTATTGGTGTGTGCTGAAAGCTATCCACACCTTGGTTCTGTTGAAATCAGTTAGTCACAGCTAGCTAAGTCCCATTGATTTATGAAAGTGTGGCTTATTTACAGCACAATCCTATGCATGTCTACTCAGAAGTAAGCCCTGTTGACTTCAATGAGGGTTACTCCCAAATAAGTGGGTATAGGATTGTGGATTCATATCAACAGAGGAGCAGCTTTTGATTTAAGTGTCTCACCTGCTATGGACTATTTAATGCAAAGAAGTGACTAACAGTATAAACTTGTTGATGTCTACTCAGAACTAAGTCCTTGTGAATTCCATGGGGCTTACTCCCAAGTAAATGGACGGAGAAGTAATTACATGTAAGAATGCCAGGTAAAACAATGAAAATAATCTCAGAATAACTCTACCACTAATATTGCAGTAGCATCCAGCACAGTCCTATATACTCAGAAGCAAGTCCTGTTGAATGCAGTGGCTCTTACTCCCAGGTAAGTGCAGTTTAGGATTTCACCCTCAGGAAATCAGTTTTCAGCCAGTGGTCATTCATACTATCCCAGCCTCTTATTGGGGTCCCCCCCTTCTATTTTAGCCTTATGGTTATAAACTGGCCATCATAAATATGGATTATATGAATCTACAGATATGCATGACTATCCCATAGTAACTACTCTTATAAAGCACAGTGAAGAAATAAGAAATAAGCAGGGGGGTAGCTGCCTCCCTAAATAAAGTAAATAAATAAAAATACTTTGCTAATTGACTAATCGCGCCACAGATAGCTTGGTTCTGCCCCTTACCTCCCAAGCTGCCTTCTCCCGAGTCAAAGCACTACACCCCCCCCAGCCGTGATGCCCCTCCAGGGATGGAGACGGGAGCCTGGACCCCCCTCAACCCCAGGGGCTGGACCGGAAGGCTCTCTGCACAGAAAGCACTCCATCCACAGAGCCCTGGCCCAGGGGCCATCATGAATGTTATGTACTGAAGTTCTCACCCTGGGCCAGCAGGGGGATACTGTAGATAGTTATGCAAATGAAGGATCGAAAAGTGACGTTCAGTGATTGGATAGTTTTAGAAAATGGCAACAGTTACATTGTTCTTAGAATCATAGAGTTGGAAGAGACTACAAGGGCCATCGAGTCCAACCCCCTGCCAAGCAGGAGCTCTATATAAGCAGGCTGATTGATCCCCTCAGTTTAGTTTAGTTCTGTTCTGGCATCTGAATAAAGAAGAGCTGTTTAAAGAATCGCTGTGTCTTCTGACATGTTTGCCCACAACATAACAATAAATACGGACTGTATGAATCTACAAAAATGCATCTACAAAATGTCCCATAGTAACTAAGCTTATAAGCCACAGCGAAGAAAGAAGCAGAAGCATGGGTGCAGCCAGGAGTGCAGGGGGGGGGTAGGTGCCCCCTAAATCAAGTAAATAACTAACTGACTAATTGTGCCACAGATAGTTTAGCTCTGCCCCCTCCCCAAGCATGAATCCGGAGCTGCCCCCCACCTCCCAAGCTGCCTTCTCCCGAGCCAAACCACTACACTCCCCCCAGCAGCGATGCCCCTCCAGGGATGGAGACGGGAGCTTGGCTGGAGGCTCTCTGCCAGGAAAGCAGCCCCTCCATCCCCCCAGCGCAGGACCAGGGGGGGCAAGCATGGTGCCTCTCCCCCTTGCCTAGAGAAGACCCCCCTGCCCCCCCCGGGCAGAGCTGGAGGAGGGAGGGCGAGAGGCAAAGGGAAGGATCCAGCCGTTGGGGGGCCGTTAGCAGCAGAACAGACCCCACCCCCTGGCTGCGGAAGAGGGGGGAGCCCAAGGGGACCCCCAGACACCTTCTGGGGGGGGGTCCTGTCCCTGGTCTCTCGCCTCCGGAGACGGAGCCCGGCGCTGCCGCCCCTGCCCGCCTCCCGGGGCCCCTCCGGCTCCCCTTCCTCCGAGAGAGGAGCGGGGACCAAGGGGCGGAGAGAGCCCAGCAGCCCCAGTCCGTTGCTGGGACTGGGAGTTCTGCGAGGGGGAAACTACAATGCCCAGAATTCATTGAGGCCAAGACTGGGCTGCTGCCCGCGTGCTTTCAAAATACAGTGTTGATGCAGCCCTATGCACGCGCTTCCCTTTTCACACACCTCCCTTACTGTCCTAAAAAATTAAAATTATCTTAATGGTAAGGATTTGCTGAACAAACAAATTGAAGTGGAATACAAAGAAGGGAGGTATGAGGAGGTCTGGGGAAATAAGCGTATGGAAGATATGTTATGGAAAATTATTTGTTGTTTAACTGTTTTTATGTTGTATTTTGTTTCTTTTTATTTTTTATCTTTTTCCATTGTTATATCTTAAAAACTTTAATAAATATCTTTTTTTGGGGGGGGGATTTAAAATTATCCCCACCTAGCCTGGGGTGGGGATAATCTTTCTCCTTCTAGCCTGAAAAAAACCCCTTGGGCAGCAGGAAGGGAAACATAGAAAATCGTTTTTTTAAAAAGTCTCCCCATTTCTATTCAAGCAACCAGAGCGGAAGCAGGATCCTGCACTGAACGTCCCTCGGTATATCATCATAGTCAAAAGTGCAAGGTAGAGCAGTGCAGAAAGCGTCTGTCAACCTGCCTGCCCTGAGTTAGGGACATTTCCCTGCCATGTTTCCTCCCACTGGAAGTTTCTGATCAGAAAGGGAATTGTGCACTTGTACAGAGCTCTCTTTCTCTTATATATCTCTATGGTGGAAGGAGGAGACCTGCCCTTCCCTCTTTGTTCTCCCAAGCACTGCTGAAGGTGTGGTGTCCTCAGAGGCACGATTCCTTTTCAGGATTCCTATAGGAAGATGCAGAATCGGAGTAAGGGAGGCTCTGGCACTTTTGACCCACCAAACTTCTGCCGTGGGAAAAGCATGTCAGCTTTTTGAGTTAGGAAAGGCTATTGAGAATTGAGCTCTTAGACTTAACACGCCTGCTTAAATTTGTGAAAATCAAAGGTGTATAAAATAAATGGTTGAAACTTAGTTCCCCTCTATCATCTGAAGATGGTTGAAAGGACACCCTGTTGTGTTGTTTATTAAGAGATGGATACGAAATTCTAAAGAGTATTATTTTCCCAAGTGATGCAGCCTTGGCCGCTCTGAGAGAGGTTAACCTTTCCAGACCCTTGATTTCCCTGGCAGGTACTTGGGGTAGAAACTCCCTTACGCAAACTAGAATGAGATGGCTGTACCTATAAGGAACAGGCATCTTTGAGCAGGCACAGAGTATGCCGCCTGGCAATCCCAGAAGATAGGAGAGGCTTGTTGCCGCCCATCAGCTGTCATCCTCTTATGACAGGCTGCCATTTCTCAAGTACTTGAGGAAACTGAGTGCCCACACCTGGCTGGCACCAGGGGAGCTTGAGAACATAAGAATCACAGAATTGTAGAGTTGGAAGGGACCCAGCCGATCATCTAGTCGAACCCCTGCAATGCAGAAATATATGGCTGGCCCATCTGGGGATCAAACCTGCCGCCGTGGCAATTTATTTGTTAAGAGGGAAAGGGAACAGTTCTTCATAAGGATCAGAATAAATGTGGCTGAAATTGCATCCTTGAAAGCACCATCCCGGATTTGGAAAACTGATACCAGGAGCCATAGGTGCAAACAGCATTTATTGTGGGTCAGGCTTTATTTTGGAGTCTAAGGGCAGAGTCGAGTTATCTGTGGTCAGTTAGTTAAGTATTTTTATTGATTTATTTGATTTAGAAGGGGCAGCTCCCCCCCCCTGCCTCCCTGGCTACGCCCATGCCAGGAGCCTGACACATCGTCTTGGGTGTGGTGATGCTTTCAAGAAAGGAATCCCCAATATTCATTTTCTTTCTTTTTATGAACTTTTATGGACTTCCAATCCATATAATGTGTTAAAGAAAGCTATAATATTTTGCTATCATCATAATAGTTTCTACAGATAAATTTAATTCATACTTACCTGTTCTGGCTTGCCTAAGGAGAAAATCAAAAGGTCTATCAGCTTTGAAGACAGGAGCCTGTGATCGTTTTAGCAACACCATAGCTGTGTAGTAGAAAACAAATAGGGACTACCTACTTTTATTTTTCTCCCTTTCATTCAATTCCAGAAGTCTCACAAGAAGCCCAAATTACCATGCTAGCGTTGAAATAAATGTTTGCCCTGATCAACCGTGGTTGGTGCCATGGGGCAGAGCTGCACCCCCAATACAGGCGCTGCCGCAGCTTACCTGGATAAGGCAGCGGTGAGATTGGGGCAGATTGGCTCCACCTGTGTTTCTGCACAGCCCCAACCTCACTCCCCCCTGCCCAGTTCAGGTGAACTGCAGGAGTGTGGGTGTCATAGCTGATGAACACCATGCCCCTTCCTGGTGCACATATTTGCAACCCTTACCGTCTAACACAGGGAATATTCATACGTTTGATTCCCTGCTGGCTGGACCCTTGCCCCTATGCAGATCCATCGGCTCTCGCCAGTCTGAAAAGCTGTACCTTAGAGCATTGGGACGTGATATTGAAGTGGTGTGTTTAACATTTAATGTTTTATTATGTTTTTGTATATGTTGGAAACTGCCCAGCGTGGCTGGGACAACCCAGTCAGAATCATCATCATCATCATCATCATCATCATCATGGAATAAGACATTCCTATTTGCATAGGAGAAATGTTGGAGGGTATGGGACAGGTATAGGAGATAGCTAGTGCTCCGAAGGTGCAGGAACAGCTTCAGCTGGAATCCAAAGGAATAGGCACATTTTTGCATATTGCAAGTGGAACATGGAAGAAAACCATATGCGAAAACTTAGTCGCGTCCCTTAAGAGGAGCAGGACTTGTGGCTGCTGGTTTTCTGAGGTCCCAGGGGTGCTGCATCGCAAGGTTCATTGTGACATCTCCCTCTGCTGGCTCATTGGTCGCCAGAGCTCTAGAAGGCCTGGGATCTCCTATGCTTGGATCATTCTGTGCTTGTGAGAGTAGAGAGAGCATGTAAGTAGGATTTCTTTCAGCATATTGGATCCTCTTAATTGAGGGTCCGCGTTGCGCACAGGCCATAGGCGCAGCCTCCCTTCCTTGGGAGTGGTGGTGTGATCGAGGGGGGCCTTTAAAAGGCAGTGGTGCGGCGTTGGGAGGGTTTGCCTGGGTTTGCGCCACCAAACACCTGCCCTCGATTTAGGTGTGTGCTCTGGCCTTGCTCTGGACTTCGGTTGGTCGCCTGTTTTGGAACGGGCTGAGTAGGATTTTTTTCCATTTGGCAAATTGGTACTGGCCTCTTGGTTTTCGCCTACCTCTTCGCAATTGTCACAACTTTGTAAGGTTTGGCGGTTAGGCATTGGCTTAGTGAAATGTGGGGGAGGGGAGGTGCGGTCATCACCTGCCCCTCCAGGTACAAGGGGATTCCAGTAAAGGAATCCGCATGTCCGGATCTCGTCCAAAGTCTGCTTGGGAGGCTAGGGCCATGCCAGGACCCAGCGGAAACCCCGGGGTGAGTTTCAGTTGGTCACCATTGATGGAGCTCCAGACACGCTGAGAAGCTCCACAGCAAGAATGCAAGGAGAAGCATAAAATAAAGGTGATTAAAACCTATTTAATGATTTATGGACTGGAGGAAGGTCGTGGAGGGAAGTTACAATTTTGTTTAGGAAAGGCTGGCCTTATGAAATGCAAGATATAATAAGAGATGAAGATGGTCGATGCTTAATAATTGTAATTAAAACAGAAGGGACAGAAATAGCAACAGTAAATGTCTATGCCCCAAACACTGATGACCATACGTTTATTCACAATTGCTTTAAGAGATTGAGCTTCCTATCGTATCAGCAGTTGATAATGGGTAGAGACTGGGACGCGGGTGGCGCTGTGGGCTAAAGCCTCAACGCCAGGGCTTGCCGATCGAAAGGTCGGCGGTTCGAATCCCCGCGGCGGGGTGCGCTCCCGCTGTTCGGTCCCAGCGCCTGCCCACCTAGCAGTTCGAAAGCACCCCCGGGTGCAAGTAGATAAATAGGTACCGCTTACCAGCGGGAAGGTAAACGGCGTTCCGTGTGCGGCTCTGGCTCGCCAGAGCAGCGATGTCACGCTGGCCACGTGACCCGGAAGTGTCCCCGGACAGCGCTGGCCCCCGGCCAATAAATGTGAGATGGGCGCACAAACCCCACAGTCTGTCAAGACTGGCCCGTTCGGGCAGGGGTACCTTTACCTTTACCTAGAGACTTTAATGAAATTTTAGATCCACAGATGGATACCAAATCAGTAGCCAGGAAAAAAAGGACAAAGGTTAGAGAGACAATTAATAACTATATGATTCAGTGGAATTTAGTGGATCCTTTTAATATATCAAGAAACACAAATATATATTTAAAATAACTACAAATCTTCAACGGCAAGACTGGTGGAATAGGAAGGATATAAAGCTTACATCAGAGGGAAGATAATATCCTTCTCTGCCAACAAAGCCAAGATGCAAAGATTAAAACAATCTAAAAATTTATTTAAAAACACTATGGGGCGATATGTCAAATAACCCATCTAATGCTACATATGAAAGAATACAACTAACATTAGAAGTGAATAATATACTAGCTCAAAAAAATGAGTTCAGCCTACTAAGTCTAAGACAAATATATTGGGAACAGGGTGAAAGACTGACAAAAATTCTAGCTAATCGTCTAAAACAAAAGAAAGCGAACCAAATAATAATCTTAATAAGAAATGAAAATAACATCGCAGCGACCTCATCAATAGATATCAATAAAGAATTTTTTTAATTCTACAAAAAATTATATGAAGGGCCAGAAAATATATCAGAGGATGAGATGGAGAACTTCTTTCAAGATACCAAAATAATAACTATTGAAGAAGATAAAAAAGATATGCTATCAGCACTTCTAAATATATTAGATATTGAGAATGTAATAGAAACAATGGAGAATGGGAAATCACCTGGACCAGACGGTTTTCCTATGGAATGGTATAAAATATTCAAAAATCTACTAGTCTCCAGACTTCTAGAAGTCTATAAGGAAATAGCTCATAAAGGTATATCTGCTACAACATTCAATGAAGCTTTAATAATGATTATACCAAAACCTAACAAAGACCCTACTAAATGTGCAAATTATAGACCAATACCATTAATGAATGTGGATGCAAAGATTTTGAATGTAATATTGGCAGCAAAATTACAAAAAGTTACTCAAGACTTGATACCTAATAATCAAACAGGTTTTATAAAAACAAGACAAGCTACAGATAACATCAGATTAACAATAGATTTGATAAACTTAAACGAAGATGAAGAGGAGTTTATGATATTGTCATTAGATGCAGAAAAGGCTTTTGACAGAATATATAAAGAATTCATAGGGTTTGTGTTACGTAAATTTGGTTTCCCTATAGAATACTGTAATTGGATTAAAATGAGTTATAAAAACCCAACGTCTCGGATTGTTACAAATGGAAGAATTTTGAATTCGATTAGTTTAAATTGAGGAACGAGGCAAGGATGTCCTCTTTCTCCATTATTATTTAATCTCTGCCTGGAACCATTAACAAGAGCAATAATTCAGGATGAGCATATCAAGGGTGTAAAACACAACAAAGATAATTACAAAACTGTATTATTTACAGTTGATATCCTTTTATTTATTACAAAACCAGAAGATACAATTCCAAAAATTATGGAGAAAATAAAAACCTTTGGCAGAATATTGGGATATTCTATAAATTGGACAAAATCAGAGATTTTACCAATAGGGCCAAGGGCTACATTGTATAGAAACCATCAATTTCAGATGTGCAAAGACTTTATTAAATACTTGGATATAATGATTTCATCAGATATAGACCAAATTGTAAAATTAAATTTGAATCAAATTATAAATGAGATTTCTTTTGATATTGAGAGGTGGGGACCTCTAAACCTCTCCCTTTGGGGAAAGGTTAATGTCCTCAAAATGAATGTTGTTCCAAAGCTTTTATACATTCTTAGAGGATTACCAATACATATTCCCAAATTTTACTTCCAAAAAATAAATCAACTATTTAGATCGTGCCTGTGGGGTACAAAGCCACCAAAAATATCACTACATAAAATGCAACTTCCAACTAAGGAAGGTGGCTTTGGTCTCCCAAATCTGGAACTATATCACCAGGCTTACCTGCTGAGTAAGACTAATGATTGGAGATCTCGCAGGAATCTCAATTGGGCTACTCTCGAATATAGTTTCTTGGAACCTCTTGTAGGGTGGACTCAACTCGGCTCCAATTTTATGAAATATCCTATTATCCTGGAGACTATTAAAGCACCTAGAGGATGACCCCTATCAACATGAGAAATTAACAATATGGGCCAACCCAAAATTAAAAATTGGAAATCAAGTAATAATTTGGCAAAATTGGATGAAAAAAGATATTTTGACATTGAATCAATTAATTGATGAAAATTATAAATTTGTGGAATATAAGACTTTGCAAGTAAAGTATGGATTAACCAGTGAAACACAATGGCAATACATCCAATTGAAACATATGTTGGAAAGGCTGCTACAAGATTTAATCTCTGCAGCAAAAACAAAAAACTCTACACTTGCACTATATAAAACCCTACTCAACAGGAAGAAATATGATTTAGAATATGATAGACAAAAATGGAGTGAAGAGTTGGGGCTCCAGATAACAAATGACATGGGAGTCAAGTATAAAATCAACAGAAATAGCCTCTATGGATCTAAGACTAAGACCTATTCAACAGTAAATAATATTTGGAGTCCACTGGACTCCCGCAAAACTATACCAGAAGAAAATAACAAGTACAGACAACTGCTGGAGATGTGGGAGTAAAAATGCAAACTTAGTACATGTGATGATTAAATGCCTGATGATAAGATCATTTTGGTGTGAGGTGAGGATATTTATAGCAAGAGTCATAAAAAGAAATTGTTATTTAGCGGAATTAAATTTAATTCTAAATTATATTCTGGAAACGTGGGAGATTACAAGGCGTCAAAAAAAATATGGATGTACTGTGCTATATTAGAAGCAAAAAAAAAACTTGTTTTGATGAATTGGAAGAGCCGCAAAAAGATTCCATTGAGCACATGGATTGATAATATGGACAGACTAGCTACATACGAACGAATTGCATGTCGACGCAAATTAAGAATGGATAAATATGAAGAAATCTGGAAGGAATATTTAAGCAATAAGGTGGATAACGGTGGGAAGTAGGGGGAGGAGAGAGAGGCGGGGAAATATTGTTAAAAAGGTGTAGTCATAGGTATATCAGTGTATCCAAATCTGAATTGTCAAACTGTGTTATTAGTGTAACTATGTTTTTTGTTGCATGTGTCTTTTGCGATTGCTGTTTGTATTGAAAAAAATGATTAAATAAATTAAAAAAAACAACTATTGATGGAGCGCCCTCTGTTGGTGGCTTACTCTTCCAGACTTCCTACAAGGCAGGCAGGAGTTATTGCCAATGCCTAAGCCAGGCATGCCCAAAGTCCATTTTTTCAGGGTCCTAATCCGGTTAAATCTGGCCCCTGTGTCAGTTGATTTCCTCAAGCTGAACAACTTTGGTCAGCCCTTCACTTCATCAAATCTGGACCTCTTTGGAAAAAGTTTGGACACCACTGGCCTAAGCCAATACCACTCACATTGCTGTACTCAATAAAGTTGTGGCCTAAATTTTGCCCATTAACCTTCAGAGTCAAATTCTGTCTCAATGTGTTCTTCTTATTCTTGGGGGGTGCGCTGGGACCTTGATGCGCAACTGAATTGTGTGGTGATAGGGAGCTTAGAGGCATGGATGCAAAAACCAGTTTTGGGACGTAGATCAGGAGAGGACGAACTGTGAGCCCCATTTCTCACATTTTTCTCTTTCCTTTTTAGGCTTGGAAGACTGAGAAGAGCGATTTCGCGAATGGCGAAAAAAAATAAAGTGTGCCCTCTCCCCGAGTCCTCCCCCCTGCCCCCCGCCCGCCCCTCCTCCTCCTCCCGCGGACCCCTTTTCAAAAGGACCACAAAGGTAAAACCTTTCAGCATATAGTAGTTGATTCTAGTCCCTCAGATTTCTTAGGAAAGGTCTCTGTCTGAGGTTTAGATAATCATACCCCATGTGGCTCTTTGTTTCCCTGTAGGCTCCACGTACTTCATTGGCACCTCAGGCAAAAGGAAAAAAAAGTCATCCAGAAGGTAATGTCTATTTCCATGGATGTGTCCAGAAAGTCTCTATCTCTCTGTGTGTAAGAAGCCTCTCTAACTGGCAGCCTTCTCTTCTTTTCCTTTCAGAAGAGCTCATCGTGGAAGACATTGAAGATCTGGAGGAAGAGGAGTAAGAGACTGTGCAACATTGGAGCAGCTTTATCAATTGTTAACAGTTCTTGGCTGTTGTAAAGTTTTGCTTTTGTGTCTTTCCTTGAAGGTGAAGCTTGCGGAGATGAAGATGTAGTGCTGCCCTGTCAGAATGCGCCGCCCCAGGCCAAGGCCATTTGCTGGCCCAGCAGTGGAAGCAGCATGTGCCAGGTATTGGGGAAATGCTGTGGTCCAGAGCATCTCTCCAGAGCTCTGCACTAACTCCCTGTGGCCCTGCTCTGGCAGCGCATAAGGAATGTGTCGGTCCATGTGTGCGACTAGAGAGATGTTTTCGATGGTGGAAAGGTCCAGATTTTAAAAGCTGTGAACCTCACTATGGCAAGTCAGTCTCTCAGCCTGATTTCCTTCACTGAGGGGCAAAGGGGTGGGGATTATGAGGCTAAATTATCACTGAGTTCTTTGCAGGAAAACCGGGAGAAAAAGATAATAATTTTTAAAATAAAACCTGAATATCTAAGGGAGGAGGGAAGCCAGAAGCAGCCATAACACATATTTTGCTCCTTTATATTCTCAGATGGGGCGCTGCTGAGAGTGCTGCATGAACCAGAGTTGTGCTTAGGTTGTACTAGAAATTGGCTTTTAGTAGTGTAGCTCCAGCCCTCTGGAATCCATTCCCAGCTGGAATTAGACAGGTGCCTAGCATCATAATGTTTAGGTGTCTTCTTGAAGATGTTTTATCTAGGAAAGCTCTCCCTAATGTGTAACCCAGTAAGTCATCTGTAGGATCTATACCATTCTGCCAGCAATTACCATCACCATCTGTTACTTGGGTATAGCCTGCAAGGTTCATAAAACCTCTCATGAGATGCAGAACTTCAACAGGTCTTCAGATGCAGCAAAGCTGGAGAAGAAATTGACATTGGTGGGTCTGTGTTGTCGTGAGCAGAGTATTTTTGTATTTTAAAGAGCAATAGGAACACAGTGTTCCTTTGACTCAGACATTGATTCTGTCCCTACAGATTGAAAATTATTGTCAAAATATATAGGTGGTACATGACCCCAGTCAAGCTTGCAAAAATTTACCACTTGTCTGACAATAAATGTTGGAAATGTAAAGAGACTGAAGGTACATTCTTTCACCTTTGGTGGACATGCCCAAGGATTAAGACTTTCTGGGAAATGATATATAATGAATTGAAAAAGGTATTTAAATATACCTTCCTTAAGAAACCAGAGGCCTTTCTCCTGGGCATTGTCGGCCAATTGGTGCCAAAGAAAGAAATGGCAGAAATGACTGGCAGAATCCGAAACCAGGGAAAAGAGACGGCGGAAGAAGATTGGAAGAAATTCAAGAATTATCTTAAGAAACATTGTAAAATTAATGAATGTTAGAATGATGTGGCTTTAGAAATTAAGTTGATTACAGCTGTAAGGATTAAGTCAAAAGAAAAGAAAAGTTAAAAATTAGAGAAAATTAAGGGTGAGGATTTGCTGAATTAAAATTTGAAATTGGAATGCAGAAAGGGGAGGTATGAGGAGGTCGGAGAAGTAAGTCATATGAAAATAAGGGTTTGAAATTATACTTGTTTTTTGTTTGTGTTTGTTTGTATTATTGTGTTTGTCTATATAATTTGTGAAACTTTAATAAATTTCTTATAAAAAAGAAAAGAAAATTATTGTCAAAATATTGGGAAAATGCCAAAGCACTTATGGATGCTATGGACTAGGCTGTTCATGTGTGCTTGCCTTCATGTATGGTTTGTGTTCCATTTGAGTTGCAGACATTGAGTAACTCCTCTGTTTTTCAGTTGTTATATTCATTGGTATGAAAGCTTATTGTATTAATGTGAAATAATAAAGGGAAAGGTAAAGGTACCCCTGCCCGAGTGGGCCAGTCTTGACAGACTCTGGGGTTTGTGCGCCCATCTCACATCTATAGGCCGGGAGCCAGCGCTGTCCGGAGACACTTCCGGGTCACGTGGCCAGCGTGACAAAGCTGCATCTGGCGAGCCAGCGCAGCACACGGAACACCGTTTACCTTCCCGCTGGTAAGCGGTACCTATTTATCTACTTGCCCCCGGGGGTGCTTTCGAACTGCTAGGTTGGCAGGCGCTGGGACCGAGCAGCGGGAGCGCACCCTGCCGCGGGGATTCGAACCGCCGACCTTTCGATCGGCAAGCCCTAGGCGCTGAGGCTTTTACCCACAGCGCCACCCGCGTTATATTCATTGGTATGAAAGCTTATTGTATTAATGTGAAATAATATTAATATTCAAAATATTTATACCCCACCCATCTGGTTGGGTTTTCGCAGCCACATTCATACTGGGGACTAACTTAATGATAACTTAATAATCTGTATACTGTAAGACTCTCAGATCTTGCAATACATGGGCTCATAGAGGAAGCATGTGGTATATATATTGCTATTGTATGAGATGCTGAGGTCCTGGCATATTTTCTTCTATATGACTATAATTTGAAACAGGTAACATTCCATTATGATGTAAAGCATCTGATAAACACAAAGGATGCTGTTCTTAATGTCTTATCCTGACCTTGTGTTATTTTTTACTGCTAGAAGGGCTGCTGTACTGCAGAGGATACTGCTTTTGGGTCTTAGGATAAAATGAATGGACAGCCTAAAATAAAAGCAAGAGCCAATTGTTTAAATATCTCTTAAATGTTAAGGCACTAATCCTTCATTTCTCTCTCACCGATTTGAAATAACAGATAGAGAAGGAGAAAATATAAAAAACCAGCCAGTAACTAATTATAAGTGGTTGTTTTTACAGATGGCTGTACTGATCAGCGTGGGATTCCTCAGCGCATGGACACCATATGCCACAGTCAGCTTCTGGTCAATATTTCACTCCAGTGAATCAATACCGCCCATCGTTACCTTGCTGCCATGTCTTTTTGCTAAATCCTCAACAGTCTACAACCCTTTTAATTTACTATACTTTCAGCAAAACTTAAGGGCCTCCAGTGCTGCTGTAGTCAGAAAGTTTACTTTAGCACCAAGCATACCACCAATTGCCATGTGTCAGTGATTTGGTCAGGATGGGATAATGGGCACATTTCTTCATTCAGAAAGACAGACAGTGGAGAAGTTCCAAATCCATCCACTGCAACTGCAGAAGTCTTATTCGAAAACGTTGCTCCAAAGTCCAGATCATGAAATCTCCCAGGGAAACACTGCAAGGGCAGTAATTCCTAGGAAGTTTATAATAAACTGCTTGCAGGATAATTCTGAGGTCTCTGTTTTTTAAAAAAAGACCTGCCAGCAAGAAATGAGGAATCTCAAGGAATTTTGAACACATGGACTAAATTAGAATTTGCTATATTAATAGCTGGTAGAGGAGGTATTTATGCAATTAAAAGAGATTATAATGTTACTGAACTTGGCATTTGTTTTTGTGCTTTTGTTGGACTGTATGGGATGCTGAGCTCAGGTGTCAATGATGGAGTCTCAAGAGGCACAGGCGTCTTGAAGAATAAGAAAAGACCTTTGCTTAATGGGCTGCTAACACCTCCCCCTTCAATACTTCTATTAAGGCTGTTGAGCTAGAACATTACAAAAAATGGACTTTTCATAAAAGGGTGGCTCTACTCGTCTTGTGCACGTCATCTCAGTAAAGGATTCGTGAGGTCACAGAACTACCAGGGGTAGGAAATGGATATTTGTCAATCTGACAAACAAAGCTAGGGCAACAAGACTGGACCGAAAGGGCAAGAGGCATGTGAACAAACAGTATGAAACAGCGGGACAAAATTTCACCACCTTTCTGTATCAGTAACGTTTATTTTAAATTGTAATTTGCATTTCCAAAGATCTGAAGTGTATTTCAGATATAATGCAGTCTTATATGCAAAATTTTAAAATTTACTCATTTCATTTAGATTCTTTGATAGATTTTACATATGTATGTAATAATATTGCAGATAATTTTCCACTTTCTTAGAAAGCATAAGGCAACACCAGACATTATAGATGAATTTGCATCAATTCCTTCTTTTTATCAACCGATCACAATGCATCAACACAAACTATAAGATTCACCATGAGATACAAAGTTTGTTATGAGACAGAAGTTTACACAGATTGCTGCCTCTTATCCAAGCATTTCTCAATATCTTCAAGAACTTGGACAGCTGCCTTTGGGATTCGGGTTCCAGGGCCAAAAATATTGGAAACACCAGAGTCATACAAGAAGTCATAATCCTGTGCAGGAGAAAAACAGACATAAAAAATGCATGCAAACTTTGTAAAGTAAAATTCTGCAGAACACATGCTAGCAATGGCAAGTGAGGAGGTAGCGCACATGGAGAAGGGAAAATAACTTAGTACAGTCATACATCGGAAGTCAAACAGAATCCATTCCAGAAGTCTGTTCAACTTCCAAAACGTTCAACTTCCAATGCGCAGCTTCTGAAGCTCCTACAGCCAAGTGAAAGCACCGTCGGATGTTCGGCTTCCAAAAGAACGTTCAAAAACTGGAACACTCACTTCTGGTTTTTGATCATTTGGGAGCCAGAACATTCGACTCCCAAGCCATTCGGGAGCCAAGGTATGACTGTATGCTAGCTATGGGGAAAAGCAGTGATGCTGTCACCTGTGCAAACTCTGCCATGTGTGCAAAGTCCTAGTGACTACAGGTTCAAGCAAACTCTGCTCTAGGTGTTATCCTATCATAAAGAATGAAATCAAAAGTGGGGAACATTTTCACCTCTACTCCAAGACAACCAGAGACTTGTGGCTCTATACGAATCTTTTGCCAGGTGTAACAATTACCATATACCAAGGTCAAGAGATTCAAAGCAGAAAAACAAATTCTACCCCATTCCACTTGCCATTTCCCCCTCCAGCCCTTTCTTCCCTTCTTCCTAACTGTTTAAACCAATTCATGAACCAAGAACTTCTACATTTACCACTAATAATGAAACATATGTTCTGGATATTTTCCCACATTTATTATGCTATTTTTGTGATATACAAATGACATAAGAAAACTTGGTCCTGTATACAGTGTACCTCTAGTTACGAACTTCATTCGTTCCGGAGGTCCGTTCTTAACCTGAAACTGTTCTTAACTAGAGGTGTGCTTTTGCTAATGGGGCTTCTTGATGCTGCTGCGCCGCTGGCACACAATTTCCATTCTCATCCTGGGGCAAAGTTCTCAACTTGAGGTAACTCCTGGTTAGCGGAGTTTGTAACCTGAAGCGTTTGTAACTCGAGGTACCACTGTACTCATTTGTATAACATTACTCTTGTTTATAACGCCCCACCACCCCCTGGAAAAAAAACAAATTCTGGAAGAAGAAAAAATTATATATTTTCTATGTCAGTAAAGGAAACTAGTCCCTTTTTTTCTTCATTTCTTAAAATGTTTATGAATATTTTTAACTTTAAAAAGTGATTTTTAAATTATTTGATTATATTGGCAGTTTTAGAAAGCTTTTGGGAGGCTGCTTTTCAACTGGGTTGTTCTGTGAACCCTAAACCTATAAACTACAACGCTTTCCAAAATTTGCTGAAGGATTTCCACATTTCAATAGCTAGATGTTACTTTAAAAGCCTTTCAGTGGTGTTCATTTGCCTGGAGGAGGAGGAGGAGGAGGAGGAGGAGAAAGTAGATGGAGACCCCACCTCACCGGGAACAATTTAATCATCTCACAACAAGCCATCTTGTTGTGATGGTGGTGCGCAGTACCTGGGGAGGGATGACACCTCCACACATGACGAGAATGTCTGGGCGGCCAAGGGCATGCAGCTCTTTGAGGAGTTCAGGAACAAGCGTTTTGTGGCCAGCAGCCAAGGTGCTCACCCCCACGCAATGCACATCCGCATCTACCGCCTGCTGGGCCACTTCACGGGGTGTCTAGGAAGAGAAAGCAAAGGAAGTGTCAAACAATATGGGAAAGAAGAATGCATAAAACCTAACACTGCATGCAGACCCACGCTTCTTTTTTCATAGAGAAGAGCGACAACAAAACACCAGGCACCAGCATGCACCGCTGAAGGCTGCTACTGGCATTTAGGTTAGACAATACAGTGGTACCTCGGGTTACATATGCTTCAGGTTACAGACTCCGCTAACCCAGAAATAGTACCTCGGGTTAAGAACTTTGCTTCAGGATGAGAACAGAAATCGTGTGGTGGCGGCGTGGCGGCCGTGGGAGGCCCCATTAGCTAAAGTAGTGCTTCAGGTTAAGAACAGTTTCAGGTTAAGAACAGACCTCCGGAATGAATTAAGTACTTAACCCGAGGTACCACTGTATGGGTGCACAGAAAGTAGAGTAGAGAGAGGAACATAGCCACCTAACCCACTGCATCTTCCAACTCGGGAATATGTAAAATCATCCCAGTACAACATATTCTGGTTGTTACCTTTGGTGCGAACAGGAAATTGAAACAATAGCTGCATGTATTTTTTACAAAATCATTTTACAAATTAATAAATTGCTTAAAAGCCCGAGGCCCTCAAAGCTGTGTACAAAAATATAAAATACAAAAATATATTCAAAAAATAAAATAAAACCGTTCCTACACATGACTTACTGGGAGCCTAGAGCTTGCCGATCAGAAGGTCGGCAGTTCAAATCCCCGCAACGGGGTGAGCTCCCGTTGCTCGGTCTCAGTTCCTGCCAACCTAGCCGTTTGAAAGCACATCAAAGTGAAAGTAGATAAATAGGTACCACTCCGGCGGGAAGGTAAATGGCGTTTCTGTGCACCGCTCTGGTTTTGCCAGAAGTGGTTTAGTCATGCTGGCCACATGACCCGGAAAAACTGCGGACAAACGTCGGCTTCCTTGGCCAGTAAAGTGAGATGAGCGCCGCAAACCTAGAGTCGTCCGTGACTGGACCTAACGGTCAGGGGTCCCTTTAACTAACCTTTATTCAAGTGTCAGACATTTTAATTGCTAGGAGAAGCAAGCAAGCAAGCAAGCAAACAAACAAAAATTTGAATGGAAGAGACTAAATACCTGGAAGAGTGGGCCTATATCCACATCAAACCCAAGGTCAGCAAATCCCGTAGCAATCACTTTGGCTCCTCTGTCATGGCCATCCTGGCCCATTTTTGCAACAAGAAGACGTGGTCTCCGACCTTCACGTTCCACAAACTTGTTAACTCTGAATTTAGAATTTGCTTTTGTAAGTTGCAGACGGTTGAAGTAACATTTTTAAGGGTATTTTGACAGCTGTGACTACAACGAAAAAGTCTTCCATTTTTAAAGATTTATCTATATGCATTTGAATTCTATTAGTAGTATGGAGTTTTATGTGTATATGGAAATTTTATAATCTCTCTCTCTCATTTCCCTTCCATTTGGTAATGATGAGATTGAATCAAATCAGGAACAAAAGGAAAAACAGGGAATACATTAAAATAACACACAAAAAATCTAGTGACTCCTAGATGCAAAATTATGCTGAGCTTGCTTTATTTATTTCATAGAAGCAATAAAATTATCAGTAAAAAGTACTAAAAACAACCTTTTCAAAACATTGAAAAAATAAAATCAGCAATACGCTAAACACAGATTAAAACACACACCACCATTCTCTCGGGTAGGTCTCTCAAAACAAGCATGTTTTTACCAAACAGAGTAACAGAGGTACTTGCCTGATGTCAGTAGGAAAGGAGTTCCCAAATGCAGATGTGGCTATGCTGAAGGATATTATTATTAACAAGTATTATGTGGTACCCGTAACCATGCCAGTTCTGCAGAATGAAGTGGCTGAGTGGGAAAATATGGGTTAAAGCAACCTTGCAGGTGAACTGGTCCCAAGGTGTTAAGGGCTTACAGTGGTGCCTCGCAAGACGAAATTAATTCGTTCCGCAAGTCTCTTCGTCTTGCGAGTTTTTCGTCTTGCGATGCACGGTTTCCCATAGGAATGCATTGCAAATCAATTAATGCGTTCCTAGGGAAACCGCCTTCAGACCAGGTCCGGGGACAGTCTGTCCCCGGACCTCTTCTGAAGGCTGGGGGGGGGGACAAGGGCTTTTCTTCCCACCCCCAGCATTTTAAAAGAACCCCGGGACAGCGGAGGACTTCTCCGCTGTCCGGGCGATCTTAAAATGCTGGCGGGCGGCATTTTAAAATCGCCCCGGACAGCGGAGGACTTCTCCGCTGTCCGGGGCGATTTAAAAGCCCCTGGGAAGGCAGGCAGGGGGGACAAAGACTTTCGCCCCCTGCCCGCCTTCAGAAGGTGTTCCCGCCCCCCGCCCCTCTTCGGAACAGCGTTCCGAAGTGGGGCGGCTGGGGCAGGTGTTCCCGCCCCCCCTCCCCGCTTCGGAACAGCGTTCCGAAGTGGGGCGGCTGGGGCAGGTGTTCCCGCCACCCTCCCCGCTTCGGAACAGCGTTCCGAAGTGGGGCGGCTGGGGCAGGTGTTCCCGCCCCCCTCCCCGCTTCGGAACAGCGTTCCGAAGTGGGGCGGCTGGGGCAGGTGTTCCCGCCCCCCCTCCCCGCTTCGGAACAGCGTTCCGAAGTGGGGCGGCTGGGGCAGGTGTTCCCGCCCCCCCTCCCCGCTTCGGAACAGCGTTTTAAAATGCTGGGGGTCGGGAGCGAAGCGTTCGCTCCCGACCCCCAGCATTTTAAGATCGCCCGGGGCAGGCGGGGGGAAGGCAGGCGGGGGGAGCAAAGACTTTTGCCCCCCGCCGGCCTTCAGAAGAGGTCCTATTCTGAAGGCCGGCTGTGGGCGAAAGTCTTTGCTCCCGACCGCCAGCATTTGCCTATGGGCTTTCGTCTTGCGATGCAAGCCCATAGGGAAATTCGTCTTGCGAAGCGCCTCCAAAACAGAAAACCCTTTCGTCTTGCGGGTTTTCCGTCTTGCGAGGCATTCGTCTTGCGGGGTACCACTGTATATACTACTGGTAACACCTTGAACGCAGCCTGGTATTTTATCAGGTTCTCATCATCATCCACAGCCTTAAATTAAAGGTGATGAGTTTATTTTGTTAAATGTCTAGTTTACAATACTTCCCATAACCAATTAATAAATACAGCGAATTTGCAGAACAAACCTGAATAACAAACATAACTAACATAGTAAGGTTGAAAACCCAGCATTAACAAAACAAAACCCACCCATTTTAGACATGTGCAAAGAGGTAATAGCTATAAGGTAATTGCTTGACTTTATAAAATTTGGAAGAACATTTATTAAGTAAAAATGATTGGCTTATAAAGTGGATAAAAGAATGTAATCCCCCAATTAAAAATGGAGAAGATAAAAGAAATGCAGAAATTACAGAGGGCAGTATCAAATGAATACCTCCCATCAGCGCTAGGATTTCCACCTGTGAGACGGGCTTCCCCCTCTGCCTCTTGTGCCCCCCTCAATCTGCTCTGGAGGGAAGGGGGCACAGCGGAAATCCTTGAGATGACAGGAACTAGCATTAGTGCAGTAAATTTGAGAAGTGTAAGAAATTCTGTGAAATACAAACTACTGTATAGTTTAAATATTCTAAAACTTTGGAAGTGAGATGGGACATACGTTCG
Organism: Podarcis vaucheri; assembly: GCF_965113315.1. Taxonomy (NCBI): domain Eukaryota; kingdom Metazoa; phylum Chordata; class Lepidosauria; order Squamata; family Lacertidae; genus Podarcis; species Podarcis vaucheri. The sequence goes on from NC_138761.1 coordinate 123,523,956, forward strand.
TAGCATGCAAAAATTTGGAAGCCTGATAGCACACCATCTGATTTAATCCATAGAAACAGCACACCTTACCTGTTGATTGCTTGAGTAATTTCGTCACTCTCCCCAAATTCCTGACGGTAAGCTCCACTCACCATGCGGTCACTGGCTTTGTGCTCACCAAACACCTTTTTCATTGCATCTGTTATTTCACCAACTGTACATCTGAAAAAATATATGCAGCCGAAACATTAAGGTTCAGTAAACACACCTCAACAAAAAGAAATAAAAACTCAGCACCTATTTCAATGGCACTTGTCACAATAGTTTCATATTACGTTAATCTAATCACAGCAAACATAATCTCAACTTTCCCCAATTCTACAATATTGGGGAATATAGGGACCCCTGACAGTTAAGTCCAGTTGCAGACGACTCTGGGGTTGCGGGGCTCATCTTGCTTTACTGGCCGAGGGAGCCGGCGTTTGTCCGCAGGTGGTTTTTCTGGGTTATGTGGCCAGCGTGATTAAGCCTCTTCTGACGAACCAGAGCAACGCACGGAAACGCCATTTACCTTCCCGCCGGAGTGGTACCTATTTATCTACTTGCACTTTGACATTCTTTCAAACTGCTAGGTTGGCAGGAGCTGGGACCAAGCAATGGGAGCTCACCCCGTCGCGGGGATTCAAACTGCCGACCTTCCAATCAGCAAGCCCTAGGCTCTGTGGTTTACACTACAGCGCCACCCGCGTCCCCTATCGGAAGTTAGAATGGTGTATTAATGTTCAGTAGAGCTACGCTAAACGCTCCTAGGAGATGCCTTAGTTGGACCCAAAGCTAAGCACATACAGTGGGGCTTGTGGACCCTGACTTTCCAGTCATCCTCCCCACAGCAGTCTTGAAAATGCTCCACTGAGAATATAAAGGAGCAAAATATTTGTTATGGCTGCTTCTGGCTTCCCTCCTCCCTTAGATATTTATTCGGGTTTTATTTATTTAAAAAATTGTTGGATTTTTCTCCCAGTTTTAATGCAAAGAACTCAGTGATGATTTAGCCTCATAATTCCCACCCCTTTGCCCCTCAGTGAAGGAAATCAGGCTGAGAGACTGACTTGCCATAGTGAGGTTCACAGCTGATTGCCTTTTAAATCTGGACCTTTCCACCACTGAAAACATCTCTCTAGTCACACACATTACTTATGCGCTGCCAGAAAAGGCCACAGGGAGTTAGTACAGAGCATGGGAGAGATGCTCTGAACCACCCTTGGGTTAAATGCACAGTTTTTCCCCCAATACCTTGCACGTGCTGCTTCCACTGCTAGGCCCAGCAAATTGCCTTGGCCTGTGCCGGCGCATTCTGACAGGGCAGCAAGACAACGCTGCGCTACAACTTCATCTCTGCAAGCTTTCACCTTCAAGGAAAGACACAAAAGCAAAACTTTACAACAGCCATGAACTGTTTGCAGCATAATTCTATAGGGCTCCCTGGTTCTGCTCAAGTTGTCCCTTTTATACAATTTGTGCTGTTTTTATATTGCAAGCCACACAGAGAGCTTTGGTTATAGGGTGGGATATAAATAATCAAAGTAAATGAGTAAGTAAGTAATAGAGACTGTTTTGTAAAAAAGAGTTTGAAGAGGACTCATGTAATCAATATTTATTAGATTACCAGCTTCAATAAGACCTATATCAGCACATCTCCTTGGTGCCAGCAGTTTATCTATCTTGCCATAAATGTCACTCCTGAAACTTAAAGGAAATATCACTCATTGCCTTTGATATAATGCAAACAGATATGCTCTGAAGCCCCCAAATAGGAAACCCTCACAGAGATGCAGATTCACTGTTTGCGTCTAAGAGGTTCCCAATGAGGGAACTTTGCTGACATCTGCTATCATTGAAAAAGAACAAACCCAGGCACTGCACACACATGCCATTATTTAGTTCTAAAAATTACACCCTGACCATCAATGCTAATTAATCACCTGTCCAATATGTGTGTGTGTGTGTGTGTGTGCGTGTGTTGCGAGGATGCAGTTCAGCCTGCAAACTAAACAGTTTTAGTACAGTTTTCTAACACAATTCTAGCAGTCAATTTAGGAAGGTGGTAACTTTTAAAATAAAATGAAGGGTCCAGAAACAAAAAGCAACAAAGCTTTGTTTATGAAAATCAGGAATGTTCAAAATCAACAATAGTAGTTTGATAATGTATTTGCCTATTCTGGTAAAAAAGCCCAAACAGGATATTAGCTATACAAGCTCCAGCTATGACTGAAATAAGCCACTACCTTTGACTTTGTGAATTGTTCAGCTTCTGAAGCGTTATACTATATTTGTGAGCAATTAAAGTATGTAATTTTTTAAATAGCTATCAACACACAAGAACAACAACAACAACATATTATTTATACCCCACTCATCTGGCTGGGTTTCCCCAGCCACAAGACATAGATACAGACAGGACAAGAGAGGGGCTTCAGGAAAGAAGGGAGTAGAGAACAGTATTAAAATGCTATTTTGTCTGAGAGAGAGAGAGCACGCAATATGGAAAATGCATATTATTTCAATCGGTCAAAGTGATCCTAAGCATATTAAGAAGTATTCTTAACTGTAATATGGTTTGACACAAATATAAAATAACACTGTATGCTGATTTATAATGTCAATATTACTTCACCTATTAAATCTCTAACACGTACCTTTTTAAGTTTTTCAATCTGTTTGTTACGGACTGAAGTGTTATCAATTGCCAAAACTTCAACGGTCTCTTCTTTTTCCAACTGGTATTTATTCACTCCGACAATTACTTCAGAACCTGGGTATTTCCCAAACGTTAAGGATTTAAAATAAATTTCAGAAACTGACAACATAAAACAAGTTTCTATCAAGCTGCGACATGAAGTCAGATTTCTAAAAAGAAAAACACAACCTGAAAGCTTTTTCACCAACCGCATTCAAATTTTAATTTAGGTAGCTAAGATTTTTAGCTTGCATGCACGTAAAAACTGCAATGCTTCCACACAGGTGAACGTGTCGCGATCTGTATTGCAAAGGAGAGGAAACCTCAAATACAGAAAAGCCAAAGTCAGTGGGACCCATGAACAATGTAAGAAAACTCATTAACAGAAATAGCTGTGCAATATGAAGTCACAGGCAAGATACTCATATAAAAGATAAAGGGACCCCTGACCATTAAGTCCAGTTGCGGCCAACTCTGGGGTTGCGGCGCTCATCTTGCTTTACTGGCCAAGGGAGCCGGTGTACAGCTTCCGAGTCATGTGGCCAGCATGACTAAGCTGCTTCTGGCAAACCAGAGCAGCGCACGGAAATGCCGTTTACCTTCCCACTGAAGCAGTACCTATTTATCCACTTGCACTTTGACGTGCTTTTGAACTGATAGGTGGGCAGGAGCAGGAACCGAGCAACGGGAGCTCACCCCGTCGCGGGGATTCAAACCGCCGACCTTCTGATCAGCAAGCTCTAGGCTCTGTGGTTTAACCCACAGTGCCACCCATGTCCCTTATAGCAGCCAGAAAATACACAATTCCCCTATGAAACAGAGGACTTGTATAGGGCAATGGAAATCAGTTCAAAAATATAAACTACTTTTTGAAAGCCCCCCACCCCCTTTTAGTAGGTGGTTCATTATGCAGCATGGGCGACTGCATGAGAAACACAATTTCCCCTGGGCTTGCAGCACTAGTTGCAGAGTTCACTGGGACCCAGCCACTGTTTCACGTATTGGTGTCTAGCTCAGACAGGCAAAAAACAAATGCAACTATAGTGGTACCTTGTGTTGTGTAACCTCCGCCGCGTGTGTCCACAGAAGCGGTTCTCCAGTTACGAAATTTTTGGGATATGGCCAGGCCTCCGGAATTGATCCCATTCGTAACCGGAGGTACCACTGTACTACTGTTTCCAAAGGATTTTATTTCATACACTGACAGACTTATCTTACTAGCAAGTGTTGCTGAAATTCAACTTGGATTCTACATTTTCATTCTCCTAATTTTGGACTAGAGTTTTAAGAGTTACGGGAACTTAAGTCTTAATATATGAATAAAGGTATTCAAGTTCAAGACTGATACTTGTCTATATGTCTGGCAGACTGCGGCTGCGCAGTTACGTAAGTGTATGTTGTGTTTAAATAGTGTCCATTTTCCTTACCAGAATCAATCCTGGCTTGTCTCCGAGCAGCACACTCTTCAATTCGAAGTTTCGGTATTCCTTCAGCTACAGCTTTGGCCATCCCACCCATTTCCTCAATCTCATTAATGAGCTAACCAGACAACAAAATTTGGATACTGTTAATGACTCTCAGTATGTGGCTGTCTAGCACTAATATCACCATTAAAGCAACATTCTCTGACCCCACTATTTGCAAGGAAACTACTTACAAAACTGGGACAGATGAAATGCAACCATTTAAGACCAGGGGTGGGGAACTGCATCCAGCCAGTGTGCTGGCTCCCTAAGACTCTCACACTCTGGTGTCAAAGTCCAAAGGGGATTGTTGCAAACTGCCCAGCTGATGGGCAGTTACAGCTACCTCCTTTGAAGGTATGCTCCCAAGTCCAATCAGCTGACTGGTGCTGGGAGTGTGCCCTGAAACACAAAGCAGTTTCCATTGAAAGCATTATTTTATTATTATTAATTATTAAATTTGTATACTGCCCTTCAGCTGACGATCACAGAGTTCCCCCTCTTGCTTTTACAAGCAGTTTCGGTGCTTCAAAAACAAACAAACAAACCCCTCCCCGATGCACATGGGGAAATTCCTGAGGAACTGTACAGCACTGAAAGGGAGTTCCACTTGCAAAGGAACAATCAGGAGCTCACCCTTACAAATGGCATTTCTTAAAACCAGGTTTGTGAATAGCTGTTTGTTTACCCACCTAAGTAAAGCAAGATGTTGTTCCTGCTAATCAGGAAGGTATGTAAATTGGAAAGCATGTAGTTCTCTTATTTTAGGTAAAGGTAAAGGGACCCCTGACCATTAGGTTCAGTCGCGGACGATTCTGGGGTTGCGGTGCTTATCTCGCTTTATTGGCCGAGGGAGCCGGTGTACAGCTCATGTGGCCGGCATGACTAAGCCACTTCTGGCGAACCAGAACAGCGCATGGAAACACTGTTTACCTTCCCACCGGAGCAGTTCCTATTTATCTACTTGAACTTTGACGTGCTTTCGAAATGCTAGGTGGGCAGGAGCTGGGACCGAGCAACGGGAGCGGGGATTCGAGCCGCCGACTTTCTGATCGGCAAGCCCCAGGCTCTGTGGTTTAACCCACAGCGCCACCCGCGTCCCTATTCTCGTATTTTAGGCATTGCCTAAGTTTGGATTGCCCAAGAGATCAATCCAAACCTCTGACCAGTCAGTGTGAAGGAGGGCGGGGAAAATATCCTTTCGCAATGCCAGCACCCAGGCTGGTACAGGCCCAGAATGGATCTGTTGCAGTCACATGAGAACAGCAGGGTTGGCAACTCTGCCAGCCAGTGATGGTAACTTCTCCCTGTCCACTGTTCAGATGTGCACTGAGACACTCCTCACCAATGATGGAAAGTAGCTGAGCTGGGCAGGACAGAGAAACATTTCTGTCCCTTCCAAACCCCAAACACAGCGGATCAAGGGTTTAGATCGTTCTGCAAATATAAAGGCTAATAAGTTTTCCAGACTTATTTGCAAGGCTGCTTAAAATTACCACCTTCCTTTTTCTCTCTGCTTCCCTCCTCAAAGCAAAAGACTGACCTTTAATGCAGCTTCATAGAGATCATTGGTGAGAGATTCCATCAGAAAGGAGCCACCCCATGGATCTGCGACTTTAGGAATCCCAGACTCTTCCTGTATTATAATCTGGGTATTCCGGGCAATTCGAGCACTTTTCACCGTCGGCAATCCCAAAGCTTCATCAAATGAATTTGTATGCAAGGATTGAGTACCACCAAAAACAGCTGCCATTGCCTCAATTGTAGTGCGGATGATGTTATTATAAGGATCCTAGAAGAAAAACCAGAGCATTTGTAAAGAATATAGTACATCAATATACAGAGTGCAGTAGATTAGCAATTAAAAAAACTGGGCTCCCCTACCTTTACTTTTTTGCTGCTGTAGCTTCGAGGCCCCAAAATTGGGCCTCTCAGGGGATTCACAGAAACTTGAATCCAGCTGATCTGAACCTACCAATGTCCTGTCCCTATCCTCAAATGCCCTATTTTGAGGCTTGTCCACAGGCCACTGCCAGAGGTAGATTCCTGCCCCACTGGGGCAGAGAGGACTGCTACAGCAATGAAGCCTTCCCTGATGGCAAAGGGTCCCTTTTGCCTTATCTTAACCCCCTTCCTTGGTGGACATTGGAGGCGGAAATTGTACTGTTCAGAATTGCTGACCATCTAAATATGACTTCCTCCTATATGTACACCACTCTTAACCACACATCTAAATACATTTAAATTGCATGTATATTTAAAATAACTTTAATTAAATATCAGGATGTAGGAACGTTGAGCAAATCTTATTTAGTAATGACATTAGGTAGTCAATGCTACTTCTTCCTTCCTTCCTCTCTTGGCCTTTTAACAGAAGCTGTTCAAAGGCACCCAGAGTTAGAAAGGCTACTGCTTTATTATCTGTGAGCATGCACCACTATATTTACTACGCTTGGGGTAGATAATTAAAATGGGATTCCTACCTGCTCAGTTAGTGACCACCCAGAAGTCTGACAATGAGCTCGAAGGAGAAGTGATTTGGTGTCTTTGGGCTGAAACATTTTCTCAATTAAATGAGCCCAAAGCCGCCTCCCGGCTCTTAGCTTAGCTATTTCCATGTAGAAGTTCATACCAATTCCCCAGAAGAAAGACAGCCTAGAATAAGAGCACAAATGGTCTTAACAGAGTAGAATAAGGAACAAATTACACTGTGGATTATACAGTACATATAAATAACAATGTTCTTGAACCCAAAATTGAAAGATGTGTCCTTCAGCCTGAGTTTTCAAGAGTACATTCACAGAAAGTTCTGATCACAACCAACAGGCATGGCTGATAGATCAATCCCATGAAGCCACCAGATGGCCACATTCATCCTGGGGTTGGAAATGGTGGGTTGTATCTAACACTGTTGTTCCATTTCAAGCAACAGGCTTCCACCTGTGCAATGGAACTTCCCTCCTCTTCTGAAGTCCCTCCTTCAAGATCTCTTCCAGGGGACTGAGGGAACCTTCCAGAGCAGATTCCGACATAAGGAGAACAAAAGGTTTGTACATCCCTTGCTATAGCATCAAACCATTTTATACATTGGAACCAGAGCCCAGTCTTGAAATTAAAAACTAGATTCACTCTGACAAAGATGTACCTTGGTGCAAATTCATCAATAGTGAGACCAGCCTGGAGTCCAGTTCTGCAGTACTCTAAGCCATCAGCTATAGTGTAAGCTAATTCCAAAATCGCATCGGCTCCAGCTTCTTGCATATGGTATCCACTGATGGAAATAGAATTAAATTTGGGCATGTGCTGCAATAAAAAAGTATACAGCTTTGTTCTACAAGAGACATCAACCTATGAATGCTACACATAGTAATGATAATTAATGGATATTAAAGCAAATAATACCTTTGATGTATATTGAAATATGTCAGCAATTATCCGCATGGATGGTTCTGGAGGGAAAATATATGTATTTCGAACCATGAATTCTTTCAGTATATCATTCTGTATTGTCCCAGTGAGCTTGGATTGTGGCACTCCTTGTTCCTCCCCAGTTACGATGAACGTAGCTAGGACAGGAATTACTGCCCCGTTCATTGTCATTGAAACGGACATCTTCTCCAAAGGAATCCCATCAAAAAGTATCTTGGTATCTTCTACTGTATCAATGGCAACTCCAGCCATTCCAACATCTCCACGGACTCGGGGGTTGTCTGAATCATATCCACGGTGAGTTGCCAGATCAAAAGCAACAGATAAACCCTGTTGGCCAGCTGGTCTCATTAAAAAAAAAGATTTAAACAAAAGAGTTAAAATAAAAACCCCTAATATTACACATCTTAATTAAGAGTCAGACTGAATCACAATCTTCTGGCAGCATTTGAACAAGAATCATACAATAAATGTTAGCAGTAGTTTCTAACTAACTAACTAAAAAACTAATATAAGAATCTGCAAGTGATCAAATATTCTGCTTTCAGACCTACCCTTATAAACTATATGCCTGATCCTGCACATCAAACTCAGTGCTCCCCACTCCCAAGCAAGGGTGCACAGTGATGCAATCTTACAGCAGAATCCTATCCATAGCTACTTAGAAGACGTGTCCTGGGTTCCTTCTAAGTATGCATGCCTAGGATTGCTCTCACAGTTATACATGAAATACTTTGGTCCCAAAACTCCAGTGCAATCCTAACCATGCCTACTCGGAAGTAAGTCTTACTGAATTCAATGGGGCTTACTCCCAGGTTAGTGGGGTTATGACTGCAGCCCTAAACCAGGCTTCCTCAACCTCAGCCCTCCAGATGTTTTTGGCCTACAAGTCCCATGATCCCTAGCTAGCAGGACCAGTGGTCAGGGATGATGGGAATTGTAGTCTCCAAACATCTGGAGGACCGGGGTTGAGGAAGCCTGCCCTAGACAATATCCCCCCCCCCATTCCCTTAGCCCTGTGTCTCACCCCTGATGTTGTCCTTGTAGAATTTATTGCTTTCTTCAACAGTACTGAAACCAGCATACTGGCGGATGGTCCAAGGCCTATAGGTATACATGGTAGGGTAAGGACCACGGGTGAAGGGTTTGACCCCAGGTAGTTCCTCAGGAAAGTCCTTTGTGTCCCGAGTAGAGTACAATGGTTTGATGGCGATTCCTTCTGGGGTGTGCCATATGAGCTCCTCTGGATTCTTGCCCTTTAACTGCTTTTTGGCCATGGCTGCCCACTCTGGGTGGAGTACCTGTTCATGGAGCGAACGCCAAAACTGCTCACGAAGGTGTGGCCCTGCTTCTTTCCTGTAACAGGAGGGCCAGAGGCGCAGAAGTCCATTCTTGGCACGTAACATTATTATTTCTTGCTGAAGTGGCAGCTGTTAAGCTGCAGCCTGTGGATTGAGATCTGAATATTACAATATGACATAGTGAGACTGTGAGTACCAGTCACATCAAAAACTGTGTGTGCTAGAAAGGAGGAACAGATAAAGTTTGCAGATTTTCTTTTGTTGCAGCCACCCTTAGCCTTGTTGCACAAGAAAGGCTTTTAGGCAATTTAATCAGGGAGTTTTCTTATGCACTGAAGTTTTCGTTTTTTTGAAAAAAAGAGAGCGCACACAACAGGCTGCTTCCTGCCACCAGCTGAACGACATGGAGCGTTCAGTTTGTGTGCTGACATTATTGTAGCAAGTGATCAACTACTAGGTTAGCGGGGAGGCAGCTAGGCAGCACCTTTGCCTTCAGCCTATCAGAATATGAATATTGAGGGGGATGGGGAGAGCAGTACATGGAATCATTCTGTTCAAGGGGGACGGAAGGCAATCTAGATCACCGCTGCAGGAACACAGCTGCTGGGGAAGAAAGCACTGGAGTAGCTAGTTTTAAACTCTGAGCAGTGCCAGATGTACAATGGGCGGAGTAGCGGGCTGTAGCCCTAGTGCCTCATAATCTAGGGGGGGAATTGGGCCTCTTGCCATTTTTAAAAAACAAACAGTCATATTTTACTATCTAGGTAGAGTTGTTCTGTAACATCCAACACATGACGTAGGAGCCTGTGACTGATTTTGTTACCACACAGCTACAATTTCCCTTTGAATGTTAGGAGTGAACGTCTTTGTAAATGCCATATTTTTCCAAACTTGTTAAAAGGTCATGAATTTATAAGCAGTATTTTTTTAATCAATGCTAACATTTCAGAGATATTTGACTTTCATCGAGCTCGGTAAAGAAGAGAAGGAGCTTTTGTTCTGAGATGCCCTTCAGTTTGGGCTCCCGGCCCAGCGCCTCCGGTTGCTTTCACCCGGGCCTGACTCCCCATTTTGCGCAGAAGGGAACACGCAAGCGTGCCTATTCAGCATCACTGCCCTTATGCACTCTGCGCATGGACAGAGGCACCCTCCTCCTCCGCCTCCCTCTGGCTCACAGCTGTCAACGTTTCCCCTTTTTAAAGGGAAATTCCCTTATTCCGAATAGGATTCCTCACAAGAATAGGGAAAAGTTGACAGGTACGCTCTGGCTCCCAGGCAGGGCCGGGCCTGCCACGCGAATACCGTTCTCTCGCCTGGCCGAAGCTTCCGTTGTTACAGGTAAAGAGGACGACGTAAAATAAGTACTTCAAAAGGGGCCTCCTGTCAGGTAAGAACCCCCGCCCGCGCATGCGCGCTTGAAGGATTTAACCCAGGGATTCCCAACCTTTTTTTTTTGAGGGACTACAACTCCCATCATCCCTCGCTAGCAAGAACAGCGACCGGGGGAGATGGGAACTGTAGTCCACCAGCAGCCGGACACCCAGCGTTTGGGGAACCCTGATTCTCCTCAAGGGCCAAAGGAGGCGTGGGGGGGCACCTGCAGAATCAGACGCCCGAGGGCTCTCCGTGACTCAAGCGGGAGCTGCGCGGCCGAGGACGACGGAGAGGAAGGAAAGACAAAACCGGCTGCGCTTCTCGTCCGCCCATTACGGTACCTGCTATGGCCGCTTGCAGAGCCAGGGACGGAAGCGGAGGCGCCGTCCGACTGCAACGCGCAGGCGCCGCTGAGACTCCCTTAGCGAGTCATTTCCGGGCGCTTGAGGCTTCTGCGTCTGTCTGCTCGTTTGTGTGGCCCCGCCCCCTTCCTAGCGGCTCCCGGAACGTCGTCTCGCGAGAGTGGGCGGAGCGAGTGACGCCGCCCAACGGTCGGGAGCGGGAACGGCCGCCCGTTTCCCTCAGTTTCAGGAACGATGAAACGCCGCCCGGGGAAGAGAGCGGCGAGGGCAGCGCCGGGGCCCAGCGGCCGGCCAGGCCCCTCAGGCGCCAGAGGGGGAGCCGGCGGGAGGCGGCCGAAGAGGACGCCTGAGGGGAAAGTAAGCGGGCGGCGGTGCGGTGCAGTGGTTGGAGCTACTTGAGGCCTCCGTGGATAAAGCCGCGGTGTTCATCTCTCCATTGACGAGGAGGAGATTGTCATTTCTTTCATGGCAAACCGCGACTGATAAAGAGGATTTCATGCTTCACAGAAATGCTGCTCAGCGTTGAAGCTCCGGATAGAGGGCTGTTTAAGCGAATGCCCCCGCTTGGGAGGCGGGGTACTCGCACCCCCCCCCTTTCAGCCCTTGCCGCTGTGCTGGAGTTCACCCGGATAGATCAGGTGCAGCTAACCAGGTGCAGAATGGTTCTGCGCAGGTAACTCTCCCGTGAAGGCTGCTTTCCCGTGCCATCGCAGCTCTGCACGGATTGGCGTGGGTGGGTTGGAAGTAAATGGAAAGCAGAGGGAACCCACTGTTCCCCACTCCCCTTTTATTTATTCCCACCTGTGCACCTGGTGGGTTTTCCTCTGGCAGCATCCTAGCACCCCACCACCTTCCCAGCGCCTGGTAAGCAGCCTTCCCCACCTTGCAGGGGAGGGAGTTGCAGGAGTTACTGGCTATACAGTACATGATTTCATGTTTACGTGTGGACCTCTGGAACACCCATAGCTGTCAACGTTTCCCTTTTTTTAAGGGAAATCCCCTTACAGTGGTGCCCCGCAAGACGAATGCCTCGCAAGATGAAAAACTCGCTAGACGAAAGGGTTTTCCGTTTTTGCGTTGCTTCGCTAGACAAATTTCCCTATGGGCTTGCTTCGCAAGACGAAAACGTCTTGCGCTTTTTTTAAAAAGCCGCTTGAAGAGGCGCAGTTGCAACGGACCGTGCTTCGCAAGACGAAAAACATCGCAAGACGAAAAGACTCGCAGAACGAATTCTTTTCGTCTTGCGAGGCACCACTGTATTCCGAATAGGATTCCTCGCAAGAAAAGGGAAAAGTTGACAGCTATGTCCCCGCAACCTTCACAGCGCCTGGTAAGCAGCCTTCCCCACCTTGCAGGGGAGGGAGTTGCAGGGGTTACTGGCTTTACATGATTTCATGTTTACATGTGGACCTCTGGAACCAAACCCTTGTGTAGGATGTGTGTTATGTGCACACAGTTTTGTTTTGTGTGTGTGTGTGTGTGTGTGTGTGTGTAGGATTGCATTCTTAGTATCCTGAAGCTGCATAACAAGCTGTGAATGTATTGCTGTACCTCTGCCATAAACTCAAGAATGCAAGCCTTAACCCCCTCCCAGCCATCTGCAGTATAACTGACCTGCCTTAGAAGGTGATTGTAGGGGCTGTGATAATGTCATGTATGCAATGTGCTTTGTACATTTGAAATAGCTGTAAGAGTGCTAAGTAGTATCGCCATAGGAAAGCCCAAATTACAGTGATGGTAGACTCAACTGGCCACTAGGTGGTGGAGTTGTTCCAGAGATGTGCAACTGGGCAAGCCGTACAGCTGTTAAATAAAGCACCAGAAGTACATAAATGTTTGCGGGCAGGATCGCTTCAGTCATTCAGCAAACGTTGGATGGTTTCTCATAAGTTGCACTGTATTTTTTGACGCACAAATGTTAAGATCTTGAGCCTAGACTTAGTTTGAGGCTGGAACTATGGAGAAGGAGGTTCTGCTTTCTGCTGCACAGAAACCCCCCCTCCCCCCCGCTATTCACTAAAATCTTTCTTCATTGGGCATGGGCCAGTGATATTTGGTTTATGTCCTGGCATGGTTGTAGGCGTCTTATGCAGGTTTCATTCTTGACTGCCAATTTGTATGATGACAACACTTCAGGTTTCTTTTTGCTGTGGATAGAGCATTCTGCCCATATTGTCTTCATACAACATGAGGCACAAAGTGTTTTTAAACTCAGAAGCAACAGACTGAAACTGACAAGAGGGCAAATAGAAGAGGACACCTTCACTCCGGTATGGCTCCCCTTTAATCACATACACAGCCCAACAAGACAACAAGAACTCACTGACATACGAATCAATCTGGCAAAGTTGACCCAACAAGCCACCCCACCCCTCATAAATGCAAACAAGCCCCACTGCAGCCAACCACATCTTGAGCCCCCTTAATCCCTCTCACTACCAAGGAAATTGTGACAAGCAAATAGAAAGAGAACCTATCCAATCAGTGTTAGAAACTGAGGCACCCCTTTAGCTAATGGGGCTGCCGCGCCGCTGGAGCACGATTTCTGTTCTTATCCTGAAACAAAGTTCTTAACCCGAGGTACTATTTCTGGGTTAGTGGAGTCTGTAACCTGAAGTGTATGTAACCCAGGGCACCACTGTATATGTTTTAACTTGATATGGTGCTCATAAAGAAGCCAGTGTGGGCTTCAGTGGGTTGTGTATCAGGCATTTGTATACTACATTTGTAAAAACCCATGGCAATTCAAGCATTTAATTGAATCTGTTTTCCTGTATGTTTCTCTATAGCAAGGTGTGCAAGCAGTCCAGAAGAAACAAAGGCAGCAGAGAGCACAGTCTTCTGAAGGTATTGGTATTAGTAATAATTTTATTATTAGCACAGCGATAGATCTCAAAGCTCTGTTACAATTGTGAATTTGTAGGCAGGGCAAGCCGTAAGACATAAAGTGTAGGGATTTACGATATGAAAAGTGTATGAAAAATTAAGCCACTGTCACAATGTGTCCACACTCTGTTGCTGTTTAGTGTGGATGCAATGTGGGTAATTAAAATTGCTGACACTTCTAAGAGGCTGCTGCCTGTTTGATCCATGGGGAGGAATCCCAGCATTCCACTGACCTCTTCCTCCCTGCCCTAACCTGGCCCAGATTATTCTCCTTTTTACTGTCTGGATATTTCCCTCATGTCTTCCCTTCTGCCTATCCAGACCCCTTCTAAAAAGGGGCAGTGTTCTGTGTTTGGATCCTGTCTCTCTGCAGGCTCCATTCTGCTCTCCTTCCTTCCTTCCTTTATGTCAAAATGTAACAACCCCCTTTCTCTTCCCAACTTCTGTAAGATCCTTCCCCATTTCTTTCAAATCTAAACTTCCCCCACCCCATCCTTTTTTATGGTGGTGGCCTATTTCTCTCTCTCTCTTGCTCTCATTCTCTCTCTTGGACTTTTTTGCACCCTAAACCCGACCAGCTTTGTGGGTCAAAACTCAAATAGCCTTTCCGACTTGTACGAGCCGGTGGGGTCCCCTCCTTCATTGAGTGGCGTGTGGCTGCCTGCCTCTCAGCAAAAAAGTACAGTGGTGCCTCGCAAGACGAAAAGAATCCGTTCTGTGATTCTCTTCGTCTAGCGGTTTTTTCGTCTTGCGAAGCAAGCCCATTGACGGATTAGAGGATTAGCGCTACTAGCGGCTTTTAGCGGCTTATCTGCTGATCGGATCAGCTGATAAGCGGCTTAGCGGCTTAGAAAAAGGGGGGGAGGGAAAAAAACCCGCAGGAACTCGCAAGACATTGTCGTCTTGCGAAGCAATCCCATAGGAGATTTGTTTTGCGAAGCACCTCCAAAACGGAAAACTCTTTCGTCTAGCGAGTTTCCCGTCTTGCGAGGCATTCGTCTTTCGTCTAGCGAGTTTTCCGTCTTGCGAGGCATTCGTCTTGCGGGGCACCACTGTACCAGGCAGGAGGAGCATGGTGCTTTGTGTTCTACAAGGAGGCATTTAAAAAGAACCTTGAAAGTAGGGTGTGTCTTCGCCTACTCCCAGCATCCCTTTCCCCTTCTTCATCTTTACCTCTCATCCTAGGCAACCCCCCCCCCCAACAGTCACCCAGCTTTATATGGACAGGGATAGTCAGGAAAAGTCCATCCTGTGCTGGGTGTTTCTTGCTTTCCTTCCCCATAATAACAAAGTACAGTGGTACCTCGGGTTACAGACACTTCAGGTTACAGATGCTTCAGGTTGCAGACTCCGCTAACCCAGAAATAGTACTTTGGGTTAAGAACTTTGCTTCAGGATGAGAACAGAAATTGTGCGACGGTGGCAGCGGAGGCCCCATTAGCTAAAGTGGTACCTCAGGTTAAGAACAGTTTCATGTTAAGAACGGACCTCCAGAATGAATTAAGTTCTTAACCTGAGGTACCACTGTATTTCGGTTTGTGATCTTGTTTTGTTCTCTCCACCCCTGTACTGCACACTAATTTCAGGAAAGGCAGCCTGGGACTGCCCTGTGGAGTGTGTTAGCTCAGCCCTGCAGAGCAGTGACATTGCTTGGATTCCCCTTGGCACATGTGCTCCCACTTAAAGACGCACAAAAAATGGGCCAGTAAAGGGGCGGGGCAGAATGGGGAAATACTCATTTACACATGTACTGTAACAGAATCTTAGTGTATGTAAGTGGCTCCCACAAGGGAGCTGCAGAAAGAATGTGGTTGGTTAAGGGAGGCATGGACTCAAAAAGGTTGAAAACCACTGCTCTAGCACAAGCAGGCCAGAGTTGTTAGGTATGGAGGAATCTTGAAAGGATCCCCATTGCTTAGAAGGCACCGGGCCATTCTTGGTTCCTTATTTACTATGCAAAGGGGAGGGTGGGACACATAGGAAGTATTAATTGTGGCTGATTTGCAAAGGCAGTGACTCTGTTGCCCTGCAAGTTGGTTACGAAGTTGTTGGCACAGCATTCTAGGCACATCTAGCTATCACAGTGGTGATACTGACAAACTCGCTTGTTCTTTGCCAGCTGAAACAACTTCTCTGTCTTCAAAAGTAGTGAAGGTGACTGCAGGCCAAAGAGCAAAATGGCAGCCACTTTCAAAGAACACAAGAGAGCAGTTGGAATCCATGATGCATTGGTTAATAACGTAAGTATGAAAGACCTTTCCATCAGTACTATATTAACTTCCTTTGAGAGGCTTCAGCTGTGTTGATACATTTATTAGTGTTATCAGTAAATAGCTATAGTTCTTAGACTAATAGAATTGTAGAGGTGGAAGGGACCCCGAGGGACATCTCCCTGCAATGTGGGGATCTTAACTAACATCCCATTATATTCATTTAGCCTTCTTCCACTCTTGTTAGCAGCGGGACGCGGGTGGCACTGTGGGTTAAACCACAGAGCCTAGGGCCTGCCGATCAGAAGGTTGGCAGTTCGAATCCCCGCGACGGGGTGAGCTCCCGTTGCTTGGTCCCAGCTCCTGCCAACCTAGCAGTTTGAAAGCATGTCAAAGTGCAAGTAGATAAATAGGTACTGCTCCAGCGGGAAGGTAAACGGGTTTCCATGCGCTGCTATCGTTCGCCAGAAGTGGCTTAGTCATGCCGGCCACATGACCCGGAAGCTGTACGCCAGCTCCCTCGGCCAATAAAGCGAGATGAGCGCCGCAACCCAGAGTCGGCCACGACTGGACCTAATGGTCAGGGGTCCCTTTACCTTTACTCTTGTTAGCAGACCTTATATCTCGAGTGAATTAAATTGGAAGAATCACTTACAGTTTCTGGACTTAAAATGGTTCAGCTTTTAGCAGTGGAGTTAAATTAGAGAGCTACACATGGTGGCTGGATATAAGCAGTGCCTCTTTGTGGTTTAAAGGAACACATGACTTAACTATGAACTCAAGAAGGAAATATATTTGGTTTTCTCCAAGAGAACTTGGCTTCCTGCCAGCAAAAGGGAATGGCTTTTAATAAAAGTGGCGTTGAAGCAATTAACATTTGCTGGCAGCAAATCTGTATAGTGTATGTATAAATAATGGTATGAGTGAACAGCTCAACTGCTGTGCATACAGGTACACAGTCTGTACCCTCGTTTAACAATCATAGAATTGTAGAGATGGAAGCAGTTGTGAGTGTTGTCTTGTCCAACCCCTTGTAATACATTAATCTTAACTAAAGCACCCATGACCGATGGCCATCCAACCTCTGCTTAAAACCCTTCAAGGAAAGAGTCCAGCACCTTCCAAGGGTGTCCATTGAACAGGTCCTACAGTCAGAAAGTTCTTCCTGATGTTTAGTTGGAATCTTCCTTATTGTCATTGTTTTGGATCCTGGATTCTGGAGCAGGGAAAAACAAGCTTGCTCCATCTTCCACATGATAGCCCTTTGGTTGTTTGAAGATGGTTATCACATCTCCTTCCAGTCTCCTCTTTTCTAGGCTAAACATCCCCAGCTCCCTAAACTGTTCCTCACAAGACTTGGTTTACAGAACCTTGATTACCGTATTTTTCGCTCTGTAGGACGCACTTTTCCCCCTCCAAAAATGAAGGGGAAATGTGTGTGCGTCCTATGGGGCGAATGCAGGCTCCTTGGCTTCGCGGCGACGCGCCTGTCCTGGAAGCTGGAGGAGGAACAGAAGGGTCTCCTTCTGTTCCTTCTCCAGCTTCGCTGAAGGGCGCTGCGCCTTCTCCCTCTCTGCGCAGCGATTCTCCTGTGAAGGAGAGGCGCTGCGCAGAAAGAGAGAGATAGAAGGCGCAGCGCCCCTTGAGCGACGTGCCTGTCATGCGAAGTCGGAGGAGGAACAGAAGGGACTCCTTCTGTTCCTCGAACAGAAGGGACTCCTTCTGTTCCTCCTCCCGCATCGCAGCGACGCGCCTGTCCTGGCTTCTGCTTTAGCTTCGCTGAAGGGCGCTGCGCCTTCTCCCTCTCTGCGCAGCGCCTCTCCTGTGAAGCAGAGGCACTGCGCAGAGAGAGAGAGAGAAGGCGCAGCGCCCCTTGAGCAACGCGCCTGTCATGCGAAGCCGGAGGAGGAACAGAAGGGTCTCCTCCTGTTCCTCCTCCCGCTTCGCAGCGACGCGCCTGTCCAGCGAAGCCCGAGGAGGAACAGAAGGGTCTCCTTCTGTTCCTTCTCCAGCTTCGCTGAAGGGCGCTACGCCTTCTCCCTCTCTGCGCAGCACCTTTCCTGTGAAGGAGGGGCGCTGCACAGAGAGAGAGAAGGCGCAGTGCCCCTTCAGCGACGCGTCTGTCCTGGCTTCTGCTTTAGCCCTGCGCAGCCTCTTTGGGCAGGGGGAGCCTTCATCCCGCTGCCCTGAAGAGGCTTGGCGGGGTTACCCCAAAAGCCAGAACAGCCACATGGTATCCCAGAAGCCAGATCCCTCTTGCTGTTCTGGCTTCTGGGGTTCAGAATAATTTTTTCTTGTTTTCCGCCTCCCAAAACTAGGTGCGCCCTATGGTCCGGTGCGCCCTATGGTGCGAAAAATACGGTATCTTGGTCACCCTCCTCTGCACACATTCCAGCTTGTCAACATCCTTCTTAAATTGTACCTAGAACTGGGCACAGTACTCCAGGTGAGATCTGACAAAGGCAGAATAGAGCAGTACTATAACTTCCCTTGATCAGAACACTATACTTCTGTTGATGCAGCCCAGAATAGCATTCACTTTTTTTGCTTCTGCATCACACTATTGACTCTGTAAAGCTTGTTGTCTATTAAGACCTCTAGATCCTTTTCACAAGTACTGCTGGCAAGGCATGACTCTTATAATTGCGCATCTGGTTCTTCCTGCCTAAATGCAGAATGTGGTATTTTCCCCTATTGAAATTCATTCTGTTGGTTTGGGCCCAGTTCTCCAATCTATTAAGGTCATCTTGAATCCCGATCCTGTCCCCTGCAGTGTTAGCTACCCCTCCCAATTTGGTGTCATCTGCAAATTGGATGCTTATCCTCTCAATTCCTTCATCAAAGTCATTTATAAGATGTTGAATAATGACGGGCCCTGAAGAGAACAGGGCTGGACCCACCTGTTCCTTTTTTTCTTTTTCTTTTCTTTATAAACTTTTAATAAACCTTTTTCTTAATACAATAAGATAAAAGAAACTAAGAAAGAAAGAAAATGTAGAGTCCTCTCTGAAAGGTAGCTCTTAACCCTTATCATACACAGAAAGTGATAGCTATCAGGAAACAAAACAAATCAACCTAATTCTTATCTGAGAGCAGCAACAAATCCAGCAAACATTTTTCCACAAGGAAGAAATAAAATAACAATATGTTATTCTCTTTCCTGCCAGATCTCTTCAGTATGAAACTACACAGAATAACAATGAAACTGAAAAGCACTTAAATTGCCTCAAGAAAAGGTAAGGAATATACCATAGCAACTGAGGGAAAGGACTGCAGGTGTTTGTGCAACATGACGCTGAGCATGTTTACATACATAAATGCTATTCAGTTACTTTAATCCCTGGTATACATCCATTAATCTTTAGGGCTTCAGCCTTAAAGGTATAAGAGCAGGTATGGTGTGGCTAGAGTGTTGGACTAACACCTAACCCCACTTAGCCATGAAGTTCTCTGGGTGACCTTGGGCTAGTTACTGTCAGCCTAAACTACCTGTAAGGGTTGTTGGGATAAAATGGGGAGAGGGAGAACCATGTATGCCACCTTGAGCTCCTTCAAGGAACAGTGAGTTATAAATGCTATAAATAAAATATCCAATGCAGGGATGTGCCAGATCCAGATGTGTCCAGGCCCCCCTCCCCATGGGCGATTTTGACAGGTGGGGGTGCCATGGATCTGTCAATCATCGGATCTTATATGACATCAGGTGATTGGGTACAGCTGCAAAGGAAGAATGAGGATCACATTCCAGTACTCTATTCTTCCTTTGCAGCAGCTGCATATTGAACTTTGCTGTAACTGATGTCATACATGATGTCAGGCTTGGGAAAGGTGGACATGGTTGGCCAAAAATAGGTTGATGGGGCAACCTCTGAGACCTTGCAGGCCTAGTCATGAACATGAGCCGGAGGTTCCCACACTTTCCTAATGCTAGGATGTCTCAGTTAGTGTCCCAGTGGATTAGGTCCCACATTATATTGCTTTACTTCTCCCCTTGGAAGCCTATTAAAGTGGTACCTCGGGTTAGTTCGTTCCGGAGGTCCGTACTTAACCTGAAACTGTTCTTAACCCGAAGCACCACTTTAGCTAATGGGGTCTCCTGCTGCTGCTGCGCCGCTGCTGCATGATTTCTGTTCTTATCCTGAAGCAAAGTTCTTAACCCGAGGTAATATTTCTGGGTTAGCAGAGTCTGTAACTTGAAGCATATGTAACCTGAAGCGTATGTAACCCGAGGTACCACTGTATACCTCTGTCAAAGGAGCTGGTGAAAAAGACATAGTTTCACTCATAATAAAATACGTTTTGTGAGAGTGAAACTTAATGTTAAACCTTTCCCTGAGATAATTATGCTCCAGTGTTCCTTAATTTTGAAAGCCTGGTGCCAGATTGCTCATGAAGGGTGTCAGCCTATGTGATAAAATACATTTAGACCTTTTAGCCTGTTGTTTGGAGAATAAAGTGAAAACAGAAGTTAGCCGTATGGGTTGACCATTTGGATTATATTGAACATTCTCTTCTCCCTCAGTCCAAAGCAGAATATATTTCTGTGCTGTTCAGTACTTCAAGTAAGCAAGGCTTGTGAGAACTCTAGTAATATAGTATTGCCCTTTCCATAAGTATAAATATTACACAAGGTGAGAATCTTGTTTATCGTTTTGCTCAAGGCTCGTCAAACATTTTGAGACCGTAAAGGTTCCCGTGGAGAAGGAGAGCAGCCTGAAGAATGTGCATAAGATGCTAGCAGAGGAAAAGGAAAAGAGTGTTTCTCTTGAAGAGGGTTTGGCAAAACTGCAGGTGAGGAAGGAAGAGAGGGTACATCTTGGGGATTTAAATGGCATATCATCTGAGTACACAGCAAAGGACTAATCCGTTCTGTGAATTAAGAAGATTATGAGCTTTAGGTGATTTGAAACCTGAAAGCTTCCTCACTATAGTGCTTCAGTTGGTATTCATAAAGGTTTTGTGTTATTATTGCAAGATATTTCAAATTATTTCACCCCTTCATACCGTAATGCTATACTTCTGCACCTCTCTCTGAGGGGAAACGTAAAGCTTTTTGGTACAGATGGAGCTATTGTGTTTTCCAAAATCTTTATGCCTAGACCATCTTTATTGGTTACCATACAAAATCTGCTTCATGCTGCCAGTTTTTATGGCATTCTTCAAAGTAAGAGAGGTGGAAATTGGAGTAACAGACTCTTTTAAATGTCATAACAACCATGGCACCACAAATTATTTATAAGAGTTAATATTTGTGAATCATAAAATTAACCCTTGCTTCACAGGTTACATATTATAAACCATTATGTATTATCAGACAAGTGTTCCTTCTGTTCAAGTAGAAAAGAGATCTTTTGCAATCTATTCTGTAGAATAAATCATGAAAGATGACGAATACTTGAGCTGCTTCAGCCTCATAACCGATATGTAGCAGTGGGAGCTAATCTAATCCTGGCAGAATGTTTGCTACACAGATGGTTCCTTGCTTTAAATATATTTCTTAAGTTTCATTTTCCTTTTAAATTCAGGAAGAAATAAACAAAGTTTCGTCCACAGCAGAGCTCCATGAAGGAAATATTCAACATCTCCAGAACAAAATACACAAATTAAAATGTCAGCTGGCTACAGAGAAAGCAACAGCAAATGAGGTATCTCTGAGATGGGGATGGAATTTTGAGTCTGGGCACGATGAACTGGGCTTGTCTCAAAGGACAATGGAGTGTGTCTCTGGGGATGAAGTCAAACCGCTGTGTTCGCAGCACCGAAGTTACCTCTCCGGGGCACAAGCCTGGGCAGTGTGTGTGCAGGTCCTGGGCTGTCCTGACGACAAGACCTGCCTCTCGGCCGCGCTGATGTGGTCCAAACGAAAGCAGAGCAATATGTTTGGCACCAGCTTGGCTGCAGGAGTTGCCAGAAGGAGGCAATATAAGGCGCCATCCAACTGTCTTAGGTCCGGATTTGTGTAGGGTTTACCCATTCTTTCCCAAAGGTATTATGCAAGGCAGTGGAGGTTTAGAATCAGAGTTGTCCTTCTAGATGAACTACTCCCCAGGTTGACGAGCCTCATCTGCCCAGACTCTTGAGTTCATGGAAGAATGAATTCAGGATTGCTGAAGGCGTATCGTTGACATAGCAGTTTGAAAAGGAGGTATAGCTAAATATATTGGAATATAGCAGTATATATTATAAATAACATATTAGATATGATTTAGTACAAGTACACAGGGGGGGGGAATGAGGTAGATGTTTGATATATGCATGCATACATGCCGTTCCTCTCAAAGGAGCCCAGGGCAGCAAAAGATGAAGCATTTTAAAAAACCCAATACAGATGCAGATATTTGCTCTCTTCCCTCTCTAGTTAATCCAGACAAAGGGCAGTGATGATCTTGGTCTTCCTGATGTTGCACAGTACCAACTCACAGCACCCATTCTTCAGGTGAGTGGCGGGAGGGCTGTTTCAGAAGGCTCCCGAGAGTGAAGAGGAAGTTGCTCTTAAAAATCACTTCTTGCAAAAGTATCTTTTCTATTTTGTTCCAGGACCAGCACCTTTCTTCTTGTTCACACAGTGATTAAATGGTATTTCCTAAACCCAGCCTCCCTCAGCCTGGTGCCCTCTAGATGATGATGGACAGCTCCCACCAATCCTAGCCGGTGTGGCAAGCAGTCAGCGGTGTGGGAGCTGTAATCCAGCAACATTAGAAAAGTTCCAGGGTGGAGAAGGCTGTCCAGAAACAATTCTTTCTTGTGTATTAAGGCTTGCTGCTCCTTAATTTTGTCTGCCCTCTTTGCATCCTTGAGCTACCTGAAGCTTTGCTGGAAATTGCACTGATTTCCTACCTGAAAATCCTTTGTTTTCCTCATACCATTTTAAACTTTCTCCCTTTTCACATTCTGTAGGATGAGCTTCTGAAGGTCAGAAACCAAGAAGGTCTTCTTAATGACATAAACACCATACAAGAATCAGAAGAAATGAAGACACTGTTTGCTTTCCTAGAACAGGCATATGACTATGTGGATGTCTGAAGAAAGTCAGTTGAAGGACATTGCTTATTGAAGAACAAGGATTAGCCCTATTTCTTGGTGCTTTTATCTTCCATGAACGTTTTGTTCTCAAAACATGATAGTTATGATGGTACTCTGTCTTCAGGAAAGTGATGGATTGTTACAATCTGCGTTGTGTTTTGTGCAGACTTTTAAAACAAATGAATTGAGATATCTTAAAGTTAACCACCCTATCTGACAATATGTATATATCTTTGTAGCTTATTTGCCTGTATCATGAGAAATTTCCCTTTTATTGCAGTAATCCTGATAAATGAGTGCAATATTCTACAGTTCTAGTAATACAAAGAACCTGAGAGACTGGCTTCACACAAAAGAGCTCTATGAGACTTTTGCTTTTATAAATTTCTATTTATTTTTCCAGATAATGAAATAAAAAACGTAAATATGTATTGTATTGATTGCTGGGTCTAATATGAATAAAGTACCACCTGCCTCACTTTTGTGAGATGCTGCAGACATATATTTTTGTGTAACCATGTGTAGCCATCCTTGCTACAAATAGGATTGGTTTTGGCTACTCAAGTCAGTGCTGCTGCAGGTAAAACCAGTCAGCAGTTTGGTTTACTTATCTCATCAACAAGCTGATTTAAGTGTGAACAAGTTAGGCTTAGTCATAGTTTATGGCTCTTTCAAATCATCCAGGTGCAGCCCAGGCTGGAGGAGCAGCAGTTCCAAAAGATTAATTGCAAGAGGGGATGATCTTAAGCATGCCACGCTGGACATTTTAACCCGTTAGTAGTAGTAGTAGTAGTAGTAGTAGTAGTCTGACTGGGTCACACCAACACATTAAAACACAATACTTTATTTAAGGGGTCTCAGTGCCCCACCCCAACCCATAGACACTTCCTTTTCCATCAACCAACATTAAGGGGTAGGGCCTATTGAGGGGGGCTTTCCTGAAGGGGTGAGCCAACCTAGCCTCTCCTTCCTATGTGTGCTACATTCAGAAGGTGAGAAGCTTGCAGTAAGTATCCTGGAGATTGAGCTTGGCTCTCATCATCCCAAGTCATTGTCATACAGTGCTACCTCGGGTTAAGTATTTAATTCGTTCCAGAGGTCTGTTCTTAACCTGAAGACCACTTTACCTTAATGGAGCCTCCTGCTGCTGCTGCGCCGCCGCTGTACAATTTCTGTTCTCATCCTGAAGCAAAGTTCTTAACCCGAGGTACTATGTCTGGGTTAGCGGAGTCTGTAACCTGAAGCGTCTGTAACCTGAGGTACCACTGTATTCTGTTGATTCTAAACAGAAGGAGCGGCTGCCAGGTGCCTCTGCTTTTGAAGTAAGCATGCAGAAGAAGGGTGGATAAGCAAGATTGACCTTTCCAATCTAGCAGAGCAACTCCCTGCTTAGCTCCCCAATGTAAGTTGTCAGGGTTTTATTCAGTGCTTCCTGCCTCAGTGCCCTAGAAATCTACTGAGTTTCTCATGAAAATCGTAATGTACAATAATAGGTTTTCATTTATATCAAATGGGAAGGGTTGTGAATGATTTAGGCTTCTATATGCATTTTAAAAGAGGAAAATAAAGTCTTGCTTGCAATCTAACAAAATATAATTTTACCTAGTCGCAGTCGCCTCTTCAAGTTAAATTTGATCTCATGGATATTGGAACTAATGCCAAAAAGAGAGAAAACTGAAATTAAAGGATTACATTTTATTTTCAAAGCAGGGTTTGGTTCCTTTTCAATAAGGAAAGTCACACCTGGCATTTATTAGGTTTAGGAACCACAAGATTAAGGTGTAACTCTCCTTTCTTATAGTTTTAATTGTCAAGTGCCATTCAGTTTTGGAAAACAAGCAAAACAGGTATATCACATCTCTGGCTTGCATATTTTTCTCTCTGCATCTTCTGAAATAAGCCTGAATAAAAGAAACAGCTTTCTGCTACACCCATAAAGATGTTGCTAGAACACTGTACAGCCAAGAGAACTGTCAAATCAGTTTGTTTACATGCTACTGATCTCGGTTTTGTTTAATGACAAATGTGCTCTAGCCTGTGGTCCACAGGGAACGAAAAGTGCATGTATGGTTGCCAAGGATGAGACTTCAGCACCTAGGCTATATGGAAGACAGATTTTAGCTAGAAGTTAGAATTGCTTTGTTTCAAAAGAAGTATTCATATTTATATAAGTTTTAAGCGGGTTGTAAATCAGCCATGTTTCCTACACCTAATATTTAATCATCTTATCTATGCAATAAGATCTATGGTAAAGAAGTAGATACATAGGTAAATGGAACAATGAAAATGAAATTATATCTAATTCCTGAAGTTGCTGCCTTCTTTGGAAGGGTTATGCAACTGGCCTGCTTCCAAACTTTAATTTCAGTTTAGGAACTTTCACAAGGTAAAAATAAATAGCCTAGAAGTTAGAAGTCTATAGCCTTGAAAGTAATTGAAGATGGACACAGGATTATTTCACGTGTCTGTTCCAGATATAAGACTTTTAGGACCTCTTCTTACAGATTTCTTAAGAGATGCAGAGCTTTTTCCTGACTCAAACATCCTAGTCAGTTCCTGTTCAGCAAATTCAGTCCGGCCCAAATGATTGTGGGAAGAAGCTAGAGCAGCATTAGGAAAAGCCTAACCGAACAAACGGGGTTTTGAACATGGGGGAAACAGAGAGCTTTCAAAGGCACAGAGGGCATCTGTTTCCCACAATGTATTTCTATTTGCACAGTTTAGACCATTTCCCACACGACTGTAGAACTATGACTAGTTCTTTGATGTCTGGTTACACCGTCGTAATTGCTCAATAAGTCCCTAATAATCATTGTAATTTGTTTTAAAGTATGTGGAAATGGGATATCTTACAAGAAACAGTGCTGCAATATCAAATGTCTTGTGGGCAGTGAGGCAAGTTTGCAGGCCTTTTTGAGTTTTTTGACCTTTACTATTGTCTTTTAAAGCTTGTGTTGTAAGTCCCTCCTTCCGAAGGTGTGGCTATTTCCTCTTCATCTTCCACCTGCTCCCAGAAAATCTATGTAACCGAAAGTGCCTCTTAGTGTTCCAGCTGTTTCCTATATCTGAACAGCCAGTTGAAAATCAGCCGCAGGTATGCGACCTAGATATATGAGGGTTGTGTGGGATATTTGTATATTTTGTTCAGAGAGTGGCACGTATCTGTGTCCATAGCCCATTGTGACGCAAAATGCAGACACGGTGTCTTGAAACTTTAATCCAATTTAAAATGCCGTTTTTATCTATACGCTATCCGTAACGGGCTATGCATGTCTATAAGATGATGTTTCTTTCTTACCCCATTGTAGAAGAATTTTGAGTTCTGCATTCCAACAAAATAATCTCTGCGTTGTGAATTTAGAGAGGGCGGCTGCCCATGCACAGCTCCCCACCCTCTCAAGTTTAGGGTGAAGACAGGCTCTCTCTATACTACCCTTTATTGGGTTTAAAACTATGAGAGTGGACAAGAGTGCTGTCAAAGTTTTTATTAGTTTTATTTACAAAATGTTTACCCCTTCGGACTTGTCACTCTCATAGCTGCTTACAGCAAACTGAAAAAGGTAGAGCAGTAAAAACATCAAATTTGTGGCAGTTACTGTGTGAAATTTTCTCCAAGAAGCTTGTCATGGGTTTTAGTCCAGAATAAAGTCCAGCTGATTATAGGGTACTGGGGGGTGGGGTGGGTGATGGCACTGTATAAAATGTAAGCTATAAGTACAGAAGGGTATGATCTCTAGGATTATGTTTTGGGCTTCCATTTTCCAGTGCACTGAAGTAATATTTGTTGCTAGTCACGGTTTTTCTTCTTCTTGTGCCCTCTAGTAGGCCACCTATGTTTGCATGAAGGTTGCAAGATGCTGGTGTTAAACTGTTCTACAAAGCTGCAAATACTGGAACACAAATTACTCAGTAATTTTCCTGAATCACTCAAGGTAATGCAAATCTACGTAGACTTTATTTATGGGCTTGAAAGTCTGAACTATCAGGGTGTATCTTTTAGAGATATGATGGAGTACAGATTTTTGCTATTAGACCTGAATTTGCACTTGTGTTCCATGCAGAAATGCAGTTGGGGGCTGTTTTTTGTCTTTTTGAAAAGATGGATGGTCTCTATACTTTTATTAAATAATAAATATATTAGCACCCCCAGAACAAAATTTAAACTTGCATAAAACAATTACAAAGTGATCACTACAGTATTATGATAATGAACATTAGAATTTTATGAGGGGGTTGACAGTTATAAGAATAATAATCTGATGCAAAATGGTGGGCTGGTTTTGTTCCTGCCTTCAAACATTGGCATCAGTGATTAATGGAGACCTGTTGAAAATTCATAAAGATGAAATGTTATATCTACCCTATAAATTCAGTTCGTCATAAATGTGCAACACATGCATAGACATAGATGCTCAGAGAGGGTAGCAATGATTATGCTTTGCAGGCAGTGGCGTAGTGTGGGGGGTGCAGGGGGGGGCGGCCGCACCGGGCGCAGCATCTGGGGGTTAGGGTTAGGGGGCGCAAATCCACAGGTTAGGGGGCGCAAATCCACGGGTTAGGGGGCGCAAATTACTTGCCTTGCCCCGGGTGCTGACAACCCACGCTACACCACTGTTTGCAGGTATGTGCCAGTTCTGAATGAAAAGTGCAAGGCTCCATTACGCTGGTGTCTCTCAGGTACCCACGTTCAACTGAGGTCTCAATTGCAGCCAGCAAATCAAGTGAGGTGATGCTTAACTCTGTAAGCTGAAGCATTCAAGAAAGCCGAATGTTTACTCCCTGAGAAAAGCAAAACAAAAACTCACCATCGTTTCTGATACAGAATTGTGCCTGATTCATTTCAGGTGAAACATACACAACTTTTCTGGAAAACGTCAGAATTTGCAGTCTTTTGAAACATCTTTAAAGGCTCTTTTCAGTTTGTTGCTTTTGGAAACTTGCTTTGCTCTCCCTTGTGTTTTCCCTCCGTTTGAGCTCATTACTGCAGCCAAGCCTTTGGCTTGCAGAGTGTCATGGGAGTAGGGGAAGAACATTGGCCTCCATCCTCCCTGTCCTCTTCTCTCCGTAAATGTCAGTAAGATCTTGCTTCCATCTACAATGGTTCTCTGAAAACACATTTGCAGAAGAGAGAGGGAAATAACTCAACCTTTTAAAGCAGCCTAATTCTTAGTTCCTTAGGCAGTGATGAATATAGGTAAAGGTAAAGGGACCGCTGACCATTAGGTCCAGTCGCGGACGACTCTGGGGTTGCGGCGCTCATCTCGCTTTATTGGCCGAGGGAGCCCGCGTACAGCTTCCGGGTCATGTGGCCAGCATGACAAAGCCGCTTCTGGCGAACCAGAGCAGCGCACAGAAACACTGTTTACCTTCCCTCCGGAGCGGTACCTATTTATCTACTTGCACTTTGATGTGCTTTCGAACTGCTAGGTTGGCAGGAGCAGGGACGGAGCAACGGGAGCTCACCCCCATCACGGGGATTCGAACTGCCGACCTTCTGATTGGCAAGTCCTAGGCTCTGTGGTTTAACCCACAGCGCCACCCGCACCCCTATTATGCATATATCCAGTGCTTTTTACTTCTTCAAATAAAAAGTTTTCCTATTCATATTGAAATGCTGCCCCTCACTGAGGCCATACTTAGATTCACAAAATGTTTAGGGGTCTGCATCCCCCCTGAAATAAAGCACTGCATATATCCAACCTGAGCATAGGATGGGGGCACTCACAGCATTAACACCCCAACAGATCTTGCTTCCCTATTAGGTTTCCAGATGGGCACCAAAGTCCAGCATAGACATGTCTCTGTCTCCTCCAGCTTCCAGCTCTTATACACAACAGCTCTGTTGTTCTGCTGCCTAGGCTCACCTGGCATCCAGCCAGGTGGGGAAAAATGCCTACCCCCCTTTGTGGAGAGCACAGTTCTTGGCTCATGTTTTCGGATGCTTATGAGCACTTAACTGGCCAGCGAAAGCCAAATGACTTAATTTGGCCGATCTTCCAGGTTCCCTCATGCAATCTAGCCTCACTGATACAGGATCACAGGTTTTGGAAGGGACCTAGGGTTTCATCCAGACTGACCCTCATAACAATATTTTTTCCAAACTCTAAGCAACTCATCTTTCCTTTTGAAGGTTTATGGAGCAGTGCTAAATATAAACAGAGGAAACCCCTTCAGGAAGGAAGTGGTGGTGGATTCATGGCCAGAATTTAAAGCTGTTATTACCCGCCGGCAGAGAACGGTATAGTAAGGGGTATAATCTAGTGTGTTCTCCCTCCATCTCTCTCCCCTCCCCCATACACACAACATTTAGGTGCTGCGTGTTCAGCATTGCTTAAAAGAGCCATGGATTTGTGAGTTCTCCTCTTCTCTTGCAGCATGAGTGAAATACACTCGGAGTCAAGTGTGGACTTCATGCTCTTTATTCTGCTCATAGTAGTGAGGAATCGAAGTTCCTACGAAATGTCTGCTTTATATCCATTATTTACACAATGGGCCCCACGTGATTGGCTAATTCCGGGATTCTCCTGTAGGCAGTCTACATCCCAATCCCAAAGAAAGGCAGTGCCAAAGAATGCTCCAACTACCGCACAATTTCACTCATTTCACATGCTAGCAAGGTTATGCTTAAAATTCTACAAGGAAGGCTCAAGCAGTATGTGGACCGAGAACTCCCAGAAGTGCAAGCTGGATTTAGAAGAGGCAGAGGAACCAGAGACCAAATTGCAAACATGCGCTGGATTATGGAGAAAGCCAGAGAGTTCCAGAAAGACATCTACTTCTGCTTCATTGACTATGCAAAAGCCTTTGACTGTGTTGACCACAGCAAACTATGGCAAGTTCTTAAAGAAATGGGAGTGCCTGATCACCTCATCTGTCTCCTGCGAAATCTCTATGTGGGACAAGAAGCTACAGTTAGAACTGGATATGGAACAACTGATTGGTTCCAAATTGGGAAAGGAGTACGGCAAGGCTGTATATTGTCTCCCTGCTTATTTAACTTATATGCAGAATTCATCATGCGAAAGGCTGGGCTGGATGAATCCCAAGCCGGAATTAAGATTGCCGGAAGAAATATCAACAACCTCAGATATGCAGATGACACAACCTTGATGGCAGGAAGTGAAGAGGAATTAAAGAACCTTTTAATGAGGGTGAAAAGAGGAGAGCGCAAAATATGGTCTGAAGCTCAACATCAAAAAAAACGAAGATCATGGCCACTGGGCCCATCACCTCCTGGCAAATAGATGGGGAAGAAATGGAGGCAGTGAGAGATTTTACTTTCTTGGGCTCCATGATCACTGCAGATGGTGACAGCAGTTACGAAATTAAAAGACGCCTGCTCCTTGGGAGAAAGGCGATGGCAAACCTAGACAACATCTTAAAAAGCAGAGACATCACCTTGCCAACAAAGGTCCGTATAGTAAAAGCCATGGTTTTCCCAGTAGTGATGTATGGAAGTGAGAGCTGGACCATAAAGAAGGCTGATCGCCGAAGAATTGATGCTTTTGAATTATGGTGCTGGAGGAGACTCTTGAGAGTCCCATGGACTGCAAGAAGATCAAACCTCTCCATTCTGAAGGAAATCAGCCCTGAGTGCTCACTGGAAGGACAGATCGTGAAGCTGAGGCTCCAATACTTTGGCCACCTCATGAGAAGAGAGGACTCCCTGGAAAAGACCCTGATGTTCTTGAAGCTACTAGCATGAGTTTGATCAAACTGCGGGAGGCAGTGGAGGACAGAAGTGCCTGGCGTGCTCTGGTCCATGGGGTCACGAAGAGTCGGACACGACTAAACGACTAAACAACAACAACAAACCTGTAGGCCAATCAGGTTGCGGATTCACTTCCACCTGGAGTTGGATTGGGTGGCTCCTGTGGACCAATCACACTGCTGCATTCTGGATCCTGTTGTTCTAGGACCATTCAGACTGCAGCATTCTGAATCCTATTGTTCTAGGACCAATCAGACTGCTGCAATTTGGATCCTATTCAACTCAGTACATAACAATGAGCATGAGGGGAGAAGAAGCTTTCACCTCCGTTTTTTATTATGCCTGAAGCTGAACAAACCAGTTAGTTTTAAGCATGGTTTAGGGAGTCAGGCTAGCTTCAAACCATGTTTTATTATACTGGCTTGTTTGCCCTAAATCATAGCTGAGACTGACTACAGTTTAGGTTCATAGATAATGGTGAACTATACTTAATTGACAATAGAAGTTTCAACATGAGTCCTTAAAGCAAACAAGCTTTTTCATTTAGTTTTCTTGATTTATATACAAATTTTCCTGATTTATATACAAATGATTGCTGAAACTTGCTGTTAATATTTGACATGCTCACTTCCTTACTCCTGAAATTTGAAATGGGAAGCCTAATAAGAATCGCTACAAAACTCATTTATTGAGAAGAAATAAAGGCTTTTGGCCATTGTTTCTTCATTCTACTTCACTTGACCAGCCGTTTGACCAGGCCTCCTGATTTGAGCCCTGTGGCACATCACAGTTTTGATCATAGCAACAAAACTATTATGTATCTGTGTGTATAATGGGATGAACTAGGGGTTTTTGTGTCTTTAAAATCATAGGCTGAAAGTGATGACCTGGACCATTTTACCAATGCATATGCTGTATTCTACAAGGACCAGCAAGCAT
The DNA here is from genome assembly GCF_965113315.1 of Podarcis vaucheri. Taxonomy (NCBI): domain Eukaryota; kingdom Metazoa; phylum Chordata; class Lepidosauria; order Squamata; family Lacertidae; genus Podarcis; species Podarcis vaucheri. The sequence continues at coordinate 123,555,370 of NC_138761.1, forward strand.
ATCAAGCGTTGCTGGAGAACCCAGAAACCGTGAACTGGGAACAAGTCTTCCAAATACAGGGTAAAGCTTATTTCTTGCTGGGTAATGGAAATAAGGATGTGCCAATGCTGTGACTGACTTCTGAAGAAAGATTTCCAAGCAATATTGTCAGAGTGTGGAAAAAGTTAGTGGCACAGACTTGAGAATTTCAGCAATGTGCCCTTTGTCACAAACTAGATTTTTGCCAGGGTATGTTGTACCTGCAATATCCTAAGAATATTTAGATCAAACGCTGTGCTCTAATTATTATAGAATGAATGGTGAAAATATAGCAGAAATTAAATGGTGTATGTTCTCTTGCAGGCTTTCACATAAACACTTGCTTATTTATGTGTCCAGCAGCAAAGTGATTCTCTCTCTCACACACAGAGACATGGTTGGTTTTGCACTTGGGAATTTAATGTGATGATTGCAGCTAATGAAAATGTGTATACAAGTTGTTTTATTTAAACCATTGTGTTAGATTCTTTCAGCTGTTTGTTTAAACGCCCCAGGGTACCTTCTCACAAAACGAAATGATTTTAACTTTTAATCTGAACCATTCAGTGAGGGATGTAAATTTGGTTGTCAGTACAGGTGCCCCAAAATATCTATATAAAGCATCAAAATGAATTTTGGGTTCTGTCTTATGAGTGTGAAAAAGGAGCATTTCTAAAGAAATGAAAAAAAGTATTTTGTGGGACACAATACAGCACCTCTAGCTAGCTTGGCTAAACTGGATTAGTCCATTTCCTTATATCTTGCATTTTAAAGGCTTATTCTCTCATTTATCTGTACGCAGGACTGCAGGATGGATTGTACGGTGTTTCCCAAGCTGTAGCTAGTTCCAAGCTTGTGGGTGTAAAGCAGTCTTGTTTCCAAATGGTTATCCATCCAGATCCTGACACACTTCCTGAGGTTAAACTCCCGTATGTTTAGTCATATCATTACTATTTTCCACAGCAATGCCGCTCTTGAAATATTTGCCAAAATTAGACACTGATTTATGAAGGTGGGTGAAGACGCCCCAGTCCACTCAAGGATTCCCCCACCCCACCCAGTCTGCTGATTCCTGTCCTTTTCTGTATTAATGTTTTGCAACATCGGGGGGGGGGGGGGCAGATTTCAGGCTTGTAGAATTCATTTGTGTGTTTTTTTTACTAGATTCACTGGCCAATGTCAGGTGTAAAATACGGTTGGAAGGAAGGCTGGGTGGGTGACGCACAGCATAGTATTAAACAAGAAGGTTTAAAATGCACCCCTGAATCTTTCCTTCCCCTAGCTTTGATCACCACATTTTCTAAATTAAGATGCTGTGTCAGATGAAGAAAAGAATTCCCCTTTTTGTATTTTTTAACCATTTCCAGGAGCAACTCCATGGACAAAATTGCTACCCTGCAGGTGTGAAAGCAAAGAATGCATTGTTTCTGTTGGATGCATTCCTTCAAACTCACCTTTGGTATTAAGAATGGACTTGTATTAGCAGGATCCAAAGGGACGCGGGTGGCGCTGTGGGTTAAACCACAGAGCCTAGGGCTTGCAAATCAGAAGGTTCGAATCCCCATGATGGGGTGAGCTCCCCTTGCTCTGTCCCAGCTCCTGCCAACCTAGCAGTTCAAAAGCACATCAGAGTGTAAGTAGATAAATAGGTACCGCTCCGGCGGGAAGGTAAATGGTGTTTCCGTGCACTGCTCTGGTTCGCCAGAAGTGGCTTAGTCATGCTGCCCACATGACCCGGAAGCTGTATGCTGGCTCCCTCAGCCAATAATGCGAAATGAGCGCCGCAACCCCAGAGTCGGTCACAACTGGACCTAATGGTCAGGGGTCTCTTTACCTTTACCTATAAGTATTATCCCAAAAGGCCGAGGTGGGGAGCGACAGCAAGGAATATCTGATAGGCTTTACCGCCTACAGGCTCCACTTTTCCCTTCTGTTTGTCTTCATTCCTTCCATTACCACCCGTCTCACGTAGGACTTATCCACACTTGCCTTTTGGCCCACTCTTTCCAGGCACTGGTCTGTGCTTAAAAGCTCTGCGTCCAATCCCTTTTTTGCCCCAGAGCTTTCTCCTCAAAAGCCAGCTCTTTAGCACTCCATCAAGCAAATGTCAGTTCAGGTTTCCCACAGATTGAGCTTTAAAGGGCAGATTTTCGCTGGGAGAACTCCAGAGCAATAGATAAATGCTTTTCAATATTTTTATGCGCCCCCTTGCCCAGGTTGTCCGGAGTTTTGGGCTGGGTTGTCATCAATATGCTGATGACACCCAGCTTTATCTGTTGATGGACGGCCACCCTGACTCGGCCCCAGATACACTGACCAGATGCTTGGGAGCTGTGGCTGGATAGCTGCGTGGGAGCCGGTTGAAGTTAAATCCTTTGAAGACAGAGGTCCTCTGGCTGGATCAGGACAACATGGGGTTGGGGTGCCAACTCCCATCTCTTGTGGGGACTCAATTAGTGCCAGCGCCTTCTGTCAAGAGTTTGGGTGTCACCTTCGACACCTCCCTTTCTATGGAGGCACAGGTTGCAGCCACAGCAAAGGTGGCATTTTTCCATCTCTGCCGTATTAAGCAGTTGGTCCCTTACCTTTCTTGCCCTGATCTGGCCACAGTGATCCATGCGACGGTCACCTCCAGGCTTGATTATTGTAACTCGCTCTACGCAGGGCTGCCCTTGAAGCTGACCCAGAAACTCCAGCGGGTGCAGAATGCTGCGGCAAGGCTCCTTATGGGGTCCTTGCCGTGGGATCACATTCATTCAGTGCTTTACCAGCTGCACTGGCTCCCGGTGGAGTACAGGGTCAGGTTTAAGGTCCTGGTTTTGACCTTTAAAGCCCTATGCAGCCTAGGACCCTCGTACCTACGGGACCACCTCTCCTGGTATGCCCCGAGGAGGACCTTAAGGTCCATAAATTACAGCACTTTGGAGGTCCCGAGCCTCAAGGAGGTTAGATTGGTCTCAACTAGGGCCAGGGCCTTTTCAGCACGGGCCCCGACTTGGTGGTCACAAGAGACCAGAGCCCTGCTGGATTTGACATCTTTCCGCAGGACGGAGCTGTTCCGCCTGGCCTTCGGCTTGGCCTCACTCTGACTCCTTATATGGGATTTGGTATATAAATGTTTCCTCCCTTTATGGTCTTGATTTATGGGCTACCACTAAAATGAGGCACTTTAAGCTGTATTTTAAACCATATTTTAAGCCGTATTTTAATTAACTGTTTTTTTTCTTTTTCTTTTTTTCCTATTATGTTTTATTGTAATTTATATTCAGTGTTAGCCGCCCTGAGCCAGGCCCTGGCTGGTGAGGGCGGGGTATAAATAAAAAAATGTATTATTATTATTATTATTATTATTATTATTATTATTATTATTATTATTATTAGATGGGCACTCGGAAACAGAGCTTTAAAGTGCTCACTGTGCCTGGAAAGAGCAGAGGATAAGCCCCTTAGTATGTATTCCCTGTTTTTGTGTGTACCTTATGGATTTTACAGCCCATTTTAAGTGGATAAATCTTTTTTAGGCTAGTACCTCCACCCAAGCTTGCTTCCCTTGATGTCTCCCATGCCAGCCTGCTGAACAGCACATGGTCCCGAGGAGGAAGCGAACAATGCCGAAAATACCTTGCCAACCTCATTTCCTGTTTCCCTAGTACCTGCGTCCTGGATGAAGGGGGCTGCCCCATTGCCTGGGGTTTGACGGACCAATTTGCTACTATGATCCATGGTTATACTTTGCCGGAACACCGCAGGAAAGGGTACAACCGCCTCATAGCGACAGTCCTCGCCAAGAAGTTACATAGCCAGGGCTTCCCAGCTCAGGGAAATGTCCTGGAGGATAACGTCCCATCAGTAACTCTACTGAAAAGCATGAATGCCCAGTTCTTGCCCTGCCAGTTTGTCAGACTTATCCACACGCCTTTCGGTTTTGTAAACACATCTCAGCTGTAGCTTAGCTTAGAGATTCAGTGACCTTTGTGGCATTTCTTTACAACGGATGAAAGATACACTGCAGCAGTTTGGGGGGCGAAATTTGGTGATATGCAGAAAGTCAGAAAACTTCATAGAATCTTAGAGTTAGTCCAGCCCCCTAGAATGCGGGAATCTCAGCTAAAGCAGCATGCATAGTACCATATTTTCCGGCGTATAAGACGACTGGGCGTATAAGACGACCCCCCAGCTTTTCCAGTTAAAATGTAGAGTTTGGGATATACTCGCCGTATAAGACTACTCCTCTTCCAACGCACACCAAATAAAAATTTGAAAAACCAGTCTCCAGTCTGGCTCGGAAATCCGCTCCACTTCCCAGTGGCCAGGGGCTTCTGGGGCCAATTTTCAATTGTATTTCTGCTTCATCTAGAGAGCTTGGTGTCTTCTGATTTAATTTGCTGTTGTTTTATCCTTTGGTGGGGAGTTGCTGTAGGAGCTGCTGCTGTAGCCGGCGTATAAGACGACCCCTGATTTTTGAGAAGATTTCCCTGGGTTAAAAAGTAGTCTTATACGCCAGAAAATACAGTACTTTCTTGTGCATGAAAATCTATCTGGAAAACCAGTCCTCCCCAAAGTCTATGATAAAGCTCTGATGGACCTCAGTAAGATTTTATTTTAACCTAATCCAAATGCATCTAGCACCAGACGTTTATTATATTAATTCAAAAGTAGCCTCCTGGGCAGTGGGGGGCAGTGGGGGGCAGCCAAGAGAGCTGCTTCTGTGCATGTTGTGAATATGAATCTGAGTGAATATCACCAATCCATACTGCAAGCTTATCTGAGTCCAATTAAACAACTGCATCTTCTAATCCTAATCGGTTTGGGCACCCCACATTAAGAGCTACCAAAATAGATAGATATTGTGATCCCAGAAGTCTCTGCTTTAGTGCTTAGTGCAGGGGTCAGCAAACTTTTTCAGCAGGGGGCCAGTCCACTGTCCCTCAGACCTTGTGGGGGGCCAGACTTTATTTTGGGGAAAAAATATGAACAAATTCCTATGCCCCACAAATAACCCAGAGATGCATTTTAAATAAAAGCACACATTCTACTCATGTAAAAACAAACTGATTCCCAGACTCTCCAGGCCGGATTAAGAAGGCAGTTGGGCTGGATCCGGCCCCCAGGCCTTAGTTTGCCTACCCTTGGCTTAGTGTATCATTTCATATTGTTTAAATGAACCTTAAGTTTTTGCTGCTTCAACAGTTTGTTCTTAATTATTGCCTTATCCTCTCATAGAAATATTAAGAATGAATAATAGATTGCAGTTGCACTTGCATTAAACTAGCTATTCTCTCACCTACCGTACACTTTGCCTCTATACTTTCAGTTTAGTGTTCTTCTAATCCAGTGATGGCCAAACTTGGCCCTACAGCTGTTTTTGGACTACAACTCCCATCATTCCTAGCTAACAGGAGCAGTGGTCAGGGATGATGGGCGTTGTAGTCCCAAAACAGCTGGAGGGCCAAGTTTGGCCATCACTGTTCTACAGTGGTGCCCCGCAAGACGAACGCCTCGCGAGACGAAAAACTCGCAAGACAAAAGGTTTTTTCGTTTTCGAGTTGCTTCGCAAGACGAATTTCCCTATGGGCTTGCTTCGCAAAACGAAGCTTGCCCCCGCACCCCGGACCTCTTTTGAAGCAAGGGGTGGCGGGGAGAAGATTGCTTCTCCCTGTTGCCAGCCCCGCAATCTCCGGGGACAGAGGGGAAGGCGCACGCGCGCCTTCCCCTCTGTCCCCGGACCCCTTTTGAACCAAGGGGCGGCAACGGGGAGAAGCGATTCTCCCTGCTGCCCCTTCCCTTGCTTTAAAACAGGTCCGGGGACAGAGGGGAAGGCCCGTGGCGCTTCTCCTCTGTCCCCGGACGGTCTCCATAGGAACGCATTGATTGATTTTCAATGCATTCCTATTGGAAACCGTGCTCCGCAAGACGAAAAACTCGCAAGAAGAAAAAACTTGCGGAACGAATTAATTTCGTCTTGCGAGGCACCACTGTAATTGGTGTCTGCCAACATGGTCATATTTTTTTACCTTACATGGAGGAGTAAAGAAAGATCTTTTAAGGGACTTGAGAAATATACTTTCCTTAAGCCTAGTACAGTGGTACCTCAGGTTACATACGCTTCAGGTTACAGACTCCGCTAACCCAGAAATAGTGCTTCAGGTTAAGAACTTTGCTTCAGGATGAGAACAGAAATTGTGCTCTGGCAGCGCAGTGACAGCAGGAGGCCCCATTAGCTAAAATGGTGCTTCAGGTTAAGAACAGTTTCAGGTTAAGAACGGACCTCCGGAATGAATTAAGTACTTAACCCGAGGTACCACTGTACTGTTAAAATCTCTTGCTAACATGATCCATAATTCCCTGGGAATTGTAGCTATTTGAAGGAAGGCCTCCTAGCAACTCTCAGCACCCTTGACAAACCACAGCTCCCAGAATTCCTTGGGGGAAGCCATGACAGTATAAAGTGGCATCATAGTGCTTCAAATGTATGGTGTTCATTTTGGCCAAGCAAGCCTTTAAGATGTGCTTGTTCTTATTGCAGCTACCACTATTGTTCTCCCCCCTGTATCTCCTCATACGATATCTTCTTGTTAACATAAATATTGCTTGATATTTGAAAGTAAATTAGTTTTTATAGACTTTCCTCTCAAGCATCTCGACTCATTATTGTATGTCTGTATGTTGCTTGTCAGGACCTACAGAAAAATACATGTTATGTTGTTTGTCTGCACATTCTGATTAACATATGCAACCAATAGTTTTCCTTGCCACAGGGGTCTGAAAACTGCAGTAGGGTAACCACTCACAGCTGGAATGAACGTTGTCTTGTCCAGTTTGTTCCCCTTCGTGTCTCAGGCCTTGCTCCCTGGGGAAATGGGTCACCGCAAGTGGGTCTGCAATGGCATGTGGGACACTTTTAAGTTTGTGGGCCAATTCCACTAAGAGCCAAATTTTGTGGAACATCCTTGGGGGTGCAGTTCTGCAGGTTTGCATGACACTAGGGACAGAAAGAAATTCTATTATGCTTGCCTTTAAAGGTGAACCTAGCTAATTCATACTTTCTGAAACAATATGCAATGTGCTTGCTTGACTGCTTTGATAGGTATACATGGTATTGTTAATTTGGCCTCAGTTACAAGATCAGCCCACCCATGAGGTAAGGTGAGGTGACTGCTTCAGGTGGCAGGGTCCACAAGGGCAGCAGACCCCGTTATCAACCTCTCCCTGCTTGTTTTTGGTGTAGTTCTTCCTTTACCCCTTCTTTCCTGGCTGGGCAGAATGCTTTATTTTAGGGCTGGCCCTGTTCTGCTGCCAACCTAGCAGTTCAAAAGTACGTCAAGGTGCAAGTAGATAAATAGGTACCGCTCAGGCGGGAAGGTAAACGGTGTTTCTGTGCGCTGCTCTGGTTCGCCAGAAGTGGCTTAGTCATGCTGGCCACATGACCCGGGAAGCTGTACGCCGGCTCCCTCGGCCAGTAAAGCGAGATGAGCGCCGCAACCCCAGAGTCCTCCACGACTGGACCTAATGGTCAGGGGTCCCTTTACCTTTACCCTTTACCTGTTCTGCTAGGCCTGTGGAACTACTAACTTCAGCAAATAGTTGAGACACCTTGAGAGACGAAAATGGAGGAGAAGCGAAACTCTGAAAGTGTTGAAGTCAGCCCATGGCACCGTGGATGATGATAAAGTGAAAGTCAACACCACACTCTCAGCATAAAGAGCATAAACTGGGTGGCATTTCTCTTTCAAAAGGATGCTAAAGAACACAAAGATTTCACTATCATTCCATTTCCTGCCTTTCATAGAATCATAGAATCATAGAGTTGGAAGAGACCACAAGGGCCATCGAGTCCAACCCCCTGCCAAGCAGGAAAGGTTTACAGTATCATAAAACAGAACAATATAACAAATCAAGACAAAATGTAATCAAAGAATAAACCTACAACAATAAAAACATACAGCAAAAATGAAAAACACCACAATTCCAAAAATAGTTTCTAAAATGGCCACTTAATGACAGTTTTCAATGGCATCATATAGGCAGGCAAAGAGGGAGCCAGCAAATTCCCTCTTGGAAAAGCAGAACATGATTTATTTGCCATGATAGAAATGGTCTTCTCCCTTATCTCCACCAACTTATGTTCTCCTTTGTGGGTAGAAACCAAGATGGACAACAAAAAGGCTCAATTTGCCCACTGCTTTTTGGGGTGTGGGGGAGGAGGGACAACAAGGACCCCAGAAAATGAGAGACATTTTCAAACAAGCTTTTAAGGGAGAGGGCAGTTCCTGAAATATTCCAGCCCCAGACCATTTAGGTCTTTAGAGACCAATGCCAACACATTTATTAGAGACAGGAAACAACCTGGAAGCCAGTAAAATGGATATAAAACTGACATAACACAGCTCATTCTGTTACACCTTGATACCACAGAGATATTAGGATTGTGGAGCTCATAAGGTTTTTGTTCTGCTGCCCCAGATGACAAAAAAGAAGCAAACACACAAATAGAATCATAGAATCATAGAGTTGGAAGAGACCACAAGGGCCATCGAGTCCAACCCCCTGCCAAGCAGGAAACACCATCAGAGCACTCCTGACATATGGTTGTCAAGCCTCTGCTTAAAGACCTCCAAAGTAGGAGACTCCATCACACTCCTTGGCAGCAAATTCCACTGTCAAACAGCTCTTACTGTCAGGAAGTTCTTCCTAATGTTTAGGTGGAATCTTCTTTCTTGTAGTTTGGATCCATTGCTCTGTGTCCGCTTTTCTGGAGCAGCAGAAAACAACCTTTCTCCCTCCTCTATGTGACATCCTTTTATATATTTTAACATGGCTATCATATCACCCCTTAACCTCCTCTTCTCCAGGCTCAACATGCCCAGCTCCCTTAGCCGTTCCTCATAAGGCATCGTTTCCAGGCCTTTGACCATTTTGGTTGCCCTCCTCTGGACACCTTCCAGTTTGTCAGTGTCCTTCTTGAACTGTGGTGCCCGGAACTGGACACAGTACTCCAGGTGAGGTCTGACCAGAGCAGAATACAGTGGCACTATTACTTCCCTTGATCTAGATGCTATACTCCTATTGATGCAGCCCAGAATTGCATTGGCTTTTTAGCTGCTGCGTCACACTGTTGACTCATGTCAAGTTTGTGGTCAACCAAGACTCCTAGATCCTTTTCACATGTACTGCTCTCAAGCCAGGTGTCCCCCATCTTGTATTTGTGCCTCTCATTTTTTTTGCCCAAGTGCAATACTTTACATTTCTCCCTGTTAAAATTCATCTTGTTTGTTTTTGCCCAGTTCTCTAATCTGTCAAGGTCATTTTGAAGTGTGATCCTGTCCTCTGGGGTGTCATCAGTTTGATGTCACCTGCAAATTTGATCAGGATGCCCTTGAGTCCATCATCCAAGTCGTTGATAAAGATGTTGATAATTCCTTGATGAATCTGGAAAGGAAGGCAAATTTCCCCAAACCCAGCACAAACTGAAGGAGGTCTTTAAGAACAGCAATGAATGGAGCAGTGAAATGGAAGGGGTGGGTCAGGCACCCCTTGAACACACACCCCAGGATCGGGGGGTCAAGGGCCTCTGACAATTTATCGGGTCCTCCATTCCCAGCCTGCCTTGCACTATCCCCCAAATGAACTTATTGACGTTCAGTCCAAACTGTGACACACCAATTGCAAAGAATGAAATAGGCAAAAACAAGATAGCATTGGACAAAGGTTTATTGCTTTGCACATTGCATTTGAGATAGGGAAAGCCAATGTCTATTTGCTCTAAAAGATCCACATAATCCAGAGACTTTTGGCTGGCCATGGAAAAAAAACTGCAAGCTTTACCTTTAACATGGTTCTGTGAGGCCTCTTCAGATCCATTATGTGGAGTTTCCCAATGAGAGGTAAAGGCCTTGGGCCTGGTGGAAGATTTTGGGAGCTCTTGTTCCAGAAAGTGCCCAGTTTCAAAATGAATGTAATTGTAGGAATACCGCTAGAATCTGCTCAGCCCAATCTATTTCCTTTCAGCAACTTGCCTGTAGTGATTATAATGTAAATTTTGATCACAGGGTCAAGTGAAATGAGCAGCATATATGCTGAGCTAGGCATTCTCTCTAGTGAACCACTTAACTTACCTGGCAGGGGAGACACCTTGATCATTAAACCATCCAGTTAAATGGGATGTGCCCCAATTTCCCCTAGTTCTTATTCAAATCTTCGCTTGATGGTTTACTCTCCATTTTAATACTTAGTGCCTACCTCCTCAAACAGGGACATGGGTTAAACCACAGAGCCTAGGACTTGCTGATCAGAAGGTCGGTGGTTCGAATCCCTGCGATGGGGTGAGCTCCCGTTGCTCGGTCCCTGCTCCTGCCCACCTAGCAGTTCAAAAGAACGTCAAAGGGCAAGTAGATAAATAGGTACCGCTCCAGCGGGAAGGTAAACGGCGTTTCCGTGCGCTGCTCTGGTTCGCCAGAACCGGCTTAGTCATGCTGGCCATATGACCCGGAAGCCAATAGAGCGAGATGAGCACCGCAACCCCAGAGTCGGTCACGACTGGATCTAATGGTCAGGGGTCCCTTTACCTTTATCTCCTCAAACAAAAACTTTACTAAACTGGTTTAACCTCTTGAAACCTACAGAGACTCAACACAGGATAAACTGCAACATTCAATTGCACTTAATGATGCAAGGTAGAAAGAATAGCATTTTGAAATCCTCCTGGATTAGTGGATTACAACTTGCAAGAGAGCACTGAAAAGTTACATCAGATTTTCACCATCCTTCGAGTGCCGCTTACCGATATTTTGCTATTCATGTAAGAAATCCACCAATTTACAGAATCAAGTAAATTTCGAAATTAAATTCCTAGGCTGAACTAAAGTACTACAATTAACACAAAATCATATTTACTACAAACATTAAGCAGAACATAGTGCAACGCTTAAGTTTTGTGACACAGCATAGGCCAATCCGACTGGAAGTCTACTGAACCAAAATGTCCATGGTTAATAAGGGTGTTTAAAAAGCGTTTTGCGTTGCGCACACAGGGAGGATAAGCAACCCATGAACTTTGCATCTTATGAACGTGGCAGAGCACAGAGTTGGTGGGGCATGGGTGGTGTTGCTAACCCAACAGCAGGGGTAAGATCCAGGTCATCTTCAGATGTTCCAGGAGGTAGCTGAAATGTGAATCTTTGCAGGAGGCTTGTAAAGAAGAGGAAGAGCTCCACTTTGGCAAGATTCTCACCTAAACATGCTCTCCGACCTGTAAGGAAGCGCAAGCAGGATTGAAACTGGGCTCATGGCTTACTTAATAACATTTTATTGGTTTATCTATAATGGAATGCATCAAACTGCTTACTGTTTGAAATTTCATAATGATACCATTCTAAAATGCAACAAGAATGAACACTAATCTTGAAGAAATGCATGTTCTCCAGGTGTCCCAATTCTCCAGTGCCAGCCCCACAATGCATGCTCTGCTGCTGAGCTTGGGGAGAAGGGTGAGCCAGCGCTTGACCCTCCATAGCGGCTGCTGGAGGAGAGGATGTGGCCTCTTTCTAAAATGTATTTATCGGTGTGTGTTTTTCCTTTTGTAAATCTACCAAAAGAATAAAATCAGATTGGGGCTAAGGGGTTTTCTCAGGACAGTGGAGGGTGCGTGTCCTGAGTCCTGTTGGTTTAGAAATGGAGGCACCCGACCTTCTTCTGAAAGGGGGGACGGACCACAAATGGTCTTTCGAGGAGGGTGAGTTGGATGAGTATGGAAAATGTCCTGATTTTCATCTGAGGAATGTTGGCAAATATGCAAAAGATGAATTCCCAGCAAGAAGCATTCTACAGGGCTGAAAACCAAGGGGAGCGGATATTTTTCAGCCCACGGTCTGAGAGTTTCTTGTACCCTAATCCTCCAAACAGCCTGTATCCATTCTCCACCACAGCAAGAAGCTGGCATTATCATAGATCGATGGCACATTGCAGCCAGGCAAAAGCCCACAAGGGGAACACAGAGCAGGTCCACTGAAAGCCAAGGCCTGGGGGAAGTTCTGAGGGTGGTTAGAGAGCCTTGAAGAGTCCCATTTGGCCAGTGGCCCAGATGTTGCCCTACTGAAAATGAATAATGTTGCGTATCTTATTGCAGTTCTAAATGACAGTTTGGGATTGTGTCTTCCATCCAAGTTTTATTTTATGTTAATATACTTAGGATGGCCTGTTCATTAAGCTCACATTGGATATGTATAAATAGACAGAAATTGAGTTACCTGCAGAGAAAGGCATGAATGCATCTCTCTTTATGAACTTTCCTTCAGAGTCAAGAAAGTGCTCAGGATAAAATTGGTATGGTTTTTCCCACTGAGATTCATCGTGCAGCACGGAGGTCAGTAGTGGCATGATGTGAGTCCCCTGCAAAGGAAAAGCAAGAGTTATTTAAAAAATGGATATGGCCTGTCTGTTACGATATAGAAGCAATGTGGTAGCTTGAAAGCAAAACATAATGGGAATGTTGGGACTGTTCCGTGGGAAACAGAGGGACAGTCTATTCACAGTGTGAAGCACCGGAATTAGCTCAGAGTGTAATATGAGCTGTACAGGAAGTACAGGAGGAGTTTGTCTCTCGGCTGTTGGAGTTTGAAGAGAGCAGTCATGATTTTTGTAACGCTGCAAAGACAGAAATAAAGGCATGTAAATATGTTTTTGTCTATCTCTTTCCCCTGCCTGGGGGGGGGGCAGGAAAGAGTGGTGTGTTCTTCTCACGCTGAGAAGGATCGCCTATCGTCGACCTAGCCTGTATCCTGCCAGGGAATGCAGACAGGGAGGTCAACAGGAGATCAAGCCGGTGCCTGGAGAGTTGCCAGTTTCTCCTGATAAAGGCTTGATTCCCAACACTGTCAAGCAAATCATTATGGTATAGTCCTCAATGTCTTTTTTTAAAAAAGCAAGAAACAATCTGCATTATAAAGCAGAGATTATATACCATTAGCTCCTTAAACAGTAACAGTAACAACAACAACAACAACAACAACAACAACAACAACAACAACAACAACAATTTATTATTTATACCCCACCCATCTGGCTGAGTTTCCCCAGCCACTCTGGGCGGCTCCCAATCAAGTATTAAAAACAATACAGCCTTAAATATTAAAAACTTCCCTGAACAAGGCTACCTTCAGATGACTTTTAAAGATAGGATGGCTACTTATTTCCTTCACATCTGAAGGGAGGGTGTTCCACAGGGCGGGCACCACTACTGAGAAGGCCCTCTGTCTGGTTCCCTGTAACTTGGCTTCTCGCAATGAGGGAACCGCCAGAAGGCCCTCGGTGCTGGACCTCAGTGTCCGGGCTGAACAATGGGGGTGGAGACGCTCCTTCAGGTATACTGGACCGAGGCCGTTTAGGGCTTTAAAGGTCAGCACCAACACTTTGAATTGTGCTTGGAAACGTACTGGGAGCCAATGCAGATCTCTCAGAACCGGTGTTATGTGGTCCTGGCGGCCACTCCCAGTCACCAGTCTAGCTGCCACATTCTGGATTAATTGCAGTTTCCGGGTCACCTTCAAAGGTAGCCCCACGTAGAGCGCGTTGCAGTAGTCCAAGCGGGAGATAACTAGAGCATGCACCACTCTGGTGAGACAGTCCGCGGGCAGATAGGGTCTCAGCCTGCGTACCAGGTGGAGCTGGTAGACAGCTGCCCTGGACACAGAATTAACCTGCGCCTCCATGGACAGCTGTGAGTCCAAAATGACTCCCAACTGGTCCTTCAGGGGCACAGTTACCGCATTCAGGACCAGAGAATCTGGTAAAGGTAAAGGTACCCCTGCCCGAGCGGGCCAGTCTTGACAGACTCTGGGGTTTGTGCGCCCATTTCACATCTATAGGCCGGGGGCCAGCACTGTCCGGAGACACTTCCGGGTCACGTGGCCAGCGTGACAAAGCTGCATCTGGCGAGCCAGCGCAGCACACGGAACGCCGTTTACCTTCCCGCTGGTAAGCGGTACCTATTTATCTACTTGCACCCGGGGGTGCTTTCGAACTGCTAGGTTGGCAGGTGCTGGGACCGAGCAGCGGGAGCGCACCCCGCCGCGGGGATTCGAACCGCCGACCTTTCGATCGGCAAGCCCTAGGCGCTGAGGCTTTTACCCACAGCGCCACCCGCGTCCCTAAGAGAATCTGGTAATGTCCTGCTAATGTCCAGTGTAATGTCCTAATTAATGAAGAAATTGATCGCAGTCAGCTGAGCAAAGAATGCAGTTTAATCAAAGTGATTACCTTTGGAATGAAGTAGCCTTTGAGGGTAACATCCACAGTGGTTGCATGTGGAATATTTGTGGGGCTAACGTCAGAAAATCTCTGGATCTCATGAATCACTGCATCTACATATGGCATTTTCTTTCGGTGCTCAATCCTTGGTTGAGAAGATCCAACAACCTTTGCAATTTCTTCTTGGACCTTGTCTGGGGGAAGCGAAGCGGAATTTTTTTGTTAAAATAAACTCATTGGTGGTTTTTTTTTGTCCCCACCCCCCAAATGCCAAACTCAAAAGCTTATTTTTGCCACCAACTCATATCTTCAGATTTCCTGGAGCAACTGACAGCTAATTATGCAATGGGACTGCCTGATCTATGAGCACAATCTCACAACATAATGCAAAGTTGTGGAAGCTGCTATTCACCTGAGAATTTTAGTGGAAATATACAATTTGCTTATAGTTATGTAGGATGCGAAAGTCAGAAACATGCATGCTTGATTACACCCAACATTGGGGGGGGGGGCTGACATGTGGGATGTCACACATTGAAACTAGGCCCAACAAGCCCACCGTATTGTGGAATATTGAGGGGGGCCGTCCCCCTCATTGAGAATTGTGGGGCTCAGCCCCCCAGCTTCCCGGGCCCCCAGATAATTATGTATAACTAGAATCAAGATATGCTACCTAGGGTAATGGGAGCCAACGCAATGAAAAGCACTCACTCTGAATTTCAGGATATTTCATCATTAGTAACAGTCCCCAGCGCAGTGTGGTAGCAGTGGTCTCTGTGCCAGCAGAAAATAAGTTACTCACAACTGCTTTTAGGTTTTCAGTGTTGAAATATCCATTCAGCTTGCCCTTCTCCTGGTGTGTAAAGAGAAAGAATTGGCTACAACAAGGTGACGAGCAAATTCCATGTGCAGATATCAAAGTAGCTTGCCAAGGGCTGGGAGGGCACTCACTGGAATGGAAAGAACAGAGAAGCTGTCTAGGAAAGCAGAAAAATCATACACAGCCAGCACACTCAAATCTCTTTTCTCCATGAAAGCATGTCACAGGCTGAAGAAAGGAGCATGGTGCAAAAGAAATACTTGGGGGGGAGGAGCATGATGTGTTGGACTAGTCTTGGAATCATGGAATCATAGAGTTGGAAGGAGCCTGAGGATCATCTGTTCCAAACATCTGCAGTGTAGGACTGCAGCTGTCCCTTACAGCAGTGTTTCCCAACCTTTTTTGGGCAAAGGCACACTTGGTTCATGAAAAAAATCTCGAGGCACACCACCATGCCAGATGGGGAAAGGTCACTTTTTACTTATGTAAAAAAAAAAAAAAATAGTAACAGCATAGAAGGTAATGGTTAGGCTAGCATCCCTCTTCCAAATATGCTAGGTTTTTATTTGCAGGGACTGTTCTACATGGGAAAGCATTCAGCACTGTCATTCTCCCATCTGCCATCTGAATTGGTACTATTCTGGGTCAACTTACTCTGCTGCATGTGTAGATGAAAATGGCACCAAGTGTGGGGGAGGAGGCAGAACAGGTTTCAGATACAGGATATTAAGCATACACGTACTTCAGATTGAACTGGTTGCCTGCTTTGCAAGTTTTCATTTCCCAAATGACTGCCTTGGCAAGCGCAATACCTACCAGGCTCAACGCCGGTCTCGCGCTGCCGCTTCCCGCGCTCTCAAGGACCCGGGAGGAGGAAGGCGTGAAGGGAATCCCGAAGGCGCGAAAACCTCGCGCATGTGCAGGCCTTCCGCCTGCGACAGCCCAGTAGGCCGGCCGAAGCGAGCGGCGATGGGATGTGGGAGGGAGCTCGCTCGCCGCCCCGCGTGTGCCTATGTGGGGCACGTTACAGCCCCGTGACGTCAGCGCCATGCAGGCAGCCAGGCAGGCAGACGGCGAGAGCCCCGCGCTGGGCAGCCTCTCCTCGCCGCCGCCGCCCCGCCTCTCGCCGCCCGCCTCGCCCGCCTCCCTCCCATGGCACACCAGGCAATGTCTCACAGCACACTAGTGTGCCGAGGAACACCGGTTGGGAAACACTGCCTTACAGGGATCGAATCTGCAACCTTGACGTACGCAGCAACGTGTTCCAACCAACTGAGCTACTGTATCTCAAAGGTTGTTTTTTTCTTTTTCTTTTGAGAGGAGCGGGAGTCCGAGTGGAAAACAGCCCTGCAAGCAATCAGGTCACAGACTCCAGATATTAGCCAAAGCTTTATAGAGGAAAAATAAAATAAAACGTGCAGAGTATATTAGACACCAGCACACATGGAAATGTATTTTTAAAATGTGAAAATTTCAACTTTTGACAATATCGAAAAACATTATTGGCGGGCTTAAAAGACTCCATTACCTCTTGCTGTTTCAGAAGAAATGAATCAATGAAGCTCCTTTGGTCATTTTCATCCAGATCTCTGAGGTGTTGTATGAAGGTGGCATTTATGAAGGCATGCATCTCATCTCTGTTGTGAAGGAGAGTCTTATGAACTCCCAGAAGTGAGCCAAGAGCAGGAAATACATTATACAGCTGTAAGGATAAAATATGACAAAGAGAAAAGCCCAGTGCTTAATTCTCAGGTGGTACTCCAAATATCTCATCTTCCACAGAGGAATAAACAATGATACAGAACAATAATGTATTTGGGTTGGAGCAGCGTTGAGTCAATATCCCTTAGAGGCCAAGGCTGGAGGCCATTTTCTTACGTGCTGTTGTAGTTATGGAGCCCCCTTGTACTTGTGGATTAGCAGCTTGCTCAGATGTGGACAAGACCATATACTTAGACCAGTAGTGGCCAGGGGCATCAATACTGTATACAAAAAGTCAATTATGGTTTAAGTTACTTAGCTATTATATTTTAAGCAGAATATCCAATTATATGAATGAAAATAATAAATGGGGGGAAGACTGCTTTTTAAAAATGATCTGAAAGCGACTCATATTTCTCAAAATGAGTTTTTAAGTGAATCCTGAACAATATGGAATTGCATACACATTGAGTATTCTGTGAATACAACCAACTATTTCTTTTCCATTTGAAAAAGCTTAGATTACCATGACAGAGGGGCTTCCAAAAAGCCGGATATTTTCATTGACCATCTTTAGAAGTTTTCTAAATGTGGAGTCTTCGTATTCAAATCGCTTGTTTAGTAGGATGGATGCTATGATATTTGCAGCAGCGGCATTCATAATTGTGGTGGTTTCAAATGGTTGTCCTATACATAAGTATTAAACAATGCTCAGATGAAATACCAAGTAGAATTGCTCTTCTCTGCCTTAGGTTCCCAGTGTCAGCCTAGAGCACATTTATCTTAGAAACTGATCCTACGTTCTGGTGTACTTGAAGATATCTGAGTTAAGAAACGCTAAAAAGAGTCATGGGCAGAATATACCTAAGCAGAGGTCTTCATCCTTTTTGAGCCCATGACTCCCTTGACCAGTTACATTCTTTCTGTGGTTTTCCTGTGGGGCTAATGCGCTCCAAGCCTCAGGAGCCAGTTATGTCACCCCTTGCCTCCAGAGCCAGTAGCCTCTCACCCTTTTTCAAACACCCTCCCTCATGAAGTGTTCCCTTAACCTCTTCTCCTCTCTGCTCTCCGTGGGAGTCCTCTAGGCAACCACCACAGCCACCCCTGGTTTCTGAGCCACCCCCTGCCCCAAAGAGAGGTGCCTCCTCATGCTGCCCCACAAGGGCCTAGGAAGACAATGCCCCAGCCTTAGCGGCCTGACGGAGACTGGGTGAAGGTGACTGTGAAGCCAGCACCTTTACACGCCTTGGGAGGCAGCAGTGGCAGCAGTGGGCGCCACCAGGCCTGAATGGGGAAAAGGCTCCCTTTGGCACTGTACACTCAGCTCCCAGGCAGGCCTTGCACACAGCAAGCACAAGAAAGGCCAGTGCAGTGCTTGCTTGCCCAGCCTCCCACTTGCCTGTCCATTACCAACATCAAGGGCCGGTGGACTGGCTGAACCACATCAGCTCCACCAGCACCCCCTGGCCAGCCACAAAGGCACCGTTCACTTGGGGAACTTGTAGCCAGGGCTGCTGCAACAAACAGCTGTGCAAGCCTTTGGGAGGCAGAGATGCGAGAGGGCATCTGAGGAGGGAGGACAGGAAAGAGGGACAGAGGTCAGCATTACCTCACACTGACCTGAACACTGCAGATTGGTAACTTCTTCACAGGGAATCCTGGTTACTATATTTCTGAGAGTTAGCAATATGTATACAACACAATATTGTGGGCATCTAATGTAGTTTTGTTTTGCCCTGGAGGAGTAGAGGGAAACACTAACCCACCTTGGTAAGATTCAAATGTCTTAATCAGGACACTGCATTCTTCCACAATTCTGTCCTCTATGGACCTTTTCCCCATGCCATAGTCCCGTAATGTGCTTAGTGAGAACCGCCGCATCGCTTTCCAGTTTTCACCATGTGAAAAAATAACACCTGAAGAGCAGAGATCAAGTTTCAAGTTATCATGGCTACAATAATATGTTTTGGCTTATCTCACCCTTCTTCTGTGGAACTGAGGGTGCCTCTCAGCTGGTCCCTCTTCCGGTCTCTGATAAGACACACACGCTGCAGAACTTCAGTAATATCCCTACGGGTTGTGTCCTCTGAACACAATTGCACAGGGAGTTTATGGCCCTTTAGCTGTAATGGTACATTATCTTATGACCAGATTCTCTTATTCCCTCAACACTACTCTTTTCCTGGCAGTGACAAAGACATCTGACATTATCCATCCAATGGCTGCAGCTACACTGGTCGATTGGCAGGCTGTCCTCCAAGCTATAATTTCAACTAAGAATCAGTTCTATGAACCTTTTGGCACAGATTCTATATTGCTATGATAACTAAATTTCACAAACAGCACAAGCTATTATACAGAAGGAAAGGTCTCACCAAAGCCTCTTGCATGGTCCTCAAAAATTGGGATGGTGGCTCTCTCTGCAAATGCGTCCGCCTGATTCACCAGAGCCTCCTTGACTGTCTCATACCCTGTCAGCACCACCATTTTCTGGAATCCCATTTGGATGCGGAAGATGGGACCATGTTCTTTTGACAACTGGAGTTCAATGGCCAAAAGAGAGAAACATCAAATAAATCCCCCTAAACATACATAGATACATACTGTCACAGATCTGAAATGAAAACTGATGGTATAATTTGTCAACTTTAAATGACTAAGCACTGCCCAACACGTGGGTGCCTTTAGGACAAGGAGCAACCTCAAATTATTAAGAAGAAAGTGCAGTAGGATGGCAAGTTCTGCAGGTCCTTTATTTTATTTGGTGGAAACCGAAAGCAATTAAAGCTGAAAACTGATGTGAATTTTCCCTCCTTAACAAATGGAAAGTTAGAATCATAGAATTGTAGGCTCCTCTGTTTCCCCCGGGGAGTGCCAGTGCTTTCCAATATTGCCTTTAGCTAAAATTACACTGGAGACTTTATCTAAGGTAAAGCTAAAGGTACCCCTGCCCGTACGGGCCAGTCGTGTCCAACTCTAGGGTTGCGCGCTCATCTCGCTTAAGAGGCCGGGATCCAGCACTGTCCGGAGACACTTCCGGGTCATGTGGCCAACGTGACGAAGCTGCTCTGACGAGCCAGCACCAGTGCAGCACACGGAAACGCCGACTTAATCTAGACTTAATCTTTGTTGTTTAGTCGTTTAGTCGTGTCCGACTCTTCGTGACCCCATGGACCAGAGCACGCCAGGCACTTCTGTCCTCCACTGCCTCCCGCAGTTTGATCAAACTCATGCTAGTAGCTTCAAGAACACCATCCAACCATCTCATTCTCTGTCGTCCCCTTCTCCTTGTGCCCTCCATCTTTCCCAACATCAGGGTCTTTTCCAGGGAGTCCTCTCTTCTCATGAGGTGGCCAAAGTATTGGAGCCTCAGCTTCACGATCTGTCCTTCCAGTGAGCACTCAGGGCTGATTTCCTTCAGAATGGAGAGGTTTGATCTTCTTGCAGTCCATGGGACTCTCAAGAGTCTCCTCCAGCACCATAATTCAAAAGCATCAATTCTTCGGCGATCAGCCTTCTTTATGGTCCAGCTCTCACTTCCATACATCACTACTGGGAAAACCATGGCTTTTACTATACGGACCTTTGTTGGCAAGGTGATGTCTCTGCTTTTTAAGATGTTGTCTAGGTTTGCCATCGCCTTTCTCCCAAGGAGCAGGCGTCTTTTAATTTCGTGACTGCTGTCACCATCTACACTGATCATGGAGCCCAAGAAAGTAAAATCTCTCACTGCCTCCATTTCTTCCCCATCTATTTGCCAGGAGGTGATGGGCCCAGTGGCCATGATCTTCGTTTTTTTGATGTTGAGCTTCAGACCATATTTTGCGCTCTCCTCTTTCACCCTCATTAAAAGGTTCTTTAATTCCTCTTCACTTTCTGCCATCAAGGTTGTGTCATCTGCATATCTGAGGTTGTTGATATTTCTTCCGGCAATCTTAATTCCGGCTTGGGATTCATCCAGCCCAGCCTTTCGCATGATGAATTCTGCATATAAGTTAAATAAGCAGGGAGACAATATACAGCCTTGCCGTACTCCTTTCCCAATTTGGAACCAATCAGTTGTTCCATATCCAGTTCTAACTGTAGCTTCTTGTCCCACATAGAGATTTCGCAGGAGACAGATGAGGTGATCAGGCACTCCCATTTCTTTAAGAACTTGCCATAGTTTGCTGTGGTCAACACAGTCAAAGGCTTTTGCATAGTCAATGAAGCAGAAGTAGATGTCTTTCTGGAACTCTCTGGCTTTCTCCATAATCCAGCGCATGTTTGCAATTTGGTCTCTGGTTCCTCTGCCTCTTCTAAATCCAGCTTGCACTTCTGGGAGTTCTCGGTCCACATACTGCTTGAGCCTTCCTTGTAGAATTTTAAGCATAACCTTGCTAGCATGTGAAATGAGTGAAATTGTGCGGTAGTTGGAGCATTCTTTGGCACTGCCTTTCTTTGGGATTGGAATGTAGACTGATCTTCTCCAATCCTCTGGCCACTGCTGAGTTTTCCAAACTTGCTGGCATATTGAGTGTAGCACCTTAACAGCATCATCTTTTAAAATTTTAAACAGTTCAGCTGGAATACCATCACTTCCACTGGCCTTGTTATTTGCAGTGCTTTCTAAGGCCCATTTGACTTCACTCTCCAGGATGTCTGGCTCAAGGTCAGCAACCACACTACCTGGGGTGTACGAGACATCCATATATTTCTGGTATAATTCCTCTGTGTATTCTTGCCACCTCTTCTTGATGTCTTCTGCTTCAGTTAGATCTTTACCACTTTTGTCCTTTATTATGGTAATCTTTGTACGAAATGTTCCTTTCATATTTCCGATTTTCTTGAACAGATCTCTGGTTCTTCCCATTCTGTTGCTTTCCTCTATTTCTTTGCATTGCTCGTTTAAGAAGGCCTTCTTGTCTCTCCCTGCTGTTCTTTGGAAATCTGCATTCAATTTCCTGTATCTTTCACTATCTCCCTCGCATTTTGCTTGCCTTCTCTCCTCCGCTTTAATCTAGATTTAATCTAATGCACATTTTTTCACCTGCCCAAAGAATCCTGGGAATTGTGGGTGTTGCGAAGAGACGAACATTCTCAATAAGAACATAATTTTAGACATAAAAAAAATTCATACATAGGCACACTTAAAAGCCCACATCCAGCAATATAAATGCTTTGTTTTGTTTCACGTTAGATGATTGTGAAAACTTGACTGGATTCTAAGAGCGTATTTAGAAGTGCTGACTTCACATTGAAAAGTTTAATAATTTTGCAGCTAATTTTTGCACATAAGGCTGGTTGTGGCATTCCTATTCCCCTCCTCCAGTGACCCAGTCCCTCCACTGCACAGATCAGCTATCAGCCTAAACCATAACAGCAGGCACACACAAAAAGGAAGAAAAAAACGAATAAGTGATACTTGACATAGTTTTATCATTTTTGCATATCTGCATATATGAGATGGAACACTGACATCTAGCTGGCCTAAAAAGATCCACAGAATCTTTGCCTTGCTGCAGAAAGAACAGAAAACATTACCTTTAACATTGTTCTGTAAGGTCTTTTCAGATCCATCATGTGGAGATTCCCAACAAGTGGTAAAGGTGTCGGACCTGGTGGGAGATTTTTGGAGCTCCTATTCCAGAAACTGCCCCATTTCCAAATGAATATAATCGTTAGGATGAGCAGGAACAATGTTGGAATCTGTTCAGTCCAATCCATTTCTTTTCAGTGAGCAAATTTCTGAAGCGATTACTGTGAAAGTCACAACATAGTTTGATCAAGGACAATGTCCGCTGGCTGAAATGAGCAGCAAATTTATCATACTAGGAACTGTCTCTAGTGAATCATTTCATTCAATGCAATGCCTTCCACTTTCCCCCAGACTTCACTGCAGTCTACGCTTGATGATTTAGCTTTCCCTTTAAAGGTACGGTAAAGGACCCCTGGATGGTTAAGTCCAGTCAAAGGCGACTATGGGGTTGTGGCACTCATCTCGCTTTCAGGCTGAGGGAGCTGGCGTTTGTCCACAGACAGTTTTCCGGGTCATGTGGCCAGCGGGACTAAACTGCTACTGGTGTACAGAGCACTATGACAAGTGCCAGAGTGCACGGAAATGCTGTTTATCTTCCCTCCGTAGTGGTACCTATTTATCTACTTGCACTGGCATGCTTTTGAGCCGCTAGGTTGGCAGGAACTGGGACAGAGGAACGGGAACTCACCCTGTCATGGGGATTCGAACTGCCAAACTTCGAACCAGCAAGCCCAAGAGACTCATTGGTTTAGACCACAGCGCCACCCGTATCCCTTTATACTTACTTGAGCAGGGGTGATTTCTTCCTGAAATGAAAACATCGTTCAGCCGGTTCAACCTCTTTTGAATACTTGGGAGATCCAACGTTCAGGTTTAGAAAAACATTATAGAATCACAGAGCTGGAGAGTTGGAAGGAACCCAAACAACTGTTAAGAAATCTTCTTGTGTAATTATTGAACTAGTGAGAAATTTTTGAGATAGTCTCAGAATCTGCTGAACTCCTTCTTTACAAATATTCTGCTATTCAGCATGTGTGTGTAGCTACGTTAGTTAATTAATATACTGGTGCCAGCAACATAGGGAGATGTTCTTGGGGAAATACTGCACAAATATTTTGGTGTGTGTGTTTGTGTGTGTGTGCAATTTTCTGCACTATGCAGTGTGGCCCTCTTCTGTCAGTCATCTCTGGAACTATTTGCTCCATAGACAAACTTGTGTGATATACTTCCTCTTGGCTTGTGCAAGATTGTGGTTTAGCTGATGATAATGTCTTTTATTTATATCTGCTCTTGATCCATAAGGTCCCCGGACAGATTACAGCCATTTTAAGCACATGCTGTTCTGCATCTAGTGGCAGGAGGCTCAGGTGTTGACAGGCGGTTGCCACAGTATCAGAGCAGGAACAGTGGTACCTCAGGTTAAGTACTTACAGTAATTAGTTCTAGAAGTCCGTTCTTAACCCGAAGTGCACTTTCCCATTGAAAGTAATGGAAAGTGGATTGATACGTTCCAGACGATGAAAAACACCCCCTAAAACAGCAATTTAACATGAATTTTACTGTCTAACGAGACCATTGATCCATAAAATGAAGGCAATAATCAATGTAAAAAGGTAAAGGTACCCCTGCCCGTACGGGCCAGTCGTGTCCGACTCTAGGGTTGCACGCTCATCTCGCTCAAGAGGCCGAGAACCGGCGCCGTCCGAAGACACTTCCGGGTCACGTGCCCAGAGTGACAAAGCTGCAGATGGCGAGCCAGCACAAGCGCCGCACACGGAAACGCCGTTTACCTTCCCGTTATAAAGCGGTACCTATTTATCTACTTGCACCTAGGGGTGCTTTCGAACTGCTAGGTGGGCAGGAGCTGGGACCGAATGACGGGAGCTCACCCCGACGTGGGGATTTGAACTGCCGACCTTACGATCAGCAAGTCCTAGGCACTGAGGTTTTACCCACAGCGCCACCCACATCCCAATAGTCAATGTACTGCACTATAAAATAAATAAGACAGTATTTTAGATGAAAAAAATTAACAGATGATAGTCAGTTTGAATGGGGGCTTTTATCCATTTCTGCAGTCACACAATCAACCAGTAGCTGAACTAGATTAGATTAGTCACAAAAACAAGTCATAAAAATGAAATCACAAGCCACAGTCACAATAGCGAAGTCACAAGTCAGTCCCATAAAATGAAGTCACATCAAAAAATCGAAAAAGCCAGACAACCAAAATGCAAAAAAATAGCAAAAACAAAACTTCCAACTATAACTTCTGTGTTTCGTGGGTGCTCAGGACTCAACAGCTGGCAGACTCAACAGGAAGCCTCTGATTAGCATTGTGGGACTCAATTAACAAACGAAACACGCTCAACAGGAACCAGATGATGAAAAGTGACCCCTAAGGTGAGGAACAGCATGCTACACTTGAGGCCACTGTTTCAGATGTGGGCAGACCTGGATTCCTCACTGACAGGAATTGGTAGGGGGTGTGTGCAAACCCTAGATTTGAAGGGCCCACACGCTCCGCATGAGGGGGCTTCACAGATAATTTGCTTGTATGAAAAACCATTTTTAGGTCTCTGCAGCTTGTACAGTTGTTGTATTCCCCAAGTGAAACCATTATCACTAGCTCATATTTGGGCATTTAACTGGGAATATGATGCTCTGAGATATTTGTAGGCATTTGTTAACATGTGAATACAAGTCAGTTGATCACTATGCCCGAAGCAGAGGCACCAATTTGTGCCCAAGATGTGACATCATGAGCGCACAACATCACAATGTCGGAAGAGATATGACAAGAGACTGCAAGATGGACCCGAGCCCTATTTATTTATTTCATAACATTTACACATCACTTGGCTGTAAATAAATAAAAAGTTCAAAGTGGGTAGGTATCATGGACTGGCTGAGATGGGAGGCAGCAGCTGGGAAACCCCCAGGAGGAGAAAGTTCAGAGCCAGGGCACTGGTGGTGGGATGAGTGGTCAGTGGGAGAAGAGGGAGCTGACTGGCAGGAGGAGGTGTTCGGAGCTGAAGAGGTAACAGGGTTTCATGAGCAGGAAGAAGCTGGGGCAGAAAGCAGTTCAGACAGGAGAGGAAGGGGCCAGGAGACAGAGATGATGAGGCCTGCCTCATCCGGGGAGTCTCCCCCTCCTGCTGCGACCAGCTCCCTTCTCCCTGGTCACCCAGAACATGGAGAGAAATGAAGACAGCAAAGTCATGAGATGCAAGGTGATGGAGCTGTAGGCTGCTGGGGGAGGGGCCTTAGAGGGCAGTGGGAAGGTGGAGACCTTCAGTCCTCATAAGCTGGCAGGAGCTGGAGGCAGGAGTAGATCAGCAATAAAAACACCACCAGTGCCGGGGAAGTTAACTCTTTATTCAAAGAAAGCACAATAGTTCAGGCCTAGTGATCACAGCATCTCCCACCCAGTTTTTCCATACCCAACCAAATTTTTGGAACAGGATTTTTACACAGAAAGTTTTTAATGTTTTTAATCAAATTCCTGGTGTAAATTTTAAAAACCAGTGGAATTTATCATTGCTCTTTTCACATGGAAAGACTTAATCTATTTTGTTACCTGTAGACTTGCTATACCTGTGGCCCTCAGTTAAAATCTGAGCCTCTTCATCAGAGTGAGGAGAAGCACCTGAATTTGACTACTCCTTTTTGACCATCCATCACTTAAATCTTTGTTTTTAGGGGGCCACCAGGTGGCGCATTGGAAGATGGGCGACAATAACATCTCTCCAACCCACACGAGGTAATTAAGAGGCTGCTATGGGAAGTATGCAGTCTTCCCGACCCCCCAAGGAGATGGGGGGGGGACTGCCTTGCCAGCGGTGTCCATAATGCACCCCCGGAATCGAAAGAAGGGGGTGCCGGTCACTTGGCACACGCCCTCGGTGAAGTCGGCTCTTCCTGACGCTTTCTCCAATCGCGCCCTGGTTCGCTTCAGCTCGAAAATATAATTGGAAATATATAATTGGAAAGAAGCTGAAGCACATACATCAAGCAAAGTACGGGAGATAAGACTGCTGATTAATGCATCTCTGTGACCGGAGCGACGGGAGGGACAAATAAATCAAGCGATGAATCACCATTAGGAGACTGGTATGTTTGGAGCGAAAAAGGAGGGGGGGTGGAGGAAAAAACTTTCCCCCCCTTTGCCTTATGTGAGTATTAATAACCCTCCACCCCAGAAAGACGAATCGTTGCCTTTTACCAATCACAAACAGGATCTCAAGAGCTGTGTGGAGTGAATTATTGATCGAAGAGAGGACTGGTAAATATCGGAGAACGGAGGAAAAATTTTATGACGCAGTTTTAAATGGCATCTTGCTAAGACAGGCTTATCTAAGAAAGACGGGGGGAGGAGGACCAGGGTCATCGGAATGTGAATGATGAATGGAATGTGATCTAAACCTGGCAGAGCCCCTTTGTGATATACTTGGCAAGCCTGGGAAAATTAAAGGACAGATCGAGGATAAATTCTTTACAGAAATGTGGAATGACGTCTGTCCCTATGTGATATGATTTTTGGGAGAGTTTAAAACCCACACAGAGGATGTTTGTCTCCAATCCGTTTGTGAAGATTATCAGAGATTGCAAAGAAAGGAATATATGATAACAACAAGAAGATGAAGAAAGTAATAAAGAGACTATCTGGATAGAACTGGATAGAACTGTCTAATTAAAGCAGCAATATAAGTGATGTTTGGACCCCCGTCCGGAGCTTTGAGTATGGGCACCCTCAACAAAAGTTAAAAATCTGGCTGTATAATTTGGAACTAATGTGATTTGGAAAATGTGATTTGATTGGCCTGTTAATAAAAATTGTATTTAAAAATCTTTGTTTTTTAAAGTGCCCTTCACTTAGAACCACATGATTAAGCAGTAAAATACACAAGGAATGAAGTGGCTTGACACAAAATATATAGATTATATGTAGATTATTATTTTTTTAAAAATAATTTTTATTAAGTTTCATATTACCAAATTAAACACATCAAACCAATTAATCCAAATTATAACAATACATTATCATGTAATCCAATTGTTTTCCAAATTATAATTTTTTGTGGGGGGTACCCATGCTTTTTGATCGGCAGGAGTCCAATCCTCGAATATTTGTGCTGCTTTCATCTTAAGAATGATATTTCCAGTCCCCTCTTCTCAATCCTTCTCATTACTCATTTTCCTTTTCATTCACCTCTGAGTTGCTCCGCAAGTGGGTTGAAAAAAAACAGTCTTATTTGGGTTTCTGTGTGGGCTTTGTACTACTCTCTCGTGAATCACTCTCATCCAATAGTCCAGACATTTCCGCTCGAGCAAGCAATTGCCATTTTGTCGTTCAGATGAAATACAGTCTAAAAGCTCGCTCTTTAACTTTCCCGACCTGTTGCATCGTAAATTAGTCTTTTTCCAGGAGGGCTGCCCCTTCCAGATCACAATCTCCTTGAAAATAATAAATCTTCAGCTCGCCCTCCCCAAGACCAAACCTCCTGCAACACAGGTGTCGTATCACATCTCCATTCTAACTGCGTCACAAAGAGAGCCCTTCTTCTTTCCAAATCCTTCACAGAGTAAAACCTTTAAGTTCATATTATTCCCACACAATTCATTTTTAGTCCCATTTGCAATTAGTTGCTGTGATGGATCTTCTAAGAGGGAGGGTTATTAGTTAAACACATAGAGCAAAAAAAAAAGTTGTTTCCCCTCTTTCAGTTCCGTTGCATTCCATTCCACATACCATGTCTTTAGTACTTTGATGTAATCTTCCATCTCAGTCTTCTTCATTTCAGTGGTAAAATTGTTAGCGGATAAAAACCTCCTGCCTCTCTTGAAGCATGTGCGTTATCTTTCACCAATTTTCCCCCCTTTTAAGTAACGCAACTAGTTTCGCACCTGGAAGCAGCTTCGGAGGAGTTCCAAGGCCCGCCGAGGGTTATACACCCAGTGCCTCACCCCCTCCTTCTTCCAAACTCGGGGGTGATTTATGGCAACAGCGGGTGAAAACTGCATTTCTCCCCCCTGGATAGATGAAGGGAGACTGATTTACTCCCCATAATCAGCCTCTAATTATCTCGTGCAGGCTGGATAGATGTTAATATCCGCCATCTTCCAAGGCACCCCTAGCAGCCCCTCTCAATTATATGTAGATTATATATATTACTGGTATATAGATTATAGTAGGAAATTTTTTTCTGAGCAGAATCAAGTAAATTTCAAAATTTAATTCCTAGGCTGAACTAAAGCACTACAATTAACACGGAATCGTATTTCCTACAAACATTAAGCAGAACATAGTGTGCAACACTTAAGTTTTGTGACACATCATGGGCCAATCCGACTGGAAGTCTACTGAACCAAAATGTCCATGGTTAATAAGGGTGTTTAAAAAGCGGTTTGCGTTGTGCACACAGGGAGGATAAGCAACCCATGAACTTTGCGTCTTATGAACGTGGCAGAGCACAGAGTTGGTGGGGCATGGGTGGTGTTGTGAACCCAACAGCAGGCGTAAGATCCAGGTCATCTTTAGATGTTCCAGGAGGTAGCTGGAATGTGAATCTCTGCAGGAGGCTTGTAAAGAAGAGGAAGAGCTCCACTTTGGCAAGATTCTCACCTAAACATGCTCTCCGACCTGTAAGGAAGCGCAAGCAGGATTGAAACTGGGTTCATGGCTTACTTAACAACATTTTATTGGTTTATCTATAATGGAATGCATCAAACTGCTTACTGTTTGAAATTTCATAATGATACCATTCTAAAATGCAACAAGAATGAACACTAATCTTGAAGAAATGCATGTTCTCCAAGTCTCCCAATTCCCCAGTGCCAGCCCCACAATGCATGCTCTGCTGCTGAGCTTGGGGAGAAGGGTGAGCCAGTGCTTGCCCCTCCAGAGCGGCTGCTGGAGGAGAGGATTTGGCTGTTGAGGCCTAGCGTGATGATGCAGTGGCTCTGAGGGGGAGGCATAGGGCAGAGCAGCCCTGGTAGGGAGGAAGGGGGAGCAGAATGGAGCACAAGGAGTCTGGATTTATTAAAAAATGCTTGGTGCATCCATGTCTAATCTTGTCTCTTTCTAAAATGTATTTATCGGTGTGTGTTTTTCCTTTTGTAAATCTACCAAAAGAATAAAATCAGATTGGGGCTAAGGGGTTTTCTCAGGACAGTGGAGGGTGCGTGTCCTGAGTCCTGTTGGTTTAGAAATGGCGGCACTCAACCTTCTTTTGAAGGGGGGGGGGAACACCACAAATGGTCTTTCGAGGAGGGTGAGTTGGGTGGGTATCAAAAATGTCCTGATTTTCATCTGAGGAATGTTGGCAAGTATGCAAAAGATGAACTCCCAGCAAGAAGCATTCTACAGGGCTGAAAACCAAGGGGAGTGAATGTTTTTCAGCCCACGGTCTGAGAGTTTCTTGTACCCTAATCCTCCAAACAGCCTGTATCCATTTTCCACCACAGCAAGAAGCTGGCATTATCATAGATCAATGGCGCATTGCAGCCAGGCAAAAGCCCACAAGGGGAAAACAGAGCATGTCCACTGAAAGCCAAGGCCTGGGGGAAGTTCTGAGGGTGGTTAGAGAGCCTTGAAGAGTCCAATTTGGCCACTGGCCCAGAAGTGGCCCTACTGAAAATGAATGATGTTGCGTATCTTATTGCAGTTCTAAATGACAGTTTGGGATTGTGTCTTCCATCCAAGTTTTATTTTATGTTAATATACTTAGGATGGCCTGTTCATTAAGCTCACATTGGATATGTATAAATAGACAGAAATTGAGTTACGGTACCTGCAGAGAAAGGCATGAATGCATCTCTCTTTATGAACTTTCCTTCAGAGTCAAGAAAGTGCTCAGGATAAAATTGGTATGGTTTTTCCCACTGAGATTCATCGTGTAGCACGGAGGTCAGTAGTGGCATGATGTGAGTCCCCTGCAAAGGAAAAGCAAGAGTTATTTAAAAAATGGATATGGGCTGTCAAGCAAATCATTATGGTATAGTCCTCAATGTCTTTTTTTTAAAAGCAAGAAACAATCTGGATTATAATCCAGAGATTATATACCATTAGCTCCTTAAACAGTCATCATTGGGCTGAGAGAATAGTTGACTGAGCCCCTTGCCCAACGTTTCTGGGATGACTCAATAGACTCAAAAGACCTGTATGCAGCGAGGAAGGCAGAAGCAAGTAGGCCCAGACTAGGGAACTGGGGCTCCAACAGGGGCCCCAGTGGGGCAAAGCCCCCTACTTTACAAGGAGGTCAGTGGGGCCTGCTCCTAGTGGTTCATAGCGGTAGACTTGTAATCTGGTGGACTCGTAATCTTGGGCTAGTCACACTTCTCCGAAGTCTCTCAGCTCCACTCACCTCACAGAGTGTTTGTCGTGGGGGAGGAAGGGAAAGGAGAATGTTAGCCGCTTTGAGAATCCTTAGGGTAGAGATAAAGCAGGATATCAAAGCCAAACTCTTCTTCTTCTTAGCCTAAAGTGTAATGTCCTAATTAAAGAAGAAATGATTGCAGTCAGCTGAGCAAAGAATGCAGTTTAATCAAAGTGATTACCTTTGGAATGAAGTAGCCTTTGAGGGTAACATCCACAGTGGTTGCATGTGGAATATTTGTGGGGACAATGTCAGAAAATCTCTGGATCTCATGGATCACTGCATCTACATATGGCATTTTCGTTCGGTGCTCAATCCTTGGTTGAGAAGATCCAACAACCTTTGCAATTTCTTCTTGGACCTTATCTGGGGGCAGTGGAGTGCGATTTTTGTTGTTAAAATAAACTCATTGGTGGTTTTTTTTGTCCCCACCCCCCAAATGCAAAACTCAGAAGCATATGTTTTCCACCAACTCATATCTTCAGATTTCCTGGAGCAACTGACAGCTAATTTTGCATTATGCAATGGGACTGGCTGATCTATGAGCACAATCTCACAACATAATGCAAAATTGTGGAAGACCCTATTCACCTGAGAATTTTATTGAAAATACACGATTTGCTTATAGTTATGTAGGAAGCGAAAGTCAGAAACATGCATGCTTGATTACACCCAACTTTGGGGGGGGGGCTAACATGTGGGATGTCACACAGTGAAACTAGGCCCAACAAGGCCCACCCGGTTGTGGAATATTGAGGAGGGCCACCCCCCTCATTGAATATTGTGGGGCTCAACCCCCCAGCTTCCCAGGCCCGCAGATACAGTGGTACCTCAGGTTACAGACGCTTCAGGTTACATCGCTTCAGGTTACAGACTCCACTAACCCAGAAATAGTACCTTGGGTTAAGAACTTTGCTTCAGGTTGAGAACAGAAATTGCGCTTCAGTGGCGCGGTGGCAGTGGGAGACCCCATTAGCTAAAGCAGTGCTTCAGGTTAAGAACAGTTTCAGGTTAAGAATGGACCTCCAGAAAGAATTGAGTACGTAACCAGAGGTATCACTCTAGTTATGTATAACTAGAATCAAGATATGCTAGCTAGAGCAGTGTTTGCCAACCTTTTTTGGGCAAAGGCACACTTGTTTCATGAAAAAAATCTCGAGGCACACCACCATGCCAGATGGGGAAAGGTCACTTTTTACTTATGTAAAAAAAAAAAAAAAAAAAAAAAAAGTAACAGCATAGAAGGTAATGGTTAGGCTAGCATCCCTCTTCCAAATATGCTAGGTTTTTATTTGCAGGGACTGTTCTACATGGGAAAGCATTCAGCACTGTCATTCTCCCATCTGCCATCTGAATTGGTACTATTCTGGGTCAACTTACTCTGCTGCATGTGTAGATGAAAATGGCACCAAGTGTGGGGGAGGGGGCAGAACAGGTTTCAGATACAGGATATTAAGCATACACGTACTTCAGATTGAACTGGTTGCTTGCTTTGCAAGTTTTCATTTCCCAAATGACTGCCTTGGCAGGCGCAATACCTACCAGGCTCAACGCCGGTCTTGCGCTGCCGCTTCCCGCGCTCTCAAGGCCCCGGGAGGAGGAAGGCGTGAAGGGAATCCCGAAGGCGCGAAAACCTCGCACATGCGCAGGCCTTCCGCCTGCGACAGCCCAGTAGGCCGGCCGAAGCGAGCGGCGATGGGATGTGGGAGCTCGCTCGCTCGCCGCCCCGCGTGTGCCTATGTGGGGCACGTTACAGCCCCGTGACGTCAGCGCCACGCAGGCAGCCAGGCAGGCAGACGGCGAGAGCCCCGCGCTGGGCGGCCTCTCCTCGCCGCCGCCGCCCCGCCTCTCGCCGCCCGACTCGCCCGCCTCCCTCCCACTGCACACCAGGCAACGTCTCGCACTAGTGTGCCGCGGAACACCGGTTGGGAAACACTGAGCTAGAGTAATGGGAGCCAACCCAATGAAAAGCACTCACTCTGAATTTCAGGATATTTCATCATTAGTAACAGTCCCCAGCGCAGTGTGGTAGAAGTGGTCTCCATGCCAGCCGCAAATAAGTTACTCACAAGGGATCTTAGGTTTTCATTGTGGAAATATCCATTTGGCTTGTCCTTCTCCTGGGGTGTAAAAAAAAGAAAAAGAAATTAGCGGATTCCATGTGCAGACATCAAAGTAGCTAGGCAGGGGCTGGGAGGGCACTCACTGGAATGGAAAGAGCAGAGAAGCTGTCTAGGAAAGCAGAAAAATCATACACAGCCAGCACACTCAAATCTCTTTTATCCATGAAAGCATGCCACAGGCAGAAGAAAGGAGCATGGTGCAAAAGAAATACTTGGGGGGGGGGGAGAGCATGACGTGTTTGACTAGTCATGGAATCATGGAATCATAGAGTTGGAAGGACCCTGAGGATCATCTGTTCCAAACATTTGCAGTGTAGGACTGCAGCTGTCCCTTACAGGGATCGAATCTGCAACCTTGGCATACGCAGCAACGTGTTCCAACCAACTGAGCTACTGTATCTCAAAGGTGGTTTTCTTCTTTTTCTTTTGAGAGGAGCGGGAGTCCGAATGGAAAACAGCCCTGCAAGCAGTCAGGTCACAGACTCCAGATATTAGCCAAAGCTTTATATTATTATTAACATTTGAAAATATCAAAAAAAATTATTGGTGGGCTTAAAAGACTCCATTACCTCTTGCTTTTTCAGAAGAAATGAATCAATCAAGCTCCTTTGGTCATTTTCATCCAGATCTCTGAGGTGTTGTATGAAGGTGGCATTTATGAAGGCATGCATCTCATCTTTGTTTTGAAGGATAGTTTTACGGGCTCCCAAAAGCGAGCCAAGAGCAGGAAATATATTATACAGCTGTAAGGATAAAATACGACAAAGAGAAAAGCCCAGTGCTTAATTCTCAGGTGGTACTCCAAATATCTCATCTTCCACAGAGGAATAAACAATGATACAGAACAATAATGTATTTGGGTTGGAGCAACGTTGAGTCAATATCCCTTAGAGGCCAAGGCTAGAGGGCCATTTTCTTACATGCTGTTGTAGTTATGGAGCCCCCTTGTACTTGTGTTGTTGTTTTTTTTTAAAAAAAATAATCTTTATTAAATTTTCCAAAGGTTACACACACAACAAACCAGAAAGAAAAACCAAAAAAGAGATAGAAAGAAAAAAGGAAAAGAAAGAAAAAAACAACAACCCAGAGAACACACGAAAAACAACGAAAACAATTTCCACCTTTTGATACTCATTTTCAATAATTTCTTTTCAGGACTTCCCCACGTCACCCCTTATTGCATCCCAACTCCAATTGTTTATTCAAGCAAGTTTTCCCCTTAATATCCTAAGCAAAATTTAGTAAAATGACTTAACCCTAATTTATTAAAGTAATTCTTTATAATAGATCTAAACCTTAATTCATTACCATACCTTCATTTAATTTAGTTAACAATATTGAACATATAAACCTTAACCCTATATAAAAAGTTAATTAAAAAACAAAAAACAAAAAACGATACTTTCCCCAAGGTTGCCACTAATTCCCATCCACGGATTCCCCATTCTTATAATAATAGAAAAACATAAAGTTATTACACTGCAAAAACAAGGATCAAACCCCCTTCGGACTTCTAAACCCACCCTTCTCCCCCCGGTTTCAATCCCAAACCAAAAACCACCCAGTCCATCTTTTTAGCCTGGTGATCTTACGTCCGAGGCTCTTAAGTCTATCTCAGTCCCTTTCAGACGGTTTCTTCGAAATTCTCTCATACTAAGCATCCACGATCGAAAAAGTACGTTTCCATTCTGACCCAGGTTCTTCCGGCAAGGCCTACTTGCTTGGAGGTGGAGCACCAACTCTGCTTCTTAAATCTGTATGTCCCAAACAGTCCAACTTTCACCTTGGTCAAATTAAAGTTCTTCTTGGCAGTTCTCTGACTCCTTTTTTTCCTCTGTAGCTTTTCAGCCGTCCCTTTTTTCTGCTCCTCCTGTTTGGCAGGTATTTTTTCCTCCTCAATCTTTGGTTCCTTTTCTTGTCCAGCTGCCTGTATTTTGTTCATCAAGTCTCTTTCCAATTCAGTAGGTTTGTTTTCTATTAACTTCGGGTTTGAGGGACTCTTAGACAAAACATGGCCTTCCTTGTTCATCTCTCGCAGCTTTCCCACGAGAAAAATTAATTCTTTCAAGCCAGCTTGTATTTCCTGTATTCCCTGTTTTAGTTCCATTCTTGTAATGTCCAAGAATCCCCTCTAGAGGGATTCTAGTTACTTAGTGTTCTTTTCCCTTCCGATCCAAAAGTCAGATTATTTTGTATCAGTCTTTCTTTACTTTCAATATTTTGTAACAATATAACCGTTTAGAATTTAAGCTTTCCGATTTTCCAACTTTGACAGCCAATTTGACAGCTGTCAAAGGTTTCCTATAGATCCTCAGCAGGCTCTTTTCACGGGTTACTCCCGGGCTTGAGAAAAATGGTACTTAAACCAAACAAAGTAAATTCTCGTCCTCCAGCACATTAGCTTAGTTCTTTAAATCCGTGGATTATATTCTTTATCCAGTCCCAACAATTCTTCCCGCAACCTTAGTTGGCAGGTCCTTGCTTTAAACTGCCTACAATAGGGGGGAGGCGGACTTCCATTTTTTTCACCTCCCCCGCTCGTACCGAATCCAGAACCAAAAAATTTGTAATCCAATTTTCAAAATTACTCACGGGTTGTTGTTCTTAGTTTTAAGTCCAAATTTCATAGGAAGAAGTCAGCGCTGTCCGGCAAATGGCATGCGGCTTCGCTCGGCAGGGGAAGCGGAGGACTCACAGCACCACACCGCTCCCCGGCACCCGTCCGTAGCCTTTAAAAAGGCTCCTTCACGGATCGGGAGGGCGCTTACGGTGCCCGCCGAGTCACCATGTCCACGGGCTCCGTGCCCATGGTTTTTAAGGGTCCCCGTGTCGCCGGCACGGCAAGACCCAGCCCCCTGTCAAGCCGATTCCCTCCGGAGCTCGGAGGGAATCCGCCATTAGCCAGTCACGCCAACCCGGAAGTCCCCCCTTGTACTTGTGGATTAGCAGTTTGAAGAAGAAGAAGAAGAGTTTGGATTTGATATCCCGCCTTTCACTCCCTTTAAGGAGTCTCAAAGCGGCTAACATTCTCCTTTCCCTTCCTCCCCCACAACAAACACTCTGTGAGGTGAGTGGGGACAAGCCCCTAGACAGAGGTCAACCAGAAGAGGCCAGGGGCAGCAAAATTCCCTCTTGGCAATGTCCCCCCACAGACCCATGGTGTCACTCACAGTGCTGCCACAATACAGGGCACTGTGGCAGCAGCCATGGTGGCATGGGCAAAACTGAGACATGGCTGGCAGCAGAGACAGAGAAGCGGTTGGATCTGCCACCTGAGGCAAATTGCTTCACCTCAGCTCATGTCATCATCAGTCTTGGGCTGGCGGTGGGGCATTTTAGCTCTTGCTGGAGGGTCAAAGGTTCCCCACACCTGACTTAGACTTTCAAAAAAGCTTGCACAACAAAGACTCCTGGGTAAGAAAAGCAGGTGTTGGAATAAGGAGGAGAGGTCCTCTACTGGGTCAGGAAGTGGGGCACAGGAATAGACAGACATTCTCCCAATTGAAGGATGTAGAAGTGGAGTTCCCAAAGGATAGAAATGGGGTCGTGTATATTAAAAAAACCACCTTTATTTTTAAAAAAGATGAAATTACAAAAGAAATAAAATATTTCAACTATATATAATTTCATAAGATCATGCATACAATATAGAAATCATCAGTTATGGTTTGAGTTATCTAACTATTATATTTTCAGCAGAATATCCAATTATATGAATGAAAATAATAATAGGTGTGAATATTGTCTTGAAATTTTATATTTGCTTTTTTTAAAAAAATTATTTGGGTCCTTCTTTCAATATCTCCTTTAAAACTTTTAAGTTGTGTTAACAATGCTGCATCCCATGTGTTTTATACATATATACATTTATACATATATTTAGCTTTGACTAGTTTTGCTGTAGTGGTTATAACAGTTGCAGTGTCCAAAATCTCCCTTGCTTGCTATGCCTTTCCAAATCAAATGTATTTGGGTATTAAAATCATATTGGTACCAAGAATTTAATTTACAACCAAAAGCTTTTAATCTTACAAGTCCAAAATATATGTGTAAAATAGCTGCTCCTATATTTTTGAATTTCCAACAATTGTCTTTTTGAAAATTATAACCACTTCCATTCATCTTTAGTAACTGGAGAATTAATGTCTGTTTGTCACTTCTGCTCAAAACTGAAGGATGATTGATCTAAATCGAATAATTATTTGCATTATTTGGCCAATATACCTTTACTTTGGAAGGTGAGTATTAATTTCTCTGCTTTCCTTAATACCTGAAGATTGC
Source organism: Podarcis vaucheri (assembly GCF_965113315.1). Classification (NCBI taxonomy): domain Eukaryota; kingdom Metazoa; phylum Chordata; class Lepidosauria; order Squamata; family Lacertidae; genus Podarcis; species Podarcis vaucheri. Next base: position 123,592,453 of record NC_138761.1, read on the forward strand.
AAATCCTTTCTACTAATACTTTTCCTTGCAAATATGCAATACCTCTCCCCTCCTAAAAACTGCACAGAGACAGCTGAGTGAGGACCTTTGGAAGGAAATGCTGTCCTGGGATCTTATGCAACTCATATTTCTCAAGATGTGTTTTGCAGTGAAGCCTGAACAATATGGAATTGCACCCACATTGAGTATTCTGTGAATACAACCAATTATTTCTTTTCCATTTGAGAAAGCTTAGATTACCATGACAGAGGGGCTTCCAAAAAGCTGGAGATTTTCATTGACCAACTTCAGAAGTTTTCTAAATGTGGAGTCTTCATATTCAAATCGCTTGTTTAGTAGGATGGACACTATGATATTGGCAACAGCGGCATTCATAAGTGTGGTGGTTTCAAATGGTTGTCCTATACATAAATATTAAACGATGTTCAGATAAAATACCAATTAGATAGCTCTTCTCTGTCTTAGGTTCCTACGATGTATTGAGCACATTTATCTTAGAAACTGATCCTATGTTCTGGTGTACTTGAAGATATCTGAGTTAAGCAACTCTAAAAAGAGTCATGGGCAGAATATACCTAAGCAGGGGTCTTCATCCTTTTTGAGACTATGACTCCCTTGACCTGTTACATTCTTTCTGTGGTTTTCCTGGGGGGCTAATGCACTCCAAGCCTCAGGAGCCAGTTACCGGTATGTCACCCCTTGCCTGCAGAGACAGTGGCCTCTCACCCTTTTTCAAACACCCTCCCTCATGAAGTGTTCCCTCAGCCACCTCTCCTCTCCCCTCTCCTTGGGAGCTTGAAGCCAGGGCTGCTGCAAAAAACAGCTGTGCAAGCCTTTGGGAGGCAAAGATGTGAGAGGGGATCACAGGCGGCAGGACAGGAAAGAGGGATAGAGGTCAGCATTATCTCACACTGACCTGAACACTGCAGACTGGTTACTTCTTCACAGGGAATCATGGTTACTATAATTCTGAGAGTTAGTAATATGTATATAACACAATATTGTGGGCATCTAATGTAGTGTTGTTTTGCCCTGGAGCAGTAGAGGGAAACACTAACCCACCTTGGTAAGATTCAAATGTCTTAATCAGGACACTGCATTCTTCCACAATTCTGTCCTCTATGGACCTTTTCCCCATGCCATAGTCCCGTAATGTGCTTAGTGCAAACCGCCGCATCACTTTCCAGTTTTCACCATGTGAAAAAACAACACCTGAAGAGCAGAGATCAAGTTTCAAGTTATCATGGCTACAATAATATGTTTTGGCTTATCTCACCCTTCTTCTGTAGGACTGAGGATGCCTCTCATCTGGTCCCTCATCTGGTCTCTGATAAGACACACACACTGCAGAACTTCAGTAATATCTCTATGGGTAGTACCCTCAGAACATGATTGGAGAGGGGGTTCTCCAGTTTACGGCCCTTTAGCTGTAATGGTACATTATCTTATGACCAGATTCTCCTATTCCCTCAACCCTTCTCTTTTGCTGGCAGTGACAAAGATATCTGACATTATCCATCCAATGGCTGCAGCTACACTGGTCGATTGGCAGGCTGTCCTCCAAGCTATAATTTCAACTAAGAATCAGTTCTATGAACCTTTTGGCACAGATTCTATATTGCTATGATACCTAAATTTCACAAACAGCACAAGCTATTATACAGAAGGAAAGACCTCACCAAAGCCTCTTGCATGGTCCTCAAAAATTGGGATGGTGGCTCTCTCTGCAAATGCGTCCGCCTGATTCACCAGAGCCTCCTTGACTGTCTCATACCCTGTCAGCACCACCATTTTCTGGAATCCCATTTGGATGCGGAAGATGGGGCCATGTTCTTTTGACAACTGTAGTTCAATGACCAAAGGAGAGAAACATCAAATAAATCCCCCTAAACATACATAGATACATACTGTCACAGATCTGAAATGAAAACTGATTTCATTTACATAGTTGTATGGTATACTTCATCAACTTTAAATGTCTAAGCACTGTTCATCACGTGGGTGCCTTTAGCAAGAGGAGTAACCTCAAATTATTAAGAAGAAAGTGCAGTAGGATGGCAAATTCTGCAGGTCTTTTATTTTATCTGGAGATAATTGTGAGCAAATAATGTTGAAAACTGATGCGAATTTTCCTTCCTTAAGAAATTGAAAGTTAGAATCATAGAATTGTAGAGTTGGAAGGGACCACGAGAATCATCTAGTCCAACCCCCTGAAATGTAGGGATCTTTTTGCCTAACGTGGGATCGAACCCACGAACCTGTGATTAAAAGTCTCATGCTCAACCAACTGAGCTATCAGTTCTGACTGCTCAGAATTAGGCTCCTCAGTTTCACCCGAGGAGCGCCAGTGCTTTCCAATATTGCCTTTAGCTAAAATTACCCTGGAGACCTAGATTTAATCTAATAAAATTTTTTACACCTGCCCAAAGAATCATGGGAATTGTGGGTGTTGCAAAGAGATGAACATTCTCTTTTTCAAAAAAATAATTTTTATTGAATGATTTTATGTTACAAAAAAACAATGCAACCATACTACCACCACGTCTGTTCTTTTTCCATTCTCTTCATTGTATACTGTGGCTCGCTTTAAAGCAGCAAAGCGGAGAGGAGCCACCCAGTTTGCTGTTTGAAATAGTTTAGTACAACACTTGAGTCAGATTTTTCTTCTTCTTGTTTTCCTGCTCTAAAAACTTGGTGCGTCTTTTGGTCAGGTGCGTCCTATGGAGCGAAAAATACGGTAGTTGACCCACCTCTTCCCTTAATTTTGTGTTATACGTTATCCAGTTCTCTTTGATGTTGTTGTGTTTTTTTTTAACAGCAATTGCTTCCAGTGCAGATGAATATTCTCAATAAGAACATAATTTCAGACATGGGCGCACTTAAAAGCCCACATTCAGCAATATAATTGCTTTGTTTTGTTTCACGTAAGATAATTGTGAAAACTTGAGTGGATTCTAAAATGATGTATTTAGAAGTGCAGGCTTCACACTGAAAAGTTCAATAATTTTGCAGCTAATTTTTGCGGATAAGGCTGGTTAAGGTAAAGGTAAAGGGACCCCTGACTGTTAAGTCCAGTTATGGTCGACTCTGAGGTTGCAGCGCTCATGGTGCTTTCAGGCCGAGGGAGCCAGCTTTTGTCTGCAGACAGTTTTCCGGGTCATGTGGCCAGCATGACTAAGCCGTTTCTGGTATGACTAATATCTAGCTGATATCTAGCTGGCCTAAAAAGATCCACAGAATCTTTGCCTTGCTGCAGAAAGAAAAGAAAACGTTACCTTTAACATTGTTCTGTAAGGTCTCTTCAGATCCATTATGTGGAGATTCCCAACAAGTGGTAAAGGTGTCGGACCTGGTGGGAGATTTTTGGAGCTCCTATTCCAGAAACTGCCCCATTTCCAAATGAATATAATTGTAAGGATGAGCAGGAATAATGCTGGAATCTGTTCAGTCCAATCCATTTCTTTTCAGTGAACAAATTTCTGAAGCGATTACTGTGAAAGTCACAACATAGTTTGATCACGGACAATGTCTGCTTGCTGAAATGAGCAGCAAATACTAGGCACTGTCTCTAATGAATTATTTCATTCAATGGAATGAACTTTCCCCCAGATTTTATTGCAAGCTACGCTTGATGAGTCAGCATTCCCTTTATACTTACTTGAGCAGCGGTGTTTTCTTCCTGAAATGAAAACATCGTCTAGCGCGTTCAACCTCTTTTGAATTCTCCGGAAGTCCAATGTTCAGGTTTAAAACAACATTATAGAATCACAGAACTGGAGAGTTGGAAGGAACCCAAACAACTGTTAAGAAATCCTCTTGTGTAATTATTGAACTAGTAAGAAATTTTTGAGATAGTCTCAGAACCTGCTGAACTCCTTCTTTACAAATATTCTGCTATTCGGCATGTGTGCGTAGCTAGTTTAGTTAATTATTATACCGGTGCCAGCAAAATAGGGAGATGTTCCCTGGGAAATACTGCACAAATATTGTGTGTGTGTGCGCGCAATTTTCTGCACTATGCAGCACGGCCCTCTTCTGTCAGTCATCTTTGGAACTATTTGCTCCATAGACAAACTTGTGTGATATACTTCCTCTTGGCTTGTGCAACATTGTGGTTTAGCTGATGATGATGTCTTTTATTTATAGTTGCTCTTGATCCATAAGGGCCCCGGGCAGATTACAGCCATTTTAAGCACATGCTGTTCTGCATCTGGTGGCAGGAGGCTCAGGTGTTGACAGGCGGTTACCACGGTATCAGAGCAGGAACAGTGGTACCTCAGGTTCAGTACTTACAGTAATTGGTTCTGGAAGTCCGTTCTTAACCTGAAGCGCACTTTCCCATTGAAAGTAATGGAAATGAATTGATCTATTCCAGATGATGAAAAAACCCCCTAAAACAGCAATTTAACATGAATTTTACTGTCTAACGAGACAATGAAGGCAATAATCATTGTACTGCATTATAAAATAAATAAGACAGCAGTTTAGATGAAAAAAATTAACAGATGATAGTCAGTTTGGATGGGGGGCTTTTATCCATTTCTGCAGTCACACAATCAACCAGTAGCTGAACTGGGTTCCACACAGTCACAAAAACCAGCCACAAATATGAAATCAGAAGCCACAGTCACAAAAGCGAAGTCACGAGTCAGTCCCATAAAATGAACTACAAGTCACGTCAAAAAATTGAAAAAGCCCGACAACCAAAACGCAAAAAAATAGCAAAAACAAAACTTCCAACTATAACTTCTGTGTTGCGTGAGTGCTCGGGACTCAACAGCTGGCAGACTCAACGGGAAGCCTCTGATTAGCATTGAGGGACTCAATTAACAAACGAAACATACTCAACAGGAACCAGACGATGAAAAGCGACCCCCGAAACAGCAATTTTGCATAAATTTTACTATCTAACGAAGCCATTGATCCATCAAATGAAATCAATAAAACAGTACAAAATGAAAATGTGATTTTTTCCCCTTACCTGTGCTGATGATAGTCATTGTTTGGATGGGGGCTCAGGGTCCTCTTCCACAATCACAATTGGCTTGGCTCCCAGCATTCGCGGAGGAGCATCCGTAGGCCCCACAGATGTTGGGACTTGGCAGTGGCGAGCCCTCCGAGAGCTCAGAAAATTCACATCTGGGTTAAAATTATTTGTAACCCGACAAAACGTAACTCGAAGCATTTGTAACCCAAGGTACCACTGAAATTCTAGTGGGTCCATGGAGGAATATATTTGTTAAGAGTCTAGTGAGGAATACTTCAGTAGAAATTTCAGCATTTGGACCATCTTATTGAGTCTTTCTGACCATAGGATCTCACCCAGTAGTTCCTTCAGCTTTTTGAAATCAGCCTTCTTAAAGTGAATAACTGTGAATAATTGTATGAGTGCACAACTTAGCTACTTGCGTACGCAGTTTGAACATTTGTTGAATGCAACATGTGAATATTTGCAATACTTGCTACTTCCTCATATTAGAGTAAATGTTTGTATCTGCCCTTTAAGGCAAAGAACAACATGCTACACTTGAGGGGACTGTTTCAGATGTGGGCAGACCTGGATTCCTCACTGACAGGAATTGGTAGGGGGGTGCAAACCCTAGATTTGAAGAGCCCACACGCTCCGCATGAGGGGGCTTCACAGATAATTTGCTTGTATGAAAAACTATTTTTAGGTCTCTGCAGCTTGTACAGTTGTTGTATTTCCCAAGTGAAACCATTATCACTAGCTCATATTTGGGCATTTAACTGGGAATATGATGCTTCAAGATATTTTGTCGGGATTCACAGAATGCTGTGAAAGGACGTCTGCAGGCTTGAGTTTGCTAGTTGATGCAACAGGCTGATGCAATACTTTCTATAGAGTTACTGGGTCAGAATGACTAAGGAGTAATGTGCTGTCATCGGTTTAAAAACAAACATGTCCAGAGGTCATGGTGGTGGTGTAGAGGAGTGTAGTCAGAGAGAAAGAGTCTTCATATTTGCTTTAAGGTGCAGCCAGGTACTCTGTCTGACTGTATGCACTGCTTCTGTAGATATTTGTATATATTTAGCTCACAATAAATAATACTGCACTGAAGAACCTGGGACTCTGAGCATTCTGCTAAAGTACCACAAAGAATTCGCGACAATTTGAAGGCACTTGTTAACATGTGAATACAAGAAACCAGTTTTGTCGGTTGATCTCTATGCCCGAACCAGAGGCACCAACTTGCGCCCAAGATGTGACATCATGAGCGCACAACATCGCAATGTCGGGAAAGATATGACAAGAGACTGCTAGATGGACCCGAGCCCTATTTATTTATTTCATAACATTTACACATCTCTTGGCTGTAAATAAATAAAAAGTTCAAAGTGGGTAGATATCATGGACTGGCTGAGATGGGAGGCAGCAGCTGGGAAACCCCCAGGGGGTGAAAGTTCAGAGCCAGGGCACTGGTGGTGGGATGAGTGGTCAGTGGGAGAAGAGGGAGCTGACTGGGAGGAGGAGGTGTTGGAAGCTGAAGAGGTAACAGGGTTTCATGAGCAGGAAGAAGCTGGGGCAGAAAGCAGTTCAGACAGGAGAGGAAGGGGCCAGGAGACAGAGATTATGCAGCTGCCTCATCCAGGGAGTCTCCCCCTCCTGCTGCGACCAGCTCCCTTCTCCCTGGTCACCCAGAACATGGAGAGAAATGAAGACGGCAAAGTCATGAGATGCAAGGTGGTGGAGCTGTAGGCTGCTGGGGGAGGGGCCTTAGAGGGCAGTGGGAAGGTGGAGACCTTCAGTCCTCATAAACTGGCAGGAGCTGGAGGCAGGAGTAGGTCAGCAATAAAAACACCACCAGTGCCGGGGACGTTAACTCTTTATTCAAAGAAAGCTAAACAGTGGTTTCTCCCATTCAGTTTTTCCATATTACCATCACCTCCCCCCCCCAATTTTTAAAATAGAATATCTTCACAGAGTAAGTTTTGCATCTGAAAATGAATGAAATTTATTTTTATTGGCTAATATATTCCATATCTTTTTAACAGACTTAACTGTTTCAGGAGTTGTTTGAACTTTCAAATATCTTAATCCTATTGCTGCCCAACCTCCCAAAGGTGCTTTGTATTTATGTAAAATCATCCAAAGACCCAAAGACATTTCCTAAACGGGGAGTTTATCTTTTGGAAATATGATCTGGATATAGATGCATAGAATATAGGATATATCATATATAATATAGATAAATCTGGGGACAATGTTCTTAATCAGATTCCTGATGCAAATTTTAAAAAACCAGTGGAATTTATCATTGGACTTAACTGTCAGGGGTCCCTTTACCTTTTCACATGGAAAGTCTTAATCTATTTTGTTACCTGTAGACTTGCTATACCTGTGGCCCTCAGTTAAAATCTGAGCCTCTTCATCAGAGTGGGGAGAAGCAGCTGCATTTGACTACTCCTTTTTGACCATCCATTGCTTAAATCTTTGTTTTTAAAAGTGCCCTTCACTTAGAACCACATGATGAAGCAGTAAAATACACAAGGAATGAAGTGGCTTGACACAAAATATATAGATTTCAATGTTAGTAGGTAATTTTTTTCTGAACAGAATCAAGTAAATTTCAAAAATAAATTCCTAGGCTGAACTAAAGCACTACAATTAACACGGAATCGTATTTACTACAAACATTAAGCAGAACATAAGTGTGCAACACTTAAGTTTTGTGACACATCATGGGCCAATCCGACTGGAAGTCTATTGAACCAAAATGTCCATGGTTAATAAGGGTGTTTAAAAAGTGGTTTGCGTTGTGCACACAGGGAGGATAAGCAACCCATGAACTTTGCGTCTTATGAACGTGGCAGAGCACAGAGTTGGTGGGGCATGGGTGGTGTTGTGAACCCAACAGCAGGGATAAAATCCAGGTCATCTTCAGATGTTCCAGGAGGTAGCTGGAATGTGAATCTCTGCAGGAGGCTTGTAAAGAATAGGAAGAGCTCCACTTTGGCAAGATTCTCACCTAAACATGCTCTCCGACCTGTAAGGAAGCGCAAACCGGATTGAAACTGGGTTCATGGCTTACTTAATAACATTTTATTGGTTTATCTATAATGGAATGCATCAAACTGCTTACTGTTTGAAATTTCATAATGATACCATTCTAAAATGCAACAAGAATGAACACTAATCTTGAAGAAATGCATGTTCTCCAAGTCTCCCAATTCTCCAGTGCCAGCCCCACAATGCATGCTCTGCTGCTGAGCTTGGGGAGAAGGGTGAGCCAGCGCTTGCCCCTCCAGAGCGGCTGCTGGAGGAGAGGATTTGGCTGTTGAGGCCTAGCAGTGGCTCTGAGGGGGAGGCAGAGGGCAGAGCAGCCCTGGGAGGGAGGAAGGGGGAGCAAAACGGAGCACAAGGAGTCTGGAGTTATTAAAATATGCTTGGTGCAGCCATGTCTAATCTTGCCTCTTTCTGAAATGTATTTATCGGTGTGTGTTTTTCCTTTTGTAAATCTACCATAAGAATAAAATCAGATTGGGGCTAAGGGGTTTTCTCAGGACAGTGGAGGGTGCGTGTCCTGAGTCTTGTTGGCTTAGAAATGGCGTCCCTTCTTCTGAAAGGGGGACACACACCACAAATGATCTTTGAGGAGGGTGAGTTGGATGAGTATGGAAAATGTCCTGATTTTCATCTGAGGAATGTTGGCAAGTATGCAAAAGATGAACTCCCAGCAAGAAGCATTCTACTGGGCTGAAAACCAAGGGGAGTGGATGTTTTTCAGCCCACGGTCTGAGAGTTTCTTGTACCCTAATCCTCCAAACAGCCTGTATCCATTTTCCACCACAGCTAGAAGCTAGCATTATCATAGATCAATGGCACATTGCAGCCAGGCAAAAGCCCACAAGGGGAAAACAGAGCATGTCCACTGAAAGCCAAGGCCTGGGGGAAGTTCTGAGGGTGGTTAGAGAGCCTTGAAGAGTCCAATTTGGCCACTGGCCCAGAAGTGGCCCTACTGAAAATGAATGATGTTGCGTATCTTATTGCAGTTCTAAATGACAGTTTGGGATTGTGTCTTCCATCCAAGTTTTATTTTATGTTAATATACTTAGGATGGCCTGTTCATTAAGCTCACATTGGATATGTATAAATAGACAGAAATTGAGTTACGGTACCTGCAGAGAAAGGCATGAATGCATCTCTCTTTATGAACTTTCCTTCAGAGTTAAGAAAGTGCTCAGGATAAAATTGGTATGGTTTTTCCCACTGAGATTCATCGTGTAGCACGGAGGTCAGTAGTGGCATGATGTGAGTCCCCTGCAAAGGAAAAGCAAGAGTTATTTAAAAGATGCATATGGCCCGTCAAGCAAATCATTATGGTATAGTCCTCAATGTCTTTTTTTTTTATATAGCAAGAAATGATCCGTAATATAATCCAGAGATTATATACCATTGTTGTTGTTGTTTAGTCATTTAGTCGTGTCCGACTCTTCGTGACCCCATGGACCAGAGTACGCCAGGCGCTCCTGTCTCCCACTGCCTCCCGCAGTTTGGTCAGACTCATGTTTGTAGCTTCGAGAACACTGTCCAACCATCTCGTCCTCTGTCGTCCCCTTCTCCTTGTGCCCTCAATCTTTCCCAACATCAGGGTCTTTTCCAGGGAGTCTTCTCTTCTCATGAGGTGGCCAAAGTACTGGAGCCTCAGCTTCACGATCTGTCATTCCTGTGAGCACTCAGGGCTAATTTCCTTAAGAATGGATGCATTTGATCTTCTTGCAGTCCATGGGACTCTCAAGAGTCTCCTCCAGCACCATAATTCAAAAGCATCAATTCTTTGGTGATCAGCCTTCTTTATGGTCCAGCTCTCACTTCCATACATCACTACTGGGAAAACCATGGCTTTAACTTTACGGACCTTTGTTGGCAAGGTGATGTCTCTGCTTTTTAAGATGCTGTCTAGGTTTGCCATCGCCTTTCTCCCAAGGAGCAGGTGTCTTTTAATTTCACGGCTGCTGTCACCATCTGCAGTGATCATGGAGCCCAAGAAAGTAAAATCTTTCACTGCCTCCATTTCTTCCCCTTCTATTTGCCAGGAGGTGTTGGGACCAGTTGCCATGATCTTCGTTTTTTTGATGTTGAGCTTCAGACCATATTTTGCGCTCTCCTCTTTCACCCTCATTAAAAGGTTCTTTAATTCCTCCTCACTTTCTGCCATCAAGGTTGTGTCATCTGCATATCTGAGGTTGTTGATTTTTCTTCCGGCAATCTTAATTCCAGTTTGGGATTCATCCAGCCCAGCCTTTCGCACGATGAATTCTGCATCATGCGAATAAGCATCATGTTAAATAAGCAGGGAGACAACATACAGCCTTGCCGTACTCCTTTCCCAATTTTGAACCAATCAGTTGTTCCATATCCAGTTCTAACTGTAGCTTCTTGTCCCACATAGAGATTTCTCAGGAGACAGATGAGGTCAACAGGCACTCCCATTTCTTTAAGAACTTGCCATAGTTTGCTGTGGTCGACACAGTCAAAGGCTTTTGCATAGTCAATGAAGCAGAAGTAGATGTCTTTCTGGAACTCTCTAGCTTTCTCCATAATCCAGCGCATGTTTGCAATTTGGTCTCTAGTTCCTCTGCCCCTTCGAAATCCAGCTTGCACTTCTGGGAGTTCTTGGTCCACATGCTGCTTAAGCCTGCCTTGTAGAATTTCAAGCATAACCTTGCTAGCGTGTGAAATGAGTGCAATTAGCGTGTGAAATGAGCATTCTTTGGCACTGCCCTTCTTTGGGATTGGGATGTAGATTGATCTTCTCCAATCCTCTGGCCACTGCTGAGTTTTCCAAATATACCATTAGCTCCTTAAACTGTCATCATTGGGCTGAGAGAACAGTTGACTGAGCCCTTTGCCCAACTTTTCTGGGATGACTCAATAAAGACCTGTATGCAGCGAGGAAGGCAGAAGCAAGTAGGCCCAGACTAGGGAACTGGGGCTCCAACAGGGGCCCCCAGGGGGGCAATGGCCCCCTACTTTACAAGAAGGTCAGTGGGGCCTGCTCCTAGGGTTAGCCTAAAGTGTAATGTCCTAATTAATGGAGAAATTGATCGCAGTCAGCTGAGCAAAGAATGCAGTGTATCAAAAGCCAAACTCTTCTTCTTCATAGCCTAAAGTGTAATGTCCTAATTAAAGAAGAAATGATTGCAGTCAGCTGAGCAAAGAATGCAGTTTAATCAAAGTGATTACCTTTGGAATGAAGTAGCCTTTGAGGGTAACATCCACAGTGGTTGCATGTGGCAGATTTGTGGGGACAATGTCAGAAAATCTCTGGATCTCATGGATCACTGCATCTACATATGGCATTTTCGTTCGGTGCTCAATCCTTGGTTGAGAAGATCCAACAACCTTCGTAATTTCTTCTTGGACCTTATCTGGGGGCAGTGGAGTGTGATTTTTTTTGTTAAAATAAACTCATTGGTGTGTTTTTTTGTCCCCACCCCCCAAATGCCAAACTCAAAAGCTTATTTTTGCCACCAACTCATATCTTCAGATTTCCTGGAGTAACTGACAGCTAATTATGCAATGCGACTGCCTGATCTATGAGCACAATCTCACAACATAATGCAAAGTTGTGGAAGATGCTATTCACCTGAGAATTTTAGTGGAAATACACAATTTGCTTATAGTTATGTAGGAAGCGAAAGTCAGAAACATGCATGCTTGACTACACCCAACATTGGGGGGGGGCTGACATGAGTGATGTCACACAGTAAAACTAGGCCCAACAAGGCCCACCGTATTGTGGAATATTGAGGAGGGCCACCCCCCCTCATTGAATATTGTGGGGCTCAGCCCCCCAGCTTCCCAGGCCCCCAGATACAGTGGTACCTCGGGTTACAGACGCTTCAGGTTACAGACTACGCTAACGCAGAAATAGTACCTCAGGATAAGAACTTTGCTTCAGGATGAGAACAGAAATCGTGCTCCGGCGGCGTGGTGGCAGCGGGAGGCCCCATTAGCTAAAGTGGTTCTTCAGGTTAAGAACAGTTTCAGGTTAAGAACGGACCTCCGGAAAGAATTGAGTACGTAACCAGAGGTATCATTCTAGTTATGTATAACTGGAATCAAGATATGCTAGCTAGAGTAATGGGAGCCAACCCAATGAAAAGCACTCACTCTGAATTTCAGGATATTTCATCATTAGTAACAGTCCCCAGCGCAGTGTGGTAGAAGTGGTCTCCATGCCAGCCGCAAATAAGTTACCCACAAGGGATCTTAGGTTTTCATTGTGGAAATATCCATTTGGCTTGTCCTTCTCCTGGGGTGTAAAAAAAGAGAGAAAGAAATTAGCAAATTCCATGTGCAGATATCAAAGTAGCTAGACAGGGGCTGGGAGGGCACTCACTGGAATGGAAAGAGCAGAGAAGCTGTCTAGGAAAGTAGAATAATCATACACAGCAAGCACACTCAAATCTCTTTTCTCCATGAAAGCATGTCACAGGGTCCCTCGGCCGTCAGGTAGCCTCTGTTTAGAGGTGAAGAGAATGGCGAGATTGAGACGCTGGCACTACGGGACGCCATTTTCTACCCTCCGGAAGTGCAGCCCCAGGCTTGCACGTTGCAGCGATTGATTCTCAAACAGTAAGAAAACCAAATTTAATTGGCAATATCTATCGGGATGTGTTAATTTGGAACGATTCGGAAGCTGGTCAGCCTCGTCTAGAATCTTATTTATATGCAAAGATTTCCCACAGAGCGGATGGAACAGTGAGTTACCTCAAACGGAATATTTTAACTTAAAAGAGACATTAATTTAATTTATTTAATTTAAGAAGGTGGATTTAAGCAGGGAAGGGATAAAACCCTGAACAAGAACTTTTTATTTGTCTTTTTGGTGGACCTCTGGGACTGCAGGTAAAGGAAACTTCTAATATATACCGTATTTTTCGCTCTATAACACGCACCCGACCATAACACGCACGTAGTTTTTAGAGGAGGAAAACAAGAAAAAAAATATTCTAAACGAAACAGTGGATGTATGATTTTTGTGGTTCATGCTGTGGCCACAGACATGTGATCTGACAGTGAGTTTGGAGTAGCCCAATGCAAAAATCCTGAGGATCCATGTGGATCCATGCTTTGTAACCACGTTTTTGCACCACTGCGGCCCCAGGCAACAGTGGGTGCGTGATTTCTTTTGGTGCAAGCTGTAGCCATGGACATGCTATGTGATCTGATGGTGAATTTGGGGTGACCCAGTGCAAAAATCCTGAGGATCCATGTGGATCCGTGCTTTGTAACCACGTTTTAAGTGGCGAGGGAAGGAAAAGCACTCAAGGGGCAAGGAGCACGTGTGGGGTGGGTGGAGAAGGATGCTGCTAATAATGAAGAAGAGGGGTATAAGGGGAGAAGGCTCCTCTCCTCTCCCGCTTTGCTCCTTTAAAGCAAGCAGGCTCTGCTTTTCTTCCTCCTCCCCACTCATCCCCGACTTAGCGAGCTGAAAAACTTTGCTGCTATGTAGCAAGCTGAGTGGGGAAGAGAGAGGGACAGAGAGCCTGCTTGCTTTAAAGGAACCAACCAGACAGGAGGCGCTTACACTCGTGTAAACGGCTCCTCTCCTCTCCCGCTTTGCTCCTTTAAAGAAGCAGGCTCTCTGTCCCTCTCCCCTCCCCACTCAGCGGCTCTTCTCCCGCTTTGCTGTTTCAAAGCGAGCCACGGAGAAGGGAAGGAAGGGGAACCATGGATCCTCTGCTCACAACTGCAGCAGATCCCCCCGCCATCCGTAGGCATTCCCTCCATAACACGCACAGACATTTCCCCTTACTTTCTAGGAGGAAAAAAGTGAGTGTTATGGTGCAAAAAATACGGTATATTTTTTTACTTTCGATTTTAATGAACTGCATTGTCAATTGTTTGGAAGCCTTCTCTAGTTATTATTGATTTCTTTTTAAAATTTCTCTTTGTGCCAAAGCAACCTAATGTGGAAGTGAGAAGCCAAACTAGACTGATCTCTTTTTTTTATTAAGTTTGGTTAATTTTTATGTGGAAACAAGGAGTGGGGAGAAGAAGTTATTCAACCACCCGTCCCTTCTGTTTCTGTGAGGACGTGGGAAGGATAGTGAGCATCACCATTTTTACTTTCTTTTTTGAGACACCAAATACTTCTTGAGACGTTAGATTGCATCTAAAAAAATAGCTTTTTTTTGTTCCTTCCCCTCTCTGACGATTTCTGTTGGACCTCCACTCTTATTTTTGTTTTTGTTTTGATGTGGGCTTAGCTGCTTTGGTGAAGAAAATTGACTGGGACTTCTCCCCCCCCTTATTTATTTATTTATTTATTTGTTCTGTCTCTTCTCTACTATCTGTGTTATAATTTTTGCCTTGCCCTTCCTTATCATTCTTTGAGTTGGTTTGGTGTATGATTTTTTGTTTGGTTTCTCCTTTTAATCTCCCCCTTTGGATTTTTATACCAAGCTTTGCCTCTTTTCCTCTCTTTTTCTTTATTTTTATTTTTTATTAGAATATTTCTTCTCAGATATCTTACATTTTAATTTTTAATTTGTTTTTCTGTTTCCTTCTTTGTATTCTGAATCGGTTTTATAATTCAACTTTTCTTTTTTATTGCTTATTTTACTTCCTTCTTAATCTGTTATTATCTATTGTTCTGTTTCACCCCCTTCTCGCTTATGATGGATTATAATTACTTCATATGATGGATCATAACTAATTTGATTGGATTAGCCAAACAAGTGGCAAGAAAATTTAATCTCCCAATTTTTGAATGTTATAAAACTTGATCGGGGATTAGCCAAGCAAGTGGCAAGAAGAATATTTTTTTAAAAACTTTGGATGTTATAATTTTAATTGGAAATTACTAAGACAAGAGAATGTCCCACACACAGAAAAAAAGGAGTGAAAGTGTGACACCTGGGGAAAGAATGGGATCCAAACAGGAGATGGAACTGAAAGGAGACATATTAAAGATGTTCACAGAGATAAAGAGAGATATTAAACAAAGTGAGAAAAACTTAGAGACAAGGTTGGAGCAGATGGATAAAAAAATTGATTTGACAGTTAATGAATTGAAAGGACAAATGAGGGATGTAACAAAGAGAACACAAAGTTTGGAGGAGGGAATGAATGAAAAGAACAAAATTGGAGATGAGAGAGGTAAAGAGGGAAGAGGAAAGGATGAGAGCTGAAGTTTCAGAAATTAATAAAACACAAGAAGGAATATGGGACGCGATCGCTATGAATGACTTGAGGCAAAGAGAGGCGAATTTGAGATTGAGGTTGGTACCTGAGGTACAAGGGGAGAATATAAGGGAGAAACTGGCATCAGAAATTGCTCAGTGGTTAGGCATGGAAGTAGAAGATGTTAGGAAAACCATTCAAAATGCATTTCGAATTAAGACAAGATCTGTTAAAGCAAAGAATTTTCCAGGTGACTGTTTAATTATTTTTAAAGACAGAGAAATGAAGAATTTGATATTACAGAAAAGTAGAGAAAAAAGATTGAGTATTGATGGGAATTTTATAATCATCTTTAAGGACATTCCACTTCGATTATTGAAAAAACGGGACCCTTACAAACCATCGACACAGACCTTGAGGAGAAAACAAATTGAATTTAAATGGGAATTCCCAGAAGGGATTTCCTTTTTTTCACAAAGGGAAGAAATTTAAACTCACAAATCCAGATGAAACACAGAAGTTTCTGAGAAGATACAAGGAACTGGGAAGGGGAGAGGAAGCAGTCGAAGCTGGAGCGGGAGCAGGGGGCCCGGTGGGACCGGAAAGAGGGGAGAAGGATGTTACGGAAAAATTTGGGTGCGCGGCTACTCAGCCACCCAGCTCATCAGACTAGGTCCGCGGGTCCCTGTGGAAGAAAATGAGCTCAGCCGGAGACAGGAGCAAACTGTAGAAGACCCAAGTTTATTGCGCAACAGGTTCAAGATGAGATTGAACCCCGAGAAAGGGGTGACATGAGTTTTTGAAACTTCCCTCCATGTCCCAGAATGCAGTGCAAAATACATCATAATTACATCATGAATACATTAGAGAGATGTTGGGTTACACAGGTTACATCATGAATATTTTAAGGAGAGGTTGGGTTACACAGATTAACATATGGAGGAGGGAGGGAGGAATATGCAGAGCTGGAGATATGCGCAGATAAGCGCTTCCTGAGTACCGGTGATGAGAAGACAATAGTCCAAGTATGTAAAGTCTGCCACCTGGCATTGCCCGGAGGAAAGGTTGGGCAGAGTGATTTGACCGGATTAGGGTCTTCCTGAGTACGTGACTCCTCGCTCGAGGGATTATGGAGGCAGAGGAGGTGTCATGGAGCCCTGAAGAAACTGAGTCGATTGACACCAAAACCAAGGAAATCAGAGCTGCGGTTGATTTTATACAATTTTTAGAAGTTTTAGTCCGTTTCAGTCCATTCTTATATTAATAATTGAAGTCGGAAACAAAATAGATACATTGTTGCAAGATTTGACACTTTTATGGGTTCACGAGTTTCGATTCCATTGTTCTCCCAGCGGGGAGCCGTCAGCAGCTTGTCAAGAGGTTAAATGAGGCGTGCAGGAGCTCGCTGAGCTAGCTCTGCAAAGCGAATGCATGGTTCTGATTGGGTAGAACGCGGCCATTGAAACGAATGGGGGATACAGTTTGATACAGTCAACCCACGATAAAGATGGAGCGAGAGAGAGAGAAAGGCTTGAGAGCTTGGGCTTATTTTGCCCATGTGGAAAAGGGAAAGGCACTTTAAACTTGGGGCTTGGGTAGGGTGTGGTGCTTGTGCAACAATGTGGGGCTGAGGGGTGAATGTAGGGCTGGGTGCCCTTGAGGTCATCGCCTTGGACCCTCAAAAGGAAGGGTGAAGGAAGGCACCCCCCTTTCCGTATCAAGGACCACAAAGAAGAACAAGGAGAAACAAGGGAAGAAGAAGAAAAATTGAAATACAACCAAAGGTACTTTCTGATCACAATGCAATAAAGTGTGTTATTAAAGGAATAGAAGAAAAATCCTTTCGATAGAGAATAAATGAGTGTCTTTTAGATGATCAGAAAAAAATAGAAAAGGCACGTAAGAACTTAACAGACTACTTTGTGAATAACTGTAATAAGGGTACAAAAACTAGTATAGTATGGGATGCCAGCAAAGCTGTGGTGCAAGGTTTTTTTATTCAGCAGAATACGATAAAAAGAAAATTAGAGAAAAAGGGAGAAAAGAAATTTTAAAACAAATAATGGAAAATGAGAAGAATTTAATTAAAAAAGCAAATGATTTGAAAATAAAGCAAAATATTAAAATATTACAAACTCAATTTGCAATGATAATAAATAAAGAAGTAGAATGGAATATCAAAAGAATGAGACAGAATTTTTTTGCAAATAAGTCTGGAAAATGGCTGGCATGGCAAATTAAGAAAAGAAAGGAACAGAATACAATTAATAAACTTATTGTAGATGGAAAAGAAATAGATAATCCAAAAGAAATTAGGAAAGGATTTGAGGACTTTTACAGACATTTATATAAAAGAACTGAGAAAAGTGACATTTAAAAAATAGAAGAATTCCTGAGGAAAAAGGAGGTGCAGAAAATCCTGACTGATAAAAAAGACAGTCTGAACGACCCAATTGATGTAGAGGAAATTAAAGAAGCTATAAAAGAATTGAAAAGTGGGAAGACACCAGGACTGGATGGATTTACTGCAAGATATTATAAAGAAATGAAACACACCCTACTTGTACCAATGAAAGAAGTTATGAATAATATATTAAAGAAGGGAGAATTACCAGAAACATGGAAAGAAGCATATATTACATTTATTCCAAAGCAGGACTCAGATTTAATGCAAGTAAAGAATTACTGGCCAATTCCGTTGTTGAATAAAGATTATAAATTATTTGCAAGTATATTAGCGAACAGGATGAAAAAAATATTGAAAGAAATTATACATAAAGATCAGGCAGGTTTTCTTCCTGGCAGACAGATGAAAGATAACATAAGAAATATAGTCAATATAACTGAATATCTGACAGCCAGGAATGAAAAACAAGCAATGTTAATTTTTGTGGATGCTGAAAAGGCCTTTGATAATATATCTTGGGAATTTATGTTAAAAAATTTGGAATCTATGGACATGGATCAATTCTTCCTAAATGGATTAAAGGCTATATATACTGAGCAAAATAACAGAAAATATTGCAATTACTAAAGGTACAAGACAAGGGTGTCCTCTTTCACCATTATTATTCATATTGGTACTGGAAGTTCTTTTAAGATCTATAAGGAGAAATGAGTTAATAAAGGGTGTTACAGTTGGTCGAAATGAATATAAGGTAAAAGGCTTTGCTGATGACTTGGTATTAACAATTGAAAATCCATCAATAACTATTAAGGAAGTAATAGAGGAGATAGAACAGTTCGGTCAAGTGGCAGGTTTTAAATTAAACAAAAGGAAAACTAAGATGATTGCTAAAAATATGGAACAGGAATTGGTTGAAATGTTGCAGCAACAGATAGGTATAGAAGTGGTAAAGAAAGTTAAATATTTAGGAATTTGGTTAACTGCCAAAAATATTGATCTGTATCAAAATAATTATACACCAATGTGGAATAGTGTCAAAAGAGCTCTAGAGGTATGGGGAAGGTTGAAATTATCATTTTGGGGAAGGATTTCAGCGATAAAGATGAATGTGCTACCAAAGATGTTGTTCTTGTTTCAGACAATTCCAATACTAAAAGGGGCAGCAATATTTAAAGAGTGGCAGAAGATAATTTCAGGATATATCTGGCAGGGCAAAAAGCCGAGAATACAATTTAAGTTACTAACAGATGCTAAGGAAAGAGGAGTCTTTGCCCTGCCGGACTTGAAATTATATTATGAAAGCATTGTGCCTCTGTTGGTTGAAGGAATGGATGAAATTGGAAAATACAATTATGGACTTAGAAGGTTATGATAATAGATTTGGATGGCATACATATTTATGATATGATAAGAAAAAAGTCCATAAAGGATTTGGAAACCACATATTTTGAAGATCTCTTATAGAAATTTGGGATAGGTATAAAAGCCTTCTGGAACCAAAAATACCACATTGGTTGTCTCCATTAGAAGTGATGTGTGTAAAAAAGGTCAATATGAGTGGGAAGTGGATAACATATGGGAAACTAATAATTAGAGTAGGAGGAAAATGGAAATTGAAACCATACGAGGAGGTGAAAGAGTATGTTAACGATTGGTTACATTATTACCAGGTGAATGAAATATTTAAACAGGATGTTAAAGAAAAAGGTTTCTCTGGAAAAGAATCGAAGTTTCAACAAGAAATGTTGAATAATGATTTTAAAATTTTGTCTAAAATGTATGAATTACTGCTTGAATGGCACTTGAAAGATGAGGAGGTAAAATCAGTTATGATTCATTGGGCAAAAGATTTTGGATATAACATACAGTTAAGTGATTGGATAAAACTGTGGAAAGAAGGTTTGAGATTTACCACATGTAATGCATTAAAAGAAAATGTGATGAAGATGGTGTATAAATGGTATATCACACCAGTTAAGTTAGCAAAAATGTATAAAGTGAGTAATAAATTGTAATGGGTATGAGTTACTCGTGCGTAAACTGGTGCCTTTCTCGGCTAATTTGCCTTGTTAAAACTTTCTGACTGCACAGCCCCTTCTCATGGTGGCTGCCTCAGTCACTGGCAGAATCCGTCAGTGGGCGTTTCTTGAACCTCTTCCAACATAAAAGTTGTTTGACACCCAGTCTCCTCCTCCTCTCACTGTGCGGGAGTCTTCTGCGCAGGGAAGGCGTGGGTAGCGGAGGACCTGGGCTCTCCTCACTGATGTCCAGTGAAGAGTCCCTGAGCCCTCTCTCCAATTCCCCCGTCTGCCCCCCTTTATCCCTGGTGTTGCGCTGATTGGCTTCCCCCTCTACTGAGCTGTTTCTCCCCCTGCTGCTGGGACCTTCGCCAGCATAATCTGGGAGCCTCCCCTTCGCCTCTCGCTCCGATGTCAGTTCCCTGACATAAATGTTGGAAATGTAAAGAAAAAGAAGGATCATTTTACCATATGTGGTGGGAATGTAAAAAAGTGAAATGCTTTTGGGAGATGATATATAACGAATTGAAAAAATGATGAAATATACTTTTATAAAGAAGCCAGAAGCATTTCTTTTGGGTATTGTTGGAAATGATATAAATAGAAAAGACTGTAAGCTTTTTTTATATGCGGTAACAGCAGCAAGAATATTACTGGCCCAAAAATGGAAACAAGAAGAACTACCAGCGTGAGAAGAATGGAGGATGAAACTAATGGACTACACAGAATTAGACAAGCTAACAGGAAGGATCTGAAACCGGTGGGACCAGAGGTTCACTGAAGACTGGACTAAATTTATGGAGTATGTGAAAAATATTTGTGATGATCAAATTACGTTTGTAGGTTTACAAGAAGTTCTGTGAGGAGTAATTTAAGAAATATTGTAAAAATGGAAAGGGGGAGATGATTTGTTAAGAAAGGTAAAGACAATATTAAGTCAAGAATTGCAGGAGAAGTGATTAGGATGGAGGATTATCAGAGGTGTTGAAGGAAGTCCAAATAAGAATATGTATGTAAGAATTTGTGTAGTATGTCTTTAAAAAAAATTGTACATTAAAATTAATAAAAATATTTTAAAAGAAAGAAAGAAAGAAAGAAAGAAAGAAAGAAAGCATGTCACAGGCTGAAGAAAGGAGCATGTTGCAAAAGAAATACTGGGGGAGGGAGCATGACATGTTGGACTAGTCATGGAATCATGGAATCATAGAGTTGGAAGGACCCTGAGCATCATCTGTTCCAAACATCTGCAGTGTAGGACTGCAGCTGTCCCTTACAGGGATCGAATCTGCAACCTTGGCGTACGCAGCATCGTGTTCCTACCAACTGAGCTACCATATCTCAAAGGTTGATATTTTTCTTTTTCTCTTGAGAGAAGTGGGAGTCCCACTGGAAAACAGCCCTGCAAGCAATCAGGTCACAGACTCCAGATATTAGCCAAAGCTTTATAGAGCAAAAAATAAATAAAATGTGCAGAGTACAGTGGTACCTCGGGTTACATACACTTCAGGTTACATACGCTTCAGGTTACAGACTCCGCTAACCCAGAAATAGTGCTTCAGGTTAAGAACTTTGCTTCAGGATGAGAACAGAAATCGTGCAGTGGCGGCGCAGCAGCAGCAGGAGGCCCCATTAGCTAAAGTGGTGCTTCAGGTTAAGAACAGTTTCAGGGTAAGAACGGACCTCCGGAACGAATTAAGTACTTAACCCGAGGTACCACTGTATATTAGACACCAGCTCACATGGAAATGTATTTTTAAAACGTGAAAATTTCAACATTTGAAAGTATAAAAAAAATTATTGGGGGGCTTAAAAGACTCCATTACCTCTTGCTGTCTCAGAAGAAATGAATCAATCAAGCTCCTTTGGTCATTTTCATCCAGATCTCTGAGGTGTTGTATGAAGGTGGCATTTATGAAGGCATGCATCTCATCTCTGTTCTGAAGGATAGTCTTACGGGCTCCCAAAAGCGAGCCAAGAGCAGGAAATACATTATACAGCTGTAAGGATAAAATAGAACAAAGAGTAAAGCCCAGTGCTTAATTATCAGGTGATACTCCAAATATGTTTGTCATCTTCCACAGAGGAATAAAAAAATGACACAGAACAAAAATGTACTTGGATTGGAGCAACGCTGAATAAATATCCCTTAGAGGCCAAGGCTGGAGGCCATTTTCTTACGTGCTGTTGTAGTTATGGAGCCCCCTTGTACTTGTGGATTAGCAGTTTGCTCAGATGTGGACAAGCCCCTAGACAGAGGTCAACCAGAAGTGGCCAGGGGCAGCAAAATGCCCCCCTGGCCCAGTCCACCAACAGACCCATGGTGTCACTCACAGTGCTGCCACAATACAGGGCACTGTGGCAGCAGCCATGGTGGCATGGGCAAAACTGAGACGTGGCTGGCAATGGTGCAACAGCAGGGACAGGGAAGTGGTTGGATCTGCCACCTGAGGCAAATTGCTTCACCTCGGCTCATGTCAGCATCTGTCTTGGGCTGGCGGTGGGGAATTTTTAGCTCTTGCTGGAGGTCCAAAGGTTCCCCACACCTGACTTAGACTTTCAAAAAAGCTTGCACAACAAAGACTCCTGGGTAAGAAAAGCAGGCGTTGGAATAAGGAGGAGAGGTTCTCTTGTGGGTCAGGAAGTGGGGCATAGGAATAGACAGACATTCTCCCAATAGAAGGATGTTGAAGTGAGTCCCCAAAGGATAGATATGGGGTCTTGTATATTTAAAAAAACCACCTTTATATTTTAAAAAGATGAAATTACAAAAGAAATAAAATATTTCAACTATATATAATTTCATAAGATCATGCATACAATATACAAAATGTCAGTTATGGTTTGAGTTATCTAACTATTATATTTTAAGCAGAATATCCAGTTATATGCATGAAAATAATAATTGGGGTGAATATTGTCTTGAAATTTTATATTTGCTTTTTAAAAATAAATTTATTTTGGGTCCTTCTTTCCATATCTCTTTTAAAACTTTTAAGTTGTGTTAACAATGCTGAATCCCATGTGTTTTATACATATATACATTTATACATATATTTAGCTTTGACTAGTCTTGCTGTAGTGGTTATAACAGTTGCAATGTCCAAAATCTCCCTTGCTTGCTATGCCTTTCCAAATCAAATGTATTTGGGTATTAAAATCATATTGGTACCAAGAATTTAATTTATAACCAAAAGTTTTAATCTTACAACAAGTCCAAAATATATGTGTAAAATAGCTGCTCCTATATTTTTGAATTTCCAGCAATTGTCTTTTTGAAAATTATAACCACTTCCATTCATCTTTAGTAACTGGAGAATTAATGTCTCTCTCAAATGTGTCTGCTCAAAACTGAAGGATGATTGATCTAAACCGAATAATTATTTGCATTATTTGGCCAATATACCTTTACTTTGGAAGGTGAGTATTAATTTCTCTGCTTTCCTTAATACCTGAAGATTGCAAATCCTTTCTACTAATACTTTCCCTTGCAAATATGCAATATCTCTCCCCTCCTAAAAGCTGCACAGAGACAGCTGAGTGAGGACCTTTGGAAGGAAATGCTGTCCTGGGATCTTACGCAACTCATATTTCTCAAGATGTGTTTTGCAGTGAAGCCTGAACAATTTGGAATTGCACACACATTGATTATTCAGTGAATACAACCAACTATTTCTTTTCCATTTGAGAAAGCTTAGATTACCATGACAGAGGGGCTTCCAAAAAGCCGGACATTTTCATTGACCAACTTCAGAAGTTTTCTAAATGTGGAATCTTCGTATTCAAATCGCTTGTTTAGTAGGATGGACACTATGATATTGGCAACAGCGGCATTCATAATTGTGGTGGTTTCAAATGGTTGTCCTATACATAAATATTAAACAATGCTCAGATAAAATACCAAGTAGAATTGCTCTTCTCTGCCTTAGGTTCCCAGTGTCAGCCTACCGATGTATAGAGCACATTTATCTTAGAAACTGATCCTACGTTCTGGTGTACTTGAAGATATCTGAGTTAAGAAATGCTAAAAAGAGTCATGGGCAGAATATACCTAAGCAGAGGTCTTCATCCTTTTTGAGCCCATGACTCCCTTGACCAGCTACACTCTTTCTGTGGTTTCCTGTGGGGCAAATGCACTCCACGCCTTGCCTGCAGAGCCAGTGGCCTCTCACCCTTTTTCAAACACCCTCCCTCATGAAGTGTTCCCTCAGCCACCTCTCCTTTCCTCTCTCCTTGGGAGCTTGAAGCCAGGGCTGCTGCAACAAACAGCTGTGCAAGCCTTTCGGAGGCAGAGATGCAAGAGGGGATCGTAGGAGGGAGGGCAGGAAAGAGGGACAGAGGTCAGCATTACCTCACACTGACCTGAACACTGCAGATTGGTAACTTCTTCACAGGGAATCCTGGTTACTATAGTTCTGAGAGTTAGCAATATGTATATAACACAATATTGTGGGCATCTAATGTAGTGTTGTTTTGCCCTGGAGCAGTAGAAGGAAACACTAACCCACCTTGGTAAGATTCAAATGTCTTAATCAGGACACTGCATTCTTCCACAATTCTGTCCTCTATGGACCTTTTCCCCATGCCATAGTCCCGTAATGTGCTTAGTGCAAACCGCCTCATCACTTTCCAGTTTTCACCATGTGAAAAAAGAACACCTGAAGAGCAGAGATCAAGTTTCAAGTTATCATGGCTACAATAATATGTTTTGGCTTATCTCACCCTTCTTCTGTGGAACTGAGGATGCCTCTCGGCTGGTCCCTCTTCCGGTCTCTGATAGGACACACACTCTCCAGACCTTCAGCAAGATTCCTATGGGTTGTACCCTCAGAACACAATTGCACAGGGGGTTCTCTAGTTTATGGCCCTTCAGTCTAACTGTACATTATCTTATGACCAGATTCTCCTATTCCCTCAACACTACTCTTTTCCTGGCAGTGACAAAGACATCTGACATTATCCATCCAATGGCTGCAGCTACACTGGTCGATTGGCAGGCTGTCCTCCAAGCTATAATTGAAACTAACAATCAGTTCTATGAACCTTTTGGCACAGATTCTATATTGCTATGATAATTAAATTTCACAAACAGCACAAGCTATTATACAGAAGGAAAGGCCTCACCAAAGCCCCTTGTAAACTCCTCAAAAATTGGGATGGTGGGTCTCTCTGCAAATGCGTCCGCCTGATTCACCAGAGCCTCCTTGACTGTCTCATACCCTGTCAGCACCACCATTTTCTGGAATCCCATTTGGATGCGGAAGATGGGGCCATGTTCTTTTGACAACTGGAGTTCAATGACCAAAAGAGAGAAAGATCAAATAAACCCCCCAAACATACAGACATACTGTCACAGATCTGAAATAAAAACTGATTTAATTTACATGATTGCATGGTATAATTCATCAACTTAAATTGTCTAAGCATTGCCCATCATGTGGGTGCCTTTAGCAAGAGGAGTAACTTCAAATTATTAAGAAGAAAGTGCAGTAAGATGGCAAATTCTGCAGCTCTTCTATTTTATTTGGAGATGTTGTTCTTGTTTAGTCATTTAGTCATGTCCGACTCTTCGTGACCCCATGGACCAGAACACGCCAAGCCATCCTGTCTTCCACTGCCTCCCGCAGTTTGGTCAAACTCATGCTGGTAGCTTCGAGAACACTGTCCAACCATCTCGTCCTCTGTCGTCCCCTTCTCCTTGCGCCCTCCATCTTTCCCAACATCAGGGTCTTTTCCAGGGAGTCTTCTCTTCTCATGAGGTGGCCAAAGTATTGGAGCCTCAACTTCATGGATCACTGCCTTGCAGTGGCAAAGGGGCTTGAATAACTCAGAGAAGCTGTGAGCTGTGCTGTGCATGGACACCCAAGATGGACATAGTGGAGAGTTTTGACCAAACGTGATCCACCTGGAGCAGGAACCGGCAAGCCACCCCAGTATCCCTGCCAGGAAAACTCCATGGACAAAGACAACAGGCATATTTGGAGATAATTGTGAGCAAATAAAGTTGAAAACTGATGTGAATTTTCCTTCCTTAACAAATTGAAATTTAGAATCATAGAATTGTAGAACTGGAAGGGACCACAAGAATCATCTAGTCCAACCCCCTGAAATGTAAGAATCTTTTTGCCCAACGTGGGATCAAACCCACGACCCTGTGATTTAGAATCCCCTGCTTGTTCAACTGAGCTATCAGTTCTGACTGCTCAGAATTAGGCTCCTCAGTTTCACGCAAGGAGCGCCAGTGCTTTCCAATATTGCCTTTACCCTGGAGACTTAATCTAGATTTAATCTAATTTTTTTTTTTTACACCTGCCGAAAGAATCCTGGGAACTGTGGGTGTTGCGAAGAGATGAACATTCTCAATAAGAACATAATTTCAGACATGGGCGCACTTAAAAGCCCACATTCAGCAATATAATTGCTTTGTTTTGTTTCACGTAAGATAATTGTGAAAATTTGAGTGGATTCTAAAATGATGTATTTAGAAGTGCTGGCTTCACACTGAAAAGTTCAATAATTTTGCAGCTAATTTTTGCAGATAAGGCTGGTTAAAGTAAAGGTAAAGGGACCCCTGATTGTTAAGTCTAGTTATGGACGACTCTGGGGTTGTGGTGCTCATCTTGCTTTCAGGCCGAGGGAGCTGGCGTTTGTCTGCAGACAGTTTTCCGGGTCATATGGCCAGCATGACTAAGCCGCTTCTGGCGAACCAGAGCAGCGCATGGAAACGCCATTTACCGGCCTGGCGGAACGGTACCTATTTATCTACTTGCACTTTAATGTGCTTTCGAACTGCTAGGCTGGCAGGAGCAGGGACTGAGCAACGGAAGCTCACCCTGTTGCAGGGATATGAACTGCTGATCTTCTAATCGGCAAGCCCTAGGCTCTGTGGTTTAGACCACAGCGTCACCCATATCCCAGGGTGGTTGTGACATTCCTATTACCCTCCTCCAGTGACCCAGTCCCTCCACTGCACAGATCAGCTATCAGCCTAAACCATAACAGCAGTCACACACAAAAAGGAAGAAAAAAAGGAATAAGCCATACTTGACGTAGTTTTATCATTTTTGCATATCTGCATATATGAGATGGAACACTGACATCTACCTGGCCTAAAAAGATCCACAGAATCTTTGCCTTGCTGCAGAAAGAAAAGAAAACGTTACCTTTAACATTGTTCTGTAAGGTCTCTTCAGATCCATCATATGGAGATTCCCAACAAGTGGTAAAGGTGTCGGACCTGGTGGGAGATTTTTGGAGCTCCTATTCCAGAAACTGCCCCATTTCCAAATGGATATAATTGTAAGGATGAGCAGGAACAATGTTGGAATCTGTTCAGTCCAATCCATTTCTTTTCAGTGAGCAAATTTCTGAAGTGATTACTGTGAAAGTCACAACATAGTTTGATCAAGGACAACGTCTGCCGTCTGAAATGAGCAGCAAATACTAGGAACTGTCTCTAGTGAATCATTTCATTCAATGAATTGCCTTCCACTCTCCCCCCCCTCTGACTTTATTGCAATCTAAGCTTGATGATTTAACTTTCCCTTTATACTTACTTGAGCAGCGGTGTTTTCTTCCGGAAATGAAAACATCGTTCAGCCGGTTCAACCTCTTTTGAATTCTCAGGAGGTCCAATGTTCAGTTTTAGAACAACATTATAGAATCACAGAACTGGAGAGTTGGAAGGGACCCAAACAACTGTTAAGAAATCCTCTTGTGTAATTATTGAACTAGTGAGATATTTTTGAAATAGTTTCAGAATGTCTTGAACTTCTTCTTTACAAATATTCTGCTATTCAGCATTTGTGTGTAACTAGTTTAGTTAATTAATATACTGGTGGCAGCAAAATAGGGAGATGTTCCCTGGGAAATACTGCACAAATATTGTGTGTGTGTGTGTGTGTGTGTGTGCAATTTTCTGCACTATGCAGTGTGGCTCTCTTCTGTCAGTCATCTCTGGAACTATTTGCTTCATAAACAAACTTGTGTGATATACTTCCTCTTGGCTTGTGCAACATTGTGGTTTAGCTGATGATGATGTATTTCATTTACAGTTGCTCTTGACTCATAAAGTCTCAGAACAGATTACATCCATTTTAAGCACCTGGTGGCAGGAGGCTCAGGTGTTCATAGGTGGCTACTACAGTATTAGAGCAGGTACTGGCTTATTTTGTGTCTTAGGACTTATCTGTGTGAGATAACCAGCCTCATACAACCAGCATGCTAATGCATGAATGGGTTAAAGCCATAGAGGAAGCTGTCCTGCCAGGATTATTTAGGTCACTTCCCCTCACCTTGGAAGATCGAAGCCTGTTGTTGTACCTCAGCCTGCCTGAGAAGCTCAGTATGTAAAAGAAGTCGGAGCTGGTTGCTCACAAGCCATTATTGAGTTCCTATACCAATAATTTAAAAACGTTCACCACTTTGAATCTTAGCCAGGTTTTACTGCCTGTGTCTTTTCTGACTGATGTATGGAAAAGCACATGAACCTGACCTTTGTAAGTAAACCAGTTTTTAACTTATCAAACTTGTGTTCTTTTCTTATGCAGAGGGAAGAAGAAAGTTTTGGAATTCACAAGGATATATTTTAAAGGTCCAACGGCCTATATTTCCACACTTTACTTTGATGCATATTTTGTAATTTTAAATGTCTGCTGGAGTTCCCTCATCAAAGAGTACTTGCCCCTAACTCAGAACTTGGTACCCAGGAATTCTAGTGGGTCCAGGGGAGAATATATTTGTTAAGAGTCCAGTGGGGAATACTTTAGTAGACATTGCGGCATTTAAAATGATTTTTTAAAACCTGACTTTAAAAACATAGAAAGATTGCCCTTCCCCATGGTTTCACTCAGCCATGAGACTCCATGTTGTATTTTTGTTCTTTTATTATTCTGAGGTGTCCCCCCCACATTGTAGAGTTTTGAGAACAATCTCTTATTTTCTGCATTGTTCCTGACATATTTTTAAATTCCTTTGGGTTTTCTCTCTCTTTTACGATGGATATCCACAATCTCATTGCTTCTCATACTGCTTAGATGCACAGAGAGTAACTTTATCCAATGGAAGTGAAGATTGGATGTCATTCTTAGAATGAGAGGGTCATTTCTTGCATCAAACAAGAGAAACCTAGAAATGATGCAGCAGGATTACTATGGATTAACAGTGTATTACTATGGATATTCTTTCAGACTCCTAGCTAATTCACACCAACAATTGTGACACAGCCATTCAGATGATTAGCAGTTTACAGAAAGCCATTGGAGTTACAAGCAAGCATGCGCTTTGAGCTTGAATGAGGGAACTATTCAAATTAAAGCTCTTGTTGAGAAGCTGGAATGAGCAAATTTTAAATTACACGATGAACTGAAAGTTTGCTACCCTGCATAATCAATCACATGACATGACATGGCACACACACACACACCATTTGAATGGGAATGCCCATCACCTGGGGGGGGGGGGGCAGCCCCTTGAAATATTTTATTGGCAGGGCCAAAGGGACCTTGGCCCCTAGGAGTTTGCTTCTATGTTTCCTGGTATCAACATCGAACTGACTGGTCGGTAGTTACCTGGGTAACTACCCACTCTTAAAGATGGAAACAACATTGGCCTTCCTCCAGACTGCAGGGACCTAACCTGTTCTCCAGGGATTCTCAAAGATTATAGACAGAGGCTCTGAGACATCTGTAAGCTCCCTTAGTATCCTTGAGTGCAGCTCAACATGCCCCGGAGATTTGATTTAAAGTAGCTAGGTGTTCCCTTACCACCTCTTTTCCTATCTTGGACTGCAGCTCCCTCTTTGCACTGTTCATTCTGTTATCACCAGGTCTGGCACTGCTTTCATTTTGGGTGAAGACACAGGCATAGTACTGTAGTTGTTGAGCAGTTTCACCTTCTCTCTGTTACCCTAGCATTTCCCCATTTTCTCCATGCAGAGGACCTATTATTTGCTTCTTGTTCTTACTTCAAAAAACCTCTCTTGAAGTCTGAGTTCATTTTTTGGCCCACGTGACCTTCTCCATGCAAATGTTTTTTTTTATTTTTATAAATATTTATTGAATTTTCACAAATTATAAAAACACACATATTACACAATACAATACAAACATACACACAGAAAAACAAACAAACATGTATAATTTCAAATCCTCTTTTTTCTTAAACCTTGCTTCACCGACTTCCCCATACCTCCCCTTTCTGCATTCCAATTTCCAAATTTGTTTCAGCAAATCCTCCCCCTTAATTTTATCCAATTGTTTCCTTTTGTTTTCTTTTACTTAAACTTTTTCTGCTGTAATCCCTTGCTTACTATAACCACAACATTTTAACACTCATTAATTTTACAATATTTCTTAAGATAATTTTTAAATTTCTTCCAATCTTCCGCCGTCTCTTTCCCCTGGTCTTGGATTCTGCCAGTCATTTCAGCCAGTCCCATGTAGTCTATCACCTTCATCTGCCATTCTTCCAGGGTGGGTAGCTCTTGTATCTTCCAATACTTTGCGATGAATATTCTTGCTGCTGTTGTAGCGTACATAAAAAAAGTTCTATCTTTGACACCAACTGGCCGACAATGCCCAAGAGAAAGGCCTCTGGTTTCTTGGGAAAAGTACATTTAAGTACCTTTTTTATTTCATTATATATCATTTCCCAGAAAGCCTTAATCTTCAGACACGTCCACCAAAGGTGAAAAAAGGTACCTTCAGTTTCTTTACATTTCCAACATTTGTTATCGGGCAAATGGTAATTTTTTGCAAGCTTGACTGGGGTCATGTACCACCTGTAAATCATTTTCATAATATTCTCTCTTAAGGCATTACATGCCGTAAATTTTATACCAGTGGTCATCTCCATGCAAATGTTGGCTACTCATGTATATTCCTCCTTTGTGGTTTCCCCCTTTTTTCATTTCTTATACATGTCCTTCTTAAATCTCAGCTCGTCTGTGAACTCCTCATGCAACCACACTAGTTTGTTTAGATGCCTCCCACTTTTCTTTCCTGCTGGAATTGCCTGCATTTGGGCCTTCAATATTTCACATTTAAGAAAGGTGGACTCCCTTCTTATTAAGTATTTCTGGCCATGGGATCTCACCCAGTAGTTCCTTAAGCTTTTTGAAATCAGCCTTCTTAAAGTGAATAACTGTGAATGATTGTATGAGTGTACAACTTAGCTACTTGTGTACACAGATTGTACACTTGTTGAATGTAACATGTGAAGATTGCTACTTTCTCAAATTAGAGTGAATGTTTGGTGTCTGCCCTTCAATGCAAAGAACAACACACTACACTTGAGGACACTGCTTCAGGTGTAGGCAGACCTGGATTCCCCACTGACAGAAATTGGTAGGGGAGTACAAACCATGGATTTGAAGAGCCCACACGCTCCATAATTTGCTTGTATAAAAAACTATTTTGGGGTCTCTGCAGCTTGTACAGTTGTATTTCCCAAGCAAAACCATTATCACTAGCTCATATTTGGACATTTAACTGGGAATATGATGCTTCAAGATATTTGTAGGCATTTGTTAACATGTGACTACAAGAAACCAGTTTCATTGGTTGATCTCTGTGCCCGAAGCAGAGGCACCAACTTGCCACCCAAGATGTGACCTTCTGAGTGCACAACATCCCATTGTCAGGGGAGACCAAGCATGGAGTCCACAATGGCTTGGCTTCAATGGCCGGTGTTTCCTCCCCTCCTACGCTCAGGAGGAGCCGGTCAGTGGAGCTGCACTGTTCTGCACTGCGCTCAGCTCCGTGGATGGCCTCCCTCGCCCTCTCAACAGGGGCCATGGACCCTTCCAACAGATATGGGGGGGAAGAGAGAGGCTAAGACACCTCAGCCCCATAGAGTTGGTGCCCCAGCCCCAATGTCATATTAATTCAGGTCTAGTGCTTCAACACTAGCTTTATGTGATTCATCAGCATGGCAGGTAAAGGGGAACACTTAAGGTTTGTGACAAAGCACGGACCAATTCCACCCATAGGCTACTCAACCCAAATTCCCTTGTTGAACAGGGGTGTTTAAAAAAGGCTCGCATTGCACACACAGGTAGGCTAAGCAATCCAGGAGCTTGTGAGTCTTAGAAACGTGGCAGAGCACAGAGCTGGTGGGGCATGGGAGATGTTGCAAGCCCAACAACAGGAGTAAGGTCCAGGTCTTCTTGAGATGTTCCAGGGGGTGGCTGGAAGGTGAATCTCTGCAGGAGACTTGTGAAGAAGAGGAAGAGCTCCATTTTGGCAAGAGTCTCACCTACACATGCTCTCCGACCTGTAAGGACACACAGGCAGCAGAGAAACCAGGTTTATCGGTTGCTTAGTATTATGATCAACTATTTGGAGCAATGTGTCATTGCTCCAAATAGTTGATCATAAGAAGAAGATATCCCAAATACTTTAAAGCGTACTAAATGCAGTGATAAAGTAACAGCTAACGGCGCCCATCTTAAAAGAATTACGTACTCCCAATACTATCCCTCCCTGCAGTCCTGAAAACCAGGGGTGGGAAACCTTTTTCAGCCAGAGGGCAACATTCCCGGGTGAGCAACATTTATGGTGGCCAGATCTGGTGGCAGAAATGGCCATAGCAACTGATGTGACCCTTACCTTTGCACCGTATTCTACATTCCAGGCATGTAACGATCCCATTGATTAAGCACAAACTATACAGGTATACACAAAAGTAAAATAATAATAATTAATTACCTGCAGAGAAAGGCATGAAAGCATCTCTCTTTATGAATTTTCCTTCAGAGTTGAGAAAATGCTCAGGATAGAATTTATGTGGTTTCTCCCATTGAGATTCATCGTGCAGCACAGAGGACAGCAATGGTATGATGTGAGTCCCCTGCAAAGGCAAAGCAAGAGATATTTTAATATAAAGCATATGCCGCTGGTACAATTAATATTCAGTGCAGGAGAAATGAGATTTGAGATCATTTGAGAAATGTCTTTAGTTTGAAAAACTTTAACATATAAGTCATGATCTTCCACCAGAAATGGTTTCTTTTCCAACCTTGTGCTCCTTCCCACTGAGATCTGTTTAATGGGTTGAAGCTGATGCCTGACACCTTCCGAAGGGTAGATTGCATGCTTACAGTGCAATCCTATACAAGTCTGCACAGATGTCACCCACACTGAAGTCCATGGGGCTTACTCCCAGGAAAGCCTTAAAATATATTATAACTAGTGGGCAGCAGTTCAGTGAAAAGGATCACCTTTGGAATGAAGTAGCCTTTGAGGGTAACATCTGTAGTCGTGGCATGTGGCAGGTTGGTTGGGACGACATCGGCAAATCTCTGGATCTCATGGACCACAGCATCTGTATAAGGCATTTTTGTTCGGTGTTCAATCCTTGGCTGAGAAGATCCAACAACCTTTGCAATTTCTTCTTGGACCTTTACTGGGAGAAACAAAAAATGGAAAAGCATTAATTTTTCTGCTAAGATTATCTCTTTGACTTTGGCCTTTGTCTCTCAAAATATTAATCTCTCCAGCATAGAACTGGCATAAACTGGTTCTCCAATTCTGTGGGCTCACATATTTAATCTCTAGAATTATACACAGGTATTTTTAAGCAGGACAAACATTTAAGGCAGTGGTTGTCAGTGAGGGGTTCAGGGAGTGCTGTGGGTCTCAAGCACCATCACCTGCTGGGGGACTCCCATATTTTGTTAATTGCACAGTGAAAGCCTTTCAGGCATCAACCAGCCTCTGCTCAGGAGCAGCAGGGGAAAAACTTGTGAAAGAGTTCCTGGGTGGGAAGTGACCTGGGATTGAGCAAAAACCTCTGACACAATTTCTTAGGGCTCTTGCGATTGGAGCGGGGAATAGGGAGAGGGAGAGGGAGAGGGAGAGAGAACAGCTTGCTCCAAGGGGTGGGTTTACATGGGACGTGGGTGGCGCTATGGTGCACAACACTGAGCCTCTTGGGCTTGCTGACTGGAAGGTCGGCAGTTTGAATCCCGGTGACAGGGTTAACTCCCATTGCTTTGTCCCAGTTTCTGCCAACCTAGCAGTTCGAAAGCACACCAGTGAAAGTAGATAAATAGGTACTGCTGCAGTGGGAAGGTAAACAGCATTTCCGTGTGCTCTGGTTTCCATCACAGTGTTCTGTTGTGTTAGAAGAGGTTTAGTCATGCTGGCCACATAACCCAGAAAGCTGTCTGTGGACAAACGCTGGCTCCCTTGGCCTGAAAGTGAGATGAGCGCCGCAACCCCATAATCATCTTTGACTGGACTTAACCGTCCAGGGGTCCTTTACCTTTTACCTTATGTGCTTATCATTTTTTTTTAAAGGGAAAAGATCCCTTCCCTTTCCTTCACTTTTTAACTGAAAAGAACTTCTAATTGCTTTCAGCGACTCTCAAGTTTATATAAAAAAATTCCTTCCAGTAGCACCTTAAAGACCAACTAAGTTAGTTCTTGGTATGAGCTTTCATGTGCATGCACACGTCTTCAGATACACCTGAAGATGTGTGTATTCACACGAAAGCTCATACCAATAACAAACTTAGTTGGTCTCTAAGGTGCTACTGGAAGGAATTTTTTTATTTTGACTATGGCAGACCAACACGGCTACCTATCTGTCTCAAGTTTATAGGACTCTTCCACTACTTGTAGGTAGGGTTTTCAGTGAATCTTGCCATATGTGTTTGGGATTCACATGTCATCTTGGAAGTCCAACAGGGGAAATAAGCAAATTGCCACAATGATTAGCACAACAGCTCACCCTCTGATTTAAAATTTTGACAGATTCAAAATTTCCAAGTGATCAGTTAAACAACTTTGCATGGTTCACATACAGTCTCAACATAAGCCTTCAAGGTAGTGATGTGAATTTTTCTTACATTGAAGATAAGATTGAATTGGTTATTCAAAAATTTAGGTAAGCTGAGTAGAAGGTTGTAGCCTCATTAACATCCCAACAGAGGAGACATTTCTGGAGGCCTCTGAAGAAGAATTGATATCAGAAGTAAAACATTACATCACTGAGCACCTGCATAATTAGCGACTATCTTCTGGGATTACTTTCCACATATCTTTGTGAACAAACATTTTGTTATATGAAGAACAAGCATAGAAATCGGCTTGATGTTGGACCAGATTTGGGAATAAAAGTAGGAAATATTGAACCAGATGTGGAAGGGATTGTTAGACAAAAAGAGGCATGATTTCTCCCATCACATTTAGGTTTAGTGTTTTTTTTAACATTTTTTGGGGAGCTGCCCAGAGTGGCTGGGGCAACTCAGTCAGATGGGTGGCATGTAAATAAATCAATGAGTAAATTATT
This sequence comes from Podarcis vaucheri, assembly GCF_965113315.1. Classification (NCBI taxonomy): domain Eukaryota; kingdom Metazoa; phylum Chordata; class Lepidosauria; order Squamata; family Lacertidae; genus Podarcis; species Podarcis vaucheri. The sequence continues at coordinate 123,627,323 of NC_138761.1, forward strand.
ATTATTATTATTTAGGTTTAGTAGCTGTTGGCATGTCATAATTTGTTCACTTGTACTATATGTTAATAAAATTAAATTTCTCTCTTTGTCATTTTGTGTGGAAATATCACAAATTTTATGGTCTATTTAGTATACCTAAAATCCTTTTCTTATTAGAGGCTCCCCCACATTTTTTAAAATGACTTGCACAGGTAACTGCCATAGAGTTATCAAAATTTTCAAAAGTAGGGGTTCTGTGGCTTGGCTTTTGAAAAATAGGGGGTCCTCAGTAATTGGCTAATTGGGAACCACTGATTTAAGCCAATGCTTGATACAGTGGTACCTCGGGTTAAGTACTTAATTTGTTCCGGAGGTCCGTTCTTAACCTGAAACTGTTCTTAACCTGAAGCATCACTTTAGCTAATGGGGCCTCCTGCTGCTGCTGCGCCGCTGGAGCACGATTTCTGTTCTCATCCAGAAGCAAAGTTCTTAACCTGAAGCACTATTTCTGGGTTAGCGGATGTAACCTGAAGCATATGTATGTATGTATGAAGTGTATGTAACCTGAAGCATATGTAACCTGAGGTACCACTGTATACTGATGGAGACAAATGCATCCAGGATGGCTATTTAAATATCAGGTGGGAAAATGGCTGTAGCTCTCATAAGGTGGCGACTTCCATGGAGATTCCCGGCCAAGCAGGGCTCTACAATATGCGTTTCCAGTGTTTTCATATTCATAATCGCCTCACACAATCCTGCCCCCTGGCTGATTAATTAATTCACGCCAATCTTCACAATAACAGGAAGGGCAATGTTCTCATCCCCTCCTGCTGTTGTTTCAGGTAACATCCAAATCTGCCCCAAGTTTTCTTTCAGCTCTTGCTCTAATAGTTACATAAAATTGGATTTAAGATATCTCAGAATAATGGGAGCCAACCCAATGAAAAGCACTCACTCTGAATTTCAGGATATTTCATCATTAGTAACAGTCCCCAGCGCAGTGTGGTAGCAGTGGTCTCTGTGCCAGCAGCAAATAAATTGGTTTTCGTTGTGGAAATATCCATTCGTCTTCTTCTTCTCCTCCTCCTGGGTTGCAAAGAGTTAAGACAAATGGAGTGAGAAAATTTCATGTGCAGAGATAAAAATGAATACCTGACTAGACCCGATGATCCAAAGTATCACTGAGCAGTGAGAGATTCCAGGTTTTCCAGACCATGCCAACATGATGATATAGGATTTATTTACACATATATACAACCCAATCATAAGACAAAGGGGCTCAACACCCCGTGTCTTGCTCATCCATTAGTCACAGCTTTGGAGTCAAGCAAACACCAAACATGGGTCTGACCCAGCTCTCTCCCTATTGTTCTCTGTTTACCAGCTAAGTGAAGAGGTGGTTGTAGCTTGGCAATCCAGTTCCTTCTTCTCTGATGCTAATCGTGGCACTTAACTGCTCAGCCAACAGCCTTGGTTTAGACTAAGGAACTAATGGCATTATTTAGGTGGCAAGTGTGTGGTCCTCATCTTACAAATAAACTTGTCTGACTGGTTCAACAATAGATTCCTCCATTAGAATTAACCAGTGCTTTTCTTCTAGAAAAAAAGAAGAAGATTCTGGAACTGCATACCCTATAGAATCCCCAGGGGGAAAAGCACTGGTTAACCCTTACTGGGTGCAAGACCCCATGAGTTAGAACATACTCTGGCATCATGCAGACTTAATATGAATGCATACATGAAAGGCAGCATTTCTGGTGAACACTTGGTTAGTGGCCATTTTGCATAAAGTGCTATTTTCAGCTGACATCTTTGGTGAATTTACACATAGTCCAAAAGGAAAGCATGACACAGATATAGCACATGTCAGTCTGGAACTATATTTGGTTAACCTTCTTTAAACTGAGGTGAGCAACATGGGGCCCTCTAGACGTTGCAGATCACAGCTCCCACCAGCCCCAGCCAACTTGTGATGGAGGTCACAGTATAGTAGGGACAAGCTTTGTGTCCTTCTTGTTACTGGTTGTAGAAGTGAATGTATGCCTGGCTTTTGCAGTGGGAAAGAGAAATTTAACCCACCATTTGTCCTCAGAAAGGAATCTCAGAGCAGAGTTTCTGCGTAGAGTATGTGTGTGTGAATGTGTTACTGCATCTGACACAATGGCTCACGAAACCTTATACAAAGAGAGATTCCTAATCTCCAGGAGCAGAGTTGAGCACAGTGGTTACTGTTCCAGGCACCCGGTTAGATTTGTATCTGCCCTCATTCAGCTTTAAACAAGCACAAACCATGAAAATACTTAGGCTGGAATAAATCACAGAACTTAGCTTTGCAAATAAGTGAGTATTTTACTCAGAGTTTCCTGCAGTTACATCAAACAAGTCTCTGTCTGCTGGCAGTAAGATAAAGATGAAAGAAGGTTCTAAGCGGATTAAAAAGAAAAGGACTTGGTTTCCTTACAAAAAGGATCATGCAATCTTTGGATTAGCAAAAGTGCAGGCTATAAAATCTCCCATTTGAAGAGAGTTAGTTCTCTTGCAGGGAACCAGAAGTTGCCTGGCTCCTTCACTGCTTGTTCCAGGAAGCACAAAGAGCAACAGACTGGGGAACAGAGTCTGCTGAGAGCCACACACACTCAGGTAACTTGAGCTGAGGTTAACCCTTCATATGCACACAAGTGTGAATCAGTAAGTGTATACAGGTGACTCTCAACTTACACAAGAGTTACGTTCCAGGTAAAACCCATAAAGCCAAAATTGTTTATAGTCAGAGCACATTAGGTTCAATGGTGAGCAGGATTGGCAAGACTTTTTTGTTGGATGCCCACTGCTTTTTTGATTTTGTAAAAAAAAAAGTCAAGTGCATAAGGCAAGTTAAATGTGCCTATGTTGTGAGTTCCCTGTATTTCAATAGCACCAGGAGCAGCAGCACGGATAATAGCTGCCTGTCCTGCCAGGAACCAGAGGGGAGAGAGCAGAGGAAGGAAGAAAAGGGAGAAGTCAGAACTGTGGAGGTTAAATGGAAGGAGGAGAAATGCAAAGAGCAAATCCATTCCTACCCCCCCAAATGGCTATTCCTGCCTGTCTAAATGTGGCCATCCTCAGAACGCAATGAATTTCTAGCAGGACAAACTAGCCACTATTCCCCCTTTGTACTATTAGCACAAAACCTAGCATAATTGGCAGCCTTGGCTATGCAATCTCCTCTTCAGCCTCTGCTGTGTCTACAAAAAGGAATGTGATAGCAAGAAACAACTGACTAACAATTGCACAACAGATGCCATTTGATTAAGGTAGATTTTCAGAAATGCTGACAAGCATGCAACCTTTGGCCCTGCAGAGACTGTTTCTGTAACACATTAATGATGGTGGAATAGTTAGAAATGGCAGAAAGTGTGCTTCTGAAGTGCGGCTTCCTGACTACTCCTTATGCAACCACTTGCAAACATACACTTAAAGCATGAACTGAAAATTTCTCATGGGCCAACTTAAAATGCTCTGTTACCTCTTGCTGTCGAATAAGAAATGAGTCAATAAAGCTCCTCTGGTCATTTTCATCCAGATCTCGGAGGTGTTTTATGAAGGTGGCATTTATGAAGGCAAACAGCTCATCTCTGTTTTGAATGACAGTCTTATAAGCCCCCAAAAGAAAACCAAGAGCAGGAAACATGTTATACAGCTGAAAGGATAAAATGTGAAAAAAGAAGAAGAAAACATTAGGAAAGCCCAGTACTGTACACTCAGATGGGTGTCTCAAAGCGTGGTTGCCCATATACAATACAAAACAATAATGTATTCAGGTTGATTTAATGTTTAGTAATTACACCTTAAAGACTTCTTAAAGTTACTCTGGCTAAAAGGGTGGTGTAAGTTAAATTGCCCCATAGCAGTCAGCAGTGTCTCCTGGAGGCTCTGAAATGGCGTTTGGAATGGGGGGTAGGGTACCTCAGGATAGCATAATTTATGTGCAACCCCAGGATAATAGGCTATTGTGATTCTCCTCTGGAGGTTCATCTTCAGGGAAGGAGATCTGCCCTCGGGGGCCCCTTCTGAGCTTTCATGGAACCAGCTATCACTGGTTCTTCCTTGTCCTTGGAGTCCCAATGGCAATGAGGCCAGAAAGACTTCGTTATAGTTATGGGATAACTGTGCCATCTGTTTGAGTTTTCTAAATATTTCAAATCACCACCAAGTTTCTCAAGATACCAAGATTCTGTGTTTTATAGTGAATCCTGAACAGTATACAATAAACAGGTTGCTCTGCCCACACTGCACACACTGTTATTACAACCGTTTGTTTGTTTGTTTTAATTGGAAAAAAATAGATTACCATGACTGAGAAGTTTCCAAGAAGCCGGGTATTTTCATTGACCAAATTCAGAAGTCTTATGTATGTGGGATCTTCATAATCAAATCGCTTGCCTAGTAGTATGGCCACTATAATATTGGCAACAGCTGCATTCATAATTGTGACGGTCTCAAACGGGTTTCCTATATGACAGTTAAACAAAAATATTCTGTTGAAATTCCAAGTATGGAAAGGGCATTGTTTTTAAGTCTGCTCTTTGTTGCCTTAAATCCCTACTGGCAGCTTACCTATGTGTAGACCTCATTTATCAAAGAAACAGATCCTAAGTGCTGCTGGATGTGGCCATATGTTGGCTAAGAAATGCTAAAGAGGGCTTGGAAGTCATAGGAGCTATTGGAATATAATCTACACACTACAGGAACAGACCGATTACGTCTCCACAAGGAACCAACCCTGGGAACTGTAGTTCTGGAGTTAACCATAAGTATGGGCTCATCCACACTTCCACTTCACACACGCTTTCTAGGCATAGTTGAAGCAGTTTTTCCCTTCCCCCACTCCTTTCTAAGGGGAAAACCACTCTTTAGCAGTAATTCAGAACTAATGGCAATCTGGGGAAAACCCAAATTGTTCCAAAGAGTGGCTTTTCCCAAGGGAAAGCAGCGGGATCATAGAATCACAGAATCATAGAGTTGGAAGAGACCACAAGGGCCATCGAGTCCAACCCCTGCCAAGCAGGAAACACCATCAGAGCACTCCTGACATATGGTTGCCAAGCCTCTGCTTAAAGACCTCCAAAGTAGGAGACTCCATCACACTCCTTGGCAGCAAATTCCACTGTCGAACAGCTCTTACTGTCAGGAAGTTCTTCCTAATGTTTAGGTGGAATCTTCTTTCTTGTAGTTTGGATCCATTGCTCTGTGTCCGCTTCTCTGGAGCAGCAGAAAACAACCTTTCTCCCTCCTCTATATGACATCCTTTTATATATTTGAACATGGCTATCATATCACCCCTTAACCTCCTCTTCTCCAGGCTAAACGCCCAGCTCCCTTAGCCGTTCTTCATAAGGCATCGTTTCCAGGCCTTTGACCATTTTGGTTGCCCTCCTCTGGACACGTTCCAGTTTGTCAGTGTCCTTCTTGAACTGTGGTGCCCAGAACTGGACACAGTACTCCAGGTGAGGTCTGACCAGAGCAGAATACAGTGGCACTATTACTTCCCTTGATCTAGATGCTATACTCCTATTGATGCAGCCCAGAATTGCATTGGCTTTTTTAGCTGCCGCGTCACACTGTTGGCTCATGTCAAGTTTATGGTCAACCAAGACTCCTAGATCCTTTTCACATGTACTGCTCTCAAGCCAGGTGTCACCCATCTTGTATTTGTGCCTCTCATTTTTTTTGCCCAAGTGCAATACTTTACATTTCTCCCTGTTAAAATTCATCTTGTTTGTTTTTGCCCAGTTCTCTAATCTGTCAAGGTTGTTTTGAAGTGTGATCCTGTCCTCTGGGGTGTTAGCCACCCCTCCCAGTTTGGTGTCATCTGCAAATTTGATCAGGATGCCCTTGAGTCCATCATCCAAGTCATTGATAAAGATGTTGAATAAGACCGGGCCCAAGACAGAACCCTGTGGCACCCCAGTAGTCACTCTTCTCCACAATGAAGAGGAACCCTTTGGGTTCGGTCAGTCAGCCAGTTACAAATCCACTGAGTGGTAGCATAGTCAAGACCGCATTTTACCAGCTGCTTTACAAGAATATCATGGGGCGCCTTGTCAAATGCCTTGCTGAAATCAAGGTAGGCTACATCCACTGCGTTCCCTTCATCTACCAGGCTTGTAATTCTGTCAAAAAACGAGATCAGGTTAGTCTGACATGACTTATTTTTCAGAAATCCATGCTGACTATTGGTGATCACAGCATTCCTTTCTAGGTGCTCACAGACTGTTTGCTTAATGATCTGCTCCAGAATCTTCCCTGGTATTGATGTCAGACTGACTGGGCGGTAATTATTTGGGTCTTCTCTTTCCCCCCTTTTTGAAAATAGGGACAACATTTGCCCTCCTCCAGTCTGCCGGGACTTCGCCTGTTCTCCAGGAATTCTCAAAGATGACTGCCAGTGGTTCTGAGATCACATCTGCCAGTTCTTTTAATACTCTTGGATGCAGTTCATCTGGCCCTGGAGACTTGAATACATCTAAACTAGCCAAGTATTCTTGTACTATCTCCTTAGTTATTCTGGGCTGTGTTTCCTCCGCTGAATCATTTGCTCCAAATTCTTCAGGTCGTGCATTGTTTTCTTTATCGGAGAAGACTGAGGCAAAGAAGGCATTGAGGAGTTCAGCCCTTTCTGTGTCCCCTTTTTCTGTTCTCCCCTGGAGAAGAGGAAGCGTGGATAAAGCCCATGGAACACAACACTCCAGTGCTTATGCACTGGTTTGACTTTACCCCTGGAGGCACACTCCATTGTCTCTCGAGGCAGATAGATGCCAACAACAAGATACACCCTGGAGTACCAGAGACAAATACCAACCCACCTTGGTAAGATTCAAATTTCTTAACCAGGACACTGCACTCGTCAACAATTCTGTCCTCTATGGACCTCTTTCCCATGCCGTAATCCCGTAATGTGGTTAGCGCAAACCGTCGCATCACTTTCCAGTATTCACCATGAGAAAAAGCTACACCTGAAGAGAGAAAAAGGCGGGGCAGGTTCAAAGTCATTCTGGCCATAGTAATATGTACTTGCTGTTTAACATCTCATCCTTTAACTACAGAATTGAGACAGGCACAGACAAGACCCCCAACTGTCATGGACTGGCTAGATGAGAAGGAGTGGTGGAAACCCCCTGAGCAAGAGTCTCCCATGGAAAGTGCAGAGGAAGAAGACTTGGAGTCAGGCTCTTGGTGGTGGACAACCGGACGCACCTCAGAGGAGGGGAAGAGCTGGGGGTTACTGAAGGCTGGGAGCTTAGAGGGTGAGGAAAAGGGGATTACAAGCAGGTGACCCAGCACAGAGCAAATACAGGAGTCAGACTTAGCAGCTTCACCCCCTTGACAGTGTGTCTCTTGACGGGCTGCCAGCTCTTCCTCCCACTCCCAGTACAAGGCAGTTATTTCACAAAGTAGAACACAGGGCAAAGCAGAGAAGGAGAGGGTCCCTTGGGACTCGCCAGAGACAGAAGGAGGGGCTTGACTCAGAAGGAATAGAACGAAGTGGGAGGTGCCAGGAGGTCTGAGCAACAGCTCAATATAAGGGAGCATTTCTCATGAGTCTCTGCATGGATCATGCTTTGATTCCTTAATAAAGCTACTAACTTCAAGGGTTTTTTGTGCCACGTGTCAGTGCTCCCATGATAACAACCTTTTAAAGGTTTTTCAGACAATGATTTTCATGATTATTATATTACTGTGGAATAGAAATTAAACAAATGAGTACATGAGACAGTGCATAGAAATCCTTTATACGCGTATGCAGTATTTTATACACATATGCAGTCTTTTATTCATTTTTGTTTATTCAAGAGCACCTTACTGAACTCTGGCCTATTTTTTTTTAAAAAACCCCAAAACTTCATTTGATCCACAGAAATCCGCAGATGACGCTTCATATGACATTGGGGGCCTGGGGTGTGGAGGGACTCAGGATCAGCCCAATGCCTGCAGATCCTGTTCTCCTATCAAAGGAACACAGGTTGGTAGAAAAATTCAAAAGCTATTCTCAAGTTATAGAGCAGTGTTTCCCAAAGTGGGAGATAGCACTCCCTGGGGGATGCTAGTAGCCTCGGGTGCAATTGGGGGGCATTGAATACAAATAAAGGGGCGGTGGAAGCATAAAGGAGGAAGAGAAGAAAAATTTGAAAAATCGTCCGTGCGTGTTTCATCTGTTGTGTGATGACATTTATTGCCAGGTTGGGCGCCATTAAGGGATGGCAGCAACAACTCCTCCCCTGGATTGGGCATTTGTGCTGAAGGTGTGGGGTTTTCCCAGGATGAGGGAACCCTTTTCGGCTTCACCCAGGCCTGGGAAGTGGATTGCAGCTTGCCTGCCTATTTGGCCAATGACAGGCGGGCTGCAGCGCCAGCCCTGCCCCTGGGGCAGATCGGACAGTTTGTTTGCATAAAGAAGGTAGATTTCTGGGGGGGGGGGCATTGAGTATATATTTTTTTCTGAAAAAGGGGCGATATGCCAAATAAGTTTGGGAACCTCTGTTACAGCGTAAGCCACAAATCTACAGAGAGGGGGAAGTATACTTTGCATTTCTCCCGTGATAACTTTTGGATTAGACTCTTTTGGCATGGTTAATCTATTTACAAGCAGTACCAGATACTACATAAGGAATGGACTCACCCAAGCCCTTTGTGATCTCTTCCAAAAGTGGGACAATGGGCCTCTCGGCAAATGCATCGGCCTGAGTCACCAGGGCCTCCTTTACCGTCTCATATCCTGTCAGCACCACCATTTTCTTGGAACCCATTTGGATGCTGAAGACAGAGCCATACTCTTTTGACCACTGAAATTCAATAGAACGAACACAGTGTGGTCACCAAAGAAAGCCCTTCTCACTATTCAAGGGTACTCAAATAATATATTAATGTAAAGCCACTCTCATGGATCCAAAACTGCAGTAGCTTGTACACTTGCCTCAGAGTAAGGACTATTTTATACATTCTACAGAATCAAGTAGTAAAGTCTTCACCTAAGATTATTTGCAGTTTTATTCAATAAATGCTACTACAGTCAGTAGAAAGGGACACGGGTGGTGCTGTGGTTTAAACCACTGAGCCTCTTGGGCTTGCTGATTGGAAGGTCAGCAGTTCGAATCCCTGTGGCAGGGTGAGCTCCTGTTGTTCGGTCCCAGCTCCTGCCAACCTAGCACGCCGCAAAGTGAAAGTAGATAAATAGGTACCACTCCAGAGGGAAGGTAAACAGCGTTTCCGTGCACTGCTCTGGTTTTGCCAGAAGCGGCTTAGTCATGCTGGCCATATGACCCGGAAAAACTGTCTGCAGAGCGGACAAACGCTGGCTCCCTCGGCCTGTAAAGCGAGATGAGCGCCGCAACCTCAGAGTCATTCGTGACTGGACTTAACTGTCAGGGGTCCCTTTACCTTTACAGTCAGTAGAAACCACTTACAAGTCACTGTGCCTTGGACCGAGCTGAAAACATGTGATTTAAAAACAGTAATTTTGCAGATGAATTTACTTTTCTATCTTTGCAAATCACTGTGCATAACAGAATCCAAATGGCATACAGTGGAACCTGTACTCACGACCACAATCCGTTCCAGAGGCCTGTCTAAAAGTCGAGACGGGTCGCTGGGCAAGGCGCCGTTGTGCACAGGCACAGGCGACAATTGCCCGCTTCTGCACAGGCACGAACAGCGATTGCCGCTCCTCCACATGCATGAACCTGTTGGCTACTTCCAGGTGGAGACGGACGTAAGAAGTGGTTTGACTGTAATGATAAAGCTCCTTGTCTATCCTCCAGGGTTTGGGCGCCGCTGCCTGTCCATGCAAAGACGTTTGCTACTACTAGCTGCAGCAGCAACAGTAGACCAGCCCATTTTTTTAGGAGCGCTCAGAAAACCAGAACAAAAAGAGGCAGTTGTAAGGATAAATGTGATTTACCTTTAATAGCACCTCTCTAATCTAGTTTAATAGTTAGGCTCAAGCAAGAGGGCTGCACTAGAGGCAGTTAAGGAGAGAAGACCTGTTGTTTTATGTTTCAAATTCAATTTTACTTTTAAATGCAGGTTTAGTGGGACCTGCCTGCCCATTAGCCTCAGGCAGAGGGCTGGGAAGACCACTCCCCTTCCCTGGGGGGTGGAGTTGCGGGAGGGCATCCAGGACCACCCTGTGACCCAGCAGTGGGCAGAGGGATGCTGCCCGTGTCATCGGGAGTCCCAGCCGTGTCACACGCCCCAGTGGACCAGTCTGGTTAGCCAGGGGGCATGGCCACTGCAGTGCAGCTGAGGGGGCGGCCTCCTTTTTGCTTCCTCGTCGGATCACCCAGCCCACCCGCCGTCTTTTATGCGTTGCTTGACTTTGGCCTTGCTATAGACTAATGTTGGTTGCCTTATTGTTGGGGCCAGGTAGGCATTTTTCAACTTGGCAAATTGGCACCAGCCATTTGGTTTTCGCTTACCTTGTAGCAATCATCACAACTTTGTAAGGTTAGGCATTGCGTAAGCCTTGTTTATGGGAGGGAAGGTTGTTGCCTCCGCCTGCTCCTCCTTGTTAAACGTATCCCCTTAAAGGGATCCAGGAGTGTGGATCCTGTCCGAAGCCTGGGCGTGGGCTAGGGCCATGCCACAACCCCATCAGGGACCCTGGGGGAGCTTTTAATTGATGTATATCATAGGGCTCTCCCTACTGGTGGTTGACCCTTAAGAGACTTCCTGCGGACATGCAGGAATCAGGATATAGTCTGGTTTCACTCAATGACTAAGCCAAACCACTCACATCTGTAACCAATAAAGTTCTGGCCTTATTTATCCCATTAACTAAAAATATTTGTGCCCATGTGTTTATTATCTAAGGGGAACTGGGGGCCCCGGGGCCTCACCACGCAACAGAGGAGGGGTGCAGCAGATCCAAGGAGCCTAAACCCACCCACCACGACTCTCCCCCTTTGTGTCTCTGTAGCTTGAAGGCCCCCAAGGGGCATGCTGCTCACGGCCACTTGGGAGTTGGGGCTGCAGCTGCTCTTTTGCTCCCCCCGCTGCCTTGAGTGCACCAGGGCTTAACCAGGCCACCTCGAGTTGCGTCAGAAGGTGGAGGAGAAGGTGTTGGGGCTCATTTTCTGTTTTGCTTCGAGTGACAAAATGTGGCTGGCCAGCCCTGAGGTTTAATGTGGTAAAAACTGGGACGTGAAATTCAGACCGTTCTGTACCCTTTGACAAAGAGACTAGAAGCTTGATAAAGGAGCACTGATAAAATCTACAGGTAATAAGACAAGTAGCTTCTTTCCATGTGAAAAGAACAAAGAGCGATGCATTCCACAACAGGAAGCAGATTATGGTTGAAATTCTCACTTGACTAACCTGGGAGTAAGCATTACTGGTTTCAGAGGGATTTACTTCTGAGTAGGCATGGTGAAGATTGCCAAAGCCATATGGGTTGCCGGGGGGGGGGGGCAACACTTCAGAAATAAGTGCACCTGTGCACACTAATGATTTTTCACACCTTGGCATCCCCTTTCTCAATCAACAACAAATTCACATGTTTTTCACCTCCATCAATTGGCCCATGAAGTAGCCTTCAGAGAAAGGGCAGGAAATAAATTGAATCATCATCATCATCATCAATAAACCACCTCCCCCAGTGAAGTTCCAAGCCTCTCTTGAGCTTCATGTGTACAGAGTTAGGAAACATTAAGGCAAGCAACATACCAAATAAGAAGGCAGTAATTATGTATAATCTGCAGACTTAAGGCAAACAAAAACACTCACTGTGAATGAATGGCTGCATGCCAGGGTGCTGTAAACAGTAAGGCAGAGCCAGAAAAGAAACCTGCAGGCATAATAAGTACAAGCATCCCAAAATGGGTTTCCATGTTACAAACAGGTGGTGCATGCAAGAGTGTAACAAGACAGGGACAGACTTAGCCAAGACATCGATCAAATACTTGACACCCCCCCCTTTTTGTAGGGGGGCACCTCTACTTGCATGGCTTATGCCCTGAGCTTTGGGATTGGGCAAGCAAGGGCCCTCCTCCACAGGTCTGGCTGCTGGTAAGGTTTGCACCGGCACTTTTGCATCCTTGAAAATGGAGGCAGAGTCAAACGTGATTTGACACCAGACACCCCCAGACATCTTGTTCAAATTACAAGTTATAAATTGCAACTAGGTCCTATGACTATTTATTGGGAAAGATAAGAGGAGGTTCTAAAGGGGAGATAAGATTTATAGGCTCTAAAAGAACAAAATGCAATGTAGTAGTAGTAGTAGTAATAATAATAATAATAATAATAATAATAATAATAATAATAATAATAATAATAGTACCCCACTCTTCTGACTGGGCTGCCTTAGTACCATTTAGCCTTGCCATGGGAAGAACCGAAATCTTTACCTTTAGCATGGTTCTGTAAGGCCTCTTGAGATCCATGATGTGGAGATTCCCAATGAGAGGTAAAGGCCTCGGTCCTGGTGGAAGTTTTTGGGAGCTCTTGTTCCAGAAAGTGCCCAGTTTTAAAACAAAGGAAACTATAAGGATAAAGAGGAACAACGCTGGAATCGGCTCCATCCAATCCATTTTGTTTCAGGAAGCAATTTTTTGGGGGTAGTGGTTACAATGAAAGCCACAGTGCAATTCAGTCAACAACTGTGTCTACCAACTGCAATGAGCAGCCCATATATAATGGTATGTAATGTCTCTAGTGAATCATTAAACCATCCCTCCGATTTCTTTCTTCTCCACAACTATTCAGAGCTGTACACCGGATGATTTGCCTTTCAGTTTAATGTTTATTCAAGTGAGTGGTGCTTACTTGCAGAAACTAATGCTTTCCAGAACAGATTCAAATGCTCTTGAAGGCAGCGAACTCATCACTCAGGATTACCTGTAATCTTAGTTTGTTTGTTACCCTGGGAATAGAGAGCAGCATTGTGAAATCATTTGCAGATGAAATTATTCAACTTTAGAGAGCAGCATTGTGAAATATAGAGAGCAGCATTGTGAAATCATTTGCAGATGAAATTATTCAACTTTAATTAGGGACAACTGCATTTAGTTTGAAAGTGTCCAGTATTTCCTGAACTTTCTCCCATTGAAACACTCACACTTACTTCTCTTTTTAGCATAGTTTTATTCATTTCCATCCTAAAACTGTTTAACATGATGGCAATAGGGTATATCTTTGTATACATTAGAGCATATGAGATGCAGCAATGTGAGCAAGGAAGGATACTAACTGTCAGCGGCTGCCTCAGGTCTCAGCTCACAAAAGACCAACGCCGAGCTCTTCTTATATACAAGGATGTTTATTGCAGTTCATTATTGGTTCCACAACCAAGGCGCGCAGCCCCGAGTCTCTAACGTCAGACATTTGAAGTCCCCTCTGAATCGGTCCCGCCCCTGCACCAACTTAAGAGGCTTGTGCTAGACCACCTCTTCCTGTCTTTCCTTTTCCGCAGGATCTTTCTGCCCCCCTGGGTTCCTTCCCTCCTGCTCTCTCCTGAAGCGGATTCCTGAGATGCCTGTTCCCCCCTCCTTCATGCTTTGGGGCTGGGCTCCTCCTCCGGGCTTTCTCCATTTCCGCGCGCCTCCACATTTGAACTTGGCGCGCGCTCGCTACCCCTGACCTTCCTTTTGACACTTACACTACTCCCTGTACTACTCTCCGCCTCTTCCGGCAGGACGTTCTCCCCAGATCTCCTTCCCCTGTCTCTTTCCTGCTCCGCTCCGTGTGTCACACTGGGAACCCCCCTCTCTTCCCTTCGTTCCTGCTGGGAAGCCGGCCCCGATCTCCCACTCCCGCTCGGGGTTTCCCTGCTGCTTCCCTGCTCCTGGCAGGTCCCCCCTGTGACCCCCCTTGTCCTGACTAGGGGCGCCCCCTCCTGAGAATCCTCCGATTCACTTGAGAGACTCATGGAAGATCTCAAGTCATTGTCATCCTCTTCCTCACTGTCCTGGGATTCTTCCTCGTCGCTCTCCGTCTCCTCCCTCACCTGTGCCTCTGTCTCTGAACCCCTGACACTAACTGAGTAGTGCACCCTCTCATTTCAAAAGGGCTGGAATAAATTTATACAATACAGTAATACCTCCGTGAATATCTGCCTCGTCTAGCGTCCATTCCGGCGAACATCCACGGCAAACCTGGAAGTACTAGAATGGGTTACTTCTGGGTTTGCCGCTTCTGCATGCACAGAAGTGCTAAATTGCACTTCATGCATGCACAGAAGCACAGATGCGGTGCTTTGCCCTGCTTCCTTTTTGGCTAGCAGCCGGGGCTCCGGAACAGATCCCGGTCACAAAACAAGGTCCGACTGTATCTGAAAGATTATTGTAAGCAATTAACATCACTAGCAGGGGTATGTGAAGAATTGTAATGAGAAATTTTCTACCTTTCTATATTTAAATTTTGAATTATTTTGTAATGAGTGTAATTAGAATTGGAAAACGTACAAAATACAATGGTGTAAAGGTTAATTTTGAAAGCCATGAGGCGGGAGGGAAGGAAGTTGATAGGCTCTAAAGAGCCAGGGACGTAAAGTGGATTGTAATGATGTGAACATATATTATTAAATGGGAAATAAAATTATATATATACATAAACAAAGAAAGAAAGACTAAGAGGTGGTGGCCTTGGGGGGGGGAGAGAGACAAAATTCAAAGTTTTCTAGTGGATGTGGCTGGGTTTTCTTAAGAGAGAAGAGAGATTCAAAGCGGACATTTTTTCTATTTCCTGGTGATCACATGGTGACTTACATTGACTCCAATTTAAAATTTGCTCCCTCTTCCCTCCCAGAGCAGTAGCTAGGCAGAGAAGGTTTTGAGTTTTTCATCTTTTGGAGATGTAAATTTTGATTTTGAATTTGACACATTTTCCCCATTTTTATTTTTGATATAACCAGTCAGAATTCTGTTGATGAGGGAAGCCTTAAGCTACCCAGACTCTCAGAGAAAGTTCATCATAGTGGTATCTTGGTTTAAGAACGGCTTAGTTTATGAACAACTTGGATTAAGAACACTGCAAACCCAGAAGTAGGTGTTTTGGTTTGTGAGCTTTGCCTTGGAAGCAGGACATTTTCCACTTCCTGTTGAGTGTGCTCCATTTGTAAATTGAGTCCCCCGCTGCTATGGGAAAGCACGCCTTGGTTTAAGAATGCTTTGGTTTAAGAACGGACTTCTGGAATGGATTAAGTTCATAAACCAAGGTACCACTGTACTATTTAGGAGTCCAAATACAGAGAAAAGATGGTTGTTTTATTCTAAGCCGGAAGCAGAAAGTCACTGAACTAATTGACAGCATGGAGATGCCAGAAGCAAAGCCAGTTGATGCATCTATTATTGCAGAGTTTTTAAAGAACCAGGAGGAAACAAAGGCATTGCCTGACATCAACAAATACAGTTCAGAATCCGAATACATTGGAGCCACAGACGTTAACATACCCAACTTCCTCAACCATTCCTCATAAGGCTTGGTTTCCAGACCCTTTATCGTCTTGGTCACAATTCACTGCACATCCACCTGGGAATATGATGCTTCAAGATCTTTGAAGGTATATGTTTAAATGGCAATACATGAAACCAGCTTTGTTGGTTGATCTCTATGCCCCAAGTGTCATAAGAATTCAGGGCCAGGTTTTAAGTAAGAGATGCTCCAATGCTAGTTTCACAGGATTCGGCAGTATGGCAGGTAAAGGGGAACACTTCATGTTTGTGACAAAGCATGGACCAATTCCACCAGTAGGCTACTCAACCCAAATACCCTTGTTGAACAGGGGTGTTTAAAAAAGGCTTGCATTGCAAAAACAGGTAGGATAAGCATGTTAGAATTCCTGCTCCGTGATTGCAGTCATGGGATTGTTGTCTTTCACATGACACTGTATGTTTTGACTCCACAAAGTGGGAAGTGATGGAGACAGGATGTTTGTGTTACTGTGTTCTGTGAAGTGGGACTATTGTCCTTTGCTCTTTCTCTTTTCTGTCTGATGCTAGAGAGAGAGGGAGCCATGTTGCAGTGCTCCGTGTGTAAATAAAGTAGATTAGCCAAAATGCTGAGTTGCTGAGGTCTGTTACGCAAGCTGTGAAGACTCTGTGGATCCCTAAGTGTGCCAATGTCTGTTGGCATCAGTCACTGTAATGTTCAGGCGGAAGAAAGCTTTTGAAGCTCCCGAACGAACGACCAGGAGGGAAAGAATATGCCAGTCAGGCATGTGACTCTACCAGGGTCCTACTCGAGTGTAGGACGAGCTCCTGACAAAGCAATCCAGGAGCTTGTGAGTCTTAGAAACGTGGCAGAGCGCAGAGTTGGTAGGGCATGGGAGGTGTTACAAGCCCAACAGCAGGAGTAAAGTCCAGGTCTTCTTGAGATGTTCCAGGGGGTGGCTGGAAGGTGAATCTCTGCAGCAGAGTTGTGAAGAAGAGGAAGAGCTCCATTTTGGCAAGAGTCTCACCTACACATGCTCTCCGACCTGTAAGGAAGCACAGGCAGAAGAGAAACCAGGTTTATCAGTTGCTTAAAAACATCCCAAATACAGTGGTACCTCGGTTTAAGAACAACCCTGTTTACGAACGATTTGGAAGTAGTGCCCCGGTTTGCAAATGTTACCTCAGCCTAAGAACGGAATCTGAGCAGTGGAAGGGCACCAGCGGCAGGAGGCCTCATTAGTGAAAGTGCACCTCGGTTTAAGAACGGTTTCGGTTTAAGAATGGACTTCTGAAATGGATTAAGTTCATAAACTGAGGTACCACTGTAGTTTAAAGCAGATTAAATTGCAGTAATAAAATAACAGCTAATGGTATCCATCTTAAAAGAATTATGAACGCCCAATACGAGCCATCCTGCAATGCTGAAAAGTGGGGGGAAGGGGAATCTTTTTCACCCTGAGGGCCACATTCCCTGGTGAGCAACATTGCAGGGGCCACACCCCAATGGTGGCCAGATCTGGTGGCAGAAATGGCCACAGCAATTGATGTGATCCTTACCTTTGCACCGTATTCTACAATCCAGGCATGTAAAAATCCCATTGACTAAGCACACACTATGCAGATACACACAAAAGTAAAAAAAAAAAAAAGTTACCCGCAGAGAAAGGCATGAAAGCATCTCTCTTTATGAATTTTCCATCAGAATTAAGAAAATGCTCAGGATAGAATTTATGTGGTTTCTCCCATTGAGATTCATCATGTAGCACAGAAGACAGCAACGGTATGATATGAGTCCCCTGCAAAAGCAAAGCGTGAGTTATTTTAAAATTAAGCATATGCCTCTAGTCCAATAAATATTGAGTGCTGTAGAAATGAGATTTGAATTCATATGAGAAATGTCTATAGTTTGAAAAACTTTAACATATAAGTCAGGATCTTCCACCAGATATGGTTTCTTTTCCAACATTGTGCTCCTTTCCCCTGAGATCTGTTTAATGGGTTGAAGCTGATGCCTGACACCTTTCGAAGGATAGATTGCATGCTTACAGTGTAATCCTATACAAGTCTGCACAGATGTCACCCACACTGAAGTCCAAGGGGCTTACTCCCAGGAAAGCCTTAAAATATATTGTAACTAGTGGGCAGCAGTTCAGTGAAATGGATCACCTTTGGAATGAAGTAGCCATTGAGGGTAACATCTGTAGTCGTGGCATGTGGCAGGTTGGTTGGGACAATATCAGCAAATCTCTGGATCTCATGGACCACAGCATCTGTATAAGGCATTTTTGTTCGGTGTTCAATCCTTGGCTGAGAAGATCCAACAACCTTTGCAATTTCTTCTTGGACCTTTACTGGGGGAAATTAAAAGAAAAGCATTAATTTTTCTGCCAGGATTAATTCCTTGACCTTGATCTCTTAAGATATTAGTACTTGAAGCATAAAACTGCCATAAACTGGTTCTCCAATTCCCTAGGCTTGCAAATTTAATCTCTAGGCCAAGGTATTTTAAAACGGGACAAACAAACATTTTAGCCAATAACCTGATATACTGATGGAGAGAAATTCATCCAGGATGATTATTGAAATATCACTGCTGGGAATATCTTGAGGTGGTATCTTTTATATATAAAGGCAAGACAAATTTTGGAGAAAATATGGGGAAAAGTTAGTTGGAGAAAGAGCATTTGGACAGAAAGCTGGACAGGAAGATAAAGATTCAACAGAGGTGGAGGTGAAAGAGAAATAAATATGGAACAAGATGGTTTTGAAAATTCTAACTATTCTAAAAAAATTCTAAAATTCTAACTTGGAATGTAAATAGGCTAAATAATAAGACTAAAGGGGATAAAATTGAACATGTTGTAAAGAAGTTAAACTTGGATAAATAAAACTTAAATAAAAGGTTGAGAAAGAACTTTGTACCTTCTGATATAACAAAAAAGAGAGGAGTTGTAATGTGTATAAAACCAGATTTGGACCCAAAACAATTATTCAAAGATGAACAAGGAAGAATATTGATAATGGGAAAATACACCAGATTTTCATTAGGGGCTAGAAGAAATATTATTTGAACATTTGAATGAAAAGGTGATTTTGATGGGTGATATGAATGGTGTAGCCTCCCTAGATTGGGACAGGAGTATAAGTATAAGAAAAAATGAAACAAAAGAAGGCAAGCTACTGAATGCCTTTTTTAGGATGACTGACAATTTAAGTTTAATTGACATTTGGAGAGAAAAACACCCACAGTACATTTTATTTGATTGCGAATTATTCTGCAAGCTGGAAAAAACCTGTATTGACTTCTAAAGATTTTTATACTAAGGTAAAGACGGCAGAAATCAAGAACATCACGAGACTACAACTCTATAACAGTGGAATTAAGAACAGGGTCAAGTTTCCCGATGAGATGGAGACTAAATGGGGGCCACTAGGGGGCGCATTAGAAGATGGCTGACAATACCATCTCTCCGACCCACACGGGGTAATTAAGAGGCTGTTATGGGAGTAGGCAGCCTCCCTTGTTGCCCCAAGGAAATGGGGAACACTGCCCTTGCCTGCTGTGCCCATAAATCACCCCCTAATTCGAAAGAAGGGGGTGAGGGCCCTAGGCAGAATGCCCCCGTGTTGCCCATTTTAAGGTTTTTGGGTCTCATGTGAAGACTGAAGCTCCAGGTGGACTAAATAATGCTAGAGGCATTTTTGTGGGTTATGAAAAGGGTCTCTACAGAGTAATTTTGTCTGAATCTGGTCAGGTGATTCTCATAAAATTTCTAGAGCGCGCTCCTGAACAGGAGAGAGTAATTGTTCACACATTTCCCACTGAGGACAATTCAGATGATGATGATGATTTTACTGATTACAGTGGTACTGAGAGTAACAGTGATAGCTCGAAGAGCTCAGTTGACACAGTCATTGAGAGGAAATCTCACACAATGGATAGACCTTCCCAGGTGAATGATGAACCACTGTTTACTATTGGAACTGGTTCTTCAAAGAGTCCTGAGACTGAACCAGTGAGCAGAGAGGATCAGCATCTCATACGCAGGTCCGAGAGAGTTACAAAGGGTGTACCACCCAAGAGGTATTCCAAAGAGTTTGCTAACTCAGCTGTAGCATGTGTTACTATTGTTGACAACTCAAGACAGGTTAAAGGTGTGTCTAAGTCAGAGACAAAGACACAACAGGGAGTTGCTAAGCGTAACACTACATTCCCTAGCCAAGGTAATGCAGATGCACTCATTCCTTGGAAGTCAGACAACCAGAGAGGTACACTGGGGAAACCTTTGGTGGGTAGTTCCAAGGGTGCAACTGAAACAACAGGGGAGTGTTATATGTATAACAACTGTTTGTTTTCTTCTCTGGATCAAGCTGGGTGCCTGGAGAGTTGCCAGTTTCTCCTAATAAAGGCTTGATTTCCAACATCATGGGTGTCAAGCCAATGAAAAGCACTCACTCTGAATTTCAGGATATTTCATCATTAGTAACAGTCCCCAGCGCAGTGTGGTAGAAGTTGTCTCCGTGCCAGCACCAAATAAGTCGGCCACAACAGTTTTTAAGTTTTCGTTGTGGAAATATGCATTCGTCTTGTTCTTGTTCTTCTCCTCCTCCTGGATTGCAAAGAGTATGAACTGGTTAAAACGAATGGAGTGAGAAAATTCCAAGTGCAAAGATAAAGATGAAAACCTGACAGGACCCATCATTGCACATCACCACAATCGCTAAGTAGTGAGAGATTCCAGGTCTTCCAGACTATGCCATCATGATAATATAGGGTTCATTTACACATGTATACAACCCGAGCCTAAGATGGAGGGACTCAACATCAACACCCTAAAACATCTAGCTTCTCCATAGTCTCAGCTGTTGCTCTCCATCTACCAGTTAAGAGAGCATCTTCTCTGATGCTAATTGTGGTGCTTAACTGCTCAGCCAGTGCTTAACCTGCAAGAGAATTATATCACTGCATACATGGAAGGCTGCATTTGTGGAGATCTGAAATCAAGGTTAACATAAAGTGTTGTTTTCTGCTGACATATAGTTCTGAGTTGAACATCTTTAATGTATTTACTCATAGTCTAAAATGGAAAAATAACACTGAAATACCACATATTCATCTGGAAATGTTTCATTAAATTGTGATAGACAATGTGGTGCTCTCCATATTTTGGAGATTGCAACTCAATTCTGCCACACTTTCCAACAGGAAGAGTAACACCAATAGTTCTTAACCCGAGGTACTATTTCTGGGTTAGCAGAGTCTGTAACCTGAGCGTCTGAAACCTGAAGCGTCTGTAACCCAAGGTACCACTGTATAGTTAAAGGTATCAGCATTGGTGATGTATGGAAGTGAGAGCTGGACCATAAATAAGGCTGATGGCCGAAGAATTGATGCTTTTGAATTATGGTGATGGAGGAGACTCTTGAGAGTCCCATGGAGTTCAAGAAGATCAAACCTATTCATTCTTAAGGAAATCAGCCCTGAGTGCTCACTAGAAGGACAGATAGTGAAGTTGAGGTTCCAATACTTTGGCTGCATCATGAGAAGAGAAGACTCCCTGGAAAAGACCTTGATTTGGGAAAGATGGAGGGCACAAGGAGAAGGGGACGACAGAGGACGAGATGGTTGGACAGTGTTCTCGAAGCTAGGAACATGAGTTAACCAAACTGCGGGAGGCAGTGGAAGATAGGAGTGCCTGGCGTGCTCTGGTCCAGGGGGTCACAGAGAGTCGGACACGACTAAACGACTAAACACCACCACCAACAACAACAAGCGCAGTGCGTGGGCCAATGTTTTTTCCTTGCTCTGAGCTGCCTCTCCACCCACAAAGTTTCCTGACTACAACTTATACATTCACTTACAGATATGCCCTTAAAAAATGAATTGAAAATGTCAACACTTATTCTGGGCCAACTTAAAAGACTCCATTACCTCTTGCTGTCGGATAAGAAATGAGTCAATAAAGCTCCTCTGGTCATTTTCATCCAGATCTCTGAGGTGTTTTATGAATGTGGCATTTATGAAGGCAAACAGCTCGTCTCTGTTTTGAATGATAGTCTTACGAGCCCCCAGAAGAAAACCAAGAGCAGGAAACATGTTATACAGCTGAAAGGATAAAAATGTGAAAAAAGAAAGAGACATTAGGAAAGCTCAGTATAGTTCTCTCAACTGCGTCTCTCAAAGCGTGGTCGCCCAAATACCAACAAAACTCTTGAATGGCATTTGGAATGGGGTTAGGGCTACCTCAGGAAAGTGTAATTTATGTGCAACCCCAGGATAATAGGCTATGAAGGGTCTCCTCTGGAGGTTCACCTTCAGAGAGGGAGATCTGGCCTTGGAGGCCCCTTCTGAGCCATCATGGAACCAACTATCACTTGTTCTTCCTTGCCTTTGGAGTCCCGATGGCAGTGAGACAAGAAAGGGTGTGCGCAAAAGAGACTTTGTTACAGTTATGGGATGACTGTGCCATGTGAGTTTTCTAAATATTTTGAATCACCACCTGGTTTATCAAGATATCATTCTGTGTTTTGTACAGAACAATATACAATAAACAGATTGCCCTGCCCACTTTGCATACAATGTCATTACAATCAACTGTTTGTTTTATTGGAAAAGAATAGATTACCAGGACTGAAGAGCTTCCAACGAGCCGGGTATTTTCATTGACCAACTTCAGAAGCCTTATGTATGTGGAATCTTCATAATCAAATCGCTTGTCTAGTAGTATGGACACTATAATATTGGCAACAGCTGCATTCACAATTGTGGTGGTCTCAAATGGGTTTCCTAGAAATAATTATGACAGTTAAGCAAAAATATTCTTTTTAAAATGTGGGATGTAGAACACACAGGAGTCGAGTACAACGTTCCTAGAATGGACATGCTAGTGGATGCTTTCTACCAGCCAGGAGAAAACTTCCTGTTTCCTCCTGAGCTGGGACAAACTTCCTCTGTATGTGACTAGATGTGGGTATGGCCTAATCTGGGTTAGGGGAGCACACCTCCTTCTTTGCTCCTCCTCCTCCTCCTCCTCCTCCTCCTCCTCCTCCTCCTCCTCCATTTTTCTATGGGATAGTTCCACATGTATATATACTTTTGTAACCTAAGTCTGCCTTGAGGGATCCATCCATCCATGAACTGAATGAATGTGAGTAAACTACTTTTATATTGACTTTAATAAGATTGTCGTGTCTATTCTTTTTAAGAAGGAAAAAAAGGGATCTTACCAGGAATCTTATATAGAGAAGCTCAGACGAGCCTGCAACAAGCAAACCGCTATGCGTTTATATCTGCTAAGATATAGAACTTGCTAACCAAGTTAGGGAGGATATAATTAAACAATATATCCCCTCCTGCCTCCCTGAACATCCCCACAGAAATTCAAAGTATGGAAAGGGTATTGTTTTTAAGTCTGTTCATGTTGTCTTAAGTCCCTACTGGCAGCTTACCTATATGTAGACCTCATTTATAAAAAAAACTGATCCTAAGTGCTGCTGGATGTGGCCATAGCTGGGCTAAGACCTGCTTGGAAGTCACAGGAGTTATTGCAGTACAATCTGCACATTACAGGAACAGAACAGTAGTTAGGAACCCTGGGAGCTGTGCTTCTGGAAGTTAGGAATATGTAACACAATAGTCTTGGCACCTTTAAACAATGGTTGTGTAGCTATGCACCAGAGGAAAACAGCAACCCACCTTCGTAAGATTCAAATTTCTTTATCAGGACACTGCATTCCTCAAGAATTCTGTCCTCTATGGTCTTCTTTCCCATTCCATAGTCCCGCAATGTGCTTAAAGCAAACCGCCGCATTACTTTCCAGTTTTCACCATTAGACAGAGTTAAACCTGAAGAGACAGGAAGAAAGGTTTCATGTTTGCATGGCCATTGAACAAAGTGTAGGGTAGAGTAGAGGGTGATTTGTACA
Organism: Podarcis vaucheri; assembly: GCF_965113315.1. Classification (NCBI taxonomy): domain Eukaryota; kingdom Metazoa; phylum Chordata; class Lepidosauria; order Squamata; family Lacertidae; genus Podarcis; species Podarcis vaucheri. The sequence continues at coordinate 123,650,638 of NC_138761.1, forward strand.
TGTCAGGCGTCACAGCAGAACTCAGCTTGTTATTTATATTCCATGGGCAGACATTATGCCTCCTTCATTTTTCCTCTCTGTATAGGCTAGGCCAGAAAATGGTCAGTTTCCCCTTGGTGTGTGGCATTACCTTTCCATGTGACAATCATTCACAATTCAAATGTGACAACTATTACATTCTCCTGCCCCATTCTCCCCCAGCTCTACAATATGACTGTTGGGAAGAAAGCGGGAATGGGAAAGGTTTGCTTTAACTGGTCTCCATTTTTGTTTCTTCAACAGAGCCCCACTGAGCCACTGAAAGTCAAGACCAAAAAGGCTGGCCTGGTCTAGCCTTTTTAACATTTTAGCTTGATCTGCAGAAATCCACAGGTGGCACTTTTTGTGACACATTCTCAGCCTAATGCCTGCAGATTCTCTGTCAATGTCAAAGGCACTGAGGTTGGTTGAAAAATTCACAAGGATTTCCCTCACAGGAAACAATGGATGTTGTGGACTTGCTTTGCAAACGCTCATCTTACAAACCATTTCTTGGGAATTGATTGTGTTCACCTGGCAGGACCTGTTTGTGTTTGCAAGCATTACCAGTTCCAATAGAAAGGGAGGTGCCTCACCAAAGCCTCGTCCAAACTCTTGAAACATTGGGACGATAGGCCTGTCTGCAAATGCGTCTGCCTGATTAACCAGAGCCTCCTTTACTGTCTCATATCCTGTCAACACCACAGTTTTCTGGGGTCCCATTTGGATGCTGAAGACAGGGCCATATTGCTTTGACAACTGGAATTCAACAGAAGAAAAAGTGAGAAAGAGAGTTCTGGTATACCCAAAGAATATATTAATGTTAATTATAATATTATAATAATATTATATAATATTAATAATAATATTAATCTCTGACAGAACCAAGACTGCATTAGCTTGCACATTTACCTAAGAGTCAAGGCTCTTTTATACATTCCACAGAATCTAGTAGCAAAGTTTGACTTTTAGACTAGTATCAGTTTTTTTCAATAACTACTATTGGGCTAGTCACACTTCTCTGACGTCTCTCAGCCTCACTCACCTCACAGAATGTTTGTTGTGGGGGAGGAGGGGAAAGGAGATTGTGAGCCTCTTTGAAACTCCTTAGGGTAGTTTAAATAAAGCGGGCTATCAAATCCAAAATCCAAACTACTATAGAAGTTGGTAGAAATTACTTCCATGTCATTGTGCCTTGGACCGAGCTGAAAACCTATGACTTAAGAATAGTAATTTTGTGGAATCAATTCACTTTTTGTATCTTTGCAAATCACCATGCAAAACAGAATCTAAATAACATAATGATAAATTAAAAGGTCATTGTCTATGCCTCAATGCTCTTCAAGACATTTGCTGGTGCCAGATTGCTGGAATTCCAATGTGTTACCTCTGAGGATGTGGACAGGCTGCTTGGATGAGTGAAACTGACCACCTGTCTCCTTCATCCTTGCCCATCCTGGCTCATAAAAGCTCTGTCGGGTGGTGAATGCTTCGCTCTGTTAAAGAGCCTTCCCAAACCAACTGAAAGTGCTGGTTATAAAACTGCTTATTAAAAAATAAATATTTCGACCCAGCCAATATGGCCAACTATCACTCACTCTCAAATCTTCCATTCTTGGGCAAGGTGGTTGCTGAACAGCTCCAAGCATGCCTGGAGGATGTGGACCATTTGGATCCCTTCCAATTGGGATTCTGGCCTCATCATGGGACTGAAACTGCCGTGGTCGTGCTGATTAATACCTCCGGTAGGCTAGGGACAAAGGTGAAAGCTGTTTCCTAGTTCTGCTGGATCTGTCAGCAGCTTTTGATACCATCGACCATAACATCCTTCTGGACCGTCTAGGGGCTGGGAGCTGTGGGCACTGTTAGGCGGTGGTTTTGCTCCTTCCTCCTGGACTGTGTCCAGAAAGTGGTGTTTGGAGATAAGTGTACAGACTCCTGGGCTCTCACCTCTCACCAAAGGGTTCTGTCCTCTCCCCCATGCTTTTTAACATCTATATGGAGCCTCTGGGAGGGATCTTCAGGGGGTTTGGGCTGGGTGTTCATCAGTATGTGGATGATAACCTGCTCTACTTCTCTTTTAAATCTGTCCAGGGCAGCTATCTACCAGCTCCATCTGGTACGCAGGCTGAGACCCCACCTGCCGGCAGACTGTCTCACCAGAGTGGTGCATGCTCTGGTTATCTCCCGCTTTGACTACTGCAACACGCTGTATGTGGGGCTACTTTTGAAGGTGACCCAGAAACTGCAACTGATCCAGAATGTAGCAGCTAGACTGGTGACTGTGAGACCATATAACACCAGTCTTGAAAGACCTAGATTGGCTTCCCAGTACGTTTCTGAGCACAATTCAAAGTGTTGGTGCTGACCTGTAAAGTGCTAAACGTCCTCGGCCCAGTATACCTAAAGGAACGTCTCCACCCCCATCGTCCAAGGTCCAGGGCCGAGGGACTTCTGGCAGTTCCCTCACTGCGAGAAATGAGGTTACAGGGAACCATACAGAGGGTGTTCTCGGTAGTGGCACCTGCCCTGTGGAACAACCTCCCATCAGATGTCAAGGAAATAAACAAGTATCTGACTTTTAGAAGACAGACCTGAAGGCAGTCCTTTTTAGGGAAGTTTTCAATGTTTGATGCTTTATTGTGTTTTTAATCTGTTGGGAGCCGCCCAGAGTGGCCGGGGATACCCAGACAGATGGACGGGGTATAAATAATAAATTATTATTAACTTATTATTGTTATTCAGTTGCAGCAGCACAAATATTTGCTAGGAATGCTCAGAAAACCAGAACAGAATAGTCAGTTATAAGGATGAATGTGATTATACCTTTAACGGCACCTCTCAAATCTTGTTTAGAAAGATAGGCTGAAGGAGGAGGCTGGAATAGGCAAGGTTTGCACCGGCACTTCTGCGTCCTTGAAAATGTCCTTCAGTGTATCTGAAGAAGTGTGCATGCACACGAAAGCTCATACCAAGAACTAACTTAGTTGGTCTTTAAGGTGCTACTGGAAGGAATTTTTTTATCTTGAAAATGGAGGCAGAGTCAAACATGATTTGACACCAGACATCTTGTTCAAATTACCAGTTATAAATTGCAACTTGGTCCTATGACTATTTATTGGGAAAGCTAAGAGGAGATGAGATTTATAGGCTTTAAAAGAACAATTTTTAATATTTATTTATTTATTTATTTATTATTATTATTATTATTATTATTATTACCCCTCTCTGCTGACTGGGCTGCCCCAGTACCCTTCAGCCTTGCCATGGGAAGAACTGGAATCTTTACCTTTAACATGGTTCTGTAAGGCGTCTTCAGATCCATGCTGTGGAGATTCCCAATGAGAGGTAAAGGCCTCGGTCCTGGTGGAAGATTTTGGGAGCTCTTGTCCCAGAAAGTGCCCAGTTTCAAAACAAAGTAAACCGTAAGGATAAAGAGGAACAACGCTGGAATCGGCTCCGTCCAATCCATTTCGTTTCAGCAAGCAATTTGTTTTGCAATGGTTATAATGAAAGCTACAGTGCAGTTTGGTCAAGGGTAATGTCTTGCAACTGCAGTGAGCAGTATTTATATTATGCTAGATACTGTCTCTAGCAAATCATTAAACCATCCAGTAAAAAGTGTCCCGCATTGGCCCTCTGATTTTGTTTTCTTCTCCTCAACTATTCAAAGCTGTACATTGGATTATTTGCCTTTCAGCTTAATGTTTACTCAAGTGAGTGGTGCCCACTTCCTCAAACTATTGATTTCAGGAGCAAATTCAAACTCTCTTGAACCTGCTTGCAGACCTGTCACCCAGGTTATGTGTAAAATTAATCTGTTATAATGGGAGTGAAGGGCAGCATTGTGAAATCATTTGCAGATGAAATTATTCAACTTTAATTAGGAACAACCGCATTTAGTTTGAAAGTGTCCAGTATTTCCTAAACTTCCTCCCATTGAAACACTCACACATATTTTCTTTATAGCATAGTTTTTATTCATTTTCATCTTGAAACTGTGTAACATGGTGGCATTAGGGTATATCTTTGTATACATTAGAGCATATGACATGCAACAATGTGAGCAAGGAAGGATAATAACTAAGCAGTACATCCTCTCATAGTGCCTAAATCCATTCCTACAAAGGTTATGGGGCCCAGTGAAGAAGAAAAATCAAAGTATTATAGTGGGTGTGGCTGGATTTTCTTAAAAGAGAAGAGACATTCAAACTAGACATTTTTTCTATTTCCTGGTGAGACCATGGAGACTTCCACTGACACCAGTGTGAAAGGGATTAGCTCCCTCTTCCCTCTCATAGCAGTAGCTAGGCGGAGAAGGCTTTGAGTTTTTCCTCTTGTAGAGATTGAAGTTCTGATTTTGGTTTTGACACATTTCCACCATTTTCATTTTTCATGTGACCAGTCAGAATTCCATTGATGAGGGAAGCCTTAAGCTACCCAGACTCTCAGAGAAAGTTCATTCAGATACAGGGAGGAGATGGAAGATGGTTGTTTAATTCTAAGCCAGAAGCAGAAAGCCACTGAACTAATTGACAGCATGGAGATAGCAGAAGCAAACCCAGTTGCCAGATCTATTATCACAGACTTTTTAAAGAACACGGAGGAAACAAAGCCATTGCCTGACATCAACAAATACAGTTCAGAATCAGCATACATTGCAGCCACAGATGTTAACATACCCAACTTCCTCAACCATTCCTCATAAGGCATGGTTTCCGGACCCTTTTTCGTCTCGGTCACAGTACTCTGCATATCTACTTGGGAATATGAAAGGATATGTAAACATGGGAATAAATGAACCAGCTTTGTTGATTGATCTCTATGCCCCAAGTGTCATAAGAACACAGGGCCAGGATTTAAGTAAGAGATGCTCCAATGCTAGTTTCATGGGATTCGGCAGTATGGCAGGTAAAGGGGAACACTTCATGTTTGTGACAAAGCATGGACCAATTCCACCAGTAGGCTACTCAACCCAAATACCCTTGTTGAACAGGGGTGTTTAAAAAAGGCTTGCATTGCAAAAACAGGTAGGATAAGCATGTTAGAATTCCTGCTCCGTGATTGCAGTCATGGGATTGTTGTCTTTCACATGACACTGTATGTTTTGACTCCACAAAGTGGGAAGTGATGGAGACAGGATGTTTGTGTTACTGTGTTCTGTGAAGTGGGACTATTGTCCTTTGCTCTTTCTCTTTTCTGTCTGATGCTAGAGAGAGAGGGAGCCATGTTGCAGTGCTCCGTGTGTAAATAAAGTAGATTAGCGAAAATGCTGAGTTGCTGAGGTCTGTTACTCAAGCTGTGAAGACTTTGTGGATCCCTAAGTGTGCCAATGAAGAAAGCTTTTGAAGCTCCTGAACGAACGACCAGGAGGGAAAGAATATGCCAGTCAGGCATGTGACTCTACCAGGGTCCTACTCGAGTGTAGGACGAGCTCTTGACAAAGCAATCCAGGAGCTTGTGAGTCTTAGAAACGTGGCAGAGCGCAGAGTTGGTAGGGCATGGGAGGTGTTGTAAGCCCAACAGCAGGAGTAAGGTCCAGGTCTTCTTGAGACGTTCCAGGGGGTGGCTGGAAGGTGAATTTCTGCAGCAGAGTTGTGAAGAAGAGGAAGAGCTCCGTTTTGGCAAGAGTCTCACCTACACATGCTCTCCGACCTGTAACGAATCACAGGGGGCAGAGAAACCAGGTTTATCAGTTGCTTAAAAACATCCCAAATACAGTAATACCTCGGTTTAAGAACAACCCTGTTTACGAACGATTTGGAAGTAGTGCCCCGGTTTGCAAATGTTACCTCAGTCTAAGAACGGAATCTGAGCGGTGGAAGGGCACCAGCGGCAGGAGGCCTCATTAGTGAAAGCGCACCTCGGTTTAAGAATGGTTTCGGTTTAAGAATGGACTTCTGAAATGGATTAAGTTCATAAACTGAGGTACCACTGTAGTTTAAAGCAGATTAAATTGCAGCAATAAAATAACAGCTAATGGTATCCATCTTAAAAGAATTATGAACGCCCAATACGAGCCATCCTGCAATGCTGAAAACTGGGGGGAAGGGGAATCTTTTTCGCCCTGAGGGCCACATTCCCTGGTGAGCAACATTCCAGGGGCCACACCCCAATGGTGGCCAGATCTGGTGGCAGAAATGGCCACAGCAACTGATGTGATCCTTACCTTTGCACAGTATTCTACATTCCAGGCATGTAAAAATCCCATTGACTAAGCACACACTATGCAGATACACACAAAAGTAAAAAAAAAAAAAAAAGTTACCCGCAGAGAAAGTCATGAAACCATCTCTCTTTATGAATTTTCCATCAGAATTAAGAAAATGCTCAGGATAGAATTTATGTGGTTTCTCCCATTGAGATTCATCGTGCAGCACAGAGGACAGCAACAGTATGATATGAGTCCCCTGCAAAAGCAAAGCGAGAGTTATTTTAAAATAAAGCATATGCCTCTAGTCCAATAAATATTGAGTGCTGTAGAAATGAGATTTGAATTCATATGAGACATGTCTTTAGTTTGAAAAACTTCAACATATAAGTCAGATATGGTTTCTTTTCCAACCTTGTGCTGCTTTCCACTGAGATCTGTTTAATGGGTTGAAGCTGATGCCTGACACCTTCCGAAGGATAGATTGCATGCTTACAGGGTAATCCTTTACAAGTCTGCACAGATGTCACCCACACTGAAGTCCAAGGGGCTTACTCCCAGGAAAGCCTTAAAATATATTGTAACTAGTAGGCAGCAGTTCAGTGAAATGGATCACCTTTGGAATGAAGTAGCCATTGAGGGTAACATCTGTAGTCGTGGCATGTGGCAGGTTGGTTGGGACAATATCAGCAAATCTCTGGATCTCATGGACCACGGCATCTGTATAAGGCATTTTTGTTCGGTGTTCAATCCTTGGCTGAGAAGATCCAACAACCTTTGCAATTTCTTCTTGGACCTTTACTGGGGGAAATTAAAAGAAAAGCATTAATTTTTCTGCCAGGGTTAATTCCTTGACCTTGATCTCTTAAGATATTAGTACTTGAAGCATAAAACTGCCATAAACTGGTTCTCCAATTCCCTAGGCTTGCAAATTTAATCTCTAGGCCAAGGTATTTTAAAATGGGACAAACAAACATTTTAGCCAATAACCTGATATACTGATGGAGAGAAATTCATCCAGGATGATTATTGAAATATCACTGCTAGGAATATCTTGAGGTGGTATCTTTTACATATAAAGGCAAGACAAATTTTGGAGAAAATATGGGGAAACTTTAGTTGGAGAAAGAGCATTTGGACAGAAAGCTGGACAGGAAGAGGAAGATTCAACAGAGGTGGAGGTGAAAGAGAAATAAATATGGAACAAGATGGCTTTGAAAATTCTAACTTGGAATGTAAATAGGCTAAATAATAAGACTAAAGGGGATAAAATTGAACATGTTGTAAAGAAGTTAAACTTGGATAAATAAAACTTAAATAAAAGGTTGAGAAAGAACTTCATACCTTCTGATATAACAAAAAAGAGAGGAGTTGTAATGTGTATAAAACCAGATTTGGACCCAAAACAATTATTCAAAGATGAACAAGGAAGAATATTGATAATGGGAAAATACATCAGATTTTCATTAGGGGCTAGAAGAAATATTATTTGAACATTTGAATGAAAATGTGATTTTGATGGGTGATATGAATGGTGTAGCCTCCCTAGATTGGGACAGGAGTACAAGTATAAGAAAAAATGAAACAAAAGAAGGCAAGCTACTGAATGCCTTTTTTAGGATGACTGACAATTTAAGTTTAATTGACATTTGGAGAGAAAAACACCCACAGTACATTTTATTCGACTGCAAATTATTCTGCAAGCTGGAAAAAACCCTGTATGGACTTCTAAAGATTTTTATACTAAGGTAAAGAGGGCAGAAATCAAGAACATTACGAGACTACAACTCTATAACAGTGGAATTAAGAACAGGGTCAAGTTTCCCGATGAGATGGAGACTAAATGGGGGCCACTAGGGGGCGCATTGGAAGATGGCTGACAATACCATCTCTCCGACCCACACGGGGTAATTAAGAGGCTGTTATGGGAGTAGGCAGCCTCCCTTGTTGCCCCAAGGAAATGGGGAACACTGCCCTTGCCTGCTGTGCCCATAAATCACCCCCTAATTTGAAAGAAGGGGGCGAGGGCCCTAGGCAGAATGCCCCCGTGTGGACCTCGGCTCTCCTGGATGCTGTCTCTGATTGCGCACTAGTTGCAGCAATTTGGAATAATTAATTACAAAAGAAGCAGATGCACATATTTCAAGTGAAGAAGGGGAGTGAAGTCTGCTAATTTAAGTGACCTCTGCGAAAGAAGACGACGGGTTGGAGAAACAGGAATATTTTACGATGAAGATACACCAAAGGCTGGGTATGTTGACAACAGGACTGAATGGGGGGGAACCTTTTTTACTTTCCTTCTATGTGATTTACAAGAACTCCTCCTCATTAGAATCGTCGGTTGAACTGACCCAAGCAGGATGATTAAGGTCTGTGTGGAGATAAACTTTAACCAAAAGTATGCTTTATGGAGATCGAGAAGCAATAAGAGCTTTTGGAATGGCGCAGCAATTAATTCGGAGTCTCCATCTTGCCAAAGGATTTATAGCCGAGAGAAGGAACGGACTTGTTTTCAGACTGCATTCCTGGTGAATCTCCTCAGAGGTTTTGAGAAAGAAGGCAGATTGGTGAAGATTAATGAAACTAAGACTGTTTTGATGTATGGAAGTGATGTTACATGGAAAACGTCTGGATATAGCTACTGGATAAAAAATAATAATATCCACGCAGGATTACAAACTGTCTAACCAGCTTGTGGAGACTATCAGAGGTCACAAAGAGAAAGGAAAAATATATGAAAATAACAACAAGAGATGTGGAAAAACAAGAAGAAAGGACTGGATAGTACTGTGAACATCATAAGGTTAGATTTGTGGACATTAAAACAGCAGTAAGAAGCAAGAAGTTGATTGGATCCCCTTCAGAACTTGAAATATGGGTACCCCCAACAAAAATTTAAAATTTGGCTGTGTAATTTGGAATTTATGTAATTTGGTTTGATTTGATGTGATTGGTCGGTTAATAAAAAATTATTCTTTAAAAAAAAGAGATGGAGACTAAATGAAAAATTAGTAAATTATAAAATTTATTAAATCAAGAAATATTAGAAAAGGGGGCAAAAAAATTTAAAGGATTATTTTGAAGTTAATTTAAACCAAGAGATAGATTTAAAGGTGGTATGGGTGTGAGTAAAGTGGTAATGTAGGGGTGTTGTTTTTTTACATAGCAAAGCGCATACCAAACAAATATAAGAGAGCAGAAAAAACAAGAATTTTTACAAGAAATAAAAGGGAAAGGGAAACAATTAATAAATTTCCCTTGAAAAGAGATAGTGAAACAGGATGTCAAGATGTTGCAAATGCAATATTCAATGATAATAAACCAAGAAATTGTTGGGAAAAAGCACCAAGGCAAAAGCCAGCTCCAGATGGCTGGAATGCAAAACAGGATGTTATGTTTTGCAGATGTACTGTTGGAGAAAAGGTGGAGCCTATTCTCTGTACTGAGCACCAGATATTAGCTCAGTGTGTCATCTGACCTGTGCTGGAAGTACAGGGGAGGAGTTTGTGTCTCTTCTGATGGAGTCTGAAGGGAGCAGTCGCATTTCTATGTACTGCTGAGTGACAGGAATAAAACATGTAAAAGGACTCCTGTCTGTCTCATTTCCCCTCCCTGGGAGAATGCAGGGAGGGAGAGAGAAGAAGAGGAAAGCAGAGGGTGTGTTCTTTCTCACGTCTAATGAGAAGAATCGCCGGGTTTGTTTACCTACCCTGCCGGGGGTCGCAGACGGAAGGTAAACACAGTATCTCGCTCAATTGCCTCGGGGGAGGCCAGGTACCTCTGACTGTGAGCGAAGATACTAACATATGGCAGCCTTCGGATGGTTGCGATTCATCGGACATCTGCATGAGAGGCTGGTGAATTGTCCTCCTCTGCTCCAAGGGAGAAGGCAAGCGTCTGAGAGCAGCCAGAGGCTGAACAGATGGAGGGACCCAGAGGAAAGTGTTTTCCAAGCAACGGAGCTCAAGGTATGCTGCACATTTCGGGCTAAAAGTGTGAACGCAGGTTGATTAATTCCCTGGTTCACGGGAGCTGCGTTTGAAAAAGCCAGCTCCGGGAGAAGAGGCCTGCAGCTTCGAAGCTGAAGCCTGCATTCCACAAATTCCTGTGGTTAAGATAAGAAGTCCTGAATGCACTCTTGCTAAGTAACGGTAGTGGAAAGTTACTGGCAGAGGGGCTGGACTGTGAGCTTGGGAAAAGCGAAACAAAACCACGGTGTGTTTTGGCTACAAGTTTACGTGCTCTTGGAGGGACTTTCCATAGCAGCCAGAGTTTAGCTGCCAGGTGCTAAAAGCGTAAACAACTTGCAGTTTGCCTGCCTGAGAAGGAAAAAACAACTGTTGGATTTTACAGCTTGCTTGAGAGTGTGAGCTGAAGGCTTGGCTTCAAAATGGATGCCAAGAAAGGGGGAGCCCTGCCCTGTTCATCTCCCCTGATCAGAGACAGTTATTCATCATGGTCTGGATGGATAACTACCCCAGAAGGGGTGAACCAAGATGATACTGGCCAAGTTCCTAAGAGCTCATCGAAAGCTGAGGAGAGCTTTGACCCCAGAGGGGAGAGTGCAGGAACTGTGGCTGTTGGAACTGTTGGTATTCCTGAACAAGGTGCAATGGGTGTTTCTGACAGGGGGAGGGAAGAACAGAGTTCAAATCTCCCAACTGCTGATGCTACTGGAGAGCATGGAGTAGCATTGAGTGCTGTCCGATGCTACAATTGTGGACAGACTGGGCATCTACAGCGAAACTGTAAGAAGCCGCGACAGTCAAAAGGAGCAAAGAGCAGCTCTACGAAGCCTGAGGCGTCAGGCAAAAGCCGTACCAAGTGCCAGGTGAAACCTGCAAAGGCTATGATGGCGAAAGGAACCACGCCAGATGTTGGGAACGCCTTTATAATCGACACTGGTTATACAAAACATTTGTGCCCGCACAGACAACTGTTTTCGACGTTGAAGAAGCAAAGCTTCACTGTGAAACAGGCCAACGGTCAAGAGTTGGAAGCGACCGGAGTTGGGACTGTGTATCTTGAGAGTCTGAACTTGACTATAAGCGATGTTTACCTGGTTCCAGAACTGAGATTTAATCTGCTGAGTGTGTTGCAGATTGCAAAGAAAGGACTGAAACTGTCCTATGATGCTAAAAGCTGCAAGATCTACAAAGATGGAGAACGGTTTCTTGCTGCCAAAGAGAAAGATGGACTGTATTTGTTGACTTTTGATCAAAGTGATTACATGAAATGTAATTCTTCTGATTCTAACGAAATCTCTCTTGCAGGTGTGACCAGTGTGAGCACCAGGAAGGTGACCAAGAGGGTCGACAGAGCATTTCAGCGGGTGTATGCTGATGTGATTGGTCCTCTAGAACCATCTAGGGGCAGTGCACGATATTATCTTTTGTGTGTGGATTGTTTCACTAATTATTCTTGGGTTTATTTGATGGAGAAACCGCAAGAAACTTTAGAAAAGTTTCAGGAGTTTTGTGACAAGGTTAAAAATATGCATGATGCTAACATTGATTGTCTTTTCACAGATGAGAAGCAAATTTTTCTGTTACAGAAGTTTCAGAAGTTCCTGGATGGAAAAGGGATAGACCACAAAGTTGCTGTTTCAACCGAAGCGTGGAACAGGGGGGTCTGTGTAAGGGTGAACAAAGAATTGCAAAAGGGGATGAATGCGCAATTGCTGAGTTCACATTTGCCACATGATTATTGGGCCGAATCGCTAGCGTCCTATCTTCATGTGTGGTTGAGAAAAGTCTCAACAGAGTTGGGATGTTCTCCTTTTGAGAAGCTGTTCAAAAGAAAACCTTCTGTTGCCTATTTCAAGGTTTTCGGGTCTCATGTGAGAACAGAAGCTCCAGGTGGAGTAAAGAATGCCAGAGGCATTTTTGTGGGATATGAAAAGGGTCTCTACAGACTTCCGGTCGGCGCCAGTGTTTAATGGCGGTCCTTGCCTCGAGCTCCGAGGGAGGACTGCTCCGCAAGTTCGGGTCTGACCCGCTACGGCGAGCGGGGGACCCTTAAAATCACAGGTGCTGAAGCCTGTGAACAAGGAGACTCGGCGGGCACCCTTTGCGCCCCCCGGTACTGTGAAAGAGCCTTTTTAAAGGCTACGGAGCGGCATCGGGTGTGAGCGCGGTGCTGAGAGTCGTCACCCAGCCTGCGGAGTGAAGCCGCGTCGCCATTGAACAGAGAGCGCCAATTCCTTCCTGAAACTGAAATTGGACTACAAAACCCGTGAGTAAGATTGACAGACGGAATGGGACATTAAAAGTTGAATTTGAAAATTTGGCTGAAAACGGGAAAGGCATAAAGTAAGGAAGTCTGTCTCCCCGGACTGCATGTAAATAAAGCAACGAAAGAACAAAGCTGCATTTAAATGAAGGCACCTCTAAGTGTTAAAACCTGACATCGGACTTAAACTTCCCCCCAATAAGCAGGAGAAGGGGGGGGAGTGAGATTGGAAATTTATAAACCTGCCTGAAGGAGCGGAGGGAAAGTGCTCTTCCACTGTCAAAACCCTGAGTCGGGCTGCCGGAGTAAGGCACCGGGCAACTGAACTGTCAATTTAAACTGGATATAAAGTTGGGGTTTTGACTGAAACAAAGTTATAAGACTTTAATGGAGTTACTTTGTCAATATTTGAGGATACTGAAACTGTAATAAGTGTTTGACTGTGGACTGTTGGACTCTGTTCTTTGGATTCTTTGTTCCCTGCCTTATGTGTCTCTGACTGTTTAAACTGGATACAATTAAATGCTCCCTCTAGAGGACTTAAAGAAAATTTGCTACTGTGAGAGGGAAAGAGTGGAATTTTCCACTTCCAAGTCTTTCCTGTGAGAACTGACCTTGAGGACATGAGTAGCCAACCAGATGAGATAATAACTAGATCCAAAGCAAAACAAACTCAGCAAATTCAAAAGAAAAGGGGTTCGATGCAAGGCACAACACCAGCTGGACAGGAAAAAGTACCAACTGCATCTATGGAGTCAATGACACAGGCATTGCTCAAAATAAACCAGTCTTTGGAAGCACTGACAAAACAGTCAGCGGAGAATACAAAAAAATTGAATGATCTGACAACAAGATTGGACTTGAACACGGCAAGCGAAGCCTCTAATACAGACTCTATAAATAAACTTATTCAAGAAAATTCTGAAACAAGAAAGATCGCTCAAAGTGCAAAAGATACAGCAGAAGAAACTAAGAGGGAGCTTGCACCAATTACAAAAAAGGTGAATGAACATGACACAACTTTGTCTCTGTGGGAACTTCAGAGAAAGGAGAAAAATCTTAAATTAAGATCAGTTCCAGAGGAGGAGAAGGACAGTCTGGTAGAATTCCTCACAGAAAATATTTTGGAATTTTGGCAGGACGAATTTCAGGAGGAAGAATTTGAAATAACAACGGCCTTCCGGTTGGGCAGAAGGCAAGGCAAGAAGCCTAGGGATTGTCTGATTACACTGAGATCTAAAGAAGAAAGAGACAAAATACTAAATCTACATTATCAAAAGGCTCTTGTAATTCAGAATTATCAAGTCCAGATCTTCAAAGACATCCCAAAATATATTTTGGAGGTAAGGGCCTTCTACAAAGATCTGGTTTATCTTCTGAAGAGGAACAGTATACCTTTCAGGTGGGAGTTCCCACAAGGACTGTCCTTTAACTACAAAGGAAGGAAGATTAAAATAAAAACAATTCAAGACAAGGAGCTGTTTCTGGAAAGAAATCAGGAGGACCTACAGAAAGGAACAGTAGACACAACAGGAGAGAAAGAACCGACAGACATTGCAAATCTCTCATTTGGACTCTTACTACCATCAGAGGAGGAACAAAAACTTGGAGCAGTTGGAGGAGTAGGTACATAGTACCAAGATGTCTCTGCAACTTCTCAGCTGGAATTGTAATGGCCTTAACCTCCCCAGGAAGAGACGCCAAGTCTTTCATATTTTGAAAAGAGAGCAATTGGACCTAATATGCCTACAAGAAACCCATGTGATCAGGACACATAGGAAATTACTTGTAAATAAGAGGCTTGGACAAGAATTCATTTCATCAGATAAAGTCAAAAAAAGAGGCGTCATGATTTATGCAAAAGAAAAATTGGCTCCTAAAATGATTTTTAAAGATGAACAAGGAAGATATTTAGCAATAGAAATACAAGTTCAAGGAGAAAAAATTATGATATTGGGAATATATGCACCAAATGAGGGGAAGGCGGAATTTTTCAAGAAGTTGCATGAGACTTTAATGGACTATCTGGACTTTAAAATTATAATGATGGGAGACATGAATGGTGTTGTCTCCACTAACATGGATAAGGCACAGAGACAAACAATCTCCAACGATGGAAGACTTCCAAAGACTTTCTTTGAGATGACTGAAACACTGGACTTGATTGACATTTGGAGAGTAAAGAACCCTCTGGAGAGGGAGGGAACTTTTTTCTCTGAAGCAAAAATGACCTGGACAAGGATTGACCAAATTTGGGTAACTAGTTGCATGGCACCGAAGATAAAAAAAGCAGAAATCTGCCCAAAGACTTGCTCTGACCACAATGCAGTGAAGATAGAGATGAAATTAACAACAACTGGAACCTTCAGATGGAGGATGAATGATACCCTATTTAGAGATGAAGAGATCTACAAGAAGGCACAAAAAGCATTGAAAGATTACTTTGAGATAAATTTGAGAACTGATGTGGAAAAAAGAACAATCTGGGACGCTAGCAAGGCCGTGATGCGAGGTTTCCTAATACAACAAAACTCCATAAAGAGGAAAAAACAGAATGAGAGAAAAGAAAAACTTTTGGAAAAGATAAAAGAAGCCGAAAAGAAATTGAGGTCCAAACCAAAGTCTCATGAGATTTTGAGAGAAATAAAGTATTATCAGACACAATATATGGAACTGATGAATCAAGAGATAGAATGGAAGATAAAGCAAATGAGACAAAGAACATTTGAATCGGCAGACAAATGTGGGAAACTCCTGTCATGGCAACTGAAAAAGAGACAAAAATTGAATACTGTGACAAGTCTGGAAATGGAAGGAAAAATTATCCACAAACCAAATGAGATAAATAACTGTTTCCAAAGTTTTTTTAGGAAACTATATGCACAAGGGCCGGTTAATGAGCAAGAAATAGAAGAATTTATTAAAAAGTACGGACTACCAAAGATCTCAGATCAAAGTAAAAGGATTTTGAATGAGAAAATAACAGGACAAGAAATAGAGGATGCCATCCAGAAGATGAAATTGGGAAAATCTCCAGGACCAGATGGCTTGACTGCTAAATACTACAAGGCATTGAAGGAATGGATAATACAACCATTGAAGGAAGTTTGTAATGAAATTCTGGAAGGGAAAAAGGCACCCGAATCGTGGAAAGAAGCTTTTATTTCACTTATACCGAAAACAGAGACTGAAAAGAATCAGGTTAAAAACTACCGCCCTATATCATTACTCAATGTGGATTACAAAATTTTTGCAGACATTTTAGCAAAAAGACTAAAGAGAGTTTTGGTGCAGGAGATTCACAAGGACCAAACAGGCTTTCTCCCAGGGAGACATATGTCAGACAATGTAAGGAATATTATAGACATTTTAGAGTTGTTGGAAGTAAATATTAATAGAAAAGCAGTGATAATTTTTGTGGATGCGGAGAAAGCCTTTGATAACATTTGCTGGACCTTCATGAAGAAGAATCTCCAAGGGATGGGGGTAGGCCAAGGATTTGAAAACGGTATAGGTGCTATATACTCTAAGCAAAAAGCAAAGTTGATTGTTAACAATGTGGTAACGGAAGAGATTCCTATAGAAAAAGGTACACGACAGGGATGCCCAATATCACCCTTACTTTTTATAACAGTCCTGGAGGTCTTGCTGAACATGATTAGAGGGGACCAATTGGTCAAAGGTATTCAGCTCGGAGCTAAAGACTATAAATTAAGGGCATTTGCAGATGATTTGGTACTGACTTTGCAACAGCCAGAGACTAGTACTAAAAGAGTTTTAGAACTAATTGAGAAATTTGGTCAAGTAGCAGGATTCAAACTGAATATGCAAAAAACCAAAGTGTTAGAGAAAAATCTAACAATGGCAGAAAAAGAGAAGTTTCAGAGTGAAACTGGTTTAACAATAACAAAAAAGGTGAAATACCTGGGTGTGAACTTGACTTCTAAAAATGCAAACCTATTTAAAGACAATTATGATAAATGTTGGTCAGAGGTGAAGAAAGATTTAGAAATATGGTCAAGGTTGAGACTTTCCTTGTTAGGCCGAATTGCTGTTATTAAGATGAATGTATTGCCTAGAATGTTGTTTTTATTCCAGACACTCCAGATCTTGGATAAGATGGACTGTTTCAAGAGGTGGCAAAAAGATATATCAAGATTTGTCTGGCAGGGCAAAAAGCCCAGAATAAACTTTAAGATTTTAACTGACGCAAAAGATAGAGGGGGTTTTGCCCTTGAGACTTTACTACGAATCGGCAGCTTTTTGCTGGTTGAAACAATGGCTACTTCTTGAAAATACAGACATTTTGGATCTGGAAGGGTATGGCAATAGATTTGGTTGGCATGCATACATATGGTATGACAAGGTAAAACTGCATAAAGGCTTCAAAAACCATATTGTTAGGAAAGCACTGTATAATGTTTGGATAAGATATAAGGATTTACTGGAAAGTAAAACACCCAGGTGGTTATCACCTATGGAGGCTAAAGAGATAAAAAAACTAAATATGGAGTCCAAATGGCCAAAGTATTGTGAAATTTTAGAACAAGACGGTGAAAGAGTTAAACTGCAGAGCTTTGACAAATTAAAGTCCAAAGTACGAGACTGGTTGCATTACCATCAGATAAACGAGGTATTTAAACAGGACAGGAAAATAGGTTTTCAGATGGAGAGGTCGAAATTAGAAACAGAATTGTTAGAACCCAATACTAAGAACTTGTCGAGAATGTACAATTTGCTGCTGAGGTGGAATACACAAGATGAAACGGTAAAACCAGCAATGATCAAATGGGCACAAGATATAGGTCATGACATAATGTTTGATGACTGGGAACAGTTATGGAATACAGGTATTAAGTTTACAGCTTGTAACGCATTGAGAGAGAATATAATGAAAATGATTTATAGGTGGTACATGACCCCAGTCAAACTTGCAAAAATTTACCATCTGCCCAGTAATAAGTGTTGGAAATGTAATGAGACTGAAGGTACCTTTTATCACCTTTGGTGGACCTGCCCGAAGGTAAAGGCCTACTGGGAAATGATCTATAATGAAATTTAAAAAGTCCTTAAATGGACATTTTTGAAAAAACCAGAGGCCTTTCTCTTGGGCATGGTGGGCCAATTGGTGTCAAGGAAAGACAGAACATTCTTTATGTATGCTACTACAGCGGCAAGAATTCTTCTGGCAAAGTATTGGAAGACGCAGCAGCTACCCACTCTGGAAGAATGGCAAGCGAAGGTGATCGAGTATATGGGAATGGCAGAGATGACCGGCAGAATCCGTGACCAGGGGAGTGAGACGGTGGAAGAAGATTGGAAGAAATTCAAAAAATATCTTAAAGACTGTTGTAAGATTGATGATGGCTGAGATGTTATGGTTATAAGAAATAGAGATTTGCAGCTGTAAATCATAACTTTAAAGAATGTAAAATGAAAATGAGTGAATTAATTGAACTAAGGGTTGCTGAGAAAGGGTTAACATAAGGATGCAGAAAAAGGGAGGTATGGGGAAGTCCGGGAAATAAGGTGAATGAAAATAAGTTTAAGAAATTATACGTGTTTATTTGTTTGTATGTTTTGTATTGTTTTGTTTTACTTTCTGTTTTATATATGTTGGAAAATTAATAAAAATTATTATAAAAACAACAACAAAGAATTGCAAAAGGGGATGAATGCGCAATTGCTGAGTTCACATTTGCCACATGATTATTGGGCCGAATCGCTAGCGTCCTATCTTCATGTGTGGTTGAGAAAAGTCTCAACAGAGTTGGGATGTTCTCCTTTTGAGAAGCTGTTCAAAAGAAAACCTTCTGTTGCCTATTTCAAGGTTTTCGGGTCTCATGTGAGAACAGAAGCTCCAGGTGGAGTAAAGAATGCCAGAGGCATTTTTGTGGGATATGAAAAGGGTCTCTACAGAGTAATTTTGTCTGAATCTGGTCAGGTGATTCTCACAAAGTCTCTAGAGAGTGCTCCAGAGCAAGAGCGGGTTGTAGAACACACATTTCCCACAGGTAGCGATTCAGATGATGATGATTTTTCTGATGTCACAGATTACAGTGGTACTGATGAAGATGACAGTGATAGCTCAGAGAGTTCAGTTGTAACAGTCATTGAGAGAAAATCTCACACAATGGATAGACCTTCACAGGTGAAGGAAGAACCACTGTTAGCCAATGCTACTGGTTCTCAACAAAGTCCAGAGGTTGAACCAGTGAGCACAGAGGATCAGCACCTCATACGCAGGTCTGAGAGAGTTACAAAGGGTGTACCACCAAAGAGGTACTCAAAAGAGTTTGCTAACTTAGCTGTTGCATGTGTTGCTATTGTTAACAACTCAAAGCAGGTTAAAGCAGTGTCTAAGTCAGAGACAAAGGCACAACAGAGAGTAGCAAGCCAAGGTAATGCAGAAGCACTCATTCCTTGGAAGCCAGACAACCAGAGAGGTACACTGGTGAAACCAGTGGTGGGGAGTTCCAAGGGTGGAACTAAAACAACAGGGGACTGTTATATGTATAACAACTGTTTGTTTTCTTCTCTGGTTCATGTTTTGCCTATTGATGCTTTTGGGGGAGGATGTTGGGAAAAAGCACCAAGGCAAAAGCCAGCTCCAGATGGCTGGAATGCAAAACAGGATGTTATGTTTTGCAGATGTACTGTTGGAGAAAAGGTGGAGCCTATTCTCTGTACTGAGCACCGGATATTAGCTCAGTATGTCATCTGACCTGTGCTGGAAGTACAGGGGAGGAGTTTGTGTCTCTTCTGATGGAGTCTGAAGGGAGCAGTCGCATTTCTATGTACTGCTGAGTGACAGGAATAAAACATGTAAAAGGACTCCTGTCTGTCTCATTTCCCCTCCCTGGGAGAATGCAGGGAGGGAGAGAGAAGAAGAGGAAAGCAGAGGGTGTGTTCTTTCTCACGTCTAATGAGAAGAATCGTCGGGTTTGTTTACCTACTCTGCCGGGGGTCGCAGATGGAAGGTAAACAGAGTATCTCGCTCAATTGCCTCGGGGGAGGCCAGGTACCTCTGACTGTGAGCGAAGATACTAACAGAAATAGAGTGGAAAAGTGTTTTAAATATTTAAAACAGAAACACTAAAAACAGAAACCTGTTGTAGACCTAAACACCACTATGACTTTCACCTTTGGAGAATTTCAAGTAAAATAATTTAAGGTTTTATCAGAGAAGTTAGCAACATGGTTACAATATCATCATTTGAATGAAGTATTTAAAAGGGATATGAAGCGGGGGGTTGGGGAACAAGCATCACAACTGGAAAGAGACCTATTAAACTGTAATGTTAAAGCAATATCTAAAATGTATAAGATGTTATTGGAATGGGAGACAAAGGATGAACAAGTGAAATCTTCAAGGATACACTGGGCAATAGATATTGTTAATAATATAAAAATGGATGCATGGGAAAGTTTATCAAAGGTGGATATAAAATTTGGAGCATTTTATAGTTTAAGATGAAAACTATATGAAAATGTTATATAGATGGTAAAGGTAAAGGTAAAGGTAAAGGTAAAGGGACCCCTGACCATTAGTTCCAGTCGGGGACGACTCTGGGGTTGTGATGCTTATCTCGCTTTATTGGCCAAGGGAGCTGGTGTACAGCTTCTGGGTCATGTGGCCAGCATGACTAAGCCGCTTCTGGCAAACCAGAGCAGTGCACAGAAACGCCGTTTACCTTCCCGCCGGAGCGGTACCTATTTATCTACTTGCAATTTGACGTGCTTTCAAACTGCTAGGTTGGCAGGAACAGGGACCGAACAACAGGAGTTTACCCCGTTGCGGGGATTCGAACCGCCGACTTTCTGATCAGCAAGCCCTAGGCTCTGTGGTTTAACCCACAGCACCACCCGCGTCCCATATAGATGGGACCTAACACCTAATAGATTGGCTAAAATGTATAAACCCAAACTGAATATGTGCTGGAAATGTAAAGACAAAGAAGGTAGACTTTTTCATATGTGGTGCTCTACTAATAAAGTTAAAGCTTACTGGGAATTGATATATAACGAACTGAAAAGGATGTTTAAGATGTTTAAAAAACCATTAGCTTTTCTTTCGGGAAGTTTGGAATCGGAACTACCTAAAAAGGAATGGAAGGAATGGAAATGGTTTATAGAGTATTTACAAACAAACTGTAAACAAACAAACATACTAAGATTAGTGTAGAAACCTTCTGTTTCAATATTCATATGGGATATATACGGAAATATATATCTAAATGAATATGTTGAGATAATTTGGAGTATTGCAGGAAGATGAAATGAAATGTAAAAACCACAGAAAGGGAGAAGGGAGTCCAGATTGAAATGTTAAATTTAGGATTGAATAATTGTTGTGACACACACACACACACACACACACACACACACACTTTCTAATAGTTACATATAATTGGAATTAAGATATCTCAGATTAATGTGTTACGATATAGAAGCAATGCAGCTGCGAGCTGCTAGCTTGAAAACAGCACATGATGGAATGTTAGGACTGTTCCGTGGGAAGAGGGACAGTCAATTCACAGGGCAATGCACCGGAATTAGCTCAGAGTGTAATATGAGCTCTTCCTTTTGCTCTTGTACAGGAAATACAGGAAGTGTTTCTCTCTCGACTGCTGGAGCTTGAAGAGAGCAGTCATGCTTTTGTAAATACGTTTCTGTCTATCTCCTTCCCCTGCCTGGGGGGGGGCAGGAAAGAGGGGGGTGTTCTTCTCATGCTGAGAAGGCTCGCCTATCGCGATCTAGCCTGTATCCTGCTGGGGAATGCAGACAGGGAAGTCAACAGGAGATCAAGCCGGGTGCCTGGAGAGTTGCCAGTTTCTCCTAATAAAGGCTTGATTTCCAACATCATGGGTGCCAAGCCAATGAAAAGCACTCACTCTGAATTTCAGGATATTTCATCATTAGTAACAGTCCCCAGCGCAGTGTGGTAGAAGTGGACTCCATGCCAGCACCAAATAAGTCGGCCACAACAGTTTTTAAGTTTTCGTTGTGGAAATATGCATTCGTCTTGTTCTTCTCCTCCTCCTGGGTTGCAAAGAGTATGAACTGATTAAAACGAATGGAGTGAGAAAATTCCAAGTGCAAAGATAAAGATGAAAACCTGACAGGACCCATCATTGCACATCAACACAATCGCTAAGTAGTGAGAGATTCCAGGTCTTCCAGACTATACCATCATGATAATATAGGGTTTATTTGCACATGTATACAACCCGAGCCTAAGATGGAGGGACTCAGCATCAACACTCCAAAACATCTAGTTTCTCCATAGACACAGCTGTTGCTCTCCATCTACCAGTTAAGAGAGCATCTTCTCTGATGCTAATTGTGGTGCTTAACTGCTCAGCCAGTGCTTAACCTGCAAGAGAATTATATGACTGCATACATGGAAGGCAGCATTTCTGGCGAACACTTGTGGAGATCTGAAATCAAAGTTAACATAAAGTGTTGTTTTCTGCTGACATATATGGTTCTCAGTTGAACATCTTTAATGTATTTACTCATAGTCTAAAATGGAAAAATAACACTGAAATACCACATATTCATCTGGAAATGTTTCATTAAATTGCGATAGACAATGTGGTGCCCTCCGTATTTTGGAGATTGCAACTCAATTCTGCCACACTTTCCAACAGGAAGAGTAACACCAATAGTTCTTAACCCGAGGTACTATTTCTGGGTTAGCAGAGTCTGTAACCTGAGCGTCTGAAACCTGAAGCGTCTGTAACCCAAGGTACCACTGTATAGTTAAAGCTATCACCATTAGTGATGTATGGAAGTGAGAGCTGGACCATAAAGAAGGCTGATGGCCGAAGAATTGATGCTTTTGAATTATGGTGCTGGAAGAGACTCTTGAGAGTCCCATGGACTTCAAGAAGATCAAACCTCTCCATTCTTAAAGAAATCAGCCCTGAGTGCTCACTAGAAGGACAGATAGTGAAGCTGAGGTTCCAATACTTTGGCTGCATCATGAGAAGACTCCATGGAAAAGGCCCTGATGTTGGGAAGGATTGAGGGCACAAGGAGAAGGGGACGGCAGAGGATGAGATGGTTGGACAGTGTTCTCGAAGCTACGAACATGAGTTTGACCAAACTGCGGGAGGCAGTGGAAGACAGGAGTGCCTGGCGTGCTCTGGTCCATGGGGTCACAGAGAGTTGGACATGACTAAATGACTAACCAACAACAACAACAACAATTGCAGTGCATGGGCCAAAGTTTTTTCCTTGTGCCGAGATGCCTCTCCACCCACAAAGTTTCCTATCTCCTCAGGTGTGAAGAACACCTTCTTCTGAGCACACGAGGCATTTTCCCATCCCCCTTGTATCAAAAGGAAGTCTGGCAACCATTACCTCTCATCACTGCATAATTATCTCTCTTTGCAGAAGCATCAGCAGCCAATGGTTTGTCTGCCATGATTCCACCCCTGGAAATTCATGCACCCCAATTGTCATGTTTTCTTGATCAGGGATTTTTTTCCAGAAATGCTGGTGAGCATGCAACCTTTGACCCTGCAGAGGCAACTTCTGTAACACATTAACAATGGCTGACTATTGGGAAATGGTAGGAAGTATGCCAGGTTGGTCCCTTCTGAAGTGAGACTTCCTGACTACAACTTATGCATTCACTTGCGAATATGCCCTTAAAACATGAATTGAAAATGTCAACGTTTATTCTGGGCCAACTTAAAAGACTCCATTACCTCTTGCTGTCGGATAAGAAATGAGTCAATAAAGCTCCTCTGGTCATTTTCATCCAGATCTCTGAGGTGTTTTATGAAGGTGGAATTTATGAAGGCAAACAGCTCGTCTCTGTTTTGAATGATAGTCTTACGAGCCCCCAGAAGAAAACCAAGAGCAGGAAATATGTTATACAGCTGAAAGGATAAAAATGTGAAAAAAGAAAGAGACATTAGGAAAGCTCAGTATAGTTCTCTCAACTGCGTCTCTCAAAGCATGGTTGCCTAAATACAATACAAAACTCTAGAGTGGGATTTGGAATGGGGTTAGGGCTACCTCAGGAAAGTGTAATTTATGTGCAACCCCGGGATAATAGGCTATGAAGGGTCTCCTCTGGAGGTTCACCTTCAGAGAGGGAGATCTGGCCTTGGAGGCCCCTTCTGAGCCATCATGGAACCAACTATCACTTGTTCTTCCTTGTCTTTGGAGTCCCGATGGCAGTGAGACAAGAAAGGGTGTGCGCAAAAGAGACTTTGTTACAGTTATGGGATGACTGTGCCATGTGAGTTTTCTAAATATTTTGAATCACCACCAAGTTTCTCAAGAGACCAATATTCTGTGTTTTGTGGTGAAACCTGAACAATATACAGTAAACATGTTTCCCTGCCCACTTTGCATACACTGTTATTACAATCAACTGTTTGTTTTATTGGAAAAGAATAGATTACCAGGACTGAAAATTTTCCAATGAGCCGGACATTTTCATTGACCAACTTCAGAAGTCTTATGTATGTGGGATCTTCATAATCAAATCGCTTGCCTAGTAGTAGGGCCACTATAATATTGGCAACAGCTGCATTCATAATTGTGGTGGTCTCAAATGGGTTTCCTAGACATAAATATGACAGTTAAGCAAAAATATTCTGTTGAAATTCCTAGTATGGAAAGTGTATTTTTTTTTCAGTCTGCTCTTAAGTTCCCACTGGCAGCTTACCTATGTGTAGACCTCCTTTATCAAAGAAACTGATCCTAAGTGCTGCTGGTTGTGGCCATATGTTGGCTAAGAAATGCTAAAGAAGGCTTGGAGCTATTGGAATGTAATCTGCACATTACAGGAACAGACCAATTGCAGGGAACCCTGGGATTTGTGCTTCTGGAAGTTAGGAATATGTAGCACAATAGTCTTGGCACCTTTAAACTATGGTAGTGTAGCTATGCACCAGAGGAAAACACCAACCCACCTTTGTAAGATTCAAATTTCTTTATCAGGACACTGCATTCCTCAACAATTCTATCCTCTATGGTCCTCTTTCCCATTCCATAGTCCCGCAATGTGCTTAAAGCAAACCGCCGCATCACTTTCCAGTTCTCACCATTAGACAGAGATAAACCTGAAGAGACAGGAAGAAAGGTTTCATGTCTGCATGACAATTGCACAAAAATATCAATAAATTGTGTTCTGCATTTCTTCCATGGAACTGAGAATGGATCCCAGCTGTTCTCCCATTCAGACTCAGACTTCTGAGCTTTGACAAAGTAGCTGGCAGCTGTGCCATCAGAGCAAGACCTGAGAACACATTGAACAATATTTTCCATTACAAAGTGGAGGGTAGAGTAGAGGGTGGTTTGTACATGTCAGGGATACCAGCAGGACTCAGCTTGTTATTTGTATTCCATGGGCAGACATTATGCCTCCTTCATTTTTCCTCTTTGTATAGGCTGGGCTAGAAAACGGTCAGTCAGTTTCCCCTTCGTGTGTGGCATTACTTTTCCATGTGACAATCATTCACAATTCAAATGTGACAACTATTACATTCTCCTGCCCCATTCTCCCCCAGCTCTACAATATGACTGTTGGGAAGAAAGCGGGAATGGGAAAGGTTTGCTTTAACTGGTCTCCATTTTTGTTTCTTCAACAGAGCCCCACTGAGCCACTGAAAGTCAAGACCAAAAAGGCTGGCCTGGTCCACTCTTTTTAACATTTTACCTTGATCTTCAGAAATCCACAGGTAACACTTTTTGTGACACATTCTCAGCCTAATGCCTGCAGATGCTCTGTCAATGTCAAAGGCACTGAGGTTGGTTGAAAAATTCACAAGGATTTCCCTCACGGGAAACAATGGATGTTGTGGACTTGCTTTGCAAACGCTCATCTTACAAACCATTTCTTGGGAATTGATTGTGTTCACCTGGCAGGACCTGTTTGTGTTTGCAAGCATTACCAGTTCCAATAGAAAGGGAGGTGCCTCACCAAAGCCTTGTGTAAGCTCTTGAAACATTGGAACAATGGGCCTGTCTGCAAATGCGTCCGCCTGATTAACCAGAGCCTCCTTTACTGTCTCATATCCTGTCAACACCACAGTTTTCTGGGGTCCCATTTGGATGCTGAAGACAGGGCCATACTGCTTTGACAACTGGAATTCAACAGAAGAAAAAGTGAGAAAGAGAGTTCTGGTATACCCAAAGAATATATTAATGTAAATCATCTCTGACAGAACCAAGACTGCATTAGCTTGCACATTTACCTAAGAGTCAAGGCTCTTTTATACATTCCACAGAATCTAGTAGCTTTTTAACATCTATATGAAGCCTCTGGGAGGGATCTTCAGGGGGTTTGGGCTGGGTGTTCATCAGTATGTGGATGATAACCTGCTCTACTTCTCTTTTAAATCTGTCCAGGGCAGCTATCTACCAGCTCCATCTGGTATGCAGGCTGAAAGAGGACGTTGGAATAGGCAAGGTTTGCACCGGCACTTTTGCATCCTTGAAAATGGAGGCAGAGTCAAACATGATTTGACACCAGACACCTTGTTCAAATTACCAGTTATAAATTGCAACTTGGTCCTATGACTATTTATTGGGAAAGATAAGAGAAGGTTCTGCAACACACAAAGGGGAGATGAGATTTATAGGCTTTCAAGGAACAAGTTTTAATATTTTTATTTTTATTATTATTATTATTATTATTATTATTATTATTACCCCGCTCATCTGACTGGGCTTCCCCAGTACCCTTCAGCCTTGCCATGGGAAGAACCAAAAGCTTTACCTTTAACATGGTTCTGTGAGGCCTCTTGAGATCCATGATGTGGAGATTCCCAATGAGAGGTAAAGGCCTTGGACCTGGTGGAAGATTTTGGGAGCTCTTGTCCCAGAAAGTGCCCACTTTCAAAACAAAGGAAGTCATAAGGATAAAGAGGAACAACGCTGGAATCGGCTCCGTCCAATCCATTTCGTTTCAGCAAGCAATTTGTTTTGCAATGGTTATAATGAAAGCTACAGTGCAGTTTGGTCAAGGGTAATGTCTTGCAACTGCAGTGAGCAGTATTTATATTATGCTAGATACTGTCTCTAGCAAATCATTAAACCATCCAGTAAAAAGTGTCCCGCATTGGCCCTCTGATTTTGTTTTCTTCTCCTCAACTATTCAAAGCTGTACATTGGATTATTTGCCTTTCAGCTTAATGTTTACTCAAGTGAGTGGTGCCCACTTCCTCAAACTATTGATTTCAGGAGCAAATTCAAACTCTCTTGAACCTGCTTGCAGACCTGTCACCCAGGTTATGTGTAAAATTAATCTGTTATAATGGGAGTGAAGGGCAGCATTGTGAAATCATTTGCAGATGAAATTATTCAACTTTAATTAGGAACAACTGCATTTAGTTTGAAAGTGCCCAGTATTTCCTGAACATTCTCCCATTGAAACACTCACACATATTTTTCTTTTTAGCATAGTTTTTATTCATTTTCATCTTGAAACTGTTTAACATGATGGCATTAGGGTATATCTTTGTATACATTAGAGCATATGACATGCAAGAATGTGAACAAGGAAGGACAATAACTAAACTGTACATCCTCTCATAGTGCCTAAATCCATTCCTATAAAGGTTATGGGGCCCAGTGAAGAAGAAAAATCAAAGTATTATAGTGGGTGTGGCTGGATTTTCTTAAAAGAGAAGAGACATTCAAACTAGACATTTTTTCTATTTCCTGGTGAGACCATGGAGACTTCCACTGACACCAGTGTGAAAGGGATTAGTTCCCTCTTCCCTCTCATAGCAGTAGCTAGGCGGAGAAGGCTTTGAGTTTTTCCTCTTGTAGAGATTGAAGTTCTGATTTTGATTTTGACACATTTCCACCATTTTCATTTTTCATGTGACCAGTCAGAATTCCATTGATGAGGGAAGCCTTAAGCTACCCAGACTCTCAGAGAAAGTTCATTCAGATACAGGGAGGAGATGGAAGATGGTTGTTTAATTCTAAGCCAGAAGCAGAAAGCCACTGAACTAATTGACAGCATGGAGATAGCAGAAGCAAACCCAGTTGCCAGATCTATTATGACAGACTTTTTAAAGAACACGGAGGAAACAAAGCCATTGCCTGACATCAACAAATACAGTTCAGAATCAGCATACATTGCAGCCACAGATGTTAACATACCCAACTTCCTCAACCATTCCTCATAAGGCATGGTTTCCAGACCCTTCTTCGTCTCGGTCACAGTACTCTGCATATCTACTTGGGAATATGAAAGGATATGTAAACATGGGAATAAATGAACCAGCTTTGTTGGTTGATCTCTATGCCCCAAGTGTCATAAGAATTCAGGGCCAGGTTTTAAGAGAGAGATGCTCCAATGCTAGTTTCATGGTATTCAGCAGTATGGCAGGTACAGGGGAACACTTAAGATTTGTGACAAAGCACGGATCAATTCCACCCATAGGCTACTCAACCCAAATACCCAAGCCAGGAGTTTGTGAGTCTTAGAAACGTGGCAGAGCACAGAGCTGGTGGGGCATGGGCGATGTTGTAAGCCCAACAGCAGGAGTAAGGTCCAAGTCTTCCTGAGATGTTCCAGGGGGTGGCTGGAAGGTGAATTTCTGCAGGAGACTTGTGAAGAAGAGGAAGAGCTCCATTTTGGCAAGAGTCTCACCTATACATGCTCTCCGACCTGTAAGGAAACATAGGCAGCAGAGAAACTGGGTTTAGCAGTTGCTTAATAACATCCCTAATATTTTGAAGCAGAAGGAAATGCAGAGATAAAATAACAGCTAACGGTGCCCATCTTAAAAGAATTATGAACTCCCAATACTAGCCATTCTGCAATGCTGAAAACTGGGGGGGGGGTGTCTTTTCAGCCTGAAGGCCCCGTTCCCTGGTGAGCAACATTCCAGGGGCCGCACACCAATAGTGGCCAGATCTAGTGGCAGAAATGGCCACAGCAACAGATGTGATCCTTACCTTTGCACAATAGGCTACATTCCAGACATGTAAAAATCCCATTGACTAAGCACACACTGCAGATATACACAAAAGTAGAAAAAAATTACCTGCAGAGAAAGGCATGAAAGCATCTCTCTTTACGAATTTTCCATCAGAATTAAGAAAATGTTCAGGATAGAATTTATGTGGTTTCTCCCATTGAGATTCATCGTGCAGCACAGAGGACAGCAATGGTATGATGAATGTCCCCTGCAAAAGCAAAAGAAGAGTCATTTTAAAATAAAGTATATTCCTCTGCAATAAATATTGAGTGCAAGAGAAATGAGATTTGAGTTCATTTGAGAAATGCCATTAGTCTGACAAACTTAACATATAAACCATGATCCCCCACTAGAAATGGTTTAATTTCCAACCATGTGCTCCTTCCCACTGAGATCTGTTTAATGGGTTGAAGCTGATGCCTGACAGTTTCCAAAGGGTAGATTGCTTGCTTACAGTGCAATCCTATACAAGTCTGCAAAGATGTCACCCACACTGAAGTCCAAGGGGCTTACTCCCAGAAAAGCCTTAAAATATATTGTAACTAGTGGGCAGCAGTTTAGTGAAATGGATCACCTTTGGAATGAAGTAGCCATTGAGGGTAACATCTGTACTTGTGGCATGTGGCAGGTTGGTTGGGTTAACATTGGCAAATCTCTGGATCTCATGGACCACGGCATCTGTATAAGGCATTTTTGTTCGGTGTTCAATCTGAACTAATTGACAGCATGGAGATAGCAGAAGCAAACCCAGTTGCCAGATCTATTATGACAGATTTTTTTAAAGAACCCGGAGGAAACAAAGCCATTGCCTGACATCAACAAATACATTTCAGAATCAGAATACACTGCAGCCACAGATGTTAACATACCCAACTTCCTCTACCATTCCTCATAAGGCATGGTTTCCAGACACTTTATCATCTTGGTCACAATTCTCAGCACATCTACTTGGGAATATGATGCTTCAAGATCTTTGAAGGTAAATGTTAACATGGGAATAAATGAACCAGCTTTGTTGGTTGATCTCTATGCCTGAACTGTCATAAGAACTCTGGCCAGATTTTAAGTAAGAGAAACATAGAAATGATGCAGCCTTAATAAGCAGATGGGAACCGCAGGATTACTATGGATTACTATGGATTAACAGTGTATTACTGTGGATATTCTTTCAGACTCCCAAGCTAATTCGCACCAACAATTGTGACACAGCCATTCAGATGATTGGCAGTTTACAGAAAGCCGTTGGAGTTACAAGCAAGCATGCACTTTGAGCTTGAATGAGGGAACTATTCAAATTAAAGCTCTTGTTGAGAAGCTGGAATGAGCAAATTTTAAATTACACGATGAACTGAAAGTTTGCTACCCTGCATAATCAATCACATGACATGACATGGCACACACACACACACACCATTTGAATGGGAATGCCCATCACCTGGGGGGGGCAGCCCCTTGAAATATTTTATTGGCAGGGCCAAAGGGACCTTGGCCCCTAGGAGTTTGCTTCTATGTTTCCTGGTATCAACATCGAACTGACTGGTCGGTAGTTACCTGGGTAACTACCCACTCTTAAAGATGGAAACAACATTGGCCTTCCTCCAGACTGCAGGGACCTAACCTGTTCTCCAGGAATTCTCAAAGATTATAGACAGAGGCTCTGAGACATCTGTAAGCTCCCTTAGTATCCTTGAGTGCAGCTCAACATGCCTCGGAGATTTGATTTAAAGTAGCTAGGTGTTCCCTTATCACCTATTTTCCTATCTTTGGACTGCAGCTCCCTCCTTGCACTGTTTATTCTGTTATCACCAGGTCTGGCACTGCTTTCATTTTGGGTGAAGACACAGGCATAGTACCGTAGTTGTTGAGCAGTTTCAGCTTCTCTCTGTTACCCTAGCATTTCCCCATTTTCTCCATGCAGAGGACCTGTTATTTGCTTGTTCTTCTTACTTCAAAAAACCTCTCATGAAGCCTGAGTTCATTCTGAGTTTGGCCCACCTGACCTTCTCCATGCAAATGTTGGCTACTCATGTATATTCCTCCTTTGTGATTTCCCCCAATTTTCATTTCTTATACATGTCCTTCTTAAATCTCAGCTCATCTGTGAACTCCTCATGCAACCACACTAGTTTGTTTAGATGCCTCCTACTTTTCTTTCCTGCTGGAATTGTCTGCATTTGGGCCTTCAATATTTCACATTTAAGAAAGGTGGACTCCCTTCTTATTAAGTATTTCTGGCCATGGGATCTCACCCAGTAGTTCCTTAAGCTTTTTGAAATCAGCCTTCTTAAAGTGAATAACTGTGAATGATTGTATGAGTGTACAACTTAGCTACTTGCGTACACAGATTGTACACTTGTTGAATGTAACATGTGAAGATTGCTACTTTCTCAAATTAGAGTGAATGTTTGTGTCTGCCCTTCAAGGCAAAGAACAACACACTACACTTGAGGACACTGCTTCAGGTGTAGGCAGACCTGGATTCCCCACTGACAGAAACTGGTAGGGATTTGAAGAGCCCACACGCTCCATAATTTGCTTGTATAAAAAACTATTTTGGGGTCTCTGCAGCTTGTACAGTTGTATTTCCCAAGTAAAACTATTATCACTAGCTCATATTTGGAAATTTAACTGGGAATATGATGCTTCAAGATATTTGAAGGCATTTGTTAACATGTGGCTACAAGAAACCAGTTTAATTGGTTGATCTCTGTGCCCGAAGCAGAGGCACCAATTTGCCACCCAAGATGTGACCTTCTGAGTGCACAACATCCCATCGTCAGGGGAGACCAAGCATGGAGTCCACAATGGCCGGTGTTTCCTCCCCTCCCGCGCTCAGGAGGAGCCGGTCAGTGGAGCTGCACTGTTCTGCACTGCGCTCAGCTCTGTGGATGGCCTCCCTCACCCTCTCAACATTGAGGGGCCATGGACCCTTTCAACAGATATGGGGGGGGAGAGAGAGGCTAAGACACCTCAGCCCCATAGAGTTGGTGCCCCAGCCCCAATGTCATAATATTCAGGTCTAGTGCTTCAACACTAGCTTTATGTGATTCATCAGCATGGCAGGTAAAGGGGAACACTTAAGGTTTGTGACAAAGCACGGACCAATTCCACCCATAGGCTACTCAACCCAAATTCCCTTGTTGAACAGGGGTGTTTTAAGAAAGGCTCGCATTGCACACACAGGTAGGCTAAGCAAGCCAGGAGCTTGTGAGTCTTAGAAACATGGCAGAGCACAGAGCTGGTGGGGCATGGGAGATGTTGCAAGCCCAACAACAGGAGTAAGTTCCAGGTCTTCTTGAGATGTTCCAGGGGGTGGCTGGAAGGTGAATCTCTGCAGGAGACTTGTGAAGAAGAGGAAGAGCTCCATTTTGGCAAGAGTCTCACCTAAACATGCTCTCCGACCTGTAACAAATCACAGGGGGCAGAGAAACCAGGTTTATCGGTTGCTTAGTATTATGATCAACTATTTGGAGCAATCAATTCTTCGGCGATCAGCCTTCTTTATGGTCCAGCTCTCACTTCCATACATCACTACTGGGAAAACCATGGCTTTTACTATACGGACCTTTGTTGGCAAGGTGATGTCTCTGCTTTTTAAGATGTTGTCTAGGTTTGCCATCGCCTTTCTCCCAAGGAGCAGGCGTCTTTTAATTTCGTGACTGCTGTCACCATCTGCACTGATCATGGAGCCCAAGAAAGTAAAATCTCTCACTGCCTCCATTTCTTCCCCATCTATTTGCCAGGAGATGATGGGCCCAGTGGCCATGATCTTCGTTTTTTTGATGTTGAGCTTCAGACCATATTTTGCGCTCTCCTCTTTCACCCTCATTAAAAGGTTCTTTAATTCCTCTTCACTTTCTGCCATCAAGGTTGTGTCATCTGCATATCTGAGGTTGTTGATATTTCTTCCGGCAATCTTAATTCCGGCTTGGGATTCATCCAGCCCAGCCTTTCGCATGATGAATTCTGCATATAAGTTAAATAAGCAGGGAGACAATATACAGCCTTGCCGTACTCCTTTCCCAATTTGGAACCAATCAGTTGTTCCATATCCAGTTCTAACTGTAGCTTCTTGTCCCACATAGAGATTTCGCAGGAGACAGATGAGGTGATCAGGCACTCCCATTTCTTTAAGAACTTGCCATAGTTTGCTGTGGTCGACACAGTCAAAGGCTTTTGCATAGTCAATGAAGCAGAAGTAGATGTCTTTCTGGAACTCTCTAGCTTTCTCCATAATCCAGCGCATGTTTGCAATTTGGTCTCTGGTTCCTCTGCCTCTTCTAAATCCAGCTTGAAGGAAATCAGCCCTGAGCGCTCACTGGAAGGACAGATCGTGAAGCTGAGGCTCCAATACTTTGGCCACCTCATGAGAAGAGAAGACTCCCTGGAAAAGACCCTGATGTTGGGAAAGATGGAGGGCACAAGGAGAAGGGGACGACAGAGAATGAGATGGTTGGATGGTGTTCTTGAAGCTACTAGCATGAGTTTGATCAAACTGCGGGAGGCAGTGGAGGACAGAAGTGCCTGGCGTGCTCTGGTCCATGGGGTCACGAAGAGTCGGACATGACTAAACGACTAAACAACAACAATTTGGAGCAATGTGTCATTGCTCCAAATAGTTGATCATAAGAAGAAAATTTCCCAAATACTTTAAAGCATACTAAAATGCAGTGATAAAGTAACAGCTAACGGTGCCCATCTTAAAAGAATTACGTACTCCCAATACTATCCCTCCCTGCAGTCCTGAAAACCAGGGGTGGGAAACCTTTTTCAGCCAGAGGGCAACATTCCCGGGTGAGCAACATTTATGGTGGCCAGATCTGGTGGCAGAAATGGCCATAGCAACTGATGTGATCCTTACCTTTGCACCGTATTCTACATTCCAGGCATGTAAAGATCCCATTGATTAAGCACAAACTATACAGGTATACACAAAAGTAAATAAAAAATAAAAAATACCTGCAGAGAAAGGCATGAAAGCATCTCTCTTTACGAATTTTCCTTCAGAGTTGAGAAAATGCTCAGGATAGAATTTATGTGGTTTCTCCCATTGAGATTCATCGTGCAGCACAGAGGACAGCAATGGTATGATGTGAGTCCCCTGCAAAGGCAAAGCAAGAGATATTTTAATATAAAGCATATGCCGCTGGTACACTTAATATTCAGTGCAGGAGAAATGAGATTTGAGATCATTTGAGAAATGTCTTTAGTTTGAAAAACTTTAACATATAAGTCATGATCTTCCACCAGAAATGGTTTCTTTTCCAACCTTGTGCTCCTTCCCACTGAGATCTGTTTAATGGGTTGAAGCTGATGCCTGACACCTTCCGAAGGGTAGATTGCATGCTTACAGTGTAATCCTATACAAGTCTGCTCAGATGTCACCCACACTGAAGTCCAAGGGGCTTACTCCCAGGAAAGCCTTAAAATATATTATAACTAGTGGGCAGCAGTTCAGTGAAAAGGATCACCTTTGGAATGAAGTAGCCTTTGAGGGTAACATCTGTAGTCGTGGCATGTGGCAGGTTGGTTGGGACGACATCGGCAAATCTCTGGATCTCATGGACCACAGCATCTGTATAAGGCATTTTTGTTCGGTGTTCAATCCTTGGCTGAGAAGATCCAACAACCTTTGCAATTTCTTCTTGGACCTTTACTGGGAGAAACAAAAAATGGAAAAGCATTAATTTTTCTGCTAAGATTATCTCTTTGACTTTGGCCTTTGTCTCTCAAAATATTAATCTCTCCAGCATAGAACTGGCATAAACTGGTTCTCCAATTCCGTGGGCTCACATATTTAATCTCTAGAATTATACACAGGTATTTTTAAGCAGGACAAACATTTAAGGCAGTGGTTCTCAGTGAGGGGTTCAGGGAGTGCTGTGGGTCTCAAGCACCATCACCTGCTGGGGGACTCCCATATTTTGTTAATTGCACAGTGAAAGCCTTTCAGGCATCAACCAGCCTCTGCTCAGGAGCAGCAGGGGAAAAACTTGTGAAAGAGTTCCTGGGTGGGAAGTGACCTGGGATTGAGCAAAAACCTCTGACACAATTTCTTAGGGCTCTTGCGATTGGAGCGGGGAATAGGGAGAGGGAGAGGGAGAGGGAGAGAGAACAGCTTGCTCCAAGGGGTGGGTTTACATGGGACGTGGGTGGCGCTATGGTGCACAACACTGAGCCTCTTGGGCTTGCTGACTGGAAGGTCGGCAGTTTGAATCCCGGTGACAGGGTTAACTCCCATTGCTTTGTCCCAGTTTCTGCCAACCTAGCAGTTCGAAAGCACACCAGTGAAAGTAGATAAATAGGTACTGCTGCAGTGGGAAGGTAAACAGCATTTCCGTGTGCTCTGGTTTCCATCACAGTGTTCTGTTGTGTTAGAAGAGGTTTAGTCATGCTGGCCACATAACCCAGAAAGCTGTCTGTGGACAAACGCTGGCTCCCTTGGCCTGAAAGTGAGATGAGCGCCGCAACCCCATAATCATCTTTGACTGGACTTAACCGTCCAGGGGTCCTTTACCTTTTACCTTATGTGCTTATCATTTTTTTTTAAAGGGAAAAGATCCCTTCCCTTTGCTTCACTTTTTAACTGAAAAGAACTTCTAATTGCTTTCAGCGACTCTCAAGTTTATATAAAAAAATTCCTTCCAGTAGCACCTTAAAGACCAACTAAGTTAGTTCTTGGTATGAGCTTTCATGTGCATGCACACGTCTTCAGATACACCTGAAGATGTGTGTATTCACACGAAAGCTCATACCAATAACAAACTTAGTTGGTCTCTAAGGTGCTACTGGAAGGAATTTTTTTATTTTGACTATGGCAGACCAACACGGCTACCTATCTGTCTCAAGTTTATAGGACTCTTCCACTACTTGTAGGTAGGGTTTTCAGTGAATCTTGCCATATGTGTTTGGGATTCACATGTCATCTTGGAAGTCCAACAGGGGAAATAAGCAAATTGCCACAATGATTAGCACAACAGCTCACCCTCTGATTTAAAATTTTGACAGATTCAAAATTTCCAAGTGATCAGTTAAACAACTTTGCATGGTTCACATACAGTCTCAACATAAGCCTTCAAGGTAGTGATGTGAATTTTTCTTACATTGAAGATAAGATTGAATTGGTTATTCAAAAATTTAGGTAAGCTGAGTAGAAGGTTGTAGCCTCATTAACATCCCAACAGAGGAGACATTTCTGGAGGCCTCTGAAGAAGAATTGATATCAGAAGTAAAACATTACATCACTGAGCACCTGCATAATTAGCGACTATCTTCTGGGATTACTTTCCACATATCTTTGTGAACAAACATTTTGTTATATGAAGAACAAGCATAGAAATCGGCTTGATGTTGGACCAGATTTGGGAATAAAAGTAGGAAATATTGAACCAGATGTGGAAGGGATTGTTAGACAAAAAGAGGCATGATTTCTCCCATCACATTTAGGTTTGGTGGTTTTTTTAACATTTTTTGGGGAGCTGCCCAGAGTGGCTGGGGCAACTCAGTCAGATGGGTGGCATGTAAATAAATCAATGAGTAAATTATTATTATTATTATTATTATTATTTAGGTTTAGTAGCTGTTGGCATGTCATAATTTGTTCACTTGTACTATATGTTAATAAAATTAAATTTCTCTCTCCCCCAACTAAATCTTTGTCATTTTGTGTGGAAATACCACAAATTTTATGGTCTATTTAATATACCTAAAATCCTTTTCTTATTAGAGGCTCCCCCACATTTTTTTAAATGACTTGCACAGGTAACTGCCATAGAGTTATCAAATTTTTCAAAAGTAGGGGTTCTGTGGCTTGGCTTTTGAAAAATAGGGGGTCCTCAGTAATTGGCTAATTGGGAACCACTGATTTAAGCCAATGCCTGATACAGTGGTACCTCGGGTTAAGTACCTAATTCGTTCCGGAGGTCCGTTCTTAACCTGAAACTGTTCTTAACCTGAAGCATCACCCCATTAGCTAATGGGGCCTCCTGCTGCTGCTGCGCCGCTGGAGCACGATTTCTGTTCTCATCCTGAAGCAAAGTTCTTAACCTGAAGCACTATTTCTGAGTTAGCAGATGTAACCTGAAGCATATGTATGTATGTATGAAGTGTATGTAACCTGAAGCATATGTAACCCGAGGTACCACTGTATACTGATGGAGACAAATGCATCCAGGATGGCTATTTAAATATCAGGTGGGAAAATGGCTGTAGCTCTCATAAGGTGGCGACTTCCATGGAGATTCCCGGCCAAGCAGGGTTCTACAATATGCATTTCCAGTGTTTTCATATTCATAATCGCCTCACACAATCCTGCCCCCTGGCTGATTAATTAATTCACGCCAATCTTCACAATAACAGGAAGGGCAATGTTCTCATCCCCTCCTGCTGTTGTTTCAGGTAACATCCAAATCTGCCCCAAGTTTTCTTTCAGCTCTTGCTCTAATAGTTACATAAAATTGGATTTAAGATATCTCAGAATAATGGGAGCCAACCCAATGAAAAGCACTCACTCTGAATTTCAGGATATTTCATCATTAGTAACAGTCCCCAGCGCAGTGTGGTAGCAGTGGTCTCTGTGCCAGCAGCAAATAAATTGGCCACAACAGCTTTTAAGTTTTCGTTGTGGAAATATCCATTCGTCTTCTTCTTCTTCTCCTCCTGGTTGCAAAGAGTTAAAACAAATGGAGTGAGAAAATTTCATGTGCAGAGATAAAAATGAATACCTGACTAGACCCGATGATCCAAAGTATCACTGCACGTAACCCCAATCGCTGAGCAGTGAGAGATTCCAGGTTTTCCAGACCATGCCAACATGATGATATAGGATTTATTTACACATATATACAACCCAATCATAAGACAGAGGGGCTCAACACCCCAACGTGTCTTGCTCATCCATTAGTCACAGCTTTGGAGTCAAGCAAACACCAAACATGGGTCTGACCCAGCTCTCTCCCTATTGTTCTCTGTTTACCAACTAAGTGAAGAGGTGGTTGTAGCTTGGCAATCCAGTTCCTTCTTCTCTGATGCTAATCATGGCACTTAACTGCTCAGCCAACAGCCTTGGTTTAGACTCAGGAACTAATGGCATTATGTAGGTGGCAAGTGTGTGGTCCTCATCTTACAAATAAACTTGTCTGACTGGTTCAACAATAGATTCCTCCATTAGAATTAACCAGTGCTTTTCTTCTAGAAAAAAAGAAGAAGATTCTGGAACTGCATACCCTATAGAATCCCCAGGGGGAAAAGCACTGGTTAACCCTTACTGGGTGCAAGACCCCATGAGTTAGAACATACTCAGGCATCATGCAGACTTAATATGAATGCATACATGAAAGGCAGCATTTCTGGTGAACACTTGGTTAGTGGCCATTTTGCATAAAGTGCTATTTTCAGCTGACATCTTTGGTGAATTTACACATAGTCCAAAAGGAAAGCATGACACAGAAATAGCACGTGCCAGTCTGGAACTATATTTGGTTAACCTTCTTTAAACTGAGGTGAGCAACATGGGGCCCTCTAGATGTTGCCGATCACAGCTCCCACCAGCCCCAGCCAACTTGTGATGGAGGTCACAGTATAGTCG
Organism: Podarcis vaucheri; assembly: GCF_965113315.1. Taxonomy (NCBI): domain Eukaryota; kingdom Metazoa; phylum Chordata; class Lepidosauria; order Squamata; family Lacertidae; genus Podarcis; species Podarcis vaucheri. The sequence continues at coordinate 123,688,586 of NC_138761.1, forward strand.
GGACAAGCTTTGTGTCCTTCTTGTTACTGGTTGTAGAAGTGAATGTATGCCTGGCTTTTGCAGTGGGAAAGAGAAATTTAACCCACCATTTGTCCTCAGAAAGGAATCTCAGAGCAGAGTTTCTGTGTAGAGTATGTGTGTGTGAATGTGTTACTGCATCTGACACAATGGCTCACGAAACCTTATACAAAGAGAGATTCCTAATCTCCAGGAGCAGAGTTGAGCACAGTGGTTACTGTTCCAGGCGCCTGGTTAGATTTGTATCTGCCCTCATTCAGCTTTAAACAAGCACAAACCATGAAAATACTTAGGCTGGAATAAATCACAGAACTTAGCTTTGCAAATAAGTGAGTATTTTACTCAGAGTTTCCTGCAGTTACATCAAACAAGTCTCTGTCTGCTGGCAGTAAGACAAAGATGAAAGAAGGTTCTAAGCGGATTAAAAAGAAAAGGACTTGGTTTCCTTACAAAAAGGATCATGCAATCTTTGGATTAGCAAAAGTGCAGGCTATAAAATCTCCCATTTGAAGAAATTCAGTTCACTTGCAGGGAGCCAGAAGCTCAATGGCTCCTTCATTGCTTGTTCCAGGAAGCACAAAGAGCAACAGACTGGGGAGCAGAGCCTGCTGAGAGCCACACACACTCAGGTAACTTGAGCTGAGGTTAACTGTTCATATGCACACAAGTGTGAATCAGTAAGTGTATACAGGTGACTCTCAATTTACACAAGAGTTACATTCCAGGTAAACCCTGTAAAGCCAAAATTGTTTATAGTCAGAGCACATTGGGTTCAATGGCGAGTAGGATTGCCAAGACTTTTTTGTTGGATGCCCACTGCTTTTTTGATTTTGTAAAAAAAATGCCAAGTGCATAAGGCAAGTTAAATGTGCCTATGTTGTGAGTTCCCTGTATTTCAATAGCACCAGGAGCAGCAGCACGGATAATAGCTGCCTGTCCTGCCAGGAACCAGAGGGGAGAGAGCAGAGGAAGGAAGAAAAGGGAGAAGTCAGAACTGTGGAGGTTAAGTGGAAGGAGGAGAAATGCAAAGAGCAAATCCATTCCTACCCCCCCCCCAATGGCTATTCCTGCCTGTCTAAATGTGGCCATCCTCAGAACGCAATGAATTTCTAGCAGGACAAACTAGCCACTATTCCCCCTTTGTACTATTAGCACAAAACCTAGCATAATTGGCAGCCTTGGCTATGCAATCTCCTCTTCAGCCTCTGCTGTGTCTACAAAAAGGAATGTGCTAGCAAGAAACAACTGACTAACAATTGCACAACAGATGCCATTTGATTAAGGTAGATTTTCAGAAATGCTGACAAGCATGCAACCTTTGGCCCTGCAGAGACTGTTTCTGTAACACATTAATGATGGTGGAATAGTTAGAAATGGCAGAAAGTGTGCTTCTGAAGTGAGGCTTCCTGACTACTCCTTATGCAACCACTCGCAAACATACACTTAAAGCATGAACTGAAAATTTCTCCTGGGCAAATTTAAAATGCTCTGTTACCTCTTGCTGTCGAATAAGAAATGAGTCAATAAAGCTCCTTTGGTCATTTTCATCCAAATCTCGGAGGTGTTTTATGAAGGTGGCATTTATGAAGGCAAACAGCTCATCTCTGTTTTGAATGACAGTCTTATAAGCCCCCAAAAGAAAACCAAGAGCAGGAAACATGTTATACAGCTGAAAGGATAAAATGTGAAAAAAGAAGAAGAAAATATTAGGAAAGCCCAGTACTGTACACTCAGATGGGTGTCTCAAAGCGTGGTTGCCCATATACAATACAAAACAATAATGTATTCAGGTTGATTTAATGTTTAGTAATTACACCTTAAAGACTTCTTAAAGTTACTCTGGCTAAAAGGGTGGTGTAAGTTAAATTGCCCCATAGCAGTCAGCAGTGTCTCCTGGAGGCTCTGAAATGGCGTTTGGAATGGGGGGTAGGGTACCTCAGGATAGCATTATTTATGTGCAACCCCAGGATAATAGGCTATTGTGATTCTCCTCTGGAGGTTCATCTTCAGGGAAGGAGATCTGCCCTCGGGGGCCCCTTCTGAGCTTTCATGGAACCAGCTATCACTGGTTCTTCCTTGTCCTTGGAGTCCCAATGGCAATGAGGCCAGAAAGACTTCGTTATAGTTATGGGATAACTGTGCCATCTGTTTGAGTTTTCTAAATATTTCAAATCACCACCAAGTTTCTCAAGATACCAAGATTCTGTGTTTTATAGTGAATCCTGAACAGTATACAATAAACAGGTTGCTCTGCCCAACCAACTGTTTGTTTTAATTGGAAAAAATAGATTACCATGACTGAGAAGTTTCCAAGAAGCCGGGTATTTTCATTGACCAAATTCAGAAGTCTTATGTATGTGGGATCTTCATAATCAAATCGCTTGCCTAGTAGTATGGCCACTATAATATTGGCAACAGCTGCATTCATAATTGTGACGGTCTCAAACGGGTTTCCTATATGACAGTTAAACAAAAATATTCTGTTGAAATTCCAAGTATGGAAAGGGCATTGTTTTTAAGTCTGCTCTTTGTTGCCTTAAATCCCTACTGGCAGCTTACCTATGTGTAGACCTCATTTATCAAAGAAACTGATCCTAAGTGCTGCTGGATGTGGCCATATGTTGGCTAAGAAATGCTAAAGAGGGCTTGGAAGTCATAGGAGCTATTGGAATATAATCTACACACTACAGGAACAGACCGATTATGTCTCCACAAGGAACCAACCCTGGGAACTGTAGTTCTGGAGTTAACCATAAGTATGGGCTCATCCACACTTCCACTTCACACACGCTTTCTAGGCATAGTTGAAGCAGTTTTTCCCTTCCCCCACTCCTTTCCAAGGGGAAAACCACTCTTTAGCAGTAATTCAGAACTAATGGCAATCTGGGGAAAACCCAAATTGTTCCAAAGAGTGGCTTTTCCCAAGGGAAAGCAGCGGGATCATAGAATCACAGAATCATAGAGTTGGAAGAGACCACAAGGGCCATCGAGTCCAACCCCTGCCAAGCAGGAAACACCATCAGAGCACTCCTGACATATGGTTGCCAAGCCTCTGCTTAAAGACCTCCAAAGCAGGAGACTCCACCACACTCCTTGGCAGCAAATTCCACTGTCGAACAGCTCTTACTGTCAGGAAGTTCTTCCTAATGTTTAGGTGGAATCTTCTTTCTTGTAGTTTGGATCCATTGCTCCGTGTCCGCTTCTCTGGAGCAGCAGAAAACAACCTTTCTCCCTCTTCTATGTGACATCCTTTTATATATTTGAACATGGCTATCATATCACCCCTTAACCTCCTCTTCTCCAGGCTAAACATGCCCAGCTCCCTTAGCCGTTCCTCATAAGGCATAGTTTCCAGGCCTTTGACCATTTTGGTTGCCCTTCTCTGGACACGTTCCAGCTTGTCAGTGTCCTTCTTGAACTGTGGTGCCCAGAACTGGACACAGTACTGCAGGTGAGGTCTGACCAGAGCAGAATACAGTGGCACTATTACTTCCCTTGATCTAGATGCTATACTCCTATTGATGCAGCCTAGAATTGCATTGGCTTTTTTAGCTGCCGCATCACACTGTTGGCTCATGTCAAGTTTGTGGTCAACCAAGACTCCTAGATCCTTTTCACATGTACTGCTCTCAAGCCAGGTGTCACCCATCTTGTATTTGTGCCTCTCATTTTTTTTGCCCAAGTGCAATACTTTACATTTCTCCCTGTTAAAGTTCATCTTGTTTGTTTTGGCCCAGCTCTCTAATCTGTCAAGGTCATTTTGAAGTGTGATCCTGTCCTCTGGGGTGTTAGCCACCCCTCCCAGTCTGCAAATTTGATCAGGATGCCCTTGAGTCCATCATCCAAGTCGTTGATAAAGATGTTGAATAAGACCGGGCCCCTAGACAGAACCCTGTGGCACCCCACTAGTCACTCTTCTCCAGGATGAAGAGGAACCCTTTGGGTTCAGTCAGTCAGCCAGTTACAAATCCACTGAGTGGTAGCATAGTCAAGACCGCATTTTACCAGCTTCTTTACAAGAATATCATGGGGCACCTTGTCAAATGCCTTGCTGAAATCAAGGTAGGCTACATCCACTGCGTTCCCTTCATCTACCAGGCTTGTAATTCTGTCAAAAAACGAGATCAGGTTAGTCTGACATGACTTATTCTTCAGAAATCCATGCTGACTATTGGTGATCACAGCATTCCTTTCTAGGTGCTCACAGACTGTTTGCTTAATGATCTGCTCCAGAATCTTCCCTGGTATTGATGTCAGACTGACTGGGCGATAATTATTTGGGTCTTCTCTTTCCCCCTTTTTGAAAATAGGGACAACATTTGCCCTCCTCCAGTCTGCCGGGACTTCGCCTGTTCTCCAGGAATTCTCAAAGATGACTGCCAGTGGTTCTGAGATCACATTTGCCAGTTCTTTTAATACTCTTGGATGCAGTCTCCTTAGTTATTCTGGGCTGTGTTTCCTCTGCTGAATCATTTGCTCCAAATTCTTCAGGTCGGGCATTGTTTTCTTTATCGGAGAAGACTGAGGCAAAGAAGGCATTGAGGAGTTCAGCCCTTTCTGTGTCCCCTGTTTCTGTTCTCCCCTGGAGAAGAGGAAGTGTGGATAAAGCCCATGGAACACAACACTCCAGGCACTTTTAAACTGCTGTGCTTATGCACTGGTTTGACTTCACCCCTGGAGGCACACTCCATTGTCTCTCGAGGCAGACAGATGCCAACAAGAAGATACACCCTGGAGCAGCAGAGACAAATACCAACCCACCTTGGTAAGATTCAAATTTCTTAACCAGGACACTGCACTCTTCAACAATTCTGTCCTCTATGGACCTCTTTCCCATGCCGTAATCCCGTAATGTGGTTAGCGCAAACCGTCGCATCACTTTCCAGTATTCACCATGAGAAAAAGCTACACCTGAAGAGAGAAAAAGGCGGGGCAGGTTCAAAGTCATTCTGGCCATAGTAATATGTACTTGCTGTTTAACATCTCATCCTTTAACTACAGAATTGAGACAGGCACAGACAAGACCCCCAACTGTCATGGACTGGCTAGATGAGAAGGAGTGGTGGAAACCCCCTGAGCAAGAGTCTCCCATGGAAAGTGCAGAGGAAGAAGACTTGGAGTCGGGCTCTTGGTGGTGGACAACCGGACGCACCTCAGAGGAGGGGAAGAGCTGGGGGTTACTGAAGGCTGGGAGCTTAGAGGGTGAGGAAAAGGGGATTACAAGCAGGTGACCCAGCACAGAGCAAATACAGGAGTCAGACTTAGCAGCTTCACCACAAGCCCCTCACCCCCTGACAGTGTGTCTCTTGACGGGCTGCCAGCTCTTCCTCCCACTCCCAGAACAAGGCAGTTATTTCACAAAGTAGAACACAGGGCAAAGCAGAGAAGGAGAGGGTCCCTTGGGACTCGCCAGAGACAGAAGGAGGGGCTTGACTCAGAAGGAATAGAACGAAGTGGGAGGTGCCAGGAGGTCTGAGCAACAGCTCAATATAAGGGAGCATTTCTCATGAGTCTCTGCATGGATCATGCTTTGATTCCTTAATAAAGCTACTAACTTCAAGGTTTTTTTGTGCCACGTGTCAGTGCTCCCATGATAACAACCTTTTAAAGGTTTTTCAGACAATGATTTTCATGATTATTTTATTACTGTGGAATAGAAATTAAACAAATGAGTACATGAGACAGTGCATAGAAATCCTTTATGCGCGTATGCAGTATTTTATACACATATGCAGTCTTTTATTCATTTTTGTTTATTCAAGAGCACCTTACTGAACTCTGGCCTATTTTTTTTTAAAAAAACCCAAAACTTCATTTGATCCACAGAAATCCGCAGATGACGCTTCATATGACATTGGGGGCCTGGGGTGTGGAGGGACTCAGGATCAGCCCAATGCCTGCAGATCCTGTTCTCCTATCAAAGGAACACAGGTTGGTAGAAAAATTCAAAAGCTATTCTCAAGTTATAGAGCAGTGTTTCCCAAAGTGGGAGATAGCACTCCCTGGGGGATGCTAGTAGCCTCGGGTACAATTGGGGGGCATTGAATACAAATAAAGGGGTGGTGGAAGCATAAAGGAAGAAGAGAAGAAAAATTTGAAAAATCGTCCGTGCATTTTTCATCTGTTGTGTAATGACGTTTATTGCCAGGTTGGGCGCCATTAAGGGATGGCAGCAACAACTCCTCCCCTGGATCGGGCGGTTGTGCTGAAGGTGTGGGGTTTTCCCAGGATGGGGGAACCCTTTTCGGCTTCACCCAGGCCTGGGAAGTGGATTGCAGCTTGCCTGCCTATTTGGCCAATGACAGGCGGGCTGCAGCGCCAGCCCTGCCCCTGGGGCAGATCGGACTGTTGTTTGCATAAAGAAGGTAGATTTCGGGGGGGGGGGCATTGAGTATATATTTTTTTCTGAAAAAGGGGCGATATGCCAAATAAGTTTGGGAACCTCTGTTATAGAGTAAGCCACAAATCTACAGAGAGGGGAAAGTATACTTTGCATTTCTCCCATGATAACCTTTGGATTAGACTCTTTTGGCATGGTTAATCTATTTACAAGCAGTACCAGATACTACATAAGGAATGGACTCACCCAAGCCCTTTGTGATCTCTTCCAAAAGTGGGACAATGGGCCTCTCGGCAAATGCGTCCGCCTGAGTCACCAGGGCCTCCTTTACCGTCTCATATCCTGTCAGCACCACCATTTTCTTGGAACCCATTTGGATGCTGAAGACAGAGCCATACTCTTTTGACCACTGAAATTCAATAGAACAAACACAGTGTGGTCACCAAATAAAGCCCTTCTCGCTATTCAAGGGTACTCAAATAATATATGTAAAGCAGCTCTCATGGATCCAAAACTGCAGTAGCTTGTACACTTGCCTCAGAGTATTTATACATTCTACAGAATCAAGTAGTAAAGTTTTCACCTAAGATTATTTGCAGTTTTATTCAATAAATGCTACTACAGTCAGTAGAAAGGGACACGGGTGGTGCTGTGGTTTAAAAGACTGAGCCTCTTGGGCTGATTGGAAGTTCAGCAGTTCGAATCCCTGTGGCAGGGTGAGCTCCTGTTGTTCGGTCCCAGCTCCTGCCAACCTAGCAGTTTGAAAGCACGCCGAAAAGTGCAAGTAGATGAATAGGTACCACTCCAGAGGGAAGGTAAACAGTGTTTCCGTGCACTGCTCTGGTTTTGCCAGAAGCGGCTTAGTCATGCTGGCCATATGACCCGGAAAAACTGTCTGCAGAGCGGACAAACGCTGGCTCCCTCGGCCTGTAAAGCGAGATGAGCGCCGCAACCTCAGAGACATTCGCGACTGGACTTAACTGTCAGGGGTCCCTTTACCTTTACCTTTACAGTCAGTAGAAATCACTTACAAGTCACTGTGCCTTGGACCGAGCTGAAAACATGTGATTTAAAAACAGAAATTTTGCAGATGAATTTACTTTTCTATCTTTGCAAATCACTGTGCATAACAGAATCCAAATGACATACAGTGGAACCTGTACTCACGACCACAATCCGTTCCAGAGGCCCGTCTAAAAGTCGAAAGGGGTCGCTGGGCAAGGCACCATTGTGCACAGGCACAGGCGACGATTGCCCGCTTCTGCACAGGCACGAACGGGGATTGCCGCTCCTCCACATGCATGAACCTGTTGGCTACTTCCAGGTGGAGACAGACGTAAGAAGTGGTTTGACTGTAATGATAAAGCTCCTTGTCTATCCTCCAGGGTTTGGGCGCCGCTGCCTGTCCATGCAAAGATGTTTGCTACTACTAGCTGCAGCAGCAACAGTAGACCAGCCCTTTCACCCATTTTTTTAGGAGCGCTCAGAAAACCAGAACAAAAAGAGGCAGTTGTAAGGATAAATGTGATATACCTTTAATAGCACCTCTCTAATCTAGTTTAAAAGTTAGGCTCAAGCAGGAGGGCTGCGCTAGAGGCAGTTAAGGAGAGAAGACCTGTTGTTTTACGTTTCAAATTCAATTTTACTTTTAAATGCAGGTTTATTGAGGCCTGCCTGCCCATTAGCCTCAGGCAGCAGGTAGCAGGCTGGGAAGACCACTCCCCTTCCCTGGGGGGTAGAGTTTCGGGAGGGCATCCAGGACCACCCTGTGACCCAGCAGTGGGCAGAGGGATGCTGCCCGCATCATCGGGACTCCCAGCCGCGTCACACGCCCCGGTGGACCAGTCTGGTTAGCCAGGGGGCATGGCCACTGCAGTGCAGCTGAGGGGGCGGCCTCCTTTTTGCTTCCTCGTCGGATCACCCAGCCCACCCGCCGTCTTTTATGCGTTGCTTGACTTTGGCCTTGCTATAGACTAATGTTGGTTGCCTTATTGTTGGGGCCAGGTAGGCATTTTTCAACTTGGCAAATTGGCACCAGCCATTTGGTTTTCACTTACCTTGTAGCAATCATCACAACTTTGTAAGGTTAGGCATTGCGTAAGCCTTGTTTATGGGAGGGAAGGTTGTTTTTGTTTTTTTTTTTTATAAAATTTTTATTGGTTTTACAAAATTTTTAAAAGACAAACAAACACTTAAAAAGACATACAAACACGTATAATTTCATAACATTTTTTTTCCTAAACCTCTTTTCCGGGACTCCCCCATACCCCCCCTTTCTGCATCCCAATGTCCAAAATTTTATAGCAACTCCCAATTGTTCCTTTCCACCCTCTGTCATCTTAGTCTTTTCTTTATTCTGACCTTATATCACTGTATCCCTTTATTCCTGAAAACCACAACATTCTAACATTCATCAAGTTTATAATAGTCCTTAAGATAGCTTTTAAATTTTCTCCATTCTTCTTCCGAGGGAAGGTTGTTGCCTCCGCCTGCTCCTCCTTGTTAAACGTATCCCCTTAAAGGGATCCAGGAGTGTGGATCCTGTCCGAAGCCTGGGCGTGGGCTAGGGCCATGCCACAACCCCATCAGGGACCCTGGGGGACCTTTTAATTGATGTATATCATAGGGCTCTCCCTACTGGTGGTTGACCCTTAAGAGACTTCCTGCGGACATGCAGGAATCAGGATATAGTCTGGTTTCACTCAATGCCTAAGCCAAACCACTCACATCTGTAACCAATAAAGTTCTGGCCTTATTTATCCCATTAACTAAAAATATTTGTGTCCATGTGTTTATTATCTAAGGGGAACTGGGGACCCCGGGGCCTCGCCACATAGCAGAGGAGGGGTGCAGCAGATCCAAGGAGACTCAACCACCCACCACGACTCTCCCCCTTTGTGTCTCTGTAGCTTGAAGGCCCCCAAGGGGCATGCTGCTCACGGCCACTTGGGAGTTGGGGCTGCAGCTGCTCTTTTGCTCCCCCCGCTGCCTTGAGTGCACCAGGGCTTAACCAGGCCACCTCGAGTTGCGTCAGAAGGTGGAGGAGAAGGTGTTGGGGCTCATTTTCTGTTTTGCTTCGAGTGACAAAATGTGGCTGGCCAGCCCTGAGGTTTAATGTGGTAAAAACTGGGACGTGAAATTGAGACCGTTCTGTACCCTTTGACAAAGAGACTAGAAGCTTAATAAAGGAGCACTGGTAAAATCTACAGGTAATAAGACAAGTAGCTTCTTTCCATGTGAAAAGAACAAAGAGCGATGCATTCCACAACAGGAAGCAGATTATGGTTGAAATTCTCACTTGACTAACCTGGGAGTAAGCCTTACTGGTTTCAGAGGGATTTACTTCTGAGTAGGCATGGTGAAGATTGCCAAAGCCATATGGGTTGCCTGGGGGGGGGCAACACTTCAGAAATAAGTGCACCTGCACACACTAATGATTTTTCACACCTTGGCATCCCCTTTCTCAATCAACACGAAATTCACATGTTTTTCACCTCCATCAATTGGCCCATGAAGTAGCCTTCAGAGAAAGGGCAGGAAATAAATTGAATCATCATCATCATCAATAAACCATCTCCCCCAGTGAAGTTCCAAGCCTCTCTTGAGCTTCATGTGTACGGAAACATTAAGGCAAGCAACATACCAAATAAGAAGGCAGTAATTATGTATAATCTGCAGACTTAAGGCAAACAAAAACACTCACTGTGAATGAATGGCTGCATGCCAGGGTGCTGTAAACAGTAAGGCAGAGCCAGAAAAGAAACCTGCAGACATATACCGATCCTTTGCATCACCTCAGCAGCATATTAGAAAATGCTAAAAGTTCACAGGTGGGTCTGGTCTGTGGTATCCTTCCCCAACCTCTCTTTAGAAGGAGGCCATATCTAAAATAAATATCTTTCTGCAAAGCTTATTTTTCTTTTTCTTTGTTTCATTTGCAGTTCTCTCCTTGGACTTGAACGTTTTTTTGGTAAAATAAGTACAAGCATCCCAAAATGGGTTTCCATGTTACAAACAGGTGGTGCATGCAAGAGTGTAACAAGACAGGGACGGACTTAGCCAAGACATCGATCAAATACTTGACACCCCCCCTTTTGTAGGGGGGGCACCTCTTCTTGCATGGCTTATGCCCTGAGCTTTGGGATTGGGCAAGCAAGGGCCCTCCTTCACAGGTCTGGCTGCTGGTAAGGTTTGCACCGGCACTTTTGCATCCTTGAAAATGGAGGCAGAGTCAAACGTGATTTGACACCAGACACCCCCAGACATCTTGTTCAAATTACAAGTTATAAATTGCAACTAGGTCCTATGACTATTTATTGGGAAAGATAAGAGGAGGTTCTAAAGGGGAGATGAGATTTATAGGCTCTAAAAGAACAAAATGCAATGTTGTTGTAGTAGTAGTAGTAGTAGTAGTAATAATAATAATAATAATAATAATACCCCACTCTTCTGACTGGGCTGCCCCAGTACCCTTTAGCCTTGCCATGGGAAGAACCGAAATCTTTACCTTTAACATGGTTCTATAAGGCATCTTCAGATCCATGCTGTGGAGATTCCCAATGAGAGGTAAAGGCCTCGGTCCTGGTGGAAGTTTTTGGGAGCTCTTGTTCCAGAAAGTGCCCAGTTTCAAAACAAAGGAAACCATAAGGATAAAGAGGAAAAACACTAGAATCGGCTCTGTCCAATCCATTTTGTTTCAGGAAGCAATTTTTTTGGGGTAGTGGTTATAATGAAAGCCACAGTGCAATTCAGTCAACAACTGTGTCTACCAACTGCAATGAGCAGCCCATATATAATGGTATGTAATGTCTCTAGTGAATCATTAAACCATCCCTCCGATTTCTTTCTTCTCCACAACTATTCAGAGCTGTACACTGGATGATTTGCCTTTCAGTTTAATGTTTATTCAAGTGAGTGGTGCTTACTTGCAGAAACTAATGCTTTCCAGAACAGATTCAAATGCTCTTGAAGGCAGCGAACTCATCACTCAGGATTACCTGTAATCTTAGTTTGTTTGTTACCCTGAGAATAGAGAGCAGCATTGTGAAATCATTTGCAGATGAAATTATTCAACTTTAATTAGGGACAACTGCATTTAGTTTGAAAGTGTCCAGTATTTCCTGAACTTTCTCCCATTGAAACACTCACACATACTTTTCTTTTTAGCATAGTTTTATTCATTTCCATCCTAAAACTGGTTTAACATGATGGCAATAGGGTATATCTTTGTATACATTAGAGCATATGAGATGCAGCAATGTGAGCAAGGAAGGATACTAACTAAGTAGTGCATACTCTCATTTCAACAGGGCTGGAATAAATTTATACAATACAGTAATACCTCCGTGAATATCTGCCTCGTCTAGCGTCCATTCCGGCGAACATCCACGGCAAACCTGGAAGTACTGGAATGGGTTACTTCTGGGTTTGCCGCTTGTGCAGGCACAGAAGCGCTAAATTGCACTTCATGCATGCACAGAAGCGCAGATGCGGTGCTTTGCCCTGCTTCCTTTTTGGCTAGCAGCCGGGGCTCCGGAACAGATCCCGGTCACAAAACAAGGTCCGACTGTATCTGAAAGATTATTGTAAGCAATTAACATCACTAGCAGGGGTGTGTGAAGGCTTGTAATGAGAAATTTTCTACCTTTCTATATTTAAATTTTGAATTATTTTGTAATGAGTGTAATTAGAATTGGAAAACGTACAAAATACAATGGTGTAAAGGTTAATTTTGAAAGCCATGAGGCGGGAGGGAAGGAAGTTGATAGGCTCTAAAGAGCCAGGGACGTAAAGTGGATTGTAATGATGTGAACATATATTATTAAATGGGAAATAAAATTATATATATACAGAAACAAACAAAGAAAGAAAGACTAAGAGGTGGTGGCCTTGGGGGGGGGAGAGAGACAAAATTCAAAGTTTTCTAGTGGATGTGGCTGGGTTTTCTTAAGAGAGAAGAGAGATTCAAAGCGGACATTTTTTCTATTTCCTGGTGATCACATGGTGACTTACATTGACTCCAATTTAAAATTTGCTCCCTCTTCCCTCCCAGAGCAGTAGCTAGGCAGAGAAGGTTTTGAGTTTTTCATCTTTTGGAGATGTAAATTTTGATTTTGAATTTGACACATTTCCCCCATTTTTATTTTTGATATAACCAGTCAGAATTCTGTTGATGAGGGAAGCCTTAAGCTACCCAGACTCTCAGAGAAAGTTCATCATAGTGGTATCTTGGTTTAAGAACGGCTTAGTTTATGAACAACTTGGATTAAGAACACTGCAAACCCAGAAGTAGGTGTTTTGGTTTGTGAGCTTTGCCTTGGAAGCAGGACATTTTCCGCTTCCTGTTGAGTGTGCTCCATTTGTAAATTGAGACCCCCGCTGCTATGGGAAAGCACGCCTTGGTTTAAGAATGCTTTGGTTTAAGAACGGACTTCTGGAATGGATTAAGTTCATAAACCAAGGTACCACTGTACTATTTAGGAGTCCAAATACAGAGAAAAGATGGTTGTTTTATTCTAAGCCGGAAGCAGAAAGTCACTGAACTAATTGACAGCATGGAGATGCCAGAAGCAAAGCCAGTTGATGCATCTATTATTGCAGAGTTTTTAAAGAACCAGGAGGAAACAAAGGCATTGCCTGACATCAACAAATACAGTTCAGAATCCGAATACATTGGAGCCACAGACGTTAACATACCCAACTTCCTCAACCATTCCTCATAAGGCTTGGTTTCCAGACCCTTTATCGTCTTGGTCACAATTCACTGCACATCCACCTGGGAATATGATGCTTCAAGATCTTTGAAGGTATATGTTTAAATGGCAATACATGAAACCAGCTTTGTTGGTTGATCTCTATGCCCCAAGTGTCATAAGAATTCAGGGCCAGGTTTTAAGTAAGAGATGCTCCAATGCTAGTTTCACGGGATTCGGCAGTATGGCAGGTAAAGGGGAACACTTCAGGTTTGTGACAAAGCATGGACCAATTCCACCAGTAGGCTACTCAACCCAAATACCCTTGTTGAACAGGGGTGTTTAAAAAAGGCTTGCATTGCAAAATCAGGTAGGATAAGCATGTTAGAATTCCTGCTCCGTGATTGCAGTCATGGGATTGTTGTCTTTCACATGACAGTGTATGTTTTGACTCCACAAAGAGGGAAGTGACGGAGATAGGATGTTTTTGTTACTGTGTTCTGTGAAGTGGGACTATTGTCCTTTGCTCTTTCTCTTTGCTGTCTGATGCTAGAGAGAGAGGGAGCCATGTTGCAGTGCTCCGTGTGTAAATAAAGTAGATTAGCCAAAATGCTGAGTTGCTGAGGTCTGTTACGCAAGCTGTGAAGACTCTGTGGATCCCTAAGTGTGCCAATGTCTGTTGGCATCAGTCACTGTAATGTTCAGGCGGAAGAAAGCTTTTGAAGCTCCCGAACGAACGACCAGGAGGGAAAGAATATGCCAGTCAGGCATGTGACTCTACCAGGGTCCTACTCGAGTGTAGGACGAGCTCCTGACAAAGCAATCCAGGAGCTTGTGAGTCTTAGAAACGTGGCAGAGCGCAGAGTTGGTAGGGCATGGGAGGTGCTACAAGCCCAACAGCAGGAGTAAAGTCCAGGTCTTCTTGAGATGTTCCAGGGGGTGGCTGGAAGGTGAATCTCTGCAGCAGAGTTGTGAAGAAGAGGAAGAGCTCCATTTTGGCAAGAGTCTCACCTACACATGCTCTCCGACCTGTAAGGAAGCACAGGCAGAAGAGAAACCAGGTTTATCAGTTGCTTAAAAACATCCCAAATACAGTGGTACCTCGGTTTAAGAACAACCCTGTTTACGAACGATTTGGAAGTAGTGCCCCGGTTTGCAAATGTTACCTCAGCCTAAGAACGGAATCTGAGCAGTGGAAGGGCACCAGCGGCAGGAGGCCTCATTAGTGAAAGTGCACCTCGGTTTAAGAACGGTTTCGGTTTAAGAATGGACTTCTGAAATGGATTAAGTTCATAAACTGAGGTACCACTGTAGTTTAAAGCAGATTAAATTGCAGTAATAAAATAACAGCTAATGGTATCCATCTTAAAAGAATTATGAACGCCCAATATGAGCCATCCTGCAATGCTGAAAAGTGGGGGGAAGGGGAATCTTTTTCACCCTGAGGGCCACATTCCCTGGTGAGCAACATTGCAGGGGCCACACCCCAATGGTGGCCAGATCTGGTGGCAGAAATGGCCACAGCAACTGATGTGATCCTTACCTTTGCACAGTATTCTACATTCCAGGCATGTAAAAATCCCATTGACTAAGCACACACTATGCAGATACGCACAAAAGTAAAAAAAAAAAAAAAGTTACCCGCAGAGAAAGGCATGAAAGCATCTCTCTTTATGAATTTTCCATCAGAATTAAGAAAATGCTCAGGATAGAATTTATGTGGTTTCTCCCATTGAGATTCATCATGTAGCACAGAAGACAGCAACGGTATGATATGAGTCCCCTGCAAAAGCAAAGTGAGAGTTATTTTAAAATAAAGCATATGCCTCTAGTCCAATAAATATTGAGTGCTGTAGAAATGAGATTTGAATTCATATGAGAAATGTCTATAGTTTGAAAAACTTTAACATATAAATCAGGATCTTCCACCAGAAATGGTTTCTTTTCCAACCTTGTGCTGCTTTCCACTGAGATCTGTTTAATGGGTTGAAGCTGATGCCTGACACCTTTTGAAGGATAGATTGCATGCTTACAGTGTAATCCTATACAAGTCTGCACAGATGTCACACACACTGAAGTCCAAGGGGCTTACTCCCAGGAAAGCCTTAAAATATATTGTAACTAGTGGGCAGCAGTTCAGTGAAATGGATCACCTTTGGAATGAAGTAGCCATTGAGGGTAACATCTGTAGTCGTGGCATGTGGCAGGTTGGTTGGGACAATATCAGCAAATCTCTGGATCTCATGGACCACAGCATCTGTATAAGGCATTTTTGTTCGGTGTTCAATCCTTGGCTGAGAAGATCCAACAACCTTTGCAATTTCTTCTTGGACCTTTACTGGGGGAAATTAAAAGAAAAGCATTAATTTTTCTGCCAGGATTAATTCCTTGACCTTGATCTCTTAAGATATTAGTACTTGAAGCATAAAACTGCCATAAACTGGTTCTCCAATTCCCTAGGCTTGCAAATTTAATCTCTAGGCCAAGGTATTTTAAAACGGGACAAACAAACATTTTAGCCAATAACCTGATATACTGATGGAGAGAAATTCATCCAGGATGATTATTGAAATATCACTGCTGGGAATATCTTGAGGTGGTATCTTTTACATATAAAGGCAAGACAAATTTTGGAGAAAATATGGGGAAAAGTTAGTTGGAGAAAGAGTATTTGGACAGAAAGCTGGACAGGAAGAGAAAGATTCAACAGAGGTGGAGGTGAAAGAGAAATAAATATGGAACAAGATGGCTTCAAAATTCTAACTATTCTAAAAAAATTCTAAAATTCTAACTTGGAATGTAAATAGGCTAAATAATAAGACTAAAGGGGATAAAATTGAACATGTTGTAAAGAAGTTAAACTTGGATAAATAAAACTTAAATAAAAGGTTGAGAAAGAACTTTGTACCTTCTGATATAACAAAAAAGAGAGGAGTTGTAATGTGTATAAAACCAGATTTGGACCCAAAACAATTATTCAAAGATGAACAAGGAAGAATATTGATAATGGGAAAATACACCAGATTTTCATTAGGGGCTAGAAGAAATATTATTTGAACATTTGAATGAAAATGTGATTTTGATGGGTGATATGAATGGTGTAGCCTCCCTAGATTGGGACAGGAGTATAAGTATAAGAAAAAATGAAACAAAAGAAGGCAAGCTACTGAATGCCTTTTTTAGGATGACTGACAATTTAAGTTTAATTGACATTTGGAGAGAAAAACACCCACAGTACATTTTATTCGACTGCGAATTATTCTGCAAGCTGGAAAAAACCTGTATTGACTTCTAAAGATTTTTATACTAAGGTAAAGAGGGCAGAAATCAAGAACATCACGAGACTACAACTCTATAACAGTGGAATTAAGAACAGGGTCAAGTTTCCCGATGAGATGGAGACTAAATGGGGGCCACTAGGGGGCGCATTGGAAGATGGCTGACAATACCATCTCTCCGACCCACACGGGGTAATTAAGAGGCTGTTATGGGAGTAGGCAGCCTCCCTTGTTGCCCCAAGGAAATGGGGAAGGCTGCCCTTGCCTGCTGTGCCCATAAATCACCCCCTAATTTGAAAGAAGGGGGTGAGGGCCCTAGGCAGAATGCCCCCGTGTTGCCCATGTTAAGGTTTTTGGGTCTCATGTGAAGACTGAAGCTCCAGGTGGAGTAAATAATGCTAGAGGCACTTTTGTGGGTTATGAAAAGGGTCTCTACAGAGTAATTTTGTCTGAATCTGGTCAGGTGATTCTCATAAAATTTCTAGAGCGCGCTCCTGAACAGGAGAGAGTAATTGTTCACACATTTCCCACTGAGGACAATTCAGATGATGATGATGATTTTACTGATTACAGTGGTACTGAGAGT
Source organism: Podarcis vaucheri (assembly GCF_965113315.1). Lineage (NCBI taxonomy): Eukaryota > Metazoa > Chordata > Lepidosauria > Squamata > Lacertidae > Podarcis > Podarcis vaucheri. The sequence continues at coordinate 123,705,500 of NC_138761.1, forward strand.
AACAGTGATAGCTCAAAGAGCTCAGTTGACACAGTCATTGAGAGGAAATCTCACACAATGGATAGACCTTCACAGGTGAATGATGAACCACTGTTTACTATTGGAACTGGTTCTTCAAAGAGTCCTGAGACTGAACCAGTGAGCAGAGAGGATCAGCACCTCATACGCAAGTCCGAGAGAGTTACAAAGGGTGTACCACCCAAGAGGTATTCCAAAGAGTTTGCTAACTCAGCTGTAGCATGTGTTACTATTGTTGACAACTCAAGACAGGTTAAAGGTGTGTCTAAGTCAGAGACAAAGACACAACAGGGAGTTGCTAAGCGTAACACTACATTCCCTAGCCAAGGTAATGCAGATGCACTCATTCCTTGGAAGTCAGACAACCAGAGAGGTACACTGGGGAAACCTTTGGTGGGTAGTTCCAAGGGTGCAACTGAAACAACAGGGGAGTGTTATATGTATAACAACTGTTTGTTTTCTTCTCTGGATCAAGCTGGGTGCCTGGAGAGTTGCCAGTTTCTCCTAATAAAGGCTTGATTTCCAACATCATGGGTGCCAAGCCAATGAAAAGCACTCACTCTGAATTTCAGGATATTTCATCATTAGTAACAGTCCCCAGCGCAGTGTGGTAGAAGTTGTCTCCGTGCCAGCACCAAATAAGTCGGCCACAACAGTTTTTAAGTTTTCGTTGTGGAAATATGCATTCGTCTTGTTCTTGTTCTTCTCCTCCTCCTGGATTGCAAAGAGTATGAACTGGTTAAAACGAATGGAGTGAGAAAATTCCAAGTGCAAAGATAAAGATGAAAACCTGACAGGACCCATCATTGCACATCAACACAATCGCTAAGTAGTGAGAGATTCCAGGTCTTCCAGACTATACCATCATGATAATATAGGGTTTATTTGCACATGTATACAACCCGAGCCTAAGATGGAGGGACTCATCATCAACACTCCAAAACATCTAGTTTCTCCATAGACACAGCTGTTGTTCTCCATCTACCAGCTAAGAGAGGAGGTTGGGGAGGCTTGGCAATCCAGCTCCTTCTTCTCTGATGCAAATCGTGGTGCTTAACTGCTCAGCCAGTGCTTGACCTGCAAGAGAATTATATGACTGCATACATGGAAGGCAGCATTTCTGGCGAACACTTGTGGAGATCTGAAATCAAAGTTAACATAAAGTGTTGTTTTCTGCTGACATATATGGTTCTCAGTTGAACATCTTTAATGTATTTACTCATAGTCTAAAATGGAAAAATAACACTGAAATACCACATATTCATCTGGAAATGTTTCATTAAATTGTGATAGACTCCATATTTTGGAGATTGCAACTCAATTCTGCCACACTTTCCAACAGGAAGAGTAACACCAATAGTTCTTAACCCGAGGTACTATTTCTGGGTTAGCAGAGTCTGTAACCTGAGCGTCTGAAACCTGAAGCGTCTGTAACCCAAGGTACCACTGTATAGTTAAAGCTATCAGCATTGGTGATGTATGGAAGTGAGAGCTGGACCATGAAGAAGGCTGATGGCCGAAGAATTGATGCTTTTGAATTATGGTGATGGAGGAGACTCTTGAGAGTCCCATGGAGTTCAAGAAGATCAAACCTATTCATTCTTAAGGAAATCAGCCCTGAGTGCTCACTAGAAGGACAGATAGTGAAGTTGAGGTTCCAATACTTTGGCTGCATCATGAGAAGACTCCATGGAAAAGGCCCTGATGTTGGGAAGGATTGAGGGCACAAGGAGAAGGGGACGGCAGAGGATGAGATGGTTGGACAGTGTTCTCGAAGCTACGAACATGAGTTTGACCAAACTGCGGGAGGCAGTGGAAGACAGGAGTGCCTGGCGTGCTCTGGTCCATGCGGTCACAGAGAGTTGGACATGACTAAATGACTAACCAACAACAACAACAACAATTGCAGTGCATGGGCCAAAGTTTTTTCCTTGTGCCGAGATGCCTCTCCACCCACAAAGTTTCCTATCTCCTCAGGTGTGAAGAACACCTTCTTCTGAGCACACGAGGCATTTTCTCATCCCCCTTGTATCAAAAGGAAGTCTGGCAACCATTACCTCTCATCACTGCATAATTATCTCTCTTTGCAGAAGCATCAGCAGCCAATGGTTTGTCTGCCATGATTCCACCCCTGGAAATTCATGCACCCCAATTGTCATGTTTTCTTGATCAGGGATTTTTTTCCAGAAATGCTGGTGAGCATGCAACCTTTGACCCTGCAGAGGCAACTTCTGTAACACATTAACAATGGCTGACTATTGGGCTTCCGGAGGCGGCGCGAAACGGCAATGGCGGTCCTCTTCAGCTGCTGAAGAGGGGCTCCGCAGAAAAGGATCGCGCGCTACGGCACAGCGACGATCCACGAAGATAAACCACGAGCAGAGTGAGCTCGTGGCCGTGGGACCCGGCGGGCACCTGAAGCGACCCCCAAAACGAAGAAGGGACCCCGTAAGGGGTTCCGGAAGCGCGGAGGGGAAGCGGTGCTGTGGGTTCATCGCTCTTTCTGCTGGAGTGAAGCCGCGCGGCTGCTGCCGATGAGCGCCGACCTTTCTTCCTTTGAATTGGACTCCAAATCATCTACTCGTGAGTAAGGATTACTCTTTCTTTGGATTACAAATTTTTGAATTCGGCTGAAAGCGAGAGACGAAAAAAAGGAAGTCCGTCTCTCCGCATTGCTTAAAGATCAAAGACAAAGAACTGACAGCGGGAAGCGCTTTAAAGGGATTTAAAACTGAAACCATCGTGCGTAAACGGAACTGTTAACCAAAAGGCAAGTCTTTCATCTTTTAATTTCCATGGTATTGAATAAACTGGGAACTCTCTCCTCCTTAGTGGATTATAAATTTTGAGGCACCTAGTATCGGGCTGGCAGAGCGAAGGGAATCTATGGCTGCGGAAACTGTATCTAAAGTGGAACTTGATACTTTGGGCGCTCTGGAGGATAATTTTTAAAAAACTGTAGCAGGCACCTTGTGGATTTTGTGACGATTTGTGGATACTCTGTAATCTCTAGAGAAGTGGGTAAAGACTTATTTCTCCCTTTCCCTTTCTCAAAAAAAGATTTGTTTAAACTTTGTGGAACTGCAGGGACTTTAAATGGCGGACAAGCTTCTTCTTTCCCTTACTGAACTACAATAATACTCCCTCTAGTGGAGTTTTGGATTTACAATTGCCTGGGAACAAACTTTATTTTGTCTCTCTGTGGTTTTTATTGGCAACTGTGGGACTGCCTTTCCTATGGGAAGATTGACAATCTGACCTTGAGCCAGAGACAGGTGTGGAATGAGTGGTCCGCCGAAAACAAGGGCTGCAACAAAAGCGAAAGCAGGGAAAGGACAACTTTTGCAAACAACCTTGACAACCCAAGCACGCAGATCATCCGTCCCTGCTGTATTAGACGTAGCTGCTCAGACTGCATCAGAGGGTATGGCTGCAGGAGGAGCTGAGTCCACTTTATTGAAACAGATGATGGACCAATTTGCAATTCTAAATAAGAAAGTGGACGAACAGACGGCTAAAATTGACTTAGCCACATCCTCCATCACCAAACTTACTGAACAAGTGACACAACATTCACAAGCAATTGGAGATCTTAAAGACACTGTATCAGAAAATCGGAAACTGGCTGAGGCCGCAAATTTGAAAGCTGAACAAGCAAATAAAGAAATTCAGGAAATAAAGGGAGAAGTAAGGCCACTACATAAACATATCAGTGACCAGCAGGCGTACCTGTCTTTGATCGAATTGAGAAACCGGGAAAATAATTTGAGAATCCGCTCTATCCCAGAATCAGAGAAAGAAGATTTGACCGGTTATTTGACAGAGGAGTTTTCTAAATTCTGGGACATAAAAGTTGATCAGGACTTTAAAATATCAACTGCATTTAGATTGGGAAGAGCAACAAGGAAGGACAGACCCAGGGATTGCTTGATTATTTTGAGATCAAAACAGGAGAGAGACAAGATATTAGACCTTCATTTTAAGAAACCACTTGAGTTCCAAGACAGGAAAGTGGAAATTTACAAGGATATCCCAAAACAACTTTTGGACCTCAGAGCTGTATACACGGACCTAGCAAGATTACTGAGAGGCAACGGGATACCTTATAGGTGGGAGTTTCCCCAAGGGTTATCATTTACATATAAGGGAAAGAAAACTAAAATCAAAACGCAAGAAGATTCCCAGAAGTTCCTGCACGACCACGGAGAGGACCTACAGAAGGGGACAACGATCCCTTGGCCACCACCATCGCTTGGAGTAGATTCATCATTGTTGCCCTCGGGCTCGAAAGAAAAGGAGGACACCCCATAAAGAGCAACAACAGATCGATCCAGGATGTCTCTGCAGTTGTACAGTTGGAATATTAATGGCGCAAATTCCCCGGAGAAAAGAAGAAAGATCTTTCATATCTTGAAAAAAGAACATCTGGATATAATTTGTCTTCAGGAAACACATGTGACAAGACTCCAAAGGAAAGTATTAATAAATAAAAGATTGGGCCAAGAATTTATTTCATCGGACAGAGTTAAGAAAAGAGGCGTAGTGATCTATGCAAAGGAGAATTTGTCACCAAAATTTTTGTTTAAAGATGAATATGGACGAATTTTGGCAATTGAAATACAAACTCAGGGTGAAAAAGTTTTGATATTAGGAATTTATGCACCAAATGAGGGGAAATCGGAATTTTATAAGAAACTGCATGAGACACTGCTGGACTATTTGGATTATAGTAACATCATTATGATGGGAGATATGAATGGAGTGGTCTCTACTTTAATGGACAAGTCGCAGAATCAAAATTTGACTAAAGACGGCAGACTACCTAAAACCTTTTTTGAACTGACTGACAATATGGATTTGATTGATACTTGGAGGACAAGGAACCCCCTTGGTAAAGAGGGAACGTTCTTCTCTGAGGCCCACCTATCTTGGACAAGAATCGACCAGATCTGGGTAACTAGAGGGCTGGCACCTAAGACTGTAAAAGTGGAAATCTGCCCAAAAACCTGCTCCGACCATAACGCTCTGAAATTGGAATTAAGACTTACTCCAGCCGGTTCCTTCAGATGGAAAATGAATGACAACCTGTTAAGAGATCAAGAGATTGTAAAGAAGGCCCAAAAAGCTTTAAAAGACTATTTTGAAATAAATTTGAACACCTCAGTGGAAAAGAGAACAATCTGGGATGCAAGCAAAGCTGTAATGAGAGGGTTTCTGATACAACAGAACACAATCAAGAAAAAGCTCTGGAATGGAAAAAAGGATAAGATATTAGAGAAGATAAGAGATGGCGAGAAAAAATTGAGATCTAACCTGAAATCAAAAGAGATTCTGAGAGAAATTAAATTCCATCAAGCACAATATATGAAATTGATAAACCAAGAAGTGGAATGGAAAATTAAACAAATGAAACAAAGATCCTTTGAATCGGCGAATAAATGTGGGAAACTGCTAGCATGGCAGTTGAAGAAAAGACAAAAATTGAACTATGTCACCAATCTAGAGGTTGAAGGGAAAAATATCCAGAAACCAGGTGAAATTAGAAAGTGCTTCCAGAAATATTTTAAAAAACTGTACATGCAAGGACCCGAGGAAGTGTTCGAGATGGACCAATTTTTGAAAACCAATGGCCTAACAGAACTTTCTCAGGAAAAGAGATCAATCTTGAATTATAGAATAACACAACAGGAAATTGAGGTTGCCATTCAGAATATGCAATTGGGCAAATCTCCAGGCTCTGACGGACTTACCTCCAAGTATTATAAGATACTAAAAGACTATTTGATACAACCTTTAATGGAGGTTTGCAACCAGATTATGGATGGAGGGAGAGCACCAGAAACGTGGAAAGAAGCTTTCATTACATTGATTCCTAAAGTGGAATCTGAAAAGACTCAACTAAAGAATTATCGTCCCATCTCACTCCTTAATGTGGATTACAAAATATTTGCAGACATTTTGGCAAATAGATTTAAAAAGGTTCTGAATGAAGTAATTCATAAGGACCAGGCAGGCTTTCTCCCAGGTAGACATTTGTACGATAATACCAGGAACATTATTGACGTCTTGGAACTTTTGCAAACTAACATTAACACTAAAGCAGTGTTAATTTTTATTGATGCGGAGAAGGCCTTTGATAATATTTCCTGGAGGTTTATGAAGAAAAATTTGGAAGGGATGGGAGTGGGACGGGGATTCGAAAATGGTTTAGAGGCAATATATTCAGAACAGAAAGCTAAGCTGATAGTGAACAATGTGGTGACAGAAGAGTTTCAAATTGAAAAAGGAACACGTCAAGGGTGTCCTCTCTCCCCCTTATTATTTATTTCGGTCCTGGAGGTGCTCCTGAATATGATTAGGAAGGACCGGCAGGTACAAGGTATACAGGTCGGAGAGAAACAATATAAACTGAAAGCTTTTGCAGATGATTTGGTTTTGACATTACAGGAGCCAGAATCTAGTACAAAAAGAGTTCTAGAATTGATTCAGGAGTTTGGTCGGGTGGCAGGATTTAAGTTGAACAAACAAAAAACCAAGGTATTGAGCAAAAACTTGACATCTTTGGAAATAGATGGGTTTCAGAGGGAAACAGAATTAAATGTGGTAAAAAAGGTGAAATACCTGGGGATTAACTTGTCTTCAAAAAACTTGAATTTGTTTAAAGATAATTACGAAAAATGTTGGACAGAGGTGAAAAAAGATCTAGAAATCTGGACAAGATTGAAACTTTCCTTGTTGGGCCGAATAGCAGCGATAAAAATGAATGTGTTGCCAAAGATGTTATTTTTGTTTCAAACCTTACAGATCGTGGACAGAGTGGAATGTTTTGGGAAGTGGCAGAAGGATATCTCGAAGTTTGTTTGGCAGGGCAAAAAGCCCCGAATAAAATTTAAAATATTAACTGACGCAAAAGAAAGAGGGGGGTTTGCCCTGCCAGACTTAAGGTTATATTATGAAGCTGCAGCCTTCTGCTGGATGAAAGATTGGCTTTTACTCAAGAACACTGATGTCCTAGATCTGGAAGGGTTTAATAATTCTTTAGGATGGCACGCCTATTTGTGGTATGACAAGGTAAAAACACATAAAATGTTCAAAAACCATATTGTCAGAAAAGCAATCTTTATAGTCTGGATAAAATATAAGGACTTGCTAGAAAGTAAGACCCCGAGGTGGCTTTCACCAGTGGAGGCCAAGGCGCGGAAAAGATTCAATATGGAGGCCGGATGGCCGACATATGGCGAAATAATAGAAAAAATTGGAGACAACTGGAGATTACAGAGTTTTGAAAAATTAAAAGACAAGGTGCAAGATTGGTTTCATTATGCCCAAATTCAAGAGGTATTTAAGACGGATAAAAAAAATACAGGTTTTCAGGTGGAAAAATCGAAACTAGAGACAGAATTGTTAGAACCTAGGACTAAGTTATTGTCTAGAATGTATAACTTGCTGCTCAAATGGAATACTCAGGAAGAGACAGTTAAATCGGCCATGATAAAGTGGGCTCAAGATATTGGGTACAACATCATGTTTGAAGACTGGGAAAGGTTATGGACCACCGGTATGAAATTTACGGCATGCAATGCCCTGAAAGAAAACATTATGAAAATGATATACAGGTGGTACATGACCCCAGTCAAACTAGCAAAGATATACCATTTGTCTGACAATAGATGTTGGAAGTGTAAAGAGGCCGAAGGGACATTCTTTCACCTGTGGTGGACATGCCCTAGGGTGAAGGCCTTCTGGGAAATGATCTATAATGAGCTAAAAAAGGTGTTTAAGTACACCTTTCCTAAGAAACCAGAGGCCTTCCTCTTGGGCATCGTCGGCCAAAAGGTGTCAAAGAAGGATAGAACGTTTTTTATGTACGCAACTACAGCAGCAAGGATTCTTATAGCAAAACACTGGAAGACTCAAGACTTGCCCACACTGGAAGAATGGCAAACACAGCTGATGGACTACATGGAATTGGCTGAGATGACTGCCAGGATCCGAGACTTGGGAGAAGAAGTAACGGAGGAGGAGTGGAAAAAATTTAAGGACTATTTGCAAAAGTTTTACAAATTATATGAATTATAAGATTTCGCACGACTGGGAAAAAACAGCTCCAGCAATGAGAGTGAAGGACAATGAAAATAAATAATGAATTAATGAAAGGAATAAATGTTTAAAGGGTGGAAAGATAAGTATATTGGCTGATCAAAGTAATATGACAATAAGTAATTTAAACTAAAAAGTAAGCTTTAAGGTAAAAGAAAGAAACGTATGAAACAAGGACATAATTTGTTGAAATTTTATTTGTTAAGAATGCAATGCAGGGGAGACGTGGGGAAGTTCGATAATGGACTGGAACAAGCTTGGAAATAACCAATTTCTTTTCTTTTTTTTCTTTTTTTTCCTTCTTTCTGTAAATGCATAAGTTTTCTGTATAACTTGTTGAATAATCTCTATCTGGAAAAAAACAATAAAATATTATTAAAAAAAAAAAACAATGGCTGACTATTGGGAAATGGTAGGAAGTATGCCAGGTTGGTCCCTTCTGAAGTGAGACTTCCTGACTACAACTTATGCATTCACTTGCGAATATGCCCTTAAAACATGAATTGAAAATGTCAACGTTTATTCTGGGCCAACTTAAAAGACTCTGTTACCTCTTGCTGTCGGATAAGAAATGAGTCAATAAAGCTCCTCTGGTCATTTTCATCCAGATCTCTGAGGTGTTTTATGAAGGTGGCATTTATGAAGGCAAACAGCTCGTCTCTGTTTTGAATGATAGTCTTACGAGCCCCCAGAAGAAAACCAAGAGCAGGAAATATGTTATACAGCTGAAAGGATAAAAATGTGAAAAAAGAAAGAGACATTAGGAAAGCTCAGTATAGTTCTCTCAACTGCGTCTCTCAAAGCATGGTTGCCTAAATACAATACAAAACTCTAGAGTGGGATTTGGAATGGGGTTAGGGCTACCTCAGGAAAGTGTAATTTATGTGCAACCCCGGGATAATAGGCTATGAAGGGTCTCCTCTGGAGGTTCACCTTCAGAGAGGGAGATCTGCCCTTGGAGGCCCCTTCTGAGCCATCATGGAACCAACTATCACTTGTTCTTCCTTGTCTTTGGAGTCCCGATGGCAGTGAGACAAGAAAGGGTGTGCGCAAAAGAGACTTTGTTACAGTTATGGGATGACTGTGCCATGTGAGTTTTCTAAATATTTTGAATCACCACCAAGTTTCTCAAGAGACCAATATTCTGTGTTTTGTGGTGAAACCTGAACAATATACAGTAAACATGTTTCCCTGCCCACTTTGCGTACACTGTTATTACAATCAACTGTTTGTTTTATTGGAAAAGAATAGATTACCAGGACTGAAAATTTTCCAATGAGCCGGACATTTTCATTGACCAACTTCAGAAGTCTTATGTATGTGGGATCTTCATAATCAAATCGCTTGCCTAGTAGTAGGGCCACTATAATATTGGCAACAGCTGCATTCATAATTGTGGTGGTCTCAAATGGGTTTCCTAGACATAAATATGACAGTTAAGCAAAAATATTCTGTTGAAATTCCTAGTATGGAAAGTGTATTGTTTTTAAGTCTGCTCTTAAGTTCCCACTGGCAGCTTACCTATGTGTAGACCTCCTTTATCAAAGAAACTGATCCTAAGTGCTGCTGGTTGTGGCCATATTTTGGATAAGAAATGCTAAAGAAGGCTTGGAGCTATTGGAATGTAATCTGCACATTACAGGAACAGACCAATTGCAGGGAACCCTGGGATTTGTGCTTCTGGAAGTTAGGAATATGTAACACAATAGTCTTGGCACCTTTAAACTATGGTAGTGTAGCTATGCACCAGAGGAAAACACCAACCCACCTTTGTAAGATTCAAATTTCTTTATCAGGACACTGCATTCCTCAACAATTCTATCCTCTATGGTCCTCTTTCCCATTCCATAGTCCCGCAATGTGCTTAAAGCAAACCGCCGCATCACTTTCCAGTTCTCACCATTAGAAAGAGATAAACCTGAAGAGACAGGAAGAAAGGTTTCATGTCTGCATGACAATTGCACAAAAATATCAATAAATTGTGTTCTGCATTTCTTCCATGGAACTGAGAATGGATCCCAGCTGTTCTCCCATTCAGACTCAGACTTCTGAGCTTTGACAAAGTAGCTGGCAGCTGTGCCATCAGAGCAAGACCTGAGAACACATTGAACAATATTTTCCATTACAAAGTGGAGGGTAGAGTAGAGGGTGGTTTGTACATGTCAGGAATGCCAGCAGAACTCAGCTTGTTATTTGTATTCCATGGGCAGACATTATGCCTCCTTCATTTTTCCTCTTTGTATAGGCTGGGCCAGAAAACGGTCAGTCAGTTTCCCCTTCGTGTGTGGCATTACTTTTCCATGTGACAATCATTCACAATTCAAATGTGACAACTATTACATACTCCTCCCCCAGCTCTACAATATGACTGTTGGGAAGAAAGCGGGAATGGGAAAGGTTTGCTTTAACTGGTCTCAATTTTTGTTTCTTCAACAGAGCCCCACTGAGCCACTGAAAGTCAAGACCAAAAAGGCTGGCCTGGTCCACTCTTTTTAACATTTTAGCTTGATCTGCAGAAATTGACAGGTGACACTTTTGTGACACATTCTCAGCCTAATGCCTCCAGATACTCTGTCAATGTCAAAGGCACTGAGGTTGGTTGAAAAATTCACAAGGATTTCCCTCACAGGAAACAATGGATGTTGTGGACTTGCTTTGCAAACACTCATCTTACAAACCATTTCTTGGGAATTGATTGTGTTCACCTGGCAGGACCTGTTTGTGTTTGCAAGCATTACCAGTTCCAATAGAAAGGGAGGTGCCTCACCAAAGCCTTGTGTAAGCTCTTGAAACATTGGAACAATGGGCCTGTCTGCAAATGCGTCCGCCTGATTAACCAGAGCCTCCTTTACTGTCTCATATCCTGTCAACACCACAGTTTTCTGGGGTCCCATTTGGATGCTGAAGACAGGGCCATACTGCTTTGACAACTGGAATTCAACAGAAGGAAAAGTGAGAAAGAGAGTTCTGGTATACCCAAAGAATATATTAATGTAAATCATCTCTGACAGAACCAAGACTGCATTAGCTTGCACATTTACCTAAGAGTCAAGGCTCTTTTATACATTCCACAGAATCTAGTAGCAAAGTTTGACTTTTAGACTAGTATCAGTTTTTCCCCAATCACTACTATTGGGCTAGTCACACTTCTCTGACGTCTCTCAGCCTCACTCACCTCACAGAGTGTTTGTTGTGGGGGAGGAGGGGAAAGGAGATTGTGAGCCTCTTTGAAACTCCTTAGGGTAGTTAAAATAAAGCGGGATATCAAATCCAAAATCCAAACTACTATAGAAGTTGGTAGAAACTGACCACCTGTCTCCTTCATCCTTGCCCATCCTGGCTCATAAAAGCTCTTTGGGGTGGTGAATGCTTCGCTCTGTTAAAGAGCCTTCCCAAACCAACTGAAAGTGCTGGTTATAAAACTGCTTATTAAAAAATAAATATTTCGACCCAGCCAATATGGCCAACTATCACTCAGTCTCAAATCTTCCATTCTTGGGCAAGGTGGTTGCTGAACAGCTCCAAGCATGCCTGGAGGATGTGGACCATTTGGATCCCTTCCAATTGGGATTCTGGCCTCATCATGGGACTGAAACTGCCGTGGTCGTGCTGATTAATACCTCCGGTAGGCTAGGGACAAAGGTGAAAGCTGTTTCCTAGTTCTGCTGGATCTCTAAGCAGCTTTTGATTCCATCGACCATAACATCCTTCTGGACCGTCTAGAAGGGCTGGGAGCTGTGGGCACTGTTAGACGGTGGTTTTGCTCCTTCCTCCTGGACTGTGTCCAGAAAGTGGTGTTTGGGGATAAGTGTACAGACCCCTGGGCTCTCACCAAAGGGTTCTGTCCTCTCCCCCATGCTTTTTAACATCTATATGAAGCCTCTGGGAGGGATCTTCAGGGGGTTTGGGCTGGGTGTTCATCAGTATGTGGATGATAACCTGCTCTACTTCTCTTTTAAATCTGTCCAGGGCAGCTATCTACCAGCTCCATCTGGTACGCAGGCTGAAAGAGGACGTTGGAATAGGCAAGGTTTGCACTGGCACTTTTGCATCCTTGAAAATGGAGGCAGAGTCAAACATGATTTGACACCAGACATCTTGTTCAAATTACCAGTTATAAATTGCAACTTGGTCCTATGACTATTTATTGGGAAAGATAAGAGAAGGTTCTGCAACACACAAAGGGGAGATGAGATTTATAGGCTTTCAAAGAACAAGTTTTAATATTTATTATTATTATTATTATTATTATTATTATTATTATTATTATTATTACCCCGCTCATCTGACTGGGCTTCCCCAGTACCCTTCAGCCTTGCCATGGGAAGAACCAAAAGCTTTACCTTTAACATGGTTCTGTGAGGCCTCTTGAGATCCATGATGTGGAGATTCCCAATGAGAGGTAAAGGCCTCGGTCCTGGTGGAAGATTTTGGGAGCTCTTGTCCCAGAAAGTGCCCAGTTTCAAAACAAAGTAAACCATAAGGATAAAGAGGAACAACGCTGGAATCGGCTCCGTCCAATCCATTTCGTTTCAGCAAGCAATTTGTTTTGCAATGGTTATAATGAAAGCTACAGTGCAGTTTGGTCAAGGGTAATGTCTTGCAACTGCAGTGAGCAGTATCTATATTATGCTAGATACTGTCTCTAGCAAATCATTAAACCATCCAGTAAAAAGTGTGCCGCATTGGCCCTCTGATTTTGTTTTCTTCTCCTCAACTATTCAAAGCTGTTCATTGGGTTATTTGCCTTTCAGCTTAATGTTTACTCAAGTGAGTGGTGCCCACTTCCTCAAACTATTGATTTCAGGAGCAAATTCAAACTCTCTTGAACCTGCTTGCAGACCTGTCACCCAGGTTATGTGTAAAATTAATCTGTTATAATGGGAGTGAAGGGCAGCATTGTGAAATCATTTGCAGATGAAATTATTCAACTTTAATTAGGAACAACTGCATTTAGTTTGAAAGTGCCCAGTATTTCCTGAACATTCTCCCATTGAAACACTCAGACATATTTTTCTTTTTAGCATAGTTTTTATTCATTTTCATCTTGAAACTGTTTAACATGATGGCATTAGGGTATATCTTTGTATACATTAGAGCATATGACATGCAAGAATGTGAACAAGGAAGGACAATAACTAAACTGTACATCCTCTCATAGTGCCTAAATCCATTCCTACAAAGGTTATGGGGCCCAGTGAAGACAAAATTCAAAGTATTATAGTGGGCGTGGCTGGATTTTCTTAAAAGAGAAGAGACATTCAAACTAGACATTTTTTCTATTTCCTGGTGAGACCATGGAGACTCCCTCTTCATAGCTCCCTCTTCCCTCTCAGAGCAGAAGCTGGGCGGAGAAGGTTTTGAGTTTTTCCTCTTGTGGAGATTGAAGTTTTGATTTTGAATTTGACACATTTCCACCATTTTCATTTTTCATGTGACCAGTCAGAATTCCATTGATGAGGGAAGCCTTAAGCTACCCAGACTCTCAGAGAAAGTTCATTCAGATACAGGGAGGAGATGGAAGATGGTTGTTTAATTCTAAGCCAGAAGCAGAAAGCCACTGAACTAATTGACAGCATGGAGATAGCAGAAGCAAACCCAGTTGCCAGATCTATTATGACAGACTTTTTAAAGAACACGGAGGAAACAAAGCCATTGCCTGACATCAACAAATACAGTTCAGAATCAGCATACATTGCAGCCACAGATGTTAACATACCCAACTTCCTCAACCATTCCTCATAAGGCATGGTTTCCGGACCCTTTTTCGTCTCGGTCACAATACTCTGCATATCTACTTGGGAATATGAAAGGATATGTAAACATGGGAATAAATGAACCAGCTTTGTTGGTTGATCTCTATGCCCCAAGTGTCATAAGAACTCAGGGCCAGGTTTTAAATAAGAGATGCTCCAATGCTAGTTTCATGGTATTCAGCAGTATGGCAGGTAAAAGGGAACACTTAAGATTTGTGACAAAGCACAGATCAATTCCACCCATAGGCTACTCAACCCAAATACCCAAGCCAGGAGTTTGTGAGTCTTAGAAACGTGGCAGAGCACAGAGCTGGTGGGGCATGGGCGATGTTGTAAGCCCAACAGCAGGAGTAAGGTCCAGGTCTTCTTGAGATGTTCCAGGGGGTGGCTGGAAGGTGAATTTCTGCAGGAGACTTGTGAAGAAGAGGAAGAGCTCCATTTTGGCAAGAGTCTCACCTATACATGCTCTCCGACCTGTAAGGAAACATAGGCAGCAGAGAAACTGGGTTTAGCAGTTGCTTAATAACATCCCTAATATTTTGAAGCAGAAGGAAATGCAGAGATAAAATAACAGCTCACGGTGCCCATCTTAAAAGAATTATGAACTCCCAATACTAGCCATTCTGCAATGCTGAAAACTGGGGGGGGGGGTGTCTTTTCAGCCTGAAGGCCCCATTCCCTGGTGAGCAACATTCCAGGGGCCGCCCACCAATGGTGGCCAGATCTAGTGGCATAAATGGCCACAGCAACAGATGTGATTCTTTCATTTGCACAATAGGCTACATTGCAGACATGTAAAAATCCCATTGACTAAGCACACACTGCAGATATACACAAAAGTAGAAAAAAAGTTACCCGTAGAGAAAGGCATGAAAGCATCTCTCTTTACGAATTTTCCATCAGAATTAAGAAAATGCTCAGGATAGAATTTATGTGGTTTCTCCCATTGAGATTCATCATGCAGCACAGAGGACAGCAATGGTATGATGAATGTCCCCTGCAAAGGCAAAAGAAGAGTTATTTTAAAATAAAGTATATTCCTCTACAATAAATATTGAGTGCAAGAGAAATGAGATTTGAGTTCATTTGAGAAATGCCATTAGTCTGACAAACTTAACATATAAACCATGATCCCCCACTAGAAATGGTTTAATTTCCAACCTTGTGCTCCTTCCCACTGAGATCTGTTTAATGGGTTGAAGCTGATGCCTGACACCTTCCGAAGGATAGATTGCATGCTTGCAGTGCAATCCTATACAAGTCTGCACAGATGTCACCCACACTGAAGTCCAAGGGGCTTACTCCCAGGAAAGCCTTTAAATATATTGTAACTAGTGGGCAGCAGTTTAGTGAAATGGATCACCTTTGGAATGAAGTAGCCATTGAGGGTAACATCTGTAGTCGTGGCATGTGGCAGGTTGGTTGGGTTAACATTGGCAAATCTCTGGATCTCATGGACCACGGCATCTGTATAAGGCATTTTTGTTCGGTGTTCAATCCTTGGCTGAGAAGATCCAACCACCTTTGCAATTTCTTCTTGGACCTTTACTGGCAGCAACAAAAAGAACAACGTTTATTTTTCTGCTCAGCTTATCTCTTTTATTTTGGCTGGTTCTCCAATTCTGTCGACTCACAAATTCAATCTCTAGAATATGATACAGGTATTTTTAAAACAGGACAAACATTTTAGCCAATAACCTGATACACTGAGGGAGAGAAATTCATCCAGGATGATTATTAAAATATCACCGCTGGGAATATCCTGAAGTGGTATGTTTTACATTTAAAGGTCAAAAACAAAGATTTCGTGATCCTACAGAGCCAGACAAATTTTGGAGAAAATATGGGCAAGAGTTAGCTGGAGAAAGAGCATTTGGAAGGGAAGCTGGACAGGAAGAGGAAGATTCAAGAGAAGTGGAGGTGAAAGAGAAATGAATATGGAACAAGATGGTTTTGAAAATCCTAACTTGAAATATAAATAGGCTAAATAATAAGACTAAATGAAGAAAATTGAACATGTTGCAAAGAAGTTAAACTTGGATAAATAAAAGTTAAATAAAAGGGTAGGAAATGACTTTGTACCTTCTGATACAACAAATAAGAGAGGAGTTGTAATGTGTATAAAACCAGGGTTGGACCCAAAGCAATTATTCAAAGATGAACATGGAAGAATATTGATAACTTAGATACCGTCACATGGAGAAAAAGTATTATTAACGCATTAGGTGTGTATGCACCTAATGAGAAAAAAAATACTATTTTTAAAAGAGGCTGGAAGAAATATTATTTGAACATTTGAATGAAAAGGTGATTTGGATGGGCGATATGAATGGTGTAGCCTCCCTGGATTGGGACAGGACTAGGAGAAAAAATGAAACAAAAGAAGGCAAGCTACTGAATGCCTTTTTTAGGATGACTGACAATTTAAGTTTAATTGACATTTGGAGAGAAAGACACCCAAAGGACAATGTACATTTTATTTGACTGCGAATTATTCTGCAAGCTGAAAAGACTCTGTATGGACTTCTAAAGATTTGTATTCTAAAGTAAAGAGGGCAGAAATTCTATCAAGAACATTATGAGACTATGACTCTATAATAGTGGAATTAAGAACAGGGACAAGTTTCCCGAAGAGATGGAGACTAAATGAAAATTTATTAAATGATCAAGAAATATTAGAAAAAGGGGCAAAAAATTAAAGGGTTATTTTGAAATTAATTTGAACCAAGAGGCAGATTCAAAGGTGGTACGGGATGCCCGTAAAGTGGTAATGTGGGGTGTTTTTTGGTTTTTTGTTTACACAGCGAAGCGCATACAGAAGAAATATGAGAGCAGAAAAAAACAAGAAATTTTAGGAGAAATAAAAGGAAAAGGAAAAGAATTAATAAATCCCTCTCAAAAAGAGATAGTGAAACAGGATAACGAGATGTTGCAATTGCAATATTCAATGATAATAAACAAGGAAATAGAGTGGAAAATTAAATATTTAAAACAGAAACAATTTGAGAAGGCTAACGAGCCAGGGAAACTATTATGTAGGTAAATAAAGAAGAAACAAGAAAAAACCTGCATTTATAGAATAAATGCAGGAGGTACAGTTGTGGAAAATCCGAAAGAAATAAGAACATCATTTCTTAATGGACCTGTCACAATGATGGAATTATAGCAAGCTATTTTACACGCAAAATTAGGGAAGGCACCTGGATCTGATGAAGTTTCAGCAAATCATTATAAGAAAAATTACAAGATTACCTAATGCAACCTATAAAAGATATTATGAATATCTCTTTGAATATAGGAGAGTTACCCAAATCCCGGAAGAGTGCATACATAACTTTGATTCATAAGCAAAATAGAGATCCAAAGCTGGTTAAGAGCTATCGACCTATTTCATTGTTGAATAACAATTATAAACTGTTTTCAGACATATTAGCTAATAGGTTGAAAACTGTATTAAAAGTGGGAATCCATCAAGATCAGGCTGGATTTTTGCTGGGAAGACAAATGAAAGATAATAATAATAGAAACATAATTGATGTAATAAAATATTTAGTAGTGAGAAATGAAAAACGGGCAGCTTTAATATTTTTAGACTCTGAGAAAGCATTTGACAATGTCCCCTAGGACTTTATATATTTAAAGCTTTGGAATACAGTGGAACCTCTGGTTACGAACTTAATTCATTCTGGAGGTCCGTTCTTAACCTGAAACCGTTCTTAACCTGAGGTTATTTTGAAATTACAGTGGTACTTCAGTTTTTGTACATAATCTGTTCAGGAATACTGTTCAAGTTCTAAAACATTCAAAAACTGAGTCACAAATGGCAGTCTGGGAATTTAATAGAGAAAACTGAGAAAAATAACATATACACTCAGAGGAAGCCATTCTAAAACTATAATGTTCCTCAACGAAGATGTTTGGAAACTGAGGTACCACTGTATTTTAAACCAAGAGACAGATTTAAAGGTGGGATGGGATGCAAGTAAAGTGGTAGCGTGGGGGCGTTTTTTTACACTCCAAAGGGCATAGACAAGAAATAAAGGAGAGCAGGAAAAAACAAGAATTTTTTACAAGAAATAAAAGGGAAAGGAAAAGAATTAATAAATTCCCCTTGCAAAGAGATAGTGAAACAGGAAATCAAGATGTTGCAAATGCAATATTCAATGATAATAGATCAAGAAATAGAGAGGAAAATTAAATATTTAAAACAGAAACAATTTCAACAGGCTGACAAGCCAGGGAAACTATTAGCTTGGCAAATAAAGAAAAAACCTGCATTAATAGAATAAATGTAGGAGATAGAGTTGTGGAAAATCCGAAAGAAATAAGAAATTGACACTGAGCTTGGTAAAAGCAGAGATTCTGAACAAATCTCTCTCAGACCATAATCCAGTTACTATACACATACAATTTAAAAAACATACGAGAGGTAGGTGGAGGATGAATGATGAGGTATGGAGAGATGAGCAAAAGGTGAATAAAATGAGGGAATTGTTGAAGGAATTTTTCGAAATTAATGAGAGACATGGGACTGACAGGAAAATCATTTGGGATACCAGTAAAGCCTATATGAGAGGAATTGGAATACAACAATACAATACAACAAATGGCAAGAATAAGGAAGGCTAAAGCAAATGATACTATGGAAATCAATAAACAGATAAGGGAGAATGAAAAAGAATTGTTTAAAAATCCAAAACAAGAAAGTATAATCCAAAATATTAAAATTCTACAATCCCAACTAATTAATTTAATAAACAAAGAGGTGGAAAATAAGATCAAATGGACAAAACAAAGGTATTTTGAATCGGCAAATAAACCTGGTAGAATGTTGTCTTGGTTAACAAAGGAGAAACAAGCGGATAGGGTTATAATAAGATTATTGAACAAGGAAAAGAAATTACAGATCCAGACCAAATAAAAACGATGTTTAGGAACTTTTATAAAAAATTATATGAATTGGAAGGTAAGGATAAGAATAAAATTAAAGAGTATGTAAGAGAAAACAAAATCCCTGAAATAGATGGTAAGGAATTTAGCAATTTAAACTCGTGCATAAGCTCGGAAGAAATAAGAGAAGTGATAAGGAAAATGGAAACTGGGAAATCACCAGGCCCAGACGGAATACTGACTATTTATTACAAGAAACTAGAAGAAGTAGTAATCTCTAGAGTTAAAAAGATGAGATAATGGAAGAAGGGAAAATCCCTGATGTTATGTACTGAAGTTCTCACCCTGGGCCAGCAAGGGGATACTGTAGATAGTTCAGGTCCACATATGCAAATAAGGGATCGAAAGTGACATTCAATGATTGGCTAGTTACAGAAAATGGTTCCTGTTGCGTTCTAGTGGAGCTCTATATAAGCAGGCTGGCTGAACCCTTCAGTTCAGTTCTGTTCTGGCCTGTGAATAAACAAGAGCTGTTTGAAGAACCGCTGTGTCGTCTGATATGTTCACCCACAACTTAACATCTGACTCTTGGCATGAAGCGTTGATAACCATACAGCGGTACCTCGGGTTACATACGCTTCAGGTTACATACGCTTCAGGTTACAGACTCCGCTAACCCAGAAATAATACCTTAGGTTAAGAACTTTGCTTCAGGATGAGAACAGAAATCGTGCAGCAGCGGCGCAGCGGCAGCAGGAGGCCCATTAGCTAAAGTGGTACTTCCGGTTAAGAACAGTTTCAGGTTAAGAACGGACCTCCGGAACAAATTAAGTACGTAACCAGAGGAACCACTGTACTACCAAAACAAGGAATGGACCCAAACATTATAAAGAACTACAGGCCAATTTACTAAGACCTTGGCAGGATTAATGTAAAAACCTGCAGTTTCAATATATATATTGGATATATATGGGAATATATATCTAAAAGAATATGTTGAGATAATTTGGAGTACACAGGAAGATGAAACGAAATGCAAAGAACCACAGAAAGAGGGTGAAGCGAGATCAGATTAAAATGTTAAACTTATGATTGAATATTATAAATATTTTCGCTCTTTGATAGTTACATATAACTGAAATTAAGCTTTCTCAGAATGATGGGAGCCAACCCAATGAAAAACACTCACTCTGAATTTCAGGATATTTCATCATTAGTAACAGTCCCCAGCGCAGTGTGGTAGCAGTGGTCTCTGTGCCAGCAGCAAATAAGTTGGCCACAATAACTATTAAGTTTCTGTTGTGGAAATAAGCATTCGTCTTGTTTTTCTTCTCCTCCTGGGATGCAAAGAGTATGAACTGGTTAAAAAGAATGGAGTGAGAAAATTTCATGTGCAAAGAAAAGAATGAATAACTGACTGGACCCGATGATCCAAAGTATCATTTCATATCACCCCAATCACTGAGCAGTGAGACATTCCAGGTTTTTCAGACTATGCCATCATGGTGGTATAGGGTTTATTTACACACATATATGTTGTTGTTGTTTAGTCGTGTCCGACTCTTCGTGACCCCATGGACCAGAGCACGCCACGCATATATATGTGCGTGTAAATACATATACATATACATATACATATACATATACATATACATATACATATACATATACATATACATATAACCCAAGCCTAAGATGGAGGGGCTTAGCATCAATACCCCAAAACGTCTTGCTCCTCCATAGTCACAGCTGAGAGTGGAGATCAGGGAAGCTTGCCAATCCAGCTCTTTGATCCAGTTTTCTCGATCAGGGATTTTTTTCAGAAATGCTGGTGAGCACACAACCTTTGCCCCTGCAGAGGCAACTTCTGTAACACATTAACAACGGCTGACTATTGGGAAATGGTAGGAAGTATGCCAGGTTGGTCCCTTCTGAAGTGAGACTTCCTGACTACAACTTATGCATTCACTTGCAAATATACCCTGAAAACACGAATTGAAAATGTCAACGTTTATTCTGCTCCAACTTAAACGATTCCATTACCTCTTGCTGTCGGATAAGAAATGTGTCAATAAAGCTCCTCTGGTCATTTTCATCCAGATCTCTGAGGTGTTTTATGAAGGTGGCATTTATGAAGGCAAACAGCTCATCTCTGTTTTGGATGACAGTCTTACGAGCCCCCAGAAGAAAACCAAGAGCAGGAAACATGTTATACAGCTGAAAGGATAAAAATGTGAAAAAAAGAAAAAGAGACATTAGGAAAGCTCAATGCAGTTCTCTCAACTGCGTCTCTCAAAGCATGGTTGTCCAAATACAAACAAAACTCTTGAATGGCATTTGAAATGGGGTTAGGGCTACCTCAGGACTGCATAATTTATGTGCAACCCCAGGATAATACACTATGGCAGTTCTCCTCTGGAGGTTCATCTTCAGAGAGGGAGAACTGCCCTTGGAGGCCCCAGCTCTACCTCTCCTTTAAATCAGAACCAGTGAAGGCGGTGAAGGTCCTGTGTGAGTGCCTGGAGGCGGTTGGAGGATGGATGGCGGCTTACAGATTGAGGTTGAATCCTGACAAGACAGAAGTACTGTTTTTGGGGGACAGGGAGCGGGTTGGTGTGGGGGATTCCCTGGTCTTGAATGGGGTAACTGTGCCCCTGAAGGACCAGGTGCGCAGCCTGGGAGTCATTTTGGACTCACAGCTGTCCATGGAGGCACAGGTTAACTCTGTGTCCAGGGCAGCTGTTTACCAGCTCCACCTGGTACGCAGGCTAAGACCCTACCTGCCCGCGAACTGTCTCGCCAGAGTGGTGCATGCTCTAGTTATCTCACGCTTGGACTACTGCAATGCGCTCTACGTGGGGCTACCTTTGAAGGTGACCCGGAAACTGCAATTAATCCAGAATGCGGCAGCTAGACTGGTGACTGGGAGTGGCCGCCGGGACCACATAACACCGGTCTTGAGAGATCTGCATTGGCTCCCAGTACGTTTCCGAGCACGATTCAAAGTGTTGGTGCTGACCTTTAAAGCCCTAAACGGCCTCGGTCCTGTATACCTGAAGGAGCGTCTCCACCCCCATCGTTCTGCCCGGACACTGAGATCCAGCGCCGAGGGCCTTCTGGCGGTTCCCTCATTGCGATAAGTGAGGTTACAGGGAACCAGGCAGAGGGCCTTCTCGGCAGTGGCGCCCGCCCTGTGGAACGCCCTCCCATCAGATGTCAAAGAGATAAATAATTACCTGAGATTCAGAAGACATCTTAAGGCAGCCCTGTTCAGGGAAGTTTTTAATATGTAACGCTGTACTGTTTTTAACACTGATTGTGAGCCGCCCAGAGTGGCTGGGGAAACTCAGCCAGATGGGCGGGGTATTAATAATAATAATAATAATAATAATAATAATAATAATAATAATAATAATTTATTATTTATACCCCGCCCATCTGGCTGGGCCTCCCCAGCCACTCTGGGCGGCTTCCATAAAAACCAAAAATACAATAAAATATCACACGTTAAAAACTTCTCGCAATGAGGGAACCGCCAGAAGGCCCTCGGCGCTGGACCTCAGCGTCCGGGAAGAATGATGGGGGTGGAGACGCTCCTTCAGGTATACTGGACCGAGGCCGTTTAGGGCTTTAAAGGTCAGCACCAACACTTTGAATTGTGCTCGGAAACGTACTGGGAGCCAATGCAGGTCTTTCAAGACCGGTGTTATATGGTCTCGGCGGCCGCTCCCAGTCACAAGTCTAGCTGCTGCATTCTGGATTAGTTGTAGTTTCCGAGTCACCTTCAAAGGTAGCCCCACGTAAAGTGCATTGCAGTAGTCCAAGCGGGAGATAACCAGAGCATGCACCACTCTGGCGAGACAGTCCGCGGGCAGATAGGGTCTCAGCCTACGTACCAGATGGAGCTGGTAAACAGCTGCCCTGGACACAGATTTGACCTGTGCCTCCATGGACAGCTGTGAGTCCAAAATGACTCCCAGGCTGCGCACCTGGTCCTTCAGGGGCACAGTTACCCCATTCAGGACCAGGGAATCCTCCACACCTGCCCGCCTCCTGTCCCCCAAAAACAGTACTTCTGTCTTGTCAGGATTCAACCTCAATCTGTTAGCCGCCATCCATCCTCCAACCGCCTCCAGACACTCACACAGGACCTTCACCGCCTTCACTGGTTCTGATTTAAAAGAGAGGTAGAGCTGGGTATCATCCGCATACTGATGAACACCCAGCCCAAACCTCCTGATGATCTCTCCCAGCGGCCGCATGTAAATGTTGAAAAGCATGTGGGAGAGGACAGAACCCTGAGGCACCCCACAAGTGAGAGCCCAGGGGTCTGAACACTCATCCCCCACCACCACTTTCTGAACACGGCCCAGGAGGAAGGAGCGGAACCACTGTATAACAGTGCCCCCAGCTCCCAGCCCCTCAAGACGGTCCAGAAGGATGCTATGGCCGATGGTATCAAACGCCGCTGAGAGATCCAGCAGAACTAGGAAACAGCTCTCACCTTTGTCCCTAGCCCGCCGGAGATCATCAACCAATAATAATAAATTATAATAATAATAAATTATTAATAAATTATTATTATTATTACTTCTGATATTAATTATTATTAATACATCATTAATAAATTATTATTATTATTATTATTATTATTATTATTATTATTATTATTATTACTATTACTTCTGAGCCATCATGGAAGATACAATCACTTCTTCTTCCTCGTCCTTGGAGTCCCGATGGCAGTGAGGCCAGGAAGCGTGTTGTTACAGCTTGGTCTCTCCCACAAATGCAAGTCAACACTGGCTGTTAATTGCTAAAACAACAAACTAGGACGGAGCTCCTCTACTCATCGTCCTCCCCAGAAGATACAGTTGCCCAGACTGAGCTCCTCCCCCTTCCCCCGAACGGAAGCTCCCACCTTTTCTTCCGGTGGCAGCTCTGCCACTTTTGAAATCCTACGAGATTTGGCAGAGAGTATTTCCTGCATTCCAATGTCTTGCCCACTATTGGAGTTCTCACACCTCTGTCACTCCCTTTGCTCAGAGCTCAGATTACAGCTGCTTTCCCCCTCCTCTCTGCTTTCTGCTGTTAACTGTCCTCTCCCTGTGCTTCTTCTCCTCCTGCCAGAATCAGAGCTTCGCTGACACGTGTTTGCAAAAGAGACTTTGTTGTAGTTACGAGATGACTGTGCCGTGTGAGTTTTCTAAATATTTCGAATCACCAGCAGGTATCTCAAGGTATCTATATTCTGTGTTTTGTACTGAATCCTGAACAATATACAATAACCATGTTGCCCTGCCCACTTTGCACACACTGCCATTACAATGAACTGTTTGTTTGTTTGTTTGTTTGTTTTAATTGTAAAAAATAGATTACCGTGACTGAAGGGCTTCCGAAAAGCCGGATATTTTCATTGTTCAACTTCAGAAGTCTTATGTATGTGGAATCTTCATAATCAAATCGCTTGTCTAGTAGTATGGACACTATAATATTGGCAACAGCTGCATTCATAATTGAGGTGGTTTCAAATGGGTTACCTAGACATAAACAGTTAAACAAAAATATTCTGTTGAAATTCCAAGTATGGAAAGGACATTGTTTTTAAGTCTGCTCATTGTTGCCTTAAATCCCTACTGGCAGCTTACCCATGTGTAGACCTCCTTTATCAAAGAAACTGATCCTAAGTGCTGCTGGACGTGGCCATAGCTGGGCTAAGAAATGCTTGGAAGTCACAGGAGTTGTTGCAGTGCAATCTGCACATTACAGGAACAGACCAATTGCAGGGAACCCTGGGAGCTGTGCTTCTGGAAGTTAGGAATATGTAACACAATAGTCTTGGCACCTTTAAACTATGGTAGTGTAGCTATGCACCAGAGGAAAACACCAACCCACCTTCATAAGATTCAAATTTCTTTATCAGGACACTGCATTCCTCAACAATTCTATCTTCTATGGTCCTCTTTCCCATTCCGTAGTCCCGTAATGTGCTCAAAGCAAACCGCCGCATGACTTTCCAGTTCTCACCATTAGACAAAGTTACACCTAAAAATGGGAGGAAAGGTTTTATGTCTGCATGGCCATTGCACCAAAATATCAATAAATTGTGTTCTGCATTTCTTCCATGGAACTGAGAATGGATCCCAGCTATTCTCCCATTCAGATTTCGGAGCTGGCAGCTGTGCCATCAGAGCAAGAACTGAGAACACACTCATCTTACAAACCATTTCTTGGGAACAGATTGTGTTCACCTTGTGGGACCTGTGTGTGTCTGCAAGCATTACAAGTTCCAATAGAAAGGGAGGTGCCTCACCTAAGCCTTGTGCAAGCTCTTGAAACATTGGAACGATGGGCCTGTCAGCAAATGCGTCCGCCTGATTAACCAGAGCCTCCTTTACTGTCTCATATCCTGTCAACACCACAGTTTTCCGGGGTCCCATTTGGATGCTGAAGACAGGGCCATACTGCTTTGACAACTGGAATTCAACAGAAGAAAAAGTGAGAAAGAGAGTTCTGGCATACCCAAAGAATATATTAATGTACATCATCTCTGAAAGAACCAAGACTGCATTAGCTTGCACATTTACGTAAGAGAAAAGACTCTTTTATACATTCCACAGAATCTAGTAGCAAAGTTTTACTATTATTTTCAGCTTTTTTCAATAACTACTATTGAACTTAGTAGAAATTACTTCCATGTCATTGTGCCTTGGACCGAGCTGAAAACATATGCCTTAAGAATAGTAATTTTGTGGAATGAATTCCCTTTTTGTATCTTTGCAAATCACCATGCAAAACAGAATCCAAATAACATAATGATAAAGTAAAAGAGCATTGTCTATGCCACAATGGTCTTCAAGACATTTGTTACTAATAGCTGTAGCAGCAACAGTTGCTGGACTCATGATACAGCTGCTTAGCCTTTTCACCCAGCTCAGTAGACTCCACCATGGGAGCAGGGCCAGGGCGGGAGAGTGCTAGAATCCTCTCTAGTCAAGTTGCATGGGATCAATTCCAAACTGTTACCTCCAAGGACGTGGACAGGTTGCTTGGACGAGTGAAACTGACCACCTGTCTCCTTCATCCTTGCCCATTCTGGCTCATAAAAGCTCTGTGGGGTGGTGAATGCTTCCCTCTGTTAAGGAGCCTTCCCAGCTCCACTGAAAGTGGTGGTTATAAAACCACTTATTAAAAAACAAATCTTTGGACCTAGCTAATATGGTGAACCACCACCCAGTCTCAAATCTTCCATCCTTGGGCAAGGTGATTGAATGGGTGGTTGCTGAATAACTCCAGGCACGCCAGGATGATTTATTTTGAAATAAATCTATGTTCATTGTGGTTAACCAGATTCCTAAATACTTAACTTTTTTGACTACTTCTATACCGATTTCCTGCTGCAACATATCAACCAAGTCTTGTTTCATATTTTTAACTAATATTTTAGTCTTCCTTTTGTTTAATTTAAAACCTGCTACTTGTCCAAATTGTTCTATTTCTTTAATAACTTCTTTGGCATTATTTAATGGTTCTTCTATAGTTAGTACCAAGTCGTCTGCAAAGACTTTCACTTTATGTTCTTTCCGGCCAACTGAAATTCCTTTTATTTTCTCATTTTCTCTTCCAGTACCAATATGAATAATAGTGGTGAGGGCAGACACCCTTGTCTTGTACCTTTTGTAATTTCAATATTTTCAGTTATTATATTATTTACTATCAATTTTGCTTTTTGATCAGAATATATAGCTTTTATACCTTTTATAAACAATTGTCCAATGCCCATTAATTCAATATTCTTTATCATAAATTCCCAAGATATATTATCAAAGGCCTTTTCTGCATCTACAAACATTAACATCACTTGTTTATCATTCCTGGCCGTCAGATATTCAAACAAATTAAGTTCTTAAACCAAAGGTAAAGGTAAAGGTAAAGGGACTCCTGACCATTAGGTCAAGTCATGACCAACTCTGGGGTTGTGGCGCTCATCTCGCTTTATTGGCCGAGGAAGCTGGCATACAATTTCCGGGTCATGTGACCAGCATGACTAAGTCACTTCTGTTGAACCAGAGCAGCACATGGAAATGCCGTTTACCTCCCCCCCGGAGCGGTAGCTATTTATCTACTTGCACTTTAACGTGCTTTCAAACTGCTAGGTTGGCAGGAGCAGGGACCAAGCAGTAGGAGCTCACCCCGTCGTGGGGATTCGAACCGCCGACCTTCTGATCAGCAAGTCCTGATTTAACCCACAGTGGTTTAACCCACAGTGCCACCAGGTTCCACTGTATATATTTCAAGGTGTGTGTGTGTGTGGGGGTGACAATAAACCCACACTGGGTATCACCTGACCTTGCTATGCCACTGTTGGCTCCGGGTACGTTTCCAAGCACAATTCAAAGTGTTGGTGCTGACCTTTAAAGACCTACATGGCCTCGGCCCAGTATACCTGAAGGAGAGTCTCTACCCCATCATTCAGCCCAGACACTGAGGTCCAGCTTTGAGGGCCTTCTGGCGGTTCCCTCACTGCATGAAGTGAGGTTACAGGGACCCAGCAGAGGGCCTTCTCGGTAGTGGCACCCACACTGTGGAACGCCCTCCCATCAGATGTCAAGGAAATAAACAACTATCTGACTTTTATAAGACAACTGACGGCAGTAGTTTTTAGGTAAGTTTTAATGTTTAATGTTTAATGTTTTATCCTGTTATTAATCTGTTGGGAGTTGCCCAGATTGGCCAGGGAAACCCAGCCAGATGGGCGGAGTATAAATAATAAATTATTATTATTATTCAGTTGTGGCAGCACAAATATTTGCTAGGAATACTCAGAAAACCAGAAAAAATAGGCAGTTGTAAGGATAACGTGGGTGGTGCTGTGGGTTAAACCACAGAGCCTAGGACTTGCCGATCAGAAGGTCAGTGGTTCGAACCCCTGTGATGGAGTGAGCTCCCGTTGCTCAGTCCCTGCCCCTGCCAACCTAGGAGTTCAAAAGCACGTCAAAGTGCAAGTAGATAAATAGGTACCGTTCTGGTGGGAAGGTAAATGGCGTTTCCGTGCGCTGCTCTGGTTCACCAGAAGCGGCTTAGTCATGCTGGCCACATGACCCGGAAGCTGTATGCCGGCTCCCTCGGGCAATAAAGCGAGATGAGCGCCGCAACCCCAGAGTCGGCCACTACTGGACCTTATGGTCAGGGGTCCCTTTACCTTTAAGGATAAAAGTGATTATACCTTTAATGACACCTCTCAAATCTAATTTAGAAAGATAGGCTCAAGGAGGAGGCTGGGCTAGGCAAGGTTTGTACTAGCACTTTTACATCCTTGAAAATGGAGGCAGAGTCAAACGGGATTCGACACCAGACACCCCCAGACACCTTGTTCAAATTACCAGTTATAAATTACAACTAGGTTCTATGACTAGTTATTGGGAAAGATAAGAGAAGGTTCTGTTGCACACAAAGGAAAGATGAGATTTATAGGCTGTAAAAGAACAAAATGTATTATTATTATTATTATTATTATTATTATTATTATTATTATTACGCTGCTCATCTGACTTGGCTGCCCCAGTACTCTTCAGCTCAGCCTTGCCATGGGAAGAACTGGAAGCTTTACCTTTAACATGGTTCTGTAAGGCCTCTTGAGATCCATGATGTGGAGATTCCCAATGAGAGGTAAAGGCCTCGGTCCTGGTGGAAGATTTTGGGAGCTCTTGTTCCAGAAAGTGCCCAGTTTCAAAACAAAGGAAACCATAAGGATAAAGAGGAACAACGCTGGAATTGGCTCCGTCCAATCCATTTTGTTTCAGCAAGCAATTTTTGGGGGGTAGTGGTTCTAATGAAAGCCACAGTGCAATTCGGTCAACAACTGTGTCTACCAACTGCAATGAGCAGCCCATATATAATGTTATGTAATGTCTCTAGCGAATCATTAAACCATCCCTCCAATTTTTTTCTTCTCCACAACTATTCAGTGGTTATAATGAAAGCTACAGGGTAGTTTGGTCAAGGACAATGTCTTGCAACTGCAGTGAGCAGCATATATATTATGCTAGGTACTGTCTCTAGCAAGTCATTAAACTACCCAGTAAAATGGAAAGTGTCCTGCGTTGTTCCTCTGATTTTTTCTTCTTCTTCTCCACAATTATTCAAAGCTGTATATTGGATGTTTTGCTTTTCAGTTTAATGTTTACTCAAGGGGGTACTGTCCACTTCCACAAACTAATCCTTTCCAGAACAAATTCAAGATCTCTTGAATCTGGCTGCAGACCTGTCACTCAGGATTAGCTGTAAAATCAATCTATTATAATGGGTGTAAAGGGCAGCATTCTGAAATTCTTTGGAGTAATCATTGAACTGCATTCAGGGATGGATGTTACAAAGTGCACCAGTATGGACTTCCGGTGAGGCAAGATGGCAAGCGCCTAAGCAGCACGGAGCTTCTGAGGACCACAAGCACTAATGGCGCTGCCTGGATGGTGCCTGCACTGCCAACCCGGCCACTGCTGCCACCATGATTGGGGGGTAACCAGGGGTGCCCAACGTGACAACCAAGGAGGCCGTGAAGAGCCCCAAGCCACCTCCCAGTGGCCTCGACCCGGCTGGGACTGGGAGCATCCCAATGATAGCTGAGAAGAAGAAGAAGAAGAGTTTGGATTTGATATCCCGCTTTATCATTAGCCGAAGGAGACTCAAAGTGGCTCACAATCTCCTTTCCCTTCCTCCCACACAACAAACACTCTGTGAGGTGAGTGGGGCTGAGAGACTTCAAAGAAGTGTGACTGGCCCAAGGTCACCCAGCAACTGCATGTGGAGGAGCGGAGATGCAAACCCGGTTCCCCAGATTACGAGTCTACTGCTCTTAACCACTACACCAGGCCCGGAGGCCTCTGGAGCCAAACAGAAAAAAAGCAGAAACCTCCAGATAAAAACCTGGCAACCCAAAGGCCGACACGGTCTAAAAGACTTCTACAAAAACAACAAAGCTACAGAGCAGTTTGGTCAACAGCAGTGTCTACCAACTGCAATGAGCTACCCATATATTATGTTATGTAATGTCTCTAGCGAATCATTAAATCATCCCTCCGATTTTTTTCTTCTCCACAACTATTCAAAGCTGTACATTGGATGATATGCCTTTCAGTTTAATGTTTACTCAAGTGAGTGGTGCTTACTTCCAGAAACTAATGCTTTCCAGAAAAGATTACAATGCTCTTGAACACGGCGAACTCATAACTCAGGATTATCAGTAGAGAGCAGCATTGTGAAATCATTTGCAGATGAAATTATTCAATTTCAATTAGGGACGACAGCATTTAGTTTGAAAGTGTCCAGTATTTCCTGAACTTTCACCCATTGAAACACTCACACATATTTTTCTTTTTAGCATAATTTCTATTTATCTTCATCTTGAAACTGTTTAACATGGTGGCATTAGGTTATATCTTTGTATACATTAAAGCATATGACATGCGACAATGTGAACAAGGAAGGACAATAACTAAACCGTACATCCTCTCATAGTGCCTAAATCCATTCCTACAAAGGTTATGGGGCCCAGTGAAGACAAAAATCAAAGTATTATAGTGGGTGTGGCTGTATTTTCTTAAGAGAGAAGAGAGATTCAAACCAGACATTTTTTCTATTTCCTGGTGAGACCATGGTGACTTCCCTTGTCTCTGTTGTGAAAGGGATTAGCTCCCTCTTCCCTTTCAGAGCAGAAGCTAGGCGGAGAAGGTTTTGAGTTTTTCCTCTTGCGGAGATTTAAATTTTGATTTTGAATTTGACACATTTCCCCCGTTTTTGATATGACCAGTCAGAATTCCATTGATGAGGGTAGCCTTAAGCTACCCAGACTCTCAGAGAAACTTCATTCAGATACAGAGAGAAGATGGAAGATGGTTGCTTAATTCTAAGCCAGAAGCAAAAAGTCACTGAACTAATTGACAGCATGGAGATTCCAGAAGCAAACCCAGTTGCCAGATCTATTATGACAGATTTTTTAAAGAACCCGGAGGAAACAAAGCCATTGCCTGACATCAACAAATACATTTCAGAATCAGAATACATTGCAGCCACAGATGTTAACATACCCAACTTCCTCTACCATTCCTCATAAGGCATGGTTTCCAGACACTTTATCGTCTTGGTCACAATTCTCAGCACATCTACTTGGGAATATGATGCTTCAAGATCTTTGAAGGTAAATGTTAACATGGGAATAAATGAACCAGCTTTGTTGGTTGATCTCTATGCCTCAAGTGTCATAAGAACTCAGGGCCAGATTTTAAGTAAGAGATGCTCCAATGCTAGTTTCACGGGATTCGGCATTAAGGCAGGTAAAGGGGAACACTTAAGGTTTGTGACAAAGCACAGATCAATTCTACCTGTAGGCTACTCAACCCAAATACCCTTGCAGAACAGGGGTGTTTTAAGAAAGGCTTGCATTGCACACACAGGTAGGCTAAGCAAGCCAGGAGCTTGTGAGTCTTAGAAACGTGGCAGAGCGCAGAGCTGGTGGGGCATGGGCGATGTTGTAAGCCCAATAGCAGGAGTAAGGTCCAGGTCTTCCTGAGATGTTCCAGGGGGTGGCTGGAAGGTGAATTTCTGAAGGAGACTTGTGAAGAAGAGGAAGAGCTCCATTTTGGCAAGAGTCTCACCTAAACATGCTCTCCGACCTGTATGGAAACATAAGCAGCAGAGAAACTGGGTTTAGCAGTTGCTTAATAACATCCCAAGGGATGTGGGTGGCACTGTGGGTTAAACCACAGAGCCTAGGACTTGCCAATCAGAAGGCTGGTGGTACGAATCTCTGCAACGGGGTGAGCTCCCGTTGCTTGGTTCCTGTTCCTGCCAACCTAGCAGTTTGAAAGCACATCAAAGTGCAAGTAGATAAATAGGTACCACTCCGGCGGGAAGGTAAATGGCATTTCCGTGCGCTGCTCTGGTTTGCCAGAAGTGGCTTAGTCATGCTGGCCACATGACCCGGAAGCTGTACGCCGGCTCCCTCGGCCAATAAAGCGAGATGAGCGCCGCAACCCCAGAGTCGGCCACGACTGGACCTTTACCTTTAATAACATCCCAAATACTTAAAAGCAGAAAGTCAGGGAACTGACATCGGAGCCAGAGGCGGAGGCAAGGCTCTCAAGCAATGCTGGAGAAGGGCCCAGCAGGGAGAGAGGCAGCTCATCAGCTGGGGAAGGAAATCAGCGTAACACCAGGGATAAAGGGGGGGCAGATGGGGGAATCGGCGAGAGGGCTCCAAGACTCCTCGCCGTAGACCAGCGGGGAGAGCATGGGTCCTCCACTACCCACACCCTCCCTGCGCAGAAGACCTCCGCGCAGGGAGAGTAGGAGGAGACTTGGGGTCAAACAGCTTTTATGCTGGAAAAGGTTTAAGAAACGCCCACTGACGGATTCTGCTAGTGACTGAGGCAGCCACGAAGTGAAGGGCTGTCCAGACAGAAAGGGTTTAACAAGGCAACATAGCCAGGAGTGGCGGCAACTTACGCATGAGCAACCCCTATATTCATTACACAGACGGAAATGCAGAGATGAAATAACAGCTCACAGTGTCCATCTTAAAAGAATTAAGAACTCCCAATACGAGCCATCCTGAAATGCCGAAAACCGGGGTGGGGATTTTTCAGCCTGAGGGCCACATTCCCTGCTGAGCAACATTCCAGGGGTGACTCACCAACAGTGGGCAGATCTAGTGGCAGAAATGGCCACAGCAACTGATGTGATTCTTTCCTTTGCACAATAGGTTACATTCGTGGCATGTAAAAATCCCATTGACTAAGCACACACTATGCAGGTATACACAAAAGTTTTTAAAAAGTTACCTGCGGAGAAAGGCATGAAAGCATCTCTCTTTACGAATTCTCCATCAGAATTAAGAAAATGTTCTGGATAGAATTTATGTGGTTTCTCCCATTGAGATTCATCGTGCAGCACAGAGGACAGCAATGGCATGATGTATGTCCCCTGCAAAAACAAAGCAAGAGCTATTTTAAAATAAAGCATATGCCTCTGGTACAATAAATACTGACTGCAGAATAAATGAGATTTTTAGTTCACTTGAGAAATGCCTTTCGTTTGAAAAACTTTAACATATAAACCATGATCTCCCACCAGAAATGGTTTCTTTTCCAACCTTGTGCTCCTTCCCATTGAGATCTGTTTAACGGGTTTAAGATGACGCTGAAGAGCTTGCTTGCAGTGCAATCCTATACAAGTCTGCACAGATGTCACCCACACTGAAGTCCAAGGGGCTTACTCCCAGGAAATCTTAAAATATATTGCAACTAGTAGGCAGCAGTTCAATGAAACGGATCACCTTTGGAATGAAGTAGCCATTAAGGGTGACATCTGTAGCCGTGGCATGTGGCAGGTTGGTTGGGACAATATCAGCAAATCTCTGGATCTCATGGACCACAGCATCTGTATAAGGCATTTTTGTTCGGTGTTCAATCCTTGGCTGAGAAGATCCAACAACCCTTGCAATTTCTTCCTGGACCTTTACTGGGGGAAACAAAAAAAGAAAGCATTCATTTTTCTACCAAGATAATCTGTTTGACTTTGGCCTCTTAAAATATTAATCTCCACAGCATAGAACTGCCATAAACTGGTTCTCCAATTTCCCGGATTCACAAATTTAATCTCTAGAATTTGACAAAGGTATTTTTAAAAAAGACAAACATTTTAATCAATAACCTGATATACTGAGGGAGAGAAATGCATCCAGGATAATTATTAAAATATCACTGCTGGGAATATCCTGAAGCGGTAGCATTTACAGTGGTACCTCGGGTTAAGAACTTAATTCGTTCTGGAGGTCTGTTCTTAACCTGAAGCTGTGCTTAACCTGAAGCACCACTTTAGCTAATGGGGCCTCCTGTTGCCGCTGCACCACCACTGCACAATTTCTGTTCTCATCCTGAAGCAAAGTTCTTAACCCGAGGTACTATTTCTGGGTTAGTGGAGTCTGTAACCTGAAGCGTATGAAACTGAAGCATATGTAACCTTGAGGTACCACTGTACATATAAAGGCAGAAAACAAAGATTTCTGGATCCTACAGAGCCAGACAAATTTTGGAGAAAATATGGGCAAGAATTAGCTGGAGAAAGGGCATTTGAACTGGAAGGTGGAAGATTCAACAGAGGTGGAGAAATAAATGAGGAACAAGATGGCTTTGAAAATTCTAACTTGGAATGTTAATAGGCTAAATAATAGGACTAAATGAATAAAATTGAACATGTAAAGAAGTTAAACTGGGATGTTATATGCCTCCAAGAAACACATTGTGAAGAAACATAGAAGAAAATAAATAAAAGGCATGGAAAGGACTTTGTACCTTCTGATATAACAAAAAAGAGAGGAGTTGCAATGTGTATAAAACCTGAGCTGCACCCAAAACAATTACAGTGGTACCTTGGGTTAAGTACTTAATTCGTCTGTAACCTGAAGCGTATGTAACCTGAAGTGTATGTAACCCGAGGTACCACTGTATTAAAAAATGAACAAAAGCAGTTTTAGAAGAAATGGGTAAATATTTAGAAGACAGCATACTACGTAAGATACCAAAATGTTGGAATTACAGCAAGCTATTTTACAGGCAAAATTAGGGAAGGCACCCGGACCTGATGGACTTTCAGCAATATGTTATTAAAAAATTACAAGATTACCTGATGCAACCTTTAAAAGATATTATGAATATAACTTTGAATACAGGAGAGTTACCCAAATACTGGAAGAGTACAAACATAACTTTGATGCATAATCAAAATAGAGATCCAAAGCTGGTTAAGAGCTATTAACCAATTTCATTGTTGAATAACAATTATAAACTGTTTGCAGACAGATTAGCTAATAGGTTTAAAACTGTATTATAATAAATCTTTATTGCGGTTCAAAGTCCCATAGAGCAATTTCAGAAAAAAATACAGATAAGACAGTCAACCACACAAGAAAGAGCAACAGAGGGGGTCATTTTGTTTTGTCTCTAGCATGATAATCTTTGTTTCTTATAACTTCCGAAAGAAACTTTGCCACGGCCAGTGTAATATCATTAGACCTGTCATCCAAAAGATATTTAGCATGGGAGGCTTCAGATTTTCCCAGCAGATTTGCCAGTAGGGGTTTGATCACTTGGTCATACTGCCACAGTGCAGTAAGATATGCGTCATGCAATCGATGTCCTGAGAACATAAACAAAGCCTATTCTGATAAGGGATGCCGCTCAGTCAACGATTTAGCACAGGGGTCAGCAAACATTTTGAGCAGGGGGCCAATCCACTGTCCCTCAGACCTTGTGGGGGGCCGGACTATGGGTTTTTTTTTGGGGGGGCGATGAACGAATTCCTACGCCCCACAAATAACCCAGAGGTGCATTTTAAATAAAAAGACACTCATGTAAAAACACACTGATTCCCGGACTGTCCGCGGGCTGGATTTAGAAGGTGATTGGGCCGGATACGGCCCCCGGGCCTTAGTTTGCCTACTCATGATTTAGCACTTTCGATGGAAATACATTTAGTCTGGCTTTGGTAAATAAATGCTGATAGGTTGGTACAGACAGGTTCCTAAGATATGAGGCTATCTGGATGGTGTACTCATGTTGGATTCCTGCGGCTACTGGGCCACAAATTGCATGAGATCAAGATCACAGGTCACTATGTGAAATGTCCTTTGCCTCAGGGATTCAAGGGCGGTCTCATAGGCCAGATGATACAAGATTACCAAATGCAACCTTTAAAAGATATTTTGAATATAACTTGGAATGTAGGAGAGTTACCCAAAGGTAAGATGGAAGATGAAACGAAATGTAAAGAATCACAGAAAGAGGGAGAAGGGAGTTCAGGTTGAAATGCTAAACTTATGATTGAATAATTGTTGTGAGATAGATAGATATGAAAATTATTAATATTTTCTCTCTCTAATAGTTACATATATCTGGAATTAAGCTATCTCAGACTAATCGGAGACAACCCAATGAAAAGCACTCACTCTGAATTTCAGGATGTTTCATCATTAGTAACAGTCCCCAGCGCAGTGTGGTAGCAGTGGTCTCTGTGCCAGCAGCAAATAAGTTGGACACAATAACTGTTAAGTTTTTGTTGTGGAAATATACGTTCGTCTTGTTCTTCTTCTTCTCCTGGGTTGCAAAGAGTATGAACTGGTTAAAACGAATGGAGTGAGAAAATTTCATGTGCAAAGATAAAAATGAATACCTGACTGGATCCGATGATCCAAAGTATCATTGCACATCACCACAGTCGCTGAGCAGTGAGAGATTCCAGGTTTCCAGACTATGCCATCATGATGAAAGAGGGTTTATTTAAACATACAGTGGTACCTCGGGATGTGAACGGGATCTGTTCTGGAGCCCCGTTCACATCCTGAAGAGAACATAAGATGTGACTGTGTGTCTTCACATGCGCTGGTCATGTTTCACTGCTTCCGTGCATGTGTGTGATGTCATTTTGCCTGACTGCGCATGCTCGAGCGGCAAAACCCGGAAGTAATGCACTCTGTTAGTTCCGGGTTCCCGCGGAGCGCAACCCAAAAATACTTATCCTGAAGCGTATTTATCCCGAGGTATGACTATATATTCAACCTGAGCCTAAGATAGAGGGGCTCAGCCCCAAAATGTCTTGCTTCTCCATAGTCACAGCTGTTGTTCACCATCTACCAACTAAGAGAGGAGGTCGGGGAAGCTTGGCAATCCAGCTCCTTCTTCTCTGATGCGAACCGTGGTGCTTGACTCCTCAGCCAACAGCCTTTGTTTAGACAAAGGAACTAGTGGCAGTATTTAGATGACAAGTATATGGCCCTCATCTCACAAAGAAACTTGTCTGACTGATTCAACAATAGATTCCTTCATTAGAATTAACCCTTACTGGGTACAAGATCCCCACAAGCTGGAACGTGCTCAGGCATCTTGCAGACTGACCCCGCAAACCTGCAACAGTATTATGACTGCATACATGGAAGGCAGCATTTCTGGCGAACACTTGTGGAGATCTAAAATCAGGGTTACCATAAAGTGTTGTTTTCTGCTGACATATATGGTTCTCAGTTGAACTTCTTTAATGTACTTACTCATAGTCTTTAATGTATTTACTCATAGTCTAAAATGGAAAAAATGACACAGAAAAACCACATATTCATCTAGAACTGCTTCATTAAACTGAGATAGACAATGTGGTGCCCTCCATATTTTCGCGATTGCAACTCCCTTCAGCCACACTTTCTAACAGGAAGAGTAACACAGATAGAGTTGCTGGTTATAATAGCTGCCTGTCCCGCTGGGAGCCAGAGGGGAGTGAAGAAAGGAAGGAGAAAAGGGAAGAATCTTAACTGTGGTGGTCAAGAGGGAGAAGGATAAATGCCTGGCCTATTGCCAAAGAGCAAATGCTTCCCTACTGTGGAGTAACCTGCCTCACATAAGGAGCATACTTAAAATTAATTAAGTCCTAGTCCAACTGCCAACTGAGGACTGCAATACATCAAAGACTACCTCTCCCCATATAAATCGACCAAGATCCTGCAGATCCATCTGAGGCTTCTTCCTGTAGCTCCTCTCCAAGAACAACGGAGCGTGGCAACATGAGAATTGGCCTTTTCAGCAGCAGCTCCCCATTTTTAACAATTTAATGCCTCTCCACTCTAAGTTCTTCCAATTGTTCATTCAATAGTTGATGCATGGCACCAACAGGCAGTGGGATGTTTTTCAGTATTTTCACCACACTGAGCACTTTTTTTCATTCTGCTAGATGACATTTTTCAATCTTTACTCCCAGGCCTCTTGGGTTCACCTTATTCAACTGAAAAAGTCCAAATATAGCTCTTTAATTGTTGTTCTCATCAACTGTCTAAAACAGCCTTTCTCTGTTTCAATATGATGAGTTGTCAAGGGTTCCAACAAATCTTAACAGTAAAATAGCCCATAAATATTTGCATATTGTATCTTCATTAAATCATACCTAGTGCCACATTCCAATCTCATTTCTTGTTGGTGATGTTTCACTTTGGGTTCTTTTTAAAAGGAAAGATTTCTCTCTCTTTTTTACAATTTCATCCAGTCATTTTACAAACCTATGAGGTGAGGGGGTTTTCCTTCCTTCAATTTGTTAACTAGAATCTCGCTTTCTAAATCCAATATCTGTCACCTCCAGTCATCTTTTAACATAAATCCATCAATCTCTTTGGGCTTCACAACAGCTCTTTTATATACCCCCATTGTCATGTTTTCTTGATCGGGGATTTTTTTCAGAAATGCTGGTGAGCATGTAACCTTTGCTCCTACACAGGCAACATCTGTACCAGTAACACACTAACAATGGCCGAAGATTGGGAAATGGTAGGAAGTATGCCATGTTGGTCCCTTCTGAAGTGAGACTTCCTGACTACAACTTATGCATTCACTTGCGAATATGCCCTTAAAACATGAATTGAAAATGTCAACATTTATTCTGGGCCAACTTAAAACACTCCATTACCTCTTGCTGTTGGATAAGAAATGAGTCAATAAAGCTCCTCTGGTCATTTTCATCCAGATCTCTGAGGTGTTTTATGAAGGTGGCATTTATGAAGGCAAACAGCTCATCTCTGTTTTGGATGACAGTCTTATAAGCCCCCAAAAGAAAACCAAGAGCAGGAAACATGTTATACAGCTGAAAGGATAAACATGTGAAAAAAGAAGAAGAAAACATTAGGAAAGCCCAGTACAGTTCTCTCAGCTGGCTCTCTCAAACCATGACTGCCCAAATACAAAGAAAACTCTTGAATGCCATTTGGCATAGGCTATGGCAGTTCTCCTCTGGAGGTTCGCCTTCAGAGAGGGAGATCTGCCCTTGGAGGCCCCCTTCTGAGCCATCATAGAACCAACAATCACTTGTTCTTCCTTGTCCTTGGAGTCCCGATGGCAGTGAGACAAGAAAGCGTGTGTGCAAAAGAGACTTTGTTACAGTAACGGGACGACTGTGCCGTGTGAGTTTTCTTAATATTTTGAATTAGCACCAGGTTTCTCAACATATCAATATTCTGTGTTTTGTAGTGAACCCTGAACAATATACAATAAACAGGTAGCCCTGCCAACTTTGCATACACTGTTATTATAATCAAGTGTTTGTTTGTTTTAATTGTAAAAAATAGATTACCGTGACTGAAGAGCTTCCGAAAAGCCGGATATTTTCATTGACCAACTTCAGAAGTCTTATGTATGTGGGATCTTCATAATCAAATCGCTTGTCTAGTAGTATGGACACTATAATATTGGAAGCAGCTGCATTCATAATTGTTGTGGTCTCAAATGGGTTTCCTATACATAAATATGACAATTTCTGTTGAAATTCCAAGTATGGAAAGGGAATTATTTTTAAGTCTGTTCTTTGTTGCCTTAAATCCCTAGTGGCAGCTTCCCTATGTGTAGACCTCATTTATCAAAGAAACTGATCCTAAGTGTTGCTGGATGTGACCATAGCTAGGCTAAGAAATGCTTGGAAGTCACAGGAGTTATTGCAGTACAATCTGCACGTTACAGGAACAGACCAATTGCAGGGAACCCTGGGAGCTGTGCTTCTGGAAGTTAGGAATATGTAACACAATAGTCTTGGCACCTTTAAACAATGGTAGTGTAGCTATGCACCAGAGGAAAACACCAACCCACCTTCATAAGATTCAAATTTATTTATCAGGACACTGCATTCCTCAACAATTCTATCCTCTATGGTCCTCTTTCCCATTCCGTAGTCCCGTAATGTGCTTAAAGCAAACCGCCGCATCACTTTCCAGTTCTCACCATTAGACAGACTTACACCTGAAAACGGGAGGAAAGGTTTCATGTTTGCATGGCCATTGAACAAAGAATCAATAAATTATGTTCTGCATTTCTTCTATGGAACTGAGAATGGATCCCAGCTATTCTCTCAGTCAGACTCAGACTTCTGAGCTTTGACAAAGTAGCTGGCAGCTGTGCCATCAGAGCAAGACCTGAGAACAAATAGATGACAGTGGTCACAGCAGCACTCAGCTTGTTACTTTGTATTTGATGAGCAGACATTATGCCTTCTTAATTTACCCTCTCTGTGTAGGCTATGCCGGAAAATGGTCAATCAGTTTCCCCTTGGTGTGTGGCATTACTTTTCCATGTGACTATTATTCACAATCCTCCTGCCCCATTCTCCCCCACCTCTACAATACGACTGTTGGGAAGAAGGTGGGAATGGGAAAGGTTTGTTTTAAATGGCCTCCATTTTTGTTTCTTCAACAGAGCCCCACTGAGCCACTGAAAGTCAAGACCAAAAAAAGTTGGTCTGGTCTACTCTTTTTAACATTTTAGCTTGATCTGCAGAAATTGACAGGCGACACTTTTTGTGACACATTCTCAGCCTAATGCCTACAGATACACTGTCAATTTCAATGGCACTGAGGTGGGTTGAAGAATTCACAAGGATTTTCCCCACAGGAAACAATGGATGTTGTTGACTTGCTTCGCAAACACTCATCTTACAAACCATTTCTTGGGAACAGATTGTGTTCACCTGGTGGGCCCAGTGTGTGTTTGCAAGCATTACCAGTTCCAATAAAAAGGGCGGTGCCTCACCAAAGCCTTGTGCAAGCTCTTGAAATAATGCAAAGCTGGGCCTGTCTGCAAATGCGTCCGCCTGATTAACCAGAGCCTCCTTTACTGTCTCATATCCTGTCAACACCACAATTTTCCGGGGTCCCATTTGGATGCTGAAGACAGGGCCATATTGCTTTGACAACTGGAATTCAACAGAAGAAAAAGTGAGAAAGAGAGTTCTGGTATACCCAAAGAATATATTAATGTAAATCATCTCTCACAGAACCAAGACTACATTAGCTTGCACATTTACCTGAGAGTAAAGGCTCTTTTATACAATCCACAGAATCTAGTAGCACAGTTTGACTGTTAGATTGTTATCAGTTTTTTTCCAATAACAGAATCCAAATAACATAATAATAAAGTAAAAGAGCATTGTCTATGCCACAATCCTCTTCGAGACATTTGCTACTAATAGCTGTAGCAGCAACAATTGCTGGACTCATGATACAGCAGCTCAGCCTTTTTCACCCAGTTCAGTAGACTCCACCTTGGGAGCAGGGCCAGGGCGGGAGAGTGCTAGAGTCAAGTTGCATGGGATATCTAGTCAAGTTGCATGGGATCAATTCCAAACTGTTACCTCCAAGGATGTGGATAGGCTGCTTGCACAAGTGCAACTGACTACCTGTCTCCTTCATCCTTGCCCATTCTGGCTCATAAAAGCTCTGCGGGGTGGTGCAGACCTGTTAAAGAGCCTTCCCAAACCCGCTGAAAGTGGTGGTTATAAAGGCACTTATTAAAAAATAAATCTTTGCACCCAGTGCAATATGGTGAACTATTACCCAGTTTCAAATCTTCCATTCGTTGGCAAGGTGATTGAGCGGGTGGTTGCTGAACAACTCCAGGCACGCCTGGAGGATGCGGACCATTTGGATCCCTTCCAATTTGGATTCAGGCCTCATCATGGGACTGA
The DNA here is from genome assembly GCF_965113315.1 of Podarcis vaucheri. NCBI lineage: Eukaryota > Metazoa > Chordata > Lepidosauria > Squamata > Lacertidae > Podarcis > Podarcis vaucheri. The sequence goes on from NC_138761.1 coordinate 123,746,800, forward strand.
AACTGCCGTGGTCGTGCTGATTAATACCTCCGGCAGGCTAGGGACAAAGGTGAAAGCTGTTTCCTAGTTCTGCTGGATCTCTCAGTGGCCTTTGATACCATCGACCATGACATCCTTCTGGACCGTCTAGAGGGGCTGGGAGCTGGAAACACTGCTATACAGTGGTTTTGCTCCTTCCTCCTGGACCGTGTCCAGAAAGTGGTGTTGGGAGATAACTGTTCATGCCCCTGGGCTCTCACTTGTGGGGTGCCTCAGGGTTCCATCCTCTCCTCCATTATTTTCAACATCAACATGAAGCTGCTGGGAGGGATCATCAGGAGGTTTGGGCTACATGTTCATCAGTATGCGGATGATAACCAGCTCTACCTCTCTTTTAAAACAGAACAGTGAAGGTCCTGTGTGAGTGTCAGGAGGCGGTTGGAGGTAGATGGTGGCTGAATTGAGGCTGAATCCTGACAAGACAGAAGTACTGTTTTGTGGGGACAGGGGGTGGGCAGGTGTGGAGGACTCCCTCGTCCTGAATGGGGTAACTGTGCCCTGGAAGGAACGGGTGCACAGCCTAGGATTAATTTTGGACTCACAGCTGCCCATGAAGGCACAGGTCAATTCTTTGTCCAGGGCAGCTGTCTACCAGCTCCATCTGGTACACAGGCTGAGACCCTACCCATCCACAGACTGCCCGCAGACTGTCTCGCCAGAGCAGTGCATGCTATAGTTATCTCCCGCTTGGACTACTGCAATACGCTCTACGTGGGGCTACATTTGAAGGTGACCCAGAAACTGTAACTAATCCAGAATGCAGCAGCTAGACTGGTTACTGGGAGTGGCTGCCAAGACCATATACGGGCCATATACCGGCCCGTAAAGACCAATATTGGCTACCAATACATTTTTAAGCGCAATTCAAAGTGTTGATGGTGACCTTTAAAGCCCCAACCGGCCTCGGCCCAGTATACCTGAAGGAGCGTCTCCACCCCCATCGTTCAGCCCGGACACTGAGACCCAGCTCTGAGGGCCTTCTAGCGGTTCCCTCATTGCAAGAAGTGAGGTTACAGGGAACCAAGCAGAGAGCCTTCTTGGTAGTGATGCCCGCCCTGTGGAATGCCCTCCCATCAGGTGTCAAGGAAATAAACAACTATCTGACTTTTAGAAGACACCTGAAGGCAGTCCTTTTAAAGTAAGTTTTAAAGCTTGGTGTTTGATCATGTTTGATCATGTTCATAATCTGTTGGGTGCCACCCAGAGTGGCCGGGGAAACCAAGCCAGATGGGTGGGGTATAAATAATAAGTTATTTTAAAATTATTATTATTATTCAGTTGCGGCAGCACAAATATTTGCTAGGAATAATCAGAAAACCAGAACAAAATAGGCAGTTGTAAGGATAAATGTGATTATACCTTTAATGGCACCTCTCAAATCTTGTTTAGAAAGATAGGCTGAAGGAGGAGGCTGGGCTAGGCAAGGTTTGTACCAGCACTTTTACATCCTTGAAAATGGAGGCAGAGTCAAACGGGATTAGACACCAGACACCCCCAGACACCTTGTTCAAATTACCAGTTGTAAATTGCAATTAGGTCCTATGACTGGAAATGTTAAGAGGCAGTTCTGTAGCACACAAAGGGGAGATGAGATTTATAGGCTCTAAAAGAACAAAATGTAATGCATTATTGATATTAAGAATAATAATAATAATTTTCTACCCCGCTCATCTGACTTGGCTGCCCCAGTACCCTTCAGCCTTGCCATGGGAAGAACTGGAATCTTTACCTTTAACATGGTTCTGTGAGGCCTCTTGAGATCCATGATGTGGAGATTCCCAATGAGAGGTAAAGGCCTCGGTCCTGGTGGAAGATTTTGGGAGCTCTTGTTCCAGAAAGTGCCCAGTTTCAAAATAAGGGAAATCATAGTGATAAAGAGGAACAACGCTGGAATTGGCTCTATCCAATCCATTTCGTTTATGCAAGCAATTATTTGGGGGAGTGGTTATAATAAAAGCTACAGTGCAATTTGGTGAAGAACAATGTCTTGCAACTGCAGTGAGCAGTATTTATATTATGCTAGGTACTGTCTCTAGCAAACCATTAAACCATCCAGTAAAATGGAAATGTGTTCTGATTTGCCCCTCTGATTTTTTTCTTCTTCTCCACAACTATTAAAATCTGTAAATGGGATGATTTGCCTTTCAGTTTAATGTTTACTCAAGTGAGTGGTGCTTACTTCCACAAACTATTGCCTTCCAGAACATATTCAAATTCTCTTGAACCTGGCTGCAGACCTGTTACCCAGATTATGTATAAATTAATCTGTTATAATGGGTGTAAAGGACAGCATTCTGAAATTCTTTGGAGTAATCATTGAACTGCATTCAGGGATGGATGTTTCAAAGTGCACCAGTATGGACTTCCGGTGAGGCAAGATGGCAAGCGCCAAGGTCAGCATGGAGCTTCTGAGGACCACAAGCACCAATGGCGTTGTCTGGATGGTACCTGCACCACCATCAGCACCATGATTGGGGGGTAACCAGGGGTGCCCAACGCAACAACCGAGGAGGTCGTGAAAAGCCCCAAGCTGCCTCCCAGTGGCCTCGACCCCACTGGGACTGATAGCATCCCACCGATAGCTGAGTAGAACTTCAAGGCCTGGAGGCCTCTGGAGCCAAACAGAAAAAAAGCAGAAACCTGCAGATAAAAACCTGGCAAGCCAAAGGGCGACACGGTCTAAAAGACTTCTACAAAAACAACAAAGCTACAGAGCAGTTTGGTCAACAACAGTGTCTACCAACAATTATGTTACATAATGTTTCCAGCAAATCATTAAACAATCCCTCAATTTTTCTTCTTCTCCACGACTATTCAAAGCTGTACATTGGATGATATGCCTTTCAGTTTAATGTTTACTCAAGTGAGTGGTGCTTACTTCCAGAAACTAATGCTTTCCAGGACAGATTACAATGCTCTTGAACACGGCGAACTCATAACTCAGGATTATCAGTAGAGAGCAGCATTGTGAAATCATTTGCAGATGAAATTATTCAACTTCAATTAGGTACGACAGCATTTAGTTTGAAAGGGTCCAGTATTTCCTGAACATTCTCCCATTCAAACACTCACACATATATTTTTTTTAGCATAGTTTTTATTCATTTCCATCTTGAAACTGTTGAACATGGTGGCATTAGGGTATATATTTGTATACATTAGAGCATATGACATGCAACAATGTGAGCAAGGAAGGATAATAACTAAGCAGTGCATCCTCTCGTGGTGCCTAAATCCATTCCTACAAAGGTTATGGAGCCCAGTTAAGACAAAATTCAAAGTATTTTAGTGGGTGTGGCTGGATTTACTTAAGAGAGAAGAGAGATTCAAACCAGACATTTTTTCTATTTCCTGGTGAGACCATGGTGACTTCCCTTGTCTCTGTTGTGAAAGGGATCAGCTCCCTCTTCCCTCTCAGAGCAGTAGCTAGGCAGAGAAGGTTTTGAGTTTTTCCTCTTGTGGAGATTGAAGTTTTGATTTTGAATTTGACACATTTCCACCATTCTCATTTTTCATATGACCAGTCAGAATTCCATTGATGAGGGAAGCCTTCAGCTACCCAGACTCTCAGAGAAAGTTCATTCAGATGCAGAGAGAACATGGTAGTTTTATTCCAGGGATAACCAACAGGTTGATTGGGATCGACTGATCGATACCCAGGAGGTTCTGGTCAATTGCTGGCTCCTTTTCCTTTGTTTTTGCTTCAGAGCAGCTGGCCCTTGCCCCTCTCCCCGCCCACCATTTTCAGCTGATCGCTGGAACAGAAGATGGAGTTTTGGCTGTGAGGCAAAATGTTTCCATAGCGATCTTTTGGTGAATGACTAATGCCCTCTCCCCTTTACTCTAGTCTGACATTTTCCCCTTAATAAAGGAGATTTTCTCATAAAAAAGGCTCAAGAAGCTTGGCCTAACCCCCAAAATGGAACTTTCCTCTCTAAAAGTATCTGAACAACTTTGGCTGCCAGTCCCCCCCCCCTGTGAGTAGATCACAGTCTCATGGGAGTTGGACGTCCCTGTTCTAAGCCAGAAGCAGAAAGTCACAGAATTAATTGGCAGCATGGAGATGCCAGAAGCAAACCCAGTTGCCAGATCGATTATGACAGACTTTTTAAAGAACCTGGAGGAAACAAAGCCATTGCCTGACAACAACAAATACAGTTCAGAATCAGCATACATTGCAGCCACAGATGTTAACATTCCCAACTTCCTCAACCATTCCTCATAAGGCATGGTTTCCAGACCCTTTTTCGTCTTGGTCACAATTGTGTGGCAAGTTCCTGCCTCCCCCTATAGAAATAAAGACACAGGACACAAGAGTTCGAGTTAACCAAGTGGCTGGTGCTGTGCTTCCTGTTTCCGGCGGTGGAAAATGGCGGATCCCACATGATTGGACCTCATCCGTTCCGAATATTCAGGGCTGATGTGGGGAGGACTGTCTTGACGACCCGCAGTTTGCCCCAGATTGCTGATGTGGCAGAGGGCAGGGGCACTGGGTCACGGAGCAAGGGACGGACTGACACTCCTGCAATGCCACCCCATAGCCGGACGCATCTGTTTGGGAAAATATAAAGATTTGGAAAACAACCAGACATGCTCTGAACTGATGAAGCTGGGGAAAAACCTGCAGTATGTACAGTCTCTGGTACATCAAACTTCAAAGAGATCCTCATCATGATGTTTGGAATCTGGTCTTGGTATGTTTTTTCTTTTCCCTCTTACATTAACAATTTGCATTGCATGCCAAGCCTCATTAAGAACCTAAATTGCTCTTCAAAAAGTGAGTACAGATGGACTTTCATATATAATTGGGACCTATTCGCAGCGGCTTTGCTTCTAAGATTAGATTTGAAATGCCTGTTAAAGACAAAAACAAAGGACAAAGGACAAAATGGCTTCTACCCACCACGCACTTATGGAATATCTGAAATACTTCCCTGATTAAGAGAAACAGGAGCTAACTGATGGTTGGTCATAAAGACTGGAAACAATATTATATACACAACTGTTTGCAAAAAGATGTTTTTTATTATGAGCGAGAGAGAGGGCTGAATGGATGTCTGGTAGCCCCCTCTAGGGCCCGGAGGGGGGACTTGGAGGATTCCAAAGGCCAATTGCTAACTGTCTGATATATTGCTACATTGCAAACAGTCTGCTTAAGAATAAAGAAGGAGGTTTCTCTCTGTTTCTTTGATAACACCTGGACGGGAAAGATCAACGATTTGGGAGCTGCCAAAATAACAATTCTCAAAGAGCTGGACAGAACTTTGAAATTGGATGCAATTAAATGAAGTGGTGCGATGAAAAAACAAAAGCAGCTGAACGAGTACAATATACGGACAAATCTGCACTTCATAGAAAAAAAAGTATCTGTTTTCTGACATGAATGAGGACCGCAGAACCAGAATCAAAACGTGGAGGGCAAAAAATGGATATGGAATTATGAAAAACATTGAGGATGATGAGAGGCAAGACTATGATGTTGAAAGCGCTTCAGAATTCAGACTGTGGGAAGCCAAAACAAAAATTAATACAATTTGGAAGACAATTGGACTTTTTTATTTTAGTTTTTTATTTTTATTGGATTTGATATGTTAATTGGATGCTTTTATTGGAAAATTTAAAAAACACTTTAAAAAAACACACCAAGTGGTTGGTGCCAATCTGCCAGTTGGAAAAATTCCTACCAGGCCCCTTGACGGCGACCGACCGAAGCCCATAGCAACGTCAGAGAGCCTAGCCTAAAGGGTGGGAGGGGAGGGAAAACCAGGTCAGCTGCGGCGCAGGAAAGAGGAAGAGCCCTGGCCACGCCAGACCTACGATTGGCTGGCTCGGGGTATGACGCGTCCGAGGATTCCCCGCTATCATGTGGGCTGGAGCCAGCCCCCGCGAGTGTGGGAAGGGGCGTGAAGCCCGCAGCCCCACCTCCTCCTCAGCTCGGAAGTGGCTTTCTCTGCACATCTACCTGGGAATATGATGCTTCAAGATATTTGAAAGTATATGTTAACATGAGAATACATGCAACCAGATTTGTTGATTGATCTCTATGCCCCAAGTGTCATAAGAACTCTGGGCCAGGTTTTATTTAAGAGATGCTCCAATGCTAGTTTCACGGGATTCGGCAGTATGGCAGGTAAAGGGGAACACAAGATTTGTGACAAAGCATGCACCAATTCCACCATTAGGCTATTCATCCCAAATACCCTTGCAGAACAGGGGTGTTTTAAGAAAGGCTCGCATTGCACACACAGGTAGGCTAAGCAAGCCAGGAGCTTGTGAGTCTTAGAAACGTGGCAGAGCACAGAGTTGGTGGGGCATGGGTGGTGTTGTAAGCCCAACAGCAGGAGTAAGGTCCAGGTCTTCCTGAGATGTTCCAGGGGGTAGCTGGAAGGTGAATTTCTGCAGGAGACTTGTGAAGAAGAGGAAGAGCTCCATTTTGGCAAGAGTCTCACCTACACATGCTCTCCGACCTGTAAGGACACACAGGCAGCAGAGAAACTGGCTTTAGGCAGTTGCTTAATAACATCCCAAATACTTTAAAGCCGACTAAAATGCAGAGATAAAATAACAGCTCACTGTGCCCATCTTAAAAGAATTAAGAACTCCCAATATAAGCCATCCTGCAATGCTAAAAACCAGGGGTGGGAAACCTTTCTCAGCCTGAGGGCCACATTCCCTGGTGAGCAACATTCCAGGGGCCGTACACCAATGGTGGCCATATCTAGTGGCAGAAATGGCCACAGCAATTGATGTGATTCTTACCTTTGCACAATAGGCTACATTCCAGGCATGTAAAAATCCCATTGACTAAGCACACACCATGGAACCAGGGAGAGGGCCTTCTCGGTAGTGGCGCCCTCCCTGTGGAACACCCTCCCACCAGATGTCAAAGAGAACAACAACTACCAGACTTTAAGAAGACAGCCCTGTTTAGGGAAGCTTTTAATGTTTGATGTATCACAATATTTTAATATTCTTTTGGAAGCCGCCCAGAGTGGCTGGGGAAGCCCAGACAGATGGGCGGGGTATAAATAATAAATTATTATTATTATTATTATTATTATTATTATTATTATTATGCAGGTATAAATAAAAGTAAAAAAAAGTTACCTGCGGAGAAAGGCATGAAAGCATCTCTCTTTACGAATTTTCCTTCAGAGTTAAGAAAATGCTCAGGATAGAATTTATGTGGTTTCTCCCATTGAGATTCATCGTGCAGCACAGAGGACAGCAATGGTATGATGTATGTCCCCTGCAAAGGCAAAGCAAGAGTCATTTTAAAATAAAGTGTATGCCTCTGGTACAATAAACATTTAGTGTAGGAGAAATGAGATTTGAGTTCATCTGAGAAATGTCTTTAGTTTGACAAACTTTAATGTATAAACCATGATCTCCCACTAGAAATGGTTTCTTTTCCAACCTTGTTCTCTTTCCCACTGAGATCTGTTTAACGGGTTGAAGCTGATGCATGACAGTTTCCAAAGGGTAGATTGCTTGCTTACAGTGCAATCCTATACAAGTCTGCACAGATGTCACCCACCCTGAAGTCCAAGGGGCTTACTCCCAGGAAAGCCTTAAAATATATTGTAACTAGTAGGCAGCAGTTCAATGATAAGGATCACCTTTGGAATGAAGTAGCCATTAAGGGTAACATCTGTAGCCGTGGCATGTGGCAGGTTGGTTGGGACGATATTGGCAAACCTCTGGATCTCATGGACCACGGCATCCGTATAAGGCATTTTTGTTCGGTGTTCAATCCTTGGCTGAGAAGATCCAACCACCTTTGCAATTTCTTCTTGGACCTTTACTGGGGGAAACAAAAGAAAAGAAAAGAAAAGAAAAGAAAAGAAAAGAAAAGAAAAGAAAAGAAAAGAAAAGCATTCATTTTTCTGCTCAGATTATCTCTTTGACTTAGTTCTCTTAGAAATCTCTGAAGCATAAAACTGCCACAAACTCGTTCTACAATTCCATAGGCTCACAAATTTAATCTCCAGAATTTAACAAATGTATTTTTAAGAAGGACAAACAAACAATTTTGACAATAACCTGATATACTGAGGGAGAGTTATGCATCCAGGATGATTATTAAAATATAACTGCTGGGAATATTCTGAAGTGGTATCTTTTACATATAAAGGTCAAAAACAAAGATTTGGGGATCCTTCGGACCCTGACAAATTCTGGACAAAATATAGGAAAGAGTTAGCTGGAGAAAGAGCATTTGAAGTGGAAGCTGGACAGGAAGAGGAAGATTCAACAGAGGTGGAGGTGAAAGAGAAATAAAAATGGAACAAGATAGCTTTGAGGATTCTAACTGGGAATGTAAATAAGAAAAATAATAAGACTAAATGAATAAAATTGGTCATGTTGTAAAGAAGTTAAACTTGGAAGTTATATGCCTCCAAGAAACAGGGAAACCATTAGCTTGGCAAATAAAGAAGAAAGAAGAAAAAACTGCATTGATAGAATAAATGTAGGAGGTAGTGTTGTGGAAAATCTGAAAAAAATAATAGATCAATTCGTGAGTTTTTATACAGCACCATATTAAGGCAAATGAGTTAAGGTAGAAGAAATGGGTAAATATTTAGAAGACAACAGACTGCTTAAGATACCAAAAGTTTAAATGTCATTTCTGAATAGAGCTGTAACAATGATGGAATTACAGCAAGTAATTTTACAGGCAAAATTAGGGAAGGCACCTGGACCTGATGGAGTTTCAGCATATATTATTAAAAAATTACAAGATTACCGAATGCAACCTTTAAAAGATATTATGACTATAACTTTGAATACAGAAGAGTTACCCAAATCCCCGAAGAGTGTATACATAACTTTGATTCATAAACAAAATAGAGATCCAAAGCTGGTTAAGAGCTATCGACCTATTTCGATGTTGGATAAGGATTATAGACTGTTTGCAGACATATTAGCTAATGGGTTGAAAACTGTATTAAAAGAGAAAGCATTTAGACTCCGAGAAAGCATTTGACAACGTCTCCTGGGACTTTATATGTTTAAGGCTTCGGAATATATGGTTTGTGGAGACAGTTTTATAAAAGGAGTTAAGGCAATATATACTGCTCCTTGAGTAAGTAATGTATTGACTGATAATTGTAAAATAACTAAAGGAAGTAGACATGGTTTCCCACTGTCACCTTCATTGTTTATAACAGTTTTAGAAGTTTTGGCACAAAGAATAAGATGTAATAAAAAAGAAGCGGAAATAAAAGCGGGAAAGAGAATTATAATATAATATAATATAATATAATATAATATAATATAATATAATATAATATAATATAATATAATATAATATATAGCTTTTGCAGATAATGTGGTGATATTTATTGAAGAACCAATAGAATCGATCCCAAAGGCATTGGAAAAGATTTTTTATTTATTTATTTAGAAATAGCAGGTCTTAAAATTAATAAAGATAAAACCAAACTCCTGATAAAAAATATGAATCATGAGAGTAAAAATAAATTACAATGTTTATCCATCTTAAAGAGTGAAAAAAAGTTTAAATATTTGGTTGTGTGGTTAAGAGCAAGAATATAAATTTGTATAAGGATAATTATTTAAAAACTTGGGAGGATATTAAAATAAAATTGCAAATATGCAGGAGAATGAAACTTTCATTACTTCAACCATTAAAATGAATGTATTACTGACAATATTCTTTTTGTTTTATTATTTGTTTATTTATTATTATTATTATTATTATTATTATTATTATTTAGTGAATGTATATACCACCCTATATCCAGAGGTTCACAGAATAAAATCAAAATATAAAACCACAAAATACATAATCAATATAAAAACAACCACCCAATAACCCCCCTACAAAAAGCCACATTTTAAAAGGTCATAGAATGCTTCAATCAATACCAGTGATCAGCACGACAAATTGTTTCAATAAATGGCAAAAATATATTTCTAAATATATCTGGCAAGGAAAAATAAGAATAAAACATAAAAAATTGACAGATGAAAGAGAAAGGAGGTTTTTTCCTGCTGCATATGAGATTCTATTATGAAGCACCTTGTCTATGCTGTTTGAGGGAATGATTGTTATTGAATAATCCACATATTTCAGATTGGGAAGCTCATAATAATATTTTTGGTTGGCACGCTTACTTGAGGTATGAAAATGTGAAAGTACATAAAGGTTTTACAAACCATATAATTAGGGGGGAAATGTATAGAGTATGGGATAAGTATAAAAACCTGTTGGAGACCAAAACACCACTATGGCTTTCACCTTTGGAGAATTTACCGGTAAATTATTTTTTTAAAAAGATTAATCAGAGATGTTAACAACATGGTTACAATATCATCCTTTGAATGAAGTATTTAAAAGGGATATGAAGCGGGGAGTTGGGGAACGAAAATCACAACTAGAAAGAGACCTGTTAAACTGTAATGTTTAAGTGATATCTAAAATGTATAAGATCTTATTGGAATGGGAGACGAAGGACAAACAAGTGAAATCTTCAATGATACACTGGGCAATAGATATTAATTATAATATAGAAATGGAGGCAAATGGGAAAGTTTATCAAATGTGGATATAAAATTTACAGAATGTTATTGTTTAAGAGACAACTATATGAAAATGTTACATAGATGGTACCTGACACCTAGTAAATTGGTTAAATGTATAAATCCAAACTGAATATGTGCTGGAAACGTAAAGAGAAAGAAGGTACTATTTTTCATATGTGGTCGGCTTGTAATAAGGTTAAAGTTTACTGGGAAATGATATATGATGAACTGAAAAAGATGTTTAAAAAACCATAAGCTTTTTATTTTTTGAAATTATGAGATCAGAACTACCTAGAAACTTATTTAGTATAGTATATTTAGAAATTTATTTATGTATGCAATTTATATAAATTTATACAAATTTATTTATTTATGTAACCATAGCTGCAAGATTGTTATTTGCTCAAAAATGAAATGATGAGGAGGTCCCACCCAGCAAGAGAAGAATGGATACAGAAATTAATGGACTACGCAGAAATGGCAAAACTTACTTGGAGAACAAGATTATTATTATTTTTAGAAAGCAATGGAAGTGGTTTATTGCGTATGTAATAATGATAGGGGTTACTCATGCGTAAGTTGCCGCCACTCCTGGCTAGATTGCCTGGTTAAACCTTTTCTCTCTGGACAGCCCTGCACTTCATGGCTGTTTCAGTCGCTAGCAGAATCCGTCAGTGGGCGTTTCTTAAACCTTTTCCAGCATAAAAGCTGTTTGACGCCAAGTCTCCTCCTACTCTCCCTGCGCGGAAGTCTTCTGCGCAGGGAGGGTGTGGGTAGCGGAGGACCCGTGCTCTCCCCGCTGGTGTCCGGTGAAGAGTCCTCTAGCCCTCTCGGCGATTCCCCCATCTGCCCCCCTTTGTCCCCGGTGTTGCGCTGATTTCCTTCCCCAGCTGATGAGCTGCCTCTCTCCCTGCTGGGCCCTTCTCCAGCATCACTTGGGAGCCTTGCCTCCGCCTCTGGCTCCGATGTCTGTTCCCTGACATCGTATTTACAAACAAAGTGTAAACATACTAAGACATTGGCAGGATTAATGTAAAAACCCGCAGTTACAATATATCTATTGGATATATACAGGAATATATATCTAAAATAATATGTTGAGATAATTTGGAGTATGCAGGAATATGAAATGAAATGTAAAGAACCACAGAAAGAGGGAGAAGGGAGTCCACGTTGAAATGTAAAACTTATGACTGAACAATCGTGTGTGTGTGTGTGTGTGTGTGTGTGTGTATGCAAATTATAAATATTTTATCTCTCTAATAGTTACATAAAAATTGAAATTAATCTCAGAATAATGGGAGCCAACCCAATGAAAAGCACTCACTCTGAATTTCAGGATGTTTCATCATTAGTAACAGTCCCCAGCACAGTGTGGTAGAAGTGGTCTCCATGCCAGCAGCAAATAAGTTGGCCACAACAGTTTTTAAGTTTTCGTTGTGGAAATATGCATTCGTCTTCTTCTTCTTCTCCTCCTGGGTTGCAAAGAGTATGAACTGATTAAAACAAATGTAGTGAGAAAATTTCATGTGCAAAGATAAAAATGAAGACCTGACTAGACCCGATGATCCACAGTATCATTGCACATCACCCCAGTCGCTAAGTAGTGAGAGATTCCAGGTTTTCCAGACTATGCCATCAGGATGATATAGGGTTCCTGCAGGAGGAGTGCTCGCCTCCAGGCCAGGAGAGGCGAGTCACCAGAGGATTGGGGCCGTCCTATGCCTCAGGGCAGATAAAAGCCGGCCAGCCCCAGTCCCAACTTGTGGGAGCAACATCGTTGGTTGCTAGTTCCTGCCTGGACCCTGCCCTGCTTTCCTGCCTGAACTCGTGACCTGCCCTGTCTCGCTGCTTGCCTGTTCCTGACTTCACCCAACTCCCTGCCCTGCACCCAGCTTCAGCTACTATGGACTGCCTCCATGTTGCGCCTTTGACCACGGACTGGACTTGGACCTTGCCTCTCGGGTAACCCATGGGACCAGCACATCAGGCCTGTATATCTGCTTTCACTCTTCAAACTCATCAGTAATTAGTTTAAGATTTTAGAAATAATTTCCAGCCTGTTATTTAGAACTCTGTCTTCACCCAACCACCTGTTTCCTTTTCTGGGTGCTAATTAATTGATAAGCAGAAACTCCAATTCATATTCATTTCCAGTCTTAGTAATGGTTAAAAGAACTGAAGCCCTAATTTAAGGCTGATTGGTCAGTGCATGGGCCAATGTTTTTTCCTTGCTCTGCGATGCCTCCCCACCCTCAAAGCTTCCTATCTCCTCCAGTGTGAAGAATGCCTTCTTCTGAGCACATGAGGCATTATCCCATCGTCCCTTGTATCAAAAGGGAGTCTGCCAACCAATATTTATGACTTGATTACCTCTCATCACTGCATAATTATCTATAATTACATGTTTTCTTGATCAGGGATTTTTTTTTCAGAAATGCTGGTGAGCACACAACCTTTGACTTGCAGAGGCAACTTCTGTAACACATTAACAATGGCTGACTATTGGGAAATGGTAGGAAGTATGCCATGTTGGTCCCTTCTGAAGTGAGACTTCCTGACTACAACTTATGCATTCACTTGCGAATATGCCCTTAAAACATGAATTGAAAATGTCAACGTTTATTCTGGGCCAACTTAAAAGACTCCGTTACCTCTTGCTGTCGGATAAGAAATGAGTCAATAAAGCTCCTCTGGTCATTTTCATCCAGATCTCTGAGGTGTTTTATGAAGGTGGCATTTATGAAGGCAAACAGCTCATTTCTGTTTTGGATGACAGTCTTACGAGCCCCCAGAAGAAAACCAAGAGCAGGAAACATGTTATAAAGCTGAAAGGATAAAAATGTGAAAAAAGAAAAAGAGACATTAGAAAAACTCAGTATTGTACTCTCAGCTGGGTCTCTCAGAGCATGATTTATGCGCAAGCCCAGAATAGTAGGCTATGGCAGTTCTCCTCTGGAGGTTCACCTTCAGAGAGGGAGATCTGCCCTTGGAGGCCCCTTCTGAGCCATCATGGAACCAACTATCACTTCTTCTTCCTTGTCCTTGGAGTCCCGATGGCAGTGAGGCCAGGAAGTGTGTTGTTACAGCTTGGTCTCTCCCACAAATGCAAGGCAACACTGGCTGTTAATTGCTAAAACAACAAACTAGGACAGAGCTCCTCTACTCATCGTCCTCCCCAGAAGATACAGTTGCCCAGACTGAGCTCCTCCCCCTTCCCCAGAATGGAAGCCCCCACCTTTTCTTCCGGTATCTTTCGCGCAGCTCTGCCACTTTTGAAATCCTACGAGATTTGGCAGAAAGTATTTCCTGCATTCCAATGTCTTGCCCACTATTGGAGTTCTCACACCTCTGTCTGTCCATTTGGTCAGAGCTCAGATTAAAGCTGCTTTCCCCCTCCTCTCTGCTTTCTGCTGTTAACTGTCCTCTCCCTGTGCCTGCTTCTCCTCCTGTCAGAATCTGAGCTTCGCTGACACGTGTTTGCAAAAGAGACTTTGTTGTAGTTATGAGATGACTGTCACTTGTTCTTCCTTGTCCTTGGAGTCCTGACTGCAATCAGGCCAGAAAGGGTTTGTGCAAAAGAGACTTTATTATAGTTACGGGATGCCGTATGAGTTTTCTAAATATTTCGAATCACCACCAGGTTTCTCACAATATCATTTTGAACAATATACAATAAACAGGTTGCCCTGCCCACTTTGCATACACCGTTATTAGAATCAACTGTTTGTTTGTTTTAAATGGAAAAAATAGATTACCGTGACTGAAGAGCTTCCGAAAAGCCGGATATTTTCATTGACCAACTTCAGAAGTCTTATGTATGTGGGATCTTCATAATCAAATCGCTTGTCTAGTAGTATGGCCACTATAATATTAGCAACAGCTGCATTCATAATTGTGGTGGTCTCAAATGGGTTTCCTATACATCAATATGACAGTTAAACAAAAATATTCCTTTAAAAATGTGGGATGAAAAACACATAGGAGTCAAGTACAACATTCCTAGAATGGACATGCTATGGGATGCTTTCTACCAGCCAGGAGAAAATTTCCTCTTTCCTCTGTTAATGCAAGTTGGGGGATATCATTAAACAATATATCCTCTCCTGCCTCCCTGAACATCCCCACAGAAATTCAAAGTATGGAAAGGGCATTGTTTTTAAGTCTGTTCTTTGTTGCCTTAAATCCCTACTGGCAGCTGTCTTATGTGTAGACCTCATTTAACAAATAAACTGATCCTAAGTGTTGCCGGATGTGGCCATAGCTGGGCTAAGAAATGCTTGGAAGTCACAGGAGTTATTGCAGTGCAATCTGCACATTACAGGGACAGACCAATTGCAGGGAACCCTGGGAGCTGTGCTTCTGGAATTTAGGAATATGTAACACAATAGTCTTGGCACCTTTAAACTATGGTAATGTAGCTATGCACCAGAGGAAAACACCAACCCACCTTCATAAGATTCAAATTTCTTTATCAGGACACTGCATTCCTCAACAATTCTGTCCTCTATGGTCCTCTTTCCCATTCCGTAGTCCCGTAATGTGCTTAAAGCAAACCGCCGCATCACTTTCCAGTTTTCACCATTAGACAGAATTACACCTGAAGAGACGGGAGGAAAGGTATCATGTTTGTATGGCCATTGAACAAAGAATCAATAAATTGTGTTCTGCATTTCTTCCATGGAACTGAGAATGGATCCCAGCTATTCTCCCATTCAGACTCAGACTTCTGAGCTTTTACAAAGTAGCTGGCAGCTGTGCCATCAGTGCATGACCTGAGAACACATTGAACAATATTTTCCCCTACTAAGTGTAGGATAGAGTAGAGGGTGGTTTGTACATGTCAGGCCAAGCAGAACTCAGCTTGTTATTTGTATTCCATTATGCCTTCTTAATTTATCCTCTCTCTGTAGGCTAGGCCAGAAAATGGCCAGTCAGTTTCCCCTTGGTGTGTGGCATTACTTTTCCATGTGACTATTATTCACAATCCTCCTGTCTCATTCTCCCCCACCTCTACAATATGACTCCCACCTCTACAATATGGAAGAAGGTGGGAATGGGAAAGGTTTGCTTTAACTGGTCTCCATTTTTGTTTCTTCAACAGAGCACCACTTATCCACTGAAAGTCAAGACCTGGTCCACTCTTTTTAACATTTTAGCTTGATCTGCAGAAATCCACAGGTGACACTTTTTGTGACACATTCTCAGCCTAATGCCTGCAGATACTCTGTCAGTGTCAAAGGCACTGAGGTGGGTTGAAAAATTCACAAGGATCTCCCCCACAAGAAACAATGGATTTCGAAGACTTGCTTTGCAAACACTCATCTTACAAACCATTTCTTGGGAACACATTGTGTTCACCTGGTGGGACCAGTGTGTGTTTGCAAGCATTACCAGTTCCAGTAGAAAGGGAGGTGCCTCACCAAAGCCTTGTGCAAGCTCTTGAAATAATGGAACGATGGGCCTGTCAGCAAATGCATCCGCCTGATTAACCAGAGCCTCCTTTACTGTCTCATATCCTGTCAACACCACAGTTTTCTGGGGTCCCATTTGGATGCTGAAGACAGGGCCATATTGCTTTGACAACTGGAATTCAACAGAAGAAAAATTGAGAAACAGAGTTCTGGCATACCCAAAGAATATATTAATGTACATCATCTCTGACAGAACCAAGACTGCATTAACAACCACCCAGTCTCAAATCTTCCATTCTTTTGCAAGGTGATTGAGTGGGTGGTTGCTGAACAACTCCAGGAATGTCTAGAGGATGCGGACTATTTGGATGCCTTCCATTTGGGATTCAAGCCTCATCATGAGACTGAAACTGCCTTGGTTGTGCTGCTCGATTATCTCCAGCCGGCTAAGGACAAAGGCGAAAGCTGTTTCGTAGTTCTGCTGAATCTCTCAGTGGCCTTTGATACCATCGACCATGACATCCTTCTGGACCGTCTAGAGGGGCTGGGATCTGGGGGCACTGTTATACAGTGGTTTTGCTCCTTCTTTCTGGACCGTGTCCAGAAAGTGGTGTTCAGGCCCCTGGGCTCTCACTTGTGGGGTATGTGGATAATAACCAGCTCTACCTCTCTTTTAAATAAAAACCATTGAAGGTGGTGAAGGTCCTGTGTGAGTGTCGGGGGGCGGTTGGAGGATGGATGGTGGCTGACAGATGGAGGTTGAATCCTGACAAGACAGAAGTACTGTTTTGGGGGGAGGGGGCAGGCAGGTGTGGAGGACTCCTGGTCCTGAATGGGGTAACTGTGCCTCTGAAGGACCAGATGTGCTGCCTGGGATTCATTTTGGACTCACAGCTGATCATGGAGGCGCAGGTCAATTCTGTGTCCAGGGCAGCTGTCTACCAGCTCCCTATCTGCCAGCAAACTGTCTTGCCAGAATGGTGCATGCTCTAGTTATCTCCTGCTTGTACTACTGCAATGTGCTCTATGTGGGACTACTTTTGAAGGTGACCCGGAAACTGCAACAAATCCAGAATGTGGTAGCTACACTGGTGACTGGGAGTGGCTGCTGAGACAATATACCACTGGTTCTGAAAGACCTACGTTGGCTCCCAGTACGTTTCCAAGCACTATTCAAAGTGTTGATGCTGACCTTTAAAGCCCTGAATGGCCTCGGTCCAGTATACCTGAAGGAGCGTCTACACCCCCACCGTTCAGCCTGGACACTCAGGTCCAGGGATCAGAGCCTTATGGTGGTTCCCTCACTGTGAGAAGTGAGGTTACAGGGGACCAGACAGAGCGCCTTCTCAGTAGTGGCACCTGCCCTGTGGAACGCCATCCTATCAGATGTCAGGGCAATAAACAACTATCTGATTTTTAGAAGACACCTGAAGGCAGTCCTTTTAAAGAAAGTTTTTAATGTTTGATGTTTTATCATGTTCTTAGTCTGTTGGGTGGCCGGGGAAACCCAGCCAGATGGGCAAAGTATAAATAATAAATTATTATTATTATTCAGTTGTGGCAGAACAAATATTTGCTAGGAATAATCAGAAAACCAGAACAAATTAGGCAGTTGCAAGGATAAAAGTGATTATACTTTTAATGGCACCTCTCAAATCTAGTTTAGAAAGATAGGCTGAAGGAGGAGGCTGGGCTAGGCAAGGTTTGTATTGGCACTTTTGAATCCTTGAAAATGGAGGCAGAGTCAAACGGGATTCGACACCAGACACCCCCAGACACCTTGTTCAAATTACCGATTATAAAATGCAACTAGGTCCTATGACTGGGAAAGTTAAGAGGTGGTTCTGTAGCACACAAAGGGGAGATGAGATTTATAGGCTCTAAAAGAACAAAATTGTAATGCATTATTGATGATGATGATGATGATGATGATGATGATGATGATGATAATAATAATAATTTTCTACTCCGCTCATCTGACTGGGCTGCCCCAGTACCCTTCAGCCTTGCCATGAGAAGCACTGGAATCTTTACCTTTAACATGGTTCTGTGAGGCCTCTTCAGATCCATGATGTGGAGATTCCCAATGAGAGGTAAAGGCCTTGGTCCTGGTGGAAGATTTTGGGAGCTCTTGTTCCAGAAAGTGCCCAGTTTCAAAACAAAGTAAACCATAAGGATAAAGAGGAACAACGCTGGAATCGGCTCCATCCAATCCATTTTGTTTCAGCAAGCAATTTTTTTTGCAGTGGGTATAATGAAAGCTACAGTGCAGTTTGGTCGAGGAAAATGTCCTGCAACTGCAGTGAGCAGCATATATATTATGCTAGGTACTGTCTCGAGCTAATCATTAAACCATTATTAAACTCTCTTGAACCTGGATGCAGATCTGTCACCCAGATTATGTGTAAAATTAATCTGTTATAAGGGGAGTAAAGGGCAGCAGTATGTTGAAATTCTTTGGAGTGATTATTGAACTGCATTCAGGGATGGATTTCTGAAAGTGCAGCAGTATGGACTTCTGGAGAGGCAAGATGGCAAGCGCCACAGCAGGATGGAGCCCCTGAGGACCACAAGCACCAATGGCGCTGCCTGGATGGTCCCAGCACTGCCACCATGGCTGCCGTCGCCACCACCATGATTGGGGGGTAACCAGGGTTTCCCAACACGACAACCAAGGAGGCTGCACAGAGCCCCAGCCCCCCCCAGTGGCCTCGACCATGCTTGGACTGGGAGCATCCCACCGATAGCTCAGCAGAGCCAGAGGAGTAGCAAGCTCAGGTGGTACCTGGTGTGGAATTTTTTGTGTCACCCCTCCATGACTCCCAAGCCTACAGCAAGCCAGGGGAAGGGGGGGGGAGCTTCACCAGTTTGCTGGGGCCGCTCGCTGTCAGCTTGGGATTCGTGGGTGGGGAGGGTGACAAAAAAATTTCCGCAACCCCCTTGCTCTGCTCCTGGCCCAATGCCCTGCACTGTAAGAGGTTCAAAATCCATTTTTAAATGTGCATGAAGTAAGAACTTTCTGGTGGTGAGATCTATTCCTCAGTGGAACAGTCTCCCTCGGAAGGGGGCGTACTCTCCTTCGTTGGAGGGTTTTGTGGAGAGGTTGGGTGGCCATCTGTCCTGGATGCTTTAGCGGAGATTCCTACATTGCAGGGGGTTGGGCTCGCTCAAGTTAGAGGAAACGTTCCAGCCTTGCATGCTCGCTTGGCCAGAGGCTGGGCTAAGGCAGGGAGCGGCTGGTGGGAGGGTCCTTCATCTGGAATTCCCCTGCAGAAACACCATCGAGCAGCTGAGGAATGGCTTTTAATGAGCGCCTCTCACCTGCTGATTATTGTGCAGAGTACTGTTTACATGGGTTGGATCAGCAGTAGCCCCCTACCCACTGTACAGGTAGACTGCACATGGCCAGGGGGCTCAGTCAGCTCCGACACTGCACCTAGCCTTGCCTGCCGGCCCTGATCCCAAATGGGGTGCAGCGCTCGGCCTGAATCGCGTGCATGTTGGGGGGCGAGGGCACAGCCACGGCTCCTCGCCCCCTCCCTCGGATCAAGACTTGTAGGGCGCCAACTTCATGCAACTAGCAGCAAAGAGTTCTCTGATAATTATTTTCAAAATAAATGCACATGTGTTACTCATATTTAGATATCTGTTTTGTTGGAGGGGTTTTTTTTCTTAGAGGTAGAGAATTCTCTGGGGTTTTGTTTTGAAATCGTGGAACATCCAGGCTTAAAAAGTGATAAGTGCATCTGCACTCTTAATCAAAAGCTCCAATTCAGATTGATATGGCATTATTTTATTAAAACTGTGAATTACTGTAATGAGAGAGAGAACTATCACAACCCTCTTATAGTTATCTGATTTCCATCTATGTCTGCACAGGATCCCTTCACTGTTCACCAACTATAATAGATATTCAGAAAAGGTTCAGTACAAAGCCGGTCCGCTGGCTGCTGCCTTATTCTAAGAAAAGAAGAGAAAAACCGTGGCAGGATCTCCCTGAATGAAGTCCCCTACTCTGCAGGAGCAGCAGTGGAAGAGTCATAACGTAGGAACAGAACAAAATTGAGGCCCGCAGATATCAAATCTACCTGGCAATGGGAGAACTACAAAAGAGCAAAGACCTTAGTTGTATTTGCAAAATTGCAGCCAAGCAGCGAATTGCCCTTTGGTTTTATTTCAGAAAACCACTACTATACGTCAACGCAAACGTACCATGGCTGGGAGGGGGGCACATTATTTCATTAAAGGCGAGGCCATGCATCAGAACAAAGCATTGCAAAGGCGTTTTTCTCCCCTGCTGGTGCAATCCCCAATGGTTGTAGCCAAAACTATTTGTTGCATCCATAAAAGAGACGAGCTCAAAACAGTGACTTTTCTTTTTGGTTTCTCTGGAATGTTAGAGAGAAGCCTGTTTTACAGGCGCGAGGGCCTGGTTCATGCTCTGTGTGTGCAGAAGAGGTAGGAAGGGGCGAGGGAAGGAGGCCGTCCACCAGCTGGCGGGTGGATGGGAGGGGGCACTTTTCGTGGCCCACCGACGCCCCTCCCTGGCCCGCCCCTTGCAGCCCAAGCAGGAAGGAAGCGAAGCACCAAGCGGGCAAGCAGGCGATCTGTGGAGCAAGGCCTGTCCTGGATGACGGGGCAACCCGCCCATGACTCCCAAGCCTACAGTGAGCCGGGGGAGGGGAAGCTTTGCTACTTTGCCAGCGGCCCCGACAGGCGTAGGCTTGGGAGTCGCGGGCAGGGATATGCATGCAGAGTGTCACCCTCCCTCAGGATGTCACCTGGTGTGGCCCACCCCCACTGCACCCCCTTGCTCAGCCCCTGAGCAGAGCTCCAAGGCCTGGGGGCCTCTGGAGCCAAACAGAAAAATACCAAAGACCTCCATATAAAAACCTGGCCACCCAAAGGCTAACGCTGTCTCAAAGACTTCTTCAAAAACAACAAAGCTACAGTGCAGTTTGGTCAACAACAGTGTCTACCAACTGCAATGAACAGCCCATATATTGTATTACATAATGTTTCTAGCGAATCATTAACCATCCCTCTGATTTTTTTTCTTCACAACTATTCAATGCTGTACATTGGATGATATGCCTTTCAGTTTAATGTTTACTCAAGTGGGTGGTGCTTACCGTATTTTTCGCCCCATAAGACGCACTTTTTCCCCTCCAAAAATGAAGGGGAAATCGAGGTGCGTCTTATGGGGCAAATGCCTGCAAGCCTCGCGCACCCCGCAGGAGGTCCCACCGGGTGCGCGAGGCTTGGGGCGGCAGCCTGTCGCCCGAAGCACAGGGAGGCCTTGGGAGGGCTCCCCCTGCTTCGGGCGAGTGTCTGCAAGCCTCGCGCACCCGGCAGGAGGTCCCACCGGGTGCGCGAGGCTGAGCTCAGCACGCCCCAAGCTTCTAGGTGTGCGCGAGCAGTCCGCTGCCGCCCCAAGCCTCGCGCACCCGGTGGGACCTCCTGCCGGGTGCGCGAGGCTTGGGGCGGCAGCGGACTGCTTCCGCGCACCTAGAAGCTTGGGGCGCGCTGAGCTCAGCTCGCACCCAAGCTTCTAGGTGCGCGCGAGCGGTCCGCTGCCGCCCCAAGCCTTGCGCACCCGGTGGGACCTCCTTCTAGGAGGTCTAGAAGCTTGGGGCGCGCTGAGCTCAGCACGCCCCAAGCTTCTAGGTGCGTGCGAGCAGTCCGCTGCCGCCCCAAGCCTCGCGCACCCGGTGGGACCTCCTGCCGGGTGCGCGAGGCTTGGGGCGGCAGCGGACTGCTTGCGCGCACCTAGAAGCTTGGGGCGCGCTGAGCTCAGCACGCCCCAAGCTCCTGGTGTAGCGCAGCGATCCGCTAGCCCTCGGAGAGCCCCGCGGCTCCACCAAGGCTAGCGGACTGCTTGCGCGCACCTAGAAGCTTGGGGCGCGTTGAGCTCAGCACGCCCCAAGCTCCTGGTGTAGCGCAGCGATCCGCTAGCCCTGGGAGAGCCCGGCGGCTCTCCCAAGCCTAGCGGACTGCTTGCCGGCACGCAGAAGCTTGGGGCGCGCTGATCTCAGCTCGCCCCAAGCTTCTGGATTAGCGCAGGGGTCCGCTAGCCCTGGGAGAGGCGCCCGGCTCTCCCACGCTAGCGGAGACCTTGCCGGCACGCAGAAGCTTGGGGCGCGCTGAGCTCCGCACGCCTCAAGCTCCTGGTGTAGCGCAGCGCACCTGGGGGGGAAATAAAATTTTTTTCCTTTATTTCCCCCCCAAAAATCTAGGTGCGTCTTATGGGCCGGTGCGTCTTATGGGGCGAAAAATACGGTACTTGCACAAACTAATGCTTTCCAGAACAGATTAAAAGGCTCTTGAAGGCAGTGAACAAGGAAGGACAATAACTAAGCAGTACATCCTCTCATAGTGGCTAAATCCATTCCTACAAAGGTTATGGGGCCCAGTGAAGACTAAATTCAAAGTATTTTAGTGGATATGGCTGGATTTTCTTAAGAGAGAAGATTCAAACCAAATATTTTTTCTATTTCTTGGTGATCACATGGTGACTTCCACTGACACCAATGTGAATGGGATTAGCTCCCTCTTCCCTCTCAGAGCAGAAGCTAGGCAGAGAAGGTTTTGAGTTTTTCCTCTTGTGGAGATTGAAGTTTTGATTTTGAATTTGACACATTTCCACCATTTTCATTTTTCATATGACCAGTCAGAATTTGATTGATGAGGGAAGCCTTAAGCTAAGCCAGACTCTCAGAGAAAGTTCATTCAGATACAGAGAGAAGATGGAAGATGGTTGTTTTATTCCAGGGATAACCAACAGATTGATCAGGATCGACTGATCAATACCCGAGAGGTTCTGGTCGATTGCTGGCTCCTTTTCCTTTGTTTTTGCCTCAGAGCAGCTGGCCCATCCCCCTATCCCCGCCCACCATATTCAGCTGATCACTGGAACAGAAGACGGAGTTTTCGCTGTGAGGCAAATTGTTTCCATAGCGATCTTTTGGTGAATGACTAATCCCCTCTCCCTCTTACTATAGTCTGACATTTCCCCCTTAATAACGGAGATTTTCTCCATAAAAAAGACTCAACAAGCTTGGCCTTAACCCCTAAAATGGAACTTTCCTCTCTAAAAGAAGCTCAACAACTTTGGCTTCCAGTCCCCATCCCCCCCGTGAGTAGATTGCAGTCTCGTGGGAGTTGGATGTCCCTGTTCTAAGCCAGAAGCAGAAAGTCACAGAATTAATTGGTAGCAAGGAGATGCCAGAAGCAAACCCAGTTGCCAGATCTATTATTACAGACTTTTTAAAGAACCTGGAGGAAACAAAGCCATTGCCTGACATCCACAAATACAGTTCAGAATCAGAATACATTGCAGCCACAGATGTTAGCATACCCAACTTCATCAACCATTCCTCGTAAGGCATGGTTCCAGACCTTTTATCGTCTTGGTCACAATTATCTGCACATCTACTTGGGAATATTATGCTTCACGATCTTTGAAAGTATATGTTAACATGGGAATACATGCAACCAGATTTGTTGATTGATCTCTATGCCTCAAGCGTCATAAGAACTCAGGGCCAGGTTTTATTTAAGAGATGCTCCAATGCTAGTTTCACGGGATTTGGCAGTATGGCAGGTAAAGGGGAACACAAGATTTGTGACAAAGCATTCACCAATTCCACCGCTAGGCTACTCAACCCAAATACCCTTGCAGAAAAGGGGTGTTTTAAGAAAGGCTCGCATTGCACACACAGGTAGGCTAAGCAAGCCAGGAGCTTGTGAGTCTTAGAAACGTGGCAGAGCACAGAGTTGGTGGGGCATGGGTGGTGTTGTAAACCCAACAGCAGGAGTAAGGTCCAGGTCGTCTTGAGATGTTCCAGGGGGTGGCTGGAAGGTGAATCTCTGCAGGAGACTTGTGAAGAAGAGGAAGAGCTCCATTTTGGCAAGAGTCTCACCTATACATGCTCTCCAACCTGTAAGGACACACAGGCAGCAGAGAAACTGGGTTTAGGCAGTTGCTCAATAGCATCATCCCAAATACATTAAAGCAGACTAAAATGCAGAGATAAAATAACAGCTCATGGTGCCCATCTTAAAAGAATTATGAGCTCCCAATATGAGCCATCCTGCAATGCTGAAAACCAGGGGTGGGAAACCTTTCTCAGCCTGAGGGCCACATTCCCTGGTGAGCAACATTCCAGGGGCCGCACACCAATGGTGGCCAGATCTAGTGGCAGAAATGGCCACAGTGATGTGATTCTTACCTTTGCACAATAGGCTACATTCCAGGCATGTAAAAATCCCATTGACTAAGCACACACTATGCAGGTATACACAAAAGTAAAAAAATTACCTGCAGAGAAAGGCATGAAAGCATCTCTCTTTACGAATTTTCCTTCAGAGTTGAGAAAATGCTCAGGATAGAATTTATGTGGTTTCTCCCATTGAGATTCATCGTGCAGCACAGAGGACAGCAATGGTATGATGAATGTCCCCTGCAAAGGCAAAGCAAGAGTCATTTTAATATAAAGCATATGCCTCTGGTACAATAAATATTTAGTGTAGGAGAGATGAGATTTGTGTTCATCTGAGAAATGTCTTTAGTTTGACAAACATTAATGTATAAACCATGATCTTCCACTAGAAGTGGTTTCTTTTCCAACCTTGTGCTCCTTTTCACTGAGATCTGTTTAATGGGTTGAAGCTGATGCCTGACAGCTTCTGATGGGTAGATTGCATGCTTACAATGCAATCCTATACAAGTCTGCACAGATGTCACCCACACTGAAGTCCAAGGGGCTTACTCCCAGGAAAGCCTTAAAATGTATTGTAAATAGTGGGCAGCAGTTCAATGAAAAGGATCACCTTTGGAATGAAGTAGCCATTAAGGGTGACATCTGTAGCCGTGGCATGTGCCATGTTGGTTGGGACGATATTGGAAAACCTCAGGATCTCATGGACCACGGCATCCGTATAAGGCATTTTTGTTCGGTGTTCAATCCTTGGCTGAGAAGATCCAACAACCTTTGCAATTTCTTCTTGGACCTTTACTGGGGAAACAAGAAAAGGAAAGGAAAGGAAAGGAAAAGAAAAAAAGCATTAATTTTTCTGCTCAGATTATGTCTTTGACTTAGGTCTCTTAAAATTAATCTCTGAAGCATAAAACTGCCACAAACTCGTTCTACAATTCCATAGGCTCACAAATTTAATCTCTAGAATTTAACAAATGTATTTTTAAGAAGGACAAACAAACAATTTAGACAATAACCTGATATACTGAGGGAGAGATATACATCCAGGATGATTATTAAAATATCACTGCTGGGAATATTCTGAAGTGGTATCTTTTACATATAAATGTCAAAAACAAAGATTTGGGGATCCTTCGGACCCTGACAAATTCTGGACAAAATATGGGAAAGAGTTAGCTGGAGAAAGAGCATTTGAACTGGAAGCTGGACAGGAAGAGGAAGATTCAACAGAGGTAGAGGCAAAAGACAAACAAATAGGGAATATACTCACATATTTAGTCTCTAGAATGTGACACAGGTATTTTTTAAACAGGAAAAACATTTTAGCCAATAACCTGATATACTGATGTAGGGAATTTCATCCAGGATGATTATTAAAATATCACCGCTGGGAATATCCTGAAGTGGTATCTTTTACATATAATGGTAAAAACTATGGCGACGAAGAGGCAAAGCTGCCACGAGTGCCAAGAAAAACAAACTAGGAGCCCGGCACACTTCCCTTTGCACAGCTCTGCGGCCTGTCCCGTGCTCATGCAAAAGTCCTTCCGGCCTCTGCCTCTTGCCGTTAGCAGAGAAAACACAGTGGTGAAGCAATGCAGCATGTGGGTAATAAATCAGACACAAAGGCGTTCCTTATCTTCTTGCCTTTAATCATGAGGTTTAACAGCGTAACTTCTTTTTTTTTTATAGAAATTTTTATTGGTTTTTCACATTTTATATAGACAAATACAAACACAAAAACAGACAAAAAAGGCAAAAAACATGTATAATTTCAGATAATCTCATTTTCCTAACCTTACTCCTTCTGACTTCCCCCCACCCCCTCCCTTGCATCCCTATTCCCAAAATTATGTCAGCAAATTGGCATTTCTCCTCTTATACATCATAATATTAGTCCTTATATATATATATGTCAGGGGTTCAGGAGCAGAGACGCAGAGAAGGGAGGAAACAGAGAGCGAGGGGGAGGAATCCGAAGGGAGAATGAGTGATGATGACGACCCGAGATCTCCAAGCCTAAGCAGTGAGTCAGAGGACTCCCAAAAGGGAGCCCCAGTGAGCAGAGCAAGGGGGGGATCCGGGGGGACACCCCAGGAGGAAGGGAACAGAGGGGATTCAGAGAGCAGCAGCTGGAAGTCGGGACCCACGCTCAAGACTGAGAGCAGCAGGGAGGAAGGTAGCCAGACATCGGGTGCCGGAGGCTGTCAGCAGGAGGGAGGGCACGCGTCAGGGGTGGTCACGCCCTCCTCAGAGAGCGAGGCGACGGTTAAGAGGAAGGTAGGGAGTTGGGCGCGCGCGCCAAGTTCAAATGCAGAGGAAACTGGCGCAGCAAGCAGCCCGGAGAGGGAGCCGGGTCCCAAAGCCCGCCGAAAGGAGGAGGAAGGAAGTGGGGGGTCTTCAGCGTCGGAAGAGTCTAGGAGGGAGGAGACTAGGAGAAGCAGTGGGACCCAGAGACGCAGGGAGAGGCGCAGGAGGTGGAGCAAGGCTAGGGTATTAAGCTGGTGCACAGGGGGCGGAGAGTCAGACGAGACTTCGCCGACCTAGAATGGAAGGTGTAGAGCTGCACGCTGCAGTTCAGAAATGAAACGTGTAATTCAATAAAGACTCTTATAAAGTGAACGTTGGCTAGCGTGGTCCTGTGTGAGCTGGGACCTGGTGGCAGCTCTGACAGTAAGTCTCGTCTCTCCTTACAAAGAAGTTCCAGACGCCTGAAACACCGCAGCGGGAGAAGACGCAGCGAGGGGTGAAGAGGGGTGTCTGGACTCAAGCTCACAAAATCGGCAGGCATGACGGCAGAACAGCGAATCGCTACTCTGCAAGAAGCAGTGACACAATTAAACACAGAGATATTAGCATCCCGAAAGAGAGAGGAGGAAGCAGCGCTCGCCTACAGAGATCTCCAAGCCAGGTTTGAAGCGTTTGCCAAGCAGGTACAAACGGGACCCAAGCCGGAGGGAGTTGGGTTGGCAAGGAGATCAGGCGGTCTTGTGCAGCATTTTGATGGGAACCTGCAACAGTACCCCAATTTTCGAGCAGATGTACTGTGTGCACTGCAACTGCTGGCAAAGGACTTTAGAGATGAGGAAGAGAAGGTGGGGTTTATCCTATCCCATTTGCATGGAGACGCTAAAGCTTGGCTGCGCAATTTGTGGAGGGATAAGGATCCAGCGCTTCGAAGTGCGGATGCCTTCATCAAAGCGATGGATGCATGCTTTTTATCTAGCATAGATGTGGATCTTGCGCGACGGGAGATACATGGACTTAAACAAGGCAGGGCCACGGTCCGACAGTACCACGCACGCTTTTTCGCACTCGTCAGCGCCTTAGAATGGGACCGAGATTCGCCTCCAGTAAGAGATCTCTTCTGGGAGGGTCTCAGCAACCCAGTTAAGGACGAAATTGCGAGAGGGGAGAGACCCAAGAGCACGCAGGAGGTGGTCCAGAGGGCGCTATCTGCGGGAGTGCGGCTAGAAGAACGCCCATGGGCCAGGGAGGAGGGGCGTAGTGGGCGCGAAGCAGCGAGAAGTTTTTCCTTCGTTCCCAGAGAAGCAGCGCGTGCGCAATCCACGCCTCCGCCAGGAGGGGGAGCAGAACCTATGGAGGTGGGAGGTGCCAGGGCTCAGTCAGCAACCAGAGCCCTAGCACCAGGAGCAGGCAAATCTAAGACTCCTAGAGGGACCCGGAAGTGCTACATCTGCGAAAGTCCGCAACACTTGGCGAAAGAGTGTCCCCAGAGGAGCCTGAAGCACACTGCAGCCGCTGCTAAAGTGGAGACAGCTACACAGCACAAAGAACCTCTGCAGGGAAACGACGATGTCTGGCTGGAGACGGAAGTACTGGGGCCCAGCCAGACGTATCAGTGAAGCAGTCCCCAGAGATCTTGCAACCCACAGACCCCCTCCCGCCCAAACCGGTAGTGCAACTGACCGCATCGCTCCAGCTGCCCAATGGACTCACAATAGACGTCCCGATCACTGTGGACTCTGGGAGTAATGCAGATTTTATGGCGCAGGATTTTGTGAAGCGACACGCTATACAGCTACTGCCTGCCACTCTGCCCCTGCAAGTCGTCACGGTGGATGGGAGAGAGTTACTAGGGGGGCAAGTGGTGCAGCAAACGCCGCCAATGGTGATGCGATTGGGTAACCACAGAGAAGTCATCAGCTTTAATGTCACTCAGTTGTCGGACACTCCCATCGTCTTGGGCATGAGCTGGCTGGACAGGCACAGTCCGACGCTGGCGTGGTACCAGCGACAGCTGATCTTCGGTTCTTCTTATTGCGCTGAACACTGCATTATACCCAGAAGGGAGGGGGAGGAGGAAGAATCGCAACTACAGTTGGGGACGCTACACACAGTTCCCCACAAATACGCGGACTTTTTGGAGGTCTTCTGCGAGAAGGAGGCGGACAAGCTACCCCCTCACCGGCCATATGACTGCAAGATTGACCTCCTGCCAGGGGCGACGCTGCCTAAGGGGAGGCTATACTCCATGTCTGAGGACGAAATGCAGGAACTCAAACAGTTCATTGATCATAATCTGGAGCGTGGCTTCATCAGAGAGTCCAAGGCAGTGGGGGGCAGTCCCGTTTTCTTCGTGAAAAAGAAAGACACGCCCCAAAAAAGACTCGTTGTGGACTACCGCCTCTTGAACCAGATGACCAAGCCGTCTGATTACCCCATGCCCAGGATTGACGACCTCCTCGCGACGGTGCGCAAGGGACGCGTGTTCACCAAGTTGTTTTTTTTTTTATAATCATATTTATTAAAATTTCCAATAATAACAGAATAGGAAAATAAGAAAGATAAAGGAAAGAAAGAAAAAGAGAAACTAACTTAGACCCTTCTTTTCATAACCTTCTTTCTGGGACTTCCTCCTTCCCCTCCCGATTGTATTCCCCTTTATCTAAGTTGGTTCCACAAGTTCTCATCCCCAATTAAACCTAATATATTATACTCATAAACCAATTTAAATTTACACCATCTTAGCATCACTCCTCGTCTTATAATAGAACAAAATTTTCCCCAAGATCCGCTCTCATTTCTTCCACGAGTTCCCCCTTTCTAAAAAAAAAGAAAAAACAGAAACGTAAAATATCAAAGTTATAAAGAATATAAGATAGAAAGTATAAAGAAATTCAAAAAGTTGGTTACAAAGCCTTTGGATTCTAAGGTTCCCCCTCCCTTCCCCGGTTTTGATTCCCCATGTCCATTTGTCTGTATGTTGTCGGCCTGGAGATCTTAAGTCCACAGCCAAATTTATCTCAATCCATCATGCTGTTTTCTTCGGATTTGATTGTCTTAATGATGTTTAACGTCGAAAATCCAATCTAATAGAGGCCTTTAATTTTCTTTAATCTTTTGTTGCTCCTCCCATTATTCTTTCCGTGTCGTATTCAGTCATCTACTCTTTTATTTCTTGGTTTCTCAGGTTTCTGTCTTGTTCAGCTGTCAAAACATTCTTGTTCCAAAATTTAACGTCTCTACAGAGGTTTGTTATTCAGGGACACAGACTTACGTCCAGTTCCTTTCTTGCTTCAATAGAAGATTCTATTGTGTTATAGTCACCTCTGTAGACAAAATAATATTTCAGTTCTGCAGCTTTCCCAGGAGATAAGACCTTTACACATCCCAGAGTAGTTTTCCACATACGACACTTGTAATGTCCCGAATCCCCTCTAGAGGGATTACAATAACTTTGTATCCTCTAATCCAAAAGTCAATTTGTTGTTTCTTTTTCCCGACAGTTTATATCCATATTTATATCAAATTGTAACAAAATTAACCAGCAAAGAACTTGTAGCAAAGTCCTCTTTATAATTTCCAGTTTTGACAGCTCCTTTGACAGCTGTCAAAATCTCCATCTCTCTTCGCCAGGCTGTCCGAATCGCCCCGGTTCCCAGGGGGGGGGGTTGCTTTTTCCTCACCCTCGACTCCTCTCCTCCAGCACAGTTCTTATAATTCACATCGTGGAGTTGGTAATTTTTATCATCAATAAGCTTCTGAATAGATCTTGGTTTCTCAGTCCTTGTTTTAGCATGTTTACAATCAGGGAGGGGACTGACTTCCTTTTTTGGATCCCCTCCCGTTCGTGCCAAATCCGGAAAAAATTTTCTTTTTTCCTCCTTTTAAACCCGGTTGCCCAATTACTCACGGGTTGTTGATCAATTGTCCGAATTTCCTTTGGAAGAAGCCAGCGCTCTCCGCCGAATGGCATGCGGCTGCGCCCGGCAGGGGAAGCGGAGGACTCAAAGCACCACGCTACTCCCCGGCGCCCGATCCGTAGCCTTTAAAAAGGCTCTTTCACAAGCCGGGAGAGCGATAACGGTGCCAGCCGAGTCACCATGTCCACGGGATCCGTTCCCGTGGTTTCTAAGGGTCCCCGCGTCGCCGGCGCGGTAGGACCCAGCCCCTGCCGAGCAGACTCCCTCCGGAGCTCGGAGGGAGTCCGCCATTCGGCGATGGCGCCAACCCGGAAGTCCCGCGTGTTCACCAAGTTGGACCTACGAGGGGCGTACAATCTCATCCGCATACGGGAGGGCGATGAGTGGAAAACGGCCATGTTCACGCCCCTGGGCACCTACGAGTACAGAGTTATGCCCTTTGGATTACAAAATGGCTCTCACTGTTTTCAAGCTTTCATGCATCACGTATTGGCGGGGCTCCTCTACAAGAAGTGCGTCTGCTTCCTGGATGACATCCTGATATTCTCTGAATCGCAGCAAGCTCACGACCAAGACGTGAGGGAGGTGCTGAGGAGGTTGCAACAACATAGACTGTACGCCAAGCTAGAGAAGTGCCAGTTCGACACGACGGAGGTAGATTTCCTGGGATACAAGTTGTCGGACAAGGGACTAGCCATGGACAGCACCAAGGTTCGCGCGGTGTTGGATTGGAAGAGCCCGCGAAACCGGAAGGAGGTACAGCGGTTTGTCGGCTTTGCCAACTTCTATCGCAAATTTATCAAGGGGTTCGCGATGCAGACGGCGGCCATTACGGACACGCTCAGCTCCAAGAAAAAGAAATTCATCTGGACAGAGCAGGCGGAGCAGTCCTTTCAAGCGCTCAAGCGTCTCTTCGCGTCGGAAAAGCAACTGCTGCATATTGACCCCAGTAAACCGTTGAGGGTAGAGACAGACGCGTCAGACAGAGCCGTGGGAGCCGTCCTGCTGCAGCGAGACCCGCAGGGGGTCTGGAGGCCGGGAGCGTTCTACTCCAGGAAGCTCAGCAAGTCGGAGCAGAACTACACCATCTGGGACAGGGAGTTGCTGGCCATTCATGCAGCGTTCAAGGCGTGGAGGCATTTCCTGATCGGCGCCAAGCATACAGTGCAGGTTTGCACGGACCACAAAAATCTGGAGCACTGGCGCACGGCGCAGTTCCTGAACCAGAGGCAGATACGTTGGGCAGAGTTCTTTGCGGACTTCGATTTCCGGATAGAGTACGTCCCAGGAGACACCAACATCATGGCGGATGCACTGTCCCGGAAACCGCAATACCTAGAAGAGGTGACGCCAGCGGCGGCCATGCACATCTTCGCACCGACGGCGTGGGCGTGTGCCTCAGCTACGGTAGACCTGGATGCGGTGCGGCGTGCGTTGCGGGACGACTCATTCGCGCAAGAGAAGATGGCAGAAGTGCACAGAGGCACGGCTAACACAGACGAGTTCCAGGTGCGGGACGGCTTGCTCCTCCATAAAGGGGCCGTCTATGTGCCTGGAGACGAACTTCGAGCCAAGGTACTGCAACAGTTGCACGACGCGCCCACGGCCGGTCACTTTGGCACAGAAAAAACGGTGGAATTAGTCGCGAGAGACTTCTGGTGGCCCAGGCTGAGAGGGGAGGTCGCGGACTACGTCGCGAGGTGCGACACCTGCCAGAGGGCCAAGCCGGTACACAGACCGCCGGCGGGACTGTTAGAACCGCTGCAAACGCCGTTTGAACCGTGGGAGAGGGTGGCCCTAGACTTTGTCACGGATTTACCCAGCTCGAGGGGCAAGACAGCTGTACTAGTGGTGGTGGACTTGTTCACCAAGATGGCACATTTCATTCCGTGTGCGAAGGTGGCCACGGCGGAACAAACCGCCAAACTGTTCATAGATCACGTGTTCAAAGTGCATGGTCTGCCGCGGTCTATACTGTCCGACCGCGGACGCCAGTTCATCTCGAATTTCTGGCAGAAGTTGATGGGTTTTCTAAATGTCAAGGTCAATCTGGCATCGGCAAGACACCCGCAGACCAACGGGCAAGCAGAGAGGGTCAATGCCATCATGCAGCAGTACCTGAGATGCTATGCCAATCAACAGCCTGCGACGTGGGTGGATTACCTGCCGCTCGCCGAGTTCGCTTACAACAACACGAAGCACGTGTCCACAGGGGTGACGCCGTTCTTCGCCAACAATGGGAGGAATCCCAGAACCTTCCCGGGACTGGAGAGAGTGGGGGAAGGAGAACCACAGACGGCAGACGCGTTCGCGTCAGAGTTGCAGGCGGTCCACGATCAACTCAGACGGCAGCTGGAGCTAGCTAAGCACGCCTACAAGGTGCAAGCTGACAAGCACAGGCGGGTTGGCGAAGAGATCCACGTAGGAGACTGGGTCTGGTTGGCAGCCCACGCAGTGCCGACCAGGTCACTAGCCAAGAAGAAGTTGGGGCACAAGCAAATTGGTCCGTACCAAGTCGAAGCACAGATCAACCCGGTAGCTTTCCGGCTGGCGCTGCCGGAGGGTTCCAGAATGCATCCGGTGTTCCACAGGTCGGTGCTCACTCCCTACAAGGCACCTCACAGATTCCAGGAGCCCGGGACGGCACCGAGTCCGTTCCGGGAGCGGACGGAGACGCGGGGGGTGGCGCAGCAGGACACCATCAATGAGGTCACGGAGATTTTGGACTCCAGATGGGGGGAAGAGGGAGTAGAATATCTCCTAGCCAGAGAGGGCACCCGGGCCAGCGCCAATAGCTGGGTGCCAGACTACGCTTTGGAGGAACCCCTGCTCAAGGACGAGTTTCATGCCCTTTTCCCACACAGACCCATGCCAGCGAGCTTCTTCGACGACTGGCTGTTCACGCCCACACTTTCTTCCAGCACGTTCCATGGATTCGACTCGGACGGGGAACCCGCACTGAGCACCCGTTCCCCAGAAGGATCACCGGCGGGTTCGGCGTCAGACACCTCGTATTGGTGGGACGATCGACCAGAGGAGCAATGGCGCCGGAAGTGGCTGGAGATGCCAGGTCGAGCGACCGACGCAGAGACTGACGCGGACGTGTTCGGGGAGGACCTTGGGTTCGAGCACGGCGGTACAGAGATGGAAGCGGAGCAGGTCAACGTCGACGACCGCGAGGAGGAAGAATCGGAGGGCTTCAGTTGGCGGCCAACCACGGGGAGCGAACTGTATCCGGCATTCCCTCCCGTGATGAGGGAGCTCCCAGCACCCAAACCTGAAAGCGGGGAGGGGGGAAGGGGGGGCTTCGAGGGGGGGATGGATGTCAGGGGTTCAGGAGCAGAGACGCAGAGAAGTGAGGAAACAGAGAGCGAGGGGGAGGAATCCGAAGGGAGAATGAGTGATGATGACGACCCGAGATCTCCAAGCCTAAGCAGTGAGTCAGAGGACTCCCAAAAGGGAGCCCCAGTGAGCAGAGCAAGGGGGGGATCCGGGGGGACACCCCAGGAGGAAGGGAACAGAGGGGATTCAGAGAGCAGCAGCTGGAAGTCGGGACCCACGCTCAAGACTGAGAGCAGCAGGGAGGAAGGTAGCCAGACATCGGGTGCCGGAGGCTGTCAGCAGGAGGGAGGGCACGCGTCAGGGGTGGTCACGCCCTCCTCAGAGAGCGAGGCGACGGTTAAGAGGAAGGTAGGGAGTTGGGCGCGCGCGCCAAATTCAAATGCAGAGGAAACTGGCGCAGCAAGCAGCCCGGAGAGGGAGCCGGGTCCCAAAGCCCGCCGAAAGGAGGAGGAAGGAAGTGGGGGGTCTTCAGCGTCGGAAGAGTCTAGGAGGGAGGAGACTAGGAGAAGCAGTGGGACCCAGAGACGCAGGGAGAGGCGCAGGAGGTGGAGCAAGGCTAGGGTATTAAGCTGGTGCACAGGGGGCGGAGAGTCAGACGAGACTTCGCCGACCTAGAATGGAAGGTGTAGAGCTGCACGCTGCAGTTCAGAAATGAAACGTGTAACTCAATAAAGACTCTTATAAAGTGAACGTTGGCTAGCGTGGTCCTGTGTGAGCTGGGACCTGGTGGCAGCTCTGACAATATAAAAAAAACAAAATAAATTTTTCTAAGTTGGACCCCAATTCTCTTCCGTCGATTTCCCGATTTATCTTAAATAAAAGTCATATTAACTAAACCCCATAATCTTGAGTGTTGTTAAATACATCCTTCCCTCCCTCCCATCCCCGATTTGCGCCCCTTCCCAATACATGTCCAAAATATCAGTTCTTAGCCTGGGTCCCACACGTCCGAGGCTCTCAAGTCTCTTTCAGTCCCTCTCCGCCGGTCTTGTTGGTAGTCTTTTATGTCGGTCATCAAGTCTCGAAAAAGTTCTGTCAGAATCAACCCATAATCTCTTCCCATACGCGTTTTTGGAAACAGCTGCTGAAGAATTTCCACAAGGCCTGGATCTTCAAAATCATAGTCAAAGTCAAAGTCAGAGTAGAGGCCCCAATTATATTTCTTTATTTTAAAGTCCTGCATTCCATAAATTCCCGGGGTCTCCACTTTCGTCTTTTGCATCTTTCGTAGATTTGTAGTAAACTTAATCCAAAAGTCTCCTTGTTTATATTCCACAGGTGTCAGTTCCTGGTTGGTGCTTTCCAACTTTACTTTCTCTTTTTCTTGTTTAGTCTCTTCCACTTCTTTAGATGTCATTTCAGATTCAGCTGTGGATTCTTTCTCATTCAGGTCCTCACTACATTCAGCAGAACTGCTTGTTCCAGGAGTCAAGGTCATAAGTTGTTTACTTATAGCTGAAGTCTGCTCTTGTAGGATTCCCACCAGCTGAAACATTCTTTCGATTTCCCCTAGTATTTTTTCCATCCACAGCCATTGTAGTTTCACAGAATTCCCCCTAGAGGGAATCTGGATACTTAGTGTTCCTTTCTCCAACAATCCTCAAACTTATTGTTGTTACTTTATTTCCAACAATTTTATTCAATTGTAACTCATTTTAATCCAGAGGGATCTTAAGTAAAGATTTTTCCACTTTAAATTGCCCGTTTGACAGCTTTGACAGCTGTCAAACTCTGCTCCTCTTACACAAGCTCCGAAACAGGACGCTCCCGGGCCCGGGAGGGGGGTTTGCTTACAACAAAAAAGGAAACTTCTGAAACTCCACTCTCCTGCTCAAAATTTCTTTTTTACGAAATCTTGGAAGTTACTGTCTTTTTTAACTCACCCCTTATAGGGTGGGCTCTCCAGCTTAGTTCTTATGTCGTTGCTCTAAATCGTCTGCAAAGGGGGGGGGTGCGGACTTCCTTTTAGCACACCCCCCGTTCGTCTCAAATTCACAGGAAAAGTTTCTAAAAGTCCAATTCCATTTTACTCACGGGTTATTTTTCAGTCCGAATTTCAAGGAAGGAAGTCAGCGCTCTCCAGTCATGGCTCGCGGCTTCACTCGGCGGAGGTAGCGATCGACTCTCAGTGCCGCGCCGCCCCCGTATCCTCTCCGCAGCCTTTAAAAAGGCTCTTCGTGAATCAGGGGGGGCGTTTAAGGCACCCACCGAGTCTTCAGTCCGCAGGCTTCCGCGCCTGTGGTTTTTAAGGGTCCCCGTGTCGCCGGCATGGCAAAGACCCATCCTCCGCCGAGCCGATTCCCTCCGGAGCTCGGAGGGAATCCGCCATTTCCAGATCGCGCCAACCCCGGAAGTCTATCTTAACAGCGTAACTTCAAACCCGGTGAGAGCTCACCCATCTTTCATCCTCTCTCCGCGAGAGCGAAAACAGACAGACAGAAACACTCGGCGTCAAACCACTCCCCGTATGTGTTTCTAACCACGCCTCAGGGAAGAGACGTCACCAGAACTCCTTAACCCTGTGAGTTCTGAAACCAATAACACCCCCTCTCGTCTCGAACCCTGAGGGAAACTGTGAACCCCTATTTACAGACCTCTTTGAGTTCAACTCACCTCCCATTGCCTTTTGCCTCCCACTGGCATCTATCCCAGGCAATTGTTGAATCCCTTCCACATTCCCAGAATCACACTGTGCGAAACCAACCCACGCACTGGTGACCTGAAACCTCTCAGGTGGAATCCCCTTTGTGGTCCGAGTTGACCGCCGGAGCACAACCTCGGGCGCTCCTCCTGACCCACTGGGGTCAGCAAGTGTGTCTCCAGCAAGCTCAGACGACGCCCCCTCTGACTTGCTGCGTCTTCGGGCCTCCTGCACTTGGCTAACAGGAGATGAAGGCTCGCTCTTGGGTTCTCTCTTAACCTGTGGAGAAACCCACCCCTGTGCTTGACCATCATCAGTAACCTGGTCTTCAGCAACAGGCTCCGCCTCTGGCTCTCCTTCCTCCCTTTCCTCCCCCTCAGAATCGGACAAGCATTCTGAGAGAAAATCAGAACCACCCCCAGGCCGTGACCAACCCCCCTGCTCAAAGAACTCAGCATGCTTGCTGACCAGCAGCTTGGTCTGATCACCCTCTGGGTATGCAAACTTCCACCCATTTGTTGCAGGATCATACCCACAGAAGATCATGTCCTGGCACCTAGGACCACCCTCCTTCCGTTGCGCTGTTGGTATCGGCACTGAAGCCCTCGAACCGAACGAACGGAAGAAATGCACCTGTGGCTTCCTCTTGTGCAACAGAAAATACGGTGTGTCCCCTACATCGTGATTGTAGGACCTGTTAAAAACAAAGCTGGCAAACTTCCAAGCTTCACTCCAAAAGCTCTGAGGCAGCCCAGAGTCACACAGTAAAACCCTGACAGCTTCAGCCAGTGCTTCACTCCTGCGCTCTGCCACGCCTCTCTCTTGAGGAGACTTTGCGCCCGTCACCTGGTGATGGATTCCCTTTTCCTTGAAGAACTCCTTCAGAGCAGACCCAGTGAACTGTGACCCACGGTCGCTCCTGAACTCTTGCACCTTGGTGGAGAACCTTAGTTCCACCTCCACAACCCAATCCTGGATCAGTTGCGCCGCCTCCCTCTGTGACCTGAGAGAGAAACACCATAAATTCTGAGAAAAATCATCTGCCATCGTTAGCAAAAACTTGGCCCCACCCAGACTCTCACACTTCATGGGTCCTGTAAGGTCTGTGTGAACCAACTCAAAAGGTTTTGTGGTTACCCTCTTTACCCTGGGAAACCTGCACCTTTGAACCTTGCTGCATGCCCTGCACACTAAGGATCCCTCACATGGTGTGATTTTACAACCTTTGGTGCAGCCTGGCAGCCTCTTAACATCTTCCAGACAAGCATGAGACATTCTCCTGTGACATATATGAACACATGAATCATGGCTGGGAACACTAGCACACTGCGCCTTTGCTTTTCCTGCATTCCCACCACCCTCCAGAGGAGTTTCCAGAACAAAGAGATTGTTCTTGCATTCCACGTTGACGATGTGTCTCCCCCCTCTGAAAATAGAACAGGTATCATTTTCAAAACAAATTTTGTACCCCTGCTTCGCCAGAGCAGGTATCGATAACAGGCAACACTTCATCCCTGGCACAATGAAGCACTCCAACTCCGCCTGCAAAACAGAAACATATACATTTGCAGCTTTAGAGACTTTTCGTTTTGTGCCGTCAGCTAAAGTGACAGAAGTTCCACTTAAAACAGCCCTGCAATTCCGCAGCTCCCCAGCAGATGGCGTTCCAATGATGTGATGACTCGCTCCCGAATCTAGCACCCACTTCACATCTGTGTCCCTGTTGGCATTGTTCTGTAGCGTTGCCATGCCAACAAACGTCCCGCTGCAGCTCCTGTCCTTGGCAGCGTCCGTAACCACAACATCTCCCGTTGTTCCGAAGACTGGACTTATCTTAGAGTTCCCAGGCAACTCTGTAGCCGTTATCTCTCTCTGCAACAGATGGCTAACCTTGACGCATCTAGCAGTGCCCTGTTTCCCAGGCTTCGACTTACGACGCAAACAACTCTTGGCAGCCTTTGGAAAAAGAGGCTTGTCTGTGCTTTTACTCCGCACCGCCCCCCCACTGCTAACAGGGCTCCCAGGATGCTTTCCTGCACCCCCAGCAATGGGCAAAGGGCCCCCAGCAGCTTGCCTCTCTCCAAGCTCCTCACGCAGACACGCTGCATCACCCACGCAGCTTTTAGACTCTGCAAAACTGGCAGCAGCAGCAGCAGTGGTGATAGTCCCTTCGCCCCCCTCAGGGGTCCCACAGCCTTTCCCAGCTGTGCACTGGCTTCCACGAAGGTGGTTAGTGCCCTCTTGCCTTCCCTGTTCTGATGCAGCCATTTCCTGGCCCTTGCTTCCGCCCACAGCTTCACACACTTCCTGTAGAGCTTGCCAAGCGGCCCCCGGCCTTCTTGCATCCAGAACTATGGGCCTCAAAGCAGCACATACATTATCAGCCAGAAACGCCAGAACACGCTCCTCAGCTTCACGTTGGCTCGTGACAGCTGACGTAGACGTCGGTTTCACCAAGTCCCAGAGATTGGCTCCAACTAGAGACAACTCTGCTAAATAGCTCCACTCCAACCACGTTTGGATTGTTAACTTTTCACATGGCAGCTTAAGCTCAAAGCCATGTTTCTGGGCCATCTCCTCCTCCCCCGGGGTAAGCTTACTCACGACAGCAACAGCTTCCTCCGGCACCCGGCAGATCGGCTCAGGCAGACTGCTTCTCCTCCCAGCGAGCTCCTTCCAGCTTCAGCTGGCTCCAGCGACCTTTCCTGCTGGCTCCCCCACATGTGGGACATTCCTGCAAAGCTTCAAAGCGTTGGCAACCACCCATAACCTATGGCGACGAAGAGGCAAAGCTGCCACGAGTGCCAAGAAAAACAAACTAGGAGCCCGGCACACTTCCCTTTGCACAGCTCTGCGGCCTGTCCCGTGCTCATGCAAAAGTCCTTCCGGCCTCTGCCTCTTGCCGTTAGCAGAGAAAACACAGTGGTGAAGCAATGCAGCATGTGGGTAATAAATCAGACACAAAGGCGTTCCTTATCTTCTTGCCTTTAATCACGAAGTTTAACAGCGTAACTTCAAACCCGGTGAGAGCTCACCCATCTTTCATCCTCTCTCCGCGAGAGCGAAAACAGACAGACAGAAACACTCGGCGTCAAACCACTCCCCGTATGTGTTTCTAACCACGCCTCAGGGAAGAGACGTCACCAGAACTCCTTAACCCTGTGAGTTCTGAAACCAATAACAAAAACCAAATATTTTGTGATCCTACCGAGCCATACAAATTTTGGAGAAAATATGGTGGAAAATTAGCTGGAGAAAGAGCATTTGGACAGGAAGAGGAAGATTCAACCGAGGTGGAGGTGAAAGAGAAATAACTATGGAACAAGATGGCTTTGAAAATTCTAACTGGGAATGTAAACAAGCAAAATAATAAGACTAAATGAATAAAATTGATCATGTTGTAAAGAAGTTAAACTTGGAAGTTATATGCCTCCAAGAAACAGGAAAACTATTAGCTTGGCAAATAAAGAAGAAAGAAGAAAATACTGCATTGATAGAATAAATGTAGGAATTAGAGTTGTGGAAAATCTGAAAAAAATAATAGATCAATTCGTGAGTTTTTATACAGCACCATATTAAGGCAAATGAAGTAACGTAGAAGAAATGGGTAAATATTTAGAAGACAACAGACTGCTTCAGATACCAAAAGTTAAAATGTCATTTCTGAATAGAGCTGTCAAAATGATGGTTTTACAGCAAGTAATTTTACAGGCAAAATTAGGGAAGGCACCCGGACCTGATGGAGTTTCAGCAATATATTTTTTAAAAATTACAAGATTAGCGAATGCAACCTTTAAAAGATATTATGACTATAACTTTGAATACAGGACAGTTACCCAAATCCCCGAAGAGTGTATACATAACTTTGATTCATAAACAAAATAGAGATCCAAAGCTGGTTAAGAGCTATCAACCTATTTCGATGTTGGATAAGGATTATAGACTGTTTGCAGACATATTAGCTAATGGGTTGAAAACTGTATTAAAAGAGAAAGCATTTAGACTCCGAGAAAGCATTTGACAATGTCTCCTGGGACTTTATATGTTTAAGGCTTCGGAATATATGGTTTGTGGAGACAGTTTTATAAAAGGAGTTAAGGCAATATATACTGCTCCTTGAGTAAGTAATGTATTGACTGATAATTGTAAAATAACTAAAGGAAGTAGACATGGTTTCCCACTGTCACCTTCATTGTTTATAACAGTTTTAGAAGTTTTGGCACAAAGAATAAGATGTAATAAGAAAAATAAGCGGGAATAAAAGCGGGAAAGAGACAATATGAATAATATAATATAATATAATATAATATAATATAATATAATATAATATAATATAATATAATATAATATAATATAATATAATATAATATAATATAATATAATATAATATAATATAATATATAGATTTTGCAGATAATGTGGTGATATTTGTTGAGGAACCAATATAGTCAATCCCAAAGGCATTGGAAAAGATTTTTTTTATTATTTTTAGACATAGCAGATCTTAAAATTAATAAAGATATTAAGAAAGTGGAAATCTGCCCAAAAACATCATCAAAGTAAAATAGACTTGAACCAGAAAATAACTGAACAAGAGATAGAAGGTGCCATTCAAAACATGCAACTGGGCAAATCTCCAGGACCAGATGGGTTGACTTCCAGATACTACAAAGCTTTGAAGGAGTGGTTATTACAACCATTGAAGGAAGTCTGTAATGAAATTTTAGAGGGGGAAAAAGCACCAGAATCATGGAAAGAAGCTTATATTACACTCATACCGAAAACAGAGACTGAAAAGAATCAGCTTAAGAACTACCGCCCTATATTGTTACTTAATGTGAATTACAAATTTTTTGCTGACATTTTAGCTAAAAGACTGAAAAAAGTATTGATGGAAGACATTCATAAGGACCAAGCAGGCTTTCTCCCAGGGAGACACTTGTCAGACAATGTGAGGAATATAATAGACATTTTGGAAAAACTAGAAGTGAATATAAACACTAAAGCAGTACTGATATTTGTGGACGCGGAGAAAGCTTTTGACAATATCTCTTGGAGTTTTATGAAGAAGAATCTACATGGGATGGGGGTAGGCCAAGGATTTGAAAATGGTATGGGTGCAATATATTCTGAACAAAAGGCTAAGCTAATTGTAAATAATGTGGTTACGGAAGAATTTAAAATAGAAAAAGGGACACGACAGGGGTGCCCAATTTCCCCATTGCTGTTTATATCAGTCCTGGAGGTTTTGCTAAACATGATCAGAAGAGACCAGCTGGTTAAAGGGGTACAGGTCGGAGCTAAACAATATAAACTGAGGGCATTTGCAGATGATTTGGTACTTACTTTACAGGAGCCAGACACTAGTACGAAAAGAGTTTTAGAACTAATTCAAGAATTTGGTCAAGTAGCAAGATTTAAATTGAATAAACAAAAAACTAAGGTATTGGAGAAAAATTTAACAGCGACTGAAAGGGAGAGGTTCCAGAATGAAACAGGTTTAATTGTGGCTAAGAAGGTGAAATACTTGGGGATTAATATGACAGCTAAGAATGTGAATTTATATAAGGATAATTATGAGAAATGCTGGACAGAAGTAAAAAAAGATCTAGAAATATGGTCAAATTTGAAGCTTTCCTTGTTAGGTCGAATTGCTGTTATCAAGATGAATGTATTGCCTAGAATGTTGTTTTTGTTTCAAACATTGCAAATTGTGGACAAGATGGATTGCTTTAAGAGGTGGCAAAAATATATTTCGAAGTTTGTCTGGCAGGGCAAAAAACCCAGAATAAAATTTAAGATTTTAACTGATGTAAAGGAAAGAGGGGGATTTGCCCTGCCGGACCTCAAACTTTATTATGAATCAGCAGCTTTCTGCTGGTTGAAAGACTGGCTGCTTCTTGAGAATACAGACATTTTGGATCTGGAAGGTTTCAACAATGTACTTCGATGGCATGCATATTTATGGTATGACAAGGTCAAAGCGCATAAAGCTTTTAAAAATCATATTGTTAGGAAGGCATTATACAATGTTTGGATTGGGTATAAAGACTTGTTGGAAAATAAAACCCCAAGGTGGTTGTCGCCAATGGAGGCAAAAGCTGTGAAAAAAGAAGAAGAAGAAGAAGAGTTTGGATTTGATATCCCGCCTTTCACTCCCCTTCAGGAGTCTCAAAGCGGCTAACAATCTCCTTTCCCTTCCTCCCCCACAACAAACACTCTGTGAGGTGAGTGGGGCTGAGAGACTTCAAAGAAGTGTGACTAGCCCAAGGTCACCTAGCAGCTGCATGTGGAGGAGCGGAGATGCGAACCCGGTTATCCAGATTACGTGACTACCGCTCTTAACC
Source organism: Podarcis vaucheri (assembly GCF_965113315.1). NCBI lineage: Eukaryota > Metazoa > Chordata > Lepidosauria > Squamata > Lacertidae > Podarcis > Podarcis vaucheri. The sequence continues at coordinate 123,789,517 of NC_138761.1, forward strand.
ACTACACCACACTGGCTCTCAATATGGAGGCCAAATGGCCGAAATATTGGGAAATTTTGGAACAGGAGGGAGACAAATTGAAATTACAGAGTTTTGAGAAGTTGAAGGTTAAAGTGTGAGATTGGCTCCATTATTATCAAATAATGGAGGTTTACAAACAGGACAGGAAAATTGGCTTCCAGGTGGAAAAATCTAAATTAGAAACTGAACTGTTAGAACCCAATACAAAGAACTTGTCAAGAATGTACAACTTGCTGCTGAAATGGAATACACAAGATGAAACAGTGAAATCAGCTATGATAAAGTGGGCACAAGATATTGGTCATAACATTATGTTTGCTGACTGGGAACAGTTGTGGACCACCGGTATGAAGTTTACAGCATGTAATGCCTTAAAGAAAAATATTATGAAAATGATTTATAGGTGGTACATGACCCCAGTCAAGCTTGCAAAAATATACCACTTGTCTGATAATAAATGTTGGAAATGTAAAGAAATTGAAGGTACTTTTTTTCACCTTTGGTGGACGTGCCCAAAGATTAAGGACTTCTGGGAAATGATATATAATGAAATGAAAAAGGTACTTAAATGTACCTTCCCTAAGAAACCAGAGGCCTTTCTCTTGGGCATTGTCGGCCAATTGGTGTCAAAGAAAGATAGAACATTTTTTATGTATGCTACAACAGCAGCAAGAATACTCATAGCAAAGTATTGAATCATAGAATCATAGAATCATAGAATCATAGAGTTGGAAGAGACCACAAGGGCCATCGAGTCCAACCCCCTGCCAAGCAGGAAACACCATCAGAGCACTCCTGACATATGGTTGTCAAGCCTCTGCTTAAAGACCTCCAAAGTAGGAGACTCCACCACACTCCTTGGCAGCAAATTCCACTGTTGAACAGCTCTTACTGTCAGGAAGTTCTTCCTAATGTTTAGGTGGAATCTTCTTTCTTGTAGTTTGGATCCATTGGAAGACACAAGATCTACCCACTCTGGAAGAATGGCAGATGAAGGTGATAGACTACATGGGACTGGCTGAAATGACTGGCAGAATCCGAAACCAGAGGAACGAGACGGCGGAAGAAGATTGGAAGAAATTTAAAATTTATCTTAAGAGATATTGTAAAATTAATGAGTGTTAAAATGTTATGATTATAGAAAGTAAGTGGATTACAGTTGTAAAGATTAAGTAAAAGAAAAGAAAAGAAAAGAATACAACTAGATAAAATTAAGGGTGAGGATTTGCTGAATTAAATTTGAAATTGGAATGCAGAAAGGGGAGGTATGAGGAGGTCGGTGAAGTAAGTTTTAAGAAAATAAGGTTTTGAAATTATACTTGTTTGTTTTTGTGTTTGTTTGTTTGTAGTGCTTATGTTTATATAATTTGTGAAAATTCAATAAATATTATTATAAAAATAAAAAATAAAATTAATAAAGATAAAACGAAACTCCTGGTAAAAACTATGAATGATGAGGCTAAAAATAAATTACAAAGTTTATCTATCTTAAAGTGTGAAAAGAAGATTAAATATTTGGGTGTGTGGTTAAGAGCAAGAATATAAATTTGTATAAGGATAATTATTTAAAAACTTGGGAGGATATTAAAATCAATTTGCAAAAATGGAGGAGAATGAAACTTTCATTACTTCAACAATTAAAATGAATGTATTACTGACAATATTCTTTTTGTTTTATTGTTATTTATTTATTATTATTTATTATTATTATTATTATTTAGTGAATGTATATAGCACCCTATATCCAGAGGTCCACAGAATAAAATCAAAATATAAAACCACAAAATACATAATCAAAATCAAAACAACCACCCAATAGCTCCCCTACAAAAAACCAATACCAGTGATCAATCAATACCAGTGATCGGCACTACAAATTGTTTCAACAAATGGCAAAAATATATTTCTAAATATATCTGGCAAGGAAAAATAAGAATAAAACAAATAAAACATAAAAAATTGACAGATGAAAGAGAGAGGAGGTTTCTTCCTGCCGCATATGAGATTTTATTATGAAGCACCTTGTCTATGCTGTTTGAGGGAATGATTGTTATTGAATAATTCACATATTTCAGATTGGGAAGGTCATGATAATATTTTTGGTTGGCACGCTTACTTGAGGTATGAAAATGTGAAAGTACATAAAGGTTTTACAAACCATATAATCAGGAAAAAAATGTATAGAGTATGGGATAAGTATCAAAACCTGTTGGAGACCAAAACACCACTATGGCTTTCACTTTTGGAGAATTTACCGGTAAATTTATTTTTTAAAAAGATTTATCCGAGACGTTACCAAAATGGTTACAATATCATCATTTGAATGAAGTATTTAAAAGGGATATGAAGCGGGGGGTTGGGGAACGAAAATCACAACTAGAAAGAGACCTGTTAAACTGTAATGTTAAAGTGATATCTAAAATGTATAAGATCTTATTGGAATGGGAGACGAAGGACGAACAAGTGAAATCTTCAGTGATACACTGGGCAATAGATATGAGTAATAATATAGAAATGGAGGCATGGGAAAGTTTATCAAACGTGGATATAAAATTTACAGAATGTTATAGTTTAAGAGACAACTATATGAAAATGTTACAAAGATGGTACCTGACACCTAGTAAATTGGTTATATGTATAAATCTGAACTGAATATGTGCTGGAAACGTAAAGAGAAAGAAGGTACTATTTTTCATATGTGGTGGGCTTGTAATAAGGTTAAAGTTTACTGGGAAATGATATATGATGAACTGAAAATGACCTCTCCCCGCATATGCATGGACGCGCACAGCCCCTGGATCTGGAGCGGCCCCATCAGCACAGTCTTGGCTTCGCCTTCCCCCAGGTGGGATACCTGGAGGTCTCCGCCTACCTCAGTCAGTTGTCCAATCCCACCTGGGGGAAGTGTTGCCAAGGAGACCAGGCCAGGTAGGGGAGGGACTACCTGCCCACACAATATAGGGAGGATCTTACCTGGGAATCCTCACTTGGCTCCAGAGCTTCTCCCACCCTACCCACCCTCAGTTAAGTCTTATTTTGCAGGTTAACTTCTCTTCACAGGTATGCGGGTGCTGCTACGTCAAGGTCGCTGTTAAAGGGCCGGAAAGGAATTCCCCTTCACTGGCAGCTTTTGCCTTTCCCGTAGCAAAATGTCACAACTTTGGTGGTATCAGGCCTTGGGAGGAATCCTTTAGTCTATCTTCCTCTTTGCAGAGGCGATACCAGGGTTTCCTGTTAAAGGGGTTTTCTGAGGAGAGGCTTTGACCATATGCTGAGAGGTCGTCATTGTTCTCCCCTGCGGCGGCGGCGGCGGCGTAACGGGCGCAGCTATCTCTGCTTGAACATATGTTCTCCAGAGCCGGCCCATCTCCCCCCACACACTGGATAACCCTGATGCTCCCTAGGTCCCCGGCTGGAGACTGGGGAGGGATAACGCCCAATGCCTGAGCCAAGGTCTACCCACATCTGAAATATAATAAAGTTGTGGCCAATTTAATCCCATAGCATGTTGTCTTGAGTCGTTATTCCACATGAGGGGGGGCATCCGGGATCTGGGGGACTCCGCATGTCCATGCAAAGATGTTTAAGATGTTTAATAAGCCATAAGCTTTTCTTTTGGAAATTATGAGATCAGAACTACCTAGAAATTTATTTAGTATAGAATATTTAGAAATTTATTTATGTATGCAATTTATATAAATTTATACAAATTTATTTATTTATGCAACCATGGCTGCAAGATTAATATTTGCTCAAAAATGGAACGATGAAGAGGTCCCGACAATGGATACAAAGAATGAATACAGAAATTAATGGACTACGCAGAAAAGGCAAAACTTACTGGGAGAACTGTTACAATAAGAGAACAATGCAGCTGCAAACAGCCAGCTTGTTTACATCATGTGATGTGACTAGCTGTGGGAAAAATCTTCCCGGAAGTTCACAGGCTACACAAGTCTTTGTTCAGTGTGTAATATGAGACCTTCCTGTTGCGTATGTAAGGGAAGTCTTTGTCTCTCGCTCGGAAAGAAGTCTGAGTGATTGGACATGTTTTCTGTTGAGTTGTACTGTCAGAAATAAACAAGATGTAAAAAGACTTTCTGACTATTCTTCTTTCCTCTGCGAAGGGGGAGAAGGGGGTGTGCATTTTCCACGCTGGGAAATGTCGCCTATCAAGATCTCCCTGGTCTGTCTGGGATGCCAGCCAGAGGCAGATCACCGGTAAACAAGCTCCGGGAGCAGGGAGAGGGGCCAGCCTCTCTCGATGGGGCTAGTTTTCCAACAAGAACAAGATTATTATTATTATTATTAGAAAGCAATGGAAATGGTTTTTTGCGTATGTACAAACAAACTGTAAACATACTAAGACATTGGCAGGATTACTGTAAAAAACCGGAGTTTCAATATATCTATTGGATATATACGGGAATATATATCTAAAAGAATATGTTGAGATAATTTGGAGTATGCAGGAATATGAAATGAAATGTAAAGAACCACAGAAAGAGGGAGAAGGGAGTCCACGTTGAAATGTAAAACTTATGACTGAACAATCGTGTGTGTGTGTGTGTGTATGCAAATTATAAATATTTCATTTCTCTAATAGTTACATATAACTGAAATCAAGATTTCTCAGAATAATGGAAGCCAACCCAATTAAAAGCACTCACTCTGAATTTCAGGATATTTCATCATTAGTAACAGTCCCCAGCACAGTATGGTAGAAGTGGATTCCATGCCAGCAGCCAATAAGTTGGCCACAACAGTTTTTAAGTTTTCGTTGTGGAAATATGCATTCGTCTTCTTCTTCTTCTCCTTTGCAAAGAGTATGAACTGATTAAAACGAATGTAGTGAGAAAATTTCATGTGCAAAGATAAAAATGAATACCTGACTGGACCCGATGATCCAAAGTATCATTGCACATCACCCCAGTCACTAAGTAGTGAGAGATTCCAGGTTTTCCAGACTATGCCATCATGATGATATAGGGTTCCTGCAGGAGGAGTGCTCGCCTCCAGGCCAGGAGAGGCGAGTCACCAGAGGATCAGGGCCGTCCTATGCCTCAGGGCAGATAAAAGCCGGCCAGCCCCAGTCCCAACTTGCGGGAACAACATTGTTGGTTGCTAGTTCCTGCCTAGACCCTGTCCTGCTTTCCTGCCTGAGCTCGTGACCCGCCCTGTTTCCCTGCTTGCATGCCTGTTCCTGACTTCACCCGACTCCCTGCCCTGCAACCAGCTTCAGCTACTATGGACTGTCTCCACATTGCGCCTTTGACCACGGACCGGACTTGGACCTCGCCTCTCGGGTAACCCATGGGACCAGCACATCAGGCCTGTATATCTGCTTTCACTCTTCAAACTCATCAGTAATTAGTTTAAGATTTTAGAAATAATTTCCAGCCTGTTATTTAGAACTCTGTCGTCACCCAACCACCTGTTTCCTTTTCTGGGTGCTAATTAAATGATAAGCAGAAACTCTAATTCATATTCATTTCCAATCTTAGTAATGGTTAAAAGAACTGAAGCCCTAATTTAAGGCTGATTGGTCAGTGCATGGGCCAATGTTTTTTCCTTGCTCCGAGATGCCTCTCCACCCTCAAAGCTTCCTACCTCCTCCAGTGTAAAGAATGCCTTCTTCTCAGCACATGAGGCATTATCCTCCCCCCCCCCTTGTATCAAAAGGGAGTCTGGCAACCAATATTTATGACTTGATTACCTCTCATCACTGCATAGTCTATAATCACTGCATAATTATCTATAATTACATGTTTTCTCAATCAGGGATTTTTTTTTCAGAAATGCTGTTGAGCATGCAACCATTGACCTTGCTTCTGTAACACATTAATAATGGCTGAGTATTGGGAAAGGGGAGGAAGTATGCCAGGTTGGTCCCTTCTGAAGTGAGACCTCCTGACTACAACTTATGCATTCACTTGCGAATATGCCCTTAAAACATGAATTGAAAATGGCAACGCTTATTCTGGGCCAACTTAAAAGACTCCATTACCTCTTGCTGTCGGATAAGAAATGAGTCAATAAAGCTCCTCTGGTCATTTTCATCCAGATCTCGGAGGTGTTTTATGAAGGTGGCATTTATGAAGGCAAACAGTTCATCTCTGTTTTGAATGATAGTCTTACGAGCCCCCAAAAGAAAACCAAGAGCAGGAAACATGTTATACAGCTGAAAAGATAAAAATGTGAAAAAAGAAAAAGAGACATTAGAAAAACTCAGTATTGTACTCTCAGCTGGGTCTCTCAGAGCATAATTTATGTGCAAGCCCAGAATAGTAGGCTATGGCAGTTCTCCTCTGGAGGTTCACCTTCAGAGAGGGAGATCTGCCCTTGGAGGCCCCTTCTGAGCCATCATGGAACCAACTATCACTTGTTCTTCCTTGTCCTTGGAGTCCCGATGGCAGTGAGGCCAGAAAGCATGTGTTCAAAAAGACTTTATTATAGTTATGGGATGACTGTGCCGTGTGAGTTTTCTAAATATTTCGAATCACCACCAGGTTTCTCAAGATACCAATATTCTGTGTTTTGTAGTGAATCCTGAACAATATACAATAAACAGGTAGCCCTGCCCACTTTGCATACACTGTTATCATAATCAACTGTTTGTTTGTTTTAATTGTAAAAGATAGATTACCATGACTGAAAAGCTTCCAACGATCCGGACATTTTCATTGACCAACTTCAGAAGTCTTATGTATGTGGGATCTTCATAATCAAACCTCTTGCCTAGTAGTATGGCCACTATAATATTAGCAACAGATGCATTCATAATTGTGGTGGTCTCAAATGGGCTTCCTATACATGAAAATGACAGTTAAACAAAAATATTCTTTAAAAAATGTGGAATGTAAAACACATAGGAGTCAAGTGCAACATTCCTAGAATGGACATGCCATGGGATGCTTTCTACCAGCCAGGAGAAAACTTCCTGTTTCCTCTAAGATATAAAACTTCTAATGCAAGTTAGGGAGGATATCATTAAACAATATATCCTCTCCTGCCTCCCTGAACATCCCCACAGAAATTCAAAGTATGGAAAGGGCATTGTTTTTAAGTCTGTTCATGTTGTCTTAAATCCCTACTGGCAGCTTCCCTATGTGTAGACCTCATTTAACAAATAAACTAAACCTAAGTGTTGCTGGATGTGGCCATAGGTGGGCTAAGAAATGCTTGGAAGTCACAGGAGTTATTGGAATGTAATCTGCACATTACAGGAACAGACCAATTGCAGGGAACCCTGGGAGCTGTGCTTCTGGAAGTTAGGAATATGTAACACAATAGTCTTAGCACCTTTAAACAACGGTTGTGTAGCTATGCACCAGAGGAAAACAGCAACCCACCTTCGTAAGATTCAAATTTATTTATCAGGACACTGCATTCCTCAACAATTCTATCCTCTATGGTCCTCTTTCCCATTCCGTAGGCCCGTAATGTGCTTATAACAAACCGCCGCATCACTTTCCAGTTTTCACCATTAGACAGAATTACACCTGAAGAGACGGGAGGAAAGCTTTCATGTCTGCATGGCCATTGTACAAAGATATCAATAAATTGTGTTCTGCATTTCTTCCATGGAACTGAGAATGGACCCCAGCTATTCTCCAATTCAGACTTCGGAGCTGGCAGCTGTGTCATCAGAGCATGACCTGAGAACCCATTGATCAATATTTTTCATTACAAAGTGTAGGCTAGAGTGGAGTGTAGTTTTTACATGTCAGTCATCCCATCAGAACTCAGCTTGTTATTTTGTATTCCATTATGCCTTCTTAATTTATCCTCTCTCTGTAGGCTAGGCCAGAAAATGGCCAGTCAGTTTCCCCTTGGTGTGTGGCATTACTTTTCCATGTGACTATTATTCACAATCCTCCTGTCTCATTCTCCCCCACCTCTACAATATGACTGTTGGGAAGAAGGTGGGAATGGGAAAGGTTTGCTTTAAGTGGTCTCCATTTTTGTTTCTTCAACAGAGCGCCACTGAAAGTCAAGACCAAAAAAGGCTGACCTGGTCCACTCTTTTTAACATTTTAGCTTGATCTGCAGAAATCCACATTTGACATTTTTTTTGACACATTCTCAGCCTAATGCCTGTAGATACTCTGTCAATGTCAAAGGAACTGAGGTGGGTTGAAAAATTCACAAGGATTTCCCCCACAGGAAACCATGGATTTTGATGACTTGCTTTGCAAACACTCATCTTATAAACCATTTCTTGGGAACAGATTGTGTTCACCTGGTGGGACCAGTGTGTGTCTGCAAGCATTACCAGTTCCAATAGAAAGGGAGGTGCCTCACCAAAGCCTTGTGCAAGCTCTTGAAATAATGGAATGATGGGCCTGTCAGCAAATGCGTCCGCCTGATTAACCAGAGCCTCCTTTATTGTCTCATATCCTGTCAACACCACAGTTTTCTGGGGCCCCAGTTGGATGCTGAAGACAGGGCCATATTGCTTTGACAACTGGAATTCAACAGAAGAAAAAGTGAGAAACAGAGTTCTGGCATACCCAAAGAATATATTAATGCAAATCCTCTCTGACAGAACCAAGACTGCATTAACAACCACCCAGTCTCAAATCTTCCATTCTTTGGCAAGGTGATTGAGCGGGTGGTTGCTGAACAACTCCAGGAATGTCTAGAGGATGCGGACTATTTGGATGCCTTCCATTTGGGATTCAAGCCTCATCATGAGACTGAAACTGCCTTGGTTGTGCTGCTCGATTATCTCCAGCCGGCTAAGGACAAAGGCGAAAGCTGTTTCGTAGTTCTGCTGAATCTCTCAGTGGCCTTTGATACCATCGACCATGACATCCTTCTGGACCGTCTAGAGGGACTGGGATCTGGGGGCACTGTTATACAGTGGTTTTGCTCCTTCTTTCTGGACCGTGTCCAGAAAGTGGTGTTCAGGCCCCTGGGCTCTCACTTGTGGGGTATGTGGATAATAACCAGCTCTACCTCTCTTTTAAATAAAAACCATTGAAGGCGGTGAAGGTCCTGTGTGAGTGTCGGGGGGCGGTTGGAGGATGGATGGTGGCTGACAGATGGAGGTTGAATCCTGACAAGAGAGAAGTACTGTTTTGGGGGGACAGGAGGCAGGCAGGTGTGGAGGACTCCTGGTCCTGAATGGGGTAACTGTGCCCCTGAAGGACCAGGTGTGCAGCCTGGGAGTCATTTTGGACTGTCCTTGGAGGCGCAGGTCAATTCTGTGTCAACGCAGCTGTCTGGTACGCAGACTGAGACCCTATCTGCCAGCAGATTGTCTTGCCAGAGTGGTGCATGCTCTAGTTATCTCCTGCTTGTACTACTGCAATGTGCTCTATGTGGGACTACTTTTGAAGGTGACCTGGAAACTGAAACAAATCCAGAATGTGGCAGCTACACTGGTGACTGGGAGTGGCTGCTGAGACAATATACCACTGGTCCTGAAAGACCTACGTTGGCTCCCAGTACGTTTCCAAGCACTATTCAAAGTGTTGATGCTGACCTTTAAAGCCCTAAATGGCCTCTTTCCAGTATACCTGAAGGAACGTCCCCACCCCCACTGTTCAGAATGGACACTCAGATCCAGGGCTCAGGGCCTTATGGCAGTTCCCTCACTGCGAGAAGTGAGGTTACAGGGGACCAGACAGAGTGCCTTCTTGATAGTGGCACCTGCCCTGTGGAACGCCATCCCATCAGATGTCAAGGCAATAAACAACTATCTGATTTTTAGAAGAAACCTGTAGGCAGTCCTTTTAAGGAAAGTTTTTAATGTTTGATGTTTTATCATGTTCTTAGTCTGTTGGGTGGCCGGGGAAACCCAGCCAGATGGGCAAAGTATAAATAATAAATTATTATTATTATTCAGTTGTGGCAGAACAAATATTTGCTAGGAATAATCAGAAAACCAGAACAAAATAGGCAGTTGCAAGGATAAAAGTGATTATACCTTTAATGGCACCTCTCAAATCTAGTTTAGAAAGATAGGCTGAAGGAGGAGGCTAGGCAAGGTTTGCATTGGCACTTTTGCATCCTTGAAAATGGAGGCAGAGTCAAACGGGATTAGACACCAGACACCCCCAGACACCTTGTTCAAATTACCAGTTATAAATTGCAACTAGGTCCTATGACTGGGAAAGTTAAGAGGCGGTTCTGTAGCACACAAAGGGGAGATGAGATTTATAGGCTCTAAAAGAACAAAATTGTAATGCATTATTGATGATGATGATGATGATGATGATAATAATAATAATAATAATAATAATAATAATAATAATAATAATAATTTTCTACTCCGCTCATCTGACTGGGCTGCCCCAGTACCCTTCAGCCTTGCCATGAGAAGCACTGGAATCTTTACCTTTAACATGGTTCTGTGAGGCCTCTTCAGATCCATGATGTGGAGATTCCCAATGAGAGGTAAAGGCCTTGGTCCTGGTGGAAGATTTTGGGAGCTCTTGTTCCAGAAAGCGCCCAGTTTCAAAACAAAGTAAACCATAAGGATAAAGAGGAACAACGCTGGAATCGGCTCCATCCAATCCATTTTGTTTCAGCAAGCAATTTTTTTTGCAGTGGTTATAATGAAACCTACAGCGCAGTTTGGTCGAGGACAATGTCTTGCAACTGCAGTGAGCAGCATATATATTATGCTAGGTACTGTCTCAAGCTAATCATTAAACCATTATTAAACTCTCTTGAACCTGGATGCAGATCTGTCACCCAGATTATGTGTAAAATTAATCTGTTATAAGGGGAGTAAAGGGCAGCAGTATGTTGAAATTCTTTGGAGTGATCATTGAACTGCATTCAGGGATGGATTTCTGAAAGTGCACCAATATGGACTTCTGGAGAGGCAAGATGGCAAGCCCCACAGCAGCATGGAGCTCCTGAGGACCACAAGCACCAATGGCGCTGCCTGGATGGTCCCAGCACTGCCACCATGGCTGCCGTCGCCACCACCATGATTGGGGGGTAACCAGGGTTTCCCAACACGACAACCAAGGAGACTGGGCAGATGGGTGGGAGGGTCCTTCATCTGGAATTCCCCTGCAGAAACACCATCGAGCAGCTGAGGAATGGCTTTGAATGAGCGCCTCTCACCTGCTGATTATTGTGCAATTATGCAGCGTACTGTTTACATGGGTTGGATCAGCAGCAGCCCCCTACCCACTGTACAGGTAGACTGCACATGGCCAGGGGGCTCAGTCAGCTCTGACACTGCACCTAGCCTTGCCTGCCGGCCCCGATCCCAAATGGGGTGCAGCGCTCGGCCTGAATCGCGTGCATGTTGGGGGGTGAGGGCACAGCCACGGCTCTTCGCCCCCTCTCTCGGCTCGAGACGTGCAGGGTGCAAACTTCATGTAACTAGCAGCAAAGAGTTCTCTGACAATTATTTTCAAAATAAATGCACATGTGTTACTCATATTTAGATATCTGTTTTGTTGGAGGGGTTTTTTTTCTTGGAGGTAGAGAATTCTCTGGGGTTTTGTTTTGAAATTGTGGAACATCCAGGCTTAAAAAGTGATCTGTGCATCTGCACTCTTAATCAAAAGCTCCAATTCAGATTGATACAGCATTATTTTATTAAAACTGTGAATTACTGTAATGAGAGAGAGAACAATCACAACCCTCTTATAGTTATCCAATTTCCATCTATGTCTGCACAGGATCCCTTCACTGTTCACCAACTATAATAGATATTCACAAAAGGTTCAGTACAAAGCCAGTCCGCTGGCTGCTGCCTTATTCTAAGAAAAGAAGAGAAAAACCGTGGCAGGATCTCCCTGAATGAAGTCCCCTACTCTGCAGGAGCAGCAGTGGAAGAGTCATAACGTAGGAACAGAACAAAATTGAGGCCCGCAGATATCAAATCTACCTGGCAATGGGAGAACTACAAAAGAGCAAAGACCTTAGCTGTATTTGCAAAATTGCAGCCGAGCAGCGGATTGCCCTTTGGTTTTATTTCAGAAAACCACTACTATACGTCAACGCAAACGTACCATGGCTGGGAGGGGGGCGCATTATTTCATTAAAGGTGACGCCATGCATCAAAACAAAGCATTGCAAAGGCGTTTTTCTACCTTGCTGGTGCAATCCCCAATGGTTGTAGCCAAAACTATTCGTTGTATCCATAAAAGAGACGAGCTCAAAACAGTGACTTTTCTTTTTGGTTTCTCTGGAATGTTAGAGAGAGCCTGTTTTACAGGCGCGAGGGCCTGGTTCATGCTCTGTGTGTGCAGAAGAGGTAGGAAGGGGCGAGGGAAGGAGGCCGTCCACCAGCTGGCGGGTGGATGGGAGGGGGCACTTTTCGTGGCCCACCGACGCCCCTCCCTGGCCCGCCCCTTGCAGCCCAAGCAGGAAGGAAGCGAAGCACCAAGCGGGCAAGCAGGCGATCTGTGGAGCAAGGCCTGTCCTGGATGACGGGGCAACCCGCCCATGACTCCCAAGCCTACAGTGAGCCGGGGGAGGGGAAGCTTTGCTACTTTGCCAGCGGCCCCGACAGGCGTAGGCTTGGGAGTCGCGGGCAGGGATATGCATGCAGAGTGTCACTCTCCCTCAGGATGTCACCTGGTGTGGCCCACCCCCACTGCACCCCCTTGCTCAGCCCCTGAGCAGAGCTCGAAGGCCTGGGGGCCTCTGGAGCCAAACAGAAAAATACCAAAGACCTCCATATAAAAACCTGGCCACCCAAAGGCTAACGCTGTCTCAAAGACTTCTTCGAAAACAACAAAGCTACAGTGCAGTTTGGTCAACAACAGTGTCTACCAACTGCAATGAGGAGCCCATATATTATGTTACATAATGTTTCTAGCAAATCATTAAACATTCCCTCTGATTTTTCTTCTTCTCCACAACTATTCAAAGCTGTACAATGGATTATTTGCCTTTCATTTTAATGTTTACTCAAGTGGTTGGTGCTTACTTGCAGAAACTAATGCTTTCCAGAACAGATTCAAATGCTCTTGAAGTCGGTGAACTCATCACTCAGGATTACCTGTAAACTTAGTTTGTTTGTTAGACTGGGAGTAGAGAGCACCATTGTGAAATCATTTGCAGATGAAATTATTCAACTTCAATTAGGTACGACAGCATTTAGTTTGAAAGGGTCCAGTATTTCCTGAACATTCTCCCATTGAAACACTCACACATATTTTTCTTTTTAGGATAGTTTTTATTCATTTCCATCTTGAAACTGTTGAACATGGTGACATTAGGGTATATCTTTGTTTATATTAGGGCATATGACATGCAAGAATGTGAGCAAGGAAGGATAATAACTAAGCAGTACATCCTCTCATAGTGACTAAATCCATTCCTACAAAGCTTATGGCACCCAGTGAAGACAAAAATCAAAGTATTATAGTGGGTGTGGCTGGAGTTTCTTAAGAGAGAAGAGAGATTCAAAGCGGGCATTTTTTTCTGTTTCCTGGTGAGACCATGGTGACTTCCACTGACTCCAATGTGAAAGGGATTAGCTCCCTCTTCCCTCTCAGAGTAGAAGCTAGGCGGAGAAGGTTTTGAGTTTTTCCTCTTGTGGAGATTGAAGTTTTGTTTTTGAATTTGACACATTTCCACCATTTTCATTTTTTCATATGACCAGTCAGAATTTGATTGATGAGGGAAGCCTTAAGCTAATCCAGACTCTCAGAGAAAGTTCATTCAGATACAGAGAGAAGATGGAAGATGGTTGTTTTATTCTAGGGATAACCAACAGGTTGATCGGGATCAACTGATCGATACCCGGGAGGTTCTGGTCGCTCGCTCGCTCCTTTTCCTTTGTTTTTGCCTCAGAGCAGCTGGACAACTTTGGCTTCCAGTCCGCCCCCCCCCCCGTGAGTAGATCGCAATCTCGTAGGAGTTGGATGTCCCTGTTCTAAGCCAGAAGCAGAAAGTCACAGAATTAACTGGCAGCATGGAGATGCCAGAAGCAAACCCAGTTGCCAGATCTATTACAGACTTTTTAAAGAACCCGGAGGAAACAAAGCCATTGCCTGACAACAACAAATACAGTTCAGAATCAGAATACATTGCAGCCACAGATGTTAACATACCCAACTTCCTCAACCATTCCTCATAAGGCATGGTTTCCAGACCCTTTTTCGTCTTGATCACAATTCTCTGCACATCTACCTGGGAATATGATGCTTCAAGATCTTTGAAAGTACATGTTAACATGGGAATACATGCAACCAGATTTGTTGATTGATCTCTATGCCTCAAGTGTCATAAGAACTCAGGGCCAGGTTTTATTTAAGAGATGCTCCAGTATTAGTTTCACAGGATTCGGCAGTATGGCAGGTAAAGGGGAACACTTCAGGTTTGTGACAAAGCATGCACCAATTCCACCACTAGGCTACTCAACCCAAATACCCCTGCAGAACAGGGGTGTTTTAAGAAAGGCTTGCATTGCACACACATGTAGGCTAAGCAAGCCAGGAGCTTGTGAGTCTTAGAAATGTGGCAGAGCACAGAGCTGGTGGGGCATGGGCGATGTTGTAAGCCCAACAGCAGGAGTAAGGTCCAGGTCTTCCTGAGATGTTCCAGGGGGTGGCTGGAAGGTGAATCTCTGCAGGAGACTTGTGAAGAAGAGGAAGAGCTCTGTTTTGGCAAGAGTCTCACCTAAACATGCTCTCCGACCTGTAAGGAAACATAGGCAGCAGAGAAACTGGGTTTAGCAGTTGCTTAATAACATCCCTAATATTTTGAAGCAGAAGGAAATGCAGAAATAAAATAACAGCTCATGGTGCCCATCTTAAAAGAATTATGAACTCCCAATACGAGCCATCCTTTAATGCTGGGGTGGGGGGGGTGTCTTTTCAGCCTGAAGGCCCCATTCCCAGGTGAGCAACATTCCAGGGACCGCACACCAATGGTGGCCAGATCTAGTGGCAGAAATGGCCACAGCAACGGATGTGATTCTTACCTTTTCACAATAGGTTACATTCCATGCGTGTAAAAATCCCATTGACTAAGTACACACTATGCAGGTATACACAAAAGTAAAAAAAGTTACCTGCAGAGAAAGGCATGAAAGCATCTCTCTTTACGAATTTTCCTTCAGAGTTAAGAAAATGCTCAGGATAGAATTTATGTGGTTTCTCCCATTGAGATTCATCTTGCAGCACAGAGGACAGCAATGGTATGATGAATGTCCCCTGCAAGGCAAAGCAAGAGTCATTTTAATATAAAGCATATGCCTCTGGTACAATAAATATTTAGTGTAGGAGAAATGAGATTTGAGTTAATCTGAGAAATGTCTTTTGTTTGACCATGATCTCACACTAGAAATGGTTTGTTTTCCAACCTTGTGCTCCTTTCCACTGAGATCTGTTTAATGGGTTGGAGGACTTCCGGGGTGGCGCCATCGGTAATGGCAGATTCCCTCTGACTCGGAAGGACCAGCTCTACAGAAATCGGGTCTGTTCCGCTATGGCGAAGCGGGGACCCTTTAAAAAATCACAGGCGGGTAAAGCCTGTGACCATGGGACTCGGCGGGCACCTTTCATGCCCCCCCCAATTTGTAAAGGAACCCAATTACGGGCTCTGGAGCGAAGCAGGGCAAGCGGCGCGGTGCTGAGAGTCAACTGCTTCTTCCATGGAGCGAAGCCGCACAGCCGTTACAGGAGAGGGCTGCCTTTTTCCTGTGACAATCTGGCTACAAAAACAACTACCCGTGAGTAGGTTAAATTTGGAAATAAAGGAAAACAAAGACTTAATTTGGCACCGAAGCGGGTAGGCATAAACAGGAAGTCCGCCTTCCGTTTCTTGTAAATAGAGTAAAGCAAAGAATTTGTAAGCTAAGACCTGGAAAGTTGTTTGAAAAGGACTATAATCCTAACATCAAAACAAGCGATTTCCCCCCTTGGCTGCAGGAGAGGAGGGGGGAAAGGTGTGAACTATATCTTCCTGCAAAAAGAGAGGAAAGGAAGCTAAAATCCACTGCTTAAAACCTGGGAACGGGCTGCCAATGGACAATAAGAATGCAGTACTGTGAAATGCGCTGTTGGTGAATAGAGTACTTTTTGACAGCTAACTCTGCAATAGAGATACAATGTTTCTGGCTGGCTTCTCCTTGTTTTGAAGTAACTGGAAACTAATTGAAATTGAAACTGTTGTCTATTTTGTGAATTGGGGGACTAAAAAGGGTTACTTTTTTAATGCAACAAGTTTTGACTGTTACTGTGTCCCCCTAGAGGAAGTTTGAAATTGTTACAACAATAACTGGGCCAGGGGAATTTTCCACTTCAAAACAAATTCTGGCTGTGGGACTGACCTTGGGCTTTAACTAGAGTGTTATGGCAGATGGAAAAGAAAAGATAGATTTGCCTCAAGAAAAAACAACGAGGTCTGGTAGATCTTTTCGCCCAGACACTGGGCTGCAGCGAAGAGCATCAGCATCTGGCCCCTCTGCACCATCAGGGGCTGCATCTGTACAACCTAAACCAAAAGGAATGGCATCTGAAGATGTTTTAGCTCTGGCACTAGGCAAAATTAATGAATCTTTGGAAAAATTAAGTAAACAAGTAGCTGAAGCATCAATTAAAATTGATCAAAATACTACAAGCATTAATAATCTGGGACAGAAGGTGAATACTAATACAGAAACTATTGAGAAACTGCTGCAGGAATCCACTTTGACCCGAAAGACAGCTGAAGAAGCAAAGGAAATAGCAGTTGCTGTAGAAGAAAAGATACCACCGATACATAGGCAACTCGAGGACCACAGGTCAATGTTGTCTATGATTGAATTGAAGGAGAAACAAACGAATTTGAGGATCAGGGCTGTACCTGAACTTGAGAAAGACAATCTGACTGACTTTCTCATGCAGGAATTTGCAGACTTTGGGGACCTAGATTTGGAGAAGGAAGATTTTAAGATAGTGAGTGCTTTCAGGCTTGGAAGAGGGGGGAAGAAGAACAGGGTGAGAGACTGTTTGGTCACCCTCAGAACAAAAGAGGAGAGAGACAAAATCTTGAGTCTGCACTGTCAGAAGACTTTGGAAATACATCAGTCAAGAGTGGAGATATTTAAAGACATTCCGAAATACCTTTTGGACCTTAGGTCCAATTATGGAGATTTGGTTGCCCTGTTGAGAAGCAACAGAATTATCTTTAGGTGGGAATTTCCCCAAGCCTGTCTTTCAGCTTCAAAGGAAGAAAGATAAAAATAAGATCAGTGGACGACAAAGAAAGATTTTTGAAAGACCACGGAGAAGACCTGCAGAAAGAATCTGGAGAAGAGCTAAGAGCACCAGAAAGAGGAATATTAGACATTGCAACACTACCTTTTGGACTGGACTGCCTAGAGAAAGCAATACCACCAACAGAACAAGAACAAACACTTGGCACAAATTGGAGGAAAAGCAAAGTAACTACATCATGGCTCTGCAACTATTAAGCTGGAATACGAATGGTCTCAACTCCCCCCAGAAAAGGAAAAGAGTTTTTCATTTATTAAAAAAGGAACAATTGGACTTGATTTGTCTACAGGAAACACATGTGATAAGGCTACATAGAAAAGTATTGATTAACAAAAGACTGGGTCAGGAGTTTATCTCATCGGACAAAGTTAAAAAAAGAGGAGTAGTGATTTATGCAAAGGAGAGATTATCACCGAAATTTATCTTTAAAGATGACCAAGGAAGATTTGTGGCAATCGAAATTCAAATACAAGGAGAGAAATTTTTAATAGTAGGAGTTTATGCACCAAATGAGGGGAAATCTGAATTCTTTAAAAAGTTGCATGAGACTTTGATGGACTATTTGGACTATAATGTGATTTTGATGGGGGATATGAACAGAGTGGTATCCACAAATCTGGACAAGGCACAAAGACAGGTAGTCACTAAGGATGGTAGACTACCGAAAACATTTTTTGAGATGACAGACAACTTGGACTTAGTTGATATCTGGAGAACAAAGAATCCCTTGGGTAGAGAGGGAACCTTCTTCTCTGAAGCCAAAATGACATGGACAAGAATTGACCAAATATGGGTAACTAGAGGAATGGCACCAAAGACAAGAAAAGTGGAAATTTGTCCAAAAACCCGCTCCAACCATAATGCTGTGAAGATGGAGATGAAACTAACACCAACTGGCTCTTTCAGATGGAGGATGAATGACACCTTATTTAGAGATGAAGAAGTGACTAAGAAGGCCCAAAAAACCTTGAGAGACTATTTTGAGATAAATATGAACACTAATCTTGAAAAAAGAGTAATCTGGGACGCAAGCAAAGCAGTTATGAGAGGGTTCCTGATACAACAGAATGCAATGAAGAAGAGAATCCAAAATGAGAAGAAGGATAAAATTTTGGAGAAAATAAAGGAAAGTGAAAAGAAATTGAGAATAAAACCAAAGTCACAAGAGATCTTGAGAGAAATAAAGTTATATCAAGTACAATATATGAAAATGATGAATCAGGAGATAGAATGGAAAATTAAACAAATGAGACAAAAGACATTTGAGTCGGCTAATAAATGTGGGAAATTGTTGGCCTAGCAAATGAAAAAAAGACAAAAACTAAACACTATTATAAATTTAGAAGTGGAAGGAAAGAACATACAGAACCCAGTCGAGATTAGAAACTGTTTCCAGAGGTATTTTAAACAACTATATACACAAGGGCCACAGAAAGAAATTGATGTAGATCGATTTTTGAAAATAAATGGATTACAAAAAAATCTCTCAAGAAAATAAATTAATGCTGAACTATAAAATAACTGAACAGGAGGTAGAAGGTGCCATTCAGAATATGCAATTACGTAAATCTCCAGGACCGGATGGATTGACTTCTAGATACTATAGATCTTTAAAAGAATGGTTAGTACAACCTTTAAAGGAAGTGTGTAATGAAATAATGGATGGGGAAAGGGCACCAGAGTCGTGGAAGGAAGCGTATATCACACTTATACCGAAAACAGAGACTGAAAAGACGCAGCTTAAGAACTACCGCCCCATATCACTGCTTAATGTGGATTATAAAATCTTTGCAGACATTTTGGCTAAAAGACTAAAAAAAGTGTTAGTGGAAGAGATTCATAAAGATCAAGCAGGCTTTCTCCCGGGTAGACACTTGTCTGATAATATGAGAAACATAATCAATATTTTAGAAAAATTACAAGTGAATATTAATACCAAGGCAGTTTTGATATTTGTGGATGCGGAGAAAGCTTTTGACAACATTTCTTGGAGTTTTATGAAGAAGAATCTACAGGGGATGGGGGTAGGTCAAGGCTTTGGAAACGGTATAAGTGCAATCTATTCAGAACAAAAGGCTAAATTAATTGTTAATAACGTGGTGACGGAGGAATTCAAGATAGAAAAAGGGACACAACAAGGTTGCCCAATCTCCCCATTGCTTTTTATATCAGTCCTGGAGGTCCTGCTGAATATGACTAGAAGGGACCAATTGGTTAAAGGTATACAAGTCAGAGCTAAACAGTACAAATTGAGAGCATTTGCAGATGACTTAGTATTGACATTACAGGAGCCAGAATCTAGTACTAAAAGAGTTCTGGAACTGATCCAAGAATTTGGTCAGGTTGCAGGATTTAAACTGAATAAGTTAAAAACAAAGGTCTTAGAGAAAAACTTAACAGCGGTTGAGAGAGAGAGGTTTCAGAATGAGACAGGTTTAACAGTGGTTAAGAAAGTGAAATACCTGGGGATAAACATGACAGCTAAAAATGGGAATCTATTTAAAGACAATTATGAAAAATGCTGGACTGAAGTGAAAAAAGATCTAGAAATTTGGTCAAATTTGAAGCTTTCACTGCTAGGCCGTATTGCTGCAATAAAAATGAATGTATTGCCCAGAATGTTGTTTCTGTTTCAAACATTGCAGATTTTGGATAAAATGGATTGTTTCAAGAAGTGGCATAGAGATATTTCTAGATTTGTCTGGCAGGGCAAGAAGCCTAGAATAGAATTTAAAATACTAACGGACGCAAAGGAAAGAGGTGGATTTGCCCTGCCAGACCTTAAACTTTATTATGAATCAGCAGCTTTTTACTGGCTGAAAGAATGGCTGCTTCTTGAAAACACAGACATTTTGGATTTAGAAGGTTTTAATAATGTATTTGGATGGCATGCATATTTGTGGTATGATAAGGTCAAAGCACATAAAGCGTTTAAAAATCATATTGTCAGGAAAGCATTGTTTAATGTCTGGATAAGATATAAGGACCTACTTGAAAATAAAACCCCAAGGTGGTTGTCACCGATGGAAACGAAGTCTCAGAAAAAGCTCAATATGGAGGCCAAATGGCCAAAATATTGGGAAATTTTGGAACAAGAGGAAAAAAAATTGAAACTGCAGAGTTTTGAAAAACTAAAAAATAAAGTGCGAGATTGGCTTCATTACTATCAGATAATGGAGGCATATAATTTGGACAAGAAAATTGGTTTCCAGGTGGAAAAATCAAAATTGGAAACAGAACTGTTAGACCCCAAAACCAAGATTTTGTCAAAGATGTATAACTTGCTGTTGAAATGGAATACTCAGGATGAAACGGTGAAATCTGCTATGATTAAATGGGCACAAGATGTTGGACATAACATAATGATGGCTGACTGGGAACAGTTATGGACCACAGGTATGAAGTTTACGGCATGTAATGCCTTAAGAGAGAATATTATGAAAATGATTTACAGGTGGTACATGACACCAGTCAAGCTTGCAAAAATCTATCATTTGCCCGATAATAAATGTTGGAAATGTAAAGAAACTGAAGGTACATTCTTTCACCTTTGGTGGACGTGCCCAAGGATTAAGGCTTTCTGGGAGATGATTTATAATGAAATGAAAAAGGTATTTAAATATACCTTTCTGAAGAAACCAGAGGCCTTTCTCCTGGGCATGGTTGGCCAATTGGTGTTAAAGAAGGATAGAACTTTCTTTATGTATGCTACAACAGCAGCAAGAATACTTATTGCAAAGTGTTGGAAGACACAAGATTTACCCACTCTGGAAGAATGGCAGATGAAGGTGATGGACTATATGAAACTGGCGGAAATGACTGGCAGAATCCGAGACCAGGGAGAAGAGTCGGTGGAAGAAGATTGGAAGAAATTTAAAGACTATCTACAGAAATACTGCAAAATTAATGAATGTTAGAATGATGTTGGATTGAAGTTAAATGGTTTTTAGCAGTAATGTTATAAAGGAATATGTAAAAAATGGATGTAAAGTTATAATATATTAAGATAAAAGATTAGGATAAAATCAAAGAGGGAAAGGATTTGCTGAATTAACTAAATTTGACTGGAATACAAAAAAGGGAGGTGTGAGGAGGTCAGGGAAACAAGCAAATGAAAGATAAGATATGGAAAGACTGATTTGTTTTTAACTGTTTTTTACTTTGTATTTTCATTTTTGTTTTTTCCCCTCCTTTCTTTTATTTTTCCCCCTCTTATTTTTGTAATATGTTGAAATTTTAATAAATATTTTTTAAAAGAGAGAGAGAGATCTGTTTAATGGGTTGAAGCTGATGCCTGACAGCTTCCTAAGGGTAGATTGAAAGCTTACAGTGCAATCCTATACAAGTCTGCACAGATGTCACCCACAAGGAAGTCCAAGGGGCTTACTCCCAGGAAAGCCTTAAAATATATTGTAACTAGTGGGCAGCAGTTCAATGATAAGGATCACCTTTGGAATGAAGTAGCCATTGAGGGTAACATCTGTAGCCGTGGCATGTGGCACGTTGGTTGGGATAATATCAGCAAATCTCTGGATCTCATGGACCACAGCATCTGTATAAGGCATTTTTGTTCGGTGTTCAATTCTTGGCTGAGAAGATCCAACAACCTTTGTTTATTTTTCTGCTCAGATTATCTCTGTGACTTAGGTCTCTTAAAAATTAATCTCTGAAGCATAAAACTGCCACAAATTCGTTCTACAATTCCATAGGCTCACAAATTTACTCTCTAGAATTTAACAAATGTATTTTTAAGAAGGACAAATAATTTATACAATAACCTGATATACTGAGGGAGAGAAATTCATCCAGGATGATTATTAAAATATCACCGCTGGGAATATTCTGAAGTGGTATCTTTTACATATGAAGGTCAAAAACAAAGATTTGGGGATCCTCCAGACCCTGACAAATTCTGGACAAAATATGGGAAAGAGTTAGCTGGAGAAAGAGCATTTGGAAGGGAAGCTGGACAGGAAGAGGAAGATTCAACAGAGGTAGAGGCAAAAGACAAATAAATAGGAAACAAGATGGCTTTGAAAATTCTAACTGGGAATGTAAATAAGCAAAATAATAAGACTAAGTGAATAAAATTGATCATGTTGTAAAGAAGTTAAACTTGGAAGTTATATGCCTCCAAGAAACAGGGAAACTATTAGCTTGGCAAATAAAGAAGAAAGAAGAAAAAACTGCATTGATAGAATAAATGTAGGAGGCAGAGTTGTGGAAAATCTGAAAAAATAATAGATCAATCTATTATACAGCACCATATTAAGGCAAATGAGGTAACGTAGAAGAAATGGGTAAATATTTAGAAGAAAACAGACTGCTTAAGATACCAAAAGTTGAAATGTCATTTCTGAATAGACCTATCACAATGATGCAATTACAGCAAGTAATTTTACAGGCAAAATTACAGAAGGCACCTGGACCTGATGGAGTTTCAGCATATATTATTAAAAAAATTACAAGATTACCGAATGCAACCTTTAAAAGATATTATGACTATAACTTTGACTATAACTTTGAACTTGAGCTCTTGGTACAGCAAACTAAATATGACATAATAGGCATCACTGAAACCTGGTGGGATAAGTCCCACGATTGGAATGTAATAATGGGGGGATACAATCTATTTCAGAGAAACAGACCAGACAAGAAAGGAGGAGGAGTGGCGTTATATGTCAGGGATGTGTATACCTGTGAAGAGATCCAAGATTTAGAACCTCAAAGCCAAAGTGAGAGCATTTGGGTCAAAATTAAGGGAGAGAAGAATAACAGAGACCTCATTGTGGGAGTTTACTATAGATCCCCAAGCCAAACGGAAGACATAGATGATGCCTTCCTGGAACAGATGGCCAAGCATGCAAAAGGAAGGGAGATAGTAGTAATGGGGGACTTCAATTACCCGGATATTTGTTGGACGTCAAACTCAGCCAAGAGCATAAGGTCAAACAGATTCCTCACTGGCCTTGCAGACAACTTCATTGTCCAGAAAGTGGGAGAAGCAACAAGAGGAACAGCCATTTTAGATCTGGTCCTAACCAATGTCGATGACCTGGTTAGTGGGGTAGATGTGGAAGGATCATTAGGCGCGAGTGATCATGCTCTTCTGAAGTTTACTATACAGCGGAAAGGAGCAGCCAAGCATACTAGGACTCAATTTCTTGACTTTAAGAAAGCCGACTTCATAAAACTTAGGGAAGTGCTGGGTGAGATCCCATGGACAGCAATACTAAAAGGAAAGGGAGTTCATGATGGCTGGGAGTTTGTTAAGAGGGAGATAGTAAAAGCACAACGTCAGGCAATACCAATGAGACGGAAACATGGAAGGTGCCTAAAGAAGCCAGGGTGGCTATCTAAAGAACTTTTAACTGAATTAAGATTAAAAAAGGATGTGTACAAAAAATGGAAAAGGGGGGAAACCACCAAAGAGGAATTCAAACAAATAGCCAGCACGTGTAGACACAAAGTCAGAAAAGCTAAAGCACAGAATGAACTCAGGCTTGCTAGAGAGGTTAAAAGCAACAAAAAAGGCTTTTATGGGTATGTTCGTAGCAAAAGGAAGAACAAAGAAACAGTGGGGTCACTCAGAGGAGAAGATGGTGAAATGCAAACAGGGGACACAGAAAGGGCTGAACTCCTCAATGCCTTCTTTGCCTCAGTCTTCTCCGATAAAGAAAACAATGCCCGACCTGAAGAATTTGGAGCAAATGATTCAGCAAAGGAAACACAGCCCAGAATAACTAAGGAGATAGTACAAGAATATTTGGCTAGTTTAGATGTATTCAAATCTCCAGGGCCAGATGAACTGCATCCAAGAGTATTAAAAGAACTGGCAGATGTGATCTCAGAACCACTGGCAGTCATCTTTGAGAATTCCTGGAGAACAGGCGAAGTCCCGGCAGACTGGAGGAGGGCAAATGTTGTCCTTATTTTCAAAAAGGGGAAAAGAGAGGACCCAAATAATTACCGCCCAGTCAGTCTGACATCAATAGCAGGGAAGATTCTGGAGCAGATCATTAAGCAAACAGTCTGTGAGCACCTAGAAAGGAATGCTGTGATCACCAATAGTCAGCATGGATTTCTGAAAAATAAGTCATGTCAGACTAACCTGATCTCGTTTTTTGACAGAATTACAAGCCTGGTAGATGAAGGGAACGCAGTGGATGTAGCCTACCTTGATTTCAGCAAGGCATTTGACAAGGTGCCCCATGATATTCTTGAAAAGAAGCTGGTAAAATGCGGTCTTGACTATGCTACCACTCAGTGGATTTGTAACTGGCTGACTGACCGAACCCAAAGGGTGCTCATCAATGGTTCCTCTTCATCCTGGAGAAGAGTGACTAGTGGGGTGCCACAGGGTTCTGTCTTGGGCCCGGTCTTATTCAACATCTTTATCAACGACTTGGATGATGGACTCAAGGGCATCCTGATCAAATTTGCAGATGACACCAAACTGGGAGGGGTGGCTAACACCCCAGAGGACAGGATCACACTTCAAAACGACCTTGACAGATTAGAGAACTGGGCAAAAACAAACAAGATGAATTTTAACAGGGAGAAATGTAAAGTATTGCACTTGGGCAAAAAAAATGAGAGGCACAAATACAAGATGGGTGACACCTGGCTTGAGAGCAGTACATGTGAAAAGGATCTAGGAGTCTTGGTTGACCACAAACTTGACATGAGCCAACAGTGTGACGCGGCAGCTAAAAAAGCCAATGCAATTCTGGGCTGCATCAATAGGAGTATAGCATCTAGATCAAGGGAACTAATAGTGCCACTGTATTCTGCTCTGGTCAGACCACACCTGGAGTACTGTGTCCAGTTCTGGGCACCACAATTCAAGAAGGACACTGACAAACTGGAACGTGTCCAGAGGAGGGCAACCAAAATGGTCAAAGGCCTGGAAACGATGCCTTATGAGGAACGGCTAAGGGAGCTGGGCATGTTTAGCCTGGAGAAGAGGAGGTTAAGGGGTGATATGATAGCCATGTTCAAATATATAAAAGGATGTCACATAGAGGAGGGAGAAAGGTTGTTTTCTGCTGCTCCAGAGAAGCGGACACGGAGCAATGGATCCAAACTACAAGAAAGAAGATTCCACCTAAACATTAGGAAGAACTTCCTGACAGTAAGAGCTGTTCGACAGTGGAATTTGCTGCCAAGGAGTGTGGTGGAGTCTCCTACTTTGGAGGTCTTTAAGCAGAGGCTTGACAACCATATGTCAGGAGTGCTCTGATGGTGTTTCCTGCTTGGCAGGGGGTTGGACTCGATGGCCCTTGTGGTCTCTTCCAACTCTATGATTCTATGATTCTATGATTCTATGAATACAGAAGAGTCACCCAAATCCCCGAAGAGTGTATACATAACTTTGATTCATAAACAAAATAGAGATCCAAAGCTGGTTAAGAGCTATCAACCTATTTCGATATTGGATAAGGATTATAAACTGTTTGCAGACATATTAGCTAATAGGTTGAAAACTGTATTAAAAGAGAAAGCATTTAGACTCCGAGAAAGCATTTGACAATGTCTCCTGGGACTTTTTATGTTTAAGGCTTTGGAATATATGGTTTGTGGAGACTGTTTTATAAAAGGAGTTAAGGCAATATATACTGATCCATCAGTAAGTAATGTATTGACTGAGAATTGTATTTTTTTTTAATGATATTTTATTAAAGTTTCCAAATTATAGCAAAACAAATGAAAAAAAGAAAAAAAGAAAAAACCATAGAAAATAGAAACAGTTAAAAACACATTAATGCTCGTAACATATCTTCATACACTTATTTCCCCAGACCTCCTCATCCCTCCCTTTTTTGTATTCCAGTTCAATTTGTTAGTTCAGCAAATCCTTACCATCAAGTTTTTACCCTATTCTAATCTTTCATTACATTACCTTACTCTGTTCTCCTCATTGTCTTATAAAAAACCTTAACCTAAATTTTATTTTTGATAACTTCTCTTAACTGTTATATTCTTTCCTAATCCCTTAAACTTTTATACCAGAGCCAAACAATTTCATTTCATTCATCCTTCTAATATTCATCAATTATATAACATTGTCCTAATAACAAAAGATAAAAGTCTTCATCCAACGTCCCTTCCCCCAGGTCCCGGGTTTGTCAGTCCATTTATCCCATTAAGCTGGCACATTAACCTGGTGATCTTATATCTGAGGCTCTTAAATCCCTTCCATGTCCCTTCCACTGTTTTTCTTCATGTTTTCTTTTCACACGTGTGGTCTCCAATTTAATAATGCTTTTACCTCCTTCCAACCAAAAGGTCCCTTTTCCACAGTCCAAACTGAGCTCCATGTAGTACTTAAATGCATGTTTCAAAGTCCCTCCAAACTTTGGGATCCCCATATCTCCAAGCCTCTCACAATCCACTACCACACTCGGAAAGTCCATATGTCCCTGTTCAGGGGGGTCAATCCAACCCCCCATTTCCAGTCCAGTCGAAACTTCATCTTTCCGAGTCTGATTTTTTCGAAAGTCAATTGCCAATTCCAAAGGTTCATGTTCCTGCAGGGCCACAACCTCCATCTGTGGCTCCATTTCTGACTCCCAAAGTTCAGCAGAATCTTCTTCTTTCCTCTGTTCTGACAAGGCACAGTCCTGGTATAATTCCTGGGTAAACTCCATACTTTTTTCTACTGCCAGTCCAAGATTTCCCACATTCTGCTTAAGATTTCCAACCAAATCAGTTATCAAATTCATTCCCTCATGAATTTCTTCCAGTAAAGCATTTGTTTTGAGAAAAGAGCACAACAACATTTCTGAGCACATTGTCCTTCAAGGTCACCACTCAATTCCCACGGGTTATACTGTAGCGGCTGGAAATTCCCTAGTTACAGTTTCACTATCCCCCCCTAGAGGGAAAACATCTGTTGCAAATTACAAATCCAGCCCCAAAGTTTCTTTTACTTTTAGATACGTTGTCTATCGTTGTTATTTTTAAGTTGCAAAAGAAAAAGACAGTGGAATTCCAGTTTTCCCCCTTCTTTTAGCTATCTGTCAAACAGCTTCTGTCCTGGTCAATGAGCTTCAAACATCAATCCTGACTCCCCGCTCCCTGGGTCAGGACGGTGGAAAATTACTTTATTTTAAACTTACTTCTGCAGGTTAAAACAGTTCAAAGAAAGCACCCCCTTCTCCTCCTGCTGCCGAAGGGGGGATTCAGCTATTTTAGGCGATGAAATCCGCTCCTTTAAAATGATTTTTCAAGACTCCAGTTTATTTTGTCTTTTCTTTCTTCTGACTACAGAAAAACGGAAGGTTGACTTCCTGTTAGACCTTCCGTTTCAGTGCCGAATTGTAATGAATTTTGAGCCCGATTCCTTTCTTTCCCAATTCCTTAAATTGTGAATCGATTTTCCAAGGTTTAGGTACTCACCATGGTTTTTTTTAAAAAAAATCCAAATTGTCCAGGAAAAAGGCAGCGCTCCCCAGCAGCGGCTGTGCGGCTTCGCTCCATGGAAATAGCGGTACACTCTCAGCACCGCGCCACTTCCCCCTCTTCACTTCGGAGCCCGTTATTGGGTTCCTTTGCGGGTTGGGGGGCGCTAAGGGTGCCTGCCAAGTCCCAAGGTCACAGGCTTCATCCGCCTGTGATTTCTAAAGGGTCCCCGCTTCGCCATAGCCGGAAAGACCCGTTTCTTGCGGAGCTTGTCCCTCTGTTTCAGAGGGAGTCCGCCATTGCCGGTGGCGCCACCCCGGAAGTCTTAACTGAGAATTGTAAAATAACTAAAGGAAGTAGACATGGTTACCCACTGTCACCTTCATTGTTTATAACAGTTTTAGAAGTTTTGGCACAAAGAATAAGATGTAATAAGAAAAAAAGCGGGAATAAAAGCGGGAAAGAGAATATAATATAATATAATATAATATAATATAATATAATATAATATAATATAATATAATATAATATAATATAATATAATAAATATAATATAATATAATATAATATAATATAATATAATATAATATAATATAATATAATATAATATAATATAATATAATATAATATAATATAATATAATATAATATAATATAATATAATATAGCTTTTGCAGATAATGTGGTGATATTTGTTGAGGAACCAATAGAGTCAATCCCAAAGGCATTGGAAAAGATTTTTTATTTATTTTTTTAGAAATAGCAGGTCTTAAAATTAATAAAGATAAAACTAAACTCCTGGTAAAAAATACGAATGATGAGAGTAAAAATAAATAAATTACAAAGTTTATCCATCTTAAAGAATGAAAAGAAGATTAAATATGTGGGTGGGTATTTAAGAGCAAGAATATAAATTTCTATAAGGATAATTATTTAAAAACTTGGGAGGATGTTAAAATAAATTTGCAAATATGGAGGAGAATGGAACTTTCATTACTTCAACCATTAAAATGAATGTTTTACTGACAATATTCTTTTTGTTTATTATTATTATTATTATTATTATTATTATTATTATTATTATTATTTAGTGAATGTATATACTATCCTATATCCAGAGGTTCACAGAATAAAATCAAAATATAAAACCACAAAATACATAATCAAAATAAAAACAACCACCCAATAACCTCCCTACAAAAAAACCACATTTTAAAAGGTCATAGAATGCTTCAATCAATACCAGTGATCAGGACAACAAATTGTTTCAACAAATGGCAAAAATATATTTCTAAATATATCTGACAAGGAAAAATAAGAATAAAACATAAAAAAATGACAGATGAAAGAGAAAGGAGGTTTTTTCCTGCTGCATATGAGATTCTATTACGAAGCACCTTGTCTATTTTGTTTGAGGGAATGATTGTTATTGAATAATTCACATATTTCAGATTGGGAAGGTCATGATAATATTTTTGGTTGACATGCTTACTTGAGGTATGAAAATGTGAAAGTACATAAAGGTTTTACAAACCATATAATCAGGAAAAAATGTAAAGAGTATGGGATAAGTATCAAAACCTGTTGGAGACCAAAACACCACTATGGCTTTCACCTTTGGAGAATTTACCGGTAAATTAATTTATAAAAAAGATTTATCAGAGATGTTAACAACATGGTTACAATATCATCATTTGAATGGAGTCTTTAAAAGGGATATGAAGCGGGGGGTTGGGCAACAAACATCACAACTAGAAAGAGACCTGTTAAACTGTAATGTTAAAGTGATATCTAAAATGTATAAGATCTTATTGGAATGGGAGACAAAGGACGAACAAGTGAAATCTTCAATGATACACTGGGCAATAGATATAAGTAATAATATAGAAATGGAGGCATGGGAAAGTTTATCAAATGTGGATATAAAATTTACAGAATGTAATTGTTTAAGAGACAACTATATGAAAATGTTACATAGATGGTACCTGACACCTAGTAAATTGGTTAAATGTATAAATCTGAACTGAATATGTGCTGGAAACGTAAAGAGAAAGAAAGTACTATTTTTCATATGTGGTGGTCTTGTAACAAGGTTAAAGTTTACTGGGAAATGATATATGATGAACTGAAAAAGATGTTTAAGATGCTTAAAAAACCATAAGCTTTTCTTTTGGAAATTATGAGATCAGAACTACCTAGAAATTTATTTAGTATAGAATATTTAGAAATTTATTTATGTATGCCATTTATATAAATTTATACAAATTCATTTATGTATGCAGCCACAGCTGCAAGAATGTAATTTGTCCAAAAATGGAAGGAAGAAGAGGTCCCGACAAGAGAAGAATGGATACAGAAATTAATGGACTACGCAGAAATAGCAAAACTTACTGGGAGAACAAGATTATTATTATTATTAGAAAGCAATGGAAATGGTTTATTGTGTATTTACAAACAAACTGTAAACATACTAAGACATTGGCAGGATTAATGTAAAAATCCACAGTTTCAATAAATCTATTGGATATATACGGGAATATATATATAGAAGAATATGTTGAGATAATCTGGAGTATGCAGGAATATGAAATGAAATGTAAAGAACCACAGAAAGAGGGAGAAGTGAGTCCAGGTTGAAATGTAAAACTTATGACTGAACAATTTGTGTGTGTGTGTGTGTGTGTGTGTGCAAATTATAAATATTTCATTTCTCTAATAGTTACATATACAGTGGTGCCCCGCAAGACGAAATTAATTCGTTCCGCAAGTTTTGTCGTCTAACGAATTTTTCGTCTTGCGAATCACGAAATCCCATAGAAATGCATTGAAAATCAATTAATGAGTTCCTATGGTCAAAAAAAGTCCAAACAAAGCCAAATTTGGTACAACAACAGTTTATTAATTGCTCTTTAAAGTCACACATACTGTAAAGAGCAGTTCAAAAATTGAAGGGAAAATAAATTAACATGTCTTTGTTTTTAGACAAAGGAAACAAAGTCGCAAGACGTTTTTGTCTTGCGAAGCAAGCCCATAGGTGAAATTCGTCTTGCGAGGCAAATCGAAAACGGAAAAACCTTTCGTCTAGCGAGTTTTTTGTCTTGCGAGGCATTCGTCTTGCGAGGTACCACTGTAACTGGAATTAAGATTTCTCAGAATAATGGAAGCCAACCCAATGAAAAGCACTCACTCTGAATTTCAGGATAGTTCATCATTAGTAACAGTCCCCAGCGCAGTGTGGTAGAAGTGGTCTCCATGCCAGCCGCAAATAAGTTACCCACAACAGCTTTTAGGTTTTCATTGTGGAAATATGCATTCGTCGTCTTCTTCTTCTCCTCCTGGGTTGCAAAGAGTATGAACTGATTAAAACAAATGTAGTGAGAAAATTTCATGTGCAAAGATAAAAATGAATACCTGACTGGACCCAATGATCCAAAGTATCATTGCACATCACCCCAGTCGCTAAATAGTGAGAGATTGCAGGTTTTCCAGACTATGCCATCATGATGATATAGGGTTCCTGCAGGAGGAGTGCTCGCCTCCAGGCCAGGAGAGGCAAGTCACCAGAGGATCGGGGCCGCCCTAT
Organism: Podarcis vaucheri; assembly: GCF_965113315.1. Classification (NCBI taxonomy): domain Eukaryota; kingdom Metazoa; phylum Chordata; class Lepidosauria; order Squamata; family Lacertidae; genus Podarcis; species Podarcis vaucheri. The sequence goes on from NC_138761.1 coordinate 123,820,710, forward strand.
GCCTCGGGGCAGATAAAAGCCGGCCAGCCCCAGTCCCAACTTGCAGGAGAAACATTGTTGGTTGCTAGTTCCTGCCTGGACCCTGTCCTGCTTTCCTGCCTGAGCTCATGACCCGCCCTGTCTCGCTGCTTGCCTGTTCCTGACTTCACCCAACTCCCTGCCCTGCACCCAGATTTAGCTACTATGGACTGCCTCCACGTTGCACCTTTGACCACAGACTTGGACCTCGCCTCTCGGGTAACCCATGGGACTAGCACATCAGGCCTGTATATCTGCTTTAACTCTTCAAACTCATCAGTAATTAGATTAAGATTTTAGAAATAATTTCCAACCTGTTATTTAGAACTTTGTTGTCACCCAACCACCTGTTTCCTTTTCTGGGTGCTAATTAATTGATAAGTAGAAACTCCAATTCATATTCATTTCCAATCTTAGTAATGGTTAAAAGAACTGAAGCCATATTTAAGGGTGATTGGGCCTATTTTTTTCCTTGCTCTGAGATGCCTCCCCACCCTCAAAGCTTCCTATCTCCTCCAGTGTGAAGAATGCCTTCTTCTCAGCACATGAGGCATTATCCCATCGTCTGTGATGGCCTGGGATTCCGAGTCTGAGAGTGAACCGGAGGAATCCCAGCCGGCACAGGAGTCCCCGCCTCCAGGGCCGGCTGAACTGGGGCAAGGTCTAGATGCTGAGGAGCCTGCACCTGTGCCAGATCCTCAGGGGCAGGCACCAGGTGAGACCATTCTGGCCCCAGAGGTGCTGGAAGACTCAGTGGCTACAGGTGAGCCTCCCCCGGGGCCCAGTAACCCTTCGGCCTCTCCTGAACTGCAGAGGCTTAGGGCAGAGAGGCGAAGGGAACTGGTCTCTCCCAGGAGGAGTGCTCGCCTTAAGGCCGGGAGAGGCGGGGCTCCTCAGGGCCGGGACCACCCCCGGCCTTAGAAGAAGATAAAGGTCAGGCAGCCCGGTCCCAGGTTGCGGGAGCAACGTCGTTGTGGAGTACCTGCTTTACCCAGACCTAGATCTGCACTCCCGGTGTGCCTGTTCCTCGCCCGGCTTCCTGCTCCTGACTCTCCAGTGTTCCTGTTCCTCGCCCGGCTGCCCGCTGCTGACCCACCAGTGTTCCTGTTACCCGCCTGGCTTCCTGCTGCTGCCCTACCAGCGTTCCTGCTTCCCCACCTGGCTCCCTGTTTTGGACCTCGCGTCTCATCTAGTGATCGTCTACCCTGCTAGTGACTCTGGACTGAACTTCGGATACGGTATTAGTACCTCCCCCCCGGGACCAGCACATCATCCCTTGTATCAAAAGGGAGTCTGGCAACCAATATTTATGACTTGATTACCTCTCATCACTACATAATTATCTATAATTACATGTTTTCTTGATCAGGGATTCCCCCCCCCCCAGAAATGCTGTTGAGCATGCAACCATTGACCCTGCAGAGGCAACTTCTGTAACACATTAACAATGGCTGACTATTGGGAAAGGGGAGGAAGTATGCCAGGTTGGTCCCTTCTGAAGTGAGACTTCCTGACTACAACTTATGCATTCACTTGCGAATATGCCCTCAAAACATGAATTGAAAATGGCAACACTTATTCTGGGCCAACTTAAAAGACTCAATTACCTCTTGCTGTTGGATAAGAAATGAGTCAATAAAGCTCCTCTGGTCATTTTCATCCAGATCTCGGAGGTGTTTTATGAAGGTGGCATTTATGAAGGCAAACATTTCATCTCTGTTTTGGATGACAGTCTTACGAGCCCCCAAAAGAAAACCAAGAGCAGGAAACATGTTATACAGCTGAAAGGATAAAAATGTGAAAAAAAGAAAAAGAGACATTAGAAAAACTCAGTATTGTACTCTCTGCTGGGTCTCTCAGAGCATAATTTATGTGCAACCCTGGGTTAATAGGCTATGGCAGTTCTCCTCTGGAGGTTCACCTTCAGAGAGGGAGATCTGCCCTTGGAGCCATCATGGAACCAACTACCACTTGCTCTTCCTTGTCCTTGGAGTCCTAACGGCAGTGAGGCCAGAAAGCGTGTGTGCAAAAGAGACGTTATTATATTTACAGGATGACTGTACCGTGTGAGTTTTCTAAATATTTTGAATCACCACCAGGTTTCTCAAGATATCAATATTCTGTGTTTTCTAGTGAATACTGTTATTACAATCAACTGTTTGTTTTATTCTGATATATTTTTTTATTAACAGGCCAATCAAATCACATTATTTCCAAATAACATTAGTTCCAAATTATACAGCCAGATTTTTAAATTTTTGTTGGGGGTACCTATACTTCAAGCTCCAAACAGGGGTCCAAGCATCACTTATATTGCTGCTTTAATTAGACAGTTCTATCCAGTTCTGTCCAGATAGTCTCTTTGTTACTTTCTTCATCTTCTTGTTGTTATCATATATTTCTTTCTTTGCGATCTCTGATAATCTTCACAAGCGGGTTGAAAACAAACATCCTCTGTGTGGGTTTTACACTCTCCAATTATCATATCACATAAGGACAGACGCCATTTCTACACCTCCACAAAGATCTTTCCCTCTGTCTGTCTGTTAATTTTCCCAGGCTTGCCAAGCATATCTCAGCATATCTCAGAGGGCTCTGCCAGGTCTAGATCACATTCCAAACATCATTCACATTCCGATGACCCTGGTTCTCCTCCCCCCGTCCTTCTTAGGTAAGCCTGTCTTAGCGAGACGCCATTTAAAACTGTGTCATAAAACTTTCCTCCATTCTCCAATGTTTACCAATCCTCTCTTTGATCAATAATTCACTCCACACAGTTCTTAAATTCCTGCTTGTGATTAATACAATGCAATGATTCTTCTCTCTGGGGTGGAGGGTTATTAATACTCACATAAGGCAACAGAAATAAAAGTTTTTTCCTCCACCCCCTTTCCGTTTCACTCCAAACATACCAGTCTCTTAATAGTGATTCATCACTTGATTTATTTGTCCCGCCCGTCGCTCCGCTCACAGAGATCCATTATTCAGCAGTCTTAACTCCCGATCTTCGCTTGATGTATGTGCTTTAGCTTCTTTCCAATTATATGTTTCCAATTATATATTTCGAGCTAAAGCGACCCAGTGCGCTGATTGGAGACAGCGTCAGGAAGAGCCGACTTCACCCGAGGGCTTTTGCCAAGTGTCCGCACCCCCCTTCTTTTGAATCCGGGGGTGAATTATGGACACCGCTGGCAAGGCAGTCCCCCCCCATCTCCTTGGGGGGGGGGGCGGGAAGGCTGCATACTTCCCATAGCAGCCTCTTAATTACCTCGTGTGGGTCGGAGAGATGTTATTGTCGGCCATCTTCCAATGTGCCACCTGGTGGCCCCTCAACTGTTTGTTTTAAATGGAAAAAATAGATTACCGTGACTGAGAAGCTTCCAAAAAGCTGGGCACTTTCATTGACCAACTTCAGAAGTCTTATGTATGTGGGATCTTCATAATCAAATCGCTTGTCTAGTAGTATGGCCACTATTATATTGGCAACAGCTGCATTCATAATTGTGGTGGTCTCAAATGGGTTTCCTATACATAAATATGACAGTTAAACAAAAATATTCTTTTAAAAATGTGGGATGTAAAAAACATAGGAGTCAAGAACAACATTCCGAGAATGGACATTCTATGGGATGCTTCCTACCAGCCAGGAGAAAACTTCCTGTTTCCTCTGCTAAGATATAGAACTTGCTAACGCAAGTTGGGGGGTATCATTAAACAATATAAATAAACTGATCTTAAGTGCTGCTGGATGTGGCCATAGCTGGGCTAAGAAATGCTTGGAAGTCACAGGAGTTATTGCAGTACAATCTGCACATTACAGGAAGAGACCAATTGCAGGGAACCCTGGGATCTGTGCTTCTGGAATTTAGGAATATGTAACGCAATAGTCTTGGCACCTTTAAACTATGCTAGTATAGCTATGCACCAGAGGAAAACACCAACCCACCTTCGTAAGATTCAAATTTCTTTATCAGGACACTGCATTCCTCAATAATTCTGTCCTCTATGGTCCTCTTTCCCATTCCGTAGTCCCGTAATGTGCTTAAAGCAAACCGCCGCATCACTTTCCAGTTTTCACCATTAGACAGAATTACACCTGAAGAGATGGGAGGAAAGCTTTCATGCCTGCATGGCCATTGTACAAAAATATCAATAAATTGTGTTCTGCATTTCTTCCATGGAACTGAGAATGGATCCCAGCTATTCTCCCACTCAGACTTCGGAGCTGGCAGCTGTGTCATCAGAGCATGACCTGAGAACACATTGAACAATATTTTCCCCTACTAAGTGTAGGATAGAGTAGAGGGTGGTTTTTACATGTCAGGCGTCCCAGCAGAACTCCGCTTGTTATTTTGTATTCCATTATGCCTCCTTCATTTTTCGTCTCTATATAGTTTGGGGCAGAAAATGGTCAGTCAGTTTCCCCTTGGTGTGTGGAATTACTTTGCTGTGTGACTATTATTCGCAATCCTCCTGTCTCATTCTCCCCCTCCTCTACAATATGGCTGTTTGGAAGAAGGTGGGAATGGGAAAGGTTTGCTTTAAATGGTCTCCAATTTTGTTTCTTCAACAGAGCACCACTTATCCACTGAAAGTCAAGACCAAAAAAGGCTGACCTGGTCCACTCTTTTTAACATTTTAGCTTGATCTGCAGAAATCCACAGGTGACACTTTTTGTGACACATTCTCAGCCTAATGCCTGCAGATACTCTGTCAATGTTAAAGGGACTGAGGTGGGTTGAAAAATTGGCAAGGATTGAATTATTGGATTTAGAAGGCTATGATAATAGATTCGGTTGGAACGCGTATTTATGGTATGATAAAAAAAGAGTACATAAAGGGTTTGAAAACCACATCTTTAGAGGATCTTTGACTGGAGTTTGGAATAGGTATAAAAATGTATTAGAACCAAAGATTCCACATTGGTTATCACCATTAGAGGTTATGAGTATTAAAAAGATAAATATGAGTGGGAGGTGGATAACATATGAGAAACTATTAAAAAGGGAAGGAAATAAGTGGAAATTGAAACCATATGAAGTAGTAAAAGAGTATGTTAAGGATTGGCTGCATTATTTTCAGTTAAATGAAATGTTTAAAAAAGAGTTTTTAGAGAGGGGATATTCTGAAAAAGAATCTAGATTTCAACAAGAAATCTTAAACAATGAAGTGAAAATTTTATCTAAAATGTATAAAATATTGTTGGAATGGAATACTGTGGACGAAGAGGTTAAATCTGTAATGATTAGTTGGGCTAGAGATTTCGGATATAATATTGAATTTGAGAAATGGACTAAATTATGGAAGGATGGGTTAAAGTTTACAGCTTGTACAACGATTAAGGAAAATGTTATGAAGATGTTATATAGATGGTATATAACACCAGTAAAACTGGGTAAAATGTATAAAGTGTGTAATAAATGTTGGAAGTGTAAGGTGACAGAAGGAACATTTTACCATATGTGGTGGGAGTGTAAGAAGGTAAAAAGCTTCTGGGAGATGATCTATAATGAGTTAAAGAAAATGTTGAAATATACTTTTGTTAAAAAAACAGAAGCTTTCTTATTGGGAATACTGGATAATGAAATTAGTAAAAAAGATGTGAAATTAGTTTTGTATGCAGTAACAGCAGCCAGAATTTTGCTGGCACAGAAATGGAAACAGGAGGAGATGCCCACGAAAGAAGAATGGGGGATGAAACTGATGGAATACGCAGAAATGGACAGATTGACGGGGAGAATTAGGAACCAACGTGACCAGAGATTCTCCGAGGATTGGAAGAAATTTACAGAATATATTAAAAATTTCTGTGATGAGCAAATAACGTTCGTTGGCTTTCAAGAAGCTCTGTGAAATTACTGTTAGAAATATTGTTTAAAAAATATGATGTGATTAAGAGTATGTGAGTGCAATATAATATTGGGAAATGTGAGACGAGGATAAAAAAACAAACGGAAAATTATCAGACAAGTTGAGGGAAGTTTTGGAAAAAAGGGTTTAAGTTAAAAAATGGATGTATAATTTTGTAAAAATTATGGAAAATCTAATAAAAATATTTATAAAAAAAGAAATGAAAAGAAAAGAAAAATTGGCAAGGATTTCCCCCACAGGAAACAATGGATTTCGAAGACTTGCTTTGCAAACACTCATCTTACAAACCATTTCTTGGGAACACATTGTGTTCACCTGGTGGGACCAGTGTGTGTTTGCAAGCATTACCAGTTCCAATAGAAAGGGAGGTGCCTCACCAAAGCCTTGTGCAAGCTCTTGAAATAATGGAACGATGGGCCTGTCAGCAAATGCGTCCGCCTGATTAACCAGAGCCTCCTTTACTGTCTCATATCCTGTCAACACCACAGTTTTCTGGGGTCCCATTTGGATGCTGAAGACAGGGCCATACTGCTTTGACAACTGGAATTCAACAGAAGAAAAATTGAGAAACAGAGTTCTGGCATACCCAAAGAATATATTAATGTACATCATCTCTGACAGAACCAAGACTGCATTAACAACCACCCAGTCTCAAATCTTCCATTCTTTGGCAAGGTGATTGAGCGGGTGGTTGCTGAACAACTCCAGGAATGTCTGCTTGGACAAGTGCAACTGACCACCTGTCTCCTTCATCCTTGCCCATCCTGGCTCATAAAAGTTCTGCGGGGTGGCGCATGCTTCACTCTGTTAAAGAGCCTTCCCAAACCTGCTGAAAGTGGTGGTTATAAAGCCACTTATTAAAAAATAAATCTTTGTACCCAGCCAGTATGGTGAACTATCACCCAGTCTCAAATCTTCCATTCTTTGGCAAGGTGATTGAGCGGGTGGTTGCTGAACAACTCCAGGAATGCGGGCCATTTGGATCCCTTCCATTTGGGATTCAAGCCTCATCATGAGACTGAAACTGCCTTGATTGTGCTGCTCGATTATCTCCGGCCAGCTAAGGACAAAGGTGAAAGCTGTTTCCTAGTTCTGTTGGATTTCTCAGTGGCCTTTGATACCATTGACCATGACATACTTCTGGACCGTCTAGAGGGACTGGGATCTGGGGGCACTGTTATACAGTGGTTCCGCTCCTTTCTCCTGGGCCGTGTCCAGAAAGTGGTGTTGGGGGATGAGTGTTCAGGCCCCTGGGCTCTCACTTGTGGGGTATGCGGATAATAACCAGCTCTACCTCTCTTTTAAATAAAAACCATTGAAGGCGGTGAAGGTCCTGTGTAAGTGTTGGGGGGCAGCTGGAAGATGGATGGTGGCTGACAGATGGAGGTTGAATCCTGACAAGACAGAAGTACTGTTTTGGGGGAACAGGAGGCAGGCAGGTGTGGAGGACTCCTGGTCCTGAATGGGGTAACTGTGCCTCTGAAGTACCAGATGTGTAGCCTGGGATTCATTTTGGACTCATAGCTGTTCATGGAGGGGCAGGTCAATTCTGTGTCCAGGGCAGCTGTCTACCAGCTCCATCTGGTACGCAGCAAACTGTCTTGCCAGAATGGTGCATGCTCTAGTTATCTCCTGATTGTACTACTGCAAGGTGCTCTATGTGGGACTACTTTTGAAGGTGACCCGGAAACTGCAACAAATCCAGAATGCGGTAGCTACACTGGTGACTGGGAGTGGCTGCTGAGACAATATACCACTGGTTCTGAAAGACCTACGTTGGCTCCCAGTACGTTTCCAAGCACTATTCAAAGTGTTGATGCTGACCTTTAAAGCCCTAAATGGCCTCGGCCCACTATCCTGAAGGAACATCTCCATCCCCAAGGTTCAGCCTGGACACTCAGGTCTGGGGCTCAGGGCCTTATGGCAGTTCCCTAACTGCGAGAAGTGAGGTTACAGGGGACCAGACAGAGTGCCATCTCGGTAGTGGCACCTGCCCTGTGGAACGCCATCCCATCAGATGTCAGGGCAATAAACAACTATCTGATTTTTAGAAGACACCTGTAGGCAGTCCTTTTAAGGAAAGTTTTTAATGTTTGATGTTTTATCATATTCTTAGTCTGTTGGGTGGCCGGGGAAACCCAGCCAGATGGGCAAAGTATAAATAATAAATTATTATTATTATTCAGTTGTGGCAGAACAAATATTTGCTAGGAATAATCAGAAAACCAGAACAAAATAGGCAGTTGCAAGGATAAAAGTGATTATACCTTTAATGGCACCTCTCAAATCTAGTTTAGAAAGATAGGCTGAAGGAGGAGGCTAGGCAAGGTTTGCATTGGCACTTTTGCATCCTTGAAAATGGAGGCAGAGTCAAACGGGATTAGACACCAGACACCCCCAGACACCTTGTTCAAATTACCAGTTATAAATTGCAACTAGGTCCTATGACTGGGAAAGTTAAGAGGTGGTTCTGTAGCACACAAAGGGGAGATGAGATTTATAGGCTCTAAAAGAACAAAATTGTAATGCATTATTGATGATGATGATGATGATGATGATGATGATGATGATGATAATAATAATAATAATAATAATAATAATAATAATAATAATAATAATAATTTTCTACTCCGCTCATCTGACTGGGCTGCCCCAGTACCCTTCAGCCTTGCCATGAGAAGCACTGGAATCTTTACCTTTAACATGGTTCTGTGAGGCCTCTTCAGATCCATGATGTGGAGATTCCCAATGAGAGGTAAAGGCCTTGGTCCTGGTGGAAGATTTTGGGAGCTCTTGTTCCAGAAAGTGCCCAATTTCAAAACAAAGTAAACCATAAGGATAAAGAGGAACAATGCTGGAATCGGCTCCATCCAATCCATTTTGTTTCAGGAAGCAATTTTTTTTGCAGTGGTTATAATGAAAGCTCAGGTGGTACCTGGTGTGGAATTTTTTTTGTCACCCCCCCATGACTCCCAAGCCTACAGCAGGCCAGGGGGAAGGGGGGGGCTTCACCACTTTGCTGGGGCCGCTCGCTGTCAGCTTGGGATTCGTGGGTGGGGAGGGTGACAAAAAAATTTCCGCAACCCCCTTGCTCTGCTCCTGGCCCAATGCCCTGCACTGTAAGAGGTTCAAAATCCATTTTTAAATGTGCATGAAGTAAGAACTTTCTGGTGGTGAGATCTATTCCTCAGTGGAACAGTCTCCCTCGGAAGGGGGCGTACTCTCCTTCGTTGGAGGGTTTTGTGGAGAGGTTGGGTGGCCATCTGTCCTGGATGCTTTAGCGGAGATTCCTACATTGCAGGGGGTTGGGCTCGCTCAAGTTAGAGGAAACGTTCCAGCCTTGCATGCTCGCTTGGCCAGAGGCTGGGCTAAGGCAGGGAGCGGCTGGTGGGAGGGTCCTTCATCTGGAATTCCCCTGCAGAAACACCATCGAGCAGCTGAGGAATGGCTTTGAATGAGCGCCTCTCACCTGCTGATTATTGTGCAGAGTACTGTTTACATGGGTTGGATCAGCAGTAGCCCCCTACCCACTGTGCAGGTAGACTGCACATGGCCAGGGGGCTCAGTCAGCTCCGACACTGCACCTAGCCTTGCCTGCCGGCCCTGATCCCAAATGGGGTGCAGCGCTCAGCCTGAATCGCGTGCATGTTGGGGGGCGAGGGCACAGCCACGGCTCCTCGCCCCCTCCCTTGGATCAAGACTTGTAGGGCGCCAACTTCATGCAACTAGCAGCAAAGAGTTCTCTGATAATTATTTTCAAAATAAATGCACATGTGTTACTCATATTTAGATATCTGTTTTGTTGGAGGGGTTTTTTTTCTTGGAGGTAGAGAATTCTCTGGGGTTTTGTTTTGAAATCGTGGAACATCCAGGCTTAAAAAGTGATAAGTGCATCTGCACTCTTAATCAAAAGCTCCAATTCAGATTGATATGGCATTATTTTATTAAAACTGTGAATTACTGTAATGAGAGAGAGAACTATCACAACCCTCTGATAGTTATCCGATTTCCATCTATGTCTGCACAGGATCCCTTCACTGTTCACCAACTATGATAGATATTCACAAAAGGTTCAATACAAAGCCGGTCCGCTGGCTGCTGCCTTATTCTAAGAAAAGAAGAGAAAAACCGTGGCAGGATCTCCCTGAATGAAGTCCCCTACTCTGCAGGAGCAGCAGTGGAAGAGTCATAACGTAGGAACAGAACAAAATTGAGGCCCGCAGATATCAAATCTACCTGGCAATGGGAGAACTACAAAAGAGCAAAGACCTTAGTTGTATTTGCAAAATTGCAGCCAAGCAGCAAATTGCCCTTTGGTTTTATTTCAGAAAACCACTACTATACGTCAACGCAAACGTACCATGGCTGGGAGGGGGGCACATTATTTCATTAAAGGCGAGGCCATGCATCAGAACAAAGCATTGCAAAGGCGTTTTTCTCCCCTGCTGGTGCAATCCCCAATGGTTGTAGCCAAAACTATTTGTTGCATCCATAAAAGAGACGAGCTCAAAACAGTGACTTTTCTTTTTGGTTTCTCTGGAATGTTAGAGAGAAGCCTGTTTTACAGGCGCGAGGGCCTGGTTCATGCTCTGTGTGTGCAGAAGAGGTAGGAAGGGGCGAGGGAAGGAGGCCGTCCACCAGCTGGCGGGTGGATGGGAGGGGGCACTTTTCGTGGCCCACCGACGCCCCTCCCTGGCCCGCCCCTTGCAGCCCAAGCAGGAAGGAAGCGAAGCACCAAGCGGGCAAGCAGGCGATCTGTGGAGCAAGGCCTGTCCTGGATGACGGGGCAACCCGCCCATGACTCCCAAGCCTACAGTGAGCCGGGGGAGGGGGGAGCTTTGCCACTTTGCCGGCGGCCCCGACAGGCATAGGCTTGGGAGTCACGGGCAGGGATACGCATGCAGAGAGTCACCCTCCCTAAGGATGTCACCCGGTGTGGCCCACCCCCACTGCACCCCCTTGCTCAGCCCCTGAGCAGAGCTCCAAGGCCTGGGGGCCTCTGGAGCCAAACAGAAAAATACCAAAGACCTCCATATAAAAACCTGGCCACCCAAAGGCTAACGCTGTCTCAAAGACTTCTTCAAAAACAACAAAGCTACAGTGCAGTTTGGTCAACAACAGTGTCTACCAACTGCAATGAACAGCCCATATATTGTATTACATAATGTTTCTAGCGAATCATTAACCATCCCTCTGATTTTTTTTCTTCACAACTATTCAATGCTGTACATTGGATGATATGCCTTTCAGTTTAATGTTTACTCAAGTGGGTGGTGCTTACTTGCACAAACTAATGCTTTCTGGAACAGATTAAAAGGCTCTTGAAGGCAGTGAACAAGGAAGGACAATAACTAAACCGTACATCCTCTCATAGTGCCTAAATCCATTCCTACAAAGGTTATGGGGCCCAGTGAAGACTAAATTCAAAGTATTTTAGTGGATATGGCTGGATTTTCTTAAGAGAGAAGATTCAAACCAAATATTTTTTCTATTTCTTGGTGATCACATGGTGACTTCCACTGACACCAATGTGAATGGGATCAGCTCCCTCTTCCCTCTCAGAGCAGAAGCTAGGCAGAGAAGGTTTTGAGTTTTTCCTCTTGTGGAGATTGAAGTTTTGATTTTGAATTTGACACATTTCCACCATTTTCATTTTTCATATGACCAGTCAGAATTTGATTGATGAGGGAAGCCTTAAGCTAATCCAGACTCTCAGAGAAAGTTCATTCAGATACAGAGAGAAGATGGAAGATGGTTGTTTTATTCCAGGGATAACCAACAGGTTGATTGGGATCGACTGATCGATACCCGGGAGGTTCTGGTCGCTTGCTCGCTCCTTTTCCTTTGTTTTTGCCTCAGAGCGGCTGGCCCTTTCCCTCTCCCCGCCCACCATTTTCAGCTGATCGCTGGAACAGAAGACGGAGTTTTCGCTGTGAGGCAAATTGTTTCCATAGCGATCTTTTGGTGAATGACTAATCCCCTCTCCCCTTTACTCTAGTCTGACATTTTCCCCTTAATAAAGGAGATTTTCTCCATAAAAAAGACTCAACAAGCTTGGCCTTAACCCCTAAAATGGAACTTTCCTCTCTAAAAGAAGCTGAACAACTTTGGCTGCCAGTCCCCCCCCCCCCGTGAGTAGATTGCAGTCTCATGGGAGTTGGACGTCCCTGTTCTAAGCCAGAAGCAGAAAGTCACAGAATTAATTGGCAGCATGGAGATGCCAGAAGCAAACCCAGTTGCCAGATCTATTATTGCAGACTTTTTAAAGAACCCGGAGGAAACAAAGCCATTGCCTGACATCAACAAATACAGTTCAGAATCAGAATACATTGCAGCCACAGAAGCTAACATACCCAACTTCCTCAACCATTCCTCATAAGGCATGGTTTCCAGACCCTTTTTCGTCTTGATCACAATTCCCTGCACATCTACCTGGGAATATGATGCTTCAAGATCTTTGAAAGTATATGTTAACATGGGAATAAATGAACCAGCTTTGTTGATTGATCTCTATGCCACAAGTGTCATAAGAACACAGGGCCAGGATTTAAGTAAGAGATCCTCCAGTCTTAGTTTCTCGGGATTTGGCAGTATGGCAGGTAAAGGGGAACACAAGATTTGTGATAAAGCATGCACCAATTCCACCACTAGGCTACTCAACCCAAATACCCCTGCAGAACAGGGGTGTTTTAAGAAAGGCTTGCATTGCACACACAGGTAGGCTAAGCAAGCCAGGAGCTTGTGAGTCTTAGAAACGTGGCAGAGCACAGAGCTGGTGGGGCATGGGCGATGTTGTAAGCCCAATAGCAGGAGTAAGGTCCAGGTCTTCATGAGACGTTCCTGGGGGTGGCTGGAAGGTGAATCTCTGCAGCAGACTTGTGAAGAAGAGGAAGAGCTCCATTTTGGCAAGAGTCTCACCTAAACATGCTCTCCGACCTGTAAGGACACACAGGCAGCAGAGAAACTGGGTTTAGCAGTTGCTTACTAACATCCCAAATACTTTAAAGCAGACTAAAATGCAGATATAAAATAACAGCTCACAGTGCCCATCTTAAAAGAATTATGAACTCCCAACATGAGCCATCCTACAATGCTGAAAACCAGGGGTGGGAAACCTTTCTCAGCCTGAGGACCACATTCCCTGGTGAGCAACATTCCAGGGGCCGCACACCAATGGTGACCAGATCTAGTGGCAGAAATGGCCACAGCAAGTGATGTGATTCTTACCTTTGCACAATAGGCTACATTCCAGGCATGTAAAAATCCCATTGACTAAGCACACACTATGCCGGTATAAACAAAAGTAAAAAAATTACCTGCAGAGAAAGGCATGAAAGCATCTCTCTTTATGAATTTTCCTTCAGAGTTGAGAAAATGTTCAGGATAGAATTTATGTGGGTTCTCCCATTGAGATTCATCGTGCAGCACAGAGGACAGCAATGGTATGATGAATGTCCCCTGCAAAGGCAAAGCAAGAGTCATTTTAATATAAAGCATATGCCTCTGGTACAATAAATATTTAGTGTAGGAGAGATGAGATTTGTGTTCATCTGAGAAATGTCTTTAGTTTGACAAACATTAATGTATAAACCATGATCTCCCACTAGAAATGGTTTCTTTTCCAACCTTGTGCTCCTTCCCACTGAGATCTGTTTAATGGGTTGAAGCTGATGCCTGACACCTTCCGAAGGGTAGATTGCATGCTTGTGCAGTGCAATCCTATACAAGTCTGCACAGATGTCACCCACACTGAAGTCCAAGGGGCTTACTCCCAGGAAAGCCTTAAAATATGTTGTAACTAGTAGGCAGCAGTTCAATGAAATGGATCACCTTTGGAATGAAGTAGCCATTAAGGGTAACATCTGTAGCCGTGGCATGTGGCAGGTTGGTTGGGGCGATATTGGCAAACCTCTGGATCTCATGGACCACAGCATCTGTATAAGGCATTTTTGTTCGGTGTTCAATCCTTGGCTGAGAAGATCCAACAACCTTTGCAATTTCTTCTTGGACCTTTACTGGGGGGGGGGGGGAGAAAGAAAAGCATTCATTTTTCTGCTCAGATTATGTCTTTGACTTAAAAATTAATCTCTGAAGCATAAAACTGCCACAAACTCGTTCTACAATTCCAGAGGCTCAGAAATTTAATTTCTAGAATTTAATAAATGTATTTTTAAGAAGAACAAACAAACAATTTAGACAATAACCTGATATAATGAGAGAGAGATATGCATCCATGATGATGATTAAAATATCACTGCTGGGAATATTCTGAAGTGGTATCTTTTACACATAAAGGTCAAAAACAAAGATTTGGGGATCCTCCAGACCCTGACAAATTTTTGAGAAAATATGGGAAAGAGTTAGCTGGAGAAATAGCATTTGAACTGGAAGCTGGACAGGGAGAAGAAGATTCAACAGAGGTAGAGGCAAAAGACAAATAAATAGGGAATATACTCACATACTTAGTCTCTAGAATGTGACACAGGTATTTTTTAAACAGGAAAAACATTTTAGCCAATAACCTGATATACTGATGTAGGGAATTTCATCCAGGATGATTATTAAAATATCACTGCTGGGAATATCCTGAAGTGGTATCTTTTACATATAATGGTAAAAACCAAATATTTCGTGATCCTACCGAGCCATACAAATTTTGGAGAAAATATGGTGGAAAATTAGCTGGAGAAAGAGCATTTGGATAGGAAGAGGAAGATTCAACCGAGGTGGAGGCGAAAGAGAAATAACTATGGAACAAGATGGCTTTGAAAATTCTAACTGGGAATGTAAATAAGCAAAATAATAAGACTAAATGAATAAAATTGATCACATTGTAGAGAAGTTAAACTTGGAAGTTATATGCCTCCAAGAAACAGGAAAACTATTAGCTTGGCAAATAAAGAAGAAAGAAGAAAAAACTGCATTGATAGAATAAAGGAGTTGTGGAAAATCTGAAAAAAAATAATAGATCAATTTGTGAGTTTTTATATAGCACCATATTAAGGCAAATGAGGCAACGTAGAAGAAATGGGTAAATATTTAGAAGACAACAGACTGCTTCAGATACCAAAAGTTAAAATGTCATTTCTGAATAGACCTATCACAATGATGGTTTTACAGCAAGTAATTTTACAAGCAAAATTAGGGAAGGCACCCGGACCTGATGGAGTTTCAGCAATATATTATTAAAAAATTACAAGATTACCTAATGCAACCTTTAAAAGATATTATGATTATAACTTTGAATACAGGACAGTTACCCAAATCCCAGAAGAGTGTATACATAACATTGATTCATAAACAAAATAGAGATCCAAAGCTGGTTAAGAGCTATCAACCTATTTCGATGTTGGATAACAATTATAAACTGTTTGTAGACATATTAGCTAATATGTTTAAAACTGTATTAAAAGAGAAAGCATTTAGGCTCTGAGAAAGCATTTGACAATGTCTCCTGGGACTTTATATGTTTAAGGCTTTGGAATATATGGTTTGTGGAGACAGTGTTATAAAAGGAGTTAAGGCAATATATACTGATCCATCAGTAAGTAATGTATTGACTGAGAATCGTAAAATAACTAAAGGAAGTAGACATGGTTGCCCACTGTCACCTTCATTGTTTATAACAGTTTTAGAAGTTTTGGCACAAATAAGATGTAATAAAAAAAAAGCAGGAATAAAAGCGGGAAAGAGACAATATGAATATAATATAGTATAATATAATAGCTTTTGCAGTTAATATGGTATATTTGTTGAGGAACCAATAGAGTCAATCCCAAAGGCATTGGAAAATATTTTTTTATTTTATTTTTTAGAAATAGCAGGTCTTGAAATTAATAAAGATAAAACCAAACTCCTGGTAAAAAATATGAATGATGAGAGTAAAAATAATTTACAAAGTTTATCCATCTTAAAGAGTGAAAAGAAGATTAAATATTTGGGTGTGTGGTTAAGAGCAAGAATATAATTTTGTATAAGGATAATTATTTAAAAACTTGGGAGGATATTAAAATAAATTTGCAAATATGGAGTAGAATGAAACTTGCATTACTTCAACCATTAAAATGAATGTATCACTGACAATATTCTTTTTGTTTATCCTTATTATTCACAGAATAAAATCAAAATATAAAACCACAAAATACATAATCAAAATAGAAACAACCACCCAATAACCCCCCTACAAAAAACCCCACATTTTAAAAGGTCATGGAATGCTTCAATCAATACCAGTGATCAGCACGACAAATTGTTTCAACAAATGGCAAAAATATATTTCTAAATATATCTGACAAGGAAAAATAAGAATAAAACATAAAAAAATTGAGAGATGAAAGAGAAAGGAGGGGACTTCCGGGTTGGCGCGACCAGCTAATGGCGGATTCCCTCCGAGCTCCGGAGGGAATCGGCTCTGTGGAAGAGGGGTCCTGCCGTGGCGGCGACGCGGGGACCCTTAGAAACCACAGGCGCGGAAGCCTTTGGACTTGGTGACTCGGTGGGCACCATTAGCGCCCTCCCCGACCCGCGAAGAAGCCTTTTTAAAGGCTCCGGAGCGGGTGATGGAGAGTGGCGTGGTGCTGTGAGTAGACCGCTTCTTCCACGGAGTGAAGCCGCAAGCCATGGCTGGAGAGCGCTGACTTCTTTCCTTGACCATTCGGATTACAAAGTAACAACCCGTGAGTAATACGGAAATTGGAACTAAAAATTTCTTTTAACTGAATTCGGCACGACCAGGGGAGGTGCTAAAAGGAAGTCCGCCTCCCCCCCCCCTTGCAGGCATCTTAAAGCAAGAAATTGGATAACTAAGGTCGAGAGACTGTCTTTCTCTTGTTGAGATAAAAACTTTTAATTTCACGATTCGACTACATAAGTTTGGTGCTGGAGGATTAGAATTGACTGGGAGAGCTGAAGTTTAACCCCCCCGGATCCGGGAGTGAACCGAGAGAGAGCCTGTGGAGGTTTTAAATAGAGTTTGACAGCTGCCAAATGAGCTGTCAAAGTCAGGAAACTTGGCTTTGTGCTATTTTCACCGGGTTTTTTTGTTACATTGGACTATAAGCTTTGGAAAATTAAGAAGAAATAAGAACAAAATAACAAAATAACCTGATTGTTGGAGAAAGAAATATTGTAACCAGAATCCCTCTAGAGAGGGTTCTGAGATACTACAATGGCTGTAGATGGAAAAGTACAGGCAGAGTTGGATAGAGTGTTTCATTTCCTGGGAATATTGCAAGAGTTGAGGGATGTTATGACTACAAATCTTACAACCTTGAACTCTAAAGTAAACAATTCTGTTGAAACTGTTGAGGATTTGATTCAAGAAGTATCTGCAGCTGGAGAAGAAGAAATTTGTTTTGTTTTAGAGGAGTCGAATGGAGGAGCTGAAATGTGGCAGGTGGAGAAGGACAACCAGAGGCCTGTCAGGATGGAATATAAGGAAAGCAAGGTTCGGATGAAGAAAACTTGGTATGAAATGAAGAATGAAGATTGGGGACTCTCCCTTATGGGGAGTCCGGAAGACACTTAGATTACAAATTCGATGGAAGACCCTTGGATTATAAATTCGATAAAGGTGAAAACTGAAGTATTTGGGACTTTTGGGACATTGGTATTTGAAAAGACTAAGAAACAGGATCTGGACTTTTTCTTCGAATATGGAGGCCTGGTTGGAAAAAATATAGACCCTAGTGGGTCAAAGCTGCTCCGAGACTTGATGCTCAACATGAAGGATTGTCAACAAAACCGGCTGAGAGGGACTGAAAGAGACTTAAGGGCCTCGGACGTGATAGACCCAGGCTGAGAATTGATAGACTGAAAGACAATTTTTGGGGATCAAAACTGGGGAAGGGGGGGATTTTGGAATCCAAAGGGGTATAATTATATGTTTTTATTGGATAAGTTGTTTGGTAATAATTATAAAAATTGGGAAACTCGTGAAAGGGAACTTGGGTTGACCTTAGAAAAAGGGGTGAATGTCATGTTTTAAAATGAGGTTTAGAAGTTTAATTTTGGTTAATTAAGATGATTTAAGTAAAATGTTAATAAGGGATAATTTGGGGATAAGAACTTGCTGAGTTAATTATTGGAATAGGGATGTAAGAAGGGGAGGTGGGGGAAGTCCGGGAAAGTGGTTAAGAAATTAGGGTTTTAAAATTATATTTGTTATGTGTGTGTTGTGTGTTGTGTTTGTTTGTTTGTTTATGTGTTTGTCAAAAATCTTTTTGAAAACCCTAATAAAAATGTTATTAAAAAAAAGAGAGATGAAAGAGAAAGGAGGTTTCCTCCTGCTGCATATGAAATTTTATTATGAAACACCTTGTCTATTCTGTTTGAGGGAATGATTGTTATTGAATAATCCACATATTTCAGATTGGGAAGCTCATGATAATATTTTTGGTTGGCACGCTTACTTGAGGTATGAAAATGTGAAAGTACATAAAGGTTTTACAAACCATATAATCAGGAAAAAAATGTATAGAGTATGGGATAAGTATAAAAACCCTTTGGAGACCAAAACACCACTATGGCTTTCACTTTTGGAGAATTTACCGGTAAATTAATTTTTTTTTAAAGATTTATCAGAGATGTTAACAACATGGTTACAATATCATCATTTGAATGAAGTATTTAAAAGGGATATGAAGCGGGGGGTTGGGGAACGAAAATCACAACTAGAAAGAGACCTGTTAAACTGTAATGTTAAAGTGATATCTAAAATGTATAAGATCTTATTGGAATGGGAGACAAAGGACGAACAAGTGAAATCTTCAATGATATACTGGGCAATAGATATGAGTAATAATATAGAAATGGAGGCATGGGAAAGTTTATCAAATGTGGATATAAAATTTACAGAATGTTATTGTTTAAGAGACAACTATATGAAAATGTTACATAGATGGTACCTGACACCTAGTAAATTGGCAAAAATGTATAAATCCGAACTGAATATGTGCTGGAAACATAAAGAGAAAGAAAGTACTATTTTTCATATGTTTACTGGGAAATGATATATGATGAACTGAAAAAGATGTTTATGATGTTTAAAAAGCCATAAGCTTTTCTTTTGGAAATTATGAGATCAGAACTACCTAGAAATTTATTTAGTATAGAATCATAGAATCATAGAATCATAGAGTTAGAAGAGACCACAAGGGCCATCGAGTCCAACCCCCTGCCAAGCAGGAAACACCATCAGAGCACTCCTGACATATGGTTGTCAAGCCTCTGCTTAAAGACCTCCAAAGTAGGAGACTCCACCACACTCCTTGGCAGCAAATTCCACTGTCGAACAGCTCTTACTGTCAGGAAGTTCTTCCTAATGTTTAGGTGGAATCTTCTTTCTTGTAGTTTGGATCCATTGCTCCGTGTCTGCTTCTCCGGAGCAGCAGAAAACAACCTTTCTCCCTCCTCTATGTGACATCCTTTTATATATTTGAACATGGCTATCATATCACCCCTTAACCTCCTCTTCTCCAGGCTAAACATGCCCAGCTCCCTTAGCCGTTCCTCATAAGGCATCGTTTCCAGGCCTTTGACCATTTTGGTTGCCCTCCTCTGGACACGTTCCAGTTTGTCAGCGTCCTTCTTGAACTGTGGTGCCCAGAACTGGACACAGTACTCCAGGTGAGGTCTGACCAGAGCAGAATACAGTGGCACTATTACTTCCCTTGATCTAGATGCTATACTCCTATTGATGCAGCCCAGAATTGCATTGGCTTTTTTAGCTGCCGCGTCACACTGTTGGCTCATGTCAAGTTTGTGGTCAACCAAGACTCCTAGATCCTTTTCACATGTACTGCTCTCAAGCCAGGTGTCCCCCATCTTGTATTTGTGCCTCTCATTTTTTTTGCCCAAGTGCAATACTTTACATTTCTCCCTGTTAAAATTCATCTTGTTTGTTTTGGCCCAGTTCTCTAATTTGTCAAGGTCGTTTTGAAGTGTGATCCTGTCCTCTGGGGTGTTAGCCACCCCTCCCAGTTTGGTGTCATCTGCAAATTTGATCAGGATGCCCTTGAGTCCATCATCCAAGTCGTTGATAAAGATGTTGAATAAGACCGGGCCCAAGACAGAACCCTGTGGCACCCCACTAGTCACTCTTCTCCAGGATGAAGAGGAACCATTGATGAGCACCCTTTGGGTTCGGTCAGTCAGCCAGTTACAAATCCACTGAGTGGTAGCATAGTCAAGACCACATTTTACCAGCTTCTTTACAAGAATATCATGGGGCACCTTGTCAAATGCCTTGCTGAAATCAAGGTAGGCTACATCCACTGCATTCCCTTCATCTACCAGGCTTGTAATTCTGTCAAAAAACGAGATCAGGTTAGTCTGACATGACTTATTTTTCAGAAATCCATGCTGACTATTGGTGATCACAGCATTCCTTTCTAGGTGCTCACAGACTGTTTGCTTAATGATCTGCTCCAGAATCTTCCCTGGTATTGATGTCAGACTGACTGGGCGGTAATTATTTGGGTCCTCTCTTTTCCCCTTTTTGAAAATAGGGACAACATTTGCCCTCCTCCAGTCTGCCGGGACTTCGCCTGTATAGAATATTTAGAAATTTATTTATGTATGCCATTTATATAAATTTATACAAATTTATTTATTTATGCAACCATTGCTGCAAGATTAATATTTGCTCAAAAATGGAATGATGAAGAGGTCCCGACAAGAGAAGAATGGATACAGAAATTAATGGACTATGCAGAAATGGCAAAATGTACTCGGAGAACAAGATTATACTTATTTTTAGAAAGCAATGGAAATGGTTTATTACGAATTTACAAACAAACTGTAAACATACTAAGACATTGGCAGGATTAATGAAAAAACCCGCAGTTTCAATATATCTATGGGATATATACTGGAATATATCTCTAAATAATAATAATAATAATAATAAATTTTATTTATATCCCGCCCTCCCCAGCTGAGCCGGGCTCAGGGCGGCTAACAACAATCAAATAAACAATCAAATAACCATACATTCTAAAAATATTTCATTATAAAATTAGTTAAAATCAAATTGATGGCAACCCGATTAAGCAAAATTTTGTGCAGGTTGCCAGAGGAGGGAGTCAGGCTGCGCCCTGACCAAAGGCCTGGCGGAACAACTCTGTCTTGCAGGCCCTGCGGAAAGATGTCAGGTCCCGCAGGGCCCTAGTCTCTTGTGACAGAGCATTCCACCAGGTTGGAGCCGCAGCCGAGAAGGCCCTGGCTCTAGTTGAGGCCAGCCTAACCTCTCTGAGGCCTGGGATCTTGAGGATGTTATTATTTGCAGACCGTAGGTTTCTCTGTGGGGCATACCAGGAGAGGCGGTCCCGTAGGTACGAGGGTCCTAGGCCGTATAGGGCTTTAAAGGTTAAAACCAGCACCTTAAACCTGATCCTGTACTCCACCGGGAGCCAGTGCAGCTGGTACAGCACCGGATGAATGTGATCTCGCAGCGAAGACCCCGTAAGGAGTCTCGCCGCGGCATTCTGCACCCGCTGGAGTTTCTGGGTCAGTCTCAAGGGCAGCCCCACGTAGAGCGAGTTACAATAATCCAGTCTGGAGGTGACCGTCGCATGGATCACAGTGGCTAGGTCAGGGCGAGAGAGATAAGGGGCCAACTGCTTAGCTTGGCGGAGATGGAAAAATGCCGCCTTTGTTACAGCTGTAATCTGCGCCTCCATAGAGAGGGAGGTATCGAAGATTACACCCAAACTCTTAACGGACGGTGCTGGCACTAATTGCACCCCCGCAAGAGATGGGAGTTGCCCCCTCGATCCCATATCGTCCCGCCCCAGCCAGAGGACCTCTGTCTTCGAAGGATTTAACTTCAACCGGCTCCCACGTAACCATCCAGCCACAGCTTCCAGACATCTGGTCAGTGTGTCTGGGGCCGAGTTAGGATGGCCATCCATCAACAGATAGAGTTGGGTGTCATCAGCATACTGATGGCAACCCAGCCCAAAACTCCGGACAAGCTGGGCGAGGGGGCGCATAAAGATGTTAAAAAGCATCGGGGAGAGAATCGCACCCTGAGGCACTCCACACACCAAGGAGTGACGCGATGACAATTCCCCCCCAAGCGCCACCCTCTGTCCCCGATCAGAGAGAAACGAGCGCAGCCATTGAAGGACTGTGCCCTGGATCCCCACGTCGGCAAGGCGGTGGTCCAGGAGTTCGTGATCGACCATGTCAAAGGCTGCTGACAGGTCTAGAAGAATCAGCAGCCCTGACCCGCCTCGATCCAGCTGCCTGCGGAGATCATCTGTTAGGGCGACCAGAGCCGTCTCGGTCCCATGACCAGCACGGAAGCCGGACTGGAATGGATCCAAAGCAGATGTTTCATCCAGAAACCTACCAAGCTGTTCAGCAACCGCTCTCTCAATCACCTTACCCAGGAATGGAAGATTCGAGACCGGGCGGTAATTGGATAGATCTAAGGGATCTAGTGATGTTTTCTTTAAGAGCGGACGCACCACCGCCTCCTTCAGTTCCCCTGGGAATATCCCGGTGCCAAGGGACAAATTGATGATATCCCCCAGGGGGGCCCGCACCTCGTCTGGACACGCTCTAATCAGCCATGACGGGCACGGGTCAAGAGGACAGGTGGTGGGCTTTCCAGCTTGGAGGAATCTGTCCACATCGGCTGGAGATATCCGGTCAAAGTGGTCCAATACTGGACCCGAGGACAGTCGATAATATATATGTTGAGATAATCTGGAGTATGCAGGAATATGAAACGAAATGTAAAGAACCACAGAAAGAGGGAGTCCAGGTTGAAATGTAAAACTTATGACTGAACAATTGTGTGTGTGTGTGTGTGTATGCAAATTATAAATATTTCATTTCTCTAATAGTTACATATAACTGGAATTAAGATTTCTCAGAATAATGGGAGCCAACCCAATGAAAAGCACTCACTCTGAATTTCAGGATATCTCATCATTAGTAACAGTCCCCAGCGCAGTGTGGTAGAAGTGGACTCCGTGCCAGCACCAAATAAGTTGGCCACAGTAACTGTTAAGTTTTTGTTGTGGAAATATACATTCGTCTTGTTCTTCTTCTTCTCCTGGGTTGCAAAGAGTATGAACTGATTAGAACGAATGCAGTGAGAAAATTTCATGTGCAAAGATAAAAATGAATACCTGACTGAACCCGATGATCCAAAGTATCATTGCACATCACTTCAGTCGCTAAGTAGTGAGAGATGCCAGGCTTTCCAGACTATGCCATCAGGATGATATAGGGTTTATTTATTTATTTTAAAATAATGTTTATTAATTTTCCAATAAAAATCTTCCAATTATTAACAAATAAATGAAATAATATACAATATTACCAATTATATATTCCAAATTCAAAGAAATTTTAAAGGTAGGATTCCTCATGTCCTGGGTTTCAGAGATAATATATTTATTTGTTTTCTGCTTTCTTGCTAATTTCCAGTTTCCAAATTCTGATTAACCGTCCTTGTCTTCTCAGTCATTCGCTGGTATGTGACTCCCAATCTTGTTTTAACAGGAGCTTTTATTTCAATATTTCCCTCTCTTAGATTATTTTAAAAGATAGTTCTCTCTTGGTGGCACCTCCCTCTGCTGAAAGTCCTGGGCTTCCATCCAAAGTTAAGAATAACGGCCAAGTTTTCTCTTTGTTCTCTTTTGATGAACTGATGTTTTGAATGTGTCCAGTAAATGCAATTCGGTGAGGGTGTGCTTCATAAACAGTAAGTTATATAGAAATTGTTCCAGCTCTTCTGTGCACTCCATGTCCCCCTACCAGTTTTCCCGGGCCCTAGGAAAACCAGCAGGCACCCAAAATTTGCTGTCACTCTCTCTTCAAACCATGTGTAAAAATATATCCATGCAAGCAAATGAATTTTTATGTAAAATACATCCCTTTTTATAATTGAGAAAATATTTCCAGCCTCTCTGGGGAAGGAGGATTCTTCTTTTTGTAAGTGTGCAGCAACCGCCGCCATCTTATCTCCTCTTCAGCCCAAGCCACTTCAGCCCAAGCGACTGTATAATTTAGCAGATTTTTCTTTCATTTCCTCCATCCAGGAAACGCCCGGTTTTGCTCTGAATCTTAGTAATTTTTAAAAACAGGTGTCCCTGCTCAAGAGATTGAATCCAGAGAGTTCTTCTGTGCCAGGGTCCAGCCCCCAGCGTCCTCTGCCCCCACATCTTGTTGTGGGCGACAGATATCAGATGATCTGTGGGTGAGACAGCCCCCTCATCCCCTGGAGGGGTCAGCAGGACAAATTACCCTCATATTAGTCTTGAATTTCTGGCACAACTGGGTGTCCTATCTCATGGGAAGCAGCCATATCCCTTGGCAAGAAACAGGAAGTCCGATATAGGGTTTATTTACACATATATACAACCCGAGCATAAGATAGAGGGACTCAGCATCAAGACCCCAAAATGTCTTGCTTCTCCATAGGCACAGCTGTTGTTCACCAATCTACCAGCTAAGAGAGGAGGTCGGGGAAGCTAGGCAATCCAGCTCCTCCTTCTCTGATGTGAATCGTGGTGCTTAACTCCTTAGCCAACAGCCTTTGTTTAGACAAAGGAACTAGTGGCAGTATCTAGATGACAAGTATATGGCCCTCATCTCACAAAGAAACTTGTTTACTTGTTTGAAGAGACGACAAGTTTTTCACATCTTGAAAAGAGAACAACTAGATTTAATATGCTTACAAGAAACCCATGTGACCAGAGCTCATAGGAGATTACTTATAAATAAAAGATTAGGACAAGAATTCATCTCATCGGATAAAGTCAAGAAAAGAGGAGTTGTGATCTACGTAAAAGAGAAGTGGGCCCCAAAAATGATGTTTAAGGATGAACAAGGAAGATATTTGGCAGTTGAGATACAAGTACAAGGAGAAAAATTTTTAATAGTTGGAATTTATGCACCAAATGAAGGCAAGGCAGAATTTTTTAAGAAACTTCATGAAACTCTGATGGACTACTTGGACTATAATATGATAATGATGGGAGACATGAATGGTGTGGTCTCCACAAATATGGACAAAGCACAAAGGCTGACAATCTCCAAAGAAGGGAGACTTCCGAAGGCCTTCTTCGAAATGACAGAGAATATGGACCTAATAGACATATGGAGAACAAGGAACCCTCTTGAGAGAGAGGGAACTTTTTTCTCCCAAGCAATGATGACCTGGACCAGAATTGACCAAATTTGGATTACTAGTGGGATGGCTCCAAAGATTAAGAAGGTAGAAATCTGCCCCAAAACTTGCTCCGACCATAACGCCGTGAAGATGGAAATGAAACTTACAACAACTGGTCAATTCAGATGGAGGATGAATGACACCCTATTTCGAGATAAGGAGATCCACATGAAGGCCCAAAAAACTCTAAAGGACTATTTTGAAATAAATCTTCAGGCAGATGTGGAGAAAAGAGTGATCTGGGACGCAAGTAAAGCTGTGATGCGAGGATTTTTGATTCAACAAAACTCATTAAAGAGGAGGAAACAGAATGAGAAAAAGGAAAAGATCCTGGAAAAGATAAAGGAAGGAGAGAAAAAATTAAGATCAAAACCAAAGTCCCAGGAGATCTTGAGAGAGATTAAGTTATATCAAACACAATATATGGAACTGATGAATCAAGAGATTGAATGGAAGATTAAACAAATGAAACAAAAGACATTTGAATCGGCAGATAAATGTGGCAAACTTCTGGCATGGCAATTGAAGAAAAGGCAGAAATTAAATACAGTTACAAGCCTAGAAGTGGATGGAAAGAACATATCAAAACCTAATGAGATTAGAAATTGTTTTTTGAGTTATTTTAAAAAAATCTATTCTCAAGGACCACAAAATGAAGAAGATATAGATAAATTCCTTAACAAGTATGGATTACAAAAAATCTCTCATCAAAGTAAGGTGGACTTAAACCAGAGAATAACAGAACAAGAGATAGAGAGTGCCATTCAGAATATGCAACTGGGCAAATCTCCAGGGCCAGATGGACTGACTTCTAGATATTATAAATCTTTAAAGGAGTGGTTGGTTCAACTGTTAAAAGAAGTCTGTAATGAGATCATGGAAGGGAAAAAGGCACCCGAATCGTGGAAAGAAGCGTATATTTCACTCATACCAAAGACAGAGACTGAGAAGACTCAACTGAAGAACTACCGCCCAATATCATTACTTAATGTGGATTACAAAATTTTTGCAGACATTTTGGCAAAAAGACTGAAAAGAGTGTTGATGGAGAAGATTCATAAGGACCAAGCAGGCTTTCTCCCAAAAAGACACCTATCAGACAATGTAAGGAACATAATAGACATTTTGGAAAAGTTAGAGGTGAATATAAACACTAAAGCAGTCTTGATTTTCGTGGATGTGGAGAAAGCCTTTGACAATATTTCTTGGAGCTTTTTGAAAAAGAATCTTCATGGGATGGGGGTGGGCCAAGGATTTGAGAATGGTATGGGTGCGATATATTCTGAACAAAAAGCAAAGCTGATTGTAAATAATGTGGTAACTGAGGAACTTAAGATAGAAAAAGGAACACGACAGGGGTGCCCAATTTCCCCATTGCTTTTTATTTCTGTTCTGGAGGTGTTGCTGAATATGATCAGAAATGACCAGCAGGTTAAAGGTGTACAGGTCGGAGCTAAACATTACAAGTTAAGGGCATTCACAGATGACCTAGTATTGACTTTACAAGAGCCAAACACTAGTACGAAAAGAGTGTTAGAAATAATCCGACAATTCGGCCAGGTAGCCGGATTTAAACTGAATAAACAAAAAACTAAGGTTTTAGGAAAAAACTTAACAGATTTGGAAAAGGAGAAATTTCAAGAAGAGACAGGTTTGACAGTGGTCAAGAAGGTGAAATACCTAGGGGTTTATTTAACATCTAAAAATTTGAATTTGTATAAGGATAATTATGAAAAATGTTGGTCAGAAATTAAAAAAGATCTGGAAATATGGTCAAGTCTGAAATTGTCAATGTTAGGCCGAATTGCAGTTATTAAGATGAATGTATTGCCTAGAATGTTATTTTTGTTCCAAACTCTGCAGATTCTTGACAAGATGGACTGTTTCAAGAGGTGGCAGAAAGACATTGCGAAATTTGTCTGGCAGGGCAAAAAGCCCAGAATAAAATTTAAAATACTTACAGACGCAAAGGAAAGAGGGGGATTTGCCCTGCCGGACTTAAAACTTTACTATGAAGCAGCAGCGTTCTGCTGGCTGAAAGAGTGGATGCTCCTCGAGAATACAGATATCTTGGATTTAAAAGGTTTTAATAACATGTTTGGTTGGCATGCATATTTATGGTATGACAAAATCAAAGTGCATAGGGCCTTTAAAAATCACATTGTCAGAAAAGCGTTGTTTAATGTCTGGATAAGATATAAAGATTTGCTGGAAAACAAAACCCCTAGATGGTTGTCACCATTGGAGGCTAAGACACCGAAGAAACTCAATATGGAAGTCGGATGGCCAAAGTATTGGGAAATTTTGGAACAAGATGGAGACAAATTGAGATTACAGAGTCATGAGAAACTGAAACCTAAAGTATGAGATTGGCTCCATTATTATCAAATAATGGAGGTCTATAAACAAGATAGGAAAATTGGCTTCCAGGTGGAAAAATCTAAACTAGAGACTGAACTGTTAGAACCCAATACTAAGAATTTGTCAAGAATGTATAATTTGCTGCTGAAATGGAATACACAAGATGAAACAGTCAAATCAGCCATGATTAAGTGGGCACAGGACATTGGTCATAATATTATGTTTGCTGACTGGGAATGGTTGTGGAACACCGGTATTAAATTCATGGCATGTAATGCCTTAAAGGAAAATATTATGAAAATGATTTACAGGTGGTACATGACTCCAGTCAAGCTAGCAAAAATTTACCATTTGCCTGATAATAAGTGTTGGAAATGCAGAGAAACTGAAGGGACTTTCTATCACCTTTGGTGGACATGCCCGAAGATTAAGGCTTTCTGGGAAATGATCTATAACGAAATGAAAAAGGTGCTTAAATGCACTTTCCATAAGAAACCAGAGGCCTTTCTCTTGGGCATTGTCAGCCAATTGGTGTCAAAGAAAGACAGAACTTTCTTTATGTATGCAACAACAGCAGCAAGAATACTTATTGCAAAGTATTGGAAGACACAAGATCTACCCACCTTGGAAGAGTGGCAGATGAAAGTGATTGACTATATGACACTGGCCGAGATGACTGGCAGAATCCGTGACCAGGGAAGAGAGACGGCGGAAGAAGAATGGAAGAAATTTAAAATTTATCTTAAGGACTATTATAAACTTGATGAATGTTAGAATGTCGAAGTTTTGAAAAAGAAAGGGTTGCAGTGATATAAGATTAGATTGAAAGGAAAATTAAGGAGACAGAGGTTGGACGGAAATATTTAAAAGTTGCTAAAAATTTTGGACATTGGGATGCAGAAAGGGGAGGTATGGGGAAGTCGGAGAAAAGATGTTTATGAAAAGAAAGGTTAAGAAATTATACATGTTTGTTTGTTTGTTTGTTATATGTTTGTTTTGTCTGTTAAAAAACGTTTGTAAAAACCAATAAAAATTTATTAAAAAAAAAGAAAAGAAACTTGTTTACTGATTCAACAATAGATTCCTCCATTAGAATTGACCCTTACTGGGTACAAGGTCTTCACAAGTTGGAAAGTGCTCAGGCATCATGCAGACTGACCCCACAAACCTGCAACAGTATTATGATTGCATACATGGAAGGCAGCATTTCTGGTGAACACTTGTGGAGATCTGAAATCAGGGTTACCATAAAGTGTTGTTTTCTGCTGACATATATGGTTCTCAGTTGAACTTCTTTACTCATAGTCTTTAATGTATTTACTCATAGTGTAAACTGGAAAAATGACACAGAAATACCACATATTCACCTGGAACTGTTTCATTAAACTGAGATAGACAATGTGGTGCCCTCCATATTTTCATGATTGCAACTCCCTTCAGCCACACTTTCCAACAGGAAGAGTAACACCGATAGAGTTGCTGGTTGTAATAGCTGCCTGTCCCACTGGGAGTCAGAGGGGAGTGAAGAGACGGAGGAGTTCTTCCAATTGTTCATTCAATAGTTGCCATATGACACCAACCAGCAGTGGGGAGTTTTTCAAGATTTTCACCATACTGAGCACTTTTTCTAAGATCCACACAGTCCTTGCTTATCATGGATATATTACTAGCATTTCTCTCACACAAAGGTGCAGCTATGCAGTTTCACATTACAACCAGCAGATTCAAAAGTGATACAGAGGATCAAAAGCAGAGTGAAATAACATTAAAACTTTTTAGCTGTTTAGAACCTTTATTTGGTACATATGCTAAAAGATGCTTTTCAACAACTTATATTTCCACTATTATTTTGCTGCATATTTTGTCCTTTTTAAATCTATGCTGTAGTTCTCTCACAAAACAGTACTTGCCCAAAACTTGGATCTTAGCATCCTATAATTCTCCTTTCTACCATTCCCCCCCCTATCGTACAACTGCTCTCCCAAATGGCAATCCTGCCTATCTAAAAGTGGCTCAGTCACAGACTGCTGTGAATTTGCAGCAGGACAAACTAGAAACCAAAAAAGAAGAGAATTTTTTAAAAGAGTAAAGAAAAAGAAAGGGGAAGGATAACAATTCTAAGATCTTTATTATTTATACCATAACCCTTATTCCAGACCCAGAAGAGTGAACCCTCCCAGTTCCCACCTTTTTCCTCAGCTTCCCACCCTGAGGGATCCTCTCTGCATCTCACACAGATGTCCATCTTTGGTCCATCTCCTTCCTGAGGGTATCTTCATTTATCCAAAATATATAACTTCAAAAAACAAAACATACATACAAATAGAATGTACAGAGAACTAACAATGATTAAAAGTCACAGAAAAAGCAAGCTAAAAAATAAAATAAAGCAAAGGAAGAAAAGTAGTATTCCGCATCTCTGTATGTGAATTATGTATATAACTATTATTCAAAATATTCAGATTTTCACAACAGCTTCTTTTATTTGTTTCATCCCTTTATACAGCTTTAAAGCTGTTGTTTCCCCATTTAGGCAGGGAAAAGTCCAAGTCTTTCCCCACAGGTTCTATAGATTACCGTATTTTTCGCTCCATAGGACGCACTTTTTCCCTCCTAAAAAGTAAGGGGGAAAGTCTGTGCGTCTTATGGAGCGAATGTGTGTTCCCTGGAGCCAAATCGCTGTTGTCTTGTGCCCCTGGGCTGCTCTTTGGGGGTGGGGGGAGGAGCCACGGTGCTCTGCCGGCCGCCTCTGCTTTCCCCTGAAGCCCGGACAAGGTTTGCAAGCAGCGGGAAGGCTGTGCACTCCCGGGCTGCTCTTTGGGGGTGGGGGGAGGAGCCACGGTGCTCTGCCGGCCGCCTCTGCTTTCCCCTGAAGCCCGGACAAGGTTTGCAAGCAGCGGGAAGGCTGTGCACTCCCGGGCTGCTCTTTGGGGGTGGGGGGAGGAGCCACGGTGCTCTGCCGGCCGCCTCTGCTTTCCCCTGAAGCCCGGACAAGGTTTGCAAGCAGCGGGAAGGCTGTGCACTCCCGGGCTGCTCTTTGGGGGTGGGGGGAGGAGCCACGGTGCTCTGCCGGCCGCCTCTGCTTTCCCCTGAAGCCCGGACAAGGTTTGCAAGCAGCGGGAAGGCTGTGCACTCCCGGGCTGCTCTTTGGGGGTGGGGGGAGGAGCCACGCGGCTCTGCCGGCCGCCTCTGCTTTCCCCTGAAGCCCGGACAAGGTTTGCAAGGTTTGCAAGCAGAGGGAAGATTGTGTGCTGCTGGGGTGATTTTGGGGGTGGGGGGAGGAGCCACACTGCTCTGCCTGCAGACGTTGCTTTCCCCTGAAGTCCCGACAAGGTTTGCAAGGTTTGCAAGCAGAGGGGAGATTGTGTGCTGCTGGGGTGATTTTGGGGGTGGGGGTGGGGAGCTACACTGCTCTGCCTGCAGACTTTGCTTTCCCCTGAAGTCCCGACAAGGTTTGCAAGCAGACGGAAGGCTGTGTGTTCCTGGGCTGCTCTTTGGGGGTGGGGAGCAGCAAATTGCTGTCTCTCAGTGCCTCCTAATTCAACTGCAAAGGATTGCCTAACTGGATTCTGAGCTCCATTTGAAGTTTAAAAATAGTAAGTTTGGGGATTTCAAGTAGCAGTTTTGT
Organism: Podarcis vaucheri; assembly: GCF_965113315.1. Taxonomy (NCBI): domain Eukaryota; kingdom Metazoa; phylum Chordata; class Lepidosauria; order Squamata; family Lacertidae; genus Podarcis; species Podarcis vaucheri. The sequence goes on from NC_138761.1 coordinate 123,851,777, forward strand.
GGAAATAGTCATAAATACATGCAAAGCATCTCCACAAACCAGTAATAGTAATTTCAGCTAAAACTGAGCAGGTATCTGGCTCAGGAACAGTTTAAACTGCACAGCTATAACCAGACATCCTGTGTGTGTGTGGACCATGTTCCTAGTAGCTAATCTTTACTGCTGAAAAGAGGCTCTGATATTCCACTCCAACTCTATAATTCATTATACAAATTCTTACAAGTACAGTCCACCTATACTAAACCAAAAGCATTGTGTTCTCTTGGTATTGAATGGAAGCTATTTATTTGCCCTCTTTTCCTCCTCTGTTCTTTGCTCAGTCACTCCATTTTGAATCTTCCTTTCAAAACAACCATGCCTGTTTTGAGAAAACTTCAGAGATTTAGGAACTGGAGCACAATCATTTGATCTTTTTGCTGTTCCTCCATACTCCAAGCACTTCTCATTTGCACAGCCCTGGTTTCTCTCCCTGACTATTAATATTCTTGATTAATAACAGTAAAATGCTCAAATTTTAGTTTTTGTGACTGCTGCCAATACTGACTTCCCAGTGATAATGAAAACAGCTACATTATAATGGAATGTGTCCTTTTTCCATTCTCATCATTATATACCGTGGCTCGCTTTAAAGCAGCAAAGTGGACAGGAGCCACACACACTTAGCTGTTTTAAATAGTTTAGTACAACATTTGAGTCAGATTTTTTTTCTTGTTTTCCTGCTCTAAAAACTTGGTGCGTCTTTTGGTCAGGAGCGTCCTATGGAGCGAAAAATACGGTATTTCATCTGCAATTGCATCTCTGATCAAATCTCTCCAAACTTTCTGCACATCTCATCTCTTAACTGTGGTAACTGTTCATTAAGGCATTTTCATATATTTTCAAGAAGCAATGAAGGAGTCAGTTATTTTTGCCTGATTTATGAGACCCCCCCCCCACTTGAGCATCTCTGTTATGCTGCCCTTGTGATGCAGATAGAATTCACTTTTATTTCCCAGTCAGGATAGCACGGGAAAGACAGGAAGAAAACAGTTTTACAGGCAATGTAGATTGAAAGTTAAAAGCAAATTCAGGTGTGATGGCCTGGGATTCGGACTCGGAGGCTGAACCTGAGGGATCCCAGCCTGCACAGGAGTCCCCGCCTCCAGAACCAGCTGAGCCAGGGCTGGGGCCTCAGCCTGAAAGGTCCTCACCTGTGCTGGGTCCTCAGGTGCAGCCACCAGCTGAGTCTGCTCTGGCCCCTGAGGGGATGGAGGACCCATTGCCTGCAGGTACTCCACTCTCAGCCCCGTCAGGGGAAGCTGAGGTTGCCTCTGGGTCCGGTAACCCTCCAGCCTCTCCTGAGCTGCAGAGGGTAGAGAGGAGGAAGGAACTAAGTTCCTGCAGGAGGAGTGCTCGCCTCCAGGCCAGGAGAGGTGAGTCACCAGAGGATCGTGGCTGCCCTATGCCTCGGGGCAGATAAAAGTCGGCCAGCCCCAGTCCCAACTTGCGGGAGCAACATTGTTGGTTGCTAATTCCTGCCTGGCCCCTGTCCTGTTTTACTGCCTGAGCTCGTGACCAGCCCTGTCTCCCTGTTTGCCTGTTCCTGACTTCACCCGACTCCCTGCCCTGCACCCAGCTTCAGCTACTATGGACTGCCTCCATGTTGCGCCTTTGACCACGGACTGGACTTGGACCTTGCCTCTCGGGTAACCCATGGGACCAGCACACCAGGCCTGTATACCTGCTTTAACTTTTCAAATTCATCAGTAATTAGTTTAAGATTTTAGAAATAATTTCCAGCCTGTTATTTAGAACTCTGTCATCACCCAACAACCTGTTTCCTTTTCTGGGTGCTAATTAATTGATAAGCAGAAACTCCAATTCATATAGATTTCCAATCTTAGTGATTGGTCAGTGCATGGGCCAATGTTTTTTCCTTGTTCGGAAATGCCTCCCCACCCTCAAAGCTTCCTATCTCCTCCAGTGTGAAGAATGCCTTCTTCTGAGCACACGAGGCATTATCCCATCGTCCCTTGTATCAAAAGGGAGTCTGGCAACCAATATTTATGACTTTATTACCTCTCATCACTGCATAATTATCTATAATTACATGTTTTCTTGATCAGGGATTTTTTCCCCCCAGAAATGCTGTTGAGCATGCAACCATTGACCTTGCAGAGGCAACTTCTGTAACACATTAACAATGGCTGACTATTGGGAAAGGGGAGGAAGTATGCCAGGTTGGTCCCTTCTGAAGTGAGACCTCCTGACTACAACTTATGCATTCACTTACAAACACGAATTGAAAATGTCGACGCTTATTCTGGGCCAACTTAAAAGACTCCATTACCTCTTGCTGTTGGATAAGAAATGAGTCAATAAAGCTCCTCTGGTCATTTTCATCCAGATCTCTGAGGTGTTTTAAGAAGATGGCATTTATGAAGGCAAACATTTCATCTCTGTTTTGGATGACAGTCTTACGAGCCCCCAGAAGAAAACCAAGAGCAGGAAACATGTTATAAAGCTGAAAGGATAAAAATGTGAAAAAGGAAAAAGAGACATTAGAAAAACTCAGTATTGTACTCTCAGCTGGGTCTGTCAGAGCATGACTGCCCAAATACAAAACAAAACTCTTGAGTGCCATTTGGAATGGGGGGTAGGCTACCTCAGGAAACCGTAATTTATGTGCAAACCCAGAATAATAGGCTATGGCAGTTCTCTTGCCTTCAGAGAGGGAGATCTGCCCTTGGAGGCCCCTTCTGAGCCACCATGGCACAAACAATCACTTGTTCTTCCTTGTCCTTGGAGTCCCGATGGCAGTGAGGCCAGAAAACGTGTGTGCAAAAGAGACGTTATTATAGTTACAGGATGACTGTACCGTGTGAGTTTTCTAAATATTTTGAATTAGCACCAGGTTTCTCAAGATATCAATATTCTATGTTTTGTAGTGAACCCTGAACAATATACAATAAACAGGTAGCCCTGCCCACTTTGCATACACTGTAATAATAATAATAATAATAATAATAATAATAATAATAATAATAATTTATTTGTACCCGCCCATCTGGCTGGGTTTCCCCAGCCACTCTGGGCGGCTTCCATAGAAACCAAATATGCCATAAAATATCACAGATTAAAAACTTCCCTGAACAGGGCTGCCTTAAGATGTCTTCTGAATGTCAGGTAGTTATTTATCGCTTTGACATCTGATGGGAGGGCGTTCCACAGGGTGGGCGCCACTACCGAGAAGGCCCTCTGCCTGGTTCCCTGTAGCTTTGCTTCTCGCAATGAGGGAACTGCCAGAAGGCCCTCGGTGCTGGACCTCAGAGTCCGGGCAGAATGATGGGGGTGGAGACGCTCCTTCAGGTATACTGGGCCGAGGCCGTTTAGGGCTTTAAAGGTCAACACCAGCACTTTGAATTGTGCTCGGAAACATACTGGGAGCCAATGTAGGTCTTTCAAGACCGGTGTTATGTGGTCTCGGCGGCCGCCCCCAGTCACCAGTCTAGCTGCTGCATTCTGGATTAGTTGTAGTTTCCGCGTCACCTTCAAAGGTAGCCCAACGTAGAGCACATTGCAGTAGTCCAAGCGGGAGATAACTAGAGCATGCACCACTCTGGCGAGACAGTCTGCGGGCAGGTAGGGTCTTAGCCTGCGTACCAGGTGGAGTTGGTAGACAGCTGCCCTGGATACAGAATTGACCTGTGCCTCCATGGACAGCTGTGAGTCCAAAATGACTCCCAGGCTACGCACCTGGTCCTTCAGGGGCACAGTTACCCTATTCAGGACCAGGGAGTCCTCCACACCAGCCCGCCCCCTGTCCCCCAAAAACAGTACTTCTGTCTTGTCAGGATTCAACATCTGTTAGCTGCCATTCATCCTCCAACCGCCTCCAGGCACTCACACAGGACCTTCACCGCCTTCACTGGTTCTGATTTAAAGTAGAGGTGGAGCTGGGTGTCATCTGCATATAGATGTTAAAAAGCATGGGGGAGAGGACGGAACCCTGAGGCACCCACAAGTGAGGGCCCAGGGGTCTGAACACGCATCCCCACCACCACTTTCTGAACACGGCCCAGGAGCAAGGAGCGAAACCACTGTATAACAGTGCCCCCAGCTCCCAGCCCCTCTAGATGGTCCAGAAGGATGTTATGGTCAATTGTATCAAAGGCCGCTGAGAGATCCAGCAGAACTAGGAAACAACTCTCACCTTTGTCCCTAGCTGGCCGGAGATCATCAACCAGTGCGACCAAGGCAGTTTCAGTCCCATGATGAGGCCTGAATCCCGATTGGAAGGGATCCAAATGGTCCGCATCCTCCAGGCGTGCCTGGAGTTGTTCGGCAACCACACGCTCAATCACCTTGCCCAAGAATGGAAGATTTGAGACTGGGCGATAGTTGGCCGTACTGGCCGGGTCTAAAGATGTTTTTTAAAGAAGCGGTTTAATGACCGCCTCTTTCAGCGGGTCTGGGAATGTTCCCTCACAGAGGGAAGCATTCACCACCCCGCAGAGCCCATCGCCCAGCCCTTCCCGGCTTGCTTTTATTAGGCAGGTTGGCAAGGATCAAGGAGACAGGTGGTTGGTTTCACGCGTCCAAGCAGCCTGTCCACATCCTCGGGGGTAACGGATTGAAATTGATTCCATGCAACTTGACCGGACAGGGTTCTAGCACTCTCCCGCCCCAGCCCTGCTCCCACAGTGGTGTCTAGCTCCTTCTGAATATGAATGATTTTATCTGCAAAAAAACTTTGCAAAATCGTTGCAGGAGATCTTGGGGTCTTTACAAGGCCCCGGTGGTAAAGGTGGTTCCGTTAAATTGCGGACCACCTGAAAGAGTCTCCTGCTACTATTTTCTGCAGATGCAATAGAGGCGGTGAAGAAAGTCTTCTTTGCCATCGCTATTGCCACTTGGTAGGCTCGACGTTGAGCTGTAACCTGTGTCCGGTCAGATTCGGAGTGAGTTTTCTGCCACCGACGCGCTAGCCGTCTCAGCGATTGTTTCATCGCCCTCAGCTCCGTGGAAAACCACGGGGCTGTCCGGGCTCCATGCAATCGGAGAGGGCGCTTCGGAGCCAGACAGTCGATAGCCCTGGTTAACTCCGCATTCCAGCGGGCCACTAGGGAATCAGCTGGAAGGCCATCAACTTGGGATAACGCATCCCCTACCACTCTCTGGAAACCCTTTGGATCATTAAGTGGCGGGGCGGACCATGCGAATTGGTCCCACCTCCCTGCAGAGGGGAAGGGTCATGGAGAAGTCCAGTTGCACCAGGAAGTGATCTGACCATGGCACTTCTTTGGTTTCACATTTACTTAGTGTCACTTTTACTAAATTGCCATCGACTGCTTGAGGACATTTTAAAGCACATTAACCACCTGGAACAGGGAAGCAATGGCAGAAGACTTCCCACACCCCAAAAGTTTGTTCCAAATAAGGGCCTGGGCCAGTTGGAAAAGGCCCTGGAAGGGAGCAGGCCCTGCAGTCCTCACCCAGCCGAGTGACTGGGTTTGTTTGTTATAATCAACTGGGTTTGTTATAATCAACTGTTTGTTTGTTTTAATTGTAAAAAATAGATTACCGTGACTGAAAAGCTTCCGCTGAGCCGGGCATTTTCATTGACCAACTTCAGAAGTCTTGTGTAAGTGGGATCTTCATATTCAAATCGCTTGTCTAGTAGTATGGCCACTATTATATTAGCAACAGCTGCATTCATAATTGTGGTGGTCTCAAATGGTTTTCCTATACATAAATATGACAGTGAAGCAAAAATATTCTGTTTAAAATGTGGGATGTAAAACACATAAGAGACGAGTACAACATTCCTAGAATGGACATGCTAAGTCTGTTCTTTGTTGCCTTAAATCCCTAGTGGCAGCTTCCCTATGTGTAGACCTCATTTAACAAATAAAGTGATCCTAAGTGCTGCTGGATGTGACCATAGGTGGGCTAAGAAATGCTTGGAAGTCACAGGAGTTATTGCAGTACAATCTGCACGTTACAGGAACAGACCAATTGCAGGGAACCCTGGGAGCTGTGCTTCTGGAAGTTAGGAATATGTAACACAATAGTCTTGGCACCTTTAAACTATGGTAATGTAGCTATGCACCAGAGGAAAACACCAACTCACCTTCATAAGATTCAAATTTCTTTATCAGGACACTGCATTCCTCAACAATTCTATCCTCTATGGTCCTCTTTCCCATTCCATAGTCCCGCAATGTGCTTAAAGCAAACCGCCGCATCACTTTCCAGTTTTCACCATTAGAAAAAACTACACCTGAGGAAATAGGAGGGAGGAAAGGTTTCATGTCTGCATGGCCATTGTACAAAAATATCAATAAATTGTGTTCTGCATTTCTTTCATGGAACTGAGAATGGATCCCAGCTATTCCCCCATTCAGACTTCTGAGCTTTGACAAAGTAGGTGGCAGCTGTGCCATCAGAGCAAGAACTGAGAACCCATTGATCAATATTTTCCATTATAAAGTGTAGGCTAGAGTGGAGAGTGGTTTTTACATGTCAGGCGTCCCAGCAGAACTCAGCTTCTTATTTTGTATTCCATTATGCCTCCTTCATTTTTCTTCTCTATATAGTCTGGGGCAGAAAATGGTCAGTCAGTTTCCCCTTGGTGTGTGGCATTACTTTTCCATGTGACTATTATTCACAGTCCTCCTGTCTCATTCTCCCCCTCCTCTACAATATGACTGTTTGGAAGAAGGTGGGAATGGGAAAGGTTTGCTTTAACTGGTCTCCATTTTTGTTTCTTCAACAGAGCACCACTTATCCACTGAAAGTCAAAACCAAAAAAAGGCTGACCTGGTCCACTCTTTTTAACATTTTAGCTTGATCTGCAGAAATCCACAAGTGACACTTTTTGTGACACATTCTCAGCCTAATGTATTCAGATACACTATCAAAGGCACTGAGGTGGGTTGAAAAATTCACAAGGATTTCCCTCACAGGAAACAATGGATGTTGTTGACTTGCTTCGCAAACACTCATCTTACAAACCATTTCTTGGGAACAGATTGTGTTCACCTGGTGGGACCAGTGTGTGTTTGCAAGCATTACCAGTTCCAGTAGAAAGGGAGGTGCCTCACCAAAGCCTTGTGCAAGCTCTTGAAATAATGGAATGATGGGCCTGTCAGCAAATGCGTCCGCCTGATTAACCAGAGCCTCCTTTACTGTCTCATATCCTGTCAACACCACAGTTTTCTGGGGTCCCATTTGGATGCTGAAGACAGGGCCATATTGCTTTGACAACTGGAATTCAACAGAAGAAAAATTGAGAAACAGAGTTCTGGCATACCTAAAGAATATATTAATGCAAATAGTCTCTGACCGAACCAAGACTGCATTCACTACCACGCAGTCTCAAATCTTCCATTCTTTTGCAAGGTGATTGAGCGGGTGGTTGCTGAACAACTCCAGGAATGTCTAGAGGATGCAGACCATTTGGATCCCTTCCATTTGGGATTCAAGCCTCATCATGAAACTGAAACTGCCTTGGTTGTGCTGCTCGATTATCTCCAGACGGCTAAGGACTAAGGTGAAAGCTGTTTCCTAGTTCTGCTGGATTTCTCAGTGGCCTTTGATACCATTGACCATGACATACTTCTGGACCGTCTAGAGGGACTGGGATCTGGGGGCACTGTTATACAGTGGTTCCGCTCCTTTCTCCTGGGCCGTGTCCAGAAAGTGGTGTTGGGGGATGAGTTTTCAGGCCCCTGGGCTCTCACTTGTGGGGTATGCGGATAATAACCAGCTCTACCTCTCTTTTAAATAAAAACCATTGAAGGCGGTGAAGGTCCTGTGTGTGTCGGGGGGCGGTTGGAAGATGGATGGTGGCTGACAGATGGAGGTTGAATCCTGACAAGACAGAAGTACTGTTTTTTTGGGGGGGAGGCAGGCAGGTGTGGAGGACTCCTGGTCCTGAATGGGGTAACTGTGCCCCTGAAGGACCAGGTGTGCAGCCTGGGAGTCATTTTGGACTGTCCATGGAGGCGCAGGTCAATTCTGTGTCAACGCAGCTGTCTGGTACGCAGACTGAGACCCTATCTGCCAGCAGACTGTCTTGCCAGAGTGGTGCATGCTCTAGTTATCTCCTGCTTGTACTACTGCAATGTGCTCTATGTGGGACTACTTTTGAAGGTGACCTGGAAACTGAAACAAATCCAGAATGTGGCAGCTACACTGGTGACTGGGAGTGGCTGCCGAGACAATATACCACTGGTCCTGAAAGACCTACGTTGGCTCCCAGTACGTTTCCAAGCACTATTCAAAGTGTTGATGCTGACCTTTAAAGCCCTAAATGGCCTCGGTCCAGTATACCTGAAGGAACGTCCCCACCCCCACTGTTCAGAATGGACACTCAGGTCCAGGGCTCAGGGCCTTATGGCGGTTCCCTCACTGCGAGAAGTGTGGTTACAGGGGACCAGACAGAGTGCCTTCTTGATAGTGGCACCTGCCCTGTGGAACGCCATCCCATCAGATGTCAAGGCAATAAACAACTATCTGATTTTTAGAAGACACCTGTAGGCAGTCCTTTTAAGGAAAGTTTTTAATGTTTGATGTTTTATCATATTCTTAGTCTGTTGGGTGGCTGGGGAAACCCAGCCAGATGGGCAAAGTATAAATAATAAATTATTATTATTATTCAGTTGTGGCAGCACAAATATTTACTGGGAATAATCAGAAAACCAGAACAAATTAGGCAGTTGCAAAGATAAAAGTGATTATACCTTTAATGGCACCTCTCAAATCTAGTTTAGAAAGATAGGCTGAAGGAGGAGGCTAGGCAAGGTTTGCATTGGCACTTTTGCATCCTTGAAAATGGAGGCAGAGTCAAACGGGATTAGACACCAGACACCCCCAGACACCTTGTTCAAATTACCAGTTATAAATTGCAACTAGGTCCTATGATTGGGAAAGTTAAGAGGCGGTTCTGTAGCACACAAAGGGGAGATGAGATTTATAGGCTCTAAAAGAACAAAATGTATTCTATTATTGATATTATCATTATTATAATAATAATGCTAATTTTCTACTCCGCTCATCTGACTGGGCTGCCCCAGTACCCTTCAGCCTTGCCATGAGAAGCACTGGAATCTTTACCTTTAACATGGTTCTGTAAGGCCTCTTGCGATCCATGATGTGGAGATTCCCAATGAGAGGTAAAGGCCTCGGTCCTGGTGGAAGATTTTGGGAGCTCTTGTTCCAGAAAGTGCCCAGTTTCAAAACAAAGTAAACCATAAGGATAAAGAGGAACAACGCTGGAATCGGCTCCGTCCAATCCATTTTGTTTCAGGAAGCAATTTTTTTTTGCAGTGGTTATAATGAAAGCTACAGTGCAGTTTGGTCGAGGACAATGTCCTGCAACTGCAGTGAGCAGCATATATATTATGCTAGGTACTGTCTCGAGCTAATCATTAAACCATTATTAAACTCTCTTGAACCTGGCTGCAGACCTGTCACCCAGATTTTGTGTAAAATTAATCTGTTATAACGGGAGTAAAGGGCAGCATTGTGAAATTCTTTGGAGTAATCATTGAACTGCATTCAGGGATGGATTTCTGAAAGTGCAGCAGTATGGACTTCTGGAGAGGCAAGATGGCAAGCGCCAAGGTCAGCATGGAGCTCCTGAGGACCACAAGCACCAATGGCGCTGCCTGGCTGGTCCCAGCACCACTACCATGGCTGGGAGGGGGCGCATTATTTCATTAAAGGCGACGCCATGCATCAGAACAAAGCATTGCAAAGGCGTTTTTCTACCCTGCTGGTGCAATCGCCAATGGTTGTAGCCAAAACTAATCGTTGTATCCATAAAAGAGACGAGCTCAAAACAGTGACTTTTCTTTTTGGTTTCTCTGGAGTGTTAGAGAGAGCCTGTTTTACAGGCGCGAGGGCCTGGTTCTTGCTCCGTGCATGCAGAAGAGTCAGGAAGGGGCGAGGGAAGGAGGGAGGCCGGCCACCAGCTGGCGGGTGGATGGGAGGGGGCACTTTTCATGGCCCACCGACGCCCCTTCCTGGCCCGCCCCTTGCAGCCCAAGCAGGAAGGAAGCGAAGCACCAAGCGGGCAAGCAGGCGATCCGTGGAGCAAGGCCTGTCCTGGATGATGGGGCAACCCGCCCATGACTCCCAAGCCTACAGTGAGCCGGGGGAGGGGAAGCTTTGCTACTTTGCCAGCGGCCCCGACAGGCGTAGGCTTGGGAGTCGCGGGCAGGGATATGCATGCAGAGTGTCACCCTCCCTCAGGATGTCACCTGGTGTGGCCCACCCCCACTGCACCCCCTTGCTCAGCCCCTGAGCAGAGCTCCAAGGCCTGGGGGCCTCCAGAGCCCAACAGAAAAATACCAAAGACCTCCATATAAAAACCTGGCAACCAAAAGGCTAACACTGTCTAAAAGACTTCTTCAAAAACAACAAAACTACAGTGCAGATTGGTCAACAACAGTGTCTACCAACTGCAATGAGCAGCCAATATATTATGTTACATAAAGCGAATCATTAACCATCCCTCTGATTTTTTTTCTTCACAACTATTCAGTGCTGTACATTGGATGATTTGCATTTCAGTTTAATGTATACTCAAGTGGGTGGTGCTTACTTGCAGAAACTAATGCTTTCCAGAACATAGCTGTCAATCGTCCCTTATTTGGTGGGAAAGTCCCTTATTCCAGCGCTGTGTCCAGCTGCTGTCCCTTATTGATGATGTCCCTTAAATTTCCCGGGTTTCAAAGGAAGTAGCTCCTCTCCCTCCCTCCCTGCCGGCCAGGGAGGAAGGAGGCTCTAACTGTGTTGCTTGGCTGTGTTGCTCACCCAATAAGGAGTCTAAGAACGACTGGGGGTGTAGCTTGCATGCTTTGTGCCGATCAAATCGGCCGCGTTGCCTGGGGACTCGCCTTTGCTCAGCGCTTCCCAGCGGAGAGGTGATGGTGGTTTTCCTTGCTGCATCCCCTTGGCCGGGTTGCTGCGCTGTGGGAACCACCGCTTGAGGCTTCGTTTGGCTGCTGGTTGACTAAAATCCCTTATTTTGGTTGCTGATCCCTTATTTTCAAGGCTGCTGGTCCCTTATTTTCAAATCTGCAAGTTGACAGCTGTGTTCCAGAACAGATCCAAATGCTCTTGAAGGCAGTGAACTCATCACTCAGGATTACCTGTCAACTTAGTTTGTTTGTTACACTGGGAGTAGAGAGCAGCATTGTGAAATCATTTGCAGATGAAATTGTTCCACTTTATTTAGGTACGACTGCATTGTGTCCAGTATTTCCTGAACTTTCTCCCATTGAAACACTCACACATATTTTTCTTTTTAGCATAGTTTTTATTCATTTTCATCTTGAAATTGTTGAACATGATGGCATTAGGATATATCTTTGTATACATTAGCGCATATGACATGCAACAATGTGAGCAAGGAAGGATAATAACTGAGCAGTACATCCTCTCATAGTGCCTAAATCCATTCCTACAAAGGTTATGGGGCCCAGTGAAGACAAAAATCAAAGTATTATACTGGGTGTGGCTGGATTTTCTTAAGAGAGAAGAGAGATTCAAAGTGGGCATTTTTTCTATTTCCTGGTGAGCACATGGTGATTTCCACTGACTCCAATGTGAAAGGGATTAGCGCCCTCTTCCCTCTCAGAGCAGTAGCTAGTCCAGATACAGAGAGAAGATGGCTGTTTTATTCTAAGCCAGAAACAGAAAGTCACTTAACTAACTGACAGCATGGAGATGCCAAAGGCAAACCCATCTATTACTACAGACTTTTTAAAGAACCAGGAGGAAACAAAGCCATTGCCTGACAACAACAAATACAGGTCAGCAATACTTTTATACCTGACCGTGACATGCAGGTTGGTTATATCAAATGCAGTGATTATTCTGAGCAGAAAAGTGAAAGTTCCTACCGAACACGACTGGACAGCTATCAAGAGAGTTGTCAGACATCTAAATGGTATAATGAACTGTAAATTAAAGTTGCCAACTTACTGTGATCCTGAACTGGTAGGTTACATGGACACTGAATGGGCTGGGGGTGCAAAAAACTATAAATCTGTGGGTGGGTATGTCTTTATGTCTGCCAATGGTCCAATCTCCTGGGGTAGTTATATACAGAATTGTATAGCCTTGTCTCCTGCAGGATCCAAATACATTGGAGCCATCCTGTCTGAACTAGTTAAAGCCAAGCCAGACTGGTGAGCTCCGATTCTAGCGGAACTATTCACTGTGGTGGACAAAACTGGAATTCTGCCTAATTCATGGCAGAATTCCATAATTATTCCAATCTTTAAAAAGCGGGACAAAAAATTATCTTCGAACTATCGACCAATAAGCCTATTAAATATTGGGAAATTGTATGCAAAGCATCTATTATCCAAATTAACTACATGGCTTGACCTGAACATCATCATAGGCCCAGAGCAGTTTTTAGGCCAGGAAATCCACTTTACGTAACTGTATAGTGTTATCCCATTTAGCCACCAAGTACATGCGGCACCATAAGGAAGGACTATTTGTGGCCTTTTTAGAGCTTAAGGCTGCTTTTGACTCAGTCGACAGGGAGCTGTTATGGTCCAAACTGGAGACACTGGGCTTAGACCCCAGGTTACTTTACCTGATTAAAAAACTTTACTCAAATAATACCTGTCGTATAATAATAACTCCAGGATAACTCTGTGTCAGACCCTGTTGCTATAAATCAAGGTGTGAAACAGGGCTGTGTTCTTGCTCCCTCTCTTTTTAATCTCTTCTTAAATGACCTTGCCCCATTACTAAAACTGGTGGATGCTCACAGCCCAAAACTCAATGCATCAAAAATTCCCATTTTCCTATATGCAGATGATATGTTTCTGCTCTCACGGACTAGAATTGGCTTAAAGCATTTGTTAAATGGCTGTATTGACTATCTGTCTAGTATGAAAATGAGTATGAATTTTGACAAAAGCAAAATAATGGTTTTCAGGAATTCTCGTAAGAGATATATTTGGGTTTTTTGGTGGGAAACACATCCAGGAGATATTTGAATTCAACTACTTGGGGATCACTTTCCATCACAGGCTCCGGTGGTCTTCACACTGCACAGGGGCGGTAAACGCCAACAAGCTGTCCATGCGGGCCGTATTGCGCTTCTTTGCAACAAGAGGTAACCAACACATCCCTTCAGCCCTCAAGGCTTTTAATGCTAAAGCCAGAGCTCAACTGCTCTATGGAATTCCAATCTGGATGTCAGGGTTTTCCCAGTCAGCAGAAAGAGTGCAGGCAGCCTTTCTAGTTAAGATCTTTGCTGTCCCATGATGCATACTTTACGCAGCCCTGTGTTTAGAGGGAGGCCAACATAGGCTAGAGACAGTTGCCTTGATGAGTTTTCTTTTATGTTGGCTAAACATCTGTTTTTCAGCAGACAAAGATCCCTTCTCAGCGAAGTTCTGTCTGACTCCTTCCCTTCCCCAGGGCTACAACTGTTTCGCACAAAGATACGGCAACTCGGGCTTTCAGAGGATCTCCTGGAAGGTGCAGCTTTCCCAGTTGCCAAGACCATGTTAAAAACTAGGCTGTGGGGCATAGATCTGCAGGAACTAATCTCAGTTGGGGAAAAAACATGCTCCCCTCTTTATTTTCAACTCTCTTGGGTACAGGAATTTAATCTTAATTATTTACAATTTTCATTTAATGCGCAAGAAAGAAGGGCCTTTTCACTGGCTAGGTTCAATTCTAATCCTTCTAACCTCCTTTGGGGTAGGTTTGTGGGTATGGCAGAAGGAGATAGGATGTGCCCATGCGATGCCCACCTGGTGGAAACTCTAGCTCACATGGATGATCTCCACCAACAATTTCTAGACCATCTATGTATTCCAACATGGAAACCAGAGACGGAGGTTATGCACTTCTTATTACAGGGGAGAGACCAGGAGCTCACCAAGACAGTAGCTAAGTTCCTCTATTTGATTTTTTGTCGCTGAAGTATGCTACAGGATCCTGCCCTTGCTGGAAACCCACAGAGATGAGGCGGATTGCTCACCTCTTCTGCCCTTTGGCAGGTGACTGTGCCATTGGGGTGGCAACGAGATCACACTGGCCTATCTATTCTGAATGTATTCTGAATGTTCTTATGTAATGCCAAAAAAGGTTACTTGACTTGAATACATTGGAGCCACAGAAGCTAATAAACCCAACTTCCTCAACTTCAGCATAAGGCATGGCTTCCAGACCCTTTATCGTCTTGGTAACAATTCTCTGCATTCTACCTGGGAATATGATGCTTCAAGATATTTGAAGGTATACCTTAACATGGGAATACATGAAACGAGCTTTGCTGATTGATCTCTATACTTCAAGTGTCATAAGAACTCAGGGCCAGGTTTTAAGTAAGAGATGCTCCAATGCTAGTTTTACGGGATTCGGCGGTATGGCAGGTAAAGGGGAACACTTCAGGTTTGTGACAAAGCATGCACCAATTCCACTGCTAGGCTACTCAATCAAAACACCCCTGTTGAATAGGGGTGTTTAAATAAAGGCTCGCATTGCACACACAGGTAGGATAAGCAAGCCAGGAACTTGTGAACCTTAGAAACGTGGCAGAGCGCAGAGCTGGTGGGGCATGGGAGGTGTTATAACCCCAACAGCAGGAGTAAGGTCCAGGTCTTCTTGAGATATTCCAGGGGGTGGCTGGAAGGTGAATCTCTGCAGCAGACTTGTGAAGAAGAGGAAGAGCTCCATTTTGGCAAGAGTCTCACCTATACATGCTCTCCGGCCTGTAAAGACACACAGGCAGCAGGGTTTAGCAGTTGTTCAATAGCATCATCACAAATACTTTAAAGCAGATTAAAATGCAGAGATAAAATAACAGCTCATGGTGCCCATCTTAAAAGAATTATGAGCTCCCAATATGAGCCATCCTGCAATGCTGAAAACCAGGGGTGGGAAACCTTTCTCAGCCCGAGGGCCACATTCCCTGGTGAGCAACATTCCAGGGGCCACACACCAATGGTGGCCATATCTAGTGGCAGAAATGGCCACAGCAATTGATGTGATTCTTACCTTTGCACAATAGGCTACATTCCAGCATGTAAAAATCCCATTGACTAAGCACACACTATGCAGGTATACACAAAAGTAAAAGAAAAAAAAAGTTACCTGCAGAGAAAGGCATGAAAGCATCTCTCGTTACGAATTTTCCTTCAGAGTTGAGAAAATGCTCAGGATAGAATTTATGTGGTTTCTCCCATTGAGATTCATCGTGCAGCACAGAGGACAGCAATGTTATGATGTATGTCCCCTGCAAAGGCAAAGCAAGAGTTATTTAAAAATAAACATATGTATCTGGTACAATGAAGATTCAGTGCAGGAGAAATGAGATTTAGTTCGAAAAACTTTAACATATAAGTCATGGACCATCGGCTGTGGGGAGGACTGCAGGGCCTGCTCCCTTCCAGGGCCTTTTCCAACTGGCCCAGGGGGCGTGGCCCAGGCCCTTACTTGGAACAAACTTTTGGGGAAGTGTGGGAAGTGTTCTGCCATTGCTTCCCTGTTCCAAGTGGTTAATGTGTTTTAAAATGTCCTCAAGCAGTCAGTGGCAATTTAAATTTTTATTTCTTTATTTCCTTTTTTCCTTTTGATATTTGGTTGGGGATTAATTTTAGTATAAATATTCTGTTCTTGTTTTTTGTTGTTTTATTGGTTCTGTATAGTTTGTGTTTTGGTTTTAAGGGGCGGGATCAGGGCTGCCTGGGAGTGGGACCCCAGCCAACACAATGGCTGGGACATGTTCCACAGGGGGGGAAGCACTGGGACATCCAAACTCGGTGATCATGGGCAGGAGGCGGAGTTATGCTAAGACCAGACCATGTCATTACCGAGGAGGCAGGTTTAGTCGTTGTTTGAAGACTATTCCTGCCTCCGGGTCTGGCCTTGACCGGATGGATACTGGAATCAACAGAGGAAACCCACATGACCTGAAGGTGTTGCTGTGTAATGCCAGGTCAATGATGAATAAAACCACTGCCATCCATGACCTGATTGTGGATGGAGGATTTGACCTGGCATGTGTGACAGAGACCTGGTTGGAGGAAGCAGATGGGCCTGTCCTTGCCGCTGCTTGCCCACCAGGTTTCTCTTACACACAGCAACCCAGGTCATGTGGGCGGGGAGGGGCGGTTGCAGTGATTTTTAGGAAGTCATTAGTTTGCATCAGGCGTCCTATTGGGAAGACCCAGTTTTATGCGTGCATGTTCTGGAAGTTGGGCAATAGGGGCAGTACAGGATTCCTTTTGGTGTACCGACCTCCCCACTGCACCAAGGATTCCCTGTCCGAGCTGCTTCAGGTCGTGGCGGATGTTCTCCTGGAGACACCTAGTTTGGTCGTCCTAGGGGATTTAAACATCCATGCTGACACGACCTTACAAGGGGCCGCTCGGGACACCCCGTCATTTCAGGTATTGGCACTATTACAGTGGGTGTCTCCGGTTATATGGACTCTGTTCTGAAACCATATGCCATCAGTGCTCCCAGCTATGTACGTGACACCACAGATTTTCTGAGGAAAATACAATCTTTAAATAATCTTCCCAACAATACTATACTAGCTACTATGGATGTGGAATCTCTGTATACCAACATCCCACACAACGATGGTTTACAAGCTATAAGGAACACCATTTCAGATAAAACCACAGCGGACCTTGCCACCAAACTCTGCCAATTTGTCCTTACCCACAACAACTTCAAATTCGGGGATGACCTGTTCCTTCAGATCAGCGGCACAGCAATGGGCACCCGCATGGCCCCACAGTATGCCAACATCTTCATGGCAGATTTAGAACAACGTTTCCTAAACTCCTACCCACTCAAACCTCTCTTGTACCTATGATACATTGACGATATTTTTATCATCTGGACACATGGTCAACAGACCCTGGACACCTTTCACCAGAAATTTAATGATTTTCACCCCACAATCAACCTAACAATGAATCAATCTATGCAAGAAATACATTTTTTGGACACTACTATAAAAATACAGGATGGGCGCATAGACACCACCTTATACTGTAAACCAACTGACCGACAAACATATCCACATGCCTCTAGCTACCATCCCAAACATACCAAACAGTCCATTGTATATAGCCAGGCACTGTTCCAATTCTACAGACAGAGACTCTCACCTAAGAGATCTACAGCAAACCTTTTTAGAACTAAAATACCCAGCAGATGAAGTTAGACAACAGATCAACAGAGCCAGACTGATACCCAGAGAGAACTTGCTGCAAGACAGACCCAAAAAAGAAAATAACAGAACACCTCTAGTCATCACATACAGCTCCCAAGTTAAAACAGTACAACGCATCATCAGAGATCTACAACCTCTCCTGGACAATGACAGTTCTCTTTCTCAAGCTCTGGGAGGAAGACCTTTCATTGCCTACAGACAGCCACCCAATCTTAAACAACTCCTAACCCACAATAATACTACAACCAGACTTAACACGGACAACTTTGCTGCCACATACACCCGGACAACACCATTACTGGCCCCAACAACATCACACATACCATCTCGGGACTATTTAATTGCTCATCGTCTAACATTGTGTATGCCATCAAATGCCAACAGTGTCCTTCAGCTCTCTACATTGGACAAACAGGCCAAACCTTACGCCAAAGAATAAATGGACATAAATCTGACATTAAGAATCACAAAACAGAGAAACCAGTAGGAGAACACTTCAATCTCTCAGGACATTCTATACAAGATCTCAAAGTAGCTGTTTTACTACAAAGGAATTTCAGAAATAGACTGGAAAGAGAAGCTGCTGAATTGCAACTCATTACCAAACTTAAAACCACGGAGAGACCTGGTCTGAACAAAGACATTGGATTCTTATCTCATTATACATGACTAAGCCATTTTTCACCTTCTCACCCCTTGCCTTTTCCTGTAAGACCTATCGCAGTCGTTAAGAGTCGTCAACAGGCTCATCTCAGCTATCTGCCAATCACCCATTCCCACCACCCTTCTGAGTAATACCCCTCCCCACCTTCTCACTATATAGAAGGATCTGGCAACTTCTGTTTCAGTGTATCTGAAGAAGTGTGCATGCACATGAAAGCTCATACCAAGAACTAACTTAGTTGGTCTTTAAGGTGCTACTGAAAGGAATTTTTTTATTTTAAATATATTGTAACTAGTGGGCAGCAGTTCAATGAAATGTATCACCTTTGGAATGAAGTAGCCATTAAGGGTAACATCTGTAGCCGTGGCATGTGGCAGGTTGGTTGGGTTAATATTGGCAATCCTCTGGATCTCATGGACCACGGCATCTGTATAAGGCATTTTTCTTCGGTGTTCAATTCTTGGCTGAGAAGATCCAACAACCTTTGCAATTTCTTCTTGGACCTTTACTGGGGGAAGCAAAAAAGAAAAGCATTAATTTTCCTGCTAAGATTATCTCTTTGATTTGGCTTTTGTCTCTCAAAATACTAATCTCTCCAGCATAGAACTGGAATAAACTGGTTCTCCAATTCCCTGGGCTCACATACTTAATCTCTAGAATGTGACATGGGTATTTTTTAAACAGGACAAACATTTTAGCCAATAACTTGATATACTGATGGAGAGAAATTCATCCAGGATGATTATTAAAATATCACTGCTGGGAATATCCTGAAGTGGTATCTTTTGCATATAATGGTAAAAACCAAATATTTCATGATCCTACCGAGCCATACAGATTTTGGAGAAAATATGGTGGAAAGTTAGCTGGAGAAAGAGCATTTGGACAGGAAGAGGAAGATTCAACTGAGGTGGAGGCGAAACAGAAATAAATATGGAACAAGATGGCTTTGAAAATTCTAACTTGGAATGTAAATAGGCTAAATAATAAGACCAAAGGGAATAAAATTGAACATGTAAAGAAGTTAAACTTGGATAAATAAAACTTAAATAAAAGGTTGGGAAAGGACTTTGTAACTTCTGATGTAACAAAAAAGATAGGAGTTGTAATGTGTATAAAACCAGGGTTGGACCGAAAACAATTATTCAAAGACCAACAAGGAAGAATATTGATAACCCAGATACCATCACATGGAGAAAAAGTATTATTAATTGGTGTGTATGCACCTAATGAGGAAAAAAACCAGATTTTTAAAAGAGGCTAGAAGAAATATTATTTGAAAATTTGAATGAAAAGATTATTTTGATAATAATAATAAATAATAATAAATTTTATTTATATCCTGCCCTCCCCAGCCGAAGCTCAGGGCAGCTAACAACAATGATGGGCGATATGAATGGTGTAGCCTCCCTAGATTGGGACAGGAGGCTTCTAAAGATTTGTATACTAAGGTAAAGAGGGCAGAAATTCTATAAGGAACATTATGAGACTACAACTCTATAATAGTGGAATTAAGAACAGGGACAAGTTTCCCGATGAGATGGAGACTAAATGAAAATTTATTAAATGATGAAGTAATATTAGAAAAAGGGGGCAAAAAAATTAAAGGATTATTTTGAAATTAATTTGAACCAAGAGACAGATTGAAAGGTGGTACGGGATGCCAGTAAAGTAGTAATGTGGTGGGGGGAGGGGTTACATAGCAACGTGCATAGCAAAAAAATATTAGAGAGCAGAAAAAACAAGAAATTTTACAAGAAATAAAAGGGAAAGGGAAAGAATTAATAAATCCCCCTTGAAAAGAGGTAGTGAAACAGGCTATCAATATGTTGCAAATGCAATATTCAATTATAATAAACCAAGAAATAGAGTGGAAAACAGAATATTTAAACAGAAACAATTTATTTTATTTTTTTAAAATTTTTTTATTGCATTTTTCCAGATAAAAATGAACAAACAAAGCAAAAAGAAAAGAAAAAGAAAAAGAAATAGAAGAAAAAAAGAAAAAACAAACCATTTCAACAACTTATTTCAACTTTCCAACGGACTTCCCCACATCTCCCGCACAGAGCATTCTTAACAATAAATTTATCAGCAAATTATAACCTTGTTTCGTATGTTTCTTTTATACTTTCAATTACAATTTAAGTTTAAGTTCCTTATTTCCCATTTACTCTATAAACAAACATACTATCCTTTTTGACCATTTAAACCTAGGTTCTTTCATTAACATTATCTAATTTCGTATATATTCCACTCTCGTTGCTGGGGCTAACATTCGAAGTCATGCGAAAACCTATAATTCGTATAACTTATAAATCTTTTGCAAATAGTCCTTGAATTTTTTCCAGTCCTCCTCCATTGCTTCTTCTCCCAAGTCTTGGATCCTGGCAGTCATCTCAGCTAACTCCATGTAGTTCATCAATTGCGTCTGCCACTCTTCCAGTGTGGGCAAATCTTGAGTCTTCCAATACTTAGCGATAAGGATTCTTGCTGCTGTGGTAGCATACATATAAAAGATTCTATCCTTCTTTAACACCTTTTGGCCGACTATGCCCAGAAGGAAGGCCTCCGGTTTCTTAGGGAAGGTGTACTTAAACACCTTTTTTAACTCGTTGTAGATCATTTCCCAGAAGGCCTTCACTCTTGGACAGGTCCACCAAAGGTGAAAGAATGTCCCCTCAGCCTCCTTGCATTTCCAACATTTATTATCAGACAAATGGTATATCTTAGCAAGCTTAACTGGGGTCATGTACCACCTGTATACCATTTTCATAATGTTTTCTTTCAAGGCATTACATGCCGTAAACTTCATACCGGTGGTCCATAACCTTTCCCAATCCTCAGACATAATATTATAACCAATGTCTTGAGCCCATTTTATCATGGCTGATTTAACTGTCTCATCCTGAGTATTCCATTTAAGCAGCAAGTTATACATTCTCGACAATACCTTGGTCTTTGGTTCTAACAACTCTGTCTCAAGTTTCGATTTTTCCACCTGGAATCCAGTTTTTTTATCCAGCTTAAAAACCTCATTGATTTGGGCATAATGAAACCAATCTTGCACCTTACCCTTTAATTTTTCAAAGCTCTGCAACCTCCAATTATCTCCAATGTTTTCTATTATTTCCCAATATTTCGGCCAACCGGCCTCCATATTAGGTTTTTTCCGAGCCTTGGCCTCTATTGGTGATAACCACCTCGGAGTCTTACTTTCCAGTAAGTCTTTATATTTTTTCCAGACCATAAATATTGCTTTTCTGACAATATGGTTTTTGAACGTTCCATGTGTTTTTGCCTTGTCATACCACATAAACAGAAACAATTTAAACAGGCTAACAAGCCATGGAAACTATTAACTTGGCAAATAAAGAAGAAAAAAGAAAAAACCTGCATTAATAGAATAAATGTAGGAGGTGGAGTTGTGCAAAATCTGAAAGAAATAAGAAATCAATTTGTGAGGTTTTTATACAGAACTATATTGAGCTAATATGAGGTAATTTAGAAGAAGTGGGTAGATATTTAGAAGACAGCAGACTACCTAAGATACCAAAAGATAAAATGTCATTTGTTAATGGACCTGTCACAATGATGGAATTACAGCAAGCAATTTTAAACCATAACTTAGGGAACGTACCCTGACCTCATGGACTTTCATCAGTATAATATAAAAAAATTAAAGGATTACTTAATACAACCTTTAAAAGATATTATGAATACATCTTTGAATACAGGAAAGTTACCCAAATCCTAGAAGAGTGCATGCATAACTTTGATTCACAAGCAAGATAGAGATCTAAAGCTGGTTAAGAACTATCAGCCTATTGCATTGTTGAATAAATATTCAAACTGTTTGCAGACAAATTAGCTAATGTGTTGAAAACTGTATTAAAAGAGGTAATATTATGAAGCACCTTGTCTGCGCTGGTTGAAGGAATGGTTGTTATTGAAGAATCCACATATTTTAGATTTGGAAGCTCATGGTATCATTTTTGGTTGGCACATTTATTTGTGGTATGAAAAGGTGAAAGTGCATAAAGGTTTTACAAACCAAATAATCATAATATTAAATATTATGAAACAGAAATTCAATTAAAATTAATTTAAAAAATGCAAACCATATAATGGGGGGGATTATAGAGTATGGGATAAGTATAAAAACCTGTTGGAGACCAAAACACCTCTATGGCTTTCATCTTTGGAAGCCATAGTGGTGAAAAAGAAAAACATGATGGAAAATTGGGCAACATAGAAATTTAAGTGGAGAAGGTGGAGAATTGAAATTAAAATAATGATTTATCAGAGATGTTAACAACATGGTTACAATATCATCATTTGAATGAAGTATTTAAAGAGGATATATAGCAGGGGTTGGGGATGAAACATCACACTTAGAAAGAGACCTGTTAAACTGTAATGTTAAAGTGATATCTAAAATGTATAAAATATTGGAATGGGAGACAAAGGAAGAACAAGTGAAATCTTCAATGATACTCTGAACAATAGTTATTGCTAATAATACAGAAATGGACGGAAAGTTTATCGAACATGGATATAAAATTTACATAATGTTATAGTTTAAGAGAAAATTATATGAAAGCGTTATATAGATGATACTTAACACCTAGTAGATTGGTGTCAGGGAACTGCCATCGGAGGAACAGGTGGTGGAGGGGCTCACGGAGGCTGGGAGAGACTCAGCAGCAGAAGCAGGAACCAGCAGGGGGAGAGGTGAGTCTCTGGTGGAAGGGCTCACAGAGGCTGGGAGAGACGCAGCAGCTGAAGCAGGAACCAGCAGGGGGAGAGGTGGGTCTCTGAGGGAAAGCGAGCAAGAGGGAGGGGTCAGGGACACGTCCAGCGAGAACAGTGGGGAGGTATCTGAACCTCCCATAGGGAGACCCACTCCTCGCCGGAAACTGTCACGCCGCGAGTCCAGGAGACGTGTTTCCGTTAAGGAGCTTTTATGCTGGAAGCGATTCCGAAAGCAACCACTGTCGGAATCTGCAAGTGACTAGAGCAGACATGTCTGAGGGGCTCTGTCACAGACAGAGGTTTGTGAACTTGCACAGACTCTGAGGGACTACGATTTTACGCACAAGCAGCTCATCATCCCATCACAATTGGCTAAAATGTATTAACCCAAATTGAATATGTGGTCGAAATGTAAAGAGAAAGAAGGTACCGTTATTCATATGTGGTGGTCTTGTAATAAGGTTAAAGCTTACTGGGAAATGATATATAATAAAATAAAAAAGATGTTTAAGATGTTTTAAAAACCAGAAGATAACTTTTTTTAAAAAAGAAAGAAAGGAATGGAAATGGTTTATTGAATATTTACAAGCAAACTGTAAACATACTAAGACATTGGCAGGATTAATGGAAAAACTTGCAGTCTCAATATATATATGGGATATATACAGGAATCTATATCTAAAATAATATGTTGGGATAATTTGGAGTATGCAGGAATATGAAATGAAATGTAAAGAACCACAGAAAGAGGGAAAAGGGAGTCCAGGTTGAAATGTAAAACTTATGACTGAACAAGTGTGTGTGTGTGTGTGTGTATGCAAATTATAAATATTTTCTCTCTCTAATAGAATTGGAATTAAGATATCTCAGTGTGTGTGTGTGTGTGTGTGTGTGTGTGTGTGTATGCAAATTATAAATATTTTATCTCTCTAATAGTTACATATAACTGGAATTAAGATATCTCAGAATAATGGGAGCCAACCCAATTAAGAGCACTCACTCTGAATTTCAGGATATTTCATCATTAGCAACAGTCCCCAGCGCAGTGTGGTAGAAGTGGTCTCCATGCCAGCAGTTATTAAGTTGGCCACAACAGTTTTTAAGTTTCCGTTGTGGAAGTATCCATTCGTCTTGT
Source organism: Podarcis vaucheri (assembly GCF_965113315.1). Lineage (NCBI taxonomy): Eukaryota > Metazoa > Chordata > Lepidosauria > Squamata > Lacertidae > Podarcis > Podarcis vaucheri. The sequence continues at coordinate 123,875,546 of NC_138761.1, forward strand.
TCTTCTTCTCCTCCTGGGTTGCAAAGAGTATGAATGGGTTAAAACAAATGGAGTGAGAAAATTTCACATGCAGAGATAAAAATGAATACCTGACAGCACCTGTTGATCAATGTATTGCTGCTTGCTGACCAGTGAGAGATTCCAGGCTTTCCAGACTATGCCATCATGATGGTATAGGGTTTGTTTACACTTATGTACAACCCGAGCCTAAGATGGAGGGGCTCAGCATCAAGACCCCAAAATGTCTTGCTTCTCCATAGTCACAGTTGTTGTTCTCCATCTACCAGCTAAGAGAGGAGGTGACCCAGAAACTACAACTAATCCAGAATGCGGCAGCTAGACTGGTGACTGGGAGCGGCCGCAGAGACCACATAACACTGGTCTTGAAAGACCTACATTGGCTCCCAGTGCGTTTCCGAGAACAATGCAAAGTCTTGGTGCTGACCTTTAAACCCCCAAACGGCCTCGGCCCAGTATACCTGAAGTATATCTCCACCCCCATCGTTCTGCCCAGACACTGAGGTCTAGCGCCAAGGGCCTTCTGGCAGTTCCCTCACTGCGAGAAGCCAAGTTACAGGGAACCAGGCAGAGGGCCTTCTCAGTAGTGGCACCCGCCCTGTGGAACACCCTCCCACCAGATGTCAAAGAGAACAACAACTACCAGGCTTTTAGAAGACATCTGAAGGCAGCCCTGTTTCGGGAAGCTTTTAATGTTTGATGTATTATAGTATTTTAATATTCTTTTGGAAGCCGCCCAGAGTGGCTGGGGAAGCCCAGCCAGATGGGCGGGGTATAAATAAATTATTATTATTATTATTATTATTATTATTATTATTATTATTATTATTACTGCCTACCTTCTCTAGAAGGTTCGGGGGGCAGTTTCCACCATTTCCCCTCAGTCCAGTCTCTGACATAGGGGAAGCTTGGCGATCCAGCTCCTTCTTCTCTTTCAGGGACTGGACTGAAGAGGAGAGAGAGGAGGAGGGCTGGAGATCACCCACTCCTCCTCCTCTGCTCCCCTCGGAGGAGGGGGGAATGGTGGGGGAGACTAGGGAGGATGCTTTCGCAAAACGCAAGTTAGCACTTTGGGCAGCACAAAACACTATACCATGTTACAAGGCAATTCTGGTGGCCGAGGTTGAGGGAGGTGGTCAAGGAATATTCATAGAATCATAGAATCATAGTATCATAGAATCATAGAATCATAGAGTTGGAAGAGACCACAAGGGCCATCGAGTCCAACCCCCTGCCAAGCAGGAAACACCATCAGAGCACTCCTGACATATGGTTGTCAAGCCTCTGCTTAAAGACCTCCAAAGTAGGAGACTCCACCACACTCCTTGGCAGCAAATTCCACTGTCAAACAGCTCTTACTGTCAGGAAGTTCTTCCTAATGTTTAGGTGGAATCTTCTTTCTTCTAGTTTGGATCCATTGCTCCGTGTCCACTTCTCTGGAGCAGCAGAAAACAGCCTTTCTCCCTCCTCTATATGACATCCTTTTATATATTTGAACATGGCTATCATATCACCCCTTAACCTCCTCTTCTCCAGGCTAAGCATGCCCAGCTCCCTTAGCCGTTCCTCATAAGGCATCGTTTCCAGGCCTCTGACCATTTTGGTTGCCCTCCTCTGGACACGTTCCAGTTTGTCAGTGTCCTTCTTGAACTGTGGTGCCCAGAACTGGACACAGTACTCCAGGTGAGGTCTGACCAGAGCAGAATACAGTGGCACTATTACGTCCCTTCAAAGCTTGTGAGATGTGTCAGCAGGCAAAGAGACCCAGAGAAGCACCAGCGGGTTTGCTACAACAGTTGCCCACCCCACAAGGCCTTTGGGAAACCATAGCTATGGACATTAATCATGGAACTGCCAAAATCATAGCAGCAGATAGTGTTCTGGGCAGTGGTCATCACCTTGTCATGGTGAGTGGGCTTGCATGTTCCTATGACCCTTTTGAGTGAAGCCGTCGGGAATATCATACTCCCAGCAGGTCACCCAAGGCGGTAAGGTCAAAGGGAAGGAGCTAGACAAAGAATGACCGAAGAACTCCTCAATGGCAGAACAGGTGGATGATAACAAGCGGTATGTTACAACGGCTGTGAAGGCGGATGAAGGCTGCAGCAGATAGGAATCTACTGGTTTGTTGTGACTACTTCATGCCATCGGAACAGAGACCTACTGCGAAGACTGTGCGTTGGTCAGCGTGCACTGATCTACACACATAAAACAAATTCACTCACAGACGTCTTCCAAAAACCCAACCCAAACCCGAAAAGTCCCACAGCGATCAGCAAATGGTAACGGGGGCAGGATCGTGAAATCTGGAAGCCCCTAGTCATGAACCGGCACATGCGTGGTGGATACAGATTCAGTCATTCTGACTCAAGGAACGAGGCAGTTCAACAGCTCAACAGCTGTATCCATGACTGAGCAGCCCTTTTTAGGATCCTCTCTGCTCAGCCCAAAAAGGGGGAGGGGTTAGAAAAAGTGCCCTAAACATAGTCTGCTTCCCTTTTCCCCTGACTGGATTACCACACCCAGTGGGGTCACCACCTAGCGGTCGTAAAAGACAATTGAGCAAATCCACACCATGATCAACTCCTGCCCAGGAACCAATGTCCCCACTGTGGAAGGACGTGTGGATCCAGAATTGGCCTCCACAGTCACTTACATTGTTAAAACTGTGTTTATGGAAGACAATCATACTCGGCTACGAGTGATCGCCAAAGAAGAAGAAGACCTGCTCACAAAGATTGTGCACTTTGTGCCCTGTAAGGGACTTCTGACAGCCCTTTGTAGACCATGTTTTCAAGTTGCATGGGCTCCCCCTTAGAGTGATTTGAGACTGTGGAACCCAATTCACAGTTCTGGAAGAAGCTCATACAACTACTCAAGGTAGAGTTGTGCCACACCCAGAGATAATGGAGAGCCTGTGTGATGGCCTGGGATTTGGACTCGGAGGCTGAACCTGAGGAATCCCAGCCTGCACAGGAGTCTCCACCTCCAGAACCAACTGAGCCGGGGCTGGAGCATGAGCCTGAAGGGTCCTCACTTGTGCTGGATCCTCAGGTGCAGGCACCAGCTGAGTCTGCTCTGGCTCCTGAGGTGATGGAGGACCCATTGCCTGCAGGTGCTTCACTCTCAACCCCATCAGGGGAAGCTGAGGTTGCCTCTGGGCATCCCTCAAGCCTCTCCTGAGCTGCAGAGGCTCAGGGCAGAGGGGACTAAGATTCCACAGGAGGAGTGCTCACCTCCAGGCCAGGAGAGGCGAGTCACCTGTGGACCGGTGCTGCCCTATGCCTCGGGGCAGATAAATGCCAGCCAGCCCCAGTCCCAAGTTGCAGGAGCAATATTGCTGGTAGCCTGTTCCTGCTGGAACCCTGTCCTGCTTTCCTGCCGGAGCTCCTGACCTCATCCAACTCCCTGCCCTGCACCCAGCTTCAGCTTTGATGGATTGCCTCCATACTGCACCTTCGACCTCGGACTGGACTCGGACCTCGCCTCACAGTTAACCTGCGGGACCAGCACAGTCGGAAAGGACTAATTCCACGTTGCAGCAGTATCTATGTTGCTATGTAAACTACTAGCAAGATGATTGGGTGTCCAAACTTCCCTTGGTGGCCGTTCATGTACAACAATGCACTCCATGCTTCAATGCAACAGACTCCCTTTTTTGCCAGTCTTGGATACCACCTCTGCACCTTCCCATCACAAACCAACACCTTGTAGGTACTGGCATCAGAAGACTTCATAGAAGAATTGGTGACTATCCAGAGCTTGCTCAAGAAGCGTTTAGACTGTGCTGAGGAGGCAACTAGTGAAAACTATGGTTTCCCCAGTAGTGATGTATGGAAGTGAGAGCTAGACCATAAAGGAAGGCTGATCGCCGAAGAATTGATGCTTTTGAATTATGATGCTTGAGGAGACTCTTGAGAGTCCCATGGACTGCAGGAAGATCAAACCTCTCCATTCTTAAGGAAATCAGCTTTTCAAATTTTCCAACCCTTTAAAAATAATTTCCAACCTCTTATTTAGAACTCTGTCGTCACCCAACCACCTGTTTCCTTTTCTGGGTGCTAATTAATTGGTAAACAGAAACTCCAATTCATATTCATTTCCAATCTTAGTAATGGTTAAAAGAACTGAAGCCCTAATTTAAGGCTGATTGGTCAGTGCATGGGCCAATGTTTTTTCCTTGCTCTGAGATGCCTCCCCACCCTCAAAGCTTCCTACCTCCTCCAGTGTGAAGAACGCCTTCTTCTCAGCACATGAGGCATTATCCCATCGTCCCTTGTATCAAAAGGGAGTCTGGCAACCATTACCTCTTATCACTGCATAATTATTTCTCTTGGCAGAAGCTCCAGCAGCCGATGGTCAGCCTGACATAATTCCACCCCTGGAAATTCATAATCCCATTGGCCTGTTTTCTTGATCAGGGATTTCCCCCCCAGAAATGCTGGTGAGCACACAACCTTTGCCCCTGCAGAGGCAACTTCTGTAACACATTAACAATGGCTGACTATTGGGAAAGGGGAGGAAGTATGCCAGGTTGGTCCCTTCTGAAGTGAGACTTCCTGACTACAACTTATGCATTCACTTGCGAACATGCCCTTAAAACATGAATTGAAAATGGCAACGCTTATTCAGGGCCAACTTAAAAGACTCCATTACCTCTTGCTGTTGGATAAGAAATGAGTCAATAAAGCTCCTCTGGTCATTTTCATCCAGATCTCTGAGGTGTTTTATGAAGGTGGCATTTATGAAGGCAAACAGCTCATCTCTGTTTTGAATGAAAGTCTTAGGAGCCCCCAAAAGAAAGCCAAGCGCAGGAAACATGTTATACAGCTGAAAGGATAAACATGTGAAAAAAGGAAAAGAGACATTAGGAAAGCTCAGTACAGTTCTCTCAACTGCGTCTCTCAAAGCATGGTTGCCCAAATACAAAACAAAACTCTTGAATGGCATTTGGAATGGGGGATGGGGTAACTCAGCATAGCATAATTTATGTGCAACCCCAAAATAATACGCTATGGCAGTTCTCCTCTGGAGATTTGCCTTCAGAGAGGGAGATCTGCCCTTGGAGGCCCCTTCTGAGCCATCATGGAACCAACTATCACTTGTTCTTCCTTGTCCTTGGAGTCCCGATGGCAGTGAGACAAGAAAGGGTGTGCGCAAAAGAGACTTTGTTACAGTTATGGGATGACTGTGCCGTGTGAGTTTTCTTAATATTTTGAATTAGCACCAGGTTTCTCAAGAGACCAATATTCTGTGTTTTGTGGTGAAACCTGAACAATAAACAATAAACAGGTAGCCCTGCCCACTTTGCATACACTGTTATTACAATCAACTGTTTGTTTGTTTTAATTGGAAAAATAGATTACCGTGACTGAGAAGCTTCCAAAAAGTTGGGCATTTTCACTGGTCAACTTCAGAAGTCTTATGTATGTGGGATCTTCATAATCAAATTGCTTGCCTAGTATTATGGCCACTATAATATTGGCAACAGCTGCATTCATAATTTTGGTGGTCTCAATCGGGTTTCCTATACATGAATATGACAGTTAAACGAAAATATTCTGTTGAAATTCCAAGTATGGAAAGGGCATTGTTTTTAAGTCTGCTCTTTGTTGCCTTAAATCCCTACTGGCAGCTTACCTATGAGTAGACCTCATTTATCAAAGAAACTGATCCTTAGTGCTGCTGGATGTGGCCATAGCTGGGCTAAGAAATGCTTAAAGGGGCTTGGAAGTCACAGCAGCTATTGGAGTATAATCTACACACTACAGAAGAAACAGACCGATTACGTCTCCACAGGAAACCCTGGGAACTGTAGTTCTGGAGTTAGCGATAAGTATGGGCTCATCCACACTTCCACTTCACACACGCTTTTTATTATTATTATTATTATTTCATAAATTTTTATTCATACACTTCACACACGCTTTCTAGGTATGGTTGAAGCATTTCTCCCCCTTCCCCATTCCTTTTCAAGGAGGAACCCACTCTTTAGCAGTAGATCAGAACCAATGGCAACTGGAGAAAGCCCAAATTGCTCAACAGCATGGTTTTTCCCAAGGGAAAGCAACGGGAGAAGAGGATATGTGGATGAGCCCTGTGGAACACAACACTCTAAGCACCTTTAAAGTGCTATGCTTATGCAGTGGTTTGACTTCACCCCTGGAGGCACACGCTTCTGGAAGTTAGGAATATGTAACACGATACTATGGTAGTGTAGCTATGCACCAGAGGAAAACACCAACCCACCTTCGTAAGATTCAAATTTCTTTATCAGGACACTGCATTCCTCAACAATTCTATCCTCGATGGACCTCTTTCCCATTCCGTAGTCCCGTAATGTGCTTACAGCAAACCGCCGCATCACTTTCCAGTTCTCACCATTAGACAGAACTATACCTGAAGAGATGGGAAGAAAGGTTTCATGTCTGCATGGTCATTGTACAAAAATATCAATAAATTATGTTCTGCATTTCTTCCACAGAACTGAGAATGGGTCCCAGCTATTCTCCCATTCAGACTCAGACTTCTGAGCTTTGACAAAGTAGCTGGTAGATGTGCCATCAGAGCAAGACCTGAGAACACATAGATAGAGAGAATAGAGTAGAGGATTGTTTGTACATGACAGGGGTCCCAGCAGCACTCAGCTTGATACTTCGTAATCCATGGGCAGACATTATGCCTCCTTCATGTTTCCTCTCTGTATAGGCTGGACCAGAAAATGGTTAGTCAGTTTCCACCCGGTGTGTGGCATTACTTTTCCATGGGACGATTATTGGCAGGTATCATGCTGAGGAGAACTACCATGAGGAGGCATGGTGGGAGCTGCCTCTTCCCCCTCACCCTGAATCTCCCCAGGAGCAGGAGGACAGTATAGATTTAGATCAGTGGTTTGCAGAGGGGCATAGCTGAGAAGGCAAAAGCTGGGAAATACTGGATGGAGAACAGCTAGGAGAAGAAACACTGGAAGAGAGAGGGTTTACACATTCACAGTCGTTGGATAACATCCTCCCCCCCTCCCCTCGATCTAGGAGGGCTCAGAAAGTCTCCGAACATAAAGCACAGCAACTACATGCTCAGGTTATGAGATGTAGGAGTGACGTGGGTGGATAGGGATAGCAGGGGGAGGGGGGAGCCTTAATTGGAAGCACCACCATTCTAGCGGGAGGCATTTATTGTCCCTTGCTGTGATTATTGAAGAATTCTAACTGGTAAGAAGACTCTGTTTCCTTTGTTCTGCTTATCTACTGCCATGGGGGGACATTACCAGTTTCAATAAAAAGGGAAGTGCCTCACCGAAGTCTTGTGCAAGCCCTTGAAATAATGGAACGATGGGCCTGTCTGCAAATGCGTCTGCCTGATTAACCAGCGCCTCCTTTACTGTCTCATATCCTGCCAACACCACAGTTTTTCGGGGTCCCATTTGGATGCTGAAGATGGGGCCATATTGCTTTGACAACTGGAATTCAATGGAAGAAAAAATGGGAAACAGAGTATACCCAAAGAATATATTAATGTAAATAATCGCTGACAGAACTGACTCCATTACCTTCACATTTACCTAAGAGAAAAGACTCTTTTATACATTCCACAGAATCTAGTAGCAAAGTTTTGCTATTTTTTTCAGCTTTTTTTCAATAACTACGATTGAACTCAGTAGAAATTACTTCCATGTCATTGTGCCTTGGACTGAGCTGAAAACATATGACTTAAGAATAGTAATTTTGTGGAATGAATCCCCTTTTTGTATCTTTGCAAATCACCATGCAAAACGGAATCCAAATAACATAATGATAAAGTAAAAGAGCATTGTCTATGCCTCAATGCTCTTCAAAACATTTGCTACTAATAGCTGTAGCAGCAACAGTTGCTGGACTCGTGATACAGCAGCTCAGTCCTTTCACCCAGTTCAGTTGTGGTGCGGCAGCACAAATATTTGCTAGGAATGCTCAGGAAACCAGAACAAAATTGGCAGTTGTAAGGATAAAAGTGATTATACCTTTAATGGCACCTCTCAAATCTAGTTTAGAAAGATAGGCTGAAGGAGGAGGCTGGGCTGGGCAAGGTTTGCACTGGCACTTTTACATCCTTGAAAATGGAGGCAGAGTCAAATGGAATTCGACACCAGACACCCCCAGTCATCTTGTTCAAATTACCAGTTATAAATTGCAACTAGCTCCTATGACTATTTATTGGGAAAGATAAGAGGAGGTTCTATAGCACACAAAGGGGAGATAAGATTTATAGGCTCTAAAAGAACAAAATGTAATGTAATATGTAATAGTAGTAGTAGTAGTAGTAGTAGTAGTAGTAGTAGTACTAATTTTCTACTCCGCTCATCTGACTGGGCTGCCCCGGTACCCTTCAGCCTTGCCATGAGAAGCACTGGAATCTTTACCTTTAACATGGTTCTGTGAGGCCTCTTCAGATCCATGATGTGGAGATTCCCAATGGGAGGTAAAGGCCTCGGTCCTGGTGGAAGATTTTGGGAGCTCTTGTTCCAGAAAGCGCCCAGTTTCAAAACAAAGTAAAGCATAAGGATAAAGAGGAACAACGCTGGAATCGGCTCCATCCAATCCATTTCGTTTCAGCAAGCAATTTTTTTTGCAGTGGTTATAATCAAAGCTACAGTGCAGTTTGGTCGAGGACAATGTCTTGCAACTGCAGTGAGCAGTATCTATATTATGCTAGGTACTGTCTCTAGTGAGTCATTAAACCACCCAGTAAAATTGAAAATGTCCTGCTTTTTCCCTCCAATTTTTCCTTCTCCTCCACAAGTATTCAAAGCTGTATCTTGGATGATTTGCCTTTCAGTTTAATGTTTACTCAAGGGGGTACTGCCCACTTCCACAAACTAATCCTTTCCAGAACAGGTTCAAACTCTCTTGAATCTGGCCACAGACCTGTCACGCTGGATTATCTGTAAAATTAATCTGTTATAATGGGAGTAAAGGGCAGCATTGTGAAATTCTTTGGAGTAATAATTGAACTGCATTTAGGGACAGATGTTTGAAAGTGCACCAGTGTGGACTTCCAGTGAGGCAAGATGGCAAGCCCCACAGCAGCATGGAGCCTCTGAGGACCACAAGCACCAATGGCGCTGCCTGGCTGGTGCCCGCACTGCCAACTCGGCCGCTGCTGCTGCTGTGACCAGTAGGTTAGCACGGGGCCCAACACGACAACCAGGGAGACCGCACCTTCCAGTCTCCCCAGTGGCCTTGACCCCACTGGGACCTGAAGGATCTCATCAACAGCCCAGCAGAGTTCCAAGGCCTGGAGGCCTCCCGAGCCAAACAGAAAAGAAGAAAAAACCTCCAGATGAAAACCTGACAAGCCAAAGGCCTACACTGTCTAAGAGACTTCTATGAAAACAACAAACCCATACCAACACATGAAATCCAAGACAAACTAGGGGACACCTAAATACCTTGGCTAACACACCATCAACTACATGCCTTCTTAAACAACCCAGCAGTAAAATCATCAGCCATTAGGCCCTGGACCACCTTCAAAAACTTTCTTTTGACAGCAGAGGGACACAGTAAAGGGATGGTATCCACAATATAAAAAATATTGCTCCAAAATCCCACAACCCCCCCTTGACACAATCAAAGAACAATGGGAGCACAACATAGGCTATGAAATTAACACTACCCAATGCACTAGAATATGGTCTAAACCTCCCTTTAAGACCATATCAGCCAAAAGAATGGAACTCTGGAACTCACCTACAATACAGGTGGCACTTCACACCATGGAAACTAGCACTGATACGCCCAGGAACCTCACCAAGATGTTGGAGAGGCTGCACCTCCACAAGCACATACCTCCACATGTGGTGGGAATGCCCTCCAATCCAACCCTTCTAGACAGCAGTCCTACAAAAGATATGCAAAATAACTAAACAGATATTAGAACTAACCCCAGAACTGGCCCTACTGAACATCTTCCAAGATCATAATGACCAGTCACATTATACAGAGCTTATAACACACCTACTCTCAGCAGCCAGAAGCCTCATAGCCAGACACTGGAGAGACCTGTCAGGAGTAAACATGAACCAAGAGTATCAAATTGTATGGGAAATGGCCTTACTAAAAAAGCTAACTAATACAGTGGTACCTCTGGTTACGAACTTAATTTGTTCTGGAGGTCCGTTCTTAACCCGAGGTACCACTTTAACTAATGGGGCCTCCTGCTGCCGCCGCGCTGCTAGCACGCGATTTCTGTTCTCATCCTGAGGTAACGCTCTTAACCCGAGGAACTACTTCCGGGTTAGTGGAGTCTGTAACCCGAAGTGTTTGTAACCCAATGTGTTTGTAACCAGAGGTTCCACTGTAAACTGAAACTGACACAGGGACAAATTGAAGAGGATGCCTTCACCCCAGTATGGCTCCCCTTTATCACATACACAGCCCAACAATAACAAGAATCCACTGACAGCCTACGGATCAATCTGGCTTACCTAACCCAACAAGCCCCCCCCCCCATGCAAACAAACCCCACTGCAACCAACCACAGAGAACCAACCACGCCCTGGTCTCCCCCAATCCCTCTCACTACCAAAGAAATGTAATAAATTAATAGAGAACCTGCTCAGTTGACACTGACAGGAAACCCCACACATACACTATACAGTAGAATATAAGCCTCACCACCCCACACCTCCTCTCCCCTCGCTTCTTCCCCAACCTTATACTGTAGTCAACACTAATATCTCACAACAAATGTAACTGATTTGTAAGAAAGACTGTACAACCTGAAAAAAGAGACAAGATACTGTATTTTCTGGTGTATAAGACTACTTTTTAACTCTGGGAAATCTTCTCAAAAGTCAGGGGTTGTCTTATTCGCCGGCTACAGCAGCAGCTCCTGCAGTAACTCCCCACCAAAGGATAAAACGACAGCAAATTAAATCAGAGGACACCAAGCTCTCTAGATGAAGTAGAAATACGCTTGAAAATTGGCCCCAGAAGCCCCCCGGCCACTGGGAAGTGGTGCGGATTTCCGAGCCAGACTGGAGACTGGTTTTTTTATTATTATTATTTGGTGTGCATTGGAAGAGGGGTAGTCTTATACGGCGAGTATATCCCAAACTCTATATTTTAACTGGAAAAGTTGGGGGGGGTCGTCTTATATGCCCAGTTGTCTTATACGCCGGAAAATACGGTATGTACTTTTTTAAACGAATAAAATCTTTAATAAAAATTAATTAAAAAGAAAAAAAGAAAGTGCACCAGTATTTCCTGAATTTCTCCCATTGAACCCCTCACAAAGATGTTGCCACATCAACCAGCTCAATGATGTGATGGAGTGGAATCTGCATTTTTCTTTTTCTTTTATTTTTTTTTCTTAAAGGTTTTCTTGGGTTACAGAAGTACAAACATTGTCGGCTGGGACGCGTTCACCCGCGGGTGGTGTGGGGAGGAGCAGCGCTGACCGACGGTTCTCCACTTAAACTTCTAGCCCTTGTCAGAGCAAGTTGCTCACAGGAGCTCTCCTAGCAGTTGCAACAACCAACTTGCCTTGCGCTCTGCCGTCCTGGATGTGCTCAGGGAATGCGATGGATCCGTAACAAGGAACGCTAAAGAAGATAGATTGATACTGCTGCAGAACGCCGAGAAACAAGGAGCGGCTGAAACTGAAGGCAAGTTCTGCTTCATTTTATCCCCTGGCACAAGCCCTATTACTCTGCTGCAGTAAACCATTCGGATTTATTAGCCATTTATAACTTCTTCTTTGAGGGTGACGAGGGTACTGGAGACAGCCTCGGTATTTCTGCTCACAAATATAAGGGAGAAGGCACCACAGGACAGAAGTGTCAAAAGCCCTAAAGCTGAGAACTAAAGACGGAGAGGGAGCAGAAACCCTAGAGGCCCACCGAGATAAGGGACAAGCATGAAACCTTGCTTGTAAAACAACCCTCCCCACCTTTCGAAGGTGGGAAACTGGAAGATAAACATAATCCGTCTTGTGATTGAGCCAAGTGAAGCCAAAAAACCCAGGACTAAGAGACTCCAGCAAACTGCTCCCAATTACCTTTTTCCACACTCAACATGGTCCTTACAAGAAAGAACTATATGGACCTGAGAATTGCACCAATATCTCCTCAGGGGGAGTGGGAGCCCCAAAGGAAACAAAGTAAAATAATCAATTACTTCCCCCATAAAGAAGGGGTTAAGAACCCACAGCACGAGAGCACTCCAAAAGAAATTGCCCCTACTGTGCTGGATTGGTCAATACAATGCAAAGACTTACAAACTGAGCATAAAAGACCAAATTATTCCATAAGCTGGGCGCAGGAACTGGATCTAGCTGAGAACGCCTTGATGACCAATTCCCCCAACCCCAATGACCTCAAGCACCAAAAATCAACTCAGAATCTCAGAGAAAACCAGCAAGACCCTCAGAATCTCAGGGAAAACCAGCAAGACCCTCACCCCACAGCGAATGCCAACGGTATAGAAGAGAGGGGTGACCTCTCTATATGTCTCCATTTTCGGATTATAAAGTCCTTTTTACAGATCAGCTGTATTTGATGTGAGACTTCAGTGTTGCTAGGGTTGCCATACGTCCAGAATTTCCCAGGCATAGCCATTGGAAACAGCGTCCGGGTGAAAAACACTGAAATGTCCAGGAAAATCCCAACATATGGCAACCTGTGCCACAGCACTGTCGTTTTTGGCGTTTTTCCCCTCAGAAAAAGCTCAACAATTTTGTGCAAAACTTTGCCCCCCAGATGTTCACTTTTTGAACTATGGCAACCCTGGCTGTTGTACACAGTAAAAGGTTGAGGGGAGAAGCCGGGGGGGGGGAGAGAAGGGGGTAGTTTTTGTGGCAGCTTGATGTGGGTAGGTTCTTTTTCTATTGACTCATTAGGTTTCATTTGTTGGTGGGTTCACATTGTTGTCTTGCTGTGTGTAGAATAAAGGTGAGCCACACCGGGGTGAAGGCATCCCCTTTTATTTGTCGCTGTGCGAGTTTCCATTTGCTGGTTAGCTTTTAGAGTAAGACTGTTTCCCATACAGTTTGGTACCAGTGGTCCATGTTCACTCCTGTTCACATTCCCTTCAGTGGAATCTGCATTTTTCTGTAGCATCTTGCTTGGTTCTCTTTTTGAGCCATTTGGAGTTATTTGCCCCTTTCTAAAATATGCATCTGTATCATACAACAAGGGACGCGGGTGGCGCTGTGGGTAAAAGCCTCAGCGCCTAGGGCTTGCCGATCGAAAGGTCAGCGGTTCGAATCCCCATGGCGGGGTGCGCTCCCGTTTCTCGGTCCCAGCGCCTGCCAACCTAGCAGTTCGAAAGCACCCCCGGGTGCAAGTAGATAAATAGGGACCGCTTACTGGCGGGAAGGTAAACAGCGTTTCCGTGTGCTGCGCTGGCTCGCCAGATGCAGCTTTGTCACGCTGACCACGTGACCCAGAAGTGTCTCCGGGCAGCGCTGGCTCCCGGCCTCTAGAGTGAGATGAGTGCACAACCCTAGAGTCTGTCAAGACTGGCCCGCTCGGGCAGGGGTACCTTTACCTTTACCTTTATCATACAACAAACCTGTCTTTTTACTTCCAGGGCTCAATCTGTCCCTCATGCTTTTCTGTGTGGCTGGACAGGCTTGCCAAACCAAACCAAACCACAAAAATCACATTCCACCCTTCTTCTGAAAGGAGCCTGTGAGTCATTGCCGTGATAAAAGGTGAGGCATTCAGCAGCAGACAAGGAAGAGGGGAGCTTGCCAGGGTATCAGGGGTGTGGGACACCTCCCCAGGAAGAAAGGTGTCCTTTTAAAACTGAGGTTTGAGCAAGGGCTTTTGAGGAGAAGAAAAGAAGGGGCCAGAAAACTGCATGAGGGAGTGGAAGGTCAGAACCATATTGGGGGCTGGCTGAAGGCAGACTAGGACAGAGGCACAGGGATGCCTTGGAGTCCAGTACTGCACTGCGGTGGGGAACAAGCAGTGCTGCGAACGCTGCAGTCCTCCACTGAAATATGTGTAAAATAAACCAAATTTCTTAAAGACAAGCCAGTCTCTGCGATGTCTTGATTCCCTACAGAAACACGACCCTGGCTAAGCTCCCGAAACCCAGCTGGAATCTTGCTAATGATCAGCAGAGACTGGGGCTGCCACCAACCAGGTCCTCCCCGGTAAAATCACTTCAGCCTCATTCAGGTTCCTAATTAGTAAAGAAGAGTGTATTTTATTTCAGACACAAACAAACTTTTCCGGCATTCCAAACATTGTTACTCTTTACTGTCTTAGTCTTATTTTCCTCTCTCTATCTCTTCTACCTCCCCTCACTCAAGAATCCACTGCCCTAACTGTCTCTCTATTACCAACTGTCTGCCAACTGCTTTTCCAACTGCCTTTCCCAACCAGTCAACCCACTAAAACCAACCAACTACCCACCAACAACTCCAACAACAACAACTCCAACCTCGGGCTAAGCCCCCCTTTTTTAATAAAATATTTATTGAAGATTTTAAAGAATTCAAACATTACAACAAACTTAAATCAAAAAAAGAAAACAAAAAAGAAGCATAAAAAACATACAAAAATACAAATAGAAAATGCATAGAAAAACACAAAAGAAAAAAAATAGTTCATTTTCTTAAATATCATTTTCATAACCCTCTTTCGTGACTCCCTCACGTCTCCCTTTTCTGTGTTCCTAGTTACAAAATCATATTCCGCAATATTTCACCTTCTCTTAAAAATTGTTTTAAATTGTAAGTTTCAACAATTATGTCTCCAACTTTGCCTCTTGTTATCAAATATTTAGATACTTAAACTTGACATAATATTATTCCAATTTCATCTCTATTTCTTATACTTCAATTATTTTCATATTCCTTTCCACTAGTTTACTAATGCCATATTGTTTTTATATCCTGCATCATTTTAACATTCATAAAGTTTACAATGCTTTTGCAAATAATCCTTGAATTTTTTCCAGTCCTCTTCCACTGTCTCTTCTCCCAGGTCTCGGATTCTGCCAGTCATTTCTGCCAATTCCATATAGTCTATCAGTTGCATCTGCCATTCTTCCAGAGTGGGCAAATCTTGAGTCTTCCAGTGCTTTGCGATGAGTATTCTTGCTGCTGTTGTCGCATAGGGCTAAGCCCTTTTATACACAGGTGGGCCGCCTCCGGCTTTCCTATTGGTCTATATTTTTAACCCTATCTCTCCCCCCTGTACAGACAGACTCAAACGAACGGGCAAACGCCACACCACCCTTCTTCTGGAAGGAGCCTGTGAGTCATTGCCGTGATACCCAGCTGAAATCTTGCTAATGATCAGCAGAGATTGGGGGTGGTGTGCAACCTATGTAACAAACAGTGCTTTTTTCTGGCAGAGCTCCGTGGTACACAGCACTGGCACCTTTATATATATATATGTAGGAAAAAAGCTGAAGGCTGATCGCTGGAGAATTGATGCTTTTGAATTGTGGTGCTGGGGGAGACTCTTGAGAGTCCCATGGACTGCAAGAAGATCAAACGTATCCATTCTGAAGGAAATCAGCCCTGAGTGCTCACTGAAAGGACAGATCGTGAAGCTGAGGCTCCAATACTTTGGCCACCTCATGAGAAGAGAAGACTCCCTGGAAAAGACCCTGATGTTGGGAAAGATGGAGGGCACAAGGAGAAGGGGACAACAGAGGACGAGATGGTTGGATAGTGTTCTTGAAGCTACAAACATGAGTCTGACTAAACTGCGGGAGGCGGTGGAAGACAGGAGTGCCTGGCGTGCTCTGGTCCATGGGGTCACGAAGAGTCGGACACGACTAAACAACTAAACAGCAACAAGGAAAAAAGCACTAGTCACAAGTAATGCTTTCCATGGTTTGAAGTGTCTTAAATAAATTGTACTGCTTGTATTTCAGTTTCTTTGACTACTGTGGTATTATTTCCTTTTACTCAGTACCATCATAATCAATAGCTACTGTTTATTTTATGCAACTGATGCCCAGATTAGGATTTTAAAATTTTACTACCAATATTATGGTGGAAGGGACACGGGTGGCGCTGTGGGTTAAACCACAGAGCCTAGGGCTTGCTGATCAGAAGGTCGGCAGTTCGAATCCCCATGACAGGGTGAGCTCCCGTGGCTCAGTCCCTGCTCCTGCCAACCTAGCAGTTTGAAAGCATGTCAAAGTGCAAGTAGATAAATAGGTACCGCTCCGGCGGGAAGGTAAATGGTGTTTCCGTCCGCTGCTCTGGTTTGCCAGAAGCGGCTTAGTCATGCTGGCCACATGACCCAGAAGCTGTACGCCGGCTCCCTCGGCTAATAAAGCAAGTTGAGCGCCGCAACCCCAGTGTCGTCCGCAACTGGACCTAATGGTCAGGGATCCCTTTACCTTTACCTTTGTTATGGTGGAAAGAGTTGAGTTAAATGCAGTACAGTGGTGCCCCGCAAGACGAATACCTCGCAAGACGGAAAACTCGCTAGACGAAAGAGTTTTCCGTTTTGGAGGTGCTCCGCAAAATGAATCTCCTATGGGCTTGCTTCACAAGACGAAAATGTCTTGCGAGTTCCTGCGAGTTTTTTCCCTCCCCCCCTTTTCTAAGCCGCTAAGCCGCTTATCAGCTGATCCGATAAGCCGAAAAGCCACTAAAAGCCGCTAATAGCGCTAATCCGCTAATCCGTCAATGGGCTTGCTTCGCAAGACGAAAAACCGCTAGACGAAGAGAATCACGGAACGGATTCTTTTCGTCTTGCGAGGCACCACTGTATCTATGAAAAGAGGCACTAAATTATAGCATCTGGTTTCATTTTAGGGTCTGTCTGATCAACTCCAGGAAATTGCAGATTGGGTGTGAAGTCACTTGTCACTTTGCGTATTTATTTTATCAGTAAGCATTCTCTCAAATTATTTTGCTGCCAGGTTCTGAATACATTAGAAACACAAGCATTGAGTGGGTAGTGCTGTAATGCGTGAATGTGCATAATATTAATACTAGTCCAGAAAAACATTTTGCTCTGGTTTTATTTTTGCAGTAAATTAAAGCAGATATAAACTGAAAAAAACAATGCATGGTCCAGTTATTTCACCAGAAACAGAAAACACCTTTGGGAAAATAGCTAAATATGTATAGTTCCTTCTGTGCTTCAGTGCTGAGCTTGCTGCGGCTCTCTGGGTAAATGAAAACTGCTCTCGTATGATGGCTCTTCAAGGGGAACCTAGAAGGAAACCAGACAAGATGTTTGAGTAGACAGAATTTAGTTGGTAGCCAAAGGAAGTTACACCACACATACCAAAATCTAAAGCGAGTTCAATATCTTTTTTGTAATCCCTTAAACCATTGTGATAAACAAGATCAGACTGTTATGTTTTTATGCAGGTTAGCTAGTGCTGAAGACTGTAAACTGGATGGTTGCAGCAATGATAGATGGTTGATCTATTCAGAAAGTTTCAGAGCTGGGATTTTAAGCCATTGCCTCCAGACTTCTGCTAGTTTCCAACAGTGAGTTCACTTCAAAAGACAAATCCAATTCAAAGTCAACAAACAACTTGCAGAGGGATTTAGCTGCGTTCTTCAAACTCCTTGTACAGGTGTCATCCTATTTTTTAAAAAGTGATTTGCCATTTCTGTCAGTTTCCTGCTGTACAAGGTAACATGCAGAAGAGCTCTTCCTTTAAAAGTTGGCCAAAGGCAGTCTTCTGCCTAACTTTTTAAGCCTCCTTTGAGAAATTCCAAAGATGTGGTCCTTTTCCACCTGTCTATGGGAACATGTCTTTTTACTGAATCTTCAGCAAGAGATACCAGTTAACTTGCACATTTGTGGAAAGAACATCAGTTGCCTGTCCAAGTCCATTAAAAACAGGACTGAAACCAATTAAAAGATATTGCTTAAAAAAATCACAGCTTCACAGTGATGAACATTCTGCTGTCCTGTATCTGCCATTTGCTGCTGTTTTAAAAACAAAACAAAAAAACCCCATATGTTAAATGTGACCGTGCATTTACTAGTGATGTGCATTTTGCCTCTGAGAGGGAAAGGCTGGAGAGGAAAAGGAAAATGATTGAGAACTGGTTGCAGAGAGAACTGTGAGGTCAGAAAGATGAAGAGGTTTAAGGCGATGGCTGGGGTGCAGAGAGACTGCTATGCTCTCTGAGGTGCTGAGGGAGGAAAGGGAATTCAGAGAGACCTGTGGGGTGGGAAAACAAGGGGAAAGCAGAGGGGTGGGTGAGCTATGGGGTTCAGATGGGCTGGTGCCTACACTATGGAGTCCAGAGAAAGGATACAAAGGAGCTCTATGGGAGGTTAATAGAGAACAGGGTAATGGAAAATACTGTTATAATTGTAACATGAAAAGCTTTCCCATGGTTAACTTAGGAATGCAGGCTTCACACTAAAGTTCAGCTAGCCTAGAAATTGAAAGTGGAGACAATAGTGGAGGCCTTCCCCTTTATCTGTGTTTTTTTTTAAAAAAACTTTAATAAAAACTAATTGAAAAGAAAGAAAAAGCAAATCAAACAATCCCCGCACAATGAAGTCTAACAATAAAGGTGGGGGGGGGGACTATCTTGTGATAATTCTAAAACTCTGGGTTGAATAAATTACAGCACAGCTCACAGCACATCCTTCTATGCCCTGGGATTCCCAATTAGGCAAATGTGATCTGGAAAAGAGCGCTGCAAAGTGGAGCCATTTATTAAGAAATTGGAAGGATGGACCAGAAAGAGACATTGGCACTGGCTATCTAATCGTGCTGATACCATGAAAGAAAAATGCTATTTTTATGCACTCGGTTGTATTATTCTGTCCTACCTCCCAATACACGGAGTCATCATAGCAGTTCTGATCAGGTGGTTGCTCCCAGAAAGGCAAATGTAGAATCAACCCTACATTGAGGAGGGGGGGGGGGGACACAGTCGTAGTTAAAAACATCCCATAACAGATTTTCTATAACAATAGTAAGACGGAATATTGGAGAAATGCCACAGAAACCTCATTAGTCTATTATCTCATTCAATTTGTGCCCCCCAAAGTAAAATTTAGGCTTAACATTAGCTTTGTGTATTTTAATTCAACTTGAAGCAATAGAATGTTGAGGGGTCTTCTGTTTTCTTGCTAGTGCAATTATATTTCACACTAGGTTCTACACAGTAAAACAGACACACTTGTAAGGAGGTTTCCAGATTGTGGTTTAATATTGTAAATATGTTTGTTGTTGTTTTTCAAAAAAAAACAACAACCCTTGGGCTTTCCACGCACTCTTTCAGCTCCTGTTTCAAACATCTTTCAAGCCTATCCAGACACATAGAAGCAGACACGTTTTAGCGTTTTTTACTTTTATTCTTCTTTCTCCTTAAATATTTTTAGTGGTCTTAAACTGTTTTTATTAATCGTTTTAACACTTCTTGCAAACTGCTTAGAGGGTTTATTACAACTGATCGACATATTAATGCTGTTAAATAGATAAATGGGGTGCAACTGTTCCACAACAAACACCCGTCTGAAAGCAGCCTCAGACAGCACCGATAAGGGCCTGTATTTTACTGACCTGTAAAAGCTCCTCCTACCAAAGCAATTGCAATGGAGCATCCCAGAGCAGCAGCCTGCATACCAGTCGATAAACTGTAGGATGGGGAGATAAAATACATATTGCATCACCTTCACTCATGATGAGTGGAATTTGTTAGGTGTGTTCTTTGGGACATAAAACACATGTAGCTTTTTTAAAAATAATGTGACAGTCCAATATTCAGTGGTCCCCTAGCTGCCAGTGTCGTCCTCTAGACTTCTCTACTGCCCCTGCCTTCAGGATTGAAAGGAGGAGGCTCAATGTTAAATTTACATTTCAAAGTTCTCCAGCCAAATAATATATTAGGAGAAAGTGCACATAAGAATTCATATACTGGTGAAAATAACATGAAATACAGTATGTAAGAGAAAATTGCTTGCAAGAATATACAAAGTGAGAAAAACACATCACAGTGGTACCTCAGGTTACATACGCTTCAGGTTACACACTCTGCTAACCCAGAAATAGTGCTTCAGGTTAAGAACTTTGCTTCAGGATAAGAACAGAAATTGTGCTTCGGAGGCGCGGCAGCAGCGGGAGGCCCCATTAGCTAAAGTGGTGCTTCAGGTTAAGAACAGTTTCAGGTTAAGTACGGACCTCCAGAACGAATTAAGTACTTAACCTGAGGTACCACTGTATAAAGTTCTGGGCAATTTTCATAAGGACTTTAAAACAAGTAAATTGAAAAGTGACATGGAATGTAGAGAGCAGATCTTAAGATTGGGGGGAAATGAGAAAATGAGAGAAAGTGGAACTGAAACATTCTGTTCTTCTATACTGTGCTGGCCTTGTGGTCTGTTGAGATTCCTGCATTGCAGGGGGTTGGAGTAGATGACCCTGGGGTTCCCTTCCGACTCTACAATTCTATGATTCGAATCTGTGCTCTGGATTAGATCTGTGCTCTAACACTGCTCCCACTGCAAAGCGACTGCATCCCAAGAAGGCAATCTAAAAGCAACATTTCATACATTCTTAGTTTGGCCATTTTTGTCTCCTGTCAAAACTTAGTTTGCAACCAATTAAAGCATGTTATTTTACTAGCAGATACAACCTGATTCTATGCAACTCACTTGCTGTCGACTTGTAAAGCAGCTGCAATAATACTTGCAATGCCTCCCAAAAGGCCAGGTAAGCCATGGAGGTTATGGACTCCACAGGTGTCTTGAATCTTCAGCTTTGAGGCAAAGAAAGGCTGTAAGGAAACAAAAGGTTATTTCCAAGTCACTGTAAAACAGGGTATCTAGAAAGGATGTTGTTCTTCTTTGCTTTCACAGGTTGTCTTGCATGAAGAGCAAATTTGCACAACATAAAATGACACCACTGTATCCTGCAATATAATCTACATTTTGGAAAGGTCTCCCTCAGGAGGCTGTGGACTCTCCTTCCTTGAAGGTTTTTAAGCAGAGGTTGGATTGCCACCTGTCATGGATGCTTGAGCTGAGATTCCTGCATTGCAGGGGGTCAGACTCGATGACACTGGTGGTCCCTTCCTATTCTGTGATTTATTGATCATCTCAAAAATATTTCCCTAGATAGCAATGGCGTAGCGTGGGTTGTCAGCACCCGGGGCAAGGCAAGTAATTTGCGTCCCCTAACCCGTGGATTTGCGCCCCCTAACCCTAACCCCCAGATGTTGCGCCCGGTGCCGCTGGCCCCCCCTGCACCCCCCACGCTACGCCACTGCTAGATAGGATACAACATAGTAACATCTTTGGACAATTGAATTTGAGGCTGTGACCATGCAAGGGAGAAGAAGAAGGTGATGATGATGATGATGATGATGAAGAAGAAGAAGAAGAGGAGGAGGAGGAGGAGGCATTTGGACTTGATACCCCGCTTTATCACTACCCGAGGGAGTCTCAAAGTGGCTCACAATCTCCTTTCCCTTCCTCCCCCATAACAAACACTCTGTGAGGTGAGTGGGGCTGAGAGACTTCAGAGGAGTAATGGTGGAATGGGAAGCTGTTTCTGGCTTTAGTAAGACTACTGACTCAGAAGCCAACACAATTTTCCTTGCCACCCGATGAGACAAGTCTCCCCATATGGTAAGAAAAAAACAGTTGCACGCCTCTATGTTGGCAATAAGGCAAATTCCCAGTATGACCGGGGGAACTTTTTTCTTTCCTGCTCCAAATGTGGAAATCAGTCTGACAAAAACTGTCTCCAGCCATTCAGAAGAATGTGAGAGAGCTCAAATTGTGTAAGGGCACCACACAGAGGCATGAACTCCCATTGCTGCCAGGTGCTGAATGGTGTGATGCTCAGCAGAGAAGCCGGCCTGCTCAAGGGCAATGGAATGGGACATTCACTCAACAGCAACCATAATCTTTAATTGTGGCAGGCGCTGATGTACCAAAGGAAATTTATCTAGATACCAGAATAAGTCAGGATTATATTGAAATTTCCCATCACTCCCTTTGATTGGCTTTGAAAATGCACTCAGAAAGGAGCAGAATCCTGGCAACTTGAGCCACGGCAATAACTGTTAAGTAAACTAACAAGCACAGCTTGGATTTCGGCCTACTCAGTACAGTGTGCAAATTCTCTTATCAAAGGTAGGACAAATCTAAAAAGAACGAAGTAGCACTCACCGTCAAGTATTTGAATCCAGCAACTGAGATGAATCCAGCTGTGCTGCCAATTAACATTGCACCGAAAGGTAAGATGTTCAGGTCGGCACAGGAACCCACAGCAACTCCTCCTGCCAAGGTAGCATTTTGAATGTGTACCTATGTGGGGCACAACATATTGACACGTTATATCACACCAGTAAAACCAAGAGACCATTTGCCTTTCCTGTAATTGACTAGTAGTGCATGATAGTTGCAAAGGAATTTGCAAAGATGGCATTCGAAAAGCAGTTGCAAAAAGAATTGCGCTAAAGCCCGACTTGGCATCCTCACGTGACCAGGGGCACATTTCACTTAAGCACGGAGGGGCCCAGAACGCAACCTTCATGTAAGTGGGGAGTCGCCTGTAATGCAGAAATTAGATGTGACCAGCAGGCTAACCAGAATTGCATTCTGGCTGTAAGTAGTTCACAGAGTTATCCTCTTTCCCTCACCCATACCACTAGCCCTACAAATTGGTCTTTTCACTGTAGCTGGTGACTTAAAACTAGAGGTGGAGGAGAAATTAGATCCAATTTGCATTTAAAGGTGAACCTTCCTAATTCACACTTTGTAAGAAACTATGTGACTAGAAACAGTCATCCTTTGGAAAGTTTGCACTTCTCTGGATTTTGAACTGCAGTTCTTTACTCAAGTGATGTGTACAGAAATACACAAAAATGTGCATACAAATGAATACATTAGTGAAAATGGCATAGGAAATGCTTTGCAAAATGAGTAATAAGACAAAATTGCAAACAAAAATGTGTATATTGGGAGAAAACTGCATTAAAATGCTGGTGAATTTTCATGAGGACTAAAAAATATATATTACAAAGTGATGTGGAAATGCGGAGAACTGAATTTAAGAGTGTAAAAATGAGAAATGAAAAGAAAGCAAAATGGACACATTTTGCAATCCCTACATACAATTAATTACATTTTCAACAAAGGGTCTTCCTGGTGGATGTTTATTGTAGGATGAGTGCTCCTTGTGGACACAGGTTTTTCAAAGTGTCCACATGATGGCATTGACAGCAAAATCCCAGTCTGTATCGTCTCCCTGCCCCATTTAATCTGGATTTGTCCTATCTTGTAAAAATCTGGTATGTTTTTAAAAAGGCGATTGCCAACATGTTCTGCAAAGTGTGTCAGATAGGAACAGCCCCAGAAGACATAAACCTTTATGAAGTCTATAAAAATTCATTCTAGCCAAAACAAAACAATCCCTGATTTGGGTGGCTCGGAGGCAACAACTGTATACTGACATTCTGAGAAACCCAACTGAATCCATACTAGTGATAAGGAAGAAATTTGGTTCTCCAAATTTTGTGATGCAGTCCTCCAACCAAAAACATATGTGCAAAATGCATATATTGGGGGAAAGTGTTAAAAACCATAAGATTAGCTTGTAAAGAATTGTGCATAATAAGCAAAATTGCATACAAAAATCTGCGTATTAAGAGAATCCAAATGCTGATGAATTTTTGTGATGACTTTCTTGAATTGTAAACAGATGTGGGAATGTGGTGAACTGAATTTAGAGAGTAGAGAAATGAGAAACCCCGACATAAATGAGTGGTTGTTAACTGTGATGGATATGCATCGTGCTCAAGACAAAGCTTACCATGTCAAGTTTGCCTCTGCCTTCCACCAGGATAGAGGTGGCAAATGCTGTGAGTGTGCCAGCTGCCAAAGCAAAGTATGTGTTGATGATTGCTCTTTGCTGGGCCTCTGCTGTTGCTGCAACTGCTGAGTTAAAACTGGGCCAAAACAGCCAGAGGAAAAGGGTACCTATATAAATAATATAACAAAAAAATGCAGGATGTCATTAATTAATCTCCTCTGGTCTTCTTTGAAGGACATTGGAAGCTGGTCAGACCCAGATAGCTCCCTGTATTCTCAACTCTGATGATTCCCAGTATGGCTCCCCTTTATCACATACACAGCCCAACAAGACGACAAAAATCCACCAACAGCATACAAATCAATATGGCTAGCCTGATCCAAAACACCCACCCACCACACTCACACATGAAAACAAAGACCACCACAGCCAACCACAAGGGCCATCGAGGAAATACGAGAGAGACATTGCACATACTTTTGTATGGGGAAATACGAGAGAGACATTGCACATACTTTTGTAAAACAAGAAAATCTTAAATAAAATACATTTTAAAAAAGAAAAGAAAACTCTGATGACGCCCAAAGGTCCCAGGGAGAGATCTTCCCCATCCTCTGTTGCCTGATCCTCTTAACCAGTGATTCTGGGACTGGAACCTTCCTATACTTTTCTTCCCTCCAATTATCGTACACTTGGTCCAATGTGACCACCTGAACTATCATCGCACTGGTACACCAATACTGGTGTTCCATCATGCCTGGCAAATTGTGTCAGGGCAGCACTTAGGACTTCATCCAGATCACTTGGTGGCTTAGTACAGCTGTACATTTCACAATTCCACATCCCTTGGAGAAGTGAGACAACTGTTTCTATCAATCCAAAAGCTGGAATTAAAAGTGCCTAATGTCTGTGGCATCAGGCCCTCGTGGTTCTTTCATACAGACCTAATAACCTGAGTCTCCTGGCATAACTGGTTCAGAACCCTTGACCATGCAGTAATACCAGACAAGGCATCATATGATAAATAGCTTTTGAAAAGAGCTTTTGTTGGCCACCCTCATGGTATGATATGTTTCTTCTCCACAGTATCATGAAGATTGACTCATAATAGAAAGAAGCCTCCTACTCACCAATCATAGCAAACATGTCGGAATTGTAAACAGAACCTTCATTTTTATGTCCATTTCTCAAAGCAGGGCGGTATATGACCCGAGCTACTGCCAGCCCAAAATAGGCTCCAAAAGCATGAATAGTCATGGATGCACCAGTATCAGTGGCCTGCAAAACAGCATAATTAGTTGCAACAATTAATTGTTAACCCTAACCATGTAGTATGCTGAACTGCTGTCTTAAAGCCAAGCAACAACTGCCATCATAAGAGGGTGAAAACTTCAGATAATTATGACTGTGAATACGTGGGAGTCTTCCAAACGAATCCTTTTCATTTCAAGTTTCTGGTGCCAGTGCACAAGTATTCAAGGCTCCCTCCCTCCCTCCTTGTCCGTAGACAATGTCTGGTGACTACGTAGAAGAGGAGGGTTGAGTTGGGGAGGTGGGTTGGCTTGTTGAGGTGCATCCCTCTACTCCTCTCTCCTAAAGCTGCAGGATAAACAGCTGTTAGGTTTATTACTATTACTACTACTATATCAGGCTTTTGGAGTTAGAAACTGATGGGCAGATAGAGATGGGTGAGGAAAATGAACCCTTTTCTTTCTAAGGAGGAAGTGTGTTCTGCCAGCCCCAGCAAGCCAGGTCAACATTGGCACATGCAAGGTGCAGGGCTGTGCTTTTGCCTACATGGTATGATTTCAGCCATGTGAAAGTGGACAGGATCAAAATGTAAAAGTGAGCGTGGCAAGAATGTCAGCTCTCAGGACTGCCTTCCAGAAGGGTTTTCCATGCAACACTATTTCAAATCATTTTAAACATTCATGATTCATTATATTCTCTCTCTCTCTTTAAAGGACAGATTGCAGGGGATCTTTTGGCATGGCAGCATCAATGCAAGGTCCCTGAAGGAGCGATCATTAAATGACAGTCAAATGTTGCTGTTCTTCTTGAATTCAGGGGCAGCTGATGTGTTGGGGTGGAGCTGCTTTCCTGACCCTGGAGTCACCCCACCCCACTAGACACCACTGCACGAATTAAGCTTCAACGCAGATGAAACAGAGCAAGTGTAAGCACAAAGCCTTGAGGCACATCAAACTAAACAGAGATAGGATATGTTTCCACTATAAAGTACGGGCAGAATATACCACATTTTTCGCTCCATAAGACGCACCCAACCATAAGATGCACCTAGTTTTTAGAGGGGGAAAGGAAGAAAAAAATATTCTGCGCAGAGAATGTAAGTGGCTCTCGCTTTTCTTGCTTTAAAACCTTCCGTCCCTCCTCCCACTTCGCTGAGAAGCCAGCAGAGCAAGAGCGATAGCTGCGCAGCGCCTCTTCTTCTGCTGGCTTTCCAGCAAAGTGGGATGAGGGACAAAAGGGAGCGCTGAGCAGAACTTGGCAGCAGCTCTTGCTGGATTTTCTGGGAGGTGTGGGAAGGGACAGAGGGCAGCCCATCAGTCCCTTCTCCCTCCCTGGGGAAATGCCAGCAAGAGCCGCACACATGCTCCGCACGGCTCTTTAAAGGGGGCGCTGAGCAGAGCCCCCCCCCCCCCGCCTGCATTCGCTTCCTAAGACGCACACACATTTCCCCTTACTTTTTAGGAGGGGAAAAGTGTGTCTTATGGAGCGAAAAATATGGTAAGTGAACAACTCTTCTCGCTTCGTATATGTCACAGAAAATTCCTACCTGTAATACTGACACGACGAGGTGTTCATTGCAGGCAAAGATGGTGATTTCAAAAATGGCCATGATCAGCATCTGGATAGGACTTGTTCTCCCCAGGACAGCTCCAAAGGAAATCAGGACAGCTGCTGTGCTGAAGTCTGCATTGATCATGCTTTCAATTGGAAGGGAATGTGGAGAATAAAAACCAAAGTCAGGTATGATGTCACAGATGTATGAGGGTTCAGAGACCAGGATGAAGTGGCATGATGATGCTATCGTATGCCTAAGCAGATGTGGCTTTGAAAGCTGTATGGGGACTGTATGAAAGATCTTAGCTACCAGTTACACCCTTTATGGTTTTTTAAATGTGCACTTAAGTTTATGGCCATTTTTAGTTTGAAGAACAAGCAGTCATGGTCCTCTAGTGCAGAATGTACGCCCAGTCTGCATCAGGAGCAGATTCCAGAGCAGGACCCAACAGCTCCTAGTGCTTCAAAAAAATAAAAAATGGCCTCCAGGTAAACTCTAAAACAACAACAGCTCTAGGAACAATATATGGTGTCAACATCCTGAGGGCCAACCCAGATATTAAAAGTACAGTGGTACCTCGCAAGACGAATGCCTCTCAAGACGAAAAACGTGCAAGACGAAAGAGTTTTCCGTTTTTTGAGTCGTTCCGCAAGACAAATTTCCCTATGGGCTTGCTTCGCAAGACGAAACGTCTTGCGAGTTCTTGCGAGTTTGTTTCCTTTTTCTTAAAGCCGCTAAGCTGTTAATAGCCGCTAAGCCGCTAAGCCGCTAAGCCCCTAATAGCCGTGCTTCGCAAGACGAAAAAACCGCAAGACGAAGAGACTCGCGGAACGGATTAATTTCGTCTTGTGAGGCACCACTGTACCACATAAGACTGCCCCCACTCAGTGTTTCTTGTCCATCTTTTTCTTCTTTATAAAACAGCACAACCAGACATCATTGTTAGGGCATCTCCTTGCACTTGCAGCTCACAATGTTGGCTGCTAATGTCAGGGAGAACCATTGTCCCTTCCTATTCAGTGTAACAAGGAGAGGAGAGGGAGAAAAGACAAGGGTCAGTGTGTGCATGCCTTAGAACGTCTAGTTTGGACCCGAACCATTTGAAGGAATAAATGCAATTAATTTGAAAAAATAGCCTGATGTTTATTGAATTGATTATTGAATTGAGACTTTGAGGCCTTACCCAGACAACCCTACAAAAATGTACTTTAACCTCACATTTCCCCTTTGGTTCAATCCTCTTACAAATTCCTTTCTGGGACCATGGCAGGAAAAAGACCAGGAGAGTGCCTGGCTGAGTTTGTCTTCTGTTTCCTTTGTCTCAGGTAAAAAGTGGGGAGCGGAAATGCACCCAGCTTTTTGCATTCATGGGGAATGCACATCACAACATTGCAGCAGCAAAGTGCAGGAAACGGTGTGCGCATGAGAGATGAGGTTTTGCCACTTGCCAGTAGCACTGTCACAGGCAGACCCGTCTCTAATAGGTGCCTATGACATT
Organism: Podarcis vaucheri; assembly: GCF_965113315.1. Classification (NCBI taxonomy): domain Eukaryota; kingdom Metazoa; phylum Chordata; class Lepidosauria; order Squamata; family Lacertidae; genus Podarcis; species Podarcis vaucheri. Next base: position 123,903,630 of record NC_138761.1, read on the forward strand.
TATAGCAGTGGAGCTGCTGGCGGCAAATTGTATTTCGTTAAACATAACCCTCTGCATTTTGACACTGGGAAAATGCGCTGAGCAAAGATGCAAAGAACTCATTTGCAAGAGCACCACCTTGAGGGAAGATACATTAATTCATTGCAGCAGCTGACTTTGAGCTGTGTAGTTTTGCATGAAAATTGCAATAACCTGGAGAGGCTCTATGAATTGTGTTAAAATATATGCTCCAAGTGAAACTCATTGTAATTGTATTTGCTTCATTTTACACTTTCATATAAGTGTAAAAGTCTTATTTATTGACTTCATGACTTTTACAATATACTTGACAATGCTATTGGGAGGGTGGTTGTGATAATGATAATGATAATGATAATGATAATGATAATGATAATGATAATGATAATGATAACCCACCCATCTGGCTGGGTTTCTCCAGCACTATGGGGAAATGATAGTAACTAAGCAGTTCTATTGAAATCAATTTTTGCTTGATTTTATTTCTGCATAAAATTCAGTTCTAGTACCAGATGGGTAAAGGTGGCTTTGGAAGCCCCATTGAAACTTCAAAAAGAGGATGCATGGGTGAGCCTGATTTTATTTTAATTTTTTGTCCAAACTAAATGTTAAAAATCCAGAGGAAATGAAGGGAAAAGAAAAGAAGAGAATATAAACATTACAAGCGAATACCTCGCAAGACGGAAAGCTTGCTAGACGAAAGAGTTTTCCGTTTTGGAGGTGCTTCGCAAAACAAATTTCCTATGGGCTTGCTTTGCAAGACGACAATGTCTTGCGAGTTCCTGCTGGTTTTTTTTCCTCCCCCTCCCTTTTTCTAAGCCACTATGCCGCTTATCAGCTGATCCGATCAGCAGATAAGCCGCTAAAAGCCGCTAATAGCGCTAATAGCACTAATCCGCTAATCCGTCAATGGGCTTGCTTCGCAAGACGAAAAAACCGCTAGACAAAGAGAATCACGGAACGGATTCTTTTCATCTTGCGAGGCACCACTGTATTCAACTCATCCACCCCAATATAACACCCAGCATGACTACTTTCTAGAAACCAGCATTACATTCAGCCTTCAAACCCAAGGTAAGCCTGATTTTAGATCACCAATTCCTGGATGTACGTTTGGCTCATTGGCCAGATTGTGCATTCGGCCACCATTCTGGCAGTTCCCAGAAGCATGGAAAAGAGGCTGCATAGCTCAGAATCACCTCCCAGAAGTGTTGGACTGACCCGTCTCCTCGTTTTCAGAGGGCCATGAAACTGGGCAGAGGGTTTTCCAGCCACTTCCCAAGAGCCTTCTGTCGGGGAGGGGCATTGATAGGAAAGAATCCCAAGAGTCTTGTGGTGCCTTAAAGCCTAACAAATGTATTCCAACACAAACTTTATTCATGTAGAACCCTCTTCATCAGATGCATAAACTCGTGTCTTATCTTGGCACGTTTATTTATTTAGGGTATTGCTGTACTGCCTTTGATAATGCTCATAAGTGAAATTTATTAAAAAGAAAATAACTACAAAACAGCAAAGACAACAGCAAGGCAACAAAAATACCAGAATGTCCTATACAATATCAGAGGGATATTAAACAAACAGGAGAATGGGAGAATGTTTTTGCATTTTTTATTTTTCAGTTTTGCTTCATGTCCCAAAGATTAGAATCATAGAATCATAGAGTTGGAAGAGACCACAAGGGCCATCGAGTCCAACCCCCTGCCAAGCAGGAAACACCATCAGAGCACTCCTGACATATGGTTGTCAAGCCTCTGCTTAAAGACCTCCAAAAAAGGAGACTCCACCACACTCCTTGGCAGCAAATTCCACTGTCGAACAGCTCTTACTGTCAGGAAGTTCTTCCTAATGTTTAGGTGGAATCTTCTTTCTTGTAGTTTGAATCCATTGCTCCGTGTCCGCTTCTCCGGAGCAGCAGAAAACAACCTTTCTCCCTCCTCTATGTGACATCCTTATATATTTGAACATGGCTATCATATCACCCCTTAACCTCCTCTTCTCCAGGCTAAACATGCCCAGCTCCCTTAGCCGTTCCTCATAAGGCATCACTTCCAGGCCTTTGACCGTTTTGGTTGCCCTCCTCTGGACACGTTCCAGCTTGTCAGTGTCCCTCTTGAACTGTGGTGCCCAGAACTGGACACAGTACTCCAGGTGAGGTCTGACTTCACCTGGAGTAAGCAGCAACAGTGTTTTCTGGGGGGGCTGACTTCTCCTTTCCCCCTGCATGCCTTTTCTGTGATGGGACAGGGACGGGCTTCTAATGTTTAATGTTTGGACAAGTTGATGTGGGAGACAGCATTGGTTTAAGCATGGACACCTGATCGGATGAAGTGAGCTTTAGTTTTCGAGTTTGCAAAAGCTTACAGCACAATCCTATTTTCAGCCTTTAAGGAGCCACGGGACTCTTTTATGAATTCCTGTGGGCTTTCCGGTGACAGTGGTGTCTGTTAAGTGACAGGGGCTTCTCAGGATGCCCCCCCTTACCTGCCAATGTTGATGTGGATTTCATTTGAGTGCATATGCCAGAATCCTTGCAGCAGGATGCCCCACTGGAGACCCAAGGCTGCAACGAGGAAGTTTATGCCAACACTGCTGAAGCTGTATTTCTTCAGGAAAGTCATCAGGAAACCAAACCCAACAAATATCATCACATGAACATCCTGAAAGACTGGAAGGAAAAGGAAGACAATGTGTTGGGACTACGATGGGTTGCATAAATTGAAAGCTAATAATGGCCACTATGAAGAACCCTCTCTTTTCCCACAGAGCATTCTGAGAAAACGGGTTCTCCTTCCTGGAGAGCACGTGTTGCAGTGGGGGCAACCAAGACATCCCTCTGTTGCTAGGCGGGTTAGTATAGAGGGCTACGATTCTGATTGGGAACCCCTCAGTCGTTGGAGAGAATTTGTGTAGCAATTTTATGATTGACTGATGAGGGGCTATTTATTCCCTGCACGCATCGTTGAGCTTCCTCTTTCCGCTGGGTGCGCATTGGATCACCCGCCCACCCGCCCTATATTTAGGGCTGTTCGCATTGACCTTGCTATGTCTGTCATGGGGTCGTCTGCTTTTGGGGCAGGGGCCTGGTAGGAATTTTGCCATTTGGCTAATTGGCTGGTGCCATTTGAGTAGCAAATCGTCACAACTTGTAAGGCTGCAGTTAAGGTAAAGCTAAAGGGACTCCTGACCATTAGGTCCAGTCGTGACCGACTCTGGGGTTGTGGAGCTCATCTCGCTTTATTGGCCGAGGGAGCCGCCATACAGCTTCCAGATCATGTGGCCAGCATGACTAAGCCGCTTCTGGCGAACCAGAGCAGCACACGGAAACGCCGTTTACTTTCCCGCCGGAGCGGTACCTATTTATCTACTTGCACTTGACGTGTTTTCGAACTGCTAGGTTGGCAGGAGCTGGGACCTAGCAACGGGAGCTCACCCCGTCGCGGGGATTCAAACCACCAACCTTCTGATTGGCAAGTCCTAGGCTCTGTGGTTTAACCCACAGTGCCACCCATGTCCCCTATAAGGTTGCAGTTAGGCATTGGTTAATTTTGTTTGGTGGAGGGGGTATGGTTTGCTGTGCCGGCCCCTCCAGTGCTGCTGCTGCTGCTGCTGCAAGGGTATTCCGTTAAAGGAATCCAGGGGCTTGCCATGCTCTTGTCCAAACACCTGTCAAGGGGCTAGGGCCACGCAAGAGCCCCAGGAGCATTTGGGGAGAGGTGAGAGCCTGGCGCCCGGCTCTATTCTCTCCCCAAAATTGTTTTCCCTTACTGACTTTCGAAGGCTTGCGGATGTCAGTTTTGTTCCTACCTCTAGGCTGGAAAAGATCGTCGTGAACCAATGCCTAAGCAACCACTCACATGCTGTAATCAATAAAGTTGTGGCCAAAAATTATGCCAAAAACCTTTAACAAAAATTCTGTTTGAATTGTGTCTTTACTTGAGGGTGGCTATGGGTTCCTCGACACGCAACAGGTACATGGGTAGGCTAGTCTCAAATATGGAAAATAAATCCCCAAACTCAGGATTGTATAAAGATGCATATTTCTGGGAATATATTGCAATAGATTTTATAAAAAGAATTAACAGATATATTTTTTAAAATAACAGTTGCGTTGATATGTTTAAAATTCCACCTACTGTATTTTTTGCTCTATAAGACTCACTTTTTCCCTCCTAAAAAGTAAGGGGAAATGTGTGTGCGTCTTATGGAGCGAATGCAGGCTGCGCAGCTATCCCAGAAGCCAGAACAGCAAGAGGGATTGCTGCTTTCACTGCGCAGCGATCCCTCTTGCTGTTCTGCCTTCTGAGATTCAGAATATTTTTTTTCTTGTTTTCCTCCTCCAAAAACTAGGTGCGTCTTGTGGTCTGGTGTGTCTTATAGAGTGAAAAATACAGTATTTTCTTTTTTAGGATGGGAGTGGGGGACCTGATCCTTCCACGGCTGTTTGTGACCTTACGTAAGGGTATGTGGTCTCCAAAACTTTTCAAACAGAGCTGAGGAATTGATTAATTGTAATTAATTAATTAAACAAGTTTACATATTATAACTTGTGAAATGGCTGAGCGCTACATGAGTACTTGGTACCTTTGTAATAACACTTATTTTATGCCACCTTAAATAAACAGACACTTTAGCAAATTAATCCTGGTTTAATTGTTTATGGGACAGACCATTCTTAAAATTAACTCAATTGAATGCATATCTACTGAATCCTATTTAAAGGCTTCTGCAGAATAGATGATGAACTGCAGTAACGTGACAAAAGCTATGCCTGGCTAAAGGACAGTAAGTTTCTTTCAGCCTCAGTTAAAGCCCCCTAACCCAGTGACTTCGTAGTTTCAGGAGGAAAAGTACTCAAGCCAAAGGGTTAGAAGATAGCCATTCCTATATTGCCTGGCTGTTTTAATCTAGCATTCAGCCCTTGGGGTGTGAGAGTGGGCAGGAAAACGAGATAGGAGTTCAAAATGGTAAATGAGAATCCTCTGTGTCGTCTCCAAAGCCAGAAGATTTCAGATGCACAAGGCCTAAGACACTTTGAATCCTCAAATTCTGCAAAGCGGTTAGATGGAGTGAGACCTAAACAGAAACAAAACTTTAAATGACAACTTTGATGGGTGCAGCAGGAACAGGAGTCTCACATTATCACCACAAAAGTCTGCTTTCTAGAAGCAACGTGCGGCAGAAGTGAGATAGAGCCTTCAGCACCTTTACGGCCATTTGATATGCTACTAGTTTAAGGTGTACAACATGCTCACCAGGAGACAAACCAAGAAGCTCTCCAACTTTGTGCACCATGGTGCAGCAATGCAAATAGCACCTCGCTGTACCAGAAAGCAAGTTAACAAAGCAGGCTTCTTCAAGAACTTGATGAGACGGGCACTATACAAAGGTAACAAATAGAAAACACTCACGTGGGTATACTTGTCTCCTGTCCACTGTGTCATATTTTACAAATACTCCAAATAAAATTATAATGACCACCTCCAAGAAAATGGCAAGTATGGGGAATTTGATCCTCATGGTTGTGAAGGAAGATGGATCTGTGTTGGCCAGCCTTGCAGCAGTCTGCAGACGAGTGATAATGGGAGAGAGAGGCTCAATGTTTATATTCCTTTGGGTTACAACAGAATGACATGGCAAAAACCTGCCGTTGCCCATGTCAAGCTCACTGAAAGGAGGACTTCACAAAAGTCTCCTGTCTCAGACTTTATAATTATTGTTATTTTTATATGCTGCTCTTCAAAAAAAAAAAAAAAAAACCCAGGGAGGCAATATTCTGTGGGATATATAGGCTTGTAACCAAAGTAGCACTAAGTCATGGCAAGGATGGAAATGTCATGAAATTATGACTCACGTTTATATGGCTTCGGAACACTTTTTATTATTATTTTTAACTGTCCCCCCCCCCCTGCATATTGTTTAAAAGGTATAAAAATAGCCACTGAGGCTATAATCTGTCGGAAATGGTTTGTAGTACAAAGTTCAAATAACTCTGCATGGTATTTCCCAATTTGGTTGCCAGAATTGTTTCTGGGTCCAACTCAAGGTGGTTTAAAGCCTCAGGTGCCTTAGACCCCAAATATCTGCAAGACTCCATCTATCCCTAGTGGCCTTCTCAGGTATTAAGGTAACCACCCTTAAGTTGGTAATGGCACTTCAGGAGAGGGCCTTCTCTGTGGCAGCCCCTAAATTGTGGAACTGTAATGGTTTTATACATGAGATAGATACAGATATATAGATATAGATAATAGGTGCCCAGAACCATTGCTTTTTTTTCAGACAGTACTCAGCGGTACACAGTACCAGCACTTTTTAATTTCTTTTTTCAAATATCCACATCCAGGAGACTATTATTACTACTGCTGCTGCTACAGAGGAAGAACTGTGCGGGGAGAGAGACTTTCTGTTCCTCATCATGCAATGGTGTTTCCCAAACCATGAGTTTGAGAACAGCAGCCGCAGCAGCAGCTGAGAAGAGAGAAGTTTTAATAGTTTTATAATTTGCCTGTCCTTGTTTCTCAATTTGACCCTTTTACATGGTTTTGTATGCTTTGTGGTATTTTATGCATTGTGATTTGCTGTTATTTTTATTGATTATAGATTGGTAATTCTTTATTGTGGTTGATAAGTGTAAACTGTTTAATTTTTATTTGCTGGTGTTTAATTTTACTGTTTACTATTAGATTCTGATGGATTGTTTAATGTTGCTTTGTTTGATACAAGTTGTTTATTTTGAAGTTATTGTGATCGTTTATATTGGATCAGATTGTTACTATTAATGTTTGATCTTTTCATGTGTTGGAAGCCACCCAGAGTAGCTGGGGCAACCCATGATGGGCTTGGTATAAAGAATTATCGTTATTATTACTATTAGCACACTTTGGTGTTCTTATGTTTGGGGAGAGAAAGGGCTAGAGCAGGGTTCTCAAACAGGAGGCCACTTCACTGTCCCTCAGACACTGTTGGGGGCCGGACTATAGTTTAGGGAAAAAATATGAATGATTTCCTATGCACACTGCACATATTTTATTTGTAGTGCACAAAAAACAGGAAAAACAATAAAATACTTACAATGAAGAACAATTTTAATCAACATAAACTTGGAAGTATTTCAATGGGTGTGTGTGTGTGTAAGAGAGAGAGAGAGAGAGAGAGAGAGAGAGAGAGAGGAGGGCGACCGAGTAAGAGGGAGGAAAGGAAAGAGGCGCTACCTCGGGCTCTGGGCAGCAGTGGCCACATCTGGCTGCTCCTCCCTCATGCCCTCCAGCGAGATACCCGGCGCCCTGGGTCCAGCTGGGGCGCTGGTGACGGCCGCTGCGCCTTCGCGCTATGCCCACATTTCCACAAGCCTTTCTCAGTGATGGTGATGGCTCCTCCGGGCTTGGCTCCAGGCCCGACTGGTCCATGGGCCGGTCCCTCCCCCTTCAGACCCGCTTCGCCCGGCAACTGAGGAGCAGGTGCGTGTGTGGAGAAGGAGAAGCTGGGTGGGATTGCAGTCACCGCCGAACCGGTGGTCCCTTCCCAGCGGTTTGAGGGAGCTGTCACTCGCTCTCACACACATGCACACACACCCCTCCCTGGCGTGCCCATGTGCCTGGGATCGTGATGGGATTGATGGGCGGCCGAGTGGGATGGGGCTGGAGAGTGTGGTTTGAGGAGAAGCTGGAAGGGATTGGACCCAGCCGCTTGCAGTAGGGTACGCAGGGGTTAACCTGAGCAACACAGTCCAGGTCTGGTCCCAGATCCAAGGATTCTGTGAGGAGTCAGTCCAACAGGGCCAAGGCAAGTCTCAAGGCTCAAGGAAGTCTCAAGGAAACCAGGCTAGGTCAGGCACAGGGTCTCAGGCAGGTTCCAGCAAGCAGCAATGTTGCTCCTGCAACCTGGGGTGGGCCTGACAGCCTTTTATCTCTGTCGGGGTAACGGCTGGTCCTGATCCCCCGGTGACACACCTCCCTGTCTCCTCCTGCGAGTACTCAGGTCTCTCCTTCTCTCAGACCTGAGTCTCTGCAGCTCAGGAGATGTCGGTGGGTTACTAGACCCAGAGGCTGCCTCAGCCTCTCCTGACCCAACTGGTAGTGGAGCAGCTGCACGTGATTGCCCAGCTGAAGGCAACGAGGTCATCCCCACATCTGGAGCCAGGGCAGGCTCAGGCCCCTGACTCGGCCCAGCTGGTGCTTGTTGCAGGGGAACCTGTGCAGACTGGGGCTCTTCAGAATCAGGCCCCAGACTCAGTTCAGATGCCGCCTGAGGCAGAGGAACTGGTGTGGACCGAGACTCCTTCGGTTCCGAGTCCGAGCCCGAGTCCCAGGCCATCACATAGGGGTTCAGGGGGATGGAGGGAGGGAAGCTCGCGTTGGCTGTGGGCAACAGGAAGGAAGGTTCTGCAATTGCCGGGCAGGGTGGGTTCAGGACCCTGGTGGGCTGGATCTGGCCCACGGGCCATAGTTTGATGACCCCTGGGCTAGAGGAAGTGGAGAAAGGAAGTAGCAGGGCTGGGGGATGGGAAGGAGGGTAAGAACTGGGAGAAAGAAAGAGGGGATTCCCTTTTTAAGCAAACCGAGGGAAAGGGGAGGTGAGAAGGAGGAGAAATATTGGCAGTGGTGTAGTGGGGGCGGGCAGAAAGAGGAGAGTGGGCAGCAACACTGCCTCCCTCTCTCCTGGACTGCAGCGTGCAAGGAACCTGCCTAGGCAGCTTCCTTGTGTCCAGCCGCAGCTCTGGTCCTGGGTCACGCCTGACTCAGTGGCGGAGAGGAGGAGAGTTGGAGACAGCGCCCCTCTCCCTGGCTGGACTGTGGCACGCAAGTGCGCCCCACACCAATATGTGAGGCGAGCTGCAGCGGGATCCCTCTGTGCCCCATCCCAGAGTAGTGATAGCATATGCTCTGCCACTGAATAGTGGAATTTCAATGAATGTTGAGAAAAGCAAGAGAAAAGCTTTTTGTTGCGAGTGTGCATATGATTGGCGGCCATGACGATGTGTGTGATTTGTATTGGTGGACAGGCGGTGACCCCCCCTAAAGCTAAATAATTCTGGGCAATCCCCCCCCCCAAAAAAGCTAGCTCAACAACCATGGGCAATCCCCCCCCCCTATTTTTTTTGTTGCGGTCCAAAAAAATAGGGGTCGTCTTATACACGGGGGGGGGGGTGTTATACACAGAAAAATATGGTATATTGTTCTAACCCATCCTGTGACCTTGCGGTGAAGGGTGAATGAGAAATCAAATAAAGAAGGAAATACAACCCACAACTGTATTTTTCCACAGATAAAACAGATTTTTAAAATTAAAAAATTCTACTAAGAGAGATACCAACAATATTTTGCCATAATAAATGCTCATTTTAATAAATGTGACTGCCTTATTTTGCTTTAAATGCCTTATTTGTGTTCTCCAGAACAATCTTATACATATCTACTCAGAAATAAGCCCCATTTAGTTCAATGTGCTGGTGCCTACTCCTGCGAAGTGTGTATGGGATTATAACCCCCAGCAGTATAAAGGTGGGTAAACAATTATCTTTTTATAGGGATTAAAGTTCATCATTCTGTGGTATGTGTCTACTGCAAATAATGTTTTAGAGAATATAGTCAAAAGAATAAAGCTGGGCAAACAATCCCCTTTTTATAAGGAAGGAAGTTCATCATTCTGTCTAACGCAAATAATGTTTTATATTAAGTGAAACAATTTTGTTATTAAATGGTTGTTTATTTTACATTTCATTATTTATATTAACATTTTTATTCCTTCAAAAATGAAGCAGGTATTTAAGTTACTAATGGCTGAACTTTTTTTTGTTTATTAAGTTGTTCAGTTAAAGTCATACTGCCTAAGTTTCAGACCAGAGATTCACCAGATCAGGACTAACTCAATATCATTGGTACCCAAGTGGCCCTAGCAAATTTGAATCAAAATCCATTAAAATTCAAGTTTTAAGAGTTGAAATAAATTCCCCCCCCCTTTGCTCCTTCTACCTTCTCCATATTACTGACAATCAGAGGTGTGTTGTTCTTACTGAAAGAACAGAATTGTCTCTGCAGGTACCATTTAGTACCATTTTCCGTTTTCTTTAAAGCAGGAGAAAGAGAGGATTTTGATGTGAGAAGTGATGCATTTGGCAAATGGGCCTGTCCACCTCCCAGTTCTCCAAGGTGAGGATATTTTCCTTTTTGTAGGGGGTCTGAGGCAACTAGAGAAAAGGGGCAGGTGAGGTACAGGCTACATAAACTACTAATGGGGATGGTCTATTTAAGCAAAATTTTATTTTATATGTTGCATTTGTTTAGTCAAGATCTGATTTCTCACCTCATCTCTGTTCATTACCAATGATGTTTGCAAGTGCGTAAGTGGTGAAATCAAGAGGGTCAGCTAATCTAACTTGCCCACAAACTTTGTGCAAACAGACCAGGATGGATGTTCAACAAGCAGGTCATTTGAAGTGATCAGATAAACTGCTGTACATGCCTCAGTCTCCAAGCAGTGAGGTTTCAGGGATTCCAGAATATATTTTGGGTTGATATCCTTTGAGTGAGGTCATTTTATGGTGTTTTTGCCCAAAGATGACCCCTCAGTGACATCACCTCCAGCCAGGGGAGGGAAGAGGTGCCCTCTTTTGCCACATCTGCTGTCACCTTCCTAAGGCGTCTCCAACTACTTTGTTTCTCTGACACTTTGTCCCTAGCTTACATAGCAAAGGAGATGCTTGCCAGACCCAGCTACAGTCTGACCATTTCAGTAGCCAGCCTCTTCTGCAGACCCCCAGTCCCTTGACTCCACAGGGCTGGAAGTAATCCTGAGACGACATCCAGTTCACCCTAGTCCCCTAACAACACCCTCAGAACAATTGCATTTTTGCTGCTACCTTGGGCAAAAGTCGAAACAAAAATTTTCTCACCTGGGTGGATGGGCACATAACTGTCTAATCACAGCTAGAATAATATCCTGGAGTTCTCTGTTGATTTCTACAGTCAACTCCCCTGGGAGGAAAAATAAGGAGAGGTCCAAAACAAAGAGGTGGGCTGCTCTATAATTTTTTAATCTCTCTATTTAATCTACATTGGGAACAAGGGGGGGGTAGCTACAGTGAATTCGAATTTGCTGCCCCTATGGATCCTGCCACCTGAGGCAGCGGTCTCACCTTGCCTCAGGTGTGTGCTGGCCCTGCCAAAAACCACTCCATTTAATCAGCCTTTGAGCAGGGGTTCCCCAACTGGATTCCATGGACCCCCAGTGACCCATGAGCTTTATTCAGGTGGTCTGTGGTGTTGCTGTGAAGAACACATACACTTTGAACCCTATGCAATATGAGAAAGAAAAGAAACAATAAAAATGCAATTTAAATCCACACTGCATCTAACACAGTGCATAACAGTTGCTACAACAGATGGTGGGTGGGTGAGAATCATTAAATGGTCTACCAAGACCCTCAGCAATTTTCAAGTGGTTCATAAGGGGCAGGAATGGGAACATCTTCTTTAGAGTGTTCGGCAGACCAGACAATCTGGAAATGTAATAGTATTAAGCTCTGCTTGTTCACACTCAATTCTCTCCAACATTATAGCATTAGAAAGAATGGTATTTGCCTCTCAGACAAGCAGATCAGTTATCTATGGCAAATGGGACTTTATCAACACTTTCTGAGGTAAATTTTTATTTGATTAGCATGTGTTGGTTGGTTCTTCTGCTGCACATCACCCAAATGTATGTATGCAAGAGCAGACAGTAAAGTTCCCTTTACGATTAACCAGACAGCCCACAGCAAGCTGTTGAATAGAGATAAAAGCTCTTTTGCATATCACTGTGGAAAAGAACTGGAGTTGCCTTGGCTCTGGATCCTTAAAGGGTGGCGAGCCGTTTCGTTTACGACCCCTCCCAGTCAATCAAAAGGTTGCATCTGGACGTGAGAATGAACTGCAAGTGTCACCATGGTTGCTGTCCTTACCATAGTTAATTCTGGTTCTGAAAGGAAAAAATAAAATCCCTGCTAAGTCTAGGAACAATTAATGTGCAAAGTAGTGAACACATTGGTGGGGAGGAGAGAATTTTTAGTCATGGTTTTTAGTCATGGGGACCCAGGGCTTTAAAGGGGCCTAGGCTGCAAGCCTGTTACCACAATGAAAAATGGAAGCAAAAGTCTAGATCAAACTTGAGGGTGGGTTTTTTTTAAATATATATTTATTAGCATTTTCTATAATGAAACAAAAGCAAAAATAAACAACCACAACAAAAAAGAAAAAATATAACAAACATACAAAAATATAAAACTTAATAAAAATTAAAAACACATAAAGTTTCAATTGCTTATTTCTTTTAACTTATTTCTCAGACCTCCTCACACCTTCCCTTCTTGTATTCCAATTCAAATTATTAGCTCAGCAAATCCTTATGACTTATTTCTCAACTTTAACTTAATAATTTAATTTAACATATTATTATTTTACTTTTTCTCTTCCATCCATTTCCTCAATTTATTTTTGCTGACCTTATTTTCATATAATTTAGTTCATTTTAAAAAACCAATTTTACCTTATCCAGACCTAAACATCAATACTTATACATCAATACCCATTCTTAAAGCATTTTTTCTAAAGTCGATCCAAGTTCCCTTCCTCGAATTTCCCAATTTTCATACAAATAACAAAACAAAATAAAAACCAAACAAATTATAATTATGTACCCTTGGGATTCCCAAACTCCACCCTCCCCTTTCCCGGTTTCAGTCCCCAATAAATGGGGTGGGGTTTTTTAATGCAAACTCCCCCCTTCCCCCATTTCTTTATTTCTGCATTAGCGCTGCAGACCTTGTAAAATTTTGCAGAAATAGTGCTGGCAGGACACCAGCCCTGCATTGTTCCCCTGGGACATTCATGTGGAGGGCAGAGGTGTAGGAAGGTCAGGTGGGACCTGATGCGTAAAATTTCTTGTCACCCCCCCCCACACACACAATGATTTTTATTTTATTTTTTGCCTGCAAAAATGGTTTTACGTTGTTTCATATTTTCTTACAGAGGAATGTGGATTCTGGGCCCCTGATAACAAGTAGGTGATTGTGGACAGATACTTAAATCTACAGGATGGATTGTGTTTTAGCTCCACTGAATTGAAATTTCAGCCTTCACGGCATACGAAAATGGCCAAGTAAACAGTTATTTTCATGGAGGAGGGTCAAGATATTAACTGATATGCATGAAATTTCAGATATAGCTATATAATCCCTAGCGCAGTAAGATAAGGCATTTGGAGCAGGCATTTACAAAACATACAAAAGCTAAAATATTAAGATTAAAATTATTACAACTTCCTAAGCATCTAGGTATGCTTGTCTAAAGAAGAATGCTTTTAGCAGGTGCCCAAAAAGAGTCTAGCAAAAACACGTGCTTTGTTGAAATTTGAGCCTTCACGACATAGGAAAACGGTCAAGTAAACAGCTATTTTCGTGAAGGAGGGTCACGATATTAACTGATACGCATGAAATTTCATATGTAGCTTATCCCTAGTGTAGTAAGATAAGACCTTTGGAGCAGACTTTTTTTTTTAAAGTTTTTTATGAACCACTCTAAAGATAAAGGGACCCCTGGCCATTAGGTCCAGTCGTGACTGACTCTGGGGTTGCGGTGCTCATCTCGCTTTATTGGGCAAGGGAGCTGGTGTACAGCTTCCGGGTCATGTGGCCAGCATGACTAAGCCGCTTCTGGCGAACCAGAGCAGCGCACGGAAACACTGTTTACCTTCCCGCCGGAGCGGTACCTATTGATCTACTTGCACTTTGGCGTGCTTTCGAACTGCTAGGTTGGCAGGAGCAGGGACCGAGCAACGGGAGCTCACCCCGTCATGGGGATTCGAACCACCGACCTTCTGATCGGCAAGTCCTAGGCTCTGTGGTTTAACCCACAGCGCCATCGTTCCTTGATAATTTGTCACACACACCCCTCCATGATGGCACCTGGGGTGCCCCCACCCCTTTCCTATGCCCCTGGTGGAGGGAGAAGAGAGCTGGCTCCCACAAGAGTGCTAAAGAAAGCCAAGCGCATGACATCAGCGAAGAAGAACCTGAGCTTAAAATCTGCCAGTAGCAGATCCTTGAATGACAAGCATAGGAGCTGGCTCTGGGTGGCGAAGGCTCTGAAGGACCTTCAATGGTTTTTTTTTTAAGGGTGGCACTCCCTTATTTTTGGATCTGGGTGCAGAGCAACGTCAGGACCTCATGCAACATTGTGCGCACAACGTCAGGACTCCTCGGTGCGCTTCAGAATGGTGCCTCTGTTGGTAGGTAGCAGAGGCAGAGGGTTTCTCATGCCACAGTTCTGGAACTCTGTCCGTGATGAGTACTGAAAACATTTTTACTCCAGAAGGCAACCTAGAATTTATTATTGCTATGGGGCACTGGTTTAATGTTGCTGCCTTTCAGTTTTTTGCTGTTATTAATGATGATGATGGCACTTTTGTATAGTGCTTTCAGCAGATAGATGAGTCCCAACCAGTGGCCAGGCAGGCTTAGAGCTCATAGCTGTCAACTTTTTCCTTTTTTTAAGGGAAATTCCCTTATTCCGAATAGGATTCCTCGCAAGAAAAGGGACAGCTGTGATAGAGCTCTTACACCAGTCAGCTTGTTGTTCATTCTTCTTTTCTCCCCTGCTATGTTAGTTCCAGAGGATCCAAAGATGTCAGTACCCCCCTGTACATCCAAGTGTCCCATTTTGGGGACTCCCAGTGTCTACAGCCAGTGGCACTTTATCACCTGCCTAGGCAAAGTTTGGGGTCCACCACTAGAGGCCATCCCATCCATCCCACCTCCAACTGAGAAGAGTCAAGATTCAAAGCAGGGCCAAGTCCCTCACTCATAGATCAGTTTCTTAGCCACTGAGCCACAGCAGCTCTTACATTTTAGTTTCCTGTGTGAAGCAGGATATAAATAATTTTAATAATTAAATAAATAAGAACCAATGCATGCTGCAAAACAACATGGTCTCTGAAAGGCCTGCAAATGTCTTCTTTTTCTGTCAGGTACCTACCCCTTCCTGGATGTCGGCTTCCCAGCTTTGTCGACAGACAGATTTGCTTGATCTTAGTCTATCTTTCCCATTTCTCAATGCATTTCTTCATCAGTTTCTGAACCACAAAAATACAGGTTCTTTTTGATGTGGATTGTTGATGATGGTGGTGATGATGATGATTGTTTTGTAGTGAGTTGAATAGGATCCAAAATGTAGCCGCCTGATTGGTCGTAGAACAATAGGATTCAGAATGCAGCAGTATGATTGGTCCTAGAACAATGCAGCAGTATGATTGGTCCACAGGAGCCACCCAATCCAGCTCCAGGTGGAAGTGAACCCGCAAGCTGATTGGCCTATCACTTGCAGCCCATTGTGTAAATAATCTATATAAAGCAGATATTTTGGGGGAACTTTCATTCCTCGCTACTATGAGCTGAATAAAGAGCATGAAATCCACACTTGACTCCGAGTATATGTCAATGATTGTGATATCAGTATTGTTATTATTTGTGGGGTGCTCATTTCTTTTTTTCTTTTTTTTAAGAATTTTTTTTATTTTCAATGCAGAATCATAACAAAAATTACAAACATTGAATCCAAAATAATGCTATACAAACAAAAATCCCCGGAGCATATAAAAAAAAAACAGAAAAGGAAAAGGGGGGGGAAGGAAACAAAACTAAACTAAACAAAAACGCAAAAGCACACATCTACAGAAAAGAACCATATCATTACATACATAAACACAAATTGACTTCCTTCCTTTGTTCTGAGACCTCAAATAATTTACTCTAACTGTATTGTTGTGTCTAATTAGATTACTTCCACCTTGGTACTTTTTATTTTTTTTTACACCATTTTTCTTTTTCTTTAACCCTGTAAAGCATCATTTATTACATACCAATATACTAACTCCAGAACAATGTTTTTTCATATATTCTTTAGCACAACCCCATTCTTTTAATAATTTCTGGTCCGATTGTCCCCTTATGTAAGCTGTGAGTCTTGCCAGATTTATGTATTCACATAATTTAATTTGCCAATCTTTCACTGATGGATTTTTTCTGCCTTTCCAGTTTTTAGCTATAAGCATCCTGGCAGCTGTTGTTGCATAAAGGAATACTTTCCTTTGATTTTCGGGGATATCATTTGTAATTAAACCTAAAAGGAATGCCTCCGGTTTTTTACTAAAAGATAATTTAAACATCTTTTTGAGTTCTTCATAGATTTCATTCCAGAATTGTTTAATAGGTCAGCATTCCCACCACATGTGAAACATTGTTCCTATTTCTCATTTCTCTGTACATGTTGGTTGGGAGGTTGAGGCAAGCGGATTTGCACCATTTTTGTGCATTTTTCTCGGAGATGCTGGAAAAACACACACATTAGAAGAAGAAGAAGAGTTTGGATTTGATATCCCGCCTTTCACTCCCTTTAAGGAGTCTCAAAGCGGCTAACATTCTCCTTTCCCTTCCTCCCCCACAACAAACACACTGTGAGGTGAGTGGGGCTGAGAGACTTCAGAGAATTGTGACTGGCCCAAGGTCACCCAGCAGCTGCAGGTGGAGGAGCGGAGACGCGAACCCGGTTCCCCAGATTACGAGACTACCGCTCTTAACCACTATACCACACTACACCACACATTACCTGCCCTATACTCCATGTGATAAACTATGGGGTTGTATAAGGCGCCCTGGGCTCATTTTCTGATGGTCCAGATATATATGTGTAAAATAACAATAATTAAAATAATTCTGACAGCACCTTCTATAGCAGATAGGTAGCTTTTTGTATATTTTCCTCCAAATTACATCAAATTCCTTCCCCCTTTGTCCTTCCCTGCTGATCTTCAATCCTATGCATCTAATAAAAAAATAGCATACTTTGCTACTCACAGTTCAGCCTCAGCAGCAGCAGATAATGTGGTTTGTTTAAATTTTATTTCTGTTTAGTGTTATTTACTTTACATTGTGCTATGTGCCTCTCCCAACCCTCACGTGCGCACGTGATCTGTGGCACATGCATTGCCCTTTTGTAATTCTACCCATTATGTAATTTGACATCATTAAGCAGTTAAAGTCATGTAGTCTTATGTTATAAAGTATAAAGTTAATTTTAATTTGTTTGTGCTCCACGTTTACAGTGAAGGAGCTTATTCCCAAGGAGGAAGCCCTAACCATATAACCAACATCAACCTCAATAGCTGGACTTTGGACTTCGCTATCACCTCCAAGAGCTGGTCTTCGGGAAATATTCCTGGTGCCAATAATGTAAATTTTTAACCAGTTTTTGAAAGAAAAAGTCAAAGATTATTTACTTTTAATGCTGTAGTTCTATCTTAAATTAAGAATAGTTATCTCAAGAATGTTGTACATTTACAGGTGCCTTGGCAGTGTTTTTCCAACAGTTGTGAGTCACATCTTTGTGTCCTACAGCCCTCAGTGTTATCTGTGTATGCACATCCTTTGGCTGAAAAGAATAAACAAAGTTAGGTGTAAAAAAAGAGAGAAAGCCTTAGCCTTTTCTTCTCCCGAAGATATCCTGCAAGGCAACAGAGGTTTCGGATGAGAGTTTTCCTTATCCTAGATGGTCTACCTTCTCAGGTGGACGAGCCAGGCCTGTCCCCCATTTCCCTCTACAGCTTGCTCATAAACCACATTCTTGAGAACAAGAAGAAGAGGGCAGAGATATAACTATTGTGAGAGGCGTTCTTCAGAGGTCCAGAATATGGGAAGTCTGTGTGGAATTTAATAATTAATAATTTGGAACAGAAACCCAAAATATTGGGTTGGATTGTTGCGATTGATCTGAGCTAAACTGGGCCCATGCTGCAACCCACACGTTATCAGAAATATGATGGTGTGCAGCCCCTCTCTGAACTCCTTGTTGAGTCCTACAACCAACCACCCACCCCCACACCCCTGCTAACTTCCCTCCCTCTCTATCTGGCTTGCTGTTCCAGTAGCAGCAGCGGCAGAATTCCCAAAGGGAAGGAAGATTCCCTCCTTCTTCTCAAAGATGTCATGCTGCTATGACTGCAAGCCAAGCCCCAGGAGCGCTGCACCTTTACAAACTGAAGGGAATAAGTACACTAGTCCTTAGGGTGGGAGCAAAGATAGCGAGCAGCGTGCCAGGTGCCAGACAGCTCAAGCAGAAGAGACAGGGAAGGAATTGCCATATTCAACAACAGCAAGAGTAGCGAGGAAGGAAAGTGAGTGCAAGGGGGTTGGGGAGAATTTGAAATCTCCTCTGGGTCAGATTTTATTTATCTCAAAGAGTAAATACCCTGTCTTCTGATCAAGGCAGTTTACAACATATTATAAAAATACGTCTTTTGGTGATGGGGCAACCAAGAGAGTTGCTTGGAGGGGGGCATTATGTTCAGGCTACCGCTGTCCTTACGTGGCATACAACAACCCAGAAAAATTATGCACACCCCACCCGGAAGTGTATTTCCAGGCAGCTCTCAGGTAGACATAATTGTCCCTAGAGGATGAAGCTTCTCCCCCTACTCAGGACTCTTTGCATGGTTTGTTTCTATGGATCATGGCATCTGTGATGTCTGCGTGAGTTTAATATAAAATATACCCCTCACAAACTGTCTGTGACCCTGGTACAAGCTCCTATCTCAGACATGGCCTGGAAAGAATAATTAACACCCCGACTCCTAATAGTTGCAGAAAAGATCAGCATACTAATCTTTGTATTTGCCAGCAGACTTAATTATCACCCTCCCATAAGCAGGAACAGGCAATGAATGTATGATTCAGGAACCGTAGAGACAAGTCTTCCCAAAATTAAGGTTGCGTCCTCTTCACTTCGGACTTCTCTTAGAAAGCACAAATGACTTTTGTTATTCACTCACCAAGGAAGGCCTCTCTCCACTCTCTGTAGAAGTTAGTTAAAATAAAAGAACACTTAAACCCCAGAGTTCCAATGGTTGGCAAGCAGCTGTAGACCCACTTTGCTGCTCAAGGATCTCAGGGATCAACCCTACAATTCACTGGACCACAGAGTGAGTGTTGTTGCCTTGCTGACATAGGATATTGAAAGGGAGAGCTTAATTCTCACAGAAGGCATAGATGTCCAATCCCTGACTTTGTGCTTTGCTTGCTCCAATATCAGGTATGGCCCACCAACCCTTCTTTTAGCGTGGGTACTGTAGCACATCTCTATCTTCACTTTTTTTAGTCTTTGGCTAGTTAGGGACTCTTTTACTTTTTAGAATCAAGGTGTGTTGATGCACCTAATGATTACAGACCCTCCAACATTTATCTGATGAAAATGGGAACATCCAAAGGAAAAGAGGGGCATTCTGGGATCAAATCAGAAACTGGGACAGCAGCTGTAAATCCAGAACTTTCCCAGGAAAGTAGAGACACTTGTTTATTTGCTGCCCAGATATCTGCAACCTCGCTGTCTAAAGGTGTAATAAACCCACCTTTTTCTACTTCCTGGTGTAACAAGTTCTTTACTGGGCACAAGGGTTAAATGAATACATACATTTTTAATAACCACGTTTCGACTCTACCAGAAGGTTCGGTTCCTCTCAGGCCTGTAAGTTGTGTTGATTGCAATGTGATCCCTACTGCATAGGGTGGGTGGTTATGATGGTAGTGCTCAAGAGAATTTCTCCAGTTTGCAAATGTGACCATGGCACCAAAAAGGTTGATGTGCTGGGTGGAAAGCCATGCAAAAGCCTCTCCCAAACTATCTGGTGTTTTTGCTGCTGCTGCTGCTGCTGCTGATGATGATGATGATGATGATCTAACATTAAGGAAAACCTGTAATGCTGCAACACGTGCCTCATACTTGCCAAAATTTGTATTTCTGAGTCAGGAAATAAAGAAATCAGTGACATCACTAGTGGAAACCATAGCTTAGCATGGTGTCTGAATTTAGCCAATGTAACAGCTGCCTCTCTGGATGAGCAGATGATAATGTGCTGAAACAAAACTTGGAAATGTTGGCCATCTTTGTGAATATAGGTTATTTTTTCAACAATCCATCTCTGTGTACTTCCCTTTCCTCATCTATTTCAGCAGGTATGTCCTTGTTGTTGTTGTTTAGTCGTTTAGTCGTGTCCAACTCTTCGTGACCCCATGGACCAGAGCATGCCAGGCACTCCTGTCTCCCACTGCCTCCCGCAGTTTAGTCAAACTCATGTTCGTAGCTTCGAGAACACTGTCTAGCCATCTCGTCCTCTGTCGTCCCCTTCTCCTTGTGCCCTCCATCTTTCCCAGCATCAGGGTCTTTTCCAGGGAGTCTTCTCTTCTCATGAGGTGGCCAAAGTATTGGAGCCTCAGCTCCACGATCTGTCTTTCCAGTGAGCACTCAGGGCTGATTTCCTTCCGAATGTAGAGGTTTGATCTTCTGCCATCCATGGAATGGACTCTCAGCACTGCTCCTGGCATTTTCCGTCCATCCATAGTTGCCCTTGCTCTGTCTAGCTTGTTGCTACTTTTCATAATTTTGTTTATTCCACCACTGTATTAGCTTTTCAATTTCCCTTCTTTTAACTTCGTTTGCCACCCATTCATACAACAACACTGTCCTACTTATGTAATTATTCTTTCCTATGTACAAATATTTGAAATTTATTAATAAAATATTGGACACAATCTGCCTGATTGAAGATAATCGTAGTAGAACAGGTTCTAACACACAAACTCATTAACTGAATTTAGATCAACATATCAGCTGCTGTGCTGTTGTTGTGATATTGCATCTTCAAAGAATGCAACATTTCAGTTATAGGGTCAAAAGTCTATTGTAGGTCCATTTATTCAGCCAGAGGACAAGACTTGCTGGCTGTCGGATGCGATCACTTTTAATATAGAATAACTTGTCAGGACTTCTGCTGATGTGACTACAGTAAGCAGAAGGAAACTGAGTATTATTAGAGCTGCGATGAATATTCGCCTTTTAATAGCTTATCTTTTCAGTGGGGTCCATTTTTTTTTTCTTAAAAAACACTCATGTGGTGTGAATATTCACTTTTCCCACATGGTTGGCACCATTGTTTCCTCAACTACAAGTGAGGCCACAGGCTAACACTTTCATAAGAACTGCCACAACTGCTAGCACATTTCCAAAGCTAAGCAGCATTCATCATCATCATCATCATCATCAATTATTTCAGTAGGAAAAGTCTGGTGAAAATTTCCTCTTGGGTGACATAGAAAACATGGTGTGGAATTTAAAACATTGGGAGGACTTCCTGTGAAAGTTGGGACGAGTCAGTGGAAGCCACGTGGATAGTGTTTGAATGGTTTTGTCATGCCTTTGGGTAGTACAATAAAGCTGACTGCAGCGGAAGCCATGGCCATCAGCCACCCTCTCCAACTCCCCTCTCCTGAGCCCTTACATCCATAGAATCAATGTCCAACTATAGGTTTTGCAATGTACCAAAGCCAATGGTAATGCCCCAAAAGCTGTATAAATGAACTTTTGAAATTATACAGCAAGGTAACAATATAATTATATATAAGCCCAAGTGGGAAAAATTGCGATTGGAATTTTTTTTATTAACACACACAAAAAGTGTGTTGAAAGAATATCATATTTTTCAGTGTATAGGTTTCTCCCATGTATAAGATGACCCCTATATTTTTGAACCCAAAGTTAAGAAATTGGGCCAGAGCCCAAACCTGAGCCACCCGCAGTGAATCAAGTAGGGTTTCAAATTGGAAGGGGGAGCCATGTGTTGAGAGATCACAGCACTGTGGGAGAGGGGTTGGCCTAGATGACCCTCAGGACGCCTTCCAACTCTACAATTCTACAAGTCTATGATTCTATGACAAAAACTGTGTCCTGGTCTTGTTCATGTCAACAACCACCATCTTTATGATGAATAGAAAAAAGACAGTCAAGGAACCCAGAAATTACAGAAAACAAATGAAATACTGTGAAAATCTCTGAGACGAGAAGTAATCAACTAGAAATATTATAGAATTGAACTAAATAACAAAAATCGAAAAGTTTAAGGGGAAAAATTAGAAAAACCTAGAATTGAACAAAGCCTTAACGGGATGCCGGCTACAAACCTTGTTTCACTGAACTATTCAGTTTCCTCAGAAGGAAATAGAGAAATCATAAACCTTAAATGATTTTAAACAAACTCAAGAACAGGGCTGAAACGCTCCCCTGAGTTTACAAAAAGGGTTTGAAAACCTAAATGGCAAGTTTTAGACATAGCCCTATTTAAAGAAAGCCAAGCAGTAGTAATAAGGAGTTAAAGACTCGGCTCTGAAAACTCTAGTATTGCCTTTACAAATAGTTTTTAAAAAACCTACATAGCACAAATTCAAAGAAAGGATTACCGTTTTAATTTTTAAACAAACTCAAAAACAGGGCTGAAACGCTCCTTTGTTCTGAGGAAACTGAATAGTTCAGTGAAACAAGGTTTGTAGCCGGCCTCCTGTTAAGGCTTTGTTCAATTCTTTTTTTTTCTAATTTTTTCCTTAAACTTTTAAATTTTTGTTATTTAGATTAATTCTATAAGATAATATTTCTAGTCAATTACTTCTCGTTTCAGGGATTTTCACAGTATTTCGTTTTGTGTAAGCCATCTTTATGACAAGCATCAAAACGCATTTGGAGGAAAAGAAAATGGCAGCCACAGCTTGCTGGCCCTCTGTGGTTCGCAGGGATTGGGGAGGCAGTGCTGAATGGAGGTGTGACCCATGCACACAAAAACAAAATGCCCCGGCCCCACCAACCTCCACTTGCAAAACGCCAGAGGCAGGGCTGTCATCATCAAGTCAAGACTGCTGGGGAGCCCATGTGTGTAGCCTGGAGCTCTGATCAGCACTGCTGGTTCCCTGTACCTCCAGTCTCCAGTCTTCGGGGCAAGCTGCTTCCCTGCAGCAAGGATTGTGTGTAGGCAAGAAGTAGGAGGAGGAGGAGGAGGAGGAGTTTGGATTTGATATCCCGCTTTATCACTACTCTAAGGAGTCTCAAAGCGGCTAACAATCTCCTTTCCCTTCCTCTCCCACAACAAACGCGCTGTGAGGTGAGTGAGGCTGAGAGACTTCAGAGAACTGTGACTAGCCCAAGCAGCTGCATGTGGAGGAGCGGGGAAGTGAACCCAGTTCACCAGATTACGAGTCCACCACTCTTAACCACTACACCACACTGGCTCACCAGTGGGTGGCGCTCCAGGCTGTGCCACCCAACTCCCCAGTGTCACGGCAGCTAAAATATGTCACCTGTGATGTCGGCACATGGAGGGAATGGGATCCTGATTAATATTGTGGGAATAAGGATTTTGGCATGCTACCCCACTCATCTCACAGCTCCAATCAGCAGCGCCTAGACTGCATAGGAAAGCCAACAGCCCGCTGGCTGCAGAAGCGGGAGTGGTGACAACTTCTGTTAAGCACTACTGCCCCCATCCTGGGCAAGCGCGGTGCCTTCTGGGGAGAGCAGCAGAGTCTATTTATTCAAGGGCTCTTGAAACCTGGAGCTGGACTTGTTTCTCAGTTGCAGACAAACACTAATAATCAGGACTGTCAACCAATCAAATTTATCGCCAGTATGTTTTCCTGGTGGGAATTCTGGAAAGCACCTTGATAATAAATCTTTCTTGTCTGTATTGGCTTTTCTCTTTTTCATCATTCTTGACGGTTAAACTGGTCTGCAGGCAAATAAAATTGGGAAGCAGAGTCGGGTGCTGGGATAGGAAAGGAGGAGGAGACTCATGAGGGTAGAATTTTCACAGTTGCATCTGCAGCGACCTGGAAGTAACGGAGCGTGTTACTTCCGGGTTTTGCCACGCGCGCATGCGCAGACAGTCATAATGACATCACGCGCATGTGTGGAAGCGGCGAAACGTGACCTGCGCATGCGCAGACACGCTGTCGCATCTTACGTTCCGTTAGGGATGCAAAAGGGGCTCCAGAACGGATCCCGTTTGCATCCTGAGGTACCACTGTATTACCTCTCCTGTTTTACACTAATAACTTCAAATGCCGTATCTTGGCCAGTTAGAGGGGGAAACGAGAAGTTCCTGTCAATGCCAAATTTCTATCTTCTTCAGTTAGCAACCATTCTCTCAAGACGGATCTTTGTGACTTCCGTGCGTTTATTACTTGATTTCTGTTTTGCATTTGCAGGTAGCTTGGCAGTTTCCACCCAACTATTCATCAGTACATTTGCCCATTTGTAGCAGAACATCACACTCCTTGATTTTATCCACACACTGCCATGGGTTGGCTGTAAGCAATCAAGCCAAAAACAAAGTTAGATGCAAAACAGAGAAAACCACTATTTAAATCTCTATTATATCATCACAGTCTTGATGTTTCCTCTTCCTATACTAATGCTGACTTTCTCTCTATTTCTGGGCTTGATTGAACTTGTTACATGCTACAGAGGTCTAAATGGCCCTGACCCTGCTTAGCACAGGGAATATTTTCACTCACAACAATCTCCCAAGAGAATTCAGCTCCTAGTAGGAAGGTTTGTTATAGAAAATGTTTTATTTGTGGTAATACTTAAATGATAAGTCAGGGAGGCACACAGAACTAAATCATAATATTGATGGCTCTTATTCTTTAAGAAATAAAACACATGACTCCCTAAGGAGAACTAGCTTTGCAACAGATACTTTAGAAATAAAATGATTTAGAAGTCCATCTTATCCAGAAAGGTTGCTTCATATTATCAGTCACTTACTGCAGAGTTTATCGTCACAGTTCTGAGGGCAGTCTTCACATGGTGGAGCTGGTCTGTAGGGTTCTTCTTTAACTATGCTCCCTCTGAAATTGCAGAGCAGTACAATATGCTTAGGATGTGGGTGGTGCTGTGGTCTAAACCATAGAGCCTAGGGCTTGCCGATCAGAAAGTCAGCAGTTCGAATCCCCGCGACGGGGTGAGCTCCTGTTGCTTGGTCCCTGCTCCTGCCAACCTAGCAGTTCGAAAGCACGTCAAAGTGCAAGTAGATAAATAGGTACCGTTCTGGCGGGAAGGTAAACGGCATTTCCATGCGCTGCTCTGGTTCTGCTGGCCACATGTCTGCGGACAAACGCTGGCTCCCTCGGCCAGTAAAGCAAGATGAGTGTCGCAACCTCAGAGTCATCCATGACTGGACCTAATGGTCAGGGGTCCCTTTACCTTTTGAAATATGCTTTGCATCAAAGGTGCTACGCAGAATGACTTTTGCAGCATACATTGTGTGGCAGGTCTGATGGCGGTTAGTTATTGACTCACTCAAAAAATTATTGTATACAGCACATGCCATGACAAATTACACACAAAAGACAGAAGAACTAAAAATATACTCATAAAATTTCAGACAAACAAATGTTTAAAACAAATCGCCCACTACGCAATTAATTGCTGGCTCAAACACATAGTATTAGCACAGCTTTCTAGCAGCTATGGCAAATTATGCCCCCTAATGTATCTTTGGTGTGTCATTTATTGTGATTATGTTTTACAGTGGTACCTTGTGTTACAGACGCTTCAGGTTACAGACTCCGCTAACCCAGAAATAGTACCTCTGGTTAAGAACTTTGCTTCAAGATGACAACAGAAATCATGTGGCGGTGGCAGCGGGAGGCCCCTTTAACTAAAGTGGCACCTCAGGTGAAGAACACTTTCAGGTTAAGAACTAACCTCCAGAACATATTAAGTTCTTAACCCGAGGTGTTATTGTTGTTGTTTAGTCGTTTAGTCGTGTCCGACTCTTCGTGACCCCATGGACCAGAGCATGCCAGGCACTCCTGTCTTCCACTGCCTCCCGCAGTTTGGTCAGACTCATGCTGGTAGCTTCGAAGAAACTATCCAACCATCTCGTCCTCTGCCATCCCCTTCTCCTTGCGCCCTCCATCTTTCCCAACATCAGGGTGTTTTCCAGGGAGTCTTCTCTTCTCATGAGGTGGTCAAAGTCTTGGAGCCTCAGCTTCAGGATCTGTCCTTCCAGTGAGCACTCAGGGCTGATTTCCTCCAGAATGTAGAGGTTTGATCTTCTTGCAGTCCATGGGACTCTCAAGAGTCTCCTCCAGCACCATAATTCAAAAGCATCAATACTTCGGCGATCAGCCTTCTTTATGGTCCAGCTCTCACTTCCATACATCACTACTGGGAAAACCAGAGCTTTAACTAAATGGACCTTTGTTGGCAAGGTGATGTCTCTGCTTTTTAAGACGATGTCTAGGTTTGTCATTGCTTTTCTCCCAAGAAGCAGGCGTCTTATAATTTCGTGGCTGCTGTCACCATCTGCAGTGATCATGGAGCCCAAGAAAGTAAAATCTCTCACTGCCTCCATTTCTTTCATGAAAACAAGTCACACAAAACAGATGCAGAAGGCGGGGGGTGGGGAATACAGCATCTGATATTTTAAAGTGGAAAAACTTGGTGAACTTGAGGCAATTGCTACTATTGACCCACTTAATGTTCAATGCCCAGTAACCAAAGCTTTTGGCCCACACAGAACTAGCAGCCTTATACAGGGTGTTGCTCCGGAATTGATTGCCAAGGCGCTGTAAACCTGCTACCCACCTGAGATCAAGAGGCCACATGTGACACCATTAATTTCAATCTAATTAGGCAACAACTTTATTGATTAAAGATGTAAAGGGATTTGGCCTAGGCATTGGGTATCTCTGATATCAACCAGCCCGTATCTCCTCCTGGAACCCTAATGGGATACCCAGTTCCCTTAGAGGGACAGCCAGAA
This sequence comes from Podarcis vaucheri, assembly GCF_965113315.1. Classification (NCBI taxonomy): domain Eukaryota; kingdom Metazoa; phylum Chordata; class Lepidosauria; order Squamata; family Lacertidae; genus Podarcis; species Podarcis vaucheri. The sequence goes on from NC_138761.1 coordinate 123,930,321, forward strand.
GCCTACAAGCTCCCTTCCGACTATGACTAAGGCTTTATCAAATCCTTAACCCGTCCTTGCCACGAGGAAGGCAAAACCTTCAGCTCCCCACTTAACACAAAATCCACTTATGTACACAAGGGCCCTGAACCTAACCCCCATATAAGTGGGTAGTCGCCTTTATACAGTAGATTCATATTGAGGCAGAGTAAGCAAAGAAGGGAAAAAAGAAATAATCTTTATTTGCGTCAGCCATAGCAATAAAACTACGATATGATATAAAAGAATAGAAATAAAAATGAAGATTAAATGCTTATATAAAGATACTGTTTATATAATGCTTATATAAAGATACAGACAGAAGTACTGTTCTTGGGGGGCAGGAGGTAGGCAGGTGTGGAGGACTCACTGGTCCTGAATGGGGCAACTGGGCCCCTGAAGGACCAGGTGCGCAGCCTGGGAGTCATTCTGGACTCACAGCTGTACATGGAGGCGCAATCATCATCATCATCAAAGATTTCAGTAGGAAAAGTCTAGTGAAAATTTCCCCTTGGGTGACAAAGAAAACATGGTGTGGAATTTAAAACATTGGGAGGACTTCCTGTGAAAGTTGGGACGAGTCATTGGAAGCCACGTGGATAGTGTTTGAATGGTTTTGTCATGGCCTTTGGGTAGTACAATAAAGCTGACTACCTTGGAAGCCATGGCCATCAGCCACCCTCTCCAACTCCCCTCTCCTGAGCCCTTAAATCCATAGAATCAATGTCCAACTATAGGTTTTGCAATGTACCAAAGCCAGTGGTAATGCCCCAAAAGCTATATAAATGAACTTTTGAAATTATACAGCAAGGTAACAATATAAATATATATAAGCCCAAGTGGGAAAAATTGCAAATGGTTTTTTTCCATTAACACACACAAAACAATGTGTTGAAAGAATATCATATTTTTCAGTGTACAGTGGCACCTCGGGTTAAGTACTTAATTTGTTCCGGAGGTCCGTACTTAACCTGAAAGTGTTCTTAACCTGAAGCACCACTTTAGCTAATGGGGCCTCCTGCTGCTGCCATGCCTCCGAAGCACAATTTCTGTTCTTATCCTGAAGCAAAGTTCTTAACCTGAAGTACTATTTCTAGGTTAGCGGAGTCTGTAACCTGAAGCGTATGGAACCCGAAGTGTATGGAACCCGAGGTACCACTGTATAAGATGCCCCCATGTATAAGACGACCCTTATTTTTTTGAACCCAAAATTAAGAAATCGGGCCAGAGCCCAAACCCGCACCACGCGCACCCGTGTCAAACCCCAAACCGAACCCAAGTCCAGGTCAGAGCTTGGGCCGCCCGCACCAGAGCCAGAGCCGGAACCCCTGAGCATTCACCAACCGTGTATAAAATGACCCACAAATTTTGACGAAATCCTTTAATATGTGGAAAAATACGGTATGTTGTTAGCAACTAAATAAGAGTGCAAAGAATGAATATGTAAATGGATGGAAAGACAAGGATTATGGAGCCAACCAAGGGGCTGCAGGAGGAGGTCGTGGAATGGAGTCCAGCCCAGTCTAGCCGGGGATCAGGCTGCAGGCAGCCATCATGTGCTGGCATTCCGCTTGTGTTTAAAACTCCATAGCAACAGAACAGGCCTCTCATGTGACCGTTAACCCCTGCCATTGTCTGTTTGATCCTTTCACTCTGGATTCTGAGCCTGAGAACGACGGCAGCATGGGCAACCTGGGCAGCCGAGTAGAGAAACGGGATTCCTTGCCGACTTCTCCAGGAGGTCTGCGTGGCAGGCGTCAGCCAGACGGGCTGCTCCGGAAAAGAACGTCACAGCGTGGAGTTTTTGGCTACTTCCATTGGGGCAAGCGGGACACCCGGGCTGAGAAGAAGCACCAGTCATCTGGAGGTGGCTTTCAAAGGGACTATGAAAGTGACCAGGAGAACCAGTCCCCCAAGCGGTATTTCCGGGAACATCAACAGGCAGCTGATTTCTCCAAGAGCTCATTGCCTGAGCATGGATGCTTCAGCAGGTGTCGGATCAGACCCTCTGCCTTCGAGGTGGTATCATGGAAGAGCCTGATGTGCATGCCGAGGCGGTCATCAGCTGTCAGGGAACTGACATCAGAGGAAAGGGAGGTGGTAGGGCTCCCAGAGACTGGGAGAGAGTCAGCAGCTAAAGCAGGGACAAGGAGGGGGAGCGAGGGGTCTCTGGAGGAGGATCTCAGTAATGCTGAGAGAGACGCAGCAGCCCAGGCAGGAAACAGCAGGGGAGAGAAAGGGGTGAGAGACACTTCCAGCGAAAATAGCGGGGAGGTGTCAGAAGCAACTGCAGGGAGACCCATGCTTCGCCGGAAGCTGCCACGTCGTGAGTCCAGGAGACGCGTTTCCGTTAAGGAACTTCTTTGCTGGAAGCGCTTCCGCAGGCAGCCACTGTCAGACTCTACTAGTGACTAGAGCAGACATGTCTGAGGAGCTCTGTCACACACAGAGGTTTGTGGGGCCGCACAAACTCTGAAGGGGCACAATTTTAAGCACAAGCAGCTAATCATCCCCTGACAGCAGTCTGACAGTCTTTGTACGCTGCCTGTGCAGGAGAAAGCATCATGAGCAACCCAGCCGGAACCGGAGAGGCAGGGGTTGGAGCTGGTCCAAGCTTGGAAGAAAGGTATCAAGCTCTGGAGGTCCAACTTGCGCTGCAGACGGCGAGGCTCGAGGAGAGAAGGGCTCAGGATGCTGACAAGAAGGGGAGAACCACTCAGTTCCCCAGAAAGGTACCAGGATTGGTGCAGAGGTTTGGGGGGGACCCCAAGGATTACCATGCCTTTAGGACTGAGATGCAATATGCCCTGAATGTGCAGTTTGATGAGTTCCCTGATGAGGAATCGCGAGTTGCTTTCGTAATTGGGCATCTTGAGAAGGGGGCGCGGGACTGGGTTCGACCCCTGATGGCAACGCACAACGATATCCTAAAGGACACTATGAAATTCTTTCGTGCAATGGATATCATGTTTTCCAGCGATATTGAGGAAGGGGTGGTGCGCAGACAGCTAATGGCTTGCAAGCAGGGAAGCAGATCTGTCCGTGAGTACTGGACTGAATTTACCATGCTGATTCACAGATTGGGGTGGGATTTATCGGCAGCACCCATTCAGATGCTATTTGAAGAAGGTCTTTCTTCAGCTGTGAAAGACGAGCTGGCCAGGAGCCCCAGGGCGGTGTCTATGGATCAGCTGACCAAATCTGCGCTGACCATTGGAGCGCGCCAGGAGGCAAGAGCCTTGGAGAGGCGGGAAGGGAGAGGGGAACGTTGGAAGGAGTTACGCATTCCAGACATTCCTGAGCCAGCTTTCCCGCCGGCAGAGCCGATGGAAATCGGAACAGCCCGCGCGCGCGCAGTTTCAAAGCAAAGTGAGGGGGCGAAGAAGGAGGGAAAGGGAGCCCGGAAATGCTATCTCTGCCAACAGCCAGGCCACTTTGCCAGAGTCTGCCCCCAGAGGAAGGAATGGCAAGGGATGGTGGGAGCAGTTGAGGGGGGAGAGCAGGGAGAAACGGAGCAGGTAAAAGCCAACGCCTGGTTGCCAACGTCAGGGCACTGCAGCCAGGCCAAAGAGCAGTGAAAGTGCCCGTGCCAGAAGCTCCTCGACCTGCTCTAGTGATTGAAGTGTCGCTAGAGCTGCAAAATGGACACCCCCTAAAAATAAAGGCGCTGTTGGACTCAGGCAGCTCCTGCAATTTTATGAGCAAGGAGTTTGCTGCTGAACATCAGATACAGACTATCCCTTTAAGCAACCCCCTGCAGGTGACCACGATCGATGGCAGGGAACTGTTGGGAGGAGGAGTTAGCTTGCAGACCGTCCCAATGATAATGAGGGTGGCAAGGCACACAGAACTGATAGCGTTTAATGTGGCCACCTTGGGAGGCGCTCCCATTATTTTGGGAATGAGCTGGCTAGCCTTACATGATCCGCTGGTGGGCTGGCATCAAAGAGTGGTTTCCTTCGGTTCAGCACATTGCTTAGAACACTGCAGGGGGGAAAAGGGGTCAGCAGGGGCCCAAGCCACCCTAGCAGGGACTGAAGTAATGGGGAAGGGGAAGGTGCCACCACAGTATGCTGATCTCAGCGACGTGTTCAGCGAGAAGGAAGCTGACCAACTACCCCCGCATAGGCCCTTTGATTGCCAGATCAATTTACTCCCTGGAGCACAGCTTCCTGTAGGCAAGTTGTATGCCATGTCAGACAGGGAAATGCAGGAGTTGCGAGCGTTCATTGACAAGAACCTGAAGAGAGGCTTCATCAGAGAGTCCAAGGCAGCGGGGGGTAGCCCAGTGTTTTTTGTGGATAAAAAAAACACGGACAAGCCGAGGCTGGTATGTGACTTTCGGCGCCTAAATGCAGTGACAGAGCCGGCGGCTTTTCCTATGCCCAGGATTGATGATATTTTGACCAGGGTGCGAAAAGGAAAGATTTTTACAAAGCTGGACCTAAGGGGGGCGTACAACCTGATACGTATAAGGAAAGGGGATGAATGGAAGACCACCATGTTCACCCCTTTGGGGGCATTTGAATACCTCGTTATGCCTTTTGGATTACAAACAGGCTCCGCGTGTTTTCAAGCCTTCATGAACCACGTACTGGGGCCTTTGCTCTACAAGAATTGCGTGGCCTTCTTAGATGACGTGTTGGTGTATTCGGAGAATGAGGAGCAACATGTGAGAGACGTCAGAGAAGTGTTGAGCAGGCTGCAAGCCAACAGACTGTGGGTGAAACTGGAGAAGTGTCAGTTTCATACCAAGGAGGTGGAATTTCTGGGGTACCGCTTGTCAGACAAGGGGTTGGCCATGGACCCCGGCAAGGTTCAAGCGGTGCTGGAATGGAAAACACCCAAGACCAAGAAGGATGTGCAGAGGTTCCTAGGGTTTGGAAACTTTTATCGTAAGTTCATCCGAAACTTCGCCCACCTGACGGCGCCCATCACGGACTGTCTCAGCAGTAAAAAGAAGTTTGTTTGGACGGGGGAGGCGGAGCGAGCGTTTGAGGAACTGAAAAGGGCCTTCGCCTCTGATGAACAACTTCTACATGTGGATTTACAAAAAAAGCTGAGGGTCGAAACAGACGCTTCTGACAGAGCCATAGGGGCGGTGCTTCTTCTGCAGCCGGGGAAGGAGGGGTCAGAGTGGCGACCGTGTGCCTTCTTTTCGCGAAAGCTGAACAAATCTGAGAGGAACTACACGGTGTACGACCGGGAACTTCTTGCGATTCATGAGGCCTTCCGGAGATGGAGGCACCTGCTAATTGGTGCACAACAGAAGGTGCAAGTGTGCACGGACCATAAGAATCTAGAGTATTGGAGAACTGCGCGAGTGCTCAACCAACGGCAGTTGAGATGGGCCCAGGAGTTCTCCAAATTTAACTTTGAGATTTGTTACGTACCAGGCCCGGAGAACGTTAGGGCGGACGCTCTCTCACGCAAACCTGAATATTTGGAGGGAGAGGGTGCACCCGAAGAGACCCATGTCATTCCCGAGGACCGCTGGGTGTGTGGGGCGGCATTGGTGGGGCAAAGGGAACTGGTAGAGGGAACGGTGCAGGATGAATACGCCCAGGACAAACTCAGGGGTCTCAGGAGGGAGGGAGACAAACCCGGGGGTTTTGAGGAGAGAGATGGGGCGTTGTACTACAAGGGAGCGTTATACATACCTGAAGGGGAATTGAGGGAAAAGGTACTCAAGCAACTGCACGATAGCCCCACAGCAGGGCATTTTGGGCAACACAAAACCATGTGGCTGGTTACCAGGGAATTCTGGTGGCCCAAGGTCAGGGAAGATGTGCGGGAATATGTGAGAGGGTGTGACCGATGCCAACGAGCCAAGGGGGAGAGGCGGGCACCGGCAGGTTTATTAGAACCACTACCCACGCCGGAAAGGCCATGGGAGGCAGTGGCAATAGATTTCATGACTGATCTGCCCAGGTCCAAAGGGAAAACAGCCATCATGGTTGTGGTAGACCTGTTAACCAAGATGACCCACTTTATAGCCTGCTCACATGCGGTCACAGCGGAAGAAACCGCTAAATTGTTTGTGGAAAATGTGTTTAGGCTGCATGGCGCCCCCTTGAGGGTGGTTTCTGACCGAGGGAAACAATTTACTTCCAGGTTCTGGAGGAAGCTCATGAGCTTATTGCATGTAGAGGTGAATTTCTCTACTGCCCATCATCCAGAAACCAACGGGCAGGCGGAAAGAGCTAATGGTGTCCTCCAGCAATATTTGAGGTGTTATGTGAATGACAGAGAGAATGATTGGGTGGAGAAGCTGGCGTTGGCAGAATTTGCCTACAACAATGCAGAGAACGTGTCCACGGGGATGAGCCCTTTTTTGGCTAATCACGGGTGTCATCCCCGAGCCTTCCCAGGGGGGGAAGGGGAGAACTGGAGCGTTCCAGCCGCAGAACAGTTCGTTGAAGAAATGGAAGCGATCCATCGCCAGCTCCAACTTAATTTAAACAGGGCGAAGGAGGAATATAAGAGGCAGGCAGACAAAACCAGAAGGGAAGGGGAAAGCATTAGGGTGGGGGACCAGGTGTGGCTGTCCACCCAAGGGTTACCATTTAAAGGAGGTTGTAAGAAGTTAAGACCCAAAAGACTGGGCCCATTTGAAGTCACGCAACAGGTCAACCCAGTGGCTTTCAGACTCCGGTTACCGAACCACATGAAGTTGCACCCAGTGTTCCACAGGTCGTTGCTGTCACCGTATATAGGGGACAGAGAGGGGAGGGTCAATAGGGGACCAGCTATGGAGGAAAAAGAACACAGCTACCATGTAGCGGAGATTCTCGATTCCAGGTGGAAGGGAGAGCAAGTAGAGTATTTGGTAATGTGGGAAGGGGAGCCGGAGTCGGAAAACACCTGGGTCAGGGCAGAGGATGTAGATGACGAGGTTTTGATTGAAACTTTTCATCAGAGATTCCCTCGTAAACCCCAGCCAGTGGCGAGGTTCCGGAGGGAATACTTCGCCACCACCGACGAAGAAGAAGAGTTGGAGGGGTTCTCTGATTCCGAGGGGGAGGAGGATTCAGCGAGTCGGAACGAAGACCGATGGAGGGAAATGTTCGAGACGTCTGAAGATGAAGAGGATTCTTTTCGGGGTTTCAGCTCCTCACCGCCCAGAAGAGAGAGTAGGGGCGGGGGAGAAGGGGGCCCTGGAGGGGAGGTGGATGTCAGGGAACTGACATCAGAGGAAAGGGAGGTGGTAGGGCTCCCAGAGACTGGGAGAGAGTCAGCAGCTAAAGCAGGGACAAGGAGGGGGAGCGAGGGGTCTCTGGAGGAGGATCTCAGTAATGCTGAGAGAGACGCAGCAGCCCAGGCAGGAAACAGCAGGGGAGAGAAAGGGGTGAGAGACACTTCCAGCGAAAATAGCGGGGAGGTGTCAGAAGCAACTGCAGGGAGACCCATGCTTCGCCGGAAGCTGCCACGTCGTGAGTCCAGGAGACGCGTTTCCGTTAAGGAACTTCTTTGCTGGAAGCGCTTCCGCAGGCAGCCACTGTCAGACTCTACTAGTGACTAGAGCAGACATGTCTGAGGAGCTCTGTCACACACAGAGGTTTGTGGGGCCGCACAAACTCTGAAGGGGCACAATTTTAAGCACAAGCAGCTAATCATCCCCTGACATCAGCCAAAGGCCAGAAGCTGTCCAAGAGCAACAGGAGCCTGGCCCAGAACAGCACCAGCAGCTCCTCGCAACGCAGCCCTCTCAGCAGTCACCTGCTGCACACCATCAGCCTGGATGAGAGCACAAACGCTATCCAAAGCTTCCCCACCGACACTCCATGTTTCAAACCTGCTCCAACCCAGCTGAGTGCTTCCATAGGCCACAACAACCGCACTGGTGACTCCTTGGACAGGGCTTCCCAGGGGCCATGGGACCCCCTGGCTGTAGACAAAACACCTCCGTCTTGCAGGAGCCTGAGCCCCCTGCAGAGCTCTGGGGAACCACAGCCTCCGAATGAACCCACAAACTCCCTGGAAGATGTGATGAAGCTGCTCGAGGACCGGCTGACTGAGAAGGGCATGGAGAGAAATCTGAGTGAGAATGAGGATCCCTTCACTCAGATATTTGAGGACAAATGGCGTTTGTGGATGGATGAGCTGGAAGAACTGAAGCAGGAAATTCAGCTGAAGCTCTACAAAGCTCAGCAGCTAGAGAAACGGCTGCAAGAAGAGCTGGACCTTCAGCCCAGATGTATCAGCTAAAGGTCTGGTTCACCTCCTCCCTAGAGGATTTTGAAGACTGCTGCCATCCATGGAATGGACTCCCAGCACTGCTCCTGGCATTTTCTGTCCATCCATAGTTGCCCTTGCTCTGTCTAGCTTGTTGCTACTTTTCATAATTTTGTTTATTCCACCACTGTATTAGTTTTTAAATTTCCATTCTTTTAACTTCGTTTGCCACCCATTCATACAACAACACTGTCCTACTTATGTAATTACTTGATATATTATTCTTTCCTATGTACAAATATTTGAAATTTATTAATAAAATATTGGACACAAACTGCCTGATTGAAGATAATCGTAGTAGAACAGGTTCTAACACACAAACTCATTAACTGAATTTAGATCAACATATCAGCTGCTGTGCTGTTGTTGTGATATTGCATCTTCAAAGAATGCAACATTTCAGTTATAGGGTCAAAAGTCTATTGTAGGTCCATTTATTCAGCCAGAGGACAAGACTTGCTGGCTGTCGGATGCGATCACTTTTAATATAGAATAACTTGTCAGGACTTCTGCTGATGTGACTACAGTAAGCAGAAGGAAACTGAGTATTATTAGAGCTGCGACGAATATTCGCCTTTTAATAGCTTATCTTTTCAGTGGGGTACAAAAATTTTTTCTTAAAAAACACTCATGTGGTGTGAATATTCACTTTTCCCACATGGTTGGCTCCATTGTTTCCCCAACTACAAGTGAGGCCACAGGCTAACACTTTCATAAGAACTGCCACAACTGCTAGCACATTTCCAAAGCTAAGCAGCATTCATCATCATCAATTATTTCAGTAGGAAAAGTCTGGTGAAAATTTCCTCTTGGGTGACATAGAAAACATGGTGTGGAATTTGAAACATTGGGAGGACTTCCTGTGAAAGTTGGGACGAGTCAGTGGAAGCCACGTGGATAGTGTTTGAATGGTTTTGTCATGCCTTTGGGTAGTACAATAAAGCTGACTGCAGTGGAAGCCATGGCCATCAGCCACCCTCTCCAACTCCCCTCTCCTGAGCCCTTACATCCATAGAATCAATGTCCAACTATAGGTTTCGCAATATACCAAAGCCAATGGTAACGCCCCAAAAGCTGTATAAATGAACTTTTGAAATTATACAGCAAGGTAACAATATAATTATATATAAGCCCAAGTGGGAAAAATTGCAATTGGTTTTTTTTTCTTAACACACACAAAAAGTGTGTTGAAAGAATATCATATTTTTCAGTGTATAGGTTTCCCCCATGTATAAGATGACCCCTATATTTTTGAACCCAAAGTTAAGAAATTGGGCCAGAGCCCAAACCTGAGCCACCCGCAGTGAATCAAGTAGGGTTTCAAATTGGAAGGGGGAGCCATGTGTTGAGAGATCACTGTACTGTGGGAGAGGGGTTGTCCTAGATGACCCTCAGGACGCCTTCCAACTCTACAATTCTACAAGTCTATGATTCTATGACAAAAACTGTGTTCTGGTCTTGTTCATGTCAACAACCACCATCTTTATGATGAATAGAAAAAAAGACAGTCAAGGAACCGAGAAATTACAGAAAACAAATGAAATACTGTGAAAATCTCTGAAACGAGAAGTAATCAACTAGAAATATTATAGAATTAAACTAAATAACAAAAATCGAAAAGTTTAAGGGGAAAAAATAGAAAAACCTAGAATTGAACAAAGCCTTAACGGGATGCCGGCTACCAACCTTGTTTCACTGAACTATTCAGTTTCCTCAAAAGGAAATAGAGAAATCATAAACCTTAAATGATTTTAAACAAACCCAAGAACAGGGCTGAAACGCTCCCCTGAGTTTACAAAAAGGGGTTGAAAACCTAAATGGCAAGTTTTAGACATAGCCCTATTTAAAGAAAGCCAAGCAGTAGTAATAAGGAGTTAAAGACTCGGCTCTGAAAACTCTAGTATTGCCTTTACAAATAGTTTTTAAAAAACCTACATAGCACAAATTCAAAGAAAGGAATACCGTTTTAATTTTTAAACAATCTCAAAAACAGGGCTGAAATGCTCCTTTGGTCTGAGGAAACTGAATAGTTCAGTGAAACAAGGTTTGTAGCCGGCCTCCTGTTAAGGCTTTGTTCAATTCTAGGTTTTTCTAATTTTTTCCTTAAACTTTTTAATTTTTGTTATTTAGATTAATTCTATAAGATAATATTTCTAGTCAATTACTTCTCGTTTCAGGGATTTTCACAGTATTTCATTTTGTGTAAGCCATCTTTATGACAAGCATCAAAACGCATTTGGAGGAAAAGAAAATGGCAGCCACAGCTTGCTGGCCCTCTGTGGTTGGCAGGGATTGGGGAGGCAGTGTTGAATGGAGGGGTGACCCACACACAAACAAAATGCCCCGGCCCCACCAACCTCCACTTGTCTGTCATCATCAAGTCAACACTGCTGGGGAGCCCATGCGTGTAGCCTGGAGCTCTGATCAGCACTGCTGCTTCCCTGTACCTCCAGGCTCCAGTTCAGGGCAAGCTGCTTCCCTGCAGCAAGGATTGTGTGTAGGGAAGAAGAAGAAGAAGAAGAAGAAGAAGAAGAAGAAGAAGAAGACTAGTAGTAGTAGTTTGGATTTGATATCCCGCTTTATCACTACTCTAAGGAGTCTCAAAGCGGCTAACAATCTCCTTTCCCACAACAAATGCTCTGTGAGGTGAGTGAGGCTGAGAGACTTCAGAGGAGTGTGACTAGCCCAAGCAGCTGCATGTGGAGGAGCGGGGAAGCGAACCCGGTTCACCAGATTACGAGTCCACCGCTCTTAACCACTACACCACACTGGCTCACCAGTGGGTGGAGCTCCAGGCTGTGACACCCAACTCCCCAGTGTCACGGCAGCTAAAATATGTCACCTGTGATGTCGGCACATGGAGGGAATGGGATCCTGATTAATATTGTGGGAATAAGAATTTTGGCATGCTACCCCACTCATCTCACAGCTCCAATCAGCAGCGCCTAGATTGCATAGGAAAGCCAACAGCCCGCTGGCTGCAGAAGCGGGAGTGGTGACAACTTCTGTTAAGCACTACTGCCCCCATCCTGGGCAAACGCGGTGCCTTCTGGGGAGAGCAGCAGAGTCTATTTATTCAAGGGCTCTCCAAACCTGGAGCTGGACTTGTTTCTCAGTTGCAGACAAACACTAATAATCAGGACTGTCAACCAATCAAATTTATCGCCAGTATGTTTTCCTGGTGGGAATTCTGGAAAGCACCTTGATAATAAATCTTTCTTGTCTGTATTGGCTTTTCTCTTTTTCATCATTCTTGACGGTTAAACTGGTCTGCAGGCAACTAAAATTGGGAAGCAGAGTCGGGTGCTGGGATAGGAAAGGAGGAGGAGACTCATGAGGGTAGAATTTTCACAGTTGTATCTGCAGCGACCTGGAAGTAACGGAGCGTGTTACTTCCGCGTTTCACCAATCGCGCATGCGCAGACAGTCATAATGACGTCACGCGCATGTGTGGAAGCGGCGAAACGTGACCTTCGCATGCGCAGACACGCTGTTGCGTCTTACGTTCCATTCGGGATGCAAAAGGGGCTCCAGAACGGATCCTGTTTGCATCCCGAGGTACCACTGTATTACCTCTCCTGTTTTACACTAATAACTTCAAATGCCGTATATTGGCCAGTTCGAGGGGGAAACGAGAAGTTCCTGTCAATGCCAAATTTCTATCTTCTTCAGTTAGCAACCATTCTCTCAAGACGAATCTTTGTGACTTTCGTGCGTTTATTACTTGATTTCTGTTTTGCATTTGCAGGTAGCTTGGCAGTTTCCACCCAATAATTCATCAGTACATTTGCCCATTTGTAGCAGAACATCACACTCCTTGATTTTATCCACATACTGGCATGGGTTGGCTGTAAGCAATCAAGCCAAAACAAAGTTAGATGCAAAACAGAGAAAACCACTATTTAAATCTCTATTATATCATCACAGTCTTGATGTTTCCTCTTCCTATACTAATGCTGACTTTCTCTCTATTTTTGGGCTTGATTGAACTTGTTACATGCTACAGAGGTCTAAATGGCCCTGACCCTGCCTAGAACAGGGAATATTTTCACTCACAACAATCTCCCAAGAGAATTCAGCTCCTGGTAGGAAGGTTTGTTATGGGAAATGTTTTATTTGCGGTAATACTTAAATGATAAGTCAGGGAGGCACACAGAATTAACTCATAATATTGATGGCTCTTATTATTTAAGAAATAAAACACATGACTCCCTAAGAAGAACTAGCTTTGCAACAGATACAGTACTTTAGAAATAAAATGATTTAGAAGTCCAGCTTATCCAGAAAAGTTGCTTCATATTATCAGTCACATACTGCAGAGTTTATCGTCACAGTTCTGAGGGCAGTCTCCACATGGTGGAGCTGGTCTGTAGGGTTCTTCTTTAACTATGCTCCCTCTGAAATTGCAGAGCAGTACAATATGCTCAGGATGTGGGTGGTGCTGTGGTCTAAACCATAGAGCCTAGGGCTTGCCGATCAGAAGGTCGGCAGTTCGAATCCCCGCGACGGGGTGAGCTCCATTGCTCGGTCCCTGCTCCTGCCAACCTAGCAGTTTGAAAGCACATCAAAGTGCAAGGAGATAAATAGGTACCGTTCCGGTGGGAAGGCAAATGGCGTTTCCATGCGCTGCTCTGGTTCTGATGGCCACATGTCTGCGGACAAACGCTGGCTCCCTCGGCCAGTAAAGCAAGATGAGTGTCGCAACGTCAGAGTCATCCATGACTGGACCTAATGTTCAGGGGTCCCTTTACCTTTTACAATATGCTTTGCATCAAAGGTGCTACGCAGAATGACTTTTGCAGCTTACATTGTGTGGCAGGTCTGATGGCGGTTAGTTATTGACTCACTCAAAAAATTATTGTATACAGCACGTGCCATGACAAATTACACACAAAAGACAGAAGAACTAAAAATATACTCATAAAATTTCAGACAAACAAATGTTTAAAACAAATCGCCCACTACGCAATTAATTGCTGGCTCAAACACATAGTATTAGCACAGCTTTCTAGCAGCTATGGCAAATTATGCCCCCTAATGTATCTTTGGTGTGTCATTTATTGTGATTATGTATTACAGTGGTACCTTGGGTTACAGGCGCTTCAGGTTACAGACTCCGTTAACCCAGAAATAGTACCTCTGGTTAAGAACTTTGCTTCAAGATGACAACAGAAATCATGTGGCGGTGGCAGCGGGAGGCCCCTTTAACTAAAGTGGCACCTCAGGTGAAGAACACTTTCAGGTTAAGAACTAACCTCCAGAACGTATTAAGTTCTTAACCCGAGGTGTTATTGTTGTTGTTTAGTCGTTTAGTCGTGTCCGACTCTTCGTGACCCCATGGACCAGAGCACGCCAGGCACTCCTGTCTTCCACTGCCTCCCGCAGTTTGGTCAGACTCATGTTTGTAGCTTCGAGAACACTATCCAACCATTTCGTCCTCTGTTGTCCCCTTCTCCTTGTGCCCTCCATCTTTCCCAACATCAGGGTCTTTTCCAGGGAGTCTTCTCTTCTCATGAGGTGGTCAAAGTCTTGGAGCCTCAGCTTCAGGATCTGTCCTTCCAGTGAGCACTCAAGGCTGATTTCCTTCAGAATGGAGAGGTTTGATCTTCTTGCATTCCATGGGACTCTCAAGAGTCTCCTCCAGCACCATAATTCAAAAGCATCAATTCTTTGGCGATCAGCCTTCTTTATGGTCCAGCTCTCACTTCCAGCTTTAACTATACGGACCTTTGTTGGCAAGGTGATGTCTCTGCTTTTTAAGACGCTGTCTAGGTTTGCAATTGCTTTCCTCCCAAGAAGCAGGCGTCTTTTAATTTCGTGGCTGCTGTCACCATCTGCAGTGATTATGGAGCCCAAGAAAGTAAAATCTCTCACTGCCTCAATTTCTTTCATGAAAACAAGTCACACAAAACAGATGCAGAAGGCGGGGGGGGATGCAGCATCTGATATTTTAAAGTGGAAAAACTTAGGGAACTTGAGGCAATTGCTACTATTGACCCACTTAATGTTCAATGCCCAGTAACCAAAGCTTTTGGCCCACACAGAACTAGCAGCCTTATACAGGGTGTTGCTCCGGAATTGATTGCCAAGGCGCTGTAAACCTGCTACCCACCTGAGATCAAGAGGACACCATTAATTTCAATCTAATTAGGCAACAACTTTATTGATTAAAGATGTAGGGGGGTTTGGCCTAGGCATTGGGTATCTCTGATATCAACCAGCCCGTATCTCCTCCTGGAACCCTAATGGGATATCCAGTTCCCTTAGTGGGACAGCCAGAAGCTTACAAGCTCCCTTCCGACCACGACTAAGGCTTTATCAAATCCTTAACCCGCCCTTGCCACGAGGAAGGCAAAACCTTCAGCTCCCCACTTAACACACAATCCACTTATGTACGCAAGGGCCCTGAACCTAACCCCCGTATAAGTGGGTAGTCGCCTTTATACAGTAGATTCATATTGAGGCAGAGTAAGCAAAGAAGGGAAAAAAGAAATAATCTTTATTTGCGTCAGCCATAGCAATAAAACAACGATATGCTATACAAAGAACAGAAATAAAAATGAAGATTAAATGCTTATATAAAGATACTGTTTATATAATGCTTATATAAAGATACAGACAGAAGTACTGTTCTTGGGGAGCAGGAGGTGGGCGGGTGTGGGGGACTCCCTGGTCCTGAATGGGGCAACTGGGCCCCTGAAGGACCAGGTGCGCAGCCTGGGAGTCATTCTGGACTCACAGCTGTCCATGGAGTTGCAGGTCAATTCTGTGTCCAGGGCAGCTGTTTACCAGCTCCATCTGGTAGGCAGGCTGAGATCCTCCCTGCCCGCGGACTGTCTCACCAGAGTGGTGCATGCTCTAGTTATCTCCCGCTTGGACTACTGCAATGCACTTTACGTGGATCTACCTTTGAAGGTGACTCAGAAACTACAACTAATTCAAAATGCGGGAGCTAGACTGGTAACTAGGAGCAGCTGCCAAGACCACATAACACCCGTCTTGATAGACCTACACTGGCTCCCAGTACGTTTCCGAGCACAATTCAAAGTGTTGGTGCTGACCTTTAAAGCCCTAAACGCCCTCGGTCCAGTATACCTGAAGGAGTGTCTCCACCTCCATCGTTCTGCCCGGACACTGAGGTCCAGCACCGACCGAGGGCCTTCTGGTGGTTCCCTCGCTACGAAAAGCCAAGTTACAGGGAACCTTCTCGGTAGTGGCGCCCGCCCTGTGAAACGCCCTCCCATCAGATGTCAAAGAGAAAAATAACTACCAAACTTTTAGAAGACATCTGAAGGCAGCCCTGTTTAGGGAAGCTTTTAATGTTTAATAGGTTATTGTATTTAAGTGTTTTGTTGGAAGCCGCCCAGAGTGGCTGGGGAAACCTAGCCAGATGGGCAGGGTATAAATAATAAATTATTATTATTATTATACTGTGCTGAAAGTGCGCTGCGCCACAAATGGACAACAGAAGAAGAAGAAGAAGAAGAAGAAGAAGAAGAAGAAGAAGAAGAGGAGGAGGAGGAGGAGGAGGAGGAGGAGGAGGAGGAAGAAAGAAGAAGAAGAAGAAGAAGAAGAAGAAGAAGAAGAAGAAGAAGAAGAAGAGGAGGAAGAAGAAAGAAGAAGAAATTACTGTGTGGCAAGCAAGGCTAGCCTGAAAAAGTTGGGTGGTCTTACACTTGAAACTAAGCAGCACAAGATTCGAATAATTCTATTAAGGTAATCAAGAAAAATTCTATTAAGGTAATCAAGAAAAAGGCTGAACTGTAAGATAGCATTCCAACCTTCAGCAAAGTAAAGTGCAGACAACACAGTGCTGACGAAGAAATATATTAGCAGAGCGGCAGATATCTCACCTACCAGCATTTTATAGATAATTGTTTTTATTGTTTCATATTCCTTTTTTTATTAAAGGCTAACCAGATGCTTATGAGAAGCCACAAGCAGGACAGGTAAGCAATTGCCCAATACTTACTGTATTTTTCAGTGTGTAAGACTATATTGTCCCCAAATTTTTTAAGTTTAATATTGGGGATCATCTCACACACGGAATGTTGCAATTAAATATATAAATAAATTTATTTCTTAATTTTGGGCTCAAAAAATAGGGGTCGTCTTATACATAGGGGCGTCTTATACACAGAAAAATACGGTATTGGTTTACCTGTGTAGGTGGAGATTCCATTTAGCTGCTGTAGCTAATTGCTGCTGACAGACCTATTCTCCGCAATATTGTCTAATCTACTTTTAAAGCCATCTAACTCACTGGCTATTACCGCATCTTGCGGCAGCAAATTCTGGAAGTTAATTAAATGTGAAGTAGTACTTTCTCTGCCTCTTGTGAATCAGTTTCAGCACCTATCTCTATTATTACACAGAAGCCAATAATCAAACCACTGTGTTGAGCCAGAGTATCATGACCACCGGCACCCTTATGGTGTACATACCACATGCTGATCTCTCTGAGTACAAACAGTGGACTAGAAGCTTGACAAGGTGAGCCTGAGCAGCACAGTGCAAATGAGATGCTGGCCAGGTAACTGTGCCTATATTGTTTTCCTGCACGGACTAAATGTCACACCTAGAAAAGGGGAAACTGATGCTGGAATAAAGTAATTGCATAAAATATGATGGTTTAAATGTGCATTTTATATTTGACTTCACTTAGAAATGCTTTTTTTTTGAAATGTTTAATATTTTTTCTTAACTTTGTGTTAAATATGCATTCTGTAGTTGACCTACTTTGTAATGTTTCATTTTGAAATCTTTAAGATATCATTTTAGTTTTCTGTTAATTATGTTGCTTTCACTGTATACTCTATATCTGACTTTCTTCAGAAATGATTCATTCTGGATTGTTTTATTGATGTTTTAATATGCTGTAAACCACTTTGAGATTTTCCTTAAAAATATAAAGCGGTATGAAATAAAATAAATAATAATAATAACCCACAAATGATTTCAGTAGGAAAAGTCTGGTGAAAATTTCCTCTTGGGTGACATAGAAAACATGGTGTGGAATTTAAAACATTGGGAGGACTTCCTGTGAAAGTTGGGACGAGTCAGTGGAAGCCACGTGGATAGTGTTTGAATGGTTTTGTCATGGCCTTTGGGTAGTACAATAAAACTTACTTACTAAGAAGAATATTCTTTGAATTTTTTTCAGTGGAAGCCACGTGGATAGTGTTTGAATGGTTTTGTCATGGCCTTTGGGTAGTACAATAAAACTTACTTACTAAGAAGAATATTCTTTGAATTTATTTCAGCGGAAGCCACGTGGATAGTGTTTGAATGGTTTTGTCATGCCTTTGGGTAGTGCAATAAAGCTGACTCCAGTGGAAGCCATGGCCATCAGCCACCCTCTCCAACTCCCCTCTCCTGAGCCCTTACATCCATAGAATCAATGTCCAACTATAGCTTTTGCAATGTACCAAAGCCAATGGTAACGCCCCAAAAGCTGTATAAATGAACTTTTGAAATTATACAGCAAGGTAACAATATAAATATATATAAGCCCAAGTGGGAAAAATTGCAATTGGTTTTTTTTTTCTTAACACACACAAAAAGTGTGTTGAAAGAATATCATATTTTTCAGTGTACAGTGGTACCTCGGGTTAAGTACTTAATTTGTTCCGGAGGTCCGTACTTAACCTGAAAGTGTTCTTAACCTGAAGCACCACTTTAGCTAATGGGGCCTCCTGCTGCTGCCACGCCTCCGAAGCACAATTTCTGTTCTTATCCTGAAGCAAAGTTCTTAACCTGAAGCACTATTTCTAGGTTAGCGGAGTCTGTAACCTGAAGCATATGGAACCCGAAGTGTATGGAACCCGAGGTACCACTGTATAAGATGCCCCCATGTATAAGACGACCCTTATTTTTTTGAACCCAAAATTAAGAAATCGGGCCAGAGCCCAAACCCGCACCACTCGCACCCGTGTCAAACCCCAAACCGAACCCAAGTCCAGGTCAGAGCTTGGGCCGCCCGCACCAGAGCCAGAGACGGAACCCCTGAGCATTCACCAACCGTGTATAAAACGACACCCAAATTTTGACGAAATCCTTTAATATGTGGAAAAATACGGTATGTTGTTAGCAACTAAATAAGAGGGCAAAGAATGAATATGTAAATGGATGGAAAGACAAGGATTATGGAGCCAACCAAGGGGCTGCAGGAGGAGGAAGAGGAGGAGGTCGCGGAATGGAGTCCAGCCCAGTCTAGCCGGGGATCAGGCTGCAGGCAGCCATCATGTGCTGGCATTCCGCTTGTGTTTAAAACTCCATAGCAACAGAACAGGCCTCTCATGTGACCGTTAACCCCTGCCATTGTCTGTTTGATCCTTTCACTCTGGATTCTGAGCCTGAGAACGACGGCAGCATGGGCAACGTGGGCAGTCGAGTAGAGAAACGGGATTCCTTGCCGACTTCTCCAGGAGGTCTGCTTCCCTGTACCTCCAGGCTCCAGTTCGGGGCAAGCTGCTTCCCTGCAGCAAGGATGGTGTGTAGGCAAGAAGGAGGAAGAAGAAGAAGAAGAAGAAGAAGAAGAAGAAGAAGAAGAAGAAGAAGAAGAAGAAGAAGGGTAGTAGTAGTAGTAGTAGTTTGGATTTGATATCCCGCTTTATCACTACTCTAAGGAGTCTCAAAGCGGCTAACAATCTCCTTTCCCTTCCTCTCCCACAACAAACGCTCTGTGAGGTGAGTGAGGCTGAGAGACTTCAGAGAAGTGACTGGCCCAAGCAGCTGCATGTGGAGGAGCGGGGAAGCGAACCCGGTTCACCAGATTACGAGTCCACCGCTCTTAACCACTACACCACACTGGCTCACCAGTGGGTGGAGCTCCAGGCTGTGCCACCCAACTCCCCAGTGTCACGGCAGCTAAAATATGTCACCTGTGATGTCGGCACATGGAGGGAATGGGATCCTGATTAATATTGTGGGAATAAGGATTTTGGCATGCTACCCCACTCATCTCACAGCTCCAATCAGCAGCGCCTAGACTGCATAGGAAAGCCAACAGCCCGCTGGCTGCAGAAGCGGGAGTGGTGACAACTTCTATTAAGCACTACTGCCCCCATCCTGGGCAAGCGCGGTGCCTTCTGGGGAGAGCAGCAGAGTCTGTTTATTCAAGGGCTCTCGAAACCTGGAGCTGGACTTGTTTCTCAGTTGCAGACAAACACTAATAATCAGGACTGTCAACCAATCAAATTTATCGCCAGTATGTTTTCCTGGTGGGAATTCTGGAAAGCACCTTGATAATAAATCCTTCTTGTCTCTATTGGCTTTTCTCTTTTTCATCATTCTTGACGGTTAAACTGGTCTGCAGGCAACTAAAATTGGGAAGCAGAGTCGGGTGCTGGGATAGGAAAGGAGGAGGAGACTCATGAGGGTAGAATTTTCACAGTTGCATCTGCAGCGACCTGGAAGTAACGGAGCATGTTACTTCCGGGTTTCGCCACTCGCGCATGCGCAGAGAGTCATAATGACGTCACGCGCATGTGTGGAAACGGCGAAACGTGACCTGCGCATGCGCAGACACACTGTCGCGTCTTACGTTCTGTTCGGGATGCAAAAGGGGCTCCAGAACGGATCCCGTTCGCATCCCGAGGTACCACTGTATTGCCTCTCCTGTTTTACACTAATAACTTCAAATGCCGTATCTTGGCCAGTTAGAGGGGGAAACGAGAAGTTCCTGTCAATGCCAATTTTCTATCTTCTTCAGTTAGCAACCATTCTCTCAAGATGGATCTTTGTGACTTTCGTGCATTTATTACTTGATTTCTGTTTTGCATTTGCAGGTAGCTTGGCAGTTTCCACCCAACAATTCATCAGTACATTTGCCCATTTGTAGCAGAACATCACACTCCTTGATTTTATCCACATACTGCCATGGGTTGGCTGTAAGCAATCAAGCCAAAACAAAGTTAGATGCAAAAGAGAGAAAACCACTATTTAAATCTTTATTATATCACCACAGTCTTGATGTTTCCTCTTCCTATAGTAATGCTGACTTTCTCTCTATTTCTGGGCTTGATTGAACTTGTTACAAGCTACAGATGTCTAAATGGCCCTGACCCTGCCTAGAACAACAATCTCCCAAGAGAATTCAGCTCCTAGTAGGAAGGTTTGTTATGGGAAATGTTTTATTTGCGTGGACAGGCGGAATCCCCAGATCCTGCACGGTCCCCCCGTCATGTGGAATAACAACTCAAGACGATGTGCTATGGGATTAAATTGGACACAACTTTATTAAATTTCAAATGTGGGTAGACCTTGGCTCAGGCATTGGGCGTTCTCCCTCCCCGGTCCCCAGCCGGGGACCTAGGGAGCATCAGGGTTATCCAGTGTGTGGGGGGGGATGGGCCGGCTCTGGAGAACATATGTTCAAGCAGAGACGGCCGCCGCCGTTACGCCGCCGCCGCAGGAGAGAGCAATGACGACCTTTCGGTGTACGGCCAAAGCCAAAGGCCAAAGAAAACCCCTTTAACGGGGAACCCTGGTATCGCCGCCGCAAGAGGAAGATGGACAAAAGGATTCTGCCCAAGGCCTGATACCGCCAAAGTTGTGACGTTTTGCTACGGGAAAGGCGAAACCTGCCAATGCAGGGAAATTCCTTTCCAGCCCTTTAACAGCGACCTTAACGTAGCAGCGCCCGCATACCTGTGAAGAAAAGTTAACCTGCAAAACCTGTGAAGACAAGTTAACCTGCAAAAGAAGACATTAACTGAGGGTGGGTAGGGTGGGAGAAGCTCTGGAGCCAAGTGAGGATTCCCAGGTAAGATCCTCCCTCTATTGTGTGGGCAGGTAATCCCTCCCCTACCTGGCCTGGTCTCCTTGGCAACGCTTCCCCCAGGTGGGATTGGACAACTGACTGAGGTAGGCGGAGACCTCCAGGTATCCCACCTGAGGGAAGGCAAAGCCAAGCCTATGCTGATGGAGCCGCTCCAGATCCAGGGGCTGCACGCGTCCACGCAAAGGGCGCCCCCCGTTTTAAGTGGGGAGTGGTCATTGAGGTAATACTTAAATGATAAGTCAGGGAGGCACACAGTACTTACTCATAATATTGATGGCTCTTATTCTTTAAGAAATAAAACACATGACTCCCTAAGGAGAACTAGCTTTGCAACAGATACTTTAGAAATAAAATGATTTAGAAGTCCAGCTTATTCAGAAAAGTTGCTTCATATTATCAGTAACTTGCTGCAGAGTTTATCGTCACAGTTCTGAGGGCAGTCTCCACATGGTGGAGCTGGTCTGTAGGGTTCTTGTTTAACTATGCTCCCTCTGAAATTGCAGAGCAGTACAATATGCTTAGGATGTGGGTGGCGCTGTGGTCTAAACCACAGAGCCTAGGGCTTGCCGATCAGAAGGTCGGCAGTTCGAATCCCCGCGAAGGGGTGAGCTCCTGTTGCTCGGTCCCTGCTCCTGCCAACCTAGCAGTTCAAAAGCACGTCAAAGTGCAAGTAGATAAATAGGTACCGTTCCGGTGGGAAGGTAAATGGCGTTTCCATGCGCTGCTCTGGTTCTGCTGGCCACATGTCTGCAGACAAACGCTGGCTCCCTCAGCCAGTAAAGCAAGATGAGTGCGCAACCCCAGAGTCATCCATGACTGGACCTAATGGTCAGGGGTCCCTTTACCTTTTACAATATGCTTTGCATCAAAGGTGCTACGCAGAATGACTTTTGCAGCATACATTGTGTGGCAGGTCTGATGGCGGTTAGTTATTGACTCACTCAAAAAATTATTGTATACAGCGCATGCCATGACAAATTACACACAAAAGACAGAAGAACTAAAAATATACTCATAAAATTTCAGACAAACAAATGTTTAAAACAAATCGCCCACTACGCAATTAATTGCGGGCTCAAACACATAGTATTAGCACAGCTTTCTAGCAGCTATGGCAAATTATGCCCCCTAATGTATCTTTGGTGTGTCATTTATTGTGATTATGTATTACTGTGGTACCTTGGGTTACAGACGCTTCAGGTTACAGACTCCACTAACCCAGAAATAATACCTCTGGTTAAGAACTTTGCTTCAGGATGATAACAGAAATCACATGGCGGTGGCAGCGGGAGGCCCCATTAACTAAAGTGGTACATCTGGTTAAGAACTGACCTACAGAACGTATTAAGTTCTTAACCCGAGGTGTTGTTGTTGTTGTTTAGTCGTTTAGTCGTGTCCGACTCTTCGTGACCCCATGGACCAGAGCACGCCAGGCACTCCTGTCTTCCACTGCCTCCCGCAGTTTGGTCAGACTCAGGTTTGTAGCTTCGAGAACACTATACAACCATCTCGTCCTCTGTCGTCCCCTTCTCCTTGTGCCCTCCATCTTTCCCAACATCAGGGTCTTTTCCAGGGAGTCTTCTCTTCTCATGAGGTGGCCAAAGTATTGGAGCCTCAGCTTCAGGATCTGTCCTTCCAGTGAGCACTCAGGGCTGATTTCCTTGAGAATGTAGAGGTTTGATCTTCTTGCAGTCCATGGGACTCTCAAGAGTCTCCTCCAGCACCAGAATTCAAAAGCATAAATTCTTCGACGACGATCCGCCTTCTTTATGGTCCAGCTCTCACTTCCGTACATCACTACTGGGAAAACGATAGCTTTAACTATATGGACCTTTGTTGGCAAGGTGATGTCTCTGCTTTTTAAGACGCTGTCTAGGTTTGTCATTGCTTTTCTCCCAAGAAGCAGGCGTCTTTTAATTTCGTGGCTGCTGTCACCATCTGCACTGATCATGGAGCCCAAGAAAGTAAAATCTCTCACTGCCTCCATTTCTTTCATGAAAACAAGTCACACAAAACAGATGCAGAAGGCGGGGGGGGGGGAATGCAGCATCTGATATTTTAAAGTGGAAAAACTTGGGGAACTTGAGGCAATTGCTACTATTGACCCACTTAATGTTCAATGCCCAGTAACCAAAGCTTTTGGCCCACACACAACTAGCAGCCTTATACAGAGTGTTGCTCCGGAATTGCTTGCCAAGGCGCTGTAAACCTGCTACCCACCTGAGATCAAGAGGCCACATGTGACACCATTAAATTCAATCTAATTAGGCAACAACTTTATTGATTAAAGATGTAGGGGGGTTTGGCCTAGGCATTGGGTATCTCTGATATCAATCAGCCCGTATCTCCTCCTGAAACCCTAATGGGATACCCAGTTCCCTTAGTGGGACAGCCAGAAGCCTACAAGCTCCCTTCCGACCATGACTAAGGCTTTATCAAATCCTTAACCCGTCCTTGCCACGAGGAAGGCAAAACCTTCAGCTCCCCACTTAACACACAATCCACTTATGTATGCAAGGGCCCTGAACCTAACCCCCGTATAAGTGGGTAGTCACATTTATACAGTAGATTCATATTGAGGCAGAGTAAGCAAAGAAGGAAAAAAAGAAATAATCTTTATTTGCATCAGCCATAGCAATAAAACAACGATACAATATACAAAGAATAGAAATAAAAATGAAGATTAAATGCTTATATAAAGATACTGTTTATATAATGCTTATATAAAGATACAGACAGAAGTACTGTTCTTGGGGGGCAGGAGGTGGGCAGGTGTGGAGGACTCCCTGGTCCTGAATGGGGCAACTGTGCCCCTGAAGGACCAGGTGCGCAGCCTGGGAGTCATTCTGGACTCACAGCTGTACATGGAGGCGCAATTATCATCATCATCAAAGATTTCAGTAGGAAAAGTCTAGTGAAAATTTCCCCTTGGGTGACATAGAAAACATGGTGTGGAATTTAAAACATTGGGAGGACTTCCTGTGAAAGTTGGGAGGAGTCAGTGAAAGCCACGTGGATAGTGTTTGAATGGTTTTGTCATGGCCTTTGGGTAGTGCAATAAAGCTGACTGCAGCGGAAGCAATGGCCATCAGCCACCCTCTCCAACTCCCCTCTCCTGAGCCCTTACATCCATAGAATCAATGTCCAACTATAGGTTTTGCAATGTACCAAAGCCAATGGTAATGCCCCAAAAGCTGTATAAATGAACTTTTGAAATTATACAGCAAGGTAACAATATAAATATATATAAGCCCAAGTGGGAAAAATTGCAAATGGTTTTTTTTCATTAACACACACAAAACAATGTGTTGAAAGAATATCATATTTTTCAGTGAACAGTGGTACCTCGGGTTAAGGGGTTAATTTGTTCCGGAGGTCCGTACTTAACCTGAAAGTGTTCTTAACCTGAAGCACCACTTTAGCTAATGGGGCCTCCTGCTGCTGCCACGCCTCCGAAGCACAATTTCTGTTCTTATCCTGAAGCAAAGTTCTTAACCTGAAGCACTATTTCTAGGTTAGCGGAGTCTGTAACCTGAAGCGTATGGAACCTGAGGTACCACTGTATAAGATGCCCCCATGTATAAGACAACCCTTATTTTTTTGAACCCAAAATTAAGAAATCGGGCCAGAGCCCAAACTCGCACCGCCCGCACCCGTGTCAAAGCCCAAACCGAACCCAAGTCCAGGTCAGAGCTTGGGCCGCCCGCACCAGAGCCAGAGACGGAACCCCTGAGCATTCACCAACCATGTATAAAACGACCCCCAAATTTTGATTAAATCCTTTAATATGTGGGAAAATATGGTATGTTGTTAGCAACTAAATAAGAGTGCAAAGAATGAATATGTAAATGGATGGAAAGACAAGGATTATGGAGCCAACCAAGGGGCTGCAGGAGGAGGAGGAGGTCGCGGAATGGAGTCCAGCCCAGTGTGGCCGGGGATCAGGCTGCAGGCAGCCATCGTGTGCTGGCATTCCGCTTGTGTTTAAAACTCCATAGCAACAGAACAGGCCTCTCATGTGACCGTTAACCCCTGCCATTGTCTGTTTGATCCTTTCACTCTGGATTCTGAGCCTGACAACGATGGCAGCATGGGCAACGTGGGCAGCCGAGTAGAGAAACGGGATTCCTTGCCGACTTCTCCAGGAGGTCTGCGTGGCAGGCGTCAGCCAGACGGGCTGCTCCAGAAAGGAACGTCACAGCATGGAGTTTTTGGCTACTTCCATTGGGGCAAGCGGGACACCCGGGCTGAGAAGAAGCACCAGTCATCTGGAGGTGGCTTTCAAAGCGACAATGAGTGTGACCAGGAGAACCAGTCCCCCGAGCGGTATTTCCGGGACCATCAACAGGCAGCTGATTTCTCCAAGAGCTCATTGCCTGAGCATGGATGCTTCAGCAGGTGTCGGATCAGACCCTCTGCCTTCAAGGTGGTATCATGGAAGAGCCTGTTGTGCATGCCGAGGCGGTCATCAGCCAAAGGCCAGAAGCTGTCCAAGAGCAACAGGAGCCTGGCCCAGAACAGCACCAGCAGCTCCTCGCAACGCAGCCCTCTCAGCAGTCATCTGCTCCACACCATCAGCCTGGATGAGAGCACAAACGCTATCCAAAGCTTCCCCACCGACACTCCATGTTTCAAACCTGCTCCAACCCAGCTGAGTGCTTCCGTAGGCCACAACAACCGCACTGGTGACTCCTTGGACAGGGCTTCCCGGGGGCCATGGGACCCCTTGGCTGTAGACAAAACACCTCCCTCTTGCAGGAGCCTGAGCCCCCTGCAGAGCTCTGGGGAACCACAGCCTCCGAATGAACCCACAAACTCCCTGGAAGATGTGATGAAGCAGCTCGAAGACCGGCTGACTGAGAAGGGCATGGAGAGAAATCTGAGTGAGAATGATGATCCCTTCACTCAGATATTTGAGGACAAATGGCGTTTGTGGATGGAGGAGCTGGAAGAACTGAAGCAGGAAATTCAGCTGAAGCTCGACAAAGCTCAGCAGCTAGAGAAACGGCTGCAAGAAGAGCTGGACCTTCAGCCCAGATGTATCAGCTAAAGGTCTGGTTCACCTCCTCCCTAGAGGATTTTGAAGACTGCTGCCATCCATGGAATGGAATCCCAGCATTGCTCCTGGCATTTTCCGTCCATCCATAGTTGCCCTTGCTCTGTCTAGCTTGTTGCTACTTTTCATCATTTTGTTTATTCCACCACTGTATTAGTGTTTAAATTTCCATTCTTTTAACTTCGTTTGCCACCCATTCATACAACAACACTCTCCTACTTATGTAATTACTTGATATATTATTCTTTCCTATGTACAAATATTTGAAATTTATTAATAAAATATTGGACACAAACTGCCTGATTGAAGATAATCGTAGTAGAACAGGTTCTAACACACAAACTCATTAACTGAATTTAGATCAACATATCAGCTGCTGTGCTGTTGTTGTGATATTGCATCTTCAAAGAATGCAACATTTCAGTTATAGGGTCAAAAGTCTATTGTAGGTCCATTTATTCAGCCAGAGGACAAGACTTGCTGGCTGTCGGATGCGATCACTTTTAATATAGAATAACTTGTCAGGACTTCTGCTGATGTGACTACAGTAAGCAGAAGGAAACTGAGTATTATTAGAGCTGCGATCAATATTCGCCTTTTAATAGCTTATCTTTTCAGTGGGGTACAATTTTTTTTTCTTAAAAAACACTCATGTGGTGTGAATATTCACTTTTCCCACATGGTTGGCACCATTGTTTCCCCAACTACAAGTGAGGCCACAGGCTAACACTTTCATAAGAACTGCCACAACTGCTAGCACATTTCCAAAGCTAAGCAGCATTCAGCATCATCAATTATTTCAGTAGGAAAAGTCTGGTGAAAATTTCCTCTTGGGTGACATAGAAAACATGGTGTGGAATTTAAAACATTGGGAGGACTTCCTGTGAAAGTTGGGATGAGTCAGTGGAAGCCACGTGGATAGTGTTTGAATGGTTTTGTCATGGCCTTTGGGTAGTACAATAAAGCTGACTGCAGTGAAAGCCATGGCCATCAGCCACCCTCTCCAACTCCCCTCTCCTGAGCCCTTACATCCATAGAATCAATGTCCAACTATAGCTTTTGCAATGTACCAAAGCCAATGGTAACGCCCCAAAAGCTGTATAAATGAACTTTTGAAATTATACAGCAAGGTAACAATATAATTATATATAAGCCCAAGTGGGAAAAATTGCGATTGGAATTTTTTTTATTAACACACACAAAAAGTGTGTTGAAAGAATATCATATTTTTCAGTGTATAGGTTTCCCCCATGTATAAGATGACCCCTATATTTTTGAACCCAAAGTTAAGAAATTGGGCCAGAGCCCAAACCTGAGCCACCCGCAGTGAATCAAGTAGAGTTTCAAATTGGAAGGGGGAGCCATGTGTTGAGAGATCACTGCACTGTGGGAGAGGGGTTGGCCTAGATGACCCTCAGGACGCCTTCCAACTCTACAATTCTACAAGTCTATGATTCTATGACAAAAACTGTGTCCTGGTCTTGTTCATGTCAACAACCACCATCTTTATGATGAATAGAAAAAAGACAGTCAAGGAACCGAGAAATTACAGAAAACAAATGAAAGACTGTGAAAATCTCTGAAACGAGAAGTAATCAACTAGAAATATTATAGAATTAAACTAAATAACAAAAATCGAAAAGTTTAAGGAAAAAAATTAGAAAAACCTAGAATTGAACAAAGCCTTAACGGGATGCCGGCTACAAACCTTGTTTCACTGAACTATTCAGTTTCCTCAGAAGGAAATAGAGAAATCATAAACCTTAAATGATTTTAAACAAACTCAAGAACAGGGCTGAAACGCTCCCCTGAGTTTACAAAAAGGGGTTGAAAACCTAAATGGCAAGTTTTAGACATAGCCCTATTTAAAGAAAGCAAAGCAGTAGTAATAAGGAGTTAAAGACTCGGCTCTGAAAACTCTAGTATTGCCTTTACAAATAGTTTTTTAAAAACCTACATAGCACAAATTCAAAGAAAGGAATACCGTTTTAATTTTTAAACAAACTCAAAAACAGGGCTGAAATGCTCCTTTGTTCTGAGGAAACTGAATAGTTCAGTGAAACAAGGTTTGTAGCCGTCCTCCTGTTAAGGCTTTGTTCAATTCTAGGTTTTTCTAATTTTTTCCTTAAACTTTTTAATTTTTGTTATTTAGATTAATTCTATAAGATAATATTTCTAGTCAATCACTTCTCGTTTCAGGGATTTTCACAGTATTTCGTTTTGTGTAAGCCATCTTTATGACAAGCATCAAAACGCATTTGGAGGAAAAGAAAATGGCAGCCACAGCTTGCTGGCCCTCTGTGGTTCGCAGGGATTGGGGAGGCAGTGTTGAATGGAGGGGTGACCCACACACAAACAAAATGCCCTGGCCTCACCAACCTCCACTTGCAAAACGCCAGAGGCAGGGCTGTCATCATCAAGTCAACACTGCTGGGGAGCCCATGCGTGTAGCCTGGAGCTCTGATCAGCACTGCTGGTTCCCTGTACCTCCAGTCTCCAGTCTTCGGGGCAAGCTGCTTCCCTGCAGCAAGGATTGTGTGTAGGCAAGAAGGAGGAGGAGGAGGAGGAGGAGGAGTTTGGATTTGATATCCCGCTTTATCACTACTCTAAGGAGTCTCAAAGCGGCTAACAATCTCCTTTCCCTTCCTCTCCCACAACAAACGCGCTGTGAGGTGAGTGAGGCTGAGAGACTTCAGAGAACTGTGACTAGCCCAAGCAGCTGCATGTGGAGGAGCGGGGAAGCGAACCCAGTTCACCAGATTACGAGTCCACCACTCTTAACCACTACACCACACTGGCTCACCAGTGGGTGGCGCTCCAGGCTGTGCCACCCAACTCCCCAGTGTCACGGCAGCTAAAATATGTCACCTGTGATGTCGGCACATGGAGGGAATGGGATCCTGATTAATATTGTGGGAATAAGGATTTTGGCATGCTACCCCACTCATCTCACAGCTCCAATCAGCAGCGCCTAGATTGCATAGGAAAGCCAACAGCCCGCTGGCTGCAGAAGCGGGAGTGGTGACAACTTCTATTAAGCACTACTGCCCCCATCCTGGGCAAGCGTGGTGCCTTCTGGGGAGAGCAGCAGAGTCTGTTTATTCAAGGGCTCTCGAAACCTGGAGCTGGACTTGTTTCTCAGTTGCAGACAAACACTAATAATCAGGACTGTCAACCAATCAAATTTATCGCCAGTATGTTTTCCTGGTGGGAATTCTGGAAAGCACCTTGATAATAAATCTTTCTTGTCTGTATTGGCTTTTCTCTTTTTCATCATTCTTGACTGTTAAACTGGTCTGCAGGCAACTAAAATTGGGAAGCAGAGTCGGGTGCTGGGATAGGAAAGGAGGAGGAGACTCATGAGGGTAGAATTTTCACAGTTGCATCTGCAGCGACCTGGAAGTAACGGAGCGTGTTACTTCCGCGTTTCACCAATCGCGCATGCGCAGACAGTCATAATGACGTCACGCGCATGTGTGGAAGCGGCGAAACGTGACCTTCGCATGCGCAGACACGCTGTTGCGTCTTACGTTCCATTCGGGATGCAAAAGGGGCTCCAGAACGGATCCCGTTTGCATCCCGAGGTACCACTGTATTACCTCTCCTGTTTTACACTAATAACTTCTAATGCCGTATCTTGGCCAGTTAGAGGGGGAAACGAGAAGTTCCTGTCAATGCCAAATTTCTATCTTCTTCAGTTAGCAACCATTCTCTCAAGACGGATCTTTGTGACTTCCGTGCGTTTATTACTTGATTTCTGTTTTGCATTTGCAGGTAGCTTGGCAGTTTCCACCCAATAATTCATCAGTACATTTGCCCATTTGTAGCAGAACATCACACTCCTTGATTTTATCCACATACTGGCATGGGTTGGCTGTAAGCAATCAAGCCAAAACAAAGTTAGATGCAAAAGAGAGAAAACCACTATTTAAATCTCTATTATATCATCACAGTCTTGATGTTTCCTCTTCCTATACGAATGCTGACTTTCTCTCTATTTCTGGGCTTGATTGAACTTGTTACTACCTACAGAGGTCTAAATGGCCCTGACCCTGCTTAGCACAGGGAATATTTTCACTCACAACAATCTCCCAAGAGAATTCAGCTCCTAGTAGGAAGGTTTGTTATAGAAAATGTTTTATTTGTGGTAATACTTAAATGATAAGTCAGGGAGGCACACAGGACTAAATCATAATATTGATGGCTCTTATTCTTTAAGAAATAAAACACATGACTCCCTAAGGAGAACTAGCTTTGCAACAGATACTTTAGAAATAAAATGATTTAGAAGTCCATCTTATCCAGAAAAGTTGCTTCATATTATCAGTCACTTACTGCAGAGTTTATCGTCACAGTTCTGAGGGCAGTCTTCACATGGTGGAGCTGGTCTGTAGGGTTCTTGTTTAACTATGCTCCCTCTGAAATTGCAGAGCAGTACAATATGCTTAGGATGTGGGTGGTGCTGTGGTCTAAACCATAGAGCCTAGGGCTTGCCGATCAGAAAGTCAGCAGTTCGAATCCCCGCGACGGGGTGAGCTCCTGTTGCTTGGTCCCTGCTCCTGCCAACCTAGCAGTTCGAAAGCACGTCAAAGTGCAAGTAGATAAATAGGTACCGTTCTGGCGGGAAGGTAAACGGCATTTCCATGCGCTGCTCTGGTTCTGCTGGCCACATGTCTGCGGACAAACGCTGGCTCCCTCGGCCAGTAAAGCAAGATGAGTGTCGCAACCTCAGAGTCATCCATGACTGGACCTAATGGTCAGGGGTCCCTTTACCTTTTGAAATATGCTTTGCATCAAAGGTGCTACGCAGAATGACTTTTGCAGCATACATTGTGTGGCAGGTCTGATGGCGGTTAGTTATTGACTCACTCAAAAAATTATTGTATACAGCACATGCCATGACAAATTACACACAAAAGACAGAAGAACTAAAAATATACTCATAAAATTTCAGACAAACAAATGTTTAAAACAAATCGCCCACTACGCAATTAATTGCTGGCTCAAACACATAGTATTAGCACAGCTTTCTAGCAGCTATGGCAGATTATGCCCCCTAATGTATCTTTGGTGTGTCATTTATTGTGATTATGTATTACAGTGGTACCTTGGGTTACAGACGCTTCAGGTTACAGACTCCGCTAACCCAGAAATAGTACCTCTGGTTAAGAACTTTGCTTCAAGATGACAACAGAAATCACGTGGTGGTGGCAGCGGGAGGCCCCTTTAACTAAAGTGACACCTCAGGTGAAGAACACTTTCAGGTTAAGAACTAACCTCCAGAACGTATTAAGTTCTTAACCCGAGGTGTTATTGTTGTTTTTTAGTCGTTTAGTCGTGTCCGACTCTTCGTGACCCCATGGACCAGAGCACGCCAGGCACTCCTGTCTTCCACTGCCTCCCGCAGTTTGGTCAGACTCATGTTTGTAGCTTCGAGAACACTATCCAACCATTTCGTCCTCTGTCGTCCCCTTCTCCTTGTGCCCTCCATCTTTCCCAACATCAGGGTCTTTCCCAGGGAGTCTTCTCTTCTCATGAGGTGGTCAAAGTCTTGGAGCCTCAGCTTCAGAATCTGTCCTTCCAGTGAGCACTCAGGGCTGATTTCCTTCAGAATGTAGAGGTTTGATCTTCTTGCAGTCCATGGGACTCTCAAGAGTCTCCTCCAGCACCAGAATTCAAAAGCATCAATTCTTTGGCGATCAGCCTTCTTTATGGTCCAGCTCTCA
Organism: Podarcis vaucheri; assembly: GCF_965113315.1. Classification (NCBI taxonomy): domain Eukaryota; kingdom Metazoa; phylum Chordata; class Lepidosauria; order Squamata; family Lacertidae; genus Podarcis; species Podarcis vaucheri. Next base: position 123,962,140 of record NC_138761.1, read on the forward strand.
CTTCCATACATCACTACTGGGAAAACCTTAGCTTTAACTATACGGACCTTTGTTGGCAAGGTGATGTCTCTGCTTTTTAAGACGCTGTCTAGGTTTGCAATTGCTTTCCTCCAAAGAAGCAGGCGTCTTTTAATTTCATGGCTGCTGTCACCATCTGCAGTGATCATGGAGCCCAAGAAAGTAAAATCTCTCACTGCCTGCATTTCTTTCATGAAAACAAGTCACACAAAACAGATGCAGAAGGCGGGGGGGGGGGAATGCAGCATCTGATATTTTAAAGTGGAAAAACTTGGGGAACTTGAGGCAATTGCTACTATTGACCCACTTAATGTTCAATGCCCAGTAACCAAAGCTTTTGGCCCACACACAACTAGCAGCCTTATACAGAGTGTTGCTCCGGAATTGCTTGCCAAGGCGCTGTAAACCTGCTACCGACCTGAGATCAAGAGGCCACATGTGACACCATTAAATTCAATCTAATTAGGCAACAACTTTATTGATTAAAGATGTAGGGGGGTTTGGCCTAGGCATTGGGTATCTCTGATATCAATCAGCCCGTATCTCCTCCTGAAACCCTAATGGGATACCCAGTTCCCTTAGTGGGACAGCCAGAAGCCTACAAGCTCCCTTCCGACCATGACTAAGGCTTTATCAAATCCTTAACCCGTCCTTGCCACGAGGAAGGCAAAACCTTCAGCTCCCCACTTAACACACAATCCACTTATGTATGCAAGGGCCCTGAACCTAACCCCCGTATAAGTGGGTAGTCACATTTATACAGTAGATTCATATTGAGGCAGAGTAAGCAAAGAAGGAAAAAAAGAAATAATCTTTATTTGCATCAGCCATAGCAATAAAACAACGATACAATATACAAAGAATAGAAATAAAAATGAAGATTAAATGCTTATATAAAGATACTGTTTATATAATGCTTATATAAAGATACAGACAGAAGTACTGTTCTTGGGGGGCAGGAGGTGGGCAGGTGTGGAGGACTCCCTGGTCCTGAATGGGGCAACTGTGCCCCTGAAGGACCAGGTGCGCAGCCTGGGAGTCATTCTGGACTCACAGCTGTACATGGAGGCGCAATCATCATCATCATCAAAGATTTCAGTAGGAAAAGTCTAGTGAAAATTTCCCCTTGGGTGACATAGAAAACATGGTGTGGAATTTAAAACATTGGGAGGACTTCCTATGAAAGTTGGGAGGAGTCAGTGGAAGCCACGTGGATAGTGTTTGAATGGTTTTGTCATGGCCTTTGGGTAGTGCAATAAAGCTGACTGCAGCGGAAGCAATGGCCATCAGCCACCCTCTCCAACTCCCCTCTCCTGAGCCCTTACATCCATAGAATCAATGTCCAACTATAGGTTTTGCAATGTACCAAAGCCAATGGTAATGCCCCAAAAGCTGTATAAATGAACTTTTGAAATTATACAGCAAGGTAACAATATAAATATATATAAGCCCAAGTGGGAAAAATTGCAAATGGTTTTTTTTCATTAACACACACAAAACAATGTGTTGAAAGAATATCATATTTTTCAGTGAACAGTGGTACCTCGGGTTAAGGGGTTAATTTGTTCCGGAGGTCCGTACTTAACCTGAAAGTGTTCTTAACCTGAAGCACCACTTTAGCTAATGGGGCCTCCTGCTGCTGCCACGCCTCCGAAGCACAATTTCTGTTCTTATCCTGAAGCAAAGTTCTTAACCTGAAGCACTATTTCTAGGTTAGCGGAGTCTGTAACCTGAAGCGTATGGAACCTGAGGTACCACTGTATAAGATGCCCCCATGTATAAGACAACCCTTATTTTTTTGAACCCAAAATTAAGAAATCGGGCCAGAGCCCAAACCTGCACCACTCGCACCCGTGTCAAAGCCCAAACCAAACCCAAGTCCAGGTCAGAGCTTGGGCACCAGAGCCAGAGACGGAACCCCTGAGCATTCACCAACCGTGTATAAAACGACCCCCAAATTTTGATTAAATCCTTTAATATGTGGGAAAATATGGTATGTTGTTAGCAACTAAATAAGAGTGCAAAGAATGAATATGTAAATGGATGGAAAGACAAGGATTATGGAGCCAACCAAGGGGCGGCAGGAGGAGGAGGAGGAGGAGGTCACGGAATGGAGTCCAGCCCAGTCTAGCCGGGGATCAGGCTGCAGGCAGCCATCATGTGCTGGCATTCCGCTTGTGTTTAAAACTCCATAGCAACAGAACAGGCCTCTCATGTGACCGTTAACCCCTGCCATTGTCTGTTTGATCCTTTCACTCTGGATTCTGAGCCTGACAACGACGGCAGCATGGGCAACGTGGGCAGCCGAGTAGAGAAACGGGATTCCTTGCCGACTTCTCCAGGAGGTCTGCGTGGCAGGCGTCAGCCAGACGGGCTGCTCCAGAAAGGAACGTCACAGCATGGAGTTTTTGGCTACTTCCATTGGGGCAAGCGGGACACCCGGGCTGAGAAGAAGCACCAGTCATCTGGAGGTGGCTTTCAAAGCGACAATGAGTGTGACCAGGAGAACCAGTCCCCCGAGCGGTATTTCCGGGACCATCAACAGGCAGCTGATTTCTCCAAGAGCTCATTGCCTGAGCATGGATGCTTCAGCAGGTGTCGGATCAGACCCTCTGCCTTCAAGGTGGTATCATGGAAGAGCCTGTTGTGCATGCCGAGGCGGTCCTCAGCCAAAGGCCAGAAGCTGCCCAAGAGCAACAGGAGCCTGGCCCAGAACAGCACCAGCAGCTCCTCGCAACGCAGCCCTCTCAGCAGTCATCTGCTCCACACCATCAGCCTGGACGAGAGCACAAATGCTATCCAAAGCTTCCCCACCGACACTCCATGTTTCAAACCTGCTCCAACCCAGCTGAGTGCTTCCGTAGGCCACAACAACCGCACTGGTGACTCCTTGGACAGGGCTTCCCGGGGGCCATGGGACCCCTTGGCTGTAGACAAAACACCTCCCTCTTGCAGGAGCCTGAGCCCCCTGCAGAGCTCTGGGGAACCACAGCCTCCGAATGAACCCACAAACTCCCTGGAAGATGTGATGAAGCAGCTCGAGGACCGGCTGACTGAGAAGGGCATGGAGAGCAATCTGAGTGAGAATGATGATCCCTTCACTCAGATATTTGAGGACAAATGGCGTTTGTGGATGGAGGAGCTGGAAGAACTGAAGCAGGAAATTCAGCTGAAGCTCGACAAAGCTCAGCAGCTAGAGAAACGGCTGCAAGAAGAGCTGGACCTTCAGCCCAGATGTATCAGCTAAAGGTCTGGTTCACCTCCTCCCTAGAGGATTTTGAAGACTGCTGCCATCCATGGAATGGACTCTCAGCACTGCTCCTGGCATTTTCCGTCCATCCATAGTTGCCCTTGCTCTGTCTAGCTTGTTGCTACTTTTCATAATTTTGTTTATTCCACCACTGTATTAGTTTTTAAATTTCCATTCTTTTAACTTCGTTTGCCACCCATTCATACAACAACACTGTCCTACTTATGTAATTACTTGATATATTTTTCTTTCCTATGTACAAATATTTGAAATTTATTAATAAAATATTGGACACAATCTGCCTGATTGAAGATAATCGTAGTAGAACAGGTTCTAACACACAAACTCATTAACTGAATTTAGATCAACATATCAGCTGCTGTGCTGTTGTTGTGATATTGTAGGTCCATTTATTCAGCCAGAGGACAAGACTTGCTGGCTGTCGGATGCGATCACTTTTAATATAGAATAACTTGTCAGGACTTCTGCTGATGTGACAACAGTAAGCAGAAGGAAACTGAGTATTATTAGAGCTGCGATGAATATTCGCCTTTTAATAGCTTATCTTTTCAGTGGGGTACAATTTTTTTTTCATAAAAAATACTCATGTGGTGTGAATATTCACTTTTCCCACATGGTTGGCACCATTGTTTCCCCAACTACAAGTGAGGCCACAGGCTAACACTTTCATAAGAACTGCCACAACTGCTAGCACATTTCCAAAGCTAAGCAGCATTCATCATCATCAATTATTTCAGTAGGAAAAGTCTGGTGAAAATTTCCTCTTGGGTGACATAGAAAACATGGTGTGGAATTTAAAACATTGGGAGGACTTCCTGTGAAAGTTGGGAGGAGTCAGTGGAAGCCACGTGGATAGTGTTTGAATGGTTTTGTCATGCCTTTGGGTAGTACAATAAAGCTGACTGCAGTGAAAGCCATGGCCATCAGCCACCCTCTCCAACTCCCCTCTCCTGAGCCCTTACATCCATAGAATCAATGTCCAACTATAGCTTTTGCAATGTACCAAAGCCAATGGTAACGCCCCAAAAGCTGTATAAATGAACTTTTGAAATTATACAGCAATGTAACAATATAATTATATATAAGCCCAAGTGGGGAAAATTGCAATTGAAATTTTTTTTATTAACACACACAAAAAGTGTGTTGAAAGAATATCATATTTTTCAGTGTATAGGTTTCCCCCATGTATAAGATGACCCCTATATTTTTGAACCCAAAGTTAAGAAATTGGGCCAGAGCCCAAACCTGAGCCACCCGCAGTGAATCAAGTATGGTTTCAAATTGGAAGGGGGAGCCATGTGTTGAGAGATCACTGCACTGTGGGAGAGGGGTTGGCCTAGATGACCCTCAGGACGCCTTCCAACTCTACAATTCTACAAGTCTATGATTCTATGCCAAAAACTGTGTCCTGGTCTTGTCCATGTCAACAACCACCATCTTTATGATGAATAGAAAAAAGACAGTCAAGGAACCGAGAAATTACAGAAAACAAATGAAATACTGTGAAAATCTCTGAAACGAGAAACTGCGCATGCGCAGACACGCTGTCGCGTCTTACGTTCCATTAGGGATGCAAAAGGGGCTCCAGAACGGATCCCGTTTGCATCCCGAGGTACCACTGTATTACCTCTCCTGTTTTACACTAATAACTTCAAATGCCGTATCTTGGCCAGTTAGAGGGGGAAACGAGAAGTTCCTGTCAATGCCAAATTTCTATCTTCTTCAGTTAGCAACCATTCTCTCAAGACGGATCTTTGTGACTTTCGTGCGTTTATTACTTGATTTCTGTTTTGCATTTGCAGGTAGCTTGGCAGTTTCCACCCAACAATTCATCAGTACATTTGCCCATTTGTAGCAGAACATCACACTCCTTGATTTTATCCACACACTGCCATGGGTTGGCTGTAAGCAATCAAGCCAAAAACAAAGTTAGATGCAAAACAGAGAAAACCACTATTTAAATCTTTATTATATCATCACAGTCTTGATGTTTCCTCTTCCTATACGAATGCTGACTTTCTCTCTATTTCTGGGCTTGATTGAACTTGTTACTACCTACAGAGGTCTAAATGGCCCTGACCCTGCTTAGCACAGGGAATATTTTCACTCACAACAATCTCCCAAGAGAATTCAGCTCCTAGTAGGAAGGTTTGTTATAGAAAATGTTTTATTTGTGGTAATACTTAAATGATAAGTCAGGGAGGCACACAGAACTAACTCATAATATTGATGGCTTTTATTCTTTAAGAAATAAAACACATGACTCCCTAAGGAGAACTAGCTTTGCAACAGATACTTTAGAAATAAAATGATTTAGAAGTCCATCTTATCCAGACAAGTTGCTTCATATTATCAGTCACTTACTGCAGAGTTTATCGTCACAGTTCTGAGAGCAGTCTCCACATGGTGGACCTGGTCTGTAGGGTTCTTGTTTAACTATGCTCCCTCTGAAATTGCAGAGCAGTACAATATGCTTAGGATGTGGGTGGTGCTGTGGTCTAAACCATAGAGCCTAGGGCTTGCCGATCAGAAAGTCAGCAGTTCGAATCCCCGTGATGGGGTGAGCTCCTGTTGCTTGGTCCCTGTTCCTGCCAACCTAGCAGTTCAAAAGCACATCAAAGTGCAAGTAGATAAATAGGTACCGTTCCGGTGGGAAGGTCAATGGCGTTTCCATGCGCTGCTCTGGTTCTGCTGGCCACATGTCTGCGGACAAACGCTGGCTCCCTCAGCCAGTAAAGCAAGATGAGTGCGCAACCCCAGAGACATCCATGACTGGACCTAATGGTCAGGGGTCCCTTTACCTTTTACAATATGCTTTGCATCAAAGGTGCTACGCAGAATGACTTTTGCAGCATACATTGTGTGGCAGGTCTGATGGCGGTTAGTTATTGACTCACTCAAAAAATTATTGTATACAGCACGTGCCATGACAAATTACACACATAAGACAGAAGAACTAAAAATATACTCATAAAAATTCAGACAAACAAATGTTTAAAACAAGTCGCCCACTACGCAATTAATTGCTGGCTCAAACACATAGTATTAGCACAGCTTTCTAGCAGCTATGGCAAATTATGCCCCCTGATGTATCTTTGGTGTGTCATTTATTGTGATTATGTATTACTGTGGTACCTTGGGTTACAGACGCTTCAGGTTAAAGAGTCCGCTAACCCAGAAATAGTACCTTGGGTTAAGAACTTTGCTTCAGGATGACAACAGAAATCACGTGGCGGTGGCAGCGGGAGGCCTAAAGTGGCACCTCAGGTTAAGAACACTTTCAGGTTAAGAACTGACCTGCAGAACGTATTAAGTTCTTAACCTGAGGTGTTGTTGTTGTTTAGTCGTTCAGTCGTGTCCGACTCTTCGTGACCCCATGGACCAGAGCACGCCAGGCACTCCTGTCTTCCACTGCCTCCCGCAGTTTGGTCAGACTCATGTTTGTAGCTTCGAGAACACTATCCAACCATCTCGTCCTCTGTCATCCCCTTCTCCTTGTGCCCTCCATATTTCCCAACATCAGGGTCTTTTCCAGGGAGTCTTCTCTTCTCATGAGGTGGTCAAAGTCTTGGAGCCTAAAGCTTCAGGATCTGTCCTTCCAGTGAGCACTCAGGGCTGATTTCCTTCAGAATGTAGAGGTTTGATCTTCTTGCAGTCCATGGGACTCTCAAGAGTCTCCTCCAGCACCACAATTCAAAAGCATCAATTCTTTGGCGATCAGCCTTCTTTATGGTCCAGCTCTCACTTCCATACATCACTACTGGGAAAACCAGAGCTTTAACTATACGGACCTTTGTTGGCAAGGTGATGTCTCTGCTTTTTAAGATGCTGTCTAGGTTTGTCATTGCTTTTCTCCCAAGAAGCAGGCGTCTTTAATTTCGTGGCTGCTGTCACCATCTGCACTGATCATGGAGCCCAAGAAAGTAAAATCTCTCACTGCCTCCATTTCTTTCATGAAAACAAGTCACACAAAACAGATGCAGAAGTGGGGGGGGGGGAATGCAGCATCTGATATTTTAAAGTGGAAAAACTTGGGGAACTTGAGGCAATTGCTACTATTGACCCACTTAATGTTCAATGCCCAGTAACCAAAGCTTTTGGCCCACACAGAACTAGCAGCCTTATACAGGGTGTTGCTCCGGAATTGCTTGCCAAGGCGCTGTAAACCTGCTACCAACCTGAGATCAAGAGGCCACATGTGACACCATTAAATTCAATCTAATTAGGCAACAACTTTATTGATTAAAGATGTAGGGGGGTTTGGCCTAGGCATTGGGTATCTCTGATATCAACCAGCCCGTATCTCCTCCTGGAACCCTAATGGGATACCCAGTTCCCTTAGTGGGACAGCCAGAAGCCTACAAGCTCTCTTCCGACCATGACTAAGGCTTTATCAAATCCTTAACCCGTCCTTGCCACGAGGAAGGCAAAACCTTCAGCTCCCCACTTAACACACAATCCACTTATGTACACAAGGGCCCTGAACCTAACCCCCGTATAAGTGGGTAGTCGCCTTTATACAGTAGATTCATATTGAGGCAGAGTAAGCAAAGAAGGGAAAAAAGAAATAATCTTTATTTGCGTCAGCCATAGCAATAAAACTACGATATGATATACAAAGAATAGAAATAAAAATGAAGATTAAATGCTTATATAAAGATACTGTTTATATAATGCTTATATAAAGATACAGACAGAAGTACTGTTCTTGGGGGGCAGGAGGTGGGCAGGTGTGGAGGACTCCCTGGTCCTGAATGGGGCAACTGGGCTGTTGTCGGGCTGGCGTCCTGGTAAGATTGCAGAGGAGTCCATCTAAACCACCGCTCCCTAGCATATTTCTTGCTAATGTGAGATCTCTTACCAACAAGATGGACGAATTGAGGCTGCAGGCAGCAAAAAACAGCCTTGTAAAAGATTGCTGCGTTTTATTTGTCATTGAGACATGGCTTCAACCGTCCATACCAGACACAGCTATTCAGTTGGAAGGCTGTGCGGTACATCGTCATGACCGAGGCATGGACTTCGGAAAAACCAAAGGAGGGGGGCTGTGTGTATATGTGAACAAATGCTGGTCCAATAATTCGAAGACTGTGGGCAGTCACTGTTCACCGGATTTGGAATATGTGGCTGTTAAATGTAGACCAGTCTATCTCCCTAGGGGGTTCACAGCTGTTATGTTAACTGGTGTGTACGTGCCACCAGATGCCAATGCCAACTTGGCTTTGGGATGCCTGCAGGACCTTATCAGCAGCCAGCAAGACAAGTATCCTGAAGCTGTGCACATCATTGCGGGAGACTTCAACCATGTTGAACTTAAAACAGTGCTCCCAACGCTCTATCAGCATGTGAAATGTCCCACAAGAGGGGACAAGACACTGGATAAAGTTTATTCGAATGTAAATCACGGCTATAGGGCTTTACAGCTGCCACACTTGGGCCAGTCCGACCATATGTCTCTGTTCCTGGTACCAGCATATATCCCACTCAGGAAACGGGCTCCCACAATATTAAAATCTGTTAAAATCTGGCCTGAAGGTGCTATTCACCAGCTGCAGGACTGTTTTGAGAGAACCAATTGGGATATTTTCGATAGTTCAGACCTGGAGGAGCACACGGCGGCAGTTCTGTGCTATATCAATCACTGCACAGACACTGTCACAGTAAATAAATCCATCCGGTTTTACCCCAATCAGAAACCCTGGATGAATAGAGAGGTCCAGTGCCTGTTGCGGGAAAGGAACAGGGCTTTCAGGTCGTGCAAGGTGCAGCTTTACAGTGTAGCAAGAGCTAACTTGAGGAGGGGTATTCGACGGGCAAAATTGGATTATAGGCTGAGGATTGAGGATAATTTAAGGAGCAACAACACAAGACAGATGTGGCAGGGGATTCAGCATATTACCAACTACAAACCTAACCTTGGTGCTGTCGACGGTGACCCCTTGCTGGCAGAGGAGCTTAACCTCTTCTTTGCTCGCTTCGAGAAGGAGCCACCTGAGACGCCGGTATTACAGCCACCAGCCTATAGGGGCCCCTCATTCACGGTAGAGGAACATGAGGTGAGACAGGTTTTGAGGATGGCGAATCCGAGGAAGGCGGCTGGACCTGATGGCATCACTGGAAAGGTGTTGAAGGGCTGTGCGGATCAGCTGGCGAGGGTCTTTACTAAGATCTTCAATAAGTCCTTACACCAGTCTATTGTCCCACCCTGCCTGAAGTCATCAACTATTGTCCCTCTGCCTAAAAAATCCACAATCAGCAGTTTGAATGACTATAGACCAGTTGCACTGACTCCAATCATCATGAAGTGTTTTGAGAAACTGGTGCGCCGTCACATTATCTCCTGTCTTCCATCAACTTTTGACAACTACCAGTTTGCATACAGAGCAAATAGATCCACAGAAGACGCCATCAATACCACTCTCCATGCTGCTCTGTCCCATCTGGAGCAGCCGGGGAGTTATGTGAGGCTGCTGTTTGTGGATTTTAGCTCTGCTTTTAACACTATCCTCCCCCATAGACTGGTGTCCAAGCTAGAGGCGATTGGACTCTCCAACTCCACCTGTCTCTGGGTTTTGGATTTTTTGTCAGAACGTTCCCAGAGGGTTAAAGTAGGGTCACACATGTCCACAGCCCTTAGCCTTAACACCGGCTCACCACAGGGTTGTGTGTTGAGTCCCCTGCTCTACACTATCTATATGTATGACTGTACAGCCATCTATTCCAGCAACAAAATCATCAAGTTTGCTGATGACACTACGGTGGTAGGGCTCATTTCAGGAGGGGATGAGTCCGCCTATCGGGACGAGGTGGAGCGGCTCTGTGTTTGGTGTGGAGAGAACAATCTGGCTCTTAATACGGCTAAGACCAAGGAATTGGTGGTGGATTACAGGGGGAAAAAGGCGGACATTCAGCCCTTGTATATCAACGGGGAACGGGTGGAGAGGGTGGCGGAATTCAGGTTTTTGGGAGTAGCTATCGATCAGGGCATGACTTGGAGCGCACATACCACTGCTCTGGTGAAGAAGGCCCAGCAGAGAATTTATTTCCTCAGACTTTTAAAGAAGAACAATCTGAGTGAGAGACTGCTGGTGTCCTTCTACCGAGGCTCCATAGAGAGCATTCTTACATACTGTATTTGTGCTTGGTTCTCCAGTTGTACAGCTAGGGAGAGGAAGGTGCTCCAGAAGGTCATAACCACAGCCCAAAGGATTATTGGTCATCCTCTCCCATCTTTGGAAGAACTGTACGGTTCCCGTTGTCTTAGGAAAGCAAATAACATCCTGCAGGATTCATCTCACCCGGGACACTGTCTGTTTGCACTACTGCCTTCTGGCAGAAGATATAGAAACATCAAGTCAAAGACAAATAGACTGAAAAACAGTTTCTATCCAAGAGCTGTGGCCCTTTTGAATGCTGTAACTCGTTAGTGTGACCTGGGAGTTTGATGGGTGTGGTGTGGGTGTGGCTGGAATGTGGTTTGTTTGGTTGTTGTTGTTGTCTTGCTTTTGTTGTTTTAAGGGATGGCATCCAATTTCGTTGCACTTTGTGCAATGTTGCACTTGTGTAATGACAATAAAGAATCTATCTATCTATCTATCTATCTATCTGAAGGACCAGGTGCGCAGCCTGGGAGTCATTCTGGACTCACAGCTGTACATGGAGGCACAATCATCATCATCATCAAATATTTCAATAGGAAAAGTCTAGTGAAAATTTCCTCTTGGGTGACATAGAAAACATGGTGTGGAATTTAAAACATTGGGAGGACTTCCTGTGAAAGTTGGGACGAGTCAGTGGAAGCCACGTGGATAGTGTTTGAATGGTTTTGTCATGGCCTTTGGGTAGTACAATAAAGCTGACTGCAGTGGAAGCCATGGCCATCAGCCACCCTCTCCAACTCCCCTCTCCTGAGCCCTTACATCCACAGAATCAATGTCCAACTATAGGTTTTGCAATGTACCAAAGCCAATGGTAATGCCCCAAAAGCTGTATAAATGAACTTTTGAAATTATACAGCAAAGTAACAATATAAATATATATAAGCCCAAGTGGGGAAAATTGCAAATGGTTTTTTTTCCCATTAACACACACAAAACAATGTGTTGAAAGAATATCATATTTGTCAGTGTACAGTGGTACCTCGGGTTAAGTACTTAATTTGTTCCGGAGGTCCGTACTTAACCTGAAACTGTTCTCAACCTGAAGCACCACTTTAGCTAACGGGGCCTCCTGCTGCTGCCACGCCTCCGAAGCACAATTTCTGTTCTTATCCTGAAGCAAAGTTCTTAACCTGAAGCACTATTTCTAGGTTAGCGGAATCTGTAACCTGAAGCATATGGAACCCGAAGCGTATGGAACCCGAGGTACCACTGTATAAGATGCCCCCATGTATAAGACGACCCTTATTTTTTTGAACCCAAAATTAAGAAATCGGACCAGAGCCCAAACCCGCACCGCCCGCACCCGTGTCAAAGCCCAAACCGAACCCAAGTCCAGGTCAGAGGTTGGGCTGCCCGCACCAGAGCCAGAGGCGGAACCCCTGAGCATTCACCAACCGTGTATAAAACGACCCCCAAATTTTGATTAAATCCTTTAATATGTGGGAAAATATAGTATGTTGTTAGCAACTAAATAAGAGTGCAAAGAATGAATGTGTAAATGGATGGAAAGACAAGGATTATGGAGCCAACCAAGGGGCTGCAGGAGGAGGAGGAGGAGGAGGTCACGGAATGGAGTCCAGCCCAGTCTAGCCGGGGATCAGGCTGCAGGCAGCCATCATGTGCTGGCATTCCGCTTGTGTTTAAAACTCCATAGCAACAGAACAGGCCTCTCATGTGACCGTTAAGCCCTGCCATTGTCTGTTTCATCCTTTCACTCTGGATTCTGAGCCTGAGAACGACGGCAGCATGGGCAACGTGGGCAGCCGAGTAGAGAAACGGGATTCCTTGCCGACTTCTCCAGGAGGTCTGCGTGGCAGGCGTCAGCCAGATGGGCTGCTCCAGAAAGGAACGTCACAGCGTGGAGTTTTTGGCTACTTCCATTGGGGCAAGCGGGACACCCGGGCTGAGAAGAAGCACCAGTCATCTGGAGGTGGCTTTCAAAGGGACTATGAGAGTGACCAGGAGAACCAGTCCCCTGAGCGGTATTTCCGGGACCATCAACAGGCAGCTGATTTCTCCAAGAGCTCATTGCATGAGCATGGATGCTTCAGCAGGTGTCGGATCAGACCCTCTGCCTTCAAGGGGGTATCATGGAAGAGCCTGTTGTGCATGCCGAGGCGGTCATCAGCCAAAGGCCAGAAGCTGTCCAAGAGCAACAGGAGCCTGACCCAGAACAGCACCAGCAGCTCCTCGCAATGCAGCCCTCTCCGCAGTCACCTGCTGCACACCATCAGCCTGGATGAGAGCACAAATGCTATCCAAAGCTTCCCCACCGACACTCCATGTTTCAAACCTGCTCCAACCCAGCTCAGTGCTTCCATAGGCCACAACAACCACACTGGTGACTCCTTGGACAGGGCTTCCCAGGGGCCACGAGACCCCTTGGCTGTAGACAAAACACCTCCGTCTTGCAGGAGCCTGAGCCCCCTGCAGAGCTCTGGGGAACCACAGCCTCCGAATGAAGCCACAAACTCCCTGGAAGATGTGATGAAGCAGCTCGAGGACCGGCTGACTGAGAAGGGCATGGAGAGAAATCTGAGTGAGAATGATGATCCCTTCACTCAGATATTTGAGGACAAATGGCGTTTGTGGATGGAGGAGCTGGAAGAACTGAAGCAGGAAATTCAGCTGAAGCTCGACAAAGCTCAGCAGCTAGAGAAACGGCTGCAAGAAGAGCTGGACCTTCAGCAGAGGCTGCAGCACCAACAGGCACAGTTGGGGGACTCTTCCCAAACCTTGCCAGAGCGTGGCTCCCCTGTTCCTCCACGGGACTCTCCCATGCAAGCATGCCAGGACGTTTCGGCTTGTGAAACAGATGGGTCTAAAAGTAGGGGGATGCAGGGGGAGAGTGCAGAAAACTTGGGAAGAGGAGAAGAAAATAGTCCTGTGCTATCAGCGGGAGATGCAGGCCAGGTACGTGGAGATGTACTCCCACAACCAGGCACTGGAGAGGCAGCTAAGTCAGTTCCGGCAGTTCCAAGCTGAGCCGAGATGTATCAGCTAAAGGTCCGGTTCACCACCTCCCTAGAGGATTTTGAAGACTGCTGCCATCCATGGAATGGAATCCCAGCATTGCTCCTGGCATTTTCCGTCCATCCATAGTTGCCCTTGCTCTGTCTAGCTTGTTGCTACTTTTCATAATTTTGTTTATTCCACCACTGTATTAGTTTTTAAATTTCCATTCTTTTAACTTCGTTTGCCACCCATTCATACAACAACACTGTCCTACTTATGTAATTACTTGATATATTATTCTTTCCTATGTACAAATATTTGAAATTTATTAATAAAATATTGGACACAATCTGCCTGATTGAAGATAACCGTAGTAGAACAAGTTCTAACACACAAACTCATTAACTGAATTTAGATCAACATATCAGCTGCTGTGCTGTTGTTGTGATATCGCATCTTCAAAGAATGCAACATTTCAGTTATAGGGTCAAAAGTCTATTGTAGGTCCATTTATTCAGCCAGAGGACAAGACTTGCTGGCTGTCGGATGCGATCACTTTTAATATAGAATAACTTGTCAGGACTTCTGCTGATGTGACTACAGTAAGCAGAAGGAAACTGAGTATTATTAGAGCCGCGATGAATATTCGCCTTTTAATAGCTTATCTTTTCAGTGGGGTACAATTTTTTTTTCTTAAAAAACACTCATGTGGTGTGAATATTCACTTTTCCCACATGGTTGGCACCATTGTTTCCCCAACTACAAGTGAGGCCACAGGCTAACACTTTCATAAGAACTGCAACAACTGCTAGCACATTTCCAAAGCTAAACAGCATTCATCATCATCATCATCATCAATTATTTCAGTAGGAAAAGTCTGGTGAAAATTTCCTCTTGGGTGACATAGAAAACATGGTGTGGAATTTAAAACATTGGGAGGACTTCCTGTGAAAGTTGGGACGAGTCAGTGGAAGCCACGTGGATAGTGTTTGAATGGTTTTGTCATGGCCTTTGGGTAGTACAATAAAGCTGACTGCAGCGGAAGCCATGGCCATCAGCCACCCTCTCCAACTCCCCTCTCCTGAGCCCTTACATCCATAGAATCAATGTCCAACTATAGCTTTTGCAATGTACCAAAGCCAATGGTAATGCCCCAAAAGCTGTATAAATGAACTTTTGAAATTATAAATATATATAAGCCCAAGTCGGAAAAATTGCAACTGAATTTTTTTTTATTAACACACACAAAAAGTGTGTTGAAAGAATATCATATTTTTCAGTGTATAGGTTTCCCCCATGTATAAGATGACCCCTATATTTTTGAACCCAAATTTAAGAAATTGGGCCAGAGCCCATACCTGAGCCACCCGCAGTGAATCAAGTAGGGTTTCAAATTGGAAGGGGGAGCTATGTGTTGAGAGATCACTGCACTGTGGGAGAGGGGTTGGCCTAGATGACCCTCAGGACACCTTCCAACTCTACAATTCTACAAGTCTATGATTCTATGACAAAAACTGTGTCCTGGTCTTGTCCATGTCAACAACCACCATCTTTATGATGAATAGAAAAAAGACAGTCAACGAACCGAGAAATTACAGAAAACAAATAAAATCTCTGAAACGAGAAGTAATCAACTAGAAATATTATAGAATTAAACTAAATAACAAAAATCGAAAAATTTAAGGGGGGAAATTAGAAAAACCTAGAATTGAACAAAGCCTTAACGGGATGCCGGCTACAAACCTTGTTTCACTGAACTATTCAGTTTCCTCAGAAGGAAATAGAGAAATCATAAACCTTAAATGATTTTAAACAAACTCAAGAACAGGGCTGAAACGCTCCCCTGAGTTTACAAAAAGGGTTTGAAAACCTAAATGGCAAGTTTTAGACATAGCCCTATTTAAAGAAAGCCAAGCACTAGTAATAAGGAGTTAAAGACTCGGCTCTGAAAACTCTAGTATTGCCTTTACAAATAGTTTTTTAAAAACCTACATAGCACAAATTCAAAGAAAGGAATACTGTTTTAATTTTTAAACAAACTCAAAAACAGGGCTGAAATGCTCCTTTGGTCTGAGGAAACTGAATGCCTTCTGGGGAGAGCAGCAGAGTCTATTTATTCAAGAGCTCTCGAAACCTGGAGCTGGAACTGTTTCTCAGTTGCAGACAAACACTAATAATCAGGACTGTCAACCAATCAAATTTATCACCAGTATGTTTTCCTGGTGGGAATTCTGGAAAGTACCTTGATAATAAATCTTTCTTGTCTGTATTGGATTTTCTCTTTTTCATCATTCTTGACGGTTAAGCTGGTCTGCAGGCAACTAAAATTGGGAAGCAGAGTCGGGTGCTGGGATAGGAAAGGAGGAGGAGACTCATGAGGGTAGAATTTTCACAGTTGCATCTGCAGCGACCTGGAAGTAACGGAGCGTGTTACTTCCGCGTTTCGCCACTCGCGCATGCGCAGAGAGTCATAATGACGTCATCACAGTCTTGATGTTTCCTCTTCCTATACGAATGCTGACTTTCTCTCTATTTCTGGGCTTGATTGAACTTGTTACTACCTACAGAGGTCTAAATGGCCCTGACCCTGCCTAGAACAGGGAATATTTTCACTCACAACAATCTCCCAAGAGAATTCAGCTCCTAGTAGGAAGGTTTGTTATAGAAAATGTTTTATTTGTGGTAATACTTAAATGATAAGTCAGGGAGGAAGGGACGCGGGTGGCGCTGTGGGCTAAAGCCTCAGCGCCTAGGGCTTGCCGATCGAAAGGTCGGCGGTTCGAATCCCCGCGGCGGGGTGCGCTCCCGCTGCTCGGTCCCAGCGCCTGCCCACCTAGCAGTTCGAAAGCACCCCCGGGGGCAAGTAGATAAATAGGTACCGCTTACCAGCGGGAAGGTAAACGGCGTTCCGTGTGCGGCTCTGGCTCGCCAGAGCAGCGTTGTCACGCTGGCCACGTGACCCGGAAGTGTCTTCGGACAGCGCTGGCCCCCGGCCAATAGATGTGAGATGGGCGCACAAACCCCAGAGTCTGTCAAGACTGGCCCGTTCGGGCAGGGGTACCTTTACCTTTACTAAGTCAGGGAGGCACACAGAACTAATCATAATATTGATGGCTCTTATTCTTTAAGAAATAAAACACATGACTCCCTAAGGAGAACTAGCTTTGCAACAGATACTTTAGAAATAAAATGATTTAGAAGTCCATCTTATCCAGACAAGTTGCTTCATATTATCAGTCACTTACTGCAGAGTTTATCGTCACAGTTCTGAGGGCAGTCTCCACATGGTGGAGCTGGTCTGTAGGGTTCTTCTTTAACTATGCTCCCTCTGAAATTGCAGAGCAGTACAATATGCTTAGGATGTGGGTGGTGCTGTGGTCTAAACCATAGAGCCTAGGGCTTGCCAATCAGAAAGTCAGCAGTTTGAATCCCCACGACGGGGTGAGCTCCTGTTGCTTGGTCCCTGCTCCTGCCAACCTAGCAGTTCGAAAGCACGTCAAAGTGCAAGTAGATAAATAGGTACCGTTCTGGTGGGAAGGTAAATGGCATTTCCATGCGCTGCTCTGGTTCTGCTGGCCACATGTCTGCGGACAAACGCTGGCTCCCTCGGCCAGTAAAGCAAGATGAGTGCGCAACCCCAGAGACATCCATGACAAGACCTAATGGTCAGGGGTCCCTTTACCTTTTACAATATGCTTTGCATCAAAGGTGCTACGCAGAATGACTTTTGCAGCATAGATTGTGTGGCAGGTCTGATGGCGGTTAGTTATTGACTCACTCAAAAAATTATTGTATACAGCGCATGCCATGACAAATTAAACACATAAGACAGAAGAACTAAAAATATACTCATAAAATTTCAGACAAACAAATGTTTAAAACAAATCGCCCACTACGCAATTAATTGCTGGCTCAAACACAGCTTTCTAGCAGCTATGGCAAAATATGCCCCCTAATGTATCTTTGGTGTGTCATTTATTGTGATTATGTATTACAGTGGTACCTTGGGTTCCAGACGCTTCAGGTTACAGACTCCGCTAACCCAGAAATAGTACCTCTGGTTAAGAACTTTGCTTCAGGATGATAACAGAAATCACGTGGCGGTGGCAGCGGGAGGCCCCATTAACTAAAGTGGTACCTCTGGTTAAGAACTGACCTCCAGAACGTATTAAGTTCTTAACCCGAGGTACCGCTGTATATTTATATTCCATGTTTCTTCCAACAAACTTGAAGTGGTTACATGGTTCTCTCTCTCCCCAATTTTATCCTCACAACAACCCTTTGAGGTAGGGCAGGCTGAGAGGCAGTGACTCGTCCAAGGTCACCCAATGAGGTACACGGCTGAGTGGAAATTTGAACCCCAGTCTCCCAGCACTCTCACCTGGCTTGAGAGCAGTACATGTGAAAATGATCTAGGAGTCTTGGTTGACCACAAACTTGACATGAGCCAACAGTGTGACGTGGCAGCTAAAAAAGCCAATGCAATTCTGGGCTGCATCAATAGGAGTATAGCATCTAGATCAAGGGAAGTAATAGTGCCACTGTATTCTGCTCTGGTCAGACCTCACCTGGAGTACTGTGTCCAGTTCTGGGCACCACAATTCAAGAAGGACACTGACAAACTGGAACGTGTCCAGAGGAGGGCAACCAAAATGGTCAAAGGCCTGGAAACGATGCCTTATGAGGAACGGCTAAGGGAGCTGGGCATGTTTAGCCTGGAGAAGAGGAGGTTAAGGGGTGATATGATAGCCATGTTCAAATATATAAAAGGATGTCACATAGAGGAGGGAGAAAGGTTGTTTGTTGCTGCTCCAGAGAAGCGGACATGGAGCAATGGATCCAAACTACAAGAAAGAAGATTCCACCTAAACATTAGGAAGAACTTCCTGACAGTAAGAGCTGTTCGACAGTGGAATTTGCTGCCAAGGAGTGTGGTGGAGTCTCCTACTTTGGAGGTCTTTAAGCAGAGGCTTGACAACCATATGTCAGGAGTGCTCTGATGGTGTTTCCTGCTTGGCAGGGGGTTGGACTCGATGGCCCTTGTGGTCTCTTCCAACTCTATGATTCTATGATTCTAGTCCCTACACCACACTGGCTATCAGCAAGCAGGCTAGAAATTACTTCTTCCTCCAGTGAACCATCTCATATGTAAAGCAGAAACCCGAAGAATATCAGCCTAGTATTGCCATATAGAGGACACTGCAGGCTATAGGATATAACATCCTCAAATCTGCCTTGAGCTCATGCCTGGCTGGTTAGCTGACTAGAGCAGAAAGTCAGGAATTTTAGCCCAGTTTTGGGAAGAGGGGTGAAAGTTGGGCATTTAGTTTTCCATGTTGGTAATTTATTGGACAAACTGGGTACATAAAGTAATACTTAGTGAGTAACACAACACTTGAAAACATTTCCTGACAACATTGTATGCTCTTTATGGTTCATGGTGCTCTTTTTGTCATTCAGGTTGTTCACATTTGTTACGCAGAAATGAAAGAAGTTTATAAAGTGGGTACATGGGGGGAAAGCACTGTGTACCATGTTGGAAAGCGCATAACTTTTAGTAACTTTGTTCAACCAAAGCTCCATCATTTGTTCCTGCTATAGTAGGTTATTAGAAATGCTATCTTAGACATTCATTACTAGAATTAAGTCGTGATCTTCCTTCTTCCGTAATAAAGCCTCATCCTGCTCATATACATCACCATTTAGATCCCTATCTTTCCCTCTGATTTCAGTAATTTTAGTAGCCCTGTGCACAAACCCACAGAGCCATGAACCAAGACATGGTAGTTGTTTCCACCCCAGTAATGAAGACGCTAGTTTGCAAATCAAAAGAAAAAGAATCATTAGAATCCATCCATACGAAATTGAGTGACTTTGCTGCACAAATATACAAATGTTTTAGTCTGTCCCAAATTATCTGAAGTTCCTTATGTATATTAGTAGGTATCTTAGGGAGTAATAAGTAATAAGTCATTATTGGAAGCTTACTCTTGCACATCCTGCCCATTAACATTGAGCCAGTGGAACCAACTGACATTTTGCTGCAACGCCAAAGGCAAGTCTAAGCAATCAGCTTTTGCCTCCCTCAGTAAATAACCTGACTGATAGACTGGATTGCTCTTTCAACCGTTCCATTGGACTGGGGGTATCCTGGGCCAGTAAAACATTTTTCAAACCCCCAGTCATCTGCAAACCACTGAAACTCTTAGAATCCCATAGCAAGCAAATACAGCTTTAAGTTCAACAACCGCCATTCTTGCAATTTTGCAAGATAGGCTCCATGCATCTGGGTGCTTCAAAAAATAATCAATCACAAGAAGAGAAGGGGAAGAATGATATACAGGTATATATAAAAATCTACACTCAGCTTCTGACATGGTAATTCATGGATCTCATGCAATATAAGTGGTTCATTTTGATTACCTGGAGCATGCCTAGCACAAACAGAACCATTTCCAACCACATTCTCAATGTCTGGACTCAATTTAGGACTGCCATATGTCTGGATTTTCCTGGACCTTACTGGGATTTCAAAGGCAGAATTGACATCTGGGGGGAGGGGGGATTTCTGAATGGCTTTGTCAACCTAAAAAATGTTCAACAATATTGGAGTCTTTCTTAAACAACCCTAATATCCTTAGACATGCCAGGCCAATGCAGCTGTCCTCTTGACGTAGCTTTAGTTCCCTGAATACCCTGATGGGAGTCATAAAGCAGAGAAGGAACACTGTGTCTTTGAGAAACAGGAATAAGTGCCCTGACAACCAAATAAAGGCTATCCTCTTGATAATGTAAGGAGTCCTTTACAGGCCCAAAGAACTTTGCAGTCAGAGAAGCATCTCTCAAATGCTCCATACTTTATGAGCACTTCCACTTCTTGAAGTTGAAGGTCTTGCTTTGGCGGTTCCTGTGTAGTAGCTGCTCCCTCTGGGTGCATGGCCAGTGTGCCCAATGCATTTTAACTCTCTCGTCACCCACAGAATTTCCATCCCTTAGAGACTTTTGCCATTAAGTGGAATATAAATTGTATAAACTAACAATATATTGGAGGAGAGGACATTATGCCATGAGCTGAAAAGCTCTCCTTTAAACAATGAACACCTCCTTTAGCACCCAAACAATCATCATTATTGCATATAAGCACAAGTCTGGGTGAGTGAACCCAGATATTATATAGTAGGTGCATACAACAGTCTCCCAAAAGTTTTGTTTCTGTTGGTTTGTTCCATGAAAAACAGCCTGAGCTGGCTTTCAGTTTGAGCACTTCTACAACAGGGAAGTTGCTGAAGCCTTTTCTTTCAGGCAGACTCATAGCTAGATGATCTTGCGTCCCTGGCAGAACTGTCCAGATTGTGTCCCCTAGGTAAAGGTAAAGGGACCCCTGACAATTAGGTCCAGTCGAGAATGACTCTGGGGTTGAGGCACTCATCTCGCTTTACAGGCCGAGGGAGCTGGCATTTGTCCGCTTCCGCAGACAGTTTTTCCGGGCACTCTCGCCAGCATGCCTGAGCCACTTCTGGCGAAACCAGCACAGCACACAGAAACACTGTTTACCTTCCCGCCGGAGCTGTACCTATTTATCTTCGTGCACTTGACGTGCTTTCAAACTGCTAGGTTGGCAAGAGCTGGGACCGAGCAACGGGAGCTCACCCCGTCGCGGGGATTCGAACTGCTGACCTTTCAATCGGCAAGCCCAAGCGGCACAGTGGTTTAACCCACAGCGCCACCCGCGTCCCCCTAGCAATGGACAAATTAGCTCTTCTTTCCACCTCTCCTCCAACCAACCCCACCCACCCACCCACCCATTCAATTCACCCTCTATTTAAAACCATTTCTTATGAGGCAACAATCAATATTTATATTTATGGACATATTTTTAGCCGATTTTGTGCCCCCACATCACCTGCACCCCTGGCGGGGGCCCACCTCACCACCCCCTAGCTACTTCTGGTTTTATTTCCCTTGGGTCATGTCTCCCAGCTGCCTTTCTGGTTTGCAGAGTATCCCACCTCCTGGTTCAGCCTATGTTCTGCACTACCTGAAGGGCTCGTCCACGATTCTGCTTGCCCCGTCCTAGAAAAATGGGTCTGAGAGATTTTCCCCTTGTTCTGAGCTTTCTAAGCATAGGTCTGAGCAGCTTTATGTTTGTCCTGCCACTTTCCCTGAGAAAACCCGCTGTTTACCACTGAATTGGAACGAACACCAATCTGCAGCAAGGCTGGTTGACATTTGTTCCTTCTGATCGGCAAGCCCTAGGCTCAGTGGTTTAGACCACAGTGCCACCCGCGTCCCACAAGTACAGTACTGTAGTCCAAATGGGAGATTACCAAGGCATGGATAAATAAAGCCAGGTGACCTTTTCCTGTGAGGGTTGTAGCTGCCATGCCTACCTAAGCAGGTAGAAGGTGCTTTGTGCCACAGAGACCACTTAAACCATCTTGTAACAAAGATGGATCAAGGAGCACCAGCTATTAACTTGGTGCTTTAGAAGGAGTTCAACCCCTTCCAGCTTAGGTTGAGCACCCTCCACTGACTCAGAGATCCCAGTCTTCTTGGGGCTGAGCCTCTCATTGAAGCCATTGCCATAGCCAGGCACTGATTAAACATCCCAACTGCCTTCCCTGGGTTAGCTGAGAAGTGAAATAGAATTGGATGCCATCTGCATACTGATGGCATCCATACTCAACTGGCCTCATGCTGATGTTTCATGTAAATATTAAACTGCACAGGGGATAAAATAAATCAAGTAGACTGGTTACCTGATTAATCGGTTAGAAAAAGATTATTAGTCAGATAAATTATCTGTAATCACATGACTGCTCTATTTAGTTTCAACCAGACAGTACGAGACAATTTCAAGGGTGCAGTTGTACGTGCTGCAGTTCATGGTCACACAACTAGTGTTTTGCTGACCTGACTTTTCTGGTCAGCTGGGAGGCATCACTATTCAGACTGCATCTGCTTTTGACTGTCCTGGACAGGATTCAGGCCACAGCCGTTTTAATTGAGGAGCAAATGTTCTAGAGAAGTCTTTACAACAAGGCCCATTTAGCTCAGTGTCAGATCTTCACAGTTGCCAACGCAATGTCATTCATAGCCTTACCCCAGAAGCAGCTGGGGAGGCAACTTCCCAACATAGAGTAGTCCTACGGGTAGAAGAGAAGAAGAATTGTTTGGATTTGATATCCCACTTTATCACTACCCTAAGGAGTCTCAAAGCAGCTAACATTCTCCTTTCCCTTCCTCCCCCACAACAAACACTCTGTGAGGTGAGTGAGGCTGAGAGACTTCAGAGAAGAGTGACTGGCCCAAGGTCACCCAGCAGCTGCATGTGGAGGAGCAGGGAAGCGAACCCGGTTCACCAGATTATGAGACTACCCCTCTTAACCACTACACCACACTGGCTCTCACTGGAGTTTTAGATTCGCACTTTGCCTCCACACACTGAACCTTCCCATGCCTCTTCCCTCCACTTCATGGCCGGCCGCACTGGGCGCAACATCTGGGGTTGTTATCGGCAGTGACAACTGTGCTGGAAAGCCAGGAGAGCAATGCCCACACTGCTTTACTGGCTTCTGCTGTCTCACCCCTCCATGAATTTGTCTAATCCTCTTTGGAAGCCCTCCAGGTTGGTGGTCATCACGCTATGTCCATTCCATGGCTTATCAGCGGCATAACGTAGGTTGTCAGCACCTGGGGCAAGGCAAGTAATTTGTGCCCCCTAACCCGGGGCAAGGCAAGTAATTTGCGCCGCCTAACCCCTAACCTGCCGCCGCTGCCAGCTTCTTCTTGCTGCTGCCTGGTCTGGTCTGGTGTGCTTCTCTCCCGCGCTCAGCACTGCGCTGGGCGGCCGCTGCACTGTCCCTCCCCCAGATAGTCCCTCGCTCTCTCTCCGCACCGCACGCCTGGCACCCACCCCCCTCCACAGTGGGCGGCGACCCGGCGGCTCGGAGCGGATTCGCACAGCCAGCACTGCAGTGAGAGAGAGTGAGTGAGCCAGGTAGGGGCAGAGAGCTGCGAGTGCGAGCGCACCCCCCCAGATGTTGCGCCCGGTGCAGCCGGCCCCCCTGCACCCCCCACGCTACGCCACTGTAGCTTATATCCCCTAGCTTAGCTGTGCTCTGTGTGAAGTTTCATTGGACACTTCAAGTATTATGAGAAAGGGAGAAAAACTTGTCACTATCTACTTGCTCTAAACCATGTGCAATCTTATAAATCTCTACGTATAAGGCTGACATGCAGAGTACTTTTAATATTTGTGGTTGGGCACCATTGCCCTTGAAAGATAAGCTGAAGCTGTTTTTTAAATACAAATCAACAGCAAATGGTTGCTCAGTTGAACATTCCATTCCCAATGTTGGTGGATTTGCTGGATGTACTGGACGTACAAAGGATGTATTAAGAAGCAATGAGAGGCTTGCCTGACTGCCCCTTCATGGCTCCCAGGGCAACATAAGCTGCCTTCTACTGAGTCAGGCCATGGGGCACCAAAGGGGTTTTTCTGAGGTAGCTTTATTTTGTCAGTTAAGGCATCCACATCCTAGAAAGGTAAGCGAACAATGGTAGTAAATACATAATCTGAAGTAGAAAGATAACAAGTGCTTTGTTCAATGCACACTCCATTTGTTTCAGATAATGGTTACAGTAGGAAATTTTAACTGCAATCTTAGAAACTCATGACTAGCTGGTATCCTCCTCTGTCTAGATAAAACTTTATTCTACCCTTATGTGCTCTGTGTAGATAAAGGTTACCAGACGTCCCCGTTTCCTGGGAACAGTCCCCGGATTTACAAATCAGTCCCCTGACAAAATCCATCTATTTAGTAGGAAGTTGAAAAGTGTCCCTGGATTCACTGGAAAAAAATCTGGTAACTTTAGTGTAGATCTCTGCCATGGCCTCTGATACTCAGTTATTATGGAATTAATTATGGCGGCAATGAGCTCTCACACCTTCCTTGTGGGCGCCCTTTGCGGGACCACGCACAGCACCGTGGCCCCATAGGACCCACCAGCTTGCTGGGCTGGCCTGCCTCCCTGTGCTAGTCATTGGAGGTTCCCACCAAACCTCAGTTAGCCAATCAGCCCTACGGGGAGGCGGGGCCAGCTGCTTAAATAGGAGGCAGAGCCAGCAGCAACCATGTCGTTAGCCTTCTTGGGGGCACTTTGGATTGGTGAGTGTGTCGAGGCCTTTGCGGTCACGGATTTAAGCTTTTCTGATTGCAACTTGCAACTCATTGAGTTCATGCATCTAAAACTGATCAGGTACGCAAGGGCACCTAGAATCATAGAATCATAGAGTTGGAAGAGACCACAAGGGCCATCGAGTCCAACCCCCTGCCAAGCAGGAAACACCATCAGAGCACTCCTGACATATGGTTGTCAAGCCTCTGCTTAAAGACCTCCAAAGTAGGAGACTCCACCACACTCCTTGGCAGCAAATTCCACTGTCAAACAGCTCTTACTGTCAGGAAGTTCTTCCTAATGTTTAGGTGGAATCTTCTTTCTTGTAGTTTGGATCCATTGCTCCGTGTCCGCTTCTCTGGAGCAGCAGAAAACAACCTTTCTCCCTCCTCTATGTGACATCCTTTTATATATTTGAACATGGCTATCATATCACCCCTTAACCTCCTCTTCTCCAGGCTAAACATGCCCAGCTCCCTTAGCCGTTCCTCATAAGGCATCGTTTCCAGGCCTTGGACCATTTTAGTTGCCCTCCTCTGGACACGTTCCAGTTTGTCAGTGTCCTTCTTGAATTGCGTGGCTATTCCCTCCCCCACCACAGATGGATAAATGAAGACACAGGACACCAGAATTTAGGTTAATTGGGCGAAAATGGCCACAACTTTATTGATTACAGGCAAGAGAGGTATTGGCTTTAGGCATTGGCCCTACCAGACTAACCGGTCTAACCGGTGAGGGTTAAGCACCAACAGGGGGAGCCACCCGAGATGCATATCCCTAGGCGCTCCCCGAGGGGTTACCGCTCGGGGGCGCGCTTTAGGCCCTAGCCTCCGTAGGTTTCGGACAAGGCGACGCCCCTCGGAGTCCTTTAACGAACTACCCTCCAAGCCTTGGGGGGGAGGTGATGGCGCTCCTCCCCCCCGATCTCATCTGCATGACAATACCCCTGCCAATGCCTACCGCCACACGGGCCGCATCAAAGCGGCTCGCCGCCAATACCCTCGGCCTGTAACCAATCCCTAATGCCCTGAAAAATGTCGGCTAACCAGATATCATTGCCAGCATCAGATAGATGCACGCCATCCCCGCGATAGAGTGGTAAGTTGTCATACCGGATGCACGGGTGCCCAATGACCCGACCACCTAATGCAACCACTCTACGCGCCACCGAGCGCTCAACGATCCTCCTGGCTTTATTCACGGCCACGGGATTCACCGCGTCCCGCCAGCATCTCCTTTGCAGCAAGGATGACCAAAATATAGTGATGTTATCATGGGAGGCCTTCAACCCTACAAGGTCATTGATGATGTTCCACATTAGATCGACCCCTTTTCTGTAAGCCAGGTCGTTCTCGCCCAGTTGAATGACCAGAGCGTCGGGAGCGCCTTCAGCTGCGATTTTCTTTGCAACTGCCGGGAGAAATTCTTCCCAACGCATACCACGCCTAGAAATCCATGACACCTTGACGTTGCTGGGTAACCGCAGCTCAGCATCCCAGGCCCTGTTCTCTGCACGCTGCCTGGCCCAGTATACTATGCTGTGGCCGATAAGCCACAACCGAATCACACCGATACCTGGAATAAGAGAATAAGAGGGCGAGGTAAGGGGAATGTAGATTACTAGAGCCAAGTCAGGGGGGAGTGTGGTGTGGGGTTAGGGAAGAAGGCCCGGGGGGGTTAGAGAAGCTACCGGATGTAACCCTTGTACGCGTTAGATTTCCAATGCCCCATATCCATTATCCTTTCAGCCGGCAGACCCATGTGGACAGCAGTGGTCGCTGCCCCAATGTGAAAGGAGTGTGCAGCGTACTCCTCCTGCGGAAGACCGATGGCTGCGATCGCTTTGCGCAAGACCCTTGTGAACTGGTGTTTTGATAGGAGGGAACCGTCCACATGTAAGAAAAAGGGGCCACCGGAATTAGGCCTCATGCGCAGATATTTTGCGCCATCTTTTACCGGGCAAGGACCAGGCTTCTGAGTTGCCTGGAGGCGAATCATAGCCCCCCTTCCGAGCTGGTCGGTCTTAGAGCTACGGATTTTCAAAATCACGTGGGAGCTGGCTATCGATACATCCCCAAGTAATAGCCCTCTATTTGAACCAGATGGGCGGTCCTCACAGACCACTTCACCGATGCGCAAGGCACCATAAAATGCAAAGGAAAATGCTGCAGAGAACAACCTAGCTTCGTATTTTGACCAACAGATGGACCTAAGCTTCAAGCGGATTTGTGTGAGAATATCGAGAGTTATGGGCCTTCTCGCATCAGGGCCTGGCGGCCGTGACCTGCGCCAGCCCTCCAACATTTTCCGCACCACGAAGTGAGCACAGGGATCAATGCAAAATAGGGCTTTTGAGAAGAAGGATATCGCCGCCAAATGGATATTAAGAGTTTTGGGGGCCCGGCCCAGGTCGCGAAGGTGGACCATATACTCTATGACCTCAGACTTAGAGGGGGCTCTGCCTGGCTTGAACTGCTCCTTTTTCCTGCGAAAAGCTGTGAAATCTAACCAAGCCTTATTGTAAGATCTTAGGGTTGAAGGTGCCAAGGCTGACAATACTCCCTTTATTGCTTCCCGCTGCCAATACTCCAAAGGTGTTCCGGAAATGGTTGCGGCCGCAGCTGTGCATCCGGCGCCAATGAGCGAAAGCGCTCCATCTGGAAACGAGATAGAGCGTCCGCGATGTTGTTATCGATGCCAGGGACAAACTTGGCAGAGGCGTGAAGATTTAGTTGGAGACAGGAAAGGACAAAATAGCGCAAGAGGGACGCTACCCTGGGAGAGTGCGCTGACTGTTTGTTGATAACTGACACCACCGATTGGTTGTCCATCCAGAAGCACACCCTACGATTCTTAAACTGGTCGGCCCAAATATGGATTGCTACCACAATGGGGAAGAATTCCAGGAATGTCAAATCGCGCAGGATTGGTTTTCCTTGCCAAGAGGGGGGCCATTGCTGGGCGCACCACTGCCCCCTGAAATAAACCCCAAACCCTAGGGAGCCCGCCGCGTCTGAATGCACCTGGAAATCCGACCGCAAGGCCATGCAGTCCTGCCATAATGAGATGCCATTATAACCGTCAAGGAATTGCAACCAGACCTGTAGGTCTGACTTCACCGCCTTAGAGAGGCGTACCCTGTGGTGTGGAGACCGTAGTCCCGCGGACAGTTTTGCTAGCCGGCCGCAAAAAGGGTGACCGGGGGAGACCACGCGGCAGGCAAAGTTAAGGTGTCCCAGGAGTGATTGAATTTGCCTCAGGGTTACCTTTTTTAACGGTAACATCTGCTCGATAAGCTCTCTAAGGGCGGACAACTTCTCGGCCGGTAGGCGTGAGGTTTGGGCAACGGTGTCCAGTTTAAAACCCAGATATGTCATGGTGGTCACCGGTCCCTCTGTCTTCTTGCTTGCTAAAGGGACCCCCAGTTCGACTGCTAAGGACTCGAAGGCCTGGAGCAAGGTGCCACAATCGCACTCGCTACTTGCCACCAAAATAAAATCATCCAAGTAATGCCCCACCCCCTGCATGCCTGTCCTAAATTTTAAGGTCCATTCTAGAAAGGTGCTAAAGGTCTCAAAGGCGGCGCAGGCGATTGAGCACCCCATAGGCATCGCCTTGTCGATGAGGTAGGCGCCCTGGAATTTAAAACCGAGCCAGCGATAGTCCTTCGGGTGAACAGGAAGAAGGCGGAATGCAGACTCGATGTCGCACTTTGCCATATAGGCGCCCCTGCCAAATCCCCTAACCAGCTTTACCACTTGATCGAATGATGCATATTTCACCGTGCACATTTCTTGGGGAATAGCGTCATTAACAGAGGCTCCCTTGGGGTAAGAAAGGTTATGTATCATACGAAACTCCCCTGGGGCCTTTTTTGGGACAATGCCCAACGGTGAAATATGCAGCTCCTCGATAGGGGGTGATACAAAGGGGCCGGCGACCCTCCCCGCGGCAATCTCTTTCTTGATTTTTTTAAGGGCGATGTCAGGTCTCTCTAAAACAGATTTCTGGTTCGGAGGGCATCCGGCATTGGGGGTACAAACAACTGGGATCCTAAAGCCCTGGGAAAACCCTTCATCTAGCATACGGGCAGCTTGTCTATTTGGGTAGAGATCCAGCAGCACTCTCAACGGCTGTAACTTTATCGGAGAGTGTGCCAGACCCAAGGACCGATTAGTATCGAGATCCAGCAGGCCCTTGGGCAGATCCTGAGGGTCCGGCTGGGGGATCCCGACTCCCCTGGTTGAGATTCCCCCTGCCACCACGAAAGGGCTGCTGTTTCCCTTTATAACAGTGAATGGCGGGGTGGCTGCCCAAGCACTTATCTCATTCATGCAAATACTTACACGTGGTGCGCTGACAGGCCCCCTTATTGAAGTCCCAGCAATGTCTCCAGCGTTTTGCCTCCACCTTACCGGATTTAGACTGATCCTGGGGTTTCTTCTCGATATTGGGGCCCACATGCTCCATCCAGCAATTGTTGTCCCTTTGGTCCCAGCATGTGGACGACAGAAGCGAGGCATTCCGCCAGAAGTCCTCATCATAAGATATGGCGGCTTCATCTCCCGCCAGCTCCCACGCTCTCCTGACATGCGCCAAGTACGATGCAAGATGCATGCCACGTTTTGGGTAACAACCTGTCACTACTGCCATAAAAACCTGATAGCCGTTAAGCCAATTCTCAAATGTACGTTCGACTCTGGGTGACCTCTATCTTTTCCTACCATAGTATCTCCTTTTTTCCCCTTTTCCCTTAACCTGTACTGGAGGTAGCAGGGAAAACATATCAATGAAATCACCATTCAGGATCTTGTCCCTCTTTTTCTTAGTAAGGTGGTTGCCCGGGACAAAGTCGGTGGCCAAGTGAGTAGAGGCTTTAACGTCTTCCACTAAAGCCCCGTCTTTCCAATCGAGGGTGCCATTGAAAGCCTTCCGATGCAAATTGGCCCACCTTTCGTGCACCCACAGGGGGACTCCCGTGTCTTCCCCCTCCCCCCAGTACGTCTCCAAAGGCGCATCACTATCCTCCTCGGAAGAAGAAGAAGTACCTGTCTCCTCGTCGGAATCTGATGTGTCGTGTTTCCTGCTCTTCTTGGACCTGTGCTTCTTCTTCGACTTCCGCTTCCCACCATGTGAACCGGTGTTCCGTGGCGCTGGGTCACTGACAGCCAGGACTGCCTGTTGCGGAGGAAGCTCCTCCTCCGAAGTTGACCCGTCCAAAGAACTTTGTTGAGCTGGGTTGTCCTGAAAGAGACTGGGGACATCTATTACCTCTGGGCGGGATGCAGCGTGGGCAGGCACTGAAGGCCCAGCCTTTTTTGTACCAGTTTTAGGTTTTTTCGTGGGCGCTTTCCCCTTCTGAGGGCCTGCCTTAGATTTATGCGCACGCGCCGTCTGCTGGCGTGTCTGGGGCCTGCCAGTAGCCTGCTGTTCCATGCTGGCTGTGCTTGTGGAGGGACCATCCTGACCTTGCTGGCTGGGAGGAGTATCAGGTATGCAATCCTGGGACACTTCCACTATGTTTGGCGAAGGGGTAATAGGGGTCCTGCATTGCGCGTAAAATGCTTGCAGCGCGAAAAAAAGCTGTGCCATTGCCTGGGGGTTACAAGGAGCCATAGGCACTAATGCGTTGCCATGTTGTGGCGCTTGGGGGTTGCTGTTGCCCTCCATGTTAAATCGGGCTCAATATGAGCGTATGTGTCAGGGGTTCAGGAGCAGAGACGCAGAGAAGGGAGGAAGCAGAGAGCGAGGGGGAGGAATCCGAAGGGAAAATGAGTGATGATGACGACCCGAGATCTCCAAGCCTAAGCAGTGAGTCAGAGGACTCCCAAAAGGGAGCCCCAGTGAGCAGAGCAAGGGGGGGATCCGGGGGGACACCCCAGGAGGAAGGGAACAGAGGAGATTCAGAGAGTAGCAGCTGGAAGTCGGGACCCACGCTCATAACTGAGGGCGGCAGCAGCTGGAAGTCGGGACCCACGCTCAAGACTGAGAGCAGCAGGGAGGAAGGTAGCCAGGCATCGGGTTCCGGAGGCTGTCAGCAGGAGGGAGGGCACGAGTCAGGGGTGGTCACGCCCTCCTCAGAGAGCGAGGCAACGGTTAAGAGGAAAGTAGAGAGTTGGGCGCGCGCGCCAAGTTCAAATGCAGCGGAAGCTGGAGCAGTAAGCGGCCCGGAGAGTGAGCCAGGTCCTAAAGCCCGCCGCAAGGAGGCAGAAGGATCAGGGGGGTCAGCGTCAGAGGAGAGTAGAAGGGAGGAGGCCCAGGGGGGCAGAAGGACCCAGAGACGTAGGGAGAGGCGAAGGAGGTGGAGCAAGGCTAGGGTATTAAGCTGGTGTGCAAGAGGCGGGGACTCAGACGGGTCTTCGCCGACCTAGGGCAGAAGGTGTAGAGCTGCACGCTGCAGTTCGGAAATGAAACCTGTAACTTAATAAAGACTCTTATAAAGTGAACGCTGGCGGACTTGGTCCTATGTGAGCTGGGACTGGGTGGCAGCCCTGACAGTAAGACCCGTCTCTCAAAAGCTTCGGACACCTGATATCTCGCAGCGGAGAGAGAGGCAGCTGGAGGAGGGGATCGGTGTTTGGGAGCAAGCTCACGACGGTTAGCAGAGATGACGGAAGCAGAGACAGTTGCAGCGCTGCAACAGGCAGTTACCCAATTGAACGCGGAGGTACTGGCATCCAAGAAGAGGGAGGAGGATGCGGCAGCCGCCTACAGAGATCTCCACGCCAGGTTTGAAGCATGGGTTAAACACGGGCAGCCAGGACCCAGACCGGAGGGGGTTGGGTTGGCACGGAGAGCAGGAGGGCTTGTGGCTCACTTCGATGGGAATTTACAACAGTACCCCAATTTTCGAGCAGACGTAATGTGCGCACTGCAACTGCTGGCAAAAGACTTTAGAGATGAGGAAGAGAAAGTGGGGTTCATACTGTCCCATTTGCATGGGGATGCTAAAGCGTGGCTACGCAATTTGTGGAGGGATAAAGATCCGGCGCTTCAGAATGCAGATGCCTTTATCAAAGCGATGGATGCGTGTTTTTTGTCTACTATTGATGTGGATCTTGCCCGACGGGAGATTCATGGACTAAAACAAGGGAGGGCAAGCGTCCGGCAGTACCACGCCCGCTTTTTTGCGCTGGTCAGTGCCTTAGAGTGGGACCGGGATTCGCCCCCTGTCAGAGACCTGTTCTGGGAGGGTCTAAGCTCTGCGGTCAAGGATGAAATTGCAAGGGGGGAGAGGCCCCGAAGCACGCAGGAGGTGGTCCAAAGGGCGCTGACTGTGGGGGTGAGGCTGGAAGAACGTCCATGGTGCAGAGATGAAGGACGTGGAGGGCGCGAAGCAGCGAGAAGTTTCTCTTTCGTTCCAAGAGAAGCAGCGCGTGCGCAATCCACACCTCCGCCTGGAGGGGGAGGGGAACCGATGGAGGTTGGAGGTGCAAGGGCTCAGTCAGCAGCCAGAGCCCAAGCACCGACAGCAGTGAAAGCGAAGCCTCCTAGAGGGAACAGGAAGTGTTACATCTGCGAGGATCCAGGCCATTTGGCGAAAGAGTGTCCCCGGAGGCTCCACAAGCACACTGCAGCCTCAGCAATGGTGACTGCAGCAACGCAGCAAGGAGAACCACAGCAGGGAAACGACGATGTCTGGCTGGAGACAGAGGCACTGGGGCCCAGCCAGACGCATCAGTGAAGCAGTCCCCAGCGATCTTGCAACCCACGGATCCCCTCCCACCCAAACCAGTAGTGCAGCTCACAGCATCTCTCCAGCTACCCGATGGCGTCACTATCGAAGTGCCGCTTTCTGTGGATTCTGGAAGCAACGCAGACTTTATAGCGCAGGATTTTGTGGAGCAGCACGCTATACAGCTACTGCCTGCCACTCTGCCCCTGCAAGTCGTCACAGTGGATGGCAGAGAGTTGCT
Source organism: Podarcis vaucheri (assembly GCF_965113315.1). Lineage (NCBI taxonomy): Eukaryota > Metazoa > Chordata > Lepidosauria > Squamata > Lacertidae > Podarcis > Podarcis vaucheri. The sequence goes on from NC_138761.1 coordinate 123,994,641, forward strand.
AGGGGGGCAGGTGGTGAAGCAAACGCCACCGATGGTGATGCGCCTTGGCAACCACAGGGAAGTCATCAGTTTTAATGTCACCCAACTGTCGGACACGCCCATTGTGTTGGGCATGAGTTGGCTGGACAGGCACAGTCCGACACTGGCTTGGTACCAGAGACAGCTGATCTTCGGCTCCTCTTATTGCGCAGAACACTGCATCCTGCCCAGACAGGAGGGAGAGGAGGAGGAATCACAACTGCAGTTGGGAACGTTGCAAGCAGTCCCCCACAAATACGCAGACTTTCTGGAGGTCTTCTGCGAGAAAGAGGCTGACAAGCTACCACCGCACAGGCAATATGACTGCAAGATTGACCTCCTACCAGGGGCGACGCTGCCGAAAGGGAAGCTGTATTCCATGTCTGAGGACGAATTACAGGAACTCAAACAGTTCATAGATCACAATTTGCAGCGCGGTTTCATCCGGGAGTCCAGGGCAGTAGGGGGCAGTCCTGTTTTCTTCGTGAAGAAGAAAGACACGCCCCAAAAAAGACTGGTGGTGGATTTTCGCCTCTTAAACAAGATGACCAAGCCTTCTGATTTCCCCATGCCCAGGATTGACGACCTACTAGCGACGGTGCGCAAGGGACGCGTGTTCACCAAGTTGGACCTGCGAGGTGCGTACAATCTCATCCGCATGAGGGAGGGCGATGAGTGGAAGACAGCCATGTTCACGCCTCTGGGCACCTACGAATACAGAGTGATGCCGTTTGGATTGCAAAACGGTTCTCACTGTTTCCAAGCTTTCATGCATCATGTGTTGGCGGGACTCCTTTACAAGAAGTGCGTCTGCTTTCTGGATGACATCCTGATATTCTCCGAATCGCAGCAAGCCCATGACCAAGATGTTCGGGAGGTGCTGAAGAGGCTGCAGCAGCATAGACTGTACGCCAAACTGGAGAAGTGCCAGTTCGACACGACGGAGGTGGATTTCTTGGGTTACAAGTTGTCGGACAAGGGGCTAGCCATGGACAGCGCCAAGGTTCGTGCGGTGTTGGATTGGAAGAGCCCGCGCAACCGGAAGGAGGTCCAGCGGTTTGTCGGCTTCGCCAACTTCTATCGCAAGTTTATCAAGGGGTTCGCGATGCAGACGGCGGCCATTACGGACACGCTAAGCTCCAAGAAAAAGAAATTCATCTGGACGGAGCAGGCGGAGCAGTCCTTTCAGGCACTCAAGCGTCTCTTCGCGTCGGAAGAGCAACTGCTGCATATCGACCCCAGCAGACCGATGCGGGTAGAGACAGACGCGTCCGATAGAGCAGTGGGAGCTGTCCTGCTGCAAAGGGACCCACAGGGGGTCTGGAGGCCGGGAGCGTTCTACTCCAGAAAGCTCAGCAAGTCGGAGCAGAACTACACCATCTGGGACAGGGAGTTGCTGGCCATTCATGCAGCTTTCAAGGCGTGGAGGCACTTCCTGATCGGCGCCAAGCACACGGTGCAGGTCTGCACGGATCACAAGAATCTGGAGCACTGGCGCACGGCTCAGTTCCTGAACCAGAGGCAGATACGTTGGGCGGAGTTCTTTGCTGACTTCAATTTCCGAATAGAGTACGTCCCAGGCGACACCAACGTCATGGCGGATGCACTGTCCCGCAAACCGCAATACCTCGAAGAGGCGACGCCAGCGGCAGCCATGCACATCTTCGCGCCAACAGCGTGGGCGTGCGCTTCAGCCACAGTAGACCTGGATGCGGTGCGGCGGGCGTTGCAGGACGACTCCTTCGCGCAGGCGAAGATGGCAGAGGTGCACAAGGGCACGGCGAAGGGCGACGAGTTCCAGATACGAGACGGCTTGCTCTTACGTAAAGGGGCCATCTACGTGCCGGGAGACGAACTTCGCGCCAGGGTACTGCAGCAGCTGCACGACGCACCCACGGCCGGGCACTTTGGCACGGAAAAAACGGTGGAATTAGTCGCAAGGGACTTTTGGTGGCCCAGACTGAGAGGGGAGGTCGCGGACTACGTTGCGAGGTGCGACACCTGCCAGAGGGCCAAACCGGTGCACAAACCACCGGCGGGACTGCTGGAACCGCTGCAAACGCCGTTTGAACCGTGGGAGAGAGTGGCCCTGGACTTTGTTACGGATCTACCCAGCTCGAGAGGCAAGACAGCTGTACTAGTGGTGGTGGACTTGTTCACCAAGATGGCACATTTCATTCCGTGTGCGAAGGTGGCCACGGCGGAACAAACCGCCAAACTGTTCATAGATCACGTGTTCAAAGTGCATGGTCTGCCGCGGTCTATCCTGTCCGACCGCGGGCGCCAGTTCGTCTCGAATTTCTGGCAGAAGCTGATGAGTTTTCTAAATGTCAAGGTCGATCTGGCATCAGCAAGACACCCGCAGACCAACGGGCAAGCAGAGAGGGTCAATGCCATCATGCAGCAGTACCTGAGATGCTATGCCAATCAACAACCTGCGACCTGGGTGGATTACCTGCCGCTCGCCGAGTTCGCTTACAACAACACGAAGCACGTGTCCACAGGGGTGACGCCGTTCTTCGCCAACAATGGGAGGAATCCCAGAACCTTCCCGGGACGGGAGAGAATGGGGGACGGAGAACCACAGACGGCGGACGCGTTCGCGTCAGAGTTGCAGGCGGTACACGATCAACTCAGACGGCAGCTGGAGCTAGCTAAGCACGCCTACAAGGTGCAAGCTGACAAGCACAGGCGGGTTGGCGAAGAGATCCAAGTGGGAGACTGGGTCTGGTTGGCAGCCCACGCAGTGCCGACCAGGTCACTAGCCAAGAAGAAGTTGGGGCACAAGCAAATTGGTCCGTACCAAGTCGAAGCACAGATCAACCCGGTAGCCTTCCGACTGGCGCTGCCGGAGGGTTCCAGAATGCATCCGGTGTTCCACAGGTCGGTGCTCACTCCCTACAAGGCACCTCACAGATTCCAGGAGCCAGGGACGGCACCGAGTCCGTTCCGGGAGCGGACGGAGACGCGAGGGGTGACGCAGCAAGACCCCATCAACGAGGTCACGGAGATTTTGGACTCCAGATGGGGGGAAGAGGGAGTCGAATACCTCCTAGCCAGAGAGGGCACCCGGGCCAGCGCCAATAGCTGGGTGCCAGACTACGCTTTGGAGGAACCCCTGCTCAAGGACGAGTTTCATGCCCTTTTCCCACACAGACCCATGCCAGCGAGCTTCTTCGACGACTGGCTGTTCACGCCCACACTTTCTTCCAGCACGTTCCATGGATTCGACTCGGACGGGGAACCCGCACTGAGCACCCGTTCCCCAGAAGGATCGCCGGCGGGTTCGGCGTCAGACACCTCGTATTGGTGGGACGATCGACCGGAGGAGCAATGGCGCCGGAAGTGGCTGGAGATGCCAGGTCGAGCGACCGACGCAGAGACTGACATGGACGTGTTCGGGGAGGACCTTGGGTTCGAGCACGGCGGTACAGAGATGGAAGCGGAACAGGTCAACGTCGGCGACCGCGAGGAGGAAGACTCGGAGGTCTTCAGTTGGCGGCCAACCACGGGGAGCGAACTGTATCCGGCATTCCCTCCCGTGATGATGGAGCACCCAGCACCCACACCTGAAAGCGGGGAGGGGGGAAGGGGGGGCTTCGAGGGGGGGATGGATGTCAGGGGTTCAGGAGCAGAGACGCAGAGAAGGGAGGAAGCAGAGAGCGAGGGGGAGGAATCCGAAGGGAAAATGAGTGATGATGACGACCCGAGATCTCCAAGCCTAAGCAGTGAGTCAGAGGACTCCCAAAAGGGAGCCCCAGTGAGCAGAGCAAGGGGGGGATCCGGGGGGACACCCCAGGAGGAAGGGAACAGAGGAGATTCAGAGAGTAGCAGCTGGAAGTCGGGACCCACGCTCATAACTGAGGGCGGCAGCAGCTGGAAGTCGGGACCCACGCTCAAGACTGAGAGCAGCAGGGAGGAAGGTAGCCAGGCATCGGGTTCCGGAGGCTGTCAGCAGGAGGGAGGGCACGAGTCAGGGGTGGTCACGCCCTCCTCAGAGAGCGAGGCAACGGTTAAGAGGAAAGTAGAGAGTTGGGCGCGCGCGCCAAGTTCAAATGCAGCGGAAGCTGGAGCAGTAAGCAGCCCGGAGAGTGAGCCAGGTCCTAAAGCCCGCCGCAAGGAGGCAGAAGGATCAGGGGGGTCAGCGTCAGAGGAGAGTAGAAGGGAGGAGGCCCAGGGGGGCAGAAGGACCCAGAGACGTAGGGAGAGGCGAAGGAGGTGGAGCAAGGCTAGGGTATTAAGCTGGTGTGCAAGAGGCGGGGACTCAGACGGGTCTTCGCCGACCTAGGGCAGAAGGTGTAGAGCTGCACGCTGCAGTTCGGAAATGAAACCTGTAACTTAATAAAGACTCTTATAAAGTGAACGCTGGCGGACTTGGTCCTATGTGAGCTGGGACTGGGTGGCAGCCCTGACAGTATGCGTGTGTGGATGAGCGAGAGAGAGTGCGCACGTGAAGGGGTCTGAACCACCAACGTTCAGATCAGCAAGTCCAGGCTCAGCGGTTTAGCCCACAGCACCACCCGCCACTTATTGGATTCCTGCTTTATTTAGTTTTGTGGTATTTATTTATTTATTTATTTATTTATTTATTTATTTATTTATTTTAAATTATTTAATTATTTGCTTCTCAATTTATTTCACTCTAACGCAGGAGTGGTCAAGTGAGTTTCGATGATCCAAAGCTTCTATCTCCTACTAAGCCTTATCTTATATAAACAGCACCTTATGGATTAAGGACCTTAGTGATTAAAACAATCATGCAATATACAGCCCAGGATCTAAGAAATTAATCCTGCTTGCGACGTTGAAAGGCTCAACAAGATCACTAATGAATTACCTCTGCCCAATTTAATTAATTCCGAATATCGATTGAAAGGAACAAAGCTGGCTTTGTATTATAATACGTTATTCTCCCCCACGTCCAGCACTTAGAAGACGCACGGCCGGTTAATTAAATTTGCTAATGATCCAAGGAAGCAAGGACAAAGCACTAAACAGGACGAAAGCTGGAAAAGGACAAAAGCTGCAAATAAAGGCAAGCTGGCGCAAGGCAAATAAGGCAAATAAGGCTGCTACTAAAGGCAAGCTTGCCTGGCACAAAGCAAGCTTGCGGCCACAGCTGGAGAGGGATGATCCCACAGGGTCTGCCTGTAGCAAGATGGCGGCCGCAAGGCCAGCCACGTGGCTCTCAAAATGGCGCCGGTCGCTAGCTACGGAAGGCTGCTGGACGCTGGCAACCGGCCTCAACTGCGTGCTGCCAGCAGCAAGACCGGCCACCGACGACTCGCAAGGAGGGGGAGGAAAGAAAACCAGACGCACTCAAAGGCACACAAATTGCCCGAAAAGCCCTCAGACGCAGCAAAACGGACCTCGGGACCCGGGAAAGCCCGCCCCAGATCTGCCCCGCAGCCCCGCCAAAATAGACGTGATACAACCTGGGCAAAGGGGAGAAGCCTCAGCGTCACGGCGACCAGAAGGGAAACCTGCGTGAGGAGGACGCAGACTCCAGCGGTGGCGGAAGGTTCCGGGGGAAGGCTGCGGCGCAAAATCAGCTGGCCGGCGGGATCAGCTGGCCGGCAGGAAGATCAGCTGGCCGGCGGGAAGAGCAGCTTGCCGGCAGGACGATCAGCTGGCCGGCGGGACGATCAGCTTGCTGGCGGGAAGCTCAGCTGGCCGGCGGGAAGATCAGCTGGCTGGCAGGAAGATCAGCTGGCCGGCGGGAGGATCAGCTGGCCAGCGGGACAATCGCCGCCGCTGTTGCGGAGTTGGCGCCGCTGGAGGCTCGCTCAGGCTTCTGCCGCACGACACGGAAGCTTTAGGACGCGAAGAGAGAGATCCCGGCAATGCTTCAGCTCCGGAAAGTGAAAGGGGCGATCGGCGAGAAACGCAACGAAGGACGAAGAGATGAAAACCGCGTGGGAAAAGCAGGAAAAAGGGGCGAGCCGAGGGCTGCCCCAACCTTAAATGGCCCTAGAAGATCCGCCCCCGCCGCCAGCCGATTGGCTGGCAGGGCGTGGGTATGCTAATAAAGGGAATCCCCAGCTCCCGTGAGGCTGGGGCCAGCCTCGCGGGAGTGTGGGCGGGGTCGTGAGCCCGCAACCCCACCCCCTCCTGAATTTCGGTAGTGGCATTGTGGTGCCCAGAACTGGACACAGTACTCCAGGTGAGGTCTGGCCAGAGCAGAATACAGTGGCACTATTATTTCCCTTGATCTAGAGGCAATACTCCTATTGATGCAGCCCAGAATTGCATTGGCTTTTTTAGCTGCCGCGTCACACTGTTGGCTCATGTCAAGTTTGTGGTCAACCAAGACTCCTAAATCCTTTTCACATGTACTGCTCTCAAGCCAGGTGTCACCCATCTTGTATTTGTGCCTCTCATTTTTTTTCTTTACTTTCGGTTCCCTTCTCTTAACCTGGACCTTGCCCTGTTTCAGAAACACGTAAATTCATGAGAGTCCGCCTTGGGGGGTCTGGACAACTTTTTATTCATGTGTCCAGCCGCCCCTTGAGACGCTGATTTTGCGGTCTCGGGTGGCGGTTTTAGACCTTGGGTGGAATCCTTTAGTCCAGTGGCGTAGCGTGGGTTGTCAGCATCCAGGGCAAGGCAAGTAATTTGCGCCCCCTAACCCGTGGATTTGCGCCCCTAACCCTAACCCCCAGATGTTGCGCCCAGTGCAGCCGGCCCCCCCTGCACCCCCCACGCTACGCCACTGCTTTAGTCTATCTTCCCTAAATAGGGGAGGAGCGTGAAGTGGTGACTCACCCCACCCCCACGTGGTGGCGATTCCAGGGTCCCCTCTTTAAGGGGTTTGTATATGGGAGTTACTGGCCATATACTGAAAGGTTGTCAGTGAACTCCCCTGCGTTGCAGGAATATGAGGTGGGCTGCCAGCATACACAAGCGTCTTGCTGTGCACCCTCCCATATCCCATTCACCCTGAGGAGCCCCAGTTCCCCCGGCTGGGGGGCTGGGAGGGATACACACCCAATGCCTAAGCCAAGGTCTTCCTACATCTGAAAGGTTTAATAAAGTTGTGGCCATTTTTTTATTCCATAACACACTCTTACGAGTCATTGTTCCTTCTGGTGGTCTCTTGGGGCCGGGGGGGGGGGTTCTCTGCCTGGGCACACAATTATGGAAACAAAGCCAGTTCACAAAGAGAAAAGAAAAGTCTCTGCATAATCAGGAGATTCCCCTGTCCTGCCGAAATGTTGCTTTCTGGATAAGGCATTTTTAATCTCTCACAAGTGTGTTTTAGTCAGTATTTGTGTGATGTCAAAATGATGGCCTGACCTGGGCCTGGCACTGCAGCCAGCTGGCAGTGTTGGGTGCGGAAGAGGCCTTCATGGCTCCTTCGCATGCTGGCGCTAAGCCCCAAAAGCTCAGCTCAGGCACGGCTTCCCTCCCTGCAGCTCTGGCCTTGATGAGGGAGCCTGTTGTGGGCGCCCTCATTGAGCCCTCTCAAAAAATGTGCCCAGGGCCATCGCCCCCCCCCAGCCCCCTCCACCCTCTGCAGGAGTTCCTTGTCAAATCTCCCTTTCTTTCCACATTGCCTTGCTTGTATTGAGTTGACTTTGCTAGCGATGTCATTGGTTACAGTACTGGACTAAATTGGCCCAACCTGGGGATTTCGCCAACCTCATAGCAATTGTTTCAGCTTTGGCATTGGGTTGACCTTAGGGTTGGTTGGTTGGTTGGTTGGTTGGTTGGTTGGAAGGGAGGGAGGTTGTAGACTCTGCCTGCCCCTCCAAAGAAAGGTGTATCCTGTTAAGTGTCTGGGAGGAGGTGCTTCTGTCTGGACACCCACGTGGGGGCTGGGCCAATGGTCTCACATCAGCAATCCCATCAGGACGATCCTATTTGATATACATTGGTACCTCCAGTTGTGCACGGGATCCATTCCGGAGCTCCGGTCAGATCCCAAGGGATTCGCAACCAGAGGTGCCTGTTCTGCACATGCGCATGGCGTGATAGAGTGCTTCTGTGCATGCGCGCGCAGCAAAACCCAGAAAAATACCTCTGGGTTTGCCACGTGCGTAACCCGAAGGATACCCAACAGAGCTGTGCGTATCCAGAGGTACCACTGTATGTCATAGGACCTCCTCACAAAAGGTCGAGCACTTCAGGCACTGCCAGCAGACAGGCTGGCCATTAATGATTGTACCCAATGCCCATGCCAAACCTCTTGCATCTGTAATCAATAACATTATGGTATAACATTTGGCCAACAGTTTTGGGTTTTGTGTATTCCTTAATAATAAAGTCAGGTTGTGTGGAGATTTCTGTGCCTGGGTACACAAATCCTTTTGTAATGAAAAAATCAAGGTTAAAAACTGCAACCCTACCAAGCCAAAATGTTATCAGCCACTACCTTCCTTACTTTTTTCTAAACTGGAAAGCAAAGTTGTCCACCTCACTGGTAACTTGTACAGTGGTGCCTCGCAAGACGAAATTAATTCGTTCCGCAAGTTTTTTCTTCTTGCGAGTTTTTCGTCTTGCGATGCACGGTTTCCCATAGGAATGCATTGAAAATCAATTAATGCGTTCCTATGGAAACCGCCTTCAGACCAGGTCCGGGGACAGTCTGTCCCCCGACCTCTTCTGAAGGCTGGGGGGGGACACAAGGGCTTTTCTTCCCACCCCCAACATTTTAAAAAACCCCGGGACAGCGGAGGACTTCTCCGCTGTCCGGGGCGATGTAAAAGCCCCTGGGAAGGCAGGCAGGGGGGACAAAGACTTTTGCCCCCCGCCCACCTTCAGAAGAGGTCCTGGACCTCTTCTGAAGACAGGCGGGGGGCGAAAGTCTTTGCGCCCCACCGCCTGCCTTCCAAAGCCGTCCGGGACAGCGGAGAAACGCGCTGCCTTTCTCCGCTCTCTCGGGAAGGCAGGCAGGGGGGAGCAAAGACTTTCGCCCCCCGCCCGTCTTCAGAAGAGGTCCTGGACCTCTTCTGAAGGCGAGCGGGGGGTGAAAGTCTTTGCTCCTCCCCCCGCCTGCCTTCAAAAGCCGTCCGCGATTGCGGGAAGCGCTTCCCTGCTATCCCGGACTGCTTTTAAAATGCTGGCGGTGGGGAGCAAAGCCTTTCGGCGCCCGCCAGCCTTCCTGGACCTCTTCTGAAGGCCGGAGGGGGGGAAAGGCTTTGCTCCCCACCACCAGCATTTAAAAGAGGTCCCCGGAGATTTCCCTATGGGCTTTCTTCTTGCGAAGCAAGCCCATAGGGAAATTCGTCTTGAGAAGCGCCTCCAAAACAGAAAACCCTTTCGTCTTGCGGGTTTTCCGTCTTGCGAGGCGTTCGTCTTGCGAGGTACCACTGTAACTCAGGCATCCCCAACCTTCGGCCCTCCAGATGTTTTGGACTACAGTTCCCATCATTCCTGACCACTGGTCCTGTTAGCTAGGGATCATGGGAGTTGTAGGCCAGAACATATGGAGGGCCGCAGATTGGGGATGCCTGTTCTAATTCAAGAACATTAACAAACAAGTTAAGAAGCACAGGTCCCAGTGCCAACTTTTGGAGGGCTCTGCTTTCCACATCCCTTCCCTGGGAGACCTGTGCAATTGTTCCTACTCTCTGCTTCATGTTACTTAGGACGTTCCTGGGCCACTTTGCCTCTTATCCCATGACTGCTAAGCTTATTCTGGTGTCTTTGGTGAGGTACTTTTGTTGAAAGCTTTTTGAAGGCTAAATACACAATGCCAAGCGGATCACCTCTGTCTTGACACTCTCAAACAACTCTAAAAGGTCAGTAAGACCTTGGTTCTACTTCAGCAAGGCTTGCTATTCCATATGCTTGGGTTTTTTTGTTCTTAACAATACTCTCCACTAGTTTCCACAGGACATGGCTAACTGCCATGATTTCCAGGATCCACACACGTCCCACATTTGCTCTAATAATTGGTGTTACATTGACCACTTTCCAATCCTCAGGTATGGAGATGGATGTTAGGGACCAGTTACATATTTTTGTTAGAAGATCAACCATTTCAAACCTGAGTTCTTAGGTTAATGCAATCTGGACCTGATGATTTGTGTTTGTAATTTGTCAGTTAAGAAGTTGTAGGCAATAATATTTATGGCTTGTTTGCATCCCACCATGAGTTTCATGTGGTTTCTTTCTTCCTGTCTGAGTTCCAGTTGTGCCTGGGGTCATAAGCACCAAGCCATTGACAGTAAGTCCTAGCCCCTAAAGAACTGCTGCAATGGTGCCCCATTCTGGCCCATTTTTCTTTGATTTGTCACTCAGCATGCTCCTAATAAGGGATGCGGGTGGCGCTGTGAGTTAAACCATAGAGCCTAGGACTTGCTGAATAGAAGGTCAGAGGTTCGAATCCCCGGGATGGGGTGAGCTCCCGTTGCTCGGTCCCTGCTCCTGCCAACCTAGCAGTTCAAAAGCACATCAAAGTGCAAGTAGATAAATGGGTACCGCTCCGGCGGGAAGGTAAACGGCACTGCTCTGGTTCACCACAAGCGGCTTAGTCATGCTGGCCACATGACCCGGAAGCTGTACGCTAGCTCCCTCGGCCAGTAAAGCGAGATGAGCACTGCAACCCCAGAGTCAGCCACGACTGGACCTAATGGTCAGGGGTCCCTTTACCTTTACCCTATGCTCCTAATAACTCATACCATCGCTTGGCATTTAATTAGCTGCAGGATTTTACCCCTGCTTGATTCTTTGTTCTTAAAAAGTAGGGAATTAAGAGCGATCATTGACAGCCATTAGTGAAGTTTGAGAAAGCATTTATTTTGCAAGATTACTATCATGTTTTACAGCCGATGAAAAGCTATGAGAGAAGGAAATTAAACTTAATAATGAAAGTCTAATAGTTTGTTTAAAAGTTTAATGCAGCCACTTTCTAATTTTAAACATAAAATAAATAGGAATGCTATACTTAAGTTGAGTTCCACAACATACCACCTGATGATTACAATCACAATCTGAAGCAGTTATACAACAAATTTCTAGCTTCCTGAACAATATTCTAAACAGTGGTTTGTGTGGAACTGAAATATAAAGCAACGTTAGAATGTGATGGGTAGGGATATATGTGCAATATTTGCAATATTTGCAATATTTAAACATTTAGCTTTGAAGTATTCGAAGCATTCTCTAAAACATAATAATAGTTTTTTTAAAAAATAAAATAAAGCTAAACCCAAAGTGGACACAGAGGTTGACATATTTCTGTCACTCTTTTTTGCAAACAATTCTTGCAAATGCTCTTTTTAAAAAATCAATAGCATGCAAATGCACCGGTTTTAGAGGGGAGAGTTTCTTTTTAATGCTGAGTTTCTGTGCTTTTTGGTGAAAAATGGAAGAATGACCCTCTGAAAATTAAGCTTGTGGTACTCATGTGCACGGGACGCGGGTGGCGCTGTGGGCTAAAGCCTCAGCGCCTAGGGCTTGCCGATCGAAAGGTCGGCGGTTCGAATCCCCGCGGCGGGGTGCGCTCCCGCTGCTCGGTCCCAGCGCCTGCCAACCTAGCAGTTCGAAAGCACCCCCGGGGGCAAGTAGATAAATAGGTACTGCTTACCAGCGGGAAGGTAAACGGCGTTCCGTGTGCGGCTCTGGCTCGCCAGAGCAGCGTTGTCACGCTGGCCACGTGACCCGGAAGTGTCTTCGGACAGCGCTGGCCCCCGGCCAATAGATGTGAGATGGGCGCACAAACCCCAGAGTCTGTCAAGACTGGCCCGTTCGGGCAGGGGTACCTTTACCTTTACTCATGTGCACATGTTAAATAATTTCTGTCTGGCAGTGACAACTAGCTTGGCAATATTCAGCCAATATTCCCGCACTACATTTGAAGTGTTTTAGCATTTCTTTACACCGATCGTAAAAATCAACATGCCTTCATGGGTTGGCTGAAATAGATCAAACAGAAAGAAAAGTTAGATACAAAAGGAGAAACAGAAAGCAAAACACACTTCCTTTTATCTGCCATTTATCTATCTCTTGACTCTGTGACTTCAGTCCTGCAACAGTCTGGGTGATTTATCCTTTTTCATGCAAACTATTTTATGTCAGCGTTAGCACTGACGGTCACTAATTACCTAAAGAAGTCTTAACCTCCATTGTTCAGCCCGGACACTGAGGTCCAGCGCTGAGGGTCTTCTGCTGGTTCCCTCACTGCAAGGAGTGAGGTTACAGGGAACCAGACAGAGGGCCTTCTCGGTGGTGGCACTCGCCCTGTGGAACGTCCTCCCACCAGATGTCAAAGAGATAAATAATTACCTGACATTCAGAAGACATCTGAAGGCAGCCCTGTTTAGGGAAACTTTTAATATTTGATGAATCATTGTATTTTAATATTCTGCTGGAAGCTGCCTAGAATGGGTGGGGAAACCCAGGCAGATGGGCGGGGTATAAATTATTATTATTATTATTATTATTATTATTATTATTATTATTATTATTATTATATTAACTGGCCAAGAGGCCCAGTTTATTTTAGGAAATTTGGTCATTCGCAATGATCTCCCAAAGGGCCTTGCTTAGAGTTCTGCTCCCCTGCAAAGTCTATTCCGAATAAAGCCTTATTTGTGGCAGTAAATAAATGCTGGGATTCAGTCCCCAGGGCAGCTCTCAGCACCGGGTGGTGAGACAGCTATAGATGCCTCTTAGAAAGACCACTAGCCTTCCATTCACAAAAGTTTCTGGAGCGCTTAACTATATCTAACACAAATTTCAGCGTCCAGAGAAATTGCTTTATATAAGTAACTTACTGCACAGTTTATCCTCACAGTTGCCAGGGCACGCTTCGCACGATGGGCCTTCTTTGTAGGGTTCTGCTAGTTTGCCGATCATGTTTCCGCTGAAATCACAGAGCCATAGAGCATAAATGTGGGCTCTCATGGAGGGAAAATTAAGAACACTGTATTGAAAACTGATAGTTACCCAGGGCAGAAATGGCACAGGTAGAAATAAGGGGAGGCACTTTCTGGGCAGTGAGCAAGCGCACATCCAACTTCATGTGAACTGTGCCAAATGAGCTATGGGCATAAGAGGGAAAACACATCAAACCAGGAAACCATATAGAATTACATTTGAACACTGAGCACTTTAAGATATGAAAAGATTAACTTTCTGCACTTAAAAAGAAAAGGCAAAAAACCCCATTTCCAATATGGGTTCCATACGCCCGGGTTTTCCCGGATGTTTACAAAGGGAGCCATTTTTTCTTCCCGGAGACCATTTTCTAGAGTAAAATTGCGGCAAAATTGGCAGCGCTAGAAAATGTGCATATTCAGTCCTAAACATTTACATTGTTTCTCTGCGTACATATAAAACTATCACACTTCTTTAGATACACAACAGAGCAACACATCTGATTCTCAACTGCCAAATCCATTCTGCAAGGAAGAAAATACCCTTGCGTGTTGAGTTCCGCAGTGCCACCCCCCAAAAATTCACACAGCACACGTTAATTTTTGTTTAAGGTTTTTGGCATAAATTTTGGCCACAACTTTATTTAAATACAGAAAATGTGAGTGGTTGCTTAGGCATCGGTTATGACTATCTGTCCTTGCCCCCGAGGACAGAGCTGAAACTTCCGGGCACCACCGGAAGCCAGCATGGGAAACAAGTATTGGGGAGAAATGAGGCTGGGAATTCAGTCCAACACCTCTCACCCTCATGTTCCGGTGGGGCTTGCACGGCCCAAGCCCGGCACCACGGACAAGGACGAAAGAATGGCAAGCCCCTGGATTCCTTTAACGGAATTCCCATTCGCATCATTTGGAGGGATAGGCACCTTACCCCTCCAAGCACCAATTTAACCAATGCCTAACCGCCATGGAGCCCACAGCTCACCGCCAAACCACTCACAGCCCCAGCCAAGACCTCAGCTTGGCCACCACCGCACCTATCCAAGCCTCATTACCCGAAGCCGAAAGGTGCACGCCATCATCTCGAAAGAAGGATGGCCTCTGAGAGGAAATCTCAGGATGAAAAATCACATCTCCGCCCAGCTCCAAGATCTTTTTTGACATTGCGAAGTTGATGCGTTTTCTGGCTCTCTCAGTGGCGGCTGGGCAACGACTGCCCCTCCAAGCACGCCTTTGTAGCAGCCTTGACCAAAATATTTTCGCTGTTGGCACCATTGCCCGCAGCGCCTCCAAGTCCGACAAAATTGCAGCACGCAGGGAAAAACAGTCCGTAGAAACCAGGTCGTTCTCACCCAGCTGCACCACAATGGCCGATGGGGGTCCTTCCCATAGCAACTGCCTCCGGATCCTAGGCAGGAGCTCCGGCCAGCGCATTCCCCGTCTGGACAGCCAAGACAACTGAATATGTGGAGGAAGGCCAAGACCTGGACCCTTTTCCGACTGTCGTGCTGCTACACCAGCCCAGTGGATGATGCTGTGCCCCACCATCCAGATGCGGACAGCTGCTAAACCTAAGATAAAACAAGCGAAATTTGTAAGACACCAATAATGTTAACGAACATAACCTTTGAATGCATTCGATTTCCAATGACCTGTATTTTATTTCCACTGCCTTATTAACACGCTTTCCGGCCTTCTCGGTGGTAGTTTGTCTAGGCATAGGTTCCGGACTAGCTGCACCTGACCTCAGCAGGGCAGCACTGATGACTGGGCCCCACCATATCGTCAGTACCAGCAAACATTGTGGGGGAGCAATGAATCCCAAAGCAATCACATCCCGCCAGGTGTCGTTCCCCATAGGGGAAAGATGCACCCCATCTGCCCTAAAGAGGGCGACAGCCTTGAAGAAAATTAGCAGGGTGCAGAACCACCTAAAGCAAGGACCTATTTATTTTATTTGTTATTTTATTTACTTTATTTATTTTATTCTATTATCCACCGCCTTATTAACATGATTCCTGGCCTGCTCGGTGGTAGTTTGTCTAGGCATTGGTTCCAGACTAGCTGCACCTGACCTCAGCAGGGCAGCACTGACGACTGGGCCCCACCATATCGTCAGTTCCAGTAAACAGCATGGGGGAGCAATGAACCAGGATCAGACTCAAGCTCACCCCAAATGCTCCCAGGGACTCTGGCATGGCCCTACCCCTCGAAAGGGGTCGACAAAAGCATGGCGAATCCTTGGATTCCCTTAATGGAATATCTTTGCGCATTGGGGGGGGGGGACAGGTGCTCCAACCCCCCCTCCATACCACCTTGAACCAATGCCTTAAATTATTTTGAGTCCAGGGAGAGCTGCCACCAACTCAATCCAAGCCCTCTTGCATGCAGGAATGCAAACTTATGCTGGAGGAAGACAGCAAACATTCTCGCCCAGCTGTACCACCAGCACTGCGGGAGGACCTGCACAGGTCACACTCGACCGCACCAAAGGAAGGATCTCCTCCCAAAGTATTCCCCATCTGGAGATCCAGTATATGTTCACATGGGCAGGAAGACTGAAATGGCGCCCCAGTCCAAACTTGTCAACATGCTTGCCAGCCTAGTGTACAATGCTGTGGCCCAAATGTGCACAGCTGCTCCTATGAAAAAAGAAAAGAAAAGAAAAAGAAGAAGAAGGGGGGGGAGGAAAAGGAAATAACAGACAAGCATCAGCACAGACATCATTGTGACACTTCCTGATATAACCCTTGTCAGCGTCAGACTTCTAATGACCCGTATTCACAATCCTGTCTACTGACAGGCCCCCAGTGTGCAGCCTTTGCAGCAGCACCTAATCATAAGGAATGAGGCGTGTTCAGCGATAAGCAAGCCGCAGGCCGTAATAACTGGTGCATGACGTAAGCACATTGATGTCTGGCTAACGGGAACCCATTTTCATGCACTAGGAGCAGGCCAGCCCCCAGGGAATAAAAGCCAAATATTCTCTTCTATAACTGGGCAAGGGCCCTCCTCACCGGTGGCGGGAAGCCTGATTGTGGCACTCCTGCCCACTAAGTCTGTTTTAGCGTTCCCAACTCTAATGACAAGCTCCAAAGGGTAAGGAAAAGTCCTGAAGCAATAAGCCTCTGGACTCTCAGCCCCGTGCTGGCTCCAACAACCATTTTCCCAACCCTCAGTGCGAAAATGCAATGGACTACTGAAAGGAGTCTCGCCTTGATCTTTAACCAGCAGACAAGTTTTAACTTGATGCAGATACTGCATAGGTAAAAATTGACCAACTTCCTGCCCACTG
Source organism: Podarcis vaucheri (assembly GCF_965113315.1). Classification (NCBI taxonomy): domain Eukaryota; kingdom Metazoa; phylum Chordata; class Lepidosauria; order Squamata; family Lacertidae; genus Podarcis; species Podarcis vaucheri. The sequence continues at coordinate 124,010,778 of NC_138761.1, forward strand.
TCCTATGAGGTTGGAGCCTATTCCAACCTTCCAAGGCCCTGCGCACTGCAAACTTTATACAAGGGTCTCTGAAAAATAAAGCTTCAGTGTAACAGACATTGCAGCGGACTGAATTCTGATAGTTATAACCGCATGCCCAATCTGCAGCAGGTGGACCAAATACTGCAGGATCTGCTCAGAGGATGGGGGCCAATTCTTCTGAATGGCTGAGAACTGCCAGCTTAAGGCTAAGAAATCCATCCAGGCCTTCCCCTAAGAGGTAAAAGCAAAAGGGGAAATGGAAACTGCCGCTCTCTGTAATTACTAATTGTTGTCAAAATGCCGCAGGTGGTCTGGAAAAGTCTGGCAATAGCTGAGTCTGGAGCCCAGGATCTGAAGCGCTTCATCTGAAAATCGGATAGAGTGTCAGCGACATCATTAGAGGATCCCGTAATTTGGAGAGTAGAAAGCACAATATTAAACCTTAAGTGGCGCAGCTCGAAAGCATGAGCGGAGGGGCGGAGACTGTGCTAGAGCGTGAGGACTGTTTTGCCAAGATGCTCACCACTACCTGGTTATCAGACCAAAAGCAGATCCGATGGTCACTGAACTCCTCGGGCCACATGTGAACTGCTACTACAATGGGGAAAACTCAAGAAAAGTTAGGTCACATGATTGCCTCACCACACCGGGCTTGAGGCCATAGCTTTGCTCACCAGCAGCCCTTGAAATAAAAACCAAAGGGCAAAGATCCAGCAGCACCAGCATGAACCTGAAAATCCCTGTGCAGGTTCAAGGTATCCTGCCATGGCGAACTACTATTGCATACATTCAGGTCAGGAATTGCTACCATCACCTGATATATGCCTTCACCACGCTTGGTAGGCGTACACAAAGGTAAGGGGACCTCAGGCCGCAGGCAGCCTGGCCTAGTGGGAAGATTAATTAAGTGACCCAGCAAGATCAGATCTGATGAAGCATCACTTGCTACAGAGGAAGTATTACAAAATAACTTCCTTCAAGGCAGACAGCTTCTCCATAGGCAAGTGGCATGTTTTAGCAACGATATCCAACTGGATTCCCTAAATAAAATGGGAATATGGGCAAAAGATATTGAGCTATTGCTTGCCAGCTTCCAGCCCCCCCTTGGGCAGGGGGCATCTTGTGCTGCCATCATGATATGTGAATTTACAGGGCCGATGCTGGCCAGAACCCCTGAAGGAGTCCCAACCAATCTGCCGCCGAGCCAGCTTCCTTTTCAGACACACACTCTGTGCAATGCAAAAAACACTCTCCATGCAATGCAACTACATACTCCGTGCAATGCAAAAAACACGCTCTGTGCAGTGCAACTACACACTCCGTGCAATGCACACACAAACCCTCCGTGCAATGCAACTACACTCTGTGCAATGCACACACAAACCCTCCGTGCAATACAACTACACACTCCGTTCAATGCAAAACACACTCCCTGCAATGCACACACCCTTCATGCAATGCAACTACACTCCATGCAATGCAACTACACACTCCATGCCCTGCACACACCCTCCGTTCAATGCAACTACATACTCCATGCAATGCACACACACTCCGTGCAATGCAAAAAACACACTCTGTGCAATGCACTACACCCTCCATGCAATGTACACACACTCCGTGCAATGCAAAAAAAAAAAAAAACCACACTCTGTGCAATGCACTACACCCTCCATGCAATGTACACACACTCCGTGCAATGCAACTACACACTCCGTGCAATGCACACGCACTCCGTGCAATGCAACAACACACTCCATGCAACGCAACTTCACACTCCGTGCAATGCAACTTCACACTCCGTGCAATGCAACTACACACCCTCCGTGCAATGCAACTGCAAATCTCCTAGCAATGCAATGCAATTGCAGCCCGTGCAGTGCCGTGCTCTGCAACGCACAGAGCAAACTGCAATGCGGGCACGCAAAGGTGCTTTCTCCCAGTTGCATATTGCAAATGTGGCACCCGTTACATCCCTTGCAGTGAGGTAACCACCAAAATGACCTAAGTGTCCAGGTAGAGCAATGGGGGAGCATGCAGCTGTCCCATACAGGGACCAATCCTGCAACCTAGGCATTACCGGCACTATGCGCTGACCCAGTGAAACCAATGCTTCATGGACCACATGGGGACACTATTCAGGCCGGAAACGCTTCCAGGCCATCGAATTCTAGGGCAAAGCCCTAAGATCACCTTCTAGGCCAGGCATAAATGTTTCCAGTGAAGTAGCAAAGTTGAGGTAGCCCACAGCTTGTCCGGGTACCCCTGCTTGCCCTTTTAGAGGGAAGCACCCCTTCAAGAAACCCAAAGTTATTTTATCACAAATGGGCCCAACTACCCAGCAACAGAATAACTCAAAAGAGTTTGTTTTGTTTTGTTATAACAATGGCTAAGAGGGGTATATGAACCCTGTCTCCCAGGTCCTAGTCCTGCACTTTAGCCACTCAGCCACAATGGCTCATCTCTAAAATGGCAGTCGCCACTATCAGAGCAAAACAAACTTAAAGAAAATAAACTTGTTCAGAAACAGCATAGTTCAAGAGCATATACAGAGTGCTCATAGTCCTTGGAGGCACAGGGAGCCTCTGGGGCCCTCTGTCTGCCTCAGATATACATTAGCAGCAACTGGGCCTGGAAGCAGATACATAGAGAGAATGAATCACGTGTCAGAGACTTAACAATTAACTGCTACCTGTAGCAGACTTAGGCTTGGAAGTTATGCGCAGGCCGAATAGGCCTCCCTGCTTCAGCTCTTGAGAATCTTAGTCTCATAGCAATATTAAAAGAACTCAAATAGTGCTCCCACCCAAGGCTAGCTTAAAATTTGGCCAACAGCGCTGCACACACTCAAAATAAAGCCAATCTTCAGGGATTCTATAAACGAAAGTGATACCAGCTAAGCTGGGAACAGCCCTGACTAGCCCCACCATTTCAACAAGCGAAATGGAGGAAACCTTTTTGTGAAAGAAAGCCCCTAAATGGGGCTCTCTCCCTATTGGGAAAGGCAAGCCACAGATACAGGGAGAATCTTCCCACAGGGCAGGGTAAGGGGTGGGGTGGGAAATCGAACAGGAAAAGAGGGAAATTAAATTATTTAAGGGACTAGAGAGGATTAAAAGGAAAGGGGAAATAAAGAAATGTAACCAGACAATGAGAAGATTGTCCAAGTGCTCCATGTGATCCGATGCAAAACGGCCAAGAGGACGTCCCCTAGTCTAACTCCTCAATTTATAGACTCTGACCCCTCCTCCAAATTAGCAACATACAAAAATCCCCAGCAACCCAATTAACCCTTTACCGGCTTGGGTTCCCCAAATTTGCCTAGTCATGATGGTGGCCTGCTCCCCAACCGCAACACGTGCTCTCTGCTAGTGAGAACACGCTTTGCCATTAAAGTTCTCGGATATATAGGGTTTAAAATATTAAGTAATGTTTCTTTGTTGAGATAAAAAGGAAGGAAGGAAGGAAGGAAAGGTGGTGATTTGATGGGAGTTGGGGGTCATATGAAAATTTAGGGTGCCTCGTTTTATGGGATGAAACTTACTTTTTGCAAATTTATTCAGTGAGGGATCTTAAAAATATGTTTTTGGGTGTGAGGAATTCAAAGTTGCTATTATTTTTCTTATTGGACAACATTTAGCTTGGTAAGTCTACATTTGATGAAGAAGCACGTAAATTGCTTTCGAAAAACCAAAAGATTTTAATTTTATGTTCTGAAAATGTCAAGTAATGCTAAATAATAAAAATAAGTGTGTGTGTGTATCTATCTATCTATCTATCTATGAATGAGAGAGAAAAGATAGGAATAATAACTGCAAGCAGGCAATCTTTTTTTAAACAATTTCTATGCAATTTCACACACATTTTACTTCCCAATCAAAACTAAATTATCTTAATTTAACCCAAATATCTTTTGAATTCCCAAGTCACGATACAACTTTTTAGCACACCTCATTTTTGGAATTTGAAAGATGAAAAATCCAACATGCCGTAATTGTGATATGTTGCAGTTTGAGAGAAAAGACCAAAGATTTGGACAAATGAATAAATCATGTCTAAAAATAAATATTGCATAAGGTGAGGTTGAATGGCCAACTGTCATGGATGCTTTTGTTGAGATTGACTAGATGACCCTCGATGTCCCTTCCAACTCTATAATTCTGTGATTCTGTGAGAACACATAAAAGGGGAGGGAGAAGCATGCAGTGTGCTTAAGCAGTGGTGGCTGGGTGAATGTGGATGGGAACACCATGATTGTCGGTAAAGGGCAGGGAATGGTCCTCTCTGCATCAAACACAGAAGAGGGGGAAACGGAAAACTGTCACCCAATCACTGATATGGAAGAGCATGTAAAGCAAAACTAAAAACGTATTAGTTAGTCCCATGGGAGAAATATGTATTTCAGCTTAAAAATAAAATGAAAAAGCCATATTGGTGACCATCAGAAAACAGAACCAAACAGAACCATAGACAAACAACTGTATCAGTAAAACAGAGATAATTATGCCCCTTAGTGTCACTGTTTAAAACAGGAATGTGGAAGCTAGGCTGGTGACCGGGAGTGGCCGCCAAGACAGTCCTGAAAGACCTACATTGGCTCCCAGTACGTTTCCGAGCACAGTTCAAAGTGTTGGTGCTGACCTTTAAAGCCCTAAATGGCCTTGGCCCAGTATACCTGAAGGAGCGTCTCCACCCCCATTGTTCAGCCCAGACACTGAGATCCAGCTCCGAGGGCCTTCTGGTGGTTCCCTCAGTCCGAGAAGTGAGGTTACAGGGAACCAGGCAGAGGGCCTTCTTGGTAGTGGCACCTGCCCTGTGGAACGACCTCCCATCAGATGTCAAGGAAATAAGCAACTATCCTGTTTTTAAAAGACATCTGAAGGCAGCTCTGTTTAGGGAAGTTTTTAATATTTAATGTTGTATTGTTTTTAACACTCGATTGGGAGCCGCCCAGAGTGGCTGGGGAAACTCAGCCAGATGCGTGGGGTATAAATAAATTATTATTATTATTATTAGTATTATTATTAGTATTATTATTAAGCAAAGTGTAGGAAACCAGCCTGCTGCTTCTGCTGGTGGCCTGGCTCTCAGAGCCCTCCTGCCCCACTGTGCCCCCCCACAGAGAGGGCCAAATGGCATAGCACGAACAGAACATAGTTCACAGCCTACGCATATTACCAAAGCTTCACACAGGTAGAATAACAGAATCATTACTCAAACAACAAATATTCTGTACATTATTTTTATTCCCAAAAGACCGTCTTGCATCCTAGATTCATTGGGTGTTTCTGTTTGTACCTGAGTATAGCTAAGAATGCTTCCTTCCCTGTCAGCTGGCAAATTGCCGAACCTGAAGTACTGCTGTGCGCTTGCCCAGGCTTCAATCATGTCTCCCCAGGCCATGGCGGTCTCTGTTTGCGACAGATTCTCACTGCAGGTCACATCTGTAAGAAGAAGGGATGTCGTTGCAAACTCTGGGCTCATCCAGGCTTCTCCATGCACCCCCACCACACCCCTCACCTGATCTTTACCGCTGAATCAGAGCAAACATCAATCGGGTTTTCTCTTATTTATTGCTAAAGTGGGGGTTTTCCTGGGGCGATGGCAAAACCGCTTGAGCCCATGCTTAGAAAGGACAAGCAGGAAAATGCTGGGATCCAGCTTTCTAGGCACACGATAAGCCCAAGTCTGGATGAGCCCTCTGTTTTGCTTGGTGCAGATTTGTCAAGATTAGCTACAAAACTGACCCTAAAATTTGGACATGTACTGACATTTTGGTTGTGTGTGTGTGTGTGTGTGTGCGCGCGCACACACACACACAATTTACTCTGATTCCAGTGCATTTGCATCTCTGGTTTGCCGATCAGAAGGTCGGTGGTTTGAATCCCCATGACTGGGTGAGCTCCCGTTGCTCAGTCCCAGCTCCTGCCAACCTAGCAGTTCGAAAGCACGTCAAAGTGCAAGTAGATAAATAGGTACTGCTCCGGCGGGGAGGTAAACGGCGTTTCCGTGCGCTGCTCTGGTTTGCCAGAAGCGGCTTAGTCATGCTGGCCACATGACCCAGAAGCTGTACGCCGGCTCCCTCGGCCAATAAAGCGAGACGAGCGCTGCAACCCCAGAGTCGGTCACGACTGGACCTAATGGTCAGGGGTCCCTTTACCTTTACTAACATTCAATGAGCGTACAGTTTGTGTGCCTGTGTGTGCAAATGCTCCCTCCTCCATGGGACAGCCCTTGAGATATTTGAAGATGGCTATCATATCTCCTCAGTGGCGCTGTGGATTAAACCACTAAGCCCCTCAGGCTTGCCGATCAGAAGGTTGGCGGTTCGAATCCCCGCGACGGGGTGAGCTCCCGTTGCTCGGTCCCTACTCCTGCCAACCTAGCAGTTCAAAAGCACGTCAAAGTGCAAGGAGATAAATAGGTACCGCTCTGGCAGGAAGGTAAACGGTGTTTCCGTGCGCTGCTCTGGTTCGCCAGAAGCAGCTTAGTCATGCTGGCCACATGACCCAGAAGCTGAATGCCAGCTCCCTCGGCCAATAAAGCGAGATGAGTGCCGCAATCCCAGAGTCAGCCACGACTGGATCTAATGGCCAGGGGTCCCTTTACCTTTACCTTTATACACATGACTGCAATCCATATTTATCCTGCTGCCTTTATGAAATACAGTGGTACCTTGGGTTACATACGCTTCAGGTTACATACGCTTCAGGTTACATATGCTTCAGGTTACATACGCTTCAGGTTACAGACTCTGCTAATCCAGAAATAGTACCTCGGGTTAAGAACTTTGCTTCAGGATGATAACAGAAATCGTGCTCCAGCGGCGCAGCAGCAGCAGGAGGCCCCATTAGCTAAAGTGGTGCTTCAGGTTAAGAACAGTTTCAGGTTAAGAACGGACCTCCAGAACGAATTAAGTATGTAACCAGAGGTACCACTGTACTGCATTTTGATGTGTCCCTCCCCTCTCAACTGACTTCAATCTGAACTGAAAGAATGAGCTAGTTGTGTTTCAATGCACACACAGCCATAGACCATAGCCAAAAGTTACATATATTGTAGACAAAATAATAAAAACATTGTCCAGTAGCACCTTAGAGACCAACTAAGTTTGTTGTAGAGATATGCATCCACTTTGGATGAAGCCCAAATACCAAATTGCAGCCTCCTGCTTTGGCGGTATTTGAACCTCCCCCCAAATGGTGCAGGTACTCCCCAAAATGATCCAAAGTGGAGCTGGCTGGACCCACAGCTTGAGGGTGCTTCAGAGATTCAGAAGCCAAGGTTGCACCATCAGAGCAGCTGATGGGAGAAGAGTACACCCACCTAAGCTGAGCAAACTTGGAGTCTCTAGCTATTTCATGAGATATCATGTTGTCTTGATTATTTCCCGGCCACTTGATAGCTGCCCCAAAGTTTCACCAAAGCGAGCCTTTGACTCAATCCCAAATTGTTCCCTGAATCCATCTAAGGGGAATTGGACTCCTTTCTAAAGTACTGAGACTGGAACCAAACTGATTTCCCCCCTGTGTATACACCTAATAAATAGCAACCTAATGTATTTAAACTGTGGCCACGTTTGATTAAATGCCATTAAAAATACAATTATGTGTGGGAGGGGATGCCATTAAGTTCTTCTCAATCATTCCAATGTCTCGGCAGTCATTGATGAGAACACCAGAAGCCAGAAGCTCGTTTCTTTGTTACTGAGGACCAAACTAGAAGTCCAAATGTCTCCTTAGCAAACATGCCTATGTTTGGATCCAGATTTCTGGAACCTCTGTGGGGGCAGGGAGTAGTCATTGGACTTGAGGAGATCAAACACCGGGATTTATTTTAGAGGCATAACACTGAAAATGCTCAAGTGTAGAGGGGGGTGCACAAAATCGTGCAAAAACCAGATCTGTCCCCTGCCCAGTGTGCATTAACACCCAGTGGGGACACAGCCCGTGTCTCCCTCCTGAACATAGGATGAAACTCTATGTGACTTGTGAGGAGATATGTAACTGCCTGCCATTGAGGAGCTATTGTGAGGGGGTTGCTTCCCCTTTCTCCCTTTTCTGCTCAAAATCCCCCCCTCCAAAGAACTGTTTCCCCTTGGTGTCTAGCACACTTTTTATTTGTTGTTTAGTCGTGTCCAGCTCTTCGTGACCCCATGGACCAGAGCACTCCTTCATCGACCACTGCCATGTTGTGGCAAAGGGGCTTGAATAACTCAGAGAAGCTATGAGCTAGGCCATGAAGCGCCACCCAAAACGGACAGGTCATAGTGGAGAGTTTTGACTAAATGTGATCCATCTGGAGCAGGAACCGGCAAGACACTCCAGTATCCCTGCCAAGAAAACTCCATGGACTTTTTATTTGGAAAGTATAAAAGAGATGTCTAGTAGACTTACCACCCAATTTTCGGTCCTCTTCGGGACTGTTACTAAATCGACATTTTGAAACATATTTTTTAGCACTAGCAGCAGCCTTCTCACTCCACGTCTTTTCAAAGTAAACAAGAGAGAGAGAGAGAATACATTACTACTACCACTACTATTTATAAGATTTATTTCCCACTGTTAGCTGTAAGGTCCCAGGGTAGGGCAAAGGTAAAGGGACCCCTGACCATTAGGTCCAGTCGTGACTGACTCTGGGGTTGTGGCGCTCATCTCGCTTTACTGGCCGAGGGAGCCGGCATGCAGCTTCCAGGTCATGTGGCCAGCATTACTAAGCCACTTCTGGTGAACCAGAGCAGCACACGGAAACGCCATCTACCTTCCCACCGGAGTGATACCTATTTATCTACTTGCACTTTGACGTGCTTTCGAACTGCTAGGTTAGCAGGAGCAGGGACCAAGCAACGGGAGCTCACCCTGTCACGGGGATTCAAACCGCCAACCTTCTGATTGGCAAATCCTAGGCTCAGTGGTTTAGACAACAGTGCCACCCGCGTGTAAAAAAACACACAGTACGTACTAAAATAGGTTTAAACAATTTACAATCGGAAGAATAGTGTGGGTCATAAAATATATCTTATCTGAGGTATGTCTTCAGCATAAGATGACAGCTATACAGTAGAACCTCTACTTATGACCGCCTCTACTTGGCCCCGATCCAAGTTGTGACCGTGGCAAACCCAGAAGTAAATACCGGGTTTGCCATGATTCACGCACGCGCAGAAGCAGCTTCTGCCGTTTGTGCACATGCGCAGAAGCACACTGCCACTGAATCCGCCTGCGCACAACGACGCTTCTACCAGCGATCTGGATCGACTTACAGACGGACCTCCGGAATGGATTACGTCTGTAAGTAGAGGTTCCACTGTACAGTGACGGTGCCAGATCAACTCTGTGGGTGAGGAATAGCACAGTTTAGCGGCCGCAAAAGGAATGGCCCCATATCTGCTCAAACTGGCAGGCTGCAGAGAAAGCCTGGACACATGCTCACACGCGACAGGGAAAATCCTACCAGTCAGGCAACTGGTGGGGAATGGGGATTGGATCTGTACTCCCAGCTCTCCTTCAAAAGCAGGAGATTAGCTTTCTTTCTTTTTTAAAATGTGGGGTTGCGCAGATCTGGCAGCAGAATTAGAGAGGGGAACCCCACTTGTACCCATTGGAACCTGTGGAGCAGAGGTGGAGCTAGCTGCTCCGGTAACCAGAGTGGTGCACATGGTGTGCCCCCAGGGGCAGGTTAAGCGTCCCGGGGGCAGGGCAGCGATGTCACCCCCCCCCCCAGGGATGACAGCCAGGGCAAGCCACATTCACTGCACCCCGCTTCCTCCGCCAGTGCTGTGGGGGTCCCTATTCAGCTGGGATGCTTATATGCAAGCCCCACATGGATCCACCTTCCCCCTTGTTGGACTGGAATCAAAGCATTAAGCACCAAATACTGAATGAAGAGGGACGAGGGTGGCGCTGTGGTCTAAACCACTGAGCCTTGGGCTTGCCAATCGGAAGGTTGACAGTTTGAATCCCCATGACGGGGTGAGCTCCCGTTGCTCAGTCCCAGCTCCTCCCAACCTAGCAGTTCGAAAGCACATCAAAGTGCAAGCAGATAAATACCGTATTTTTTGCTCCAAAAGATGCACCTGACCATAAGACGCACCTAGTTTTTAGAGGAGTAAAGGGGGAAAGCCCCATTTTGGGGGGAATCAGCTCACAGTTGTGCAGCTTCTTTTGCAAAGGGGAAAAGCCCCTTTTTTGAGGATCAGTTCAAAGTTGTTGAGCTTACTTTGCAAAGGGGGGGGGAATCCTGTTTTTATGGGGTTCAACTCACAGTTCTGCAGCTTCTTTAGGAAAGATAAGGGAGCATTTCTACAGTTTCCAGACAGATAATCTAATCAGCCAGTCCCATGTCGCTGGAGAACAAACAGCCTCCATCTGCAGAACATTCAACAATGGAGACCTGGGCAAGAAGCCGGAAAGGGAGCCAGCAATTGACCACACATTCGCTCCATAAGAGGTACAGACATTTCCCCTTAATTATTAGGAGGAAAAAGGTGGGTCTTGTGGAGCAAAAAATATGGTAGGTATCGCTGGAGGGGGAAGGTAAATGGCGTTTCCATGCACTGCTATGGTTTCGCCAGAAGCGGCTTTGGCATGCTGACCACATGACCCGGAAGCTGCCTGCGGACGAACACCGGCTCCCTCAGCCTATAGAGTGAGATGAGCACGCAACCCCAGAGTTGTTCTCGACTGGACCTAATGGTCAGGGGTCCCTTTACCTTTAGCTTTTTACTGAATGAAGATAGTAGGCAGGTCCTTTCCCTTAAACCGCTTAAATCCCAATCATTTTATAATTTCGCTGAGCGTAATACAGTCGAGGCTTTGAAGTCACAATTATTTTAGTGGAATAGAATTAAGCACCCTAAATGCAGGTTCATTGCCCCATGCAGCAGAGCAGGGGGCCGTACCGACCTGCACAGTCAGCTTCACAGCTTCCATCCGGCTCACACATGTCTCCAATAAAAAGCTGCATCAGAAGCAGAAATTGGAACTTCAAAGGCTGTTTGGGGATTAAAGTTTCATAAAACAGTGAACCTCCATCCACAGCACACTAGTGAATCTGCTATCAAGATTGTTAAGGCTGGCACAATATTTTGCTGGAAGACTGGGAAAGGTTATGGAAAATTGATTTAAAATTTACCAATTGTTCTCTATTAAGAGAAAATTACATGAAACTGATGTATAGATGGTACATAACACCAGTACAATTAAGGAAAATGTACAAAACTGGCTCAAACTTATGCTGGAAATGCAAGGAAAAAGAAGGGTCTTTTACCATATGTGGTGGTATTGCAGTAAAATCAAAATGTTTTGGGAAATGATATACAATGAGCTAAAGAAAATGTTCCATTTAACATTTGTGAAAAAGCCTGAAGCTTTCTTATTAGGGATAGTGGGGGGAAAGACCTGCCAAAGAAATTAAAAAATATTTTTATGTATGCGGCAATGGCAGCAAGAGTCTTAATAGCACAAGGATGGAAGAATGAGGAAATCCTGATGAAAGAACTGTGGCAAGAAAAACTGGTGGACTATGCGGAATTGGCAAAACTGACACACAAACTATAAGGATAACTGTGACTTCAAAGACGAATGGGAACCTTTTATGAAATATTTGAAGAAGCAACAAAATGAACTGGACTTTTTGGCAAGTTTTGAATAAACATTCACAAACTTTTTATTGTAATATATAGAGGGGGATAGTTTTGGATGCAGAGCAAGCTCAGTTCTGCTGTGCTACACACATACTGCTTCACATGCTGCTAACCCTGCGCTGCTCCTTGTGTGACTTGCAGCATGTGCCCAAGGTGTCTGGCTTGTGTTCCCACTCACTTTGTAGAAAAAGAGAAGAACACTGGCTGAGCTACATGCATGACTTTGCACCATGCATTCATCCCGGCTAGTGTGTTAAATACAGTAGTTTAATTTGCAGAAATGGAAACGCATAAATGAATATTGCTGTGTGTTTACAGAAAGCACTTTGCGTTTTGACTGGATCAACAGCTCGGTCTAGCATGTTCTCTTGTGCTCTCATGTGGTTGGTCAACTTTGGTTACATGAGATATATGACATCACAGACTCTATTTTGTGTGAGTGAGCTCACTGTGATGACACAGTGCAGGAGGATGTCTGTGTTAGGAAGCTGCTATAAACACTGCGGCGAGAGAAGGGTTTCGGATTTTCTCTGAACGTTGCCAGGAGGACAATGTTAATGCTCCTTCTCTGAATGAAGAGAGAGAGAGAGCAGTGCTGTGCAGTGCAGCAGTAAATGGGCTCTCTGAATGGAGCAGAGAGAAAGACTTAAACAGACGCTGGATTTCTTCAAGTAACTGCGTGGCCTATATAGCAAAGAACAGGCTGAGCACAAAGCTGAAAGTGGGAGCTGTTCTTGGATAAGCATATGTTTTGCATATTCTACTTTTATCATCTGTTCCGCAAGGAAAGCTTTTGAATATTCAATGAGTGTCTGGTGATGCTTTAATTCCTAACAGTGCCCCATATGGGATAAGCACATCACCCTGAGATCAATCCATGCCTAGCTGACAGGGCCTCCGGATTAGAGAACGTGTCACATGCTCAGCGTCCCTTCCCTCCTGTTTCCAAACTTAAGTCCCAAACCCTATAAAATGGAAGAGAGGAGGAAAGAAGGTTTGCTTGCAATGCCACAGTGAGGACTTACCATTTTCAGCATGTTGCTGGCAGAAGGTTTCACCTCCCTCCTAAGATTATTGATATGTTTAATAATTTCCATCTGCATATTTTCATTTATCTCAGCCACTTGGGGTTGCTGACATTAAAAGGGGGGGGGGAGAGCGTGTCAGAGATTTCTTAAGATTTGAAAAATTACGCTTCCATTTGTCATGAGCCGCCTAAAATACAGCAACATAGTTGATGTATCAATAGAACACAACAGAATGCTTAATCCTTATCTTTGATATTGTCTGTATCAGGGGTCGGCAACCTTTTTTTGGAGGAGGCCAGTTCAACGTCCCCCAGACCTTGCGGCGGGCTGGACTGTGTATGTGTGCACGCACATGGGCACATACACGTGTGCGCGTGCACACCCGGCAGAAGGGGCTTCTCTCTCCCCCCCTCTTCCCCAGCCCCTCCCCTCCCCCTGCCTACCTATGGTGCTGCCGGCGCAAGGGCTGGCTGGCTCCGGAGAGGCGCTGCCCAAAATGGTGCTCTGCCAGCTCAGCCCAGCCCCCTTCCTCCTCTAGGCAGGGCAGGGAGAAGCCAGGAGGAGGAGATGCTACGGTGTGTGAGAGGGAGGGGGGAGAAATGGCACCCCAAAAAAAAATTGCGGCGCAGAAAAAAATTGAAAAAAATTAACGAAGGAATCCACACGATCCATTACCCATCCGCAGGCCAGATCCTGAGGGTAATTGGGCCGGATCCGGCCCTCGGACCGTAGTTTGCCGACCCCTGCAGAGCAGGTATCACTAGAAATCTAACCCAACCCAGCAGCATATGAGGATGAGTCATATAAGGAAAGAACTGAACTCTCCCTGGGGCTGTGAAGCAAGGCAGAGGAGACAGCTTCAGGAAGTGAATTTGCAAGAAGTGAATTTGCAGGGCAATTGAATACTGAACCCTGGCAACTGGAATGGTTGCTTGAGAAGCTTTGGCAAACACACACACACACCCAAACCACCAAAGTCCCTAGCTAAAGGGTGCAGGAGGTATTCACTGGCTTCACCTTTTAGTGTGCTTCTGCCTAATTTGCACTTCTTGAGCCAAGTAAAGGGTGCTAAAATGGAAGTTGAGGAGCACATTGCTAGAAACATTAAGACCAACAACAAAACATTTATAGCAGGAGGTCCTTGGATGACCAGGGAGTCAAAGGTGAACTAAAGGGGGATAAGGAGATTGCAGAGAAGCCAAACGAAATCTTTCTATCTGTATTCACAGCAGAAGTGTGGGGCTTTTCTTATTGCATGCAAAGATGCTCCGTTCTTCTTTTTGTCTAAATTTTGTGCTTCCCATTCCCCTGATCAACACATGCACAATTTGCTTGGGCAAAACTCAACAGGCCTAGTCAGTGATCTGTGTATGGCCTAGGATGCTTTGTGATTTGCTGAGGTTCTGCGGCAGAGGATGACCAAGGACTCAGACAAGTGGATGTGGGAACATTTTCCCAGAGGCAGAAAGTTAGAAAACTACTGCTTCAAAGTAAATGATGTCCTCACAGCTATGCCACTGAAAAAGCCTGCAAGAATCGCTTGGGTATCTTTCCTCTTAAGTTTCATGCCTTCTACTACCTCTCTTAAACATTCTTAAATCTTTGAAAACTGCAAAGAAATAGTGTTAAGATCAGTAAGAAACATGGAAGTGTAGTCTGGAACTCAAAGTAACTGCAGATCCCTGGTGAAGCCATGCCTGACAGATGTAATCTAAGATTTATAATCTTAAAGACACTTGCCTCTCCTAGGGACTGTTGCAGCAGAGCAGCCAATGGCAGCAGTACAGCTGGAAGAAGCATTTCTGGGGAAGAAAAAACAATCAGCAAATGTGATTAGAACCTTTTGTTTTGGGACATCTAATGCAAGTCTGTATTTAGAAGCAAATCCCACTGAATTCAGTAGGACCAGCTTCATAGTAAGTATGCTTAGAAGCGAATCCTTGAGGTGGATTCATACAAAATTTTATCACACTCTGAGGGCACGTCCACCATTATCAAGTCACCAATCAACTGTCTTTTCTGGAAAACCCTTCTGATAGCAAGAAGAATGAAGTAAACATCTTTGACCACAGTTGACTATGTTTTTCTATCAACAGAAAATTCAGTTAGAAGCTTCTTACATGAAATAGTTGTTACCTTATATCTTCTTCTTCTTCTTCTTCTTCTTCTTCTTCTTCTTCTGTGATCACGTGCAGCCCAGGAGGACTGTCTTCTGTGAATATGGTCTTAACAGTTATATTTATATTATATTTAGGGACAGGAGATACAAATATAGTTTATTTATAGTTGACCACAAATAAAAAGTTACAGAATGTAAAATGTAAAGGAACATTAAACGGGGAAAGGAGAAAGAAACCAATCATAGATTGTTGAAGGAAAATGGCAATATTTAGACATTATGCAACTTGCTTTGTAATTAAAAAAAATTAGAGTCCCCCAATGAAATGATCAAAAGGAATCTGAAGGTTGTCTTGGGAAGGACGGTGTAAGACAGGCTTCCTCAACCTCGGCCCTCCAGATATTTTGAGACTACAATTCCCATCATCCCTGACCACTGGTCCTGCTAACTAGGGATCCTGGGAGTTGTAGGTCAAAAACATCTGGAAGGCTGAGGTTGAGGAAGCCTGGTGTAAGGTTACTTATCTTAGGACTCATCCACACTTAGCTTTGCTCCACACTTTCTAGGCTCAGGAACTCTGCAGAAAACCTGATTGTCATTTGCTCAGATTCAGTGGGAAAACATATGTTTTCCCAGGGAGAACACCAGGACAACAGCAACAAACCTCCCACTTGGACACAGGCCTGAAAAGCCAGGACCTTTGCCTAGGAAGCACGGTGCAAGAGGAAGTGTGGTTGAGCCCACAATTCCTCTAAACTCCTAATAAAGGCTGCACTTGGAAAGTACAAATATCACTTTTTGCTTGTCCACACTTCTGCTTGTTCCAATCTTAGAGAGCACAGGACTGTGTGGATTTTCGTTTTCCTCGCTGCCTCCCATGGGAAAACCTGGTGTTTACCATTGAATCGGAGCAAATGCCAGTCTGCGGAAAAAACAGTTTATGTTTGTTCCCATTCAGCAGCAGAACAAGCAGAAGTGTGGACAAGCGATGTGTCAGCAGAAGGGGGCCAAGGATGCCTCTGCTCAGCCCGACGACCCCAGAGCCCAGCCTCAGGCAATGGTGGGGGGGAGTTGGGTGGTAGCAATAAAGCTTTCCATAATCTGTATTTATGAGAAGATGTTGTTGTTGTTGTTTAGTCGTTTAGTCATGTCTGACTCTTTTTTTATATATATGATTTTTTATTGGTTTTACAAAAAAAATTTAAACAATACGAACATATAAAAAGACATACAAACACGTATAGTTTCATACCTTTTTTTCATAAACCTCGTTTCTCAGACTCCCCCATACCTCCCTTATCTGCATCCCAATGTCCAAAGTTTTCCAGCAACTTCCAATTAAATCTGTCAAACATATTTCTTCTTAATCTTTCCTTCAGTCTAATCTTATATCGCTGTAACCCTTTCTTTCTCAAAACCTTGACATTCTAACATTCATCAAGTCTATAATAGTCCTTAAGATAGATTTTAAATTTCTTCCATTCTTCTTCTGCCGTCTCCTTCCCCTGGTCGCGGATTCTGCCGGTCATCTCAGCCAGTGTCATATAGTCCATCACTTTCATCTGCCATTCTTCCAGAGTGGGTAGTAGTCGTGTCTGACTCTTCGTGACCCCCTGGACCAGACCACGCCAGGCACTTCTGCCTTCCACTGCCTCCCGCAGTTTGGTCAAACTCATGCTGGTAGCTTCAAGAACACTGTCCAACCATCTCGTCCTCTGCCATCCCCTTCTCCTTGTGCCCTACATCTTTCCCAACATCAGGGTCTTTTCCAGGGAGTCTTCTCTTCTCATGAGGTGGCCAAAGTATTGGAGCCTCAGCTTCAGGATCTGTCCTTCCAGTGAGCACTCAGGGCTGATTTCCTTATGAGAAGATAGCTAGTTCAAATAAGGCACGCCATTCTTAAAACCCAGTGATTGGGAAGAGCCAGGCTCCTGGAGCAGCCAGGCCATATAGTTCTTGCAGGCTCTGGTTGACAATATATAGCTCTTGTTGACAATACGCAAGTAAGCAGAGAAAGCTCAACTGAAATAACTTTCAGTTTCATTATACAGGCAGATTTATAAGAATCCATCACCACATGGAATACAAAGGATTTGGGAGGACATAAAGGCGGTAACGAAGCCCCAAGTGAATGGAACATGTTTTCAGATTAAAATCAGTATACCAGTAACACATATAGACATGCCAAACATAAACCTAAGAAATTAAGCTTGAACTGGAATAATGAAATTATATAGGAATTTTAAAAGCCATTGGCAGACCATTGCTTTAAGAAGCAAATTTTATTCTATTTCTCTCCCTAAATAAGGCTTTTTTACATTACCTTTTGCAGTTCCTTCGGGGTACTTAGACAGGCTGCAGCAGTTACATCTAAATTGCAATGGGGCGATGTATTTATATATATAGCAGGAAGACTTCCTGCTTTGTAACTGAGTACTATAAAAAACAATATTCAGCATCAAGCTGCATTTCCTTAAAGTCTTGTATTTTCTTAGGAAGTATGTGGCTGATACGCTGCCAGCTCAACTTTGATGGTCTATAGATTTTGTTTGCTTTTGAGTTATATTAAGATGCCGCACAAAATACAATTATATTCACCAACCACAGTTTTTCTACAGTGAACAGAATTTCAAAATACCAAATGGGAACATAAATGATATGAATCCTGCTCAGGCCTCTAACTAGCCTAAGAACAGGAATTTTGAAGTGCTGTGGAGGCTCTCAGGTTGAGGTGGAAGGTTTCAGGAGCTGGGAAAGGAACTCTCTCTCTCTCTCTCTCTCTCTCTCACTCTCTCTCTCTCTCTCTCCCATCTTCTTGAAATCTTTCTTGGCTATGATACTAATAGGGGCTCAAAATGGGGTCTGATTATTGCCACATAGCAAGTGGGGGACAATTCTGGAGTGAGAAAGAGGGGGAAATGTCCCTTTACCTTTCCTATCACTCTTTATAGATCTGGAAAGAGAACCTTTTTAAGTACACATCCTCCTGACTCTAATCCCCACTACAGAACAATACTAGCTTGTAGGAGTTCAAGCAGGCCAATTCCTGCTGTCTTTCTCATCCCCCTAGAAATATACTCAACTGAACCATTACTCAGGTTATTTCAAGAATAATCCAAATTTGGGCCTTCAACTCCTTCTCACCCAGAGGCAAAGGCCCACTCCTACCAAAACCTTTTTGCCTAGGGGTCATATACAACCCCCTCCAGCCACTTATGTGGTTGCATGCCTTTCCTATACTGAAAACAATGGACATATTGAGGTGGTTGGTTAGCTCCAGAAGGGGCTGGGCCATATTTGTGCAGCTGGTGGCAAAGCCACACCTCTGAGCACACCACGGTCCATTCCCAACCCCAGCCTTCTCCTCCAGATGTAGTGCTTGCATTGAATCAGAGAGATGCTTCTCAGAGCTGATCTTCCATTCACTGTGCAAACAACTATCTTCAGCTTGGGAAATGGAGAAGTTGTCAGGAACCTTCTCCATAATTGTGTTTTGCATCAGAGGAAATGTTTCCCCCCCCCCCCAGCTTCATGTAGCAGAAGAGGATGAGTTTCCAGTTAACATCTCACCAGATGGCAATGGATCGCTCATCATGAAAACCACACACACACTCAAACATGTGAATCAAAGCCTAACTTAGAAAGAGTGTAACCACTTTTGTTTGCTGCTACCCTCTGTTTCTGTTTTGGATACACTACTGCCTGTTTAGAGTTATTAAGAAATTACAACAGGGATCTAAAGCATAGTATGGGAAGGATTCACATGCAAATCTAAAAAAAGAAGGGCATTGATTCATTCTAGTCATGTGTTTCTAAACTTGCATGTGTAAAGTCATATTGCAAAGATTAGCTGAAACAAATGATGCTTAGATTGAACAAAGTGCTCTTACTTTTCAACATAAAGCTGACATAGTTCAATGTTTTTTATTATCTCTGTATACGCCATAAAGCTATGGCATCATAAAATAGGACATGGTAACAAGCATTTTATTGCTTATCAAAAGAACCTTTATGTACAGAGTGCTTCCAACAATAAGAACTGAACGTCCAATCTGGATTCCATCTTTTTAGTTCCTGCTCCACATTTCCTGTGGAGTCAGTGGATAATGAGAATCTGAAGATCAGGACCTTTTTCTTTTTTGAAAATGTAAGCATAAGGAATCCTTGTCTGCCTCATAAAATCAAATAAGTAAGTGGCTTATAGGTGGAGATGTCCTTCCCCTCCTCTCTCGCAGCTGATGTATCTCCTCTTGGTTACTGAACATGTGGATGGGCAAGAGGTCCAATGACAGTATCCCCACCGACAGATGCCAACCCCAAACCACAAGGAAGGGTCTTCTAAAAGTGGGGAGAAGACAGGGTGGAGCTGGCCCAAGAGCCAACGCCATCACCCACTCTGGACACAACTGGGATGAATGGGGAAGACCCAAGTTTCTTGTCATATACAAATTCAAATACATGCAGGTGTGGGCTCCTCTGGTCTAATTTGAAGCGTGGGGGTGGATTAACAGCTGAATAGTGCTCAAACTGGACAGTCCCCACCCCACCCCACCCCACCCCACCCATATCAGGTAAACCCAAATTTACAAGGGGAAATATTTGAGACTGGTGGTATTTGAAGGCGATGTTACATGGACTGTGCAAATAAAACAAAACACAAACAGCTGCAAACACACAATAAACTCTGGTGTGGAGTTTATCCTTCTACAGGGCAAGTGGGGCCCATAAGTCTCTGTGACCTAAACCCCCCACTCTGCTGCCAAATTTCATAGTAGTGAGTTTCCCCTCCCCATTAATAGATCTCCCCATCCTACCCAACAGTGCCTTTTCCCCTCCGCTCTTTGCGTCTCCCCTCGCCTCCCACTCCCTTCACCAAATTGGTGAGAAAGTATATGGCAAATTACTGTGGCGAATACTGTGCTCCAGCCACTGCTGGCCTTGTCCTCCCCAGAGCATACTGTATGTTTGCTAGATGTTTACATTCCCATTTGATTTGCATAGTCCACAGTACATTACCCTCAAGCAACATTTGAAAGAGGAAAACATGAATTAACAGCTGACTAATGTTAAAATGTGGACAAGCCTACTCTGTGGTCCTAAGAGAAAACCCTGGATCATATATGAGGCCACTCTTTTCAAGCTATTGTATAGAAATGCAAGCATTCACTCCTCCTTTTTTTCTCCTTTGGATTTGTACAACAAATTGGTGAGCAACAAGGAAAACTGTAGGGAGAAGTCCACTTTATCATTCTAGGGACGGGACAGAAGAGATATTCATGTTTATCTGGCACTATCACAGCTTTGCTGAAAACTCGTGAGCCAGTTCACTGAGCTATGGAGGAACGCAGATATCCAGGGTAATACCTACTCAGAATGTTGTGAAACACAAGACCAAGAAATCTGAGCTTTCAACAAAGCTCTTGAAAGAAAGGCAGAACTACCTATAAAATATTTCCAGTTGTAACAAAAGGAACTTATCCTTCCTTGGAAAGGAGATATTAAATTAGATGGTCAACTTGAGCTTTAATGTGTGATCTTATACTTGAGAATAAGTTCCATTGATCAAAGGGGGACTTACTTCTGGATAAACAGGTAAAGGATTAAACCTCCAAGTGGAGAACAGCTTTTACCTTTCGTCCTGAGTTTGAGTGTCATGGGCTTTGAAGACACTCAAACTCAGGATAAAAGGGAGAAATGTACTAAAAGGAAGGCACGTTTGGCAACCCCTCACCGTAATCAACTAATGCCTGGAAACCTATGTCCCCACTGTGGAAGGATGTGTGGATCCAGAATTGGCCTCCACAGTCACTTATGGACTCACTGTTAAGACCTTGTTCATGGAAGACTATCTTACTCGGCTATGAGTTATTGCCAAAGAAGATAGGATTACAGTATAGTGACAGTTGATTATTTAGTGAAAGCCAATTTTAATTTGTGGAGCTGTGGGTTAATGACATGTTTAGGCATTTATTTTATGGAGATGCTTTGGTTCTGGGATGCAGAAAATGCTTTCAAGGTGCATGTAAGGAGTTATCAGGCATGTAAGTATTCACATTCACTATTTTTGAAATAGGTTTATACACTTAAATGTATGCAAGAAATAAATATAAGAACTTGTAAGGGATCAACGGAGAAAATGCATCAATTGGTCTTGACTACAAAGAAGGCTGATCGCCGAAGAATTGATGCTTTTGAATTATGGTGCTGGAGGAGGCTCTTGAGAGTCCCATGGACTGCAAGAAGATCAAACCTCTCCATTCTGAAGGAAATCAGCCCTGAGTGCTCACTGGAAGGACAGATCCTGAAGCTGAGGCTCCAATACTTTGGCCACCTCATGAGAAGAGAAGACTCCCTGGAAAAGACGGGAAAGATGGGAAAAGTTGGGAAAGATGGAGGGCACAAGGAGAAGGGGATGACAGAGGACGAGATGGTTGGACAGTGTTCTTGAAGCTACCAGCATGAGTTTGACCAAACTGCGGGAGGCAGTGGAAGACAAGAGGGCCTGGCGTGCTCTGGTCTGTGGGGCCACAAAGAGGCGGACACGACTAAATGACTAAACAACAACACCACAACTGGTTTGTTTGTTTGTTTGTTTTTGTTTGTTTTCCAGAAAAAAGGAAGGGCTCAGCTTCCTTGGCATTCCTGTGAGGGCTGCAACTGAACCTGTTCCTCACCACTTCCCAGGTCCAGGCCAAGGTGTAACTCTGAAAGAGAATGAGAGAGGTGGCATTGGCTTTTGCTGTGTCTGGTAATTTATTATGCTATACTTCTTCCAATGTTAAAAAAACCCAAAGAACCCACCCATGTTGACATTTTGTCCAATTTTTTATATGCAGTTGATTACTAATTGATTCATCAATTAATTGATTATATTTAATTGGTGGATTGCCCACTTCAGCTAGAAAACAGAAGGCAATTTCAAAGGTACGGCTTTACAGTGTTCTCACTCTGATGGTCCTATCTCAGCACTGGAGGCCTGATTCCATGTTAATCAGAAGGCATCACACTTCTGGTATGGCTGCCTTCTGGCTAGTCTAGATCGGACTTGGGTCTCAAAAATTTCTCCACAGAAAAGGCCTCACCTCATCTCCTGGAGAGATTTTCTAGCGCTTTGTGGCTGGCATGCTCACTTTGTCTCCGTAAAGCAGTATCTTAGGCAGGAGTGTCCTCTAGTGGACAAGAATTGCTGCCAAGGCTTAGCTTGTCTTCCTAAGCTCCAGCGCTTGCCCCATTAATGATGAAGAAATGTGTCAATTTCACTGGTTGTCCTGATGGGTGACCTTCTGCAGAGAGTGGGAGAGGGGGAGCGTGACCTTACTATTGCTTCTAGGTGGGAACTGGGGGCACAGGATTACAGTGGTTCCAATCCTACCTTCAGGACCAAGTCCAGAGAGCAGCATTGGGAGAGGGACTTTCGTTCCCCTGCTATTTAATATCTACGTGAAACCATTGCGAGTTTTGGGGCGAGCTGCCACCAGTATTCTGATGACACTCAGCTCCATAACATCTGAATCTGGCGAGGCTGCACAGTGGGCACAATGGGAAAAGGTTTGAAGAAATACAAGCAGAGCAAGAATCCTAGCAATACAGAGACACTGTGAGTCAGTAGCTCCCGTGTCCAAGAAATTGGTGAGTTGCCTTCCCTGGATTGGGTTGCGCACACCCTGAAGGAGAAGGCCCGCAGTTTAGGGGTACTTCTGGATCCAACTGTCACTGGAGGCTCAGGTAGGCTCCACGGCTAGAAGCGCCTTGTACCAACTGCGACTGGTTTGACAGCATATGATACCTGTGCTCAGAGATCTGCACTGGTTGCCAATTTGCCAAGTTCAAGGTGCTGCTGTTACTATACAAAGCCTCAAAGCCCGATGAAATTGCCTTACCCTACAAGTGCCCACTCAGCCAGGTACTAAGAACAGTCTTGTTTAGATAAGTCTACGCAGATGCTTGGAAAATTGAGGTGATTTTAATGTTTTTTAGTATTTTAGCTTTTATTAAAAAAAAATCCTTCCAGTAGCACCTTAAAGACCAACTAAGTTAGTTCTTGGTATGAACTTTCGTGTGCATGCACACTTCTTCAGATACACACTGCATGCACACGAAAGCTCATACCAAGAACTAACTTAGTTGGTCTTTAAGGTGCTACTAGGAGGATTTTTTTTATTTTGACTATGGCAGACCAACACGGCTACCTATCTGTATTTTAGCTTTTGTATGTTTTAAAGTAGGGTTGTAAATTTGTCTTGATTTTATTGTCTTATCTTTTTCGTGAACTGCTTTGAGGTTTTCCCCAATCAAGTGGTGTAGAATTTTTATCAACTAAATAAATAATAAAATAAAACACTCTGTTTCTCATTTTTCCAATCTTAAATCCAGCAAACTACAATTCTGTATCAGTGCAATAGTTTTTTCTATTAAAAAAGTCCTCACAAAAATTCCTTTAGCATTTTAGTATAAATGTTCCCTAATATGTACACACAATTGCCTTATATTAACACACTGTTTTCCAAACAGATTTTCCCTAATACAATGCACCTTTGTGTGGTGTTTTCACTGTTGTATGCATACTTATGCACACTTTCCCCTGATGTACACATTTTGGAGTTAGAGAACGGCATCACAAAACTCAGAGAAGTGTGGATTCCAAAGGATGGCTGCATTTCAGTACACACGATGTTTTGAGAAATGTGAATTATGGTAGGTACACTCGCATTAACGTGCAAACTCACCCAACTTCCCCCCCCCAATCCTACCTGCTACATAATCAGATGGGTTCTTGGATGCCTTATGTGTCCTTGAGAGGGTGTTGTCTCAGAGAACCCCAGTCACCTGGGCTGCTTGCTATCTGCCTTCCCAGCCACCATCACTATTCCCACCACCAGGGACGCGGACTTATAAAAAATATTGGGGGGGGCGGGAAAGCTCATGAATAATAAATAAGCTCATGAATATGCAAATAAAGTGGCGCCGCCTCCTCGTGAGCGAATAGGGGAGAGCGTGCTGCGCCTATTAATCAGCTCCGAAGGAAATTGGGTGGAGCTTTTGCTCGGGAGGGAGGGCAGGAGGCATGCAGCCCAACCCTGTGCATTTTGGGCTGGGGGAGGAGCGGCGGCGATGGCGCTCTGCTGGAGGGGTGCCGGAGATTATTGGGGGGCAGAGCCCCCCCAAACGAATTTTTGAGGGGGCTCGGGCCCCCTCAAGTCCCATGGAGTCGGCGCCTATGCCCACCACACACAGTTTATTGTGGAGTGTGTTGTTTGTGAGCACCAGTAGCTTCCTCTGTGTCATTTTCAGCCTTGATCAGGAGGAACCAGCCAAGCAGCCTGCGCTGGCCTGATCTCCCAGTGTATCCTGTTGGAGTTGGGTAAACACATGGCAGCAGCATGCAGAAAGCGCCCACTAAGACTGCTGGTGGAAAGGGTGAAGAAAACTTAGGGTTTGTTACTTATGTCAAACAAAGCCATTCTAAGCATCCTTATTACAGGTGACCAAGATGGAGCCAAGAAGTTAACACCAGCTCATCCTGTAACAGCCTTGAACTAGTAGAAGAAGCAGGAAGCAAGTAAAACCCTGGATGGAATTGCCAACAAGCAGTTACTAAAAGAGAAGGAATGAGTAAGGAGGAGGAACATGTTGCCTTTCCGGTTCAGGTACCCAGTTCAAGCATTGTTGCTTTACTCCCAACATACAGGATCTGACATTCCACAACTATTATATCTGATGTCCTGGACATGCCTGAGCTTTATCTTGCTGGAACCTGACTGACTGGGCTCTGCTTCTTGGTTTTGGAACTGGAGCTAGCAGGACATCATGATCTGCTGCCCTAAATTCAGCAGAGGCTAGAGGTTACTTGGCTAGAGCCTGGTTTTCCAGCTGAGACCACTGCCTGGGACAGAATAGCTGGTCGTCTCTGTGCCCATACATGCAATTGTTACCTTTGTGGGTTTTGTTATATATTTAAGCTGTTCTTCTCCAAAGAGCTCATGGCAATTCACTTATGGCTCTCTAGCCATCCACTGGCTGGGGCAAACCCCTTAGCTTCAAGCAGTCAAATGCTGTCATGACCTTCAGATAATTCCTTGGGCTATTTATGGACGAATGATCGCAATCCAAGCAAAATGTTTTTGTTTAAACCTGAGTCTTTAATCCAAAGAAAACAACGTGCATTTTATCTACATTAGGCAAAGAAATTGCATTGCTCGTTTTCATGTTTTTCGGAGGGGCAACAACATTTCCTTGATCTTCCAAGGTACACAACATTTTTGCTTTCCATCATAACAGGTTCCATTGGCTGTATAGAAGACGGGGCAAAGCAAAGTGGAACATATGTTGAAGTTTTTCCGACAAGCAACCGTATCAGATTCATTTGTCTCTGAAAGGGAAAAAAAGGCAGCAGAGAAAATATGGTAAGTTTCTTTGTTTCTTGATTTTGAGGAGGCACCTACTTAACTATTATATAAGAGGCACAGAGATAGTATTTCTTAAAGAGCACTTCATGGTATCCTTTGCAGAATTTGAAAGGCATGTTCCCACGTTAACTTCACAGCCTGGGAGTCTTTGCATCACAAGTCTTGATCTTGTTTTTCATAGAATCATAGAATTGCAGAGTCATCCAGTCTAACCCCATGCAATGCAGGAATCCCACCCACAACCATCCTTTTCAGAAGGATTGGGTTCTCATTCAGATACCAAACATTGTTTTAAACAGGAATGAGAATGTTCATTTGCTAACCTAGAATCAGATACTGAAGACTCTGGTGCGCATGCATGGAAATCTTTCCTTTCATCTCTGAAGAAAGTAAGCTGAAGAGTACAGATCTGAGTACAGAAGGACCAATGAAACGATTTGGTATAAGGCACCTTCCTCTGTCGAACTTTTAGCACGCTGAGCATGTTAATTCCGTTTTTCTCCCAGGTAACTGATAATCTCACGTCTCAAAACTTTTTACTACCATTCCTCATTTGAAGACTCTTTCTTTCCCTACCACCCTTTACAGCAAGGAGAGCCAGTGTGGGGTCCCTCCAGATGGCTCCCATCATCCCTGACCAAAAGACATGTTGGCTGAAGCTGATAGGAGTTGCAGTCCAGCAACATCGGGGTGACATTGCCTTGGCTGCCTCTGCTTTGCAGTCACCCTGGAACTGAGATGCATCTTACCTGGATCAGCAGGGAATACCAGCGGGAGGAGAGCGAAGAGAAGAAAAAGGGCTTTCATGCTGAGTGCTGTGAGAGATCCTGAAGTTTTCAGAAAAGAGAAGACAGAGACACACAGTGAGGAGGAAGGTTGCACCTCCATTTATAGTGGCTCAGTGAAACTGGGAGGTATAGAAACCATGTAGTTATCCCCATGGCAATGGCAATTTATCAAAAGTTATGTTGCAATTTTCTGTTGTTGATGTTTATTTGCTACGTCACAGAGAAGTATCACCGACGGGTGAAGCTTGCATTTCAGTTTTGTTTGCCTACAAAACATCTACCGGTACCTTTGTTATGAATGCTCATGAATAGAATATTACAGGATGAAGGCATTCCAATGAACAGATGCTAATTAGCCAGATATTTGTGACAGGTTCAATGAGGTTGTATAATTGCCACAGGGTTTCGTGGTTTTGCATAAGATGCACTCCCCAGTCAGAGCCTGAACCAAACTCTGGCACCAACTCCTCTGAAAATATGCTGCCCTTTAGCTGCCATTGGGACGTGGGTGGTGCTGTGGTCTAAACAACAGAGCCTAGGGCTTGCTGATCAGAAGGTCGGCGGTTCGAATCCCCGTGACGAGGTGAGCTCCCGTTGCTCGGTCCCAACTCCTGCCCACCTAGCAGTTTGAAAGCACATCAAAGTCCAAGTAGATAAATAGGTACTGCTCCAGCAAGAAGGTAAATGGCGCTTCCGTGCGCTGCTTTGGTTTCAACAGAAGCAGCTTAGTCATGCTGGCCACACGGCCCGGAAAAACTGTCTGTGGACAAACGCTGGCTCCCTCGGCCAATAAAGTGAGATGAACGCCACAACCCCAGAGTCGTCTGCAACTGGACCTAACGGTCAGGGGTCCCTTTACCTTTACCTTTACCTTAGCTGCCATACTTTTAACCAAAATTTTTACTGTTATTAAATATGTTGTTGTTTAGTCATGTCCGACTCTTCGTGACCCCCTGGACCAGAGCACGCCAGGTACTCCTGTCTTCCACTGCCTCCCGCAGTTTGGTCAAACTCATGCTGGTAGCTTTGAGAACACTGTCCAACCATCTCATCCTCTGTCGTCCCCTTCTCCTTGTGCCCTCCATCTTTCCCAGCATCAGGGTCTTTTCCAGGGAGTCTTCTCTTCTCATGAGGTGGCCAAAGTATTGGAGCCTCAGCTTCAGGATCTGTTTATTAAATATAGACCAATGGTAAAGCAGTGTCTGGCATGAAGTATTGTTAGAAAAATTGACACAAAAATTAAAAGTGGCAAGAGGGCAAAAGAAACAAGACAGCTTAGATAGCGTTTGGTAAGTTTTTATTAAGTATACAAACAATGGAGCATAGGGCAGGACAGTACCTACAGCGTCAATACCGTCTGGTATGTATGAGTCACTTCTTCTGGGTTGTTTAAGGTAACCAGTAACAAAATGAATGGATATTGAAATAAGTACATCTAAATTATTATCAGTTTAAACTGATATTTATTTACCTGTGCTCACCAATCTAAACACCATAGGTTACTGTACATTATATTACTCTAGTGATATTCAGCCTTGCCTATAACCTTCTAAATCCAGCCTTGGACAGTCTGGGAATCAGCGTGTTTGGAATGTGCCCTTTTATTTAAAATGCATCTCTGGATTATTTGTGGGGCATAGGAATTTGTTCATTTCAAAATATAGTCCAGCCTCCCACAAGGTCTGAGGGACAGTGGACCGGCACCCTGCTGAAAAAGTTTGCTGACCCCTGGTCTACAAGATTAAATTCATGCTGTTTTGTTTGTTTTTGTTTAATTTGTTATAAATTATATGTTAATATGCAACTGAATTTGTAAGTCTGTGAAACCATGTTTGTATATTTCTTTCTATTTAGATGTTGTTGGTTGTTGTTTTTTTAAAAAAACCTCTGCTTTATTGTTCCCTGTTAAAAGAAATAGATGCTGAGTTTGTAAACAATGGTGTGTCTTCACTAAGGTGTGAGGCCTCAAAACCCTGAAGCTAGTCTTGCTTTAGGTGTCAAGCCACTATTTCTTCCTCCTTATCAGCTGCTCATCACACAACAATTCCATTCCACTGCTATCAACACTCACCTTTTATGAGATTTTTTGCTTTCGTTCCCCATCTCTCCATTAATGGGTCATCCTTACAAACACCAACGACTATCTTTGTAACCTACTGTGAACTTGTGTGTTATAGTGTGATAAGTTATTAAGCAATAGTCATTTGTCCCAAAAGAAGGGATCTGTTTCAGCCTGTTTAGAAGTTTCCCTTCCCTGGCAGAAGTGTGCGTGCTGTGAGTCTGGCCTGAGCTAACTGCTTAAATCCCTCTTGCTGGTTTTGGTGCAAGTGCCCTGTGCTATGTTACTGGTTGGAAACCCAAAGCAGTGTGAACTTCTCTCCCTTGCCTCTCCGGCCCCCCACCCGGCACTACCGACCCCCGCCATTGTGCTGTGGGTGGCTCTTCTGACCAACCCAGAAAAAAAGGATTGCTGCCAAATGAAATGTCCATTGCAAACTGTGGTGTTCTGTCTCAGCAACAAAATGGACCCCTCTCTTCTTTGTTCATTTCCTCCCACAGAGAAATAGTGCACAGCGTGTGCCTGGAGTTTCACCATTCTCAACATCTCCTTTCACCTTTGCAATGAGAGGTCCTATCCCTGCATACAAGCACACAGACACACCCAGGGATGTTCATATATCAATAAAGGAGAGAGAACAAGACTCTGTGTGCATAAACCGCCCTCTGGTTTTAGATGAAAGCCACTGATAGCAACCGTAAGGCTCTCGGCAGCCTCTCAAACATCCTCCCCATCACTATCATGCTTTCCCTGCTGTTACGGAAGGGGGGGCATGTCTTCTTCACTACAATATATTTGCTCAATTTCTCTAGGACTCCATCACCCCTCCCCTGTCCTCCATAATCTCTCAAGTAATCCAGTCAAAATCACTCTGCCAAACCCTTCCTCCAGGCGATGCCAGGTGACAGACTATGCAAACATGGACCATTGCCTTCTCAGGATGTGCTTATCTGCGCATATCTCCAGCTCTCTGCATATTCACCCCTCCCTCCTCCATATGTTAATCTGTGTAACCCAACCTCTTCTTAATGTATTCATGATGTAACTGGGATGTATTTTGCACTGTATTCTGGGATATGGAGGGAAATTTCAAAAGTTCATGTCACCCCTTTCTCTGGGTTCAATCTCGCCTTGAACCTGTTGCGCAATAAACTTGGATCTTCTGCAGTTTGCTCCTGCGTCCGGCTGAGCTCATTTTCTTCCGCAGGGACCCACGGACTTAGTCCGATGAGCTGGGTGGCAGAGTAACCCCACACCCAGATTTTAGCGGTAACAGTTGGCGCCCAACGTGGGGCTTGTGGTTCTCCCGAGCTGCTGACTGGGGGCCCCGAAATCTTCAGCCGGCTCCGGGCCATTTTGCATGGGAAGATCCTTTTGGACCCCCAGCCATCTTCCGGGCGGTAATCGAAAGCCCTAGGAGTTCAGCCGGGGAGCAAAAGAGGGATCCAGCCGGCTTATTCATCGATCCCGGGATCATCATAGAAGACGCGTGAGTATAAGGAAAAAGGAAAATCCAGTGCACTGGTGGGAAGGGGGTGGAATCTCCTGGCAACTGAATCTCTGCCCTCCTCCCTATCGCTCCTTCTTACCTTTCTCTTGGTCCGGTTAACGAGAGAGACCGTGGACCACTGCTCAGCCCGAAAAGGGGGGCTCTGAGCTCTATCTCTTTCTCTGAACCCCCCAGCCAGCCGCACCAATTGGGAGTCCGAAAGTAAGACGGAGAGAGCCGACTTGAAAGATAGCCGACTCTCCGCAACGGACATCCCAGTTGAAAGCAAGGGGTTGGGGCTCTCTTTCCGAACTTCTCTAGCGCCCGGCAAGGGGGCGGGAAGTGGTCTTGCTTTCTATCACCAATCCCAGCCGCACTGGTCGGTGCCACGTAACCGTGCGTGAGCCCGCTTCCAAAAGCAAGGGGGATTTTCAGTTCGAAATTCTATCCAGGGACCACCTGATCTGGCACCGCATGGCGCGGGCGTCCAGTAGGGCCCCTTTTCCTGAGATGTGACGATAGGTAGGAGGTTGCCAGGAGGGATAGCCCATGAGGAATTGGGCAGGACCGGCAGAGTGGAAAGAGACCCCAGGTTATAGGAAATAAGGAAATAAGGAAATAAGGAAATAGGAAATGGAACGCAAGGAACCGGATAGCTAGAGCTCTCTAAAACCCACTAAGGAAGTTGCCAGGCAACTAGAAGCCCCTTCTCCTCTTTACTATACGTCCCTGTACTAAGCATACCAAACCCCTAGACATACCAATCCTAATCAACCCCTCTTTTTTCCCCTTCTCTATCCCAGACACCCCCCCAAAAAAAAAGGAAAAAGCAAAAAAGCAACAACAGCAACGCATGCATCTATAAAGGGGTACCCAGTCAACCAAGCGTTGTGAGCCCTACCAGTCTGATTACCTGGTGGTGTGTTTGAAGAGGCAAGGAGGCTCATAAAACCATGTGGGACCTTCCTACTAATTTCACTTAATGAAGCCAAAGGTAGTGGCCCAACTCCTTGCAATAACCAACTAAAGGATGAGAATATATATGTTTACATGTTGTCTGTTATGTGTGTTGTCTGTTAATACATATATGAGAATATGTATGTTTACATGTTGTCTGTTATGTGTGTTGTCTGTTCCTTCTGTCTCTGGCAGACTGCCTTTCTTAAGTGTGCATAGTTTAAACTGCAAGCTTGCTTCAAAATTTAAATCTAAGGAAGCCATGCTGGATCTTAGCAGTCCTAAATAAGAGAAAATGAGAATGAAGTGTGCAAATGTTTACCCCACCTCTTGCTTTGCCCCAACTTTTGAGATTGTGAGTCTACAGTCTTATTTTGGAAGGTGCTGATAACCTAATGTTTCTGCTGCAAAAGCCTAGTTGAGCCAACTGCTCTCAAGCTAAAATGCAGTGTATGTATTTCATTAAGTGTATGCCTATAAAAGTATGGTGTTCATTCTAAGAAAAAACATTTGAGTCCAGTTTTAACTTCGATTTGGTTGGACAGAAGAGTTATTGTAAGGCTCCTGATATCAGTCTCTATAAGACTTCATGGCCTCTTTTGTTAGAAAATGCCCCCCTCCCCCTTGTTTCACTCTGCCTCTTTCAGTTGTTTTCTCCCTTCTTACTTCTGTGCCAGGTAAATTTACTCCCGAGTAAGCTTCCTTTAAAGGAAACTGCAAAGAGGGAAGGGGGGCAACACTTGTGTATTCCCTTTAAAAAAATCAAATCTAGGGCTGCTTTAACTGTGCTTTATAAGAGATCCTCTCAGGAGTATAGATGTTTCCTTTCCCAGCTGAAAATCTGTACTTAAATGTGTATGCCTCTTTGGTAGTACAAATCTTGCTGCGAAATCTTGCTGTGAACCCTATATTTTGGAGGGTTGGACTAGATGACCCCAGGGTCCCTTTCAACTCTCCCAATTTGTGGCTGTGTGGAAGACCATGTGTCTGCAAGCATTGGAGGGTAATTCTTCAATTCTGGTGTGGTAATGGAGTTGAAATTCAGCCTAGCTTTGCTCTTTAGTTTTAAAAGGTGAGAGGTGAAGCCCAACTGGTAATATCAAGCATTTGAGTGATTACAGTGTTTATCATTTTGTCTACTATTTAAAAATCAGACTTAAAAGTCTACTCAAAGTTTAAGCACATACAAATGAATAATCAAGTAGAATTAGCCTTGACCATTCCTGTAAATAAAGGGCAGGAAATAATAATATTAATAATAATAATAATATTTTTTTTGTCTGCAAATGGTAAGGCTGGAATGGCTGAGAATGTTAAAAAAAAATAAATCCTATGAATTCTGACCCTCTGGCCATTTTCCCCATATATAAGGGCGTGGCATTGTTCTGCGAATAACCAGAGGGATATTAGCCCTTTCCTGTACATAAAGGAAGCAGTCTCAGTTTGCTTGGGCTGAAATTGCTAGCTTTGGTGAATACTTAAATTGCTGAGTTTCTCTTTTTTTTGTTTAAAATCAAACCCTGTTTTCAAAATCTACTCCTTACCCTTCCTTCCCCTTATTCAAATGGTAATTTAGCCAAAGGATGCAACATTTTCAATAGTCTAAAAGGTTTGCTGAGACATGAACTCTGCACATGCACAGAGGCTAGATCAGCTAAAGAAGAGAGAGAGAGGAAGGGGGGAACTGTAAGGGGGGAGAGGAGGTTTCTTCCAAAAAAAAAGAAAAGAAAAGAAAAGAAAAGAAAAGAAAAGAAAACTTGGAAACATTGAGGGAAATCACCCTTAATCTGTCTTTGCTCCAGGGGCTACTTAAGACAAAAGGCTAAAAAACAAAACAAAACAAAACAAAACAACAACTAGCCCATCAAAAGTCAAGAGCTTTCCAAGTTCCAAATCTTAACATGCCAAATTCTTTTCACAGGTAAATATCAAAGCATTCCCCCCTCAATGGGAATTTTAGGAACAGCATTTCCTGACAGGCTTCTCACATGAAATAATTTTCCCTTTTAACAGGATATGTGAACCCCGATAACAAAGTGTTTGTCCCTTTTTCCTCCCACAGCAACTTTCTTTCTGTTCTGTGAAACAAGTCTGAATCCCTGCTATATTAGTGACTTTCATCTCTTTGTGGCTTTGACACTTTTTTTAAAGTTACAAATAATCTGTTTTCATTTATTTAATCTGTTTCTCCATGATGTCTATGAAGTTAATCGAAGCACAACCAAACATTGTTTGTGGAATGGTATTTGTTTACCTTTTTGCCTGAGCATTTCTTATTAATTCTGTCATTTTGGCTAGTGCAAGGTACCTGCACAACTTTAAATTGCCATTCATTTTTCTTGGTATTAACTCATTTCCCAGTATTAACATTACAGTTGATGTTGTCACATCAAGAAACACCATTTTATTTCATTTGGGATGTTAGAATGCCAAAACAGATTACTTCAGGTTACTTATTAATTGTGTGTTTTAGCATTTATTTATTTGGTTCCTCATAGGTCATTTTGTGTGTGTGTGTTTTACTTTGGGGACATGTTCATCACATGTTGAAAGTCAGTTTCATGAAGTTCTTTTATCAAATAGCACATGGTGAATTTAAAGTTTTTTCCCCATGGTTTTCCCGTTTTTTTCAGTCTAGTAGTAATCTGCGTGGTTTTGATGATATATTTAATAATAATTCTTTTCTAAATCTGATGTCTTTGTGTCAAGTTTGTTTTCATCTGACTGGTAATCTAATTTTTTACTTTCCTTTGTATTTTTTAACCTTTGTATTTTTTACAGTTCTCTTTCCCTCCAAAGTGAAGGAAAGCAAACAAACTTGGCAGATAATAACAGTAGTTATAGGAAAATGTGATAATAATATTGGGATGAATGAAACGCTTAATTCGCTAAGATTTTATTATTTGCAACTTCCAACAGAAACCGAAGGACATCCTTTTCGCCTTTTGCCCCCTCCCTTTTCTAACTGTCTTTAAGCCCCAAAACCCTGCCCCTTACAGGATATCACTTCTACAGATGTGCAATGATGAAAAGCAGCAACAACCCCTCATGGCTAAGGGGAGGAGTTGAATTGCAAGGACATTTTCTCACTTTTGAACCTTAAGACTGTGCTCCAGGATTCAAAAGATACATGCATAAAAGATCACAATTGTGTCAAGATATGTAACTGATATTTAATTAGTTTGTTTTGTATTATGTGTTATTATGTAAGAATGTTGAAATGTGTCTGACAGTGTGATTTCCACAAAGGGGGGCAATTTTTGTGTGTAATTGTTTTTATGTTTAATGTTTTATTGCTTACACACCAATGGAGAATTCTCATGCATTTTATACTTTCTAATAGCTCACACTATTGTGTAGTCCAATGTTTAGATCAACTTATAACCACATTTAATTGTTCCACCTGGCACCCTGCCAACTTTCCCTATCCATTTTAATATGTGTTAAACCTCGTTTTGCCAATGACAAACTTCTGGATCCATAAAACACCAGGTACATGAAGGTGGATATGCTTTGGTTTAGCAGGAATGATCCCTTATAGAGTTAAATTGACTTATTTGGACAAAGTGCCCTTTTAAGAATGGTTTTCTTTTAACAGATTGGTTTGAAAAGTTGAGAACCATGGGGCAAGATAAATTCAAATTGGACTCAGTTTGAATTGGGCAAGTGTATCCAGGCTGCAATTAGCTTTTGGTCCTTTAAGTGCAAGTGAGCAACTTCTCATGAGTCCACGACCACAGCCTATAATAAAATCCCATAGCTAAAGGCCAAGGCGAAGACATCTCCCTCAGAGATGCCCAAACCTGTGCCAGCTATGGTGAATGCCAGGCGACATGGTTAAATGAAAGCCCTGAGGGGATTCAACAGACAGGATGTGTTGCTGTAGCACTATGTCAGTGTGAGACCACAGAAGAGCTACCTTGACACCTGAGAACACAAAAATGGCGGGGGGGAAGCAAACTGCACTTTGCAGTCATTAGTGGACCTTCCTGCCTAAATGTAAAGCATAGATCACTATTGAGAAAATATTTCTTCCAAGGTGCTAGAATACCACAAGTAACTGAGCAACAAAATATTAATTTACGTGATATCCTATGTCTAACTATGTGCACTGTTACACCATTATATTTCTGTGCAAATATCCTTAAAGCAGCATGATATTTAAGTCCCTTTCAGGTTTGCATAAAGCCACACATCCCATTCACCGAGAGTTAGGGTGCGGAGAAAAGATTTGCAAGTTCTTACAGAACTTTAATGCAAATCTATCTCCGAATGGGGGACTGTTACGGAAGGGGGGGGCATGTCTTCTTCACTACAATATATTTGCTCAATTTCTCTAGGACTCCATCACCCCTCCCCTGTCCTCCATAATCTCTCAAGTAATCCAGTCAAAATCACTCTGCCAAACCCTTCCTCCAGGCGATGCCAGGTGACAGACTATGCAAACATGGACCATTGCCTTCTCAGGATGTGCTTATCTGCGCATATCTCCAGCTCTCTGCATATTCACCCCTCCCTCCTCCATATGTTAATCTGTGTAACCCAACCTCTTCTTAATGTATTCATGATGTAACTGGGATGTATTTTGCACTGTATTCTGGGATATGGAGGGAAATTTCAAAAGTTCATGTCACCCCTTTCTCTGGGTTCAATCTCGCCTTGAACCTGTTGCGCAATAAACTTGGATCTTCTGCAGTTTGCTCCTGCGTCCGGCTGAGCTCATTTTCTTCCGCAGGGACCCACGGACTTAGTCCGATGAGCTGGGTGGCAGAGTAACCCCACACCCAGATTTTAGCGGTAACACTGCCAAGCAGCTGTTTGGGCAAGATGGTACGCAGAGATGGCCATTTTCATGCACGGTGCTCCCCCATCACAGATGTGCCACAAAATTGGGGGAGGAGCAGAGTGGCAAGCTCAGGGGAGACCCACAAGGGCTGCAATGGTCTACAGGTTGCTCACATGTGACATGTGATGGGCGGAGTATAAATTATTATTATTATTATTATTATTATTATTATTATTATTATTATTATTACTTTTCCCACTTCTGATAAATTTTGTAAAATGGCCTGTAGGCCAAAGGGGAAGGCTGTGAGACCTTCACAGATAAAACACTTTGGACAGAACCAGTAAAAGCTGTCATGTCTCATGATCTGAGGAACTAAACTCTGAAGGAGCAAATAGGGTTGAACCACCTGTTGTGATGTTGCTCCTTGGAAAAGGGCCAAGAGGGATTGGGATCAGTCAAAAACACATGAACCCAGGAAGAACCAAATAGTCCATTTATATTCAGCTTGCTTATTTCACCTTTTCCTGGTCTTTCGGCTTAGCCCCATTTCTGATCCTTAATTTCAGGTACCCTCAGCAAGAACAGTGAGGTCCGTCCTGGACTAAAGAGTACCATAAGGATAACACCACTATCAATTAATCCCTGTCACTTGGAGTGACTTGGTTGACCTCAGAAGATGGGGAAGCCTGCTGGGGGGACTACTCAAATAATAGGGTTGATGCAGAGGGTCTTGCTAATGAACAGAACTAAAAAGAATGTAATAGTATTAACAAAAAGCCTCATTATGGGGTCCCTGGCTTCTGATTCTGATCCTATCTACCACACACAAACTGTCTTTGAATTTTATGTATGATAAGCAAGAGAATGGTGGGAGGGGCATCAGAAAAGCCTCTGCCTGAATGTCACAAATGATGATGTCACAGGGATTCTGTGGTGAAGGTTCTGTTCTGCATCCTTTGGAGGCCCAGCTGAGACTGGGAGCAGAAACTGGTGGCAGCACTTGAAAGACAGGAATACTCGGATATACATACTGTCCTGCCAGCGCCACTGTCCATAGACACTCCAATTTGATGTTGGCGGGAAATAGCCTGCTATTATAGATTCTTCACACAGGCTTTAGAGGCAAGAAGGAGAGGTAAAGTTCTATGTTCCAATAGAAAAACTGCCATTGATTTAATAGGTTTGGACTGTATCGCTCGGAATTTTTTAGGTTTCTTTAAACTGGCCAAACATAGGAGGAGAAGGTGACCTCTGGAATTATTTTGAGATGTGAAGGTGGTTGCTTTTTTAAAACACACAGACACGGCCCATAGAAGACAACTACGCACTTGGGTGCAAGTGCCCATTTTGGGCAGAGGGGGTTAGTGTCACGGTCCGGTTCACGGGTGATCGAAGTCCCATCTGGGGACGTCAGGACCGGGGGCAAGATGGCGGGGTGGGAGCAGGAACGGGAGTCCAGAAGCCAGGAGTCAGAAAGCCAAGAGTCCGAGGGTCAGAGAGCCGGGAGTCAAGAAGTCAGGGGTCCGAGGATCAAGAAGCAAGGAGTCAAATGCAGCAAGGCAGGGAATCTGTTGCTGTGGCAAAGAGCCGAAGGGGAAATGCTGACCTTATATCCCTTCCCAGCTCTTGCCACCAGGTGCTGTGAGTTACCAATCGGCCTCACCTGTGCGGCCGCGCCTTGCCTCTTCAGAACAAACTTAGGAAGGCCCCAGTCCTGCAGAGTCCTATTGGTCACAGGGCCTGGCTCCTGCACACACACCTGACAGTTAGTTTGGTTTTCTTCTTGGAGTGGTCACTGTGTCTTGTCTCCCACCCAGCAGACACAGGCAGAAGTTCTTACTTGGAAGTAAGAAAGAGATATTTATTCAGGCAAGTATATTGGGCCTCGACGGAAGACGCAAAGATGTCCCAAGAGGTTTCCCCACACCTCCTGCCAAGCTTTTAAAGACAAGGCGTGCCTTGCTCACTTGCCAGACTCTCTTGCCTTATGGGAATATTGGGGCTGCAAGCATGCTCTCCTCTGTCAGGGAGATGCCTCGTTCTAGGCAACAAGACTTCACCCTCCTGCTCAGGTTCCTGTTCAGTTGATGACATTTCCTGGTCAGTCCCTGCCCCCTGTGGCTGATCACAGCCCTCTCCAGCCACCACTGAATGGATTCAGCATCCCTTCCCTGCTTCGAAAGCAAATGAAGTCGTAGAAAGGGGAGATCTCCTTTTCTGCAGCCCAAGTTTGCCCAGTTCTGCCCCCTCCTCTTTCCTTCTCCAGCAAAGCCTGCCAACCCAAGGCTGATGCCAACTGAACTGCAGGACTCAGGCCACAATCACCCAGTCCATTAATCTGTATTGCACAGGTTTTTTAAAAAACATGTGAAAGTATGTTTTAGAAACTGATTTAAAACGGAAAAAAACACCACAATAATCCCACAATAAAATGGAATAATTCTGGAATTCCAATTCTGGCATGACCATTTTCTTCCATGTGAAAAGACTGTCATGTGAATACAAAATCTACATACAGGAAAGATATACAGAAGACTAGATTTCCATTCCGGTTCATAGTCCTTTTTATTCCATTTCTATCCATTTCTTGTGCAGTCAATATATTCTTTTGCAGATTGAAAAAAATATTAATTTAGGCACTGACTCTATACTGAGCATGAGTGTAATCCAGCCAAAGTTATGCGTTTTTAAAATGCACTGATTTCAGTAAGATTAAATATGTGCTTAAGTCAATTATCCAAATCACTGGTGGGACATCAAAAACCTTTAAATTGTCAGAAACCAGAATAAAATAGATCCTTTTCTAAATAGAGTTGCATCAACCCCAGGCATCTCAATGAAATATATGCTATTTTAAAGTGCTTACCTATTAATGAATTGTTTACAGACTGCCCAAATATTTAAAAATACATTGTTTTACTGTGGCTGAGACTCATGAGTTGCCAGCTAATGTGTTATGTTTCTCTTGTGAATACAGGAGGATAGCAAAAAAATCCCCAAACCCTAAAACACAAACACACCTTGCCCCCATTGCAGAAGGAATGGCCCTTATTTGGGTGGCATGAAGTGCCTGTTAATTTCATAGATTTCATAGATATCATATATTTAAGAAGCACAGTCTCATTGTATCTGTGCTACTTTCCCTCCTAGTGCAATTTGAATTCCACCTGTACATCAGCCAGCATGAGGATTCTCTGTTTTTTCCTGCTTATCTTTTTCCTGTTCCAGCCTGCCTACCTGGACAAATCAGGTAAGTGTCAAAAGGGTGTGAACTATACACATTTGCAATTTGCTCTGGTGTTTTCCCCAAGAAAAACTCATTTCCCTCTTCCGTATTATGTGTGTTTTCATAACCCTTCTCTTTGGAAATGGCCCGACCGGGTCATGTGGGTTATTGTCACCAAATTAATTCATAACTATTGCAGGGAGCTCCCAGGTGACTAGCAGGTTCCTCCTGCTTCTCTTGGTGTGGCAAACAATATGTTTATTTATGAGGACTGCCTCCTATTCATCCCCTGCTCTTTTTAAATTATTATTTCAAAAGGATAAACAACCACACAACTTTCCGACGACATCTGAAGTCTGGAAATTGTGCCCTGGGTTGGGAAGTGTTTAATGTTTGACATTTTAGAAGATGAAAAGAGCTGTGCAAGATCAGACCAAAAGCTCATCTGTTCTCAAAGCTGCCAATTAGATGCCTCCATGGCAAGTTCCCAAGCAAGATATGAGCACAACACACACACACACAATTTCCAGCAACTGGTGTTCAGAGAAACACTGCCTCTGATATTGGAAGTAGTAGATAGACTAGTAATGGCCATTGATAGCCTTGCCGTCCATCTGATTTGGTGGCCATCAGTACAGCTTGTGACTCAGAAGTCCCCCTGCAGCCATTGGGACCTACTCCCAGGTAAGAGCACAAAAGACTGCAGGACTGTAAACCGTATTACATAATGCAGAGCACGTAGAATATTGTTTGCTTTCTGAAGGCAAAGAAGCAAGAGCAATGTGTCAGAAGTTAATTCTAATGAGGGCTTAGCGTTGCAGATGGGACATTCAGTTATTATAAGCAGGGAACTGGCAACGGGTATTTTTTTTATAAAAAAGAAGCGTTAAACTGATGGAGGGGCAGGAGTAGAGCGGGGGAACTTTGGCCTTCCAGGTTTTGTTGGAACTACAACTCTCACTATCCCTGGCCATTGGCCCTGCTGGAACTGAAAGGACCCACAACATCTGAAGGGCCTGCAATAATCAGCAACATTTGAATGGGTATGTTGAATGAGCCACCTCTAAGAGAAAGTGTTGCGCTACAGCTGACAGCAAGCCTCTGCCTGTGGTGATTTATTGGCGAGGGTTTAGCCACACACACAGGGGTGCCAACTTGAATAAAACATGAGGGGGTGAGGTAAGCCCTGACTCGCATAATCAATCACATGGCACGGTGTGCACACACCATTTGAATGGCAATGCCGATCAGCTTTGAGGGGCCTGACCCCCTCTAATATTTTATGGGGGCGAAGTCCCCTCAGCCCCTGGGTGTTGGCTCCTATGCACACATGCATGTCAATGTGTGATGCTGGAGACAAGAAGAGGTAAATATTCCTCTGTACACCAGTTCTTTGTCCATGCGCAACATGGTGTGATGGTCCCTCATGAAGTACTCCTGAGTACCAGGATATAAACAGCATTGTTGTGCACCTAAACAGCAGAGGAAAATCAGAATTTAGAGTCCTGGTACGATAGTAAGCTGTGCAAACATTCCGAAAGAGCCTTCTTACAGATCTCCCCAGTATTGCTGACAGGGCATGTAGAATTGAGTGGCAAGGATATTGATCTGCTGGTGCTTCCCCTAAGATCTCAATCTCTTGTATTAAGAGATTTATGGCAGTCCAGTCTGTGCATGTGTTGTCTTGGTCTTCTCCAGCTTCGTATAATGTCTTCTGCACAGGAGTCCAGAGCAGCTCTGATAAGACTCACAAAGTCTCATTTTCTCTATGAAGGCACAGGGCGATGTAGGAGACTAAAGGGAGTTTGCCGGCATACTCTCTGCCATCCTGTGGAAGTCTATGTTGGCCGATGCAACAACGGAATGGGAAATTGCTGTGTTGACGATGCTGAAGATATTCGGAGACACAGACAGTAGGAGGCCTGCTGGAAACGGCAGCGAAGAATGGGAGATATGGAGCCCAAAACAAGGCTTGTGGTTCTGGGGGAAATGCTTCAGTGGTCAGGGGAGAAAGTCTAATGGTTTACATGGTCATAAATAAATGCTGTTCATTATTGAGAACATATATCAATATGTATTTGTGCAGTGTGTGTGCTTTTTTGTCTTGAGTTCTCCAAAATTGCCAAAAGCGGTCTTTCAGAACCCTGAAGTCTTATACAAGTCTGCTATGGCAGACCATTGCATATGGAGGTTGATATTACAGAACTGAAATTTGCATTGCTGACTGCTCATATTTATTATATACTGCTTTTATTGTAGAAAAGCTAGAATTATGGGGCTAAAACCCCCTGAGCTTCAACAACCACTACTTTAGGTGCTCCCA
This sequence comes from Podarcis vaucheri, assembly GCF_965113315.1. NCBI lineage: Eukaryota > Metazoa > Chordata > Lepidosauria > Squamata > Lacertidae > Podarcis > Podarcis vaucheri. Next base: position 124,051,627 of record NC_138761.1, read on the forward strand.
AAACATTTGCTATTGACAACTGTGGGTTGCACGTTTGTATTCAGAATATGCTGGTTGAGATGTTATAGAATATGATGCATTGTCGTTGCAACAATGTAAGTAACGCCGCACCACCCCATGCTTAAATTGAGTGCACAGCGTTGTTCTGCTGTACGCTGCAATAAATCTGGTTGGCTTACCTTTCAGGAAGCATTTTTAGGATCATGATGCACTGCAAACTATTTTGTTTTACTGCCTCTTTCTTCAGTAGTTGGGAATTGGCTTTATAAGTCAAATTTAGGATCCTGCAAATGGTGTTTGAAATTTACTGCTTTGGAACAAAGCCTTTTTGACCAGTATGCACCAATAAAAAATTGAGGCATGCTACTGAGAAAGCTTACACACAATCTTAATGTCCTGGGACCCAACTTCATTAGCAAAAAAGAGAGCATTTTATATGCATTATAACACTGTGACACCAGATGGCGCTGTGGAGTTCCTTCTTTCACCAATGTGATTTTCCACTATGTTTACGTGTTCTTCTGAAACGCCTTTTTGATGTGTCTAGATCCAGCCCTGGTTGATTAATGAGTTGGATGGTTAAGATCCCAGCATATTCTGGTCTTTACCTGGCTTCACTATTATAAAAAGTCTGGTTTCTTTTCAGGACCGAGATGTAGTCCTACCATTGAGTGCACAATTACATAATATGTTGGTCTAGGATTTAAAACAATCTCGGAGTCAAAACTCACCAAGGCCTGTCACTTTTCCCCTCCTCAGCTTTTTGATGACATCACAGATCTCCCGTTCTGAGATGGGTTCTTCCATGAAGTCTCTGTGCTGTTGACTCAAGGGCTTAGGTTTTACTCTGTTTAACCAGGGCTGGATCTAGACACATCAAAAAAAGTGTTTCAGGAAAATGTGTTGTAAATTGCATAGTGAAAAATCCACCGCGCCATCTGGTGTCACGGTGCTATAACGCATATAAAACGCTTTTTCTTTACTAATGTAGCTGAGTCTCATGTCCAGATATTCTCTGTTGAAGGGTAGTCTACATTATAGAAGTCACTATAAAAACATGTAAATATTTTGCTTGTAGAAGCTGAGTTATAATAGGGCATGCCCTCCAAAGTTAGAACTCTACATAAGTGGTTGTGTTCTTTCCCTTTATGTGTAGCACTCACACCAAGAATCTAGAACTCTCATTGCCAAATTTGCAATACATACTGTACGTTTTGGCCATGGCAACAGAGATGTAATCTGTGTCCAAAGCTTGTAATTCACAATGTGCTCTCCATGAGTTTGTGCTGTCTTTCAAGGGAAATAGTTTATTTCAACAAAGCTAACTTGCATGAATTTTCTGGCTCTTTAGATATAATGCCTCTTTAATATTATGGCTTCCAAGGGCCGCTTTGAAAGAATCCCAAGTCATCACTTGGCTAAGCTCCTGGTTGTCATTGGTCAGAAAGTAGCTATTAATTTCCTGTAGACGTCTGACCTCAATTCTCCTTTTGTAAAATTAAACCCAACACCAAGTAGTGAGTTCTAATGCTGTCCATGTTTCCTCAGATGCTGTATAATAAAGATGCCATGCACACCTCTGTGGGAAGTGCCTGCCCCCGAGAATGCCCTCTCCTGGGCCACCATCCACCCCAAGCCTCTGAGGGTGGAGGAACCACCAAGAGGTGCCCTCTGCCAATCTTGGCACCCAAAAGGGTCTGAAGGGAAGGAGGCAGCCTCTCAAAGACCTGGGGTCCGAGTCATTTAGGGTTTTAAACACGAATGTGAGCACCTTGAATTGGGCGTCTCTCTCCTGATAAATGTCACCAACAAGGGTGACCAAGATAGTTTCAGTGCCGTGACTGGGCCTGAAGCCAGACTAGAATGGATCCAAATAAACTTATTTCAATCCTGGGTTAAGATAATGTTATGTACTGAGTTGAATAGGATCCAAATTGCAGCAGTCTGATTGGTCCTAGAACAACAGGATTCAGAATGCAGCAGTCTGATTGGTCCTAGAACAATAGGATTCAGAATGCAGTAGCCTGATTGGTCCACAGGAGCCACCCAATCCAACTCCAGGTGGAAGTGAAGCCGCAACCTGATTGGCCTACAGGAGAATCCCGGAATTAGCCAATCATGTGGCGCCCATTGTGTAAATAATGTATATAAAGCAGACATTTCGGGGAAACTCACTACTATGAGCTGAATAAAGAGCATGAAATCCACACTTGACTCCGAGGATATTTCAGATGACAAAAACTGGATTAGAGGAGATCAAGCCTTCTCATCGGTGATCACAAGACTACTTAGAGATGCTTAAAATACTAAGTGGTTTATAAATGCTTAAAAATGAATAAAAGAAATAGCTTCTTCTGTCTCCTCTAACGGATTGAGCTTTTCCTGCACTTGGATGATAGTCAGGCAGAAGATCAGGCTTTAAAAATCCCACTGCCTGGCTGGCTTGTGTTCCATTTCATTCACTCAGTTTGTCTGGTAGCCACTGGAGGGACCAGCAAGACAAAGGCTGGAGCAGCGTCATCACCAACCCGTCTTTTCCATATGAAAGCAGCAGCAAAGGGCAAGTTTCCAGCCTTGCTTAAACAGTTGCTAGCACAGTATATGAAATGAAGGGGGGGGAGGTCAAGGTGCATTATTCGATTCTGGGGATTTGCCCGTCATTTCACACTTTCTGCCATTTCACACTTTTCTTGCACTTTCCGGAAACAACTGAAGACACTCTTGCTCCGGCAGGCTTTCTCAGCAGGATAACTGGGTGGGTGTTCACCATGAGTGTCTATTTTTTATAGTTTTAAGTGTAACAACTGGTTTTGAGTGTAGGTGTTTAAAACCCATTTTTTCCTGTTTCTATGGTACACTGCCTTGCTATGACTGCACAGAAGGGGATTTGTGGGTTTCAGAAGTATGATAATTGTTGGGCTTCAAGGGAATAGCTATGTGATATGTCATATCCCAGTGTTTATTATGGGTTTATTTTGGAGTTGATGGATATATGAACTTACCTTCTATTTAAACTTTCAAACTTTAGAGCAAATACAGTGGTACCAGACGCTTCAGGTTACAGACTCCGCTAACCCAGAAATAGTACCTCGGGTTAAGAACTTTGCTTCAGGAAGAGAACAGAAATCACACAGCAGCAGTAGGAGGCCCTGTTAGCTAAAGTGGTACCTCAGGTTAAGAACAGTTTCAGCTAAAGAACGGAGCTCCAGAACGATTTAAGTTCTTAACCCGAGTAAGGAGCTGGGAACCAGTAAACTAACTTCAGTACCATGTATACAGGGCTGCCAACTTGAATAAAATAGGGGGGGCAGGTAAGTCCTGCCCCTCGTAACCGAATATAAGACATGGTGCATGCAAACCATTGGAAAGACAATGTCCATCAACTTTGGGAGGGGGTAGCCCCCTCAAACATTTTATTGAGGGCAGGCAAAGGGACCTCAGCCCCTAGGAGTTGGATCTTATGCATGCATATAAGCATGTTTTATAAGATACACTCCCGCAGTTCCAAGCAGGGCTAGGCTGATACGTAATAGCTCAGGAATCCTGACTGTAACTCAGCCCAGATGACTACTCCACATAAATTCATCTTCACTGAATTTCTTAGCCTGCAGAGACTTCAAACGCTCATGCACTCTCCCAAGGGGAGAGTTTTTCTTTTTTAAAGGAACTGACGGAACACCAGCCCTTTGCTGAATTGTAAAATCATCTTTGTTGAAAGCGAAGCGTATCTTAGTAGATTAGTTGCATGATACGGAGAGGTGGCCCAGAATTTATTTGCAGAAATCTGGCAGCTTAGCTATTCCAAGTTCAGGGTGGGAGCTGGGATGGGCGCACTGTTTGTTTTGATGCTTTCCCCTAGCCTGTACAATCCCTAAACTTGCTGGGCTTCACCATATACAGAGCCGGTCCACCTGTGAGGCAAGGGAAGACAAATGCCTCAGGTGGCAGAATCCACAGGGGCAGCATATCCCGCCTCCAAGGACTGCATCGCCTGCAGCTGGCCGTCATGGTGGCAGCAACAGTTGTGGTACACAATGGGAGGCATTACTGCTCTTCCTCTTCTCCCGGGAAATGGCAAGGGCTGCCCCCCAGGATATCCTGGGCTCTGCGCTCCCCCAGCGTGATTCAGAGTGGGCCTCTTCCCCCACCCCTAACAGCCTTTGATTCTCACTTCAGTGGTGGGCTAAGGTTAATTTGATTCCCCCGCTTGTTCCCAATGTAGATCTTCACTCTCTTCCCCGCCTCTTCCCCAGCTTCTGGGGGGGGGCCCACCATTTTGTGGTTTCCCTCAGGTGCCAAAATGGCTTGGGCCAGCCCTGGCCACGTGTGTGTGTGGTGCCACAGGTGAAGAACAGGCACAGTGGGCCTATGGTCTTTGGCACCAAGTTTGCACTCTTGCAAGTAAACTCCACACACTTCCTGATGGTGCAGAAGGTTTAGGTGTGTAAAAAACAACAACACAACAACTGGTGACAGGCCACACATTTTTAATGCAAGCTTGTGCCACAAGCAGCTAGTTAAGTTTCTAAAAGACAAGGCACTGCTGTTTCTGTACCTATAGGCATCACAGACTGCCACAGCCAATTGTGCTGGAATTTTATATTTCTTAAACGTATCTGGACACGCGTTATGTATAAAGCAATGCCCACCCATTAGGTATGTGCAATCCTGTGCACCTTGTGCAGAGCAAAGTGTGTGTGTGTGCGTGTGTGTGTGCAGTGCACCACACAAACGCAAAAACACACACACCACTGAGAGCACACAAGACCAAGGCCAGCTCAGTCCAGGAGCTTCTCTCTCTTTCCTGCAGAAAGGACTCAAAAAGTGAAAAAGCCCGAAGGCGCTCGGGCGCAAAGTCCGCGGGTGTCTCTCTCTCGCGCGCGCGCTCCGAAGCCAACGTGGCCGGAATTGGGCCGCTGGGTCCCGTCCAGCTCCGCGGGATGCCACGACGCCAGGCCGCCGGGCGAAGGCAGAGCGCGCTCCGGGACGCGGCGGGGTCGGCGCGGAGCAGCAGCAGCAGCAGCACTCGGGCCGCCCCCCGGCCCGCCCCCGGCGGACGCCCGTCCAGGCAGAGGCCGGGCTAAGGCGGGGCGGAGGAGCCCGGCAGGCCGGCAGCAGCAGCGAGAGGCGCGCCTGCGCTGGGGGGCCGGGCTGCGCCTCGCCCGCCCGCCAAGTTGTCCGAGGGGCCGCGGAAGAAGCAGGCGAAGTTGGCGTCGCGGCCGCGCTGCTGGCGGGTTCGGCGCCGGCCATGGCGTTCCGCAGGCGGGCCAAAAGCCACCCGCTCTTCAGCCAGGAGTTCCTCATCCACAACCACGCCGACGTGGGCTTCTGCCTGGTGCTCTGCGTCCTCGTCGCGCTCATGTTCGAGGTGAGCCTCCGGCCGCGGGACCCCACCTCCCCCGGGCTCCCCGGCAGGGAGCTGCTGCTGCTGCTGCCGGCGGCGGAGGAGGAGGAGGAGCCCCTTCCGAGGTGAAAGCCACTCCTCGCGCTGTCCCGGCCCTTGGGGACACGTCCCGCCCCCGCCAAAAAACCCCCCACTTTTCCTTAAGCGCTCCGATTCACGGGTGTCCCAAACGGGAGCCTGTCCCCGTCCGCTTCCGACGGCGCTCCCTCTCTCTCCCCCCCGGGAGCCCTCCAGCTTCCTTCCTGCTCTTGCATCCGCGCCCGGTCCTGCTGGCGGGGCCGCCCGCCGTCCAGGGCTCAGCTGTGCCGGGCAGCTGCCCCACAGGCCCCCCGGCGCTGGCTCTTGGCGAGCTGCCGCGCAGGAGGAGACCCGTCGGCGGGGGCGCCGCCTCTCTCGCCCGCGGCAGGAAACGCGGCCTCCTCCTTCTCCCACCCGAGCGGCTGGCAGCTCCCAGGAGCGGCGGAGGAGGAGGCTGCTTCCCCGACGGCTTGGGTGGGGCTGGGCACCTGGAACAGAGGAAGCTGCCCGTACCGAGTCGGACCCTTTGGAGCGCCTGGCTCAGCAGGGTCCACACCGACTGGTAGAGGCATAGCTCGGCTCCCTCTGGCCATTGGCAAGGAGTCGTGGAATGGTAGAGTTGGAAGGGACCCACTCAATTCAGGAATATCAGATGAAGCATATCTGACAGATGTATCCATGTGGAGAGGTGCAGTTACCACGCCCCTTAGGCCTGCACCCTGGCGGGGGTCAATCTGGCCAACCCCATAAGTACACATCTTTCAGCCACTGCCTGCTTCTTGGGTGCTTCTTTTCTCTGCAAGCAAACCGGCGGCAGCAGTGAGGAGGAGGAGGAAGAGGAATCTCTGGTGACCCGTCTTGGCGAGACGACTAAATTCATTGTGCCTGTTGCTGCTTGCCGTTTCCGGCTCAGGGGAGCAAGCAGCAAGCCACTGCCCCTGTTTCCTTACCCTCCAGCTCTGGGCAGTAGGGCCCAATCCAGCAGCACTGGCAGCTCCCAGAGAGCGTGCAGAGGCAGTCTGGGCTGCTGCTCCCTTTATAAAGTAAAGGTAAAGGGACCCCTGACCATTAGATCCAGTCGTGGCCAACTCTGGGGTTGCAGCGCTCATCTCGCTTTATTGGCATGACCAAGCCACTTTTGGCGAACCAGAGCAGCGCAAGGAACGCCGTTTACCTTCCCGCCAGAGCGGTACCTATTTATCTACTTGCACTTTGATGTGCTTTCAAACTGCTAGGTTGGCAGGAGCAGGGACCGATGAATGGGAGCTCACCCCGTCGCGGGGATTCGAACCGCCGACCTTCTGATCGGCAAGTCCTGGGCTCTGTGGTTTAACCCACAGCGCCACCCGCGTCCCTTGCTCCCCTGCCTGCATTTTTCAAGTCAAGGCAAGGGAGCAGCAAGGAAGAGGAGCAGAGTCTGCTTTTACTCAGAGCAGTTGGTTGCCTTTGGTTGGCAGTTTGAGAAAGACAGGGCTCTCTGTGCCCTCCCTAACGACCCATTGAGAAAGAGAGCACAGAGGATGAGTGAGGAGGAAGGTACCTGGGGTCTGGCGCTATCCTCCCTGCTGTGCTGCCAGGAGGCGGAGGGGGCCCTCTGCTGTCTCCCTGGGCAGTTGAGATCAGGGGCACCTGGGCCCAGTGGAGAAGGGCAAGAGAGTGAAGGAAACAGAAGTCTTCCTGGCATAGAACAGCAGGCACAATCATCACATCAACCTCACATCCCCCCAGCATCCTGGACCCTGTGCTGTTCCGGAGAATCACTTTGCTCATCCTTGTATAACTTCAATTCCCTTTTGCTAATTGGCGGCTGTTTATGGCATCCCTTTTAATACCAAAGTGTTTGCCTACTCTGCAGATAATTCTTCTTCTCTTAGCCTCTTCTTACCTGTGGGCATCTTGTTCCTTTTAGTTTTCCTCTGAAATCTCTCATCGGTGTCCAGAAGCAGACAGAGAGCATTGCTCTGCTGGAGCCATAGGATTGATGCCACACTATCACTGTAACAGGGGACGTGGGTGGCGCTGTGGGTTAAACCACAGACCCTAGGACTTGCCGATCAGAAGGTCAGCAGTTCAAATCCCCGCGACGGGGTGAGCTCCCGTTGCTCGATCCCAGCTCCTGCCAACCTAGCAGATTGAAAGCACATCAAAGTGCAAGTAGATAAATAGGTACCACTCTGGTGGGAAGGTAAATGGTGTTTCCATGCGCTGCTCTGGTTCGCCAGAAGCGGTTTAGTCATGCTGGCCACATGACCCGGAAGCTGTCTGTGGATAAACGCCAGCTCCCTCGGCCAATAAAGCGAGATGAGCGCCGCAACCCCAGAGTCGGTCACGACTTTACCTAATGGTCAGGGGTCCCTTTAGCTTTATCACTGTAACATGGAATAGCCCTATCAAACTCCCACCACTCGTGTCGTTTTGTCACTGTCTGGTGGCATGATCTATGCACTTTCTAACACGGTCCCAGGGAAACCTTTGCATCCTCAGAAGTTGTTCAGAGGTTTCTCAGTGAGAGTATTAATCATGAAACCCCTGCTCCCCTGAAACTCTGATTGCTCCCTACAGCCATTGCAGATGCATTCTGCAGTGTGCTCTTGTAGCATCCTTTATGAACTCTGTGCCTTAGGACCTTCCCAGATTCCTGAGCAGATAAATGAACATGAAAGAGATTCCTTGAGGCTAAAAAGTTTCTGAACCGCAGGGCTCTCTCTCCACCCCTTTAGATGGGGGAGCAACTGTTTGGATAGCTCTCTCAGAGGGTGTGTGTGTGTGGGGGGGGGTGAAGTTAGAAATGTGGAAAATATCTGCGAATGTATGGTGCTATCCAAGAGAGCCTTGCATGGTTCACCTCATGCGGACACTTAACAGCTTTCTTTTTCTTCTTGGGCTAATGCGGAGTAATCTGATGCTTCCTCCTTCTGTCACTCATGAATTACTGACATGGATTAGAAAATTAGCATCACAGACAAATATGCACTGAAAAAAATGGGGCAAAGTCATTATTTCACTCCGTAATCCATAGCCAACCTTCATTCACTACGCAGTCAAAATGGATGTTCAAAGCATTTAAAAAATAAACGGTTTTCATTAAGCAATGGTGAGAAAATGCAAGGCTGTGTTAGGAAGCAGGTCCTTTTATTGGTATCCTCCTTTATGGTATTGGTATCCAGGGATGAGGGTGGCGCTGTGGGTTAAACCACAGAGCCTAGGACTTGCCGATCAGAAGGTCGGTGGTTCGAATCCCTGCAATGACGGGATGAGCTCCCGTTGCTCAGTCCCTGCTCCTGCCAACCTAGCAGTTCAAAAGCATGTCAAAGTGCAAGTAGATAAATAGATACTGCTCCGGCGGGAAGGTAAACGGCGTTTCTGTGCGCTGCTCTGGTTCACCAGAAGCGGCTTAGTTATGCTGGCCACATGACCCGGAAACTGTACACCGGCTCCCTCGGCCAATAAAGCGAGATGAGCACTGCAACCCCAGAGTCGGTCACAACTGGACCTAATGGTCAGGGGTCCCTTTACATTTACCTTACTTTGGGAGGGTCTCTGAGTTACTTCATCTCTATGTTATTGCTCACTAGATCTGCAGCCAGGCAACCCGCCTGCCCTCTGCACAAGAAGGGACAAACCAGGTTGATTCTTGCTAGTGGGTTGTCTCTTGTACGTCTGCATATTGCAGGAGCCAGCGATGGCTGCTTTGTAAATTGGTGGCATGCTGTCTCCACCCATAGAGTTTGCTTTATCTCTCCACTGAGGTGTTAACTGTTGTGTAGGTTGTTTTCCTTGGGGAGTGTTGTGGATGGTCATGGTTGCTGTGACATGGCTGCCGGTCCAGCCATGGTGCATTCCTATGCTTGTTTGATGTCCCAGACATTTACATGTTCAACTCGTGGGATCATGTTATCGGGACAATGGCTTTCTGTGAGCTTGGTTCGCTGCTGCAGCACACAACCAGAGCATGTGGCAGGTATGGCAGGAAAGACGCAAGCACTTTGTTCTTTTTTCATAGAACCATACAACAGTAGAGTTGGAATGGACCCCGAGGGTCATCTATTCGAAGCCAGTACAATGCAGAAATCTGAACTAAAGCATCCATGACAGGTGGCCATCCAACCTCTGCTTAAAAACCTCCAAGGAATCAGAGTCCAGCACCTCTTGTGGGAGACACTTCCACTGCTGAACAGCTCTTACTGTCTTACTGTCAGAAAGGTCTTCCTGAGGTTGAGTCGGAATCTCATTTCATGTAATTTGAATACACTGGTCTGAGTCCTACCCTCTGGAGCAGGAGACAATAAGCTTGCTCCACCTTCCATGCGACAGCTTTGGAGATATTTGAAGATGGCTCTCGTATCTCCTCTCAGTTTTCCAGGCTCAACAGACCACCTCCCTCAACCGTTCCTCATAAGGCTTGGTTCAGACCCTTGATCATCTTGGTTGCCCTCCTCTGCTCATGTTCCAGCTTGTTAACATCCTTCTTAAAATGTGGCTCTCAAAACTGGACACAGCATTCCAGGTGTGATCTGTTCAAGGCACGATAGAGAAGATCTGGACACTATACTTCTGTTGATGCAGCCAAGAATAGTGTTAGCTTTTTTTGCTGCTGCATCACACTGTTGACTCATGTTAAGCTTGAGGTCCACCAAGACCCCTAGATCCTTTTCACACGTCCTGCTAGTAAGCCAGGTATCCCTCATCTTATACTCGTGCCTCTGGATCTTCCTGCCTAAGAGCAGAACCTTACATTTGTCCCTGTTGAAATTCATTTTGTTAGTTTGGGTCCAGTTCCCCCATCTGTTTAAGGTCATCGTGGATCTGGATTCTGTCTTCAGTTGCATTAGCTCTCCCTTCCAGTTTGGTGTCACCTGTAAATTTGATGACCATCCCCTCAATTCCTTCATCTGTAGGGCACTTGTAGGGTGAGCACATCACACTCATGATGTGGACTGTATTATGCTGATATCACCCACTCATGTTGTACTGATAGAACTCCATTAAAAATAAAAAAGCCTGACTCCACAATAAAAAGGTAAAGGGACCCCTGACCATTGGGTCCATTCGCAAACGACTCTGGGCTTGCAGCGCTCATCTCGCTTTACTGGCCAAGGGAGCCGGCGTTTGTCCACAGACAGCTTCTGGGTCATGTGGCCAGCATGACTAAGCCGCTTCTGGCAAACCAGAGCAGCACACGGAAACTGCATTTACCTTCCCACCAGAGCGGTACCTATTTATCTACTTGCACTTGACGTGCTTTCGAACTGCTAGGTGAGCAGGAGCTGGGACTGAACAATGGGAGCTCACCCCGTCGTGGCAAGCCCTAGGCTCTGTGGTTTAGACCACAGCACCACCCCTGTCCGGACCCCACAATATGCCTTCCCTATTTGCCATTCCTCTCCCTTTGGGCAGGAAAGCAATTGCAGAAAAATGGCATGGATCACAAAAATGGAATTGTGGGGGAAAGTTCTCTAGGAGCACTGGAAGAAGAAGAGTTTGGATTTGATATGCCGCTTTATCACTACCCCAAGGTGTCTCACAGCGGCTAACAATCTCCTTTCCCTTCCTCCCCCACAACAAACACTCTGTGAGGTGAGTGGGGCTGAGAGACTTCAGAGAAGTGTGACTGGCCCAAGGTCACCCAGCAGCTGCATGTGGAGGAGCGGGGAATTGAACCCAGTTCACCAGATTACGAGTCTACCGCTCTTAACCACTACACCACTCTGGAGAGGATCCTGTGCCAGAGATCAAAATTGCACCCCATCTGTATTTGAGATGCGGGCAGGGGGGGGGGGAGAGTCAAACAAATCTTCCTCACATGTTCCTTGGCCTTATTTTAACCATTTCCGTTTTTCAGTCCCAACCCTCCTCATTCAACCTTGGCATTTCATGGCTGCTTTCCTTCCTTGGCGATGGTGTTCCTTCCCTACTGGAAATAAGCATTGGGTAGCAAAGGATCCTCCTCTCTGTGTAAGGGATGCCTAGAGCCAGCCTGACACCCCCAGCCTTTGGTTCCTCTTGCTTCCCACCTCCTGCCCAGTGGAGCCCAGGGAATGTTTTGCTGCTGCCAAGACATGAATGTCCTCTGTCTGATTCCTGCGCAGGCCTGCCTTTTTGTGGTGTACAGCTGGAGGGTTTCTTTCAGAACTTCAGACTGTCCCAAATTCCATCCCTCTAACGAGATTTGGGTAGTTGTGAATGGAGGCTTTCTTTCTCCCCCCCCCCTCTCCCGCCCCAGCCTTCTCGGGGGTTCCTTCCAAGGTCTTTCTCCCTGTCGCTCCAGGCAGTTCCCCCCTCTGCAACCCTGGCACTTTGCGCAGGAATGCCAGGAATGCCGAACTCCTCCTTCGCCTTTCTGGCTTTCTCTTTCTTCCCTCCCTAGTTTGCAGGCAAGGGGGGGCAGATGAGGGGCACGCTTGCAGAACTCTGACGTGGAGTCTGGCTGGGGTGCGTGTGTGCGCGCACGTCTGTGGCTCAGTCAAGAGTGTGATTGAGAAGTTGAATTTTAAAAAAACCCCAAAGCCCAACCTTGTCTCTTTGCTCCTCAGTGCCACGTTTCACTTTGTGCTAGCAAACTGGAGAAGAGAGACTTCCAGCTGCATTTGCGTTCCCATTCACTTCATTTAACAAGTAGTTTCCAGTACACAGAAACATGGGTGACTTGGTGATGGGGGAACTGTGTGTGTGTGTGTGTGTGTGTGTGTGTGTGTGTGTGTGTGTGCTGCTGCTGCTGCTGATCTAATTAGTCAGAAATCCCAGCTGGTAGGAATACAAATTCCCAAACTGCTGCTGTTGCCGGCAGGCTACAAGATTTGCAGCGGGGTTCTCACTGAAGATTCCCAGGGCCTGATTTCCTGTGAACCAGACAGCTTGTGACTCCTGCTAGATTAGGGCTCCTCTATGTTAAAGGGGGCACATTTGAGTTCCCTTGAGAAAAAATTGCAAGGACAAAGACATGAGAAGGTAACTCCCTGTTGCCTGGAGTTGACCTTTAGTTGCTTGCCGCTAGGTGAAACCTGCCCATTTAAACTTTGAGATGCCTCTCTGTGCTGGCTGATAAGTCATGTGAGTTAGCTCAAGGTAAATACTTGGCCTCTTCCCGCTCCCCCCTGCTCCTGCCCCCACAAAAGCAACTAGAGGAAAACACCTCTCACAGTAGAATGATCTCAGCTGCATAATTTTTGAGCTGGAAAACAAGAGCCAGGGTTAGACCCAAGTTCAAGATTCTGTGTGTAATACTGTTGTGATCTGCCTTGCAGGATTATGGTTAAGAGCAAACGCAAACACTTCAGTGTTTTAAAAGGTGGTATAGTGCATTGCATATTTAAAAATGAAAATCCAGGTAAGAGCAGGATTCACCCTTTGCTAGATAGGATCTCACTCGCCTTTGGATTGTGTCTGCAGCTTCAGAAGCGGCTCGCAAGACAAGAAGCAGCTTTTGCTAAGCCAATGATTTTCATAACACAGTGCATGATTTTGATGCTGCATAGAAGAAGAAAATGCTGGTGTCTCCCCCACAAAAAATTATTCATTCCTATATAATCCGGAAGGGATGCGGGTGGCACTGTGGGTTAAACCACAGAGCCTAGGACTTGCCGCTCAGAAGGTCGGCGGTTCAAATCCCCGCGACGGGGTGAGCTCCCGTTGCTCGGTCCCTGCTCCTGCCAACCTAGCAGCTCGAAAGCACGTCAAAGTGCAAGTAGATAAATAGGAACTGCTCCGGTGGGAAGGTAAACGGCGTTTCCGTGCGCTGCTCTGGTTCACCAGAAGCGGCTTAGTCATGCTGGCCACATGACCCGGAAGCTGTATGCCGGCTCCCTCGGCCAATAAAGCGAGATGAGCGCCGCAACCCCAGAGTCGGTCACGACTGGACCTAATGGTCAGGGGTCCCTTTACCTTTTATTTAATCCGGAAGAAAAACATGCTTTCTTCTCATTTGGCACCACTGCACAATACTAAATATATTGCTGAATAACTGGTCACTTGTGGTTTTCATTGGATGCCTTTTGTCAGCTAACCGGTTTACGTACTTTCCAGTTCATCTGTCCTACCTGTGTTGTTTTCATTGGACACGGTTTGCCAGGTGTGTGCTTGCAAGGTTAGTGGGCGCAGAAATTTGCTCACAAAAACTTGCATTTTTGTTGCTGCCTTAAGAAAAATTTTGTAATGTACCGTATTTTTTGCTCTATAACACGCACCCGACCATAACACGCACATAGTTTTTAGAGGAGGAAAATCCGTAGGTATGCCACCCGTAGGCATTCCCTCCATAACACGCACAGACATTTCCCCTTACTTTCTAGGAGGAAAAAAGTGAGTGTTATGGTGCAAAAAATACGGTAATTTGCACAGTGTTAGAGGTGGAGCTGCAAGAAGATGCCTCTGCAGGTGCTCTTAGTTTTTATTAGATGGGGAAACAGGAACAAAATACCCCAGAAACAGAAATCAGAAAACAGAAATCAGCATAGTAAACAAAAAGGAGTTCTTCCACCATGCAAAGCCTTCTGTGGTTCTTGGGATTGAGATTGTTAAATTTGCTGAACATGTTGGATGCTAAAGGCATTGATATGTTGACCTGCGCCATCGGTTGTGGTGGGGGCTTGCCTCATTTTTTAGCTCCTCTGCTTTAAAATAAAACAAAATAAAGTGACTAGCTTTTTTATTTACAAACATACAAAAGCAAAATGTGCAGTCGGTATTATACCCAATGGCTTAATACCAAGGAAAGCTGAAATACTGCATGTGTGTACCTGGGGCTAAGCTCCATTGTGTGTGACTTACTTCTGAGTAGGCATGTATAGGATTGCCCTGTAAGCCTCCTTTGGCATTTTAGCCAGTGAGTGCAAAGGCACTGGAACGCTTGTGAGAAGCAAGGCTGGGGCCAGTATATGCAATTTCTCTCCATTGCACGAAAGTGTCAATAATTGCAGTATTTCTCTGTTCAGTCTCTCTTCGCTTGCTTCTCACTTTGATCCAACTGGCAACGACTGCCTTATTTTCCTGGCTCTCAGGGTGACCATTGGTTTTCTTGTTCTGCAAAGTAAACTTTTCGGCATATGCCATTTTGCTTTCTGGCTTAAGGGCAAACTGGTGGACCCTCAACCCTTACTTTCACTTGCTTTTTACTTTTTATATTTTACTTATATTTAGCAATATAAATCACTCTTTCTCTTTACCAGTTCCATTATTGAGAACTGGGGTAGGGGTGCAAGAAAATTGTTGCCTAAATGTCTCCATATTTTCTGGTGATCTTCCCCTAAAGTTGCATAAGAGGAAGGAGGGAACAGATGGCAGGCAGTTCTTACTAATGAGAAGCTGTAGCTGCCAAATTCAGTGTGCTTTGAAGGTACAAGGAATCTCTGGCAAGGAGCTGATTGCTCTACATTTGCCTTTCCTCTTTGTGGGAAGCTTTTTAACCTTCTAGTTCTCTCTCTCTCTCTTGCTTTTTTTCATGCTCGGCTGTATTTGTTTTAAAGCAGAGGTGGCTTACCCGTGGCCTTAGGGAAGCTTTTAATCTTTGATGGATTACTGTATTTTAATATTTTGTTGGAAGCTGCCCAGAGTGGCTGGGGAAGTCCAGCCAGATGGGCGGGGTATAAATAATTACCGTATTTTTCGCTCTATAACACGCACCTGACCATAACACGCACGTAGTTTTTAGAGGAGGAAAATCCGTAGGCATGCCACCTGTAGGCATTCCCTCCATAACACGCACGGACATTTCCCCTTACTTTCTAGGAGGAAAAAAGTGAGTGTTATGGTGCAAAAAATACGGTAATAATAATAATAATAATAATAATAATAATAATAATAATAATAATTATTATTATTATTATTATTATTGTGGTACCTCGGGTTAAGTACTTAATTCATTCCGGAGGTCTGTTCTTAACCTGAAACTGTTCTTAACCTGAAGCACCACTTTAGCTAATGGGGTCTCCAGCTGCTGCGCGCCGCCGCTGCACGATTTCTGTTCTCATCCCGAAGCAAAGTTCTTAACCTGAGGTACTATTTCTGGGTTAGCAGAGTCTGTAACCTGAAGCGTCTGTAACCTGAAGCATCTGTAACCTGAAGTGTATGTAACCCGAGGTACCACTGTATTATTATTATTCCAGGTGTTGTTGAAAGCTACAGTTCCCATATGCCCCAGGAGTGATGGGAGTTGTAGTTCAGCTACAGTGGTGCTAGGTTGGCAGGAGCTGGGACCGAGCAACAGGAGCTCACCCCGTCGCAGGGATTGTTTTGAAGAGTAATCTGTAGTTATTTTTTGCCATCTACTTGATGTTTCACTAGGGGAGTAGTGTTGGGGTTTTTTTGTCACCAACAGAGGACATAATCACATAAGGTGGCCTATAAAGTATTTTTATTTGAAATAAAATAAATGCCATAGGATGCAGCATCTATTTCTCAGTTTCTGGTTGTCTCTGCTTCAGTTCTGAGCTACCTTAGACTTGGGTGGCAGTGGCTGTGTGATGCTGGGGCAGTTATGGACCTTCTGAACTGCACCAGGCATGTTCCTCTCACTTCACAGTCCATTGCAACCCATATTTTCATGCTGTTTTGGTCTGTTTGGACTGAAATCAGCATTTCTGAAGCTTACGGCCTCGTGCTGGAGCTTATAGAAGGCTTTCATGAGTTGAGGGTAGGCTTGGTACCCTCTGGATGATGGAGGGCTATAGAAAGGAAATGGCTGAATCCTGATTCACAATAGCTTGTTTCCTCCCAGGACGGCTTTTTTCCTTTTTCCAGGCCTCTGGAAACTCTGGTTTCTTTTAACCCTTTTGTCGGCGTTTGTGTTGGCCTGAAATGATGATCTCTGCTCCATCTTGGCCAGGGACTTTCAAAGCATTTTTCAGTGTCTCTGAAGCAAAGGCATGGAACAGGGCTGGTTAATCTGCAGCCCCCCAAGGTGTTTCTGAAGTACAGCTCCCATCAGCACGATCCTGCATACTCAGAGGTCAAGGGGTTGTAGTTCAGCAATCTCTGGGGCCAGAAGTTAAGTCAACCCTGCTGTAGAATGATGAGCCTCTCCGGACTTCAGCATGTAAGGCAAGAATTTGGTTGATTATGGCAGAACCTAAAAGCTGCTGCTTTGGTCTAGCTTAAGGTTCCGGCATATGGAAACCACAGCACTGTGCCAGGTAATTGCTCTTGCAGTGTTAGAAACTCAGATACACAGTGGTACCACGGGTTACAGACACTTCAGGTTACAGAATCCACTAACCCAGAAATAGTACCTTGGGTTAAGAACTTTACCTCATGATTAGAACAGAAATTGCACGCTGGTGGTGTGGCGGCAGCGGGAGGCCCCATTAGCTAAAGTGGTACCCCAGGTTAAGAACAGTTTCAGGTTAAGAATGGACCTCCAGAACTAATTAAGTTCTTAACCCGAGGTACCACTGTATAAGCTAATTGCCAAATGGCTTCTTCAAGCTAGGTTGCGGTCACCTCAACAGAATGTCTAGGCACCAACCCACGCCCCAAATGAGATGATGATGATTTCATTTCTATACGGCTTTGTATTTTAAAGAAAAAATCCCAAAGCGGTTGACAACACATTCAACCACCAAATATACAAGCTTTTCTGCTTACCTGCTTCAGAAACCTGGAGGCACCAGCCAAAGGGAGATGTCCGTTGCCAGAGATCTGGCATCCAGAGATCTCCACGTGGTCACAATTAGACCAGCGCGAGTCAGAAAATGCACCTGACTCCTGGGGAATTTCTAATACTGCATTCAGGTGCACACATTCCACACGGCATATTGCAATTCCCCCAGTAACAAAACGTTGCTGTTTTGAAAGCTGCAAAGGAGCAGGTGTAGATAGGATCCAGAGGAAACAAAGGACGTTGTCCACCTTGCTGCTTTGGAAAGGCGCTCAATGAGGACCAGACTACAGTGGTACCTCGGGTTAAGTACTTAATTCATTCCAGAGATCCGTACTTATCCTGAAACTGTTCTTAACCTGAAGCACCACTTTAGCTAATGGGGCCTCCTTCTGCCACCGCGCTGCCGGAGCACGATTTCTGTTCTTATCCTGAAGCAAAGTTCTTAACCTGAAGCACTATTTCTGGGTTAGCGGAGTCTGTAACCTGAAGTGTATGTAACCTCAAGCGTATGTAACCCAAGGTACCACTGTACTGTTCTAGTACAGTAGATGCTCAGGTTGCGAATGTGATCCGTGCGGGAGCCACGTTCGTAACCCGTAGTGTTCGCAACCCACAGCACCACGTCTGCGCACGTGCGGGTTGCTATTTGGCGCTTATGCGCAAAGCACTATTAGCACTTTTGCACGCGCATGACCACTGAAACTCGGAAGTAACCCGTTGCGGTTTTGGCGCGTCCGTAACCTGAAAGACCGCAACCTGAAGCGTCTGTAACCTGAGGTATGACTGTACTTTTCAGTCACTACTAGCAATAATGGCTATGTTCTGCTGCCGCTACCAAGGCAGAATGCCTCAAATGCCAGTCGCTGGGAATCTCAGGTGGGCAGAGTGGTGGTTGCGCTCATTTCCCGCTTACGGTTTCCCCACAGACACCTGGGTGGTCTCTGTGAGAACAGGATGCTGGAGTAGATGGGGCACTTTGGGCCTGATCCAGCAAGCTCTTTTCATGTTCTTAAGTTTTCCTTTGGAGACGTGTTGGGCTGCGTGGAAGAAAAAGTTAACGTATAATTAAAGGCAATGAGAATTTAGGTTATTAGCAGTGGTGTGAGTTTTCTGGGAAATTTCCAGTGCTTTAAAAACTGACTGATTTAACACACTTGGCTGACATTTAGCAAACAAAACTGAAGTATGTCATGTTCTACATGCTAAACACATACCTTGAAAGGTTTCCCAATAACCTAAAAGTATTTGAAATAATATTTAGGATTAAAAAATGAACAAAGCTTACTTAAATGTGGCTTAAATGTTATTTTCCAACAGAATAAAATAATTACTAGGATATTATTTTTCTTTGAATAACTGTGCACATTTTGATACGTGAGTATGCTAAAATGAAATGTAAAGCACTTAAATGGGTGCATGTTTCCTTAGGATGACCTTGGAAAAAAAGTTTCACAAGGTATGATATCTTTTTGTAATGCTACTAATTTATTTTAGGAAAATTCATTTTTTTAAAGATGGAATTTTGCTGTAAAAATATAGGAATATAACAACTACTGAAAAATTTCTACCAAAAATTTTCTGCCCTACATCACCGGTTGTGGGAGATTGATAAGAGTGGGGCATATTCCTTTGCCCCATTTTGAAGTATCCGTATTTCACAGTTGGTTGAGTGCAGCTGTGGGTCTGCTTCTCGTGTCTTATGTAGTTGGAAATGAGTATAGTTTTAATTTTGAAAGTGAAAAATTATACATGAGCGATTTAACAGTTGTGTAAAAAGAACCTGCTTTCCTAATTCCTCATTGGTAACATTCTCCACTTCTTCTTCTTTCTATTTTTATCCAGCTTAGTCTATAATTTCATTTTTTAAAAAATAATGTTTATTAAAGTTTCACAAACAATAAAAAGTTTCAAAAATTAAACATAAAAAACTACAAAAATGGAAAAATACAAAGACAAAACACGTAAAAAATACACAATAGAAAACAGCTAACAAAAGAAGAAAAGAAAAAAAGGAAAGAAAAGAAAAACCAAAAAGCAAAACAGAAAATAAGTTAGTATTTTCATATCTTATACTTCATTCACTAGTTTCTTGACCTCCTCACACCTCCCTTTTTGTATTCCAGTTCAAATATTTAATTCAGCAAGTCCTTACCCTATGGCATTTATCCTCACTCAAGATATTAACCTGTTATAAATATCAATTTTCCAATTGTCAATCCCTATTTACATTTTCTTAGAAATCTTTTTACCAATACCTCTTATTTTCCATCAGACATCGTTTTAACCTTTAACATTCATCCCTTTAACATTCATTAATTTTACAGTATTTCTGTAGATAGTCTTTAAATTTTTCCCATTCTTCTTCCACCGACTCTTCTAGTCTATAATTTCAAACACATTTAGTAGGAAGTAAAGTCCCAATTAATTGAAATGCCTACTTGCTCAGGATCTGTGATGTGAGTGGCAGTTGCGCCTCCTTCAAGCAGGGTCCTAAAGATTCCCGTGAGAGGCTGGCGGCTTTGCGTCCCCGGAAAGATCTGCAGTCACAGCCGAGCAGAGAAAGGGACCTGGAGATGCAGGACGAGGCAGCTGTTCAGAATATGGCATCTCTGCTGTTGTCTTCCATACGGATAGCTCAGCAGAGATCACGGTGGGGTTTCCACTGGCCTCACACAACTTGTGGGTGTGCCTGACTTCTTCAAGACCTCTGTCTTGAAGCAAAAGGGCCCCACTTTCCAGTCGACATCCCGTAGCAAGAGAGTGGGACCTCCTTGCACTCTTTCTCCCTACCTTGGTTTCACCCATAAGCAGCCTATTATTTCATTTGGAAAGGGCTGGGGAAACAGCTTCCTCTTAGAGCAGCTCGCACTTTGCTTATGGGTCTTGCTTCCAAGCAAAGTATGCCTAGGTTTAACCCATTTTGGTTTTTTTGCTCCTTCTCAAATTGGTTAAGGCCGCTGAAGAATAGGAAAAATGAACCTTCTGCCCAAAAGCATTACAGAGATAATTCATGGTTCTCTCTCCCTCTCCCTCTCCCCTCCCCCCTCTCTCTGTGTTTGCATTTCCTTTCTGTTGAATCATTTATTTTGATCCGGTGACTAACAGCATGTGGAAACCCAACGTTTCCTTACTGGCACTGTCACAAGTCATGTTCTCCCAAGTCAAGTCTATGAGCTCTGCTCAATATAGGAGCTGCTATTTCTAGAGCACGTTGAGGTCAACCCACCCAGAAGGCCGTGTGATCTTCAAAGGGTGTCCGTAGTTCTATGTGGAGTCCAGGATAAGGACCTAGTGACCCATTCATTGCAGGAGGCGTTGCCAGCAGCGCCCAAAGGTCCATTTTTAAACCCTCCCCGAATAGAGAACAACCAGAAAACAAACAAATAAATAAATAAATAGCGGAATAAAATACATTCCCAGATGGTTTCACATACAGTTACTAGGCTTATTTGGGGTATAAGGAATCGGAATTAAGGGTGAGCTAGCTATGGATTCTAATAAATATAAATTATACGCCCTCCAAGTTAACGACATTTGTAGGTCCTCTCACATTGCAGGCAGCCTGTTGTTATTCTCACAAGGAGATCTACCCCGGAGCCCTAAGGGGTGTCCTCTTTGGGCTCCAGGAAAGTTCTCCTCATGAGCCGGAGACACAGCAGTGTGCTCCCCATTTAGGCCCATTTCACTTATGTGCACAGGGGGTCGGAATGTAACCCCCACGTAAGTGGGGAGTACTTGCTTCTAGACCTATAGCATTAGAATGCTAGTCCAACTCAAAAAGATCTAATGACCTGTTTTTATGAGAAATACTTGGGTGGTGAACTGCAACTACTGGTGACTGACTTCAGTGCTCCGATTCCTAGGGCATGTTTTTAAGAATTGGTTGGTGAGTCTGGGACGTCACTAGAAGTCTTGAATATCTCACTACTGATATTTCTTGAATTCTTCAGTTTGGCTATGCCCATGGTTTACTCTGTGGATGAGTGTGCCTTTTCCCACAGATGCTTCTTGCATCTAGCATTCAAAAAGGGATCCTCCTTCATCTTCTTTTAAACATAGGAGCAAATGGTGTGGTGGACTTATAATCCGGTGATACCAAATTATTTGGTGAGTGCAAATGGCACTGGTGGAAAGAAGTACAAACATCTGAGGAATTTAACCCTGAACCATGATGGGAAAGGGAAATGTCTGGGTTTGTTGACTTTGAGAGTGACCTGAATGAATCGAAGCGCAAACAAACGAATGTTGACAAGGGCAAATTTAAAATGTGCCTTGTGGGGATATAAAAATACTAAACTTACAGCTGTGATAGAGGCACAGTGCATCCTTATCCACAAATTTGACCAGCAGCATTTTCAGCTGTTGTGTTCTTCAGGTTTTCTTGGGCTGTTTGTTTCCCTGGCAGAATCCATAGCATGCCAATATCCTTTCTTTATTGCAATGTCTGGGTCTGGGTAAGGAATCATATCACTGACCTTGCAAGCAGCTGCTGTCCCGAATTCTCCAGGTTTTGTAAAGTCTGTTGCCTATACCTATATATCCCAGGAACACATTCACTATTGAAATTCAGCCACCTATTGAGTGTGAGGCTAGAAGTTGTCTGAATTCCTTGCAGCATGCCTGTCACCTTATAGTAAAGATATTTGCCTAGTGTTGCCAAGATAACTGCCCCCCCCTAAAATTGGCACGAATTTTAAGTGCCCCTGCAAATGAGATTAAATTATCTGTTAAGATAGGACTCCACTCTGTACACATGTCTTGAAGAAATAATAGCTCTAGCTCACTTTTATGTCTTCATTTTTTTTAAAAAAAATGGGAAGCTTAGAACAGCTTGCATTGTTGTATTGTGCATACTTGTATCATTTCTTTAAAGGTGAATTATGGTTGAAGTATTTGAGATGAAGCAATGAGAGGTGTAGACTAAAAATTGGTTGCAGTGATAAACTTTGATTCCCCCCCCCCCATTTTATATGCAACTGTAAATCTTAATGGCAGTGGGGGGGTGATGCATAAGAGAGATATTACAATAAATTACACTCATAACAGTTTTCTATATGTGTAATGTAAAGGTAAAGGGACCCTTGACCATTAGGTCCAGTCATGACCAACTCTGGGTTTAAGGTGCTCATCTCGCTTTACTGGCCGAGGGAGCCGGCGTACAGCTTCCGGGTCATGTGGCCAGCATGACTAAGCTGCTTCTGGCGAACCAGAGCAGCGCACGGAAACGCCGTTTACCTTTCCGCCGGAGCGGTACCTATTTATCTACTTGCACTTTGACATGCTTTCAAACTGCTAGTTGGCAGGAGCAGGGACCAAGCAACGGGAGCTCACCACGTTGCGGGGATTCGAACCACCGACCTTCTGATCGGCAAGTCCTAGGCTCTGTGGTTTAACCCACAGCACCACCCACGTCCCATATGTGTAATATAGAAATATTTAAATCTGTAGCATCATTCCATGGATACCTCTTGCATTTTGCTCATCTCGTTTCATTGCAGATACTGACCTGGGTTCCACAACATAGTTAACTGAGTGATGAGTGTCTTCAAACTGTCAGGATGGTATCCCACACTAGCCTATTCAGAATAGTCCCATTATATGACTAACGTAGGTTCATTAATTTCACTGGGTCTACTCTGAGCAGGACTTAGTTGGCTACAGCCCAATGTATTTGACAGGATTCAAGGGTGTCCTGGAACTGCCCAGTTAACGTGGTTTCAAGCCTGCAGGACTTTTTGTGGTTTGGAAAGCGACAAGGCAGTGAATGCACCGAAACATGTGGGGTGAAGAAAGGATTTCTAGGAAGATGTGTTAACATCCCCACGGGCAAATTAGGAGGAATGCAGAAGGGATACTCCTTGTCATACATGTATTTGGATGATAGTAGTATTTATATACAGGAATGCGGGTGGTGCTGAGGGTTAAACCACTGAGCCTAGGGCTTGCCGATCAGAAGGTCGGAGGTTTGAATCCCCGCGATGGGGTGAGCTCCCGTTGCTCGGTCCCTGCTCCTGCCAACCTAGCAGTTCAAAAGCACGTCAAAAGTGCAAGTAGATAAATAGGTACCACTCTGGCGGGAAGGTAAACGGCGTTTCCGTGCACTGCTCTGGTTCACCAGAAGCGGCTTAGTCATGCTGGCCAGATGACTCTCGGCCAATAAAGCGAGATGAGTGCCACAACCCCAGAGTCGTCTGCGACTGGACTTAATGGTCAGGGGTCCCTTTACCTAGTATTTATATACAGTATCTGCATAATAATGTATGGAAATGTAACTGATCATATTTGTTGTTGTTGTTTAGTCGTTTAGTCGTGTCCGACTCTTCGCGACCCCATGGACCAGAGCACGCCAGGCACCTCTGTCCTCCACTGCCTCCCGCAGTTTGATCAAACTCATGCTAGTAGCTTCAAGAACACCATCCAACCATCTCATTCTCTGTCGTCCCCTTCTCCTTGTGCCCTCCATCTTTCCCAACATCAGGGTCTTTTCCAGGGAGTCCTCTCTTCTCATGAGGTGGCCAAAGTATTGGAGCCTCAGCTTCACGATCTGTCCTTCCAGTGAGCACTCAGGGCTGATTTCCTTCAGAATGGAGAGGTTTGATCTTCTTGCAGTCCATGGGACTCTCAAGAGTCTCCTCCAGCACCATAATTCAAAAGCATCAATTCTTCGGCGATCAGCCTTCTTTATGGTCCAGCTCTCACTTCCATACATCACTACTGGGAAAACCATGGCTTTTACTATACGGACCTTTGTTGGCAAGGTGATGTCTCTGCTTTTTAAGATGTTGTCTAGGTTTGCCATCGCCTTTCTCCCAAGGAGCAGGCGTCTTTTAATTTCGTGACTGCTGTCACCATCTGCAGTGATCATGGAGCCCAAGAAAGTAAAATCTCTCACTGCCTCCATTTCTTCCCCATCTATTTGCCAGGAGGTGATGGGCCCAGTGGCCATGATCTTCGTTTTTTTGATGTTGAGCTTCAGACCATATTTTGCGCTCTCCTCTTTCACCCTCATTAAAAGGTTCTTTAATTCCTCTTCACTTTCTGCCATCAAGGTTGTGTCATCTGCATATCTGAGGTTGTTGATATTTCTTCCGGCAATCTTAATTCCGGCTTGGGATTCATCCAGCCCAGCCTTTCGCATGATGAATTCTGCATATAAGTTAAATAAGCAGGGAGACAATATACAGCCTTGCCGTACTCCTTTCCCAATTTGGAACCAATCAGTTGTTCCATATCCAGTTCTAACTGTAGCTTCTTGTCCCACATAGAGATTTCGCAGGAGACAGATGAGGTGATCAGGCACTCCCATTTCTTTAAGAACAGGCCATAGTTTGCTGTGGTCAACACAGTCAAAGGCTTTTGCATAGTCAATGAAGCAGAAGTAGATGTCTTTCTGGAACTCTCTGGCTTTCTCCATAATCCAGCGCATGTTTGCAATTTGGTCTCTGGTTCCTCTGCCTCTTCTAAATCCAGCTTGCACTTCTGGGAGTTCTCGGTCCACATACTGCTTGAGCCTTCCTTGTAGAATTTTAAGCATAACCTTGCTAGCGTGTGAAATGAGTGAAATTGTGCGGTAGTTGGAGCATTCTTTGGCACTGCCTTTCTTTGGGATTGGAATGTAGACTGATCTTCTCCAATCCTCTGGCCACTGCTGAGTTTTCCAAACTTGCTGGCATATTGAGTGTAGCACCTTAACAGCATCATCTTTTAAAATTTTAAACAGTTCAGCTGGAATACCATCACTTCCACTGGCCTTGTTATTTGCAGTGCTTTCTAAGGCCCATTTGACTTCACTCTCCAGGATGTCTGGCTCAAGGTCAGCAACCACACTACCTGGGGTGTACGAGACATCCATATCTTTCTGGTATAATTCCTCTGTGTATTCTTGCCACCTCTTCTTGATGTCTTCTGCTTCAGTTAGATCTTTACCACTTTTGTCCTTTATTATGGTAATCTTTGTACGAAATGTTCCTTTCATATTTCCGATTTTCTTGAACAGATCTCTGGTTCTTCCCATTCTGTTGCTTTCCTCTATTTCTTTGCATTGCTCGTTTAAGAAGGCCTTCTTGTCTCTCCTTGCTGTTCTTTGGAAATCTGCATTCAATTTCCTGTATCTTTCACTATCTCCCTTGCATTTTGCTTGCCTTCTCTCCTCCGCTATTTGTAAGGCCTCGTTGGACAGCCACTTTGCTTTCTTGCATTTCTTTTTCATTGGGATGGTTTTAGTTGCTGCCTCCTGTATAATGTTGCGAGCCTCCATCCATAGTTCTTCAGGCACTCTGTCCAGCAAATCTAAATCCTTAAACCTGTTCCTCACTTCCACTGTGTATTCATAAGGGATTTGGTTTAGATTGTATCTTACCTGTCCAGTGGTTTTTCCTACTTTCTTCAGTTTAAGCTTGAATTTTGCTATAAGGAGCTGATGATCTGAGCCACAGTCAGCTCCAGGTCTTGTTTTTGCTGACTGTATAGAGCTTCTCCATCTTTGGCTGCAGAGAATATAATCAATCTGATTTCGATGTTGCCCATCTGGGGATGTCCATGTGTAGAGTCGTCTCTTGTGTTGTTGGAAAAGCGTGTTTGTGATGACCAGCTTGTTCTCTTGACAGAACTCTATTAGCCTTTGCCCTGCTTCGTTTTGATCTCCAAGGCCAAACTTGCCAGTTGTTCCTTTTATCTCTTGATTCCCTACTTTAGCATTCCAATCCCCTATAATGAGCAGAACATCCTTCTTTGGTGTCACTTCGATAAGGTTTTGTAAGTCTTCATAGAACTGGTCAATTTCAGTTTCTTCAGCACCAGTAGTTGGTGCATAAACTTGGATTACTGTGATGTTAAAAGGTCTGCCTTGGATTCGTATCGAGATCATTCTATCATTTTTGAGACTGCATCCCAGTACAGCTTTCGCCACTCTTTTGTTGACTATGAGGGCCACTCCATTTCTCTTACGGGTTTCTTGCCCACAGTAGTAGATATGGTAGTCATCCGAACTGAATTCGCCCATTCCCGTCCATTTTAGCTCACTGATGCCCAGGATGTCAATATTTATTCTTGCCATCTCATTTTTGACCACATCCAACTTACCCAGGTTCATGGTTCTTACATTCCAGGTTCCTATGCAATATTTTTCTTTACAGCATTGGACTTTCCTTTCGCTTCCATGCATATCCACAACTGAGCGTCCTTTCGGCTTTGGCCCAGCCGCTTCATCAGCTCTGGATCTACTTGTACTTGTCCTCCGCTCTTCCCCAGTAGCATGTTGGACACCTTCCGACCTGAGGGGCTCATCTTCCAGTGTCATAACTTTTATATGCCTGTTGTCTTTGTCCATGGAGTTTTCTTGGCAGGGATACTGGAGTGGCTTGCCGATTCCTACTCCAGGTGGATCACGTTTGGTCAAAACTCTCCACTATGACCTGTTCATCTTGTGTGCCCTGCTCGGCGTAGTTCATAGCTTCTCTGAGTTCTTCAAGCCCCTTCGCCACGGCAAGGCAGTGATCCATGAAGGGGAACTGATCATATTTACTGTTTTCTATTATTTTTTCTTATTGTATTGTTGCATTTTTTCTCCCTCTTTTGTTTGTTCTTTTATTACTTTATTTTCTATAACTTTATTGTCTATAACTGAAATTCTCTCTCTCTCTCTCTCTCTCTCTCTCTCACACACACACACACACACACACAGCTTGCAACCAAATTGTAAGAAATGCCAATAAAGAACAGGCATAGTTTAACCACTGTGCGAGCAATAAGATCAGGATTAATTACGAATAAGCAGGTGGCCTGCAGAAGCCGTACGGTTCCTAGAGGCTGCTTTGCTCCTCCTCAATCAAAGCTCATGGCTTGTGAAAATAGTGATTAAGGATGAATCCTGGTTCTGTTACAAGAATGCACTTACGAACATTTGTTTTGTTTTTGACACCTTAGAATTCTGAGAGCAGTTCAGAAAACCATGCTAAGCCAGTGCTTAGCACAATGCCGAGTGGCAGCAAAATGGGGAGAAGCCGAGTGGCTGCTGGCTGGCCCCTTTAGGAGCCTGTGCTTGTACCAGGCTGGGCTTTCTGTGTCATGCAAGCCACTCAGCGAGATGTACTGTTAGAAGAGTAAAGAACCACGGGTGGGAAGAATGTAGGACAAGCAAAACCTAAAAGTAGTTTTTGTTTTAACGTATCTATGTGGGGTTTTGTTTCTTTGGGGTCTTCTGGTTGTGTGAGGGGCTCTGAATTGCCTTTGGCAAGAATAAGCAACAAATAAATCTTCTTCTTCTTCTTCTTCTCCTCTGGTAAGAGAGACAGAAAGAAAAGACACAACTGAGTGATAAGGAGATACTGTATTTTAGGACCTCTTCTTGAAAACACTGGTAGACTGGGAGGATGCAGAAGACCCCAAAGTCAATAAAATTGTGTTTCAGTTGAATTGCACTTACAAGTGCAGAATATCTTGTGGGCTTCGTGACCACTTTAGTGGTAAAATTGGCTTTTGATCAGGTCCTGTTCAGTTCAGCAGTCTTCACCAGGAGAACCCTATCCCTGCATATTGCCTCCCTATTTCTGTGCCCTGTTTGCTGTGACTGCAGTTGCAAGAGCTAAATTTTGCCTGGCCTGCTGCTACTTCCCCCCATCTCTCCCTGCCAGATCAAGAAAGTGAGCCATGCCTAGCTGTTGCAAGTTCTGCTTTCTAGTAATGTAGCTGTTTACTACCCTTCTCTTCCCAACAAACATACACACAACTGCTATAGGCTTCAGTCTCCTGGTTATTATTATTTGTTCTTGCCTGTGTAATTCTTTCCCAGGGGGTGACTCATTGATTTTGTTTGTATTGGGCCCAGTTCCAGCTGCTGCAGTCCCTTCTCCAAGACGGGCTGCTCTTTATTGCGAAGTCCACAGCAGGAAGGCAAACTCCTCCTCCGTTCTGCAAATGAACTTCAGTTAAAGTCCCTCTTCCGCTCTAAATTCTAAGCCAGTGCCTTTCCGACGCCCATCTGCACCCCTTGGCTACTGAAGGCTGTGCTTTCTTCTGTTTCAACATTTTTAGCTATATTTCATCCAGAGTGCATACTTGACATAACGGGTATACAATGAGGAACCGGCGGCTAATACTTGCCTTCATTTTTTTTCCGCTTGATGCTTCCTAGCTACAAACTCCTTATTTATCTTGGCTCTGCTTGACTAACTTCCTTCTTTATATCCTTGCTAGCCTCTATGCCTCAACCCACACTTGGATTGCCGTCTGCCTCTTCTGATGTTTATCCTCAGGGGCCTGGAAATCTTTGGGGGAATTTGTCCCCTCATCTTTGGTTGGGAATGAATTGGACGCTCTACAGATTTGAACAGGGCCTTTTGCCTCCACAACAGCTGCATAGCAGGCAGTCATTTTGTAGGACAGTCTTCCCCCATCATGCAATGACCAGACAAGCTTGAGCTGCTGATTTTTTTAGCTGCCATGCAACTGTTAAAAACACAGCAGCCCTACTCTGGCAGGTGGGCTTTACTGGTCCCCTGGTTTTTCTCCAGCTGAAGCACTTAAGCCTGGCTTGGGGAAAAGGAGACCAGTGGCAAACGCTCTTCTTTAGACAAAATAAAAAAATTCCTTCCAGTAGCACCTTAAAGACCAACTAAGTTAGTTCTTGGTATGAGCTTTCGTGTGCGTGCACACTTCTTCAGATACACTGAAACAGAAGTTGCCAGATCCTTCTATATAGTGAGAAGGTGGGGAGGGGTATTACTCAGAAGGGTGGTGGGAATGGGAGATTGGCAGATAGCTGAGATGAGCCTGTTGACGACTCTTAACGACTGCAATAGGTCTTACAGGAAAAGGCAAAGGGTGAGAAGGTGAGAAATGGCTTAGTCATGTATAATGAGATAAGAATCCAATGTCTTTGTTCAGACCAGGTCTCTCCTGGTTTTAAGTAAAGCTCTTCTTTAGAGATGAGGTGGAGGAAGAATTATCCTACCTGGAGGAAATTCTGGCACATACAGATTCAGTCATTCACCCCCAAAAAAGCAGAGAAACTTCAAGCTCAGGCATCAGCACCTCTGTCTCCTGGAAGCAGGAAGCACATCTGCAACAGTGGTAGCTAGCGTTGTGCCCTCGAGATGCTTTGGGCCACAATGCCCACCAGCGCTGTTTGTTGGCCGGGTGAGCTGGGGCTGATAGCAGCTGAAGTCCAAAAGTTATGGCAGGCGCCAAGTTGGTTTCCCATGTTTCTGTAGTCTTGCATATTTGTGTTCACTTGCAGGAAAAGTGAATTTAACTTCTCGCTTTTCAAAATAATTTGCAGTGGAGTCCTTCCTGTCGAGTCTCCTTCTTTGGAGGTCTTTAAGCAGAGGCTTGACAACCATATGTCAGGAGTGCTCTGATGGTGTTTCCTGCTTGGCAGGGGGTTGGACTCGATGGCCCTTGTGGTCTCTTCCAACTCTATGATTCGATGAGGATGTTGGAGCGGTAGGATAGGGTTATCACTGTGGTAGCACCCTTTCGTTGTGATGGTGGGACCCACAAGATGCCTGCGACAAAAAGATTTCCATTTGGACTTCCATACAAACTAATAGAGCAACTTACTTTGTCTTTACAGGTCACAGCCAAGACTGCCTTCTTGTTCATCTTACCTCAGTATAACGTCAGTGTGCCTACAGCAGGTAAGGCAGCCTATGCATACCTTGGTAGCACTTTGGTGGTATTAAACCCTGCAAGCTATGAGCCCTGGATTTCCCATTAACTAGTTTTGTGTCACCACCGTGACAGTCCAGCTTCCTTGTGATTATATTGCCTGTGGGCCTTGCTCTCCCTCCATTTATCCCATAGATGGGCAGGGTATAAATAATAAAATTATTATTATTATAACCGCATGGTGAAGGAATCTGTGGCCCTGCATGTTGGGAATGGGTTGTGACATAAAAGGAGACAGAGGAATGCTCATTTTATGTCCCCTTTTCCCATCCAGCCCCAAGTCCATCCAGCTCTCAGGCCAGATGTTTAACTTTTTCTGGAAAAGTGAGGGACTTTCCCACCCCATTGTCAACATGTCGTCATAAAGGTTTCAGTGTGTTCGGTTTATTTATTTTTTTATTAGATGGTTTCCAACCTCCTCCTATGAATATCTGAGCAGCCAGCAGTAACATGGGGGGCAGGAGGCGGGTGGGTGTGGAGGACTCCCTGGTCCTGAATGGGGTAACTGTGTCCCTGAAGGACCAGGTGCGCAGCCTGGGAGTCATTCTGGACTCACAGCTGTCCATGGGGGCGCAAGTCAATTCTGTGTCCAGGGCAGCTGTTTACCAGCTCTATCTGGTACGCAGACTGAGACCCTACCTGCCCGCAGACTGTATCGCCAGAGTGGTGCATGCTCTAGTTATCTCTCACTTGAACTACTGCAGTGCACTCTACGTGGGGCTACCTTTGAATGTGACCTAGAAACTACAACTAATCCAGAATGCAGCAGCTAGACTGGTGAGTGGGAGCAGTCGCCGAGACCATATAACACCGGTCTTGAAAGACCTACACTTGCTCCCAGTACGTTTCCGAGCACAATTCAAAGTGTTGGTGCTGACCTTTAAAGCCCTAAATGGCCTCGGTCCTGTGTACCTGAAGGAGCGTCTCCACCCCCCATCGTTCTGCCCGGACACTGAGGTCCAGCGCCGAGGGCCCTCTGGCGGTTCCCTCGCTGCAAGAAGCCAAATTACAGGGAAGCAGGCAGAGGGCCTTCTCGGTAGTGGCACCCGCCCTGTGGAACGCCCTCCCACCAGATGTCAAAGAGAAAAATAACTACCAAACTTTTAGAAGACATCTGAAGGCAGCCCTGTTTAGGGAAGCTTTTAATGTTTAATAGGTTATTGTATTTTAGTGTTTTGTTGGAAACTCAGCCAGATGAGCGGGGTATAAATATTATTATTATTATTATTATTATTATTATTATTATTATTATTATTAAAGGTAAAGGTACCCCTGCCCGAACGGGCCAGTCTTGACAGACTCTGGGGTTTGTGCGCCCATCTCACATCTATAGGCCGGGGGCCAGCGGTGTCCGGAGACACTTCCGGGTCACGTGGCCAGCGTGACAAAGCTGCATCTGGCGAGCCAGCGCAGCACACAGAACGCCGTTTACCTTCCCGCTGGTAGGCGGTCCCTATTTATCTACTTGCACCCGGGGGTGCTTTCGAACTGCTAGGTGGGCAGGCGCTGGGACCGAGCAGTGGGAGCGCACCCCGCCGCAGGGATTCGAACCGCCGACCTTTCGATCGGCAAGCCCTAGGCGCTGAGGCTTTTACCCACAGCGCCACCCGCGTCCCTACAATTATTATTATTATTATTATTATTATTATTATTATTATTATCTGGTGTCTAAGGCTAGACTACACAGTAGGGGAACATGCCAAGCTCTCTGCAGTTTTCATTTTGGTGAAGCAGCTCTGCATGAGTGAGACTGAAAGCAGAGGAGTTGTTTACGTGGAAGGCTGAACAACCCCTTTTGTTAGCCCATTCTCCACTCCAGGTTGTTCCTCCCTGGCCCCCTTTTGTGGGGTTTCAAAATTTGTATGTATGTTTGTGCCATAGGAAAACCTACTGGGGTGCTGATATGGAGCAGGGAAACAGATGGACTGAAGAAAGGGTTAAGCATTCTTTCCTCTCGGCCATAGTCCCCTCCCCGGAAGCTGCTTTCTAGCAAAAAGCCACCATTAGGCTTCTGACGTGTGTTTGCACAAAACATGCAGCAACTCCTTGAGGCTGAGAATGATGTCTGTGCTTCCAGGACACGTCACGTGAAATGCCGCAGTTTTAAACAATATACAGTTGATGAGAACCATAAGCTAAAACCACAAGACGAAGCAAAATGGCAAGAGCAGCAAAACGGGAATGCAGCAGAAAACCCCAGGGGAAGCTTCTGCTCCCACAAATGGCCACCCGGGGCATTGGCCTTCTCAGGTCCTCCTGGCACCCTTCCTCCTCCTCACCTGCGCTGTGGCAAGGCTGCCCAGCTCTTTGCCCCAGGAGGTGAGGGAAAGGGGGTGCAGGCAGACGGAGGGGAGAGGCAAGAGGACCCACAGTTCTCTGCGCCACTTGGAGACTTAAGGGGTCACACTCATTATCAAAGGGAAGAAAAGAGAGAGAGAGAAATATTTCACTAAGAAGACCCTCTTTGAGCTTAGAGCAGCATCGCTTTCAGTTCTGCTGCCCTGCCTCTGTGCTCATAAAGCACTTCCAAACGGAGGTATCCCTGAGGCCTTCCTTCCGCAGCTGTGGAAATACCCAGCCTGAGTCACCCACTTCACAATGTGCCTCGCTGCTGCTGGGGTCTTTGGCACATGCCCTGAACCACAGCTCTTCAAGAAAAAGAGTGTGGGCAGGCTCTGGATGCTTTGGGTCTGACTCACTTGACAACCTGAGCCTCATATTCAAATGATCCGCCTGCTGATGCAAAGAGCTAGATTAGCAACCCTGGAGACTCAGGGTTTCTGTCTGTCTATGCATTGAGATTGTACAGTCTGCTCTGTTGGGGCAGCGCAGTATAAACTTAGCTGCCCGTGTTACCAATTTAATATCTCCAGGCTGGTGACAGTAATTCTGAGAAGAGATGGGTCTCAATGGAGGCTTCCTTTGAAATGCAAACCACAGACTCAGGAGGTAGTAAAAGTTAGATTTTTCTCACCACCACCTTCTCAGACTTCCCCATGGCTACTATTTGCGTAACAAAAAAGTGCACATTAATGTAGGGTCCTCAGTTGCTTGTGCTGGGGCTACCGGGGTTCAGATAATTATCCCTGGTTTGTAATGTTAACACCCTGCAATAAAGAACCAGGGTGCTCTGGGGGGCTCCAAAGGCACTTCCCACTTTTACCTTAGGATAGGCAAAGGGACCCCTGACCATTAGGTCCAGTTGTGGCCGACTTTGGGGTTGCGGCGCTCATCTCGCTTTACTGGCCGAGGGAGCCAGCGTACAGCTTCCGGGTCATGTGGCCAGCATGACTAAACCGCTTCTGGCGAACCAGAGCAACACACAGAAATGCTATTTACCTTCCCACCAGAGTGGTACCTATTTATCTACTTGCACTTTGATGTGCTTTCAAACTGCTAGGTTGGCAGGAGCAGAGACCAAGCAACGGGAGCTCACCCCGTTGTGGGGATTTGAACCGCTGACCTTCTGATCGGCAAGTCCTAGGCTCTGTGGTTTAACCCACAGCGCCACCCGCGTCCCTTAGGATACCAGACTACAAAATATGCGTGCCTCATGCCTGTTGTGAGTGGGGTGGGGCACACCTTTAAATCGCTACTCTTCAAGGTGCAAGACACAAATGTGGAGGTAACTTTGAAACAAGGGCGATCTTGAGTGGTATGCTGGAGGGCTTTGTCCTAGACCCACGGCTAGGACATTTTTACAGCTGACATGTTGAGAGGATGTTTGTCACATGTACAAAAAGCTGGAAGGGATAGCTAACATCATAGAAGATGGAGTCAAGAGTTAAAGCGCTCTTGACAGACTAGAACATTGGGATGCAGCCAGCCTTAAACGTGAGTCAGCAGTGCAACAGGGCAGCCAATAAGGCTAATGCGTTTCTAGACTCCATCATCCGAAGTGCTGTGTTCAGGTCATGAATAGGCATTGGGTCCTGTCTGTTTTCCTTTGGACATTCCATACCACAAACTGGGAGAATGGGCAGTAAAATGGCAAATGCAATTCAATGTAAGCAAGTTCAAAGTGAGGCACACTGGGCCAAAAACAATTCTAGTTTCACATACATGCTCATGGGGTGTGAACATGGGGTGACAACCAGGTACGAGAGTTTAGGGTCATAGCTGCTAGCTTCTCAAAGATGTCGACCCAGAGTGTGGCATCTGTGAAAAGGGCAAATTCTGTGCTAGGGATCATTAGGAAAGGGGTTGAAAATAAAATGCCCAATGTGATAACAGCTTCATGCAAATCCATGGTGTGAGCTCACTTGGAATGCTGTGTGCAGTTCTAGTTGTCTCTCCTCAAAGAGGATCCTGCAGAACTGGAAGAGGGCAAGAAAAGAGCAACCAAAATGACGAAGGGAATGGAGGAATGGGGAAAGGTTTGAATGTTGGGGGCTTTTTATTTTATACAAAAGGCGAGTAAGAAGTGATGTCATTGAATTAAGCCTGTTGTAGAGATAGTGGATGGGTAATTTTTTTCCTCCCTATTTCAATACTTGAAGAACATTCAATGAAAGTGTTGGAAGATTCAGGCCGCTAACAGAAAAGCACTTCACACAGCACATAGTTAAACCATGGCATTCCCTCCCAGAAGTGGCAGTGGTTGGCTGCCAATTTGGATTATTTATAAGAGGATGGGACAGATATATGGAGGGCAAAGCTCTGAGTGGCTCTGTACCCTGAGAGCTCTGTTTCTGCCTCCGCTTTCAGAGGCACTGGGCCTCTGAATTTCAGGTGCTGGGAACCACAGGAGGGCCAAGTAGGGTTGTGATCAAGGTCCTGCTGGCTTCTCATGGGCACCTGGTTGACCTTTGTGAGAACAGAGCGCTGGACTACATGCAGGACTCTTCTTACGTTGGGCCCAAGAGTTTTAAGAAGGGCATCAACAAACTGCAGTGCACTCAGAGTAGGACAGCAAGATGGTGAAGGGTCTCAACACCAAGTCCTGTGATGAATGGTTGAAAAAGCTGAGTTTAGACTGTCAAGGGAGACACAACAGTCATCTTCAAATGTCCCACGGAAGATGAGCAGACATGTTCCCTTTGTTCCAGAGAACAGGATTAGAACCAGTGCAGGGAAATAGATTTTGGCTAAATATTAAGAGAGAGAAGATGGGTGCTGCTTGACTCCCTTGGAAGGTGGGGGGCTCTCCTTCGCTGGAGGTGTTTAAGCAGAAGGTGGGAGCCCATCTGTTGGTGATGCTGTAATCACATCCCGCTTTACAGATCCTGCACTCTGTGATCCCCAAGGTCCCCCTTCTTCCAGTTCAGTGGTTCTGTGCCGCTGCTTCTATATTAAGATTGCAAGTTGTTGAGCTTCTTGGTTCTGTTTGCAAAAACCCAGACATCATGCCAAGTTTTTAAAAATCCCCCCGGATGGTTATTTTGCCCTTGGAATCCTGGACATGTCCAGGAAAATCCAGGCATATGGCAACCCTGTTCTATATGTCATGACAAGAAAGTTGTAATGTCAATGTACACCCTCCATTCACAGCTGGCATGAGTTGTGTATCTGTTCTGGTGGATCCGTACACAAGGGACAAATGTAAAGTGAGAAGCAGCCCGGAGCTGGATTCTGCTGCTAACTGTCTTGGGTCATTCGCAGGTCACTGTGTTTCGCTATGGAACTGTGATCTCGACCCACCACAGTCATTTACCCGGTGATGAAAAATAGGTGAGTTGAGGACCCTTGGTCTTCCCAGAGTCCTCTGAACTACTTCACCTTCTGATTGAGACCCCCCTGCCTCCAAGGAACATGGCAATAAATCCGAGGATGAAGGGAGTTCATGGGACACTTATCTCAGAGGCTCTCAGAGGACCGACCACCTTTGCTGCCGATGGGTGGGAAGGAGATGTAAATGTGTGTGTGTGTGTTGAGCTGTCCACATCTGTTCTGCATTCTGGTTAAATTCAGTTCTTCAAAGCTCATGGTGGTCTGTTCTGCTTCTTGCCAACATTTGAACTAATTCTTTGTTACTTAAATCCTGCCTCTTAGCGGATGCCTTTAAAAGTTTGATCCCTATATGGCTTCCCAGCTTAACTCTTTAATGTTAATCTCTTCCTCCCTTACCCCACTCCTCTTCTTCAGATGGTGAAATTGTTCTTTATCACTACGGCCTGAAGGACTTGGTCACAATCCTCTTCTACATCTTCATAGCAATAATTCTGCATGCTGTGGTGCAGGAGTATGCCTTGGACGTAAGTCTTGCTTTTCAGTACCTACACCACTCCTTTGTGCTGTGGGCTGTAGAACATTTCAAATTTACAGTTGCTTTTTACTGTGGCCCCATGGCTCCAGGAAAGTATTTAGTCCCATTTTCTAGAAGGTGAAATGGACTTGGAGAGGAATGCTACGCTTTGTTTCTTATTCAGCTTTTACCAAACTGTGAAGAATGTGAACTTGTGTCATTGTGACAACTATAACTTCCCTCTCTTAACTTTCAAGTCTTCTTTCTTTCTTTCTTTCTTTCTTTCTTCTTTCCTGGCTGGAACAAGTCAGTTGCCTTCTCAGGACTGCTTCTGCTTGTTCCTGAGGTTGGGTGAGATTTTCTTTTCTTTTCAGTGCTCTCCTTTTGGGGGTATTTGGGGGTCCCTCTGACGTCTTCAGGCTTTTGTGGCGTTGCTCTCTCCTTATTCCCTCGCTGGGCCTTGTCTCATTTTGCATTTTAGGGTGGACTGACTGTACCCACAAATAATGGCTGCTGGTTATTAAGCCAAGTCAAAAGGTGGACCCTTTTTTGGTATCCTCTGATCACCTGATTTGAACTTTCCAGGGCTGGCATAGTGACATGCCAAAAAGAAGCTTTGAGCTACTGTGTTGTGAGGACGTAGGATGCTTTGGTTTTTTCTTCCCTTCTTTCTGAATTTTTGTTTTCTTCTAGAAAATCAACCGGAGGCTCCACCTTTCCAAGATTAAGCACAGCAAGTTCAATGAGTCTGGGCAGCTGGTAGCATTTCATATTGCCTCCATGGCCTGGTGCCTATATGTACTGGCAACGGTAAGCTTCCTTTAGAAAGATTGGATGTGAATTTATACATGGGGGGTGCAGCTTGCTTTCTCTTCTCTTCCCCTTTGTTCATATGTGATCACATTACAGGGAGTGGCCAAATAGGGTCACCTTATTCAAAGCACCTCTTAATTCAGGATGTGGGTCTGCTGGTAGGACTTAGAGGGAATGCTTCAAACTCTCCCCACATACACTGCTGACTTTGCAAAGTGTATTGATGTCCACTTGCTACTCAGGTCACATTCTGAACCTAAAGTGGGAATTGTATGACATATCAAAACAAGTATTTTGGTATAGTGGTGCCCCGCAAGACGAATGCCTCGCAAGATGGAAAACTCGCTAGACGAAAGAGTTTTCCGTTTTGGAGGTGCTTCGCAAAATGAATCTCCTATGGGCTTGCTTCGCAAGACGAAAATGTCTTGCGAGTTCCTGCGTTTTTTTTCTCCTCCCCCCCCCTTTTTCTAAGCCGCTAAGCCGCTTATCAGCTGATCCGACAAGCCGATAAGCCGCTAAAAGCTGCTAATAGCGCTAATCCACTAATCCGTCAATGGGCTTGCTTCGCAAGACGAAAAAACTGCTAGACGAAGAGAATCACAGAACGGATTCTTTTCGTCTTGCAAGGCACCACTGTATAGAATTTCAAAATCTGCCTCTGTGATGGACCTCAGCCAGTTTTAAATCTGTATGGGTGCAAGTTTACACTGGGCCACATCCCAGGTTTTATTGTTAGTATATAAAAAAAATAACAGCTTAGGACCAGATTACATGAAGGACCACCTTGCTCACTCAAACATTTTGATCTGCAGAACTTGGACTCCTATCCATGCCATATACTGGTTCATTCTGTATCTGTGGGGAGTCTCTATTTCAGTGTGGCAGCACCTCTGCTTTGAATCTCCCTCTCCCCCCTTAGAACTTACGGTTAGGCAGGTAAACTCGCAGAACTGTTTTAGATGCCTGTTAAAAACTTTCCTCTTTCTACAAGAACTATCCGGATATATAACTTCATAAGTACTTTTAAATTTGAATTTGTATATCATTGATGATTATTCTGTACATTGATTTTCTAAGCAGTTTATATATTTTTCCTACCAATCTCTTTTGCACCTTGAACACAAGGGAGCGCAAATGTTCTAAAATGAATCTGGGGTTTCTGGTTACTTTCTGCGGTCAGCCCAGATGAGTGAGCTTTTCTGATATGCAGGCTCCCCAGGTGTTGTTGGCCTACAACTCCCATCATCCCTAGCTAGCAGGACCAGTGGTCAGGGATGATGGGAGTTGTAGGCCAACAACATCTGGGGTCCCAAGGTCGAGAAAGGCTGTCCTAGAGAATGGCTTCCGGGTTGTTTTGCCCCAAGGCAGACTTCTCCTACTGTGGTGTCATTTATTTCAGCA
Organism: Podarcis vaucheri; assembly: GCF_965113315.1. NCBI lineage: Eukaryota > Metazoa > Chordata > Lepidosauria > Squamata > Lacertidae > Podarcis > Podarcis vaucheri. The sequence goes on from NC_138761.1 coordinate 124,089,706, forward strand.
ATGCAGTCGGAGAGGCCACCATTATTAATCACACGGGATCCTCATTTGACCCTGCTTCTTGAGCTTCCTGTTACAGTTAACTTCTGTATGGCAGTTATCTTAGCTTCAAGACAAACCTTCACTAACCACAAAAGGCCCAATTCTGAATTACTTCCTTCCATGGCCATTGTGGCAGGCAGTGAGCGTATCTCCAAAGCAAAGGAAGTCCATGTGACCTTGTTCCTTAAAGAAGTCTCCTTGGGTGGTGATGCCTACAGCGCCATCAGACTACTAGCTGCTGCTTTTTCCTGTTGCCATGTGTCTCCCCATGGGTCCATTTCCACACGGGTTGTGGCACGGACCTGAGGACAAGCACTCGGCTTGCAACACTGAGTACAGCCAGTGCTTTTGGTCTTCTCAGATACATGTCCTACCACTGCCTCCCAGGATGGGAAAATAACGAATGCCAGCACGCTTGCTGGAACTCCAGTTGCGTCATAACCATACCAGTTATGGCTTTTACACTGAATGACTTTGGTAGAGGTACTGGGCTGGTCTCCTCTTGAAATGTGTGGGAAATTGATCCCAGTGTTGCTGGTTTAAATCTATTTGCAAATGGCACTTTTGAGGGGGGCAGATACTTCCCTGCAGGTGAGCCTTGGGGGGACCTTCAGAAGGAGAGGTGGGGGTGAAGTGGGGTCCCATTTCTCAAACCTTCTCTTCAGCCCTTCTGCCTCGAGAAAGAAGCAGCAGGATGGCTTTAATCTAAGAGGCTTTGTCAGCCAAGCTTCTCTCCCTCTCCATCACACTCCTTTATGCCCAGATTGCTTAAGCAGGGCCTGTTGTCTACTGACTAAACATCTCAAGATGTTTCTGTGCCAGCGCTGATGACGCCTGTTTGAAGGAGGCTTCTCTGAGCCCTGAAACTCGTGTGTGAGTTTTGCCCAGCAGCCACTTCCATCCTCTGCAGCTGTTTTACGGTTTCATTCTGCATCTGGCTTTCAGATTCTGAATTTCGAGTGTTGGGATTTGCATTTGTGTGTGTATTGGAGAGGGGCGTGTCTTTCCTATTTCAGTACCCTGGTCTCAAACCCTTGGTGAGTTAGGGACTTCCCCTTCCTGCAAAGTCAAGCTGTGGCAGATTGAGCGGACGAGACCCAGAGTGGGCCCAGCGGTCAAGAAAGCAGCTTCCACACATGGGAAATGAGGGGGCTGATGGGGTTCATCAACCTGGGAAGGTTGCCTATCTAGGAGGAGGAAAGACCCTGAAACCTCCACTGCCTTGCAGGATATCTTCAGGAGAAGAAAAGGCAAAGGGGTAAAAACCCTACACAAATCTGGAGTGGAGTCCCTAAGATGGTTGGATGGTGCCGTGGCAACTCCTGCAGCCAAGCTGGGGCCAAACACATTTCTCTGCCTTTCATTTGGACCACATCACAGGGACCAAGAGGGGAGTCTTGTTATCTGGGCAGCCCAAGACCTCCAGACACACTGACAAGACTTGAGCCCCAGGGAGGTCACTTTGGTGGTTTGACTTCGTCCCCAGACGCCACTCCATTGTCCCTCAAGACAGACAGAAGCCAACAACCAACCCCACTCGTCTGCAACTGCTGTTGCTGAAAAACAAGGGTGCACAACCTGTGGCTCTCCATTTGTTGCTGAACTCTGCATCCCATCAGCCCCTGCCAGCCTGGCCAGGTAGACTGGGCATTGTAGTCCAACAACATCTGGAGGGCCGCAGGTTCCCCTCCCTTGTCGTAGAAATAACTTCCCCATCGTTTGCTTATTGTACAAAGAAAAGGTGTCTATATTTTGCGCAGAGTCTTCCACAATAGCTTGGAGTTGTCACCTAGACATATCAACTTTAGCAGAGGCGATGGGGACTTGGGCAGCTGTTGTTTAGCCAGACTTTGCTGCTAACTCACCTTTCTTCCCCACTCCCTCTCTTACTTTGTGTGTCTTCCTTCATTTCAGGAAGGATACTTATCAAACCCCAAGAGTCTGTGGGAGAACTACCCTCATGTTCATCTCCCGTAAGTAGCCACAGAGTACTGTTAAGTACAACCACTTCCTTCCTTGTTGGTTTATCTGAGGTCAGGAGTGAGTGATAACAGGAATAAGGGTGGAGGATTCCCTGTGTGGAGGATTCCCTGGTCCTGAATGGGGTAACTGTGCCCCTGAAGGACCAGGTGCGCAGCCTGGGAGTCATTTTGGACTCACAGCTGTCCATGGAGGCGCAGGTCAAATCTGTGTCCAGGGCAGCTGTTTACCAGCTCCATCTGGTACGTAGGCTGAGACCCTATCTGCCTGCGGACTGTCTCGCCAGAGTGGTGCATGCTCTGGTTATCTCCCGCTTGGACTACTGCAATGCACTCTGCGTGGGGCTACCTTTGAAGGTGACCCGGAAACTACAACTAATCCAGAATGTGGCAGCTAGACTGGTGACTGGGGGCGGCCGCCGAGACCATATAACACCGGTCTTGAAAGACCTGCATTGGCTCCCAGTACGTTTCCGAGCACAATTCAAAGTGCTGGTGTTGACCTTTAAAGCCCTAAACGGCCTCGGTCCAGTATACCTGAATGAGCGTCTCCACCCCCATCATTCTGCCCGGACGCTGAGGTCCAGCTCCGAGGGCCTTCTGGTGGTTCCCTCATTGCGAGAAGCAAAGCTACAGGGAACCAGGCAGAGGGCCTTCTCGGTAGTGGCGCCCGCCCTGTGGAACGCCCTTCCAGCAGATGTCAAAGCGATAAACAACTACCTGACATTCAGGAGACATCTTAAGGCAGCCCTGTTCAGGGAAGTTTTTAACGTTTGATATTTTATTGTATTTTTGGTTTCTGTGGAAGCCGCCCAGAGTGGCTGGGGAAGCCCAGCCAGATGGGCGGGGTATAAATAATAAATTATTATTATTATTATTATGAATTGAATACTTCAGTTGCATCTTCAAACCGGCCAGAAGTGATCTTGCAGCCCCCTCCTGTGTGCAATGCTGATGTTGCACGCTTAATCCTTGTCCTTAAGAACCTGAGGTGGCCTTGCTGGCTCCTACCAAAGACCTCTCCACTCCAGGATCTTGTTCTCACAGTGGGATCTTGTTCTCACAGTGAGCTCTCATGAGCTTGAGAGCCTTCTCCTCTCCTGCGCTGGAATCCCCAGCAACTTGTATTCAGAGACATAGGGTCTCTGCTACTGGAGGCAAGACATAGCCATCAGGACCGCTAGCCTTTCCTCCACAAAATGATCTCGTCTCCTTATAGAGCTCTCCAAGGGGCCAACAATCACTGTGACTTGTGGTAGTGAATTCTGTTGTTAAAGGCAACCATTTTATTCCAGGGAATGGGGCGACTTCACTTCATAAATGCTCTTGCTCCCCATGAAGCCAACTCTTTTCCAAGGAAAAGGAAACCGTCTGCCGATAGGCGTTGGGAGGGGCAGTCTAGAGCAGGGGAAGAACGGACTGCGCATTGTCCTGGGTGCTTCTTAAAGGATTGTGTCCCAGCCACAAGAAGTTCGTTCCCAAGTAATCCAGACAGCAGCCTTGGCAAACTTCAGGTCCATTTTTCTGCTCTTGTGTCTGTACGCAAATCCTGATCTTGATACTTCTCTTAGGAGTGTTGGGGTCAAGCACATCGTTCGACCTTCCCGTTTCCACAGAGAGAAGTACTCCTTAGATTGTCTCCAGTATTAATAACGTCATGTCATCTGAAGAAAGAAGCTTCAAATACTACCCCTCCGGAAAGTTCGACCCAGCCAGATAAAAAAGATTGTGTTGATTCTACACTCATATGGAGTTCCTTATGCATTCTGAGAAATTGTGTCTGGTTCTTGAACTAAAACCCAGTATTACGTTTTATTTTCCTTACATTTTATATCTCACCTTTCTCCTGTCGTGGAACCGAAGGTGCCAAGCTGTGGTCACCCCTAGATCAGGTGCTTTCAGACCACGCCCTGAGCGCTGTAGGAATGTAGGGGAAATGATGACAGTTCCTTTGATGGGTCTGCTTGAGATACTGGTGCGTGTTAAGCATGCTGAGAATTGTCAAGAGGCACACATTCCTCCCTCCCCCCCCCAACCAGCGTGAGCTACAATTCCTAGAGTGGTGTAACTATTGATCCCTCTTTGCAGGGAACTCTGGGAGTTGTAGTTCTCAAAAGGGAACAGGAGTTCCCTAACAACACTCGGCTCCCTTAACAAACTACATGTCCCTGGATTCTTTGGGGAAAGCGATGAGCGTTTATAGTGGCATGATACTGCTTTAAGTGTATTGTGTAGATGGGGCCTCACTTCCTTTATCACTCACCATGGGTGACATCCCGTCTTACCCTGCGCTTAAATGTACCGTATTTTTCGCTCTATAACACGCACCCGACCATAAGATGCACATAGTTTTTAGAGGAGGAAAACAAGAAAAAAAATATTCTAAACGAAACGGTGGATGTATGATTTTTGTGGTCCATGCTGTGGCCACAGACATGTGATCTGACAGTGAGTTTGGGGTAGCCCAATGCAAAATTCCTGAGGATCCAGGTGGATCCATGCTTTGTAACCACGTTTTAAGTGGGGAGGGAAGGAAAAGCACGCAAGGGCCAAGGAGCATGCGTGGGGTGGGTGGAGAAGGATGCTGTTAATAATGCAGACGAGGGGTATAAGAGGAGAAGCAAGCAGGCTCTGCTTCTCTCCCTCCTCCCCGGCTCGCTGAAAAACTTTGCTGCTATTTAGCCAGCTGAGTGGGGAGGAGAGAGGGACAGAGAGCCTGCTTGCTTTAAAGGAGCCAACAGGACAGGAGCCGCTTACACTCGTGTAAGCGGCTCCGCTCCCCTCCCGCTTTGCTCCTTTAAAGCAAGCAGGCTCTCTGTCCCTCTCTCCTCCCCACTCAGCGGCTCTTCTCCCGCTTTGCTGTTTCAAAGCGAGCCTCGGAGGAGGGAAGGAAGGGGAACCATGGATCCTCTGCTCACGACTGCAGCAGATTCCCCCCGCCACCCATGGGCATTCGTTCCATAACACGCACAGACATTTCCCCTTACTTTCCAGGAGGAAAAAAGTGAGTGTTATGGTGCAAAAAATACGGTAATTTGGGCAGGTGATGAAGGAATTGAAACGATAAATTTACAATTTTGCTCACAACTTTGGTATTCATACTTTTTCAAGACAATTGCACTAGAGATTTATAAACTCTTTTGGTTAGTTTTGCTTGCCTCAATTTAAATATGCAGGTTTTAAAAAAATAAAATTCCTCCATATCCTGAGAACATTTCAGTGTTACTGTAAAGCAGAGCATCTTAACAGGCATAAAAGCTACCCCAGAGACCCTCACAGCTGGCATTAGAAACAAGCTGCTCCTGATTCCACAAGGCCACTCTTCTACTAGGCTGTGCAGGTATTCTGGAACTTAAACTCTTTTGTCTCATCAGCCTCAGTCCTGAATCCTATCAATATCCTTGGCTGCCCCTCGGGTCCTAAATAAATATTGTTTGGCTACGGTGTGTAGTTTTTCCATAGTCTATGTGTCAATGATACGTCCGATTCCTGAGTTGTCGTCACTGAGCATGAATTATAACCAAGTCAGGCTGCCGCTTATGTTGTCATCCCTCTAGTGGTGCCTCTCAGCAGTTCACGACAGCTGCACAGCCATGAAAGCGCCACTTTGGCAAACTCACATCTCTGCCTGGGACCCAGCACAGAGCTAGGATGCGGCCACCTGCTTCCTCGCCTGCCAGAGCGCACCAGATTAGCAGAAGTGATTTGTTTCCCTTCTCCCCCTTCGTCACAACATATCTTGCAGCAGCAGTTGCCAAGGGTCAGTGGCCAGCTTTCATCCACTAAGACAGTCTCAGGAATCCTCCGTTTCTGAAACATCTCTACCGTTAAGCTTCAAAAGGAGGACCTCACAGTCAGGAAGGAGAAAGGCAAAAAATGTTTTGCTTCATGTGGATGCTTAAGAAATGCACTTCTTCTTTTTAAACATTAGGTTCCAGGTCAAGTTTTTCTACCTTTGCCAGCTGTCCTACTGGCTGCATGCACTGCCTGAACTATATTTCCAAAAGGTGCGGAAGGTGAGTACCATCATCCTAACTAACTTCCTCTTAGGGTTCTTAGGAGGCCAGTAGAGGTGGGTGGGTGGGTGTTGTGCCGATGAGGCCACAAAAGCTACTAGCTGCATTTTTTAAGCCAGTGGGTGAGCGAGAGAGTTCAGTCCCTCCTCTGCCAACCCCCTCACGTGTCCGCATGAGATTCCATTCACCCATCGTTACCAGCAGAGTTGTTAAATACAAAGCGAAATAAATATGTTTCTTTTATACAAATTTTTTTTAAAAAATCGAATGCATGTTTAAAATAATATTAAACTGATAAAGAAGTTTCCAAGTTGATGCTTTTTCTTACATTTTCAGAGTTGTAGAAAATACTTGGAAAAGCACGTTTCCTGCTCTCCTACTCAGGTTCTAGTGGTGTGTGAAAGACACCCTCCCACTAACTTATTTGAATATCTCCATGGTATTGAAAAGAAGCCTTGTGGAAGTGCAGCAGTGTGTTGTACTGGCATGCGGATTTCTTTGATGCAAGATGCACCAAGGCCGTGCATTTGACTGCGCCTGCTCTACTTCGTCTGTGTTAGATGCAGCCAGTCATTGCCTCTTATGATGCACATTGGCTTCTTATGGTCTTCCCTTTCTTTGCAGGAAGAGATTCCTCGTCAGCTGCAATATATCAGCCTCTATCTAGTTCATATAGCTGGAGCATACCTCTTGAAGTAAGTGTTGCGGGTCCCACCGTCTTCAACATGGCAATGTTGCACACCTGCTTTCTCTTCAGGTTAAAAGGAACTCCTAATAAATAGTTCCAGCGTTTTTCTGTCTGCAGCTCCAAAGCTGTATAATTTGCTTCGGTTTTAAATTGGGTTCCAGTCTTCTAAGAGGACCTGCCTAAGCCCTTTGTTTATTAGAATCATAGAGTTGGAAGAGACCACAAGGGCCATCGAGTCCAACCCCCTGCCAAGCAGGAAACACCATCAGAGCACTCCTGACATATGGTTGTCAAGCCTCTGCTTAAAGACCTCCAAAGGAGGAGACTCCACCACACTCCTTGGCAGCAAATTCCACTGTCAAACAGCTCTTACTGTCAGGAAGTTCTTCCTAATGTTTAGGTGGAATCCTCTTTCTTGTAGTTTGGATCCATTGCTCCGTGTCCGCTTCTCTGGAGCAGCAGAAAACAACCTTTCGCCCTCCTCTATGTGACATCCTTTTATATATTTGAACATGGCTATCATATCACCCCTTAACCTCCTCTTCTCCAGGCTAAACATGCCCAGCTCCCTTAGCCGTTCCTCATAAGGCATCGTTTCCAGGCCTTTGACCATTTTGGTTGCCCTCCTCTGGACACGTTCCAGTTTGTCAGTGTCCTTCTTGAATTGTGGTGCCCAGAACTGGACACAGTACTCCAGGTGAGGTCTGACCAGAGCAGAATACAGTGGCACTATTACTTCCCTTGATCTAGATGCTATACTCCTATTGATGCAGCCCAGAATTGCATTGGCTTTTTTAGCTGCCACGTCACACTGTTGGCTCATGTCAAGTTTGTGGTCAACCAAGACTCCTAGATCCTTTTCACATGTACTGCTCTCAAGCCAGGTGTCCCCCATCTTGTATTTGTGCCTCTCATTTTTTTTGCCCAACTGCAATACTTTACATTTCTCCCTGTTAAAGTTCATCTTGTTTGTTTTGGCCCAGTTCTCTAATCTGTCAAGGTCGTTTTGAAGTGTGATCCTGTCCTCTGGGGTGTTAGCCACCCCTCCCAGTTTGGTGTCATCTGCAAATTTGATCAGGATGCCCTTGAGTCCATCATCCAAGTCTTTGATAAAGATGTTGAATAAGACCGGGCCCAAGGCAGAACCCTGTGGCACCCCACTAGTCACTCTTCTGCACCCCACTAGTCACTCTTAATTTTTTGTATAATATATTGTTTGTTGTATGATTATGTTGCAAACATAGTGGGTCCAACGGTCAAGAAGGCTGTTTCTGCACGTGCTGTAGAGGGAAGTGTGGGGCAGATGGGGCTCTCTAACCTGGGAAGGCAGCCCATCTCGGGGAAGGAAAAGTGGTCCAAAACTTCCACCGCTTTGTGGGATATATTTGGGAGAAGAAAAGACAAAGGGGTAAAAACCCTACACAAACCACTCTTAGGAGTCTATCCACTCAAGGATGGCGCCTTGTATGCCTCCTTCTGGCAACTCCTGCAGCCAGGCTCGTGCCGAGGTGGAATCAAAGTTGATTCGTCTGATAGTTTCCATGATTGCAGCACAGCCTTTTAATTCATAGATCTATAGAGTCGGAAGGGACCCTGAGGGGAATCTTGGGGTAAAATGCTAGGGAGAGGGAGGAGGAGGCTCAAAAGGTCTTCATCCCTTCTGCCGCAATCACCATTGTCCTTCCCTTTCTCCAGCCTCACACGCCTGGGACTCATCCTGTTGCTGCTGCAGTACGTAGCTGAATTCCTTTTCCATATGGCTCGCCTGTTCTACTTCACAGATGAAAACAACGAGAAGCTGTAAGTGCTCTTCTGTGTGGGTGAAGCATGACTTTCCTTTCGGCCTCTGAGGCTCACTAGCAAATGTCTGGGGAATTCTAAGACTAGATGCGCCTTTGCAGTATCATCTCCTGTTATACTCTAGATGTGAATTAGAAAGAAAGAAAGAAAGAAAGAAAGAAAGAAAGAAAGAAAGAAAGAAAGACTTCTAACATAATTGCTGAATAACGTCTACTGATGGGACTCACTAGTTGAATCACACCCAATAGGTGGCATTCAGTGCTAGCCCTATTCAGAGTAGACCCATTGAAATTAAGTGACGACTACCATAGTTTTGTTAATTTCAATAGGTTACTCTGAATAGGACATAGTTGACTACAGCTCAGTGTAGTGTTTTGTGGGTGCACCACTTAAATAACCTGCACAATGCATTTCTTCTGAATCGCTACTACTGCCTCTTGACAGTCTTTGACAGCTCCTGTATACATTATTAAAAATGCCCACCTAAGAGGCATGGCAAGTATCCCTCTTTTGAAATGTCGAATATGTCTCCTGCTTAATTCCACAAGGTTTAATGCTTGGGCAGTGGTGTTCGTCGTTTCCCGGCTTTTCACGCTCACCCTATCTGTGCTGGTCATTGGCTTTGGGCTGGCTCGAGTGGAGAACCAGGCGTTTGACCCCGAGAAAGGAAACTTCAACACTTTACTTTTCAGGTAAGGCTTGGGCGCATGTTGTTTCTGGGAGGTGGGCTTCCTAGGACAGGGATGTTGGATGAGTTCAGGGCTCCATCTATTTAGGCCTGGTGCAGAAGTAATGCATAGGAGAAGTACAGTTCCCTCCCAGTCAGTCCAGCTCCCATCTCTTTCCCATGGCATAAAGTACAGGATTTGTGTCCTCCCTTTCCCCTGCAGGTTTTAAACACGGTTAAGTGTTAAATTGGCACCAGCGTTGACTGCAGTGGGCACCTCTTAACTAGTACTTGACTGTGCCCTGTAGCCATAAGAGAAGTGCCATAGTTTTGTTTAGAATATACAGTGGTACCTTTGGTTGTGAACGGGATCCATTCTGGAGGTCCGCCGTATCCCAAAGTTTTCGCTACCACGTGTACTGCTTCTGCGCATGCGCGCATGGCGGTAAACCGCTTCTGCACATGCGTGAACAGCAAAACATTTCCGGGTTTGCCGGTAACGTTACCCAAAGTTTACATTACCTGAGTAATGCCTGAATGGGGTTCCAGTCTAGCTGAAGCTTCTGGTGTTCTCAGGGTAAAGGTAAAGGGACCCCTGACCGTTAGGGCCAGTCGCGAACGACTCTGGGGTTGCAGCGCTCATCTTGCTTTATTGGCCGAGGGAGCCGGCGTACAGCTTCTGGGTCATGTGGCCAGCATGACTAAGCCGCTTCTGGCGAACCAGAGCAGCGCACGGAAACGCCGTTTACCTTCCCGCCGGAGCGGTACCTATTTATCTACTTGCACTTTGACGTGCTTTCGAACTGCTAGGTTGGCAGGAGCAGGGACCGAGCAACAGAGCTCACCCCGTCGCGGGGATTCGAACTGCCAACCTTCTGATCAGCAAGTCCTAGGCTCTGTGGTTTAACCCACAATGCCACCCATGTCCCACTTGTTCTGAGGGTAAACAAGCACAAATAGCTTCTCCCTGGAAACAAGTCCTCTGAATGAAGCTGTCCACCATTATCTTCAATATTTTTTTCACACACTGCCATGTGAGATCTGGCTGTGGATCAAAGCAAAATGTGCATGCCCACCAGCCCAAGATGGGCAGTGGCAGAGTTGATAACTCGGGTGTGCCAGCCCTCAGTCTAGGTTTCCCCAGGGCTTTCGATACGGAAAGGCAGGTGTTTAAATGGGCAGCCTCTTTCACTCCCCGGGGCGCCCCTTTGAAGCCGGCCGGCTCCTTGCTCAGTCACAGCCTGCCTTCCCTTGCTTGCTTCCCCCAGGATGTGCGTCCTGCTTCTGGTGTGCTTCTCACAGGCCTGGATGATGTGGCGCTTCATCCACTTCCAGCTGCGGCGCTGGCGGGAGTACTGGAATGAGCAGAGCGCTAGGAAAAAAGCCGCTGTGGCTGCGGCTGCCACCCATGGCAAGCAGCAGCTGAAGACCATCAAAAGGGAGTCAGGTGAGCATCCTGCTGGGGCATCACACCTGTGTCTGGTTTGAGCTCTGAGCGCTGTGTGGGAGAGCGTGTGCACTGCATCCCCTCAGAGAGGCTGCCTGCCTGGAAGCGGCTTCTGCTCAGCGCAGGCAGTACTGAGCGAGAGGAAGCAGGGGCCCTACCTGGTGTGAGAGGCAGCTTGCGATGTGCCTTTTTCTGGTCTGTGCGATGAGCTCTGCTGAAACAGGCTGGACTTGGCTGGATCCCAAGCAGCTGCCGCAGCTAGAACACACACATTTTGGGGTGGGGAGGATTAGTGGCACAGAGACACCTATTGGTTCCCTTGCAGCTCCCCCCCCCCCCAATCTCACCCAGTCACTCCCTGGGGTCTAACGGGCAAGATAATAGTCTTTGGTTCACATGATGCTGCCCAAGCAATTTTTTTTGGCACTGCAAATTTCCTGGATAGGTGAATGTGTGAGAGCCATAGGTGAACTACTGCTGGATCTTTGGAGGGACGGCAGAATATGACCAGTTAAGCCAACGACATCATTGGATAAATCTGCCAGGAGCCTCAGCTATGTTTCCTGTAGAGCAGTTCTTCTCATGCCACCAAACCCCATACTTGTGGCTTTGGAAAACCTCAGGGGACAATGTGAACTGTCAGAGTTCGCTGAGGGGGTGGGGGACACTGCCTTCACCCTAAAACTGTAGTAGCAAATACAGCATTCCAGACTCCATTCTTTGAGTCTTTAAAAGCCTTGTACAAGCACCTATTGAAGCCTTTTATTAAAATACCATTTTCCCCTTCTCCCCACACCTCAGGCTACCATGAAAATGGAGTGGTGAAAGCAGAAAATGGTACGTCGCCGCGGACCAAGAAAATCAAGTCTCCCTAGAGCCAAAGCACAGTCTTCAAGGAATCTTGGAGGAGGAAATGGAAAATGCGAGACTAAGGACTCTGGGAATAAGAAGCAGCTCCTTCCCTTGTGTCTTCACCAAGCCCTGTTTCAAACGGCTTGAATCAACGTACCACCGAAAAGCTCTTTCCCCTTCTCTCTCTGCCTCCAGACAGTTTGCAGTAACCAAAAAGCCCCTCTCCATCCGCAGCGGGGCTTCAGAACACGAAACAAACACCTTCCTCAGCCAGTGTATTTTCTTATTGCTCATTTTAATCTGTCCTCCAATGTATTCTTGCTGCTTTTCCTGCACCCAGAGATGTTTTTGTAAGCAATTATTCCTTGGAAACCCATTCCCTGACTTAGTATCACCCACCTCACTCTCGCCGGATCTCGTGGTTTGGAGAGGTGGCATCTGTAGGACATGATTTGCTTCGTTGCCGGGACAATAGAACATTTGGGTAGTATGTGGAGGTTTGTCCCCTTCAGACAATGCACTCTTGCACAGCGAGTTTGTGGGAAATGGCATTGGAGGGGGAAATGGAGCAAACCTCTAAAGTCCCTTCTCTGCCTGAATTTCCTAATTCTGTTACATATCTAGTAATCTTAGCGGAACATTTAGAATGTGCCAGGCCTTCACAACATGATGGCGAAGTGCACAAAAATAATTTAGTATGTATGTAACTTTTGGGTTGTGCTATGCCTATTTGCAGAGACTGAAATTTTAGCCAGTTGCATTCTGGAGAAGTGGACAGATGTGCGCAGTTTCTCTCCAATACCGCTTCCTCTTAGCCAAAAATAGAATTTACTGCATTCTCCTGAAACACCAACAAATAGACCTGCTGGCCTGGCAGCTTGGTATGTGTCAGACATGCTTTGCATCTCCCCAGGCCTTGAGAATCATCCTCAGCCGACTGTGCCTTAGTCCAGGGAGAAGATTCACTGCTCACTGAAATAGCAGATCAGGGCAGACGTCTGTCGGTGGTCTGTGACCTCCTTACTTAGCATGCGGACAGTTTCCTCGTGCCTTTGTTTCCTCTGCAGCAAGTTTCTTTCATGAAGTGTTGGTGTGATCTTTATGACTGGGTCTGTCATGTTCAAGTGGTCCACCCATACCAACATAGGACAGCAATATTATTGCCTCTACAGCGTATTCAATGCAAGTTTGCTCAGAAGTAAGCCTCTTGTTCTTCCCCAGCGAGTGCCTTTAGGATGGCAACCGTAGCCTTCTGTTTTCCAGGCGTCCCCACCCCCCTACTTTTTCACAGGTTTTGTCCAAGGGGATCTGAACCCATTTCCACTCTGGCTGCTCCTTGCAGCTCCTGAGAATGGTGTTCTTCTAAGCCTACATAGGTTTCTTCCACACCCTTAATATGTGGACATGTTATGAATGTGGTGAGAGGAAATCTCTCCCATGGGTGAAACTGCTTTCCATCTACTGTCACCTACTCTCAAAGCTGGTGGGGGGCATTCAGTGTACAGTCTACCTCGGGGGCCACCCTTCTCTAACTGCTACACTTCCTCTTTTTGTTGAAGTGGAACTAACGGTGAGAAGTGTGTTCTGGGAGAGGGAATGGGTCCTTCACCCAAGAAGAACTGACAGCTTCTTTGTACTGCTACCCTTTTTGGTTTTCAGGGAACGGTATCCGCTGTCCTCCTTAGTGCAGTTGCGCCTGCTTCTGTCTGCAAGGTTAGTTTTGAGACTTGCCTTTGCCCCCAGTGCAACTGGATCACCTTGCACGTGTTTTAAGAACATAAGAGCATCTTATGCCCTATAGCCCTGTAGCCCATTGAGTCCAGCATCCTGTTCTCAGCCAGGGGCCCCTGGGAAGCCTGCAAGCAGGACTGGAGCCCAGCTGCCGTTTCCAGCAAGCGCTACTTAGAAACCTCGTGCCTCAGACACTGGGGGCTTGAAGCGTCCATTCTCCTGTGCCATAAATGGTGGTGGATGTTCCCCTGTGCCATTCTCCGCTGCATTCTTGATCCCAACAGCATTTCCTCCCGATTTAGGCTTCTGCAAAGGGTTGACACAGACTAGGGAATGGCAGCTTGTTCAGCAGCCCTTCACAGCGAGCGAGTGACCGGGTGGTTCTTCACGGTGTTCAAGCCACCAGATGCCTGGTTTATTATTTTAAATATTTCCCCCCCCCCCAAAAAATGGGATCTTTTATAGTAACTGGTTTGATTTCCAGCTTTCTATTTTTGTGCACACGTTCTTATCCCGTAGTGTCCTTCAGTTGAGTCGGTGTAACTTTTAACCCACCAAGCTGTGTTTGTATCTCATGTTCCAGGACAGTAAAACAGAGGGGCAGCCAAGGCAGGGGCTTGGTTGAGCTGGCTTGGCCACCGGTTGCACAGCTTTTGGGAACGTTACCAAGTATGAGGAGTTGAAACACTCTCGTTTCCTCCTTCTTTTACTTCTGGCGCTACCTGGGAGCGTACCTGGAGACGTCCGTTTCCCTTTCCTCCAAAACCTGGAATGTCCAGACTAGGGACATTCTGAGCCGAAGCCAAACTTACCAGCGTGTGCCTGTCGCTCCTTGTTGAGTCCCAAATATACCTCATCTGTATATTTTTTTGAATAGGAGTGAAGGGCGATGCTGGGTGGACGATGGTGCTATAAGCAGGTCAGGTGAAGTGGGCTGAGCCGACAGGACGCAGCTGTGAAGGCCGCTCTCTGTTGGTTGAGCCTAATGGGAGCCAGACCTGCCTTCCTTCTGCCCACCACCTTCCTTAGCATGGTTGGAACTGCTCCAAAGAGAGACACCACTGTTTTAAGTTGGGACCTCTCCTTACTTTGTTGTTCTAGATCCCAAGCTGCTGCAGCACACCAAACAGAGCTGCCTTGACTTGGCAGCAACCGGCGCCATATGTCTTCCAAGGCAGCTCAGAGGATCACTTTTAAAAGGTGCACAAAGCAGCCTGCACAACCTTGCTTCCTCCTGCACAAAGTTGTCAAGCCACCGTGTAGCATATTGCAGAACAATACAAGTGCCTTACATTGCCGTGTAGCCTTTTGTACCTTTCTTCTGTATGTCTCTCCATGTAGTGTGCCCCCCCTGACATTTGTACACCAGTTTAGCTAGTCATAAAAGGGACAGCTTTTGCTGAACACATTGCCTCAATTTTCTATGCCTTTTTTGATACTATAGGTAGGTGTTCCTTAGTAAGTACCTTAGTGGAAAGTGTCTCTGCTGTATTGCAGCACAAGCCTCAGTACGCAAACATGTACTCTTAGTTCCACAGCTGACCAGATTCAGTTGCCTGCTTTTAATTCTAGACAACTACCTTTCATTCTGAAACTTTATGCAGAAGCTGCAAGGAGTCTCGTTCGTTTTGTTCTTGCGGTCCTTTTGTGGCGACTGAGAACAGAACTAGGTGTTATGTATAGTTATGTTCTTTTGTGTGTGTGTTTTTAATGCAGTCGCTCACTGAGGCTGCAGTTTAAAGCAGAAGCTGTGTGTGTAGGTTTCCTTAGCTCTGCCTTTTGCTAAAAAAACACCCTGAAAAAGGGAAAGAAAAGGGTGCCTATCAAAGTGGGGGCCAAGTCCCAGCTCTGTCTCCCCTGCGTTGGTGGTCTGCTTCAGATTGCCATCTCAGCAGCTGCAGTGCATGTCTTTTTTAGAGTCCCCCACCCACCGAAGCATAATTAAACAACACCCCAAGTGCATTTTGACCTTGAGGGGTGCCTTCAGCTAGGAAAAGGCTATCCCACATAGCACTGAGCTCTTAGCTACTTGATTGTTAACACCCCTCCTTGTCCCGTGGTTTTCCTCCCAGGCTGGACAATAAAAAGCTCACCTAGAACTGTGGTCACTTGTGAGTGCTCTGACTCTGGGAGGAGGAAATAGGGCGTTTATCTAATGTGATGGTTTTTATTATTATTACTTTTTGCCCAGGCGGGGAGTTATCCTTTGTTACCTGTTCTGGGTTGAGAGAGGTAACCTCACAGTCCTTTTCCTGCCCCTCATGTCCTAGGTAGATCAGATTGCAGGTCTAACCACAAGCGTTCCAAAGCTCAGTATATAGGTATTTATACAGCAGGGCATTAAAAATTGTATTCTTTAAAATAGCTTAGGTTTTGCTTGTTTTTAAAGTGCCTATCTGGTAAAGCGGTTAGGAAAACAGAATTCCTTTCAACTCTTCTGCCCACACAATCCTTACGTGTTCTGTGATTTTCGATTTTCGAACAAAAGGTAAATGCTTGTAAAACACATCAGAGGTGGCAGATGGTCATTCTCTACTACTACAGGTAAAAATCAGTTACCTCTATTCCTGATTTTGTGTCTTCCAGAAGTGTAGCCTTTTATTATCCTGAGTGCACAACTACGTCAGAATTGTTGCAAAGTATACAACAGAATATGGTGTTGAATGTGTACCCGTTGTGGCGGGGTGTGTGTTAATATTATGGACCAAATTTAAGTCAGGAAGCTGAAATAAAAGGCCTGTTCTTCCATATTTTACATTTCATCTTGATGGCTCTGGAGGGGTGGGAAGGAGAGGACAACTTTTTTCAGGAATTCCTTGTCAATTATTTTTCCCCTTATACCATTGAAAACCTTAAAGTATGTATTAATTTTTGTTGTTGGAACAACTTTTATCAAAGCTATCTGTGACACAATATTTTCTGAAATAAAAAGGCATAGAAAGATCTCAAGAACTCGTGCACATGCATTCACCACTAACACGCGTTGGCTTGACATCAGTCACCTCAGCAAAAAGGTCTCCTTTGTTGTGAGGCCAGGCATGGAAAGCTCAGTCTCCAGTTTGTCTGACTAAGCTGGAGGTCCAGGCTGGACATTTTGGGGAGGTTGGCTGTAGAAATGTCCTGGTTTAAGTCCTTGCTAACTCCCCAGACCCTTGCTTGAAATCCATGGGCTGAAACCAGCAGGCTCTTTTAGCAGGAAAGTCCTGAGACAGAGGGACGTGGGTGGCGCTGTGGGTTAAACTACAGAGCCTAGGACTTGCTGATCAGAGGGTCGGCGGTTCGAATCCCTGCGACGGGGTGAGCTCCCATTGCTTGGTCCCTGCTCCTGCCAACCTAGCAGTTCAAAAGCACGTCAAAGTGCAAGTAGATAAATAGGTACCGCTCTGGCGGGAAGGTAAATGGTGTTTCCGTGTGCTGCTCTGGTTCGCCAGAAGCGGCTTAGTCATGCTGCGCACATGACCCGGAAGCTGTACGCTGGCTCCCTCGGCCAATAAAGCGAGATGAGCGCCGCAACCTGAGTTGTTCATGACTGGAACTAACGGTCGGGGGTCCCTTTACCTTACCTCTCAGACTCTTGCTTGAAATCCATGGGCTGAATCCAGCAGGATCTTTTAGCAGGAAAGTCCTCTGAGACAGAGCTGCTACCAAAGTAAGACTCTGCTACTTGAGACGAACAGTCACACTGTATAAGGCAACTCTTCAGATGGCCCACAGTTACACCCCAGCCTACAAAGGACGTTGATCTGTGGAGCTTTGAAACCTGACTGGGTCTTGTAGATAAACCACCTCCTAGGGCTAGGCTGACGATAAAATGGGGATAAAGAAAAGAGCCATTTATGCCATCTTGTGCTCCTTGGAGAAAGTGGAGGATATTAAATTGGTACTGCCCTTCACCACAAAGGTCCTAGGAGCACTCGGATGGAGTGCTTTTTTTCCTTAAAAAAAATGTTTAGGGGTGCTCTCATTTTCCTAATCATATTGAAATGCTGCCCCTCAATGAGGCCAAACTTGGATTCACAAAATGTTTAAGGGTCTGCGTCCTCCTAGAAAAAAAGCAATGCTCGGATGTATTGTGGTTCACAACAGAGCCAGAACCACCCATGTGACCCCAGACAGCCGGGGGGGGGGGCGTTGCACACCCCAGTAAGCGACCAGTGGAGGGAGACTGCAAGGTGGTAGATTACCTGTTTTGCCTCTAGCAGCAAAACGTCCCAGGCAGCCCTGACCAGACCGCAGCTACAAATTACTTCACGTTTGAATAGTCTCCCCTTTGCACCCCCTTGCCGATCAAACAGCAAATGTGGGTCAGTACAGGGGGATGTTGCTGAACAGCAGACATGGGGTCACTTCTGGAGTAGAAAATCTAATTACGTAGTTGTGGTAAGTGGCATAGTAAAGTACAGTGGTGCCTCGCAAGACGAAAAGAATCCGTTCTGTGATTCTCTTCGTCTAGCGGTTTTTTCGTCTTGCGAAGCAAGCCCATTGACGGATTAGAGGATTAGCACTATTAGCGGCTTTTAGCAGCTTATCATCTTATCGGATCAGCTGATAAAAGTGTCTTAGCAGCTTAGAAAAAGGGGGGGGGAAGGAAAAAAAAACCAGCAGGAACTCGCAAGACATTTTCGTCTTGCGAAGCAAGCCCATACGAGATTCGTTTTGCGAAGCACCTCCAAAACGGAAAACTCTTTCGTCTAGCGAGTTTTCCGTCTTGCGAGGCATTCGTCTTGCGGGGCACCACTGTAAAAGGGTTTATGACTTTCTGCATCTAGGTCCAAAGGCCTCTCTTCCCCACCCCCAAAAAAACCCTATCTATCTATCTATCTATCTATCTATCTATCTATCTAGTGTGATTATAATTTTGGGATCTCTTTCTCAGAAGGTTTAAGGTATTCAACTGGAATGAGTGTGCAGTGATGTCCGTTTCTGCCAAGTTTGCAGGATGGAAGGGAAAAGAGAGCAGAACAAGTGCACAAGAATTAGCTCAGTTTAATCCATGTTGATCTATATGCAAAAGTCCCTCTTGCTGCTGCTGCTGCTGCTTATACCTTTTGGTGTTCACCCTTCAAAAACTCTGAGAAAGTTGGGGTATCTGATCTGGTTTTCACCATGGGAACAAAGGGCGATCAGCTGGAAGAGAAAAGGAAGGAAAGTCAAGTAGCTGAAATATCTGGTAATATTACCATTTCACTAGCAGGGGGCAGTTTGTAATGTATCTGATACTCAAGAACAAATGCGGCTCCACAGTGTTGAGAAATAGTTTGTTGCCAATAGGAACCCTGAAAAGAGTGGGTCAGGCTAGTAGTGCAATTGCTTTGTATACCGCCCCCCATCACCACAAGTGAGGTCTGAAAAAACGGCACCTCCAAAAACCACTTAAATCCAAAGGGCTCACAACAATGTGGATACTGTAAAAAAAGTGAGTGAGCCACAGAGAGCAATTCAAGAGAAAAGGGCTGGTGTGGAAGGAACCCATATTCAAAAAAACCCAAGGGTCGCTACTTCTAATTTTCTAGGAGAAATTAGGCAAATGGCCCTCTCCTAAATTTATGCCAATTCTAATTACTGCAACTTGAATTGTCAACAGATCTTAGGCTAAGGACACTTCCAAAATGGCAGCAAAGAGGAAGCTTTGTTCACTCATTATCTACTATTTATTTATTTTAAAAATAAAAGTACAGTGGTAACCCGGGTTAAGAACTTAATTCGTTCTGGAGGTCCATTCTTAACCTAAAACTGTTCTTATCCTGAGGTACCACTTTAGCTAACGGGGCCTTCCATTGCTGCCGCGCGATTTCTGTTCTCATCCTGAAGCACAGTTCTTAACCCAAGGTACTATTTCTGAGTTAGCAGAGTCTGTAACCTGAAGCGTCTGTAACCCGAGATACCACTGTAACCCAAAGGTCATGAATACTTTACTGTCACTGTTGATTTTAACTTGTTCCCAGACTCTTCACTGTTCACCAACAGTGAAGAGGAAACTCGCACTGTACCAGAAGTACATTACAAATTCTTTTCAAAAAAGCAGTGCCACTATTTGCTCTTGTTTTATGATTCCATCGTGGCCCCTGCTGCTGACCACGTTGCCTGCCCTTGTCCTAATGTTAGTATACGATATGATGAAAACGGACTCGGAAGCGAGTGCCAGTGAATTCATGAGGATACGTGGGCACCAGACAAGCGGTCAGGTTAGTGCGAATCTCTGCCGTGGCTTTCTTGGCAAAGTTCAGATACGGTGACTATTCCTACTCCTCACCTTCTGGAAAAGGGGGTCATCGACAGGCACTTTGAAGTGGTCACAGAGGGCACAGAACTCTTCTCTGCTGATGAGCCCTGAGCCATCTTTGTCTTGCTGGAGGAACGCTGCCTGCATGCTGCTGTCTGGCAAGTAGTTATGTCTCCTCATGTGCTCCTGTATCTGCTCAGTCAGGGCATCCAGCTCCTGTTTGTCAGGCTCATCTGAAGCTAACCTACAAGGGGGCGGGGGGGAGGAACGTCTTTCACGAGTTGGCAAGTACGCCTCCTCCGTTGTGCACGAGCCCATCTGACTTGGCTACCATGATCTCGAAAGGCTTACGTACAGATCATTAGGGCCGTCACCTTAAAGATGAACAGACTTGGTTGTTCCTTATTCACCAGCCTGTTAGCGAAGCTGATTTAAAATTAGATAAATTTGCATACTGGCGAAACCTCAACAAAGACATTCAAATTACTATTTAATAAATAAAATCTGCCAGAAAGTCTCCTCTTAAAAGGTTTGTTGTTGTTCTAACAGAACGCAGCACCTTACTCCTAACTCACAGCCCCGCTGATTAATCTACTAAATTTTTAGTGAATCCACCTACAAAAGAAAATGATTAAGACTTGTGAATCGTAACCACCGCTGTGGCAAAATTTAACATAATTCTGAGTAAGGTAGGAATCTCGGGTTCTATTTTGCAGCTAGACAAAGCTTTCTGTTTTTCCCATGTTTTTTCTGGTTAAACTGCATAATTCCTAAAGTGGGAAGTTGCACATTTGACTAACAAAGGTACACTAAGAGTAGCCAACCGTTTCCTATATTGGTTCATTGAAACAACTAGGACCAAATATTCTCATTTTCCTCCTAGATATTGTTTCTTTCCTCTACAACTTCCGATAGGTGTCACAATTTGAGACAGTAGGTGGAGAATTGCTCCCCATCAACAAATAGCACCCTGAATGTAAAAAAGGAAAACCCCTCACCAATAGGGTAGAAAGTTTTAGCATGCACCCTTTAAGAGTCTTCAAAATACCGTATTTTTCGCCCTATAGGACGCACTTTTTCCCCTCCAAATATGAAGGGGAAATGTGTGTGCATCCTATGGGGCGAATGCAGGCTGTCGCTGAAGCCTGGAGAGCGAGAGGCATCGGTGCGCACCGACCCCTCTCGCTCTCCAGGCTTCAGGAAGCTCTCCGCAAGCCTTGGGAGCCCGCAGGAGTTCCCGCCGGGCTCCCACGGCTTGCGGAGAGCTGCCTGCATCCTGAAGCCCCGGCTCGCTGAGCAGTCGCGCCAGGGCTTCGGGTAGCTCTGTGCAAGCCGCGGGAGGGCTCCCACGGCTTGCGGAGAGCAGCCTGTTATGGGGACTGGGGAAGCTCGGGCTTCCCCCGCCCCAGCCCCGCGCCTGGGGGGGATTTTTTTTCTTCTTTATTTCCCCCCAAAAAAACTAGGTGCGCCCTATGGGCCGGTGCGCCCTATGGGGCGAAAAATACGGTAAGACATGCACACCCTTGAAATGTTTGAATGGACATGATTAGAATTGATGGAAAACTAACGTAAGCGTATGACGTGGGATGGACTCCCTCAGGGGTTGGACTGTTCTGTGATTCATTTTAAATGCCCTAGTGAATCAGGCAAAATGCCCACCTAGACTAGCACCCCAATTCCCACAGCAACCAGTTGGATGCCTACAAGACGGGCCATGAATGAAAAAGCTCTCTCCCACTCTTACTCCCCAACAGCTAGTAAAGGAAGAGTAGCAGAGGCTCCCTGAGGATTTTCGTGGGACTTCCATAGTGTCCAGGGGACTGCTACAATGATTCCCTCCCCGTGGTGATAATGTAAGACCTGAGTCTGCACAATGCATATAATGGCCCTAGGATGGGCATGGATGGCGTCACGCTAAGAAGCATGGAATGAAGCTTCCCAAGAAGAACCTAATGATGTCTGGAGAAACGTTTGCATGGGTTTTCTTTAAAAGCCCACCTCTTTACTGCCTCAGCTGCTGCCTGGCGAGGTGCGAAGTGATCCCTCATGGACTGCACAACTGCTGGTGGGAAACTCTCCAAATTGCCTTCCATATACTTCAGGACAAATGAATCAGCGTCTACGATGATGAACCTGTGGCTGAACACTGGAATGAAAGAAAAGTAAACCAGTGTTCACCATTAAGCACAAGCTGCACAGACGATCGAGCACTTTCTTTGAAGAATAAGTGTCCAGTCCAAGGGGCCAAAGTTCTCATCTGATCCTGCAGCTTGCAAGTCTCCTTCGCTCTGCAAAGTGGCCAGAGCAAAACTGAGAACAGAACCTTCCATGCCTACAATCACCAGAGAGAAGAATGGTGCCTGATTCTACAGCTCTCTGGCACGTCCTCTGCTGAGTTAAAACATTTTCTGCTTCCGTCTCGATTCCTTATTGCTTTGTTCTCCCTACAATGTAGAGAGTAATGCAAAAGGGATCTGGAGCTCAGAGACCTTAAAGAACTCTGATTCCTCAGCAAAGGGTTCAGCAATGCTTTAGTCAGCTTGTCAGTTCTGAGCTAGTTGGGTTTAAACATTGTGCCTCACAAATGCAAGGGAAATTGGACAAAACGTTTCTAAATGGTCTATTATGACTTCAAGATTTATTATTCAACTGCATGCCAAGATATTGACCAGCACAATAGCAAAGGCAGACTACACTCTGGATAGCTAACAGAGAAAAAACCAGCAACATTACTGTTTTCTACATAAGGTAAAGGTCCATTAGGTCCAGTTGTGGCCGACTCTGGGGTTGCGGCGCTCATCTTGCTTTATTGGCCGAGGGAGCCGGCGTACAGCTTCCGGGTCATGTGGCCAGCCTGACTAAGCCGCTTCTGGCGAAGCAGAGCAGCACACAGAAACGCCGTTAGCCTTCCCGCCGCAGCGGTACCTATTTCTCTACTTGCACTTTGGCGTAAGAGCGTCCAATTTACTTACCTGCTGTCTTCTACTCACCTTCCACCATGGCTCCAATGGTGAAGTCAGCTGGCTCATAGTAAACAGGAATGTCTGTAGTGGACCCTGGCTTGCACACCCTGGTCTTGGCCAGGAATTTGCCTCCAATTCTTCCTGAATTGCGCATAGGTCGTTCATAGATGCTCATCATGTCGGTGGCGAGGCAATAGGAGAGCACAAAATGACGCTTACTGTCTTCAGGATTGGGCGATTCCTGCAGAGATTACATACAGAGGTCACTGCACTGGGAGCAGCAACAGGCAGTACAGCTGGGATGGCACCTTGCACCTGACCGCCCCCCAACTGCGCTGCCACCCCCACCACATCCCGTCTGTCTCTCCATCCTGGTATATAGCACAGCGCCACCACCCTGTTCGCTTCTGTCAGACAGAAAACAACTGAGCTGGCTAGAAATCTGCTTCCAATAAGCTAAGAACTCAGAAAGGCTCTTAAGAAGGTTCTGAAGCACTGGTTCCCAACCCTTTCTTTTTGCCATGCCCCACCTAAAGGTAAAGGTAAAGGTAAAGGTACCCCTGCCCGTACGGGCCAGTCTTGACAGACTCTAGGGTTGTGCGCTCATCTCACTCTATAGGCCGGGAGCCAGCGCTGTCCACAGACACTTCAGGGTCACGTGGGCAGCGTGACGAAGCTGCTCCGGCGAGCCAGCGCAGCACACGGAACGCCGTTTACCTTTCCGCTGGTAAGCAGTCCCTATTTGTCTACTTGCACCCGGGGGTGCTTTCGAACTGCTAGATTGGCAGGCGCTGGGACCGAACGACGGGAGCTCACCCCACCGCGGGGATTCGAACCGCCGACCATGCAATTGGCAAGTCCTAGGCGCTGAGGTTTTAAGCACCTCTAAAATCCTGATGCCCCCCTCCCTGTGACATATAATTCTTATTATTCAAAAAGTGATCTTCTATTCACGTGGAGAAAGTCTAAAAGGCCATTCACTGTTAATAACTCATTCTTGAATTGCCCCCCTTAAAAATCAAATTGCCCCCCTGTGGGAACCATGGCTCTAAAGGACGTGACAGGGCACATTTCTCACAGCCTGTTCCTGTAAAAAACAGGGTCACCATTTGTAAATTCAACCGCTGTCATATCTGTTATTTGTTAACGGTTTGTAGTTCTGATGCTTGACTTTGCTGAGAAGGTTGAGGATGCAATGAGGAAAATGGGAGACATTACTAAGGCAATACAGCAGGAATATGTGCCACCTTTTATCACAGCCTCTGCTACTCTTTTCCTTCCTTCAGTGCCTCCTCACTGTTATGCTGCAGATTAAAACTCCTCAGCACAGGGAATTTTGCTTTTTTGCCATTTAAAGCCATGGCTTTAAATGCCATGTACACTGATGAAGAAATAACATCACTAAACCGATACCCTGAGATGTTGAACGCATCATGAAAAGGGTTAACATTAGGACGGCAAGCCTTAATGAGTAAATTGATCAATGGATGCTGCAAACCAAATGCTGTCTGCATCAAGACTGGGCAGCAGGGTACATGTCCCTCCATGCAGCCCTGACGGACTCTGCTTGCAGAGTAATGCCAACATCGCTCTGCTGGTATGGACCTCCCTGTTCCACCTGCTGAAGGGATCCCTGTGTGTGGCAGAGCATTCCAGGCTGGGCAGAGGTTGAGCTGGCTTCTGATCTACTGGGTCCTGAGCCCGGGGCAGTGCCCTCACTTGTTGGCATCAGGCCCAATCTGGGGCGGATCACAGAGCCAGCTCCAGACTGGCACAGTGACCTGCCTGTTCCCTTCTGCCCCAGCCAGCCAGCGAGCAGCAGCAGGCCAGGTGAAGCAGTGTCCCCGATGCCTCATTTAGGATTTGCCCCTGCCTAGGCACTCCTACTTTTGGAGTAATCTTCCATGCTACACAAAAATCCAATCATTTGGGGGTTTGAAAGATTGCCCTTAGAGATGAGAACACCCAATCTCCAAAACCCACCCCTCCCTCCAGAAAGCACATCAGGACATCTCACCATCCTAACTGCATAGCGCAACACTTTGCGGTCGTTCTCTAGCATCTTGAGAACGTTCTTCTTGGGCGCTTGAGGAATCAGACTGAAGCAGTTTTGGAGAGAGTCTTCAAGGAAACCAAAACCGTTGTATGGAGGGATTTCCTGCAGAGGAAAGAAGCCACAAATAATGAATTATAATGCAATGCTGTGGACTTCATTCACTTTGCACCTTCTGTTGTATCACCATTATCTTCCATTACAGCAGAGATGAGGGGGGGGGGGGAATAGTCCTCTGTCAATACCCTCTGACGCGTCCCAGCTAACTTCATCCCCAAGTTTCTGCTGGTGTCAGATCTCTGGTGTTATGTCAGTTGCCAGACCATCCTTTGTAGAACTGATCGCTCCCTGTCTGCCTTGGAGAGCTGAGTTTTATTGAGGGGAGCTAATGACAGCGGATGATCTCCCAACAGCTGTCAGTCAGTATCCCATTTTTGGAATTCGATACTCGTTAGAGGAGGCTGCCCTCCAACTTAACGTGAAAATGCAGTTTGTCCAATTGAATTGGGGAGGGGGGGGAGTGAGGATGTCTCTCTGGCGTGCAGCCTTAACAGAGCCCCTGTGAGGCTCCATCTTGAACCTACATATGGTTCAACATTGATGGGGGAAAGATGCATAATCATTTGACTGCAGAGCTTATGCTAAGCTAACCACTAAAAAAAGGACCAGAATGCTTTAGGAATGGTTGCTGTGGCTTGCCAAGACTCCATAAGCAGAGAAGTGTTTGCATGTAATAATAATAATAATAATAATAATAATAATAATAATAATAATAATAATAATAATAATTTATTATTTATGACCCGCCCATCTGGCTGAGTCTCCCCAGCCACTCTGGGCGGCTCCCAATCACATGTTAAAAACAATACAGCATTAAATATTAAAAAAACTTCCCTAAACAGGGTTGCCTTCAGATGTCTTTTAAAAATAGGATAACTACTTATTTCTTTGACATCTGAAGGGAGGGTGTTCCACAGGGCGGGCGCCACTACCAAGAAGGCCCTCTGCCTGGTTCCCTGTAGCCTCACTTCTCGCAATGAGGGAACCACCAGAAGGCCCTCAGCGCTGGATCTCAGTCTCTGGGCAGAACGATATGGGTGGAGACGCTCCTTCAGGTATAGAGGACCGAGGCCGTTTAGGGCTTTAAAGCACCAACACTTTGAATTGTGCTCAGAAACGTACTGGAAGCCAATGCAGATCTCTCAGGACTGGTGTTATGTGGTCTCTGCGGCCACTCCCAGTCCCCAGTCTAGCTGCCGCATTCTGGATTAATTGCAGTTTCCAAGTCACCTTCAAAGGTGGCCCCTTACTCAGTTCAGTTTCCTTGCAAGAAAGCAGGGCAGGGACTGGAGCCTTAGCCTTGAGTCAAACCCCGATCGCTCTTCCATCTTCCCCCTTCCTGCTCCCTGCCATTACCTGCTTGATTTCCTCTGGAGGTGGCTTCCTTACATCGACTGGATGGAAGTCAGTGATGCCAAACTTATCCTGATAAAACTGCCGCGTGAACTCATCACAATCATAGATGAAAAAAGAGCGCCCAAGGAGCGTAGTGGATTTGCCAACGGCAAAATCTTTAGCCGTGAACCATTCCAGGACCTCCTGATCAGAGATCTCCAGCACACAAGTTGGGAAGGGTCCTAGTGGAAGAAAGAGGGTTAGATGAATGAAAATAAGGTTATCAAAATACAAATTTAGAAGTTTAAAAGTCAAATGGTTTTCAGCAGTAATGTTTAAGTTAAAAGAAAAGAAAGGGCAAAAACTAAATGAAATTAAGGGAGAGGACTTGCTGAATAAATAATTGGAAATTGGAATACAGAAAGGGGAGGTAGGAGGAGGTCAGCGAACTAAGGTATAAGAAAATAAGGGATTGAAATTATACTTGTTTTTTGTCTGTGTTTTGTTTGTGTGTATATATAATCCTTGAAAATCTCAATAAATATCTATTTTAAAAAAAAGAAAGAGGGTTAGATGTGTCCTGCCTCCGATTACTCCTAAGGAAGGAGAGTATTCAGCTGTCGAAAGAAGGACAAACTACCGTATTTTTCGCTCTATAAGACACACTTTTCCCCTCCTTAAAAGTAAGGGGAAATGTGTGTGCGTCTTATGGAGCGAATGCAGGCTGTGCAGCTATCCCAGAAGCCAGAACAGCAAGAGGGATCGCTGCTTTCGCTGTGCGATTCAGAATATTTTTTTCTTGTTTTCCTCCTCCAAAAATAGGTGCGTCTTATGGTCTGGTGTGTCTTACAGAGCGAAAAATACGGTATCTCCGGGGACAAACAGTCGCAGTGGTGATAACACTGCAGCCTCAGTGCCTCAGCAATTTAAATGGGACAAGCAATTTTAAACAGATCAAAACTGATCATGTTTAAACTCTGGAAGTAATTTCCAAAGGATCTCAGAATGTATCATCAGGCAATATTTAGAAAACTAAAGAAAATGCAGCAAGCATCCTTCAGAAAGACAAGAGTACATTTAGGACTTTAGACAGCAATGTGATCAGAACAAGGCATTTAACTGGTATGGTGGATAACTGCTTTAACCCCATCGGCTAAGGGAGCTGGGCATGTTTAGCCTGGAGAAGAGGAGGTTAAGGGGTGACATGATAGCCATGTTCAGATATATAAAAGGATGTCACATAGAGGAGGGAGAAAGGTTGTTTTCTGCTGCTCCAGAGAAGCGGACACGGAGCAATGGATCCAAACTACAAGAAAGAAGATTCCACCTAAACATTAGGAAGAACTTCCTGACAGTAAGAGCTGTTCGACAGTGGAATTTGCTGCCAAGGAGTGTGGTGGACTCTCCTTCTTTGGAGGTCTTTAAGCAGAGGCTTGACAAACATTTGTCAGGAGTGCTCTGATGGTGTTTCCTGCTTGGCAGGGGGTTGGACTCGATGGCCCTTATGGTCAACTCTATGATTCTATGATTCTTAGCATGCTAGAAGACCTGTCTAATTCTACCAAAACTGTCTGAAAAGGGGCCCTCTCCCAGTCTCACACACACGTCTCATCCTGGCTACTGCCTGCCATAGATCAAGCTCCCACTTTCCCATATTAATGCCTTCAGGGCTGTTTTCCAGCCGGTGCTAACCAGAGCTCAGTTCCAGCACCATTGCCATTCTAAGAGAACAAAGGAGAAGTTCCAGCACCTCCTTTTCTAGAAAAATAGCACTGAATGCGTTCCTGGTATACAAAATGTTAATGGGATTCACACTGCACCCAAATACTCTTGCTTGCACACATACCTTCTGCACACCTATTTTTCCAGTTAGGTATTCCTTTTACACATCAACCCTAAAAGAGAAAGCACAGGTGCCCTTTACCTTTCTTCTCTGCAAGTTTTTTGGGCAGGTGCTGGCGCCTTATCAGCACAGGGAAGGGGTCTCTGCCGTCATTCCGCTCATGCACCTCCCGGACCTCCACGGTGTCGTCTGCCAAGTAGTAGTGGATGATGAAACGCCGGTTCTCACCAAACATGCTCTCGGTATCATCCCACATGGCATAGAAGCGAAGGACCTGTAAGGCGCAGGAGGGGCCAGAACTCAGGGTGAGAGAGAACAGACTTTGCCCAGCCCCACTGAATCTCAGCCTCCACTGAAAAAGGCCCTAAGAAAAAGATGCAGTCAGAGGAGGCAGTCTTAGATGATGATGATGAAGATGATGATGTTGATGATGATGATGATGATGAAGAAGAATTTATTTGTACCCCAGCTTTTCCCCTGGCGGGGCTCAAAGGCAGCTTACAGATAAAAACCAAGTATTGCTAAAAACACAGGGAAAACAACAATTAAAACACAATTAAACATTAATAGAATTAAAACTACATGCATATAAGAATCTGTTTAAAACATGCTGAATTGGATTTAGATGGTCTGACTTAGTACAAGGCAGCTGTGTAAATCATATGAGAATGCCAGTAATAAGCCCAAGTTCTAAATAAAGGAAGGGAGAGAGGGAGAAAAGGACAGTGGCGTAGCGTGGGGGGTGCAGGGGGGGCCGGCCGCACCGGGCACAACATCTGGGGGTTAGGGTTAGGGGGCGCAAATCCACGGGTTAGGGGGTGCAAATTACTTGCCTTGCCCCGGGTGCTGACAACCCACGCTACGCCACTGGGAAAGGAGGAAGGGAGAAAGAAAGAAAGAAAGAAAGAAAGAAAGAAAGAAAGAAAGAAAGAGAAGAAAAGTCTCTGTTTCATACAGGTACGTTATTATAATTATTATTATTATTCAGACTGCCTTTTTAGTGCTTAATCTTCTCCTGTTTTAATGGTTTTGTTTACTTACATGTTTTATTGATTGCTATTTTCTTGATTTTATCATAGGGGGCTAGTTTCCTGCTTTGAATTTACGATGTATTATTTATTATTATTATTATTATTATTATTATTATTATTATTATTATTATAACTACTACTACTGGTAGTAGTAGTATTAATCATCATCATCATTATATAGAAAGGTGTGTGAGAAAGAATCTGAAATAGAACAAACCAGAGACTCACCTTCTTGTCAAAGGCCAAAAACTGCTTGAGTTGGTCGAAATCTGAGGGTGTGACATATGTGCGCAGAGGCATCTTACGCAGCTCTGTGTAAGGGTCAAAAATCATTCTCTCCGGAGGGTTCAGTTCTATTCCCTGGCTCTCCAGAAAAGTCTAGGAAAAGACAGCCATGTCATTAATACCAGGCTAAAGACAGCAAGGAACTGCAGAACAGCAAAGGGGCTTCGCTTTACAAAATCTCCATCCAAGGGGCAATTTAATCCAAGACAAGGAAGTCATAAGTCACTTAATTTCGCCAGCCAGAAACATCATGACTAGACACTGGAAGGACCTATCAGGAGTGAACACAGACAGACCACTGCTATCAAAATGTATGGGAAAGTTGACCAACAAACTTAAACTAGCACAGGGACAAACAAAGGAGGATGACTTCACCCTGGTGTGGTTCCTGTTCATCACACAGCACAACATGACAATAGCATACAAATCAGTGTGGCTTAACAGACCCAACAACCTGTCTCCCCAAACACATACAAACAAACAAACCGCATTGCAATCAACAGAACACAATCAACCAAGCTCAGGAACCCCCTGATCTATCACAATATCGACAAATATATATATATATATATATATATATATATATATATATATATATATATATGCTTTCGTAGATTT
The DNA here is from genome assembly GCF_965113315.1 of Podarcis vaucheri. Classification (NCBI taxonomy): domain Eukaryota; kingdom Metazoa; phylum Chordata; class Lepidosauria; order Squamata; family Lacertidae; genus Podarcis; species Podarcis vaucheri. The sequence goes on from NC_138761.1 coordinate 124,119,336, forward strand.
TCACGGGTACAGGAATGCAGGTTTTGGTGTCTTCGGGTGTCTTCCCGTGTAAGAGTCGGGGTGTCTGGGCGACGTTTCGACGAGGTCTCACTCGTCATCTTCAGGCTGGTGCTTTCGGCTTCTTGTTACTGGAACAGAGCAGAATCTGGTGTTTGAGTTCCTATAAATACTGTTGAGGGGTGTGGTGTATAGTCTCCAACGTTCTGGGCAGAGAGGAAGTTCCTAGATTAGTGTGCCTTTTCTTCTTTTGTTCCTTAATTACTTGAGGGATATCTTGAGTGATTTCATGAGTGATATTCTGAATACCACTGGGTGGGTCATTAAGTGTAGATTAGTTGCTAAAGCTTTTGTGTCTTGACCTCTTGAGCTTGTGAAGAGTTTTTCTGAGAAGATGGCTGTGCTGCATTTAGTTGTGCTCTGGCTTGGCTTCGTGTATAGGGGCGAGCTGTGATTTTGTGCCTTGTGCCAGCCAGATCTGTGTAGGGATTGCAGGGGGGTGCAGCATCCGGAGGTGCCACTATAGTTTGGCTACTGGATGGAGTCTGTAATATGTCTGTGGAGAGGGTCTGGGTTTGGGTCTGGTGTGGTTGATTGGTGACGGCGTTCTGTGTGCCTCTGGTTCTGGTGTCGGTTTTTGTGGGGAGGGCTAATTTCCAGATGTCTGGCAGGCGGGACGTGTCGTCACGCTTGTTCATGTTGTGAGGGTGTTTCTCTATCTCGATGGCTTCCATGATTATTCTCTTGTGGTGATGTTCCATGTTAAAGAGCAATTTGGAATCTGCAAAATTAATTTCGTGTCCTGTTTCTTTCATGTGTTGGAAAAGAGAGGAAGTTTTTTCTTCTTTTTTGACGGCATTCTTGTGTTCTGCGATACGTGCATTTATTCGTCTGTTTGTTTGTCCAATGTACGTGGCTGGGCAGACTTTGCAGGGTATTTCATAGACCCCTTGGTTTTCCAGCTGGATTTTGTCTTTTGGGTTTCTGAGGATATTGGCTATTTTTTGGTTGGTGCAGAAGGCTGTTTTGATATTGTGTTTATGGAGGATTTTGCTAATTTTGTCTGTAGTGCCCTTGATATAAGGAAGGAGGGCCATGCCATTGTTTTCTTCTGTGTCTTGGTTTTTGGGGGGTGTTTCTTTTTGGATTAGCTTCGTAACCTTGTTTTTCTGGTATCCATTGGCGATTAACACATTTGAGAGATTCTGTAACTCAGTTGTCAAGTGGTCTTTGTCAGCCAGGCGTTTGGTTCTGGAGATGAGAGTCTTGGCTACGGAGTTTATTTGTGCAGGGTGGTGGTGTGATTGAGCATGTAAGTAGCGGTTGGTGTGTGTTTTTTTTCCGGTAGATAGTGTGTCCTAGGGAGCCATCAGGTTTTTTGTAGATTAGGACGTCAAGAAAGGGGAGTTGGTTGTTGTCTTCTATTTCCATAGTGAATTGTATTTTGGGGTGTAGGCTGTTGAGATGTGTGAGGAAGCTATCTAGTTTTTCTTTCCCGTGTGGCCAAATTACAAAGGTGTCGTCAACATATCTGAGCCAAAGTTTGGGTTTGTGTTCTGACTTGTCTAAAGCATTGGTTTCAAAGTGTTCCATGTACAAATTTGCGATGACCGGTGAGAGGGGTGATCCCACAATGGACAAAGATACAAACAGATAGAAGGAGCACCTATGGGATCACCCCTCTCACCGGTCATCGCAAATTTGTACATGGAACACTTTGAAACCAATGCTTTAGACAAGTCAGAACACAAACCCAAACTTTGGCTCAGATATGTTGACGACACCTTTGTAATTTGGCCACACGGGAAAGAAAAACTAGATAGCTTCCTCACACATCTCAACAGCCTACACCCCAAAATACAATTCACTATGGAAATAGAAGACAACAACCAACTCCCCTTTCTTGACGTCCTAATCTACAAAAAACCTGATGGCTCCCTAGGACACACTATCTACCGGAAAAAAACACACACCAACCGCTACTTACATGCTCAATCACACCACCACCCTGCACAAATAAACTCCGTAGCCAAGACTCTCATCTCCAGAACCAAACGCCTGGCTGACAAAGACCACTTGACAACTGAGTTACAGAATCTCTCAAATGTGTTAATCGCCAATGGATACCAGAAAAACAAGGTTACGAAGCTAATCCAAAAAGAAACACCCCCCAAAAACCAAGACACAGAAGAAAACAATGGCATGGCCCTCCTTCCTTATATCAAGGGCACTACAGACAAAATTAGCAAAATCCTCCATAAACACAATATCAAAACAGCCTTCTGCACCAACCAAAAAATAGCCAATATCCTCAGAAACCCAAAAGACAAAATCCAGCTGGAAAACCAAGGGGTCTATGAAATACCCTGCAAAGTCTGCCCAGCCACGTACATTGGACAAACAAACAGACGAATAAATGCACGTATCGCAGAACACAAGAATGCCGTCAAAAAAGAAGAAAAAACTTCCTCTCTTTTCCAACACATGAAAGAAACAGGACACGAAATTAATTTTGCAGATTCCAAATTGCTCTTTAACATGGAACATCACCACAAGAGAATAATCATGGAAGCCATCGAGATAGAGAAACACCCTCACAACATGAACAAGCGTGACGACACGTCCCGCCTGCCAGACATCTGGAAATTAGCCCTCCCCACAAAAACCGACACCAGAACCAGAGGCACACAGAACGCCGTCACCAATCAACCACACCAGACCCAAACCCAGACCCTCTCCACAGACATATTACAGACTCCATCCAGTAGCCAAACTATAGTGGCACCTCCGGATGCTGCACCCCCCTGCAATCTCTACACAGATCTGGCTGGCACAAGGCACAAAATCACAGCTCGCCCCTATACACGAAGCCAAGCCAGAGCACAACTAAATGCAGCACAGCCATCTTCTCAGAAAAACTCTTCACAAGCTCAAGAGGTCAAGACACAAAAGCTTTAGCAACTAATCTACACTTAATGACCCACCCAGTGGTATTCAGAATATCACTCATGAAATCACTCAAGATATCCCTCAAGTAATTAAGGAACAAAAGAAGAAAAGGCACACTAATCTAGGAACTTCCTCTCTGCCCAGAACGTTGGAGACTATACACCACACCCCTCAACAGTATTTATAGGAACTCAAACACCAGATTCTGCTCTGTTCCAGTAACAAGAAGCCGAAAGCACCAGCCTGAAGATGACGAGTGAGACCTCGTCGAAACGTCGCACAGACACCCCGACTCTTACACGGGAAGACACCCGAAGACACCAAAACCTGCATATATATATATATATATATATATATATATATATATATATATGTGGACCTACTCACGGGATGCTGACCCAACCCCCTACCATAGGTATGGCCAAACTTGGCCCGCCAGCTGTTTTGGGACTACAACTCCCATCATCCCTAGCTAACAGGACCAGTGGTCAGGCATGATGGGAACTGTAGTCCCAAAACAGCTGAAGGGCCAAGTTTGGCCATGCCTGCCCTACCACTAACACTAGGCAACAGAACAAAAGAACAATACAACCCCCCACCTCTCTCCCCCCAACTGTAAGATGTCTGTGACAAAAGTGTCTCCCTAAATAAAAATGAACTGTGAAAAAGAATCTATGAATTGAAAGGGGAGACAAAAGATGTATGTTTCCCTCTCTATCTGTTTTGTAACACGTCTATTGCAATACTGCAATTGACTCATTTCCTACTTTTCTGGAAATGAGCGGCCCAGGTGCCAGTACCTGGGTGAAGGCATCACAATCAACGATCCGGAAGGTCTTGCCATAGATAGTGATGTTGATTCCTCTGTTCAGGTCTTTCCAATGATAATGGTCCCCACGATCGTTCTTGGGCAGACGTTGACGTTTGATGAACTTGCCCTGGGGAATCCCAGAGTTTTCCACAATGGGCTCCATGACAGACATGCTATCGTCTTCCAGGTAATAATAAATGCCCACTTGGCGGATGCGGAAATGCTCTTCTGTAGATATGGGGACGTCTTCCTGAAAGTAACCGTCAAACTTCAGCACCTGCAGGGAAAAGAGCCCCATGAGACACAAGGCATTTATTTCATGGTAAAATCGCAGGAGACACCCTTGCAGAAGAATGTGTCGTTTTAGGAGGTGAAACTTAATTTTTGCAAATTTCTTTAGTGAAGGTTCTTAAAAATATGTTTTTGAGTCTGCTATTATTTTTGTGCTTGGACAACATTTAGCTTGGTAAGTCTACATTTGATGGAGAAGAACATAAACTGCTTTGGGAAAACCAAAGAATTTAAATTTTACCTTCTCAGAATACCAGGTAATGCTAAATAAGTAATAATAATAATATTAATATATAATAATAACTGCAAATACTTGGCAATCTTTTTTAAGAAAAAAAATACTGAAACTTTTCAACATACAATACAATAAAAAACAAACTAATCTAGGTAAAAAGAAAACAACCAAAAAAGAAAAGGAAAAGGGGGAAGGCAAAGCTCTCTATCAGAGGCAGATCTTAACCCTTGTCTCACACAAAAGAAGGTGGAATATTCAAGCTCTTATACATGATATAACTGCAAGTATTTGGCACTTATTTCTATGCAGTTTTGCACACATTTTGCCTTAACTAAATTATTTTACAAAACTAACATATTAATGTAACCAAAATATCTTTTGGATTCCCAAGTCATGGTACAACTATTTTAGCAACCGTGGTTTTCTGGAATTTGAAAGCTGAAAAATTCAGCGCGCCCTTCTCTTGTAGGGAGCGGGAGCACATGGGGACATGCTAAACCCAGGAGATATAAAAGGATATGGTGTCTCAGGAAACAGGAGGAAAGCTCCATCCAACATGAGACCAATGGCAGCAACTAGCTGCCCAATGGTCTCCATTCCCTTTAGTCCTGTGAAAATAGGTCAGGTGGGCCTAAGATGTGACCCTGAGGTTAAATGTCTTTCGACCAAGAGGAATTTGGAGAAAATAAAACAAGAACTTTCTTTCCTCAGCACTGGTGATCATGGAGAATGAGCTTGTTCGGGGTGCAATTATAGGGTGTACTGAATTAATTACATTTTTATATTGATATGAGCTGTCTTAAAGTTTAAAGAGAAAGGCTGTCTATAAGTGTAGAAATGTTTTAATAAATTAACTGCTAGATACCAACAATAAACATCTAATCAGTCTTTAATTGTTGCTGAAAAGGCATGCCTGTACTTTCATATTATTAAAGTGGTTTGTTCAGACAACACCTAATACTATGGACTATCCCAATTTGCATTCTACCTAGATATTGATCAACAATTAGTACCTCAGAAAACAGGTACTGATTTTCTCATAAAAGCATATACGACGATTTTATCATCTGCATGGTGTGAAGAAAACCACATTTTCTCACCAGCTGTTTTTTTTGTTGTTGTTTTTTTGCTCTGTGGAGGTTAATTCCAGACTTAAGCTAACTACACACCATAGATTTAAAGCACTTTATTTCTCCAAATAAGCCTGGGAACTGCGGTTTACCCCTCGCAGAGCTGAAATTCCCAGCACCCATAAAAAATACAATTTCTGGGATACTTTTGGGGGGCATCACATGCTTTAAATGCATGGAGTCCTCTTGAGAGAGAAAAAACAGCTGGGAAGAGGCGATTTGGGGAAGGAAACATGGGCAGAAAGAACTTGCCCTTAGTAAACTTTAAATTCTCCTCCTCCACTGGACTGGGATTCAGCTGTGACTCAGTTCTGACACAAAACTCTGACACCTGCACACCTAGATTAGTCCACGCAGCACAGTTCTGAAAACAGAAACATGAATATGCTCATCAGTTCTCTTGCCATCATTAATCTCTTCCAACTATCCGGACTGGCAGCCTTCTAGCTTCTAGAACTCTTAGGACACTGAAACAGCATGGTTTCTAAGAAAAGAATTTCCTTTTCAAGCCAGGCTTTGGTTGTCTTTTGCCAAAGACATATTTGAAAATAATGTTTTCTAAAATCAATCATTCCCTGAGCTTCCCAATAGACACTTTTCCAGGACTGGGCATTTCTGAAATGAGATGTTTTTGAACCATACCTTTTTGTCAAAAGCCACATGGGCCGGGATGAAGTCTGAAGGTGGGGCTTGCTTGGCTTGGCCGTAGGTCAAAGTGGGTCTCTTGTTGGCCAGTTCATCCAGTTCAGCTGGGGACAACTGGTTGACATGCAGCCGTTGGCCACCGATCCCTGTGGTTGGAAGCCGCTTAAACGCAAAGCCATTCTTGTAACCCAAGGTCTGAGAGCGATGAAAGGCAGTTTTCTAAGGGAAGAAAGAAAACCAAGAGTTGGATGTGGGGCAGATCACTGTCATTGGTGAGCAAAGGTGCATAATGTACAGCGGCTGGGGGTGGGAACACCCTGCGTAGTGGGATAGGGTCAGAGCACACGCCGTGATCCTTGGCATGAAATTGTGGGAGTTGCATGAGTTCTCCAGTTCCCAGCCATGCAGCCGGGAGACAGGGGGAAGGATTTTGCACCTCAAAAATGCCAGGCAGACCTGCTGGATGCCTTTAGAAGTGGCTTATTTATAGGAGGTGCCTCCAAACGCTTTAACGAAGGATGATCAGGATCCATTCCAGGGATATGGAGTTATTCCTAAGGCATGCCACTCTTCCAAACACAAACACAATCCTCTCCCTCTGAAACTTTAAATCGCTTCCACCTTCTTCTTCCACAATCTTGCACATCAAAGTGCAAGTAGATCAATAGGTACCACTCTGGCGGGAAGGTAAATGGCGTTTCCATGCGCTGCTCTGGTTTCGCCAGAAGCGGCTAAGTCATGCTGGCCACATGACCCGGAAGCTGTTCGCCAGCTCCCTCGGCCAGTAAAGCAAGATGAGCGCCACAACCCCAGAGTCGGTCACGACTGGACCTGATGGTCAGGGGTCCCTTTACCTTTAGGTCCATAAATTACCATAAAGCATAAACAGTCATACCTCGGGGTTGAAATAGCAGTGGGATGAATATTTTCGGGTTGCGCTCCGCGGTGACCCAAAAGTAACGGCGCGCATTACTTGCGGGTTTCTCCGCTCACGCATGAGCAGGCGCTCGAAATGACGTCACGCGCATGCGCAGAAGTGGTGAAACACGGCCCGCACATGCGCAGACGCGTCTTACGTTTACTTCAAGATGCGAACGGGGCTCTGGAACGGATCCCGTTCGTATCCAGAGGTACCACTATATTCAACACAGAAAAACACGACAATCGGTTGTTGACAAAGGACAGCTGGACATATAAAGAACCCCGTTACCTCCAGTAGCTTAGGGCCCCATCCAACCTCAATCCGGCCCTGGGGCCCGGCATTCAGCCCCCCCCCCCGCTCCCCGCAAAGACCCTCCTTCCGCGGGGCGAGCGGGGCGCAGGCAGCGGCGCTTTCTGCGCCCCGCGTCCCGGGAAAGGAGCGCGGCTCCGGGGCCGGCGGGGCGCCTGTGCTCACCGTGGGGTCCCGGAACGACGAGCCCGGCAGGAGGGGCAGCCCTTGCACCGGCTGCGAGCTCATGGCGCCCAGCCTCGGCGGCCAGGCGGCTCCCTTCCCCGTTCGCAGCCGGGCAACGCGCGCGTTTCCTCGGCGACCGGCGACGCGCCGAGATGGAGCGCCCTTCCTTGCGCGCGCTTTGCGCAGCCCCTCCTCCTCCGCCTGCTTCCCGCTCCCTCCCAGCAAAAAAGTCGGGGGGGGGACCCCTCTGCTTCTTGCATTTCCTCGAATCGTAGAGTTGCCCCCCTCCAATATGTTGGGGCGAGGGGGGCACGGAAGAGACCTCGACCCCTAGGAGTTGGCACCAATGCTTACAGTGTAATTTTAGCATCGTGGCAGGTGCTTCTATATGGAAAAAAAAATGCTTAGGACCGGATAGAGTGCGTTTCTTACAAAATGACTCTGAACTTTTTGTAGATGAATTTTAAAAGTGGCATGGCATTGCTAGTGAAACGCCCCCACCCCTACCTAATTTGCAAGGAAAAGAGACAAGACACTTTCCATGGAAAGTGAAGTTGCTTCCAGGACAATTCTCACCATTTTGCCAGAGTTCTTTGCTGCTTCCCCCCCAACCAACCACCCCATGGAACAATTTCTCCCATAAGTTCCACTAAGAGACTTCTCTTTCCTTTCAGATTCAGTGACAAAATACACAGCTGACTGGAATATTTCTTTTAAATTTCTCAACTTTTATTCTTGATTCCCTTCAGCGTTTGTTAATACAGTATAAATGTGCAAATGTTCCGGACAATACAGACTTCAGGAGATAAACAAGGAGAAGTCATTTGTGCAGTATCAAAACTAACACCCCTTGGTTGAAAAAAGAAAATACAACCCCTCCTCCCTTATTTTTAATGTATTTTTTAAAATTGTCATTAAAAACCATCCCTTGAAAGGCATTAAGTACACAAAACACACCAAAAGCACTTAGTATGTGCTCCTCTAATTACGTACTGGAAACAATAAATTCACATAACTCAGCCCTTGTTCTGCCTAAACACCACACCTGAACAGTTGAAATTTATTTATTTATTAAATTCATACCCTGCCCAAGCCCATGAACAACAATATATGAGGCCGCAGATGACATTCTCATCCCCCAATTCTTGGTGAGCATGTATTATTGTAAATAGGCCTACATTTTCAATTGCTGTTAATTATCTAGACGTAATGGCGTCTGCAAAGTAAAAGTTGCAGGTTTCTGTCTGATTGTTCTATAGAAAATAATCAGTTTTACTTTACCTGACAACAAACCTTTGAATTAACACATCTGTCCTGGCTAAGTCTCCTTGGAAATGTAGAGAAGGAGTGGCAGCAACTGATTATGGGATGTATCTGAGGAAGGTATTGCTGCTAAAGTGGATCTGGAGAATAACCGATTGCACCGAAGTTCTTTTCAGAATCACCTGGTTGGTCCTCAAAGTGCTCTTTCAAACTAAATGTAATTCAGAAGTCTTTGTACATGCCAGTGGCGTAGCGTGGGTTGTCAGCACCCAGGGCAAGGCAAGTAATTTGCGCCCCCTAACCCGTGGATTTGCACCCCCTAACCCTAACCCCCAGATGTTGCACCGGTGCGGCCGGCCCCCCCTGCACCCCCCACGCTACGCCACTGGTACATGCTTATCTCTAGGCCCACTGATGCCAGTCACAAACCTTTCAACACATTAAATGGGACTCGGTCATCACTTTTAATACCAGGTTTTAGGCCAACCAAGTATGAAGTATACATTCAACCACTGACTACTTGAGGAGCTATGAACGTGACTTGTGAAGTCCCAGAGAGGGGGACATGGACAGCACTAGTATCTCATACAGTAATTATAATAATGGAAAAGTAACTTGGGTCAAATTATTATTTATAAAGGAACCTCCTACTGAATTAAAATAAAGTAGCTCTGCAAGGGCTTATTCAGAGTTCCCTTTGTCCCGCTGCTTACCTCTGAGGAAAACTGCTCTTTAGCACTCATTTGGAGCAAACAGCAACTGGGTTTTCTGAAGATGGTTGCTGGTTCTGATTTAGAGCTAAAGAAAGGAGCGGGCCAGAAGGGAAACTGCTCAGACCCATGCTGTCTAACAAGCAGAGTGGGGACAAGCCTCAAGTGTAAGTTAAACACATCTCAAGTCCAAAGTTTTAAAGCTATCAGAAAATCTTGGTTTATTATACCACTAGGTGGTGGTCTAAAATCACTGAGAATTTTCATACAGTCCACCAGTTCAGAATGATGAACATATCAATTCTCTTCTTATACTTTAAAGATATCCAACATGACATTTCATGCATTCCTTTTTCTGGGTGGTTAGTTTTCAATCTGTGGTAATTTAAAAGTGAAATTGGCTGCATTAAACTTCAAGCTGATAAGGGTTCTTAAAATAATTTTAGCACATATCTGAGTATCTTATACTGTATTAACAACTTTTGGTGACAACACACAAGAGGTGAACTTCAAGCAGAAGCGTTAAGACTAAATGCCTTGTTTTTAAAAACTACATAAGCCAAACTCATTTTCACCAAATTCATGAAGGTGATCTACAGAGAGTATTCTCTTTGTACTACTGTACTACTTCGGCCTGCAAAAGTGGGATGAGTCGTCCTTCTTTTGAATGCTCAATGGTGTAAAAAGATCACATGTAGTAAACCAACACATCAGAGAAAAGGTTTAATACACCCCGTTCCTTTATTCTGTATTAGTTTGCAGCACAAAGGGAGATGTTTAGATTTTACAAAGGGGGAGCATTTGAAAACGACACACCTATGGGCCCTGGTGCAATCTGAATTGTTACTTTCCAGAATCCATCCCAGTTCTGCCATATTCTGGCACAACAGACAGAATGGCTTTCAGATATGCACTGTTCAGCTTGGAAAAAATATTTTCTGGTATTACTGAGTTTTTACTGTTATTACTGAGTTTTATATTACATTACATACAAAACATACACATGTTCTGTTTAACACCGTTTAAGTACAGCGACATGCTAGAAGATAAGGCGATGCCTGTCAGCGGAGCCTATCAGTTGTCTCAGTTGAAAATTACATTTTGCTGGAAACTGGGGGTCTGACTTTACACGTGTGATTCTGAGTCACGCACAAAGCAAGAACGTCAGCTTCAAAGGTAGAAAGTGCGCCTAAACTCAGTGACCCGAGTTTGAATGATACGCCTCATTGACTGCTGCAGAGCAAGCAGTACAGGAGTCAATTTTATGCAAAAATCTACCCTTCAAGCCAAAGGAGAAATTAATATTTCATGCTGATTCCCTACCAACAAAGAAACCAGGTCCCATGGAAACCGAGCTTTGAACACAGCCTCATCCTGCCTAGGCCCAAGACTCGCTGGGTTCCCGTTATATTTGTTCACAGTCAAGCTCAGCATGCGTTCAAATTGCTCTAACGAAAGAATGGCTCCATATCTCATTACCAATCCCTGAGTGTTTCTTTCTCTATCGTTGTTTTAAATTTTCATGAAGGGTACTAGTGCTGAATTTCTGCATGTTCCTGTTTTTCCAAGAGAAGCCGGGATACAATTAGCTGCCGTTTTCCAAAAGGAGAAGCCAGGCCATTATGGGTAAACCCATCTTCCAAAGGAGCTGTCCCTAAAATACACTGTGAAGCTGGAGCCAGGGAGGGAGGTTATGGGATGGAAAGGAACAGAGGAGAAGATGGAAGGCCATGGTCCCTAAACCATCAGTGAAACCAAAACCCATCAGTCACGCCAGCCTTGCTTCATCTAAGAAGATGTTGACACCTGCAGTGCATTCTTAATCTGGTCCAAGATGTGTCATGGAGAAGAATTAGGTAGCAGAATGTATGGTACCCACTACTCTGCAGATAGGAATTATATTTAAAAAATAAACACCAGTGCAAAATATTAAACTAGCACTGCAAGACGGCTACATCATTCCAGGTAGTACGTGTGTGCATTTAAAAATATATATATATATATATATATTTGCTTTCGTAGATTTTCACGGGTACAGGAATGCAGGTTTTGGTGTCTTCGGGTGTCTTCCCGTGTAAGAGTCGGGGTGTCTGTGCGACGTTTCGACGAGGTCTCACTCGTCATCTTCAGGCTGGTGCTTTCGGCTTCTTGTTACTGGAACAGAGCTCTGAAGATGACGAGTGAGACCTCGTCGAAACGTCGCACAGACACCCCGACTCTTACACGGGAAGACACCCGAAGACACCAAAACCTGCATATATATATATATACACACACACACACACACACACACACACACACACACACACACACGTAATGCAGTCTAAAGTGATACGGTCTACTCTTACCATCTCAGGACTTTACTCCTCATTCTGGTGCATCTGTACATCCAGCCTAACTGGCCTTCCTTCAATGATTAGGGTAAATCTCTGTGTCCTTTTGAGGTGGGCAAGACTGGGGTAGTAATTCAATACCATTACAGTGGTACCTTGGATCCCAAACGCCTTGGATATTTTGGCTCCCGAATGCTGCAAACCCAGAAGTGATTTTTCCAGTTTGCTAACGTTATTTGGAACCCGAACATCCGAAGAGGCTTCCGATTGGCTGCAGGAGCTTCCTGCAGCCAATCAGAAGCCACACTTTGGTTTTCAAACGGACTTCCAGAACGGATTCCATTCGACTTCCAAGGTACGACTGTATCTCATTCTCAGAAGACACACAGGTCCCAGAGCTCACCCCATGCAGAGTAGAAGGATAGCAGGAACAGCTGAAAGTGAATGGGGCGTTTGAAGCTCCTATATCTTAGGCTGCCTGTGTACACATGACATTTACTCTGGTTCCAGTTCATTCCCATGGCTGGTGTTTGAAGCTGTACATGACATTAGCTACAATCCATATCTATCTTGTAGTTTCCCACAAACCAATTTCCATCTGATTTCAAAACGTAGGTCACGTTAATTTTGTGGTTAAGCGGAGGTGTGTACATTTGAGACAGCCACTGTACAAACAGAAACGGCTTCTTTGGAGTTGTGGGGAGAGTCTGCAGGTGAGGGGAAGCCAAACAGGCAACGTGCATCAGATGAAGACATCGCCAGCCCCTCTCTGGCTATGTGTAAAGGTAAAGAAGGGAGAAGAAAAGTCTCACTACATTACCCAAACAGCTGATTTGAGCAGGAGTGTGCAGTGGAGGCCACAGAAATGGGCTAAGGAGGAAGTAGGCTACACAGAAACAACAGCCTTTGGAAGATACAAGAAGATCTTGTATTTTCTAGAGAGATGGCAGCTACAGACCTTCACAATCAGAGCATAATCAGAGGATCCAGGAGGGTGATGGAGAAGCAGGCAATTTTATGGTCATAGAGCTCCTGTCAAAACCAGTCTTCACAGCCAGCTGAACCCCATCAAAATGGACTCCCACCCCTCCCTTTCTCTCGTATCTGTTCTGCTGAAATGATCTCCCCTCCTATTTTCCACATCCCAAGATCCTTCAAGCGAGTTGCAGAGGGAAGCCGGCTGCACTATCTGAAACATCTCAACAGCGGAAGAAAAAATGTGAGAGCCAACAGATTATGTGAGCAAGATAAAATTGCATGTATGGCTACATTACCTTGCTTCCCCTTCACCAACTCAGGAGGTGAGGTGAGGGACAGAGGTGTGGGGGGAGGATACACACCTAGAGGAAGGTTTCTCTTTTGCTATGGGGGAATCGTTTGCTATGATTAAACAAACAGGGACCCACAGAATAAAAACGGAATTTGGACATACTAGTACAGGGCATCTTACTAGAAGAAAAGGTGGCGCTCTCTCTCTCTCTCTCCCACAAAGGAGCTGTGAATTCACAAATACCTAAATCAGAGTGGTAAACAGATCACTGAGACTAAACATTACTCCTGTTTGCACTATCTGTACTATTACTGACATGTAAAATATTTATTCCTGAAATTTACAACTCAGGAGGCAGTTCAAGCCTGAAGGCCACAGGTAACTAAAATGGAACAGACCAAACTGGGTTATGTCCCTGAACCCTGTCAATCTTAACCATATACCTGGATCTACAACCCAGTTCTCCTGAGTTCACAAACCTGTATTTATGATGCGCTGTCTCCAGTTGCAGGTAGCAATTCAAACTATTAAATGCCTCCCATAACAAAAACAAAATTCTTGCAGTAGCATGGCAAGTAGATGAGGTCTGGTCTGCTCTGGTCTTCTCCTTGACATGCTACTTTGCTATATGCAGGGATTCCCTCCACACACACACACACACACACACACACACCTACTTTTGGTTTTCAGGTACGTGAACCCTGACATCCATTGTGACAGACACAGATTTAGTATTTCAGTTAGAATTGTGCCTTTGTAAATGAGCAATTCCGTAGTACTTCCCTTTTACATTATTTATCCGTTCCCACTTCTCTTTGACATACATACAAATTTCAGCAGGTAACTCAGGACAACTTAGAAACATCTGCCTAAAAAGCTTCTTTGGCCAGCAACTGTTACACTGCAGTAAAAAAACATAAAATGTTTAGGACATAAGGCAGCTTTTTTATGGTAGTTCCAGACTGCAAGCAATTCCTTGTTTATAATTTATAGAGGCAACTCCCTTTGTTAATTTACTTATATACAGTATTTATATGCAGCTCATCTTTGCCGGTTTCCTTCAAGCAGGCCGGGCCTGAGCCCTGTCGTCACGGCGATCGCTCAGGATTCTTTTATGGCCAGCTCCACCCTGATCCTGCGCTGCAGGAGGTGTGCGGTGACTGCACTGCAAGCCACTAAGCCAAAGAAGGAGCCGCAGGACAGAATGACGGAGAGGGGTCCATGCCGCCTGCGGAAGATGTCTTGCCTGTTCTTGTAATCCAGGAAGATGGCTTCCTGCTGGGAGAGGGTGCAGATGGCCAGGAAGGCGTGGAAGATCTGGTGGGCATGGCCAACGATGTCGCAGGAACCTGGGAAGTACTTCTCGGGAACCGGGCAGGAGAAGAAATAAGCACTGACGAGGAAGAAAAGTATCTGGAAGGTGTGGTACCAGGCAGCCGTCTCCTCGCAACCTTCAAGGTGGCACATGACCACACGGTGCGCCACGGGGCTGATGTCCAAGACGAAGGCCAGCCCTGCTGGGATCACCTGGCACACCTTCCTCATGACGGGGTAAGGGCGTCGGTAGCGGTACTTGGCGTAGCAGCAGCCGGCACAAGAGAGCCACCCACAAAAGGCGGCCGCCGGCAGGAAGAAGAGCCAGAACTTGTCGTACCAGGCTTGATCAGAGCTATAGTAGAAATGGGCCAGGGCGCTTCCGTACTGGTAGACGCTGACCCCAACGTAGTCCACAAAGTAGAAGGTGTAGTGGAACATCTCAGACTTGGACTGCAAGAGATGAGCCAAAAGGCTGCAAGTGAGATACGTGACGGAGGAGAGGACAAAGAGGAAGAGGGGCAGGGACTGGACTTCCAAAGTCAACTCCTCCGCTTCCGCAAAAACATTAAACCTCAGCAGCACAGCCAAAGCTGCCAGCAGGTGGGTCCAGACGTTCACCACCTCGTTGTGCTTCTGGAAGAGGCTGAAGAAGTAATAGCGCCAATGCTGCCCGGTGGGGCGATACCCAGCTTGGATGTACGGCTCCCGGAAGAGCTGAGGGACATCGGATTCTTTGACGGTGCCAGGCATCTTGGGGAAGCCTTCTTCTAAGAGCTTTGGGAGCCGGCGGAGTTGCTGTCCACTGACGGACAAGGTGCTGATCCGTTCCAGGATGGCTGTCATCGTGCCGAAGTGTGTGGCGAGGTCCTGTGGATCTCTGAAGCGAAAAGAGAAAGAGAAGCCATTAGCAAGAGCAGAAACTGAAAATAAGCGGAGGCAGATATTGCATAGTCTCTGTGTATGTCACTGTGTGTCACACAATATCTAAGAAGTATGGACAGAAGGCAGGAGCAAGGGGGTGGAACTCAAGTCTTCTGTGTATGGTCTCCTTCCTCCCCTGTGCAAAGCTGCTATTAAACTTGTTTTAAGAAAACAACCACACATCCTAGGAGGAATTCAACGTTACGCTAAGGCGATGGTTCCATCTGGGCAAGCGTTTCAGCTTCTCAGAGGGAATGATCCTCCATGTACAGTTATGGCAGCTCCCTCAACTTCCCTGAGGCAATTTGGGGGGCAGAAAGCCCTGCTGAAGAAGCACTTCCACAGGGCTTCCGCTGATGGAATGCATTCGTTGACTCCCGCTCCCATTCACAGTTCTTGCAAACTAAGGAACCAACGGACTTAAAACGTATGCATTCTTACCGTGATGCCTGTCAGAAAGGAGGCTTCTGCGCGTGCGGTAAGGGAAACTGAAGGGGCTCAGCAACCTGGGAAGGTAGCTCATCGAGGAGGCCCATCTGACCTCATGTCCCTCCACAGAATGTGCAGAAGCCACCTTATTGACCATTGGACCCACTCTTGGTCTTGTCCACTCAATCAGCCGGAGCCCACAGAGGGTTTGAGACCCATCGGCTCCCTCACCTGGTTTAGCCGGCCAGTCGAAGCCATTTTTGGAGGTGTGGCTGCTGACAGCTTCTAGGAGCCTGAGGTGAGAGCTAAGCGCAGGGTGTGGACCAAAGGAGGACAAACCACTCCAGAAGGAGAAGGCCATGTCCCCCACCAGAGGTACCTCCCCTCCCCTAACACCCCGGTGGGGAGATAAGCAACTATTAAAGATCATTGTGCTCCTCAGTTTTGAAGGCAAGGTCCTTCAATTGTTTGGCATTCTTAGCTGGACCATAAAGAAGGCTGATGGCCGAAGAATGGATGCTTTTGAATTATGGTGCTGGAGGAGACTCTTGAGAGTCCCATGGACTGCAAGAAGATCAAACCTATCCATTCTGAAGGAAATCAGCCCTGAGTGCTCACTGGAAGGACAGATCCTGAAGCTGAGGCTCCAATACTTTGGCCACCTCATGAGAAGAGAAAACTCCCTGGAAAAGACCCTGATGTTGGGAAAGATGGAGGGCACAAGGAGAAGGGGACGACAGAGGACGAGATGGTTGGATGGTGTTCTCAAAGCTACAAACATGAGTTTGACCAAACTGTGGGAGGCAGTGGAAGACAGGAGTGCCTGGCATGCTCTGGTCCAGGGGGTCATGAAGAGTTGGACACAACTAAACGACTAAACAACAAAAGCTGGCAGCCTAGTGTTCCTTGCTTTTGTATTACACCTCCAGCTGCTTCATGCTGGCATCTTACTAAGGCCAGGTCATAAGTATCAGTCCACCTAAATTACAAAGGTTGTTGCCTGTGCAGAAACCCTCCTGAAGAGCAGGAGAATGAGATGGGCAATCCAGTGAGGAAGATGGACTTCCAAGAGAGCGGATAGTTAGCTTACAATTACAATAGCCAAGGCAGCCATCTCCCCACTCCCCCTCAGTACAATGCACATGGTGATTTCTTGCTCTGTTTTGAAAGCGTGTAGCAGGAGTCACAGTTCCTAGCTGCTTCAAGCAGCAAATTATGTTTTTTTTTAAAAGAAAGGGGAAGAGGAAAAAGGCCCTCTGACCACGTAATAATTTGCTAACTCTTCCCTCCTGTGAAAGTCAAATGATTTTCTCCACCCACTTCACAGATGTTACCAAATTCCCACTCCTCCACTGTTGAAAACAAAGTTCCAGCGAAAGGGAGCCTAATTTTCACATCCACCTCAACCAGAGCTGCTTTTCAAAACAACCATTTTTGGAGTTTAAATTAATTCAGAATTCACTGTTTCATCTTTCCCTGAAACAGAAAGAGCAGCTATACTCAACTTCACCCCCCCCCCAACACAAAATCAAAAGGTCTGGATGATGACAGCTAACCATGTGAGGGCTTTCATTGGTTTTTTGTTCTATCCACTTGTTTTGTCACTTTGTAATGCCAGCATCTTCCACACAGTTTCCATTTAGTACTATGGTCCAAATCGATGCTAAATGTGTTATTAGGAACCACATAACTCCCCCCTCCCCCAGTTCGTTATTAGCAGGTGCAAAGGACACATTTTCTTTATCGCAATGACACTAAGAAAATCTGTTCTACAAGTTTCCCATGACCACAGATAACCATCTCATGCTGCTTGGATATGTAGAACAAAACAAGTGCATCTGTGGTGTCTTGATGAAAACATTGGTGTTAGAAGAGTTAAATTAAGAGTCAAGATTTCTCAGAAAATATCTGAACATCAAGAAAACACTGAAGAGTTGGAAAACAAGCTAAAAAAATATTTAAAA
This sequence comes from Podarcis vaucheri, assembly GCF_965113315.1. Taxonomy (NCBI): domain Eukaryota; kingdom Metazoa; phylum Chordata; class Lepidosauria; order Squamata; family Lacertidae; genus Podarcis; species Podarcis vaucheri. The sequence continues at coordinate 124,136,997 of NC_138761.1, forward strand.
ATTAACAGCACTCATTGAATCCTTCATTTGAGAAAATTCCAGGACAACTTGCCAGTTTTCAGCAGTCATGCGGTGATGATGAACGAAGCAGCAAGCAATTAACATTACAGACTGAAAAGCCCAAGGTCAGCACCCTCCACTGTTTCACTTCCACAAAGCTTCTATTCTCTCATTTCTGCGTGGGCGAAGCCGTTTGCTGAACAGCTATATTCATTTCGCAGGGCATCTATTTCAGCCTCAGCTTACCCTCTATCCTTCGGAGAGCTGAATAATTTTGGCTACTCCCAAATAATAGCATTTGTGTGCAACTTGTCTGAGTAACTTAGCCGATGCGAATTAAAGAGATTGGGGGAGGCGCAACTAGCTGGTGCACGTATTAAAGAACGTGAGGATAAAATGGGTGTTGCTATAGCCAGAATACTCCAGAAAATACTGGGAAGCGCCCAGGTTTTTTTCCCCTAATCACCCCCCCCCCCGAGTCCTTCCACACAGCTTCTGAAATGCCACCAAGCATTGCTCACACAGTTTCAAGCTCATCTTCACAATTGCAAGAGCTTTTAAAACTTGTTAAGTCAGTTTAAACAGAAAGGAGAGCATCTACCAGGTGGGTCTGCCTAGCATTCTGTAAGGTATCTTTTGCGTAATACATTTGGCATTGGGAAACCAATTCTCAATCACATCTGGCTGACTGCAGTACTAAAACAGGATACTGAGCTCATACACTCCCATCTGCAAAGTTATGCTCATGTGTCCCTAAGGAGTACAGAATTCGGCATTTCTATGGTTCAATAGTCCGCTGTTTTTACTTTTAAACGTGTTTCCAGAAGTATCAGTATGTTTGTTTTGCTGTGCTTGGCATTTGGGGGAGGGGGTTAGATGCAGTACACTGGCAAATTATTTCCCCCAAATTTTTAATTATTTTTAAACGTTTTCTATGGCGGTCAGATTGATTTTATTTGTGTGTGTTGCAATGGCTGCTACAAAACATAGGAATAGTACAGATGCCTAAAATCACAAAATAGTGGCAGATAAGGACTCCTGGTAAAGGGACCCCTGACCATTAGGTCCAGTCGCGGACGACTCTGGGGTTGTGGCGCTCATCTCGCTTTACTGGCCGAGGGAGCCGGCATACAGCTTCCGGGTCATGTGGCCAGCAGGACTAAGCCGCTTCTGGTGAACCAGAGCAGCGCACGGAAACCTTCCCGCTGGAGCGGTACCTATTTATCTACTTGCACTTTGATGTGCTTTTGAACTGCTAGGTTGGCAGGAGCAGGGACTGAGCAACGGGAGCTCACCCCGTTGTGGGGATTCAAACCGCCGACCTTCTGACCGGCAAGTCCTAGGCTCTGTGGTTTAGACCACAGTGCCACCCACATCCCTCAAGGACTCCTAGTAGGACACAGCAAAGAAGCAGGGGCAAAATACAGCAGTTATGATCACAAAATCACAGCATTGTATTATTATTTATAAAAAAAAATTGTATACCTCCCTATACCTGTAGATCTTAGGGTGCTTCACAATATTAAATCACAATTGTCAAGTTGGAATGGACCTTGAGGGTCATCTAGTCCAACCCTCTGCAATGAAGGAATCTCAACTCAAGCATCCATGACTGGTGGCCATCCAACCTCTGCTTATAAACCTCCAAGGAAAGGGAGTCCACTACCTCTCATGGGAGTCTGTTCACTGCCAAGCAGCTCTTACTGTCAGAATGTTCTTCCTAATGCTTAGTCAGAATCCCTTTTCTTGTAATTTGAAGCCACTGGTTCAAGTCCTACCTTCAGAGAAGGAGAAAGCAAGTTTGCGCCATGTGACAGCCCCTGAGATATTTGAAGATGGCTCTCATATCTCCTCTCAGTCTCTTATTCTGCAGGCTAAACATATCTGACTTCCTCAACCGTTCCTCATAAGGCTTTGGCAGCACCCATTCCAACCTGGAACAATTCATTTATATAATAATAATAATAATAATAATAATAATAATAATAATAATAATAATAATAATAATTTATTATTTATACCCCGCCCATCTGGCTGGGCTTCCCCAGCCACTCTGGGCGGCTTCCAAAAGAATATTAAAATACTATAATACATCAAACATTAAAAGCTTCCTGAAACAGGGCTGCCTTCAGATGTCTTCTAAAAGCCTGGTAGTTGTTGTTTTCTTTGACATCTGGTGGGAGGGTGTTCCACAGGGAAGGCGCCACTACCGAGAAGGCCCTCTGCCTGGTTCCCTGTAACTTGGCTTCGCGCAGTGAGGGAACTGCCAGAAGGCCCTCGGTGCTGGACCTCAGTGTCCGGGTAGAACGATGGGGGTGGAGACGCTCCTTCAGATATACTGGACCAAGGCCGTTTTTTTTTTATTTGTTTGATGGGCTTGAACCAGGGGTTGGCAACTTAAGACCCGGGGGCCGGATGCAGCCCAATCGCTGTCTGAATCCGGCCCACGGATGCTCCGGGAATCAGCGTGTTTTTACATAGGTAGAATGTGTCCTTTTATTTAAAATGCGTCTCTGGGTTATTTGTGGGGCACAGGAATTCGTTCATACTTTTTTTTTTTTGAAAGATAGATAGTCCGGCCCCCCACAAGGTCTGAAGGACAGTGGACTGGCCCACGGCTGAAAAAGGTTGCTGACCCCTGGGCCTTGAACGCATGCATTCTCATGCTAAGCTGCTTGCAGCAGAATCCACTGCAAACACTCCAATGGTAACTGTGATTGCAGCCAATCAAGCCTGAATTCACAGAAATGCTGTATATAAGCGAACACTGTTAGAAGCTGGCACAGGCTAAGTTCAATTCTATGACCTCTGCAAGCTCCAGTGGAGAACTGAGCGATGCACAATTCCTCAGGGGAATAACCAATACAATAGGACTTTAATTCCAGTATTAGCTGACCTGACTTACACCTCCTGGAATAATGTGTGGATCAGAATGGAGCTTGCAGTTCTCCAATTATGGTGGCACAGTTCTCTGCTCAAAAGATATATCAAAATGTATTTGAAGATTAGTATTGTGAGAGAAAATATATCTAGTGGTGGGTATTTCTAGAAATACATATTTAGATTCACATTTTAATGCAGTTTTTTTATTTAAAAATCATCTTAACGGAGAAATGAGGCTGAATGAACTTGTCAGTGACTGTAGCTGGAGAAATAATTGATTAGTTAGTTCATTCCTAATTTTTGCACTATGCCTGAAATTGTGGTAAGGGCTTAGCAGGAGAATGAGTTGGAAAGTGTGTGAGAAAAAGGAGCTCCATAAGATGATCGATCCACAACAAAAAAATATATAAAAGCATTATGCATTCAGAAAAAAACAGTAAAAAGATAAGTTATCCAGTGTATTTATATTTACACAAAAGCTGGAAAAAACTTCAAATCCGCAAATAAACAGAGGAAATCTTTGCTGAAAGGCTGTATTCCTTACCCATTTGACTCAAGAAAAACAAAACTACTAATCTAAGTACCAAAATAACTTAAAAACAAAAGTGCATGAGGAGGAGATTCCTCTGCATAGTTTTTCAGCCAAATATGTGGCTTCTTATACTGTTTATGGAGAAGTGAAGAAGTTAACATTCCTTCCTTTTACCCTTACTTGGAGGGGCACACTAATCCTAATTAACTTAATAAACTGTAAGGGCTCTTGTGTAAATTCTACCACTGTTGATTCTGCAACTTGTACACATGAGATGCTTTTATAACCACACTGCTTTCCTTTTCTCCAGTTCCCTCCACAGCGCTCCTTTTGAAGACTTGCCACACCTAACCAATGACATTATAAACCTTTGAAGGTTGGAGCCCGGACTTCCTCTGTGCAAGCAATAAACAGGGCAACAGGCCCAAGCCATCCAGGGGTTTGAAAATCTGCGCCCAGAGGCAAGTTAGGCTGCCAAGACAGCTCATCCAGGACCTTTCGCTGGGAGTTTTGTAGCAGGGAAACTGACCTGTTCCTTTTCCAACCAGCGCTTGATTCTTGCATACAAACAAGGATCTAGGCATCCCTGGCCTCCTCGAGATTCCTGGGTCTTGTGTGTGTAGCATTTGATGGGCAATTAGATAATCCAGGAAGAAAACTGCATCTCCCTCATCAAAGCACACACACACACAAACTGCACTCTTGGCAATTATTAAAGAAACAACAATATTCCATATTCAAAATAAACGGAGCAGGTTACAATTCAATGGGGCTGTGTTGAAAGATTATGGAGAGTCTATTCTCTTAACCCACCCACTCCCCGTGTGAGCACCAACAGACCGGTCAACAAGTTAATGTGATCCAATTTAAGTAATCTCGAGAGGGATCTCCTGCAATTAATTGCAGGAGGTAGATGAGGACGGGCCAGCTGGGTAGGAAAGGGCTTCCAGCGTCCCCCTGCCAGTGGAGTCCCAAGGACCAGCTCTCTGAGCAATTCCTCCTTGACTGTGGAGCAGGATGAGCGCCAGATTCGGCGCTAAGGAAAAACCGAGGCAAAAACCCACCTTCAGGCACCGCGCAACGCAGCTGAAAGAGGCAACGCAAACAGGACACGCGGGTGCGCAAAGACAAGCCCGGGCGCGGGCAGAGAGGACCGAAGAAAACGCAGCAAGCGCCCTTCGCGGAGGATTCCTCGCAGCGGCGTTGCAGACCTCGCCAAGCGCCCTGCGCAAAGTCCTCCGCACCCTTCTGCCGCTCCTCTCCGGGCATCGGGGCACCTGCGGCGAAGCGCCAAGGGGCTGCCAGGAAAAAAGAGAGACGGGCATCATCCGGCGGGGGTGGGATCCTGCCGCCGGAGCCCTCTCCTCACCTGGCCTCGGGCCGGGATGCAAACGGACCTGGGGGGCTTTGCGCTTGACTGCGGGAGGACAAACGGCACTCTGCACATGCTTGGAGAGCATTCTGGACAGCCCCCTCCCCCCACTCCCGCTGCCAGCTCACCTGGAGCAGCAGGTAGGTGGGCGATGCGCGGCGCCCGCTCAGCTGCCGGGGGTGCGCGGCGGAGCCTCCATCCCGGCCCCGGAGAAGGGCATCTCGGGGCGCCCGCCGTGCCCAGAAGCTGCCCGGCGAGCTGCCGGGGCCTCCCTCTCGGCCGCCGCGCCCCTTCCTCCGCCTCCTCCTCCCCGGCCGGGCCCGCGGACTCCTCCTCCGGAAAAAGGGGCTTCTCGCCCCGCCGAGGCCGAGGAAGCTGCGCGCCCGGGCGCCGGGGGAAAGCTGTCTGGCGCGCCAGGCGACGCGGACAAGGGCTTGCTGGCGGCGCACAACCCCAAGCGGGGGCGGGGTGGGGGGGTGTTTTTGGGCTGACTTCAATGCTCAGAAACAGATGTCTTGAGGGAATGATGAAATTCTTCAGGCTGTGAAAGTAAAGTTGTTTTTGTTATCATAGGAGCCGAGATCCCTTCAGCCCAATAAAATATTTCAGGGGGCCGGACTCTCCAAAGTTGGCGGGCATTGCCATTCAAATGATGTGTGTACACACTCGGAATTTGTTTGTGCAGCACTGATTGGAAAACAAACGAACAACTCCCAGCAGTGCTTGATTTGTAACATAGAACACAACTACATTAGAATACAATCATGGGACATCCAGAAAATATAAAACAATGCAGCCACATAAGAATATGAACCTTCCCTGCACGCACACACACACACTTGATGCTCTTGCTCTCATTTTGATCTTACACTAGAATCATAGAATCACAGAGTTGGAAGAGACCACAAGGGCCATTGAGTCCAACCCCCTGCCAAGCAGGAAACACCATCAGAGCACTCCTGACATATGGATGTCAAGCCTCTGCTTAAAGACCTCCAAAGAAGGAGACTCCACCACACTCCATCACTGAATGTTTAGTTATGATTGCTCATGAATCTTGTCATCCTCTCCTGCCACGCCCTTTGAGAACCCCTGCCATAGACTGCTTAATTAGCCAAAGGCCTAAAATATCACCAGAAATCTGTAAGATGCTGTATAACAAAAACTGAACTGTATAAAGCTGAGCTCCTCCAAGGTCAACTCCTGTGAGGTCTGCATCTGAGACAGCTGCCTGGTTGGCCTAATGAAAGCACCCGCCCTGCACACATGTGGGAACTGCCTCCTCTCTCCACCGCCCTCCTCGTCTTCCTCTTCCTGCATTTCCTCTTCACCTGCCCCCTTCATCACCCTGCAAATGCAGCCTCCATTGTAGCACTTTTTTATTATACGGTTTGCAGGGCCAATGCTATCAGTAGGGCCACTAGGCAGCCGCCCAGGGCACAGACCTCAAAGAGGTGAGTTCCCAGAATCACACCTGAAGCCCAAATCACGCATAGTCAAAACATATCGGGTGCAATGGCAGATGGGGTTGCCAGGGTCTTCTTTTCCCTGGATGTCCACCTCCTTTTTATTTTTTCATAATTTTTCTGCCAAGCTGAATGTTATCTTGCCCAGGGCAACTCAAAGCAACTTACAATAAAACAAACAATCCCCGCCCCAAATTAAAACCAGAGCAAAGAGAAATATATTTTTTAAAAAACCACACACACCCTCCCACTTATCAAAATAAAGCTATGGTGAAACTCTCACTGTGGTCGTAAGGATGCTTGGAAAAGAACCTGCTCTGTTTTCCAGATCAGAATCGGGGCCACTATGGGGACAGTGTCAGCATCCTGGACAAACACAAGATATGTGTGTGCCCACAAGATTTGCACAGAAACTGACAGCTACAAACTGAATCCCAGTTTTTGGTGTAGTCACAAACTTGCATTCTGCAAAATGTTCACCCTGATACAATAGGATCTCTCAAACGATCACATGCATGAGAGTCACTTGGACTTATGCACGCTCATCTTTCCTGACACATGCTATACAACGTGCTGCACTTGTTTTTTTCCACAGTCAGCTTAAACAGCCCCTATCTTACCTCTGCAGGTCTAATTTATAATATTTACTGACAATGATCAGCAATCATCAGCTTTAAAGACTAACAGCAATGGAAGAAACAACATCTCTCGCCAAACCCTTGATCTTTTCAAAGATAGTTTCTTTTATATTACCAGATCTTCATGTCCTTTAGGTCAATTTGTTTTTCAGTAGCACAGCAGCTGTGAAAAACAGCTGTGTCTCTGAAATCCTTTGAAGCTCTGAAGGGGTAGGAGAACAATGGTAGCTCCCCCACTCTGTGTATTCTGAAAATTCAAATAGAGAAGCAACTATAAACTGGCCACAAATGCATGACTTTCAAGTGTATGACTACACAAACACAAGTCCAAATAGTGCTATCGCCCATTACACAGCAGTATACCCAAGTTTGTCTCACAATGTACAGGCAACAGAGAGACTCAAACAACCCCAGCTCTCTGTTGAGTATGAGACACATACTTTCAAACACTACATTACAGTGTTAAGTGTGCAATTTGAAAGTGTGCACCTTAAAAAAGGCCAGAACTTGAACACATGCTTGACTCATTCTCAGGTTACAAAATCATGCAGTTTTGCTGGAAGCTGCCATGATCTTTTCTGCAGGACATCACTGAATACGCTCAGATTAGAGGTGGTAGATGTTAAGTTGTGGGTGAACATATCAGACGACACAGCGATTCTTCAAACAGCTCTTGTTTATTCAGAGGCCAGAACAGAACAGAACTGAAGGGTTCAGTCAGCCTGCTTATATAGAGCTCCAGTACAATATAACTGTAACAATTTTCTAAAACTATCCAATCACTGAACATCACTTTTGATCCCTTATTTGCATAACTATCTACAGCATCCCCCTGCTGGCCCAGGGTGAGAACTTCAATATATAACACCCCTCCCCACCGAGATAAGGCGTTAGTTACAATCGTAACGGTTTCCTTATATGCAGCACTACACGTAATGGTTCAATTAGGCACAAAAGCATATCGGTTACATTTCACATACTTCCATTAGACCAACAGTGTTACATGTCCAACAACATAGTCCTTTAAATAAGTTGGGCACTTGGAAACTCTCCCAGACCGCCGGGGACCGGTAGCCAAGTCCGGGGGGCCACTCAATTCTTGCTGAGGCTGTGGTGCGACCCTAGCTGGCGTTGAAACCAAGTCCCCTGGATACATTAAGCAGTAAACTTTCTCTTTTTCCTTCTGAAACACCTCCCTAGGTCTTCAGTGGGTTCCAGAAAATCTGTCACTACATGCAAACCCTTCAGCTGAGCCTGGCCGCTGCTGCCTTTTCTTCACTTTTCTTCCCACCTCCCCACTTTGGCCTGGCCAGACCCAGCCTTGATGCATCAGTCCCATCCCGGTTGGGCATATGCTCCCTGGCTGTGCACCCAGTTTTAGTGGATCACATGCCACAAAAGCCAGAGGGTTGTGACGGGAGGCCTAGAAGCCATGGGGCACCTCGGCTCTCTGTAGAAAAGAGGGGCTTGGACTGGGGCGGCAGTGGGGCGCTCACTCTGGAAGGGGTATGTCCAGACACCTCCCGTTCTGGAGGGCAAGCCCAACAGTGTGAGAGTCCAGAACTTTCTTTTTGTACGCCACAACAGCAGCAAGAATACTTATCGCAAAATACTGGAAGACACAAGATCTACCCACTCTGGAAGAATGGCAGATGAAGGTGATGGATTATATGGAATTAGCAGAAATGACTGGCAGGATCCGAGACCAGGGGGAGGAGTCAGTGGAAGAAGACTGGAAGAAATTTAAAGATTATCTACAGAGACATTGTAAAATTAATGAATTTTAGAATAATGTTGGATCGAAATCAAGTGGTTTCTAGCTGTAATGGGTTAAAAGAATATGAAAAAATGGGTTTATAAAAGTATGGGTTTATAATGGGTTTATAAAAGTAAAATTACAACAATTTAAGAATAAGGATTTGGGTAGAATAAAGAGGAAAACAAATTACTGAGCTAATAAATTGAATTGGAATACAAAAAAGAGAGGTATGAGGAGGTCCGAGAAACAAGTAAATGGAAAATAATGTGATGGAAAGATTGGTTGTTTTTAACAATTCTTATTCTGTATTTTTTTCTCTTTTTGTTTTATTTTTTGTAATGTAAAAATCTTAATAAAAATCTTATATATAAAAAAAAGAGAGTCCACTCAATAGTAAGGAGTGGTGTTCAGAGTGGGAAGGTTGGGCAGGCAAGTGGACACAAGGAGAGGGCAGACAAGCAGTGGTTGCGACAGAGGAAAAGAAAGGCCCCCATAGAAAAAGCAAAACAAAACCTTGAAACCTGCAAGAAAGAGGGAAGAGGCTCAGGTCCCATCCCGGAGGGAGAGAAAACCTTAGTTAACATTAATTAAAGTAACAAGCAGATACTATGTCAGTCAGAAGTCAAGTATGTGCAGGACTGTAACTTGAATATTTCAGTGCTGATTTGCCTTTTTAAAAAGAAGGACAGGACTCTGCAAATTAAAAACCAAAACAAAAAACCCTTTTTGTTTTGGAACTACAGCTGTATGTTACTTCAGTCTCAAAGAATCTGAGGATTGTCCACAGATGTCATCACCCAACCAAGTATGGCTGCTGGCTAGCTGAGTTTTTGAGAATGACGTACCTTTACCAGAAATCCTGTTTATTTTGATTTCAGGCAAGTTGGCCTGAGGAGTCAAAGTCGAAGAAAGGCAAGTTAAAGTGGCAGAGAAGATGGCGAGAGCGTTCTCCCATCCCTATCATCTGAACCAAAGACTATCTGCCACATGAGCAGTTGAATATAGTCATACCTCAAGTTGAATGTGCTTCGGGTTGAGCGCGTTTGAGTTGCGCTCTGTGGCAACCCAGAAGTAACGGAGCGCACTACTTCCGGGTTTCGCTGCTCGTGCATGCGCAGACACTAAAAATGACGCCACGCGCATGCGCGGAAGCGGCGAAACGTGACCCATGCATGCGCAGATGCGCCATCGCATCTTGCATTCCTTTCGGGATGCGAACGGGACTCCGGAACGGATCCCGTTCACATCCCGAGGTACCACTGTAGATGGATTATTGCACTGCCTGCTTAGCATTATTTGATCTTCTGCTATGAAAAAAGGGGTTCTTTGCATTTCAAAATATCCTGACTTCTGAAAGGATAGCAGCACTATATAAACCATAAGCAAAACGACCTTTTAAAGAAACCGCTGTACATTCATGTGGCTACACTTGAGTATTTATGAAGAACTGGTCAAGAGGTTTTTATTTAAGTCAGAACAGAGGTTGTCAAATATCAGACCCAGTTTGAACCAGTGGATAACAGACTTGTTTTGCTACAAACTGCTCTTGCAGAAAAGCAGGGTCGTTAAGTTCCCCTCCCCTCCACTGACCTTGAAAAGTGTTTGAAAATACAAAAACATTTTAGAAAGTATGCACATACATTTGAGATTCTAATGATTTGTCACCTCTGGATCTCATTGTCCAGTTTACCCCCATCAACCAAAGAAATAGAAGAAATATATTCTTTAAATTATAAAACAACCTTCTGTGGAGCGTTATTTTTACATCTTTTGTAGAATCAAGTTGGTTTTACTTATCACTGAAAAATCAGCTTCAATTGAAAGTTTTTGTTTTTGTTTTCAATTTGGGCACAAGGAACGTTAACAGGAAAAAATATTGATTAGTTGTTCTGGAAGTGTACAGTACTAGATACTGTGAACTTAAAATGTTTTACTGACTTGCTCACCCCAAAATATTTTTCTCTTGCTCAGCAAACCTAAAACATGGATATCATATTTGAGGATCTGTATTAGTAGCAATTATTCAGCAGATCACTGTAATTAAATTAAATTTATCCTGCAGAAATCCAGTGCTTAACAGCATATCTATTTTGAAAGCAATGCCAGCATGACATGCAAAGCAGATCAGAATGTATTTGTGTGCATTTGTAATATGTATGTGTATTCATTGTATTTTATATTGCCAATGGTGTTGTTGTTGTTTTTTTTGAAAAAAGCAGGCATAAAGCAGGCACAAACTGTTCCTATCTCCACAATAATCTAATGTGAAATGAAGTGACATGTACTAGAATCTAGCTGATGCACCCATGAGACCAGACAAAAAAATCATATTCCTTCTGTCTGACAGTGGAAGGCTGTGATACTTTTTAATCAAGCAGCAATCCATGGCAGAATTAATCATGATAATTAATAGTTCTGTTGGCAAGAGCAAAAGAGAGTTTTGTGGCACCTTACAGACTATCAAATTTATTGTGGCGTAATATTTTGTGGGCAATATCAGATGTATAAAATGCTATCCTCTCTGCTGCAGGCACATTTATTTATTTATCTAAAATATTTATACACCGCCTTTCCTTTAAATTTTAGAAGGCTTTGGTCACAAAAGAAATGACAGTAAAAATACAAAATAAAATATCAGCCAACAAGCCAGGGCAAAGTAGCGAATACAATCCACTCTGACTAAAGGCCAGCAAAACCCAAGGAAATATAAGCACGGTTGGCGTAAGAAAGAATTGTAAAGTGTGAGGTACGAAGGAAATAAAACATACATTACAGAAGGTGATAATTATGTTTTTAACATTGTCGATTTACAAAAGAAAGAGAAAAGAGTGAGAAAAAGACAGAGGTGCTGAAAATAATGGCAGTTGCAACTGTTATGTATTGAAGTTCTCACCAGGAGTATTGTGTATATAGTTTTCACTCAAGTCTTCGTAAATTAATTTAGGCTGGAAACCCTGGGTGGTTGTTGTTGTTACAATGTTGACAGCCGGCTGCCTATAAAAGCAGGCCGACTGAGCTGTTTGCTGTTCAGTTCTGTTCCAGCTTACCAATAAAGAGCTGCTTTGGAGAAATTGCTGCGTCGTCTGATATGTTCACCCACAACTTAACAGCAACCTTGTGGGTTTTGATAGTATTTGGCTTTTACGCTGGGCCTTAAAAAACTAACTTCTCCCTGTCTTTACTTTGCAGGACTGACTCACAGAGGGTGTTGTCCTGAGTGAGAGGCGGTTTCTTCTTTGCCTTCTTAGGGACCATGCTATCTTTCAGCCAGAAGTTATGTTGGCTTTATTGTTCCTTGGTTACTATTAACAGTGAGGATAATTTAAAGAAAGAATTCGTTGACTCATGTAGACAAACAAAAGGCAACAAGTCCCGTCATCTGAATTTGCCAGCAATATCAGTGTGCAGCTAAAGGTCAGGGAGGAGCAGGACTTCCCAAGTTTCTGATTATCCTTAGTCAAGGAAGGAACTCCTCAGGAAAATAAAAATGCAGCTCAGCTGTTTGCAAGCCATAACGCCTCTTGGGCCAGGGCCAAGGGGAGCAAAGGCAGGAGGCGGGAGGGAACATGGACATATTACTCACAGTATATGTTGGGGGGAATAACTGAAGAGAAGAAGAAGAAGAAGAAGAAGAAGAAGAAGAAGAAGAAGAAGAAAATACCCAACACCTCCCCGTTGTTGCCGATATGAAAGACATTGCCCATACTTATCCGTGCATAGGATTTGGCTGTAAGGTGTTTAAATTACAGTAAGAGCTGTTCGACAGTGGAATTTGCTGCCAAGGAGTGTGGTGGAGTCTCCTTCTTTGGAGGTCTTTAAGCAGAGGCTTGACAACCATATGTCAGGAGTGCTCTGATGGTGTTTCCTGCTTGGCAGGGGGTTGGACTCGATGGCCCTTGTGGTCTCTTCCAACTCTATGATTCTATGAATTAACATCATAAATTGTCCCTGGACCAGCACTGATAAAAAAACAATTGCCCATCATACAAATCACAGTCCAGACTGACTGGTCAAAAAACTACCAAGTTGTTGTTGCAAAGTCCGAGTCTCTGGTTGGCCCTCAAAACTCTGCCCAGGCCGCCGACTCTGCTCCACACCCTCCTTGAGTGCTTTTGCATGGCCAGAAAGTGCCCTTGAACTGTGGGGAGAGAGGGCTGCGTTTGCGTGCAGAAACCTCTGGCGCCTGTGGAGCTGGAAGGCAGGTTATTGTGCAAAGGTGAGAATTGTCTGTATCAGTTCACCCGCTTTTTGTTTTTGCCTTCTCCTACCACTGGCATACGACCCCAGGAAGGGTCAGGGGCCCATGAGGAAAGGGGCCCCTCAGGCCGCAGAAGGGCTCCCCACCCTTGTGCTTGAGCTGCTAATTGAGAACAGAAATGCCATAGCCTGGATCTTCCCATCAGAATCAGATTTAATATGGGGGGGGCGGGACCTGCAGCCTTCCAGGTACAGTGGTGCCCCGCAAGACGAAATTAATTCGTTCCGCAAGTTTTGTCGTCTAGCGAATTTTTCGTCTTGCGAATCACGAAATCCCATAGGAATGCATTGAAATTCAATTAATGCGTTCCTATGGTCAAAAAAAAGTCCAAACAAAGACAAATTTGGTACAACAACAGTTTATTAACTGCTCTTTAAAGTCACACATACTGTAAAGAGCAGTTCAAAAATTGAAGGGAAAATAAATTAACTTTATAAACAAAACATGTCTTTGTTTTTAGACAAAGGAAACAAAGTCGCGAGACGTTTTCGTCTTGCGAAGCAAGCCCATAGGGAAATTCGTCTTGCGAGGCAAATCGAAAATGGAAAAACCTTTCGTCTAGTGAGTTTTTTGTCTTGCGAGGCATTTGTCTTGCGAGGTACCACTGTATTGCTGGCTTCCCAGTTCCTGGCAGACCCAGCAAGCAGACCAGCTCATAATCGGGCAGGACAAGAGTTCTAGACCAGCAGCATCTGGGGAGCCAAAGGCTGGTTCCACCCGCCGATATATGACCACCATTAAGAGAGATAGCTTTCAGAAATGTGGCACCAGGTAATACCAAGAATGCCTATTGCTATTGATAGTCACCCAATAAACAATGGCTACTGATAGCTACAAAATAAAAACAATTAAACTTGGGGAGATAACACTACAGTGGTCCCACTCTTAGAACTTGGGGGGGGGGGCTTGCCACCTTTGTTCTGTTAAAATACAATACAGGGCAGGGCAATTGGGGGTGATTTATTTTTTCATCTGTTGCTGATGTGACTTCAAAGCAATCCATTACAATCTATTGCAGCCTAACAGGGTGACCCTCTGGGACTGGTCCGAGTTTGGCTACCCAGCGCTTAAATACATGACCTTTTCGAACACATACATTTGGAGAGGATCCCTAACTTGGCAGAGACAGAAAAGACCTGAAATACAGGACAAACTGTATCAATGCGGGATGAAATACGGGACAATCCTGTATTATACAGGACAGGTGACAACCCTAGGTAGGGGTGGCATGGGGGGGGGGTTAAAGAAAGAAGTCAATCCAGCCAAGGGTCGTACCTTCTCATTTCATTTCTCCATTTTCCCTAAAGCTGGACTGTTTCAATAGAACATGGCTTTAGCATTGCTCAAAAGGGCATTCTCAAATGCAGAGCAGCCAGGCACTATTTTTAGTTCCAATTCTCGTTACCTTGACACGGGCCATTGGTTCTAATGCCAATTACCATACGAGGCTATTACTGAGCCTGAGCTAATGCATTCTTCATTCTTGGTCCTTACAGGTGTCCTGCTCAAGGTCACACTGGCGGCCTTTGTTGCCGCCAGCAAAAGAAGACTCCTTGTTATCTATACTCTATTCCGTTCAGGAGCAAGAAAAGGTACAAAACAGAATAAGGAAATCGTAGGCTGCCTGCTCCTGACCCATCCTTCAAATATTAAGTCTCTAAAAACATTCCGATGGGTTCCAGGATGGTGCTTTAAAAAACACAACAATAGTACAGTCATACCTCGGGTTACAGACGCTTCAGGTTGCGTTTTTTCAGGTTATGGACGCCCCGAAACCCGGAAGTACCGGAACGGGTTACTGGCAGGTTTCGGCGGTCGCGCATGCGCAGAAGCGCTAAATCGCACTTTGTGAATGTGCAGAAGCGCTGAATTGCAACCCACGCATGCGCAAACGCGCCACTGCGGGTTGCAAACGTGCATCCCACACAGATCACGTTCGCAACCCGAGCGTCCACTGTATTTCCCGATACATTTTGGGCACAAGCTGTTCTCCATGGAAAAAATATTTGAATAATGAAAACCAAAGTAGCTAACAATCACTTTAAGAATATGGCATCATGACTTAGTTTCCCCCCAAAATCTCTAACAGCAGCTTATTGGGATGGGGAGACAAGCAACCCTTTTTGCAAAGTACAACTGAAGGCCCATTTAACCTCTTAAAAGGGCTGAAAGAGTAAGAATTATCTATCCCCAGTGAAGCCTGTTTCTGTTTTACTTTTTCAGTGGAAGGGAGCAGAGCTGCAGCCAGCAATGATTTAGCATGATGGTTGCCCCTAAAAGGTGCTGCTTGTGAGACACACATGTTTTGATTTCGTGTGCTTGTCACAAACATACGCACTTGCTTCATAGCACCCTAACTTGCTACTGGTATCCAGTTAAGTGGGTATTTACAAGCCTGCCTTAAGGGTAGTTTCTTTCACAATCTAGCCCATTAAACCAATTTTCATAGAGTCTCTTGCAGCAAAAACAACAGTCTTGTGACGCTTTAAAGTCTAAACATTTATCATCTAAAATTTTATCCCTTTAAAGTCTTTTTCTTTCTTTCAAGGATTGCTATCAGCTTTGTCAAGTGTGTAAAGTGATGTCCTGTGGGTTTAGAAGCATCCAATACGCAGCTCAGATACACAGAGCTATCACCTCACACCAGGTGGGTTAGAAGCCAGGAGGAAGAAATTCTGTGACACAGAGAGAGAGCAGGAGGCAGAGAAATGGCTGGTGTCTGTTTGAATCCAACGCTGCGCTTAGAGAGAAGGCAAGAAGACCCTCTTGGGATGTGACTGCTCTGCACTCTCCATCTAGGCTTAGGTTGTATATATGGGGAATTAAACCATATATCATAAAGACACCACAGTCTCCACTGTGTGTCATTTCCAAAAGGAAACACAGACCCTGGAGAAGTGTCTGGGACCCCTGGAATTTCACGCCACTCAGAGATTGGGACAGCATGAAACACTATCATGTGGCTGTTGCTGCTTCACTTCACTCATTCATGTCAGACCCTCCAAGTGTCCTTATTTTCCAGGGACAGTCCTGGATTTACAGAATCTGATTTGATCCTAGAATGTCCCACTTTTCCTTAGGACGTCCCTATTTCCATTGGAGAAATGTAGGAGGGTGTGGAGTTATGCGACCCCTGAGCTAAGTAACTATACAACCTTTAGAAGAACTCTGAAGGGACATTTTTTAACATCTAATGTTTTTATTATGTTTTTATATATGTTGGAAGCAGCCCAGAGTGGTTCTGTCATGTTACTACAAAGATGTTAGTTCTACCAATCTCTCCATTCAATACTGGGAGATTTGGCTGCAGTTTCCTTGTTCTTTGTTTACAAGACTGGATGGTTTATTATTTTATGTTGAAAATTAACACAGTCATTTTAATGGGCTTCCAAATATAGATGTTTTCAATAGAACGCCTGTCTTTTGAGGGAAAGTTGGAGGTGAATTTTACCTTGATTTTTTTGTCTGTTTAGTTTAATGTATTAGTAGTACACATATGTTCACTAACACATGATATAAAAAATGTTAGAAGCCCTACTAAATATACACATGTACACCTCACCCAAAAATACAAACAATATAAGAAGTAATGGATAATATATTTTTATTCTTGTTAAAAAACAACAACACACACACACACCCACAGCAGAAAGAAAATTGAAATGCTTGAGAGTCTTAGTGAGCCATTTCATCATTAGTAGTATATAAAGAACACAAGACTTTATATGCTCAGTGTCAGCTGTCATTTGTTTATTTAATAAAATGTATATACCTTTTCTTCATTAAAAAAACCTTCAAAGTGGTTTACAAAAAGATAAACCAAGAAAATCAAGAAAAAAACACAACACTACTTTAAAACATAAAAACGTTAAAATACTGAAACAGATTAAAACTACCGCAACTTTCTAAGCATCTAGGCAGGCTTGTCTAAGCAAGAATGCTTTTTAGCAGGAACTGTACTGAAAAGAGTACAAGGAAGGCGTCTGCTTGATCTCAATGGGCAAGTAAACGGTTGAGGTCTTACAAATGCGGAACAGATATTCTGTGGCACCTGATTCTGCTGATATGACCAATCGCAAGGAAAATGTTGGGGTAGGCTATTTGTTATTAAACACCCCAAATTCACCACACGTGTGAAAGAAGAAAGAACACAACTTCTGTAGCGTAAAAAAGGAGGAAAGATTAAGGGAGCAATCCTGCAACCGCAGGTGTTAAGTAAGTGCTCCTTTGCCGACAGAGGGAGGACCACTGGCATCAGTCAAAATCATGTGCTAAAGATCACCGGTTATTTAAGAAATACAGAGAGATCAGGTTGAAAGATGTATTTTAGGATAAGTGATTCTTATTCCCCATTTTGCGTCACACATCACAGAAAGTTCTGCTGCTGCAGAGGCTCCTTTGCATAGCGCTCTTGGGCCAAGCGGGACATGGCAATCGTGTGGCTGCATTGATTAAAAAAAAAGTTTTTACACTTTGAATAGCTGTGTGTTTATGCGTTGCTGGGGATTTGAGCAGGATGGGGAGTGGGGTCTGGGGGGGGAGCTGTTAACCCTCCCCCCCCCCATGTTGGGCGTTGCAAGAACAGGATCCTGGACGTGGTGGGCTATTCATGGGCCTGATCCTGCTGTAGCCTTTTGTACCCCTTCACTGCAAGGCTCTTCTTAGGCGTTTCTTTCCTGGAGAATCCCAGGAATAACAGGCTCCTGATCATAGAATCATAGAGTTGGAAGAGACCACAAGGGCCATCGAGTCCAACCCCCTGCCAAGCAGGAAACACCATGAGAGCACTCCTGACATATGGTTGTCAAGCCTCTGCTTAAAGACCTCCAAAGTAGGAGACTCCACCACACTCCTTGGCAGCAAATTCCACTGTCAAACAGCTCTTACTGTCAGGAAGTTCTTCCTAATGTTTAGGTGGAATCTTCTTTCTTGTAGTTTGGATCCATTGCTCCGTGTCCGCTTCTCTGGAGCAGCAGAAAACAACCTTTCTCCCTCCTCTATATGACATCCTTTTATATATTTGAACATGGCTATCATATCACCCCTTAACCTCCTCTTCTCCAGGCTAAACATGCCCAGCTCCCTTAGCCGTTCCTCATAAGGCATCGTTTCCAGGCCTTTGACCATTTTGGTTGCCCTCCTCTGGACACGTTCCAGTTTGTCAGTGTCCTTTTTGAACTGTGGTGCCCAGAACTGGACACAGTACTCCAGGTGAGGTCTGACCAGAGCAGAATACAGTGGCACTATTACTTCCCTTGATCTAGATGCTATACTCCTATTGATGCAGCCCAGAATTGCATTGGCTTTTTTAGCTGCCGCGTCACACTGTTGGCTCATGACAAGTTTGTGGTCAACCAAGACTCCCAGATCCTTTTCACATGTACTGCTCTCAAGCCAGGTGATCGTGGCAGCGGAAAGCAAAGGAACCAAACTCCTGCACTGGAGCATGGCTGGCAAACTAAGGCCCGGGGGCCGGATCCGGCCCAATTGCCTTCTTAATCCGGCCCCCAGATGGTTCCAGGAACCAGCGTGTTTTTACATGAGTAGAATGTGTCCTTTTATTTGAAATGCATCTCTGGGTTATTTGTGGGGCATAGGAATTTGTTC
The DNA here is from genome assembly GCF_965113315.1 of Podarcis vaucheri. Classification (NCBI taxonomy): domain Eukaryota; kingdom Metazoa; phylum Chordata; class Lepidosauria; order Squamata; family Lacertidae; genus Podarcis; species Podarcis vaucheri. Next base: position 124,155,512 of record NC_138761.1, read on the forward strand.
TCCCCCCCCCCAAAAAAAAAGTCCGCCCCCCCCCCCACAAGGTCTGCGGGACAGGAGACCGGCCCCCGGCTGAAAAAGTTCGCTGACCCTTATTTGGTGGGGGAAAGGTCTATTGCCGCCCCCTCCTGGCCGCAGTGTTACAGGCAGGCTCATTTCGCGCGGGAAACCGGGAGAAACCAGGAAGTCACGACCGCGAACTACAAGCCCAACAATGCACCGGGGGCGTAAGGGCCCGCCTCCTCCCTCCGCGCCTACCGCCGGATTGGCCGGCTGTTTCCGGACGTGCGCGGAGCCGCGAGTGGAGTTCCGCGCCGTGCGTGCCGATCCATTGGGCGGCGTGTTCGAGAGCCCCGCCCCCCGCCCTCCGCTCGGTTTGGCGGGAAAAGGCGGCGCGCGTTTGGCGCCAAAACCGTGAGGGAGCCGGAGGGGGAAGAGGACGGAGCCGGGAGGAAGGATGGCGGCGGCGGCGGTGCTGGACGACGCGGAGCTGAGGGAGGCCCAGAGGGACTACCTGGACTTCCTGGACGACGAGGTGCGCGCGGGGGGGGGGGTGTGGGCCGGGCGGCGGCCGAGCATGTGCAGAGTGCAACTTCGTGACTCGTTAGGCCTTGAGCCTCGGTGCCTGTGGAAACCTCTTGCGTCCTCCTCGGGCCGAGCGAAGCAGCGAAGGGGCTTCGGCGGAAGGCCGGGGGAGGGTCCCCTGGGGGAGAGGCAGGCCTAGGTGGGTGGGGGTCCCCTGGGGGAAGGAGGGCCTAAGCCTCCAGGGAATAGAGCTCACGCTCATCCTGATGGTTATGCTACGTGGATATACATATATATATATATGTGTGTGTGTATATGCATACGTTTGTATATGTGTGTGTATATACAGTGGTACCTCAGCTTACATACGCTTCAGGTTACAGACTCCGCTAACCCAGAAATAGTGCTTCAGGTTAAGAACTTTGCTTCAGGATGAGAACAGAAATCGTGCTCCGGCGGCACGGCAGCAGCAGGAGGCCCCATTAGCTAAAGTGATACCTCAGGTTAAGAACAGTTTCATGTTAAGAACAGACCTCCGGAACGAATTAAGTACTTAACCCGAGGTACCACTTTGCACACACACACACACACAGTGGTACATCTGGATACAAATGGGATCCGTTCTGGAGCCCTGTTCACATCCTGAAGCGAACGCAGCCTACGTCTGTGCGTTGCAATTCACCGCTTCCGTGCATGCACATGACATCATTTTGACCGTCTGTGCATGTGTGAGCAGTGAAACCCAGAAGTAATGCGTTCCGTTACTTCCGGGTCGCTGCAGAGAGCAACCCGAAAGCGCTCAACCTGAAGCAACTTCCACCCGAGGTATGACTGTAAATGTGTGTGTGTGTGTGTGTGTGTGTGTGTGTACAGGTGTATAGTTGTGATTGTTTCTATTTAGGGGATGTCACCCTGCATGATGCTGGAGTCCCTTGCAATGCTTTGGGTCTTGGGCTCCAGCAAAGGTTGCGATCTGATCTTTGTTGCAGGAGGACCAAGGGATTTACCAGAGTAAAGTCCGGGACATGATTAGCGACAACCAGTACCGCCTGATTGTGAATATCAATGACCTCCGAAGAAAAAATGAGAAAAGAGCCAGTCGGTAAGTTAGACTTGCACTGGGTCACCGTGGATAGATAGATAGATTTAGTGTGTGTATGTTTATGCTTTCATTGAGATTCCTGTATTGCAGAGGGGTTGGACTAGATGATTCTAGGGCTCCCTTCCAACTCTTACCCTTCCCCCTCCCGTTTCTTTTGGTTAGCTACAGTACTTGTAAGCTCAGGGACATATCACTGCCTCCTGTTCAACTTTTTAAAAATAAATAAAAAACAAATAGATCTGCTGTATATAATGCAGCATTTAAGACACAAAAGCCTAAATATGCATCATACTGGGATGGAATCAAAGAACTACATATGACAGCTACTTTTTAAAGAATAAGATGCTACTGTCAATGTGACTGATACAAAATGGTTTAAAATTGCCACAGTAAGAAACTTGTATATGTGGAATTAAATCTGGAGCAGGGTTTGAAAATTTAAAACAGCCCATTGAGTGGTAACACAATGTAAACAATAACCTCAAAACAGATGAAGAAGAAGAAGAAGAGTTTGGATTTGATATCCCGCTTTATCACTTCCCGAAGGAGTCTCAAAGTGGCTAACTTTCTCCTTTCCCTTCCTCCCCCACAACAAACACTCTGTGAGGTGAGTGGGGCTGAGAGACTTCAGAGAAGTGTGACTAGCCCAAGGTCACCCAGCAGCTGCATGTGGAGGAGCGGAGACGCGAACCCAGTTCCCCAGATTACAAGACTACCACTCTTAACCACTACACCACAATGGAAGAGAAGGCTGTCTTAAGTGCTTTTCAGGAGCCATGGTGGCTGATTTCTCTGGCTCTTGTCATTGGAAAGCTTCCCGGTGTTGCATTTCTTAGCTGGGCCAGTCCATTATAGAATCATAGAATTGTGGAGTTGGAAGGACCCCTGAGGCTTCTCGCCCTGCAATGCCCAACCCCTTGCAGTGCATACATGAAATCCAGGTGTCTCCCACCTTATATTTATGCAGCGGGTTCTTCCTGCCTAAGTGTTATGAAGATTTAGCATACGTAGAGTAAAATGGCAGAAGCTGATGTAGTTTCCATATAGGAAGAAAGAACTGTTTGGCCACAGAGATGGGAAAGGGGAGGAAGGCCAATAAGCATCCCTTAGAAGACCAGGGATCTTCTGTCTCCCTTCTCCTGGAAAAAACTGCCAGCAACTGACATATTGGTAGGGGCTGACATGGCATTAGGGATTCTGACACCAGAGTCTTGTTCATCTTTGCTCCAGTTTGCTGAACAGTGCCTTTGAGGAGATGGTGGCTTTCCAGCGTGCCCTGAAGGACTTTGTTGCTTCTGTTGACGCCACCTATTCCAAGCAGTATGAAGATTTTTACATTGGGCTTGAGGGAAGCTTTGGATCTAAACATGTGACACCACGGACGCTGACATCCCACTTTCTCAGCTGCATCGTCTGTGTGGAGGGTATTGTAACGAAATGTGAGTTAAAAAACAAAGTGAGGACAGCTTTTAACGCTGCATGGATGGGAATGTAGTGGGACCAATGGCAGTCTTCTCAAGCACTTAAGGCCCTCTCATGATTTCTCTGCGAAAACATGTACGATCAGTGATCTAAGTAAATGACTCTGCAGGGCAAAGCTAAGTGTGGCATAATGGATATACACTGGTACCTCGGGTTAAGTACTTAATCCGTTCCGGAGGTAGCTAATGGGGCCTCCCACTGCTGCCGTGCGGCTGGGGGACGATTTCTGTTCTCATCCTGAAGCAAAGTTCTTAACCCAAGGTAATATTTCTGGGTTAGCAGAGTCTGTAACCTGAAGCGTATGTAACCTGAAGCGTATGTAACTCGAGGTACCACTGTAGTGGCCCTATTTGGGTGTTGCCACGAGGTATAGAGAAAATATGGAGGGGCAGTGGCAATGAGAATGCTGCCCACAGGCCTTAATTTGCAGAGGACAACTGTGTGAAGCAGGGAGCTTCTTCTTTCCATGAGTTCCACGGGTTCCACAATGCACAAGGGGCCTCCTTGCATGCAGGACTCCGGAGGGTGCCTGTTTCACACAGTTGCCCTCTGCAAGTCTGCAAATCAAGGCTGATAGTGCCAGACTGAAGAGGGCAGGGGCGCAGCGATCACACACCCCTTGTTTCTCCCTGTGTGTTTTTATGTGCCTTGTAATACCTGTATAGGTCTTATGTATTTGGGTGGAAGTAAATGTTACCTTGGCAAATGCCTTTTTGACTGGGGTGGGGCCGCTCACAAAGGAAGATGGGTGGCTGGGGTGGGGCTTGTCTCTTGATGCTACTGTGGGAGAGGACATTTGTGTGGAAGCAGTGGTACGGGGAGTGGGCCAGGAGCAGCAAAATCTTCCCCCAGCCAGCTTGGAGACTGTCAATCTAGCTTTGGGATTTCTTCCTGTCTTTGCATTAGCTGGAAGAGAGAGAGTGTAGGAATCTGACAAGGAATTGGGAATGTTGAAGCATGTTCTGAAAAAGAACATTCATGAGCTCTGATGTTGGTCATGGCTATTCCTGGGGAGTAAGGAAGCACCTGTGGGAAATAGATTTCCTTTGGGGTCAGTTACAGCATATTTAAACAGGTATTTAGGCTGTAGCCCTGGACAGAATCAGGCTTTTCATGTTAGGCTCTGAAATGGAAATTTGGAATTTCACTTGCGAATGTCTGGGGTGAATGCTGTTAATGCAACATCTCTTTTTGCAGAGTATTGTGACCTAAAACAAAATTAAAGGCTGTTCCCACTCCAACACAGGTTCTTTGGTCCGCCCAAAGATTGTGCGCAGTGTGCACTATTGCCCTGCTACCAAGAAGACAATTGAGCGCCGGTACACAGATATGACATCCCTGGAACCTTTTCCATCAGCTGCTGTTTACCCTACCAAGGTGAGCCAAGTGGGTTTCGTGTCCTCAAGGGTGTTCCCATCAACAGGATGGGCATTCTTCAGTGGATCCTTTATCCAAATTATCTCAATTCTATTTTCTCCTCAGTTTCCTACCTCTTTAAGAGCACTTCTTTCATGTATTCTTTTTCTGCTAAAGGGAGAGAGAATTGAGGGAGGCTATTTGTCCTGCTGCCCTTTGTGCTCCCTGAAAATTGGTTCTAAATGATGCACCCCCCCCAAAAAAAAATTGTTGTCTGAAAGGGTTTGTGCTGTTCAATATCTCTATGTGTAACCCCTCCTCCAAAACAGCTGCTGGAGCAACACATGCTTCTGCAACTGCTTCTACATAGTGATCTACAGGATATACTGGCCAGCTTGTAACCTTCCTTAACTGTGACAATTTTGTTTTGGCTGAAAAACCAGCTGTGTCTTGATACATTGTGAACTGCCCTGAGACCTGCAGGTATAGGGCAGTATACAAATTTAACAAATAATTATAGCAGAAAGTGTTGATGTGTTGAAGTAGTGAGTCTACCAGAATCTCTTCAATTTATTTGCCCATAAAAAACCAATTATTTTATGATCCTCCAAGCTTACAGTTAAAATAATCTCTCATGACGTACCTTGCTAAATTACTTAACAACAGCATTTCCCAAAGTGGCACTTGGACCATGCCTGGGTGCGCCACCCAGTGTGGACATAACAGGCTACACTAAAAAGCATGTTATATTTTTATCTTACGCTGGTTATCTAGGATGAAGAGAACAACCCGCTTGAGACAGAGTTTGGCCTGTCTACCTACAAGGACCACCAGACAATCACAATCCAAGAGATGCCAGAGAAAGCACCAGCTGGGCAGCTCCCTCGCTCTGTGGACATCATTTTAGACGATGACTTGGTAGACAAGGTGAAACCAGGGGACAGAGTGCAGGTCATTGGGACGTTCCGTTGTCTGCCAGGAAAGAAAGGTGGCTACACTTCAGGGACATTTAGGTAAAACGCTCAGCAGGCAAGCTTATTTGTTGGCGTGCTGTCATAAAATCAAACTACTCAGCAAGGCTTCTTGCAATGGATTCTTGCCCTTACTGCTGCCTACTTGTCACAGAATCTGAAAACATTATCTGCCTAGTTATGGTAATGATATTACAACATTTTAAACTTCATTCCTTTTGTCTGTTAAATCTTCTGGCAGTTTACAAAGATTCTGCCTTGTCCTAGGGAAGGTATTGCTATGCCAAGACCTGCCCCCCCCAATTCTATAGGAGGATTAATGTCAGTTTATTTCACAAAGGACATTGCCAAATATATGTGCTGAAAAAATTCCAGATAGCCTGACTTCTAAAGGGCATCATGTAGATCTTAGTTCTCTTGATAAATTGTGTGATTCTGTCCTTCACACATGTTCTTATGATCCTTTTAAGCATTGACTTGCTGTTTCTGGTCTGTGTGATCTCTGTTGGCCTCTCTCAGTATGAGGTGTTTTTGTTTTGTTTTTTTGTTTCTGTTTCTCTGTCTCTCTCCCATCATAAGAATTTGACTGAAGCCCCTCACAAAATGGTTTCCTTTGTTTCTCCTCCATCACACTTTTCTCCTAAAATTGCAGGTGGTGCATACATAAGAATTTACACATGCCAATATGTAAATTGTGAATGCAAAATCTGATAATCCCTCTATCCTCCCATTGAACATGCCATTCTTAAATGCAGGAGAGTAGCAGCACCCAGAAGACTTAGTATCATATTCAGAGGTCCACAAATTGTTCTTTGGCTTAGTAGTCAATTATTACTTTTCCTAGACAATTTGGGTTCACTAGAAGTGCTTGTGAAGGCCTTTCCCTTTCTGCTCATCAAGTACAACTTGCCTGTCCTCACACTAAATTAAGGAGAAGGGGCTGCAGGACAGGTGACATTGTTCCCCATCTGTGTGCACAGGCTTCCCCCACTTCAGGCTTGCCTTCAATAGGAGGCCAGTATTGGGAAGCAGCCGTGGCAGGGAGGTAGTGTGTAATTAGTTCGGGTTCATTGTGGCTTGTGTACATAGTGCTAAACCATGGCTTCTAGCTGCATGTGAACCAGCCCATCATCTTGGAGACCATTCATATAGTACAGTGGTGCCTCGCAAGACGAAATTAATTTGTTCCGCAAGTCTCTTCGTCTTGCGGTTTTTTCGTCTTGCGATGCACGGTTTCCCATAGGAATGCATTGAAAATCAATTAATGCGTTCCTAGGGAAACCGCCTTCAGACCAGGTCCGGGGACAGTCTGTCCCCGGACCTCTTCTGAAGGCTGGGGGGGGGGGACAAGGGCTTTTCTTCCCACCCCCAGCATTTTAAAAAACCCCGGGACAGCGGAGGACTTCTCCGCTGTCCGGGCGATCTTAAAATGCTGGCGGGCGGCATTTTAAAATCGCCCCGGGACAGCGGAGGACTTCTCCGCTGTCCGGGACGATTTAAAAGCCCCTGGGAAGGCAGGCAGGGGGGACAAAGACTTTCGCCCCCCCGCCCGCCTTCAGAAGGTGTTCCCGCCCCGCCGCCCGGCTTCGGAGCAGCGTTCCGAAGCCCGGCGGTGGCGGGAGGAGGCGTTCCCGCCCCACCGCCCGGCTTCAGAGGAGGTCCGAGGACAGTGGGGAAGACGCGCTGCGCTTCCCCGCTGTCCCAGATATTTCCCTATGGGCTGTCGTCTTGCGAAGCAAGCCCATAGGGAAATTCGTCTTGCGAAGCGCCTCCAAAATAGAAAACCCTTTCGTCTAGCGGGTTTTCCGTCTTGCGAGGCGTTCGTCTTGCGAGGTACCACTGTATAAGAAGAAAGCAGACAAAGACTCTTCAGATGGTGTTTTATCTCTGTGTGTGTTTAAAAAAAAACAACTGGAGATACATTTTAGTGAATATAAGTCTTTTGAAAATTTAAAACATTATAGCTCTGCAGATATTAATGTAGTGAAGTGGAGTATGGCTTTAAAAAAGGTTCCCTGAGCATTGTACCTTCTCTAAAGTCTCATTGGAAATGGGCCAAACACTTATTGACTAAGATTTGTCAAATTTTTTTTTTACCAATCTTCTGCTAATCTGCAGCTGGTCTGTCTAGACCTGTAACAAAGGGTCTGTGTTTTCTCACCTTCTCTAGGACTATTCTGATTGCTTGCCAAGTGAAGCAGATGAATAAGGAGGTTCGGCCTGAATATTCATCAGCTGATATTTCCAAGATAAAAAAATTCAGCAAAAGCCACTCAAAGGTAAATTGGGCTATGATGTTAGGGCAATTTCACATATTTTGCTTGGGAAGATTCAGGTTTGCTTTTAATGTTGACTCAGCAGAGTTGCAACCAATCCATGTGTTTCTTGTAGTCAGTTCTGAGGCGTACAATGTTTAAACCATGTGCCTAAAAGTGGAATGTGTTAAGTGGACCTTGTAAACTTTGTGATAAAAACTGTGGTTGCAGAGAGTAGTGTGAAGGGCTTTAGATCTTAATTATAAGGAGCCTGTTTATAGTAAAATCAAAACTAAAATTAAGATTAGGCATGTCTGCTTTGAATTTTTAAAAATCTATTAGGCTTAAAGCCATTTTTACTCTGCTCATTTTATGGTTTATTCAGTTTTAAATTGTGGGGTTTTGTTGTTGTGAGATATTGAGAAACTTCGGCATATACTGGCCTTCAAATACCGCTAATAAGCAAATACATCTTAGTGTGTTTCTATAGCGTCATCTTGCACTGACGTATTCCATAATATATCATGATCACTGTACTGTATTACATTTTTTCAACTGATACTGAAAAATATTAGTTCCAGTATGGGTGTTACCTTAAACCAGTTCTGACCCTCCATACAATTGTGGCGGAACCCTCCTTTTCCTGATGTGCTTTGAAAGTAGTTTTGATTTCTGTTGCCATTTGAAACCATGGTTAATTGTCTATGGGCACCTCCTAATACATTTTTCTGCTACTTGTTTCCTGAAACTAGGATGTGTTTGACCAGCTTTCAAGGTCTCTGGCTCCCAGTATCCATGGGCACGAGTACATCAAGAAGGCAATTCTCTGCATGCTGCTAGGGGGAGTGGAGAAGGTGCTGGAGAACAAAAGTCGCCTCCGAGGGGATATTAACATCCTGCTAATTGGTATGACTGTGGGCACTTTTCTTTTAAAAAATATATATCATGGAAATGTTCATATCTTGCTAGCCATAGTTTAGATGTTTTTAGTTGTTTTGAAGATGTTTAAATTCTGTTTTGTTGTATTGCTTTGCTACTTAGTTGTCCTGTAGTAGTTGGGGCCAGGGCCACCCATCTGTCAATCACCTAATGCCTCTGTGACCTTGTGTGACGTGTCTGGGCTTCTGCAATTTGAAATCAAACCCCATGGGCAAAGGCACAGTCCAAGTGGCACTGGTCAGCTGATGGCCAGCACTTGTGAAGTTCCAAGCACAGCACTTTGTATAGGGCTTTGCGGGTGCTGATCATCAGCCAATCAGCAATGCCTGCAAAACCCCTTTTGGCCCAAGTTCAGCTTTGTCTGCCCCAGACCTGATGCCATAGATGACATCAAGTGTAAGACAGGTGAGCATGGTTTGGCCATGATAGTCTCATGGGCCAAAATGGAAGGCTAGAAGTTCTGTACTGAGGCTGTGTTAACATTATAACGAGCCCACTGTCTCTTCTCTTTCAGGTGATCCTTCTGTTGCAAAGTCTCAGTTGCTGCGTTACGTACTGTGCACAGCTCCACGGGCCATCCCCACCACAGGCAGGGGTTCCTCTGGAGTCGGTCTGACTGCTGCTGTCACTACAGACCCGGAAACTGGTAAGGAGCAGGCTAACGCGCGAGGTTAGCAGTCACTGCAGTGGGAAACACAGGCTGATGACTGGCTCTCTGAAGTCAAGATAGTGTGTTCTTGTGTGGCAGTTGGAGCCGGAACTGGAGACATCAATGAGGCACAGCTCTGTGGAGAGCAAAGTTGCCTTATGGCTGTTACAAATTGGGTTATATCTCTTGCTCTGCCACCAGCCTGCTGGTTATAACTGGTTTGGGTCTCTTCGTGTTCCTTGCTGGAAAAATGGGTGTATGTTTTAATTCTTTCTTAACACCTGTGCATATCTGTGGACAAAAACATGTTCGATATCCTCATTTGTAACCCATTTGCACTGAGCAGAAGTGAGGCATTGGGAAAGTACAATGTTGCTGCTAGTTGAATTGCAGAAGTAAGCATTTATGTGCAGGATCTGCACAGATTATTGGCAGCTTCATAGATGGAAACAGTACTCTAGGAGCTAATTCTGCTAAATAGTCTGCCTTTCAGGTGGAACAGCAGCCTTTGGCTAATATGTACTGCTTAGCATATCGCTTTTGCTAACTTGGAGATGAATGCTCAAGTTGTGGTCAGTGGATGGGTGTAATCAACATGTGTGCTTTGATTTTCTGATCCAGGGCAACTGGAGGCCCATAGCAATGGGCTAGACTGTCTTTGATCTTCCATAGTGCTTACTGAATGTTAAGGGACAATGCTGGGACACTGTATTCATGGAGATGGGGAAGTAGTATAACACTTGAGTGCTTGGATATCAGTATTCCAGTCCACCTAGTTGGAAAGGTGTGAAGGGAGCTGTGTCCAAACTCATGTGTATTCTTAATTTACTGTCTTCAGGAGAGCGTTGTCTGGAAGCAGGTGCCATGGTCTTGGCTGACCGGGGTGTGGTGTGCATTGATGAATTTGATAAGATGTCTGACATTGACCGCACAGCTATCCATGAGGTGATGGAGCAAGGTCGCGTTACCATTGCCAAGGCAGGTATTCAGGCCCAGCTCAATGCTCGCTGCAGCGTCCTAGCAGCTGCCAACCCAGTGTATGGAAAGGTGAGTACTTACGAATGCTTCTTCAGGCACACCTAATGGCAAAGTTGTTGACTTTGCAGACCGTTCCGGTTTCCTTTTTATTGCTTTAAATTTTGATACTGGTTTTGTTAGTCTGTTGGGCTGCAGCTAAAGAGGTTGTGTCATCCTAAATATGGGGATAGCCTTCAGCTGTTTATTATCACATTCTCACACACTGCTGATGGTGAACCCCTGGCATAGTTTCAGGCGGAATTCTCCAGTTGGCATCAATCTGCATTTTGCACTTTGTTCAGTGACTGGCAAGGGGGTAGGGTGCTTACTGCCCTCTTTCCCCCAAGTTAATAAAGAGTTCTTTGAAACATGTGATCCAGATGAACTTGCCACGTGAGTTGATATTGTGGTCTTCCATGCAATGAGTGGTGTTTGCTGACAGAAACAGGAGATTCACGATGTAATGACCCAGGTACATGCTGTGAATTGTACTAAACACATTTTACTTAATCCATTTATAGCCTGCCTTACATAAGATTTCAGGGTGGATAATTTAATATTAAACAATTAAAACCAAGTGCTGTAATACGTAGGCAAAGGAAACAAGGTATATATGCATATTAATAGACGTGATTGTTGCTGCTCCCAAAATTGGCTGTAAAAATGGCAATAGCCTTGCCAAGCAGGCCAGAGTCACCACAATGGTTTGTGTTTGTTTGTCTTTCTTTGATGTAATAGAGAATGAGGGGAATGTGAATGGCAAGCTTTGGCTGTCATTCACCTGCATTTTCTGTACTCAAAAACAGTACCATGGTATGCATGAGTACCAATATTTGTGCTGCTTATTTTTTTTATTTCAGAAAATGCCGGGTTTCTCTTTATCGCTCTCCCCGTCCAGTAAGCCTTATTTCCCTCTTTAGGAATAAGATACCCTTAACAGTTGCAGTATGAACGTGCTGTTTTTTCTTATAACTTTTTACAGTATGACCAATACAAAACCCCCATGGAGAACATTGGCTTGCAGGACTCTCTACTGTCTCGATTTGATTTGCTCTTCATTGTCTTGGATCAAATGGATCCAGAGCTAGATCGGGAGATTTCGGACCATGTTTTGCGGATGCATCGTTACAGAGCGGCTGGGGAACAGGATGGAGATGGTGAGTCTCTCTTCCTGAAAAGCTTTGTGGGAAATCCTATGTGACATGAGAATTAATCGGAGTTACCCAAGGCTTCTTTCTTTTGCAAGCAACACTCCTGTTGTGCCATGGCATATTTTCAGGTCTTCACTTGCTGTTGTGGGAGGTGGAACGATCATGCTAAGTTGCCTGTGGAACGCAGGGATGCTCCTAACATTAGATAAGGAATTCCACCCCAACTAATAGGAAGCCAGATTGGAAGTTGAGGGGGAAATAGAACTTTTGCATGCAGATGTGTAGGGGAGAAAAAACAGAAGACTTTTCTCCTATCACGGGGATCAGGGAACCATTTCAGCCCAAGGGCCACATTTCCTCCTGGGCAACATGCCCCTTGTGGGTAGGGTCAGAGTCAAAAATGGACCAATAATACAGGTTTATTTCACCATGCCCGCTTTCATTGTTAGAGGGAGCTTTGGCAGCTTGGCTCTTCTCATCCCTGCTGCTCAGATTTTTTTCTTTTAAATGGAGCTTTTCAGGAAACAGTACAGTGAGAAGGTGCTGGTTTTTGTGTCTGTTGCTATAGTAATTGAATGTGACCTAGATATGTCTCCAGGCAACCCTTCCCTTCTTTTTCCAGCCATGCCTTTGGGTAGCACCGTTGAGCTGTTGGCCACCGATGATCCTGCCTTTGCTGAGGAGGAGGACCATGAGCTGCAGGTGTATGAAAAACACGACGATCTACTGCATGGGCCTAAGAGGAGGAAGTGAGTGCCTCCCACAGTCTTCCTCCTTGCAGATAGATTGATTGCTGTAATCTCTTCTCCTGCCCCACTTACTGTAGCTTAAAACACAGGTGGCTTAAAGCGCAGCCTCCAAACTATAGAAATGCAAACCAGTAGCCTATATTCAGGGGCCCTATATCATACACACACTCGGAATATTTTTGCTTTCTCGGGAACGAACAGGAAGTTTTGGTTAGATAGTACAAGAGCACCCCATCTGGCTCAAACCAAAGGTCCGGCTTTTATTTTCCAATGGTGAGCCGTGTATCTGAAAGTTCACAGGCAGGAGATGGAAGGCATTGCCCTATTCTTGTTGTTCGCCAGCCTCTCATTGCATCCTATTACATAGGATGCATCTTCCATGACTCCCCCTTTTGAAGCTATCCAACCCCCAACTAGCCCTGCACCTTGTGAATTCATTGACTTCCTTACGCATATTGTGAAGTACCTCTGTCTGTGGTGGATCTATTGCCGATTCAAAGTCATTGGGTGACAGGTATTGTGGCAAGAGAGGAGAACTTTTGGCTCCAGCATTTATGAGTTTATAAGCTTTTGTTCATATTATCCTCCTTAGTAGTTCCGCCCCACTAAACTTGAAAGCCTTTAAGCACTGTTACTCTTCCCCATAGAGAAGATTCCTCCATCTTTTTTTGTGTTGGGGACCCCCCTGCTACTTTCCTTCTCTGCGCAGGGCAGTTCTGGGAGTTGGAGGTAAGGAGAGTCCTCCAGAGAGGCACCCCCCCCACACACATTTTTCTGAGACTTCCCTCCTGCAAGGTGCTTCCACCACAGTTCTTAATACAAACATTAGTTTAGGGATGTGAGGCTGCAGGGTTCATAAAAGGGAAATGGCAAATGGGTTCACTGGCTTTAATTCTCATCTTTTTACAGTTAGGGTTGTGTATTCGACCCATTGAAGGGAGGAACCTACTTTGAATTGCTTACAGAACTTGATCACTTTGTGTTTGCCAAACAGAGAGAAGATCGTTAGTGTGGAGTTCATGAGGAAATACATTCATTTCGCCAAGATGATCAAGCCAGTCTTGACCGAGGAAGCAGCAGCCTTCATCGCTCAGGAATATTCTTCTCTTCGCAGTCAGGACCAGATCAGCTCTGATGTGGCTAGAGTGAGTAGGGGGCTGGGTCCCTTTTACTGGGAAAAAGGGGAGGGAGGAGAGCAAAGCTGAAATTGTGAAAATTACATATTACATGTGATGTAGTAGCACAAGAACATTGTGTTAAGACACAAAGAAACCCAAGTTCAGACACCTGCTGAACTGCAGAGGTTTCTGGATGGCAATGGGCATGTGGTTGTTCCTCAGCTTACTTTACACCACTGGACCTCTGAGGTAAAAGCAATGTTTTTTTTTGAACTCTTAGGAGGAGGAACAAATAATTGTACAGTGGTACCCCGCAAGACGAACGCCTCGGAAGACGAAAAACTCGCTAGACGAAGGAGTTTTTCGTTTTTTTAGCCGCTTCGCAAGACGCATTTCCCTCTTTTGAAGCAAGGGGCGGCGGGGAGAAGATCACTTCTCCCCGTTGCCAGCCCCGCAATCTCCGGGGACAGAGGGGAAGGCGCGCACGCCTTCCCCTCTCTCCCCGGACCCCTTTTGAACCAAGGGGCAGCAACAGGGAGAAGCGATTCTTCCCGCTGCCCCTTCCCTTGCTTTAAAACAGGTCCGGGGACAGAGGGGAAGGCGCGGGCGCCTTCCCCTCTGTCCCCGGAGATTGCAGGGCAGGCAACGGGGAGAAGATCTTCTCCCCGCCGCCCCTTGCTATAAACAGGTCCGGGGGCAGAGGGGAAGGTGCGCGGCGCTTCCCCTCTGTCCCCGGACAGTCTCCATAGGAACGCATTGATTGATTTTCAATGCATTCCTATGGGAAACCGTGCTTTGCAAGACGAAAAACTCGCAAGAAGAAAAAACTTGTGGAACGAATTAATTTCGTCTTGCGAGGCACCACTGTACTGTATATTTGAATCAAAGTAGCCTTGACTATGCAGCTGTTTTGCTTTCCGATGTGCAGCTTAGCTGCTTTTCAGTCAGCCGAACTCGGCCTGGAAATCCTCACTTTCCTCTCTGAATAACAGCAGCAGGGGAACAATGCTATAGGGCTGCAGCACTGCTTAATAAGAGGATTTTGTGCAGATAGAAGTTACCTGAGCACCATAACGTTCCCTGGCCCCCATCCATAACATACAAAATCTAGGAGTGGAGCCTGTAGCCTCAGATTAAAATCCCATTGAATTTAAAGCACGCTTTAAAAAAAATATGCAACTGCAATCAGGTTGCAAACGTGATCTGTTTGGGATGCATGTTCACAACCTGCAGCGGTGTGTCTGCACACGCACGGGTTGCAATTTGGCGCTTCTGCACATGTGCAAAGCGCGATTTAGCACTTCTGTGCTTAGGCGACCGCCGAAACCCAGAAGTAACCCATTCCGGTACTTCCGGGTTTCGGCGGTTCTGTAACCTGAAAAAATGCAACCTGGAGCGTCTGTAACCCGAGGTAGGACTGTATTTGGTTTTCATATTTTTTTCCTTTTTCAAAGGCTGCGTGTAGTTGTCTCCTGCCTAGGAGAGACAGAGAGAGAGAGAGAGAGAGAGAGAGAGAGAGAGAGAGAGAGACATTTGCAGTTCACGTTGTGGAAGATTACAGGAGCATGTAGTGCTTATCAGAGACTTGTCCTGCAGCTTGAATTGTCAGCTGCATAACCTTGGTAGTCTCCTTGCTTGGCTATAGCAAAAGAGCCCTGTGGCTTCTCCCCTTTATGTGCTGCTATGTATTTGTTGTACAAGTGATTTCCAGAAATGGGAGTCTCATTCTTTTTATCATTCAGCAGCTCAATGGTTCTATCTTACTTTCCAGACTTCCCCTATAACGGCCCGTACGCTGGAAACTCTGATCAGACTCTCAACTGCACATGCTAAAGCCAGGATG
This sequence comes from Podarcis vaucheri, assembly GCF_965113315.1. Lineage (NCBI taxonomy): Eukaryota > Metazoa > Chordata > Lepidosauria > Squamata > Lacertidae > Podarcis > Podarcis vaucheri. The sequence continues at coordinate 124,170,666 of NC_138761.1, forward strand.
AGCAAAACAGTGGACAAGCAGGATGCCAAAGCTGCTTTAGAGCTGGTGCAATTTGCCTACTTCAAAAAGGTGTGCAAGCTATTGCTGGATTGCCTGTTATCATAACAGGCAAAAAAACAAACAAACAAACAAACAATGCATCTAACCTGGGGACAGGTATTTGGTAGCGCTTGGCTTGTATCTTTTAATGGTACTAATGTCATCCATTATTTCAAGTGTTTTTCCCTGTAAATGTTCCCAAGCTGGCTTACAGTGATCAGTAATTAGATGGACTTTACTTTCATATTCACAAACGGCAGAAGAGGATGCTGGTCTTTTCTCATCTAGTGGCAGAGATTTGCTTACCATATTTTTCGCTCTATAGGACGCAACGGATGATAAAACGCACCTAGTTTGGGGGGGAGGAAACAAGAAGAAAAAAATTCTGAACCCCAGAAGCCAGAACAGCAAGAGGGATCTGGCTTCTGGGACAGCCTTCACCCTGCTGCCCTGCGGAAGCTTTGCGCAGCTAACCCCAAGCTAGAACAGCGAGACGGAGCGCTGCTGTAGTTATACTGAGTAAATCAATCTCTTTGTCCATACAGCCACCATTTATTTATATAAGAATATTTATTTACTGCTATTTCATTTTTTTAATTAAGTAGTTCACAACAGCTATGCATAAATCCATACAATAAAAATAATATAAAACGAATTTAAATCAAATAACTATTGTGGAAATAGGTATTCTTAATTGCCTGCATAAGCCTGATGGAATAAAAAAGTGTTATTAGCTAGTCACCACATAATTTTGGTCCAGCGAGCAGGAAAATCAGAGTCAGTTTTTATCAGGTGTGTTGTGAAACGAATGGTTGCATTCTTCTATACATTGTCTCTAAATCCTTGCAGTATTAATCATAACACAGAAGTCAACATGCTTCTGTGCAGGTTATATGTCTCCTCAAGCTACAGTGTTGGGTATCTCATTTATTTGGAGACTGAACCTTAATTAAGGCTTAAAACCACCTAAGATTCACCCTCCTGTTCTAAGGAGCCACATTGCTGATGGCTTCTGCCTTTTCTTTTTTTTTGCACCTTCTGATTGTTATTTTTTATTAAAGATTTTCTTGGTTTACAAAAGTATGTGCAATCTCTCTCTTTTTTTCTCCAAGTAACATTTTTTACAGATCAGTTTCATTTGTTGAGACATTAGGAAGAAAAGGGGGAAAGAGGTGGAGGGGGGAAGGAGGGGAGGTGGGGTCGGGTGGCGATGTTTCTATTTTACTTAATATATGTGGGGTTTTGTGTCAGCGTCGCTTGTGCAGGTTCTCTGCTATTCACTTGTGCTCCTTTGGTGGTGAGAGAGGTTGGAGTTGGCCTAGGGTGTGCTGGTTTGTTTGTGATTGGCTGTGGTGATCTTTGTTCTCGTGGGGTGGGTGGGTGTTTTGGATCAGGTTAGCCATATTGATTTGTATGTTGTTGTTGGATTTTTGTCATTGTCTCGTTGGGCTGTGTATATGGCTTCTTCCTTTGAGACTTCTCAGCTCCTGAGCAAATGGCTGATTAGCTGACCTACTTATAGATTCTTTGGGCTTCTCTCATTTCAAAGGTTTTGGAAAAAGAAAAGAAGCGAAAGAAGCAGACTGAAGATGGTTCAGACCCAGACACAGAGAATGAAGCTGCACAAGAAAGTGAAACGAGAGGGAAAAAGAGGTAAGTAAAGAAAAGCGGTGTAAGGAGAACCCACATGTGCTTTTTTGTTCTTCAAGAAAAAGTCTTCATTGGGCAACAGATAGCAAAACCACAAAATTGTCATATTTAATGGATCATCTTGCATTTCCATCTCATTGCAACTATCTGTTCAGCCGGTTGCTCACTTGGTGGGTTGCTTTCAGACAGTTACATGCAGCTCGCTGGCCCAGATAATCTGGGTCACATTGTGTGTGTTTTGCATAATGCACAAGCTGTGTGGCTGCACACAATAATGTACAGGGTAGGGAACCTCTGGCTCACAGAGCAAGCGTGAGGCCATTTTCAGGTACCCCACCTGACATCATACATGATGACAGGTGTGGGGAAGGGAGGGAGGCACTTCAAAGCAACAATTGGGAGCTTAAAGCAAGCAAGATGCACTTCCGGTCCTATGGAAAGCCCTTGCCAGGATGCTTGCTTGGAAGTTCTGAAAGTTGGGGCTTCAAAGGGAAGCATCACATGACGTCAGGTGATGGGCAGGTGGGCAACTTTGAAACAACTCGTTTCTTTTTTTAAAAAAGTTTTTTAAAAAATTCCCAACATACATTTATAGTATCCAATCTAAATTTATCACATATTTTCTCTTTTAGACTTCCTTCAACCTCTCTGACAATCATCCATTATTCAGATTTTTAAATACGCATTTCTGGATTTTATATTGCATTTTATAAACCTTCACACACTTAGTTTTCATCAATACAATAGTCCTCTATCATTTACAGAACTTGTTGAAATCCCACTACCATTATTTGCTCATCACATACACATTTCAGATAGTCTGAAAATTTTCCCCAGACTTCAATGAACTTTTGATCTCGTATATATCTGATCTTTCCTGTTAGTTTGTCCAGTTCAGCATACTCCATCAGTTTCATTCTCCATTCTTCGGGCGTCGGCAGTTGTTCCTGTTTCCATTTTTGGGCCAATAATATTCTCGCTGCTGTTACTGCATATTGGAAAAGTTTACAGTCCATTCTATTTATTTCATTTCCTACTATTCCTAGAAGAAAAGCCTCTGGTTTCTTAACAAATGTATATTTCAACATCTTTTTCATCTCATTATATATCATTTCCCAGAAGCCCTTCACCTTCTTACAATCCCACCACATTTGATAAAATGTTCCTTCTTTTTCTTTACATTTCCAACACTTATTACATGTTTTATACATTTTTGCCAGTTTCACAGGTGTGATGTACCATCTATAAATCATTTTATAACATTTTCCTTTAACGCAGTACATGCTGTAAATTTTATATTTTCATTCCACAGTTTTATCCAATCATTAAACTGTATATTATAACCCAAATCTCTGGCCCAGTGTATCATAACCAATTTAACTTTCTCATCTTTTGTATACCATTCTAGCAAGATTTTATACATCTTGGACAAAATTTTATTTTCATTGTTTATTATTTCTATTTGAAATTTCGATTCTTTTACCTCATAACCTCTTTCTTTTAAGTCCTTTTTAAACATTTCGTTAACCTGATAATAATGCAACCAATCATACACGTACTCTTTCACTTCTTCATAGGATTTCATTTTCCATTTTCTTTATATGTAATCCAGTTCCCCCTCATATTGACTTTCTTAAGACTTATAACTTCTAACGGAGATAGCCAGTGGGGAGTTCTTGATTCTAATAAACTTCTATATCTCTCCCATATTTCTATGAGAGATCTTCTAAAGATGTGGTTTTCGAAACCTTTATTAATCTTTCTTTTCTCACACCATAGATATGCGTGCCAGCCAAATCTGTTATCAAAACCTTCTAAGTCCAATAACTCAGTATTTTTTAACTTTATCCATTCTTTCAACCAGCAGAGACATAAAGCTTCATAATATAATTTCAAGTCTGGCAGGGCGAAGCCGCCTCTTTCTTTCGCATCCGTTAATAACCTATACATAATTCTTGGCTTCTTGCCCTGCCAGATATATCTTGAAATTGCTCTTTGCCACTCTTTAAATATCGCTGTTCCCTTAATTATTGGAATTGTCTGAAATAAGAATAACATCTTTGGCAGCACACTCATCTTAATCGTTGAAATTCTCCCCCGAAAGGATAACCTTCATTCGGCCCCACACTTCTAGATCTTTCCTTATTCCCTTCCACACTGGCACATAATTATTCTGAAACAAATCAATACTCTTGGGGGTTAACCAGATTCCCAGGTATTTAACTTTTTTCACCACTTCTATCCCTGTTTGTTGTTGCATTGTTTCTATCATACCTTGATCCATATTTTTTGCTAACATTTTAGTTTTTTTCTTATTCAATATAAACCCTGCCACTTGACCAAATTGTTCAACTTCCTCCAAAACAACTTTTGAACTTTCCGGCGGTTCTTCCACTGTTATTACCAAATCATCAGCAAAGGCTTTTACTTTATATTCATTACGGCCTACTGACACACCTTTCATTGCTTCATTTCTCCTTATTGAATTTAGGAAAATCTCCAGAACCATTATGAATAACAATGGTGAAAGAGGACATCCTTGTCTCGTACCTTTTGATATTTTTAATTCTTCCATAGTCATATTGTTTACAATCAGCTTAGCTCTTTGTTCAGTGTATATCGCTTTTATTCCATTAAAAAAATCATTCCCCACCTCCATGTGTTCTAAATTTTTTAACATAAAGTCCCAAGATATATTATCAAAGGCCTTTTCTGCATCCACAAATATTAACACTACTTGTTTCTCATTCCTGGCTGTCAGATATTCTAACAGATTGACTATATTCCTTATATTATCCTTCATCTGTCTGCCAGGAAGGAAACCCGCTTGATCTTTATGTATAACTTCTTGTAACACCTTATTCAACCTCTTTGCTAAGATACTTGCAAAGATTTTGTAGTCCGAAACAACTCGTTTCAATAGGTAACCAGTGCAGTCTACGCACAGCAAATGGGTTGCACATTCCTTCTCCAACCCCAAATAATGACATCTAAAACAAAAAGCAATATTATTGTCCCCCCTATACATCCACCTGAATGGCTACAATTAGGTTACTGCATAGAATATGGCTTTTAATGTAAAATCTAGAATAATTTGGACTGCTTTCTTCTAAAGCAGGAGTGTGGGGACCTTTGGGCTTCCAGACGTAGTTGAGTTACCGCTTCCCTCAGCCTTGACCTTTGACCATGCTGTCTAGAGCTGATGGGAGTTGTAATTGAGCAATATCTGAAGGGCTGCAAGTTTCAAACCCATCTGAAGGACAAACCCGAAGTAGGTAATAAAACTAGAAGGGTCTGGAAGGTACTTTATTCAGTTCGTAGCTTTCTGCCTCCCATTGTCACTGGTTTCCAGTCTTACCCTCCTTTTCAGTCCCCTACCCAGGTAGAAGATAGGAGGGAGGGAGAGTGAGTTTCACAGAATAAGTTTTTACAGGTTAAAAAAAATAAAATGAGGTTTCTAGCTCAATATCTCCTCTCCTTCCCTTTCTCCACAAATCTACACACTCCAGGTATTTCTATCCATTTGTGGGTGGTGAGAATATTGCTATAAACTTTTTGTCCTTCTGTAGGAGGAAGACACGTTCTAGTGATCATGAGCCAGTGGAAGGGGAGACTCATGATCCCTATTCCTTCAGCGACACTGAAGAGGAAATGCCAGAAGGTGAGCAGTTTCCCTCCGGTCTTCCTCAGGCTAGTAGATGAATGGATTCAGATCAAAAAAAGCATTCATGCGCTATATTTTTTATTCATTTGCACAGTAGTATCTGCCCACAAGGGATTTCAGCATGCAGCTGGCTGCAAAAGTCACTTCACCTCTGGCAAGCTTGCTGAAAGTGTGCTAGCTTTGGAGCTGCTTAGTGTCAACTCGCAGACTTCCCTGGAGAACTCCCCAGACTATGAAAAACTGTTGCTTTTCTGTTTTCGCCATTCCAGAATTTACCACTTGCACAATGTTCATATACACAGTACAGTGGTACCTCGGGTTACATATGCTTCAGGTTACAGACTCCGCTAACCCAGAAATAGTACCTCGGGTTAAGAACTTTGCTTCAGGATGAGAACAGAAATCGTGCGGCGGCAGCGTAGGGGCAGCAGGAGGCCCCATTAGCTAAAGTGGTGCTTCAGGTTAAGAACAGTTTCAGGTTAAGAACAGACCTCCAGAACGAATTAAGTTCTTAACCCGAGGTACCACTGTATTTGTTTCTCCAGTACTTGCAAACCTTTTGAGTTAACTTTGCTCTTGGGTCTCTTAAAATCCACTGCTCTTTAACCAAAAAAAGTGTTTTATTTTTCTGTGGTAACAGTACTCAAGAAATAAAAAGGTATGTAACAGGGCAACCCTACAGAAGATGGCTAAGGAATAAATTGCACTGAGTTCAGTGAGACTTGTTACTAGGTTTGTGGATGTAGGATTATAGCATCAGTCATAGGTCTTGGTTTGATGCCTTTGCACTAGACCACACGGGTTGCCTGTTAAATATTTGCTATATAAATAGGATAATTTCCAGAGAGAAAGAGCTGTGTTGGTTTGTTGCAACAAAAACAACAAAGTCTTATAGCTTAAAGACTGAACAAGTCTATTAGAGCAACAAATCTGTTATTCATTAATTACCCGTTAGACACATCTGATAAAGAGGATGAATCCATTAAAGTTTATGCTGGTTTATGATAGATCAAAGTTTGTTGGTAAATACTTGACATTGCATTCCCCTATTTTCTGACACCTTCAAGACTAACTCATCTCTCCTTGATATTATTTAGTTGAGGCACACACTCCCAAGACTACTGAACCTTTGGGCACTGGTGAGACTAAGTCAAAGTTGGCTGAATCCAGGTGGGTAGTATGCAAATAAATATTACAGGTCAGAGTTTAATGGGATGCAGGCTCAAGCACTAGTGTGATCCTTGAGACTTTGCAGAATTTCAAGTAGTCTTCTGGCTGGTCATTTTGAAAATGTGGTAGTTTATCCTTGATGTGAAAACTCATTTGTCAGTATTATTTTCAGAGGCTAACAGTGCAATCTCAACTGTGTCTACTCAGAAATAAGTCCTATTGAATGAGACTTACTCCCAGATAAGGGCAGTTGGGATTTCAGTCTTATTGTAGTTTTCTGTAGTTCAAAGTAATTTTATAACAAGACCCAAGATTGTCATGTCTGAAAGATTGTCAAATGATGCTAGTTATTTATGACTAAGGTATGCAAATTGGCTGCATCTCTTTTGGTTCACTGTGAAGTTTCATGTTGATCCAGTGAGGGATTTTCCCATCTCTCCCCCCCCCCCCCCGCCGAGCCTCATAAGGCATAAACATAAGGATTTCCTTCAGTGGCTTCATGGCTGGCTTTTTTAAGATCCAAAGTGCCCCACTTGAGGGATCATTCAGTTCACCCTCTTTCACCCAGTTCTGTATTCTCTCTATTAAAGATGGATCGAGACTGCAGACTGCTGTCGCTTCCTGCAGCAGAAACACAGTGGCATCTTGTGGCAGAGGCAGAGAATAATATGCAAACAGCGGTGGGAGACTCAGAGCTCCAACACTGCTCTTTAAAAGCATCTTAGCTGCTTCATGGCTTGAGAGCCTAGCCGAGTTCTGTGTAGCCAAACCATACTGTTTGACTCCTTGTTTGTTTTATTCTATCTGCACAGACTGAAAGCATTCAAGGCTGCCCTTCTGGAGGTATTCAAAGCTGCTCATGCGCAGTCTGTGGGGTTGAAGAGCCTAATGGAGTCCATCAATCGAGACAACCCAAACCCTTTTTCATCTGCGGAAGTCAAAGTGGCCTTGGAACAGATGCAAGATGACAACCAGATCATGATGTCAGATGACATAATTTTCCTGATCTGATGAACAGCTCCTTGGTGTGGAGAATCCCCTTTTCAGCACCTTCCTATAAGGACCATCTAAAAAGTTTGGCTTTCCTCACCTGAGCCATCTAGATTAAGAGAACTGACTGCAACTTGGGATGCCCATGTTATAAAACATTTACATTCAAAAGTACTTAATTGCAATTTTTAGTTAAAAATCACTGGTATGTCCTAAAGAAACCAGTGGTGGAAAGAAACATCTGTGCAAATCTCCTGTTGTTAAACGTATAGAGGCTGACATAGCACAGTGGTGCAATTATAAGCTTTTCACCTTTGTCCCCTCAACTATCACAGCCTACAATGCCTGCAATTTGTTGCGATTTAGCAGCTCAAATTTTCTTCACAAATGTAATTACTTGACACGGACTTTTAATAAATAACCCAAATGTGGTTGTAGTGAATGAAGCTATTAAAGTATATTTGCAACCAAAGACAGCTCTACAAATATTAAATTTCTCTCGCTGTGTATCTGTACTCATGCGTAGCTCCTCTTCCCCATTATATACGCTGCCAGCTTTGCCTTTGGGAACAAATATTCCAAAATTAAATCATAGATGAGTCATGTTTCTGTTACATAACGTTGAAAGCAATTGCTTTTTTCTGAAGTTATTTTGGTTACTGGAGTATAGCATGCATCAAGATGATCCTGGAAGCCTCATCTTGCATACAGCTAGAGAAAATTACTTCTACAGGCAGCTACATGTCTCCCTCATAAGACAGCCATGTGTCTTATCATTGCAAAGTGATATGGGAATTGAGCTAGGAAGGCTAAAAACTTCTTTTTGTATTCTGCCTTTGGTCTTTATCTTGTCCTTTTTGATACCGCGGGAGTTTTGCAGCTAGAATTAAAATGGAAAATGTATAGAAATAGTAAAATATATATATTTTTTAACATTGCAAGGAAATAGAACATTTGGGATATTTGCTTGCATTTATTTGTAAGCAGAACTTCCTTAACCTGAGATATCTGCTAGTATCTAGGAGGGTGATGAACAGGTTTGGTGCTGTCTGCTTTGGGTGAAGCTTGGTTCCTGAGGTAGCCCTTCTCCAGGGCTGGTTCCAAGGTGCATAGCATCTGCCACTACAAAACATTTGTGCAGAATTGTGTTTCCTACAAGTGCAGTGCCTCCCCCTGAATTTTTAATCTCTTCTTCATTTTCCTTGTCTCGCTTAAAATAAACTTTCATTTATTTCTCTTTTTGTATATAATTTTTATTAAATTTTCTGTTTTACAAGTTAAAGTACTCATTTTACATCCTTAAGATAGCAATAACTTCCCTTCTTCTCTTCCCATGGTTCATTTTAATTATCATAAATCGCTGCATATTTTACAAAAACTATACCATTCAGTATTCCATTATTGCATCCATCAAAACCTATTTACACTGTTGAATTTATCTTAATGCTGCCAGCATTTTAAGCTGTACACAATTATTTCCCATATATTCAATAAACGTTTTCCAATCTTCTTTAAACGTATGTTCTTCTTGTTCTCTTATTCTATATGTTAATAAACTTACTTTCATTTCTATCCTGTTCCTTTCTTGCTCTGGACCTTCATATATTTTCCCAATAAGAACTGCTCAACCTTCTCTTTTGCTAGTTAACCCATTTTTTTTCAATGATTAGCTGGAGGTTTTTCTTGTTGAATCTGCATATCTGGTCTTACATTTCCTTCTTTAAATCTTCCATTTCCCCCCTTGCTTTTAGCTCCCCCCCCCACTTTCAAAGGATTTTAGGAGTGCATCAAAGGTGGGGTTTTTTTGTTTTGTGGGGGTTTTTTTTGGAAAAAAAGATGCAATTATTTTTCCCCTATCTATATTGGGAGGATATTGGCTAATTTTAACTGTTTGCCTTATTTTTCCATATACCCCAAAGGCTGCTTGCATCTAAATACGGTTGTAACTTATTCAAAACTTTTATTCTAATCATTTTGTATTGTCTTTCCAATTCCCACCTATTGTCTATATTTTCTTTAAACAAATGATTCAACCTTATAATGCCATTAACTCTTCAACTGGAAACATGAGTTGAAACAAGTAATGATATATAATACAAATTAAACCATTTAAACCATGCATTACAAATACTTTCACCATAAATTTAGCTGAAGGACTTGAAAAGGACTTGGGTAAATTAGAAATGAACAATTCCATTAGACAGAGATAAAGTGCTTTAATAATAAATCCATCATACTGTCCATTAGAGGGTGATAGAGTCTCTTAACATGAACAAATTAAGGAACTAGCAGCTTCATCAGAAAGCAAATATGTGGCCTTAGAAATCAACACATTATTAGAATGATTACATTCATTTAATGAAAGTAAAGTGCCCTAGAACTGAGTGGCTTAATTAAAAACTAAGTTTTTTTTTTATATTAAGGGAAGCTTCCTTTGCTGGTGGGCTATTTATGCTGCCATACTTTCAGCAGTAAAACCCAGCATAGAAACGGAGGAGAGAAAGAGACTCCACTCCCCAAAGCAAAGAATGGAGAGCCATCACAAACACCAGCCCCAATGCCCAAACACTGGGTGGCATGCAAATGATGGTTACTTTCTATTATTTTAAAATATATATACAGTGGTGCCTCGCAAGACGAAAAGAATCCGTTCTGTGATTCTCTCCGTCTAGCGGTTTTTTCGTCTTGCGAAGCAAGCCCATTGGCGGCTTAGCGCTATTAGCGGCTTTTAGCGGCTTATCTGCAGATCGGATCAGCTGATAAGCGGCTTAGCAGCTTAGAAAAAAGGGGGGGGGGACCAGCAGGAACTCGCAAGACATTGTCGTCTTGCGAAGCAAGCCCATAGGAAATTCGTTTTGCGAAGCACCTCCAAAACGGAAAACTCTTTCGTCTAGCGAGTTTTCCGTCTTGCGAGGCATTCGTCTTGCGGGGCACCACTGTATTGCCCTTGCAGCTGAAGATCACGGGGCAGTTTACAGCATAAAAATACAAAACAAAACCACAAAATACATACCACCACCGCAACCAATAACCCCCTGGGAAGAGCATTCCACAACCGGAGAGCCACCACCACAGAAAAGGCTCATTCTCGTTTTGCCACCCTATGGACCTTGCATGGAGAAGGCACACGAAGAAGGGCTTCAGATGATTATCTCAGCCCAGAAAGGTTCATATGGGGTGAGGCGGTCCTGAGCTGTTAAAGGCTTTATAGGTCCAAACCAGCACTTTGAATTTGGCCCAGAAAATTAGAGCCAGTTCAGTTGGGCCAGGATTGGTGCAATAGGCTCCAACCATCTTGTCCCAGTGAGCAATCTGGCTGCCAAATTCTGCACCAGTTGAAGCTTTCGAACCATCTTCAGAGGCAGTGCCATGTATAACGTGTTGCAGTAATCTCATGACAGCCATTGTTCAGTCGTTCAGTCGTGTCCGACTCTTCGTGACCCCGTGGACCAGAGCATGCCAGGCACTCCTGTCATCCACTGCCTTCCGCAGCTTGGTCAAACTCGTGTTTGTAGCTTTGAGAACACTGTCCAACCATCTCATCCTCTGTCGTCCCCTACTCCTTGTGCCCTCAATCTTTCCCAACATCAGGGTCTTTTCCAGAGAGTCTTCTCATGAGGTGGCCAAAGTATTGGATCCTCAGCTTCAGGATCTGCCCTTCCAGTGAGCACTCAGGGCTGATTTCCTTAAGAATGGAGAGGTTTGATCTTCTTGCAGTCCATGGGACTCTCAAGAGTCTCCTCCAGCACAATAATTCAAAAGCATCAATTCTTCGGCGATCAGCCTTCTTTATGGTCCAGCTCTCACTTCCATATATCAGTACTGGGAAAACCATAGCTTTAACTATATGGACCTTTGTCGGCAAGGTGATGTCTCTGTTTTTGTCTTTGTCCATGGAGATTTCTTGGCAGGGATACTGGAGTGGCTTGCTGGTTCCTACTCCAGGTGGATCACGTTTGGTCAAAATTCTCCACTATGACCTGTCCGTCTTGGGTGGCCCTGCACAGCATAGCTCATACCTTCTCTGAGTTATTCAAGCCCCTTTGCCATGGCAAGGCCGTGATCCATGACAGCCATAGGCAATGTCAAACCAGTTACAGCAACGGGGAGAACGTTCCTCTCCTGGCATAAGAACACAGAGGAAGTTATTCCAGTGACCACTTTCTGAGTGTCCTATGCAAAGAAAAAGCCAATAGATCGGCAGAGGGGGGCACCTATATAAGACAACACAGAAGCCTCCCCAGAGCAATGCCCTATCACAGGCAAATGATCCTTTTCTGGGGGCAAGCAGCAAAAGAAGGAACACCTGCTTTCTTACAGAAGCCACCCAGATGTAGTAAGTGGGGAAAGGAAACAGCTGAACCTAACTTGAACCTCCCCATGGAGAAAGAGCCCTTTTCATTTGTTACTCATGAGGAGGGGGCAAGCATGATGGCGGGGGCTGCAGGTAACATGTTCAACCCCAGAGTCATGCAGCTTCTCCTGCCTTGGTTGCACTTGCCACAAGTGGGGGGCCTCCTCTGCGCATGGCCTGCTCCCCCTCTGATTTAGAGCCCCCGTATGGCATGAGGACTTCTGCCAACCTAGCAGTTCAAAAGCACATCAAAGTCAAGTAGATAAATAGGTACCACTCCGGCGGGAAGGTAAAGGTGTTTCCGTGCGCTGCTCTGGTTCGCCAGAAGCAGCTTAGTCATGCTGGCCACATGACCCGGAAGCTGTATGCCGGCTCCCTCGGCCAATAAAGCGAGATGAGCGCCGCAACCCCAGAGTCGGTCACGGAGGGCCGAGGTTGCCTATGCTTGAAGTAAACCTTATATCACAAAGACACCACAGTCCCTGCTGTCCCTCATTCCAAGGAAACTGAAACCTGGGAAAGCACCGGGAACCCCTGGAATCTCCCACTGCTAGGAGGTGGTCGCGTAGTGACTGGCCATGTTGTTCGAATGCCTGATGATCGTCTTCCAAAGCAACTACTCCATTCCAAACTTTAAAATGGGAGGTGTAATGCTGGTGGTCAACAAAAGAGGTTTAAAGACTGTCTCAAGACAAATCTTAAAAAATGTAGTATAAACACCAACAATTAGGAAACACTTGCCTGCAAGCGCTCGAATTGGAGAACAGCCTTTAGTAAAGGTGTCATGGGCTTTGAAGACACTCAAACTCAAGAAGAAAGGGAGAAACATGCTAAGAGGAAGGCACGCTTGGCAAATGCACACCGTAATCAACTCCCGCCTGGAAACCAATGTACCCCATTGTGGAAGGATGTGTGGATCCAGAATTGGCCTCCACAGACACTTACGGATTCAACTGCAGTGTGTGGGTTGTTGGTTAAAATTGGAACTACGTTGTAGCTTAATCTTCTTCTTTGGTGATCACTCGTAGCTGAGTAAGATTGTCTTCCATAAACACGGTTTTGTTTATGGAAGACAATCTTACTCGGCTATGAGTGATCGCCAAAGAAGAAAATCAAGCTACAATGTAGTTCCAATTCTAACCAACAACCCACACACCACAGCTGACTTAGCAACTGTACCTGATAGGAATCAGACGTTTAGTCAGCCTAATCAGGTTAGTTCATTTTCATATCTTCCATATTTGCATATTACAAAGCTGCAATGGTTCAAATTTGTTATCTGCAAGGCTGATCAGTTTCCGTCTGGAAGCTCTGAAACTAAAAGTGGGGAAAAAAGGAGGGAGATGTGCCCATTCTACGTGATAGACATAGTTTTAGCAATTCAAGAGTCTCTCATTCTTTTGCTAGACACTCTAATTTTTATCTCTTCCATTTTATTTGCTATGTAAAGAAAACTCTATAAGGAAAAACCACTCAAGACAGCTCTTGTGGGGTAGAAAGAGGAGCTAAAGAAGAGTGCAAAAAGGCTTCTCAGTTTGAAAATCTGAATCAGTGAAGCATTAAGGCATTTAAACTTCATGTTAAGGCTGTCATTACAAATTGCTGTGTGCCTTAAGCCTTCTGTTCAGTTGCTCCTTTATCTTTCCTCTTCTTGAGGATGTGTTCGATGTCACTGTTGTTGCCATGCATGCTCAGGACACGTGTCTCTAAACACACCTTCATGGTACTTCTCAGAGTTGAGGGGACGTGCCCTTCCAGAACACAGATGACTGGAGAATTTCGCTCCAGTTGTGTGCTCAGGGGAAACTCTTCCTAAAAGTGACCTTGGCTCTGTTTCACCAGAGAACAGTCAAGTGGAGCCTAGTCCTAGAGTCATGGTAAACCAAATACAATGGAGAATCATTAGGGTTACATAGGTGAGAACCAGCAATTTGAATTGAGGTTAGAAACAGAACAGCAGCCAGTGAAATTGTTCTAGCAAGGGAGTCAGCAGTAGAGCATCAGACTCTTAATCTCGGGGTTGTGGGTTTGAGCCCCATATTGGGCCAAAGATTTATTTATGCATTGCAGGGAGTTGAACAATATGATCCTTGCGGTCCCTTCCAACTCTACAATTCCATGATTCCAAGCCCTCCGGATGCTACTAGACATACATGATGTTTCTAATGTTTCATCTGTTCCAGATAGCAGATGTTAACTCTGATGGTGTTGTTCCCAATCAGGCTTAAATCTCACAGCCTAACAGTAAACAGATATTTGCCAGGAAATAAGTCCTAATTTTCAAGGTCATGCTTAAACTGAACCACTTACAACTCTCCTTATGCTTAGGACGTACATTCAACTGAGCATTTTTAAAATTCCTCTTCAGGCCTTCCTGATCAACTGGTGCAGGTTATGGGTGGAGAAGGCTTGGCCAGTTCATGTGGTCCCACACCCACCCACGCACCCATGGTTACAAATTTATACAGCTGTCTGAAGTAGGTCTTCCAGGGCCATCTGTGTGGATTCTTGTCCTTTCTGCTTTTCCTCTTTTGTCACTGCCATGATTGTTGCCGTCCTGGCACGCTTGTCCTCTTCATGTGTGCAACGTGTGAAGAGGGCAAATGTGGCAAAAGGGATGAGGGGTCATGTGGCCTCCCACTGTCTTTGGCACAATATCTGCAGCCAAGATCTTATTCCTCATGCCATAAAGGTAAAGGGACCCTCCCTCCCACCATACTTTCTGCCTAAAACTGTTGCAACTAGCATAAAGGGGAAATGATCCACTGGCTGCAATGTAGGAACCTACTGCTGTCCCACACGGGGATTGAACCTGCAACCTTGGTGTTAGCAGCCCCACACTCTAACCAGCTGAGCTATCCAGGCTGTGTGTTTGTGTGTGTATGTGCAACAATGAAGGGAAGATTGCTTTTAGAAATTTGCCTTGACTACTCATCTCTGTCCACCCTGGTTAATTGTTCCTTGTGCCCGGGAGGATTCTTAAAGCCTGATCTATAATTTAATTAGCGTTGTCCAAGCTGAGTTCCTTGGGATATTCCTTGACCTAACCCATATGATAGTAACATCAGCTCTGACCTCCCCACCATGCCCCCTCAATGACTTGGCGGGGGGAATCTAATTGACGCAAGCACAAAGAATGCTATTTCTTTAGGTTTAAAGGGCAGCCAATGTGTGCCGGAACTGCCCTCGATAGCAAAAAGGAAAGGCAGAGGTGGGGAATCCGTTTAGACACTCCTTGTGACCCTGCTTGTAGTAATAATAATTTCCATTTGATGTATTACCTGACAAAGAAAAATAGAATGCCGTGTCAAATCTGCATTTCTTTACCTCAGACAGACAGTGGGGGGAAATAAAATAGGTCACTCTGCCATTCAGCTCCCTTCCTGTCATAACGGTTAGTCAGCGGTCTTTTATGGGCAGAGGAAGAACTTTTACCAGCAACAGGCATCCCCGGAAAGTTATAATCCTGTAAGGAAAGGTTACCGTCATAAGCGATCCGTAGTATGAAAAAAAGTGTTGTGGGAACTTAACTGGAAAAGCTTGCAAATATTAGATAGGCTTAGGATTTAAATATGTAATGTTAGGAATTAATACGTTTAATGCCAAAATAGAAAGATAGAAAGATGTTAAGTGATTAAGTTAATTTTATGAGAAAATTGTTTTTGGAAAACTGTTAAAATGATATACACTGAAATTCAACTAGGGGGATATGAGGAAGTCACTTAACAATGTCACTAAGATTGGTTTAATATGGTTGAGATTTATGGTTGTCTGTCTGTTTGTTTAAGAAATATTTTGGAAAATCAATACAATTTTTTGAAAAAAAAAAGTGTTGTGGGATTTGTGCAGTATACAGGCTCCCATTCCTGAAGAGGAATGGGAGTGGCCCCACTCAGCACTAGCAATGGGGCAATAAGTCTGTTTTGGTTTCTCTCCATTTCTCATCTTTCCAATTGTAAGTTCAGTTCTCCACAACTCCATATCTATGTGTGTGTGTTTAAAAGTGAAAATCCTCCCACATTTTAGTGAATTTTTTTAAAGGCAGTTTTGCCCAATGCAACACATGTTTGCAAAGTTGTTGTTGTTTAGTCGTTTAGTCGTGTCCGACTCTTCGTGACCCCCTGGACCAGAGCACGCCAGGCACTCCTGTCCTCCACTGCCTCCCGCAGTTTGGTCAAACTCATGCTGGTAGCTTCGAGAACACTGTCCAACCATCTCGTCCTCTGTCGTCCCCCTCTCCTTGTGGTTTGCAAAGTATTTCTCCCTAATAATGCATCTTTGTATGCATTTTTTATGTACACGAGTGTATGCACTTTGGGGAGGTATGCATTATGTGGCTGGAGAATTGCACTGCAAAATTCAGAGAAGTCCACATTTCCAAAGGGTGTTCGTGTTTCACTTCTCATATTGTTTTGGAAACTACAAATTTGATACATTGACTTTTAACTGCAAATTCAATCAATTCCCCCCTTCCTACCCACTCCTACCACTTAATGCTACTCCCCATTCATCAACAGTACAAACACAATGGGGAAGAATTCAGCTTTGCTAATCCCTTTCCTCACTGCAGACACTATTACATTCCACAGAAAAGACTGGGGTGGTGAAATTCACTGGCCTGGCTTGCAGGCAGCGTAGAGCAATGGGATTCTGGGAGTTGGAAGGGTCACTAGTGGTCACTTAGTCTGCTGATAAGTAAGTTGGGAACAAGATCCAGGGGTATCAACAACGTTTAAAATCTGGAAGTATATATGAAAACTTAGGCAAAAGTTTTCATTTCTACTTGTACAAAACAAATCTATTTTATAGGAGTAACTTGATGGAACATGCTTCACAAGATTAGCACAAGTATGGACAATAGATGGTGGAAATGTGAATCAAATATTGAAATTCAACACACACACCGTAATTTATGGTGGATTTGCAAGAATGCAAATAAATTATGGACACAAATAAAATATGCTGTGGAAAGAATAATCCAATTAACAAATAGAATTAGGACCAGCTTTATTTTTATTGACTTTTAATTTTCAGTGCACTTCTCTGCCATTTCCCTAAAAACAAAAAACCAATTTTTAAAAAGTGGATTTCTTGCAGTAGGGTTCTACAGCTTGCAGCCCAGCTAGAAGAGCCGAATACAGGATTCCCCCCTGCTCTTGAAAAAAATGGTTCCATCTAGCACATAGTTCAGTTTCTTCTGTATTCCTCCAACAATATGGGAGTAGAAAGGACGTAATTCTATGATGCACTATGGCGCTCAGGAATGCAGAGTTCTCTGAAAGGGTTCATTTAAGCTGTAATGTCAATTTTGATGCAAGGTTGTCTCTTTAAGGAAGAGGAAAGGGGTCAATATCATGAGTTTTCCAGAAACATGAAAAGTGCTCATTTATTGTCAGTGCAGAAAAGTATACTCAGCAGGAAGTTGCCTTATACCGAGTTGCACCACTGATCCATCCTGCGCAGTATTGTCTACACGGATAGGCAGTGGCCCTCCAAGATTTCAGACAAGGGGTTTCTCCCACGGTTACCTGGAAGGATGGAACTTGAGGGTCACTGCCCTCGTCATTCCACTGAGCCTTTTCCCAGAACCAGAAACCTTCTATCGCCAAGTGAATGAAGGCAGGTGGAAATTTGCTGTAGAGGAATAGCTAGGGGATGTGTTTGAAAAGAAAAGGTGACCCCTCATTTCCCCTGTGAATGTGCACTGGATATGTCCACCACAGCAGTCATGGAGCGGGGACTGGGACCTATGATGATCCTATAACATTGCATAGGCCTGGGTACGGGGGCGCTCATTGAACTGATGTCACAGAAACTATCCATTATGGCACATCTTCATGTTGGCATCCATCTGTCTCAGGAGACAATGGAGGAGTGGGCCCTCCATCTGTTGGAGAGTTATAGCACCTGCTGTGGCTGTAGAGACCAAAATGGGAGAGACATGTTTTATTGCATCTGGGGCAGATGAAGGCATCCACTTTCACTGTGACAGGCGTACCATGGCATGTCTTCTCCCTGGGCTCATTCCTCCTCTTGGCACTGCTATGGATATACAACTAGACTGTCTGTCTCCAGGCACGGGATTCCCACAGGCAACTGATGTTGCCAGCCTTCATGTCATGTTTGCAGACATCTTTATAACACAGTGTTGGTCTGCCAATGGGCCTGGTGCCAGAAGCCAGCTCCCTGTAGAGCACGTTCTTGGGATCCTGCCATTTTCCATTCTGTGGACATGATCCAGCACACATGTTGCCAAGAAAGGAGTGTGAACATGTTGGGAATGTGGGCTTGGGAGAACACATCTTTGTTTGAGGCTCTGCCCTGCCAAGCGGTGCCCAAAATCTTCCTGACGCAGCACATGTGGAAGGCATTGAGGCATTGCTCCTGGTAGGCATAAGTTGCCCATGGCTCACTACCATAAAGCAGCATGCTCAGCACACAAGCCTAGTAGACCATCATCATGGTATTGGACATTAGCATCGTGTTCTCCCATACCCTTTGGGAGAGGTGAGCCATTGCTGTAGCTGCCTTGCCAATACGTTTGCCCAGCTCGGCATCGATGGAGAGGTTGCTGGTTATGGTGGAGCCCAGGCAGATAAAATGGTTTACCACCTCAAGCATGTGGTCATCAATGCTGATGTGTGGAGTGCTGGCAATATCCTGACCCAAGATGTTGGTCTTCATTGGGCTGAGGCTGAACCCCATGCAGGTTTGGGCAAAATGGTTGATGAGACTCTGTAGAGCTTTCTTGGAGGGCGCTGTCAAGGCATAAGAACCCACCACCTAGGATGAACAGACCCCCATTGCTCTTTGAATGGAAGAACACACTGTCTTTAGTCAAGCTGAAGGCATATGAGAGCAACAGGGAGAAGAATGTGCCAAAGAGAGCGGGTGCGAGAACACAGCCCTGTTTCACACCACTCTCTATAGGGAAGGTGTCTGCAGAAAAGCCATCATTTTGGACAGTGCAATGCATGTTCTTGTGGAAGGGCACAATCAAAGGCAAGCTATAGCACTTGTACTTTTTGCCAATCAGGTGGAGCTTATAACTCATAACTGTGGCCTCCTGTGTTGTTTTTGCTGCATTAGCAGCACTGAAGTGACCTATCTGGATTGTGTATATGGAAGTCCTGGACTGCCCAGCCAAGACCCCTTTATCACATACGGCTCCACAATTGTGCAGTATTCATTACTACTAAAGTTGTAGCTGGAGCCATGTAGAATTGCAGCACGAGTGCAGGGAAAATGTGTTTTCCAAGGAAAAGATCTGTGAAAGGGAGCCTGGCTCCCTTTAGAACAAATGGGCATTGCACTCCCAATGCAGCAATATCATTTGCTTGAAAGGGAGCAGCAAGTTGCTATAATCCTGGGGTTGGATGTAGGTTCAAAATTATGAAGCTGGTGGTCTCTTGAGCCTATTTATCGCCTCACAACCCAGCTCAACCAATGTAATTGTTGTGGGACTAGGATGCTGCCCTGAAATCACTGGAAGAAGTGGAAGAAATAAAAGACCTATGATGTACACAGGATGTTGAAAGTGGCAGAATTTATTTTTGCAGGGTTGACAGGGCAATTGTCTAGTTTATATCCCTATGATGGATGCTTGTCTATGTGCTTTCATACACAGATTGTGAAGGTATGACATAGATCTAGATTGTTCTATTTTACAATAGGTAAGTTGTAATGATGCAATACGCTAAAAAGGGGAAAGGGGGAAAAACGCTTCTCAGGCAAGCTTGCCGTTATCTTGTAGGCCATCTGTTTTTCATTCAAACAAATCTATTGGTCTAGATTCCCCATAACTAGGTAGGTGGTGTATTAAATGCATTTCCCTTGCTGTCCCCTGGTGTACGTATGTGACATGTGACACTTTCGAGGAAGTGGTCGAGGGGAAAAAAGGGTAAATGTCAGCCACAGCTGCCCCTGAACCACAACCGAGGGCGGGAAGACTAGCGAATGGAAAAAACTGGCTTTGATTCTGAAGACAGTATAAAAGGAGACTGGGATTGCACATACGGACACGATTCAAGGTACTCAGGTGCAAAACCTCCAGCAATAGCCTCCTTGCAGCAGAAAAGAAAAGCTACTATGCCTTCTACAAGATTTCCCTCACTGGTGAGTACACTGATAATATAGATTGTCATTTATGGTGTATAGAACTCTTAGTACCCATTTGTGTCCAACTTAAAAAGTAGAGGCGTGTGACATTGCATTTTAGTTCTTACTTCATCCAGTGTGGTGTAGTGGTTAAGAGCGGTAGACTCGTAATCTGGGGAACCGGGTTCGTGTCTCCACTCCTCCACATGCAGCTGCTGGGTGACCTTGGGCCAGTCACACTTCTTTGAAGTCTCTCAGCCCCACTCACCTCACAGAGTGTTTGTTGTGGAGGAGGAAGAGAAAGGAGAATGTTAGCCGCTTTGAGACTCCTGAAGGGAGTGAAAGGCGGGATATCAAATCCAAACTCCTCTTCTTCTTCTCTTCTTCCTTCCACATGCAGAATTTTGTTAGTGAAGCTTCAATCTCCCAACCCACTTGCTACCAAAGATTGAAGCCAATGGTTATCTAAGTCTTCTGTCTGTCTATCCATCCCTCATTATAGCTTCAACAATAAGCTATATTTAATTAGCATAATATGTGTAATTAATGTAATAGATTTGGACAGTACAGTTTAAAGCATTTGGATAACAACTATTTCCTTGAATTTATGAACTTCTTTTTCTGGAGGGATTTTCATCCCGTAGATAAACTACCAACAATGCTTCATAGCTATGACTCTGATCTCACCTGCTCTGGGTTAATGTTTCACATAACTGAATGCTTTTCGTAATCTCATAGATCTAAAGCTACTTTTAGATTTGAAAGAGGACTGATATATAATCAATTCATTCTCAGCAGGATTTCATTGTTTCCCCCCCAAGTACCACTCCCCCCAGGGTCCCATCTGCTTTCCTTGTGAATTTATTTGCTTGATTGGCACACAAATAAATATTAACGAATAGAACAACAAATAGAACAATTTTGGAAGCAAGTTTTGAAAGCGATATCTCAGATTACAGTTCAGACAATCCCAACAACCTCAGCTTTTGCCTTACTTAATTTATATATTTCAAATATAGACTGATTAAGAAGTTAGGAATTAATAACGCATTTACTAACAGCAGCTAGAATGGTAATAGAACTTGGAAAACTTTGCAATTAATTAATATCGACCACTGGGTATAATATAATTTGGCAAACAGCCATAATGGAAAAGCTGTTGTAAAAATTGAAGGTGGCAAGGAGAGAGAAAAAGAAGATAATTTGTTTGGCACAGTATTATTAAATATACAAATGAAGCAACACATGGACGAGAAATACCTACAACATATATTGCCATAAAGTGTGGATAAACAGGAAATGCTCTTTAGCTCACTCCTATTATTCTGAGTTTTCCAAGTGAATTTATTGAAGAAGCCACTGTACTGGTTTACTGTAATCACTGTAAAATAATACGTTTAGTATTTTACACCCCTAGTGACCCATTTTGGGGTTGTGTCATGCCTTATTATTTATAATTTTGTAAGAGAAATACATATATATATATATTTATAAAGTAAATAAATATTAACATGCTAAATGACTTGTGACAAGTGTTTGATGGTGCAGCTTTTCCTCAAACTTTTGCCAATGAGATTTTGTCTTCGTTTGAAATCCGTCTATCAGTCCTGGCCTCTATCACAAACTGGCAGTGGTTCAGCCCAGCTGCAAAACTCCCAAACAGAGAGTAGTCCTGAAAGTTGCTTTTGGTGAAAGGGATTAGACTTGATATATGTGATTTATTTTATTTCTTAAAAAAGGCACGTTTAGCCTATTGCTGCTTCACCAGTGAGCCCCCACTGCTTGATGTTTTAGGCTTCAGAGGAAGGGTTTCAGGGTCACAACTCTGGCTTTCAGTAAAACCTGGCACCCTTTAAATACTTCAGTATTAGCAGAGTGCCTAGTATAAACTGTTTTATGTAAAAACCTATTTTATGTCAGTTTCAGATTATACCTCTGGCTAACCTGCACATGATAAAAGAACTCATTCTGTATCTCTTCTCCCTTTCAGGTTGGGTTGTTGCTGCTGCTGCTGCTTTCAGCTATAAATTTAGCTTCTGGAAAAGCAGTTAAGCCTGGGAAAAACAACCAGGAACCCAGCGAGAACTGTCCACCCCAGTCTGGAACCCAAGAGGATTTTCCTCCAAAGTCCCTGACATTCCAAGTCCACATTGGCCGCCCACAACCAGCCAGTGAGGTGCCTCAGGACATCAGGAACAGATCTGTATCTCCATGGGATTACAGGTATTGTCCTTATTCTCACTGAATCAAATGTGTTGGCTATGAAGCAGAGCATGCATAGCAAACCCAACGTGGTTCTTCAATACTTTAAAATGTCTAGGGCTGCCGCAAGAAAGGACACAATTTTGTAGCTGTTGTCAAACCCAGGAGCCAGCCGGGTTTTCTGGGAAACAGACTGGAGAGAGAGGGAGAGCTGAATTGTCTCCATGAAGGGAGCAGTTTTTTTCTTGCTGAGGTGTTTGGACCTTCCCCTGATCCTGCTTCCGCTACTTCCAGGTTGTGCTTCATTGATAAATGCCAGGGCTCACCCCTATCTGGAATTGTAGCTTTGGACAGGGGCTCCTCATCCAGTGAGGGGCTGCTGGTTCAATTTGCCCTGCAATGGGGGAAAGGCACTCTGCACATGATAACAGCCATGCTTCACATTGCTACTAATTTGTGTCTTCTCGAATGGAGCCCGACCAGCCGGCACAGAGGAACTCTTTGGCAGCCTGGGTCCCTGTTGTGAGGGTCCTAAAGCTTAAATCACCAGAGGTGCATGGGTGCTTGGATTTTGTGCCCTTGCCCTCAAAGCTTTCAGAGCCACAACTCTATAGTCTGCACCACGGTAGTTACAGACAACTGCCTTTGAAATGGAAGTTATTTGACTCTATAACTTCCTCAACCTCGGCCCTCCAGATGTTTTTGACCTACAACTCCCATGATCCCTAGCTAGCAGGACCAGTGGTCAGGGATGATGGGAAATGTAGTCTCAAAACATCTGGAGGGCTGAGGTTGAGGAAGCCTGCTCTATAGTGTGGGACACAGAGTGTTTCTCTGATGGCAGAATGTTTCTGAGAACATCTTTTCCCCATGGCTGCTCCTTTTACTCCCTATGTCTACTGGTAGTAATTGGCTGCTTGGTCTATGCAAAGTTGCCTTGCCTTCCCCTTGGAGTATATCTGCTGCTCAGTTTGAGGTGCCCATTCACAGGTAATCATGGTAGCAGTCCCAAGTAAGAGACTCTTGATCAACACAGTCTGTGCATGTTTCTGATCTCACATTCTCCTCGGCAGCACTTGCTTTGAGAACCTCCCGTTGGATCACCCTCCTCTGCCTGCTTGAAACCAGGAATGGGTCTCTCTCACCTTCCCTTGCTTCACAGGGCAGGAGATGAGAACCCTTTGCAGCCCAAGGACCCCATTTCCCTTAAGTCAGCCTTCCAGGGATATATGCCAGGAGCAAGAGCCTCCTGCCTCCACATAGTCAGCAACATTCCCACCACGCAAAAGCCACAGGTTTCTAAACCCACTCACCTCTCCATCCACAATTCAGGCAAGCAAGAGGCATTCTCACATTCCAGTACTAGAGGGAAGCAAAGAGCAGAACCAGTGAGGGGGGTGGGGTGGCCTGGAGAGTCTTAAGAGACTGGAGGGCCATATTTGTACCCCCAAGGGCAGTGGCTGAGGCTCTCGACCCCTGTCATGGAAGAGGAACTGGCAAACTGACAGATTGTATTGCATATCACATGATAATATATTATTAATATAGTAGTCAATAAGCACCCATTTCCTTCACTTTCTGATAACTTGCAGCCTCTCTTCCTTGAAGGATTGAGATGTGTGAACCTTTGGAAGTCTCTTCCATGCTCACAGACCTTTCTACAAGGCGGCCATTCCGGCTTCTCTTTGGCCAAGACTCTTATTTAGCGCTGGAGAGGAGCAAACGTTTAGCTTCCCATTGTATGCAGCCAGTTTCAAGGCTCTACGTGTTCTGATAAACTAACAGTCTTGCCTTCCTTTTGCCTCTGTATTTGCAGCACTCACGAAGATCCCAACAGGTTTCCCCATGTGATTTCGAAAGCCACCTGCCGCCATGCCTTCTGTCTGGACAGCAAAGGCAACCCAACTATAGCCCTGAATTCTGTTCCTATTCGGCAGGAGATCATGGTTCTTCGACGGAAGCAGGTTGGTTGCCAGCAGACCTTTTGGCTGGAGAAAGAAGTGATTAATGTTGGTTGCACCTGTGTCATGTCGAGCACCAGAAGCTATGCTAATTGAAGTGCCTGAAAGAAGCATAGAATTGACCAGCAGAGGTAAATGATCGACTCCAGGCTGATGCTTTCCGAATCCAAATCACATTCTTTGATGACTCAAAAGAGAAAGAGACTGCTATCTCAGGGATGAGAAGAAATAAAGACACCATAGAATTAGGAAAGATTTTGTGCAACTTTCTTACTAGATGACACAACTTTAAAATGGCATTTGTTTCAAAACATTTAAGTAGGCCATGAAAATGTTGAATATATATTCCTCCTACCCTCAGGCCACGATGACAAAAATAATCTCTCCTAGCTAAAATGGCCTCTTCTCTTCACTTGCCAAAAATGTAAAAGTCCTGCCTTGTAACGAGTGTTGCATCCTTTCCCCCCGTGCTATTGGTCAGTCGTATTGAATTGTATGTTCTATGTCACGATATAAATGCATATGAAATGTGAAACTCATGGAGAAGCAAAGAGAAACTTGCTTCCAGCTGTATTTATAAGACCTATTTATATAACTTGTATTTATGCACCTGCAAATTATAATTCAAAAACACGAGTTATTTGTATTTATTCAGTAACTTAAACAATGAATAAAAAGACAGAAATATTGAGTTGTCTGTTCACATTTTTCGAATTGAAAACTTTCCTAGTGGTGAAATGTTTAAGAGAACCGACTGTTGGCACGGGCGAGCCAGGCCAGGCCAGGGGCTTGTTTTATGCACTGTGCAGGCAGCTCAAGGCCATAGCTGGAGCATTTGCTTGCAGGCAGAAGGTGCCAGGTACAATCCCTGACTCTCCAGTCTGGGCAGCTTCCTAGACCATTGAGCAATCAGGTGCGGATCTCTTGTGACTTAAATGCCAGCGGAAGACTCCAATCGCTGTCATGCACCTGTTATGCACCACAAACATGAACCTGTTTGCTTTTCCCCAGGGAAGGCTGAGGGAGGAACGGGACTCCGGCCCTTTCAATCCAACCGGCTGCCTCTTCCACCTCTAAGACCCAGCTACGATACGATACGATAATCTTTATTGTCATTGTCCCAAATAGAACAACGCAATTGGGGGGGGGGAATAATCTACATAAGGCATTCAAAACAAACAAGCCTGCTATCCCAGCTATCCCAACCTGGTTAGCCCCCTAAAAACTCTGATACCCCATTTTTAAAATACAATATACTCCCATAGAGACTCCTTAAAAAGGTAAAAGGGCCCCTGACCATTAGGTCCAGTCGTGGCCGACTCTGGGGTTGCAGCGCCCATCTTGCTTTATTGGCCGAGGGAGCCGCTGTACAGCTTCCAGGTCATGTAGCCAGCATGACTAAGCTGCTTCTGGCAAACCAGAGCAGCTCACGGAAACGCCATTTGCCTTCCTGCTGGAGCTGTACCTATTTATCTACTTGCACTTTGACGTGCTTTCGAACTGCTAGGTTGGCAGGAGCAGGGACTGAGCAGCGGGAGCTCACCCTGTCGCAGGGATTCAAACCGCCGGCCTTCTGATTGGCAAGTCCTAGGCTCTGTGGATTAACCCACAGCGCCACTCTTGTCCCGAGAGACTCCTTACACTGTGTTTAAAACCAAAAGCACATTTGGATAGAAACTGTTTCTCAGGCAGCTAGTCCTACAAACGGCAACTTTCTTTCTCAAATGCTGCATGCGATTTCACAGAACAGTTGCCATGTCAATGGAAAGGGGAGAGAGGCACAATTAAGCAAATTTTCTCTTTCTTCTGATCTCCACTTTGCTCAGCATTCCTGCCAACTCTCTCGAACTTTGTTCAGATCACAACTTCTTTCTGAGACCTCTTCCCCCTTCTCTCCCTTCAGAAACCATTTCCAACCCACCCCTTCTGTTGGACGGCCGCTTCTCGGCTTCTGGAACTTTGCCGCAAATTGACCAGCAGGCGACAATTGACAGGCTGGCATTTGCCTCAGTGTCTAGGGCTGCCATATGTCCAGGTTTTCCAGGACACGTCTGGGAACAGGACTGTCAAAATGGTGTCTGGGTGGATTTTTAATGAATCAGCCAAATGTCCGGGGGAAAACCCAAATGTATGGCAACTAGGGTGTTTTTTAAAAAAGAAAAACTGTTGTGAAAATCCCAAAACAACAACCACCACTACAAAGACTAAGTATTTGGGGGGAGATGTCCCCAATGGAAAGCTCAACAACTTTGCCCAGGTGTAAAAAAGAAAGGGAAGAAAAAGAAAAGAAAGGCAACCCTATCAGTCTCTCTCTCTCTCTTTTAAATGCCTATTTGTGTGGTGTTGGAGAGGAGGAAAAAACACTGGTGTTTGTGATTTGGTTTGATTTCATTTAGATTCCATACTCCATCCCAAGGGCCCAGAGCTGTTTGTACCAAGGTTTCTCTCTCTTTCTAAATGCTTAATAGTTCTATCCCTAAGCGGCTCACAAAGATGGCATTGAAGTTAAAGGTAAAGGTAAAGGGACCCCTGACCATTAGGTCCAGTCGTGACGGACTCTGGTGTTGTGGCGCTCATCTCGCTTTATTGGCCGAGGGAGCTGGCGTACAGCTTCCGGGTCATGTGGCCATCATGACTAAGCCGCTTCTGGCGAACCAGAGCAACGCACGGAAACGCCGTTTACCTTCCTGCCGGAGTGGTACCTATTTATCTACTTGCACTTTGACGTGCTTTCGAACTGCTAGGTTGGCAGGAACATTGAAGTTAAGAGACATCAAATAAAGGAAAAAGTGAAATTGTTCCCTTTTTTGAAAACAAACATACCATCACACAATAAATAACCAATTTTTTAAAAAAGCTACCCTGGGAATAATGCCTTTTGCAATCACTCACCTGCTATACTGAGCTGTTACAATGATGCTGCAAAATGGGCCAGGTGAGGAGCAGAGCTCAGTCCCAGGTGTGATGGTGGTGCCTTTGCAGCTCTGCTTGGGGGGTAGATGGGTCTTCCATTTCCCATCTGTCATTGCTTCAGTCCTCCGCATACAAGGGTGTCCTCTGGAAATGAAATCGATTTCTGCTCTAGCTTACGTTCTGGACATCTGTTCCTGAGCACCTCCTTCCTCCTCCGGCGCTTCCGAGTAGAGGGACATGTGGGCTTCTTGTTAAAGCTATGTGAATGCAGTTCCCTGATCTGGACCTTGCACAGTAAGCTCTCCACACCAAGAAAAGAGTTCCAAAGTTTTACTGCAAACTGTCCTTAAACTTGTTACAAAAAAGAGGTGCAAATACAAATAAACACATTGCTCTTAAACAACTAGCAATGCAGTCCAGTTTTCTTTAAGTTCTTACTGGTTAATATACCAAGAAGCCTCACTCTGTGTCCAATAAGCACAGGGCACCTAGGCTTGGCCACACTGTGACCCATAAAAGGTAAAGGTAAAGGGACCCCTGACCATTAGGTCCAGTCGTGACCGACTCTGGGGTTGCGGTGCTCATCTCGCTTTATTGGCCGAGGGAGCCGGCGTACAGCTTCCGGGTCATGTGGCCAGCATGACTAAGCCGCTTCTGGCGAACCAGAGCAGTGCACAGAAATGCCGTTTACCTTCCCGCTGGAGTGGGACCTATTTATCTACTTGCACTTTGAGGTGCTTTCGAACTGTTAGGTTGGCAGGAGCTGGGACCAAGCAATGGGAGCTCACCCCGTTGCAGGGATTCGAACCGCCGACCTTCTGATCAGCAAGTCCTAGGCTCTGTGGTTTAACCCACAGCACCACCTGCGTCCCTATACTGTGACCCATAGATTGCCACAAAATACTGGGCAAGGTTTTGCCCAGTATCTTGTCTGTCCAATGGGCTCATGAGAAAAAGCTGTCCCATGAGCCCTTGCAAAGGGGAGGGAAAAGCCTATACAAAGCTGCTTCTCCTGGAGCTCAGAGCCACTTTGCTCTGAGAGCTTGAGGTCTGCTCATCATACTTTGGTATGTTACCCCCACCCCCACCCCACAAGGCC
This sequence comes from Podarcis vaucheri, assembly GCF_965113315.1. Taxonomy (NCBI): domain Eukaryota; kingdom Metazoa; phylum Chordata; class Lepidosauria; order Squamata; family Lacertidae; genus Podarcis; species Podarcis vaucheri. The sequence continues at coordinate 124,198,805 of NC_138761.1, forward strand.
ATAGCTCAGGGGCGGAGCATCTGGTCAGCATGCAGAAGTTCCCTGGCTCATCCCTGCCCCCCCCCAAGTGGGGCTGGATGGGATGTGGCATTTTATTTATTTTTTAATTTTTATTGGAAATTTTATTTTCAACATAACATAACCCCCCCTCCTCCCCAATACAGAAATACAATAAACATAACATACAACAATACAAACAACCAAATGAAAGACTTCCTTTATCCTGTATCTGGCCTCCTTATTTACTTCTTATAAGCTGTTTCCTTTACTAATAATTAATAAGATTTTTCTAATTATAACTTAAATATCCACAAAGTCTCCAGCAGACATTAATCGAAAGAAGTCCAGGTATGTATTTTAGGGCACTGTTTCGTGACGTATTCTCTGCATTTCCTCCATGCTTTTTGAAACTTGTCTATTGTGATCTCTAATTGCCTCTGTTAATCTAGCCAGTTCAATATACTCTAACAGTTGGTCTTGCCATTCCTTTTTTGTTTGCACAGTTTCTTTTTTCTAGTTTTTAGCCATTAGGCATTTTACACTGCAACACGGGGACAATCCTGTATTATGCAGGGCAACCCTAGTCATGAGTTTGGGGTTCTCACCCCCCCATCTCTCTCTATACTGTTTGTGTGTAAAGGCAAAGGTTAAGGGACCCCTGACCGTTAGTTTCATTTTTTTATATATAATATTTTTTATTGCTTCTTTCCAGGTACAAATATATAATCAAATATACAGCAAAAGCAGCATTACAGAAAGAGAAAAGAAAAGATTAGAAAAGAAATTCTTCATTTTTCCAACACAATTTTTCAAAATCTACCGGACTTCCCCACATCTTCCACACCCTGCATTCTTTACAATAAAAATAACAGCAAATTGTTACCTTGTTTCATGCGTTTTTTGTACTTTCAGCTAACCATATTTTCAGTTTAGAGTACCTATTGTTAAGTCATTTTTGTTCCCTATAATAAGTCCAGAAATTACTCTAAACTTTCATGTTTTCATAGTTATAACCTAATTTCCTTCTTTAAAATTTTTACTGAAGCTAGTTTTCTCCAAAACTTAGCAAATTCTCAACATTCATATAGCTTATAATATTTTTGTAAATAGTCCTTAAATTTTCCCCAGTCCTCTTCTGTTGTTTCTTCTCCCAGATCTCGGATTCTGCCAGTCATTTCCGCTAACTCCATGTAGTCCATCAGTTGCGTATGCCACTCTTCCAGCGTGGGTAAATCTTGTGTCTTCCAGTGTTTGGCAATAAGAATTCTTGCTGCTGTAGTTGCGTATAAAAAGAAAGTTCTATCCTTCTTTAGCACTTTCTGGCCGACAATGCCCAGGAGGAAGGCCTCTGGTTTCTTGTGAAAGGTATACTTAAATACCTTTTTTAACTCATTATAAATCATTTCCCAGAAGGCCTTCACCCTCGGGCAAGTCCACCAGAGGTGAAAGAATGTCCCTTCAGCCTCCCTGCATTTCCAACATTTATTATCAGACAAATGGTATATCTTTGCAAGTTTGACTGGGGTCATGTACCACCTATATATCATTTTCATAATATTTTCTTTCAAGGCATTACATGCTGTGAATTTCAATCCAGTGGTCCATAACCTTTCCCAGTCATCAAACATAATGTTGTACCCAATGTCTTGAGCCCATTTTATCATGGCTGATTTGACTATCTCATCCTGAGTATTCCATTTAAGCAGCAAGTTATACATTCTTGAAAGTACTTTAGTCTTTGGTTCAAGTAATTCTGTCTCTAATTTCGATTTCTCCACCTGGAAACCTATTTTTTTTTATCCTTTTTAAAAATCTCTTGAATTTGGGCATAGTGTAACCAGTCTTGCACCTTGTTTTTTAATTTGTCCAAGCTCTGCAACCTCCAATTATCTCCACTCTTTTCTATAATCTCACAGTACTTTGCCCAACCAACCTCCATATTAAGTCTTTTTCGGGCCTTTGCCTCTATTGGTGAGAGCCACCTCGGGGTTTTGTTTTCTAGCAAGTCTTTATATTTAGTCCAAACGATGAACAAAGCTTTCCTGACAATATGGTTTTTGAACAACTTGTGAACCTTTACCTTGTCGTACCACAAATATGCATGCCATCCAAAAGCATTATTGAACCCTTCCAGATCTAGGACATCCGTGTTTTCTAATAAGAACCAGTCTTTCATCCAGCAGAAAGATGCAGCTTCATAATATAACCTTAAGTCCGGCAGGGCAAATCCCCCTCTTTCTTTCGCATCTGTTAATATTTTAAATTTTATCCTGGGCTTTTTGCCCTGCCAGACAAACTTCGAGATATCTTTCTGCCACTTTCCAAAACATTCCACTCTGTCCACAATCTGTAGGGTTTGAAGCAAGAACAACATCTTTGGCAATACATTCATCTTTACAGCTGCAATTCTTCCCAACAAGGAAAGTTTTAGTCTTGACCAAATTTCTAAATCCTTTTTGATTTCTGACCAACATTTTTCATAATTGTCTTTAAATAAGTTCAAGTTTTTAGCAGACAAGTTGACCCCCAGGTATTTCACTTTTTTAACCACGGTTAACTCTGTTTCCTTCTGAAACCCATCTGTTTCTGAAGGTGTCAAATTTTTTCCCAAAACCTTGGTTTTTTGTTTATTCAACTTAAATCCCGCCACCCGACCAAACTCATAAATTAATTCTAAAGCTCTTTTTGTACTAGGTTCTGGCTCCTGTAATGTTAAAACCAAATCATCTGCAAAGGCCTTCAATTTATATTGTTTCTCTCCGACCTGTATTCCTTCTACCAGCTGGTCCTTCCTAATCAAATTCAACAACACCTCCAGGACTGAAATAAATAACAGAGGGGATAAAGGGCACCCCTGTCGTGTCCCTTTTTCAATTTTGAACTCTTCTGTCACCACATTGTTCACTATCAATTTAGCTTTCTGTTCTGAATAGATTGCTTCTATGCTATTTTGGAACGCCCGTCCCACTCCCATCCCTTCCAAATTTTTCTTCATGAATTTCCAAGAAATGTTGTCAAAGGCCTTCTCTGCATCTATAAAGATTAACGCTGCTTTCGTGTTCATATTTGTCTGCAATAATTCCAAAACGTCAATGATATTCCTAGTATTATCAGACAAATGTCTACCTGGGAGAAAGCCTGCCTGGTCCTTATGGATTACTTCATTTAAAACCTTTTTGAGTCTATTTGCCAAAATATCAGCAAAAATTTTGTAATCCACGTTTAGGAGTGAGATGGGACGGTAGTTCTTGAGTTGAGTCTTTTCAGATTCCAATTTTAGTATCAATGTGATGAAGGCTTCTTTCCACGATTCTGGTGCGCCCTTCCCCTCCATAATCTGATTGCATACCTCCAATAGTGGTTGGGTCAAATAGTCCTTTAATATCTTATAATATTTGGAGGTAAGTCCATCTGGGCCTGGGGATTTACCTAATTGCATGTTCTGAATGGCACTCTCAATTTCCTGTTGTGTTATTCTGTGATTCAGGGTTGTTTGTTTCTCTTGGGATAATTTTTGTAGTCCATTTATTTTTATAAATTGGTTTATCTCAGTCTCTTCCTGAGGCCCTTGCTTAAACAATTTTTTGAAATATCTCTGGAAACACTTTCTAATTTCTTCTGGTTTCTGAATACTTTCCCCTTCAACCTCCAGATTGGTAACAAAGTTCAATTTTTGTCTCTTTTTCAACTGCCATGCTAGCAGTTTTCCACATTTATTTGCTGATTCAAATGATCTTTGTCTCATTTGTTTAATTTTCCATTCTACTTCTTGGTTTATCAATTTCGCATATTGTGCTTGGTAAAATTTAATTTCTCTTAAAACTTCTTTTGACTTTGGATTAAGTCTCAGCCTCTTTTCACCGTCTCTTATCTTCTCTAATATCTTATCTTTTTTCCCATTCCAGAGTTTTTTCTTAATTGAATTCTGTTGAATCAGAAACCCTCTCATGACCGCTTTGCTCGCGTCCCAGATTGTTCTCTTTTCCACCGAAGTGTTCAAATTTAGTTCAAAGTAATCCTTCAAGTTTTTTTGGGCCTTCTTCATGATCTCCTGATCTCTAAATAAAGTGTCATTCATTCTCCATCTGAAGGATCCAGCTGGCATAAGTCTCAGTTCCATTTTCAAAGCATTATGGTCGGAGCAGGTTTTGGGGCAGATTTCTATTTTTTTTGTCTTAGGTGCCAGTCCTCTAGTTGTCCAAATTTGGTCGATTCTTGTCCATGATAGGTGGGCCTCAGAAAAGAATGTTCCTTCTTTACCTAAGGGGTTCTTTGTCCTCCATATGTCAATCAGGTCCATGTTGTCAGTTAGTTCAAAAAAAGTTTTAGGTAATCTGCCATCATTAGTCAGGTTTTGGTTTTGTGACTTGTCCATGTAGGTGGAGACCACCCCATTCATATCTCCCATCACAATGATGTTGGTATAGTCAGTATGATCCAGCATTGTCTCATGCAGTTTTTGTAAAATTCCGATTTCCCCTCATTAGATGCATATATTCCTACTATCAAAATTTTTTCTCCTTGTGTTTGTATTTCAATCGCCAAAATTCTTCCTTGCTCATCTTTAAACAAAAATTTTGGTGATAGGTTCTCCTTTGCGTAGATCACTACTCCTCTTTTCTTAACCTTGTCTGATGAAATAAATTCTTGGCCTAATCTTTTATTGATTAAAACTCTCCTATGTAGCCTAGTCACGTGTGTTTCTTGCAAACAGATAATGTCCAATTGTTCTTTTCTCAATATATGAAAGATCTTTTTCCTTTTCTCGGGGGAATTTGCGCCATGAATGTTCCAACTAAGTAGCTGCAGAGACATCCTGAATCAATTTGTCAGTCCAGTAGGGATGCGTCTCCCTTGTCGTCCAAATCTGGAGGTGGAGCAGGTGTTGAGCCAGACGGAGGTGGTGGCCAAACTCCTGCCACTCCTTTCCGAAGGTCCTCCCCGTGGTCGTTCAGGAACTTTTCTTGGTCCTCTACTGTTCTAATTTTTACTTTTTTCCCTTTGAAATTAAAAGATAGTCCTTGGGGGAATTCCCACCTATAGGGAATTGTGTTGTTTCTCAACAGTCCTGCGAGGTCTTTATATGTAGTTCTTAAGTCCAAAAGTTGTTTCGGTATATCTCTGTAGATTTCTGCTGTCTTACCCTGAATCACCAGTGAATTTTTAAATTTTAAAATGTAGGCCGAGTATATTGTCTTTTTCTTGCCTAGATCTCAAAATGATCAGGCAATCTCTCGGTTTGTCCTTCCTCGCCACTCTTCCCAATCTGAATGCGGTGACTATTTTAAAGTCCTTGTCTTCTGCTAGCCCCCAAGACTTTGATATTTCTGCTGTCAGGAAGCCAGTCAAGTCTTCTTTTTCAAGTTCTGGTATATTTCTCAGCCTAAGATTGCTTTCCCGATTTTTCAATTCCTGCATGGACAGAAAGGCTTGCTGTTCGTTGATCTGTCTACTCAGTGGCCTTACTTCCCCTCTTACTTCCTCAATCTTCTTGTTGGCTTGTTCTGCTTTTAATTTTGCTTCGGCCAGTTTACGATTTTCTGCCGTTGTTGTTTGAATATTCCCTATTGCCTGTGTATTTTGAGAAACTTGGTCAGTCAATTTGTTAATAGTAGCTGTCACTTGATCAAATTTGGTCACCTGTTCATCAGCTTTCTTATTTAAGGCTGCCAGCTGGTCCAATATTTCTTTAGAAAGTGGGTCAAGTCCTCCTGAGGCCATATCCCCTGAAGCTGGCTGTTTAACTTCTCCCTCCTGCAGACCTGTAACAATTGGAACAGATGATCTACGTGGCTGCACAGTTAAAGTTGATTGCAACAGTTCAGTTTGTTTTGCTTTTTTGGCAGCCCTTGTTTTTGCAGTGCCACTCATTCCACAGCTGTCCATGTGTCAAGGTCAAATTGTAAATCCCATGGGAAAGCAGTCCAAGACATAAACATCCAAGCAGAAGATTTGCAAAACAACCAGCAGTTCTCAGAGACTAGATATTCCACAATCCTGTAGGGGGAGCTCTCCAAAAGTTAGAAAACAAAGTGAAAAGCTTCCGCCATTAAGTTCCCCAGAAAAAATAAAAAAAGAAAAAAGAGGAAAAAAAGGAGAGAACCTTTCAAGTTCACTTTAAACTTGCAGAACTTTACCCAAGTCAAAATGAAAGTTCCTTATTTGTATCTCACAGCATAGCCCAAATGCAACATTTAACTTTAAATACAGTTACCGCAATTTGATGGATCTTTTGTATCCAGGCAGCCCGGGAGCTGGATTCTCAAAGCTTTGTAATCCACCAAAAAGAGGAGAAAACCCGATCCATATTCAGTCCTTGCACAAATACAATTTTTTTCTTCTAAGCAGCCAAATCTGAATTTGCAAAGTGAGATCCAACTTCTTTAAAAAGAACCCCTCTCCATGCTTCAGTTTTTAAAGGTCTTTGCTTGAAACTTTAAGCAGAGCCGGAAGACGGACTTCCTTTTGACGTCTCCCGCTTTCAGCCAAATTCCACAATTTAGATTTCAAAATCTTGAGATTCTTACTCACGAGTATGTTGTTTAGAGTCGGATGTTCAAAGAAGAAAGGTCAGCGCTCATCAGCAGCAGCCGCGCGGCTTCACTTCCGCGGAAAGAGCGATGAACTCACAGCACCGCTACCCCTTTCACGTTCCGGAGCCCCTTACGGGGTCCCTTCTTCGTTTCCGAGGTCGCTCTTGGTGCCCGCCGAGTCCCACGACCCCGGGCTCACTCTACCCGTGGTTTTTCTTAACGGGTCTCCGCTCTGCCGCAGCGGACGACCCTTTTCCGCGGAGCCCCTCTTCACAGCGTAAAGAGGACCGCCATTGCCGTTTCACGCCGCCTCCGGAAGTCCCCTGACTGTTAGTTTCAGTCACTGACAACTCTGCGGTTGCGGCGCTCCTCTCGCTTTACTGGCCTAGGGAGCCAGCGTACAGCTTCTGGGTCATGTGGCCAGCATGACTAAGCTGCTTCTGGCGAACCAAAGCAGCAGATGGAAACACCGTTTACCTTTCCGCCGGAGCGGTACCTATTTATCTACGTGCTTTCGAACTGCTAGGTTGGCATAAACAACAGGAGCTCACCCCTCCGTGGGGATTTGAACCACCGACCTTCTGATCGGCAAGCCCAAACTCTGTGGTTTAGACCACAGCGCCACCTGCATCCCTGACTGTGTGTGTGTAAGGTAAAGGTAAAGTTACCCCTGCCCGTACGGACCAGTCGTGACCGACTCTAGGGTTGCGCGCTCATCTCGCTCAAGGGGCCGGGAGCCGGCGCCGTCCGAAGACACCTCCGGGTCACGTGGCCAGCGTGACGAAGCTGCAACTGGCGAGCCAGCACCAGTGCCACACACGGAAACGCCGTTTACCTTCCCGCTATAAAGCGGTACCTATTTATCTACTTGCACTTAAAAGCTGTGTGTGTGTAGCAGCTTTTAATTACTTAAAATGGCTGATTATATTTACATTGGTACCTCAGGTTACAGATGCTTCAGGCTACAGACGCTTCAGGTTACAGACTCTGCTAACCCAGAAATAGTACCTCAGTTTAAGAACTTTGCTTCAGGATGCGAACAGAAATCGTGCTCTGGCAGTGCGGCGGCAGCGAGAGGCCCCATTAGCTAAAGTGGTGCTTCAGGTTAAGAACAGACCTTCAGAACAAATTAAGTTCTTAACCCAAGGTACCACTGTATTTCTAATGCGAATGTGCCAGCTTGTAATCTTGGTGGATATTGCGAACTAACAAAGATTGTTTGTATGTATGTGTGTGTGTGCGTGCGCACATGCGCGCATGCACCATGCCTGTTACAGTGCCACCTTGTGGTCTGGCTGATAGTGCAGTCCAACCAATAGAGATTTTCTATGGGTTCCTGTGTGTGTGTCCTGGGCGGTTTTAAAGAGGCCCATTGGCCTGCTGGCGTTGTGCATTCCTGTTGACTGATTACACTAAATGAATAAAGACCTAGCAGTTAAAGTTAATAATAATTATTAAATAAATAAATGGAATTAAATCAGCAAGTTTTACTTCCATTTACACTGGAACACGGGGACAATCCTGTATTATGCAGGGCAACCCTAGCCATGAATTTGGGGTTCTCACCCCCCCCCATATCTCTCTATACTGTTTGTGTGTAAAGGCAAAGGTTAAGGGACCCCTGACCGTTAGTTGCAGTCACTGACAACTCTGGCTGCATCAATAGGAGTATAGCATCTAGATCAAGGGAAGTAATAGTGCCACTGTATTCTGCTCTGGTCAGACCTCACCTGGAGTACTGTGTCCAGTTCTGGGCACCACAGTTCAAGAAGGACACTGACAAACTGGAACGTGTCCAGAGGAGGGCAACCAAAATGGTCAAAGGCCTGGAAACGATGCCTTATGAGGAACGGCTAAGGGAGCTGGGCATGTTTAGCCTGGAGAAGAGGAGGTTGAGGGGTGATATGATAGCCATGTTCAAATATATAAAAGGATGTCACATAGAGGAGGGAGAAAGGTTGTTTTCTGCTGCTCCAGAGAAGCGGACACGGAGCAATGGATCCAAACTACAAGAAAGAAGATTCCACCTAAACATTAAGAAGAACTTCCTGACACTAAGAGCTGTTCGACAGTGGAATTTGCTGCCAAGGAGTGTGGTGGAGTCTCCTACTTTGGAGGTCTTTAAGCAGAGGCTTGACAACCATATGTCAGGAGTGCTCTGATGGTGTTTCCTGCTTGGCAGGGGGTTGGACTCGATGGCCCTTGTGGTCTCTTCCAACTCTATGATTCTATGATTCTATGATTCTAAGTTGGAGGGAGAGAGAGTCAGAGCAACGTTTACAAGCCATGTTTGATTTCTCTTTGAATCCAAGGGAGAAGCAAGACCTTTAAGGGAGTTGAATGCTGTGAACCCCTCCATTGTAGGCTCAGGTTTTACAGAGCTGTAAATAAACCATATATCATGAAGACCCCACAATCTCTGCTGCCCCTCCATCTGAGCCCTGAGCAAGTGCCTGAAAGCCCTGGGACCTTGCACCGCTCAGAAATTGGGGTGGTGAGCAGCAATACTTTGGGCCAGATCTGCAGAGGGGCAGTTTGGGCAACTACACATTTTGTACCTGTCCCGGAAAACCCTGCTGGTGGTCCTGCCCTGTGTACAGCTGATGGAGGGCATGTGGTTGCTTTTCTCTTGCATATTTCCCTGAGTGACTTCTCAGGAGGTTTCTGTTCACTCATAACAGTTAAAAAACCATAGACAGCTTTTCAAGCTCCTTCCAGGAATGTCTGCTGAAATGAATCTATGGCAACCAACCCAGACCTCTAAAATATGGGCCATTTTTGTTTTTGGTGTTTCAGCCAACAAGTGCTTTTAACGGAGCCCATGTCTAGCTCTCTTCCCCTCCTGCGTAGGTGCCTAGCAGTGTGGTTGCAAGGCTGAGTCAGCCTGCCCTACATTCAACACTTTTGCAGAACACCTCGGGGTGGAGAAGGCAGCCTTCTTGGGAAGGGGGAAATGTGTGGCATTTCATTTGGCTTGGCAACATGGCTGATCTCGTGGGCCACCGGAATGGGGGCTGCTTCGAACATTCACATAATCTGTGAAGGAGACAAGCTTGTGTTTCGAAAAATATGTGCAAAGCATGTAAAACACATGCTTAGCAGCCATAAATGGCTTGGACTCGCTATGCATGCACTCCTTATAAAAAAAAAAGCATTTGGTATCTGCAGAGATGCCATTTTGGAATTGGGAGGAGTGATTCAAGATGGAATCTGAGCAACTCCCTTGTAGATATATATTCAAGATTAAACATCCACAATACGTTTCTAAATGCCATTTGCTGAGGTAACATGCCTCTTAATAACTATACCAATGATAGGTAGAAATAACTTTTCAAAGTTATTTTGAAAGGTCTTTCCTATTCGCCTATGATAGTTACCATAAACACCCAATAGTTATTTATTAGATGCAGTTTTATTGATTGCAAAATTATGTAATGCAAGGTAACTGATCTACTCATATAATGCATACCTTCCCCTTTAAGCAGATGCTGTATTAAACAGGTGATAAAAAAGGACTAGTTCTGAGGCCAGAACTAAACTGGTAGAGGGACGCAGGTGGCGCTGTGGTCTAAACCACTGAGCCTCTTGGGCTTTCCAATTACTGTAAACGGTTGGCGGTTCAAATCCCCGCAATGGAGTGAGCTCCCGTTGCTCGGTCCCAGCTCCTGCTAACCTAGCAGTTCAAAAGCATGCCAAAAAGTGCATGTAGATAAATAGGTACCACTCCAGAGGGAAGGTAAACAGTGTTTCTGTGCACTGCTCTGGTTTGCCAGAAGCAGCTTAGTCATGCTGGCCACATGACCCAGAAAAACTGTCTGCGGACAAATGCTGGTTCCCTCAGCCTGTAAATCGAGATGAGCGCCGCAAACCCAGAGTCATTTGTGACTGGACTTAACGGTCAGGGGTCCTTTACCTTTATGTATTATTAATTTTGGGTCAACTGGGATGATACCTACGCCATTGAATAAAAGGGTGATAATGGCAGGGTGATAAAGAACATTATTTTGTCACTTGAATGAAATAAAGCGTAAAACTTTTAGGTATCTCTTGGATGAGGACCAGATTAAAAGACAAAGTCACGTCATCAGCATAATGAAACGCTAAAGTGAAGAACAATGCCATCACAATAGATGTGGAATTATAAATATTGCTGGAATGTTTTGAAGAAAATGGACTGCCTCAGTGTGATCTGAGTAAGGAATTTCTGGAAAAGTAGGGGCCTGGCTGCAATTTCCACAAGGTGATGGGTAGTCAGTGCTATTTTTCTAGAAAAAGAGGTGCCGGAACTCACCATGAACACCTCCCTCATTCTCTTAGAATGATAATGGCGCCCACCTGAGAGGTGCCAGAACTCAGTTCCAGTGAGTTTCGGCTGAAAAAAGCCCTGTTATTAGGGGTGCCTATGTAAGAAATGAAATTCACATAAAAGGTGGAAAATTCCATTACCCTGGTTCAATTCCTGATCAATATAAAACCTCTCTCCTTTGCTCACTGCTTGTTGCTGATCTCACTTTATGCCACATGCGCTCACATGAGCCTGGCCTAACACTGACTTGAGTCCGAAATGGGATGTATGCTAGGAAACGTGGAAATCAAGATATGCTGTGGTACTTAGAATTTCTGTTTCACAACTAGATGATCTGGAGGAAGTTAGGAGGCCAACACTTTAGTTAAGATAAGGAAATAACACAGATCATTTGTTTTGTCAGTGTAATTGTAACGCCATTCTTACACCACTTTTGAACCATATTTTTTAAACGGCTTATGTTGCTATATTACACTTAGTCAAGGTATTTGGGGGTCCTCATGTTTGTCCTGCATTTCTTGTGTTTGTATGGGTTTGTTGTTGCTATACAGTGGTGCCCTGCAAGACAAATGCCTCACAAGACGAAAAACTCGCTAGACAAAAGGGTTTTCCGTTTTTGCGTTGCTTCGCTAGACGAATTTCCCTATGGGCTTGCTTCGCAAGACGAAAACGTCTTGCGCTTTTTTCTTAAAGCCGCTTGAAGAGGCGCAGTTGCGACGGACTGTGCTTCGCAAGACAAAAAACATCGCAAGACGAAAAGACTCGCGGAACGAATTATTTTCGTCTTGCGAGGCACCACTGTAGATGTCTTTTTAGACTGTGTAGGCCTTTGGTTTGCCAATTTTTTATCTGGAGGTTTTGTGTTGCGTGTTGGAATAGTGGGTGGTAGGCCAGGGGGGTTAGTGGGGCTGAGAATCGGGATAGTTTGACTGCTTTTCCTTTCCATGCTTTAAGCATGGACTGTGTGAACCTGTTCAGTCTGGTGGGGATTTTCTTTAGTTTGTTTTGCAGAAATGGGTATGCTGTTGTGGGGATGTTTTCAATGGTGTCTCTCCAAGTGAATCCATTGCTTCGTCTCATCTTCTAGAATATACGATATTATGTGGCGTACTTGGTTGGTGATATGCAGTGGTAAATCAGGTTAAGAACTTAATTCGTTCTGGAGGTCTGTTCTTAACCTGAAACTGTTCTTAACCTGAAGCACCACTTTTGCTAATGGGGCCTCCTGCTGCTGCCGCACTGCCACTGTGTGATTTCTGTTCTCTCTTTCCCCCCCAAATAATATTTATTATTTTCAGTAGATAAACATAGTAAAAAAAAAAAAGATTAACAATAATAAAAACAAACAAAGAATAAAAGAAAAAGAGAAAAAAGGAAAAAGATAAATACAGCATATTACCACTTAATTAATTAAAATTAAGTACCATCCATCTTCATAAACATAGTATTTGACTTCCTCGAATCTCTTGCATCTGAATTTCTTAGTAATTATATGTAGTAGTTTCCAATATCAGTGTTTCAAGAGACCATATCACAGTCCTAATCATATTACATAACTTTCCTTATCGTACATTTTCTTATTTATAAATTTAATTCCAGTTTAATCCTAGGCCTAATTGTTTCTTTCAAGTGGTTACATATCTTTAATATTACAATATTTATTCAAATAGTCTTTAAATTTCTTCCAGTCTTCTTGATGTTCCTCTTCTTTCTGGTCGCGGATTCTCCCGGTGAGATCAGCCAGCTCCATAAACTCCATCATCTTCATCTGCCAAGTTCTCATCCTGAAGCAAAGTTCTTAACCTAAGGTACTATTTCTGGGTTAGCAGAGTCTGTAACCTGAAGCATCTGCAACCTGAAGTGTCTGTAACCTTGAGGTACCACAGCGATATGATTCTATGTTGGGGATTCCCCATCCTCCTTCTGAGGAGGGGAGGTGCAGGTATTTTGGGCTTATTCTTGGCTTTTTGTGTGAGAAAATAGTTTTTCCTGCCACTTCTGGGGTTGTGTTGGGGGAATCCAGACTGGGAGAGTTTGGAATAAAAAGGTTAGTTTTGGGAAGGTGATCATTTTGATTATTGCTGTTTTGTCTGAGAAGGTAAGGTTGGTGTTGTTCCATTTCCTCAAGTCTCTGTTGATTTGTCGCCACAGGGGCTTGTAATTGTGGAGGTAAAGTTTGTTGAGGTTTTGGTTATTTGAACCCCTAGTGTTATATACTGAGTTGAATAGGATCCAAGCTGCAGCAGTCTGATTGGTCCTAGAACAATAGGATTCAGAATGCAGCAGTCTGATTGGTCCTAGAACAATGCAGCAGTATGATTGGTTGGCAGGAACCACCTAATCATGCTCCAGATAGAAGTGAATCCACAACCTGATTGGCTTACAGTAGAATTCCAGAATTAGCCAATCATGTGCAGCCCATTGTGTAAATAATGTATATAAAGCAGATACTTTGAGGGGACTTTCATTCATTCCTCCTCACCACTATGAGCTGAATAAAAAGCATGAAATCACTTTGCGACTCTGAATATATTTCACCTAGGTACCTGAATTTGGTGCACCAGAGTTTTATCTTTGTGATGTTGGTGAATTCCTTTTGGGTATGCAGTGTGTGTGTGTGTGTGTGTGTGTGTGTGTGTTAAAGCATAAAGCCTCAGATTTCGCAAAGTTTACTTGTAGGTCCAACACCACTGCGAATGTGTTGAGTTCTTTAATTAGGGTGGTTGCTGTGTTGTGACTATCAAGTCATCTGCAAAGAGCCCAAGTTTGTAGGTTTTACATTTTACAGTGGTACCTCGGGTTACATACACTTCAGGTTACAGACTCCACTAACCCAGAAATAGTGCTTCAGGTTAAGAACTTTGCTTCAGGATGAGAAGAGAAATCATGCTCCGGCGGCGCGGCAGCAGCAGGAGGCCCCATTAGCTAAAGTGGTGCTTCAGGTTAAGAACAGTTTCAGGTTAAGAACGGACCTCCGGAACGGATTAAGTACTTAACCAGAGGCACCACTGTATTTCTACACCCTTGATATCTAGGTCTGCTTGGAGTCAGATTGCTAGGGGTTCCAGGGCCAAGATGAATAGGAAGGGAGACGGGGGCATCCTTGTTTTGTGCCTCTTTGGATTGCTATGGTATTGGAGTCCATATTGTTCATTCTGCATTTTGCTGAGGCTTGGGAGTAAATTTGTTTGAGAGTTTGTAGGAAGTTGGGGCCAAATTTAATGTTCGTTAATACTGCTAATAGATATGTCTATTCTAACCAATCAAAGGCTTCAAGGATGTCTAAGGACATGATCGTCAGTGGGAGTTTGGTTGTTTTGCTGTGTTCTATCAGATTCAGTAGTTTCCTAAAGGGATCTGTTATGTTGCGACCAGGAACAAAGCTTGCCTGGTCCAGGGCGATAAGTTGATGTAGGAAGTTTTTTAGGTGGTTAGCCAGGATTGATGTGAATACAGTGGTGCCTCACAAGACGAAAAGAATCCGTTCTGTGATTCTCTTCGTCTAGCGGTTTTTTCGTCTTGCGAAGCAAGTCCATTGAAGCATTAGCGGATTAGCGCTATTAGCGGCTTTTAGTGGCTTATCTGCTGATCGGATCAGCTGATAAGCGGCTTAGCGGCTTTGAAAAAGGGGGGGGGGAGGAGAAAAAAACAGCAGGAACTTGCAAGACATTGTCGTCTTGTGAAGCAAGCCCATAGGAAATTTGTTTTGCGAAGCACCTCCAAAATGGAAAACTCTTTCGTCTAGCTAGTTTTCCGTCTTGCGAGGCATTCGTCTTGCGGGGCACCACTGTATCTTGTACTGTTGGTTTATCAATGATATTGGGCAGTGTGATTCTATTTTGAGGCTATCTTTGAGTGGTTTTGGGATAGAGACTATTTTGGAAGAGGCCCAGGTTTTAGGGGTGGGGAGCCTTTTTATGATGTCGCTAAATAGGCAGGTCATTGTAAGGCATCAAGGGTTCTTTTAATTTTTTGTAGAATTCTGCTGTATAGCCATCTGGACCTGGGGTTTTGTGTGGTTTCAGATTTTTGAGTACCATCTCTATTCCTCTGGGGTGATAAGGCTGTCCATTAATTCTTGTTCCTTTGCAGTTAAGGTTGCATTGGTCAGGCCTGTTAAGAGTCTTCCAATTTCCTGTTCAGGTGGGTTGTGGGAGGTGTATAGGATGGTGTAAAATCCAGCAAATTCTGAGGTTATTTCTTTGGTGGAGGATGTTATGTTACCGTCTTTTTTAGTGACACAGTGTATTCTTGTTTTGAGTGATATTTTCCTGCATCTGTTTGCTAATAGTCTGGAGTTCTTCCCTCCATGTTCATAAAAGCGTTGTTTAGAATATAGGATGTTAGTCATTGTTTTATTGATTTCTAGAGAGTCAATTTTCCTTCTTTTTTGTTCTATGATTTTAATGAGTTTTTTTTGCTCCTGTTTGTTTGTTGTGTTATGAGAGGGTTCTAATGTCTTGTTCTAATTTACCATTGTTTAAGGAGGTTTGTTTTTTAAAGGAATGCCCTTTCCATAAAGCATGCTCATCTGATGACTGCTTTCACTGTGTCCCAGAGGAGGGGAGTTGCCATGTCGCCCACATCGTTACAGTGGTACCTTGGGTTACATACGCTTCAGGTTACAGACTCCGCTAACCCAGAAATAATACCTCGGTTTAAGAACTTTGCTTCAGGATGAGAACAGAAATCGTGCTCCGGCGGCGTGGCAGCAGCAGGAGGCCTCATTAGCTAAAGTGGTGCTTCAGGTTAAGAACAGTTTCAGGTTAAGTACGGACCTCCGGAACGAATTAAGTACTTAACCCGAGGTACCACTGTATCCTTAAAGTAGTTTTGGAAAGTTTTCAAGAGACTCTCTCTAGCTAGTTGATTTGTGGTTAGGATGGGGCTGAAGCACCATGATGGGGTAGTTTGTGCTTCGTCTCCTATTTTGAGGGTAGCTTCTACTGGGGCATGGTCTGTGATTTTAATGCTAGCAATGTTTGTTGTTTCTACCAGGGGGATCAAGTCTTGTGTTAGCAGAATGCAGTCCAGTCTGGACATTGTGCCATGGCGTCCAGACTGGAATGTGTGATGTATCCTGGGTTATTTTCTCCCCAGATGTCATAAGGGCCTCTGGTGTTTTTTTTTAGCATTTTCATTAGTTTGTAGGAGTCTCTAATTGTTTGGGGTTTCCGTCTTTCAGGGAGGTGCCTCTCATATTTAGGTTGAGGTCACCTACTAGGATTGCTTCCCCTTCGGAGGAGAGGAATTTGTTTAGTGTTTTCTGGAAGAACTCTAGTTGTTTTGTGTTTGGGCCTTATATGGAGCCAATTGTCAGTTTAGTTTTGCCATCTAGTGTCTCTTTAGCAAAAACGAATCTGCCTCTTTTGTCTTTTAGCACTGTTGTGGCTTTGAAGTTCAGGTATCTACTGAGTCCTATGGCTACTCCGCGGGCCTTTTCTGAGCCAGATGCCGCCCATGGTTGACTGAAGAGGGGTTCACATGGGAGTTTGCTTTGTTGGGGTGGGTTGTGTATTTCCTGTAGGAAGGCAATGTGTGGTTTAACGGTGTTTATGTACAAGGTGATGTGTTTTCTTTTGATAGAGTTTCCCAATCCCCTCATGTTTAGTGTACAGTGGTACCTCAGATTACAGATGCTTCAGGTTACAGACTCCGCTAACCCAGAAATAGTACCTCGGGTTAAGAACTTTGCTTCTGGATGAGAACAGAAATCACGTGGCAGTGGTGCGGCGGCAGCGGGAGGCCCCATTAGCTAAAGTGGTACCTCAGGTTAAGAACAGTTTCAGGTTAAGAACGGACTTTTGGAACGAATTAAGTTCTTAACCCGAGGTACCACTGTAATTGCTTTTAAGCTAGTCATTTTGTATGTCTATTTTACAGGATGATTCCCTGCCAACCCGTCAAGGTTGCCCTGTGTTTCTCATTTTATATTGTCTATTGATCCTAGTTTATGGTTATTGTTTTGATATAAAAGTTGTTCCCGCCTTAACTGAATGATCAAGCTGAGTATAATGCTTTTAAATAAACACTCCTGTCATTCTAATACTTACCCTGCATGAAATCTAAATATATCCACAGGAAAGAAGAGGTAACTGGAGATGGCATATCTGAACTAAGAATTATTCAAGATTACTGTACCACATTGTTTATCCAGACCTAATTGGAGCATTGTGTAGACGTAATCTACACAACAAATTGAAATCATGTACAAAATTGCGACCTCCCTGCTGCTGTTGCTGCTGTTAATAATAATAATAATAATAATAATAATAATTTAATACCCCACCCATCTGGTTGGGTTTCCCCAGCCTGGGGCTGCTGGTGAATAATGTAATTTATAGAAGGCAAAATCTGCATACAGTTTCTCTTCAGTTATAAAATAATTTCTAGTTTATTGTAATAGACATATTCTTACTGATGGTTATTATTTATGCACTATATGTATGATCCTGCTTTTCTCGCACATGAGGTTGTAATGGAAGTGTAAACCGATTAACCAGAATGCTCACTTTCTCTGAACCAAAGCAGATGTGATGGAGGCACCCACATTTAGTGTACAACACACAAACAAACACACCACCTAAAGCAGCCCAGCTGTGGAATGTTCTCCATCAGGAGAATTTCTGGTGCCTTCTTTTTGGCACCAGGGGAATATCTTTTCCTTTCTCCTGTCCTTTTAACCTGTGAGGGATTAGTACCAAATATTTCTGAAGTTTTATTCCAAAGGTTTTTGGATTTTCTTTTATTTTCATCTAGCCACACTGGAAGCTTTTGTATTGAAGCCAGGCTTTTCCCCATGATATTCTTGGAGTTTCCCATTATATTCTTGGAGCAAGCTGGTAAAATTGGATTTGTAGCTGTTTGATGCAGCACTTATCACTGGCCCTTCCTCAGCCCAGAAATAAGTGATAAATGGGGTGCCACAAAGTTCTGTTTGACGTTGTTACATCCTCCTGAATGACATGGCAAAGAAAGAGAGTGAGGTGCCCATTCAATTTTCAGATGACATTGAACTGTGTGGATGGAGAACTGGTCTAACATAAACACAAAGTTTTGCATTTGGGTAGTGTAGTGGTTCTAGGGGTTGCTCGTGTGTAAGCTGGTGCAAACATCTGGCTGGGTTGCCTGAGTGAACCTTTTCTGTCCGGACAGTGGGCGTTTCTTAAACTTCTTCCAGCAAAGAAGCTCTTTGACACCTAGTCTCCTCCTACTCTCTCTGCGCGAAAGCCTTCTGCGCAAGGAGGGCGTAGGCAGCGGAGGACCCCTACTCTCCCTGCTGGTCTCCGGCAAGGAGAAATGGGACCGCCTCGCCGCTTCCCCCATCTGCCCCCCTTCTCCACTGGTGCTACGCTGATTCTCTTCCCCAGGAGATGGGCTGCCTCTTCCACTCCCGGGACGCTCTCTGGAATCCCTCTGGATTTTGCTCTCTCCCTCCGGCACTGATGGCAGTTCCCTGACAGGTAGAAAGAATCAAATGCACAAATACCAGATGTGTGGCACTTAGGGACTTTAGCAGACCACATACAAGACACTGGTCAGCTGTGCAACACAGACATTAAAAAGGGCAATGCAACGCCAGACTGCATCAACACAAACACTGTTCATGAAAAGCTTGGTACTATTCTGTTCTGGCGTGCTGTGTCTGGTTCTGAGCACCACTATTTTGAGAAGGATACTGACAAACCAGGGCATGCCCACAGGAAGGGAACAAAGATGGGTGATGGCCTGGAGATGCAGTTCTACAAAGAAAGGTTGAAGGAGTTGGGTATGTTTAGGTTTAAGAGACTATTAAGAGACAATATGAGAGGGATGCAGGTGGCGCTGTGGTCTAAACCACAGAGCCTAGAGCTTGCTGATCAGAAGGTTGGCGGTTCGAATCCCCTTGATGGGGTGAGCTCCCGTTGCTTGGTCCCAGCTCCTGCCAACCTAGCAGTTCGAAAGCACATCAAAGTGCAAGTAGATAAATAGGTACTGCTCTGGCGGGAAGGTAAACGGCGTTTCCGTGTGCTGCTCTGGTTCGCCAGAAGCGGCTTAGTCATGCTGGCCACATGACCCGGAAGCTGTACAGCGGCTCCCTCGGCCAGTAAAGCGAGGTGAGCGCCACAATCCCAGAGTCGTCCGCGACCGGACCTAATGGTCAGGGGTCCCTTTACCTTTAAGAGGCAATATGAATTCAAATATTTGAAAGGCTTTCACAAAGATGGAGCAAATTTGTTTTCTGTTGCTCTAGAGGGCAATACCTGAGCCAGTGGGTTCAAATTACAAGGAAAATGATTTAGGCTTTGTGTGCACTGTACCTTTAAAGCACACTTATTCCCTCAAAGAATTTTGGGCACTGTAGTTTACGCTTCACAGAGTTAAAATTCCCAGCAAGCCCTACAGGGCCCAGAATTCTTTTAAAGAATGTGCCTAAAGGTATGGTGTGTACATAGCCTTATACTAAATATGGGGAAGCTGTTTGACAGTGGGAGAGACTTCCTCAGACGTTGGTGGACTCTCCTTCCCCATATTTTTTTTAAAGCAGTGTCAAGAAAGCCGCCTCTCAGGGATGCTTTAATAGTAGGTTTCCTGCATCAGCAGAGGACTGGATTAGATGCTAGGTGACCTTTGAGGTCTCTACCAGTTCTGACTCTATGAAGGGCAAGACAGAAGTTTATAAAATAATATTAGTAATAGTTCCCTTGATGTATTCTTGGAAGTAGTTAGGCAATGCTCATTCATCGTATGCACACTTTTTTCTAAGGATCCTCTAGGGGCCAAGCTTGCTGGGATATGGGCCTTGGCAAATGCCTGATGATCTTGGCTGCCCACCCTTGCTCTGGGTGGCGCAATGCTAACCACTCTTACCAGCTGTGTGAACGGCTTACTTGTAGTAACTGAATATTGCTGCTACTTGGCAACTGGATAATGTTCATAGATTTTTTAATGTTCTGATAATATAGCAATGGTGCTACAATTAACATGTTAAAAATCGAGTGTTTGCATGCACCCAGTTATTGCTTACATTCCCAGTTGATGTAGGAATATACAACTGAATTGTCCCCCCCCCCCACAACTATTTCTAGGAATGTTAACCTGTATGGAATCTGGTAATCCTGATTCTTTGGTTTGGAAACTCTGTTTAACCCCAGCCGTGTCAAGAATGTGTACCAGTTTACCGCATTAGAACAGAAAACACAATTTTCTCTCAAGAGTTCTGAGCAGAGAGGCGAATGGAAACTCTTCCCTCAGAGAGAGGGTGCTTTCTCTTTAGCCATTTACGGAAATATTCAGTCAATATGGGTCACATTCTTTCTGGCTAGGAGTTAGTCATGTGAAACCTAACACTCATCCTTCCTATAGGAGATGTTCTCATATCATGTTCTGGAGCATCTTATGTTTCCCACGACTGTAAAGAGAATACTGGAGTTTGTGAAATAAGAGTTGCTTGCTTGGTATTTTTGTATATTCTCACGCCCAAATACGCAAACTTGCAGTAGCACAATAAACAAATGAGTGAATACCCTCGTATCTACGGGACCGCCTCTCCTGGTATGTCCCACGGAGGAGCTTACGGTCTTCAAACAAAAACATCTTGGAGGTCCCAGGCCTCAGAGAAGTTAGGCTGGCCTCAACCAGAGCCAGGGCTTTTTCAGCTGTGGCTCCAATGTGGTGGAACGCTCTGTCACAAGAGAATAGGGACTTGACATCTTTCTGCAGGGCCTGCAAGACAGAGCTGTTCTACCAGGCCTTTGGCCAGGGCACAGCCTGACCCCCTCCTTTGGCAATCCTCACAGAACTCTAGCCCAATATTTGCCATCAATTTGATTTGAACTGACTTTATAATGAAATGATTTTAGAATGTTGTATCATTTTACTGTTGTTAGCCGCTCTGAGCCCGGCTTCGGCTGGGGAGGGCGGGATATAAATAAAATTTTATTATTATTATTAAATGCACTGGAACATCCTTCTCATTGTTCAGGGATTATTAAAAAAAACCAAAAAACGCTCCCTCTGCATGACATGATTTACTGTATTTTGTGATAGCAAAAGTGGAATATAAATTTTATACAGCTGAATCTGTCACGGAGTCTCTGATGTGATACGTACCTAGCTTCTTAACTTCTCAGGGTTCAACCAATAAATGCCAGTTAGCCCCCAGATGAGTCCTATTCAGGTGTCCTGCTTGAGGTTAACTGTTCATCTTAGTAGGAATTGGATCCACATTGAGTAGCCATCCCACTGGTATCTATGCAGAAAGCGCAGATGTCTGACAGAAGGGAGGGACCTTTCTATGCAGTCTGGAACCCTGGGTGATCAATGCTTCATCCTGTACGGATGCCAGGGGATGCCTCTCAACATGGGTCCACTTCCAACTTGTACGTGCAGTTTATCCACAAGTAGGACACCTGCACAGAATCATAGAACTGTACAGTTGGAAGGAAGTAATGGGGCTCTTAACTGTTCCATTGGCTCTGTGGGGAAGTAAGCTCAGAAGCAAACACCAATTGACAACAGGCCGGGAAAGTGCATCAATTCAATATTTATTGGAGATCAGATATTGGCACAGACTCAAACAATACAGGCAAAGATTAGTTACCCCTATTCAGAAAGTTCTAACTCACACCAGAAGCTGTCTTAAATCAAGACAGATCATTAGGGTCCATCTGGCTCACTATTGTCTACACCAGGCTTCCTCAACCTCTGCCCTCCAGATGTTTTTGGCCTACAACTCCCATGATCCCTAGCTAGCAAGACCAGTGGTCAGGGATGATGGGAATTGTAGTCCCAAAACATCTGGAGGGCAGAGGTTGGGGAGGCCTGGTCTAAACTGACTGGCAGCAGTTCTCCTGTACAGTGCTATCTCAGGTTACAGACGCTTCAGGTTACAGACTCCGCTAACCCAGAAATAGTACCTCGGGTTAAGAACTTTGCTTCTGGATGAGAACAGAAATCGTGCTCCCGTGGCAGGTTTCAGACAGGCAGGTCTCTCCCCGGCCCTTCCAGGAGATCCTAGGGATTCAATCTGGGGCATTCTGCTACTTAGCCATGGTTCCCACACCACAAATCAAGAATACCCACAGCAAGCTGTGGAAATGCGGCAAGAGTAATGCGCATTGCAAAATAATAAAAAAAAATCGTAAGTATACTTCACAAGGAACAGAGATGAGACATAGACTTATTGCTGTGACACATAATGCTACTTTATTATGTACCTGATTTTTTTATTATTGTCAAGCTCAGAAAAATATATTTTATACTTCAGGTGTGGTTTGGTGGTAGTGGTTGACACATTTGTTGAGTGGCAGATTTGTGACAGATACGTCTTCGCAGACAACAACAGAGAAGGCAGGAAGGAAACCCTCGTTACCCACAGAGCAGCATAATAACTCCTAAGTGCAAAGTGAGTGGGAAATGAGCGCTTCAATAAAAATTGAATGCATCTTCACTGTATTGTTTGGACTGGCTGGATATTATTCAATCTGTAGAATAAGCAAGCGTTCGTTGGAGTTCCGCTTGTTAACATGCACAAGTTAGGAAAGGCAATTGACTTACAGTCTGATGTGCAGTAGCTCTTCCTTGGCAGCTCAACAATCATTGACAAACTATTTTGCTTCTTGACAATTAACATTAAAAATAGCTGGGGAAATATACCGTAATTTAATGTCCCATACGACAGCAGCAAAACTTTGAAGGACTCCATCCTGATGAAATAGATTGCTTGAGACTCCATGCTGAGAGCAATGAGGTGGAATCAGCTATATTGATTTAAATTTGCTTACTGAACCAAAAATACCTCTTGACCTGCAAAATATCAGTAATATTGCAGAGCCAGGTGGACATGTCCCTCACATGAAAATCCACTGCGATCATTTGAATGAGTTGATGGTCACTGTAAGGTCCACTCTCTACCATAAAATTAGGGAGATAATAAAGGAAAATTGATCTAACACTCATAGTTTGTATAACAATGTTGAACATGAAGTATTCCAAGTGAATATTCTATGCTTTGCAACAATACCTATGATTGGCCCCAAATCTCATTAAAAAAAAATATTCCCCACAAAATAAGAGGATTGGAATTTTTATTAAAAAGAGCCAAATCTCCTGTTCTCTAATTTCTAGTTCTTCCTAAGTGTTCCAGTACTTTGGATCCTGTAGGGGAATAGAAACATATTTCATAGTAGCCCCCAGTTTAATAGAAGTGTATATGGCTATTCATAATGATTCCTCTACCCAAACCAATTAGCTTCCCCACTGTGACTGAAGGAACTGCTGAGACAGTTTAATAGGATGTTTTAAAATGATCTAGGTGGTTTAGAATTTTGAAATGTAATAAAGGAGATACTTACTTAGTAATTAGCTCATCCTGCAATATTCTATGACAGGATCTTCATCTTCAAGGGGTCTGTTTTCTCAATGGTTTGCTACCCATAAAAAGGTAAAGGTAAAGGGACCCCTGACCATTAGGTCCAGTTGTGACCGACTCTGGGGTTGCGGCGCTCATCTCGCTTTATTGGCCGAGGGAGCCGGTGTACAGCTTCTGGGTCATGTGGCCAGCATGACTAAGCCACTTCTGGCGAACCAGAGCAGCACATGGAAACACCATTTACCTTCCCGCCGGAGCGGTACCTATTTATCTACTTGCACTTTGACATGCTTTCGAACTGCTAGGTTGGCAGGAGCTGGGACTGAGCAACGGGAGCTCACCCCGTCGCGGGGATTCGAACCACCGACCTTCTGATTGGCAAGTCCTAGGCTCTATGGTTTAACCCACAGCGTCCCTTTCGCTACCCATACTGGTGGACAATTTAACTTTTGTGTCCGTTTCTTATTTCAAAGTTTAGATTTCTTACGCCAGGTGAAGGGATTATAAAGAGGAATAATTTGGATTTTCTGTCAACACAGCACAATAAACTGGCTTCCCTTTGCGACTGAACACATTCATCCCTGCTAAGGATTTGATTGGTTTGTGGCACTGACTGAGAATACCTGTACCCCCACCCTCCCTGACAGCCACGCAGCGTAGAAAAAGTAAGGCAAAACCAAATGCAGATAAGGGAGAGAGAGAGAGAAATCTACGTATGTATTGCAGATGGATGTGTGATGGCAGCACTGCTATAGCTGGTTGAAGGGGACCAAACCTCCAAGGAAGACGGTCTTGGTTCCATTTGACCAGCCAGAGCAACACTCAGCGTCTGCTTTTGTGTTTACGCACTCAAGTCGACGTCAGGACCATCTTCAGGATTTCATACCTGCAACATGTAAAAATTGAAGTTTACAGAAATGCAATGGCTATAAAACACAGCCTGGTTGATTCTTACAAGTAAACATACATCTGGAATCCTTTGTCAGATCAAAGCCCTAATGATTCTTTTCCAACCATGAAGGGAACTATAACTGGGGCTAACCTTACCACTAGGAGAACTGAAGCAGCTTCTTAAGGCTTTGTTGTTGTTGTTTCATAAAAAGAAGAGTTTGGATTTGATATCCCGCTTTATCACTCCCCTTCAGGAGTCTCAAAGCGGCTAACATTCTCCTTTCCCTTCCTCCCCCACAACAAACACTCTGTGAGATGAGTGGGGCTGAGAGACTTCAGAGAAGTGTGACTGGCCCAAGGTCACCCAGCAGCTGCATGTGGAGGAGCGGAGACGCGAACCCGGTTCCCCTGATTACGAGTCTACCGCTCTTAACCACTACACCACACTGGGTCTCAAGACTTTCCTGTCCCAGTGGATCGTGTCCTTTTGCTGCTCAGAGGCACTGATGTAGCAGTCAGTAAACTGCTAATGAATCACCGCAGAAGAAGGAGGGGAGTAGATGAGGAACCCACTGGACCCAAGTTTTAGCAATAGTACATACATGTTTTCCCCCAACACAATAGATTAATCTGTTCAGAAAAGCGTACAAACCTTTTGTGGCATTTGTGCTGGTATGTTCAGGGAAGTTTTAAATATGTAACGCACTACTGCTTTTAACACTTGTTTGGGAGCCGCCCAGAGTGGCTGGGGAAACTCAGCCAGATGGGCAGGGTATAAATAAATTTATTATTATTATTATTATTATTATTATTATTATTATTATTATTATTATTATGTTACCTAATACTATGGATATACGAATGTTAAAACCCAATAGTGTATGTTGGTGGTGAGAAACTGTTAAATTAAAAAATGCTGACATTGCAATTCTACACACAACTACTGAGAAGTAAGTCCTATTGAGTTCAATGAGCTTTGCTTCCAGGTGGGAGGGTATAGGTTTGCAGCCTTAATGAGCTGAATGCTAGAGGCAGAAAAGGTAATAGAATCGAGTTGGAAGGGGCCACAAGAGTCATCTAGTCAAACTCCCTGAATGCAGGAATCTTTTGCCCAGGATGGGACCCCGAGATTAAGAGTCTGTTTCTCTACTGACTGAGCCATCCTCCCTATATCATACAAGGAAGTATGGTAGAAGCTGACAGAGAGCTATGGCTTACTGTGAGGCAACAGGACTAGAAAATAGTTCTAGCAGGCTGGCTGGAATGAAAAGTGGGCAAGCCTTCAGCACTTAGAAGCCTCAGGATGCAGAACTGTATGTGGATCTTGTGGAGATACTTTAAAGCCGGGATACTTGAATGTTGCTTGGAAGGATCAAAATGCCAGAGGCGGACCCTGAACCTTGCTTTCGCCTCTCTGAACTGCAAGCTGATAGCCCCACTCACTTGGCAGCTGGGTTATTTGAGAACATTAAAAAACTTCAAGATTTGGCATCTGTGGACATGCAGGGTTCAAGCACACGACACAGCCCCAGTAGCAACAAAACGACACGTTCTCCTTAAACAAATAGCAAAGAACTTAAAGAGAGCCCTCTTTTGTCATCTGAATCACCTGCCAGTTGTCACTCAAGCTTCAGTTTTCACAAAGCTGCCCAGCTGTACCTCTGTGACAGCTGCCAGGGGCTGTTGAACCAGACGGCACGTGGCAATGCCTTAAGCAGGACAAAAGAGGCATTTTTTGAGATGATACCAAGGTGGCATGCCAGGGGGGTGTGGGCGTGCGGCTCACTGGGAGCTTGGCAAAACTAGCTCAAAAGAAGCTTTTAATCAGGGAGTTTCACACTCTCTATACCAGGGGTCAGCAAACTTACTGAGCCTCGGACCAGTGTCTCCAGCACCGATCGCGTGGAGGGCAGGGGAGTGCGTGCCCATACACGTGCACACATGCTATTTCTGGCACACTCTTGGGTCAGAGGAGCACCGGAAATAGTTTGTGTGCATGTGCACGGGCCTCCTCCAACCTGGATGTGCACCAGAAATAACGCTTGCACATGTGCAAATATTCTGGTGCTCCTCTAACCCGAAACTGGACAGCTGAGTAGCGCAGCGCCGGTAAGAGTGGGTGGCAGCAATGAGCGGTGGGGGTCGCCACGGGCCGGATAAACGAGTCCCTCGGGCCTTATCCGGCCCACGGGCCTTACTTTGCGGACCCCTGCTCTATACCAGCAGCCTCCTCCTCTTTTCCTAGAGCCAATGTAGCCGTTTGTTAGCTATGGGGATGTACCGACATCTGGGGCTTCTACTGATCTCAGTAAGGTCTCTGTGTTAGAAGACATTCTTTATGAACGTTTACCTATACCAGGTAGAGGCATAGGAATCAATATTCAGAGAGTCACTGTCATTTTAACATTTGAGTAGCAAACCAGTGGCGTAGCTAGCTGCTCGGGTGCCTGCAGCTGGAAGCGGGTGAGCCGCCCATGGGGGCAGGGGGCGCTGGGTGGAGCCTCTCCGCTGCCTCCCCCTCTGCTCTAGGGCGGCTGAGGGAGAGGCGGTGGGCAGATGCAAGCCCCATGTGGCTCGGGCACGCTGCAGGCCCCGCGGTGTGGCACCCAGTGCCAGCCGCATTTCTTGATGTTTGTTGACTGAACTAAAAAGTTTCATGAACCCCCCCTTTTTAATACTCATATTTTTGTCTTTTTGTCACCCCCCCCAGTGATGACACCCGGGGCGCACTAGACCCCCCACCCTCTGCCACTGTAGCAAACTGACTGCTCTTTTATCTCCACTTATTCCAAGGTTCTGCTGCTCAGGGTTGAAGCCTCTCCAGATCAGCTTTCCCCAACCTGCTGCTCATGGTTGTCCTGGCTGGGTCTGATAGGAGACGGAGTCCAAAATATCCAGAAGGCAGAAGCTGCTAAAGACCGTTCTAGAGTGACCAGATACAAAAGAGGGCATAGGAGAAAATCCACTAGGCCTTGCTTCTCTACTCCCTAGAGCACAAGGTGACACATATCAGATTTCCTGATAACTATCAAAGTGGTGCAAAGGGTCAGTGTGTCTGGCTATTGACCGGAAGGTTGGTGGTTCCAGCCCACCCAGGGACAGCTGTGGGCAGGATTCCTGCACTGCTGGGGGTTGGACTACATGACCCTCAGGGTCCCTTGCAACTCTACAATTCTATGGAAGTCACTGAAGAGAAAATCACACAGAGAACCAACTGGCCTGTTGAAAGTTCAGGGGCCAAAAGGTATTAATATTGTGCTGTATCCCACAAATAGTTGGGTTAAAATTTTAATAAAAGTACATGCAAGGTGGTAGGTGGAACTATTTAACCAAGGGCCACATTAGATTTGGAGTAGTAATGGTTTGATAGATGATGGTACAGTCATACCTCGGGTTACAGACACTCCAGGTTGCGTTTTTTCAGGTTACGGACCGCCAAAACCTGGAAGTACTGGAATGGGTTACTTCCAGGTTTCGGCAGCCGTACATGCGCAGAAGCGCTGAATCGCAACCTGTGCATGCGCAGACGCGCAGCTGTGGGTTGCGAACGCTGCGGGTTGCGAATGTGCATACCGCATGGATCATGTTTGCAACCTGAACGTCCACTGTACTTTTAGATCACAAAACAAAAACATATATAATTGGTTCAAATATGTCATTCTTCAAATGGAGCACCAAGATAAAACATATTAATCATGTTTAAAGAAATCTGAGAACAATCCTTCATCAATGTGTGTGTGCAAAGGGCTCAGTAGAGTCCTCCATGTGTGTTGGTGCGTACATAAGCGAGTGTATCAGGAGAATGAGAAGTTTGTGAGCACCTCAGATCTCTCCTCCAGATCTCCTCCTCCACTCAGGGCTTATCCCCACATACTGTTTGCCGCACTCTTTCCAGACACAGCTCTGCCTGGCATCTTCTTCTTCTTCTTCTTCCCCAGAGCTTTCCCCACAAAAGCTCTTTAGTGCTCCATCAGAGCAAACATCAATTTAGGTTTTCCCTGGACTGCCGTTTCCTCCGGTTAGTTTTTGCAGGAAAAGCTCTGGGGCAAAAATAAAAATAAAAGGGGCTCGGACACAGAGCTTTTAAGCGCAGACTATGCCTAAGTGTGGCTAAGCCTTTGGTTAAGTTTTAATAGCACCCCATGGTGCTGGGGGTGGAGCTTAATCATGTGCCCCTGAAGAAAAGGACTTTAGCACTGGTCTTTCCATATATACGTACTTATATTCCAGAGCTAATAAAACATGGCCAATTCTCTTCAAAGTACATTTTGTGGACCTTTTCCCCTCCTCAGGTACATTTATCAGGTCAAGTGCACCCATGTTATGCTATATGTTTTGGTTCTGGCTGATTTCGGTGACTTTCTATTGATTCCAGCAATAAGTGATTTCACATTTTGCACTTTCTAAATGAAACCACCATTTCCATTCTCCAATTGCAATTGTTCCCTTCCCATTGTTATTGTCTAGAAGTTTGCCAGCAAAAAGACCAGTTAAATATAATTAGCACTTGCTATGTAGTACGAAGGGAAATGATTCAAAAGTCAGCAAAATCAAACAATACATTTCAAAATATCTTGGGGGAGTCTGTTAACAGGTTGCCATATGCATGCATTTCAGAGAATGGAAGCGGTTTTTGATTTTTGAGCAAGTGCAGAAACCTTAGCAGACTGTAACGGACACCTTAAATCTATTCACTCAGACAGATGAACAGGTATGTGTTTGTGTGAAAGAGGACAGACCTTTCCGGTGGTTTATCTTCTTGAAACCACACACTTCCTTACATTCCATAGCAGTATAATTCATATGGGGATATAAAGAAGCATGTCATCTCAGAAAGAGAAATCTGTTGTTCTCCTCTTTGTAGCAGGAAGCCAAAACATGTTCACCTCAGTTTTATTAAGAAAATATTGTTCAGAAGATTGAAATCTTATGCATGCCAATTCAGAGGTAAATCTTACTGAATTTCACAAGACTGAGAGTGCTATTCTATAGATATCTACTCAGAAGCAAGCTGAGTATAAGGAAAGTCCCACTAATACCAATGAGTTGGGGTATGTTCACATTACTGCTTGCTCCACATCCAGTGCACTCCCATGGCTAGCTTTGGAAGCCACGTTCACAGAACATTAGCCGCAATCCATATTGTCCCTGTAGTTTCTCAACAAATATCGCTGTTGGCTTGGTTTCCCCTCAAGCCAGCTTCAGTCCAACTGGAAAACTTAAACCACATTCACTGCATGCTTAAGAAGAGTGTGTGCATCATTTTAGACAAGTGTCGTGCACACATAGATGAGCGCAGATGGTAGCTTCATGAATAGAGTTTCGGATACATGACAAATCTGAAGAATCGTGAATTGTGCAGGCTGTTTATGTTAGTCAGATTTAATATGTTTCCCTCGATGATAGTGAGAGGAAGATATTTAGCTCTCCCAGAATCAGAGCGTCTCTGCAAATGTAGTAAACAGGAACCTGATACTTTGGAGTATATTTTCTTTTCTTGTGATTTTTGGCATTTATGCCAGAAGACAGTTGAGGCCTTACAACTCAAAAGACTGAATTCTATGAAACCAACAGTTCAGGACCTGCTTTCGGACAGGAATGATCAAATTACTTTAATAGTGGCTGAATTTTTGAGTGCTGTCCATGCAGAAAGACTGGGCCATTCTAAAGAGATTTAGTGGTTCTTAACTGATCGGTGATGTGGTAGTGTTGTATTGTATTATTTATGCAAACTGATTTCCTCTGGAGTTAAAGATCTGACTGGGACATACCTTGTTATGCTGAGCTCGTATTTTGCACAATTTGTATACGGTGTCTGTTTGATAATGTGTGGTTTGCTATGCCTAATGAAGGATATTCGATTGAGAATAGAATTTCCAGGCAGAAGCAGGGCTGGTGGGGGCAGGGAAGCCAAAGTGCACTTCAGGCGATGAAATCCCCACCCTCTGATGTGTGCAAATATGTCTTGAAACGCAGTGCAGAGAAAAGAACCATGCTGCATTTTAAGCTGCTAATGTGGAAATACCCTTAACTTTCAAATAAGTGTGTAAAGGATTTCAGATGTCAGTATCAGCTAAGTGTGATAGAGCAGCAGCCTCCGTGCATCAGATCCTATCCCTCCCACCTTAATGTGATAGTTATACTTCCTTTTGTTGACATTGGTAAGAAACAGTATGTGTAAATCGGTACCTACCCTTTTTGGTTACACATAGTGGTTTCCCACATGTGCCAAGTACTTCAGATTCTATGAGAAAATTGAGTTTTCATGCACACACAGCAAGTGGCAGTAGAACTGGATCCAGTTTTTAAGTGAACTAGTGCATGTAGCATCCCGGCGCGATTGATTTGTGCCATGCCCTCATGCCAGAGATTCAGACTGCTGTTCCTGCGGTTCCCATCAGTCTATTAGCCACAATCAGACTATGCACAGGCAATAATATTTGTGGGACAATTGGTCTAAATTTCCCCATTGCCACAAGAAAATATAAAACATCTAAAATACCTTTCGAAGTGAGCTATGGAGTGGGAGGGTGGGCATTACTTGAATACCAAAATGCCCCTAGGTCTATTGCAGCTGTGCTGGCACATTGCTGAAAGCTAGTTTCAGGTCTTCCCTGGTTTTGCAGAAATCTGCAAAACTGATTTGGTCAGGAAATGTTAGCTCTACAAAACCACCTTCAAGTATCTGAAAACCAATACCCTGTGCAGAGCTCCAGGGCTTACTTGCCTTCAGGAGTGGAGCTGAATCATGTGCCCTCAAACTATTCTTCGTGGTTCAGATGTTTTTGGCAGAGTTCTGAGAAATGCAGCTTTCAGCTGAAAGAAGATAGTATGATCAAAGTCCCTTCAGTGTTGAATTGCCTTTTCAGTGGATGAAGTGATCATGTGAAACAGTCTGATGTTTGTTCTGGTTGCTGGGAAGGAATGGATAGGCAGAGTTTGAGGTCTAAACTTTATACAATGAGGGAGGTCTGCAATTAGATGTCCTATTTCTTTAAATTTGAAAATGCAGGGCGTTGCCAACTGGTTTGGGCTTTCTTTGCAGATAGCAATGTGAATTCTTTGTTCCTTTATCTAAATTGCCCCCTCCACCCCCATATGCCATCAGGTCTGCAGAAGAAGCTGTGTGTGTGTGTGTGTGTGTGTGTGTGTTATAAACTGCTGTCAGTGAAACCAAACAACTACTATTTATGCTATTATCTAGTTTTCACAAAAGCAACGTCAATTAAGGCATTGATACTCTCACTGTTTTGGAGATGTCTTCCTATGGAACTCATAGTGGGTGGAATCCAAAGTCGTACAGGAATGGACTTCCTCTCCTTGATGGGGGGGGGCTTCAGGGGGCAAAAGAGCAAAGAGAAACCTTCTTGTGCAAGTGGAAGCCCATTCCACCTGTGCATGGATGTGAGGGTCTTTCACCCAGAGTGACTAACTTCTACTTTAAGCCAAGAGGAATGCTTGCTTGAAGAGCCTATTGAAGTGTGAAATCTCTGCTAGCTAAAGGGCTGCACCCACAATCATTCACGGTATTTTCTTCAAATATCTGAATCCACTTCCTTCCCTTTCTAAGCTGGCTGGGTCATTTTGCATCGCCCACTCGCATCCAGCACCAGCTCTTTCCTTGGCAGGTGAGTTTGTGGAATCCTCCATCCCTTTGTGTGGCTGCATCCTTCTGTTGCATAAGAAGATATCTGGTTTGGGATGCAGGGTTGTTAAAAGATGGATTTAGCAACACACTTAATGCTGTTTTCCTCAACCCTCTCAAAACCACTCTCAGCTCCTGTCCCACACTCAGTTGCAAAGCCCAGAACCAGATTGCATTAAAAAGCCTAAGGCTGAGGTCACATGAGTTAGAAATCTGTGACTGTTCACTGAGTTCACTGCATGTTTCTATACATATGCAAAAGCAGCTAGAGGGAAACATTACTAGACTGTTTTGAGTGCAGTCACTTGAAGTGGTGGCAAGGCTTTCCCCCCTCTATTTAAGAGAAAAAAGTTGGGGAAGGGACACCCCCAGCTACTTCACTTTAAATCATAGAAGGGACCCCAGGGGTTATTTTGTCCAACCCCTTGCAATGTAGGAATCTCAACAAAGCCTCGGTGAAATTTAACCAGCTTTGTACAGGTCCTAAAGATGACAATGATGATTTAGATTTCTTACTCATCCTTCACCATGAGATCCCAAGGGGGGTTATAGCAATTTAAAAATACAATATAATAACCAACTGAAATGAATTACACCAAAGAGAAAATTATATCTTGAGTGTTAACGGCCAGAGTAAAGAAGTGTGTCTTCAGCGTACAATGAAAAATGAATGACTTTGTAAGAAGGGAATCCCACAGCTTGGTGGCTGCTGCAGAGATTGCCCTCTCTTGTGTATCCACCCCCAAACTTTCATTGGTGGTGGAACTACAAAGAGGGCCTCTGCTGACCCACAAGACGGTCTGTAGGAAAGGGGTCAGCTTTTTAGATATTTAGGGTCTAAGTCATTTAGGGCTTTAAACGCGAATGTGAATAGGGCCCAGAAATGAACTGGTAAAAAGTGCAGCTGGTCACGCGAGTTCTAAATGGAACCCCAGCCAGTAATCTGGTGGCTGCATTTGGAACTGTAGATATTTCTGAGTTGTCTTAAAGGCAACTAGAGTATGCTGCAATAATGCAGTCTAGAAAGTACCAGAGAATGGAATACAGTGGCCAAGTCTTCTCTGTCTAAAAGGGACAGAAGAAACTAGCCAGAGGTGAAATCAGACACTCCAATGCAACCTGAACCTCCAGCAAAAATGTTGGCTTCAGGAATGCTCCCAAGCCACAGACCTGCTCCTTCCAAGGGAGTACAGCGCCATCCGGAACAGGCTGCCTCCCCATCTTCTGAACTTGGGAACTCCAAATAGATAACACCTCTCTCTTTGCAGGATTCCCCTTCAGTTTATTGGCCCACTGCCAGGCCATCCCTGCCTCCATGTACCAATCTAACACCTTAACTGCCTCTACTGATTCAGATGGAAGAGAGAAAGAGAGAGAGAACTGGATGTCATCTGCAGACTGGTGCTACCTCACTCCAGTTCTCCCGATGATACTTTCCAGCTATTTCAGATAAATGTTAAATATCATGGGGGACAAGATGAAACCTTGTTGGAAGCCACAGGGCAGCTCCTATCATGCTGAACAGTGACCCTCACATAACTTATTTCTGGAAATGGCTCTGGGGATAGGAGCAGAACCACCAAAGTACAATGTCCCCACTCCAACTTCCCTGTCTGCTGCAGAAGGACACTATAGGCAATGGTATCAAAAGCTGCCAAGAGGTTAAGGAGAACGAGCAGGGTCATCGCCTTCCCTTCAAATGTCATCAACCAGTGAGACCAGGAAAGTTTCAGTGCAATGGCCTGGCCAAGCTGAAATGGATCCAGGTGATCAGTTTCCTCCAAACATATATGAAGGTGGGCTGCTGCCTCCCTCTCAAGGACCTTGCTCAAAAAGGAGACATCTGCCATGGGCTGATAGTGATGTAACACTTCTGGGTCCAAGGAGGCCCTCTTAAGTAGCGGAAGCTGTATCTTCTTCCAGGCAGATACAAACTTCCATTCCTCCAGCGAAGCATTAATCACTTACTGGGTGTCCCCACTCAATTCACCATGGCTAGCTCTGAGAGAAGCGAAGATGGGCATGGGTCAAGGAAGTACACTCTTCCTCACGCAGCTTGTTCCACATCCTCAAGCCACAATAACCAAAAGTGACCCAGTCAAATGGAACGGACTGTGCTCTGGACACCTCCACCAATTTGGTCTGAATGTGATGTCAACCCCTGTTGGAATCTGAGAGATTTTGTCCCCAAAGTGCCTTGCAAATTTGTTACAGCAGGCTGTATAGGATGTCAGAGCCACATTCCCTTGGCCAGAGGACAAACTCACCAATTAGAAAATCTCTGCTAGATGGCTACAACTTCAGGGGCTGCTTTGCGCTTCCTTCCACTTCAACCAACAAAAGGTCTGAACTGAATACTATTGTGCAACTACCAGAGATTTTTTTCAGCCAGAACTCACTGGAATTCAGTTCTAGCACCTCTTAAGTGACCATTGCCATTATAAGAAACAAGGGAGGCATTCATACGCAGTTCTGGCACCTCTTTTTCTAGAAAAATAGCACGGGTAACTACCCAGTACCTACCGTAATACTATGTCTTAAAATTACGGTACATTCTTACCTATGAGAAAGGTATAATTCATTTAACTCTTATGCAAAAGCTTTCCAGTGAGTGTGAAAACATGTATCTCCCTTTAATCAGAAATATAATCTCAACGTCTGCTGAAAGAAAACTTTGCTGCTGTATATTTCTCCTTCTCTTCATGTATCCATGATCCTACATCTTGCCTATGAACACACTTGTGTGACTCTGAAGTTTCCTGTTTCGTAGGACTGGGAAGAGGTTGCTCAGTACATAAAAAACAACAGCACAAGCAGATAAGAAATGGGAGATGGGGCTAGGAGGCTGGTAATGCCATAGCTGAACTCTGACCCACAAATAAATGTGTAACAGAGGGTGTTTAATGGGTAATGGATTGAGCTTGATCTGATGACAGTAACCCAATCATCTCTGAGCTATAGAGTGACACATCTGTCCATTCTTGGCATTTAAGATACGATAGGAGACAGATAGGAGCAGCTGTTTCAGTTTTACACTGTTAAGCGTGGTGATTTTTCCATTAACGTTGGGAGATATTTTAGAACTAGGTGATTGTACCCAAACAGAAGTTTATGCACTTGCTTGCCTGTTTGAAAGCTATCCTTTGAGTCTGGTGGCATGTGCTTGCAGTATGGTACCTTACATTTGAAGGACGGCAACAGACAATAGCTCATGCACGGGATTAGAATAGTCAGCTGTTGTGCACAGGGACTGCACAACTGAAATTCCTGAAGCCACTGAATTTAAATGTAGCTTAACCCACCTGTGCCAGCCCAATAATCTGTACTTATGTGTACCTTTCCCTTTATTCTGCAAGAGCCTGGAGAAGTGGCTCCAGATGACTTAGTGGAGACTTACATGATTTTAACAGCCACCCAACAACTTCAAATTACGCATTAGCAATAGTTTGTAAAGAGCATGTAAGGTGACTGTTGCAACTATATCATTTCGTACTGTTGGTAGGAGAAATACATGTGTGAAAGCTTTTCTACATGGAAGCACACACCTGCGCCCCCGCTGCAAAAATCCCTGTATGAATGAAGCTCACATTTTACTGAAACACACCGAGTTCTCCCTCATGTACACCATATGCTGTTATTTTCTGCATGGAGGAGTATTTAAACAGGCAGTTGTCCACCTGTTGTCCAAAGTGATTTCTGAATGTATGGCTTGGCTCTCCAAGAATACACTTAGCTGCTGGGGGAGCAGGGATTCCATCTCTGCTCTCTCAGCCATGATGTTTAAGGCACTCCAACAATCCTTTGAGATATCTACTAGGGAAGTATTGATTGCCAGTAATGAACTTCAGTTAGGGAATTGAGGTACAGTGGTGCCTCGCAAGACGAAAAGAATCCATTCCGCGAGTCTCTTCGTCTTGCGAAGCAACCCTATTAGCGGATTAGCGCTATTAGCGGTTTAGTGGGCTTAGCAGATCAGCTGATAAGCGGCTTAGCGGCTTAGGATCAGCTGATAAGCGGCTTAGCGGCTTGGGGAAAGGGGGGGAGGAAAACCCCCCCGCAGGAACTCGCAAGACATTTTCGTCTTGCGAAGCAAGCCCATAGGAAATTCGTTTTGCAAAGCACCTCCAAAACGGAAAATCCTTTCGTCTAGCGGGTTTTCCGTCTTGCGAGACAGAACTCAGAAGGTCTGAAATGGCTCTCTGAAAGAAGGACCTACCACAAGCTGGGACTGGAGACTACGCAAGAGCAGAAAGGGTCTAGTCTATGCATGCTGTCCTATTCTTGCTTTAAACTTTTCTTGAACTTTTCAAATGGCTGCTATGTCACTACTCCCCTTGCCTCTCCCTTAATACATCCAGTGTGGTGTTCTTGCCTGTGACTTGTAGGGCCCCACTCTTCCTGAAACCAATATGAGGGAAACCTTTTTGAAGCTGTCTTGCCTTTAGAATTCATCTCATGCTTTGTTACTCAGTCCCAGATTTAGGCCAGAGGCAGGAACACTTCAGAAGGGAAGTCAGGAGAAAGGACCAATGCTAACTGTTGCTTCAGTGTTTTGTACACTGCTTAGATATATATTTAATACATTAAGCGGAATAGAAATTAAATAAGCAAAACTAATCTAATCAATGTGGACAAAGGTTTAAATGCCTACTCTCAGTTTTGTCGTGATTAAAATGCAGTCTATATTGAGAACATTAGTTGCAGTTCCTTTAAAAAAAGAAAAGAAAAAAACCCATAATAAAGCAAAGTAATGATATTAACAGAAGTCAGCCTCCTTTTTGAAAAAAAGAAAGGAGAAAACAAATTTCTATTTTTTCACATACACTCCTAATAGACTAATTTAACTGTTTATTATAAATCAGTGCACCAGACAGTGAGCTGACTAGAAATAAATGTGACGCTGACATTGGTCCAAAAGACAGGTGGTTGAAAGAACCTTTGCCTTAGCATAACTGTATGTAACAGATGGTGGCAAAAGTAGGTAAAACAATAATATAGCTTTGAGGTTGTAGAGAAGGCCACCAATTAGATACCTCACAAGTTGCCTAGTCAGAATCCATTACTTTACATGCCACCTACATGCCGTTACAGCTTCTTCCTAAAATGGCCACTTGTCTCCAACTCACTTCTGCTACTCCTAAATACTACAACATACCCTCCAACTTTTATCCAATGAAAATAGGGACGTCCTATTCAATAATAATAATAATAATAATAATAATAATAATAATAATAATACCATGCCCATCTGACCGGGTTGCCCCAGCCACTCTGGACAGCTTCCAACATATATAAAAACATAATAAAACTTGAGACATTAAAAAAAAATTCTATACAGAGGTGCCTTCAGATGTTTTCTAAAGGTTGTATAGTTGCTTATCTCCTTGGCTTGGGGGTCATACCTCATGTTACGTTTGCTTCATGTTATGTTTTTTCAGGTTGCGTCCCGCGGCAACCTGGAAGTACTGGAAAGGGTTACTTCCGGGTTTCACCGCTTGCGCAGTAGTGTTAAATCGCGCTTCGCGCATGCACACAAACAACAAATCGCGCTGTGCACCTGCACAGATATGGCGCTTCAGGTTGCGGGCTTTTCACGCTGCGAATGGGCCTCCGGAACGGATCCCATTCGCAACCAGAGGTACCACTGTACAGCAAAGCATCACATGGAAGTAAAAGTATTTTGTGTTTGCCACTGCAGCCGCCCCATGTAAAACCAGCTGAGTGCATTGTTGAGGGATAATGCTGGACCCAAAACAGATAGGCCTAAGACTTATCGCCAGGACTGCTTTTAATACTGATGGAACTCGGAATTATAATATGAAAGAACACCAAGCGACAAACACCTCAGAGATGAGACAAATTAGTAGTGACTTAAGGATTCCAATCAGTGCGAAGCTGGTTTCAGAAACAACACATCAAACAATAGGATGCTGTAACAAAGTACAGGATACACATGCATTTTGGATAATGTCCCGTGAAGGCTGCGGTGCAGTGAGTGCACAGGTAATGGGCGTCTGAGCACCATCTATGTCTGTTGGCTTAGCGGAGCATTACTGATGTGGGCACTTAAAGAATACAGCATAGAAACATCGCCACCCGACCCCAGCCCTATCCATCTTCCCTCTCTCCACCCCCCTTTTCTTTTTTCTTTTTTCTTTTCTTCTCCCCCTAATGCCTCAACAAATGAAACGGATTTGTAAAAATGTTACATAAAAAAAAAACAAAAACGAGGCACTACACTTCTGTAAAACAAGAAAATCCTGAATAATATATATATATATATATATATATATATATATATATATATATATATATGCTTTCGTAGATTTTCACGGGTACAGGAATGCAGGTTTTGGTGTCTTCGGGTGTCTTCCCGTGTAAGAGTCGGGGTGTCTGTGCGACGTTTCGACGAGGTCTCACTCGTCATCTTCAGGCTGGTGCTTTCGGCTTCTTGTTACTGGAACAGAGCAGAATCTGGTGTTTGAGTTCCTATAAATACTGTTGAGGGGTGTGGTGTATAGCCTCCAACGTTCTGGGCAGAGAGGAAGTTCCTAGATTAGTGTGCCTTTTCTTCTTTTGTTCCTTAATTACTTGAGGGATATCTTGAGTGATTTCATGAGTGATATTCTGAATACCACTGGGTGGGTCATTAAGTGTAGATTAGTTGCTAAAGCTTTCGTGTCTTGACCTCTTGAGCTTGTGAAGAGTTTTTCTGAGAAGATGGCTGTGCTGCATTTAGTTGTGCTCTGGCTTGGCTTCGTGTATAGGGGCGAGCTGTGGTTTTGTGCCTTGTGCCAGCCAGATCTGTGTAGGGATTGCAGGGGGGTGCAGCATCCGGAGGTGCCACTATAGTTTGGCTACTGGATGGAGTCTGTAATATATCAAAACAGCCTTCTGCACCAACCAAAAAATAGCCAATATCCTCAGAAACCCAAAAGACAAAATCCAGCTGGAAAACCAAGGGGTCTATGAAATACCCTGCAAAGTCTGCCCAGCCACGTACATTGGACAAACAAACAGACGAATAAATGCACGTATCGCAGAACACAAGAATGCCGTCAAAAAAGAAGAAAAAACTTCCTCTCTTTTCCAACACATGAAAGAAACAGGACACGAAATTAATTTTGCAGATTCCAAATTGCTCTTTAACATGGAACATCACCACAAGAGAATAATCATGGAAGCCATTGAGATAGAGAAACACCCTCACAACATGAACAAGCGTGACGACACGTCCCGCCTGCCAGACATCTGGAAATTAGCCCTCCCCACAAAAACCGACACCAGAACCAGAGGCACACAGAACGCCGTCACCAATCAACCACACCAGACCCAAACCCAGACCCTCTCCACAGACATATTACAGACTCCATCCAGTAGCCAAACTATAGTGGCACCTCCGGATGCTGCACCCCCCTGCAATCCCTACACAGATCTGGCTGGCAGAAGGCACAAAACCACAGCTCGCCCCTATACACGAAGCCAAGCCAGAGCACAACTAAATGCAGCACAGCCATCTTCTCAGAAAAACTCTTCACAAGCTCAAGAGGTCAAGACACGAAAGCTTTAGCAACTAATCTACACTTAATGACCCACCCAGTGGTATTCAGAATATCACTCATGAAATCACTCAAGATATCCCTCAAGTAATTAAGGAACAAAAGAAGAAAAGGCACACTAATCTAGGAACTTCCTCTCTGCCCAGAACGTTGGAGGCTATACACCACACCCCTCAACAGTATTTATAGGAACTCAAACACCAGATTCTGCTCTGTTCCAGTAACAAGAAGCCGAAAGCACCAGCCTGAAGATGACGAGTGAGACCTCGTCGAAACGTCGCACAGACACCCCGACTCTTACACGGGAAGACACCCGAAGACACCAAAACCTGCATATATATATATATATATATATATATATATATATATATATATATGAATGAATACAGCACGGCCACCACAGAAGGGAACCACTGTTCTGTGGGAGGCTGCACTGGAGCATTTACCTAAAACCTGTAAGCAAGAATTTAAATATGATGCAAATCACAATTTCCTCTGAGCCTCTGCTGCTTCAGTCAGAATGCCACCAAAATGTTCTGCCCCAGCTGTTACTCTGCCCTGGGTAGAATGCTAAGCTCATGAGGAAGAGCCTTTGAGTCTCCGTGAACATCGCAGGCAGAGACCGGCAAACCTTTCCTTAGGTACAAGACGGAAGGCTTTGATGTTTAGAGAATGTCTATTTGTAATATTTATTTGAAAAGTTAATTTCTTGGTTTTCAGTATCTAGGTCTCAAAGC
This sequence comes from Podarcis vaucheri, assembly GCF_965113315.1. Lineage (NCBI taxonomy): Eukaryota > Metazoa > Chordata > Lepidosauria > Squamata > Lacertidae > Podarcis > Podarcis vaucheri. Next base: position 124,238,828 of record NC_138761.1, read on the forward strand.
GGCTTACAGCAATAAATATATAAATATAGGGTAATTGATTAATAACTTTTTCATACTAATAATTTGCCCTCAGTCGGGAAACTAAATGAAAAACGGGAATTGTTTTTTAAGGCAAGGACTTCAAGAAGTGTACATGGCAGCTGTTATGAGCCCCCTGGAGGTTAATAACACCTGCCATTTAAGATGGTGATCGTGGGACAAGAATTAATGCACTCTCTAAAAACAAAATATGCTTTCCATTGAAAATGTTAACTGATTAATACATTAAAATTCATTTGACTGATCAGCTACAATTTATTTAATTGGCTTAATGCCTAAGAAGAAGCTGAAACAGATATGGTCCTTTAGTTCCAGTGCTTGAAAATCTACTCAAAGTGCTATGTCCAGAAAGCAAGAAAGAAAAGCATGTAGATTTGCAAACAAATAAAAACAAAAAATAAATTCATGCTTGGGATTTGAGGTGAATTTGGGCGCTTTTTCATTAATGTTATGTGTCATGGTTCAGTGAATAATGTTGTTAGTCATTGATTATTGAAAACACAATGTTTGCCAAGCCAAGACTCAGGGCTTGTCTATGCTTCTGCCTTGAAAGCAGTTTCTCACTTTCCCCGTGCTTTCTAGGCATGAGCCAGAGTGGTTTTGTGTTTGCCTGGAAAACACATTCTTTACTGCTGAATTGGAACTAATCTCTAGAAAATCTGATTGCTGTTTTAGCATCCCTATGGATGTTATTACATCTTTGCTGAGTGAAGAAACACAACCGATTGGCTAATGAAGTTGTACTCCAAGCCCTTGTAATTTCACATTGTTTAGCAGATAATCTCCACATTTTCAGGTTTTCTTTTTCAGCCAGGAGAACATTAAAATATTTCTTTAAAATATTTCTAAGGGGAAGCGCTCAATATTGTTGTCACAGCTATCAGATTCTACATTGCAGATGTGATCGTGTTGTACGCTCTTCCATTGTGACTGTGGCCCTACAAACCCAAGATCATGGAGAGGGTCCATTTGCTTCCCTTTAAAGGTGACTTTTAGTTATAGAATGTACCATTCATCGTCCTAAGATTTCATAAAAACTGTGTTTCCCCTTAGTTTGCCTACCCATGAGACAGCCCAATACACTTAAGCCATGTAATAAATGTTAAATAGGAGGAGGGGTGTGCTGATTTCCTCCTCCACCTCTAAGGCCTGTGCAAATGACCTGATGATGAAAAAGATACAACTTATTTTAAGTTTAAGTACAAAGGAAGCAAGCATGTGGTTGGAATATGCTTATCGTAATCCTAGCCAGAGAATCACGATTGGCTGCTGTTCTTATCTAGAGAGGCTTGGTGGTAAACCTTGATTTGCTATTGCATAATGTGTGAAATACGGTTCTGCCTTTTCCATTTTGATGAGAATCACTTTTTAAAAAACTTAGTAGTGCAAATAAAGAGAGTGAAGCAATGATTTGGCATAATAGTCCAAGAAGAGGTTAAATATGAAAATTTCAAACATTACCTCATAGATCACCAGAGTCTTCCTGAAGTGCGTATCTCGTTCTGCACGGTGGGTCATCGTTTCACCATCCAAATTTGGAGGAAGGGGTGTTAGGGGGCATTTGAAAGGGGGTGTTAAGACACAGAGAGGTTTGCTTCTTCCGGGATATTTTTTCCTGAGGCACTTAAAATTCTTACAACTGGTTTTGTTCAGAGACCTTGATGACCTTTTAAAATTAAAAAAAAGAAAAAGATTCTGTGCAGTCTTTACTATTATCTCACCTCTTGCCTGTTTCTAAAATTATTTTTCTCATGCAGCTTCCAGCCCCTCTTCCCCACTCTATCCACACCCTCTGCTTGCCACTTCCTAATTTGCATTTTACTTCAAATCAGTCTAAATTTCTGCCCCTCTCTCCTGCGGAATCCTCGACCCCTTCGCAATTTCTTTAAAGAGTGCTGCTCCTTGCAGTATTCCTTGCTGCGGAACGGCTCCATAGTTCTTCAAGCCTCTCTGCTACACTCCCCTGTTTTCATGCTGCTAATGTCATCTCCAGTTTCTCCTCCTCCTCCTCTCTCCCCCTGGCTTCTTCTCTTCCTCTTCCTCTCAACTGGGACTGGTCTGGAAAGGCCGGTGCGGTCCTTTTTTGTACTAGATGCTCTTACCCGCCCCTTAACTTGGCCTCCCACCTGTCTGCGTCCTTTACTGGCCGCAGCCGTATCCACAACTCCTGTCCACCTCAATCACTAGCAGTGACAGCAGCACAGAGGACGCTTGAATTACAGCTCTTCAGCTGTCCTAGACTGGGAGAGCAGGGACCCTCTTTAGATTGCATTTCATACATGACATTGCTGCTCTCCTCCCTGCCTGGATGTACAAAGGCAACACGTTCCTGGAAATAAGGACTTCACTTGCCACACATCTAAGGCGCTTTTAACAGTATGCTTGTACAGGGATACCCGGATATGCCTTAGCATATGTTCTGCATGCCTTATCAAAGCTACTGAAATTAGTCAAGAAGGCAAAGTACAATTTTACAAAGCTGGAAATGAATGGCGAACTAGCCCAGTGGTAATAGACCTCTCCCCGCCATTTCTGTGCTGGCAAGTTCTAGTAGTCACAGAAAAAAGGTCATTTGCTATCAAGGGACCCAGGGATATACCTATGCCCTAGACCTTAGAAATACCAAGGAATAATAATAATAATAATAATAATAATAATAATAATAATGGCATAGAATTCCTGAGCCTGCTTACAAAGTGGTGGACATCTGCCCTACTTTACAGAAGGCAGCCCTATGTTTGAAGGGCTGTCCAGTCAATGTCCAATTGAAAAAGAAAGAACAAGGAGGCAGCTGAAAAGCTTTCTTGGGGAATTTTTATATTGTGCTGCTCAGTTTTTGCTTTATATTTTATTGGAATTTTACTGTGTTACTCTGAAATATTATTTTATTATTTTATTGTTTATTGCTTGTGTATATGTTTCTTTTGAAAACTGCTTAGAGACTATCTTTATTACGTAGCATGTACAGTAAGCCAAATAAGTAACTATAACTATAAGCATCATCAGAATAAGCCAACCACTTCTGGCCAGTAGACTGAGCTGCAAGACCTCACCTCATCGTCTTTCCTGTTATGGTAAGAGGTATTGTTCTTCTGTTTAAATTAATAGTAATTGTGGCAACAATGGCTGGGGGTGGGAAAGAAAATTCAGAGCATCCCAATTTGCCCTTTGCCTGCCTTTTATTTATTGTAGCACCATTAACAAAACAAGAACTAAATTGTTATTTAGTCGTCTCGGGAATGAATTGGGATTATTTGCAGGTTTGCCATCAAAAGATGCTGTGTCCCAGAATCAGGAGCTAAATATTCCATAATCATGATATTTCCAAGGTAACTTTATAAAAGTGGGATGTGAGTCACCTTTTTTACATAAAAAAATGAGATGTTCTTGAAGCACTGTAGTTATTTTCTTCTTGCAACCAATGAATGGTTAACCTTAATTTGAAATAATTGTTTTCACAGATTTCTAAAACTACAATGCCTGTGAAATACCTGCAATATCTACTTTAGAACTGATTCATTACATGAAATATTTACATTAGTTCCCACTTCACATTGCTCTCTCTTGCTGTACATATTCTTGATGTATTTAGAAGTCAAGCTGCCTGAAGTGTCACCACAGTCTCTGATCTGGTGAAGGAACCATCCAAAGTCAGCACTGAGCTGCTTCATGAAAGTCACTGCCGTTGTTCCTCGTGACTGAAATTCTTTGCAGAACAGGTGGGCGGCTACATCTAATGGGTCAGGACTGCAGGAAGGAGGTCAAATATAGGACTCGAAAGGACAAATTACATATTTTTTGTTAGGAGATCAGCAATTTCACATTTGAATTCTTTAAGATGGTGGGTGCCAGTTATGACCTATAAAGCACTGTGTGGCTTAGGTCCAAGCTATCTGAAATGCTGTGTTCCCTCATATGAACTTGCCTGGGTTTTGAGATCTTCAGAGGAGGCCTTCCTCTTGGTGTGGCCACCTTCACAGGCATGTGGGAGAGGACCTTTTTGGTGGTGGCTGCTCCCAGACAACTTTGGAACTCCCTCCCTGGAGAAGCTAGACAGGCTCCCTCCTTGTTGTCCTTCTGCCTGTCGGTGAAGACTTTCTTGTTCCAACAGGCCTTTGGGAACTGACTACTTTTAATGAAAGCCTTGTTTTTATTCTAATTATTCGTATAGTTTAAATAGATTTTAATATAGTTTGAATTCTATAAAAGATTAATTGATTTTTTTTTTTAAAAAATGATCCCCCCTATGTTTTTAGCTGTTTTTATCTGAAATCCACCTTCAGTCCCTGTGGTCACTCCTCTCAATTGGTTCAGTACTTGCATCTCACCCCAGGTCCTGGGTGCCACTCAAGATAAAGTGTTATGTACTGATGTTCTCACCCTGGGCCAGCAGGGGGATACTGTAGATAGTTAAGCAAATGAAGGATCGAAAGTGACGTTCAGTGATTGGATAGTTTTAGAAAGTTGCAACAGTTATATTGTTCTGGAGCTCTATATAAGCAGGCTGACTGAGCTCCTCAGTTCAGTTTTGTTCTGGCCTCTGAAATAATCGCTGAGAGACTGTAAAACAGCATCAGCTACTGAACTCCTTTGGCTATTGTGGCTGTTAGAGTTGTGTTCAATCTGTCCATCTGCATAAAATGCAATTAATTAATTATAAAATGTAGAAACCCCACAAAATGTAGTGTTGGTGCAGAATTCAGCTTCCTAGCGATTTGCTTTCATTTTAATGAGAATTTTTTTTTTTTTAGCTCTTTTGGACACAACAATAGATTTGAAAGTGTTTAGAAATCCGAGGAGGGGAGCTTTTCAACTAGTAGAAGCAGCATCAATGATGCAAAATAAATAAATGTGTTTGATTTGCCTAATGCATACAGGTTGCAAAACCCAGCATCATATTTTGTACAACTTTGCTGCTTCATAGAGACCCACGACAGGGTCAAAAGCAAGAGTGTTCTGGAGCAATTGTGGTGTCCCACACCTGCTTGCACACTTGTGAGGGGAGTGGAAGCAGTTGTTGGTTGATGCAAATTCTAAGAGTTCTTTTGGAATGTGAGGCCTAATGCAGCTGCTCTTTTTAGATGGCCCTTTTAGAATGATGTATAAGTATCTTTGATTTGCCTTAAAAATTAGGAAGATTTCCAGTAGGAACTAAGCCCATCTGTTTACACGGTTTTTATCAATGTTGTATTAATCACCTCCATTACAGTGAATCACCGTGTATGTGTGCAGGGATGAAATTCACATGGTTGGCAGTGTCATTTGGGTAGAATATGAAGAAAGTAGCTTTTTCAAGGATTATTAAGATATTGGTTTATTGGTTTTGCTTAAAAGGCGTATATACCCCTTTTTTAAACATTCAAAATCAATTCTGTGATTGAATGGACGGTGTGATTCCAGAATTCAACACCTTATGTATTTAATAATCCTTCCCAACATATATTCATGGGTGCATCTGGAAGTGAAGATTAAAACATGACCCACCCAAAGTTCCTACTAAATTGTTGGGTTTCTATTTCCTTTCTCTCCTAGGAGTCTGAAAAAATAAAAATTACCTCATCGCAATGCAAAAGAATATACACACACATATATATTTTTAAAATGTAAATCATTCTGACCCTGCAATTAATTTTAAACACACTCACAGAGCTTTTTGGGTATTTGTTTTTATTTTTTAAAAACAAGCATTCTAAGAAGCATGCCAATCTGCAAAAGGTTTGAGCTTTTTCTTGCACGGCCCAAGACGTTGGCGTTGGTGCCCAGCAGCTGTTCTTCTTGAGGTTTATACAGCTGCTGTCGAGGCAGCAAGCAGAGCAGGCAAATGTACAGAATTACCGAAACCGTGTACCGCTGGGACAGAGAAGGTCAAAGGGGAAAACGTTTTGTGTGAGAGACAAACAGGTGAAAATGGGAGGACAAAAGGACAATAATACTTCCAGTGTTTCAAGATGTAACCTGGCTTTATTGAAAATCATTTACTGCTTGAGAACAATACCAACAGTAGCACAGATATACAGCAACACCTCGTTTTGATAGACTAGTCCTTAAATGTGTTAATTTATTTTCAGAAATCCAGCAGTGACACCAAGTCCTTGTTTATTATGGAAACCATGTTGCCTTGAGAATGCCAGCTTAGCAGGAAGACTTTGGATAGGCTCTTTGTTACACCTTCTCTCACATCCGCTCTGGGAAACCCAAAGGTTTGCACAAGAATGATTGATATTTGCGCATGCTATGCGACCACAGAATACTCCCTGACTGAATGTTGGCAGGGGGTGGGTATGAAAACCAGGAGGATGGAGAAATGGAGCAATTTGTTAAAGGACATGGCTGGCTGGGTAGAATGCTAGACAGAAGTGCAACATTTTGCTGCAGGTCCTACGTATTTGATTCTCCAAAGTGCGTTATGAATTCCCTTAAAGATGCGACCAAGGAAGAATCTTTTGGGAAGGCTTCTTCAGTGGGTGGGAACTTTTATCACCAGCCCCCCCCCCCAGTCCATCTGCAGTTCCTTCTGCCTGCTCTCTTGTGAGGCAAGGGTCTGGAATGTGGGGTATGTCATCAACTGCCAGAGAAAAGAAAATATGGCAATAAACGTTCCCGTTGGGATTCAACCCTAGCTGGACCTGAAACCTGGCCTCTCCCAAAAGAAGGAGAAGGAAGCAAGACCCCACAGAGCAGATCCTTGCCCTGTCCATGGCCATGTTTCAGAGCCAGATATCCCAGCCACAGGTCTCCACAGGCGCAGAGGAGAAGAGCCTAAACTGGGTAACTACAAGTTGCTATTGTAGTGTAAATTTTGCATGTTTTTAATTATAAGCTGCTTTGGAAGCCATTCTTGGCTGAAAAGCAGGGTATAAGTGAAATACCTAAATGAATGAATGAATGAATGGTTAGCCACACATACTCAGTGACCAACACAGAAGGTTGGAGCTGAAACAAGCTGTCTCTCGAAACTGGAGAACGCTCCAACCTGTTGCTAAAGCAGCTGTGCCAGCAGTAAATTTAGCATTTAAAGAAATTCATTGGCTGAAATGTGACAGGGGCAATTTGTTCCAATTGGTCTTAGGATGTTTTTAGAAACAGTGCTCTAAGACATCCCAAAATATATTTTTCTTAGCATAAATCAGAAGAAATTGTGGTGATAGGTGATATGAAAAACCAGCCATATCAAGGGAAATTGGGTGACCTTGGGCCAGTCACGCACTCTCAGCCCAACTTACCTGACAGGCTTGTTGTGAGGATAAAATGGGGGAGAGGGAGAACCATGTATGGCATCTGGGGCTCCTTTAGAGGAAAGGTGGGGTATAAATCCCATAGATCCATAAATCTGTTTGTGCTCAATGATCAATAGACTGAAAATTTAGCATGTCTTCTCTTGCTGACTTGGGCTAAAGCCATCTCAGCAGCATGCAATGGTGGAGAGAAATGTTCATGTCAGTTCCCTTGTTCGAACAGAAAGGCTGAACAGTGTCTGATACAAAAATGGGCCTGAGCGTTGGGATGGGATATTCTTTTGAACCTAACCTTGATCCTCAGCAGAGGCTGCCAATCAGACTGAATGAGAAGCAGAGATTTTCCATTGTGAGCAACTGTCCTCTAGTCGCTGAGCTGGAGATCGGGTGACGGGGTGGGGGAAGGAAGGTGAGGAATCCCAGGTCAGGGGGCAGCGCTGGGCTTGATAGAGCTCGTGGTCCTGAAAAATGGCCGACTGCTGCTCATAATGACTCATAAATGCTGTTTTAAAAATCTGGAGATAGTGTTATACTGCTTTATATTTCCAAGGGAAAAATACCTCAAAACCATTTACAACACATTAAAACATCAAATAAAACATTACAGAAGAAAGTAAAAAAAAAGTATATGTTCAAAGCAACATAATAACAGGAAATGAAAATATTAAAGGTTTCAAAATAAAACATTACAAAGGAGGTCAACTGCAAAAGACACATTGAACGCAGAAAAGCTTGCCAAAAATTGCAGAAAACATTACTAGAGGAAGTCAAATACAAAATGCACCTTTAAAACAGCACAGTTAGCAAGAGAATAAAATATTATCCAAAGCATAGAACATTGCTGCTGCTGCTGTTGCTACCAGTCCTACCTACCCAATGGTGGTTCATGGCGGCTGTGGAAGCTCAGGCTGCATGACCTGGGTCTGCACCAAGGGACAGCCAAGATAGTCTTTGGCCTCTTCAGCAGCCTCAGCTTTTGTAGCTGGAGTCAGTCCGGGTGCTGCCCTCCCAGGCCAGGTGGGAAAAGGCCTGCAAGGCAGGGAGGCTATGCCTTGTGAAGCAGGATTCCAGCAGGTCTCATTGTGCCTCTTCCTCCTCATCCTTCCCTTAGACACCAATGCACTTGTGGTGTTCTGCTGGCAGATGTGTCATAGTGGAATCACACCTTGTTCCTTGGCCTAGTCGAGTTTAAAACTAAATCCTATGGCAAATTTTCAATATACGATTATGCCCGATAAGCAGTGCCAGATTTACGTATAAGCTAAACAAGCTATAGCTTGGGCCCCACTTCTTTGGGGGCCCCAAAAAAATTTAAAGGAAAAAAAACCCCTGGATGTACATTTCCAAAATATAAGATAAAAACAAGTAAAATAAAACCTACCTACAGCAACAGTGTTTTGTGTTGTGTAGGCTCTTATGATGTAAGCAATGGCCTGCTAGCTTGCTCCCTAAAATATCACTGGTTTGCTCATTTCTATATATAGGGTGCCTACATTCTGCATGTGCAAATGGCTTTAGATACCTGTTAGGTCCATAAATTACCATATAGCATATACTCAACACAAAAAACAATTTGCTGTTGACAAAGGACAGCTGGACATATAAAGGGCCCCATTACCTTCAGTAGCTTAGGGCCTCATCAAACCTAAATCCAGCCCTGCCTATAAGTGTTATTACATTGTAACGCTGTAGTTATTAGTGCTGCACCATGGTGTTTCTGAATATTTAGAAGAAGTGCCAACTTGGCCCTGCGACTGTGGGTGCCCGGGGCTGTGGGTGCCATGCAGCCCGGCCCCTTCGTGGGGAATTTTGTGGGTGCTCAGGCACTCAGGGCCCCAGGGAGTTGGCACCTATGCCCGTCCGTTGTACACAGTATTTATTGCTGTATTATTTTAGCTTTTGCCCTAGGGAGTCACTTTATAATTATATATTTGCTATTGTTTGTATTTTATACAGGGTTGTCTGCGGAACTAACCAAGGACGTCCTAAAAGCATGAACAAAAACTTTTGCAGAAGTTTCATCTCAGCTCACATTGGATATTTCATCTACCTCTGACTATTTTTTAACTGGTGCTAAATTACGGTATGCTCAGTTAATTTATTAACTTTATTATCCACTAAAATGCCAAGATAGTGAATCCTGTTGTCTCTCTGTTTAGATATTGTAATATTCCTTTTCCCCCTATTCATCTTCATTAATCCCTAATTCGGATTTATTTTAGATTAATGAATCTGCGTGCACTTTTTGAGCCAGCACTCCAATACTGAGACTGAACAGGAGAGATAGGAGAAACCCTTGTCTGATCTGTGCCCGTTCCAGTAAATCATGGCGGTAGCGGAGCTATAAACAACTGCCATTTCCCTCTCCAAATCCGATAGTGTCCAGCATTCCCTGCCTGAGCTATCCAAGTCAGGGATGTGATGTCCCTTTAGGCTGGAATTCAGATGGAGCGCAATAACAAGAAGAATTTACTGGAAAAGAAATGCACCAAATCAATCAATCAATCAATCAATCAATCAATCCCAACACCTCACCACTAGGCACTGTACAGGAATTAGGTTTGAGCAAAACAAAGCTTGGCTGCAGTTTTACATTGACCCATTGACTTTCTCTCCAGTTCTTCAGTAGCTCAGCACTGCCACCCTGTGCCCCAAATGCTCCCCATCATATGGTGTGATTTTAGAAAACTTATTTACCACTGAAATCAAGGCGTTCATTTCCCCCCTTTTTGAAATGTGGACGGAGCTGTTTTGGGGCTACTCTTTAAATGTCCACTTGTTTTCCTTTAGATTCTGAGTTTTATACTCTTGGAACTATTTCTAGTATCCTCCTGCCCCGCTGCTTTACTGCAGTGGCTGAAAATTGCACCAGTTGCTCTTCCCCAATGGATCTGTTAGAAACATAAAATCATAGAACTGTCAAGCTGGAAGGGACCCTGAGGGTCATCTAGTCCAACCCCCTGGAATGCAGGGATCTTTTGCCCAACATGAGGTTCGAACCCATGACCCTGATATTAAGAGCCTTCTTCTTCTTCTTCTTCTTCTTAATATCTTAAATGAAACCATATGAAGAAGTGAAAGAATACGTAAACGATTGGCTGAATTACTTTCAGATTAATGAAATGTTTAGAAAAGGGGTTACAGAAAGAGGCTATTTTGAAAAAGAATCTAGGTTTCAATGAGAAGTATTGAATAAGGAAGTTAAAAATTTATCTATGATGTATAAATTATTATTGGAATGGCATTTGAAGGATGAAGAAGTTAAATCAGTTATGATTCAATGGGCCAAAGACTTTGGATATAACATTCAATTTGATGATTGGATAAAATTGTGGAAGGAAGGGATGAGATTTACGGCATGTACCACAATTAAAGAAAATGTTATAAAAATGATATATTGATGGTATATAACACCAGTTAAATTAAGTAAGATGTATAAGGTGAGTAATAAATGTTGGAAATGTAAGGAGAAAGAAGGGACATTTTATCATATGTGGTGGGAATGTAAAAAAATGAAGTGCTTCTGGGAAATGATATATAATGAGATATAATGAGATAAAGAAAATACTGAAATATACATTTGTTAAAAAACCAGAAGCATTTCTATTAGGAATATTAGGTGGTGAAATAAAAAGGAACGATCAGAAAGTATTCCTGTATGCAGTAACAGCAGCCAGAACTCTTTTGGCCCAAAAATGGAAACAAGAAGAAATGCCTACGATTGAAGAATGGAGATCGAAATTAATGGATTACGCGGAACTGGACAGATTGACAGGGAGGATTTGCAACCGACGAGACCAAAGATTCACTGAGGACTGGAGTAAATTTACAGAATATATTAAAAATATTTGTGATAATGATATAACGTTTGTAAGTTTTCAAGAAGCTCTGTAAGAAGATTTGGTAGAAATATTGTTTAAACAACATGGTAAGATAAGATATATATAGTGCAATATAAATTAAGAAATGTGAAGATTTGTGATAATTACGGAAAATTATCAGACATGTTGATGGAAGTCTAAAAGAAAAAAAGAAGATATGTGATGTGTTTTTGATGTTTAATGATGTTATAAATTTGTCTTTATTGGAAAATTGTGTGTGTGTGTGTGTGTGTGTGTGTGTGTATATATATATATATATATATATATATATATATATATATATATATGAGATTAAGAGCCTCCTGCTTTACTGACTGAGCTATCCCCGAGACAACCTGTTAGTAATTATGGCATTCTGGTTCTTCCTCACCAATCTCCATGATTATGGTATCACATACAAATGTGCCCATTCCATTATGGGATGTTCTAGGCCCAAAGAATCACAAACATTTCAAGCAAAATCTTTCTGGGGGAGGGGGGCAGTCTGGGCAGCATGTCCAGGAAACAGTTCAAGTCTGTCAAAGGGGCATTTTAGGGGGCAGTGGTGGAACAGTTCACCTCAGCCTTGCACATATTGTATTTCCCCCCTGTTTTATTAAATTTGCTTAATAACATAACTTTATTATATATATTCTATAAAACAAAGAATACAACACAAAATTCATGCATACTACAATGCATAACTACATAACATTAATATATATGGTTTCTGAAAAAGGCTTACATAACAAAATACCATCCGGTTTACCTTTTTTTAAAAAAAAGAAAAACCAAAACCCCTCGCCCCCTGATCAGGCCTTCCTTCTTCATATCTTTATCCATGTACACATTCTGGTCTTTCGAGCTTGTATGTTAGGGTTGGCTTCCCCCCTTTCTATCCAGTTCCTGTAAAATGTCCATTTATTTGTGATTCTTTGGCATTTATTTTCCCATCTATCCTCTACCACTATCTGTGCAGATATTTCTGACTGTACGTATTCAAAAACATAATCATTCCATTTTTCCATATTCCATTTGGCCTTTTCTTTCCATCCCAGAGCAATAACTGCCATTCTTTGTTCTTTCCCAGTATTCCCGAAAATAACAAATCCCTATTAACTTCTATGTTTATTTGAAATAATCCAGAAATTACCTTTATAATCTTTTGCCAATATTCCTTAACCACGATGGGAGTTGTAGAGCAAAATATCTAGAGGATACCAGATTGCAGAAACCTACGAATCATCTATATGTTCCTCACATTGTAGAATAGTCCTCAAAACTAAAGGACTGTAAAATGACAATTACTTGTGTTATTTTCATACGTGAAAAATAAAAAAAAGTTAGAATGTATATTTCAAATTGCATTTTTCTCTCTCTTTAAAATTATTAAATAAGATTAAGAGAAATGTCCCAAGCTACTTCTGTATCATCATGGAAAAAAAGCTTGTGGCAAGATGGCTTAATGGCATAAGTAGCTTACGTTAATAAGTAAGCTTGCCCCGAGAAAAATCACTCACACCCCTGCTATCGCAAGCATTCAGACTGGTCACACACTAGTTTTAGTTACAGTACAGCTTTTTCCAGTTTCTGGAAAAGCAAAAGCTATTGTTGGCTATTTAAAAAACCCCATCATCCGGGACCAGTTGAAACAATGGAACAGAACTAAATTATAGGACTTTGAAAATGGTTAATTTTGATACTCCGTGTACCACTGTCTAATTATTGGATCAGAAAACTGGAGGAGGAACAAGTACTATAAAGGTATGCAATAGCATAATTTTGAAGCATATAAACTCGCTGGTGATTGTGGCATATTGAGAAAATGCTTGTTTGTTGCAGATGTATCTCGTGGAGGACTGGTCTATCTGTCTGTCTGTCTGTCTGTTTGTCTAACAAAATATCTATACTGTTTGATTGTAACAAAACATGGAAGTGGTTTAGAAGAAATATTTAAAGTGTCAGTAAAACAGCTAAAATCAAGTATTAAGAAACTTTTAAAATAAATATCTACAAACTGGATAGGCTTGCATAAAGAAAAGTACTTTAAGCGGTTGCCGAAAAGAATACCGTGATGGTGCCTGCATGATGTCAATGGGCAGGAAGTTGCTGCCACAACAAAAGAATTATTTCTTACAAGTGTAGAACTGGTACTTTGTGGATCTTGTCACATTGCAAGTTCTGCAGAGCCAAGCAGCTGGTCTACTTGATTTCGCTCCTAATTGTGAGATCTGAAGAAGTGTGCATGCACACGAAAGCTTATACCCAGAACAAACTTAGTTGGTCTCTGAGGTGCTACTGGACAATTTTATTTTGACGGCTTCAGACCAACAGGGCTACCTATCTGAATTGTGAGATCTGTTTGTTTTTAATTAAATTATAAATTAACTATAGAACTCCAAATGTTTCTTTAAAATAAAACCTATTGTTAACACATCCACCCACCCATCAATATATTTATTTATATCCAGCCTTTTTCCCTGACAGGGACTTAAGTCAGCTTATAGATCAAATAAGAGCAGTTAAAAACATAGAGAAACCCCCCCCCAATCAATAAAGAACAGTTAAACATTAAAAGAACTAAAACTCTATATATGAATGATCTACTAAAACAATTTAGATAATTACAACAAAAACATCACAGCACCAGCCCTTTCCTTTAAAGTAGTCAGTTCCCAAAAACCTGCTGGAACAAGGTCTTCTTCATCTGCTGGCAGAAGTACAAGGTGGGAGCCAGACTGGCTTCTCTAGGAAGGGAGTTTCAAGATTGCCTGGAGGAACCACCACTGAGAAGGCCTTCTCCGCATCCCCACCAAATATGAGGTATTAACATTCATGTAATTATAATATAACAAAACTAAAACAAAATGGCAGAATACAACATTCAGTTCAAATCAGCCAATATAACTGAAGCTTGTTGTTGTTGTTTAGTCGTTTAGTTGTGTCCGACCCTTTGTGACCCCCTGGACCAGAGCACGCCAGGCACTCCTGTCTTTCACTGCCTCCCGCAGTTTGGTCAAACTCAAGCTGGTAGCTTCGAGAACATTATCTAGCCATCTCATCCTCTGTCGTCCCCTTCTCCTTGTGCCCTCCATCTTTCCCAACATCAGGGTCTTTTCCAGGGAGTCTTCTCTTCTCATGAGGTGGCCAAAGTATTGGAGCCTCAGCTTCACGATCTGTCCTTCCAGTGAGCACTCAGGGCTGATTTCCTTCAGAATGGAGAGGTTTGATCTTCTTGCAGTCCATGGGACTCTCAAGAGTCACCTCCAGCACCATAATTCAAAAGCATCAATTCTTCGGTGATCAGCCTTCCTTTAGGGTAAAGGTAAAGAGACCCCTGGCTGTTAGGTCCAGTCGCAGACGACTCTGGAGTTGCGGGGCTCATCTTGCTTTCAGGCCGAGGGAGCTGGTGTTTGTCCACAGACAGCTTCCGGGTCATGTGGCCAGCATGATTAAACCGCTTCTGGTGAAACCAGAGCAGCGCACGGAAACACCATTTACCTTCCCGCTGGAGCAGTACCTATTTATCTACTTGCCCATGATGTGCTTTTGAACTGCTAGGTTGGCAGGAGCAGGGACCGAGCAACGGGAGCTCACCCCGTTGCGGGGATTCGAACCGCCGACCTTCTGATTGTCAAGCCCTAGCCTAGGTGAACACAAATGTTTGGACCTCATCCCTGAATGATAACAAAGGAAGAGAGTTCCACAAACAGGGCATGGGAGCTGGAAAAGCCTCCTATCCAGTTGCCACACCTCACTTCGGATGGCAAGGTGGGCACCCATACCCTCAGCAGATGGCCTCAAAACACAGCACCTTAAATGGGAGGTTAAATCTACCAGCAGAGTAGACTTCTCTCTCTCTCTCTCTCTCTCACACACACACACACACTCATACAAAGGATGTGGTAACAGATATCTATCTGTCTGTGTATCATCTATCATCTATATCTATCTATCTATCATCTATCTATCTATCTATCTATCTATATCTATCATCTATCTATCTATCATCTATCATCTATTTATCTATCTATATCTATATCATCTATCTCTATCATCTATCATCTATCTATCATCTAGATCTATCTATCTATCATCTATCTATCTATCATCTATCTATCATCTATTTATCATCTATCTATCTATCTATCATCTATCTATCTATCTATCTATCTATCTATCTATCTATCTATCATCTATCTATCATCTATCTATCATCTATATATCTATCTATATCTATCTATATCATCTATCTCTGTCATCTATCTATCTATCATCTATCTATCCATCATCTATCTATCTATCTATCTATCTATCTATCTATCTATCTATCTATCTATCATCTATCATCTCCCATATATTCTGATTAAGATAATACAAAAGCTTTCTTTCAGGCTGGTTTTTTTTTTTTTGGTTCCATGTAGTAATTCTGAATTGGTCTGTAGATGCTCTTACGAAGAAGGATTCTGAATTGGTATTGAAATGTCTTCTGGGCATCAAGCTGTTTGCCCCAAAGGTATTAAAAAAGAAAAACAGCATATAAGACATGTTTCCTTTGCAGTGAATGCATGTGAGAGAACCAACCCTCTGAGCTCTGATTATGAATGAGGCAGTGATCTCAGTGAGAAAGTCTATTGTCGAAAGCAGAGGAAGAGGTTAGAGATGGAGTTTCGGATGCCATCCTTTCTTGAGGCTTTGCTGCTTTTCTTCGGAGGTGAGTTATCAAGCTGCACTACTGAGCATCAGCACCGTGGAAAACAGATAAGAGTTTGCCTGTGTGCTTTGTAGAAATTCTGTCACCAGCTTGGCCTGTCAAACTTGCCTTAGTCAATCTGCTATACAAATTTAATAAATAATAATAATAACAACAATAAATTCTAAGCTTCCAATTAGCGACCTTCTTTACTGCCTCATCATGTATTCAGTTGCAATAGTAAAGAATTTGTTGTTAACTAAAACATGAAGTACCGTATTTTTCGCCCTATAGTTTTGGGGGGAGGGAAATAAAGAAAAAACCTTTTCCCCCCAGGCGCGGGGCTGGGGAAGCCCAAGCTTCCCCCGACCCCAGTCCCCAGAACAGGCTGCTATCCGCAAGCCTTGGGAGCCTGGTGGGAACTCCTGCGGGCTCCCAAGGCTTGCGGATAGCTTCCTGAAGCCTGGCGAGCCAGAGGGGTCGGTGCGCACCAACCCCTCTCGCTCTCCAGGCTTCAGCGAAAGCCTGCATTCGCCCCATAGGACGCACACACATTTCCCCTCCATTTTTGGAGGGGGAAAAGTGCATCCTATAGGGCGGAAAATACGGTAAACCATTGCAATTACTTTTGAAGCACATGCAATTATGATATCACACTAGATCAAATACTCTTTAATAAGGAAATATGCTGGCATATTCAAGGGATGCTCAATATGTCTGAGTTTGCTGAAGCATGTTTTGTGACCAATAGCATACAGTACAGTGGTACCTTGGGTTAAGTAATTAATTTGTTCCGGAGGTCCGTTCTTAACCTGAAACTGTTCTTAACCTGAAGCACCACTTTAGCTAATGGGGCCTCCCACTGCCACAGTGCCACCACAGCACGATTTCTGTTCTCATCCTGAAGCAAAGTTCTTAACCCGAGGTACTATTTCTGGGATAGCGGAGTCTGTAACCTGAAGCGTAGGTAACCCGAGGTACCACTGTATGTGTTTTGCTTATTGCAGCCCAACATAAATATTTTTCTTTTTTAAAAATGTGAGCTGGGAAGATTTCTGGCTGCTCTGGGTCCACCCCCTGCCCAAGGGAAAGAGCCAGAGATCTTGCTGAGGCCTTAGTTCCACTATGGAATGGGGAGGCTCGTAAGGCCATGGGCATGATTGTTCCTGAGTGCGTACTCCTGCACTGCAGAGTCTGTTTTGCCCCTTAGTATACTGAGGAGCAGGGTGCGGGTGGCGCTGTGGGTTAAACCACAGAGCCTAGGACTTGCCGATCAGAAGGTCGGCGGTTCGAATCCCCGTGATGGGGTGAGCTCCCGTTGCTCGGTCCCAGCTCCTGCCAACCTAGCAGTTTGAAAGCATGTCAAAGTGCAAGTAGATAAATAGGTACCGCTCCGGCGGGAAGGGAAACGCCATTTCCGTGTGCTGCTCTGGTTCGCCAGAAGTGGCTTAGTCATGCTGGCCACATGACCTGGAAGCTGTACGCCGGCTCCCTCGGCCAGTAAAGCGAGATGAGCACCGCAACCCCAGAGTCGGTCACGGCTGGACCTAATGGTCAGGGCTCCCTTTACCTTTATTCTGAGGAGCTGCAGTTGATGAAATGGACTGGGCAAGGACTGGACTATGAGAGGCATATACGGTATCTCACCCAGGAGCTGGCCAAGCATGTGTTCAGGTTCCTAATCAGGCCTGCCACGTGGCAGGGAGAGCCGCAAAGACAACCAGTGTTGCTGCCTCCATTGCATCAAGGATCTGTCCAGCAGGGATTTGTTTTTTCAGAGGGAGGTATGGAACACGCAGGAGTCTCTTTCATAGGAAGAGACCTTCACAAACCTTTCACGATCTCCCAGTTCTGCTCAGTCTGCATCCACATGCTCCGAAAGGCCTTTACAAATAGATTATTCTTTTAAGAAGAAAAGCGACTTGCTGTACCATTACATAATTCATTGCATATGTCGGTTTTTTTCTTTTTATAGTTACGTTGGCAAAGGTAACCATGGAGCCAAAGGAAGGCAGCATTGGCGGCGGAACTTGGATCACACTGAGATATGAGGGTAGATTCTGGGGCCGCTCAGAAACTGTTGGTGGTATTTCTAGACAAAAAGGGACAGTCATAAGACTAGCTGCTCTTTGTGGCACCTCAACCCAATTTTTAAAAGAAAATGTTACTAGATTAATCATGTGTGATTTTGTCAACCAATGGTAATTTATCAATTAATCTGCTGATTAAATTTGCATGTGGGTGAAAACAATAGTTTTAAAGCAAGAAGCACACTTTAATTACTGCTCACGTGTGTCAGCCCACATAATCCTAGAGGAGATATTCTCTGCTATGTGAGAGACAATGGGCAATACTGCAAACAAAGTATTCTAAATGCAATTGCACTGTTGATTCCTAAAATGGCATTATTATATTGATAATTTTATTTTCAGTCCCTTTCATTAATGATTCCTAACTTGAAACCCACAGTTTCACAGCTGCCACATTGTGGGTCAACATCCTCATTGAGCTGTCCAGCACAACCCCAAATTCTCTTTCCTGGTCAGTAACTTCCACTTCAGATCCTGTAAATGAGATTAGAATATATATATTTTTTGCCACAGATTGTATCATTTTGCACTTGTGTACACTGAATTGTGTTTGCCATTTTATGGCCAATTTGCCCAGTTTGGAGAGATCCTTTTGGAGCTCCTCATGGTCTCGGTCTCTCTCTCTCTCTCTCTCTCTCTCTCTCTCTCTCTTTCAAAACTGCCTTGAACACCTTGATAACAGCCAACTTGGCTATTTCACTGCTCACCCCTAACTCCAGGTCATTTATGAGCAAGTTAAAAAGCACATGCTCCAATACAGGTCCTTAGGAGAATCCACTTCTTATATCCTTCCATTGTGAGAACTGGCCATTTCCCCCCCTATTCTCTGCTTCCTCCTCTTTCACCATTAGTGATGCACAAGATGATCTATCCTCATGTCCCATGACAAGAGGCAAATAAAGGGCGGGGGGCCACTAGGGGGCGCATCGGAAGATGGCTGACAATAACATCTCTCCGACCCACACAAGGTAATTTGGAGGCTATGATGGGGGTAATTAGCCTCCCTAACCCCCCCCAGGACTGTGGGGGAGACGGCCCTTGCCTGCTGTGCCCTATACCACCCCCGAATTTGTGGGGGTGGGGGCACTAGGCACAAAGCCCTCCTGTGGGATTTTCGGCTCTCCTGGACACCGTCCCTGATTCGCGCCCCTAGTTGCAATGATCTTTAAAAGAAACAATTTGGACGAGATTAATTGCACATGCTTCAAGGAAAAAGGGGAGTAAAGACTGCTGACAGAAGAGATCTCTGATAACAAGACAATAATAAAATATGAGAAGATACGTCAAGATACGGTATGACAAATGGGGGAGGGGAAAAAAACACCTGCCTTCCTTTTTTATATGTGATTTAACAAGAATCCCCTCCCCTAATGAGTCAGAAACTAAGGACTTAAGCTGTGGATTTAAGGCTGTGTGGAGATAAACCTTCGATCCAAAGCAATGTTTCAAGATGAAGCTGGAAAGCTAAGAGTTTTGGAATGACGCAGCTAAAAAATGCCGTCGCCATTTTGGGAAGCATTGTTGGAGCTCTTGGGTCTGGGAGGAGAAAGAGAGAAATAGAGTTGTTTACATATCGTGGATCAACTCCTCGGTGAGACTTAAGAGTGACAAATGCCAAAATTTACGATGGAAAGAGCGATGTTATCTATGAAGGAGATATATGGAAACCATCTGGACTTAGTGGAGGAACGGGAAATCCACACAGGATTATTATACTTGCTATCGGCTTAAGGAGACCAACAGAAGAGATCGTAAAGGAAAAAGAGAAATTATATGAATAAGATATGATGTGGAAACACCAAGATAAGACTGGATAGAATTATGAACTTTGTTTGGACTGATTGGGACTGATTTGGACATTAACGCAGTAATAAGAAGATGATCTGAATCCCCCTTTGGATCTTGAAGTATGGGTTCCCCCAATAAAATTTAAAAATTTGGCTTTGTAATTTGGAATTTATATGATGTGATTTAATTTGATGTGATTGGCCAGTTAATATTTTTTTTAAAAAAAAAAAGACAAGAGGCAAATAAAATTCATTGTAAACATATGTAAAGTGATCCACATTGTGCCCCCAAAAATATTAAATTCCCCTATATGTTCATGGAGTTCAAACTGGCAGTGTCTGACCAGGAATGAGACCAGCAGCTTGATGAAAGGGTTGACCTGGTGTGCAGGATCTGTGAAAAAGTCTAATTCCATGTAAAGGATAATTAGGAAAAGAACTGAAAATAAAACTGCTGATATCATAATGCCCTACAAATCTATGGTATAACAGCACTTGGAGTACTGTGTACAGTTCTAGTTGCCTCTTCTCAAAAATGATATTGTAAATTGGAAAAGGCGCAGAATTTATTAAGGGCTTGGAAGTGTCTGGATTGTGATATATGATGGTGCTGTTATGCACAATGTCCTCTGTGCCCTGCACATATTGTCAGACAGGAGATCAGTGTTTATCCCGTTTCACCTTCTGTGCCTTAAAATGTTGCTGTGTTTGCTTGTTGTTTGGTTGCCCACCATTAGGCCTCTCATATCCCATCAATTGGTCTCACCTGGAAGTGTCGTTCTTGAATTCAGGGCTGCCTACAGTACTGTGTGACATTCAGCCTGTCAGCTTTGATCTGTCCACCACAAAATGCCAAACAAGGTAAGGAAGGTTCTTTGCAGTGCTATTATCGGGGGCAGAGCACAATAGCAGAGATCCAGATTAGTTAATCTGGAGCCATCCAGATGCTGAAATGCAGGCCCCATCATCCCTGACCATCTCCCTGGCTGGGTCTAATGGGACTTGGCACCCAACATCTGTATATATATATACATATATGTATATGTCCTTCTGGTTAAAATATTTCCTGTGGGCCAAGAAGGGATAGTGGACTCAAACCATCCCAAAACCACGTTAGAGAAGCATTCTGTTGATATATGTGAGTTTACAATGTGCTCTTGTAGGTTGTGGGAATGGACCTACATTCCTTCCATGCTTCAACCTTACTAACGAACATCAATTCAGGAAGTGTATCTTATTGCAACAAGCAACGAGAAGGGATCCAAACCCAACACGGAGGCAGGTTCTCAAGCAGGAAATGTCCTCACCCACTGCTTCCTGCCCCCTTTAACGTGCCACCGACGATTCAAACCGGGACCTTCTCAAAGCATGAAGAGAAAGTAAACATTGTCCTGAGGCAACTGCTCCATCAGGGCAAGCAATGTGGCTTCCCAGACAGAATGATCCCTCCCCCCCCCGCTGCATGCTGCTCTGGGGGTTCTCCTGACAGCCCCCGACAGCCCCCAATTTGAGGCAGCAAGGGGGGGGGAGGGGAGAAGGCCCCATTGTGTATGCAGAAGTCCTTGCCCAGGGTTTTATTCTTTATATATTTATTTACAGCATGCTTTTCAGAATTTCTAAGCGGTGTACATATAAACGTAAAAAAAACAACCCCAACAACTTGTAGAGGATAAAAACAATAAAAATTCACCATAAAAACAGAAAACTACACCACTAGAACTAGACTGACATCAATAAGCACAGACATATTATAGGACCTGCAGGATTACTTGCCATATGTCCTCTTTTTCCAGGGCACACCCTCTTTTTCATGGGTAGAGTCGTCATAGTGATCCATAGTTCCAAGTAGAAGTCTGCAAATGTCCTCTTTTTTGCTCTTCAAAATATGGCAACCCTGGATGGTCTTGCTATGGTGTTAACATTTTTCCTGCTCTTTTGTTATGCTTTAACTCCATTTCTTGATTTTTTTTTCTTTTTATGCAACGTTTCTCCGTTTTTAATTATTTTCAGTTGCAGTCCTTCTGAAGATATACCATAGGGTTGTACTGTTAATTTTCTATATATCAATACTTGTCAGCTACCATGGGCATGTTTCAAGGATAGAATATCTGTCTGTCTATATCTATAAAACCTCAGTGCTTTTTTGTGTGACCATACTCACTGATATCAGCACCTCTTCTTTTTTTGCTGCCATTTTGTGCTGACACCCTTAGCATATTAAGATAAGAGTTCCAGCATTTCATTTTTTACTCAAAAAGTCCTGAATAAACTTGTTCTTCAGGGCTTATTGCAGGCCTCTTGGCACCAGCCTTTGCTTGAAGCACCAGCTCAGTAACAAATACTTCGTTACCTCTCAGTTTTTAATTAAGCGAAAGTCATTGTCTTTCCGTCTTTCCGTTTAAAGAACATTTCAAGTCTATTTAGATCTTCAAAATGCTTGACACCCTAGTGTAGCTGTAATATTAGAAAAGATACACCAACAAGAGTCATGTCCCCCCCCCTTATGCCTTGGTTGTGAATTTATTAGTTTTTATCGGACAGTGACTTTAATAGGAAAAGTATATGTGGGTGAGAAAAGTTATTAGAAAAGCAGCGTTAGTTTATATTCCAGACCATAACAAGGATTTCACCAAGTGCCAAGCAGGAAATCAGAATTTAAAATGTTAACGACAATGATTAACAAGTGTGGCACATACCTGTGCCCTGAAGAGAAAGAGAGAAAAAAAGCTTAAGTTTAAAGACTGGGTTTCTGGATAATTATTACTAAGTTAAAACTTTGACCTGCTGCACTTGGGTGGCAATTTGCAGCTGTCTCCTGTGCTATTCTTCCCCACTCTCCTCCCCCAACCCTCCAGTAAAAATATCACACCACTGTTTTTCTGGGAGAGCAGTTTTTCTTTTAAAAGTCACATAATGAGCAGCAATCCAGAAGGTGAAGATTTTCATGTTACTGTACATCTGTGGAGGAAAAGCTTTACCCGTACAGTGACTACACGCCGTTAACTGTGAAAGACACAGCCCTATTTCTAGAAAAAAAGGTGGAAACCCTATATCACCACCTGAATTTGCAAAGTGGTGGCGGTGGAGTTAACTGAACTTTATTTAAGTTTAGAAAGTCCTTGTTCTCAGATAGCATAAAACAGAAGTTGCCGTAACAGACCTAGTCCTATTCTGCAATCCCCTCCTGCAACCCTCCCCCCCCCCAACAGAGGATCAGGCTCTATTAGCTTTCCTAGGTACTCCCCACAGACTATATTATATCATTGAAGCACCCGGGAGATGAGGCAGCCATGTTTTCTTCTCCATGGTCTTCTCCTCCAAGGCCTTCCTTCTCTGCTCT
This sequence comes from Podarcis vaucheri, assembly GCF_965113315.1. Lineage (NCBI taxonomy): Eukaryota > Metazoa > Chordata > Lepidosauria > Squamata > Lacertidae > Podarcis > Podarcis vaucheri. The sequence goes on from NC_138761.1 coordinate 124,261,872, forward strand.
TCTGAACCCATTTTGTGTGTGTGTTTTTCTCCCCTACAGAAGACCCAGGGGAGTTAATGACAAGATGGGTGGGAACTGGGTGGGAGAAATCATGGCTGCCTCGTTTCTTTCTTCAGATTCAATATTAAGCTTTACATTTTAGTAAGGTGGACTCCAGTCTCTCTCATGCTGCTTGCTAGCTATGCTTTGCTCTTATTATTTCCATTGAAGGGCTTCGCAGTGGGGAGGACTTTACCAACTCCAGTTCACTCTGAATGGGCAAATTGTCAACAACACGAAGGAGTTGCACTGTGACAACTGCACATTTCAGGTATGTATTCAAGGGGATGGACGCGTGATTAGGAACAATCCAGTAGCCAGGCCATAGGACATGGGCCATTAATACATTGTTAGAAATAACGATTTTAATGCAGTGTAGAATTTAGACATTTAGAGCTAGCTCTGAGCCTTAGCCCAGCTCATCCTTGTATTTATGAGATGCCCAGGCTCAATGGCACATTGAACACGCCCTTTAACTCGTTGACTGCCTAAGCTTTGTAGTACATGTGATGGTGTAAGGCATGAGGCATTGGCAAGCACGGCAGAGGAAGAAAACCTTGGCATACACTGGATATAACCTTGTGAATAGGAGTGGAACTTGCTCTCATGGACTGGAAGGAATAAAGGGTGCAGGAGGAGGCAAATGCTCAATCTGTACCCAGTTCATTCTCATACAGCCTATGCAATCACACTCTTCTTGCATGGCGAGTTCCTGACCCCCCCAGGTAGAAATAATGACACATGACAAAATTATTAAGGTTAATGGGCTAAAAAAGGCCACAACTTAATTGGTTATAGGTGATGAGCAGTATTGGCTTAGGCATGGGACCTAATCGACTATATCTGACTCCAGCCCATCTGCTTGAAGTCCGGGAAGGGTTAACCACCAGTAGGGGGAGTCCTGCTGATGCACTTCAACTCGGAGCTCCCCTGGGGTCACCGATAGGGGTCATGCCTTAGGCCCCAACCTCCCTAGGTTTCGGACAGGGCCACGCCCCCTGGAATCCTGTAACAGACTACCCTTCAATATGTGGGGCAGGTGATGGCGCTACCTCCCCTCTTTCCATCTACAGAACTATTCCAATGCCTAACGGCCAATACTCAGAAAGTTGTGACGATTTGCTACGAGGTAGGTGAAAACCAAGTGGTTGGTGCCAATTTGCCAAGTGGGAAAATTCCTACCAGGCCCTTCAATGGCGCCCAACCAAGGTCCATAGCAAGGTCAAAGAAAGAAAACCTCAGAGGGCAGGAGGGTGGGAAAACTGGAGCAGCTGGTGGGCGGACAAAGAGGGAGATCCCTGGCTGTGTCCTGCCTTTATGGGGCAGGCCACACCCCCGGACCAACCCGATTGGCCCACTAGGGGATGACACAGCCGGGAATCCCCCAATTGCACGGGGCTGGCCCCCAACTCCCGCGCATGTGGAGGGGCCGTGAAGCCCAGAGCCCCACCTCCTCCTTATGCGGAAGTGGCTTTACTTGACAATTCATTTAGCCCTGGTGGGAACAAAAGTATCTTCCATCTTGTTATGTTTGTTAGCGTGTAACGTGTGATCAGGGCCACATGCAGGCTTGGTGACAGCCGGGACTTATTTTCAATGGACCTTTAACTCAGGAACATACACTTCTGAGCATTTGCCATGGCACAACCACAACATTCGTAAGACCAGTCAAAGATGCCCAGAGCACCCATCTCTTGTGGTTTCATCAAACTGAAACAGGCAACCAGTCTTACTACATATCTGAACTTACAAAATCGCCCCTGCTTGCTAAGCTGATACAAATGATCTCAGTTCCCTGGGACAAGAGCAGTTTGCTTGTCTCTATGTTCTCTGTGGGTCATCCTGCCAAGAGCTAATGAAGATTTCTCTGTACTTGCTGTGTGGAAGAATATTTGGTAAACTGGCTATGCATATGAGCTTTCTGTCACTGCAACATCAGCATGGAATGGCACTAAGGCTGGTGAGATATGTGTGGTTTGGGAATAGAGAATAAGCTTGCTTTTTGCTCACTGAGCTCACTCAGCTGTCTCTGCTCGCCAATGAGCCAGAACTTTTACCATGTTGTGTACAAGTGCAACCAAGGGTTTTCTGCAGCATCGAGCATGAGGAGTCCCATGTTTCAGCAAATTGCACATTAAAGCTCAGGTGCTGTTTGGGAGTTCAGCTAGCTTAGAGAGCTGATGAAAAACCACCAGGGGATGCAGTTAATGAGACACATTCCAAGCGAAATAAAACACACACTGCCTCTTTGTTTGGGGGCACGAGAACCTGTGAGCCATGCGCATTAAAAATTAATTTTCTCTCTCTGTGGTAGTTGTAAAAACGTAGACAGCTGCTGGCTGTGACAGGTTTGGAGAAACCTGCGGAAGGTATTCCAAGCAGCTGGCGGCCACTGCCTTCCTCTCCTTGCGCTTCCTCCTCTGCTTCCCCACAGCTTGTGCCCAGTGGCGCAGTCAGAAGCTGACCTCATGCCTCTGATGATCAGCATGAAGAGGAGAAGATTCATTAAGTATTCCGATTGCTTCACCTTCCTCTTAGCGGGAGAAGTGCAAGAGGCAGAGTCTGTAAAGGAAGGCAGTTCTGTTGTGCTAGATCATGGAAGCTTATGGAAAGCCTGCTCTTCATGTCTTATTTGTAAAGAATCCCTGATCTCGCAAATGATTGTGTGCATCCCTTTGTCTCTAGAAGCATAGAATTCTAGAGCTGGAAGGGACCCAGGGGTCATCTAGTCCAGCCCCCCTGAAATGCAGGAATCTCTGCTAAAGCAACCATGGCAGAGGGCTATCCAACATCTGCTTAAAAACCTCCAAGGAGTGAGAGTCCACAAGCCATTGCTTTCATGCTGTCAGTGTAGAGATGCCACCAGCTACATTCGGTGTAATGCTAAACTATGGTTTAGCGCTATGTGCATGAGTTGCAGTGAACCAAAATGAAACTTCAGTCTCATTCTCTCTCTGCCACTCTTCCTCTTGTGAAACCTGTAGCCTTCACATAATCTCTGTTTAGTGTGGTGATTGAACCAGAGATCAAGCTATAAAACAAACTCTGGTCAGTTTCACAGCAAACCTTCTTAAATCCATGAAGTTGGTTTGTTTCACCAACAAGTGTGCGTTTTAAACCAGTCTTTCCCTACCTTATTCTGACCATGGCCCGTTTCCGTCCTTGTTTCCTTCCTGTGCCCCCTCATGGGCATAGCCAAGGGAGGCAGGGGACAGCTGCCCCCCCAAATAAAAATCAATGCAAATTCTGCCCCCCTTAACAAAAATCCTGGCTACCCCTATGCCCCCTCCCGTCTTACAGGTAGAAATGTTTTCTTAGTAAATAGAATAAGTTTTATTTATAATTTTTATAAATTATACAAAATACAATTACATAAAACCACAGGAACACAATGAAATATTGCTGAAGCAGCAAAACGTAGAATCATCGTCCTAGTGCAAACCCCAGCTATGTAGGAAACTTCGCTAAAGCATCCATGACAGATGGCCACCCAACCTCTGCTTAGAAGCCTCCAAGGAAGGAGAGTCCTGAACCTCCTGAGGACGATTCATCTTCCATTATAAAAAGTAAGCAACACTTACTTGACCCCAGTGATTTGACACAGAGGGGGAAACCTACAGATACAGTCCAAAAGGCACATAAGGAGTTCTGTATATATGGGAGAATTTTTAAAAGCAAGTTGTCCTCACTGATCTGGTGCAAAAAGATTTTGTCATCCGGAGGAGCCCTGGCTGCCTAGATGAAACACTATAGCCCCCTGCACCCTTACCTAGGAGTAAGGCCCACTGAATTCAGTGCAACGTTCGTCTGAGTAGACAGTTATTTACTAGATGCAAGTCAGCAGCACCAGACGCCCCCACTTGGCTAGGCGCTGGGGTGGACTTCACCTCGTACCTTGCAGAGCCAGGTTGACACTGCCGGCAGGCCCTGCGCCCCTTGACAACATCCAAAGGGCCTGATCCGCTAGGCGCTGGGGTGGATTGCACGCTGCGCCTTGCCCAGGCTGCCACCAGACCCAGCACTGGCGGCAGCAACAAGCAGCTCCGCCTCGCCCAGCCCTACCCATTGCCACCCTACCACCGCACTTGACTGACCTGGGGGGAGAGACGACCCTTGGTGGAATCTACACACATATAAAAAACTGTGAAAATGCTTTAAAAAAAAGTTTTGAAAAATACATTGAATTTTGCATAGCTCACTTTCACCATCTAGTGTCACATTTGTATATTGCACTTTAGGTAAAGGTAAAGGTACCCCTGCCCGAACGGGCCAGTCTTGACAGACTCTGGGGTTTGTGCGCCCATCTCACTCAAGAGGCCGGGGGCCAGCGCTGTCCGGAGACACTTCCGGGTCACGTGGCCAGCGTGACAAAGCTGCATCTGGCGAGCCAGCGCAGCACACGGAACGCCGTTTACCTGCACTTTACAACACATTTAAAACGTTTTATTTGCAGCTCTGTAGTTAGAGAAGGGTTATTTTAATCCTGAAATCATCATCTACGCTGTTCAGCTACAAACAGCATTTTCTATACACCACTGATAGACATCAGTCTTTCCAGTATCTTTGCAGGTTAACTTTAGGAACAAAAATAATAAAAATGCTAAATATTAAAATGCCATTTGTATTTGGAATGGATGAGGATGGGTGATGGACAGGGGATGAAGGAACCTGCAGGAGAGGCAGGCCAGAGATGTTTTCTCAGGGTGTGAGGCTGAGGGAAAAGGGGGAAGGTTGGAGCTGGGAGGGTTCAATCTTCTGTGTGTGGAATAAGGATCAAGGTATAGTGATAGAGGGCTTAATATTATATATGCACATTGGGTTTTTTTCATTCTTCCTTTGTTTTCTATTATTCTTTTCTTTCTTTTTTATTTTAGATTAGTTGGGTTTTTATTGTATCTCATGTTGAAAAATCTCAATAAAAATTGTTATAAAAGAAACTCTCAATAAAAATTGTTATAAAAGAAAGCCTGAAAATGAACTGAATGCAGTTACGGATACTAGAGGTAAATCAAGGCTCCAATTACAAGTGGCCTTCCAAAATAATTTTACCATTCTCCACACCACAGAAAGGCCGTATTGCTAATGGTATCAGTAATATACACTAAAAGTGACTACTGGGTTTGTGGAGAGGAAATTGTCTATAATCCAGCTGGCAAAAAAATGTCAGGTGTCTGAGAAGGCAAAGAGGAGGGGCAATTAAAAGCCGAGATGTGTTCTGGTCGAGCCATGGCTCCTTCACTGGCTTCTTCCCAGAGGATTTGTGGGAATGAATGTCACTTATAACATTTAACAAACAGGTCACTGATACATATTCCAAGAATAATTTATTATAATTTTGGATCATAGATAATTGAAAAACAGGATATGAATATATTGGATATTTGAGAAAGGTGAGAATATTTGAATTGCTTTTAATACCAGTAAGTATCAGAATGCAAACGTGACTGGATGAAGTTAGGTTTGGGAAAGAGACAGGATTTTATTCACTAACCAAAAATTCATTCAAAATATTCAAAACTAGCAAAAATATGCCACAAATGTCTAAGCGATGTGTCACTGAAAAAGCAGCCTGAAAAAATGTTAGGATTGTAGAGTATTTTGCAGAATTCTTTAAGGCAGGCTTCCTCAACCTCGGCCCTCCAGATGTTTTTGGCCTACAACTCCCATGATCCCTAGCTAGCAGGACCAGCGGTCAGGGATGATGGGAATTGTAGTTTCAAAACATCTGGAGGGCCGAGCTTGAGGAAGCCTGTCTTAGGGTATCCAATCAGGCTCCACCCCTCACCAGCTGGCTGCCTTGGTAGCCAATCAGAGAAAGGCCCCAGCCCTCTGGTGGAATTCTGAGGCACTGCATCACCAGACTCTGGTCTGGCTCAGCTTAATACATGGGTAGGCAATGTAAGGCCTAGGGGCCGGATCTGGCCCAATCGCCTTCTCAATCCGGCCCTTGGACAGTCCAGGAATCAGCGTGTTTTTACATGAGTAGAATGTGTCCTTTTATTTAAAATGTATATCTGGGTTATTTGTGGGGCATTGGAGTTCTTTTTTTCCTTTCCTCTTCAAAATATAGTCCGGCCCCCCGCAAGGTCTGAGGGACAGTGGACCGGCCCAGTCAGACCTCACCTGGAGTCCTGTGTCCAGTTCTGGGCACCACAGTTCAAGAAGGACACTGACAAACTGCAACGTGTCCAGAGGAGGGCAACCAAAATGGTCAAAGGCCTGGAAACGATGCCTTATGAGGAACGGCTAAGGGAGCTGGGCATGTTTAGCCTGGAGAAGAGGAGGTTAAGGGGTGATATGATAGCCATGTTCAAATATATAAAAGGATGTCACATAGAGGAGGGAGAAAGGTTGTTTTCTGCTGCTCCAGAGAAGCGGACATGGAGCAATGGATCCAAACTACAAGAAAGAAGATTCCACCTAAACATTCGGAAGAACTTCCTGACAGTAAGAGCTGTTTGACAGTGGAATTTGCTGCCAAGGAGTGTGGTGGAGTCTCCTCCTTTGGAGGTCTTTAAGCAGAGGCTTGACAACCATATGTCAGGAGTGCTCTGATGGTGTTTCCTGCTTGGCAGGGGGTTGGACTCGATGGCCCTTGTGGTCTCTTCCAACTCTACGATTCTATGATTCTATGACCCCTGGCATAATACTTAATTCTGTGATTTTTCTGCCCTTCTGCAAAAATGGCAGAGGACAGACAACCATCAACATAAGTAGAGTTTTCTCACTACATGGCAAGAGTACACTGATGTCTCTCTCTCCAAAACTGTGAATGAAACAATAGTTTTGTGAAAGGCAATGTAATATAATATATATTCTTTTCTTAACAGTTCTCTGTTGCACACACTCCTGTGGTCTATCGTGTGGACCCCCCCTATGGAGTCCCAGGTAAAGGATGGACCTTAACGTGGAGACCGTATGTCTTTATTTATACAATTGATGGGGAAAACAACTTATTTATGATTTACTTGTCAAGAACTTTTAAGAGTTTTCCTTCTCTTTGGATGGTCTACATTCCTGGGCTGATGAGTCCTATACACAAAAAGGAGCATAAGATAAGGGACTATAGCAGATACCAGAAAGAACAATGAACAGTGTTTTCCTGTATCTTATTTCAGGCTATTATTACGATTTTCTGACCTTCCGATCCCCATGATTTTTTAAATTCGCATAAGCCTACATGCTATATCCTGAATTGTGTCTCCAAGCTATTTCGAAGTCATTAACATTAGTTAGGCTCATTACAGCAATTAAGGCAATAATATTAAGAAGCAGTTTAGGTTAATATTATAATGCTGCAACCCCAAGTTAACTTTAAAATTATATATAATGTTATAATACTGACCTGAAATAAGATACAGGATAATGCTGACTAATGTATTGACCTCTTTTGTTTTAATGTTAACAAATACCACATAAAAATAGTACAGTTTTGACTCCTCTTAACACCAGCCATGGAGAATTTGTTATCTATGTATTCAGTGGCGTAGCGTGGGGGGTGCAGGGGGGCCCGGCTGCACCGGGCGCAACATCTGGGGGTTAGGGTTAGGGGGCGCAAATCCACGGGTTAGGGGGCGCAAATTACTTGCCTTGCCCCGGGTGCTGACAACCCACGCTACGCCACTGTATGTATTATTCTTTATGATTCTTGCTTATAATTTTTAGATTTATAATACTTACAGAGGGCATCTTCTACTGCACTGAAGAAATCAAGGCAGTAAAACCCAACTCCCCGTCTTCCTCTACACAGATTTTCATTTTGCCTTTTGAATAATTCCCCCACCCCCATCTTTATCCTGTTAGGAAATGTAATGCAAGTCTATGGTCTTATCCTGGCCCAAGAATTTGATGCCTACAGTTTTAACACAGATTTTATTGATGGGTAAGTGTGTTTATTGGTTCCTTCAGTTCCCCTTGATATAGGGTTACTCCCTTTGCATTTCCAGGATGGGGAACTGTGGTTCTCCAGTTGCTGGACTCTAACACGCCAGGCCCCAGCCAGAATGGCCAACGGTCAGCCATGGTGGGAGATGCGCTCCGAGAACATGAGCAGGCCCACAGGATCCGTACCCCAACCAGTGTTGGGTTTAGGGAGGTGTGAATGGATCCCCTGCACAGGGCACTGAGCCAAGGAAGCTCAAAATTGAGAAGACCCAAAATTGAGAAGATCCATTTGGGGTTGCCATATTACGAAAGATTTCCAAAGCCTGCCCCTGTCCCAACCCTGGCTATAATTAAATGTCAGGGGTTCAGGAGCAGAGACGCAGAGAAGGGAGGAGACAGAGAGCGAGGGGGAGGAATACGAAGGAGGGATGAGTGCGGATGACGACCCGAGATCACCGAGCCTGTCCAGTGAGTCCGAGGATTCCCAGAAGGGAGCGCCAGCGGTCAGAGCAAGGGGGGGACCCAGGGGGACACCCCGGGAAGAAGGGGACAGAGAGGGATCAGAGAGCAGCAGTTGGAGATCGGGATCCACGTGCCCAGCCGGGAGCAGCGGGGAGAAAGGGGACCAGACATCGGGTTCCGGAGGCTTTCAGCAGGAGGGAGGGCATGAGTCAGGAGTAGTCACGCCCACCTCAGGGAGCGACGAAACGGTCAAGAGGAAGGTAGAGAGTTGGGCGCGCGCGCCAAGTTCAAATGCAGCGGAAGCTGGCGCAGTAAGCAGCCCGGAGAGTGAGCCAGGTCCCAAAGCCCGCCGCAAGGAGGAGGAAGGGTCAGGGGGGTCCGCGTCAGAAGAGAGTAGGAAGGAAGAGACCCCGGGGGGCAGAAGGACCCAGAGACGGAGGGAAAGGCGCAGGAGGTGGAGCAAGGCTAGGGTATTAAGCTGGTGTGCTAGAGGCGGAGACTCAGACGGGTCTTCGCCGGTCTAACGCAGAAGACGTAGGGCTGCACATTGCAGTTCGGAGATGGAACCTGTAACCCAATAAAGACTCTTTTAACGTGAACGTTGGCTAACGTGGTCCTATGTGAGCTGGGACTGGGTAGCAGCCCTGACATTAAATAATACATTTGGATTGTTACTGTGCATGGGGGAGAGAAATGTATCGTGGACTTGCATTATTATGGGTTGCCTTGAACTAACATTGCTTCTTCCCTCTCTCTGCCCCAGCCCTGTTATCCTCGAGGCAGAAAGAGATGGATGGATAACCATTTGTTCCCTTGCCAATAAGCAGATGCGCAGCATGTAAGTTGCTCCTCACAGCTTTGATTGCAATGCTTTTTTGCTGTGAGAATTCACAAAGCTTATAATGGTGCAGCATAAAAAAACCCACTTTAAGTGTTTTTATTTCTCTGTATTTTGTATTTTTCTTTTTTTTTCTTTTTTCTTTTTCTTCTTTTTCTTATTTTTGTAACCTTTTTTAGAAACTTTAATAAATATCATTTTAAAAAAATATATAATGGTGCAGCATATTTGGGGCTCCTATAAATTAGGGAAGGCACACTAATAGTTTTGATGCCAATGAAATATAATTTCTGTCCTTCCATCCCTACCCTCAGCTACAAAATTGGTCCAAATGATTATTTCTATATACAAGCAGTTTTCTGTCTGAATTCATGGATGCAAATTTGTGTGTGTGATACCCTTTTTGTGCATTCACCCTTCGTTTTCTCACATGTACCTTCGTTTAAATATGTGTGTGAGTGCTTGCTTATATGTGTGCAAGACCAGCACCATAGTTAAGGGCCCTCACTACCTGACTCATGCTCCTCCCATGCAGCCATTCATTGTGGCCACACAGTATTTTTCTTTTCTTTTCTGCTGCTGCCATGGTGACGGCAAGAATACCAGCCAGTCTGTGGCAGCTGGTAGCACCTGGGCTTGGTGGGGCAGCCTGTGTCCAAGGGGGACAATAAAGTCTCACGTGTGGGACCAAGGAGTTCACATGGGAGGGGCCAAGTTGTTCTGCTCCCATCTTCCTGCCTTACAAAGGTGTGGATGCAAGAGCATGGCAGCCGGGGAAGTACTGAATGCCTAACTAAATGGAGAAGTTCCTATCCTTGGTTTAGAAGGGGTCCTCGCTGTCACAATTTTTAGTGTTGGATTAGTGTCACAGGGTGGCGCTGTGGGTTAAACCACAGAGCCTAGGACTTGCCGATCAGAAGGTCAGCGGTTCGAATCCCCATGACGGGCTGAGCTCCCGTTGCTCGGTCCTTGCTCCTGCCAACCTAGCAGTTTGAAAGCACATCAAAGTGCAAGTAGATAAATAGGTACCGCTCTGGTGGGAAGGTAAACGATGTTTCCGTGCGCTGCTCTGGTTCACCAGAAGCGGCTTAGTCATGCTGGCCACATGACCCGGAAGCTGTACGCCAGCTCCCTTGGCCAATAAAGCGAGATGAGCACCGCAACCCCAGAGTTGGTCACGACTGGACCTAATGGTCAGGGGTCCCTTTACCTTTATCTTTAACTCTGGTTTTTGCTGTCTTGTGGTGGTGTCTGAATCAACACGCCATGGTTGCAGTTGCCTCCAGAATAGACCACCGAGAAGGTAGGAAATGAAAGCAGATTAGGAAGTCGAAATCATTGTTTAGCTGTGCAGTTAGAAACTCAAAGCATGGTTTGGGTTCTGAATGACGGTTCCTGTGAACTCTGCTTTGGTTGTGGTATCTGAGTATATGGATGTCCTTGAGAGGAGTGAGGTTGTTAGTGGTATCGCATCATGCAATAATTAAAACACAATGAGGTCAATCGATCAAGCCCTCTCCTGCTGCTTTTTGATGTAAAGACCTCTGTTCTGAAACAGGAAGACAGTGAAGCTGGCCTGTTAGGTATTTTAATGAATCATTATTTAAAAGTTCCAAGGCTAGGCTGTGACTTTTCTGGCTTTAAAACAAAAGAAATCAGGTCCAGTATTAACTTTATTATACAATTTAAAAGCTTTTTCTAGTCATGCCCTCTGGCAGAATAACTTAGAGCTGATTCAGTGCCCATATTTGGGCTCACTGTCCCTATTCAAGGTGATTTCCACCCCTCCCAATTTCATGGGTGGATGATCCAAGTCTGAGGTGCGGTAATCTCAGTTCTTCGTTAGAGGCCCAGTTCCTGAGCTGCTGCAAATGCTTCTAAAACACACACAAAATGGACAGATAGTTCTCCCAATTGTTGTCTTTATTAGGTTTAAAGCAGGCGAATCAATATTTGTTGTCAGAGTTCATGTGCTGAAGCTACGTTGTGTCCCAAGACTACATTTTCATGCTTATATTTAAAGCATTTTGATGGGTAGCACTAAAAATCAAAAATATGCTGTGGCCTTTAGAACCTAAGGAATGTACATTCATTCACAAAATACAGTGGTGCCTCGCAAGACGAAAAGAATCCGTTCTGTGATTCTCTTCGTCTAGTGGTTTTTTCGTCTTGCGAAGCAAGCCCATTGAAGGATTAGCGGATTAGCGCTATTAGCGGCTTTTAGCGGCTTATCTGCTGATCGGATCAGCTGATAAGCGGCTTAGAAAAAGGGGGGGGGAGGAAAAAAAACCAGCAGGAACTCGCAAGACATTGTCGTCTTGCGAAGCAAGCCCATAGGAAATTTGTTTTGCGAAGCACCTCCAAAACGGAAAACTCTTTCGTCTAGCGAGTTTTCCGTCTTGTGAGGCATTCATCTTGCGGGGCACCACTGTAGTATTTGCATGGGGACAAATGAGAACACAAATTGGAGGGCAGATAAAAACTAAATTTCTCAGTGGATGCTCAGACATCACTTGCTGAGCATTTGATGTGATGGATTTGGATGTGGCAGAACACATTCAGTCCTTTGCTGTCTTTGAAGTAAATGAACAGTACTCAGCTCAGCTTCACATAATACGTTCTATCTCCTTTCCTTTGCCTCTATTGCATCTTCATGGTTCATTGTATTTTATTTTCCTTTGTTTGCAGATATCCCATTCAAGTCGATCACGGTCTGGGAACTGTAGCATGCCGAGTGGAAGGGAACCATATTGGTCAGTGGAAAGCAGGGAAATAACATGCAATCTTGATTTTATTCAGTAACATAAAAATCAAGAGGGCTAACATAAAAAAGGCTACCGTTGGGGGTATGGGCCGTATGGCCGTTCTCTTTTCGAAAAGGGGAGAGCTGCTTACAGATTCCTTTTCTCTTTGTTCTTGCTACTTGGGGCATTTTCCCCCAGCTCACACTTTTGGCAGCCATGATATACCAACTGTTAAGTTGTGGGTGAACATATCAGACGACACAGCGATTCTTCAAACAGCTCTTGTTTATTCACAGGCCACAACAGAACTGAACTGAAGGGTTCAGTCACCCTGCTTATATAGAGCTCCAGTACAATGTAACTGTAACAATTTTCTAAAACTATCCAATCACTGAACGTCACTTTCGATCCCTTATTTGCATAACTATCTACAATATCCCCCTGCTGGCCCAGGGTGAGAACTTCAGTATACATAACACCAACTGTAAGCAACAAGTGTATCACAGTGAATGCCTTGCTGAAGCCATAGAGAACAGGCACTCCTAGCAAGAGTTATTCCTCCCAAGAAGCATGAGGTGTGTTTTTTTTTGGGGGGGGGAATGGAGAAGAAACAGCAGCTTGTCAGGTGTCTGATGATGGTTTTGAACTGGGTGCAAAAGACATGGGCATTTCAGAGCAAGTGAGGCACGTTAGTTAACTCTGTATGTACATGAAATGATTCACATTCCTGCACTGAGATGTGTGCTTTTTCTCTTCTTACAGGGTCACATAATGTTAGCTTTACAGTGTTTAACAAAGGAAAGTAAGTAAGGGATAAGTTTGTTTTTTTAAAAAAATGGCTAATTTTATAGTTATGTTGTGTTTCTAAATGCCTTCTTTTTCATATAAATACTATTTAAATGCACGTATACCTTCTGCTTTGGAAAGTAGTTGTATTCAGAAGTTGGCATTTAAGGTGTCAGTGACGTTTCCTGCATTTGGGTCTGAAAATATGCTTTGAGAGCTTGTTGATGCTCACTTCAAGGTAGAGATGAGCATTAGAAAGTCCCAAATTGTACCTGGCTTTTCCCACCCAGCCCCCGAATGGCAAGTGGAGGAGAACTAACAATTCATCACTGAGGAGGTGGGACAAGAGTTTCTTTTCCACGGGTGGACTGGTGCTTCTCCCCTATGAGACGTTTGAGGAGGTTCAATGTCATTAAATCTTCCCACTGGAATCCCTGGAAAACAGTGTATCCATTCATTTCAACAGGAAGATTTAAAGATGCTAAAATTCTAAAATCAGCTGGTAGGAGGCAAACAGTCACCTGTCTTTGAAAACTTGCACCAACGTCTTTCAAAGCTGTAGCCACAACCTCTAGCTGCAAAGATGCCTTTTGAAGTTCAGGGGTATCCCTTCCAGGGGACACATTGGGCTGTGCAGGGCTTGGCTGCAAAGTCTTCAGCAGCCAAATATAATTTAATGCCTCAATCTCCCTCACTGTAAAGAGCTAGCTGTGCACAGGTGGGAGGTTTTTTTTCCTGGACTTGTGAGAGTAGCCTTTGAAAGCCAGAAATGGTGTCAATGGTGCCCTGCATTTTCCTGATCCCTGGGTTGTCACTGATTTTGCATGGCCAGGTGAGTCCCGTGTTGTGGCTGCATGAAATTGCCATCTGTATATGGTTGGGATGCTATGTTCTGATCTCTCTCTCTCTCTCTGTGTGTGTGTGTGTGTGGTGGGGATGGCTCAGTCGTGGTGGGAATTGCTCAGCTTGTATATGAGCCAGTCTTAACATGAGCCACAGGTGGCTTGCCCCTTTCTAGTTGGTTTCAGCTTGGTGGATTCTGGAACCATATCAAGACAGAAATCCACTATTTTATTTTTCATCTGGAGTTTCAGCAAGGTCAATTTTTGGAAGGGGGAGCAAGGAGAACAAATTATTTTAACACATACATTGAGTATAAGCTCAATTTTAGCAGTGTAAGCTTAAAGACAAGTCTCACCTAGTTGATCTTCCAGCAGATTCTATCTCATCAGCAAGTCCGTTCCATAGGATGTAGGAATTGGACTTATAGTGTGGTGGCACATAACCTCCCATTTCATATCATGTAGACACTGCCACAATTGCCTTTTTGTCACCTAAGGAAGACCTTTTCCAACAATCCTTCAAAGGGGAGATTTTTGCCTCAGTGTTATATATAGTCTAGCATTGATGCTCTTATTGTTAAATAGCTTCAGGATATTTCATGGGAAGCAATTCATGAGTGAATGAATGAATAACCAATTTCTCCCTCTGGAGGTCAATAATGCAGCAGATTCCCATTGGGGTGAGTGATGAAAGTGTTGAATGTGTAGGTCCCCAGGCCACCCCTCAAATAATTTCACACATAACACGTAATTTTAGTTTTGGTTTTTGGGCACTATTTTGGCCACAACTTTATTAAAATACAAAATCAGTGAGTGGTTGTTTAGACATTGGTTATGACTGTCTGTCCCCCCGCCTGGAACAGAACTGACATACCGAGGTCCGATCGGAAGCCAGTAGAAGGGAAAGTCAAAATTGGGGATCATTTGAGCTAAGCGACGGATCCACGCCGCTCACCCCAGCAGCTCCCCAAGGCTTGCCTGCCCTGGTCCCATAACAGGGATTGGACGAAATCGTGGCAAGCCCCAGGATTCCTCTAACGGAATTCCCTTCAGCACAATAGGAGGGGCAGGCACAGCCTATCCTGACCCCTCCACCACCAGCATTTTATAACCAATGCCTAACCACAACCTTACAAGTTGTAACGAATTGCTAAGTAGTAGGCATAAACCAAATGGCACAGCCAATCAGCCAAATGGCAAAATTCCTACTAGGCCCCTGCACCAAGGCAGACGACCCCATGACAGGCAGAGCAAGGTCAACCGGAAAAGAGGGTGGGTGGGCGGGTGATCCGATGCACTCTGCAAAAGAAAAAGAGAAACCAGAGTGCCCCAATATTTAAAGACTATGGTCCCGCCCACCCAATTTGCAACATACAATTTGCCCCAGCAACCCGGTTATCCAATCAAAGTACCAGGCAACAACCATTAACCTGCCTGGCAACAAATAGGGCTGATCCGGAGGCCCACACCGCAACACACGCTCTCATTCATGGGGAACGCGCCTTCCCCAAACAACTAGCTTATTGCAGTTCTGCACACATTTACTTTTTTCACTCTGCATTGGAATATCTTACATATTCCAGTCTTAATTTCCTTCTGTATTAGTGTTGCTGTTCACTCACTCACTTTTGTGTTGCAGGTCAGTGGTGAACAAGGATGCTTGGCTTATCAGTGCAAAACAGGACCTTTTCCTGTACCAGACATTCTCAGGTATATTGCCCTGCAGTCTTTCATTGAAGAGGATTCTGGAATTAATCCCACTTCCTGTTCAGTCTACAAATCTGCTGTAATTATTTGTGTAGAAAAGGATAGCGAAACAGAAGAAGCAGGGGAGAAGAGAGGGGACGGGTAGCTGCACTCACCCTCAACTCTGTCCTTGCTCATTTTTGGTTCTGCACCTGCCTTGTTTTTACTCCAGATCTCCCTTCCCCTGTTGCTGGTATGCCGCTCCTGACAGATTATCCCTGAGAAAATTGGTCTTTCAGCTGAAAAATGGTTGCCCATCTGTGCCCTAACCACATTTAGCACTAACCACAGTTCTGTGATTAGCTGAAAATGAAAGCAAAAGTTAGATTTCCCTCCTGCTGGAGAAGAAGAGAGGAGAAGGAGAGCACAAACCTTTTGTAGAGCATGAAACTGGGGGTTTGTGTTATGATTAAAACACTGTGTGCTTGTATCTGCTGGAGAAAGGGGGATTAATTTCTAGATTGAGATTTTAAACCTGATCACCATTGTCCTGCAGCCCAAACCATTATTCTTTTATTCACTTTACTCCTTTCCCAGTTAGTTTGAATTTTGCAAAGCTCCCAGAACCTGCAGCTCAGAACAAATGTGTCCAATGTGAATAATTTCTTTTGAGCATGGATTGGAGTTGTTTTGGTGCAAGACAGAGTCTATGTGATATAAAACCAGTACTTGGTTGTGCCATTTTATTTTAGCTAACCTACATCGAAACGGAACTAAATTTCAATTATTTCACTTCCTCTGCAGAAATATTTTCAGTGTCTCCAGCTGGAGGGAGCCTGGGTGGTGGAACCAATATCACCATCACAGGAGACTTCTTTGATACACCTGTGCAGGTCACAGTTGCAGGTAATAATGTTGAAATCAGTCTTCATGGTTCTGGAAATGTGAATTTCTCTGGAGGTTTACCACAACATGTGTTCATTTCCTTTGAAGCATGTGGTAGGTACGTCCGTGCTGGTGATCCTTTAAGTAGCTTGGACTGGCATTTTGCTCTGAAGCGATATCCTTCTCATTCATGTTTCTCTTCCCACCCTCCAGGCAGTCCCTGCCAAATTAAGCACGTTATTCCACGAAAGATCATCTGTACAACTGGAGCCGTTGGTGTGCACAGAAGACTCAATGGCCCTAAACCAGGTGCAATTTTATTGTGGCACGTCCAAGTGGTAGCTTCCCTCACAATTGGTTTGATGTTTCAGCATTAGCTTCATATTAATTGTATTAACACAGTTAAATTATCAAAGCCATGGATTTGTAGGATTCTAGATCATTTGTTCACTTGCAAAATTAACCCTCTGCCCCCTTAGCCAGCACCTGCTGTTGTTGTGATGTCCATTTGTGTTGTGATGTATTAACTCATTCATTGCAGATGATAAAGTTCTTGTTCCCCAATTTCTCAGGAAACAGAGGGCTTCTTTTTGAGGTTTGGGATGGATCAGACACAGATTTTACTGAAGCAGCTCCTGGGTACCGCTGGCAGTTTGTCCCTAATGCCAGTTCTCCATCAGATTTCGAGTTTGGGAGGCAACAGACATTCAGGTAATCAGTGATCTTTAAGGACTCTGGTGTGTACTACAATTCACACTATTTTAGTGGAGTTCTTTTTACAGGAACTTGGGATCTATTTACAATCCACAATGAGTGTTACATGCGGTTTAACTGTCATGGCTTCCTCTAAAGAACATGGAGATTAATTTGAGGGCCCTGAAATTTCTTGGTTAGAGAGAGGCCCCTTTCCCAGAACACATTACCAGGTTAAAACACAGCTAAGTTGTTCTGTTTCTCAGTTTGGATTGAAGCTGGTTTTGGGGAAAAGGCATATAAAGCAATATTTCACAAGAAACCACAGAATAGGTATGGGTTTGTGGCTAATGCCATGTGTGCATTAGAGGTGGGAGTGCGCTGGATACATAGAGGGAGGGAGTGTGTGCACACTGAGCCAATGTATTTATCATGCAAAGTTTCAAGTGAGTCTGTATTGATAGGTGAGCAGTTGATAGTCAAATTTCCTGCATTTTCATAAGCACCTCCATACTGGCTGGCTGAATGAAAGCTTAAAGCCTGTTCTTACTCAGGTGGGATGTTGCTACTTCCCCATGGACCCAGTACACTCTGGTAACATTTGAGTACTGAAACTATCTAGAAGGTACTGACTACTGGGGGGAAACTGCTGAGTAAGCTGTCTATGCTAGACAGTCAGAAAGTCAGTCACAAGGGAGGACCTAACTGGTGACTGTTTTTAAACTTGCAGGTTTGGGCAAGCAATCTGCACATGCTTGCAGTTTGGGGCAAACAGGACAGGAGGGGTGGGAAGCTAAAAGAGGTTCTGTTTCTCTTGGCTGCATGAGTAAAGTTCTGCTTTTTTTTGCCTGCTTGAGTAAGCCTGTAAGAAGTTGTTTGCCGCATACTATAAAAGGCAACCTCAGAGAACAAAGAGGGGCTCAGCCTTTGGGGGAGATCCCGCTGGAGCCCCCGCGCAGATAAATAAATCTGACCTTCCTCAGAGAACCCAGTGTCTGTCTTTATTGACGGGGAAAAATACCTGCAACCAAGTATCCCAATTATATTGGTGTAATTCTCGTCCCTCGCAGGTGGTTTCATTCCTGCAGTACTAGGGAGTTAGGGAATCACAATGGCAATTATTATTACTATTATTAGAATTTATATACCGCCCTATACCTGGGGGTCTCAGGGCAGTTCACAGAATAAAATCAAGATATAAAACCATAAAATGTGAGCATCTTTCCTTAGCATCTATTGACATAGCACATGACCCAGGCAGAATTTGCTCAGCTGCAGAATCTTCACAGACCATTTGCACAGAATATGGGATTCCATAGATGTTCATTGTATTTGAATATTTAGAACAGAGAAAACATACAGCTGACCAATGTTGTGGGAAAAGAGAAATGCACTTTATGGAAGAAATGGCAAAATCTCCCCAAAGGTCTTTAATATCCTATCCAAACGTTTACCCAGTAGAATGACAACATACAGTGGTACCTCGGGTTACAAACGCTTAAGGTTTCAGACTCCACTAACCCAGAAATAGTACCTTGGGTTAAGAACTTTGCTTCAGGATGAGAACATAAATTGTGTGGCGGCAGCACGGCAGCAGCAGGAGGCCCCATTAGCTAAAGTGGTGCTTCAGGTTAAGAACAGTTTCAGGTTAAGAACGGACCTCCAGAACGAATTACCGTATTTTTCGCTCTATAACACACACCCGACCATAACACGCACATAGTTTTTAGAGGAGGAAAACAAGAAAAAAAATATTCTAAACGAAACAGTGGATGTATGATTTTTGTGGTTCATGCTGTGGCCACAGACGTGATCTGACGGTGAGTTTGGGGTAGCCCAATGCAAAAATCCTGAGGATCCATGTGGATCCATGCTTTGTAACCATGTTTTTGCACCACTGCGGCCCCAGGCAACAGTGGGTGCGTGATTTTTTGGTGCAAGCTGTAGCCATGGACATGCTATGTGATCTGATGGTGAATTTGGGGTGACCCAGTGCAAAAATCCTGAGGATTCATGTGGATCCGTGCTTTGTAACCAGGCTCTCTGTCCCTCTCTCCTCCCCACTCAGTGGCTCTTCTCCCGCTTTGCTGTTTCAAAGCGAGCCACGGAGGAGGGAAGGAAGGGGAACCATGGATCCTCTGCTCACGACTGCAGCAGATCCCCACCACCACCCATAGGCATTCCCTCCATAACATGCACAGACATTTCCCCTTCCTTTCTAGGAGGAAAAAAGTGAGTGTTATGGAGCAAAAAATACAGTAAGTACCTAACCAGAGGTACCACTGTACAGCCGTGCCTCGCAAGACGAAATTAATCCGTTCCGCGAGCCTCTTCGTCTAGCAGTTTTTTCGTCTTGCGAAGCAACCCTATTAGCGGATTAGCGCTATTAGCGGTTTAGCGGCTATTAGCGGTTTAGCAGCTATTAAAGGCTTAGTGGCTATTAAAGGCTTAGCGGCTATTAAAGGCTTAGCGGATTAGCGGCTAAAAGGCTATTAGCGGCTTAGCGGCTTAGAAAAAGGGGGGGGGAAAGCGAAAAAAAAATCGGAACACTTGCAAGACGTTTTTGTCTTGCAAAGCAAGCCCATAGGGAAAATTGTCTTGCGAAGCAGCTCAAAAACGGAAAACCCTTTCGTCTAGCGGGTTTTCCGTCTTGCGAGGCATTCGTTTTGCGGGGCACCACTGTATATTGGAAAGGTGCATTGGTTCTGGAAATTGTGATGTAGCTCTCTGGTGCTGATTTAATGAGCACCTGAAACAATCTCATTATATGAAAATTTGATAACTTTTAAAGAAAGGAACCGGATTGACTTTCACGAAATCTATCTGAAGACAACATTCCCTCTCAGTTTTTACACTTGCTGTTTCTAAACCTACAGGTGGAACTGGCAGGAGCCGCGAGGTTCCCTGGTCGGTTTCATATGTGTAAATAAATTTGCCGGGGGGCGGGGCGGGAGGCAATCAATAAGGAGCTACATTTCCTACTTTTTATTTTATTTTTTAGAATGAACTACTAATGAGTTTATTAATTTTCATAACACTAGTTATGCAAGAAAGGATCGTTTTTATAGGCATTTTTTTGGAGATTCTTTAGTAAGCTAACATTTTATTCTGGGATGAGATAACATATATGTCTCAGTAGTGTTCTATAAAGGTAAGTCTTTTAAAATGATTGTGTAATAACTAAAGTCATTCATGTAACTCATCTTTCTCTCAGCAGTGGAAGTCTGTTATTTGTCTGGAAGTTTGCTTCATTAATGTTTTTGTTTTGTTACCCAGGGCACAACTGTGTGGCTTTTTTGTGGCGCCACAGACAAATAATTACACATTCTGGATCCAGGCAGATGACAAGGCTTCTTTGTATTTAAGCCTTTCTGAAGACCCCCAAAGCAAGGTACCAGTACCATAAATCGCTACAAGTAAAAGTTAAAATTCTGTGAGCCTTATAACTTTGCATTGTGGCACTTGCTGGCCTTACCCTTTGTTTAGACTTCCAGAGCAGGATCTGTGTTGATTTCTCTCTGTTAAATATAAATTGTGTAGACTGTTACAGCTTCTTGACGTTTATATAGTGCTTTTTGAGCGTTCAAAGTGTTTCCCATACATTACTTTAGTAGACAGCTGGGACAGCTCAGAGCATGAGGCTCTCAGGGTCATGGTTTGGAGCCTCATGTTGGGCAAAATATTCTTGTGTTTCAGTGGGTTGGACTAGATGACCCTCGTGCTCCCTTCCAACTTTATAAATTCTATGATTCATAGAATCATAGAATCATAGAGTTGGAAGAGACCACAAGGGCCATCGAGTCCAACCCCCTGCCAAGCAGGAAACACCATCAGAGCACTCCTGACATATGGTTGTCAAGCCTCTGCTACTTGTAGTCTGTACTTGTACTTGTACTCTGTACTACTTGTACTACTTGTACTCTGCTACCCTTGTAGCAGGGGCTGGACTCTGAAATAAGAGGAGCTTGCCTAATTTTATCTAGATAATTCCTGGCCTAAGTGAAATTTAAGCCAGGGGCTTAAATTTACATGCTTTAACTTACTCCTGTGCTACACTGGATGTAAGACTGTCACTTCAGAAGACAAGTCACTCTTAGTAGCACAGTGCTTGTGAATCATTTGCTAACCAGAAAGGAAATCGCTGATGATAACTGATTTTTATAGCTTAGGGAGGAAAATAAATATATTCTAAATAACTTATCTGCCACATGCAAGGAAACTTCATTTGTTATGACTTCTCAGATGTAACACTCCCTTATCTAAACTGTCCCTAAGTAGCCGAGAGAATTCCACCACACATTTTTCAAAAGATCCAGCTTTATTAGTATTTTAAGATGTTCCTTGGGGGAATGCACACCTTGGATACAACAATCCATTGTTTACCAAATGATGACCAATCTTTTCTCTAGTTTTCGGTTAAAGTGATTGTTCATCTCTTGTTAATAAAGAAAGAAATGTTCTGTCACGGGATTGCTTCTTCTGGTTGGTTGTCTTGCCCGTAAAACATGCAAAAGATCAAATATCTTTTTTCAGACATTGATAAAACTAATTTCATTTGTTCAGCAAAATCACTTCTGTTTTGGATTGCTGTGGGTGCAGATGGTCTCCTCAAGGATAAAGTAAAAGGATCTTTATACTGGGATCTTCAAAGCAGGCTGGGGGGTAATTTCCCTTTCCCTTCTCCAATTCCCCCCTTGAGGCCTGCAGGTTGTTGTTCTGAGAAGAGTGGTGGGTGTTCCTCTAGCTTAGCGGCTTTTGCAAACAGACGTGCCTGCATGCCGGCCACGTTTCTTGGGTGTCACTGTTTGCTGGCTTGATTGGTTATCAGTGGAGAGATCTTCCTGTTGCTCCATCTCCTTGTTCTTTGGGTTGCCAGGGGTGGTGAAGCGGACAGACTGTTTCTTTGTCTGCCGGTCCTCTGATGGCGACGCTGCTTTTGGCATGGAAGGGTTGGCCAAACTGTAGAAAATATCATTCTCAGTTCGACGTGGCTTTCTTTGGGCTTTCTTCAGAGCAGAAGTACCTGTACGCCTAGCGTGTTTCTTGAGGGCCTTCTTGAGTTTAGCCTTGATCGCAGCCCTCTTCTTTAGTTTGGCGTGCAGAAGGCCTGAGCGAGTCCGAGTGTAATGCTTCTTATTCCTTGGCCTGCCCATCCGTGAGGGCTTCCTGCTATAGGCTTTACTCCTCTGGGAGCACATGGTGTGCTTGGCCTTGTGGGCTGAAAGGACGTTGGCCCTCATCCGCCTGTCGAAATACCGGGACATGGGCTGGCGCCTCTTTTGATAGTGACTCCTTGCATACCTCACTATGCGTCTTGTCCTTGCTTTCTTCTTTCGCCTGGAATGTAGCCGCCTTCGTCTGCTCAGGATCTTCCGGGCTCTCTTCTGCCTCCTTCTCTGGTAGTAAGCCTTCCTACGTCTTTGGACAGCAGACATGGCTTTGCTGTTTCTCTGCCTTCAGCTTAGCTGTCCTACTGCAAGTGACAGTGACCTCACGCCAGCTGTGCTCTTATATAGTGGGAGGCATTCAAATGAGGGACCGGCTCCGGGTGCTGTGATTGGCTGGGTGGAACAATAGTCCAGTGAAGTACGTAATAATGCTTAACTGTGAGATATTTCCTTCAGGGTGAAATCACAGTAAGGTCTCCCCCATCTAGCCCTGTGTTGAAGGAGGGGGAAATAGCTGTTGTCATGGCTGAAATAAAAATGAATTTCTGGAATTCTGGTCATCCTATAATGAACCAATATTTGGGCCCCTCTTAATGGTCGTCTAAAGGTATCACTTGGATTGGCGCCATTATTATACAGAGAAAATGTCCCAGCCATGTTTTGATTCATTACACCAGCTTTTTTTGTTGAAATGGACAAGACATAATAGAGACTGTGCGGACTCTGCTTCTTTTCATGATTGAGAAGCTGTAGGAAATAATCACTTGCATTTGGGTAGTGACCCTGATCTTCAGGATAGGTTGCTGTATGAAAATATGTAGGCAGTACCTTCGGTTTTCAGAAATAAAAATAGGGCTAAATGCACCTAGCCCGTCAGATTTTATTTTTATAAAATGACTATACAACATCTTTTCTTAAAAAAAATCTGAGTTGTATAATCAAAATGCCATATATTAAAAATGACACATACAATACAATACAAATCTTTATTACGGTCAGAGACCAGAATTTAAAATCTAAAAAGGGCTTTAGAAAGCTAAAAGGTATTAAAACACAAGGTGAATATAAAAGTCTATAAGAATTTAAAAGAACCTAAAAGAATCCAAAAGAAGGGTTAGGAACATTGGGCAGGTGTGGTAGAGCACAAAAGTTTGATATATAAAGGCTTTAGCTATCATTTACAGAGCACTCTGATATGTTCATTAAAACTGATTTGTGGCACATAAATGATACATAAAACCATTTAGTAGCCAATAGAAATGGACCAGCGAAACGTTAAGGAGCAGATTACAGGAGCCTTGTTTCCTTGTTACCTTAAGCCATAGTTTGAACTGATATACAGGCGCATGTGCAGAGTGCTGGTGCATGCTGCTGTGAGCACTCTTCTCCTCCAGGGCTGCGTGGAGCTCAGCCATGGTTAGTGTTATGTCTGAAACCAAGCTTGTGGTTTGTTTCCACCAAACAAACTGTAAGTGATAAGCCAAGAGCAAACCTTGGTTGGAAGCTCAGCGTTTGGAAACAAACAAACCTCAAGCCAATGTTTGGACCTAACATTAAGCCCATGGTTTAGATCAAAGCAGTGTAACAGGGGAAGAGTTTGGCTTAGTTTAACTATGGTTTAAAGTGATGTATGATGCAGGCTAGAAAATAGCAATTTAAACAGCTTCGCCAATAATTTCATGGAAGGTTTGGTGGAACAGAAAGAAATTGAATGAGAAGGCCTTTAATAGTGTCCTAAAACTCATTAGGCCATCCCTAGGCAATGTATTCTGCAGCTGTGGCTCAACAGAAGTATTGTGCATTTTCACCATGCCTCTCAATACTTTTGACAAAACATACAATATAAAAAATGAGGTGAGTTAACCTCCAGCTTCTTGTCCTCTTCAGCATGAAAGGGTTTTGGACAAGACCAATATACCAGATATCAAAATAAATGATCAACCTCTGTGATGGAAAGCTCAGCTCGACCAGTTTGGTGGTGCAGTGGCACAGAATTCCACCAGAGGGCCGAGCTGTAGCCTCCCTCTGATTGGCTGCTGGTGCAGCTCGCAAGAGGTGGGTGGAGTCAGTACTTTGGAAGGGAAACGGAAAAGCAGGAGCAGTGGCGTAGCGTGGGTTGTCAGCACCCGGGGCAAGGCAAGTAATTTGCGCCCCCTAACCCGTGGATTTGCGCCCCCTAACCCGTGGATTTGTGCCCCCTAACCCTAACCCCCAGATGTAGCGCCCGGTGCGGCCGGCCCCTCCTGCACCCCCCCACGCTACGCCACTGAGCAGGAGAGAGAGTTGGGCTGGATCAACATTGATCTTTTAAATGTTATTAAATACAATGTTGTATAACATTTAATGGCAGTTTCCCTTTGCCGGTGGCTCACTGCTCTGCAGTGCCCTCTGGTGCCACATGTTAATAAGAAATTCCTAACATTATAAGCCATGAGTGCAGATCTGCCCTTAGAGAGAGGAGAGTTGAGAGTTGGCTTTCTTGGTATTCAGCTGGATAGAAGTATAGTTTCTGAGCATTAAAACACTGCCCTGGAAAGCACAGTGTGGATGAGCACCTGTCTTCAGAGGTGCTGCCAAAATGTGTGACATGCATGATCCAAAATTCTAGTCTGGTGATGTTTTGTTAAAGTGGTATCCATTCCCCAAAAGACAAGTTCATGAACACAATGGATCTCCTGCCTAATATTTAGTGCCATTCATTTTCAAAATGAGCTGGAATTAGAAGGCTCCTTTGACAGACTGCTGATGTGACTGCTTATGTTTTGAACGACCTTAAGAGCTCTTATGTTCCCTCATTGAGGGATGTAAACCCATTTTTCTTCTAAGCAATTCACAGGTTATTCTTTGGCATGTCCTACAGGTGTGCTTAGTTTGTACTAGAAACCAGGCTTTTAGTGTTGCATCTCCAGCTGTCTGGAATTAATTACCAGCTGAAATTAAGACAGGCACCCAGTGTCATGACATTTGGGGATTAATTGAGGAGGGAAAGAACCGTACATGCCACTTTGAGCTCCTTGCAGACAAAGGTGGGTGTAAATGCAATAAATAACTGCTGTCGCCTACTTGAAAACAGGTGGAAATTGCATCCATTCCTGCTGGCATTCCTGAATGGTCAGCTCATTGGGAGGAGAACTGGAGCCACCCCTGGAAGCCAAAATCTGAGAAATTTGAGCTTACTGGTGGTTCAGTGTACTATTTGGAAGCTGTGCATCATGGGAAGTCGCCAAAGAATGGAATGAGAGTTGGAGTCCAGATGCACAATACTTGGCTGAATCCCAGTGTGGTTAATACCTATCGCAGAGAGAAGCACAAAATACATGCCTGTGCAGTTAGGCTTCCTGAAATACAGGTTAGTCTCATGGTTGAGAACTGAACCTCATATTCTTAGAAGTTGTGATTCTGGGCCCTTCCCACAATTTCAAGTGATTTCTAGTCATGGGCCTGAGAGGTGGATTTCTTCCCCCCTTTCGGTCTTGCTGCTTTCTCCTGGGAATCCTGTTTTTTTTACTGCTGAATCAGAACAAATGTTGGTAGAGTTCTCTGTGGATTGACGTTTTTGAACATTTCACCACATACTCAAAAGTAATAAAAAATGCAATAAGCCAGGAAATAATCAACGCGTGTTGAAAACATTTAGTTCACTGGTTCCCGAATAAGACAATTTATGGGAACTTTATTATTGTTGTTTTTTTAAAAAAAGATTATGAAAGTTGTCTCCAAGTCTCTTTGACTTCCTCGTTGGGCAAAATCTAGAGAAGAACTAGGGATTTTATGGAAATATCACATTCATAACTAGTATTCCTTTGTGCTGGGATTCATGGCTGGCCTGAATTATATAATAACTACTGACTTAATTCTAGAAGTGCTTTTTCAGTGGCTGCTAAATACACTGGGTCTACAGATTTTAGGGAGTAAATTTTCAATGACAGAAATCACACTGATCTTGTAGTTAAGGTGAATGTTGGGAACTCTAAGTGACAACCGTGAAAGGTTGTCCTCGTTGTCCCTTCAACTCTACAATGCTATGAAATAATTGTTTCAAGTTTCCATATTAGTACCACTGGGAAATAAATATTCATACTTTGCAAGGGTCTTTCTGCTTTATAGATGCTGATAATATCTGGTACAGGATGGTTCAGACTTGCCTGGGACAATGTCACCACCAACCTTATGTCAACAAATATTACAGCTGAACAAGTAAGTCGAATTACCGCTGCAGGTCAATAAATACTTTTGGTTATAGAATCATTGGGAGGGTATTACAAGATACTTTCTGAGAGTCATTTATCAGGATGGAGAAATTCTCAAAATCTACCTATGTATTGGCCAATCTAGTTCTGTATTCTTCACCTTCAACGACAGTGGATCTCTCGGGTTTCAGGCAGGAGTCTTCGCAATCCTACCTGGAGATGCTGGGGATTAAACATGGGATTTTCTGGCTCTTCTGAATATAATAAACACAGGACCAATAAATTAAGGGTCAGGAAAATATTGTGATATGAAATGTGATTTTCAACACGGAATATTGGGGAAGTTCATGGCTCAGTGGTAGGACGCATGTTTTGCATGCAAAAGACTACAGCTTCTTTTTTTAAAAAAAAATAATATTTATTGAGCAATTAATAAAAACACAGAATAAAGAAAAAAACATTTAACAGAATAAAAGAAAAGATCACAAAACATCAACAAACAAAACAGAAAAAAGATTAGAATTTTCATAACCTATACTTCATCACTAGTTTCTTGACCTCCTCACACCTCCCTTTTTGTATTCCAGTTCAGATATTTAGTTCAGCAAATCCTTACCCTCTATCCTTAACTTTACTCAAGATCTTAACCTATATTAAAAATACATTTTCCCACATTATCAATCTATATTTACATATTCTTATTAATCTTTTTACCAATACCGCTCAAAAGACTACAGCTTCAATCCCTGACCTCTCCAGGTAAGGCCAGGACTGTCCTATATCTGAAACCCTAGAGAGCCACAACCAGTCAGAGTAGATGATAAGGGGGGTAGATGGACCAATGGTCTGATTTGCTTTATGGCATCTTCTGGTCTTCTTGCAAACATTTCTAAGATCATGGTCTTTTCAGTGAGCAGCTCTTGTCCAGGTTTGTTAATTGTCTTACTTTAAATGTTGTGAGGCTTGTTTGCCATTTCAAAATAAGTTTTTTTGGGGGTGGGGAGATTTTGAGTTGTTCTTTTTATTTTGATTATGTATTTTGTGGTTTTCTATTCTCCGGGTATATAAATTCAATAAATAATCATAATAATTTCTTTTATTTAAAAAAAACCTTTCAAAAACTGTAATAAAATTGTGGTTTTCTGATGAAACGTTACATAGAAGAACAGTACAATTCCTGTCAAGTGCAAAAGCTCTTATGGGTGATAAGAGCAAAGCACAATTTAAAATTTTGTTTCAGAAATGGCTATACAATCAATACATGAATATTTCCCAAAAGCTAAATTACCGGAAACTTCTAAATTGCTAGAAAAAAATATTTCATTTTTGTCATTGTTATATGAGAAATTATAAAAAATAAATAAATGCAAAATACACAGATTTCTCTTGGATTGTGAAAATAAACTATGGTATTTGTTATGCCTCTTAGGTTATGATTTTCTATGTGACAAGTTTCCCTACAAGTCACACTTTCTATTGAAATAATGGGTATGCAAAGTATGCTCACCTTTTAAAACCCAATAAATGTAGAGCCAAAGACATTGTATGTATTGGACTCTGAAACTGTATTCACATGTTCAAATGAAGATGCTTAGGGATATTTTAAAAACAACAACCTTAAAAGCCATTGTCTCCTAGTTTTAACCCTTACCCCTGTGCTGTTTCCCATATCTAAATTCACCTCTGTGCATGGCTTTGCTCTTATTTGCCCTTCCCTTCCTCTTTTAATATCTGCAGCTCCAGAGAGAGCTGGAGGATCTTCTTCCTTTAAGATGGGAAACACAGCCATCATCTGCCAAAATTATTCTGCGGGAAGGATTTGAGCAAGGTAACATTGTCTTTTTACACCCAAAACATCTTTATGTCAGCAGAATACTTTAGTGCAGGCATAGGCAAACTTGGCCCTCCAGATATTTTGGGACTATAACTCCCATCACCCCTGACCACTGGTCCTGTTAGCTAGGGATGATGGGAGTTGTAGTCCCAAAACATCTGGAGGGCCGCGGTTGCCTGTGCCTGCTTTAGTGGCTCTGTAAGAACAATAGAATCTGTGAGGTTGCTCCAAAAACCTTCTGAGCACTCAGAATTCAGGCAGGATGAAAAGTCGAGGAGAATACACATTTGAATATATAAGAGCTCTCCATTCACTGGTAGCTTGTGTGGGTCAGGTCCATAAATATTCATTCCTAATATATTATGGACGTTAAGAGATATCTGCAGTGTGTCTCTTTTGTGTGTACTTTTCACGCAGTGCCCTTTCTTTGCCATTGCCTCTATGGCTTGTACCACTGTATGTGTGGCAAAATCAGTGCATTTCATAATGTTGTAACGTAAGATGCTCACACATGTCCTAATAGTGGGTTAGGAGAGCTGAAAATAACGCCAGTCTATTCACATCTGCCCTTGTGGAAGGCTCAGCTCTTTCAGGCTAAAAAGTCTCATCAAAATGCCTCAATTGGTATCTGTTTATGATGTCACAAAAGGATCCAGTGATTCCTTCTTTGTTAGGCATTCTTTAATTCTTCATGATTTTGGGTGGAAATGACATTGGGCAGGATCACGACATATGGGGTGACCCCCCCATAAGGGCAGTGAAGAGGGGTCTGTCCTTGCATCAACCCCTCCTCCTGGTTGCCCAGAGGAACCTGGATGCCTGGCTGACACCACGTTGGGGTCCAACACTGGCAAACTCCCATGGGTGCTTTGGGTGTTTCCTAATTGATGGCAGGAATAGCATTGCAACAGCAAGGACTGAGTGGAACTGAAGACGAGATCCTTTCCCTACCCCACTGCTGCATGAACCAAATGAAGTCATAGCTTGTTCCAGTGTACGAATGTGTGTTTGCCATGCTTATTCCTAGTGTGCTCATGAACCACAACCTGTGACTGCCACAGAAAGCGAGACTCTTGGTTCCACCCCCTGATATTATCCAAAAATGATTTCCTTTTCAGTTTTTCAAAGAGAGCCAAAGCCAGTTTGTCCTCATGGAAATCTTCTGGAATCCGTGTCAGTGGTCGGTGCTTCACCCGTGTATAACGTGTCCTTCTTAATGGCAGACTATTGCAAGACTCTCCCTCTTTTCTCGTTGAGGTAGGAATTGGTTTCAGAATTGTTCTGCACCCTCCTGAAATGTTTGAAGCTGTATCTGTTTACATGGTTTCATTCTCACACAGGGGAGCTGTTCCTTGGGAAGGAGCAGGAGGGAACATGGGTGAGGCCCAAATCAATCTGACCGTACACAGAGTGCAGGCTGCAAGCCCACCTCTTGGAGGAACCTTTCAAATCCATCTGCCCAATATTGTGATACCAGGTAAACTGAGGCTACGCAGCCTCCATCTTTGGAAGTTATAGGAAGAAGTCATGGCTAGCTTTAGATTTATATCTTGACCTGTTACTCCTGGTTATGCTCTCTACACATTATTATTCACTCTAGAATATTTCACCGCAATGCCGCATTTGTCCTATGCTTATTGAATCACTTATATTGTCTTGTTTGAACTGTTTATTTTTTAAAAAATGTTTTGTATTTTGGTTAATGCCTATTGTGAGCCATGTTGGGCACAGTGGCATAAAAATCAGCTAAACTTAAACTTGATAGATGCAGGGCTAAACAGATCACAAAGGTGTCTCTTCCATGCATTTAAATATGAAACTATTCCAGTCATGTCACAAAGGGCGGTTAGGGATTAGATTTTGGTTTAAAAAGGAACCCTTTCCCCACTGCTCTGTGACTTACCTTCATCCATCCTCTGTCTTTAAGTAATTTTCTCTCAGGATCACTTCTGGTTTCAGAGCTCCTGTTAGGAGAACAGTCCTTGGAGCATGGGAACTAAGGGAAAAATAAGCTTTGGGGGACAGGGAATGTGTTCCTCAACTGCACATCCCCTTTGCTTTAAAACCAGACCTCTACCTTCTCTCTAGCCACCCACCCCCCTCTAGCTCCCAACTTTCTATCTAATTGAGAGAATTCCACACCTAAATCACATGTCTAGATTAGCGCTAAAGAGCTGTGTTGCTGCTGAGACAACAAAAAAGCCCTGTCAATATGCCAAACAGCAACCAGTTTCATGCAATATGTTCACATTTCATGAAACTTGTACTTCATTATTTAATCACATATTCTTCTTCTATGGTTTCTTGGTTACTGACTTAGGTTACTTTATATAATCTTTTCCCCAGGCATTCCAGTATCCATCTCTGCCCATCACCTCCGCAAGCTCTTGCAAGCCTACAGTGATAATTTCACAGCTCAGTATGTGAATGCCAGTGACTTTTCGGTATCTAAGGATGCAAACAATTGTTATCAAAGTATATGGACACTGACCTGGACCTCAATGATTGGTGATTTACCCAATTTCATCAGTGTAAGACAATCTTTTAAATATATCCAATTGACTGCTCAGTATTTCTTTATATTCAAGATTAATTCATTCACAGTTTCTGCCTATACATGTGCTCTTGCCCTGGACCTTTGTTACTTCAATCCAGAATTTATTTATCCTCCATCTCACCCCCTTTTGCCTTGTTATTTTCTATGCTTGTAAATGTATTGTGCAACCAGAATGTATCTACAGTGCTTTGCTCCCTTGGCAGGAGAGGGAACTCAAAGAAACAGTCAGGCAATTACTTGGTGCAGTCCTTTCCTAGCCTCTAAGACAGCCGTTATTCTTCATGTGACCTTGATGCCTCAGAATGCACAGGGCTGGTGGTGGTGCACCTGCCCACTTATTAAAAGCTTCCAAATCGGAGAGACCCTTGTACATGGAGGCAGTGGCGTAGCGTGGGGGGTGCAGGGGGTGCGGCCGCACCGGGCGCAACATCTGGGGGTTAGGGTTAGGGGGCGCAAATCCACGGGTTAGGGGGCGCAAATTACTTGCCTTGCC
Organism: Podarcis vaucheri; assembly: GCF_965113315.1. NCBI lineage: Eukaryota > Metazoa > Chordata > Lepidosauria > Squamata > Lacertidae > Podarcis > Podarcis vaucheri. The sequence continues at coordinate 124,292,973 of NC_138761.1, forward strand.
CCGGGTGCTGACAACCCACGCTACGCCACTGCATGGAGGCATGGCTGTACTATGGCTGTACTTGAACTGGCTTTGAGGAAGCCTCATCCTTCCCACCTGTGCTTTCTTTCCGTCGGTATTTAATTTTACCCTGCCTTTCATCTAGAAATTGTGTCCCAAAGCAGCTCCCAACATTTAAACAGTATTGTAAAATATAATTAAAGCACAAAATGTAGCTTTTTCCAAGTTTCATGAGATTGCGACTCATCGTTGTTGGGATACTAGGAGAGGATATGTTTATTAGATGTTATCCTTTCTTCCTCGTGTGTGTGAGTTCAGCAGAGTGCCATCCCTTTGCAGCTTAAAAGGAAGCTTAGGTAGGTAGTTTTAGCCTTTTAGTTTAAGTAATCCAGGATGCTTTAAGGCAGACTGGATTTTCCTGGTATTTCCCTCTTTTCTGCCCCTTAAAATAACAATCACACAAACAGTCTTGTAAAAGATAGAAACAACATTTGCACACTCAGAAGAGGAACAGATACAGCAGCTTTCTTCAGGCAGGCTTACAATGGTAATTCAGTTACAAAGACATACTTAAGTCTAGCTTAAAATGTAGTCTGAGCTCCAAGCTCAAACTTTGTACAGTGGTGCCCCGCAAGACGAATGCCTCGCAAGACGGAAAACTCGCTAGACGAAAGAGTTTTCCGTTTTGGAGGTCCTTCGCAAAACAAATTTCCTATGGGCTTGCTTCGCAAGATGACAATGTCTTGTGAGTTCCTGCTGGTTTTTTCCCCTTTCCCCCCTTTTGCTAAGCCGCTAAGCCGCTTATCAGCTGATCCGATCAGCAGATAAGCCGCTAAAAGCCGCTAATAGCGCTAATCCGCTAATCTGTTAATGGGCTTGCTTCGCAAGACAAAAAAACCGCTAGACGAAGAGAATCACAGAACGGATTCTTTTCATCCTGTGAGGCACCACTGTAGATGTTCTTGCATTGATGGCACAGTGGCAGGAGATGGAAACAGAGTCAGAGGGTGCATAAGGGCACAGTGGGAGTGTCTCTCACAGAGTTTTCTCTAGCAAGTTTACCGGAAAACTGTGAGCTTCAGCTCCTCTCATGTGCCTAGCTAGCAAAACAGGAATTGTTGGTTTGGCTGCACTTTAAATATCCCAGAATCACGACTCCTCCCCAGACCCCCACATTTTAAACAGTGCTAATTTACAAAAAGCCTTCCTTTTATTTTCCCTGAGGGAAGGGCGAAGGTGATCTGCCAGTCAAGAAGAGGGGGTGGAAGAAGAGGCAGCTGAACTTGGACCAGCCAGAAAATATGGGCGACTGACTGAGAGGGAGGGAGGATAAAACCAGGAATTTGTTTTGCATGGGGCCCTATGTGTCCATTATCAGAATTCTAGTTATAACCAGTTTAGTCTAGCAAACTATTCCCATGTTTGGATAACTAAGACGTTTTTCGTTTCCCCCTTCAAGGTGTCTGCTGAAAACCTCACTGGTTTGCGCCCAGCTATTACACACCGTGTAGTATCTGATGGTGGTGTTTTTATTGGTCCAATATTTGGAGACATGCTTGCTACCCCAAATAACTTGACACAGGTATGAAGTGGACAGACACTGTATCTCATGGATGCCGAGTGTTTTAATGTATCACAGAACTGACCATGAATTATCTTGCTGTGGATATTCTCATTTTGTGAAAATTGGTAGACACTAGAGCGTCCTTCAGGCATCCAAAAAGCATGTGAGATCTCCAACTGGGGAGGTGGTGGGGTGTGTGCCCTTCTGCTGCCCTTGCCACTCACGGCCCTGATGGTCCTGGGTTCCCCTAGGCCACACCTAACTTTCTTGCTTCAAGTGGGAAGATCTGAAGGGGGCTTCTTACCATCTGTGTTTCATACCAGGAGGAGTTATCTCTGCACATCCAGTAGAATGCACTTAGAAGCTTCCATTAAAAAAATGAATTCTTTCATCAAACAAATGACAAAGAATTGTCTAATAATTTCCTTTGACTTTCTAGGTTGTGGTTACAGTGAATGATATTCCAGCAAACTGTTCCGGTTCATGTACATTTCAATATCTCTGGGAATTGACCCCTTTGGTCAGTAATGTTGAATACTTTATAGGTAATGCTATACGTTCCCCCCCCAACAACCTTTCTTATAGTATTTCTTTTAATATCTTTGACGTCATGGTTCTTTTGATCGTAGAATCAGCCTTCATCACTCATTAAAGCTAGCTGAGGTGGGGGGGGGGAGCACAACTAAATGGCTCCAAGCTTTGGTGATGAACATACCTTTGCATGAAGGGGTGGGGGCTGCCACTTTGAAGGAGGCAGTAGGGTAGTCGCTTCCTAAAAAGAAATAATCACACCCTGAGTTGCAACTGCCCCCCCCTTTGAGCAGCTGCAGTCATTTCTTGAAGGAAATCATTTATCTACAACCATTCCAATCTGGATTCAGGCCAGAGTTTGTGACCAAACTTGCTTTTGTTGCCCTGGTGGGATAGCCTTTACCCAGGAGATGGATAGCTGGGCATACCCTTGCAACTTCTGCTTAATCTCTCAGCTTTTGCTGCCATTCAGCACAGTATCTTCCTGGACCATCCCCAGGAGATATGCATCAGGTTCACCATTCTACAGTGGTTCTGGTCCTATCACTGGGTTCTGCATGACCACCTCCTAACTTTATCTGGGTTTTTTGCGTCTTGAGGCCCCAAGCCAGCCCCCCATGAAATAACTACACACGGACACAGAACTAAGGTTGATGGGCAACATTAAGGCCACAACTTTATTGATTGCAAATTAAATGTGAGTGCTATTGCCATAGGCATTGGCTGAAGTCTGCAACGGACTACTGCCCCAGTTGACAGAGTCTATGTAGGTAAACCCATTGGGGCAGCAACATTGGGGTTTTGCCTGACAGAAGCTTACCATGAGGTTCCTGTGATGGCCCTAGCCCTTCAAGCGAACTTAGGACGAGATCTGGGACCCCCAGATTCCTTTAACGGAATACCTTTTGATCATTGAGGGGCAGGTGAGGGCCACACCTCCCCTCCACACACAAAATTAAGCCAATGCCTAACCGCCAAACCTGGAAAGTTGTGAAGATTGCTAAGAGGGTAGGCAAAAAACCAAACCAGTGCCAATTTGCCAAATGGATAAAAATTCCTACCTGGCTCCTGTCCCAAGACAGGTGACTCACACAAAGTCCAAAGCAAGGCTGAGAACCTACACTAAGAGCGGGAGGGTGGGTGTTCAGCAGTGCCAATCAAGTGCCTAGGGCACTCTTGCGCTGATGCTTATATAATTCCTTAACTACCACCACCCCTTTCCTGATTGGCTGTGACCTGTGATGCCTATTTAGAGAAATGAAACTTAGACCTAGAAATGAAACATACTTAGTCGGGGTGTGTCCAGGGGCCCAGTCGCAAGAAGGACCACCTTCTGAGGACAATCCCATTTCTCTCTCTCTCTTTTTTGTAAGAAAGAAATGGTAAAATCTTGAGATTTATTTTAATAATAAAAATGATATGTTATTGATACTTTGTTTTGTAGTATAACTCTGAACTTATTCTTTCAGATGATGGAGTTCATATAGTCATTAATATCACAGGTTCTGGCCTGAGTTCAAGTAGTAGTTCTCTGCTCATAGAAGTGAACCACACACGCTGTGAAGTCCTGAGTTCAAATCACACTAATGCTGTTTGCCAGATGAACTTGTTGCCGGTTGGCTTGTATAAGCTGACAGTACTGGTGAGACCCCATGGATTTGCAGTCAATGCCAGTAGAAAAGGTGACATCTTCCTGAGGATTACGCCTAGATTGACTTCTGTTGAACCTCCTACCGCTTCAGAAATTGGTATGTATGATTCGCTTGCACTTTCTATAAGCATATCATAGAGCCGGTTTTACACGTTTACTTCAACTGCTCTTCTTCCAGCTCCAAAGGCTGGAAAACAAAGAAGCAGGGAGAGATCTAGTGATGTTATTTTTGTGTGTGTGGGAAAAAAAATCTTTATTAAAATTCAGTAATATCATTACAGATTTAACTTCACACATACACATACATACTAAGAAAAAAATATATCCTTAAATTAATTTACCATAAGGTGTTAATTTAAACTTCTAGTTCCGCTTAGATTTCAACTAAGCTAAGATCAAATAATAAAGTAAAATAAAGTAACATGTAACAAAATAAAGTAAAATAAAATAAATGTAGACTTCCCATCATTTCCCGATATTGTTTACCTTTATGATTTTGTATGTACTTATAATGATTACCTTACATTTAATATACTTTCCAATACTTTCTTACAACATATTGTACCGATTTTTCGTTATTTCTTAATATTTTACGTATACAAGGGTCATTCAAACACTGCTATAGATAATATGTCACTGTTATTTTTGTGTGTGTGCCTCTTAAACATTTTCCATTTCTGAGAAAATGATTGTTTTGTGTTACCTCTTAACCTATCTGTTAATTGAACTATTTCCACATAGTCTAATAATTTATTTTGCCATTCCGTTAGCGTTGGTATCTTTCCACCCTTCCAGTTAGATGCTATTGGTAGACGGGCGGCCGCTGTTGCATATAAAAAGAGTTCTCTTATATTTTTCGGGATATCTCTGTCTAAAATTCCCAACAGAAAAGCTTCTGGTTTCTTTAAGAATATTAATTTAAACATTTTTTTATCTCATCATAAACAATATTCCAAAAGTGCTTGACCTTTCTGCATGTCCACCACATATGGTAAAATCTCCTACTTTTTCTCTGCACTTCCAACACTTATTCAAACTATTTTTATACATCTTGGAGAGTTTTGATGGTGTAAGGTATCGCCGAATTTTCATCATATTTTCTTTAATGGTGTAACATGCACTAAAGTTCATGTTAGTTTTCCAGAGTGTTTCCCATTCTCTCATCATAATAGGACGTCCAATATCCTGCACCCACTTGATCATTACTGCCTTCACCTCCTCCTCCTTGACTTCCCAGTCAAGGTGCAGTCGGTACATCCTAGAGATAATCTTGGTGTCATTATTTAGCAGCTCTATTTCAAATTTAGAGGGCTCCTTGGCAAATCTATTTTTTTGGTCCTGTCTGAATGTCTCAAAGAGTTGATGATACTCTAGCTAAGAGAGATTGAACAGATGCTTTAAAACCTTTGGAATAACCTAGGTCCATTTAAGGTTGATTTTTTTTTGCTTTCAAGTTTCCTTTAAAAGCCTCTCTGAATATCCCTGCTAGGAGATGGCAAACTGAGGGCAGTTCCAGACTGATGCTAATTTTGATGGGATTCAGTCACCAACCGGCATACTCAGGCTAGACAATTAAAAGTTGATTTGGAGCTCTTGCACAACAAACCTACTCCCCACCCCCCAAATTGTACTTTTTGTGATGAGGAAAGCAACACAAAATGGCACTGGAAAATGTGGAATAACATTTGTTTGATGCAGTCAGTGTTGTCTAACCTCTCTACAAACAAATCAGAACAAAAGCACAGTAAAAAGTCAACATTGTCTAACCTCCCCGCAAATGTTGTACAAACAAATTAGGACGCTGTCTTGAAACTAACCTGAGGTTTAGGACCATGAGCATAAAGAAAAGAATCCAAATTTTCAGATCCTCCTAATCTTTTAAAACATGCACTATTATAGCAGTGGCACACGTATGAATGGTTTTTCAAATGACATTCCTGCATGTTTGCTGTAATGAAATCCTGGTTTTTATAGGAGGGATTCCAGTAATCATCACGGGTTCCGGCTTAGATGGGATAATCTTGGTGCAATTTGGTTCCCAACCCTGTCCAATTAATGCCAATACCAGCAATTCAATGAAAATTGAATGCAGGCTTCCTCCTCGGGTAAGTAATACCTTCATTTTTGTTGCAAGAGAAGGCAATAGTAATAATAATAATAATAATAATAATAATAATAATAATAATAATAAATACAAATTTATTTATTATTTATACCCTGCCCATCTGGCTGGCTTTCCCCAGCCACTCTGGGCGGCATCCAACAAAACACTAAAATACAATAACTTATTAAACATCAAAAGCTTCCCTAAACGGGACTGCCTTTAGATGTCTTCTAAAAATTCATCTAAGCCCTCCCCTACAACTTTCCCTTGTACAACATGCATTGCATGCATTCCTGTGGTGGGTTCACCTGAGGTCAGTTATTCTCTATAAGTTATTTTCAGCAAATACTATTGCGCAAGAAGTACAGGTGGGTGTTAAGGAATTCCCCCACCTCATGGCAAATGCTGTGCAGGAGCTAAAGATCAGAGGCTTACTAGTAAGCCATTGCCTATTTAACTTATTGTACAATGATATACATTTCTACTCAGAAGAAGTAGGTCCCTTTGCAAAGTATTCAACTAAATAATTGTGTGAGCTGAATGACTTCTGCTTCCACAATGACGCCCCCCTGGTGCCCTAAATCTGACATTTGCCCCCAACCCGCCATCTGGGGATAGCGCAGGTTGTGCATGAGGCGAGGAGAGAGGTGAACGTCCCATTGTGCAAGCACTCATGCAGTTACCCAGTTGAATGCCCCTGTACAATGGTTTAGGAGCAACAGGATCCTTATTACAGGAGGGATAAGCACTAATTGACACCTCGATGTTACCTCAAACTACATTTCATTTTCCCTGGAGGAAATGGCTTACTAGTGCACAGTCTCTACGGTTACTCATTTTCTGTTCGTTCCTTCTAGAGTGGAGAAGACTATACTGCCCATCTCATGCTGCTTAATGAGCATGGGCCTGTGGTCTTTGCCAATGCATTCACATATGATCCATCACTAAATCCACTCATTTTGTCACTGAGCAGAAACAGAAGCAGCACAGCAGGTAAAAGGGGCAAAAATCCCTGAACATTGTTGTTGTTGTTGTTTTCTTCTCCTCCTTCTTCTCCTTCTCCTTCTTCTTCCTCTTCCTCTTCTCCCATTTTTCCAATGTTTAGGTATTTTAAAATGTCACTGGCTGCACATGACATGTTTTAGAAGTGGTTCTAAGCAATGCAGTAAGAGGGCACAGCAGCTTAGATGCATTGGTGATTCATATAAACAAAGTGTTCCTGTTGCTTGTGTATGTCAGTGGGGAAACAGGCTCCTGCCCCAAGCAGGAAATAATAATAGAATGAATTACATTTTCTGAAGTGGGCCTGGAGACCACACTTGTACTGTCTTTGGTCTTCTACTCATCCTGTGCCTAGAAAGCATGGGTCCAAGCAATTTCCCCCTTCCCCCACGCTTTCTAGGCATGGGTCCCAGTGTTTTTGCCTCTGCCCCATTGCTTTAGCCCAGGAAACATGCTCTTTAGTGCTAAATCGGAGCAAACATCAATCCATAACGAACCCACTTGCTGTTTGCTCCAATTTAGCAGTAAACGGAGAGGGGAAAGCAGCGGACAAGCAGAAGTGTGGATGCGGCCTTACAATCATGGGCTGGTATAAACGCATTCATACTCAAAGCTGACATATTAGCTTGTTCATCTTCTTATTTAAAATATAGGTAAGGAGATTGTGGATGCCACTGCTCTGCTCCTTATTCAATATCCTGTCATGTTGCTGAAGCCTGAGGACACACACATGGCTCATGTAGTTCACCTTCAGAAGAAAATCCCACATGCCCTCTCAATAGTCTGTGAGTGCAGAATAGTCCTTGAGTAGCAATGGAATGAAATGATTGATAAGAGCCAGCAAAGCAAGGAGATTAGATCTATTGATGACTATTAACTAAGTAGCACCTCCATATCAATGGCAGCTTACATCTGAATACTGATTTTACATATATGTTAATGAGGTCTGAACTGGTGGTGACTGACTAGGGCAGAGGTCAGCAACCTAAGGCCCATGGGGGTCGTTTAACTGGACCCCAAATTGAGCCTCCCCCCAAATCGAGCCGCCCACTCGGTGAACTCTGCTTAAGATTATTACATCGGCATTTGTTATGGGAGTAGCTCATGCTTTCCACTGTATTAATAGCAGCGTCTGCAAGTTGTCTTTTATTCTCTGTAGGGGGCCAGGTGCTCCACGTAGGAATATCAACCCTCACCAATTATACCTGTCTGGACGTGCAGTTCAGAATTCAGGAGTCTGTGGGACAAATCCAAGCGCTATCAGATCACGGAATCAGTGTGGTGCTGCCTTCTCTGAGAAATGGATTATACAGCTTTTCTGTCGTTTTCAATAACGTCTCACTAGGCACTAGCGGGTAAGCAAATATAACCTAATTTACTGTGAATTCTTTTAAGGGAATGATAAAAAAAAAGAGACTGTAGTATAATCCCTAGCAATGAATATTTGTTGACAAGAGAGATCTATGTTGTTTGGGTATTATTTAAAAATGTTTTTTGTGTTTTCTTGCTGATCGAACTATCATGGTTGCAGGGGTGTGTGTGTGTACACATACACACAAAGATATATGTATGGGCTGTGGTAAGTTATTTCATTTCTTTAGACTGAGAAGAACCTGTCTAAATAATTTTTAGTTTTTCAAACAGTAAAAAGATGAGCTCAAAGTAAAAATTTATAACCTCTAGGCCAGTGTTTCCCAAACGTTTTTGGGCAACGGCACACCTGTTTACCGGAAAAAAATCTCGCGGCACACCACCATTAAAGCCCCGCCCCGTGACGTCAGCGCGCAGTGTCACGCCGGGAGGGACGCACAAAAGTGAACGTTTTTTCCCTTCCCCTTGCCGGGGTGGGAGGAGGCAGCAGAGCGAGGGACTGAGGGACGGCGGCAGCTGAGGCGGCGGCGGCTGTTGTGGTGGTGGCGGCGATAGCGGGCGGAGGAGGAGCCGTCGCCGGGAGTTGCTGCTGCTGCTGTTGCTGCTGCTGCCCGGACATGCCGGCCTCCTCCTCCTCCGCTGTCTCGCGCTCCTCCCTTTTGCGCGCGCTGCCCCGCCGCTCGGCACCACCACCGCGGAGCCGCCCCCGGCTCGACGCGGATCCTCGCCGCCGCCGCCTCTCGCCGCCCGACTCGCCCGCCTCCCTCCCACGGCACACCAGCCGGTGTCTCACGGCACACTAGTGTGCCGCGGAACACCGGTTGGGAAACACTGCTCTAGGCAGCCAGGGCTTGTCTACACTTGCTAGTCTTGTGCCTAGAAAGTATGGGGCTGAGAGGTTTTCTGCTTGACTTGTGCTTTCTAGGTAAGGGTCTGAGCAGTTTTTCATTGTCCCACCACTTTCTATGGAAAAACTGTGGAATCAGAACAAACGTCAGTTGGGTTTTCTACAGATTGACGTTTGTTTCCATGCAGCAGAAAACGCCATGTTTTCCCAGGGGGAAGCACGAGGCAAGTGGAAGTTTGGGCGAGCCCTTAGTGGCCTCCATGTAGTTTGCTGCCAGAATGTACAGGGCTGTTGCGTCTTCAGCCCAGCAGGGATCACATGGAGGCACGTACATGCAGCAGTTTGTGACTTGTCCAAAAAAGATTGCAAAAGGCCTACAAAGATCATGTAAATCACAGCTGCCATGTGCATTAGTCCGACATGGAGGAAAATGAAATTCAATCTTATCAAGCACGGAAATAAGACTCTTTGCATATAAGAAAGAATAAACAACTGAATTGTATGGGTCTCTCTCTTTTTTTCTAGAGTGGAGCCATTAATCCAGTATGTCACAGAGATCTTCAAAATGGAGCCATGTTGTGGTTCCTTGCTGGGTAAACTATCAATGCATCGTACGTGTTTATGCAGTAAGATTGTCAAGGATCACAGATAGATGACACCCATTTTTGGAGTAGGAGCTAAAGTTATACAGTGCTGTTGTTGAACCTTGTGTGCATGGCAGGGGACAGATCCCCCCCCCACAATTGTATCCCAAATTGCAGCCCATTTAGTGTGTCCCATAAAATGCAATGGTAGCTGCTTGGGAACTAACTCAATTCTCATTTGCATAGTTCTACACTGCCTAAGCCTAAATGTAATATTAGACTTTGTAAGTTGGGTTTTAGTGCACTGAGATTTTATTATCTGTTTCCTAGGTGGGACATTGCTCACAATCTCTGGAACAGGCTTTGGCAACAGCCCAGACATGGTCTCAGTCTTGGTAGACTCACAGCTTTGTCGCGTTACCAGCGTGAACGATGGGAGGATTTTGTGTCAGACTCCACCTGTCACTCAGCTAGCCAGTGCCACCTTAGAAGACTTTCCAGCGCAAGTGGAGGTGCTCATAGGCAACAGGTCATCTGTGGACACACCTGCCTTGAGTTTCTCAAAGGAGAACGTTAACTTTCTTTACAAAATGTCATTGACTCCAGATATTACAGATATTAGAGTAGAAATGCTGAATGATAGTGTACGGCTGAGCGTAAAAGGGACCAATATGACCGTTTCAGTGGCTATGCTGGGAGATGAGGAATGCCAGCTTGAGGTGGAGAACAGCAACCACTCTGCAGTTGGCTTTCAGTGCTCTGTACCCCTAAGCGCACTAGAACCCGGACAGTATCTTTTAAGAATTCTGCAGAAGCAGGCAGGCTATGCCAACATACCAGCAGAGATGCAGCATGTAACAGTACGCCCCCTGATAAAGATGATTTTTCCGTCTCGTGGCTCCATATGTGGGGGGCAGTTGCTCACCATATCTGGTGTTTCTTTAAAATCATGGACAAATTCAGCTAGGGTGAATCTAATAGGCAACTTCACCTGTGAGATCCAGAGTTCAAACGACAGCCTCATAAAATGCGCCCTTTCCCCAGGTGACCCTGTTCTGAATGACTGGCAGCTGCGTGGCGCATCTCAAGTCCTTAGCGTCACAGTGACTGTGAATGGGATCACTAGCCACTGCCTGGGGGGCTGCTCACTTCATCTTCTGGAAAACCTGACCCTTGTTATTGATGCCGTGACCATGACGTGGAACGGGAGGCTCGCTTACTTGTTGATCAGAGGCCAGCGGTTAGATAGAGCAGGGGATGAAACCTTGATAGAGGTGGATGGTCATCTCCCTTGCAATGTCACAGCTTTGAATGAAACCTGGATCAAGTGCCAGACAGGCAGCCTTGACGCTGGAGAACACAGCATTTCTGTGCTGAGCAGAAGCCACGGTCAAGCGTGCCTGAGGCAGAAAGGCTCCAGCCTTTTCAGAGTTGTTCCCCACGTCCTCCAATTTTACCCCCAGAATTTCAGCATCAACGGCAGAGGCCTTCTCACACTCGACGGCCTAGCATTACGAGGCAGGAACGAGACCTCCATTCTCATAGGAGAGCTCCAATGTCCCCTTACCAGTGTCACATACTGGGCTCTTCGGTGCCTCACCCCTCCAGGCGCTGGGGTTGCCACAGTGCACCTGAACATAGATGGCGCCTCGTACCATATTGGGGAAATAAACTACAGCGAAGATTCCACACCTGTCTTTCTTTCCCTTCTACCTCCTGTGAATCAGCATCTGACAATCAGGGTGTCACGCATCCGGCAGACAGAAGACATGTATGTTTTCATTGGAGGCTCTCCCTGTGCCAATGTTGTTGGCAACAACACAACTTTGAGCTGCACACTCCCTCAGCTTCCTGCTGGGGAGCATAACGTCACAGGCGGAGATGCCCTCCAAGGCTTGTCTTCCTCCCATTTGGTGTTCCCTTCTGTCCTGATGGTTATGTCTGTGAACAACAGCTTTGGTAAGCAGGCTTTCAAGATAATTTTATTTTGACACAGGACAATGGCAATATATTATAACAACATAGATATGAGAACTCATGGGCTGCAGTCAATGGGTTCCTGCTGTAATTGTGAGACTACTTGTTACCTCTGCTTTAAAAAATCCTTTTCCTGGTAGAGAGAAAGTGTGGAGCTTGTCTTACAAGAAATGTGTGCTCCTTGCTTAAAGCATACATCCCAATGCTCTCAGGTTTAATACTCTTTCTGCTGAAAGCCTTCTGACTTGCAGTAAATGAACAGTCTTTCCTGCTTTTCTATTGTCTCAGGAAATACTCTAAAGCAAATCTTGAGCAGTTTGCTTCCTGAAGCAGAGACTCTTGCAAATTCTTAAGTTTCGGAAATCCATTACTGACTTTGGAAGAAATACCCAAACCCCAGTATCTGATCTTCACCACCTCTCTCTTTCTCTCTGTGTGTCTTGCTTTACTCTGGGCACATTCAGAGGTATGCTATGGTAATAGCAAATGGCCAGCGAAACAATGTATTAACTGTTAAATGAAGGGTATCACAGGACTTTAGTATAGCTCGTTAATAGCGATATATTGTAGAAACACATAACTCTGCAGGCGCTGAACTAAAAAACCTCTTTGGATACTAATGGGGTATTTAGTCACTGCCTTGTATTCTGAGGCTATGGTGAAGCCTTCTGTAACCTGTTCAAGAGCTTATCTGTTGTATACTCTTTTTGTGTGTAACCGCCTCTGTATGGTTGTGGGATTTCCTTGTGGATATATGGATGGCACAAGAGCTACCTGTATCTTCATAGACTATCTCCAGTGGCTGGGTATTTCATATTTCTGAATTGACTGTTGTTAACAAGAAGATCTCAGCAGCTGGCACTTGTTTATCTCAATGCAAATTTTCTGTTTTTTCCTTCAAGGTTGCCTAGGTGGTGGAGAAATACATATACATGGGACTGGATTCTCTCCAGGAAATACTTCCGTTACCATCTGTGGTGCTGTCTGTGAGATGCTGGATGTCACACCAACTGATCTGCGATGCTTAGCCCAACCCTTGAATGGTCAGTTCAGCTGTATGGACTGAGAGATGTGCTTAGGGAGAAAGTGAATGGGTGAAAGAAAGAGAAGGGAAACGGTTGCCATTTTGTCTTATGGTTGGTCCACACCACTGGAGTATCTGGTTTGTTAATTTGAAAATCTTCATTGCTTCTTAAAATATAATGAATGATAACAAGGAGCGGTGTAATGTAGTGCCTTGTAATGAACAGAAGCAAATGAAGAATGGTTTTAAAATATGACAGTAAAACATACTGTGCAGCACTGGACAGTTAATACTTCTCCTCCCCCCCCTCTGCCCTCTAAATCTGCTCTGGAGGGCTGGGGGAACTCGCAGAACAGGTTTAGGGCATGCACAGAAGATATACAGGGGAGGAGAGGGGGACAAGTCCTGTTGTGCAAGCGAAACTTGTTCGCTGTACACATACCTCCCTTAGCGCTGCATTTAATTCCCCCCGTTCTTGTGCTCTTCCCACATCCTTTGGCGGTAAGAAGTTCACTACTCAGGTTTGGTTTTCTTTGGTAGGAGGTCCCTGGAGGTTTCTGCTGTTTCTTTACAAGTGTACAAGTTGAGCATAGGTGGTGGCACAGCTTAAGCACTCCAAGTGGACAGCCAAATCATGCTGCTCCAACATTAGATCTCCAGAGAGAAACAGACATTGCCACGCAGCACATTTCAGAGCTCAAAACAAGCCTTTTCCTCTTAGTCTACTGTCAGGAATGGGAGCAAGTCAGCAGTAACTCACAAGGTGTCAGTGAAATTAACTCTTTATTAAAAGAAACAAAGTACAGTGCTACCTCGAGTTACAAACCCCTCAGGTTACAAATGCTTCGGGTTACAAACTCCGCTAACCTGGAAGAGTTACCTCGAGTTGAGAACTTTGCCCCAGGATGAGAATGGAAATTGTGTGCCGGCGGCGCAGCAGCAGCAAGAGGCCCCATTATCGAAAGCACACCTCTAGTTAAGAACAGTTTCAGCTTAAGAACGGACCTCCGGAACGAATTAAGTTCGTAACTAGAGGTACCACTGTAGCTCAGTCCTAGTGATCACACCAACTCTTCCCAGTAAGTCTTGCCTCAATGAGGCAGTTGCAAAAACTGTAGATCCTTGCCTCCCCTCCCCTCTCGAAGGCTTCTCCCCTGGGTCCTTCCCCAGCATCACAAGGCTCCTTCATCTTCTCTCTCTTTGCTCTGCCCTCTTCATTCCTCTCTGTGTTCTGGGAGACCAGTGGGGGAGGGGAGCTGGTCTCAGCAGGAGGGGGAGACCCCCTGGACTCGTCAGCAGCCTGCCTCATCTCTGTCTCCTGGCTCCCCTCCTTTCCTGGACTGCTCTCTGCCAAAGCCTCTTCCTGCTCACTAAGCCTGACTGCCTCTTCAGCTTCCACCATCTTTGCCTCCCAATCTGCTGCCTCTTCTCCCTCTGACCACTTATCGCCATCCCACCACCAGTCCTCTGGCACTGAGCCTTCTTCCCTAGGAGTTTCCCCAGCTGCTGCCTTCCACCGTTCCTCTTCATCCAGCCAGTCCATGGCACCTGTGCCTACTCCAAACGCCTCCCAAAAAACAGTGACATCCAAAACAGCCAAATGAATACAGGACAATGCTGAAACACATGAAATGCTATCTGTGTTGAGGGGGTGAAATGGGGTATCCTGGAGGAATGCATGGCTGGCTGGAAGGAATCGGTGATGGCAGGATGCCAACTGCAGCCCTTTGGGTTGGGGGCAGAATGTTGAAATTCCATACAACAAAGTGATGGGTGCTTGCAGAATGCCTGCTGCAGTAATGTGTGTGTGTGTGTGCCTGCTGACAAAGTGTACAGAACAGTGTGGGGAGGGGATAAAGTATGATGTGGGGTGGGCAGCTGGAGGGCACCTTATCTCTTACCCAGAGCTGTATCTAGGTCAGGGGTCAGCAAACGTTTTCAGCAGGGGCCAGTCCACTGTCCCTCAGACCTTGTGGGGGGGGGAGTTTCGGACTATATTTTGAAAATAATAATAATGAATGAATTCCTATGCCCCACAAATAACCCAGATAAAAGCACACATTCTACTCATGTAGAAACACCAGGCAGGCCCCACAAATAACCCAGATATGCATTTTAACTGAAAGGACACATTCTACTCATGTAAAAACACGCTGATTCCCGAACCATCCGCGGGGCGGATTTAGAAAGTGATTGGGCCGTAGTTTGCCTACCCATGATCTAGAAGATGATCTTGCGCCCTGGCAGAACCGTCCAGATTGTGCCCCTTAGCCACAGACAAATTAGCTCTTCTTTCTGCCTCTCCTCCAACACCCCCTCCACCCATTCAATTCACCCTCTTTTTAAAACCTTTTCTTATGTGGTTATAATCAATATTTTTATTTATAGACATATTTATGGACACATTTTTATCCGATTTTGCACCCCCTCCTACTTCTGTGCCCCTGGTGGGGGTCTACCCCACCACCCCCTAGCTACAGCCCTGCCCTGCTCTTACCTGGGTGCTGACTCTACCTGGGAAGTCTCTCTGGAATCTGGTACCATGTTGTAGTAGCCAACATGGAAGATGAGCAGTATAAAATAAGCAGCACATAAGCGACACACAAAACACTACCAAACCATTCTACGTTCTAAATCTTATATTAATAATCCAAAAATTGAGAGAGCTATGCACAAGATCTACTACAGAAGCCACAAACAGAAAACTCATTCAAATCGTGTCCAAAAAGAAGATTCAGTCTTTAGAGTTCCTTTAGCCAGGCTGCTGTAGATATCAACAAAGGTAAGTTTGATCAAACGAAGTGTCGGTGATGTTACACACAAGAGTTAGACAGGGTGCCAGCGTTTGTCCCGTCTTTCACAAATGAAGAGTCTTGGGCTTCTTCAGTAAAGGAACTCTAAAGACTGAATCTTCCTTTTGGACACAATTTGAATGAGTTTTCTGTTTGTGGCTTCTGTAGTAGATCTTGTACTAAAAATAAAATTAACTAAACTACAGTTACTAAAACATAAAAATGAAATATTTAATGTTAAAAGTGGTTTGTACACAGCAGAGGGGTTGTTGCTTTTGACTCCTTGCAATACTTTAAATTGCCATTAGATGTCAGCAAATGAACATTTGATTCGATCAATATTCTTTAGTAATTTGGCTGGGAAAGTTCGGTTAGACTATGTGCTGCTGATGTGGTATAAAGAATTTTATTGTTTCCGGTTGCTTCAGACTAGAGAGTGGAAGGTAGTTGTCACTGTTTTTGCAATTGTAATAAAAGACAGCCCATGAGAAATCGCCTGCGTTTAAACGCATGAATAAAATTTGGCAGCGACAGCTGAGATTTTCAGCATAAAGACCCTATGTTACACAACAGCACAGGTAAGCGAGTCCAGAGAGAGGACCTGGCAGGAACAGGAAATGACTCTGTGCCACAGGTGAGTATGAAGGAAGGGCAATAGTTGTGTACAAGAGAAACTGTTGCGAGAGGTTTTGAGTTTATTTGGGGGCATCGGCTCCAAAAGGCTTGTATGGATGTTTGCTTACTGCGAGCAGTTGTAGGATATTCCTTCATGGCTCTGTTATAAGGGCGCAGAGTCTTCAAACTAGGGACTTTGGGAGTAAACCCAAGGCATCTTGCCCTGCGTGCCACCGGGGCAGCTCATGGGGCAAAGGAAACCAGCTGTCACTCACACTGGTGAGGAAGCAAATTGAGAATTGTGTTGCTCTAGCGTAGGGTCCAAACAATGACTTCAAACAGCAAGAAAGGGGGCTTTGCCTGCCCATTAGGAAGGACTTCCTGATGGTACGAGCTGATTGATGTGGAACAGGCTACCTCTGAATCTTGATTGCTACAAGCTAAGCAGGTAGAAGATGGGGAAAGACAGAGTTTGGTGGAGGAATGGAATGGGCAGTTGTGATGGCCTCCAGCCAATAATATTGGCAATCTGAGGATCTCTCCCTCATTACAGTCGATCAGGTATATGAAGACGAGCAGCAAAGTCAGTCCTCAGGGAATGTGCAGGTGACCTTGGAACGGACAGCTCACGGAAGAACCCCGACCAAACCCAAGAGGAGGCATGTAGTGGTGATAGGGGATTCCCTACTGAGGGGAACAGAAGCAGTGATCTGTGGGCCTGACAAGATGTCTCGGGAAGTGTGCTGTCTCCCCGGGGCTAAGATCCAAGATGTAACTGAACGACTGCAAGGAATCATAAAACCCACTGACGAATACCCCTTCCTCTTGGTTCATGTGGGAACCAATGACACTGCAAGCAATAGCCTCCAGAAGATCAAAAGAGACTACGAGGCTCTCGGCAGGAAATTGAAGCAACTAAATGCACAAATTGTCATCTCGTCTGTCCTCCCAGTTGAACGACGTGGCCCAGGGAGAGAGGGGAAAATAGTGGAAGTGAACAGCTGGCTTCGCAAATGGTGTAAACAGGAATGGTTTGGATTCTTAGATCACGGACTACAGTTTCTTGAAGATGGACTTCTGGCAAGTGATGGGCTGCACCTCACAACGGTTGGGAGAAATGTTTTTGCCAAAAATCTCAGAAACCTCATCAGGAGGGCTTTAAACTGACTAATGTGGGGGAGGGAGACAGTGCTCCTGAAGGTAGGAGTCTATCAATTAATGAAGATGATCATCCAAATGTCATAGACCAAATGGAGCAAACAGCACGCGGACCTAGTGGTGGGAGGAAAAAATCCTTAAATAAGAGACACGGGGGAATGATTAATGGACTTCAATGTCTCTACACTAATGCGCAAAGCATGGGAAATAAACAAGATGAGCTTGAGCTCTTGGTACAGCAAACTAAATATGACATAATAGGCATCACTGAAACCTGGTGGGATAAGTCCCACGATTGGAATGTAATAATGGGGGGATACAATCTATTTCAGAGAAACAGACCAGACAAGAAAGGAGGAGGAGTGGCGTTATATGTCAGGGATGTGTATACCTGTGAAGAGATCCAAGATTTAGAACCTCAAAGCCAAAGTGAGAGCATTTGGGTCAAAATTAAGGGAGAGAAGAATAACAGAGACCTCATTGTGGGAGTTTACTATAGATCCCCAAGCCAAACGGAGGACATAGATGATGCCTTCCTGGAACAGATGGCCAAGCATGCAAAAGGAAGGGAGATAGTAGTAATGGGGGACTTCAATTACCCGGATATTTGTTGGACGTCAAACTCAGCCAAGAGCATAAGGTCAAACAGATTCCTCACTGGCCTTGCAGACAACTTCATTGTCCAGAAAGTGGGAGAAGCAACAAGAGGAACAGCCATTTTAGATCTGGTCCTAACCAATGTTGATGACCTGGTTAGTGGGGTAGATGTGGAAGGATCATTAGGCGCGAGTGATCATGCTCTTCTGAAGTTTACTATACAGCGGAAAGGAGCAGCCAAGCATACTAGGACTCAATTTCTTGACTTTAAGAAAGCCGACTTCATAAAACTTAGGGAAGTGCTGGGTGAGATCCCATGGACAGCAATACTAAAAGGAAAGGGAGTTCATGATGGCTGGGAGTTTGTTAAGAGGGAGATAGTAAAAGCACAACGACAGGCAATACCAATGAGACGGAAACGTGGAAGGTGCCTAAAGAAGCCAGGGTGGCTATCTAAAGAACTTTTAACTGAATTAAGATTAAAAAAGGATGTGTACAAAAAATGGAAAAGGGGGGAAACCACCAAAGAGGAATTCAAACAAATAGCCAGCACGTGTAGACACAAAGTCAGAAAAGCTAAAGCACAGAATGAACTCAGGCTTGCTAGAGAGGTTAAAAGCAACAAAAAAGGCTTTTATGGGTATGTTCGTAGCAAAAGGAAGAACAAAGAAACAGTGGGGTCACTCAGAGGAGAAGATGGTGAAATGCAAACAGGGGACACAGAAAGGGCTGAACTCCTCAATGCCTTCTTTGCCTCAGTCTTCTCCGATAAAGAAAACAATGCCCGACCTGAAGAATTTGGAGCAAATGATTCAGCAAAGGAAACACAGCCCAGAATAACTAAGGAGATAGTGCAAGAATATTTGGCTAGTTTAGATGTATTCAAGTCTCCAGGGCCAGATGAACTGCATCCAAGAGTATTAAAAGAACTGGCAGATGTGATCTCAGAACCACTGGCAGTCATCTTTGAGAATTCCTGGAGAACAGGCGAAGTCCCGGCAGACTGGAGGAGGGCAAATGTTGTCCCTATTTTCAAAAAGGGGAAAAGAGAGGACCCAAATAATTACCGCCCAGTCAGTCTGACATCAATACCAGGGAAGATTCTGGAACAGATCATTAAGCAAACAGTCTGTGAGCACCTAGAAAGGAATGCTGTGATCACCAATAGTCAGCATGGATTTCTGAAAAATAAGTCATGTCAGACTAACCTGATCTCGTTTTTTGACAGAATTACAAGCCTGGTAGATGAAGGGAACGCAGTGGATGTAGCCTACCTTGATTTCAGCAAGGCATTTGACAAGGTGCCCCATGATATTCTTGTAAAGAAGCTGGTAAAATGCGGTCTTGACTATGCTACCACTCAGTGGATTTGTAACTGGCTGACTGCCCGAACCCAAAGGGTGCTCATCAATGGTTCCTCTTCATCCTGGAGAAGAGTGACTAGTGGGGTGCCACAGGGTTCTGTCTTGGGCCCGGTCTTATTCAACATCTTTATCAACGACTTGGATGATGGACTCAAGGGCATCCTGATCAAATTTGCAGATGACACCAAACTGGGAGGGGTGGCTAACACCCCAGAGGACAGGATCACACTTCAAAACGACCTTGACAGATTAGAGAACTGGGCCAAAACAAACAAGATGAATTTTAACAGGGAGAAATGTAAAGTATTGCACTTGGGCAAAAAAATTGAGAGGCACAAATACAAGATGGGTGACACCTGGCTTGAGAGCAGTACATGTGAAAAGGATCTAGGAGTCTTGGTTGACCACAAACTTGACATGAGCCAACAGTGTGACGCGGCAGCTAAAAAAGCCAATTCAATTCTGGGCTGCATCAATAGGAGTATAGCATCTAGATCAAGGGAAGTAATAGTGCCACTGTATTCTGCTCTGGTCAGACCACACCTGGAGTACTGTGTCCAGTTCTGGGCACCACAATTCAAGAAGGACACTGACAAACTGGAACGTGTCCAGAGGAGGGCAACCAAAATGGTCAAAGGCCTGGAAACGATGCCTTATGAGGAACGGCTAAGGGAGCTGGGCATGTTTAGCCTGGAGAAGAGGAGGTTAAGGGGTGATATGATAGCCATGTTCAAATATATAAAAGGATGTCACATAGAGGAGGGAGAAAGGTTGTTTTCTGCTGCTCCAGAGAAGCGGACACGGAGCAATGGATCCAAACTACAAGAAAGAAGATTCCACCTAAACATTCGGAAGAACTTCCTGACAGTAAGAGCTGTTCGACAGTGGAATTTGCTGCCAAGGAGTGTGGTGGAGTCTCCTTCTTTGGAGGTCTTTAAGCAGAGGCTTGACAACCATATGTCAGGAGTGCTCTGATGGTGTTTCCTGCTTGGCAGGGGGTTGGACTCGATGGCCCTTGTGGTCTCTTCCAACTCTATGATTCTATGATTCTATGATTCTAAGTATAGGAGAAAAATTAAAGTGATGAGGGGAAAGGTAAGTGAAGGATTTTTGGGAGCAGACGCTGAAATGCAGCTAAATTAACTGAATGTGGTATCAAGGCTCAGCAACACGCAACTTTCTCCTGAAGTTGCCCTATTCTTACATGCCATCAGAATTCCTCCCTTTCTGTTCCTTTTTGGTTTCAGAACAATGGGAAGAGGAAATAATTTATTGGATAAAAATAAATTGATTTAAAGGACAAAAGATAAAAAATGTTTCCTGGTTGTATGGCTTAGGGAAAAGAAGTTTATCCCTCATCTCTCTCTCTCTCTCTCTCTCTCTCTCTCTCACACACACACACACACACACACACACACACACACACACACAGGTCAGAAAGGAATTACTTTCACTTGCTTTCCAGAACAGCAGCTGTATTGATCTGTTGCCCTGTCTCTCGCCCCCCACACCCTTATCTGAAACAGCCATGCTGAAAACTGAAACAAGTTGGACTTTATTTCATGTTAGTTAATACAGAATGCTTTTGGATCTGGCTGTTTCCATTATCAGCTCTGACCTTGAAGGAATGCCGAGAGAAAAAAAGATTGCCCACCTCTGGTTTATGTGACCCATTAGGAGAATAGCCAGGGGCAACTGAATGTGTGCCACATACGCAGCAAAAATGTCCCAGCAGTGAGAGGGGTTTGTGTGGCTATCATAAGAACTTTGGTTCTTAGACATGAGCTGCAGTGCTTTCAGTTGATTTCCTTAGACAAAGCCCATGGCAAACATTTCTCTTGCTAAAATAAAAAAATTCCTTCCAGTAGCACCTTAAAGACTAAGTTAGTTCTTGGTATGAGCTTTCGTGTGCATGCACACTTCTTCAGATACACACACGAAAGCTCATACCAAGAACTAACTTAGTTGGTCTTTAAGGTGCTACTGGAAGGATTTTTTTTTTATTATTTTGACTATGGCAGAACAACACGGCTACCTATCTGTAACATTTCTCTTGCTAATCATTCTAGTGAAGTCGGACACAGGATTTGGCAGTATTTGTAGGACCGGAGCCTGCAAACTAAACATGGAGAGAACACATTGCTATATGTTGATTATGTGATATTGGTGCTGCTCAATTTCTTTTTTGCATGAAAATGCATTTTCGACTCTTAGGGCTGTCTATGACATTTTTGTTAGGACTGAGTGAAAATTGAAGAGCTTGTTTTTCTTTCAATTTCTTTGCACCTGCAGTTGAAAATGTGTTTTGAAAGTATAGAAACGATATCACATGTCTTGGACTTAAGAAATATATACAGTTGTATCTCAGAAGTCAAACGGAATCCATTCTGGAAGTCTGTTCGACTTCCGAAACGTTCAGAAACCAAGGCGTGGCTTCCGATTGGCTGCAGGAAGCTCCTGCAGCCAATCGGAAGCCCCGTTGGATGTTCCAATTCCAGAGAACGCTTGCAAACAAGAACACTCATTTCCAGGTTTGCGGCGTCCAGGAGCCAAAATGTTTGACTTGCAAGGCGTTCGTCAACCAAGGTGCGACTGTAGTCCAGCTGAAGTTTTGATGAATTGCCAGAGCATTTACTATGGATTACTAGTACTTGCCTCTCATCGCTTTCACCCAGTTAGTCTTGTTAATGAAATGAGTGAAGTACTGCTGTGTGTGAACGTGACCAGTAGCAAATTTCTGAAAAGGGTCTTGAGGGGAAAGTTCCCAGAGACGCCTTGAGCTGCTTTACATGTTGCAGGCTGAGGGTTTACATTTTTTCTTTTTGCTACTGCCTCTTTTATGGTGTCTTTAACAAGTTGACAGAGGTTGGTTAAACTGGTGAACCTTTTCATGACATGGAAATTTGATGGGATGTTTGGGGAGAGAAAAATTCCATGTGTTGAAACGTGTGAGCCTGCCGCTGTCAATGACACCTGAGCTAAGGCAGTGAAAAGGAGGAGGAAAGTATGTGGGTTCAAGCAAGGGCATTGAAAAAAGTCCTTGCCAACTTGGCTCAAGTCTTGTGCGTAAGCCAAGGAAGTGGAACAGGTAAGTTGCATTTTGAGTCACTTTTGCACAGGGCTGTTGATTAGAGACCCTGCAAGGGCTCCTGCGCTCTAAGAGTTGCACAGAGGGTGTGTGACTTTCTCTCTCTCCCTGCCCACTCTCTGCAGTCCTGAGATTGCCCTCCCAGAACAGGTATGCCTGGCATCTTTCAGCACCAGACGAAGACATTTGCATTTGCCCAGAGGCTTAAGTCTGTACAGTTATTAAGAGGGCCAACCCAAATGGCACCCAATAGCAAGCATTCTTTGCTCTTCATCAGGCTGGATGTTAAACACACAGCAGGAGTTGGGAGATGAGGCGAGAGAAATGGCAAGGCTTCAACAATCACACTATTTTTTGTATTTTTGTCCCTCTCCGCTGCCCCCAACCCCAAACTCCTATTCTGTGTAGCACCCAGCCCATGAGCCCCCATATGGTCCACTTGCATAATCCAGGATTGCAGGCGGCTGGACTAGACTGACCCTTGGGGTCTCTTCCAACCCTATACCTCAAAGACATTCTCTGCCTATGGATTTTGGACCTTTTCTCTAATTATGAATATCTGACCAGCTATAATGCATGCACATCTACTAAAACTACTGTGAATATGGCTGTTATCCAAATATCCAAATACTTTATGACCTTAGGTCATGGGTAGGCAAACTAAGGCCCAGAGCTCGGATGCCACCCAAACGCCTTCTCAATCCGGCCCCTGGGAATCAGTGTGTTTTTACATGAGTAGAATGTGTGCTTTTATTTAAAATGCATCTCTGGGTTATTTGTGGGGGCTGCCTGGTGTTTTAACATGAGTAGAATGTGTGCTTTTATTTAAAAGGCATCTCTGGGTTATTTGTAGGTCATAGGAATTCGTTCATTATTATTTTTTTTTTCAAAATATAGTCTGGCCCCCCACAAGGTCTGAGGGACAGTGGACTGGCCCCATGCTGAAAAAGTTTGTTGACCCCTGCCTTAGATAATCAGTGACTGAAGGCTGAAGTACTTGTTGTGTTGTTCTTTTTTACACTGCAGATTTTTAGAAAGCAAAATTCAGTTGTTAAGGCCACAATTTGAAAGGGGGAAGAGAGGCTTCTTTGCTCTTTCTCCTTATATCACCTTCCTGCAGCAGTTTTTGTACCCTTATGATGGAAAACAAATTGTTGTTGTTGTATAGTCCTTTAGTCGTGTCCGCCTCTTCGTGACCCCATGGACCAGAGCACGCCAGGCACTTCTGTCCTCCACTGCCTCCCGCAGTTTGATCAAACTCATGCTGGTAGCTTCAAGAACACCATCCAACCATCTCATCCTCTGTCGTCCCCTTCTCCTTGTGCCCTCCATCTTTCCCAACATCAGGGAGTCTTCTCTTCTCATGAGGTGGCCAAAGTATTGGAGCCTCAGCTTCACGATCCGTCCTTCCAGTGACCACTCAGGGCTGAAAACAAATAGTATGCACCAATTGTGATAAAAACAGTTTGGGGGGGTTGACCTATCTGGATCCATTTCCTCCTCCAAATTGCAGA
This sequence comes from Podarcis vaucheri, assembly GCF_965113315.1. Lineage (NCBI taxonomy): Eukaryota > Metazoa > Chordata > Lepidosauria > Squamata > Lacertidae > Podarcis > Podarcis vaucheri. The sequence continues at coordinate 124,316,756 of NC_138761.1, forward strand.
CTCAGTGGCTGCATTTTATTAAACAAAAGTCTAGAAAGAATGGTGGAACTGCATGTGAAGCGTAGTTTGTTTATTTTTATTGGATAAGTTTCCATGCCGCCCTTCAGTCGAAGTGATACCCAATGGCAAAATACAGCAAAATCATTCCACCCTGAGAAAGCTTTAATGTTAATAGTAACAAAGATGGGATAAGAAAATAGATAATGAAAGTGCTTACTTATTCAAGGCTGGCGACTTTTAACTCGCCTTCCTCCTTGTGTTTTTAGCAGTAGCGTGACAAACCAACTGAGTAAGCTGCTAAACTTTCCCAAAGGAGCAAGCCAAAGAAAAGTGGCGGTGCCAAACTAATATTGATGGCTGGTGATTTCCCTCTCTCTTCTCCAGCTTCCATAGCAGTTCTGTGCAGCTTGACGTGCTCTTTGGAAGAGAAGGGAGATGACTGGAAGCGGCCAGGTGCGGCTCTGATCCAGTGTGACATCCGAATCAGAGCAAGCGCTTCTGTTGTGACGGCAGCCACACCATACCGATACCTTTGTGACGATTCAACGTGTTCCTCTTCGCTACCTCGCAAGGCTGCTGTCAACTCATCTGGCATCCATTTTGCTGGCCTTTTTATCAGGTTAGACATGGTCCTTCTGCCTGACAGTGGCTGGACTCCAGTCCACTGTTTTGTAAGGAGCATTCAAGTTTTGTAGGGATGGGTTTCAAACTGGGGAACAGGCATGTCATTGCACTTGCTAGACTGGCGATAGCCGAGTGTGCTTTGGCCTGCAGAGAGATCTGCCTGATTGAACGTGAAATCCATTCATTGTTGATATCAAAGCATCTCTTTCTTTGTCTTTTTAAAGTATCATTTGAGTCTGAGGGACACCAGATGATCCATCTAGTAAACATCTTACTTTGTTCCTGGGTGTGTATTCTGATCCAAAGCAACATCTGTTGAATGCCACTGGGGGAAAAAGATTAGGGATTATGAAAAGCAGAAGAAGCCACCCCCCCCTACTTTAAGTCAACAACCTAAGCAATATTCAGAGTGCCCATTCGGTGTTTATTCATCACGTACTGACCAGCAGGGTTGCCATTGGCTTAAGGTCCAGTGTTAGAGTTTGGATTTGATATCCCGCCTTTCACTCCCTTTAAGGAGTCTCAAAGCGGCTAACATTCTCCTTTCCCTTCCTCCCCCACAACAAACACTCTGTGAGGTGAGTGGAGCTGAGAGACTTCACAGAAGTGTGACTGGCCCAAGGTCACCCAGCAGCTGCATATGGAGGAGCGGAGACACGAACCCGGTTCACCAGATTACGAGTCTACCGCTCTTAACCACTACACCACACTGGCTCTCATTTGAATAATTTGGTACCAGTTCCTCCTTGTGGTAACACTGGTTGGGTGTTTGGGCAACTGACTACATTATCGAAGGTTATACACTAGGATTTTTACTAGTTCTAGTCCTGTGTTTTTAGCAGTGCATAAGAAGTCAGCACTTCTGATTAGAGTTGCCAGGTTGTAAATCAAGAGACTCCCATTTTGCCTTCAAATCTACTGCTGAAGTTGGATTTTCAGAAGCTGTTGTAGCTCCCCACCTTTTAAGGTTTCTTCCCTCCCTTGCAACTCACCTGAAGTCTTGTTTGTAACAAGATGGGAGGGAAATGCCAGAAATCAAGGTTACTCAGTGTCCTTATACAGGAACAGATTTTTTAAATGTAAAGATGGGCATTTCTGGGTTTCATCTTTGCAAACATACTGTATTTTTCCGTGTGTAACACGCCCCCATGTATAAGATGCCCCTTATTTTGGGGGACTTGAAAGAAAATGGGGGGAGATTGCCCAGAGTTGTTAAGCTTTTTTTAGGGGAATTGCCCAGAGTTGCTGAGCTTTTTTTGGGGGGGTGGGAATGCCGAAAATTGCTCACCCCTGCTGAACAGACGCTGACAATCGCATGCTGCCCAGTTGCCTCAGCAGCAGCCAATCACCCACAACTCTTCACACAACCACCAATCAGCCGCCAGATCACCGCAGAGAATCTCCAACTCGCAGCTGCAACCAATTGCACATCCCCCCTCAGCACTACCTGTGCATAAGACGAGCCAAGATTTTGAACATGATTTTAAAATAAAAAACCCTTGTATAATACAGTGGTGCCTCGCAAAACGAAAAGAATCCGTTCCGTGATTCTCTTCGTCTAGCGGTTTTTTTCGTCTTGCGAAGCAAGCCCATTGACGGATTAGAGGATTAGTGCTATTAGTGGCTTTTAGTGGCTTTTAGCGGCTTATCAGCTTATCGGATCAGCTGATAAGCGGTTTAGCGGCTTAGAAAAAGGGGGGGAGGGAAAAAACCCCGCAGGAACTCGCAAGACATTTTCGTCTTGCGAAGCAAGCCCATAGGAGATTCGTTTTGCGAAGCACCTCCAAAACGGAAAACTCTTTCATCTAGTGAGTTTTCCGTCTTGCGAGGCATTCGTCTTGCGGGGCACCACTGTACACAGAAAAATATGCTATATGCTAAGTAAATGTTGCCAGGCGTTTGTTGGAAGCAGAATAGCAGGGCCATTTCAAAAGGTTGGCAACTCCAGACACAGTGGCTGCCTCCTCACTCCTGCTGCCCCCATGCGTGTGACAGAGTGATGGCAGCCCTCCTGGAGAGGAGTGGCCCTGATAGGGAGCTGTTCCCAGCTCTGCCCAAGAGGGCAGGATAAACGCCCTCTGCCAGATCTCCTGTAAGTGGTAGTCAGTGTAATGGCCCCAGGGTGGGCCTGGGGCTCTGGCAACTTTAGATCCACTGGATTTTGGCAAGCACATTTGTCTTGCAGGGCAAAAAGAGCAGCACCTGCCAAATTCTGGCCTTTCTGTAACTGTTGGAAGATACATGAGGCCTGCCTGCTTTGTACCAGTCACATTATCTGTGGGAGAATTTCCCAAATGTCTGTTTCTGTTTCTCAGGATACTGTTGGGAACACAAGAAGCCCAGTCGGGATGCCAGCTGCTTTGCTAATAGGGCTCCTGTGCAACGCAAGCAACAGCATCCCTGTATCTATAAGGAAAAAAGTTTTATCTGATGAAGGTCTGCTCGCCACGTATATACCATTAAAGCAGATGAATCCTGCAAAACCATGTTGTGGCGCTTTTCTCTCTCCTGTGATGGTCCTGAGGAAAAATGCAGATTTTTTTTTGGGGGGGGGAATAAACCCTCTCACAAACACAGAGTGTTAGGGGCAAGTAAACCTGAGGTTTTTAAGGCAGCTGAAAGGAATGAAAATGGTTGCTCTGGTAGGTGGAAATAGATACTAGAACTTTAGAAGTTCCCCAAACAAGTGAGCAGCTGTTAGCAAGCGGGCCTAATTAAGAGCACCCCTTTGCTATTTCCATTATTATTACTTCTCCCCACCCCATCTCCCACTTCCCAATGAGAGAAGAGATTTCGGGGGGGAAAGCGGCCTGTTAAACTAACTGGCACATATATCGAATCTGCTTAGCCTGGGCTGTTAAGTAAGTTTAATTAATTTACTAAGTTAATGTTCCAGTGCTAGCAAGAAAGCATCATTGCTATCAGCTGGGTAGCAGGAATTGGAACCCTAAATGAGCTCATTTTTTCACAGTTGGAATTAGGGACCAGTTAGCCAGTTGTGTGGTTTTTCCAATTTCTGCGCTTGCCCTAAGGGAGTTGCAAGTTATTCATTCCCCAGGATTAAGTGTGAGTAAGAGAGGGAAAGGAGACAAGCGCTACCTGGGGTTTGCTGCCATTTTTGACTCAAGCAGTGTCTGTTGTCTTTAGTTGTCCGTTCTTGTGTTTGCTCCGTCCTGGAACTGAATGTGTACATACGTTTTGATCGGCAGGCAGAATGGCATCACTGAAAAAACATTTCCTATGTGTATTTTTGTGGAGAGGGCTTGTAGATAAAGGGGGTGGGGAGGCAAAACAAATAAACAATAAAAGAATGGAAACAAAATTACAGAAATTTGCAAAGTTTGACAAATGGTGGCCTGCAGTTGCCACAAGCTAATGGCTTGCGATGATTAATAAGAGTAAAAATAATTGCATTTCATTAAGATTGATGACACCCCATTTAACCTCCCTTCTCGTTTCAGCCCTAAAGTGGAAAGAGATGAAGTTCTCATCTATAATAGCTCCTGTAACATTACCATGGAAACTGAGGCAGAGATGGAGTGTGAGGAACCTAATCAGCCAATTACCGCCAAGATTACTGAGATATGGAAAGAGCGGGGCCAGAACACTCAGGTATAATCAAATCTTTTTTATAGACTGATTCAAACAGCTTAAAATTAAATTTGTAATATTGTGTACATTTAAGAGGGGGAAAAAAACAATTTAGGCCAGGCACAGGCAATATATAATTTTAACCGCTATCCAACTTTGAATAGCATTTCTAATGCACAGCAGTGGAAATGATGGTTAGTCATATGTTTTAGCAAATATGGATGAGACCTGCCCCTTTTCTTTTAATTGCCCTTTATAGCTTATTGTTATCATTTTATTTTTGCAAAGCCTTTTCTTACAAATGCAAGCACTCTTCCTAATTCGATACTTCTTCCTGTCTCTGTTGCTCGAATCGGAGATCCTGATCACAGATTATTATGGGGCCTTTTTTGAGCCATTATGGAAACTTATCATTCTTTACGGGCTGCTTACCAGTTGAAACAGGCTGATGACAACGCTTCTCTTTATGGCTATGTGGGGTAGCTAGGCAGACTTTAAAGAGTTCTGCCACATTTATTTATTGAGGGAGAATGGCAGTTACAATTCTAGAGCACTCTGTTTTGGTTCTGCCCCACACTGGAACCCAAATCAACTTGAAAATCTCATCATTTGATTAATAAATAAATAAATATGAAGTTGGTTTTGTGTCCCTGCATGCTCTGAGAAGCACAGATACCTTATCTCTCTCAGCCTCTCCTTCTTTGCCTTTCCGTGTTCTCCCAGAGATGGTAGCTGCCCACACAGCTGATTTTGCATTACCTGGTTATGGCTCCATCCTCTTCTTCTTTGGGAATCACTCATGGCTGAGTAAGATTGTCTTCCGTGAATACAGTCTTAACAGTGCGTCCATATGGCTCTATAGTCTGTGTGTGGCAGTGTGAATGCTTTTTTTATTTAAAAAATCACCTTTATGAGTATGAACTTACTAGATTTGGTGGTGTTCCTTAGGCAAATGTAGTGTAAATGTAATGTAAGGTATCTCTCCTATCAAATAAATGAATAAATAACATTTTACTTGACTCCAGTTGCTTGCTCCCTTACATCTTTTTGCTAGTGCATAGACTGTGAAATACTGTACTATTCCGTGTATAAGACGTGGTTGTTTTTTTAACTGTAAAATAAGGTTAAAAATCAGGGGCGTCTTATACACAGAGAGTGCATATGCTGGACGGGCGATTGGTTGCAGCTGCGAGCAGGAGCTTATCAGTGGCGATTGGGTGGGTGATTGTTGGCTGCTGCTAGGGCTGCTTAGGATTGGCTGCTGGTGCGTCAATTTGGTAGCTGATTGGTGGTTGTGTCAAAGGCTGCTGTGGATTGGCTTCCGCTGCGGCAGTTGTGTGTGCGATTGGCTGCTACTGGTGGCGAGCGGGCAGGTGCTTATTTTCTCCTGTGACGTGCGCGATTGGCAGCGTTGGGTGAGTGATTTTTGGGGCATTCCCCTCCAAAGAAAAACTCAACAACTTTGGCAATCCTGCCCCCAAAAAGCTCAACAACTCTGGGCCATCTCCCCCCCCCCTTTTCTTAATTTGGGATCCCCAAAAGTACGGGGCGTCTTATACACGGAAAATATGGTAATAAAGTGATATTACTGGTTGGCATCTTGTGTACGTGCTAATCTTTAAAGCACACTTGATGCACATGCAGTCCCTCAAAGAATACTGGGCACTAACGTTTAGCCCTCACAACTGGCAGTGCCCAAAATTCTTTTAGGGGGAAAATGTGCTTTGAATGTGCTCTAACGGTCTCCCTGTCCCTCAGTCTAGGATTAACATCTGGTCAGTTTAAAATTACTTCAATTGACTTTTCCTCAGTGCAAATTAATAATCTGTTCTAATGTTCCAGTTACAGGTAGGTAGCCGTGTTGGTCTGCCATAGTCAAAATAAAAAAATTCCTTCCAGTAGCACCTTAAAGACCAACTAAGTTAGTTCTTGGTATGAGCTTTCGTGTGCATACGGTATCTGAAGAAGTGTGCATGCACACGAAAGCTCATACCAAGAACTAACTTAGTTGGTCTTTAAGGTGCTACTGGAAGGAATTTTTTTATTTTGTTCTAATGTTGCGTATATTTATTTACCTTAAATAGGAGGTGGAGATAAGAAATAGCTTCTCCTACAAAAGCATGCCTGTTTTTTAAAGATATCTGTGGAGACCCTCTTCTGAGTTCCAAATCCATATTTGGTTGGGATAAGGTTGGCCATCACTGCTGCTGTGCCTAAACTTTTGAATTCCCCACTTAAGGAGTCTTGAGTCGTCTTTGGTGGCCTTCAACCGCACCATTAAAACCTTCTCATTTAGGAAGACCTTTGGCCTGCTGCAGCTGGTTTTTAGTGTTGCCTACTGTAATTGCAAGGAACGCGGGTAGCACTGTGGGTTAAACCACAGAGCCTAGGACTTGCCGATCAGAAGGTTGGCGGTTCGAATCCCCGCGACGGGGTGAGCTCGGTCCCAGCTCCTGCCAGCCTAGCAGTTCTAAAGCATGTCAAAAGTGCAAGTAGATAAATAGGTACCGCTCCGGCGGGAAGGTAAATGGCGTTTCCATGCGCTGCTCTGGTTCGCCAGAGGCGGCTTAGTCATGCTGGCCACATGACCCGGAAGCTGTACGCCAGCTCCCTCGGCCAATAAAGCGAGATGAGCGCCGCAACCCCAGAGTCGGCCATGACTGGACCTAATGGCCAGGGGTCCCTTTACCTTTTACTGTAATTGCATGCTCCCAACTTCCCCCCTATTTGGCATTTGTTATGTTTCGTGCTGCTCCCCCCCCCAAAAAAAAACTGCAGCTGCTTTTAAACTCATTGCTGGCTTTTATTGATTTTCTTTTATACAGTATGCCACTGTTTTAATAGGAAGTATTCAAGTAAATAGTTGTGCTAGTGCCAGGATTAGTGCTAGCACAACAGGATCCCTCCTCCTTCTGCAAGACATGCCCTGCAAAGTTCCCAGATCTGATCTGGGGGGTTGTGGGGGGGGGACCCAGGTCAGATTGAGAGGGGAAGTGGGGGGAATGTTCCATTATGCAAGAGGAAATCCTTGCACTAATGGAAGGTTCCCCTTAGTGCTACATTAGATGCAGACAATTGTGTCACATGTCTACTATTTCTGTAAATTGCCTTGAACAATAGGAAAAGGGTAGGGTATGACTATTTTGAAAAACACACAAGCAGAAGCAACTGAGCAATCTCTCTTCCCTGTAGTGATAGTTTCTTAAAGAGTCTTGTTTGGAAGAATGTTCAGATTCTCCCCATCATCACGGGCTGGTTCATAGGTCATAGATAACAGAATTGTGGTGTTGGAGGACCCTGAGGGTCATCTAGTCCACCCCCCGCAGTGCAGGAATATGCAATTGTCCCATACAGGGATCGAACCTGCAACCTTGGCATTATCAGCACCACACTCTGACCAACTAAGCCCAGGGGTCAGCAACCTTTTTCAGCAGGGGGCTGGTCCACCGTCTCTCAGACCATGTGGTGGGCCGGACTGTATTTTTTGGGGGGGAAATGAATGAATTCCTATGCCCCACAAATAACCCAGAGATGCATTTAAAATAAAAGCACACATTCTACTCATGTAAAAACACCAGGCAGGCCCCACAAATAACCCAGAGGTGCATTTAAAATAAAAGGGCACATTCTGCTCATGTAAAAGCACGCTGATTCCTGGACTGTCCGCCGGCCGGATTTAGAAGGCGATTGGGCTGGATCCGGCCCCCGGGCTTAAGGTTGCCTACCCCTGAACTAAGCTATCCAGGCATTCACAACTTGTTGAATGTAGCATCAAAGGCATGTGTGAATGAGCTATCAGAGATGAATAACTGCATATACAACTTTCCCTATTCACTATTTCCAGGCCGCCAATACTTTTCTGGGTTATCTTGCGCCATCTGCATGTCAAATAATTTGGAGACAATTTAGGAATTCTGTATTTTGCAGAGTTATATTACCAACCCGCATAGCTCCCTATTGTAATACTGTTAACTCCATAACAGCAGAAACATAATTTCTGGATGGGCTCTTGGGGAGATTATTGCTAAATCATACCCCAGAACCTGGCTGATTTGCACCATGAGTTTCCTGATCATAAAATCTGCTTTACCTTGAATGGCAGGTCCTTTCTGTTCATAGAAGAACACTCTCTTCTGCCCATGACTAGGCCACCTAAGTGACTGCCTTGTGCTTATTTGTGGCTTAAAGAAACTTGTGTTTGCTAACTGAAACCCAAGCAGCATGTATGTGAGTATGTATGGGGGAAGGGGCAGGTCAGATAAAAGGTTTCCATTTTAGTTGACAGCCCCCTGCTAAGATTTATGACACCATGTGCTATATGCATGCTTCCTTGTAGAGGCTTAAATCATGTCATGCAAACTGGCCTTACCTTTCCACTGGAAATAATGGTACCAGTCAGAGAATTGCATTAATGGCATCTTGTACATTGGGTTACAATAATGGTGCTATTAGCAAGAGGTGCAAAATGTCAGGGAAGTAATGGGACATCACCCTTGCACACTGGACCCCAAGGATTTAATGCACCTCTACATATATTGAGCATCAAGCTCTGTATTATCAATAGACACTTAACCTTGTTGGCTTAAAAGAAAATAATTAATTCAGTTGAAAATTTGATCTCTACTTTGTGATTCTGGGATGTCAAAGTGTAAAACTATTGCCTTGTCACCTTATAACCCCCCCCCCAAAAAAAAAACTATTTTGTGCATGGGAAGTTTAGAGATGCATTTCTGTGAACGTTTTCATCTCTTCTCCTTCAAAATATTTAATTCATTTATGTAAGTGCTGGGAATGCTGACTATTTTTCAGTGTTAAAGTACCTAGAGGGCAGGCTGTGGAGTATGGTTGGTGTACATATTAAAGTGTGTGTGTGCTACTAAAAATAAGCGCACATTATTGTGTATTAAAGAATAAGCACACAAACCTATTATTAAAGCACAAATAGGAGGTGGTTTGTTCTTCTGGAGTGGATGCTAGCTTGCCGCAAAGGTTTAGCACTGAAACCCTGCCCTCACATTGAGCTGGACGATTAACTGTGTTAGCATCGTCCTCCTGGCTCTGCGCTCCATTCTGACCAGGCAAAGTATACCCGTGTGAGGGGGTATAAGTGACGAAGGAAATAGACACGTGCATCTTTTAGAACTCATTGACAGATTGGTGGCACATTGAAAAGTTCATTGGACTTGTATGATCTGCATTGTAGTTCAGTATGAAGGCAAAAGCTTGATTTGAACAATGACTATGGATTTCTGGCAACACTTTACCTTTGATAGGATATCTTGTGGCATGAAGAGGGAATTTTATGTCCGACGGCTTAGATGGGATTTGGAACATCTCATGCTAAATATAGTAAGAGATGGATGAGACTTGGGTGAAATGGAGTTGGCAGTGTTGAGAGCAGCAGTGGAAGAGAAGAGTGGATGCCCCATAGATTGTGGGCTGCTGCTGGCTGTATTGCCAATGTGTGAGGAAACATGAAGGCTGACTAAACATCTGGAAGAACTTTCTGATGGTGAGAGCTGTTTGACAGTGGAAGGGACTCTGGGGTGGAGAACGCTCCTTCCTTGGAGGATTTCATTACATGAGTTTGGACTAGGTGTCACTTAGGGTCCCTTTACAATTCTATGATTTTATGAAGTGTGGTTCTAATGTTCTATTTTCTGATTTTTAAAAAATCTACATTTTAAATTTTGTTTGCTGCATGTTTAGTTTTTTAGTAAACTGCTTGAGGCATGTTGTGAAAAGTTAGTCAGCTGGACCTCAAATATTCAGTATTTTATTAATGATCTTCAAGAGCCAGTAGAGTGAAGAAGAGGATACAGTGCTTTAGTTTAGTAAAACAAATGGAGGAATACCGTCAGGAAAGTATGCAGAACAGATAATTACAAAAAGAGAGAGAAAAGTTTAGGAAAAGACACCCATTTCCTGAGCATTCATTGCTTGGTCTTTTCCCGTTATCTGCATGCAGACTCTTGTGACGCACTCTTATCGGAATCAATTTAACATTGATTTTGGCTTCTGGACATACCTTCCCAGATCTGATGGTTTCCAAAAGCCAGCTCTTTTCCTTCTCCCCCTAAGTGTTCCTAAAAATATTTTCCTGTCTCCAAGTTTAGAAAGCGACCTTCCCGTAGGGCAGGAAGGGACAAATTAGTAACTTGCATTTTTAGGCATATGTCCTCATGAGTAAAATAGGGATTTTCATAACATTGTCTGCATTAAGATGCACACACTTCACTTACAGACATAGCTTTGTGTTTGTGCATCTTAATGTGAAGGAGATGGGGAACACAAGCACTTGGGTTGTCCTATTCTGTCTGCTCCTGTGTCACATGTGAATCTCTCTTCCAGGTTGCTTCTCTCCTTTTATATTTATTTATTCCAATACATTTATGCCCTGTTTTCATATCATGTCTCAAACAGTTTACCAAAAAACTAAGCATGCAGCATACAAAATTTAAAATGTAGGTTTTTAAAAAATATATATCAGAAAATAGAACATTAGAATAGCATTTATGGTGCAAAGCCCCCCTGAAATAAAACTGCCTTAATATGTTAAATTTCCTTTAATAGGAGGGAATTCCATAGACAGGACCACTCATAGTGCTTTGCCAGATGATCTCAGTGATTGACTTGAGACATATATGGTGGGGTAGTCCTTAAGTTATTCTAGGCCTAAGTTGTTCAGGGCCTTGTTGCGTGGCAAGTTCCCACCTCCCCCCAGTGGAAATAAAGACACATGACACAATTATTATGGTTAATGGGCTAAAAAAGGCCACAACTTTATTGGTTACAGGTGATGAGCGGTATTGGCGTGGCATTGGTCCTAACCGACTATATCTGGCTTCAGCCCGTCTGCTTGAAGTCCAGGAAGGGTTAACCACCAGTAGGGGGAGTCCTGCTGATGCGCATCAACTAGGATCTCCCCCGGGGTCACCGCTAGGGGGCGTGCCTTAGGCCCTCATCTCCATAGGCTTCTGACAGGGGCCACACTCCCTGAATCCTTTATCCTTCAATATGTGGGGCAGGTGGTGGCGCTTCCTCCCCTCTTCTGCGCATGTGAAGCCTGCAACACCACCGCCTCTGCAGGGCGGAAGTGGCTTTGTTGATGGTCCTGCCACTGGTTGCTTTTGACCCATGACAGGACCTATTCAGTGGTGGTTCCCCATTTGTGGAATACTCCCCTCCCCCAGTGAGGTGCTTCTTTCCCTTTCATGATTGACTTTTAGGAGGAATTGGAAAATATTCCTGTTTACCCAGGTCTCTGATGGCTGAAGGGCACTGTTTCTGGAAGCTCTGAAACAGCTGGATGGAAAAGTGCTTTTATACATTTTAAATGCAACAGTTTTTAGAATGTTTAATTTTTTTATTTTTTTGTTTTGTTTTTTGCTGCGGGTGTGTTTGCTGCCCAGGGATCCTTTGGGAGGAAAGGCTGAATATAAATGAAATAAATAGCACTTGATGGACTGTGCCGAAATGGCTAAAATGACCGGAAGAATCAGAAATCAGAAAGACCAAAAATTTAATAAAGAATGGGGGAAATTTATAACCTATCTTAAAGACCATTGTAAGCAGTTAAAACCATTAGTAGGATTGGAATATCACTTGTAGTTTAACGGTGAATTTTGGATATAACGGAGATGTCAAAGATTTGGATCATCATAAAAGATGCAGGAGGAAATGATTAATAATAATTGGGCCTACAAAGGGGAGGCTGGAGGTCCAGGAGAATCCTTGGATTCTTGTTTCTATGATCTGTGTTCGATATACGACTGTAAAATTTTAATCTGAAAAACCAATAAATATATTTTTTTAAAAAATAAACAGCCCCTGAACTTTGATCTTTAAATCTGGCCCAGCAGCAAACAGGAAGTCACTGGAGGTCTGTTAACACCAGTGTCATGTGCTGATAGTGGTCTCTTTCCATCAGCAGCCTAACTACAGCATTCTGCACTTAGGCAGCCCTATCTACTGCACGTCACAGTACAGTGGTGCCCCGCAAGACGAATGCCTCGCAAGACGGAAAACTTGCTAGACGAAAGAGTTTTCCGTTTTGGAGGTGCTTCGCAAAACGAATTTCCTATGGGCTTGCTTTGCAAGACGATAATGTCTTGCGAGTTCCTGCTGGTTTTTTTCCCTTCCCCCCCTTTTTCTAAGCCGTTAAGCCGCTTATCAGCTGATCCGATCAGCAGATAAGCCGCTAAAAGCCGCTAATAGCGCTAATCCGCTAATCCTTCAATGGGCTTGCTTCGCAAGACAAAAAAACCGCTAGACGAAGAGAATCACAGAACGGATTCTTTTTGTCTTGCGAGGCACCACTGTAATTCAGTCCTGCAGTTTTTAAGCAGAGGTCGGATGGCCACCTGCCATGGATGCTTTAGTTGAGATCCCTGCATTGCACTAGATTGGGGTTGGACTAGATGACCCTCAGGGTCCCTTCCACAATTCTCTAATCCAGGATATATTCACCCCACCTTTTTGACTGAAAATTCCTCCAAAAATTATGCAAAAAACGAGATTGCATCCTTAGGAATTCTGCTGCTTTTTTCAAGCCAGAAACATGGAGGGGAGGAACCAGATGGCAGTGGATGGCTTTGAGAGATCTGTGAAGGGTTTGCCCCAGTCACACACAGGCTGACTAAAGAAGCTCTGCTGTCTTATCTACAGAGACATACACTGCTCTTTTTGAGGAGTGGAGCCAGAATTATATTAAAGCCTTGATCTAATATGTCTTTGCATGTGCATGTGCATAACTTTACGATTGCAGGTTAAAAAGAGAATTTCATTAGGAACAAGGCTTTTTGCCCCTTCTCCGCAAGCTTGTTTAGAGTGCTGGAAATATATGCTGACGAGTGTGACCTGCAACAAAATGTTGCCATGCTCCTGTCAGCATGTTCATCAACTGTGCCACCTTTCAGGATATTCCTTTCCCACCCCAACAGACAGGCTGTGGCCACTGAGCACGTTTTTCTACTTCTTCAATTCCTAGTGTTCCCTTGAGCATGCTGACACCTCCCTCTCGTATCTCACTTGCTCCGTTTTGGAGCCAGGGCCAAGACATTTTGGCACCTGAGGTGAAAAACAAAACGGCCCTCTCTTCCTGCCAGGGAAGAAGGGGTGAGTGAAGATCTACAATCAGGAACAAAGGGGGAAATAAAGATCTACACCAGGGGTTGGCAACGTGCGGCCCGTGGGCCGGATGTGGCCCACAAAGACCGTTTTACTGGCCCACAAGCCACCCACTTGGTGAGTCCCCTATGCGCTGCGCTAAACCAGCACAGTGTGGCGCGGGGACTCAGAGTGGTGCCGGAAATCGCATCTGTGCATGTCCAGACGCTGAAAATTGCTGTGTGTGATTTCCAGCATCTGGGCATGCACAGAAGCAATTTCCGGTGCTGCGGACATGCACAGACGCAATTTCTGGCATCACGCTGCACCACTCCGGCCCACGGACGGTCTCCATGGGAGTGATCCAGCCCGTGGCTGGTAAACCTTGCTGACCCCCTCCCACCAACAACCAGGGTGGGAAGAGACTAGCAGCGCCTCCAGTTCAGCAAGAGGCCACTGTAGAGGTGGCCTGTGGCAGCAGCAGGGGGCAAGGCATTCCTTGGAAGCCAAATCTGCAGCTCCTGCCTCCTGAGGCAGTCACCCCTTCTTGCCTCATGGGTGGGCTGGCCCTGTACGTAGCTGCCATACAGTCACTATTTTTCAGCTCCATCTACCATGGTGAAGTTAATATAGACAACCATGTGCATCTAAGTCTACTATTAGGCTATGTGGTGATGATGATCATCCACGAATGAATTCATTTGTGCAATACATAACCTCTTAGTATTCCTTTTGGAATCCACTGCATGTGCAACTTAGCCTGTGATTAACCTGGGGAGTCTGCTTCTGTAAATAATGCCGTTCAACCTTTTTAGAAAGGAAGATGCTGGTGGCTTATTAGCTCATGGCTAAATGCTACTCTGAATACAGGGCTGGGGAAGCCCAGAGGAATAACCTGTCCACTTATACCTCTGATATCTAATGAAATGTCAACCACCGAGACACTGATGGGGTAAACATGCTGATGGGGAAAACATCTCAATACGAGATGCTGATGTTCTCTCTGGGCTTATGGGAGGTTTTGACCAAGCTTGGATGTCTTTGAACCTATTATGCTTAGTGAGCCTGCAGATTATTATTCCAGATCACTAGACCAGACCTAATCATCATGCAAGCATGCTGTTTTAACAATGTTTCCCTTGTACAGATTTTCCTTACTCCCCTGGCACCATAGGTGGTATGAATACATCTTTTAGGGCAGATGCCATGTATGTGAAGCCAAAGGCAGGAAAACCGAGCTGGTGGAGCATTGGATCTGTGGCAATCCAGTCTCTTGAGAGATTACCATTATGGAACACGCAGGCTGATAACTCTAACCATTCCAGTTCATGGTGCTGCACTGAATGTACTTCTGCCTAACAGAGCAACCCTAACTATTGAAAGTGGGCATAATCCCTATTCCATATTCTGTTCAGGAGGCATTTGTCTTACACCACCCTTTTTGTGAGCTAAATAGGCCATGGGTGCAAGTCTCTCTTTGCCCTGTTGCGTGTTAAGTTCCCTAGTCCTCCCCAAAAAATAAATAAAAACACAATTGACACAGAATATAATTTAAGGTTATTGGCATAATTTTGGCTACAGTGTTATTGATTACAGATCGTGAGTGGTTTGCTTAGGCATTGGTTCCTGACTAACTGCAACTGACCTTAGCAGGGCAGAACTGACGACTGGACTCCGGCAGAGGTCAGTAAGGGAAAACATTCTGGGGGAGCGTTGTGCCAGGCTCAGACTCAAGCCCACTCCAAATGCTCCCAGGGGCTCTGGAAGGGGATTGGACAAAAGCAAGGCAAGCCCCTGGATTCCTTTAACGGAATACCTTTCGCGCATTGGAGGGGCAGGTGTGACAACCTCCCCTCCACTCCACATTGAACCGATGCCTAACTGCCAAACCTTACAAAGTTGTGACAATTTGCTACGTGGCAGGCGAAACCCAATGGCACCAGCCAATCAGCCAAATGGGAAAATTCCTACTGGGCCCCTGTCCCCAAAACAGACAACCCATGATGGCATAGGAAGGTCATAATGAACCCTAAATATAGGAAGGGTTGGTGGGTGATCTGATGCACAAGGCGAAAAGAGGAAGCTCAACACAATGTGCAGCGATAGATACCGTAGGTCGCCCGGTTAATGCATAAAATGATCCCATTGGCCAGAATTACCCCAGCAACCGAGGAACCACCAGTCAGGTTGTTGCGGCTATCCAATCGCTCCCACTCACAACAGCAGTGAAGTCAGTCTTGTTGATCTCACCGCAATGCGTTCTCTCTGGGAGGAGGACACGATTTCTTCTTCTCCCATGCCCCCAGAATCACCCTTTTTTGAGGCTTAACACCTGGCTGAGCTGGGGTTGAGGGTCTTATGCTTTTGTATCTCTGGCTCAATTGGGAAAGCCCAAAATTGACTGAATCCAAACGCTCTCATCTCAGCAGATCTTTGATTTGAATTGTGTGGTTAGTTTGCTCTCTCCACAAAAGAGAAAAAGGCATTAAGTATTTAATTAAACAACCACTGGTATGACTGAACTTCAGTGGTGGCTGTGCAGCTGTGGAAATAACTGAACTTCAGCAGTGGTTGTGGCCAGAGTATTGGTGCACCCTTTTTCAATGGGAAACTGAAACTCCTTCCTCCAGATATTTTTGTCTACCTGCTGTGGGTCTAATTACTCTGAATGAAACTTGACCCGTCTTTCCTGTTGATGTGTGTTCAAGGTGTTTGCACTGTGAGCTGCTTTAGGTCTCTCTGTTGACAGGGAAAGTTTTAAATAAAAAATGGGGAGCAGTGCAGAAGCCAAAAAAGAAAGCAAACCATGCTCAAAACCACATTCTCTAAATAAGAAAAACATGAAGTGGGGGGGGATATGGGTGCATCTGGTGCCACTTTCAATTCTGTAAATCTTAAAACAAACCTAAAGAATGATGTTCATCCTGCTTATGCTTCTTATTTAGTCCAATAAATATCCATTTAATGTGGGAAGGGTAATGGACAAAGTTTGTATTTTCTTTTTTTGCTCCGCCCACACACTCCACCCCTCAAAAGGACCACTGCTTCACCGTGTCTCGTAAGATCAGTCAGTCCAGAGCTGGTTCTTGCTGACATCTCCTTCTATGCACATATTTACTCTTGACTGTTTATTGCTAGACCTGTTACAGATGGCGACACATGGCAATCATTGTCCTGTGCCCTGGGCCTCTTTCATAAAGTATGGCAAACTTCTATGTCCCTTTTGTAACCCCTGCCCCCATTGTAAGCAATTCAAAATCCATTTTTGAGCCTCCCTTTTCAGGAGTGACGTCCTTCATGGATGGCGCCTCATTTAAATCACTCTGGCTGCTTGGTGATGCATGGGAAAAGACGAGTCATTACAAAGTTTATTATCTGACCCCCAGTCCCCCAGCAGTACTTCTGAAGTTGGAAGCAGCCGGCCCTCTGGTCTTCATACTTACACTGATGTTTGTCAGTGATATTTTGTAGGCTTCTCTGAACCTATGCTCTGAACGTATCGCCTCATTCTTCTCAATATCTGGACAGCCGTCTTTCAAAATTATATTAAATGACCTCCCACCCCAGGAGAACAGTAAGTCCTGTGTGATCAGTGTGCAGCAACAGCAACAACTGAAAGTCCAAGTTTAAGTGCAGATGTTATCTTTACGAACAAATGTGCCTTCTGCAAGGTTGTTAAGCTGCGAAGAGAAAGCCAACATGGCTGCCACTGTTACCACAGGCAATGCGAAGAGATAAATGGTTGACCCTGGCCCGTGTCACGTTAGGATTGATGCCACTATCAGCGCTAGTGCCTTTCCAATGATTTTTTTTTTTTAAACTCTGATAGAGTGTGTTATCTAGTTACTGCCATGAGGGCAATAGCCTGGGGTAGGGGAAGGGGAAAGAGAGAGGGTGGGGAGAAAGGTCATTCTAAGAGGACAATCTTTGTCAGATTAAATGAGAAAAGGGACCT
Source organism: Podarcis vaucheri (assembly GCF_965113315.1). Taxonomy (NCBI): domain Eukaryota; kingdom Metazoa; phylum Chordata; class Lepidosauria; order Squamata; family Lacertidae; genus Podarcis; species Podarcis vaucheri. The sequence continues at coordinate 124,334,034 of NC_138761.1, forward strand.
TGCTTTTAAAAAGGAAGTCGGGAAATAAATAAATAAGTGATGAAAGTAGCTCTGACTTGTAAGGGAAGGATAAGCAAAATTGCTAGCGCTTTCTCTCTGTCTCACCAGGTTAGGCTTGGGGCAGGTTCTGGTTGTAGCAGTCGTATGAGAGAGATAGATTTTGAATAATGCTGTATTGTGCTTTCAGTCCTGTGACTCTGAAAACGCTTTAGCTCAGTATGCTCATAATCAGGATGAATTTGCTTGTCCTTCTTTGCAAGGGGAGATGGGAAACAGAAGGAAAGTTAGGATCCAAGTTTGTGGTGTTTTAACCATTTTTTAAATGTATGCTGCCCAGAGACCTTTGGTTATGGAGCAGCATGGAAAGACCTTAATATATAAATTAATGAACAAAATAATGACAACTCTGAAGTGAATTAAAGCTGTGTCAAGCAGATTTAACATAAAACTCCCTCTGTCCCCTGTGATATGGAAAGCTTCAGCCATTGTTTTTCTGCTGACAATCATTGGGAGTTTGGACATAAAGTTCAGGCAGGCATGTCAGGAAAGGTTGCCATATGCTAAGCCTTGGGCAAAAATGGGGAACTGTGTACAAGGCGCTGATAGCTGTATTATTCCTTTTTTATTTGCTACCTTCAGATAATTGATAAGACATCATGGATTGATGTACATAAACTCCAAATTATTATTATTATTTGCATTATCCAGCACCTTAGGTCTTCAAGGTACATATAAAGGGGGAGGTTCACCTCTGGCCTCCCAGGTATTGCCTGACCATTGCAACCACAATATCACTTAATGGAAACCTAAAAGGACAATAGAGAGGGGGCCATATGAGTTTCCCTGACAAAATCACCTGCTGCTGCTGTTTTAATTTTGTCAGCTGCTCTTACTGCTAGGCAAAATATTTCTAGTTGACTTCTGGGTGGTTTTGGTGCTGGAGCTGTTAGCCCTGATTAGTTAAATATCAAATGTCAGAGATCATTAGTGGTGATTTTAGCCAAAGAGGGTGTAGAATTTAAGTTTTTCAAACTGAACTGAATAAATGGAGAGCACCTATTTTTATCTCCTCTGACATGGGATAAACCCATTTCCAGTTATATATCAGGTAGTAGGTTGATCACATAGGGACGTGGGTGGTGCTGTGGGTTAAACCACAGAGCATAGGACTTGCTGATCAGAAGGTCGGCAGTTTGAATCCACGACGGGGTGAGCTCCCGTTGCTCGGTCACAGCTCCTGCCAACCTAGCAGTTCGAAAGCACTTCAAAGTGCAAGTAGATAAATAGGTACCGCTCTGGCGGGAAGGTAAACGGTGTTTCTGTGCACTGTTCTGGTTCACCAGAAGCGGCTTAGTCATGCTGGCCACATGACCCGGAAGCTGTACGCCGGCTCCCTTGGCCAATAAAGCGAGATGAGCGCCACAATCCCAGAGTCGGTCACGACTGGACCTAATGGTCAGGGGTCCCTTTACCTTTACCTAGGTTGATCACATAATCATGCTCTATTTCCTTTTCTTGGGCTGGTCTAATTTTTAGGATTTGTTTGAAGGTGGCTGTATTTGATTATTACTGCTAGTATTTTTATCCTGCTGCTCCACTTAGAACAACCAAAGTGGCTTGCAGCAAATAAAATAGAATTGACATAAGATCAAATGAAGCAATAAAAACACCAGTGCAGCTGTACTAAACCATGCACGGGCATTGCTGTTTAATACAGGGATTAAAAGCAGCCGGTTAATGCAATTGCTTGAACACAACAAATCACACATTAAAACCCAGCTGAAAATGGCTGCTTACCCAGTCTTGGGGTGGGCAGTGATGGTGATGGTGGCGCACCAGGCCCCCTCCCTTTGCAGGAAAAAGGCCTCTGCGTTTTGTGGCCGGCCTCTGGGGATTTCGCATGGTCGTATGCAAAGGAGGGCGGGAAAGCCCGCCAAGCCTATCCACCAATCAGGAGGCAGCTATTTAGGCTGGTGCCGCCGGTGGTGGGGTCACAGTTGGTTGAAGAGCGCCCCTCCTGCCCTCCCGTTATGCTGTGCTTTGTGTTTTCATTCATGGCAATAGAATGCCTGCTGTGTTTAATTGTATGCTATCCTTTTCCTTCCTTGCACCACCCAACTGATCTTGCTATGGTTCATTGAGGCTGGTCATTGAGTTTGACCAAACTGCGGGAGGCAGTGGAAGACAGGAGTGCCTGGCGTGCTCTGGTCCAGGGGGTCACTTAGAGTCGGACATGACTAAACAACAACAACAACAACATGGTTCATTCTGGTTGCCATATCTGGAGCCGGAATGACTGCTCCCCGCATAAACTGGGGGGTGTTTTTTGTGTGATCGCACGCAGCCCCCCCCCCCGGGGGACTACTACACCCCCTGGAAGGTAGTTGGCTTCACCGCCCCTCTGAGATGGATGCCTGGAGGTTCCGCCTAGCCTCTTCAATCAGCCAATCCTGGCTGGGGGGGGGCGTTGGCAAGGGATTTGGCCAGGTAGAGTTAGGATCGCCCACACTCACAATAGAGGGTGTAACTTACCTGTTGATCCTCCGTCGGCTCCTTTAGTCTATCTTCCCTCAATGGGGGGGCATGAAGCCCCCCTGTGGCGGTGATCTTAGGATTCCCCGTTAAAGTGGTTATTTTGAGGGGAGGCACTGGCCATATGCCAATGGGTTGTCAATGCTCTCCCCTACGACGCGCAAAATGGTGGGGGCGTGCTCTCTGCTTGAACAGACGTTCTCCAGAGTCAGCCCAATCCCCACACACTTTGGATAATCCTGATATTCCCCGGATCCCCGGCTGTGGACTGGGAGGGATAAACGCCCAATGCCTAAGCCAATTCCTACATCTGAGAATTTAATAAAGTTGTGGCCAATTTTAATCCCATAACACGTTACTGGAGCCGGAAAGGAATTTGCCTGCAAACAGTTTAGCCCTGTTTGGAGGTTTTGCCTTCCTCACAACAAACTGGCACACCTTTTGGTGGATAAGGCACTGGGTGGAAACCTTAGCTGAATGTTGGGGTGGAGAGAAGTGGTGCAACGCCCCTACCCCCAATGGTGTGATCACAGGGTACCCCGCTAGAGAAGTCCAGTGGGAAGACTCTGTCCAGAAGCCAGGTGTGGGCAGATGCGTCATAGAGCTTCCCCGTGATTGGGCCTGCAATTAAAAAGTTAGCAAAAGTCATTAAAAATTGTAGAAGCAGGGAGTTGCCAAAAAGAAGGCATGTTTCTTATACCCTTTCTTCATATTGACAGAGCAAAAAGCAGGTCTTCTGGCTCTGATCTCAAGGCTAAGTAATTGCTATGGCAGCAGGTGGCTTCTTGGCTTCTGAGGTAACCTAGTCCTAATCTCTTTTAAAGGTCAGTACCAGGCCTTTGGGATGCGGGTGGCACTGTGGGTTAAACCACAGAGCCTAGGACTTGCCGATCAGAAGGTCAGCGGTTTGAATCCCTGTGACGGGGTGAGCTCCCGTTGCTCGGTCCCAGCTTCTGCCAACCTAGCAGTTCAAAAGCACGTCAAAGTGCAAGTAGATAAATAGGTACTGCTCTGGTGGGAAGGTAAACAGTGTTTCTGTGCGCTGCTCTGGTTCACCAGAAGTGGCTTAGTCATGCTGGCCACATGACCCGGAAGCTGTACGCTGGCTCCCTCGGCCAATAAAGCGAGATGAGCACCGCAACCCCAGAGTTGGCCACGACTGGACCTAATGGTCAGGGGTCCCTTTACCTTTACCAGGCCTTTAAATTGAGTCTGGGAAGAAATAGGTAGCCAGTACAGGTGGAACAGAGATCCATGTTCATATGGACACATTTTCTGAGCATCAAAAATATTCTCCACATAACCTGCAAAATAAAATAAGACACAAAATTGAAAACAACCATAATGAAGAACTCAGTAAACCCATCAAGCATTCAAACCAACCCTGTAGTAGATAAAATCCAGCAATAAAATCCAACATAGGTAGACACAAATTAAAAGCCTGGCAACCAATCCAGCAAAATTGAGCCCAGCTACAGAAGTGAAAAAAATAAGGCCAAATTGCCATTATCCTTCAGAGACTAAGTAAAATCAATAATGTTAAAAGACATGAAGAGGTGTTAAAAGACTTGGGAAAACAAAAAAACTTTCTGCGTGGTGCTGAAAAATAGGGGCACTTTGCACCAATTAAAGTTTCTAGCCTGTTTTCAAAAGCAGCCCCACAGCACTGAAGTAAATCACCCTGGAGGTAGACATCTTCAGCAGCATCTTCTCCAGAGAAGGCCCAGCAGGTGAAACAGCTGAAGGCTGGTGAAAAGGATCCCTACCACTTGGGCATCCAAGGAAGGTACCCAGAAACTTCCTCCTCTAGGCAGCATTCACTCTTGCCCCAACCCTGAGGGACTGCGCTTCCATCTTAGCTAGATTTTGCCCCCTGCTCCTGCAATCCACTCCTGCAGGAACACCAGACACTCCCACTGCCTTCCTAGGATCAGATGGTGGAAACGAGAAGTAAAGCTCTTTGTTGTCTGCATTTCAACCCAACCCCTGAATGACATTTCCCAGCAGTTTCATGTAGACATGAAATGGAAATGTCTTTTAGCATCCAGCTGGCTGCTGGGACTGATCTTCCAGGAATGTGAGGAAGTAGTGAAGAATAGTGCCCTATAATGCCATCTCAGTCAAAGTTAAAGCCATGGTTTTCCCAGTAGTGATGCATGGAAGTGAGAGCTGGACCATAAAGAAGGCTGATCGCCGAAGAATTGATGCTTTTGAATTATGGTGCTGGAGGAGACTCTTGAGAGTCCCATGGACTGCAAGAAGGTCAAACCTCTCCATTCTGAAGGAAATCAGCCCTGAGTGCTCACTGGAAGGACAGATCCTGAAGCTGAGACTCCAACACTTTGGCCACCTCATGAGAAGAGAAGACTCCCTGAAAAAGACCCTGATGTTGGGAAAGATGGAGGGCACAAAGAGAAGGGGATGACAGAGGATGACATGGTTGGACAGTGTTCTCAAAGCTACCAACATGAATTTGACCAAACTGTGGGAGGCAGTGGAAGACAGGAGTGCCTGACGTGCTCTGGTCCATGGGGTCACAGAGAGTCGGACACGACTAAACGACTAAACTACAACAACAACAATGCCATCTCGTAAGGCAACAGAAATTATACCATAGTTGGTGGTATCGAGGGGTCACTGAAAGATGAACTGCAAGGTCACACTCTCCCTCTCTAAATCCTGGCAAAGGTCATCCACCAGGGAAATCAGGGCAGTTTCGGAGCCAAGACTGCCTGGAGATCTTAAAAGACTTGCCCTGCTAGAATCTACTAGGTCCAGTGTTTCTGATGCTGGTGGTGTGAGGTTGCTGGAAGAGAGGAAGAACTACTCCCCATTGCCTCTCATCTCTGCTCCGACCATTTATTCTCCATTTCAGGAGCAGAGAAGGCAGGAGTCAGAGCGTGTGTTGGCACAGAAGGTGCTATGGATGCCTTAGGGGGTATTGTGAAGGCATGTGGTTTGGAAGTTGTGGGGCTTAGAATCATAGAATTGTAGAGTTGGAAGGGACCCTGCAGGTCATCTCATCCAACCCCCTGCAATGCTTCTACTCAGCTTGGTCTTGGGTTTTCCACACGCCGTGAGCCAAGCACCAACAAACGCTTGTACCATCACTACTTTCACAAGTTTCTAAAGGTGGCTTATATAAGCTCTGAACTGTGGTGCATATGCTAAATGGTTACTGTTTTGTTTCATAAGGACCCGGGGTTGGTTTGTTTTTTTTGCAACATGAAAATGGAGAAATGGTTCAACTTTGGTTTACTGTGGCACGCTTAAGCCAAAATACAAGAAAACCCCAGTTAAAAGGCGAGTTCCACTCCCATAGTAAACTCTAAATGTGTTGGACGTAGGAGTTGTATTCTACCGTTTCTTTTCACAAGACAGTGAGAGCCTGAAGCTATCAGGTGCGAGCCTTCAGGTGCTACTGTCAAAATAAGAATGACATCGACATGAGTTCATGTGTTCCCTTCTAAACAAGTAAAACCTCACAAGATAAATATAGCACTCTGGACACTTTTCTTGAAGTGGTGGGGCGGTCTCAGTTAGAGTAGGTGCAGCCTAAAGTAGCCCCTTGTGTACTGCAAAAAGAGGGGGGAACGAACACACAGATTCACATACAAATTTCATATGCTAATTTATATGCCTGGGTGGAAATTTAGAAATAATTGCTATGATTTAAATGAAAATTCAGTACATCTCACTATGGTGATGACTATGGCCTCTGCTCTCGCTACATGATGGACAACGCTTTGGATAGAGAACACCTTTAAACAGAGAACTCTGTAAAGTAGGATACATGGAGACCCTAGTGCTGGTTGTTTTATAAAAGGCTGTTTACTGACAGCTTTGCCCCTTAAATTTATTTATTTTCTCTGCTTTACTTTGTTTAAAATTAAACCTTTTTGACAACAGAAATCCTGCAAAGTGTTTTCTTTCCCTTTTTGTTTTGGGCAACTGCTGTGCTTGATCTGAATACTGCAGAGTTTATGCAGCTTACATTATCAGATGGAGGTGACTTTATTTCCTGCATTTATTTTTCCGGACTGAACAGCATTATGCAATTATGCCTGCTTTTAAAACTGCGTATTTTACACGGGGTGATTCTGTAACCAGGCCATGATGCATTATGGCAGTGATAATGTATACAGATAAGCCAAAGGAAACATGTTGCTGCTGTGCTAGGACTGAAACAGGATATTGCACTGGAAATGGAATGCTTAGTGCTTGCAAATTAGGCACTCCTTTTTTTCTTTTTCTTTTCGTTGATGGGGGGCAAAAGAGAAAGCCTTGACAGCCAAGTCTCATATCGAAATAGAAAAGAGAAAGTGCAAAGTCTAATGCTGTCTGGCATGGTGCTGCTCTGTTGAAATGGCTCAGTTTGCGCATCATGGTTAGCCATGTTTTCCTGAGATGTGCATGCGCTGGAAGGAGCTGCCATGAGCCCACCCACCTCAGATGGAACCATGTACTGGGCTATGCTTTCAGCCGGCAAATACCTTGTGGTAGAAAATTCCTTTGTTTAGCTATACTGTCTTCTGTTCCGAATCTTCCAGCATGCAGCTTCGTTGAATGGTTCCAAGTTCTATTGTAATAACAAGGCCCAGGGCTTTTTCCCCAGCCAGAACTCACCAGAACTCTGTTTTGGCACCTCTCGGGTAGGCTCCATTGCCATTATAAGAGAACAAGGGAGGTTTTTCATGGAAGAAGAAGAGGAGGAGTTTGGATTTGATATCCCGCTTTATCACTACCCTAAGGAGTCTCAAAGCGGCTAACATTCTCCTTTCCCTTCCTCCCCCACAACAAACACTCTGTGAGGTGAGTGGGGCTGAGAGACTTCAAAGAAGTGTGACTGGCCCAAGGTCACCCAGCAGCTGCAGGTGGAGGAGCAGGGAAGCGAACCTGGTTCACCAGATTACGAGTCTACTGCTCTTAACCACTACACCACACTGGTTCCGGCACCTTTTTTCCTAGAAAAAATAGCACTGACAAGGCCTATCTACTTTCCCCACACCTCAGTCATGTCTCCCCACTCTTACTCACCTTGTTTCTAAACTTAAGAGAGAAAGGGAAATGGGTGTCGGACAGGTAAGCCATAAGCTGTTATCAAAAAGGGAGTGGACAGCAGACGAGGGAGCTCTGAGGAAAAGAGGGACTGCGAGGCAGAGAGCCTATACAGCAGCAAAAAAGTCAATGGCAGGTAAATAGGAACTGAGTTTAATACACTTGTTTAAAATAACCAGCAATGCCATTTGCTATTGATCTCTGTTTAGTTATTAGTACAGTGGTACCTCGGGTTACAGACGCTTCAGGTTACAGACGCTTCAGGTTACAGACTCTGTTAACCCAGAAATAGTACCTCAGGTTAAGAACTTTGCTTCAGGATAAGAACAGAAATCGTGCTCCGGTGGTGCGGCAGCAGCAGGAGGCCCCATTAGCTAAATAATAATAATAATAATAATAATAAATTTTATTTATATCCCGCCCTCCCCAGCCGAAGCCGGGCTCAGGGCGGCTAACAACAATCAAATAAACAATCAAATAATCATACATTCTAAAAATATTTCATTATAAAATTAGTTAAAATCAAATTGATGGCAACCGATTAAGCAAGATTTTGTGCAGGTTGCCAGAGGAGGGAGTCAGGCTGCGCCCTGACCAAAGGCCTGGCGGAACAACTCTGTCTTGCAGGCCCTGCGGAAAGATGTCAGGTCCCGCAGGGCCCTAGTCTCTTGTGACAGAGCATTCCACCAGGTTGGAGCCGCAGCCGAGAAGGCCCTGGCTCTAGTTGAGGCCAGCCTAACCTCTCTGAGGCCTGGGACCTTGAGGATGTTATTATTTGCTGACCGTAGGTTTCTCTGTGGGACATACCAGGAGAGGCGGTCCCGTAGGTACGAGGGTCCTAGGCCGTATAGGGCTTTAAAGGTTAAAACCAGCACCTTAAACCTGATCCTGTACTCCACCGGGAGCCAGTGCAGCTGGTATAATACTGGATGAATGTGCTCTCGCAGCGAAGACCCCATAAGGAGTCTCGCTGCAGCATTCTGCACCCGCTGGAGTTTCTGGGTCAGTCTCAAGGGCAGCCCCACGTAGAGCGAGTTACAATAATCCAGTCTGGAGGTGACCGTCGCATGGATCACAGTGGCTAGGTCAGGACGAGAGAGATAAGGGGCCAACTGCTTAGCTTGGCGGAGATGAAAAAATGCCGCCTTTGTTATAGCTGTAATCTGCGCCTCCATAGAGAGGGAGGTATCGAAGATTACACCCAAACTCTTAACGGCCGGTGCTGGCACTAATTGCACCCCCGCAAGAGATGGGAGTTGCCCCCTCGATCCCATATCGTCCCGCCCCAGCCAGAGGACCTCCGTCTTCGAAGGATTTAACTTCAACCGGCTCCCACATAACCATCCAGCCACAGCTTCCAGACATCTGGTCAGTGTGTCTGGGGCCGAGTTAGGATGGTCATCCATCAACAGATAGAGTTGGGTGTCATCGGCATACTGATGGCAACCCAGCCCAAAATTCCTGACAAGCTGGGCGAGGGGGCGCATAAAGATGTTAAAAAGCATCGGGGAGAGAATTGCACCCTGAGGCACTCCACACACCAAGGAGTGGCGTGATGACAATTCCCCCCCAAGCGCCACCCTCTGTCCCCGACCAGAGAGAAACGAGCGCAGCCATTGAAGGACTGTGCCCTGGATCCCCACGTCGGCAAGGCGGTGGTCCAGGAGTTCGTGATCGACCATGTCAAAGGCTGCTGACAGATCTAGAAGAATCAGCAGCCCCGACCCGCCTCGATCCAGCTGCCTGCGGAGATCATCTGTTAGGGCGACCAGAGCCGTCTCGGTCCCATGACCAGCGCGGAAGCCGGACTGGAATGGATCCAAAGCCGATGTTTCATCCAGAAACCTACCAAGCTGTTCAGTGGTACTTCAGGTTAAGAACAGTTTCAGGTTAAGAATGGACATCCAGAACGAATTAAGTACGTAACCAGAGGTACCACTGTACCAGCCAGTCACATCACAGAAGAATTTTTATCTTGGTTTCTGAATTCAGGCTTTGCCGTCTATGCAAAGGGGAAGAGTGTGTTAAAGTAAGGATCTTCCACTTTCTTTACAGTCTCACACAACAAAGTTTTTATCTTCCCCCACGATGTTCTATTTCATAAATTAATTACCTCTAGGATGACAAGCCTTACCTCCTGGGTCTCGAAGATGCTTTATTTACTTCCATACTGAGTGAATTTTCCCACCCTTCCTCATCCAGGATTTAGATTTCCCTTTTGCTTCTGCCCATGTGCAAATGAGCCTCTTCAGCCCAGGAACTGGCTCATGGTGACCTAGACCTGCCCACTCCCCTCCCCAGCTCATCAGCAAGCAGAACTATTTCCACATTGGCTTTGGAGTCTTCCTGCTGCATTTGTAGCTGCCCCTGTCTGAGTAATTAATGATAGTGCTGTTGTTTATGGGCTTGAGTTGCTAACACTCTTGGCTGGAAATGCATTTCTACCTTTGGGGCCTGCTAGTTTTCTGTTTCCAGTCCCACTTCACTGGTCCAGGTCAATATTTTCTGTGTAAATAGATTTATCCAATAATGGCTGGTAGGAGAGTGTGTCATTCATCAGTCCCGTAGCAAACACACCAGACCAACTTCCACTAGAGCCCAGGAGGCTGCACTAGTGCAGATTTGAAGAAAATGTTCCTTTTTTCTGTGTTGTAGGTACAATCCTGTCGTGTGCTTGATTTTGAAAGGAAGACTTTGAGGCCATAACCACCCCAGTCCTTGAAAGAAAAGGGTCCCATAAACTTCAGTGGAGTATTTGTCTACACAAGCAAGGCCTAGAATCGGGGCCTAAGCATGAGTTGCTTGAACTGGTCCTACCCCATCCCCTGCGAGAAATATTCCCTTGGTTTTATGTGGAATTCTAGGGCCCTAGGTATATTAGAGTTGTATCCAGGTGGCAAATTCTCCAACAACAATGGCACTAAACAAAGCAACAGGGGAGCTAATGAGGTACGCAGCACTCATTGTGATCTATTAATCCAACTGGTCTATTGTCGTCACAAAAATGATACACAATAAGTATTTCCTGAATAATGTTATATGGAGCTACAATTGCTTGCCGCCACCCCCCCACCACAATCAGCAATGAGATTTCTTTCTGCTGATTGATAAATCTAGTGTCACCCCCCTAGATCTTACAATAGTTCCTTTTAGAGTCAAACTGGAAATAGTACATAGATGACAGTTCTGAATATTATGCCCCTATGTTGAACGTTTCCTATGCTGACATTAAAATAAAAAACAGACTAATAATAATAATAATAATAATAATAATAATAATAATAATAAGGTAAAGGTACCCCTGCCCGTACGGGCCAGTCTTGACAGACTCTAGGGTTGTGCGCTCATCTCACTCTAGAGGCCGGGAGCCAGCGCTGTCCGCAGACACTTCCGGGTCACGTGGCCAGCGTGATGAAGCTGCTCTAGCGAACCGGCACCAGAGCAGCACACGGAAACGCTGTTTACCTTCCCGCTATAAAGCGGTACCTATTTATCTACTTTCACTTAAGGGTGCTTTCGAACTGCTAGATGGGCAGGAGCTGGGACCGAACGACGGGAGCTCACCCCGCTGCGGGGATTCGAACCGCCGACCATGCGATCGGCAAGTCCTAGGCGCTGAGGTTTTACCCACAGCGCCACCCGCGTCCCTAATAATAATAATAATAATGCCCAAATGACCACATGCAAGTTTAACACCATAGCAACATGTTGGAAAATTGTCTTGCGTCAAGCAGTCTGAAGGACATGACTTGCGAGTGCACCCTGCAAATCTTAACTCTTTCACAAACCATTCGTTGGTGTCTTCCTCCAACCTGTTTATGTTAATGTGCTAAAGTGTGTGGCAGAGGCGGGATCTCTGTTGTGCATTGATTCTATGACATCCTAGAAGCAAGTGAAACAGACCTGCACAAACTGTGATCCATCAGGCTAAGGGGCTAAGCCTTGCCCCACCTTTGCTCCTGCCTGCCTCAGACTGCACGGAACAGAAAATTCTTGAGCACAAGGCCAAGCAGAACATCAAATGGAGCACAGGACAAGATGCCCAAACCAGCTTTAAAACAATGTTTGAGATAGTGATGACTATGGCAATGCTTTTTACAAACTGCCTGCTCCAAATAATTTTGGAAGGATTCGCTAGCAGCCTTGCTGCTCCTGGTGAGCATCCTGTATAGATCAGAGCACTGAAAGACATAAGCATATTTTGTCTGTAATGTATCTGTTGCTTATATTTTCTGTTAACAAGCCCAAAGGTATACAGACGTACTTGGAGAGTGTGGGAGGTTGACGCAGGAATTGCTTCGTCTTTTTAAATTATGGTTCTGTTCGCCTTCCTAATTGCTTCTTCACTAGGAAATCACTTTTTCAAAAAACATTTCCCTAAGAGCTAAAGATAATCAACTTTTGTTTGTTTCTGTAAATATTTTTGTGTCCTTAAGGAAATAATAATTTCTATTGTTGCAAGAATGTGGTGGTGGCCACTCCTCTAGGAAGAATTGGAGCAGATGGCTGTGAATACATTCCTTGAAAAAAAGGCAACTTGGCAACAAAAATGAAGCCAATTCCAGCCCCTCCTCCCTCTTTTGACATCTCTGAAGATGTGATTTTGCTTCCCTTCAGGTGGGTAAGGGGAGGGCTAGGGGAAAGCAAATCTCTCTGGTGTATTAATCTGAGGAGCTGTCAAGAGTTCACAGCCTGGAAAGTACGCACCGTGTATTCCATCACTGAAATTAAGTGTTCTGAAAGGTGGAGCTGGAGTCCTGGGTCTTTGGCATGGGGAAATATATACACTGCATTCCATCACTTAAAATGTTAACCTTGTCCCTCACTGGTGACTGGGAACAGGAACACTTGCTCCATGCTTGCTAGTTAAATGGCAATCTGTCAGTGCAACAGGGACGGCAGGGAGGCTGTGTTGTGTTATGTCATTCTCTGTGATTTGGCTTTAATGTTCCATAGTTTCACTTGTTTGTGCTTGCAAGGCTGGGTGAGGGAGTAGTAATATATATATTACTTAAAGATTTCCCATTGCCCCAACAACTTTGTCCCTCCTGCTGTGGACCACAGCTAATTACAGGGGAAAATAGTGTGCTTCAAAAAACTTGTCTAGCCTAAACTATAAAGATGGTCCAGCAAGTGTGGCGCTAGTTGGAGGAGCTAAAAGAGTTTCTTTATTCTTTTTATTCAATAAGGTTGCATATCACTCTACACAGGTTCAAGAGCCTATTGATTTCAGTAGTGTGGGTGTGTGAAAGATGGTTTCCTGTGTACGCTCTCAGAAAGGTTTACATCTGCAAAATGGAGACAATGCAATGCTCTTTCGCTGTAAAGAATTAGGGTTTGCAGGAAACGTTATGCTGACAAATAAATAGCACAGAACATCTGTAATGTTCCACATGCTCTATGACAGGGGTCGGCAACTTAAGGCCCATGGGCCGCAAGCGGCCCACGGGGGTCATTTAACTGCCCCCGAGCCACCCCTGAACTGAGCCGCCTGCTCTGCAAGTCCCCGCACATTGCACTAAACCAGCACGGCGTGGGGACTCACTTCTGTCGGCACCAGAAATTGTGTCTGCGCAGATGCCAGAAATCGCAGGCGCATGCATTCATGCGCACACGCAATCCAGCCCACGGAGGAATCTCTGCTGGAGTGAACCGGCCCAGGCGAGGTAAACTTTGCCGACCCCTGCTCTATGACATCTACTCCATCAGCCCTTGCATCTATACTGAGAGTAGGGGTCTTTACTATTTTAAGTTTTTTAAATTGAGGGTCCCTCCTAGGCTGGGCTGGTGTTCATTTCCTTAGGCATGTCTGAGCTGATATTTTTAGCCAGTGTTCCCCAGGTCATATCGTGAAGCCACATGAAACAATTAGTTCAGTCAGCAATATTCCAGGAATGGCACCTCTTTTCTTATTTTTCACACCTGTTAATCTACTAATGAGATGCCCTCCAAATATTGGGAATGCAAATGGCCTAGAGACATACCAGGCTTTGGCTACTGAGCAATTTTCTGCCTTGCACCTGTTGCCTGTGGACAGTGTTACTGAGGTTGATGACAGATACGTACTTCGCCCTTGTTGAGTTCAGCTGTCTCCGTCTCGTATAGGCAGGACCCTCTTCCACACTTCTTCCACAAGTGTAGTTCTGTGGGTTCACAGCTGCTTTTTGTCCCCTCTTCATGCTTGCTTCAGCTGTGCATGTATGAAGTCTCAGACTTGCACAAAAATCTCCACTCCATGTCCATTCCCAAAAGCATACCACAGAGACAGTGGACTTAACGTAGCTTTGCCTGACCCTATCGGGTATTTAATCAACCAGTTGTATCGTGATTCCTCCCATCTTATTTATATCAATTCTCTGGGGAAACAGGGAATAGGGCTTCTTGATATAGACACAATCTGGGTGGTGATGACTTTCAGTCCTGTTGTATGTGGCAACAATTGCTGCTTGGACCAAGCAACTACTTTCATTTCATTTACGTTAGCTTGGAAGTTTGCTATCACTTGGTGGGTTTTATAAACATGCAGGTTGCTGGGAGGGGGCTGGGAGGGGACTGAGCTGATGAGTGCTGATGTTTTGCTGCATTTACTGGCAAATTCCCTATGTGCTGCTATAGGGGTTCACCCCACCATCCCAATCCAATTCTGGTGGGGGGGGCAGGAATGGGGGGGGGAACACAGAAATAACCAACAGGAATCATAAGTTGAATCCAATTCTCAGTAATATTTAGGATAAACAAAAGCACCCCTTCATTCAGTATTTTACTGAACACTAGAAAGAAATAGGATTACAACTAGTAATTGTTAGGTGATGTTCTCAAACTTTTCCAAATCACCCACAATGGAATTCTGAAGATGATTTGCAGACTTTATGCTTCTCAGTTGTGGTTTCTCCTAGTTTAGCTTCTCCCTACTTAGCCCATTTTTGTCTCTGCTGAGCAGAAAGTGACAGCCCTTGAGATATTTGAAGATGGCTATCATATCTACTCTCAGCCTCCTCTTATCCAGGCTGAACATACCCAGCTCCCCCAACCGTTCCTCATAAGGCTTGGTTTCCAGACCCTTGATTATCTTGGTTGCTCTCCTTTGCACACCTTCAAGCTTATCAATATCCTTCTTAAACAGAGGTGCCCAGAACTGGACACAGGACTCCAGGTGTGGTTTGACTGAGGCAGAATAGAACAGGCCTATGACTTTTGACAGTCTACTATACTAAATTCCGTATTTTTAGGCTGTGAACCACCCTGTTATCTTTAGGTAATGGGAAGTATACAGATGTAAATAAAAATTATAATAATACTTCTGTAGATGCAGCCTAGAGTAGCATTAGCTTTTTTGCAGGTGTATCACAGTGATGACTCCTGTTAAGCTTGTGGTCTTCTAAGACCCCTAGATCACTTTCACATGTGTTACTGGCAAGCCATGTGCCCCCACCATCTTATATTTGTGCATCTGGTTCTTCCTGCCTGCATGTATGTAGAACTAGGCATTTGGCCTATTGAAATTCATTTTGTTAGCTTGGGCCCAGTTCGCCAATCTGCTAAGGTCATCTTGAATCCCGATTTTGTCTCCTGCAGCACTTGCTACATCTCAGAAGAATGGTATTGTATATACATATTTGTGTTGCGTGTTTATCACTTCACTTGAGTGTCACAAGAGCACCAAAGCAATCTTTATACAATTTTATCCATACAGTCAAATAACTCAAATGTTTTATCAAATTGTCTGTACACCTTGTTTTATCAAATGTTTTGTCAAAATGTCTGTACGCATCAGTAACATTTGCTTCATGTCAAACGAAAGCTGCAGCAAACTGCATGCTGAAATTAATTTTAGAAATTCTCCCTGTTAAACTGGAATTTGGAGAGAGTGGAATGTAGGGCAGAGCAGACTCCTGCAGTGATGAAGGAGTTGGGAATGTGTCCAATATTGCATCCACCAGGGCAAAGAAGTCACTGCTCCTTACTCTTGTTAGAAGCATTTATGCATTTCTGTTTCAGTAAATTCTGATGTGAATGGATACAGCTTTGCACCTCCTAGACTAATGTGTGTTTTGGAATATATTAATCCTCCTGATTTCTCATTTCTTTGAATTCAGTGATACAGTTCCTGTTTCAAAAAACATATTTAAGTGTGGGTGAAATGAAATTCATACATTGGGATAAAATGCATAATTAAACAGCATATTTTGTGATAAAATATGCAGAACAACAACAACAACAAAAACAACCCCTACAGATTAGTGTGCAAATGGGATGCAATGGGTTCACAACATTAGCTTAGGGATGGATGATAAATACATGGACTGATCTTTCCACTTAATGTAGGTGAAGGTTGAAATGTGGAGCAGAGTCCTGTCAGCAGATTTGAAAGAATGGGAAGTATTATAGTAGAAGACATTTAGATCTTTGAACTTAAGCATCAACACTTTGAACTGGGCTTAGACATTTACAGGCAACCATAATAGCTGAACTCAAATTGGTGTTGTGCGATTTGCCCCTTGGCCCGGTAGGGACATGAGCCTTGTACATGTTGCTCTTTCTGGTTTGTTTTCAATGGCATTCCCACACAGAGGGCCTTGCAGCAGACTTAACAGAATGTTTCTAGAGTATGGACAAGAGTTGCAAAGTATATTTCAGAGCTTTTTTACCAGATTTGTATTCTGCTTTTTGACTAGTGTCCCCAAATCAGTTCACAACAGCCATAAAATCAACCAAATTCTCTAAAATCAAACCATAAAATAAATTAGGCCATTTGTGTTTGTCTTTTAAGATCCTGATTTTGAAAACAAAACCACAACAAAAAATTAACACCCCCCCACCTATGGATAATATCTAGTTCCTCTGAATATGAGGGAGGAGAGGAGCTGAAGGAGCTGATTTATGAACTGAGGCATGGGGTGGCCTCTCGGTCTCCACCTCCTCCTTTCTGTTTCCTGGTTTTCTCAGGGATGATAGTTGGCTTTTCCTGGGTGCTCTGACGAGATGTCAGTTTGGCTGATCCTTGAGCTGTTCATACTTCTATCTTCTGCAAAAGAAGACCATAGAATCATAGAACTGTAGAGTTGGACGGGATTCATAGGAATCTTTTGCCCCGTGCTTTCCTTCTAGAAAAAAGGTGCCAGCACTGTGTGCCCTTGAGTACCCACAGAAAAAAGCACTGCTTTCGCCCAACGTGGGGCATGAACCCACAACCTTGAGATTAAGAATCTTACGCTCGTATTTCTTCCCTTGTTCTTGACTTTATGACTGCATCACCTGAAGGACAGGACATGCCAGAGAAAGATTCCATGATCTGCCTAGCTGAATATGTCCCCCTCCCCCCCAAAAAAGTTTGTATTGCTAACCTTTTTTGCTTTCTGTTTCATTTTTAGAGCACCCTCCCTCTTAAATTTTGTGGATTCTGGTCAAAGAACACCAGCTGGCTTACTGGGCACCAACCACAAGATGGCGATAATGTCACAGTAGAAAGAGGCCAGACTTTGTTCTTGGATACAAGCACAAACATCCTTAACTTGCTTCATGTCAAAGGTCTGAGCAAATTTCGTCCTCTCCTATCACGCCCCTCCCTCCCACGGGAAGGAAATTGCATCTATTCATTTGCTTTATTCTGTTGCTTTATTAACACTTAAACCTCTTATTTTATGTATGTGGAATTGTTCAGCGCTGCTTGAGGGGCAAGATGCTTTTCTGCTTTGTTTCACTATACACCTGCACATGAAAGAGCAACAACAGCAATGGTCTCACTAATAAGCTGCTACTGCTGCAGATGAATGTGGGGAATTCATGTTGCCCCTTGCAGCTTCCACCGCTGAGGCCTGCGTGTCAGAATGCCAGTAGCTTGAAAGCTAAAATAAATAAACATAAGGAAATTCATGTGAGGAAAGTTTCCTCTCTTCTCCATGCCACCCCTGAAAAGCTTCTCTAGGGGGCTAGGGGGCCTTTCTGACCAACGTGGCCCTGGGCAAAGGAAAGGAATGAAAGGGAAAGGAAGCCTTCTTCAGGAATTTCCTTAAGTTACACTTATTTTAAGATCCAAGGCAATGTGTTTATAGAATCGTTTAATGCTACTATTACGGTGGCTTACCACCATCTACATGCATGATGTTCTAGTCTAAAATAGGTAAAGGTAAAGGTGCCCATGACCGTTAGGTCCAGTTGTGGACAACTCTGGGGTTGCGGCACTCATCTCGCTTTACTGGCCGAGGGAGCCAGCGTTTGTCTGCACACAACTTCGGGGTCATGTGGCCAGCAAGACTAAGCCGCTTCTGGTGAAACCAGAGGAGCACACGGAAACTCTGTTTACCTTCCCACTGAGTGGTACCTATTTATCTACTTGTACTTTGACGTGCTTTCGAACAGCTAGGTTGACAGGAGCTGGGGCTGAGCAATGGGAGCTCACCCTGTCGTGGGGATTCGAACCGCCGACCTTCCAATCGGTAAGCCCTAGGCTCAGTGGTTTAGACCAGAGTGCTACAGAGTGGAATAATTTTCCACAGGTCCATTGCATTACCTCTATTTTCAAAGGCATTTTTGCATAGGATGCATACAAATACAGTAAAAAGGTAAAAGTAAAGGACCCCTGACAGTTAAGTCCAGTCACGGACGACTCTGGGGTTGCGACGCTCATCTCGCTTTACTGGCTGAGGGAGCTGACCTTTGTCCACAGACAGTTTTTCTGGGTCATGTGGCCAGTATGACTAAGCCGCTTCTGGCGAACCAGAGCAGTGCACGGAAACGGCATTTACCTTCCCGCTGGAGCGGTACCTATTTATCTACTTGCACTTTGATGTGCTTTCGAACTGCTAGGTTGGCAGGAGCAGGGACTGAGCAATGGGAGCTCACCCCGTCACAGGGATTCAAACCACTGACCTTCTGATCAGCAAGCCCTAGGATCTGTGGTTTAGACCACAGAGCCACCTGCATCCCAATCTAAAATAGGAGCAGGTAAGCAAAGGGGAATGGAAGCATGGGGAAGAATGTGTGGTTTTTTCAATTGCAATGGACTTTGGCATAGTGGCAGTCGAGAACAGGGGCTAGCAGTGGGCGAGGGAAAAGCAAATCCAGAGGGAAAAGGAGAAGGTGGGAGAGAGAAAGTGAGTTGGTGGCATCATGGGAGAAATGTTTAAAGAATAACCGGGAGTCCAAGCAGTCAGAGTGAGGACAGGCTCTTTGGCACTTGCTGGGGTTCTCCTCCTCCTCCTCTATTAAGTTTGTATACTGCCCTTTGTCCAACAATCACAGCATAAAAACACAAAACAAGAACACAAAATACACAGTAAAACAGAAACAAACCAATAAGCCCACTCCACTGTGTGTTATGCCTTGAGGTGGGAGAAGCCACAGAGGAGCAAAGGTGTTGCACCCAAGCGCATACAAAGCTCTTACTGTCTGTGCTTCTGGCTGTAATGATGTTCCCTAAGTCTGAGCGGAAGGAGCTGGTTGTATATGAACTGTTGCATTTCTCATTGGACTTGGTTGTGCTTCTCAGAGAACAGCTCCAGTTCACACACGTCCCGCAACGTGTGCTGTGTAAAAAGGCAACAATGGTGTGTGCGTGTTCTAAAACGTATCTGGAAGGTGAGGAAACTCTGCGTTGCTCTGCATTGCTGCATGCCGGCATAATTAAAAGGTTGGAGCAAGACCAGGGAGAGCCCAATTCAAATAGTCACTCGGTCACGAAACTTACTGGGTGACCTTAGGCTAGCTGTTCTCTCCAGCCTAACCTGCCTTGTAGGGGTGATAGGATAAAATGGGGGAGGGGAGAACTGTGCACACGTTGGAGGAAGGGTGGGGTAGGAAATCCATCAATGTCCTGTAGAAGCTGGCCAGAGCGGTACCTATTTATCTACTTGCACTTTGAGATGTGCTTTCGAACTGCTAGGTTGGCAGGAGCAGGGACCAAGCAACAGGAGCTTACCCCATCGCCGGGATTCGAACCACCAGCCTTCCGACCAGCAAGCCCTAGGCTCAGTGGTTTACACCACAGCACCACATAACATATACACATGCAAACTTGTGCATGTGTGCGCATACATGCGCACACGTCACACACTGTTTCAGAGGTTCTTACTGCGTCTCATTTATGGTGTTGTAACTTTTCTTAGAAAAACAGAAGTTGGTGTTTTCCACCCGAAGGAGGAGCCCTGTTAAGGCAGAGTGCTGTGAAGAAATTCAACTAACTTCCTTCAGTTTCGTTGAAAAGATAGTTCTATCAACAGAGTGTGGGAAAAGACACAGAAAAAAAGGTTTAGATAGGGGACAGGGTTTTGAAGGTAGCATTTTAATTCTTCAGTTTTATACCTGTTGATTTCTAGTTTTTCCACGGAGCAATTCTCATCATCTGAAGATGTTAGCAGCTAATGAGGCTTAATTCTACAAAAAAGTTTTATCTGCTGGCATCTGGAGATCAAAGTGCTGTTGTTTTGTTTTCTTCCAGTATTTGCTGGCAATCCTTTTTAAGTAAAGTTTCAAATTCTATATCTAAGTCAGAGGCAGGTTTGTCTTGATCCCACCACAATCCCGTTATTTTTATTTTTAAAAAATCTGCTCAATATAAAGGTGCATGGGTATGAACTGATGTGTGGTCCATGTGAAGCCAGTAGCTAGACTTAAAAAACAAACAAAAACGCTTTCACTGACTAGACAGCTTCATTATTTTTATACTGCATTGCCTGAATGTAGTTCCCATTTATCTAATCCATTTTTTAGTTTTGCTCAAACCTTTTCAGATATAATTTTGGATTCAGTTTTTAGTTAGTATTCGGTTTTTATCATTAAAAAATGCTATAATTTAAATACCGTCAGAATGATTCTAGCAATGACCATGTTGTAATTTTTTAAAAAATAAATAAATAAATTCCACCAACTAATGGACAGTCTACTTCAGTATATATGCTTGTGTGTGTGTGGTTTTTATTATTAAAGAAGGAAACTTCTTTACCTTCTGTTTATATGTTGTATCTAGGATTGTCGTAGTCTTGGAAAAGCTATGTACAAACGGGAAATACCTGTTTGCTATTCAGATGGAATTCAGTTGGAATAGGAAGAAAATCCCATCAAATATCAGTTGACTGATTTTCAGTACCTTTGATCTTTGTAAATTCTGATTTGTGACTCAGTACAGGATGCACACATCTATTTCTAGACCTGCCAAGAATGAGGCAACAGCTTGCACATGAGATTCCTACAGCTCTTATTAGCCAACAAAGTTGATTATATGCATATTTGGCAGCTGCTAAGATTCATCCCAGGCTTCTCTGGTGCCTCAGTGAAAGTTAATCCTAGCTCTATTAACAAAAGAAATTGCATTCCACTTCTGCAAAGCTTTAGCAAAATGGTTGATCAGTACATTTCCTCTACTTGTACAATGTAAGAAGTGGCACAGGTGGAGTTTAATAAGAGCCTTGGTGTGATTACTTGATTTCTCATTGCTTTGTTACATAACCCAATGACTGGCCGTGGAATGGGTAAACTGTGTGGTTGAGACAACATGACAGGTCTGTCTGCATGTGCAAATTGTCACTTGATGCTGCAGTCATCAGATAATGAACATGCATGTGTGAGCCAACTCTGTTTGTTCTCCGAGCCCTTAAATTTTCTAGGAACTCTCCAAAACAATTACAGCTTTGTTGTGCTAGATGTTCTATGCGGGTTCTTAGATACCACCTTTGCCAGGTAAGCCACTCCACACATGGGAAGTGTGGATTGATGGTTGCCTTAATTCACCTCGTTTCTTAACATCCCTGCATTTCATTCCTCCAGAACTTGAAATGTAGTGCCTTCATTAGCCAATCGGTTTATTGTATTGGCTTTTCAAATATGGACACTGATTAATCACTTCTTCCCATAGCAGCTGCTGCAGAGAAAGTTGCAGAGCGGGTTCTGTGTATAATAAGCAGCCAGGTTGTTTTAGCTTTAACGTTTCAGTTGAAATTAGAAATAGTCCTGGACCCCTACAGAGCAGATGTCATCATAATGTGCTGTGGTCTAAACCACCGAGCCTCTTGGGCTTGCCAATCGGAAGGTCAGCGGTTCGAATCTCCGCGACGGGGTGAGCTCCTATTGCTCTGTCCTAGCTCCTGCCAACCTAGCAGTTCGAAAGCATACCAGCGCAAGTAGATACCGTATTTTGCGCCCCATAGGACGCTCCGGCTCAGGTGCGGGGCTGGAAGAACCAGGTCGGGGAACAGTGGGAAGGCACGCTCTGCCTCCCTGCTGTCCCCCGAGCTTGTGGGGCTGGCGATGGGGAGAAGTGCGCTGATCCCAGGACTGCAGGCAGCTCTGCGTGGCCATCGGGAGCGGGGCGGGGCTTCGCCCCCGGCTCCCGGTGGCCGCGCAGAGCTGCACTGATCCCGGGACTGCAGGCAGCTCTGTGCCGCCATCCGGACCGGGGCGGGACTACGCGCCCCGCTCCCGATGGCCGTGCAGAGCTGCGCTGATCCCGGGACTGCAGGCAGCTCTGCGCCGCCATCCGGAGCAGGGCGGGACTTAGCGCCCCGCTCCCGGTGGTCGCGCAGAGCTGCGCTGATCCCGGGACTGCAGGCAGCTCTGCACAACCCTCGGAGCCGGTCTCTCGAGGGTTGCGCAGAGCTTCCTGAAGCCTGGAGAGCGAGAGGGGTCGGTGCGCACCGACCCCTCTCGCTCTCCAGGCTTCAGCGAAAGCCTGCATTCGCCCCATAGGACGCACACACATTTCCCCTTCATTTTTGGAGGGGAAAAGGTGCGTCCTATAGGGCGAAAAATACGGTAAATAGGTACTGCTGTGGCGGGAAGGTAAACGGTGTTTCTGTGTACTCTGGCTTCTGTCACGGTGTTCCGTTGTGCCCAAAGTGGTTTAGTCATGCTGGCCATATGAGCCAGAAAGCTGTCTGTGGACAAACTCCGGCTCCCCCAGCTTGAAAGCAGAGATGGATTCATCTGGACTTAACTGTCCGGGGCTCTTTTACCTTACTTTACCTTGAATTCAAATAGTGATGCTGCCTGAGTAACTGCTTAAACAATTGGGGAGACAAGGAAGTGATTGCTTGCTATGACCCATTGCAGGACTGCTGTTTCTTATCTCTCTGAAGGCCATACAGATAAATTATCTATGTAATATATAGGGAGCCCACCCCCCAATATACAGAACACCCACTGTCATTCGTGCTGTTCCAGAGCAAGCACAAATGCCTGCATGTTATGGTCATAACCTTTCTTCCTCTCTGGCATTTGTTTTCTTTGGCACACAGAGCCACATTTGACTAACCACACCGAACGCGATGCTGTTTCATTTCTGTTCATGTGGCGCAGTTTTCCTCCAGAAGAGATGCCTTATTCGAGCTGCTGATTAAATCACCCTTGCTTGGCACTGGTACTGTCAGGAAGGAGTCCAAGCAGCTTGCAAGGGAGCCCATGCCATCTGAACAGATGGGCACACATGCAGATGGCCAAGAAACATGGACATCAGTTTGGGGAGTTGATTTCTGACTGAGAGTGTTCAAGCATCTGCCTGTGTATAACTCAGAGTGGGAGGAAGGCTTTGATCCAGAAAAGTGCTTTCATACACTGCTTGACTTTAAGCACACATTGAGTTCTATGAATTCTAATGGGAGCACGTGCATATTCAAAATCCAGCACCTGTTTAAATGCCTTGCTTAACTGGGACTGGAATTGGTATCCCTAGTGTGCTGTGGATCTGCAGTTGGTGAAAAAATATGTTTAACGCAAGCTGGATAAATGCAATGCAAAAATTGCTATACAGTGCATGTAAGAAATCCACAAAGTTAGACTGACCAGTATAGCTAATGACAAAAGCATGGTACTGATGTCATCATCATCCTGTCCTGAATTTCTCATCTGCATTATTTTTTTACTTTCCTTGAAATTCCTATCACTGGCCTCAAACACCCAGGAATCTCACCAATCTTTCTGCAATCATCCTCTCTTGTCGTTATGCACAAGAGCAAATCTCCAAAGGTTTAAGTCTTGCTAATTGTTAGATAGACTTTTCTGGTTTTTCTTTACCTTTACCTCTGTGGGACTCTCCCCTAGGTAACATTAACTTTGTTACATTTTGAGTACAGCAAAAGGACACGGTTGCTACCTCTTGCTGAGGCTTTGTGTAGTCTCTCGTGTCCAATGGAAATATGCAATCTAAAAGCGATGCCAGTTCAGGAGAAAGTCGCAAGTGATATGTAGCAGAAATAAAAACAAAAAAATCCCAGGAAAGGAGGAATGGCTGAGTGGCCCCTTGTGCGATACCTACAAGGCTGGCATGTTCCCTGGCCGATTTCCATTTCCATTTCACAGACTTTTGCAGCCTCCTCTTGGGAGCAGCCAAGTTCTTTCTTTTTTAAAGGGGGAATGCCTGGGAGTAGAGACTAAAGTTTATTTGAGATGACTGGTAATTTTGATGGTTTCTCCAAGCATCAATCAGCCTCAAGATGTTTCTCTTTACCTTCCTCGTATGAGGGGAAGAGTGCGTTGGGAAATGTCTCTCTTGTAACTATATAGAAGTGATTATTTTTGGTATAATTGTATTTATTTTGCTTGGTAGGAAGGCCATCATTGCTCTAGTTCATTGATATTTTTACAGAATTACCCTAAGGTCATATGTAAGATATCCCTTGCTTTCTTGGAGAGCCAGAACAAACAGTAGAGAAGCTGGAGCCAAACACTTGCTTGGGTAATATTCATTCTTTTCTGCTCTGAGAAGAGGGGTCAAGTGCTATGAAAGCAAGAATGAGCAGCAGCTTAAAAACAAGGAAAAAACCAACCCTGCACGGCAGTAGCTGCATACTTATTTTGTACTAACAGAGTGCAGGAAGGGCTGGGTTCAGAGAACTAGCAGTTAAGACACAGTTGGACCTAAATGCTTGTAAACTTTGAAAGTGTTGTAATTAAATCAGGCAAGGGGTTTGAATTTAATCCTTCCCTGTCATTTCTTTTCCTTATGTTTATTCATTTGGCACCCTGGCTCTTAATAAGTGGCTGGATTTTCAAAAAGACAAAATTTACGGCGATGAGAGAAAGCAGTGCTCCCTTCTTTTAAAGTGGAATAGAACTTTGAGCATCACCTGAAAAGTAGATTTAGGCTTGCATTTATCACATACATTGACAATGGTTGTATGAGCTCTTTATTTTCCCCCATTTCAAACACTTTCAATTTTCTTTTCTTAAAAAACTGTGTTTTAGTCATAGTGGTATGAACAGTACAGCATAAGGTTTTTCACATGTTTTCTCCCTTAGCCTTCCTCCTACCTGCCCAGGATTCACACTGGTTCACACAGTTCAAGCAAAGTTACTCCAGGAACATGAGAGTTTTACTGCAACCTACTGAAGGAAATGGGACATGGGTGGCGCTGTGGGTTAAACCACATAGATTGGGCTTGCCGATCAGAAGGTCGGTGGTTCG
This sequence comes from Podarcis vaucheri, assembly GCF_965113315.1. Classification (NCBI taxonomy): domain Eukaryota; kingdom Metazoa; phylum Chordata; class Lepidosauria; order Squamata; family Lacertidae; genus Podarcis; species Podarcis vaucheri. The sequence continues at coordinate 124,359,016 of NC_138761.1, forward strand.
AATCCCCACGATGGGGTGAGCTCCCGTTATTCGGTTCCTGCTCCTGCCAACCTAGCAATTCGAAAGCACATCAAGTGCAAGTAGATAAATAGGTAAACAGCGGGAAGGTAAACAGCATTTCCGTCACATGCTCTGGTTCGCCAGAAGTGGCTTAGTCATGCTGGCCACATGACCGGGAAGCTGTATGCCGGCTCCCTCGGCCAGTAAAGCGAGATGAGCACCGCAACCCCAGAGTCATCTGCGACTGGACCTAATGGTCAGGGCTCCCTTTACCTTTACCTTTACTGAAGGAAAAGGATTGCTGGTTGCCTCTTTAAAGATTAGTAGCAGCATATCACTGGATATCATTTTTAGTTGGGCCAAAAGGTCACTCATATATTCCAGTAGTCTAATTGGTTTGCTTTCTGTTCTAATTTTATATAGGCTACAATATTCTCCTTAGAATGCAAATAAAGCATTTGGCCCATGTCCATATCTGCTTGCAATTCTTCATGTTCATATTGGACACACACACTTAAGTCTAACCTGAAATAGCAGTCTGGGTATTTTTCAGTGCAGTAAAATGATGACTTGGCTCTGTATAACCTGTAGTATCTGATATGGAGTTGACCGGCCTCAAATGATGAAGCATGTGAGTTAAAAGTGAGCTCATATGATGCTGCTTTTGTTCTTTGACAATAGGTACTCACATATTCAGTATGAAGATTTATGCACATCACAAAACTTGTTCAGACTACTGGATCTGGCAAACTGTATTAACTGACAAAGTAATAGCACAATCTGGCGCTGTGGGTAAAAGCCTCAGCACCTAGGGCTTGCTGATCGAAAGGTCGGCAGTTCGAATCCCCGCAGCAGGGTGCGCTCCCGTTGCTCGGTCCCAACGCCTGCCAACCTAGCAGTTCGAAAGCACCCCTAAGTGCAAGTAGATAAATAGGGACCGCTTTCTAGCGGGAAGGTAAACGACGTTTCCGTGTGTGGCTCTGGCTCGCCAGAGCAGCTTCGTCACGCTGGCCACGTGACCCGGAAGTGTCTCTGGACAGCGCTGGTCCCCGGCCTCTTGAGTGAGATGGGCGCACAACCCCAGAGTCTGGCAAGACTGGCCCGTACGGGCAGGGGTACCTTTACCTTTACCTTAATAGCACAAACAATCCTATACATTCAGCACAATCCTATACACTCAGAAGTAACCCAACTGAGTTCAGTAGGACTTACCCTGAAGTATCAAACCAACACAATTGTTTAGAAATATGGTTTTCTCCTTATTTCATATGTAAATCAGGGCTCTAAAAATCTTTGGTTCCATTTTTTGCAAAGCTCCAGGAGAGACCTGCTCTCATGAAAGGTGTTAACTTTCTCTTTGTGGAAGATTTTCTCTTTGTGGAAAACATCTTTTATACCAGTGTGGGGAACTTTGGCCCTTCAGATGTAGGGAACTGCAGTTCCCATGACTCTTACCATTGTTCATGCTTCCAGGGACTGATGGGAATGGGAGTCCAATGACATCTCCATTTCCGTTTTGTATACTACCCAATGTAAATTGCATACCCTTCAACTGCCCTGTTTTAAGCAGGACATCCTGGAATCACAGAAGCCAATCCCAGTTTCTGTTTGATTCCCGGATGTCCCATGCTTTGGTCCGGTGTTCTAGGGTGAGTCTTTGTGCCTGAGCGCTGGACCAAAAGATTCTGGCGCTCGTGATCAGGGTCATGCCAGAGTGCTGAAGGTCCAGCCCTCCATCATGACCCTCTAATGAGCCCAGAGTGCTGGTGCTGTGCTCTCATGCCACGCACTCACCCCACTTTTTGGGGGGGATGAGAGGATGGTGCAGGACACATGACTGGCCCAGGAGTAATGAGTGTCCTAATTTCAGGTAAGAAAAAGTTTGAAAGCGAAGTATGTTAGAGTTTGCCTTTGTATTTAAATTTATGTTTATTATGTTCAGAATTTTGTTATTTATAAATAAATAAATAAGAAAGAAAGAAAGAAAGAAAGAAAGAAAGAAAGAAAGAAAGTATAGTAGAGAGTGGGACAAGGAATAAAACGTAGTTGTTTTTATTAAATATAAACTGCAAGACATAACCAATTCAAGTAAAAATTCACTTTTAAAGACCAGATTATCACAGTGTTGTAGGTGAGGGGGGTTGTGGACAGAGTTGGTGCAGATAGCTTCTTTTTTTACCAACATGTCTTTGAAAACCCTCCCATAATGGCCTGGTAAATGCTGCTTCATGCTTTTTCATTTTGGAGATCCAGTGGTACTTTGGTTTTTGAACGTAATCTGTTCCGGAAGACTGTTCGAGTTCTGAAACGTTCGACAACTGAAAATAGCCGACAGCTAGGCCTCAGGATCTTGCGCTCAGAGGAAGCCGCATGGCATGTTTGACTTCCGAGGCATACTCGAAAACCGAAGCATTTAGTCTTGGGTTTATTGCGTAGAAAAACTGAAATATTCGTCAGCGGAGATGTTTGAAAAACTGTAATGTTTGCCTTCTTTGTTGGGGCAGGGGGATAGTGGGGAGATTACATAATGAACAAGACAGTTCTGCTATGTTGCTGAGACTACACCTTCCTACTGTTAATTATTGTTAATGCTGTTTCTGTTTCAGGAGGCAAGCTTGTGTTTGTTGGCCCCGGGCCAATAGAGCTCCATGCTCATTACATTCTGGTGTCAGATGGAGGAGAACTTCAGATTGGCTCCCCTGGTCAGCCTTTCTGTGGCAAAGCCCAACTCCACCTCCAGGGCAGTATGCACTCTCCAGGATCCTTTCCATATGGGGCCAAATTTCTGGCTGTGAGGAACGGAACCCTTTCCATGCACGGTGAGCTTAAGCCACAATTGGGTGATAGATGTTTCAAAAATGCTCAGCATTAACAAAACCCATATTTCCCAGTTGATTAAAATAGCTTTCACTCGAATCTCTCTTAAAGAGAACTGTGGAATATTGCAGCAGCCCTGAACATCCACTCTCAGTTATAAAAAGGTGTAGGAATTATTTGCACAGCCTCTAGTGCTGTAGTAGAGCATCTCCAGGTAGGGGTGGTCTTATTCTCAGGATAAGGCAGCTTCCTGTAGTGGAAGGGCCAGAGTTCAGTGGTAGAACATGGCTTTGCATGCAGAAGGTCCCAGATTCCATTCCTAGCAGCTCCAGAAGACTCCTTGCCTGAAATCCTGGAGAGCAGCTGCCAGCCTGTGTAGGCAATGCAGGCAAGTTCCAGTGGTCTGACTTAGTATAAGACAGCTTCCTATGTACTTTCTACTTAGGATAGAGCCAAGACAAGTGAATTAGGTTCTGTAAACGATGTTTTATTTGCCAATTAGTTAAGTCCTTTCTTACATACGTACATGGCAAAGTCAGTTTGGGTAGACAACTTCTTTTTAGGAAAACCCTGATATGTTCATACTAGTACACTGCTTTGCATTGTGTCTAGAGTGAGTTCTGAATTACTGTGAATTAGTAACTCCGGTGCCCAGGTTTGTCTCTCATTATCCTTCTCTTTTGTATAATAAGCTATACCAAATATTATATTCATTATTTTAAGAATTTCTATCCTGCCCTTCATGATACGGTCATAGGACGGGTTACAGCATATCAAAATACATTAATTAAATACAACCAACACACATTAATGCTTGAAGGTGCAATATGGTCGCTGCTTACTCCGAAGAGCATCACAAAAAAGAAAGGCCCAAATGACGCAAGCAAAATTCTTGGAGGGATGTCTCCATTTCCACCAAGGTCAGGCTGTTCAATTTACATTGCCTAGGCAACTGCTTAATATTCCATGCTGTTCCTGTGGCTGGCGATATCTCAAACATCACTCTTGTTGATAATGAATTCAAGTGGTGAGTGCTGACAGAATGAGGTCACTGAGAAACACGAGGGCAGTGTTGGCCTTCTCAAGGGAACCCTGATGTTTCCAGAAGTAAATAAATAGATAATAAAGCCAAAGGGTTCTAGCCAGCTCCAAACACGAGCCTTCTACCATGATATGGTACAGGAGGCAGAGGAAACGCCTGGACCTGTATCCCAAGGTCTGAACAGCATTGGAAGGAGCCCTGAAGAGGAGGACCTCTCTCAGAGGGGTGGAGATACAGAGCAACATTTTTTATTGGTCTTACTTCTACTGATTGATGACCTGACAGAACTATGGAGTGCCAGAATTTTCTTTCTGCTTGGATTTTACTGGTCTCCAATGCCTTCCCCCTGTTTTGCTAGCAGGAGAAGCATTTGTATGGAAGGCAACAGGAGCTTGTCTCCAGAGCATTTGACCTAGGTGCCATAAAAAGACAGACGGAAGGAACATCCACATGAAATACCAATGACTATTTCTAGTCATGTCCATGGCTGTAGAGAGTAGACTGGGTGATCAAAAAGTGTCAGTAAGGGAGACGAACTGGGTGGCCTTGCCCATTCTATTGGAAACATCTTTTGGTTTCAATTCTTCAGCAACGATGCAAGAAATATTGGGCTTGCCATCCCATCTCCTGTCCGAGGCGCAGTTCCAGTGCATGGGTACAATTAAGTTTCACTCAAAGCGTGTAATCCACCATTTAGTCGTAATGCAATTGAGCCTCTATAAGTAAGATGGAAAAAAGAACACATACTTCATGCTGCTTATGTCAAATACAAACACATTTTCCTGGTTCCAATATGGCATCAACCTAGCTTGTAGTATAAAACAAATTGGAGTGCTTGTCAACATTTTTATAGTTTTGAAATAAATGTGTATAGCTAGAGCAGATCTAAATCATTAAACAAACAGGCTTTTGAGGGGAAGAGAAATCAGCTGTCTGAGTAGACAGGATTGGATTGAATGTAATTTAATTTCTTATTTTCCTTCCAATAGAAAATTTGGAAGGAAGCGTTCTATAGCAATGGCTGAATGCTGATTGTTTAGTAACTGCCTGTCAGCTTCTTCCTTTGATATGTTAATATGACTCAGGGTTTTCCCAGAATTCTCTCCAAGCGGCAGTCCTGTGCTCGGGTGGTCGGAGTAGACGGGGAAATTGCACTGTTGCCTTTGGCTTTACCCAGCTCCCCTGCCAATCAGACCACACTCCCCATAAACTGCCTGCCAATCACATGTCAGCTTTAAAGGAGGTCTCAGTCAGCTGGGGTAACTTGAATTTTTGACAATGTAATTATGGCCCTTGTGTCCACAGCAGAAGCCTGAATAGGATGGGGGGAATTTTTTTTTATTTTTATTGATTGTTCAGAAGAGAAATTTATCAATGTCTCTGGCTCTGTTCATATGTATTCCCCAAGAAACTCTCCTGACAAGTTTCCAAAGAGAAATCTAGCTTGGTGGCCTTGGCCATATCTTTGTCCTTTCCATTATAATCGATCTAGACGGGGTGGCTGTAGTTCCTGAGAGAACATACAGAATTTCAGGTGGTGCAAGCTTTGTTCAAGAGATAGCATGCAAAAGAATTACAGTCGACATGCTGCAAATAAAACAAACCTATCCATTTTTCCCCACTATGGCACAGATGAACTGTTTGACTGGTGTCTGGTGCAAGAGTCAACACTAGAAGTGTCTGAACTTGTGTGTGAACATGACGTATACAGAGTACCCTTGATACTATTCCTGACATAGTCAGGAATTCTCTCACCCTTCACCCTGTCCTTCTGTGCTGCTCCTGCCTCTCTTGCTCTCTTATGGATAATTCTAGAGTCTTTGCAAACCTGAATCTTGGATGCAGAATAAACTAAACAAAGGCACTGTAGTTCTGAATCCAGTTCTCAGGCAACACTGAGAGCTTTGGGTCTCTCTGAGCTGATTGAGGTGTTTCCATTCTAGGCATTTAGCATGGAATTGCAATATTTAGGTTGCTCACTTTGGACAGAGCGTTTATATGATGCATCGTCCAGTTATTGTCATCCTGTATTTTCCCTACCAGAAGAATAGTACAATCCTCCTGGTGTAGGTACCATTAGTGATACTCTTCTATGCATATATTTGAAGGGCAGGAGTTAGGAGGAGGCTTGGCTATATAGCCGGTGGCTGAACCAGTAACAGCTCAGCACACAAGCACCATAACCATTTTAGCATTTTGTTATTTTTAAAAACTTTTATTTAATGTGAATTGCTAATTTTATCTAGTTGGAAACAGCACTAAAATGCTTTTTAAAATTTTATTTTAATATTCTCTTTTTATTTTATTACACTGTAATACCAATTTAAATAATAAATCAGAAGAAAAAAATCTGTCCAGTTGCCACAACAAACCACCTTGCTGAAATGACATGGAAAGGGTTCCCCAGTCATTTTTTTTAAAAAAATATTATAGTTTGCCAGATCCAGATGCAAGCCGTTCCTTGCAGGGCAATGAAATGGTGTCTACTGCAAAGATTATAGTGAATGTGTGCTTTGCTTCAAAAGGTTGTTCAGGTGAATTGGACCTTCCTGTTCCTCTGGTCAGACCTCACCTGGAGTACTGTGTCCAGTTCTGGGCACCACAGTTCAAGAAGGACACTGACAAACTGGAACGTGTCCAGAGGAGGGCAACCAAAATGGTCAAAGGCCTGGAAACGATGCCTTATGAGGAACGGCTAAGGGAGCTGGGCATGTTTAGCCTGGAGAAGAGGAGGTTAAGGGGTGATATGATAGCCATGTTCTAATATATAAAAGGATGTCATATAGAGGAGGGAGAAAGGCTGTTTTCTGCTGCTCCAGAGAAGCGGACACGGAGCAATGGATCCAAACTACAAGAAAGAAGATTCCACCTAAACATTAAGAAGAACTTCCTGACACTAAGAGCTGTTTGACAGTGGAATTTGCTGCCAAGGAGTGTGGTGGAGTCTCCTACTTTGGAGGTCTTTAAGCAGAGGCTTGACAACCATATGTCAGGAGTGCTCTGATGGTGTTTCCTGCTTGGCAGGGGGTTGGACTCGATGGCCCTTGTGGTCTCTTCCAACTCTATGATTCTATGATTCCTCATCTTCAACACTGGATATGACATAGCAGAATGTATACATAAAAGGGTGCATACACCCAGCAGTGTGGAGAATTCTTCTTATAGCCAAAAGAAGCCCAGGGATTGGGTAACATTGGGAGCAACGTGTTTGGAAGTAGCTTAGGTGTCTCACCTTATTTTAGTATTTCAGTGGAAGATGCTATGTACTTTTACATAAAGCATGAATCATGAATAGTTGTTTAAAAATGTGAACTAGAGCTGAGCTCCTGTTGAAATGTGGACCTAGATCACAGCAAGTAGCTTTTGGCTAACCAAGGCATCCTGGAGGTTTATGTATTCCAAATTCTAGGTTTGTCTTTTAACCATGGAATCATCAGTCTTCCTTTCTTCACCCCCCACCCCTCCAATTCCCCTTCATAATGACCGACTTTTAGCTCCTGAAGTTATAGGCAACAGATCTTAACATTTGGATGATCATCTTGCCCTACACTGATGTTCCTAAAAGCGCTCATTCTGTCTCGTTCACTAACTGCTTAGGAGATTAACTGGCAATAATGGAAAATGTGAGAAGCTGGTGATGAGTCTGTGTTGTACTTACGCACTTAGCCCTCACGATATCTTCTTCCCTTTCATAGCAGTGCAATCTGAATTACAGGTTCATTGCATTGCACATCACATCTTGCCAGCTTGGCCCCTGATGCTATTGTCAACTGGCAATCCCTATGGAAAATACTGGCAGCACTTTGCTAGCATTATAATGGTTGCAGTATTGTAATGCAGAAGTTGGTTCACCCAAACTTAATTTGCTAGTGTTGGGTGGGACTAAATCCTAAATGTGGTGCTTATAATAAATGATTTCGGGAAATGGTAAAATAATTGACTAAAAGCAAGACTGTTGTTGCCAGTAGCAGATTGCAGGGTGCTGTGGTGGACCTTACCAGGGAGAATGGAAGAGGAAAGGCAGCGGGGAGTTCTGCTCATTCCCCTCCGGGGTGTGGCATTGCTGCCAGGCCTCTGATGCCTCAGCCCTAGGGAATTTCTCTTTGCCAGGAACTCCGGTTAGCAAGAGACCAGTCCACTCTCTCACTGGCTGAGGGACTTGGATTCAGCCTGCCTGCAAATTGACTAATTGCAGGTGAGCCCAGGGGTGGTCTTTTGGGTGGGGTGGGGCAGAGTGGACTGGGGTCCAAAGAGGACTTCACTCCAGTCCACTCCATGAAAATAAAAGGTGGCCCACCCCTTCACTGGCACCACCGGTCCCCCCTCTTTTTCCTACCCACACTCTCTTGGTTTCATCTTGTTACCAGGAGTAGTTGTTTGGTGCTTGACCTCTCTATGGAGACTCTCAGTGCCCATATTCAGGGCCAGGAGGTATTTTTCTGTCAGACTACTCGGCCTTGTCTGAGGGTTTTGCCTTCCTCATAACTTTGGCGGGTTAGGCATGGTTGGAGGGGAAGTTGTAAGCCTCTGTCTGCCCTTCTGTGGGAATGGAGTATCCCATTAACGGGATCCAGGACAAGGGATCCAGGACACTAGTATTGGGTTGAAATAGGCTAGAACTAGAAGTAGATTTGGGCCAAGGTATTGGGTATGTATCTGGTATCAAGCAATGCGCCTACTGTTTAATAAATAAGGTGGAAGCCATCCCCTGACATATACCAGATGTTAGGATCCCGCTAGGGCCACCATTGAGAAGGGTGCTATGGTCTCTGGACTCCCAGACACCCCCTTCCTGGTGTCTCCAGATTGGCCTGTTCCAACAGACCTTTGCCACCAATGTCTGTGTGGTTGGAAGGGGAGGTGCTGAGCGTTCCACCCATGGCTGAATGGGGAGGAAAAAGAATGGGCCCCTGGAGCTCAGGTAAGTGGAGACCCCTAGCTACTGATATACTTTGAGACTTATGGAGAAAAATTGTCTTGAAGGCCTGCTTCTTGGGTAAGAGGAATAACACGTTCTTGAAAATTGCTCCCACGTATAAGCCACAAAACACTGTGATTAATTTAATATTTGTCTTTCTAGGTAGTTATCCCCTTTCCAAAATATTATGTATGGTGAAAAAAGAAAGAAGAAAAGTTGTCTGATGTGAGATGGTACAAGAAAAGTTCCAAATTTTGCACCATGATGCAATGGGAAATTCTACTTTCCTGCAGTAGGCTGTTCTTCTGAAGTACTTTCTCTTTGATACTAGGAAGCTTCAGGCGTTTTTGCTTAAGGAGTTCTCAGTAACCCAGGACACTGAATAATCCTTAGCAGCAAATAGTGATATGGAATAGATTCATTTTCCATGTCTAGAGGACTTAGTCATCATAAATAAGCAAAGACCTCCTGTTTTATCAGAGGGAACGTACGAAAAGCTTGCAGAGTGTCAACCAGCATCTAAGCAACTTGAGAGAAGTTTGCTTTGCATCAACAAGCTGCCTACACAGAGAATTTGGCCTGAAGTGGCTTAAGGAGGTGGCTCTAAACTTTCACGACAGGGAACAAACAGCGCCTGATTTATAGAAGTTGTGGAAGCTCCTTCCTATTTCATAATGGTGCTCATAATGTTGCCAAAGCACAAATAGAAAAGATAGAAGAGAAAATCCAGGTTGATTTTGAATGGTGGCAGTTTGCTCAGATCAAACTTAACTTATCCAATAGCCGTTTGGCAAAATGTTTGGAGGAAGATTTTAGGCTTCCAGAGCTGCTGAAGAAAAACCGAATGCAGGCTGTTGCTACAGGGCTACAATTCAATGGTATTTCACATGGTTTGCATGTGGAACAGGGGTAGCTGGCAGAGGAGCTGGGTATAGGGGGTGCAAGAGGCTTCAGCTCCCTCAGTATTTTGAGGCAGGGGGCCCTGCCCTCCCAATATTGAGGGGGCCGCCATTCCCTGCTGCTGCCAGGTGCCCTCCGCAGACTCCAGCCCCTGCCCAAGAGCCCAGGAACTCGAAGGGGGTTGGAATGAGCGAGAGTGAATATCTCCCTCCGCGTATTCTGCCCCTGCCAGGCACATGCACAGAAATGGAGGCTAGCAGCCACGCTCTGTCTCTCTCCCCCCCCCCCAATGCTATGAGGAGAAGGAGGCCGAGCACAGAGCACAGCTCCACGCTCCCCATTCAACACCCAGCGCACAAGCACTGGTGGGATGCCATGTGGCTTGGCCTGCTGTGTAGAGAGGCAAGTTGGCACCCCTGGTAGCTGGCAACCTTTTGTAGACTGGGGTCCATGTTGACCCTACCGATGGAGAGATCTCTCTTGAAAGAAGCAAAGAAAGACCAAAGGCTTCTGAAGGCTCCAGATTCACTTGTTGGTGAGTCACAGGGCGCTTCGGATGGTGCAGAGCACTTACAACTCCAGCTCAGCAACATGTTACGGGTTTTTGCATTGGGTGGGTGTTGAATTGCAGGATTGAGGACATGGAAATTGCCCCCAAAATTACCCCACTGCACTTGGGGAAGCCCACAGCAGAAGGTAAGAAAATTCAAGGGGGAAAACTCCAAGTGTTTTTTTGGTAGCCCATGGAGATCTTGGCATTTGATGCATTACTGTATTTTAATATTGTGTTGGAAGCCGCCCAGAGTGGCTGGGGAAACCCAGCCAGATGGGCGGGGTATAAATAAATTATTATTATTATTATTATTATTATTATTATTATTATTATTATTATTTTGCTGGTTTCAAATTTGGCAGCATTCTTCTGTGGGGAAGATATGCTTTATTTTCCTCCTAAAACAAAACAAAACAAGTCCTATGGCCTTGGCCTAATAGTATGTTGATGGAAAGGGGACGGCAGAGAAAAATTAAAACAGGAGCCCTGACTATTTTTTTCTGAGGTCCCACACCCAACAACAGTATTGCCCAGGTACATTGCCTTGGTTGGGTCCCTGCACTCTGCTGGTACATGTCATCCCCGGCAGATGACCGAAAGAAGAGATGACAGATGAATGTTGTCCTTGACAGAAAAAAAATGGTTGCCAACCTCTGTTTACAGCCATCAACGATAGTTTCAGCATACTCTGCTTGTAATATTTTTCCTCTTTCTTGTTTTATTGTGTTAAACTTCAAATATATAGTTTCAGCACAAGCACGTTATTTAACACCTCAAAGGATGCATCTATAAAGCAACTTTGTGTACCTAGTCTACTGAGTACCATATTTTTCGCCCTATAGGACGCACTGGCCCATAGGGCGCATCTAGTTTTTTTTTTTGGGGGGGATAAATAAATAAATAAATAATTATCCCCCCCCCCCGCCACGGGAAGCCCGAGCTTCCCCCGACCCCAGCCCCCAGAACAGGCTGCTGCCCGCAAGCCTTGCGAGCCCGGCGGGAACTCCCCATAGGAGGGGGGAAAGTGCGTCCTATAGGGCGAAAAATACGGTATTTACAAAATTTCCCCAAAAACCTTATTTTCTCTTTTGAGTTGAAGAAGAATGGGGAGTGGGATGAAGCCTACTTTCCAACACAGCTGAGAATGATGATGGCAATGGATTTGAAATGGAGTGCTCCACACAAATACTGTTGTAGAAGAGTGCAGGTCGCATCCAGTTATTTTGTAGATATTCGGAATAACACAGTATGCTGCATTGTTGATATTGCAATACATTGAAAGCATTTATGTGTCTTAATTTACAGAGTGCACGGTTATGTTTCTGTTCTCACTGGTGTAGGTGTTGCCTCCAAAAATAGTCTGTGGAAGAGTTGTTTTCCAACCGGCACTAGTTAATAATTAAAAAATGAATTAAATAATTGAGGAGTTGCATTGAGCCAATCCATATTTTAGTACTTGGGAATGTTTCCAGTGGCAGGCCTTTTGGTAAAGAATAATCGTAGTGATTTTAATTCCCCTTGCTTTTGACTGCCATCCTTTTGTGAGAAATAGAATGCCATCTCTGGTGGGTTTATTTCTGCCCCCCTCCCCAAGTACTGCTGTGGTGCTTGCGATAGCCCCTTGTGAACAATCTCTTTCTGGTGACAAGACTTCTTCCCAAAGCATTTCGTCTGTTGCAGAGGGCAAGCAAAGGGGTGATGGATCATCCTGAAAATCGTCAAGAGGAAGCATTTGCCCCCCAGGCCTTGTTCTCCCTAAGTTCTTCCCTCATCCCAGTGCCAAATTTTCTTTGGAATTGGCTCAGACTCCAGTTTTTGGAGGAAATCCAGCTTGTTGTTCTGAAGAGGTGGAACTCAGTGGAGGTTTCTCCGGGGGAATTCAAGGCGATGCTAAAATGGCATGGAAGGCGACTTCAGCAACTATTAGTCACTCCTGGTTGGCACAGCTGTTGGAACTTTCAGCTAATGAACCAGTAATTTATGAAAGCTGGGAAAGCTGATGATCTATCTTTTCTGCTTTTGGATTATTTCCACAATTCATGAAGGTTAATCAAGTGTCAGGTTCCCAGTATACGGGTATAGATGTACTCGTTAATACTTGTGGTCATATATTGCTTGTTATGTCATGAGAGTTCAGATCCTTGTTTTCTAATTTCGAATGGAATGTGATTGTATTAATGGCAGGAACTGATCATTTGTTTTTCATTTCACTCAGCTTTCCCAACTCTTAACTCCCATCAGTCCCAGCCATTGGATGATGTAGGGGGTAGTCCAAGACTTCAGGAAATCAGTCAGTCTGAGAAGGCTTGTCTAAGTGGGGTCAACGCAGTGTATTTCCCTTTATTGCATTTTAGACATGCAGACTGTTGTCTGTCTTTTAGGTTTTTCCTTTGGCATGGCCTGTGCATAACTTTGCCTATATAACTGTCTTAGCTCACAGTAAATAGGAGGCATTGACAATTCCACATGGTTTAAGTTGCCTTATAGTATGCCTACAACATTACTTACAATAAATGGTTTCCTATCCTCTCTTGTGTGTATGGTGCTAGATGTCATTGTATTTCAATATCTTCTGTGATCTTTGCTCCTGCAACTCCACCATCCTCAGACACTTGGAAGCCTCCTACTTTTAAAAATGTTTCTGCGCTCTTTTGTTGCCCAGCACCTCTGGACTTCTCTCCATGTAGATGTGGTGCCCTATAACTCTTCAAAACTCACCTTAACTTGAGATCCCTTCATCGCAGGGGGCTGGACTAGATGACCCTTGGGATCTATTCCAACTCTATGGCTCTATGATTTCTACCAAGCCTAAGTGCCTGGTCCAGCGTTTGCTCACACCCCTTGCCACTTTCTTCTTTCCACATTGTCAACACCAAATGTGTAAGTTCATTGGATATAGGATCTTAAATTTTTGGTTATGGAATTCTTACAAAATACCATGTATCTTGATGGTGTTGTATAAACAGTAACAGGAAAGTGTATTGCCAAAAGGTTCTCAGATACTTCACACTGACCTTGATACGGTAATCGCTATGCAAAACAGAGTGTACCGCCTCTACCCACATGGGGACTTTTAGATTCCTTTGTTTGCATTACAGTTGCATCAAAAATACTGACTGCATAGTTGGCATGGATCATTGCTTTCTCTGTTTCCACATCACCCTTCTCTGCTGGCCTCCAAGTGCTTGAGGGTTTTCGTCTTTGTTTTGTTCTACATGATCATTTCAGTGTGCATGGAAGAAAAATGAGTGTGCTGCTCTGTATTTTAACTGGCCTTAAGTTTAAAACAAACACAAAAGAGGGTAGAATGATTATTTAATGAGACGATTCATATTAATGCATTAGCTTTAGCTTTACTGAAAGGGAAAGAACATTTAAGGAAACTTTCAGAAGAAGGACCTGGGACTTCTCTCATTTATCTGAGCATTGCCACCATTGTGGCATATTATTCATAAATTCATTTAAAAGCTTTGGGAGAAATTCAATGTAGCACCAATGAGGTTGCTCCAACAGTGCAAGCATGCATAGTTTTTTGTTACTGATTTTGCTTGAATTGTAGGTTCAATACTTGGAAGATGAGATCAGAATGCTTAGTTTGTATGAAGAAAAGTCAAGCTACAATACCTTTGTGCTCCTTGTCTCTCTCTATGTCTCTACACTTTATGTTGTAGGTTGTGTCCCCAAAGTGACAGTCACACACTTGAAATCAGCCGCACGTCCCAATGATACAAAATTAGTTCTGGTGGATCATGTGGACTGGAAACCTGGAGATGAAGTTGTTATATGTGGAGGAGGGCCTAGAAGTGCCCAGAAGCAAGAGGAAGTAGTGACTGTCAAGACTGTAAATGGCACAGAACTCTATGTTTCATCTCCACTCAGGTATTTTTTCAGCAGACTTTGATGTTAATGTAAAGCTCATACAGTTGTTCTTGGTATCTGAAGAAGTGTGCATGCACACGAAAGCTTATACCAAGAACAAACTTGGTTGGTCTCTAAGGTGCTACTGGACTTCTGCTTCAGTATATCTGAAGAAGTATGCATGCACACGAAAGTTTATACAGTACTAGAACAAACTTAGTTGTCCTATATTCTAAATCAGATTCAATTCTCTAAATATTACAATTGTTCTTGGTTATTCTTCTTATGTTAGAAATGTTTAAGGCTGCAATCCTAAATACAATTACTGTCAGGCTTCCACTGGTTGACTGAGTACACAGGTTTTCGACTTGGTTCTTCTTCTTCTTCTTCTTCTTCTTCTTCTTCTTCTTCTTCTTCTTCTTCTTCTTCTCCTTCTCCTCCTCCTCCTCCTCCTCCTCCTCCTCCTCCTCCTCCTCCTCCTTCTTCTTCTTCTTCTTCTTCTTCTTCTTCTTCTTCTTCTTCGCTTTATTCCAGGATTGCCTACTGGGCTCAAACATAGATCAGGTTACATGATTCAGAAGTCACAGCAGAGCTGTAAGATACATGGCCGGGCATAAGCTTAGAAGTTGTCCCAACACTTGACTTCCCCCCTCAAAGCTTCCCTTTTGAAGAACAAGGTGGCACAGTCAGTCACCCTGTTTCCCCCCAAGCCACAGGACTGGGCAAGCCAAAGGGCACTCCTATGAGTAGGCTAGATCTGCTGAGTCTTTGCCCCAGAGGCAGAGTTGACATGGCTGCCCCACATGGGTGTTACCTTCCCAGCGGTAGGGAGCCCCTCCCTGACAGGAGGCAGCAGTGGAGGCAGGTTGGATCGCTCTCCTGTGGTGGCCAGATTATCTGATGTCCCTGAGCTGGGCCTCTTCTCTGAGAACCCACTCCACCCAAAAACATTATCTGCCTGCCTGTTACATTTATCTAGCCCCTCTATCTTGCAAGAGACTCAAGGTGGTGTCCATGGTTCTTCTCCTCCCACTTTCATCATCACAACAACTCTGTAAGGTAGCCTAGGAGATGGTGGCTGGCCCAAGGTCACCCAGTGAGTTTCAGGGCTCAGTGGGGATTTGAACCCTGGCCTCCCAGGTCATAGTGCAACACGCTAACCATTACACCACACTGCCTCTAGATCATCACCTGCCACACCACTGGGCTCTTCTCCAGAATCCAGTTCAGCACCCTCATCCCATTCCTCTGGCTTCTCTGCCCAGTCTTGTCAAGACATTTCCATTTGGCTCATGACATTTACTAAGGAGCAATCCAAACATCTCTCAAGCCCACCTCACGGCCATTGCATGAGGCTCAGTGTGGGGTCATTGGGTGCATAAGTGTGCATAGCCATCTTAACTGCCCCCCATCTGTTTTAGCTGCTGTGCACTAGCAGGGTTGCAAATGCACTGCTCTGTAAAGTCCTACTGGTGTGGAAAGGTGAGGAGATTTGGATTGTGTCCTAACCCTTACTGCACTCAGTGGGTCTTCTCGTAAACGATTAGTATGCACAGTACTGCTTGTAATGATATAGGAGAAATTACTGTAACCTTGCAGTTGTACAGTGAAGCTGCATTCATGTGGTTGCATCACAACTCAAGCGGCTACTTATGTGCATGTTTATATGTGTAGACTGGGTACAATTGGAGAAGACGGGAAACTATTATTTGCATTCTCAGAAAATCCCACTCTTATTGTAGCAGCACATAATCCAGGGCTCAGCACTGGAGCTAAACATGTGTTCCAAGCCCCAAAGATCTTGCACCTCCTATTTCCAAAGGGGTAGTCTCTGGAAACCAAAACCAACAAAGAGTCTTGTGGCATCTTTACAGTCTTAAGCAAATTTATCATTGCATAATTTATCATGGCAAATTTATTATCATGGCAAATAATATTACGTTGGCAAATTTATCATCAAACAAACCAAGCTTTTTCCTTGTTTGGTTTGGGTTGAGGTGCCGTGGGGCAATTGCAAACAGCTCGTCAGAAGATAATGAAAGGTCAAAAGGTATGGATGGCAACTGAATTCTGGCTCTCATTTGTGACTAGATTTATGGCACAAAAATCTAAGCTGGCTACGATTGTTCCTATCTATCCTATAGGTATTCTCATGGTATTGCCGAAGAACAGTTGTCTGGAGAGCTCCATGTTTTCAGAGCTCTTGTGGCACTGGTCAGTCGGAGTGTGGTCATCCACGGAAATATCACCACGGAAAGGGCTTCCCACCTGCAGCAGTGCAAAGAAGCAGATATTTCAGGTGAGAGAGAGGGTACTCTAAGGGTAACATAAAGAGATTAATAGAATCACAGAATTGGAAGGGAGCCAAGGGTCATTCAGTCCAACCCCCTGCAATGCAGGGATCTCAGCTAAAGCATCCATGAGAGATGGCCACCCAACCTCTGTTTAGAAACCTCCAAGGAAGGAGAGTCCACCACCTCTCGTGGGAGTCTGCTCCACCGCTGATCAGCTCTTACTTTCAGAAGGTTCTTCCTGCTGTTAAGTCGGAATCTCCTTTCTTGTAACTTGAAGCCATTGGCTCGAGTCCTACCCTCCAGAGCAGGAGAAAACAAGCATGTTCCATCTTCCATGTGACAGCTCTTAAGATATTTGAAGATGGCTATCCTATCTCCTCTCAGTCTCCTCTTTTCCAGGCTACACATACCCAGCTCCTTCAACCTTTCCTCACAAGGCTTAGTTTCCAAACCCTTGATCAACTTGGTTGCGCTCCTCTGCACACGTTCCAGCTTGTCAGCATCCTTCTTAAATTGTGATGCCCAGAATTGAACACAGTATTTCAAGTGTGGTCTGACCAAGGCAGAATAGAGTGGTACTATTACTTCCCTTGCTCTGGACACTATCGCACTGTTTACTCATGTTAAGTTTGTGGTCCACCAAGACCCCTAGATCCTTTTCACATTTACTGCTACTAAGACAGGGGTCCCCCATCCTATATTGGTGCATCTGGTTCTTTTCCCCTAAGTGCAGAACTTGCCCCTACTGAAATTCACTTTGTTAGCCTGGGCCCAGTTCTCCAATCTGTTAAGGTCATTTTGAATTCTGATTCTGTTTTCTGCTGCATTAGCTACCCCTCCAGTTTGGTGTCCTCTGTAAATTTGATGAGCATCCCCTCAATTCCTTCATCCAAGTCAGTTTTAAAGACGTTGAACAACAACGGGCCCAGGACAGAACCCTATGGCATCCCACTTGTCACATTTTTTTCACAATGACAAGGAACCATTCTGACTGATAGCTGTGTTCCAGTCTGCATACAAGTATGGGACCAGCTGGGGATGGGAGGATGTGTAGATTTTGGTTTTATTAGTTTTTCATTGTTTCAATCTTAAATTTAGTACTCCACATTTCTGCAGCAATTTCTGATTTAAAAAAAAATCCTTATTAAGATTTTAATGCAAATTTCTCCCAATGAACACATTTTTAATGCAGTTTTGACTAATGCAAATATTTTTGCAAGTAATTTACCAAAATAAAATGCATGGTATTTTCACTAATATATTCATTATAAGGAACATTTCCCCTATATATTTGTAAAGATTGGTTGGAGACCTGCCTCACAAAATTCGGATAAGTATATTGAAGGATGAATATTGAAGGATGGCTGTGTTTTTGTTCTCATTCTTTCAGAAAGTGCAAATTAATATATTTGGCTTTAAATGTGAATTTCTCTTCCATCCATAGCACCAGTGAATTAAGTTAGTTCACTTTAGAATGCAAACCAAACAAATTTCCCTAATCCATCCCTTCTTGTTAGTCACATTTGGGGTATCCTGAACATTTCAGAAACAATTTTGTTAATTATTTGTCACTAAAATTCTTCCTGAGCAGCACTAATAGAAGAATAGATGTTATTATTTGCTTTGCACATTTATGATTTTTTGTGTGAATGGTGATCATGTGAGCACTCTAACGAACAAACATTGTGCCACCAGCCTGAGTAAGTTTCACCTACTTCACCCCAAGTGAGTGAAGCATGTCATAAACCTAAAGTATTTAATGTCTCATGCTTACATCTATTTTTTTGTAATTTGATGGAAGATTGTGAAGGTGCCTCATACTTTTTAAACATTTGCTCTGCATGCTATATACCTTCATCATTGCTTTTCAGACGTCTCAGACTGTTTCTACAAGAAAAGTGAGAGGAAACTTGGATCGCGGGATATGGGGGCTGTTGTCATTGTGCAGGCCTACAGTGGCGAAGATACTCAGCTTCATTTAGAAGGTGTACAGTTCCGGCATGTAGGCCAAGCTTTTCAGAAGCATCTCAGTGCACTGACCATTGCTGGAAATGCCCACATGACTAGTGAGCAAAAATTATTATATTTTGTATCTTAGCAGCCTTTTAAAAAACAAACGGTTGTTGGCCTTAACTGAGTTCCATCATAAGTCTTGTTTCTGAGCACAATTCAAAGTGTTGGTTTTGACCTTTAAAGCCCTAAATGGTCTTGGCCCAGTATACCTGAAGGAGCGCCTCCACCCCCATCATTCTGCCCGGACGCTGAGATCCAGCGCCGAGGGCCTTCTGGTGGTTCCCTCATTGCGATGAGCAAAGCTACAGGGAACCAGGCAGAGGGCCTTCTCGGTAGTGGCGCCCACCCTGTGGAACACCCTCCCACCAGAGGTCAAAGAGATAAACAACTACCTAACATTTAGAGGACATCTGAAGGCAGCCCTGTTCTGGGAAGTTTTTAATGTGTGACATTTTAATGTATTTTTAATCTTTGTTGGAAGCCTCCCAGAGTGGCTGGGGAAACCCAGCCAGATGGGTGGGGTACAAATAATAAATTATTATTATTATTATTATTATTATTATTATTAGAAAGATATTGCTAAAAACTCAAAACTAGGAGTGGAGCTTATTAGCTGTTCTTTCATGTTCAACTGAGTAGACCTTTATTTCAGTCAGACAATAACACCCAGAAATTTTTTGGAGGTGTCACTTTTTCTGGACTAATAAAAGGAGATTTTTGGTAACCATTGCTCAGTCCAAAATGTCCTTTTCTGGGGGTGATGTCACCACGATGCTTCAGCAGGTGCTGGGCGGTCAACTTTAAATATCTCTGGATGAAGCTGGTTATCTAGAAATATTTCAGTTGTCTTCCAGATTCTTTGGGGGAGGAAGACCAGAACACTTTCTTGGTTACCCTGTAGGATGACACAAGACAGACAGGAATGAGGGATCAGGACTACAGCTTGTAGTTGATCTGCATTTAGATCCAGACAGACTGATTGCTTCCCAAATGCCCAGTTGGCACTTTAACTTGCTAGGTATGCCAACTGCAGCATATCTTCTAGGGAAAAATGTGATCAGGTTGTAGTTATCTATGCCCTGGTGGCATCCAGGTTAGATTACAGCCATGATCTAAATGAGGAGTTGTCCATGAAGACTATGTGGAAACTTCATTTCATTTGGTATAAAGCTGAAAGGCTGCTGACTGTTACTTACAAGAAAGAATGTATGTTTCCAGTTTTTAGGGTTTCACTGGCATTTGATGTGTTCCCAGGCACAATTCAAACTGCTGGTCTTGTCCTAAAAAGCCCTAAATAGCTTAGAACCAAGAGCCACCTGGTCCCATAGGGATCAGCCCAATTGTTATGATCTTATTTGGAGGACGGACTTTAAGAACTCACATGCTCAGAACCAAGGTTGATGGTTTCCAGGAATAGAGTCTCCCTGGTGGTGTCATCTTTTTGTTGCACTCTAAGCTCAGGACCACTCAATGCATGTTCTGATGGCCTTTATTTAGAAAATGTGTAGACTGCTTAAAATTTCTGAGCAATGTGTAATATAAAAAACAAAACAAAAAACATGATATAAAATTAATAAACACAAGGACATAAGACAGAATTATTAGATACCTCATGTGGCGAGATGCCAAATAACAGGACAATCTAAGCATGTTTAGTTTACTGGGACGTACGCTCAAACCCTCAAGTAATGGGATGCGGGTGGCGCTGTGGGTTAAACCACAGAGCCTAGGACTTGCCAATCAGAAGGTCGGCGGTTTGAATCCCCACGATGGGGTGAGCTCCCGTTGCTCGGTCCCTGCTCCTGCCAACCTAGCAGTTCGAAAACATGTCAAAAGTGCAAGTAGATAAATAGGTACCGCTCCGGCGGGAAGGTAAACGGTGTTTCCGTGCGCTGCTCTGGTTTGCCAGAAGCGGCTTAGTCATGCTGGCCACATGACCCGGAAGCTGTACGCCGGCTCCCTTGGCCAATAAAGCAAGATGAGCGCCTCAACCCTAGTCGTTCACGACCGGACCTAATGGTCAGGGGTCCCTTTACCTTTTACCCTCAAGTAAGCATGCATAGGATAAAACCTTTCTTTCCCTAGGTTTAAGTGGGGAACAGGCTTTTAGCTCCAGTTGCTTTTTTAATCCCTGTTTGCTTTGATTTGTTACACTGCATTTTTGATTATTTATTTATATATTATTTTAAAATATGGTGCAAGCTGTCGTATGAAATATGATTGAAAGACAGGATAAAAATATTGTAAGCGAAAATAAATAGAAATGAATATACAGCATGAAATTCTACTTCTAATTCTACTGCTTTATATAATTCTTCTTCTTCTTCTAGATTCTTATTTTCGAAACTGTGCTGTATTAGATTCATTTGCTCGTGGAATTAGCCTGCATGGGGTGTCAGATTTCAGGGTGGAAAACAACATTTTTTACAACATTATGGGCCACGGAGTTAGAGTGGGTAAGTTATACAAAATAAATTTGTGCTATGAAATATTAGTAGAAATTTTCAAGAAGATTCATTTTCCTCAAAACTATATTTTTTCTTAAAAAATTCCAAACTTTTTACTTGGCACCTCACTTCTTTCATTTTATTGCTTTGTTTCAAAAACTTTCAAATTCCCCTTAAGATGAAAAACAGACATTTTATATAAAAACAGAAAATGTCAGTTAAATAAAAGCAGCAAAACTATGCTAAGAATTGAAAAATTGAAATAATATATGTGGTGCCATTTGTTTGACCTACAGAACCTGATGCAGTTCTGTGGATATTGTAATTCCTTCTACTTATTTGTCTCTTTCGTTTTCAAGCACTTGAGGGAAATCTTGATCTTTGCAATACAAGTCAAAATGCTGCAAACAAAATGGATGTAATTTTTATTACAGAACCATAATCTAGTCTCCATCTAAACAAAATGAGGGATTCTCTGGACCATCTCCATCGTTTTTGTCCCCCAGCAGCCTTTTGTTGCTTTGCCCACAAGTTGTGTCCCATTTCTTAATCATGCCTTTGAAACAGTAAGCAAAGTATCTCTGATTTGCCATTTAGCTCTGGGTTACTGAGCAGGAACCAACTAATGAACATCTCAAGCTATATATTCTGTGACCATTGCATGCCTTGCCTCTGTGGCAGCTTGTTAATGTGTTATCTTCGTTTGTTTTTAGGAGATTCGCTGGATCAAAATAACCTATTATGGCACAATACGATTATTGGGCTTTCTGGAACGGATGGGCTTTCCAGTATTGAAACCTTGTCACCTACTGGATTCTACATCCAGGCTCCTGATGATTCGATAGAGGTGAGCTGTAAGGATGTCACAGAGAAGCAAGATAAGTGACAGTGTTTTCACAAGGTTCCCCTCTTCCTTTAGGTTCTGTTTGTTGTCAAACAGATACCTCTGGGAAGTCCACAAGCAATACTCCTCTGCCATTGTGGCACTCCAATAGCTATCATGACTATTAGCAATGGATAGACTAACCTCTATAAAAGGTAAAGGTAAAGGACCCCTGACAGTTCAGTTGCAGATGACTCTGGGGTTGTGGCGCTCATCTCACTTTACTGGCCGAGGGAGCCGACATTTGTCCGCAGACAGGTTTTCTAGGTCATGTGGCCAGCATCACTAAGCCTCTTCTGGCGAACCAGAGCAGTGCACGGAAACACCATTTACCTTCCCGTTGGAGTGATACATGTTTATCTACTTGCACTTCGATGTGCTTTCAAACTGCTAGGTGGGCAGGAGCTGGGACCGAGCAACGGGAGCTCACCCTGTTGCTGGGATTCGAACCGCCGACCTTCCAATCAGCAAGCCCAGGAGGCTCAGTGGTTTAGACCACAGTGCCACCCGCGTTATAAATTTGTCTGTGCTGTATGAAAAGGAGTACTTTCTTTTGTCTGATGACGGAGATTTGTACCCCACTATTCCTCCCAGGAGTTTAAGGTGGCATGCATGTTTCTCCACCTCCATTTTATCTTCACAACAGTCGTGTGAGGTAGGTTAGGGTGGGAGTCAGTGGCTGGCTCAAGATCACTCAGTGAATTTCCGGGCAAAACCAAAACCTAAGCTGGGTTCTTTCCAGTCCTAGTCCAACACACAAGAGTTCTTGAGTTCTTGAGCTATGAGAGAGAGGTGGGGAAATCCCCCCTGCTTTCCCACACCATTCAAGCTGTTTCTTTCATGGTAGAGTGGTGATTAAAGGGGATTAGGCCTGTTTGTTTCTCCTGCTCCCCACACCACCAGCACCGGGAGCGCATATGAGTGATATATGCTCATTTATTAAATAAGCATGGTTTTCCCTCCTGTTTTGGATGTTGGGAGAGGGAGGGGCAATTCACATAATTCTAAGTACTAATGTAAATATTTTTATGCAAGTCAACTGTTATGACTTGCATAACAATGTTTATACAGTGGTACCTCGGGTTAAGAACTTAATTTGTTCTGGAGGTCCGTTCTTAGCCTGAAAACGTTCTTAACCTGAAGCACCACTTTAGCTAATGGGGCCTCCTGCTGCTGCCGCGCCGCTAGAGCATGATTTCTGTTCTCATCCTGAAGTAACGTTCTTAACCCGAGGTACTATTTCTGGGTTAGTGGAGTATGTAAGCGGAAGCGTCTGTAACCTGAAGCGTCTGTAACCCGAGGTACCACTGTATTGGTACTTGGGATGATGTCTCAGAATATGTGACTACATGCACAATCTAAGGCTTAATTCTCACAAACCACAGATGAAGTAGTTGAGTTATGTTTGGAGCACTTTGCTTCAGCTTGTAGGCAGAGACACACATAACTAAGTGCTGCTGCATTCATAAAATTCCCCACATACAGAAAAATAGCTGTGAGTGTCCTAGCCTAGTCTTCCCTCTGCTTATGATAGCTATCTGTGGGTTGCCATGTTTTTTCAAGGGAGCTTCTCTGCTTTTTGTGAGAATTAGGTTGTAACATGTGAGCCAGTTGACATGTGAGGTGTTTGATCCACTGCATTTTACTTTGTCAGACCACCTAGGAAGGTGTCCCCCACAATCATGCTAAGGAATGACTTGGCTTGATGATGGTGGATATTGAATAAAGAGTTTGCATTGATGCTGGCTGATTGTTTCAAGCTTCTTAAAATCTGCCATTAGGGAGAAGATAAGGAAGCAAGTAAAGAGACGAGCTTGGATTTAAACTCAGCATTAACAAAATATGTTCAATATCCACATGTGGTGTCTTAATCACTTAAAAGGTCATATGGCTGTATTCAATTGCTATCAGATACTCATGGAAGAAAACCACTTTTTCTCTGGGAATATAGCTGCAGAGAGATCTATAGAATACAGTGCCCCAAATAATTTATTTCTGCAGAAAATTCTCTGCTTCGCCGAGACCGCTGCTGTCAAGCTGCCAGCTGTCTGCATAAATACGCTGGACTCTCGCCCTCACAAATCATCTGTAGAATGCACTACTGGAGTCGTAGGTAAAATAGTCACTGAACTATAATGTGAGTTGACTACTGAAGCTCTGCCTTAACTGTGCTGTGGGCAGTGTGGTCTGAAAAGCTGCGTTTCCAAAAAGGTGCCCAAGCTTGTGCTTCCGGCACTACTCTTGTCTCTTTGCTTTGTGACCCTTGTGACAAATGTCAGACACCAGGACAGTGGGAAAATTGTATAGGTCACGAGACTGGAAACGGGATACGGAGCCTCTCTCTTCTAGGTCACTGGCTCTCCTTTGATCTGGGTCACAAGAAATGAACAGTCATTACCTTCTTAAAGCTCTCCAGTGACCTCTGGGAAGTGAGTTGGTGGTCTGGCTTCCAGTCCCTGTGGACAAATATCCACCTCACAAACACTTCTAGTGACACAAGCGGCCACCTTTTGGCCACTGCACATCTGGACCAAATTTCCACGATGATTTTATAGTGTTGAAGGTCTGGGCAGCAAATTCACTCTTTGCAACTCTGCTTAATTCCCTTTTAGATTCTCCTGACTCTAATTCTCTGTGTCCAGGGTTTGTTTTTTTTAATCCTGATTTTGTAGTGAGAATTTTCTTCAAAATGTATAAATTTGCAGAGTAGTGAGAAACCCACCTTTCCTTTAAGTAGTGAGAAACCCACCAAATGGTAGGGTTTATTATTATTATTTATCATACTGATTTTAATAATGCCGTCAATATACCAGGCACTTTACAGAGGCAAGAAAGTAAAGAAGTTAGGTCTCTGTTCCAGGAACTATAAGCTGCCCTGTGTTTTCCTGTGGAGGAGCTCCATTCGCGGTGGCAGACATGTGTTGGATCACACCCAGTCTTCTGTGTTTGATCTGGCCCTGCTAAGCATGCAGTCTTTGCCACTTTTCTCAGTGTCAGGAATGTTGGTTGCTGGGCATTCAACAAGTATGAAATCCTAGAACTGCAGGAAGGGGGAGAGCCATAATATTACCTATATATTTTAGAGAGAGAAATGTTTGTTTGTTGTTTGTTTATTTTTAGTACCTGTAAATCTTGTGAACATTGTGCATGTCTAGTGTTTTCAGCTACCTGATCATTTATAAGGGATTTTAAAGAATTGGTGCATGTAATCAGCTGTTCTGCAGTTTTCCATTCATTTGCATAAATCATTTCCCCCCCTGGTATGGTGGCACATGTATCATAATGGTCACAATACAGTTTTAAAAGTCGCCCCACTACCATTAATAAACAAAGCACAATAGCAATTGAAAAGGCAAGAAACCAGCAGCGTGATCACTAAGAGAATCATGTTTAGAAGTCATCCTCCCCACTTTGGCCCCCCCCCACCACCCAGGAGGAGTACTGGAAAGGCCTTCTAAACCTCCCTGCTCTTCTCCTTTCCATCCCCTGTGCTGTCTTCAAAGAGCGGCAATGGAAGAGAAAAGCAGTTTGCACTGAATGGAAATTGCTTCCCCCACCTTGAGCAACACACACCGGCTAATGGGTGGGTGTGAATTATCCTGGCCAGGGGCGCGGACTTATAAAAAATATTGGGGGGGCCCGGGAAAGCTCATGAATAATAAATAAGCTCATGAATATGCAAATAAAGTGGCGCCGACTCCTCGTGAGCGAATAGGGGGAGAGCGTGCTGCGCCTATTAATCAGCTCCGGAACAGCTGATATGCGGGAAACGTGGGGCTAGCTGGAGAAGAGAGGGCGAGCCCCCTCCGCTCCGGCCCTAAACCGCTGAAACCGCCAGGAGGAAGGAAATTCCCCCCGGCAGTGCCTTGGCAGTGGCGGTGGTGCTGCGAAGCAGCGAGGCAGGAGCCCCCGCCCCCGGGGATTCCCTAATCTCGCGGGGGACGGCCGGGGCTCTCCGACTAGGGTGCGCGGCTGGCTGGCTGGCTGGCGAGGGAGGAGGCGGGGGACGGCGGCGGCGCTCTGCTGGAAGGGCGCCCGAGATTATTGGGGGGGGCTGAGCCCCCCCAAATTTTTTTTGAGGGGGCTCGAGCCCCCTCAGGCCCCATGGAGTCGGCGCCTATGATCCTGGCATCCTCTGGCTCTTCCAACTCCACAGCTGCTTATCTCTAGCAAAGGAGCAATTGGAAGCCCATGTAAAACTCCCTGTTGGTCCTTTAAAGCAGTGTTTCCCAACCGGTGTTCCGCGGCACACTAGTGTGCCGTGAGACACCGGCTGGTGTGCCGTGGGAGGGAGGCGGGCGAGTCGGGCGGCGAGAGGAGGCGGCGGCGAGGATCCGCGTCGAGCCGGGGGCGGCTCCGCGGTGGTGGTGCCGAGCGGCGGGGCAGCGCGCGCGACAGCGGAGGAGGAGGAGGAGGCCGGCATGTCCGGGCAGCAGCAGCAACAGCAGCAGCAGCAACTCCCGGCGACGGCTCCTCCTCCGCCCGCTATCGCCGCCACCACCACAACAGCTGCCGCCGCCTCAGCTGCCGCCGTCCCTCAGTCCCTCGCTCTGCTGCCTCCTCCCACCCCGGCAAGGGGAAGGGAAAAAACGTTCACTTTTGTGCGTCCCTCCGGCGTGACGCTGCGCGCTGACGTCACGGGGCGGGGCTTTAATGGTGGTGTGCCGCGAGATTTTTTTCCGGTAAACAGGTGTGCCGTTGCCCAAAAACGTTTGGGAAACACTGCTTTAAAGGCTCACCCTTCCCTGCCCCAAACCCAATATGTGTAATGTCAGGTGTAATTTGTTTCCACAAAAGAGCCTCACACACTAAATGAGGAGACTTGGCAGGCTGGAAGTTCTGCTTCTCTGTCTTAGATGAGAGCCAGGCTTCCTCAAACCCGACCCTCCAGATGTTTTTGGCCTACAACTCCCATGATCCCTAGCTAGCAGGACCAGTGGTCAGGGATGATGGAAATTGTAGTCTCAAGACATCTGGAGGGCTGAGTTTGAGGAAGCCTGGATGAGACCATGGCTGCACCAGCAAAGCTGTTAGAGATGCTTGAAAAGATGCAGGCTATTTTAGCTGAATATGTCATTTTTCTTAGCCAGTAATACTTTTCTGCTTTGCTCTGATATTCATTTGAAAACAAGGAACAAACAGACAGTGGTTTGTTTTTGTTTTTCTCCCCTTTACTGTTGGACCTGCCATTATTCTGTCTACATGTGGTGCCACACAGAGGCTGTCTGCATGTTGGGAAACTCTTGACAAACTCTGTCAAGTACCCTAGAGAGGCCCCTCCAGCTCTGTGTCAGTTGATGGAGGCAGAGGAGGCTTCTGGCTGGAGGGAGCCCCATATCTGACTCCGAAGTAAAATTATGTCTCTCAGTTTTCATCATGTAGTGTCTGAATCTCAGGATTTCCAAAGCAACTTGACATGGATGTTCGTATAGGTCTGAAGATAAAATGCCACAACTTTTTCCAGTATTCTGGGATCTTAATTGCATTGAGATGGATGCTCTATAACCATATTCTCCTCCTCCTCAGGGTAACACAGTGTGTGCTGCGGGACACGGCTATTTTTTCCACCTTTCTCCTTCAGGACCATCAGAGGCTCCAGTTCTGTCCTTCAGTAAGAATCGAGCCTATTCTTGCACAAGGTATTTTTGCATTCAGTTTGATTGGATAATATTTCCCCCTGCTTCCTCTCTGTCATTCTCTCACGTATGCAAGCATGTGCACACGTGTGTGTGAGCACACACTCACTCTGCTGCATAAATGCTAATTGCAATAGCCAATAAGGAGGGGGGTGTTTAATGCTTTCTCTGATGTTTAATAAGGTCTGTTACCCAGCAGGATGAAAACATATTGATATGTGTGAGGGGATGATTAGCTGCTTGTGCTTAAAATTGTGCCCCCTCAGAGTTTGTGCGGCTCCACAAACCTCTGTGTGTGACAGAGCTCCTCAGACATGTCTGCTCTAGTCACTAGTAGAGTCTGACAGTGGCTGCCTGCGGAAGCGTTTCCAGCAAAGAAGCTCCTTAACGGAAACGCGTCTCCTGGACTCACGACGTGGCAGCTTCCGGCGAAGTATGGGTCTCCCTACGGTTGCTTCTGACACCTCCCCGCTGTTTTCGCTGGACGTTTCTCTCACCCCTTTCTCTCCCCTGCTAGTTCCTGCCTTGGCTGCTGAGTCTCTCTCAGCATTACTGAGATCCTCCTCCAGAGACCCCTCGCTCCCCCTGCTGGTCCCTGCTTTAGCTGCTGACTCTCTCCCAGCCTCTGGGAGCCCTACCACCTCCCTTTCCTCTGATGTCAGTTCCCTGACATCCACCTCCCCTCCAGGGCCCCTTTCCCCCCCGCCCCTACTCTCTCCTCTGGGCGGTGAGGAGCTAAAACCCCGAAAAGAATCCTCTTCATCTTCAGACGTCTCAAACATTTCCCTCCATCGGTCTTCGTTCCGGCTCGCTGAATCCTCCTCCGCCTCGGAATCAGAGAACCCCTCCAACTCTTCTTCGTCGGTGGTGGCGAAGTATTCCCTCCGGAACCTCGCCACTGGCTGAGGTTTACGAGGGAATCTCTGATGAAAAGTTTCTATCAAAACCTCGTCATCTACATCCTCTGCCATGACCCAGGTGTTTTCTGACTCCGGCTCCCCTTCCCACATTACCAAATACTCTACTTGATCTCCCTTCCACCTGGAATCGAGAATCTCCGCTACATGGTAGCTGTGTTCTTTTTCCTCCATAGCTGGTCCCCTATTGACCCTCCCTTCTCTGTCCCCTTTATACGGTGACAGCAACGACCTGTGGAACACTGGGTGCAGCTTCATGTGGTTCGGTAACCGGAGTCTGAAAGCCACTGGGTTGACCTGCTGCGTGACTTCAAATGGGCCCAGCCTTTTGGGTCTTAACTTCTTACAACCCCCTTTGAATGGTAACCCTTGGGTGGACAGCCACACCTGGTCCCCCACCCTAATGCTTTCCCCTTCCCTTCTGGTTTTGTCTGCCTGCCTCTTATATTCCTCCTTAGCCCTGTTTAAGTTAAGTTGGAGCTGGCGATGGATCGCTTCCATTTCTTCAACGAACTGTTCTGCAGCTGGAACGCTCCAGTTCTCCCCTTCCCCCCCTGGGAAGGCTCGGGGATGACACCCGTGATTAGCCAAAAAGGGGCTCATCCCCGTGGACACGTTCTCTGCATTGTTGTAGGCAAATTCTGCCAACGCCAGCTTCTCCACCCAATCATTCTCTCTGTCATTCACATAACACCTCAAATATTGCTGGAGGACACCATTAGCTCTTTCCGCCTGCCCGTTGGTTTCTGGATGACGGGCAGTTGAGAAATTCACCTCTACATGCAATAAGCTCATGAGCTTCCTCCAGAACCTGGAAGTAAATTGTTTCCCTCGGTCAGACACCACCCTCAAGGGGGCGCCATGCAGCCTAAACACATTTTCCACAAACAATTTAGCGGTTTCTTCCGCTGTGACCGCATGTGAGCAGGCTATAAAGTGGGCCATCTTGGTTAACAGGTCTACCACAACCATGATGGCTGTTTTCCCTCTGGACCTTGGCAGATCAGTCATGAAATCTATTGCCACTGCCTCCCATGGTCTTTCCGGCGTGGGTAGTGGTTCTAATAAACCTGCTGGTGCCCGCCTCTCCCCCTTGGCTCGTTGGCATTGGTCACACCCTCTCACATACTCCCTCACATCTTCCCTGACCTTGGGCCACCAGAATTCCCTGGTAACCAGCCACATGGTTTTGTGTTGCCCAAAATGCCCTGCTGTGGGGCTATCGTGCAGTTGCTTGAGTACCTTTTCCCTCAATTCCCCTTCAGGTATATATAACGCTCCCTTGTAGTACAACGCCCCGTTTCTCTCCTCAAAACCCCCGGGTTTGTCTCCCTCCCTCCTGAGACCCCTGAGTTTGTCCTGGGCGTATTCATCCTGCACCGTTCCCTCTACCAGTTCCCTTTGCCCCACCAATGCCGCCCCACACACCCAGCGGTCCTCTGGAATGACATGGGTCTCTTCGGGTGCTCCCTCCCCCTCCAAATATTCAGGTTTGCGTGAGAGAGCGTCCGCCCTAACGTTCTCTGGGCCTGGCACGTAACAAATCTCAAAGTTAAATTTGGAGAACTCCTGGGCCCATCTCAACTGCCGTTGGTTGAGCACTCGCGCAGTTCTCCAATACTCTAGATTCTTATGGTCCGTGCACACTTGCACCTTATGTTGTGCACCAATTAGCAGGTGCCTCCATCTCCGGAAAGCCTCATGAATCGCAAGAAGTTCCCGGTCGTACACCGTGTAGTTCCTCTCGGATTTGTTCAGCTTTCGCGAAAAGAAGGCACACGGTCGCCACTCTGACTCCTCCTTCCCCGGCTGCAGAAGAAGCACCGCCCCTATGGCTCTGTCAGATGCGTCTGTTTCGACCCTCAGCTTTTTTTGTAAATCCACATGCAGAAGTTGTTCATCAGAGGCGAAGGCCCTTTTCAGTTCCTCAAACGCTCGCTCCGCCTCCGCCGTCCAAACAAACTTCTTTTTACTGCTGAGACAGTCCGTGATGGGCGCTGTCAGGTGGGCGAAGTTTCGGATGAACTTACGATAAAAGTTTCCAAACCCTAGGAACCTCTGCACATCCTTCTTGGTTTTGGGTGTTTTCCATTCCAGCACTGCTTGAACCTTGCCGGGGTCCATGGCCAACCCCTTGTCTGACAAGCGGTACCCCAGGAATTCCACCTCCTTGGTATGAAACTGACACTTCTCCAGTTTCACCCACAGCCTGTTGGCTTGCAGCCTGCTCAACACTTCTCTGACGTCTCTCACATGTTGCTCCTCATTCTCCGAATACACCAACACATCATCTAGGAAGGCCACGCAATTCTTGTAGAGCAAAGGCCCCAGTACGTGGTTCATGAATGATTGAAAACACGCGGAGCCTGTTTGTAATCCAAAAGGCATCACGAGGTATTCAAATGCCCCCAAAGGGGTGAACATGGTGGTTTTCCATTCATCCCCTTTCCTTATACGTATCAGGTTGTACGCCCCCCTTAGGTCCAGCTTTGTAAAAATCTTTCCCTTCCGCACCCTGGTCAAAATATCATCAATCCTGGGCATAGGAAAAGCCGCCGGCTCTGTCACTGCATTTAACCGCCTGAAATCACATACAAGTCTCGGCTTGTCCGTGTGCTTTTTATCCACAAAAACACTGGGCTACCCCCCGCTGCCTTGGACTCTCTGATGAAGCCTCTCTTCAGGTTCTTGTCAATGAACTCTCGCAACTCCTGCATTTCCCTGTCTGACATGGCATACAACTTGCCTACAGGAAGCTGTGCTCCAGGGAGTAAATTGATCTGGCAATCAAAGGGCCTATGCGGGGGTAGTTGGTCAGCTTCCTTCTCGCTGAACACGTCGCTGAGATCAGCATACTGTGGTGGCACCTTCCCCTTCTCCATTACTTCAGTCCCTGCCAGGGTGGCTTGGGCCCCTGCTGAACCCTTTTCCCCCCTGCAGTGTTCTAAGCAATGTGCTGAACCGAAGGAAACCACTCTTTGATGCCAGCCCACCAGCGGATCATGTAGGGCTAGCCAGCTCATTCCCAAAATAATGGGAGCGCCTCCCAAGGTGGCCACATTAAACGCTATCAGTTCTGTGTGCCTTGCCACCCTCATTATCATTGGGACGGTCTGCAAGCTGACTCCTCCTCCCAACAGTTCCCTGCCATCGATCGTGGTCACCTGCAGGGGGTTGCTTAAAGGGATCGTCTGTATCTGGTGTTCAGCAGCAAACTCCTTGCTCATAAAATTGCAGGAGCTGCCTGAGTCCAACAGCGCCTTTATTTTTAGGGGGTGTCCATTTTGCAGCTCTAGTGACACTTCAATCACTAGAGCAGGTCGAGGAGCTTCTGGCACGGGCACTTTCACTGCTCTTTGGCCTGGCTGCAGTGCCCTGACGGTGGCAACCAGGCGTTGGCTTTTACCTGCTCCGTTTCTCCCTGCTCTCCCCCCTCAACAGCTCCCACCATCCCTTGCCATTCCTTCCTCTGGGGGCAGACTCTGGCAAAGTGGCCTGGCTGTTGGCAGAGATAGCATTTCCGGGCTCCTTTTCCCTCCTTCTTAGCCCCCTCACTGGGCTTTGAAACTGCGCGCGCGCGCGCTGTTCCGACTTCCATCGGCTCTGCCGGCGGGAAAGCTGGCTCAGGAATGTCTGGAATGCGGAACTCCTTCCAACGTTCCCCTCTCCCTTCCCGCCTCTCCAAGGCTCTTGCCTCCTGGCGCGCTCCAATGGTCAGCGCAGATTTGGTCAGCTGATCCATAGACACCGCCCTGGGGCTCCGGGACAGCTCGTCTTTCACAGCCGAAGAAAGACCTTCTTCAAATAGCATCTGAATGGGTGCCGCCGATAAATCCCACCCCAATCTGTGAATCAGCATGGTAAATTCAGTCCAGTACTCACGGACAGATCGGCTTCCCTGCTTGCAAGCCATTAGCTGTCTGCGCACCACCCCTTCCTCAATATCGCTGGAAAACATGATATCCATTGCACGAAAGAACTTCATAGTGTCCTTTAGGATATCATTGTGCGTTGCCATCAGGGGTCGAACCCAGTCTCGCGCCCCCTTCTCAAGATGCCCAATTACGAAAGCAACTCGCGATTCCTCATCAGGGAACTCATCAAACTGCACATTAAGGGCATATTGCATCTCTGTCCTAAAGGCATGGTAATCCTTGGGGTCCCCCCCAAACTTCTGCACCAATCCTGGTACCTTTCTGGGGAACTGAGTGGTTCTCCCCTTCTTGTCTGCATCCTGAGCCCTTCTCTCCTCGAGCCTCGCCGTCTGCAGCGCAAGTTCATAGAATAGAATAGAATAGAATCATAGAGTTGGAAGAGACCACAAGGGCCATCGAGTCCAACCCCCTGCCAAGCAGGAAACACCATCAGAGCACTCCTGACATATGGTTGTCAAGCCTCTGCTTAAAGACCTCCAAAGTAGGAGACTCCACCACACTCCTTGGCAGCAAATTCCACTGTCGAACAGCTCTTACTGTCAGGAAGTTCTTCCTAATGTTTAGGTGGAATCTTCTTTCTTGTAGTTTGGATCCATTGCTCCGTGTCCGCTTCTCTGGAGCAGTAGAAAACAACCTTTCTCCCTCCTCATGTGACATCCTTTTATATATTTGAACATGGCTATCATATCACCCCTTAACCTCCTCTTCTCCAGGCTAAACATGCCCAGCTCCCTTAGCCGTTCCTCATAAGGCATCGTTTCCAGGCCTTTGACCATTTTGGTTGCCCTCTTCTGGACACGTTCCAGAAGTTGGACCTCCAAAGCTTGATACCTTTCTTCCAAGCTTGGACCAGCTCCAACCCCTGCCTCTCCGGTTCCGGCTGGGTTGCTCATGATGCTTTCTCCTGCACAGGCAGCGTACAAAGACTGTCAGACTGCTGTGAGGGGATGATTAGCTGCTTGTGCTTAAAATTGTGCCCCCTCAGAGTTTGTGCGGCTCCACAAACCTCTGTGTGTGACAGAGCTCCTCAGACATGTCTGCTCTAGTCACTAGTAGAGTCTGACAGTGGCTGCCTGCGGAAGCGTTTCCAGCAAAGAAGCTCCTTAACGGAAACGCGTCTCCTGGACTCACGACGTGGCAGCTTCCGGCGAAGTATGGGTCTCCCTACGGTTGCTTCTGACACCTCCCCGCTGTTTTCGCTGGACGTGTCTCTCACCCCTTTCTCTCCCCTGCTAGTTCCTGCCTTGGCTGCTGAGTCTCTCTCAGCATTACTGAGATCCTCCTCCAGAGACCCCTCGCTCCCCCTGCTGGTCCCTGCTTTAGCTGCTGACTCTCTCCCAGCCTCTGGGAGCCCTACCACCTCCCTTTCCTCTGATGTCAGTTCCCTGACAATATGCTATGGTCCATTTCTCATAGACTGTAAATAGGGTTCATTTCAATTACAATTACATATATTCTTCTTTCCCAGTTCTAAACTATTGCCTAGTATTTTCATCTAGTAAACAGCTGCTGCATTTCATTTCAGAGATGTAGAATCTGTATATAGGCTTCAGTATTTGGTATATTCCAAGTCAGTCTTGCAGGGACATGGGTGGCGCTGTGGTCTAAACCGCTGAGCCTCTTGGGCTTGCCGATCAGAAGGTCGGCAGTTCAAATCCCCGCAACGGGGACTTCCGGGGTTGGCGCGATCTGGGAATGGCGGATTCCCTCCGAGCTCCGGAGGGAATCGGCTCAGCGGGGGACGGGTCTTTGCCGTGCCGGCGACACGGGGACCCTTAAAACCGCAGGCACGAAAGCCTGCGGACTGAAGACTCGGTGGGTGCCTTAAGCGCCCCCCCTGATTCGCAAAGAGCCTTTTTAAAGGCTGCGGAGGGGATACGGGGGGTGGCGTGGCACCGAGAGTCCATCGCTACCTCTGCTGAGCGAAGCCGCGAGCCATGACCGGAGAGCGCTGACTTCCTTCCTTGAAATTCGGCTGAGAAAAAGAACCCGTGAGTTAATTGAATTTGGATTCTAAGAATTTCACCTATTGAATTTGAGACGATCGGGGGATGTGTTAAAAGGAAGTCCGCACCCCCCCCCTTGCAGACGATCCAGAGCAACGATAAAAGAACTAAGCTGGAGTGCCTACCCTGTAAAGGGTGAGTTTAAAAAGACAGTAACTTCCAAGATTTGGAAAAGGAATTTTTTTTTTGAGCAGGAGAGAGGAGTGTTGGAAGGGGTATATTTCTGTTGTAAGCAACCCCCCCTCCCGGGCCCGGGAGTGTCCTACTTTGGAGCTGGCATAAGAAGAGCAGAGTTTGACAGCTGTCAAAGCTGTCAAACGGACTGTTAATAGTAGAAAAATTGCTACTTAAGACCCCTCTGGATTAAAAGGAGTTACAATTGAACTAAAATTGTTGGAAACAAAGAATCAATAATAAGACAGAGGACTGTTGGAGAAAAGAACACTAAGTAACCAGATTCCCTCTAGGGGGAAATCTGTGGAATTACAATGGCTGTGGATGGAAAGATACTGGGAGAAATCGAAAGGATGTTTTATTTGGTTGGAATCTTACAGGAACAGACTACGGCTATGAGTGAACAATTGATGACCTTGAATCCTGAAACAAGTAGTTCTGTTCAATGTAATGAGAACCTGGCTGAGAAAGAATCCACAGCTGAGCCGGAAATGATAACCAAAGAAGAGGAGAAGACAAAACAAGAAAGAGAAGAACTGAAATGGGAAAATATTGTCCAGAAGCTGACATCTGTGGAATATAAACAAGGAGACTATTGGACTGAACCTACTACAAATCTACGAAAGATCCAGAAGATGAAAGTGGAGGCCCTGGGAATTCATGAAATCAAGGAATTTAAAATAAAGAAATATAATTGGGGCCTCCACATAGACTCTGACTTTGATTATGTTCAAAATTCATGCCTTGTGGAAATTCCTCAGCAGTTGTTTGCAAATATGGGAAGAGATTTTGGACTGACTGTGAAAGAACTCTTTCGAGACGTGAAGACCGACATAAAGGATTGCCAACTAGGCCGGCGGAGAGGGACTGAAAGAGATTTGAGAGCCTCGGACGTAAGGAATCCGGGCTAATAATTGCTATTTTGGACATGTTTTCGGAAGGGACACAAACCGGGGAAGGGAGGGAGGGAAGAATCTAGTTTCAACAACACTTAAGACTATGGGATCTAGCTAACAAGATTATTATTTAAGACAAAATGGGAAATCGTTGGAAGGGAACTGAGGTCCAACTTAGAATAAATTTAATTTTGCTTTTTTTATATATATAAAGGACTAATATTAAGATGGATAAGGAAATGCCAATTTGCTGATACAAATTTGGGAATAGGGATGCAAGGGAGGGGGTGGGGGGAAGTCAATGACCAGGGTTAGAAAATAAGTTTTTTTTGGAAACTATATATGTTTGTTGTTTTACTTTTCTGTTTGTTTGTTTTTATGTTTTTCGTGTTTTTGTCTTTGTCTATATAAAATGTGAAAACCCAATAAAAATTTTATAAAAAAAAAAAAAACAAATCCCCGCAACGGGGTGAGCTCCCGTTGCTCGGTCCCAGCTCCTGCCAACCTAGCAGTTCAAAAGCATGCCAAAAAGTGCAAGTAGTTAAATAGGTACTGCTCTGGCAGGAAGGTAAACGGCATTTCCGTGTACTGCTCTGGCTTCGCTGGAAGCAGCTTAGTCATGCTGGCCACATGACCTGGAAAAACTGTCTGTGGACAAATGCTGGCTCCCTTGGACTGTAAAGCGAGATGAGTGCCGCTACCCCAGAGTCGTCTGCGACTGGACTTAACTGTCAGGGTCCTTTACCTTTTTAAGTCAGTCTTAAGTGTGCTTTTTGGGAAAATTCATGTTTGAAATGTAGAACCCTGCATGTTCTAGTTCAATATGACCCCCAGTTTATATATACATACATTGTGTGGCTTATAAATTGACTGTTAGTAATTGTATTAGAAGTACTCGATCCATTCTGACAGTGCAAAAAAAGGAATGATCACACAGATTTTTGAACAGGGTGTTTTTGTTTATGCCTGGTTTACTATTCAGTTTCCTGATTACCCACTGCTTTTTCTATTTTCCTTTGTATGTGCTTAGTAATTACTATAATTTAATTCCTGTGGAGTCAGGTACCTCTACTGATGTTTCCATCCTCAAAGTACCTCAGTATAAAAATCCCTGGCTCTGACTTGCAGTTTTTGTTATAGTGTGTGTTTTATAGTAACAGCTAATTCAGTAATATTTGCATGTGAATATATGCTGTGAACTGGAATCACATTTTCTTCTCAGTATAAAGAACATGTACATTTAGGAAGAAACTTGAATTCCAAAGTGAATTCACTTGATTCAATTCAGGCAGATCATGACTGATCAGATCATGAGACAAATTCAGAATCCACAGTCAATTAGATTGTGTTCCTGGAAAATATATTTGTCTTTTAAACTTGCAAAAATTGGTATTCCAGCTGCCAAGACCCTGGATTGGTTCCTTTCTTCAAATGCACATGTTTATATGCAATTTTTCATTAAAAATTTATTTTCACTAATACTGTGCAATCATATTTTGTTCAGAAGTTACATTTTGGGGATGGTGGGTGCATACATCCAAAAAAGCTCCAACTGCCTCTGTAGGAATGCCTTCTGGAGCTGGCGCGCTGAGTGGGTCTTACCCAACAAGCAAGACAGAGGGCTGTTACGCTCCCTTTTTTGCTTATGGAGCAAGTCCCTCCCACTTGGTGCATGGGTTCTGGGCTGCTGTTGTGAGATTTCTCAGGGCTGTCCAAGTTCTTGTGAGAGCACCTCAGAGCCCACTAAGCACAGTGGCAGGCAAGCTCTTTGTGTGCTGAGAAAACAGGTGCAAAAGGAACAGTTAAGCTTTCTGCCTTGTGTGCACTATTTTAACTGGTGAGCTTTCAATTGCATAAGGTTGAAATTGTGCAAGTTAAGTATGCACAAGATGTGGTTGTACTGTATATGCATTTCTATGCCCCATCATATGCATTTTTGTACAGATTGCTTGGCATGAGGACCACAATGCACAATTCAGAGAACTTCAATTTTTGAAGGATGGTTGTGTTTCAGTTCAAATGCAAACTGGGTTCTCTCTTATCCTTCCTATAGCTACACATTTTCCCATCTCAATGTTTTGTTATAAAACCATTGTCGTTTATTTCAATTTAAACAGCTTTGGACTCCTGATATACCCAGAATATCACCCTCAAAGAGCAAACACCACATTGCCTGTTACATTTGAAACCTTCACAGCCTGGCAATGTGAAGGTGGAGTTAAGGTAGGATAACCATA
The DNA here is from genome assembly GCF_965113315.1 of Podarcis vaucheri. Lineage (NCBI taxonomy): Eukaryota > Metazoa > Chordata > Lepidosauria > Squamata > Lacertidae > Podarcis > Podarcis vaucheri. The sequence continues at coordinate 124,396,542 of NC_138761.1, forward strand.
ATTTTTTGCTTCCCCACCACTGAATCTTCTGAAACACTTTAGCAATGGGGTAGTTTACCTGGTGCCCTTGATGTGTTTCGGACAACAAATTCATCATCCTTGAGACCTTGTCCATTGAGCATGCTGGCTGGGGCTACTGGGAGTCAGAGTTGCAACATATACCATAATATTCATTGGCTCCAACTACTGTAACTTTGTTGTGCAACAATTTATCAATAATTTTCATTGTTTACATGCATAACAATAAATGATAATAAACTGAGGAGAACTAAGTCAAACTAGAACAAAAAACAAAGTTCAAAACCAGATATTTGCTGTTGTTTAGTCGTTTAGTCGTGTCCGGCTCTTCGTGACCCCATGGACCAGAGCACGCCAGGCACTTCTGTCTTCTACTGCCTCACGCAGTTGGGTCAAACTCATGCTGGTAGCTTCGAGAACACCATCCAACCATCTCGTCCTCTGTCGTCCCCTTCTTGTGCCCTCCATCTTTCCCAACATCAGGGTCTTTTCCAGGGAGTCTTCTCTTCTCATGAGGTGGCCAAAGTCTTGGAGCCTCAGCTTCAGGATCTGTGCTTCCAGTGAGCGCTCAGGGCTGATTAAAAAAAACAACAGATATACTTCCCCTTGTTATGGTAACTATTGGGGGCATGTATTTTATGTCTCTGCTATTGCAGTCCTGATCCTGTGTGGACGTACTGAAAATCCAGTCTTCTGGTTTGTTTCTCATTGTTAATCAAGCAGATGATGAATAAGATAAAAGGGGAGGAAGGCAGGGTGGGTAAATTACTGTGTCGGCTGGGTAAGGGCTCAAGATTGCTGTGTCACGCCTATTGCTATTTTGGGACAATACGATTGTAGCCAAAGCCCTGTAGAAGCTACCTGTAGAAACATTGCATTCCTTCATACTCATTTCACATACCTTGGGCAGTATTTATTATGGCTCAGAGATGGAACATCATCACCATAGCTAGGTGGCAGTGCCATTTAATCCCTCCACCAGGGCTATTGACTTTATGATGATGTCGCTGGTCCCCAGGAATTTAAAAATTAAACAAATTGAGCCATATGGAAGTTAAGTATAATGCTAATATTACCATGTAAATAACATTTTACAAATTACATTAACCCAATGGATGTATCTTTGTGTCTCATTTTGTAAATACAAAAACTTTGTGATTTAACTATTTCACAATTAAAATAAATAAAAACTGGAAAAAATAATCATAGTTAAGTGTCCCTTGTAGCATAAATTGTGGAATGTCAACCCGTAATTTTTCATGCTATGTGATAAAGTGTGGCCAGACTGAAAAAACACCATTGTAACTAATGGTTAGGTGATTGGTAAATTCATAATTTTTGTTAAGGCCTGAGAGGTCACTGTCTTCTCGAACAGTGTCTTATGGAGCACAGACAACTATTAATTTACTTTGGCTGTTGATTTCCTTTGTAATAATATATTAATGTTTAAAATATTTATTATTAACAGATTATTAACTGTAGCAACCTACAGCTTTGGAGCTTCCACATCTCTTCTTGCAAATATTTTGGAATTGACATTGTGGAAAGTCTTGGAAACACCTCTGTTGCCAATAGTTTTCTACTTGGTCACTTGCATGAGAAGGTAAGAACTCAACTTGTCCTCCACTTTCAGAGGCTATCAAAGAAACAAACTTAAAGAGCTAAAAGGGCAATAAAGTTAGAAAAAACAGCTTTTGGGGGAATATTGAGGTCTTTTCTCAGCACTGTTGTCAGACTTTATAGTCATATCTAGATGTCAAGCTAAATAATAGTTTAGTGTGATGTGAATGAGCTGTAATGAGACTTAGGTTCTTGCACTGCCCTCTCCATGGTTGCTAGTTGACTTATGGCTAAGTTTAATGGGGCTTTACCCTCTAATAAATGTGTATAGGATTGTAGCCTTATTCTTTCATGGGAGTAAGTGGGATTTACTTTTGAGTAGACATGTATAGATTTATGAAGTTAGGCATGGTGTACTTTGTATGTTCAATGTATCCCAGTGACTATTGCAGAAGTAATAAGGAAAGACCCGACTAGAGAAGACATTTGCTCTCTCATCCAGAGTCTGTCTGAGTTTTATGTTTGGTTCTAATTTTCCCCTCATTGCTTTGGCAATATTTTTAATCTCTTTGTCTCAATTCTCTAATCTGTAAAACAGAAAATAATTCCCTGTGGCATAGTGAGGGCTTATCCGTTCATCTTTATCCGCTGCTTTGAAGCTGAGGAAAACTATGTATCTGTTGTTAACTATTTATTGTATTGTATTGAAATCCCTCTCCACAAGTAGACCAAACCAAAAGCCACTCGGATTCCTATTAAACTCTGAGTAACAACAGTTAAGGGAGTGCAGGGTATTTGTGTCTCAAACAGAATGTGTTTGGAAGCTGCTGTAAAAGGTTAGCCAATGTTGCACAAATACAGTTGGCTAGCGAGCAAGAATCCCTTTTTATTCATAGCCAGTATTTCAGGAACCGAATTATGTCAGTATAAAAAATATGAGGGATGTTGCTGTTGTTTTGCATACATGTTTGTCCAGAGCATGTGCTCTATCCCTGGGCCCAACCCAGAGAAGGTACCCCACCAATTGAGAGGAGAGGTGGCTTGCAGAGAGCGGAGGAGAGAGACTGTAGAAGGAAGGAGGCCCCTATGCTTTTTCCTTTTTCCTTCACACATCTCCATCTGCAAGCTGCCTGAACAGCGGTGACTAGCAAAGGGATGCTGTAGTGGCTTGCACCAGTTATGGTTCTCTGCTTGAAAGGTCCCCAAGAACTAATAGCTTTTGCCAGCCACACCATTCCCAGAAGTAGAACCCAAAGTTCTTAATATGGGTCAATGTCAGGAGAGGTGCTCCTTCAAGTACCTGGGCTTGTTTCATTTCCATAAGCTGTGTGTAAGGGTGTGTGCAGGTGTGTGTGTAAACCCAGGGAGCCTTAGGAGTGTGAGATGGTGGAGAAACAATATTCCTTGTGAAGGTGAGGAAAACTGAGGCAAAGAAGCTCAGGAGCCAGGAGAGATTAGAATGGTAGAGTGGGGTGAGCAACAAGAAGACACATGGAAATCTTTGGTAGGTGGTTTCCAGTACATCTAAGATGCGGCCTTTTGGTTTTGTTTTACTGTCGCTGGATATAGAGCGTTGGAGTGCCCCCCCACCCCATACTTGTTAAGAGATTTAAAGCACTCAGCTATGCTTTCTTCCTCACAGCACCCTGGGGGTGTGATTATCTTCGATTATCTCACGATAAAGAGTTGTCTTGTCATAATTTACATATTAATTTATGTAATTCTATCCTTTAATAATGATGTCTCTTTAACATCAATTAAAACTTTATGACATTAATTTAACAAGAAGGCTAAACCTTCCACTCAGCCAGCCCTTTTATTTTTAAAATATGCCTTTAAACCAGCTGTTACTTCTGTCCTTTTGTACTTCTGCTCTTTACACAGCAAGTTAATTTGGGGGGGGGGGGAGGAGAGATGACTTCCATCAAGGCCAGAGAGCAACGTTGCCTACAGTTGGAAATTAAAATTAACGTTGCATGTGTAGTTCGGTTTAATAGCTGTTAGCAACTCAGAAAGTGCATAGCTCCTCCTGTCTATAGGTATGACTTGTGAAAGACACAACTTTCAATTCTTGCACAACTTACGTTTTCACAAGGGCCTAAAGGCAGCAAGAGCATGGAGAGCTTAACAGTGAAGGACACAGAATTTGTGATGAACCGAGTGGGAAGCCAGTGGTGGAAGCTGAAAATGGGTGTGACATAGTATGAGCAACGGGATAAATCAATAATTTTAGTGAAGATTTGCATAGAGGTGAGAGAACTGAGGCGTGAGAGAAGACAGAAAGCAGAGAACACAGGATCAAACATAGGATAATTGGGATAGGACCTGGGAGAGAAAGCTGAACATCTGGGAGCCTTTCTGGACATGCAAATCACTGTGTCTAGTTCTGGGCACCACAATTTAAGAAGGTAGAAGGTGTGCAGAGGAGGGCGACCAAGATGATCAAGGGTTTGGAAACCAAACCTTATGAGGAGTGGTTGAAGGAGCTGGGTGTATTTAGCCTGGAAAAGAGGAGAGTGGGAGGCGATATGTGAGCCATCTTCAAATATCTCAAGGGCTGTCACATGGAAGTTGGAGCAAGCTCATTTTCTCCTGCTCTGGAGAGTAGGACTTGAACCAATAGCTGCAAGTTACAAGGAAAGAGAGTCCAACTAAACATCAAGAGAACTTTCTGACAGTAAGAGGTGTGGAACAGATTCCCATGAGAGGTGGTGGACTCTCCTTCCTTGGAGGTTTTTAAAGCAGAGGTCATGGATGCTTTAGCTGAGATTTCGGCATTGGACTAGATGACCCTTGAGTCCCATCCATCTCTACGATTCTATGCTCCTATGAAATGAATAAAGGAAACTGCTGGAGCTTTATCACAATATAGTCTCTCTCTATATTATTGCTGCAGGATGGAACTTGCATGCAGGCAGGACTGAAAACTCCCAAAAGGCATGAACTATTGATTTCAAATACAACCTTTATGAATTTTGACATTCCCAATTGCACTGCAATCGCCACCTGTTCTGGTTGTTACCAAGGTCAAGGTAAGATAGGCTTTCTGTGCAAAAATAAAAGTAAAAATAAAAATGTGGTGGTGGATTTAAATGTGGACTGTTCTGTGCCTGTGAACTGGTTTCCTTGTAGGGTCAAATAAATGACCACAGCAGGCAGGGAATTCATGCTGGTGGCAGTGGAGGCTTCCCTGCCAATGCAAATAGCAGCCTTGGAGGGGAGAGGATTCAACTCCCCCCCCCATCCCCTGTGTTTCCGATCCTGCATGAGCTCAACTGATTTGGCTTCATGCAATCAAGGTCGTGTCCAGTTTGACCCAAATGCAACTTCATAAAATAGGCAGGAAACATGGGGCAACAGAATAATGAGAAAAGGGACATGGAGATAGTTGTACTATCTACAAGCTGTACTATCTACAGACTGACAGCCTGCACAAAGTCCTATTTAATGTTTGTTTATTTTACCCTAAAAAGGTATTATCTTCTGTGCCCCACCTCAAATAATCGTAAGACCTCAACATTTGATGAATAAGCAGTGTCCTGAGATCCTGCCCATAATCCGGCTTTCTGAAATACTGTATGTTTTATAAATGTTGTTATGTCCATAAAAATAACATACACTCATAAACAGCATTAAAAGCTACTATAATCTGAACACCAACTATCCTTAAATGTATCATTTCAGCATGCTATATTTCAATGAAACTGTGGAGAAATCCATCATGGCGCGATAACAATTGTCTCATCAATGCAAGCATTTCAGACAGAGAACATTCCTTCTCTTTGCCCCCTATGGGCTGTTCTGGGGAGAGGGATCTCCCAACCCCCTCCCAAGCCAATTTGGGGGGGGGCATGGGGGATGGAGAGAGGAGAAAGCCCCATTGCGTAAGCAGTAGGCCTTGTGCAGGCCGGGCATCCATGGACAGGATTCACTGGGCAAATCCCACCCTTAGTTTTGAGTAGGCACACGATGTCAATTTCGTTGCGAATGCCATGCTCCAAATACATTTATCTCTAGTTACCAACAGTGGATATGTCATAGATTTTCAGTATGAAGTAATACATGCCTTTAATAAACAAGTAAGCAATGATATATGAACGTATTCTCTCAATATCCCAAAATAATTCTGACCCCTCCCTGACTGAATCAGATTTTGTAGCTTGTTCATCAGTTATTAGCAACACAACCATATTTCTCTCTCCCTGTCCCTACTTTACAGGCGGATTTGCTGTGAGGTCTGAGCAAGTGCTACTTCTAAATGCCCCAAATTGGATATCGTTCCCATTTCCTCATTGTGCAATTCTTAAAGATCTAGATGGCACAATCACAGGGCAAAGGGGGAGCTTTCTCCTCCCTTCTGTGGATACACTTCCAGATTCCTGCTTGCCGAGTGTCAATGCCAGTCAAGTTGCCAGTGGCAGTCTTTGCCATGGAAATGTTACTTTCCACCGTATGTCTATTGGCCTGTAAGTATCGTTCTTTTCTCAAGTTCTTCTTATAGCATGGGAGATTGGGGAAAGATGTGGACTGCTCTGTAGAGTACATGGCACATCTAGGAATGTATGCACATACACAAAGAACATCTCTTTCTCAAGATTGACGTCCCCTGGAATGCCCAATTATGTGTTTACATGATTCCCATATGCGAACAAGTGCACCCTTGTTTAAGGGTTGCAAAAAGTGGTGTGGCTGGAGATAGAACTTTTTGCATGCAGGGCAGACGTTCTGCTGCCAAGCTCCAGCATGCACTGCCTCAGACCTAGCTGAGCCTTACACAAAGTGAGAGTGAAGATGGAGCTACTAACTCTTGCTGGGCCCAGAACAGACATGGGCCTTGGCAAATGCCTCTGAAAACTGCTGGCAGCAGTCACATGCAGCAGGATCCAGTTTGGATTTGTATGTGCAAAACAGGTGTTCTCTGTGAAAAGTGCTCCTGGTGTATGTGCTCAGTGGAGGTGGGTGGAGGGCTAAAATTGTTGGGATGTGCCCAAGGGAATGGGGGCAATTGGCAGGCCCCCAGCTGGCTCCAGCCCACCAGCTGGTTGTCGGTCAGTCCAGTCCTTGGTTCTGCATCAAAACTGTGACTCAGAGCTTCAGAAGCCTTTCAGTAGTTGAGCACGCAAGCCAGCAGAGATAACAAACTCTTCGCGACGGAAGGGCAGACAGAGGCATATGTAAAGCATATTTACAAGCAGTTTATTCAGCATAGATCAGGACAAAGAAAACATGTCTGCTCTCCTTCATGTCCAAGCAAGAAGCAGCATAAAGCAAAAGCTATACACAAACGGAAGTTCCCAGCAAGCTGTGCTGGAATGTAAACAGACATGTGACATACAACAGCTCCACACATCTGTTTAGGTGGAATGGAACATCAGTATCCTAACAAAAATAACATGTTAACTTGGTGAAACAATTGATTTCAGCATTGAGGTTCATATTAACAGCACTATTTTAAGACAGCCTTTTTATTCCTGCTTCATTTTCTAGAGATGTATGATTACAGTAGATTATTTCACAAAGGTACCAAACGAAAAGCATTTAGAGCCAAGCGGTGTGTTTTTCCTTAATACAAAAAGGAGACTCAGAGAGAGACACCCTTAGGATAAGTAAGCTAATGGTAAACATAAACAGGAGACTTAATATTTATTCTACTCAGAGTTGCTGAATGGTTTAGCAAATCCTTTGTGGGCCGTTTATGCTCAACAGTTCTGCACACTACACTTGAGCTAAATTACATAACAGTTTATACAACCATGATGGCAAATTGTAACCAAGGCTGTTAAGGTCCATCTATTAGTCATGCCAGATTTTTGCAGCGTGCTGCTTCTTAACTGAAACTTACATGGACATAAACATTTGGTGTTGTCAATAAGTCATAAGTTGGTTTTGTTCTTAACAATTTTTGAGAGGTTCCTGACAGTTTGAGGCAGGGGTTAACTTCATCTTATGGCTGTTGCTTTTTCCTGGTTTCCTTTGCATAAAGACAAGATCAGTTCCTAGAGAGATTCCCTCCTCCCTTGGTAATGAAAGCTCTCTCCTCTTAATGATCCATGCAGACTCCCTCAGCTCCTCTGAATTACAAATACTCCTGCCCTACTCTGCTCCATTAACATTAAAGAGAGGTAGATTGGTGGCTATTTAGGGCACAGTGAAAATCACTGGCTATTTAGGGCAAATTAAAATGGTGCTAATTATGGTTGCAAGAATGCTCAATTATGTGGGCAATATACTAGTTCTATTTTGGTGCTAGCTTGACAGTGTATAAAAACAGAATCATTGTTTGGAAAGAGACTCTGATATCCATTTCCAGTGCATGGTTAACATGCATGTTTTAAAGGGAGGGAGCATATTGTTGCCTTTTCAAGGATTATTTGGAGGCACCAAACAAGGGAGGCTGCACTGACTACATTTCTTTCTTTTTCTATTTTCCTGAGGATACTCAGAGATGGACAAGATTTATACTGCAAATAATACTGTCAAATACTCTTAGTTTTGGGCAGTGAAACTACAGACGTCTATTGACACTGAGCCTCAATTTTGGCTCCTTGTTTATCAGAAACACTGTCTAGAGAAGCCTTTCTCAACCTGTGGGTCCCCAGATGTTGTTGAACTACAACTCCCATCACTCTTAGCTAGCAAGGCCAGAGCTCAATGATGATGGGAGCTGTAGTCCAACAACATCTGGGGACCCACAGGTTGAGAACCACTGGTCTAGAGCACGAGCCATATGAGAAGCTCCCTGCAACAGCAAGGAACTGGTAGTTCACAGAAGAGAGACTTTTATAAAAGGGAAGTAGGCTAGAGATCCAGTTCAGTACATCGGAAGTGTGCTGTCTGAAATATTTGATGCAAATATTGCACAGAAGACAGATTCTGGGAAATGGGAAGGATTACCGTATTTTTTCGTCTATAAGACACCCCCATGTAGAAGACGCCCCCTATTTTGGGGGCAACAACCAATTGCCAGCACACCCTCAGCACTATCTGTGTATAAGACGCTCCCTAATTTTTGACATTGTTTTTTAGGGGGAAAACCTAGTCTTATACACAGAAAAATACGGTATCTATGTTTTATGCCATCTGAGCTGACATTAGCCTAAGCCTTTGAAAGACAATGGTGAACTAACAAGCACTCTAAAATAACAGTGGCTATTAGACAATGAAACGTGACTATTCTTAATTGTTTTTCAGAAAGGCCCCGATCTGTCCTTATAATTTAAAAGTGACTGATAGTCGCAATAAGACAACCATGGTCAGTTATGTCTCTGACACTCTGTCAAATGCAAATGGCTGGATGGTTCTTCTTTTGGATCAGGAGACTTATAGTCTGTCATTCGACAACCCTCTGCTGAGTGAAAACCTGCAGGTAACACTTCCCTCCCCTTCATAAATCATATTGGTATATTTGTTAGGGGTGCACACTGCTCTCAAGATTTGGTTTGCACTAAAATTGTAGAAATGGGAATGTCCCTAGGTAGGAATCCTGCCAAATTACAGACAAATAGATTCAGGGTCTTTTCTTTTCTAAGCACCATTAAAGTTTATTTTGGGCTGAGCTAAACAAAAAGGTATTTTCTTTCCAGGTAAAAATCATTCCCTCTTATTGGTAGTTGGAGCTCCTTCACTATTGACAAGTCTATCTCCACCTCTCCATTTTGGTGTCTTAGACTAATAGAATTGTAGATTTGGAAAGGACTGCAATGGCCATTGAGTGTAACCCCCTGAAATGCAGGATTCACAACTAAAGAATTCCTGACAGATGGCCATCCAACATCTGGTTAAAAACAGGTAGTCCGTCCTTAAGCAAAAGCATCCTTAAGCTCCCTTCCGTAAAGTACAGTGGTACCTCCAGTTGTGAACGGGATCCGTTCTGAAGCTCCGGCCGCATCCCAAGGAATTCGCAACCAGAGATGCCAGTTCTGCGCATGCGTGCAGCGCGGTTTAGCGCTTCTGTGCATGTGTGCGGTGTGTAGAGTGCTTGTGCACTTGTCCGTGTGGCGAAACCCGGAAAAACCCTGCCGCATTCGCATCCTGAAATATACACAACCACTGTACTAGGATTGGGGTAGCTGCAAACAGCATGGTGGGGTTAAGTTGGTCATGTGACCTCTGTGCCCCTCTCTCCTTCCGTTCTGGTTTGCTGCAGTCTCATAGCCAGACAGAGGTCAAGGGAGTGGCACAGTCCCACCTTACTGTCCACTGCTGGATTGGAGAGCATTGATGAAACCATTCCCTTTGATGGTAACATAGACCAGTCAGTCACCACGGAGCTTTCCCTCTGCATGTTGTCTCCATTCTGCTGTTTTCTCCATCATCCTGCCCTCATGTTAGGTTGTTAAATTAAGATTAGAGGCATTGCTTTCACTTTTAGCATACACTTGTTTTGATGTCTGGAATGTGAAGGTACCAAGGAAAAAGCACACCAAGAACTCAGGCCAATGTAAGTTTCAATAGTGGGAGTGGTCCCTGCTCACAAGTCAATAGTCAATAGTAACAAGGACTAATCCATTCAATAGTATGTATTCTGACAAGGATTACAACTCAGATAGATATTACAAACTCTAACAGAGATTTCAAACTCATAAAGATATGTATAACACAATAATTTGTTACAGAATTAGGGATAAGAGTTTATGAGTAGAGATAAGTTTATGTTAGTCCATAGTCAGATTCAACGTGGAGGTCTTAGTTTCAATCATTGAGCTGAAGTCAGGAGTCAATTATGGACCAGAAGCCAGGACAGGGCCCTTTTTCGTGTAAGTCTGAAGACTTTCGGATAAATATATCCTATTATTTTCTATGTTTCTCAGGGATAACAACAACGTGTGGGTAGATCAACATGTATATTGAGATTTTCTGTGCCCATTCCTGGTATTTATCTGTCTTATGAAGAGGGCAAGTTTGTTGGTAGAGAGACATAAAAAGGCTATGTGTATTTTCATTTCAACAATGAGAGGCCTCCCATAGCTCAGGGGAAGGCTACCTAAGGCCCATGGGCCACAAGCGGAGCACGGGGGTCGTTTAACCGGCCCACAGAGGGATCTCCGATGGAGTGAACCAGCCCAGGCGAAGTAAACCTTGCTGACCCCTGCCATAGCTAGTTCAGAGGGTGTATGTACAGACCATTGGGTTAGGGAAGCCTATATGAAATCATTTAATAGTGGCATTATGGGTCCAGAGAATGTTCCTCATGTCTTAGATTCTTTCTGTTAAGCTCCAGACAAAATCTGGACACAAATATATTGTAAAAGTATGCATTTTTCTTATGTTTTACTCTCTAGTATATTGCTACGTTCGATAATTTCACAGTTGGGAATTATTTATTGCTGGAACATGAAGTCCGATCATCCCACATCAATGTTACAGTGGCCTGTGGTGCACGGAAAGGATCGCCACTCCTGTCGTTACCTTCACATAAGCACAATAAAGGCTGTGACTGGTTTTTCAATTGGGAAAGAAGGAGGTTAACTTATTTAGGTAAGAACAAATGCACATTCCCCCCACTTTAAGGATTCCTTTGAAACTGGGAGTTTTCAACCATCATGCTCATTGAGGAGGAACAGCTGTATCCAAGCTGAGGAAGTGGTGAGGGATATCACATGTAACTCCTCATCCGTGACACTCTTCATCTGGGACATCAGAGCCCCCCCCCCAAAAAAAACATCCTATCACTTCTCTCCTGCCACATAAAATGATGGTGATGATGTTTTCCTGTGTTAAGTAAGTTAGGAGGGAAGAGTTACCCAGAGTCGTATAAGGGGACTCCTGAAAACACTGGGTTAACAACCCTCCACAGGAGATATGGAAGGACATGAGACATGAACATGAATAGTAGGCAGTTCCCTGAGGCTCTTTCTCCAGTTTCCTTTCCTTTCCTTGCATAGGAAGTGCAGCTCTTTGCTCTAGGCTCTTTCGTTCAAGATTTTTTTGATCTCTCACCTGCCGTTATTCAGTTATTTTCTCTAGATCGACAGCTCTCCATTTTCCTCCTCAGTTAAATTTAAAATTTTGTTTCCTGACTCTGATCTCCCACCACCACTGCCAGTAAGACTAAACTTATTGGGATGGTGAGATTGATGGACAGCCACCTGAAGGTCTTAGCAGAAGACCAGGCTGCCACCCACTCTCCTGTGGCGTACAGCACAGAGCACGTCACTCAACTTGATTTGGAAAACGTGCATTTGAACACACCGCCCACAACTTGATACCTGTATTGGGGACTGTTGGGGCAGAAGTGGCACACAAATGGACTCTGCGTTTAGAAAATCTGTGAGACAAACGCTGGGTGAGGGCAGGCAGCAATGGCTATCTTGGATTCCTGCATCTACCTTTGTGCGACTGTGTCATTTTGGGCTGAGGACTTGATTGATATTCCCTTCCCAGTCCTTAAAGAGTCACAAATGTCTCAACCAGAGAGATGCAAGTAATAGACTATATGGAACTGGCAGAGATGACTGGCAGAATCCGAAATCAAGGAGAGGAGCAGATGGAAGAGGACTGGAAGAAGTTTAAAGTTTATCTACAAAAACATTGTAAAATTTATGAATGTTGAAGGCGTGATAATGAAATGAAGGGGTTCTAGCGATTAAGATCAATAAGACTATAAAGGGAGGGACAAAGGTTTAAAATGAGTAATGAATGATCTTGCTGAACTAATTTAAAAATAGAATACAAGAAGGGAAGGCGGGAGAATAAAGTAAAGAGAATAAGGTTTTGAAAGTTATTAATATAAAAGAGTGTCTTTTTTATGCAAAATTTTTCTTTTTTCTTTTTTCTATCCTCTTTTTGTTGTTATTTCTTTGTGTGGATTTCTGATGTTTGTTGTTCGTTTTTTTCTAATTTTTGTTGATTTTGTTGATGTCAACTTTTTGAAAAAGTTTAATAAAACATTATTATAAAAAAAAACCAAATGTCTCAACCAGAGCAACTAAAGGCACAGAGGTGTTGCTTTTTTCAAAAGACACAAAAATAAACCCCATTGTTCAGACCACTGTTAATCATTCGGGGCTCCTGTTGCTCCTTGCTGTTGGAAGTGGGTTTTCCCAGCATCTCCCTGCAGCCTGCGCAATTTCTAGATTTCCCCCAACTGATTAAGGAAGCCCTGATAACTGATCTTACCAAGCAACTGGGCATTGTGCAACATACGAAGAAATAAGTGTGCAATTCTAAAGAAGGCCCATAAGGTGGAAGCTTTGCCCCTGAGGGCTGCTTCCATGCCCTAAGTTTTTGCCCATTCTTCACTTTTGTAGGTAGAAGATCTCTTGGTGCACAAAGTGGGGGCGGGGGAGGGCGAGGCGCAGAAGGTACTCTTCACTCTCCCCAGCCGTATGATGGGGATCTCTGTGGGGGGCGGCTGGTTTGTGTGCCCCTCTCCCACCCAGGACAATGGGCCCTCTAGCACCCCATGCTACCCAGTGGTCAGGTAATGCTTGGACAACAGTCGCCCACCTATCCACAAACAAGAAATCTGTACTATCCGGCTGGTAGCATTTGAACTTGTTCTTTGGACATGAAAGACCATTTGATGCCTTTGGTCACATGTTGGGACTTAGGGAGAATCAAACCTCTCCATTCTGAAGGAAATCAGCCCTGAGTGCTCACTGGAAGGACAGATCCTGAAGCTGAGGCTCCAATACTTTGGCCACCTCATGAGAAGAGAAGACTCCCTGGAAAAGACCCTGATGTTGGGAAAGATGGAGGGCACAAGGAGAAGGGGACGACAGAGGATGAGATGGTTGGACAGTGTTCTCGAAGCTACTAACATGAGTTTGACCAAACTGCGGGAGGCAGTAGAAGACAGAAGAGCCTAGCGTGCTCCGGTCCATGGGGTCACGAAGAGTCGGACATGACTAAACGACTAAACAACAACAACAACAAAATGAAGCCCTAGGAAGGAGTAGTCAGTGTCTGGCTCTCCAGCTTTAGATCTTTGGGCCCCTTCCCTGGACTAAGCAATGGGAGCTTTTGTTTCCACATACCCCAACACCCCAAAGCTATTTCACCTTAGCCACTGTTTAGATTTCTTGACTTCCGCCAGTAAGGATATACCAACTTTTTGGCTTCACAGAACTTCTTTAGGGCAGAAAGGTTGAGAAGGGTTTGTGTTTTTTTCTTTTTTGCTTTGTTTCTGTTTCTTTGCAATGTCCTGTAGGAAATCAGCATTGTCACATTGCTGGTCTTGGCCATTTGAGCCTTCAACGAAGAAAGAGGGCAGTTTTGTGTTTTAATCCCCGGAGTTCCCCTTGTTATGATATTAGAAACTGGCTTTATTTTTTAGTTACATTAATGGTCTGAAATAATTAGTCAACTAATTAATCCCGTTTACAAGCTTTGTAGGATTCTTCAGCTGCCACTCACTTCCAAACCCCGGGGCTCCCTGTTTAGTGTCTGCTCTCATGTTCATGTGACTCGGTCTCCATGGCTACAGCTGCATCTGCTGACACCCCATACACTATTTACTGCTTAATTAAGAATTTCACGCTCAGCCCTTATCTGCCACAAAGAACAAGAACACGCTGTTAGGAAATTCCAAATTTAGGCCACTGCATAAGGAAAGCCTTTATTGCAGGCCTGACTCTGTGGAGCCTCTTTAACGATCCTCTTGGCAACTGAGCTGCCACCTTTCAATCAAAAATCATTAAATGGGGCAGAGATAATGAGCATGTAGCATATCAAAAGGAGGGTGCTTGCTTGGGCTGAAGAGGAAAAGCTGTAAGAGCCTATAAGCAGCCACCACTTCAAAGGAAGAGGAGGTTGCTCCGTCAGCAGGACCCATAAAGCATCATTTGTTCCTGTTTGACTTATGTAAAAGGTCTGGCATGTTAGAGCCCCGTCTTGCAGACGTGGGTCCCCCGCCCTTTCGGTGCTCGTGTGTCAGCAGTTAGGCAGCTGGGCTCAAACCGTATCAGCCAGAGCATATAATCACTTGACTCTGTCCCAACAATGGACACTTGTAGGGGGTGGTCGAGGGGAGGTCTGCGCAACAATGGGAACACAATTATTGCAGCTGCTAGGGAGGGCTATAATTCTTCTTGGAGAAGCTAAAGGGAGCTTGTAGAGGTGGTGGTGGTGGGGAACCTGGGTGTATTATTAATAACCAGACTTTTGGAAGTGCTTTCCGATGTCAGTGGGGTTCCAGCAGCTGCTCTTGTCCTGGCCTTCTCTAATAATTGTACATTCTGTTAGGGGTCAACTTACTTTTGACCCTCTCCTTTTGTGCCAGTTAAAAGCCTTTTAGAGGGAATTGTTGGAGAGTGGCAGGAGTGCATTAAACCCAAAATTTAATGTCAATAAATACATATCAGATGCCAGCTCATTCACTGGCGTGCTCCTAAATTCACACACTCTTTTTCTTGCTTCAGTCTGAATGACACAGTTGAAAGAAAATACATTGTGATTCAGAAAGCTGAACATCCGAAGGAAGCCATCCTAGAGTGCAGGAGGGGCTGCTTATACTCTATATTATCCCACCCTGATGTGCTCTGGGAAGGACCGTGTGCCTTCTCAAGTTGGACATGTCAGGACAAAGTGGAAACAAAACCCAAATTGATATCAGAAGCAAGCTGACTAACTTCACTCATTGTGCACTGATCTGTTGTTGTGTAAGTCCGCCTTAACCAACCCACACTAAACAAAAAACATCACACAGTTATGAATAAACCACAAAAAGAGTTTCCTGACATGCAGAATTTTCAGAGAACGTTCTTCAAAGCTCTCAATTAAGAAAGTGTTCGTTAGCAGCTGAGTCTGGGCCTCCCCCCCCCCCCCGTCTGTGGGATGGCACTGGGATGGAAGCTTCAGTGTTGGAGTCTGAAAGTTCTCACTTTTATAGCTGTAATGTCAGATATTAAAGCTATGTTGTAAAGGAACGTTGTCAAGGCATTCTTGTGAACTGGTGTATTAGCCTACTTTATAAATCGCAGGGGCAGCAGGACATGTCTTTCAAGGTGCCTTTTCACAAACATGTAAATTGGGATGGGGATGCATGATTTAAAGTGTGCACTGAGCAGGAAGGCAGCCCCACAAATTTGCTTTCCCCTTAGAGCCCAGTAGAGGGACCAGCAGTTCAACAGGCAGAGCAGCAAGAGGGGTAGAGTCCCTATCTCACATGTCCTTTAGGGGCTTCAACATGATTTATTTATTTGTAGAAGAATCTCTATGCTGCCAACTCATGTAAAATATCAAGGTAGTGTGTAATATATATACAATAAAACAGGAAAGACCATAAAAGCAATACCAAAATAAAATAAAATAAAATAATTGCAGCTCACCCCTGCCTTAAACATGACTAGATCAGTCCTGCATCTACACAGACATGAGACTGCTGTTATCTTCTGTAGTTTGGGTGTGAGATGATGGTAAAGAAGAGGAATTTGGGCTTGATATCCCACCTTTCACCCCCCTTAAGGAGTCTCAAAGCAGCTAACAATCTCCTTTCCCTTCCTCCCCCCCAAAAAAACACTCTGTGAGGTGAGTGAGGCTGAGAGACTTCAGAGAAGTAAAAATTAATCTATTAATGGTTTACTTGGTTAGATTTGGTAGAAACTCATTTTGTTTCTTTGAGGTCTCAGTGTGTGTTATCCTGGTTGCATTCTCTCAATAAGCTTGTTATAGATTACCTGAACATGAAACGCTACATAAACCATTGACAGTTCCTTGGATTTGGCAATGATTTCTAAAAGCTTTCAATGTTATTTTTTCATGTGATATATGTTGAACCACTTAATGTTGAATAGAATACTCTGGCTTGCTGTTTATGTGTGTCTGTTGTGGTCATTTATCCAAGTTTTAGCTTTTTCTAATAACTACAGGCAAAGTTTTCTGTCACCACATAGTTGATGAACATATTGCTCCACCTATGCATCAACTCCTAGCTAGAAGAGGAGGAAATGGTTGGGAAAGCTGAATTAAAGGAATACTTTTTAAAATAAGAATAATAAGAATAAGAATAAGAATAAGAATACTACTACAGCCAGGTGTCCAACAAAGCCCAAAATCAGAGAGGAAACTGATGGTACTTGTTACCCACTCCTTTATTTGGTTTTTATATCTGGGCCCTAGGGTTGTATTTTGTGAAGAGGCACTCGAATTTGCATTGGGATCCTTTGTTTCTTTGCCTAGATGACAGTGTGGAGTATATACAACTCTTCTATGAACTTCCATTGCCTGAGAACCTTATGATGTTGCACAGCCAGTATAGCGGAGTGTCTAGATGCTAAGACTTGTTTCAGGGAGGCCAAGGTTCAAATCCTCCCTTACCAGCAAAGTTGACTGGATGACCTTAAACCTGCTGGCTAACCTGCTTCAGGCTATTGTGAGGATAAAAATGAGAGTTAAATCACACATGGGAGGAAACATGGGGCGGGGGGAAATGTAGTAAATAAAAGAAGTTGATCCCAGAGTGCTGATTGCATTTAGTTTGGTTTTTATTGCAATATATTTGGCTACAGAGAGATGGATTTGGAACATGGTTGCACACCAGCAGTTTAGCAATGGAGGAAGATCCATAGGGAGACAATGGAACAGGCTAAAACTGAGGTTTCCAATAAATATCTGGTGCATCAGATAATTGCTGTATGGTGCCTTGAGAGTAGGAGATCCTATCTTAAAATGGAGGTCTGCCTAGTGATGTGTCCTTACAACTGTATAATTCTGTAATTATTCAGTAATGACTTCATTTTATCTTCCAAGAGCCTTCAGCTGGGGATACCTTTATATTTTAATAAATAAGATAAATTATGTGCTTTTCACTGTCTGTCCCTGGTAAATACAGTTTCTCAGAGGACAGAAATCTATAAATGTATTGATTAAATAGTCTGGAATGTTGAACAATAATATAATAATATAATAATAAATTTTTAATATAATATAATAATATAATAATAAATTTTATAATAATAATAAAAATAAAATAATAAATAAAATAAATTTTATTTATATCCCGCCCTCCCCAGCCGAAGCCGGGCTCAGGGCGGCTAACAACAATAAAACAGTACAAAAGTACAGCACAAACAACACTCTTAAAATCATTCATTATAAAATTAATTAATTCAAGCCACTGGCAACCATTGGGCCAGAGCTCTGCGAAGATTGCCGAGGGAGGGAGTCAGGCTGTGCCCTGGCCAAAGGCCTGGTGGAACAGCTCTGTCTTGCAGGCCCTGCGGAAAGATGTCAAGTCCCGCAGGGCCCTGGTCTCTTGTGACAGAGCGTTCCACCAAGTCGGGGCCAGTACTGAAAAGGCCCTGGCTCTAGTTGAGGCCAGCCTAACTTCTCTGTGGCCTGGGACCTTCAAGATGTTTTTATTTGAAGACCGTAGGTTTCTCTGTGGGGCATACCAGGAGAGGCGGTCCCGTAGGTACGAGGGTCCTAGGCTGTGAAGGGCTTTAAAGGTTAAAACCAGCACCTTAAACCTGACCCTGTACTCCACTGGGAGCCAGTGCAGCTGGTATAGCACCGGGTGAACGTGATCCCACAGCGAAGACCCCGTAAGGAGTCTCGCCGCGGCATTCTGCACCCGCTGGAGTTTCTGGGTCAGTCTCAGGGGCAGCCCCACGTAGAGCGAGTTACAATAATCCAGTCTGGAGGTGACCGTCGCGTGGATCACAGTGGCTAGGTCAGGGTGAAAGTTGAACATTTTCCGCTAAATTTCTACTGCAAATGGTGGGCTAACAGAGCTACCTTGGAGCAACAGGGACCAGATGGTAAAATTTTCTCTTATCTTTTGGTTGTTTGTACTTGTATTTAATTGTTTATTTAATGCATATGTCTACAGTTGAACAAAAAAATCAGAGGTGAGGAATCCATGGATTATTTTAACTGGTTGTGAAATGCCTTCAGTAACTGAGAAGCTTAGCAAAGTTTACAATTGGAAATTACCGTAGAATAATATTTTAGCCTACTTTAATTTGTCAGTTTTATCTGTAAACTGTTGGCTTCTGAAATTTAGTTACAGGTCAAGGCCCAATCCAAGTGGCATTCCAAGCAGAAGTCACACTCCCTTTACCAGTGCCCGGTATGTGTTGAAGGTGTGGGATTATTCAGACCACTAAAAATGTTTATCTGCAATGCTTTTGTGGGCTAATGTCTGTACTTGGGTAATTTTTTTTAAAAAAAGAATAATGGTGCCTTCTTTAACTTCAGACTATTTTAAAGATAATTATTCCAGTGCATTAGGCTTCAAGTGCACATGGAAACACATTTTTGTGCACATGTGTCTTTCTGTACAGAATAATTTTGAAAGGAGAAAAGTCTACTTTCCACCACCCAGGATATTTAAAATTGACCTGTAAGCTGCTCTTGGCTGAAGATTGAAGCAAGAATGCTTTTTTAGGTTGACATCTTCGACACCCCAACACTACTCCTGCCCTCCTCTAACAGGCACTCAGTGAAATCAGAGCTGTTTAGGAAGGCAAATCGTAGAATTGTAGAATTGGAAGGGACCACAAGAATCATCTAGACCTAACCCCCTGCAATGCAGGAATCTTTTGCCCACCGTGTGGCTTTAACCAACAAGCCGAGATTAAGGCTGGATCTATACTGATCTGGAAAACACTGTTTTTAAAAATACTATATAAAAAAGCTCTCAATGCAAATTCTCACTGGGACAGATCACAGCTCTACAGCGCCATCTGGTATCACGTGTTTACAACCTATAGATAACATTTTAATTAGTCCAGTGTGGCTGAGTCCTAAATTTCATCCTCCAAACTGAGCTATCCCACCTTATGGGGTTGGGGCCAGACTGACGAAAAAGAGGAAAAAGCAATGTTGTGTTGTGCTACGTTTTTGATGAAATGACATTACATTTTGAAAAAACTGCACTAAAAATAATGAGTATATTTGTGCTTTTTAACAAAATGAAAATCTCTCTTAATTTGTTTTCAATTTTCGCAGTTAAAGATCTTCTGATCTTTAAGACCACATTGGAAAACTGAAGTATTTTCCTTGCTGTTAAGATGGAGTGATTGGGAAAGTAGTCATGTGTGCATGTGGGTGTGTTATTTTTCTTCTTCGAATGCTGTGATTTTGTTGGTCGGTGGGAAGTATCTGTTTTGGTTGTGAATATGTGTCCATGAGAAACATAAATCTGTGATTAACTCTTTTTGTGCTATTATGAATGGTATGTATTAAATGCTTTGATAGTTGAAACCAATATGTAAGCTTGGTAGTGGAATTGCATACTGTCAATGATCAGTTTTGATAGGAATAAGCATCTTTATTCACACACCTTGGCTATGCTTATAAGGTACTAAAGAGACACTGTTTATAGTAATTTGCCTTGCTTCTAGATTCAATTCCTCCTCCACCACCACCACCTCTTCTGAGATGGTCACTTTCTGAGTCTTGGGATGGTGTGACAAAGGGCTGGGGTGGCTACAATAAGAGCATACCATCAACTGATCAAGACGTCATCATTTTGCCTGGTAAGTAGAAAAGGTCTGATGTGAAAGTTAGTCTGGCATAAGGAGAAAAATCATAGAAGCATGAGAGAAATAAATAAATGCACAGAAAAGCTGGGTCAGGTTGTCCAGAGGCATTCTGAAGCCTGCTTGATTTTATCCTGGTTTGCCGGTAGTACATGTAAAAAAAGCTCTAGAGAGTCTTAGTAGACCATAAGCCTAACAGTGTGATGCAGCAGCAAAAAAGGCTAATGCTATTCTAGGCTACATCAACAGAGATACAGTGTCCTGACCAAGGGAGGTAATAGTCCTACTCTATTCTGCCTTGATCAGACCACACTTGGAGTACTGTGTCCAGTTCTGGGTGCCACAATTTAAGGAGGATATTGACAAGCTGGAATGTGTGCAGGAGGGCAGCTAGGATGATCAAGGGTCTGGAAACCAAGCCTTATGAGGCGTGCTTGAAGGAGCTGGGTATGTTTAGTCTGGATAATGATAAAAAATAATCATAAATTTATTATTTGTACCCTGCCCATCTGACTGGCTTGCCCCAGGCTCTCTAGTTGGCTTCCAAAAAATATAATATAATAAAACATCAAACATTAAATGCTTCCCTATACAGGACGTGGGTGACGCTGTGGGTTAAATCACAGAGCCTAGGGCTTGCCGATCAGAAGGTTGGCGGTTCGAATCCCAGCAATGGGGTGAGCTCCCGTTGCTCAGTCCCTGCTCCTGCCAACCTAGCAGTTCGAAAGCACGTCAAAGTGCAAGTAGATAAATAGGTACCGCTCTGGCGGGAAGGTAAACGGTGTTTCTGTGCGCTGCTCTGGTTCGCCATGCTGGCCACATGACCTGGAAGCTGTACGCCCGCTCCCTCGGCCAATAAAGTGAGATGAGCGCCGCAACCCCAGAGTCGGTCACGACTGGACCTAATGGTCAGGGGTCCCTTTACCTTTATACAGGGCTGCCTTCAGATGTTTTCTTAAAGCTGTATAGTTATTTATCTCCTTGACATCTGATGGGAGGGCATTCCACAAGGTGGGTACCACTATCAATAAGAATTTGAGAGGAGACATGATAGACATCTTCGAATTGCTAAAGGGCTCTCACATGGAAGATGGAACAATGGATTCAAGTTATGAGAAAGGAGATTCTGACTCAATATTAGGAAAACCTTTCTGATGGTAAGAACCCTTTGACAGTGGAACAGACTCCCTCGGAAAGTGGTGGACTCTTTTTCCTTGGAGATTTTTAAAGCAAAGGTTGTCTGGCCATCTGTCATGGATGCCTTTAGTTGAGATTCTTGCATTGCAAGGGCTTGTCTATATGACCCCTACAGCCCCCTCGGGAGCCCTTCCAACTCTGTGATTCTGTGACCCTTAAATTTAAATGTTTATTTGTCATCTCCACATACTTTGTCATTTTTCTTGCCTCCCATGACAAACATACCCCTGTCTCTACATACATAAATACATTTATACATGTTTTCTCAGGATATAATGCCTGCAATTTAATCACTGGCATTTTAGTTACAGCCCTAATAGGTAAGCAAAATTATGCCACAGCTATTCCTAACAACCTTCTATGGGTTATGCTGATAAATGAATCCACAATTTCTCCTTTTTCATATTCCAAAAGGGGATAGGGCTTTGGTTCATCTAAGATATTGTGGGGGAACTTGTGTGTTGAAGTAAGAGTAGCGAAATCGCAGCTAAGAAGCTCAAATCGTATATATGAGTGACACCCTTCTTTGGAAACTAAACAAATATCCAGACTTAACATTCAAAAACTTTACTTGCTGGAAATTATAGTTATAGATAAATTAAAACATAATATTTGCAGGCACATGCTTCTCCAAGCATGGACCTACAGTCTCTTATTCTAACTTTCAAATAACTGTATTTTCCTCTCTTTCCAGAGCTCAGCACTCAGCCTTCTCTATCTCTGTTAAGCCATGCCTTAAAGCTCCTATGAGATATTTCCACTTTTTCCCATCCTTCCGCTTTGCTTTCTTTCTTTCAGGCAGAGAAGAAGCACTCCAACACTCTATTCAACTTAGCAGTGTTCACAGTGGATTCTAAAACACAGCCATCTTGCTTCACATAAAATGGAGTCTCTCCTTCATTAGGTACCTCCCATATGACCAACGTTATCTAATCACATGAGAACTACTAGAGAACTTGCTAGAATTCAGTTACCAACCAATCAAATTTAAACATAGTAATTGCATACAAGCATTTAGAATTTCAGTGAATTAAACTACATACTTAACATTGTGACTTTCCACATGTCAGCCCCCAACATTCATCAGTCCCAGCCAGCATGACCAATGATGGGGGATGATGGGAGTTGCAGTCCAACAATATTGGGAGGACTATAAATTTCCTCACTTCCACCTCTGATCTAAGAATGCAAAAATGGAAACACTCTGTGGGTGCAACCCCCTTGCCCTCTAAAGAGGTTAATATGGATGAAGCCCTCTTTCTTTCACAACAGTCACCAGAAAGAGGGTCGCTGACTTCCTTGCTTTAGTCAAAGTCTCCAAAACAAATTATTCCCAGACCTCAGAATCACACCTGGAGGATCTTCCTTTTGGAAGCTTAGTCCTGAGCTCTTCTGAATGAACCTAACTTTAAAATGCTTAAAGAAGCAACACTACCATGGACTGAATAGTGAAACCAAAGCAAAATACATAATTGGCAAATAGAAACAAGACAAGTGTACTGCTTAAAAGTTAAGTCATTCATGCTTTAGAAAATGCATTTTTTTTTTTTCATTCTGTAGCCCTCTGGTAAAAAATATTTGTAACCCTTTCCTTATACCATGAGCATAAAATGAAGATTTTAATATCTAAGATCATGGAAAGATATCAGATATTAAAATCTTCATTTTATACTCTGCAGTTCTTGCAAGCCATATTCTAATCTTCTTTTTGGATGTGTGTTGCCTGACTCCTTTAATTTTCTTTGTAGCTGATCTCTCTCCCTTAAATTACTCTTTTCTTAAGAATTCCTCACTTTTCCTTTTCTTGACTGTGTGCTTGCATAAAAAATTCTGTTTTCCACACCAGGAGTCAAAACAATAACCATAGACAAGCCTAACATGTGCCAGAGTGCTTCTTATGTGAGGTGCAGAAATTAGGGATGCGTTAATTTAGGCCATGCATGAACACAGGCTTCGCTCTAGACAAAATGCAGTAGCTCTCCTTTCTGCTTTCACATTTGTATGCAAAGTTCAAATGAAATGCACCCTTAATACTGTGTGCAAGAGAAAAGCATGTTATAATTTCTAGCAATGGTATGTTGTATAGATATGATATCATGTAGCCTCCGGCAGTTTTGTTTTTTAGTGGTGGAATCTGCTCTGTTGTTAGTGGGCTTTTTTTTTATTCTTTCTGATTCTGATTTGCTTTGAAGTTTTTCTGTTTGAAGAGATGAATGCTGGAGCCCTGTATCTCATGTAATAATGCTTCCGTTGTTCCTGATTTCCACTTGGTGGTATATTTATGGCATTTTCTAGTGCAAGAGTCTCGATCAAAGGGATTTTGTGTCATTACTTGAATCATTAGCAAGTTTTGTTTTATGCCAGAGCTGTGTCATTACTGAACTTTTCGCTAGACAAGAAACATGCCTGCATGAATGGTGTATCAATTTAGATATTAGAGTGGTATCCTTCTTCGTTATGTATTAGCATTTGCTGATTATGTGGTGTAGAGTGGATGGAGAGAAAAGAGATGAGTCACATGTGACCTTTCCCCCCCAAGGTTTATAGGACCTAAAGTATGCAATATTTGGCCCCAAGTTATTTAAAGCTACAAATAGATGTATGTTGCAAGATGTGAATAAGACGCTTCAGTTTTTTTCATTTCCTAAAGGAGTGTGGAAAGAGCTTAGCTCTACAACAGAGCCCTCTGCTGTTCTGTTGAATATATTTCTGCATCACTCCAACACCACATAAAATAGAGTGGTTGTGGTTTCACCATTCTGGTTATGTCCCTTAGTTGTTGTTGATGATGATGATCAGATTCATTCATTCATTCACCAGCAGAACTGTTTTTGTGCATGGCGAGTTAACAATAAACAAATCTGTGTTGCTGATGTAGGGTCACATTCAAACAGCAGTGATTATATAGGAAGTTAGTACTTTTTTTTAAGGCTCAGTTATTTCTAAGGATATGTGGCTTAGCAAATAAGTAACAGAGAACTAGATGAAGTATACACTCTAGGATGACACGGAGTATGTTATGCATGCACTTACTGACTTGGATCTTAAGTTTTTATTCTGTAAATGCAAGCTCCTTCTGTTCAGTGAGGGGGGGAAAGGGATTTAAGCTAATGTCTTATAAAAATGCTTGTCCTAGGCTAGTTTCCCCAAATTAATTTAGCTACAATGGCTTTCCTTCCTATGCTTCTGTGTACTATTGTGACACTGTATTATTTTCTGATTTCCAAGTCAATTTGTGCGAGGTATCTTTTGTATTATGTCAGCTTACTGAATTTTATCCAGTGGTTGGTTTGTGCTAGCATGAAATTATTCCGCTTGTGGCATTTGCTTTCCACCAGGACTGCAGCTCTTTGTGCCAGCTCCTGTAGAGTTCCTGGGGCCTCTTCAAATCTCAAGAGCAGCTTGAGGGAGGGTAGGAGGGGATCCATGGAAATCTGGTACCTTGCCTTGCATAAGCAGGAGTGCTTTCTGTTAATACATTTGGTAAGAACCTATGCAAATCAACAGTAAAGAAAGAATGATCAATGTTGCTATGCTTCACTCTTTTAACGAGGTGTCGGCATGAACGTGGTCTGGGCAATTGCCATTGTAACAGTCTAGTGGGAGTTATTTGAGGTGGGAAGAGCAGTAACCCCCTCCTAGGGAGTTGCTGTACTTCTGAGGTATAGGTTCTAATACTGAAGGCGTCTGAGGATGCCCTGAAAGTGTTTCCCCATTCCAATGTATTACACCAACCCCATAGTTTTGTGGTCACCTAGATCAGTTGTTCTCACACTTTCTTCCTCCAGGGAAATCTTTCAGCACTAACTTCTCTATCAACAAACCCTCTTGCACTGCTGAGATTAGGGAGCGCGTTCTAGGACGCACACAATGAGTTGGTGTGGAACTTTTCTTAAAGACCAATTGGGTCTCCCTTTATTGTCCCACGTGAACGGAGAGTGTGCTCCAGATAACAGCAACATGCTGCTGTAGTTGTACATCCTGGGGAAATAGCTATTTCTCAGAGAAACATCTGCAATTGTCAGTCTTCTCATTGAGGAGTCTTGGATAAACTTCCCCAAGAGTTTCCCAGTCAATAGTCTGAAAATCACTGATCTGTGTCTTTAGAATGGAGGGTTAAATGTATTTTGAATATTTGAAATTATGCCCCGAGGTTAGAAATGGTCTCCTTTTAAAGCAAAAAAACAATTTCTATGTTGTTTTTCTGAGTGCAACATAGAAAAATCTTGCTTTAAAAAAAGGAAGTTTGAATTATTTGTTAATAAAGTAACAGTAGATGACATAGATAGAGTTCACCCAAATGACCTTTCTGTCATTCAAACTGCAGCTATGGGTACTTGGCCATTCTGCCTCCATTCATAATCTACTTGACCTCTGCTTCTTTTGTTTATTTATAGCACAAGGAGAGAAAAGAGGCCTTCTATTCACTTTGGAGCCATCTGTTTTCCACTGTTTGTTTGACTAGTAACTTGACCTGATGATAATGTGGTGTCTGAATGACAAAACAGATTGATTTGTTGTGTAACTTTTTCATCCTTCGGAGCTCAGTGGCAGGCAATGTGGAAGAAACACAGGCAGCCCATCTGAAGCATGAAGACCAATCCTTTTGCTTTGTGTCTCTTAAAAAAATATGTTGATTCCCTTAAGCTGCGTTCACAAGCAAGTGTTTCACTGAATTTCTTTGCTGACTGGGAGAAAGAGATCAAGGGAGAATTTTCATGTGTTTATTTACAGACTAATTAAATTAGGTCTGTTATTTTAGTAGCAGCAGGAGCTAATGATACAGTAGTATGTTGAGATTCTGAATGCAGTATGCATTTTTTGAAAGCCTCTTAATCATGGCCCAGGTATCTGTGTATGTGTGTGTATGTGTGTGTAAATGTTTGCTGCTTTTCTCTAGCAACTTAACACCAACCTACTGCAATGCCAGCACACTGAAGTACTGTTAAACCAATTAGTTTCACTAGGAGAGATTAAAGTGTGCATGAAGTCTGGATTGAAAATACAGACAATCACTTGCCATGAGCCTGAGAACAATGAAGAGGCTGTTGTGTGTGATTTGAGGAAGGAAGTGAGCGTGTTGGTGAGAGGGGTAGCCATCACAGATACACCGTGGTATCCTATGCACAGAGAAGGAAAAGCCAGAACCTGCCCACTTCTCTTTTAAAGTCACAGAGCAACAGCAAGGGCCATTTTTGTTCCTCTTTGGGTCAGCGTTCCATTAAAATTTATGCCATCCCCCATTACTCTTCCGCATTCTCATGGAAGGTAGGTCATTATTTGAACAGTATTAGCGGCTGCTCCAGAAAGCACCTCATATCAGACCGTGAAGATCTTCTCTCTTTTCTTGGTGTCGTGTTATACGTTCATTCATTTCAAATTTGAAGACTGTTGGAGGCAGAGTGCTTCCTTAAGTGTTTATATTGAATTGAAACCACAGGTGTCACAGGCTTCTCCCTCCCTTTCCTCCCTCTTTCTCAGGCCGAAGCATCTTTGTGGATACAACCCTTCCTCGTGTCCGAGGCCTCTATATCCAGGGCACACTGGAATTCCCATCAAATTCCAGCAATGTACTTAGCGCAGCCTGTATTGTGATTGCTGGCGGTGAACTGAGAGTGGGTAAGTGAAGAAGAAAAATAAGCAGCAGGAAATCTGCATGCTGGGTGCTGGTCAAGGACAAACAACACATCTACACATCCCCACTGCTGTTACTGATAATAACACCAGCAGCAGGAATATACTTTCATGGGGCTGGCGGGGATACCAATAACACTGAGTGGCTGATCCATGTCCAGGAGCTATTAGCCATATAAACGGAGATTATAAGGACTCTTTGTGTTGCATTTTTTTCTCTTTGAACATGAGTAGCATTCCTGAAGGAATATTGCAGTATGTTATCCATTATTTCCTAATTCATCATCATCCCAAGTGTGATTGAGCCCATTGCATTGAGCCCATTCATTCACAATGAAGACAACTAATTATTTATATGCGATATACAAGTCATTTTCCATAATTCATTACATCGTAAGCTTTACAAATCAGGCTATTTTAGTTACTTACAGGGATCCTTGCCATTTTAATACTGCTGTGTTGGTCACTCTTTGACCTTTTTCAAAATTGCCTTTTTAGGAACTTTGTAGGGGGGATTTGAGTAATTGGGTACTTGAGGAACGCAACCTGCAACTTTTTTTCTGGTTAATCTCAAGGGGTCCATCTAGTTAATATGGCTTTGGAAAAATGGAAACATTTTAGAATTCATTTTTGTCTTGGGAATGAAATAACGGTTTAAGAGTTAGTGAGGAGGGTAAGTCCAAAGATGGATATTCTTAATAGTTGATAACTAGCAGTGACCATGATCCATAGATCCACAGGATCCATGAAAGCTTATGCCAAAATAAGTCTGTAAGGTACAAGAAGAGTCTTTGTTGGATGTGTTCCCATGAGATTCAGCCAGCTTGGCAAAAGTCCTCCTCTTCCCAGAATTGCCAGACCATAAATGTTCTCAGTCCTAAAAATGCAAGCCTTTCTTGTATTGATTGTATCAGATCCAATGCTGCTTCTTTGGATAAGGACTTTGAAGAACATGGAGACTTTTCTCTCTTTTTTACATACAAAAGTTTCTGGAAGCACTTTCTCTTTATCAATTTCCAAGCCCATCTCATGCTTTTCAAAGATCCTTTTTTTTTTATAATCATATTTATTAAAATTTCCAATAATAACAGAATAGAAAAGATAAAAAAGATAAAGAAGAAAAAGAAAAAGAGAGACTAGTTTAGACCCTTCTTTTCATAGCCTTCTTTCTGGGACTTCCTCCTTCCCCTCCCGACTGTATTCCCCTTTCCCTAAGTTGGTTCCACAAGTTCTCATCCCCAAATTTAAGCCTAATATATTTTACTCATAAACCAATTTAAATTTACACAATCTTAACATCACTCCTCGTCTTATAATAAAACAAAATTTCCCCCCCAAGATCAGCTCTCATTCCTTCCACGAGTTCCCCCTTTCTAAAAAAAGAAAAAACGAAAACATATAGGATCAAAGTTATAAAGGATATAAGATAAAATATATAGAAAAGTTCAAAAAAATTGGTTACAAAGCCTTTGGATTCTAGGATTCCCCCTCCCTTCCCCGGTTTTGATTCCCCATGTCCATTTGTCTATATGTTGTCGGCCTGGAGATCTTAAGTCCACAGCCAAATTTTTCTCAGTCCATCTTGCCGGTTTCTTCAGATTTGGTTGTTTTAATAATATTTAACTTCATAAATCCAGTCTAATAGAGGCCTTTAATTTTCCTTAATCTTTTGTTGCTCCTCCCGTTGTTCTTTCCGTGTCGTATTTAGTCATTCACTCTTTTATTTCTTGTTTTCTCAGGTTACTGTCTTGTTCAGCTGTCAAAACATTCTTGTTTCAAAACTTAGTGTCTCTACAGAGGTTTGTTATTCAGGGACAAAGACTTACGTCCAGTTCCTTTCTTGCTTCAATAGAAGATTCTATTGTATTATGGTCACCTCTGTAGACAAAATAATATTTCAGTTCTGCAGCTTTCCCAGGAGATAAGACCTATGCACATCCCAGAGTAGTTTTCCACATACGACACTTGTAATGTCCCGAAACCCCTCTAGGGGGATTGCAATAACTTTATATCCTCTAGTCCAAAAGTCAAATTGTTGTTTCTTTTTCCCGACAGTTTATATCCATATTTATATCAAATTGTAACAAAATTAACCAGCAAAAAACTTGTAGCAAAGTCCTCTTTATATTTTCCAGCTTTGACAGCTCCTTTGACAGCTGTCAAATTCTCCATCTCTCTTCGCCAGGTTTTCCGAATCGCCCCGGTTCCCAGGGGGGGGGGGGGTTTGCCTTTTTCCTCTCACCCTCGACTCTTCTCCTCCAGCACAGTTCTTATAATTCACATCGTGGAGTTAGTAATTTTTGTCATCAATAAACTTCTAAATCGATCTTGGTTTCTCAGTCCTTGTTTTAGCATGTTTACAATCAGGGAGGGGACTGACTTCCTTTTTGGATCCCCTCCCGCTCGTGCCAGATCCGGGAAAAATTTTCTTTTTTCCTCCTTTTATACCCGGTTGCCCAATTACTCACGGGTTGTTGTTAATTGTCCGAATTTCCTTTGGAAGAAGCCAGCGCTCTCCGCCGGATGGCATGCGGCTGCGCCCGGCAGGGGAAGCGGAGGACTCAAAGCACCACGCCACTCCCCGGCGCCCGATCCGTAGCCTTTAAAAAGGCTCCTTCACGAGCCGGGAGGGCGATAATGGTGCCAGCCGAGTCACCATGTCCACGGGATCCGTTCCCGTGGTTTTTAAGGGTCCCCGCGTCGCCGGCGCGGTAGGACCCGACCCCTGCCGAGCCGACTCCCTCCGGAGCTCGGAGGGAGTCCGCCATTCGGCGATGGCGCTAACCCGGAAGTCCATGCTTTTCAAAGATCCTGAATCAGAGTTAGGCAGGGCAGATTTTTATCACTTAGAGAGGAAATGAAAAAGCCATAGCCAGCATGAAGAATTGAATTAATAATAGACAATACTTAGTTTAATAGCTATGTTGGGCCTTGCCCTTTGTTCTGCCCAACAACAGAAGAAGATGCCACAGCCTCTATGGCAGGGAAACATACGAGACTCAGATTCTGCACTGATGCAAACTGATGCAGGTGAAAACATGGCAGTGCCTTTCCAGAAAGGTAGTTGTGTGCTTAGCATAGAGACCCAGACCAGAGCCACAAGCCTAGAGAAAGAGACACTTGGAAGTGAATTTCTTCCTCAGTGTAGTTGGAATTCCAGATGTGGTTTATTTGAAGATAATGAGCATGCTGTGGATTCTTTTAAGGACATAACAATTATTTTATCAAGCACAAGTTTTGTGACTTTCTCAATGGCATCTGACCAAAAGCGGAACTGCTGAGCTACTATTCTTGGACCCCCTTTGAACCTTCTATTCATTTGGCTATATAAGATTCCCCCCTTATGCTCACATTAATTTTCTCCTCTGCTCACTCCTATCATACTCATCCACCATCAGTTTTATCTCCTCCAGACTCTCACTCCTCACTGTTTAGGCGCAGTCATCTCCATTTGGTCTGCAAGGCCATTTGGGATAAGCCACTTGCGTCCATACTACAAGTGTCATGCAGCCGAAGGTGGGCTTTGCCAAAAGGGTGGAACTTGAGCAGCTTCCAAAACAGCTGACAACCAACCGATGGTTGGGAGCCTTTGAAGGGCTGCACAAAGCAGGAACCCAGTGCTACATAGGATTCCCCCTCTCCACATTGGCTGATGTGAAGGTCATCCTCCTTGGTCCAGGTGTCCCCCCCCCTTGTTTCAGCAGCTGAGGGTGGGAATAGCCTTGCTTTTAGCAATGTCCTGCTGCTTGCTAGTGCTTTGAAGCCTCAACTTTGGGACTTCAGAGCACCAAATCCTTTGACATCATTTGTGATGTCAGGAAATTAACAGGTTGGCCTTGCCCACCTGTCAAATTTGGAGTGTGAGGCAGATCCTAATAAGAATCTGCACATGGACCAAAAAGATTTCCCAACCCCTGGACTAGGGAATCACTGTACTAGGGGAAGTAGTCATCCCCAGCTGAGAACTGCATGGGAGCTTAGTGCCTGAAGAGGTACCAGTCCTTCAGGGTGACTGTGTCTACTCTTTATTTATTGAGTGGATTTCTTTGCCTCTTAGGGGCCTGCTAGAAGCCTTTTTGTTCAGACATGCCTACCCAGGCATGTAATTTAAACATGCAATTTGACTACTTATAATAGTTTCAGAATTGCTGGTTTTATTTATAGTTTGATTAAAAATTATGTCAATTGGTTCTTAACATTTGCTTTTATTGGTATTTTTTAATATTTCAGAATGTTCTTTGCAAACAGCTCAGAGGATTTCTGCCAACTGAACAATATATAAACTTTGTGGGTTTTTGTTTTTAAAACTTCACCCACCCCTCATTGGTAGATTACTGGCAGAAGAGGGAAAAAGGTTGTGTCTATGTCAGTCAGAACTACTCATGCAAGTTTGCTAGATGTGGAAGATTTTTTTGTTCTGTAGCAGTGTCATGTGCATGAAGTGTGGTGCTACATTTCTGGGGGAAAATTTTGTTTGTTTGTTTCATTCACCACATCCAGGATCAGGACCACTGCCTATTCTTAAGCTGTCATCGCCGCAGCTCTGATTAATAAAAGATTAATTGCACACAATACATTTATTTATATAATTATTTTTTAAGGTTCAGGAGGAGAATGCATCTTAAGGATACATATTATAAGCTTTCTTTTCTTCACCAAATGCATAATTTTTAAAATGTTAAAAGATCATGACATGATGGCTAATTCTGCACAGATTTATTTCTTTAATTCTACATCTGCTGCAGTTTTGTGCTGTATAATTGATTTAATCTCTAATTTTAGAGGAATGCTGAACACTCTAACTGGACTCTGCTTACATTTCTCTAGGGCAAAAATTGCCCTACTTTCCCCTCCAAGTATCTGTTTCATGCTAGGCCATTTTCTTCTGAGACACTGAACTACCCTCGGTGAAATAAATAGATTCACAGTTGGAATACAGCTTACTGTATAGAGACATCATTGCAAGATAACAGCTACTTTCCTCTGGATTTTTGCTTCATTTTTCTCATCATGTGCATTACCAATCTTTCTGTTAGACTGGAGAATACACTTAGAATTTAGACATTTCATCCGTAGAATATATATGATATGCAGAATACAAGACACAGTGATTTTTTTCACAGCCACCACACAGTGGGCCAACATTTTCATTTAGCTATCCACCACACTCCTATTCTGGCCAGTGAGCACCAGCTCAGACCTCATCAGCATGTATGTAATGTTCATGCATGTTGGTGTGTATGTCTGCATGCAAAGAAGAGAACTATTGTGTTTTCATTAGGGTTGCTGGCCTTTTGGATGGAACCAAGATGGAACTGGACTGCTGAAGTGGAGCAGTCAAGCAGTAGACATAGGCAGACCATGTCTGCTTGGAGCCTGGTAGAATCTGCTGTGTCATAAGCAAGCACCAGGGTGGTTTAGGGTGGGATGTAGAAAAATCTGTCCAGTCATAGGGTGGGGGGTGAGGCAAAGCAAAGTCTCTTGGACTGGGGAATTCTCTTAATCATGAAACTGCAAAGTGCAGTTTTATCAGTTAGAGTATTAGAGTACTGATTTGGAACTGCAGTACACAGAACTGAGTAACACACAGCCATACAGTGGTACCTCAGGTTACATACGCTTCAGGTTACATACGCTTCAGTTTACAGACTCTGCTAACCCAGAAATAGTGCTTCAGGTTAAGAACTTTGCTCCGGTTACATACGCTTCAGGTTACATACGCTTCAGTTTACAGACTCTGCTAACCCAGAAATAGTGCTTCAGGTTAAGAACTTTGCTTCAGGATGAGAATAGAAATTGTGCTCCGGCAGCGCGGCAGTAGCAGCAGGCCCCATTAGCTAAAGTGGTGCTTCAGGTTAAGAACAGTTTCAGGTTAAGTACAGACCTCCAGAACAAATTAAGTACTTAACCTGAGGTACCACTGTATGCTCAATTTATAGAGAAGTCATTGGATAAAATTAGAGGTAAACTGAACTGGCTTGCTGGCATAGGTACCAACTCCCTGGGGCCCTGGGTGACTGAGCACCCACAAAATTCCCCATGAAGGGGCCAGATTCCCACAAATTTTGGTGCCCCCGCACAGTGCATGGCACCCACAAATTTCTGTGCATGGCACCCACGGACCTGGGCACCCATGGTTGCAGGGCCAAGTTGGCACTCCTGTTTGCTGGGCATGAATGGATTTAAGCAAAATATTCATGGTTTTCAACATCCTTGCTTTATGGGAATTTATGTCCCCCGATCAATTGACTTTTCAAGCCATTAGTTATTGGAATGGCCTTTCTGGGGAGATCTGTTGGGTTTGTTCTCTTCCTGTGCTCAGAGAGGCACTTAAAACACCCATTCGCTCTGAACCCGGCTTCAGGTGGGGAGGGTGGGATATAAATAAATTATTATTATTATTATTATTATTATTATTATTATTATTATTATTATTATACATCTAATGCTTAGCTGTGTGCTGTACCTCATAAGTTATTGCCTGTTGCTTTCACCTAGTTTTACCCATTGCTGCTACAAATGTTATAATGGTCTTGTTTGCATAATACAGTAAGCCAATTGGACTTGGACTTCACAAACAAGTTTGGGGATTTACATGTTACAATTTTCTTTTCTTTGCCTTTTAGCAATTGATGTCTATGTTAATGATAACATTTTTTTTCAAAGTTTTTAGATTTATTCTAAGCCACTTGAGATAATTTCTTTTATACAAAAGTATGATAAGAATAAAAATCAATCAATAATAGCCGTGCATTTTCCCCCCTGTCAGGTACTTTACAGCATCCATTAGAAAGAGGAAGAAAGGTGCAAATTCTGCTTCGGGCATCTGAGGGAGTTTATTGTGATCGATTACATGGCTTAAGTGCTGATCCTGGAACCATTGGTACGGTTAAGTAACATATTTTGAGTTCTTTAAGGTGCATAGGAAAAAGAGGCCATGGTGCTGCAACTCACCATGGATGAACTCACCCTTGTTCTCTTATAAAGGCAATGGCGCCCACCTGAGAGGTGCCGGAACTGAGTTCAGCTGGGGGGAAAAAGCCCTGGTGCTATTTAGTTTGCAGCCAGTCAGGAATCCTTGTAATGAGCCTACATGCTTTGCTTCCACCTGTCTGTGTTTCCTTTAATCCCGGCCTGCTCAACTCTGGTATCTCCCCCTAAAAAAAGCTCAACACCTTTGGCTCATTCTCCCCCCCCAAAAAGCTCAACAACTCTGGTCAACCCATTGGGTAGATCACTGCCGGTTTATTTACAGTGGGAGTAGATTGCAGTCTCTTGGAAGTTGGACACCCCTGGGCTTATTCTAAGTGACAGAACCCTGTAGCCCTCAAGCCTTTCCCTACCATTAGGCAGATCTTGATAAGGAGACAGAAATGTCTCCCACCCCTGATGTATATTAAGGCTTTTGATCTCTGTTTTGCAATGGTGCTTTATGTGGCAAGAGTGGGAATTCCTGCTTAGTGTGCGCCAGACCTTGTAGCTATTGAAAAGGGGGCCCTTTGGATCCCAGCATGGTTTTCTCTTTCCCCTTTCAAGGTGTTTATGGGAAGCTGCAGATGCATA
Organism: Podarcis vaucheri; assembly: GCF_965113315.1. Taxonomy (NCBI): domain Eukaryota; kingdom Metazoa; phylum Chordata; class Lepidosauria; order Squamata; family Lacertidae; genus Podarcis; species Podarcis vaucheri. The sequence goes on from NC_138761.1 coordinate 124,430,939, forward strand.
GTGCTTATACCCAGAACTCTTGGACATACCTTGGAAGCGATGCTGCCCCTGGCAATGAAAGGTAAGGGGCCCCCCTTCTTTTTGTCTGCCTGTCTTGGGAGATGAATTGGCTGATGACTGTGGACAGGGTCTTTTTCAGTTACAGCACCTTATCCTTTTGGTTCATTTGCTTCTTGTAGGCTACAGAATCACAGCCAATAAGGGATCTTGTAGTGAAAGCGATAACAGTGTAGATTTGTCTATATGATTTCGCTGTTTCCTGGTCTGGCCGCATGGGTGCTGCTAAACAACTGGGTCGATGATCGCTGTCACCCTAAAATGACTGCACACATGGACTGATGGCACCACTTTTTCTGCAATACAGTTGCTAAAGAGAAGTGCTTGTGGACCCACTTACAGCACCCCACACCCTGGTGGGTGAAAGGCAATCCCAGCCACAGGTGTAAACAAACTGCACCATACAACATTCTGGGATTTAAAATTGGCCACTGCTTTTATGGATTGCAGATTTAGGTAGGCATATATCTCCAGGCAGTGGACTGGAGTGAAGACTTTGGTCTGCCCCCCAGACTCCGCCCCCCAACCTGCTCATGATTGGACAGTTCCAAATTGAGGATGGTCGGCTTTCATGCCATCCCTTGTGGCCAGGGGGATTCCACAACAGCCAGTCGCCCATGGGAGAGCGTTTCACCCCAGGGAGCCGGTGTGTGTGTGTGTGTGTGTGATCATGAAGGGCTACAACTGCTGCCCACCCTGGGACCAGATGAGCAGCCATTTTCCTACCTTCTAATCATATTTGGAAAATATGCTCACCTTTTAATAATTTTCAGGTTTATTTGATAAGTGGGGGACAAAAGTATTCTAAAGTGGCTAGAGGTAAGCATTGCTTTCAGTGACATTATCTGATCAGCCCTAATATTGGATCATTTCCCTTTTGTTATATATCCTATGTAGATTTTCTTCAGTTTCCTTCATTCCTGGGTGTTTGCTGGTATTTTAGGGGGTTATTTTATTTCTTTTGATCAGGCAATTGACAACTGTGACAATGATGTTTTAGCAGTTTAATGGGTCACCGTCGTTTGAGTATGTTAATTACCGATGTTATGATTATGGGTGTTGTTTGTTGTAAGCTGACAAGGGACTTTTTTGTACTAGGCAAATACAAACTTGAATAAATCTAAATCTAGGTGTCAGTATCTTTCTGGCATACCATTTTAAACTTTATTTTTTCCCTCAATTGTCCCAAGGGGGGAAAGACAATTAAATTATCTCCTTTACTCTGCCGCAGCATTCTCCATATAATATTATTTTGCCACTTATAGATCATTTGCTTTAGCATTCTCCTGTTTTTCTAAACCATTTCCCCCATAGGGTTTATTTTTGTATCATTAAAGAAATGTGTAGGATCTTCACATTAATTCTGCAGAGGTTTATAGGATTATGGTACAAGATGAATTGGACTGGCATTATGGAGACAATATTGTAATCAGTTCGTCTTCCTATGAAGCTCATCAAGCTGAAATAGTCACTTTGGAAGAAGTCAACCATCGTAGCCTTAGAATTCGTGAACGTTTACTCCACAGACACACAGGTATGCAAACTCTCAACCTTGGCTCCATATGTTGCCTGTTTTATCCTTGGGACCCCTGGCACATCAACTAGCTTTTATTTTGTATCATAGTTCCTTATGCCAATAGCCAGAAAGGGTGGAAATTCCATATGTTGAAGTCATGGATCATTCCTGCTGGCCTTCCTTGTCAGATTATTATTGTTATTAATTGAATTTCTCTACTGGCCTTCATCTGAGGATCACAGGGTGGTATACAATATATAAAAAAACAAAACTACATAACATAGAGTGATCCTTCCTCATATGGTATATGGGGATGGAAGTGGGGGTGGATATGGAGCTGGGGCTGCAGGCAGAGTTCACTGTTTTCCGCATCCTTCCAGAGTGATCTAAACAATATTTAGGTGCTAAACTGACAGCATCAATGCTTGCCCAATTATTGAACTTGAGGCCCTAGGCATAATGCTCCCAAGTTATTTTGGAAAATGTCTCCTTTTCCTGTTTAATTTTCTCTGGGATGTGATTAGTCCAGTTGGTTCTGTTTTCCCTGCTGTTTCATATGAAAGCCTGAGAAATCTCCCAGTTCAGTATTTAGTGAATTCTGATAGATAACCCCTTCTCTAATTCTGCTGGTGAGTGAGCAGTCTTCCAACTTTCTTGCTGGACACCCAGTAGGGGAACCCAGAGTGAAATGGACCTTATTGTTCTGATTTTTGAAGCGGAGACATTTGAATGGCCCAAACTGACCTGCTTTTACCTTCATGATTCCTTCTATTATGTCATGTATAGGACAATCCCACAGATTAGAAAATGGACAATGGATTCCTCTGGCTGCAGAGATTGGCCTTCTCACAAGAAATATACAAATTAAATCTGACATGGATTGTGCTGGGGGGATCTTAGTGGGACACCATGCCAGTGGAGCCCAGTATGCAGGTACTCAAATACTCATAGCTGTTTTGTTCAAATTTATCAGCTAGTGCAGCTGAGAACCTTTCCATGCATTCCAAGGTCTGCAGCTACTGTGCTTCCTGTTATGATGGTGTGTATACAGGGCAACACAGATTATGCACATTTGTTTGTATCTTTAATTGTACATAAAATGGGGGAAACTCCATAGCTATTTTCTACCCTGCCAGCTGTAGTGGCATTCTGCCACACTGGGGAGTGCATATGTAAATAAATATTTTGGATGACAGAGCACTTGCTGAGGAATAGCAAGGTTATAGTTTATTGCAGGAAACACAGTGAAGACTCTTGTGCTGTTTTGGAGGTTGGGGCTTCAAGACGAAATGGACTGAAACATGTTGGATGAGAGTGCTGTTTCCTCAGCCCCTCACGATGCCCAGTGACATTTTGACGGGAGTCTGAAAGCAGTTATAATATGGCATATGGGGTTTGGTGCCTGCTATTCAAAGATCCCACTGGAACTGCCTAAAGCAATTTTTCAATGTGCTTTCTCAGATATGGCAATGTCATCTTCAGGGATACAGTGGAACCTCTACTCACATATGGAATCCGTTCCGGAGGTCCATTTGTGAGTTGATCCGGGTTGCTGGTAGAAGCGCTGTTCTGTGTGTGCACATTCGTCAGCAGCGCTGTTCTGAGCATGTGTAGATGGCGGAAGCCGCTTCTGCACGTGCACGAATGGCGGTAAACCCGGTATTTACTTCCAGGTTTGCCGTGGTCGCAAGTCGAATTGTTCGCGAGTAGGGGCGGTGGTAAGTCGAGGTTCTACTGTATGGGTTTAGGGCTTTATGTTATTTTTTAAAAATCCAGCAGAATATTCATTATCAATGCAATTTGTTTAACAGTTACAAAAGAGAAACTAGTTCCATGCTCTGTCTTTTTCTATGTTATAGGTATCCTCCAGCTTTCTAATGTTGAAATTTTGGGCTTTGGATCTTCACAGTCTCCAGCAGTTGGCATTAGGAATGCATCCCATGAATCTTTCATAATCTCCTCCAGCGTTCACCAAAGCTGTGGAGCTGGCATTCAGGCGCTTGCAAGCAGCGGACTCCTATTACACGGCAACGTGGTATTTGGAACCATTGGTCACGGCATACATTTGGAAGGCCAAAATCATACCCTTACCAGGAATCTTGTTATTCTGAGCAAACAGCCGGGGCAATCAGTACACTGGGTGACTGGCATCAAAACGAATGTTGCAGAGGGTACCCGCCTACAGAACAATGTTGTAGCCGGATCAGAACGGATAGCCTTTCATATCAAAGGGCAAGAATGTTTCTTACCTGAGACACTTTGCACTGACAATGTGGCTCATTCAAGCCTTCACGGGATACATTTATACAGAGGAGATGGCTTTCCAAACTGCACCAAAATCACAGGCTTTCTGTCCTACAAGAACTATGACTATGGGATCATGTTTCATCTTAAAGGAAACATAGTGGTAGAGAAAGTGATACTAGTAGACAATGTTGTGGGTCTCCTGCCAGTCCTTTACAGCCCACCTGCTGATCTGCAGTCCCACCTGGAAAGGCAGTCCATCATACTACGAGACTCTGTCCTTGTGGCCACAAGCTCTTCCTTTGATTGCATCAAGGACAGAATCCAACCTTTTGCAGCTGACTTGACAAGTACTGATCGAGCTCCACGTAATCCTTGGAGGGGTCGAGTTGGCATACTGTGGCCTTCTTTCACCTCTGATCATAGCTGGTGGCCTGACAGCCCATGGCATAAGATGAGAAATTATTCCGTAGTGCTGGGAATCATGATGTTACAAGGTTGGTGTTACATTTTTGTGAGCTTATGGGGTCCTGCATTAATCAACTCTGTAAAGAGGACTATTATTATTATTTTTCAAATGTCAAAGACTCTAATGGTTTTTATTTCCAGAAATTGATAAAATTAGCAGCAAAATTAAGAGAAGGGGGTGAGTAGCTTACTTTTTTTCAGCAAAACCAACCAACCAATGAAATGTCAGGAGCTCGTCCTATTCTTGAGTAGGACACTGGCAGAGACACATGCCCGACTGGCATGTTCTCTCCCTCCTGGTCGTTCGTTCGGGAGATTCAAAAGCTTTCTTCTGCCCGAACATCACAGCGACCGATGCCAACAGACACCGGTACACTTAGGGATCCATAGAGTTTGCGCAGCTTGTGTAACAGACCTGAGCAACTCAGCATTTTGGCTAATCTACTTTATTTACATATAAACACACACGGAGCACTGCAACATGGCTCCCTCTCTCTCTAGCATCAAACAGCAAAGAGAAAGTACAAAGGACAATAGTCCCACTTCATGGAACACAGTAACACAAACATCCTGTCTCCGTCACTCCACTCTGTGGAGTCAAAACATATACCGTCATGTGATAGACAACAATCCCATGACTGCAATCACGGAGCAGGAATTCTAACATGAAACACCTCAGTATGTTGTGGCACCTTAAATACTAGCATATATATTGTGCAAGCTTTTGTGGGCTAGGACTGCAGTCCTCTGCTCTCTTTCCTATGGCCAATAAGTTTCATTGAACAGTACAATCTTCTTCCAAATAAACATGCACAGGATCGTAAGTAAAGCCCATTGCATTAGATGCATGATGATGCAACACTATATATTTATGCACAACTGAGGAATACCAGAAAAAGTTACAAAATTAGTTGTTTTGCTAAATATTTTCTTCTGAGAAATTTTTAAACAGAACATTGCGGCATTGATCCAGCTAAGATTATGCATACCAAGTTCTACTGAAAGCAATGATATTTAAGTTAGGTTTCGGTGGGTATTAGGCATATATCTAACTTTAGATGAAGAGGGTCTACAAGTATTAGCACTTTGCAGGGGAGGATGGAAAATCATGAGCTCTTATGCAAATTAATTTCAGTCAAAACTCACAGCCACTGATTTTAAAAAGAATATGTCAAAATAGGTGGAAAAAATCATTATGGCATTTATTTGGCAGGATTGCTAAGTCATCTGTGTAACATGCTCACAAACTGTACTATTTAATTGACAGTTACATCTAGGGTCTGCAGTTGATATCATTGTGCCTCAATTATAGATACCGTGCAAATAATAAACAATAGTTTCTGAGACCAAAGCTGATTATGTTTCCTTTGTCTAATTGTAATGTACATTACTGTACATTATCCAAATTCAATTCAGGCTCTGAATTTCAATAATTTTGAAGCCTCTTATCCTGGCCCCACTGAAAGTCAAAATGTCTGACCCAAGCCAGTGTGGTGTAGTGGGGAACCGGGTTCGCGTCTCCGCTCCTCCACCTGCAGCTGCTGGGTGACCTTGGGCCAGTCACACTTCTGTGAAGTCTCTCAGCCCCACTCACCTCACAGAGTGTTTGTTGTGGGGGAGGAAGGGAAAGGAGAATGTCAGCCGCTTTGAGACTCCTTAAAGGGAGTGAAAGGCGGGATATCAAATCCAAACTACGCTTCTTCTTCTTCTTCTTCTTCATGTGCAAAGGTCATAGAGGGATCAGGCTGGGTGTTCCATAAAAAAATACAACAAATATTAGGCTGGAGTTTGAGTCAATGCAAGGGGCTTTGCCAGGTAGATTTGCTGCCCCCCTGTTCAGATGCTATAATTATTTCTCTGCAGTGCCATTTTTTTGGTACCACTGCCCCAGATATTATCTTCCCCTCTTACTCTTTTGTTTCTCATTGTCTACACCACCTATCTATAGAAAGTCTCCATCGATGTTTCTGGTGACTAGAGTATACTATAGACCTGTAACCCATCAATGCAGCTTGTCAAATCCCTTGCTTAGTCTTGGATGATGCGACTGGTGAGCCTTTCCCACAACTCTGCTTTCCTTCATTATCAGATGTCATCTTTGCTGGCTTTAGGAAAACTTGCTACAGTGACGACAGAGACATCTGCATCATGACAAATCCTGACAGTGCAGGCATTCTGCATCTGGTCACATCCGAAAGGGCAAGCATTTTCCATGTCAGTGAAGAAAATATGTTCTACTTCCATCCACTGCAAAATAGGTAAGGGGGCCATCGCTGTCAAGTAACCTGGCTGAGACTTCTTGTCAGGCATTTGGGTGCTTCTCTTAATCTAGACCAGGGTGAGGAACTTGTGGCTCTCCAGGCATTTGTTTATGACAAAAATATACTGCTTAATATAATAAAAATCTATAATCAGTTTATGTAAAACAGTAAAAATAGAACTTTCAATGTTGTTGTTTTTCTAAAAACTAGTTAAAAATGTAATAACAAAAACAACTGTATATGACAAATAAAACTGACATTTTATGAAGTTTCAGTGATCCTGGATCATTGGCTGTCCTGGCTGGGGCTGATGAGAGTTGAAATCCAAAAGCATCTGGAGGTCCACAGGTTCCCCAAGCCTAACCTAGAGATTTCCACAGCAGAAATCTAAATCCACTTGAAAGTCTTTTTGGCTTCCTGTGCAAAGCATTTTGGAAAATGTAATTTAGTGAAGAATGCACATATTTATTTGTTAGAGGTTCTCTAGCTCCTTTAGCAAAGTCAGAGATTCTAGGATTCCCTGTTTAGGAGCCTTGGCTTGTTTCTAATACAGTCGTACCTTGGAAGCCAAACAGAATCCGTTCTGGAAGTCTGTTTGACTTCCAAAACCCAAATTGCGGCTTCTAATTGGCTGCAGGAAACTCATATAGCCAATCGGAAGCCATGGAAGCCTCATTGGACATTTGGCTTCCAAAAATAGTTTGCAAACCCGAACAGTCACTTCTGAGTTTGCAATGTTTGGGAGCCAAAACGTTTGGGAACAAAGCTCTTTGACTTCCAAGGTATGACTGTACATGCAATGCCTTCTGCATGGACTGGTCTGCTTATAACGAGTTTGAGTTTATACCTCAGGAGTGGCAGGAAAAGGACATAAATCTGACATCAAGAATCACAAAACAGAGAAACCAGTAGGAGAACACTTCAATCTCCCAGGACATTCTATACAAGATCTCAAAGTAGCTGTTTTACTACAAAGGAATTTCAGAAATAGACTGGAAAGAGAAGCTGCTGAATTGCAACTCATTACCAAACTTAAAACCATGGAGAGACCTGGTCTGAACAAAGACATTGGATTCTTATCTCATTATACATGACTAAGCCATTTTTCACCTTCTCCCCCCTTGCCTTTTCCTGTAAGACCTATTGCAGTCGTTAAGAGTTGTCAACAGGCTCATCTCAGCTATCTGCCAATCTCCTATTCCCACCACCCTTCTGAGTAATGCCCCTCCCCACCCTCTCACTATATAGAAGGATCTGGCAACTTCTGTTTCAGTGTATCTGAAGAAGTGTGCATGCACACGAAAGCTCATACCAAGAACTAACTTAGTTGGTCTTTAAGGTGCTACTGGAAGGAATTTTTTTATTTAGGAAAAGGCCAAGTTAGAGATCCAGACCAAAACAAACCCAAGATTTAGGCACATACTCTTTAATTTCCAAAGGAAATAAATTTAGGCTACTGGTTATGTTTGGGTGTAATCCTAAATCATGACTTAATGCTGCATGAATGAACTGCAGTGAACTTGAGGAAGCTTTTGATTCCACTTTTAGCAAATCAGAGCTTCCCATTTCTTTTGAACCAGGGACTGTGGTTCAGCACCATAGGAAGGACCGACCACCAGGCCTACTTCAGTTTAGACAAGCTGTGATTCAGGGGCAAGGAGGCTGTGTAACCCATCACCATGGCTTCACCACTTAAGCTGAGTAACCTCTTGGGAAATCCTCCTGTTTAAAGCATCTTACCTCAAACCAGCTTCCACCTGATCTGGAAGTGGAAAAGTCGTATACATTTCAGACAGGTCTTTTGCATGTACAGGTGACAGCTTCAGTGAATTGGAGTTCATTGTAGGGAAGCAAAACACATAATGGGCATCAGTAAATACACCCCCTGCCGCTCCCCTCTGGTTTGGGCAGCAAAGTCAGAATGTGACTTGAAATGTAGTGCGGAAGAAATTACCTTGCTTTGTTTTAAGCTGCGAATGTGTCCATAGCCTGAAAGTAAACTCTGCCAGATTCTTCCTCCCAACTGTGCCTGTGCATCAGACAGTGGAGCAAGGAGCATGCCGGAATGGCTTATTCATGTAGCTCTAAACCATGATTTAACTTTATGTCTGAATGAGGCCACTGTTAACCCACTTGTGACTCCAATTTTGTTTTGTATTGTTCTGGGTCTGAGTAAAAATATACAGTGGTGCCTCGCAAGACGAAAAGAATCCGTTCTGTGATTCTCTTCGTCTAGCGGTTTTTTCATCTTGCGAAGCAAGCCCATTGACGGATTAGCGCTATTAGCAGCTTTTAGCGGCTTTTCTGCTGATCGGATCAGCTGATAAGCGGCTTAGCGGCTTAGAAAAGGGGGAAAACCCAGCAGGAACTCGCAAGACATTGTCGTCTTGCTAAGCAAGCCCATAGGAAATTCGTTTTGTGAAGCACCTCCAAAACGGAAAACCCTTTCGTCTAGCGGGTTTTCCGTCTTGCGAGGCATTCGTCTTGCGGGGCACCACTGTATATGAAATGATGTGTTATCTCTGCATGAGTCTAGATTCATACTTCATTTAATACATCTTTTTCAAATCTGAGCTCTTGAAGTTTCGTGTTACTAGCTAGAAATATTGCTGAGCTTCAGGTTCACACATAGGCAGAAGACAAACACAAAAACTTAAACAACTGGCGAAGCAGTAGCGCAGTAGCATCCATTTGTATAGAAGAATTTTTGTCTGTTTCTATCACTTTCATGCTACCCGCTGTTTAAATAATGTGCCTGTTGATAATGGGGAAATTCTCTGAGTTGAGTTCAGGGTGGTTTTCTCCGAACTATGATATTTGTTTGTTTTGTTTGTCAGAGAAAATGAATCAAATGAATCATGTGTTGCTGTGATCTGTGGGAGCTCAGGAAAAGCTCTTTTCAAAGATTTGGATGGAAGTGCCTTGAGACTGAATCCACCTGTGTCTGTCTTCCCCAAATCAGAGTTTGAAACAGAACAACCATGTTTGGATGCTGGTAAGTTGCATGCAAGAACCACACAGTAAGGCTGAGAAGTCTGGTAAGTATCAAGAGCAATAAGGCAGTCCAGTCCCACTTTGGCCGTCTGAAGGCGACTGCTTCTGAACTTATATTTTGTGCTGGTATAAGAAAGACAGCTGCATGACAATAAAAGGATTTAGAGCAGGCTTCCTCAACCTCGGCCTTCCAGATGTTTTGAGACTACAATTCCCATCATCCCTGACCACTGGTCCTGCTAGCTAGGGATCATGGGAGTTGTAGGCCAAAAACATCTGGAGGGCCGAGGCTGAGGAAGCCTGATTTAGAGTCATGTTCTTAGGGGTACCACGACTTCCAGTTGTGTGTGTCTTGTCTGCCCTTCTTTCGGGGCAAGTAAATTAATTCAGCATAACCTTTATGTGCATTAATGGCAGTGTGGTCCATGTTTATTCTTCAGCAGAGCAGGGTAATTTTATTCACTTTTCACGAGTGCTTTGAAATCCCTAATGTGAGATGCTTTCTAAACAATTGACCTAATAAGATTTCGCTTGAATCCCACAGAGGAGAAAATGCTAGGCCCCCCGGCATAACACCCTGCTCAAACCTTTTAAAGCAAACTGCCTGTTTAAAAAGAACCATTCTGTTACACAGCCGTGTGCTGCAAGGGCATGCGGTGAGGCTCTGTTCTCGTCCTGATTAAGACTCTGTTCTGTGATTCCAAATAAACTCTTTAATTACAATTAGCATCTCTTGAGCATGCTGCTGCTGATGGCAGCCATTTTAACAGAAAAGTTGCATCGTTTATGACTTCTGCAGTATGGGAGCTCGATGCAAGGGACGGTAATTAATCCCATTTTCCATCCTGCCCTAGAAATTGATTAAGCACAAAGAGAACTTTAATCTTTAAACAAAATGTCTAATCTTTAAACAAAATGTCTAATGTCTTACCCGGTAAAAGGCATTTCTCTAAGGATCCGTGTCTCTGGCTGCTTAGAGGGCTGATTAATTCGCAATGTTGGTACAGACACACTTCTCTCCGCTGCCTTCTGTGACCTGATTATGAATCACAAACCAGTGTCAGAGCCACAGTGGTCATTGCCACACCAAATGCCCTTTAAAACCAGGTTAATTGTTCTGTGTGCTCACGCAAGTGCATTGCAATAAAGATTGTTTGGTGGGCAGTAGTTTACAAATGTCAGGGAACCACAGCCAGTAAGTTTTTCCACAGGACTTACCTTATAAGTGATATCACAAGAAAGTGATAGACAGGTGTCCCTTAGCTTGCTTTGGGGATGAATCTGTAACTATTGCCAATAGAGTAAAGGTAAAAATAAAAGAGGTTGGGTTTGTGTTCCCTACCTGAAAATTCTAAATTGACCTGTAAATTCTGCCTGTATCTTTTTAAAATATATTGTCCGATCATTTCCATCAGACCCTTAATGTTTATTTGTGTGTGAGTGTCCAGATCATGGGCACATATCACAACTTCCTACCTTGAGTGCCCTAAATGCAAAGGACATTTACACCCCCTTTGTTAGTTCTTCCCATCTTCTGTTTTCTTGATCTTTTTAACTTACAGTGAGGCCAAAAGTTTTCATCTTTGAAAACTCAGTGTTGTTGCTATGGACTAGTGTTTTCCTGATCAGGCAGTTCAAATGTGTTGTGGGATGGGGGATTATTGGTTTGTCATTGTCATTATTTTTACTACGTACTTTGTGGGTTTTATATTGTAATTTTATGTTGTAAACTGCCCTGAGATCTACAAATGAAGGGCGGAATACAAATTTAATAAATAATAATAATAGATCTTCCTTTTGATTATTTTAATGTATCCAGCTAGATATTTTCATGTATCCAGCCCATATATCGGGCATTTGATTTTATTACCTGTTTTTATTCAAAAGTGAATTTCCTTTTCTGATAACCACTCTGAACAATAGTCCCATCTCTCCCAGCATTGGGATCTGTTTTCTATATCTGCTTAGAGTACGGGGTTCCTTCCCTTTCCCTGCTACCATTGCTCTAGCTTTCATTCAGCACTGGTAGCTTGAGAATTGTGGAAACAGAGTAGAGGAGGGAGGCAAAAGTGGGTACATGGACATCTAGTTCTGCAGAAACAATATCTAAATTTTAGACCTCTCTTTTAAGGCAAATTGAAATTACAAGGACTCATCTGCAGTACATAGTCCAGTTCATACTATGACAAATGGAACCAATGGTGACCTAAAGATTTAGCAAGCACTTTTGCGTTTGGTGAACACTTTTGAAACCATTGCCAAAGGAATATCTTGTAAAAACATGTTTCTTATAAAGTGAGAGACAAACCACAGGAAAGCTATGGTTTATGCTTCTCAGTTTAGAATTAGTAAGCTAAAGCAGAGGGCTTTTTGCGGGTTAATGGGTATTGCAGTGTCCTTGCTGATATCACTTGTGTGCAGGCTTAAAGAAGAATTGCATTTCCCCTAAATTTCCCAGGCATATCTGTAACCCAAGCAAACTGCTGAGTGTTAGTGTGCAGTGCTTTACACATAAGTGCTGTGTTTTGCAACAATTAATTTTGCAGAGGAAGCAGCCTGTTTAAAGATGCCCGAAGCGCTCACTGAAATGTGTGTTGTTTTTCAAGGCCACCAGACACACAGTTGCCTAGGCTGGCTAATAAACAAAGCAACAATGCAAAAGCCGTAGCCTTGTAGGGTTTGCTGGAGAAGGGGGATGAGGAGTAAAATGAATAATGCTTACCTGCCAGAGGTGGGTGAAGACAGTAATTGTTTAGCCTGCAGCGGATCTCTGCAAGGGTTAAAAATGACAGATATTAGTTGAAGAGAGCTAAGATTGTTTGGTTTGAAGCTTTCAGCAATACAGAGACTGTTATTTACCGGACTTGGTCGATTTACTTCTTAATGCAATAATGACCTGTGAAATGAAACGTGAGCTAGACAATTGTTCCTCATTGTTTCCAGTAAAACATTCTTTCATACCCCATTAAACCACCATTAATTCCGTATGAAAGAGAGGCAATCGCAAGCACACAGATCTTGGGTTTTCTTTCTTTATCACAAATGTCCTTTTCTTTGCTGTAGCCTCTGTTCCTCTAAGACTGTCATGTTTTACCCTAAGAAAAATGACATGCATATCAAACAAGTTCAAATAACCCGTATTAATGGAGATGTGTGTACACTGCAGTTATACCTCACTTGAACCAGTCAGGATTTGCTACACGCTACGGCTCAGTATTAATTTATATATAGTATTAATGAATATATATTAAGAGGCAATTAGTGGGAAGATGTTGATGTGATCGTGATGGTGATAATAGTGATATGCTCTTGCGGTGGGCTTTACACCTGAATGTGTACACTGGGGGCAGCTGTGGCCAGGAGTACCTTTATCCATTTTAGGCTGAGGGGCCAGCTGCATTCCTTTCTGGGGCAGACAGACCTGGCTATGGCAACACAGATCTTAGTTATGCCCAGGTTGGATTGTTACAATGCCCTCTCCATGAGTCTGCCTTTGAAGAGCCTTCAGAAACTTCAGTTGGCTTAGAGAATGAAGCTGCAATATCATGTTTCTCCTCTCCTGAAACTGCTGCATTGGCTGCCAATTTGTTTCTGGATTTGGTGATGATGTTTAAAGTCCTAAATAGCTTGGCTGTAGGATTCATAGGAGCCACATCCACCTGCACAGCCAGCCGATCCCCCAGGGTCAGGAGGATCCCTGAAGGTGCAATCACAAACAATTCCAGCAGGGAAGGAAGTGTGAGGCATATAAAGATGATGGATAAAGATGATGGTTTTACTGTATAGGTTTATGGTTTGATATGGTTGTAGACACCTATGATATATTTCAAGGATACAGAAGGATATAAATATTTTTATAAGAAAAGATAAGCTGTCTTCAAATATCTGAAGAGCTGTCATGTGGGTGATGGAGCAAGCTTGTTTTCTGCTTCTCCAGAGGGCAGGACTAGAACCTGAGCCAATGGATTCAAGTTAGAAGAAAGGAGATCCTGATTAAGCATTAGGAAGAACTTTCTGACAGTAAGAGCTTTGTGACAGTGGAACAGACTCCCTTGGAAAGTGGTGGACCATCATTCCTTGGAGGTTCTTAAGCAGAGGTTGGGTGGCCACCTGTCAGGGATTCTTTAGCTGTGATTCCTGCATTACAGGCAGTTGGACTAGGCTGGGACCTTTCCAACTCAGCAATTCTATGATTTACTTCTCTGTGTCCTATCCACCACAGAAGCACTGTTGCATGGGAACAGAGAGAGAGGCTTCTAAGGGGCCACACCTAGATTCTGGAGCACTTGTCCTGTGAAGTATGGTTGGTCCCCTCCATTGCTGCCTTTTGCCAGGCTTTTGCCATGGGAGGCAGGTATTTGGTAGTATTCTACTGCTGAGTCACATCAGTGCAACAATGTCCACTTGTGTAATGGGATTTCCCCCTCCCCTCCCTTCGGATGTGCCCTGCACCTTCCCCAAATCTGCTCCAGAGGGTTGGGGAACCCCTAGAACAGATTTAGGGATTGCATGGAGGGAGGGTGATAATGTTTTGTTGTACAAGCAGAAATCCTTGCACTAACAGAACAATTGGCTTAAAACATTCCACACAATCTTTTTATACAGCTAATCTGGTTTTCTCAATTGACTCTTTCTTTCCCGCGTTGGTTATTTTATGCTGCTTTAAGTTTTGATTTTTAAAAAAAGTTGTAAAGCATCCTGAGAGAGATATATATTTCTGAAGCTATGATCCTCACCTGATAGTGAAGTAGGTTTTCCTCTCATCCCATATGTATAATTTATATGTCCCATATTCACCCTTCTCCGGAATGGCACCAAACCTCTGGGAAGGCACCATGTTTTCTAGGCATGAATATATACCCTAGGCAAGAACCTGAAATGGAAGAAAGATAACGCTGACTCTGGCCACAAAAGCTGTTTTGTGGGATCTGATTGAAGATGTAGTATTGCGAGTGAGGCTTTCTTGTCCCTTCACATGAATGTGGCTTATCCTACAAAGGTCAAGTCACTTGCATCTCTTGTTCTGAGGTGTGCTCCTTATGTCCTTGGGATACAGAGATGTGAATTTCTCATTTATGAGAATTTGGTTGCCAGTCCTCACATTCTGTAAAGTCAGTAAAACTTTTTTTTGTTTTGTTTTATATGGGTGTTGCCAAAAGGAACCCAAAGATAGATATCAATTTAAGCCTTAAATAATATACTCTGAATCGAATCAACAGCTTTTGACTGGGGTTTTATTCTCTCTCTCAGCTAATCACTACTGACCACAATAAGCTGGAGGCTAGAAAATAAAGTGCAAGGATAAAGAAAGGGAAATCGGTTTTATTGTTCTTGTCGTGAGATTTTAGGGAAACATAGCATGGAAAAAAATGTCAGCAAAAAACATGACCCAAATCTCTTTATAAAAGAAATGAGTTCATAAAAGGTACAAAGAACTTGGAACTGCCTGCAGGCTGTTACATGTAGCGGGTAAGTTTCTTAGTAATTAAAATGCACACAAGCCCAGTAAGCAAGTATATGTTTGAAGCCTGAGAAAGGGCTGTGCAATGATCATTTTACTTTCTAGGGTGCAGTTTTCCCTCTTTAGCTAGTCTGATCCATGAAGCTATGGAAAGGCTGCTTAGAACTGAAAATTATGTTATTTTTTGTGCAGTCTAATTTCATGATTACTTCAATATCAGCATCAATAGAACTGTGCATAGTAAGTGTTAATTGAGTGAAGTCTACCTTTAGCTGTGGTCCTGAAGATCTGTTCTGAAGTCCTCTCTCCATACTTAGCCAGCAAACCATTTTCCAGGAGGTTCCATATGTCCAGCATTTTAATAATTGATCAAAATGATATTTTAGAACAAGGTTGAGGCTTTCCTCTTTCCCTGCCATCAGGATGTGTCAACAAGACTTTGATAAGAAATCTGAGAACATATAAAAGCCACTGTTGAGCTTGCATGTAAGTACAAAGCAATGCACATTGGAACAAAAAATCCCTATCCATGTATTTCTATATCACACACACACAAATGTAGCAGCAGAGCATGCTTTCATGGTGCCCGCGGTGCATACATGTGTGCACACCAAGGATGGGAGCCTGACAGACAGCTTGGTGGTAATGCTTCTGAACCTGGCAAATACAAAGCAAAACAAGTGGAAGTGAGTGACAGTAAATCCTTACCATTCCTTTCTGAAACTTGTGGAAGATAGCAGGGAAGAGGAAACAGCAGCCAAGTAGGCAAGACGTGGAGTGAGGAACCCCCACAAGTACTGCTAATTTGGGAAAACTTACAGACATTATCATTTGAATTACGTATTTTTTGCTCTATAAGACTCACTTTTTCCCTCCTAAAAAGTAAGGGGAAATGTGCGTGCGTCTTATGGAGCGAATGCAGGCTGCGCAGCTATCCCAGAAGCCAGAACAGCAAGAGGGGTCGCTGCTTTCACTGCGCATCCCTCTTGCTGTTCTGGCTTCTAAGATTCAGAATATTTTTTTTCTTGTATTCCTCCTCCAAAAAATAGGTGCGTCTTGTGGTCTGGTGCGTCTTATAGAGCGAAAAGTACGGTATTAACATGGGTTTGAGTGGAGCTGTGGCTTAAACTTCTTTGGAGGAACCCCATGATGTTACACTTGGGCTTCTGATGGAGGTAGCTATTAGCACTTATGGTCCTTTTAGTGTAAAGGATAGAGTTTGCTCCCCTGTGCCTGTCTGATGTGAAGCACCCAGTGCTCTGGCATTAAAAGCAGTGGTGGCTAGCATTGTTCAGAGACGTCTAGCACAGGCCAAGCATTACAGCAAGGACTGTAGAACATGGAGCTATTTGTGAAAAAATTGCTACAGGCGAATGGTACTAATGGCTTGAGAAAGTATCCTTTTCTGTGATGAACGTCTCATAAGGGTAACACCAAGGCTGTGGGAGAAAGGGGGAGAAGGAAGCTTTTGTGCGCAGCTCCCTTGTATATCTGCATTTGGAAGTCTTTCATTATTGTTTTCTCTGTTGTCTTCCAAATATTAGCCTTTAATGAAATACACATTTCCTTCATTTATCTTGAACCTCTTCCAAGACCAGCAAATACCAGAATTTCAAATGTTATGATAGGATAGGTTCTTTATTGGTTTGTTTTCTTTTCATTCCCTCTGTTTTCACTGTGTCCTTTTTATTATAAATCCTTATGTTTCCAAATCAAGGAGCCTGACTAATCAGAAAAGCTTCCAACTGAGGTAGACAGCTATTCCTCAGAAATGTCCCCAAGTCCATCCCTTGCAGCCAGCTGTTCTGAAAACAGGAAATTGAGGAAGCCAGGTTCCTCAGAAAGATGGGATGTTTCAGATAAGCTTTTCGCATCCTGCACATACAGTGGAAAAGGATATTGAGGGAAGGGGCGGGGGAGATAAGAGAATGAGGTTCAAGGCATAGGGTGTGAGTTACAATGCAGACATATAGTAGGACTGAAACACACTCACACAGTGTCATAGGTCCATTCCATCCTGTTCCCATGTTAATCTGTCTTTTTAAATATAAACTCTGCGTGAAAAGTTGTATTTAAATGTGTATTTTATCACAAGATATAGATTTAAGCCAGACTTTACCAACCTTTTTGGACCAGCAGGCACATTTTGAATTTTGAGAGAGCTGTGGGCATCATTCACAAGCTGGCTGCAATGAGGATGTGGCATAATGCACTTCAGCTGTGGTGAGGGGCAAATTAGAGAGGGTGCAGTCATTGCTGCTCCCCACACTTGATGACTTCATGATTCTACCATGTGAAAATCTATGCTTTTCTGATCCTGATAAAGCTGTTAATGGCACAATAATTTTGTTTTCTCCAATGACAGCCCTAAACCAAAGACTTGGTTGCCATCTTGTACCAATTATTATTATTATTATTATTATTATTATTATTATTATTATTATTATTATACCCTGCCTTCCCCAGCCAAGACCGGGCTCAGGGTGGCTAACAACCAATAATAAAAACAAGTTGATTAAAATACAATTTAAAAAAGATTAAAATACAACATTAAAACATTAGGATGCAGCCTCAACCCAGGAGGAGAAAGGAAAAAGAAAGAGGGGGAGGGAATCAAACTGAATCTAAGCCAAAGGCCAGGTGGAACAACTCTGTCTTACAGGCCCTGCGGAAAGAAATCAGATCCCGCAGGGCCCTGGTCTCATGAGACAGAGCGTTCCACCACGCCGGAGCCAGTGTTGAGAAGGCCCTGGCTCTGGTTGAGGCTAATCTAACTTCCTTAGGGCCCGGGACCACTAGGGTGTTGCAATTTATGGACCTTGAGGCTCTCCGTGGGGCATACCAGGAGAGGCGGTCCCGTAGGTACGAGGGTCCTAGAAAGATCTTAATGAATGCCTGGGCACCAGCTTCTGCACAAACCTAAAACTCCCTGCAAAGTTTTCACATTTGTCACCGGGGGAGGGAATTCTTTAACACCCACCTGAACCTATAGTGTAGTAGTATTTGCAGAAATTAACTTCTAGGGAATAAGTGAGCTCAGATGAAGCCACCACAGGAATGATGAGCACTCTGGTTGTAGGGGAAAAAGAAGGGCAAATTATGGTGATTCCCAAGGACTAGTAGAGAATATAACAGAAGCAGAAAAAGTACACTAAAGGGGAGGGGGAACCGGAACCTCTTTAGGCCCCCAGGGATTCCTATTGCCCGGTGTCACTTCACCCATTGGCTAAATAAACCTGACATGCAGGAGCCAGGCCAGCTCATTTCACAGAAATCACCTGGGAGGATACCTGCACATTTTATTTACACTTTATTTCTAGGAGGGCAGGGGACTTACTTAAAAAAAATTAAAATAAAGCTCAGCAGGTGCTATGGCACTTGCAAGCACTACAGTGGTGGCCCCCTGATTTAAGTGAATGCATTTCTAAACATATTTTATTTTAACCTGCATTCTTAAATGCATTTGGGAAACTTTTTTGAGCTGAAAACTCAACTGACAGATTAAAGTAACTGCTGAGTAACTTTTTAACTTTTACTTCAAGGTTGACTAAAGGATGTGTTACAGATATAAACATTTTGTAGCTTTCCAATACTTAATATGAGAGCATGGTCTATAAATGGTCAAATAATGAATGGTCAAATAAAGTAAGTTGCTGAATTGCAACTCATTACCAAACTTAAAATGATGGAGAGACCTGGTCTGAATAGAGACATTGGATTCTTATCTCATTTTACATGACTAAGCCATTTTTAGCCATCTCACCCCTTGCTTTTTCCTGTAAACCTGTTGACAACTGTTGACTACTGCATTTGGTCTTATCACACCTATAAGCCAATCACCCATTCCCACCACCCTTCTGAGTAATACCCCTTCCCACCCTCTCACTACATATAAGGGTCTGGTGACTTCTGTTTCAGTGTATCTGAAAAAGTGTGGTATCTAAAGAAGTGTGCATGCACACAAAAGTTCATACCAATAACAAACTTAGTTGGTCTCTAAGGTGCTACTGGAAGAATTTTTTTTAAATTTTGTTTTGACTATGGCAGACCAACACGGCTACCTACCTGTAAAGAAAATATATTATCTTAACCGATTGCTCAAATACAATACAATCTTCTTCCACATATGCATTTAGCTGGAAGTGTCCTCTTATGGGATACTTTTTCAATGTCTTCCTCCACCCTTGCCTCTGCCCCATTTCCCTCCCAGATTTGACCACTTCATTTTGAAAGGTCCCTCATGTGTTGCTTGGTAAAGGCAAGTTGTAATATTGCTCTGACAGCTATCTCCTTCTCCTCCTCGTCGTCCCCCTTCCCCCCTTCTTCTTCTTCTTCTTCTTCTTCTTCTTCTTCTTCTTCTTCTTCTTCTTCTTCTTCCAGTCTACAATTTAAGCTCTGTTTCTGACAGGTTAATTGGCCAGTGTTTAATAAAACCATCAATTAAGCAATAAAACTGTGAAAGTAATTAAGGTGATCTAATTCATTTCAAGTCTGTTCTGTTCTTGAATTGTCCTACTCTTCTTATGGTGGTTTCTCTAAAATTAAGCCCACTGACAAAATGGGGAAAGTGTCAAGTCAGTAATTAGATCTTGATATGGCTCAAAACGATTTAATAATAGTGTGATGAGAGGAGTTTTGTATTATAGAAGACCGTCAGCTATGCAGTGAAGGCATGGTTTTCAGGGGTCAACTTTAACCTGTATATGTTCAGCATTTGTATATCTGACTATAGAAAAATTGGGATTAATCATGAATGGTGGACAGATGCAAATACGCACAACTTCTTGACACATGGACGCAATATTCATGTTGTTCTAATGAGAGGAAGGGGCTGTAGCTTTGAGGGACAAATAGGA
This sequence comes from Podarcis vaucheri, assembly GCF_965113315.1. Classification (NCBI taxonomy): domain Eukaryota; kingdom Metazoa; phylum Chordata; class Lepidosauria; order Squamata; family Lacertidae; genus Podarcis; species Podarcis vaucheri. Next base: position 124,450,796 of record NC_138761.1, read on the forward strand.
GTGTCAGGAAGACAGTGGAGAGAGTTCATTCCTGTCCTTTCCACCATGCCACACTCCTGATCTGGATCAGGGGCCTCTGGAGCTCCTTTTGATTTTATTAAAATCAAAATCTCAAGCAGGGGATTCAAAGGTGAGGTTAATGTCATGCCTAGTTTGACTTACGCTTCAGAAATGTCCTCCAGACAGTTTACTGTAAGGTAACCCCTGAAAGTCAGTGAGATTACAGTGGTGCAAGGGTCACATAGACTTTAAATTTATATGTTTGGATTGCTTTTGAAATCAATACTACGGCTTAAAACACTGCTTTAATGCAGCAAGATCTGACCCCAGTTTTAATTATCTACAAAGTTCCAGGTGGAAGTTAGATGCCGTTAAAAGACCTGAGACTTTTCAAGTAAAGGTGTTTATGAATGTAGTACTGAACTGTTGCCCCTGTAACTATGTACGGAATGGTATTGCAACATAGCAAATGAGATAAATTGGTTTACTCATCACACTCCCTGTTTGACTTGCTTTTCACACAGCATATTCCATAAAGAAGACACCTGTTAGAATAAAGTAAAATGGAAGGCAACGTTGTCTGTTTATGGAGCTATCATTTCTTATTCTTTAAGAAGCATTTTATAACTAATATCTCCCCTCAGGGGTTGCACAAGTTATGGTGCATTTCAGAAAGATGAGTTAATAGAGGAAAAAGTCTGTAACAATTGCAATAAAATAACAATCTTCTTAGATCAAAGGAGAAAGCTACCGAATAAATATTAAATTCAATAAGAAAAGTTTAGAGTACTTGTTAAAATAATTGGATGGCTGTCCAGTTGTTTGCAATTTCCCTCAAGTGCTTATTTTGGCATTCATTAAACACTAGTTTGTACCCCAGGAACACTTGAAAGAATGGATGGGGATATTAGTAGCTTGCTGAAAGGGATACAGAGGCTCTTAATGGAAATGCATATTTACACTGAAAAGGAACTATAATTGGTTTCTCGTCATTCAAGTTCATTATTTTGTTTCAAATCTTTATTAAAGTTAAACCAGATTTACTCTTATCCTCTTCCTTGGGAGATAATCCCACTGATTTATGCCTTACCTTCTGGAACCTGATGTTAAGGCATCCAGTTCCACTCAGCTCCAAAGAACGGTCATTGTTGGCCCTAGCAGGATGAGGGCAAGGAGGCCAGAGGGAGCCTCACTCATCTGCCCACCAAGTACTTGTGCTTTGGTTCAGCATATGGTTAAGCATATGATTTACATGTGAACTGCCTTGAATTAGGGGTTTGATAAGGTAGAATCATAGAATCATAGAATCATAGAGTTGGAAGAGTCCAACCCCCTGCCAAGCAGGAAACACCATCAGAGCACTCCTGACATATGGTTGTCAAGCCTCTTCTTAAAGACCTCCAAAGAAAGAGACTCCACCACACTCCTTGGCAGCAAATTCCACTGTCCAACAGCTCTTACTGTCAGGAAGTTCTTCCTAATGTTTAGGTGGAATCTTCTTTCTTGTAGTTTGGATCCATTGCTCCGTGTCCGCTTCTCTGGAGCAGCAGAAAACAACCTTTCTCCCTCCTCTATGTGAGGTAATTGAAATCACCCCAAAAACAACAACAACATAAAGCAATAACTTCAGATACTCAAAAATCTATTAAATTGCCTGAGATAAAGATGGTGACATCCTCCCTGGAGTGGGCATCTATGTCCACTATGCCTTCTCAGCACCTCTGGAAAGCACATCTGAGTGGGGATTATCGGAGGATAATTCTTGATTTGTGCTCTTTTAGTTTTAATTGCATTAATTCCAATGTGAATATGCACAGCCATGTGAAACATCAGCCCTACTAACATAAGCACTGGAAATTGCATGAAATTCACCAAAGCATGTTTCAAAGGAAAAGAAGTTCTTTAGCATAAATGCCACTAAAACGTCACCACAAATATTGTTGTCCAGTTGCTGCCCTAAAATTTCACATTCAACAATCCCTATAACAAATTGAAAACAGTTAAAAGGCGGGGGACACATGTGTCTGCTGAGTATCACACTAAGGCCAAATTCCATGTGGCATACGACATAGCGGAAAGGTCACATTGCCCTGCATCAGGGACTACTTAAGTCAAGTTAATTAATGGCTATTCCCCCCCCCTAACTCAACTGAATACACCTCTGAGAAAAGTGATATTTGCAAAAGCTCTGTAATCTACTACTATGTGACCTGACACTCTGTAGCTCCACCCTTGCACACTGAGAGTGTTTGAAGGGTTGAGTAGCAAAGGACACACTTCTCTGGCAGAAGTACTGTTTCAATGTCCCTCTGCAGGTAAGGAAATGCAGTTTAGGCCACAGAGGTCATTCTTGACGCTAACAGCATGCAGAGAGAGGAGGAGGAGGAGGAGGAGGAGGAGAAGAAGAAGAAGAAGAAGAAGAAGAAGAAGAAGAAGAAGAAGCTTCCAGATCGTATATTCCCATTTCCAGCAAGCTCTCTGGAGCTATGCCTGCAAAAACCTTGGAAAATGCAGATGGGATATTACTTGCTTATGAATAGGTGTCAGTTGTGCAGACAGCATGCATTTTGCAAAATTCATAAATGTGCCATCCATCTAAGGAGGGCACAAGATTTTTCAACATATAAGGATGCATATTTTTGGAAGCAGCATTTGGAGTGAAGGTGCTCCAGAACTAGTGATGTCACTAAAGTTCTAAAACAAAAGATCCAGATTATGAATTTCCACAACTCATAATGCCCAGGTGCAAGCCAAGGAGAGTGTCTTGGTCTTAAAATTCCTGCTATGGTTAGAAAGCAATTTCAAACAAGAATTAAGAGTTCATTAGCCAATTTAACACTTTCATGATGGGGGTTGACATCCATCAAACTAGGCGCTTAAAAATCACAGCTAATGACACTGTCATGGATTGCTGCAATTGACACCATCAATGAAAGCCCTGTGTAATGGCTTCTGCTTGCACATTTGGGCTTTCTCTCTTCTCCCCTCCACCCATGCCTGTGAAATTGGCTCTGGCGTGGTTGGGAGCACCCCCAGAACAGCATGTGGTGGAATGGGGGGGGGGTGATACAGATGTGCAGACGGAACATTTGTAATAGTGAAACATTGAATTCTACCCATAATTTTGACAGTAACTTCACCTGAGCAATCAGTTGGCCCTTGAATTTCCGAATTCCAAAAAGTACTAATGATTGCTGTGAGGCAAGGACCTGTTTTCACAAAGAGACAAAGTGGAAAAACTGCTTTGGAATCCATGGTTCAGCTGCTTGGGTCTGAAGGGAGGAAGACAGAACAGTAAGTCTCCTATAGAACACAGCACAAAAGGAGCCTGTGAATCTAATGGAAAGGAGAACGACCTGGTTCATTCAATTCAAGTAAGAGGCAGAGCACATACTTCACGGGCAGAAAGCTCCAGGTTTGATTCCTGATATCTTTGGGCAGGGCTCAGAAAGATACCTGTCTGAAACCCGGAGAACCATTGACAGTCAGTGTTGATGATGCTGATGGACCAATAAGCCTTATTTAGTCTAAAGCAAATTCCTATGTTCCTGTCACAGCAAGATTTATCAACTTTGAACTCATAAAGCACAGCCATCCCTATGCAGACTCACAGCCACACCTGCAGGAATAACAGAAATTGTGCAGGTCAAGACAACAATTTTGACAGTGCCAACAAATTCTATAAGCAGGCTAGAAAAAATAGAGAAAAAAGAAGGAACAATGTAACAAAGAAATGGTTCCTGCTCACATGACTCTCCATAAAGAGTTTCCACCGAAAGGAAAGTGTTTTACAGCTTTATGGGTGACTAGGGATGAGGGGAAAATTTGATTCACTTTGTATTTATAGGCAAACATACTTATTTTGCATTTTCTGCAACAATTTGCCAGCTGAAACATGGCTAGCCTTCAAAATTCACACTTCTGTGAATTTTGCAATGCAATTTTCCAGCCAAGTAGCTTATACAAGAATTCATACACTGGGATAAAGTGTGCATAAGAACACATAGATAGCATACAATGTGAAAATATAATGGAAAAATGAATTGTTTAAGATAAAATCACTTTGCAGAAACGTCTCTATTAGGCAAAAGTGCATGCAAAGATATGCGTTGTATATTAGGAGAAATTCACACTCAAATGCTGCTGAGTTTTCATGAGGACTTGTTCTTTAAAAAATTGCAAACTGACATCCCTAGCTGGCTTTGTAGCAATTTGTGGCTGACGTTGCTCCACGCCTAACACAAAGCTACCAATATTTAAATATTTCAAAATACGCAGAGTATTTGGAATAGAAATCTGAAGTCTCAAACTTTAAAAAAGCAGAGCAAAAGCAGGAGAGGCAAGTTGTTATTGTCCTATTTCTGCCAGTGATGTGCAGCTGAATTTATGTTCCTAACAAGGCTGGGAGCTGTTCAACAGGTCAGGTAGCAAGGCTCATAGGAGAGTGGCAGAGCTGTCTGGTTAGACAGGGAGCTGAGCTAAATGAGATGTTGGGCAGCAAATGATCTGCAGACTGCAGTGATCTGAAGATTTTAAAGTACACCTAAATACTCTCCCCACAATCAGGAATTGGGGAGGGTTTCAAGCCCATCTAACTGAACATGCTTTCAAACTCTCTTCTTTCAAACTCTCTTCCACCTTTGGGATAATTGTGCAAAGGTCTGAAGAGCAGACTGGACTCCCGGGGTCAGGGTTTCATGTATGTTCCCATTCCCAGTTTTACACCTCACATGTTCAAGCAAATGCCTGAACATGGATTGTGTTGGTTTTGGATGCTGTTAATGAACCTGAATGCTTTTTGCTTGATTTTCTTCCCAGTGGCTCAAAGCAAGCAGCTGCTTTTGACAGAGCTGCATTTAGTTAAGGGAAAATGAGGTGGGAAATTTAGTTCATTTCCAGCAGAAGACACCAGTGGGATGAGTAATCTGTGGGAAATTGTGCCATTTCTTTCACTCCAATGCAGCATGAACAGAGCAAGCAGTCAGACAAGGCAGCCTCTTAAGGAGGTATCTGAATTTAATAAGGCTGTCTGGAAGGGGAAAGATACAGATAGAAGATTAGAAAGATAACAGAGTGGGGTGAGGGGAGAGAGAAAAACAAAGGTAATTATAGACTGATCAGAGAACATTGTTCTCTTCTAGGATCAAGTGGTGGGAACTGGAAACAAATAATCTGACTACTATGAAAACACACCTAAACTACAAGAGCAGAATTCTGAAGATACTTTTTCCACCCTTATCAGAGAGCATGCCATCATAAATCCAAAACAAATTAACTTAACAATTTATTCACTAGAGGACAAGAGCAAAAGGAAGAACATACTTGATTATCAGGATGCTTTAATTCATTCTCTCCTTTTCTGGTAATGATGAAAAAAAAAAATGTGCTGAAGTTAATTTAGTTCTATCTAATGGTAAAACCTTATGGAGCCCTAAAATTATTGAAGGTAATTTTAGCATTTCACCGAGTATCTTATTACACTCTCTGCAGTCCTACTCTAGTGGTTAAAAGGCAATTAGGTATAACAAACTGCACCAGAATATGGATGAGAAGGTACACCTTCAGAAATTCTTTAAAATATACAGTGAAAATAATCATATACTTTGGTACCTCTGGTTATCAACTTAATTCGTTCTGGAGGTCCATTCTTAACCTGAAACCGTTCTTAACCTGAGGTACCACTTTAACTAATGGGACCTCCTGCAGCCACTGCGCCACCACTGTGCAATTTCTGTTCTCATCCTGAGGTAAAGTTCTTAACCTGAGGTACTACTTCTGGGTTAGCGGAGTCTGTAACCTGAGGTGTTTGTAACCTGAGGTACCACTGTATATTATTCATTTTCACTGTTGTGAAAAAAACAACAAAACATAATTCCTGAGAGCAATTTTCATCATGAAAATCAAAATTATTTTATTTATGTATTTAAAATATTAATTTCCTCCTCTTAATAAGAATGATACATCGCATAGCAAACAATAAAATACATACAACTGTCACAATAAATCAGGAAAGAAAGCAGCATCTTGCTTCTTTCTGAACATCAACGAAAAGTTAGCATGGTGAATGAAGAGTGGTCCCAAGGCAAGGTACAACAGATGAAAAGACCCCATTCCTTGAGCAAGGCCTTTGAAGAATGACCCTGATGGTTGGGCAGGTGGATGTGGGAGTTGAAAGTCTTGAAGGTATCTTGAAGACTAAGGGCAGCACTCTGAAAGGTGCCCAGAAGCAAACTGGCGATCAGTGCTGCAATCCCATGCCTACTTACCTAGGAATAAGATCCATTGAACTTAAGTTGAGCAGACACCAGCAGACTCCTCCTTAATTGCTCTACTTAGTAGTCTAGTGGCTGTATTTTGCACTAAATTGGCTTCTGAACAGTCAGGACACACATAATTGTGGCCAGGTCACATTTTCCAGGAAAGACCACAGCTGTTGATCTCCTGATATTTAACAATGAGTTTGATGAAGCCACAACACAGCCTTAGCACATGTGCAAGAAAATATGAATTGAGAGATATGCGTGAACATACACAAAAGCTCAGAAGCTAGCCTTCAGAGTAGGTTTCCATCCTCGACCACCCTACTCCAATGCACAATTTCGTACATTTAAATTTGGGGAAGTACATGCCAGTAAAACCAATTAGATACGCACTAATTTCTTCTCTGTGAAACAGCAGTAAGTAATTAATCAGAATTTTGATCACAACTCAGATGGCAATTCTAATTGCACTTGCCATTTCCCCAGCAAATATGGAATCATTATCTTTTCTATTTGCCTCCCCACCCTATCTTTCTAATCTTCCGGCTGCCAGAAGCAAAACGTTTTCCAAGAACTATATATTTTCTCTCTCTAGAGGCAGCACTATACCTCTGGACTGAGGGTCTGCGTGTGCTCAGACCACGGTTGCATGTAGTTCAGGCTTCAGTGTAATTTGAATGAATACAGAGTGGCAGGCTGGCTGCTTGCCTGAGGGGTGGGGAATTCTGCCTTATGAAATTATGAGAGAGGATGAAAGGTAGCAGCTCACTCCATTATAAACCTTCTGGGAGGGGACTGGAGACATCTGACCTCTGCCCAGTTATCCAGCTTGCATCTAAGGGTGGGCGGATGGTGAGGGAATGCCAAAGGGCCTTGCTTCTGTTCTATTATTACTGTTAAGGACAAAGCCCCCCCCCCCAATACACAACTGAAGGAAGAACAGTGTCAGACTAGGGCAATATGGTGCCCTGTGTGAGGCCAAAATTTGACGCTCCCCACCCAGCCCTTGTACTGCCTTCCTAAAGCTGGGTACGAGAGGTGTGGGGTTTGGGAAGGAGGTTCAAAGCTCTGGCAGGCCCCCAAAGCTGGGAAAGCACCAACTAGGCTTTGAGAAGGAGGTGGGAGGATTCTGGGTCCCTGTGAGGGCCCCACACCACCTTTCCAAAACCTAGTGCCTTACCAAGCTTTGAGAAGGATTGTCCAGTCATGAGACAGATCATAAAAAGATTGTAGACATCTCGATGCTGGGCTATGTTTATTATCAATATTTAAAGAGGTCAGTGCAGAACCAGTTTGTAAAACTCATATATTAATTGGTTGCTGCTAGATTGACCAAGGATAGAGAAATACATTGTACTTTTCCCTTCATGTTTGGTTTCAGGAGGACCTACATATCTCAATTTCAGGAAAGTTGACTCATTTGGTGCATGTTTCAGGAGGCACTGCCAAGCCAATGGACTGCACTTGCCACATGGTGGATGTTTTTGACATATATTAAAAAGCAGGCTCATGGCTGACAGGTTATTTGGTATTGATTATAGACTAATATCTACTAGTACTTGCCCTTTCTGTTCTTGCCAGAACAATAATCATATTTTCCAGTCTGACTAAGGGAGCTGGGCATGTTTAGCCTGGAGAAGAGGAGGTTAAGGGGTGATATGATAGCCATGTTCAAATATATAAAAGGATGTCACATAGAGGAGGGAGAAAGGTTGTTTTCTGCTGCTCCAGAGAAGCGGACACGGAGCAATGGATCCAAACTACAAGAAAGAAGATTCCACCTAAACATTAGGAAGAACTTCCTGACAGTAAGAGCTGTTCGACAGTGGAATTTGCTGCCAAGGAGTGTGGTGGAGGTCTTTAAGCAGAGGCTTGACAACCATACGTCAGGAGTGCTCTGATGGTGTTTCCTGCTTGGCAGGGGGTTGGACTCGATGGCCCTTGTGGTCTCTCCCATCTCTATTATTCTATGATTCTATGACTTTAGAGTGAACTTTTTCATGTTCTGATGTCATATCCAACCATGTAGCATCTATAATAGCAAGTCACCCCCCTGGTTCTTTGAATCCATGCTGGAATTGATGGTGGATGGAGATCCTTGTTTGAAGGAGAGGAGGACTGAAATAAGCCTGGTTTTGCATGCTAGTGTGAATTTGGTGGGAAAGAAAGCAGCATTCTCTTCAAACTCAGCATTCTGATGCTGTGGTGGGGATGGGGAGGATCTTTGGAATATAAGTGCTCTGGGGTAGGGTTACCAGATGTCCCTGTTTCCTGGGACCGTCCCCGGATTTACAAATAAGTCCCCAGACAAATTCCATCCCCGGAATGTCTCCGGATTTCATCTAATGTCTCCGGGAAACATGGCAAATCGGAGCAGCCTCCCAACTTCTGGGAAGGGAGGCTTCACGCTGCCTATCAGAGCTTGCGTGCAAGCAGGAGGGGGCAGTTAGGCAATGGGAAGCCTCCCTTCCCAGATGAGGGATCCCCGCCCCCTCCTGTTTGCACACAAGTAGGAATGGGATTGGGGCTGCTCCAATGGGAAGGGAGGCATCGCGCTGCCTGAGCCTCACCGCCACCACTGCTCTCGGCCCTCCTTCTGCACCTTCCATGCCTGACCCACCGGGCACCGCTTCCCCATCACCACCGAAGAACCAACAACTCAGGGGCTGCCCAGGCTCATGGAGAAAGGAGATAGAAGCCTTGGAGGAAGGGGAAACGTGGCGGTTGAGGTCAAGGCAGTGGCCGCCCCTCTGCCGCCGCCATCGCTGCAGCATCAACATCCCGAAAGTGTAGTATTTATTTATTTATTTAAAGTGTCCCTGGAGTCATTGAAAAAAATCTGGTAACCTTACAGTCTGGGGAGGAAGAACACTCAGCATTTTTTAAATGTATTAACACACTTCCTTGGAGGGTGAGAACATGCAGGCAGGATTCTGAAGACAGATAATATAACTAATCACAGGAAATTGCTATATAAGCTTCTTTGCGCTGAGTCTTCCCCCACAGAGTTCCTTCAACTGGGGCGGGGGGCAAATCTGGCTCTACTTCTGACTTTCTAGCCAAGTCATTATTCTACCAAATAGCACATTCCATTTATAACTAGGACTGCAACTCATGTTCCCTTTACATGCATCCTCTCTGATGCCAGAATTGCTTCCCCCTTGCGCACTCCCACACAGCTGCAGAATGAAGGAGTGAGCAAAACAGCCACTTGGGTGGGTCCAATGTGGTGGCTCTTTTGCACCTAGTTGCCTTGTGGTAGCAAATTGGTAGAAACCCCACCAGCACCAGCACACAATTGGTCCAGTCTCAGTGGCCACTCCCCCAGCACTGTGAGATCACACTTCATTCACAGAGCGATTAACATATACCATTGGTGTTGCCTATGGAGATCCAGTGTGGTGTAGTGATTAAGAGCGGTAGACTCGTAATCTGGTGAACCAGGTTTGCTTCCCCGCTCCTCCACCTGCAGCTGCTGGATGACCTTGGGCTAGTCACACTTCTCTGAAGTCTGTCAGCCTCACTCACCTCACAGAGTGTTTGTTGTGGGGGAGTAAGGGAAAGGAGAATGTTAGCTGCCTTAGGGTAGTGATAAAGCGGGATATCAAATCCAAACTCTTCTTCTCTTCTTCTTCTGACTCCACGATTTCAGGTGGGGAGATTCTTATGCCTACCTGGAAAGACCAGGAATTGAACCCCAAACCTTCTGCATGCAAAACAGATGCTCTATGACTGAGTACCACTCACCTTCCTTTGGCTCACCTCAAAACCTGTTCTTAATTAGTATTGATATTTCTATATTTAATAGTACCACATTACCATCATATTTCTGAGGAACTCTTAGCTGTTTAGTTGTGGTGGGGTGGCCAAGCTTACTACAGAGTTCTTACTACAAGGGAGGTCTTACTCCAGAGAGTATCTCTTCAGCTGGAAACAAACCTCTTGAGTGTGGCTAGAAATGGCATTTCCTGCTGGGAAGCACTGTATCTGCAGTTTTTTATGCCTCCCAAACTGAATGTGGATAGAAGGTAAGAACTAGAAAGGGCGTACTAGCTAGTGGTGGGAGCAAATCCCACTTCAGGGTGGGCCTGAATTCAAAGGGATATGGAACTTCCTTAGCACAGGCTGAGGTTTCCATATCTGCAAATCCACACTTTCACTCTTAGACGCGAGTGCCTGTCTTGTGCATGGCATCCACCTTTTATGTGTGTGCTGCGGGAAATATGAGTATCCCAGTAGCGTTTCCCACAGCCATCATGATGTGTAGAGCTGTCTTTGAAATCTGGGTCAGCAAAGAATAGAGCTCCAGTTCAGATGATTCATCTTGCATGGCAGAAGGTCACCAGAAGCACCAGCCCGCTTTCAAACCTGGTTTTGTGCATCAGAGAAGAGAAATGCCTCTGTGTTGCCAGGAAATCACCCCCATGCTGAGTCTGGCGGAAAGGTCTGGATGCAGGAAAAAAGAGCAGACAGGGCCAGCTGTACATTGCAATTTCTGTTTGTGGTCTACTAAAACGTCAGGCACGGGAGGCTTGACTCAGACTTGCCAAGTTGGGCATGTTTTAAAGACTTCACCTGAATGTTCAGCCAGCTCCTGATATGCAATATGGTGAAGCGACTCACATATGCAGAGCAGGCTGCTCTGTGCTGAGAAGAGCAGACAGGCAGCCAAGGGATAAGGGTGGGGGCCGCATTTCTCTCTGCCAGAGAATTGTGTGTGCTGGGCATCAGATGTGAGCATACTGAACTTTAGCAGTATAGGGGCTGCCGCTCCAGAAGGTGACAAGAGATGGGGGTCTTTCTTTCAGCTCCTATGAAATAGATGCCTTTTCTTGGCAATGCACTTCGTATTACACATTCATCAATGTAACCACAGTGTCATGGAATTTTGCAATCTGAGCACTCCTTTAAGTCCTGTAATTCTCCCTCCTTCAGATCTGGGCCCAGAAATGTGTGAATTATGATTTTCCCACTAGGGATGATGGAGCTTGTAGTTTAATTCTCATGAGCCAGATGGGGAAAGCCTACTGGCCTCTCCCATTATTCAGGGAGACTTCTACAGGTGGCTACCTGGCCTCCAAAGTGAGTTCTTTGCTCCATATGAAATGGAACAGCAGGTGACCTGGAGTGGTGCCCAGGACCTAGTGTGAGATGTAAGTGTTGTTGAGCCACTTGGGAGCAATGACCAAAGGGCTAGTAAATTAAATGCATGTGAAAATGGCCAATTGCCAAGAAAATCCAACACAGTCACATTAGACTTCAAAAGAAGAAATGTCCCCCCAATTAGGAGACTGATAAAAAAGAAATTGAAAGACAACATCAGACGGATAAAATCACTCCAAAACACTTGGCAGTTGTTTAAAAACACAATACAGTGGTGCCTCGCAAGACGAAATTAATCCGTTCCGCGAGTCTCTTCGTCTAGCGGTTTTTTCGTCTTGCGAAGCAACCCTATTAGCGGCTTAGCGGATTAGCGCTATTAGCGGTTTAGCGGCTATTAAAGGCTTAGCGGCTTAGCGGCTAAAAGGCTATTAGCAGCTTAGCGGCTTAGAAAAAGGGGGGGAAAGCGAAAAAAATCACAAGACTCGCAAGACATTTTCGTCTTGCAAAGCAAGCCCATAGGGAAATTCGTCTTGCGAAGCGCATCGAAAAACGGAAAACCCTTTCGTCTAGCGGGTTTTTCGTCTTGCGAGGCATTCGTCTTGCGGAGCACCACTGTATTAGAAGCTCAACTGGAGTGGATACCACAGATCAGGAAAGGCATCGTGAGGGCGAAGAAGATGCCAACATGGTTAATGAGGAGAGACAAAGATGCTATTAGAGGCAAGATGGCTTCTTTTGGAACTAGATGACTCTCGGAATCCCTTCCTACCCTATGATTCTATAGTCTTGTGTGAATGAGGAGAACAAAAAGGAGCACAAACCTTGGCCAAAAAAAGTACAAGCCAACAGTAGGAGATGCTTAAAAAGAATTTGACAAACGCATTGCTATAAACCTGAAGACTGAAAATGGGAAGTTATTTAAATATATTAGTAACAGGAAACCATCTAGAGAGGCAGATGGGCCCCAAGGGAGTCAAAGGAGTGCTAAAGAAGGATATGGAGATTGTGGAGAAGTTGCATGAATCATCTGCATCTGTCTTCACAGTGGATGATATAGGGCATATCATGGTGTCTGAACTACCTTTGAAGGAAATGAGTCTCAGGAACTAAGGCGGATACTGGTAATGGGATATGAAGTTATAGGTCTAATAGGCAAAATAAAAACTGACAAACATCCAGGTCCACATGACATCTACCTGAGACTTCTCAAATCAGCCTCTGTACCTGAGGACTGGAAAGTAGCCAATATAACACTAGTTGTTAAAAAGAGACCCAGGGGAATCTGAAAATTACAGGCTGGTTAGCTTGGCATCTGTGGTGGAAAAACTTGTGGAAATAATAATAATAATAATAATAATAATAATAATAATAATAATAATAATATTGTATACCACCCTATACCCGTAGATCTTATTGTTAAAGATAAAATAACCAAGCATATAGAAGAACAAGACTTACTGAAGTAGAACCAGCATGGCTTCTGTAAGGTCAAGTCTTGTCTCATGAACCTATTAGAGTTCTTTGAGCATGTCAACAAGCATAGGGATAGAGGTTATCCAACTGGCAAAACATACTTAGATTTTCAAAAAGGTTTTGACAAATATCTCACTCAAGACTCTTGAGTAAGCTTAGCAGTCAAGAAATAAGATGAGAGGTCCTATTGTGGATCATGAATTGGTTAGGTTGTAGGAAATCAAGAGTGAGAATAAACTGACAGTTCTCTGAATGGAGAGATGTAGTGGAGCCCCCCCCCCCTCAAGGATCAGTACTGGGACCTGTGCTTTTTAACTTGTTCATAAACAACCTAGAATTAGGAGTGAGCAGTGAGGTAGCAAAGTTTGCTGATGATGTTAAATTGTTCAGGGTCGTTAAAACAAAGTGAGGGTGAAGAGATACGAAAGGATCTCTCCAAACTGAGTGACTTGGCAGTAAAATGGCAAATGCAATTCAACATAAACAAGTTGCAACAATGAAACCCTTAATTCCACGCATATATTCATGGGGTTTGAACTGATAGTGATGGACCGGGAAGAAGACTTTGGGGTCATAGTATATAGCTCAATGAAGATGACCCAATGTGTGGCAGCTGTGAAAAAGGCAAATTCCATGCTAGGGATCATTAGGAACGAAATTGAAAATATGGCTGTTTTTGGCATCTGTCTGTTTTGAGAGACAATGGAGTTTGTGACCTCCCTGGAGCGGAAGCCTGGGCAGTGTGTAAGCCTGCAGGTCCTGGGCTGATGGTCCTGGGCTGCCCGGATGACAGGACCCCTCTCTCAGCCTCACTGATGTGGCCCAAATGAAAGCAGTGCAATATGTTTGGCACCAGCTTGGCTGCGGGAGTTGCCAGAAGGAGGTGTATAAGGCATTATCCAACTGCTTAGGAACTTCACCCTGGATTTGCACAGGGTTTACTCCTTAGCCTTTTCTTCTTCTGAAGATTTCCTGCAAGGCAGCAGATGTTTAGGATCAGAGTTGTCCTTCTCCTAGATGAGCCACTTTCCCAGGTGGACAGGCCCCACCTGCCCCTCACTTCCATGTGCAGAAACAACCTTCTTGACCATTGGACTCACCATAAACTACGTCTGCTCAATCCACTGGAGCCTCTCTTCACATGCAGAGGAAGTCCCTAACTCACTGAGGGTTTGAGACCCATTGGCTGCCCTCACCTGGTTTAACCAGCTGGTTTAAGCCATTCCCGGGTGTGGCCACTGTCAACTTCTAGGAGCCAGAGTTGAGAGCTAAGTGCAGGGAGGTGACCAAAGGTGGTCAAACTACCCCAGAAGGAGCATGATGTGCCCCCCACCGCAGGTACTGCCCATCCTCTAACACCACACACACCCAAATTGAAAATAAAACCACTGATATCACAATGCTGTTATACAAATCTATGATGCAGCCGTATTTAGAACGCCATGTATAATTCTGGTCACCTCACTTCAAAAAGGATATTGCTGACTTGCAAAAGGTCCAGAAAAGGGCAGGGCTGGAAGATTGAGGACAGATGCTTCCTTTCTGCAGCACATTGTTAAATTATGGAACTTGATCCCACAGGAGGCAAGTGATGACCATCAACCTGGATGGCTGATGCTTGAGAAATGTCACTGGTAGAATAATACATTGCACCTTGATCCCAAATGGGAAAATTAAAAATAATGATTTATTATATTTAGAATTTAGTCAATTCTCTAAGAACACTACGTGCACAAATTGGTGTTCGGTTCAGGATGTTTCCACAGTACACTCTCTAGACACGTAGATTGGGAATATTGGTTTTGGACCATCCCTAATGAACGGTTTACATTTCAATGAGTTTTGTGGGAATTCTACATGCCTGAGTTCTTATTCATGAGGCCCAAAACTGTTTTAACTGGGAAATGATCATAAATGACATAATGGAATGTTTCTATTTTGGAATAATCATTTGATTACCAGACTTTGTTTTTGCAAAAGAACAGGATAATTTATTAGCGATGGGACAACACCCCTTGGCTCATCTCAAAATGCAAGCTTGTTTTGTTTTGGGTTTGGTTTTTTTATAGCTTTCCTTGCATATGTTTTGAACCAAAAGTGTGCTTTCTCTCTCCATGTATTCCCAGGCCATGCTTGTGAAAAATGCATGAAGCGCACACCCCCTCCCCTGGCAGACCCTTTGTGGCCTTTCCTTAACTGGAAATGACGCTGCTGAGCAAGGCTTGGCCCAAGGCATTTTGCCGCCTGAGGCAAAGAACAAGATGGCAGGCACATGCCAACACAGACAATGGGGCACAAGAGGGCAGCAAACTAGTTTAAGAGGCACAGGACAGGCTGTGTGGTGCTCATAGCTCTGCCAGTAGCCTTGGAGCCATACCTCCTTCTGCTTCCCAATTCAATTTGGGAGGCAAATAAAACTATGAATCCTTTGCTCCCCAGGAAGAAATGATGCCCCTGAACTTGCTCAACAGCTCCTTCTCCTGTATCTAGCAAGCCTTCCTCGTCACCAGTTCCTTTTCCCCAGCCTTCTCAAAGGTAAAGGTAACCATCAGCTCCAGTCGGGACCAACTCTGGGGTTGCTGGCTCATCTCGCTCTATAGGCCGAGGGAGCCGGCTTTTGTCCGCAGACAGATTCCGGGTCATGTGGCCAGCAGGACTAAGCCACTTCTGGCAAACCAGAGCAGCGCACGGAAACGCCGTTTACCTTCCCGCCGGAACGGTACCTATTTATCTACCTGCACTTTGACGTGCTTTTGAACTGCTAGGTTGGCAGGAGCTGGGACCGAGCAATGGGAGCTCACCCCGTCATGGGGATTCGAACTGCCGACCTTCTGATCGGCAAGTCCTAGGCTCTGTGGTTTAACCCACAGCGCCACCCGCATCCCTTCTCAAAGGTAGCTTTTTCTTTTTTCTTGCTTGGGAGGTGGTTAGGGGGATGAGTCGAGTTTGAGCCAGGACTCAAACTGAAATAGGCCTGACCTGAAATAAGGCAAGATTTTTCAAACCCGGGAGTTTTATTTTTGAAACCACTCAGTTGCAAATTTACCCCTTTTGGAATGTGGTGATGGAAAATGGAGAGTAGAAGGATGAAGAACCAAAGACCCTTCCTAATTTGTAACTAGATGAAGCAAAACACTTTGACAACAATAGTCTTAGCAAGTTTATTTTACTAATTCCCCCACCCCCTCGCTTGTCAAAGAACATACTCCCCCCCCCATAATAAGTCCTTTCCTCTTCCATTTCTCTTGCAAAGCAGGACAAGGCACTTGTGGTGGGTACACACTCCTGCTAACTGTTATGATGTTTGCTGTCAATTTCATTTATTTATGCAACTGCTGTGGAAGAGCCCCAGGCGGAGAAGCAGCCATGAAAGATTTCAGAGTCCTGGTGTGGGGTCATGAAAGGGAAAGAAAGGGAACGACGTCGGGGCGGGGGAGTCCACTGGTTATGAGAAAGGAACTGACACAGGAAATGGTCACATATGGCACAGATTTATTGTGTCCGGGACTTCCCATTCAAATCCCATTATATCCACAGCTCAGAGCAGCGCTTGGCACAACCCACATTTGTTTTTAGATCTGGCATCCAATGAAATCAGAGCTTCATTCTGAAAAAGAAAAGAGGAAAGGAAAAATGTGATGTGTTTATCGTGCCATGGCAGGAAAGCAAAGGGTTGGTATTGTGTTTGAAAAGAATGCTGTTTTGCTTTCTCTTGTATAGGGTCAATAGTCAGAAAGGACCGGGGGCAGTTGTGTGTTTGCATGTAGAAATAGGCCTGTGGCCTCGTACGTTCAGCTAATACAGAAACAACCTGAGAGGAAATAGCCCCTTAAAAGCATGTAGTGCAGAAAAGATAAAGACTGCTGTTTTCACTTCAAGAGGCGGAGAGCTGTGTTATTTGCTGTGAAATCGGCAAGGACCAGTTGTGTTGAGGTTTTCAATAGGGCTGCAGGTTTAACAAAATGATTCTGATATTATGTAAGTGCTTTAATTTGTGAAACTCAGAGAGCAAATACTTGCAGTATAGGTTTATTCAGACTAAGTGGTGTACATATTCAGCTCATATCTCTGCCTCCCAGTAAATTGTGCCACATTCATCCCACATATTCTCCTGCAGCTTAGTATGTTCTCCCATAGACCCATATTTGTGGTATCCTCTCTCAGACCCCACCCATTATTCATCTTGTCATGTCACGCCTCTCAGTTCCCCGGCTGACATTTTAATGCTGGTCCACAGAGCACACGTGGATGGCTGCAGGGCTGGAAGTAACAGACTAGAACACCATAAGAAAATCTCCAGGCAGCTTTCTTGGTCTCCCCCATACACAAATGCCACTGATATCATTGTAGAGTGGATCCATTTTATTTATCCCTCCTGTCTTTTTGTGTGTGAATACAAT
This sequence comes from Podarcis vaucheri, assembly GCF_965113315.1. NCBI lineage: Eukaryota > Metazoa > Chordata > Lepidosauria > Squamata > Lacertidae > Podarcis > Podarcis vaucheri. The sequence continues at coordinate 124,468,032 of NC_138761.1, forward strand.
ACCTTGATCTTCCTTTATTTATTTTAAGATGGACAATCAACAGGTATTGATAACTACTGTGCTTTATTATAAGCCATCCTATCCCTCCGTCGTGACCTTTCCAGATGAGTTGCAACATTTATCACCCAGATACAGTGGTACCTCTAGTTACGAACTTAATTCGTTCTGGAGGTCTGTTCTTAACCTGAAACCACTCTTAACCTGAGGTACCACTTTAGCTAATAGGGCCTCCTGCTGCCGCCGCACCACCAGCGCGCGATTTCTGTTCTCATTGTGAGGTAAAGTTCTTAACCCGAGGTACTACTTCCGGGTTAGCGGAGTCTGTAACCCGAAGTGTTTGTAACCCGAGGTACCTACCTTTAAATCCCTTTCCATTGCCTTCTGCTGTGTCTTTTGATAGCCAACAGCTTTCGTTCCAAATACAGGCATATCTCTCCTCCTGTAACAGATTCTAACTAGTTATTTGTGGCAATTGGTTTTGTGTTTCTAGGGTGCCTATAAGAACGGTACGTAAAACAAAAAAATAAGACTCAGGCCCTACAATCTGTATAAGACAACACACACCAGGGAAGGAAAGCTGCAGGGAAAGGTAGATACAGTCATACCTTGGTTCTCGAACTCCTTGTGACTTGAATGCTCCAAACGCCACAAACCTGGAAGTGAGTGTTCCGGTTTGCAAATGTTTTTTGGAAGCTGAACGTCCGACGCAGCTTCCGATTGAGTGCAGGAAGTTCCTGCAGCCAGTTGGAAGCCGCGCCTTGGTTTTTGAAAGTTTCGGAAGTCGAACGGACTTCCAGAATGGATTCCGTTTGAGAACAAAGGTACAACTGTATGTGGGATCACTTAAATGCCAGTGCAAATGCAAGTTTCCCTCCTCCTATTTACATGTACCGTCAGAAGGAGCCCAGCAATTGCCAGGTGGTGAGATGTTCCATCAGCAGAAGACAATGAGGGAGAAAAGGTGCAGTTGGGAAATGGAGGGTATAATGTTGGTTCCAAATTGGGGGGGTATAAAGCTGGGCAGGGGCTGTAGCTCAGTGGTAGAGCATCTGCTCTGCGTGCAGAAGGCTCCAGGTTCAATCCCTGGCATTTCCTGGTACAGTTGGGAAAGATCTGTGCCCCAAACCCTGGAGGGCCAAATCTAGTCCGTTTAGAGAGGATTGAGAGAAATGGACCAATGGTCTGGCCCAATATAATTCAACTTCCTAAGATTCTTATAAACACGTCACTTGCAGGCTAAGCAAAGCAATTGCTACTGTTGAAATAAGACCAGCCAGAAAGCAAAAGGAAGTGGAAAGAAAATTCCAAGAGTGTAGACTTGCTCCTGTGCGTAATAGGAATTTTAATCCCATAATCCAGAGGTATTCAACCTTTTTGAGTCCACGGCTCCCTTGACCAACTACATCCTTTCTGCAGCACCCTGTGGGACTCAGGAGCCCAGTTGGGTCACCCCTTACCTGCAGAGCTGGCAGCCGCTCACCCTTTTTCGAACACCCTCCCTTGTGGAGTGTTCCCTCAGCCTCCCCTCCCGTCTCCTTGGGAGTCCTCTGGGCAGGAGCTGCTGCTGCTCCTGGTCTCTGAGCTGCCCCCCACCCCAAAGAGAGGTGCCTCCTCACCCTGCCCCACAGAGGGAAGAGGATACCCCCAGCCTTAGTGGTCCAACGGAGACTGGCCAGTGGTGAACTAGAGGCAGCACCAAGCACTCAGCTCCCAGGCAGGCCTTGCGCACAGCAAGCACAAGAAAGGCCAGTGCAGTGCCTGCCTGCCTGCCTGCCCAGCCTCCCACTAGTCTGTCCATTCCCAACAGCAAGGGCAGGTAGACTGGCTGGCTGGGCTCCCTCGCCCACTTGCTTGCTTACTCTGGCCAGCCCTGGAGGCACTGCTCACCTGGGGAGCTTGTAGCCAGGGCTGCTGCAACAAACAGCTGTGCAAGCCTTTGGGAGGCAGAGACGCAAGAGGGCATCCGAGGAGAGAGGGAAGGAAAGGGGGGCAGAGGCCAGCATTGCCCGTTGCACCCCTGACCATCATCCAAGGCACCTCAGGGTGCCACAGCACACTGCTTGAAAACCACTACCATAATCATTAGATTGCTACATTCACCCCATGTTAACATACAAGCCACAAATAGTGAGAGCTTTTCTTTCTCTCAGCAAATAAGAGGTTTCTGCCAAGACTGAGTACAGTGGTGCCTCGCAAGACGAAAAGAATCCGTTCTGTGATTCTCTTCGTCTAGCGGTTTTTTCGTCTTGCAAAGCAAGCCCATTGACGGATTAGTGGATTAGCGCTATTAGCGGCTTTTAGCGGCTTTTAGCGGCTTATCAGCTTATCGGATCAGCTGATAAGCGGCTTAGCGGCTTAGAAAAAGGGGGGGGAGGAAAAAAACCCCGCAGGAACTCGCAAGACATTTTCGTCTTGCGAAGCAAGCCCATAGGAGATTCGTTTTGCGAAGCACCTCCAAAATGGAAAACCCTTTTGTCTAGTGAGTTTTCCGTCTTGCGAGGCATTCATCTTGCGGGGCACCACTGTACTCCTTCCCATCTCTGCCTTCTTGGCCTTGTGGAAGGGCTCCAGTCCCTCTTATGGGACTAGGAGGAATGTGTGCTTCTGGACACGGATCCTTCTCAGGCTCCTCAGGCACATTGGTTTGCATGCAGATTTAGTCTGGATGTATTGAAAAAAACAACTTGGATTTGCATCCATATACGCCCATTTATCTGCTTTATGAAAATTTAGAAATAATTGCTATAATTTGAACAGACTTTAAATTAATTGTTGTGAGGAAGGTTGTGACTAGGTATTAAACTGAGATACTGAAATACTGAGGTCTGAATTAAATATTGCATGCAAACCCATCTCACATCATTCCAGTGACCACCCACTCACTTCAATCAGCTTCAGGAGGGCAAGGCAGGAAGGTTTGGCCAGGTTGAATCTTTCAACTTTGAAATTCCAAAAATGAGGAGTGCTAAAAAATTGTAACATGACTTGGGAATTCAAGAGATAGTTGGGTTAAATTACTATAATTTAGTTTTGCTTGTAGGTAGAATGTGTGTAAAACTGCATAGAAATAATTAAAAATGATTGTCAAGTACTTGTTGTTGTTGTTGTTGTTAAGCATTACCTGACATTTTCAGAAGGTAAAACTAAAAGTTCTTTGGTTTTTTGAAAGCAGTTTACAGTATGTCCTTCTTCAACAAACCTACACTTACCAAGCATAATGTTGTCCAGTCACTAAAATAATAGCGGATTTGAATTCCTCACACCTGAAACCATATTTTTAAGATCAACTACTGAAGAAATGTGCAAAAATTAAGTTTCACCCCCTAAAATGACATGACCCAGCGGCAGGGGTGGGGATTCTTAACCTTTCTCCTTCAAGATGCTTCCTTACTCCATATATATATATATATATATATATATATATATATATATATGCTTTCGTAGATTTTCACGGGTACAGGAATGCAGGTTTTGGTGTCTTCGGGTGTCTTCCCGTGTAAGAGTCGGGGTGTCTGTGCGACGTTTCGACGAGGTCTCACTCGTCATCTTCGTCATCTTGAAGATGACGAGTGAGACCTCGTCGAAACGTCGCACAGACACCCCGACTCTTACACGGGAAGACACCCGAAGACACCAAAACCTGCATTCCTGTACCCGTGAAAATCTACGAAAGCAAATATCTCACTTGAAGATGACGAGTGAGACCTCGTCGAAACGTCGCACAGACACCCCGACTCTTACACGGGAAGACACCCGAAGACACCAAAACCTGCATATATATATATATATATATATATATATATATATCCCACACAGCATTTGCTTCTTCTCTCACACAAGCTCATACAGCAAGTTCTCACAAGGTAGTTTCTGAGATGGCGGGAAACTTAACATGTAAGTTCTCTCAGTTGTCCACTGAATTATTTGTCTTCCTTACTTCTGGGGGAGTATGGTTTATGGAGTATAGTTTGCCCAGGGCCACTAGGCTACAGTGAGTAAATAGTGTGCCATTAATTATGTCCCCACTTTTAGCTTTTAACATGGTAGCTGCATTTATATTGGCATTAGAAATAAGTGAGTAGCAAACCTAGGCAGATGGAAACAACATTGCTTGGCATTTATTTTATTTTGATAAAATACATATTAGAGAAACTTGATGACACCTCTTTGTTTTAGTCAAATGCTCCCGAATTTTTCCTTACAAGTATGCAATGTGAAATCTATCATAAACTGGGGAAGAAATTAGTAGAAAGAAATGGTGATGCTAACCTAAAGGGGGAAATCATTAATGTTGATGTATTTCATTCAATTTTAAATGTAGAACTTTTGAGGGCATTCGTGAGGGAGCTGGGTAAAAAACCGAAAGTCTCCGTGCCTTTAAGTAAAACATCCATTCTTTTTTTAAAAAAACCCACTTAAAAAAACCTTCCCTTTTGGTCCATTTTCTAAATAAAGGATACGAATTGTGTGGGGTGTTTTTTTTCTTAAGCAAAGAGGACCCCAACGGCATATTTTTCTTTTCAAATGTGAAATGAGGTGGAAAATCCTCATTTCACGACAGGAAGGACAAATATTGACACAAAGTTAATATTTGTCAGAAACCCTGCAAGCAACCTGAGTGTTTGGAAAGAAGTAAATTAAATAAAATAACAAATTTGGTGTGGAGCTCTATTTTAGAATTTGTGTGGGGGAAAAGAGAAAAATTAATGTGAAAAGGATTGTACGAAAAGAGAGCACATACAAACTTCCACTTTGCTGCCCTTGAATACCCAATAGACTACTGTGTAACACATCCATGTGCACATCTGATGCCATTGATCGCACCATACATGGTGCTCAGTGTCGCGTGTTGGCGCATAAACACAACAGCCCCCCCATTCTTTTTTTTTAAAAAAAAAACCTCTTCCGCATATAATTAGTTTTATCTCATGCACTCACCATCTTCTTGGCTTTTCTGACTTTTTTTTGCCACACCTGCACACCCCAATCTGCGAACCCCAATTCTCTCCTCCCCTCACTTGCACGCGAAATATATAACCCGCTTAACTTAATTTTAGCCATTTAGAAGGAAGGCTTCTGGAATTTATCACTGTTATTGTTCATCTCGAATGTAAATAGCACATGTCACCTCAATACTCAGTGGTCAATCAGTATTTATTAAGCCCCGTCCACTCTGGCCTTTTTCTCCAAGGAGAGCCGCAGGGCAGATTAGACGCTGCCCCTGACACGGTGTGTCACTTATCTATTTGTGTTGATTATGAGAGTCAGCTGTGAGCAAACCTCTCCCCCCCTCCCCCCCCCAGCCCCGCTTACAAGCACCCCTGCTTGGATTTTCATGAGGAAATAATCAGATTAGGCCTTCAGCGGCGAGTTCATACGGAGTTCTCTTTTCTCCAACGTGCTGCTAACTGAATAAACGTGTTTTGTGGTAAATTGTAAATGACATTATGATTACCAAGGCCAGCGTGGGTTTCATTTTAAAAGTGATCGAAATGGCTGGCTGCAGAAATTGTGACTGGCAGAAAAGGTGATTCTGAAAGGAGGGAGGGCAGAGGAAGAGGAAGAGGAAGGGACCAACCAGGACTCTAGCAACCTCTTTGCAGAAGAGGGAGCTTGCACAAATGCAAATCCTAGCAAGTGGCAGAATAGGAGCAGGACCTCTTCAGCAAGAGAAATGCGAGAGGGGTGATCAGTGGGAGGGGAACGGTTGACTCAGCTGTTTGCAAGGCATCAAGTGAGGAAGGCTGCAGCAGTTCTGTAGCTAGTGAATCACTGAATCTTAGAGCTGGAAGGGACCCTGAGGGTCATCTATTCTAACCCCCTGCAATGCAGGAATCTCAACTAAAGCATCCAGAACACATGGCCCGCCAGCCCCTGCTTGAAAACCTCCAAGGAAGGAGAGCCCACAACCTCCTGGGGGAGTAGGTTCCACTGTCAAACAGCTATTATTACCGTCAGAAAGTTGTTCCCGGCGTTTAGTCTGAATCGCCTTTCTTGTAACTTGAAGCCATTGGTTCCGATCCTTCCCTCCAGAGCAGGAGAAAACAAGCTTGTTCCCTCTTCCATGTGACAGCCCTTGAGATATTTGAGGATGGCTATAATATCTCCTCTCAGTCTCCTCTTTTCCAGGCTAAACACACTCAAACTCTCTCAACCATTCGTCATAAACCTTGCTTCCAGACCCTCAGTCATACCAATCTCCCTCTTCTGCACACGTTCCAGATTGTCAATATCATTCTTAAATTGTTGTGCCCAGAACTAGACACAGTGATTTGCATGTCCAGAAAGGCCCCCAGATTTTCAGCTTTCTCTCCTTGGTCCTATCCTAATTATCCTATGTTCATTCCTGTGCTCTCTGTTGCATGTATGTGCAGGGGCACACACACACACACACATATGGCCCATGTTCTGGGGGCAACATTTCAGTGCATGGTACTAAAAAATAATAATCAAAATATGAAGAACTCAATTAAACCCTGGAAAACTGAGAAATGGAGACATTGGCATATTCTCCCATCCCCACACAGTGGAAAGGTTAGGCCAATCTGCACAAGCCCCCAGACCACCCCACTGGTAGAAAAAAATACCCCATTAGAACTTAATCCATTTTTAACTCCTCCTTACCACCTCCACCATATAATGTTTTTCTGGAAAATGTAGTTTGTTGCTTTAGTAATACAGTGGTACTCCGGAGGTCCATTCTTAACCTGAAACCATTCTTAACCTGAGGTACCACTTCAGCTAATGGGGCCTCCCACGGCCACCACGCCGCCACCACATGATTTCTGTTGTCATCCTGAAGCAAAGTTCTTAACCCAAGGTACTATTTCTGGGTTAGCAGAGTCTGTAACCTGAAGCATCTGTAACCCAAGGTAGCACTGTACTGAGAACATCAGATAAGCAATTGGTTGTAGGCCATTGTTCATCCTTAAAGGAATTATCACACATTTGATTCTTTTTATGGCACCTTTTAAATATTTGAGGACTGCTATAATAACCTCTTCCTTCAGTGAATTTCTTTTCTGGAATAAGATAGCTCAGTTTTGTCCTCCAGATGAAATCTACTGAAAAACCATCTCTCTTTTGTTGCTCCAGTCAGAACCTTCAGTGATCTAATGCTTCACTGATACATCTGTAGAACCTAGACTGCATCAGCTTTCTGCATTAGTGCCAACTTAGGCAGCAATCTTATATCTAATCACATTAATGTAATGCAATTATGCATTTTATTACTTTGAAATGAATAAAGGATTCAATCTAAAACGTGCATTTTCTTTTTTGAAAACAGCATCCAGTTTTACTCTTTAATTTTCCTTGTCATTTGGAGTAGGCACATATTTTCCCCGCCCTTACATCTGGTCTCCCAATCACACTTTCGATGAAAGCTAATAATGTAGTTGTACAATTGTTTACCTCTTCAGAGACTGTGTAAAGAGAAATGTCTGTCACATATTACAAGTCTTGCGACAAAATTACAAGTGTTGGCAAGTCTGTGTTGATGATGTATTATTTATTTAACAGGCATTTACAGAGAAGACAGAAAGTGCATCTACAAACCGTCATCAAATGTGTATTTCTGTAGAGAAACATACTATGCAGTGGTGATTTTAGAAAGTACAGATACAGATGCCAGTAACTGGAAGCCCTCTCCACCCCTGCTGGTGACCGACACCTTCATTGATACCTTCAGCGAAGCCACTTCACAGGGATCCTGCTGTGCCACAGAGCATTCATCAACATTTTACTCAATATTGCCATTGAGCAAGCTCTCAAAAATTTGTTTTAATGGTCCAGTGCCCTGGTCACTAAGGCTCTACTTAAATAGTGGTCACAACACTACAAGGATTCTCTTAGCTATCTTTTACGATCAGCCACGAAGCTTCCGTGTTTTTGTTAAAGGGAACTATATGCCACCAGTTTTGTCGTTTCCCAGACCTTCCTTGGCAAATGCTGTGACAGGAACCAATTACTTCAATTTTCATGAGAATCTTCTGTATGTTGCCATTCACTGGGATGAACCTATTGAAATACACACATATGATTCTCTTCATGTTGCTTTCACTATAGCAGAGGCTGAGGCAGCGGTGATTCAAAGACTGGCTATTTTTTTACAGATTGGGTGGGACCAAGTCAGAACAGTCCTCAACTCATCTGGAAGTGAGAGCACTTTAACTACCATAGCAGACAATGCTACAAAGAGGAAATACCAGTGCCCTCCTATGAAGTCATGTGTGTTCATTCACCATAGAGCTAGCCAACAGAAAACCCAATCATCAAACTTTGGGGGCTCGTTGCCACCCCATTCATCCACTGGTTTGAGAGTGCTGATCCTTGAAATAAGTGATCCATTACACTTCCGAAGGTACAAGCTTGCCTCCTCGTTTTCGGGTGACAGATTGACAAGTTTGGCCAATACTCTTATCAATGCCCAACAGACTGGTGAACTTCAGCATGCCCTCAAAATACCAGTTGATACGCTAGTGGTGATGGTTTCTTCCACCTCAATTCCAGCAGAGGGAAGTTCTAGGTAAGAGGACTTCACGTCAAATAGTAATGCTGTAAATGTTAATGTAAAAACCACTTTTCATTGCCTGTCAATGTCGTCAGTGTGAGGGATGATCTGAAGGGCACAAGGTGGGGGGAGCCTCGCAAGAGTGGCTGACACAGAAGCACTTAGACCAAAGGCTTACTGTCCTGTATCCTTCATTCACTGAAGCAAGTGGTACAACAACCATCACTTTCAAATTATGGCCATGATTAGCTTGAGTCAATGAGCCCAAACCACTTGTCCGACTCTGGCTATGTTCTTTGAACAGCTCTATGGAGGCACTTTTGGTTTATAAAAGCATATACAGCTTACCAAACTGTGTGTACAAAAATTATAGCTACAATGGAAACAAAATTGCAAATCACCAGCAAATTGTAACACACACACACACACATTAATTGTCTGTATAAACTAGTTGGCATAGAAAAGTTTTCAGCAAATGTGTAAAAATTAAAACTGAAGATGCTTGCTGAATCTTTTTATGAAGAACTTTTCGCAAGACTAGACTGATTACCCTGAAGGTTTGATTTTGTGTTGACATCAGATAAACCTCACTAACTGGGGGGACAACTAAAGACACTCCTACAGATGATCTCAGTGACTGAACTGGGATCACGTTCAAACACATGAATGAGAAATGGGGCCACACTGAGAAGTCCTGCCCCCGATGTCACATGTGGTATGTTGGGGACATGACTGGGAGACAGTGCATGAGTAAAGTATTTGCAAAGGGCTTACATGCTTCGCTCTCACCATGGCTGCCACTCCCAATTATACTTTTAATAAGGAAAAGGGATTTGAGAAATATGGCCCTGTCAGAAATGAGAGAGAGGGTTTACACAAGCCTTCCTGTACAGTAAACTGCTGCTACCTGACTCAGACCCATTTCTGACTTCACATTTGTCCAGCTGAAGTGCAATTATCACCTTTTCATAGACAAGGCACAAAGAGACTGTCAGGATCAATGATAGTTAAGTAAGCTGCTTACTTAAAAATGGTTGATTACTTGGAATTTTACGTTGCGGTTGGACATATCTCGGGTATTGTGCAAATAAATACATCAGATTCTGACTTAGGTCACAATCCTGTGTATAAATCCTGTGTATACTTTCCTGAAAGTAAGTCCCCTTCAACACAGTAGGGATTTACTTCTCAGCAAACATGCAGAGGATTATGTTGCTGGTTTATTATTGCCACTAAACAATGCATCTTCTTGTTACACTTTTGGCTGTCCATAGCTAATTTGGGTTAAATTACTTCATACCAGTGCACAAGAATTAAAGGGTTTGATTCCCACATTACTGATTCCCCCATGGTACGCCATCACCCTGAAGCTGTGCTCTGCTTTTAATATCTACTGTCCATAGCAAACCTATCTAAAAGGCCTTTATAACTCAACACTGTCACTTTATGCCCAAGAGCAATGGAAATCCACTTATCTCACTAGGGTGAGACCTGTAAATACAAGGCCCACAGAATGAAAATTAACATATTTCTCCCACTGTGGCGGCTGCCACAGCAGCAATGCAAGCAATAATTCTGAGCTAGCTATCTGATTCTATAGCAGCTGCTGGACTGACCAAGTCAGAAGATGGGCACAAAAGGAAGAGTCAGGAACGTGCAGGAGGTGTGGCAGCAGACCCTGAGAAATGTAGTGGGAGCTGTGCAGGCAGCTCAAATTGTTCTTGAGGGTATATGTGTTGTCTTTCCCATCTTGCCATGCACTGGACTACTAAAAACAACCTAAACTATTGAATCATATCAGAGATGAAGGGGCAGCATATCAGGGATTAAAGGCAAGCACATCATACATTCAAACAACCCTGATAAACAAAACACAGAGAAAACTGTGTGCACTTATTTTTGCGGACATTCTGCCTTCTACATGGCTGTTGTGAAGGCATAGAAAGAGGTATAAAATAGTGCTTGCATCATAGACATCAAATTTTGGTTCCTTTAATCAAATTATCTGTTTTTCTGCAACACCCCAACAATAAATACATCTCCAAGGCTTCAACCAATATTAATCTGGCCTAATTATTGCGTGTTTTAGGTCCCTAAATTCTAGTAGGAAACAAAACAAGCAAACAAAAACCATTGCTCCTGCTTTCCAATGTTCTGCCCTGGAAAACAAACATACCTAATCAAAGGCAACTCAGTTGAAGAAAAATTTAGCGCCATATTTAGCAATGAGTTTCACCAGGAATTCTAGCAGAGTCTCTCTCTCTCTCTCTCTCTCTCTCTCTCTCTCTCTCACACACACACACACACACACACGTAATAGAGCAGATTCCCACCTTTCCACAACAAACAAGAAAAAGACCAACATTCTGGGTCAGGACATTGCCAGCATCAGCAATGGTAAGCACATGCTTGAGGTAGACAATTCTGTCTACCTAGGTCACACCATAACCAGCAATTTTACCATCAATGCTGAGCTGGGCAAGTGTATTGGCAAGGCAGCTGTACAATGGCTCACGTCTCTAAAAGGTATGGGAGAACGTGATGCTAACGGCCACTACCAAGATGAAGGTCTACCAAGCTTGTGTGTTGAGCACATTGCTTTATGCAAATGAGTCACTGGCAACTTACACCTGCCAGGAGTGACACCTCAATGCCTTCCATATGCACTGTGTCAGGGAGATTTTGGGCATCATGTGGGAGGACAAAACCATCTCCTGGAAAATATTCAGAATTCAGGCATGGCCAGGAGGTGTTGTGTTATGAGAACTTTGCAGGCATTTGTAAGACTGTTTCAGTGCACTGAAAATCCATTTCAAAAGTCACTATGTATTAACATCAACATAAATTAAGCCTATGAAAAGTGGGGTTTTGTCTTTGTTCACTACAACAAGCATCTGAGCTAACAGAAAATAACTACCTGGTAGAGAAGAATTAGGCCCCAGAATGTGGAAGTTTTTCCACCCCATTTTTGCCATTGCCCACTGTTTTAATATAGTTTACAAACAAACAAACACCATAGCTCGTCTGCAGGAAGCACAGCAGGTGAGGGGTTAAACGACTTTAGCTGTTGGGCAGGTTGGATGCTTTTTATACTTTCCTTTTAGCTGGAGGACCTTGCGCCCACAGGCCATAGTCACATTATCAGCTAGAAATTGGATAACGACAGCACAGTGACAAATCCAGGTTGCTTGCAATAAGGTGTTAATCCCTTCGCTTTAATATCGAAGCAGCTTGTAATGATGTTTGGACATCACTCCAGTTTACTGACGACCCCACTGGGGTTTGCAATAGAACCGTACAAACCACCTAACAAGGTGTCAGGTGACTTCCGTCGCCAAAGCAACGGACATTGCAATCTAATCTTGCTTCCATCCCTTCCAGCTCCCAATAAGGCCCAGGTTATAGAAGTGGCCCATCGATGCTTGGTAACTGGAATCAATTAACGTTAATTCGTGCACTGCTATGATGTATTGTGATCACTTTCATTTCAGAGAAGGGGGAAGGAATTGCTATAATTCACCTAAAATGAGGTTGTCTATGGTGCTGAGGTATTAATTGGGTGTCCATATTAAATGGGAAAGGAGCACAGCAGTGAAGGCAAAGTGGATGAGTGACTCTCTTGGCTGCTATTGACCTATCAGAAGAAGACAGTGCCCTTTTCCTTTGCTTTTATCTATTACAGTTTTCCCTATTGCGTGTCAAGTTGATGTATTATAAAAAATTCATTTGGTGACCTTTCACCCCCTTTGCAGATTAAACAATTTCACCGGGATGGCATCATTAAGAGGGCTTTGCATTTAATGATGATTTCTCTAAAAGGCCACGGAGATTCGATTTTAAGCTAACAGATTTATTGCACTATTATAACATATCGTAAAAAACTCTACCACCTACGGTCTAGTTTTAGGATAGAAGCTGTTAAGAGTTTATATGGAGCTTAAAGTGGTATTACCTTGGGATATGCTGAAAGAGCCGGTCCGCTGGGTCTGTCCTGCAACACAATGCTGTTTACTTTTCACACGATACTATTCCCCAGGTGCTAAACCTAAGAAGTGAATTAGAGGACTGCCTAGTTTCAGTCCTTAACCATTCACAGTTCAGGTAAGGAAAGGGTCGAATATTTATGGTTATAATTAATAATGTAAGCCTTGGTTTCATTAATCTGCACAATATATAGTGTGGGTGAAACGTGGTGCTTGGGGGCTGTAGAAAGGACCTGCTGGTTGCTATTGGCAACCATAGGGCACCCACTGAAATGTCAGAAAACTCTTGGGAGTCAGAGGTAGGGAAAGATTTTTACTAGGGGAGCTGAGCCATTTGTGACACAGTATAGAAGCTCAGTAGCCTAGGGAAGATTTCTCAGCAAACAATGCAGATGTTACCCACGAGACCTGCTGGGGCTGCTAAGAAGTCACAGGTCTTGGCCAATGGCAGGGCCTGGCTTTCTCACCAACTCCCTTTGCAAAGGTACTTTTAAGCATGGCTGTTTCACAAAGGGTTTAGCACCTGCAGTACAGTAACTAAACTGAGTGGTGTCTTACTTTGCTGCAATTGCTCCTCTGCTGGGAGAAAAGCGCTCTTTTCACCTGTTCTGGTATTCTCCTCCTTTGCAAAGAAACAGTTGGCACTTCAAACACTGCATAACAGGTATCCTTTTTATCAACAGTACAAAGTATTATCACCAAAAGCCCTTTCCCCCCAGCAGCCTGTTCTCACAGTAACCAAACAAACGCACACACAGCATTTTTAAAGCTAAAGAAAAACAGGAATGCAAAACCTCAGTACTTCTCTCAAACCTAGACACACACAGAGACCCTACAGTGCTCAAAATTGCGGTGCACACAAAAACCACCCACGATGTCTTCTCCCAGTCCTCCTCCGCTATTCATAAAACTAACTGCAAATGATTAAGCTCCTTTGTATTTTACCAACAGATCTGTACAGGTTTCTTCCCTTACACACATCCTATTTTGGCACAAGGGTCTGCTCTCCTGTGGATCTCAGTATGTTCAGCCGGTCTGCGTTTGCGATCCCCTGTTGCGTAACCTCTTTATAGTTTCCCCACAGGGCCTGCTCTTCCTGGGTGTTGTGTACTTCCCCATTTCTCCTTAAGGGAACTGACAAGCTAACCTGCTTACCTCCTGATATTGCTCAGCAGGAAAGCAGCAAGCCTGAATGTTCTTTTACCAATGCTACAGGGAGGAATCTTTAGGTTCCCATGAACCAAAACGCTGGGCAGAATGGCAATACATTCTGCCTTTGAAGGGAGCATTTTCTTTCCCCTTTGGCACAACCAGTTATTTTAGACATTGACAATGTCCTGCAGGAAAGCAAGTACTTTCTGCTATTTAGCAAGCAAGGTTTAACTTGGGAGCAAAATGTGTAGAAAAAGCATAAAAAGGTAAAGGACCCCTGACAGTTAAGTCCAGTTGCGGACAACTCCGGGGTTGCAGTGCTCATTTCACTTTACTGGCCAAGGGAGCTGACGTTTGTCCACAGACAGTTTTTCAGGGTCATGTGGCCAGCGTGACTAAGCCACTTCTGGCGAACCAGAGCAGTGCACGGAAACGCCATTTACCTTCCCGCCGGAGCAGTACCTATTTATCTACTTGCACTTTGACATGCTTTCGAACTGCTAGGTTGGCAGGAGCAGGGACTGAGAAACGGGAGCTCACCCTGTTGTGGGGATTCGAACTGCCGACCTTCCGATTGGCAAGCCCGAGGCTCAGTGGTTTAGACCACAGCGCCACCCAGGTCCCTAGAAAAAGCATACACACACGCATATACACCATGAAACAGTCTCCCTCATGAGGTGGTCCCATTGGGGTTTTTTTAAGCAGAGGTTGGATGGCCATCTGTCATGGACACTTTTGTTAAGATTTCTGCATTAAAGACGGTTGGACAAGATGGTGCCTTCCAGCTCTATGATTCTATGATTCTATTATGTTATGACATGGAAAAAGTAACAAAATTCTTAACAACAGCCTTCTTGTGGCACCTTAGAGTTAAACTAACAGATTTATTACGGTACAAAGTTTTGCAGCCTGATGCCCATTTACAGGATGCATGAAGTCTGAGCTGTGATAGGTTTGTGAATTCACCTCTGAGGAAGCAACCATCCCCGTCTCAAATATATTTTTGACTGCCTCAAAGCCCAAAGCAAAGTTAGCAGGCTTTGAGGCTTTGGAGCCACTTTGAAAACTCAGGAGGGTTTCTAGAAATTGTTTTCTTGTTTGGGATATTTAGTCCAATTTTAGAACTTCCTCCAACCTTTTCATAAATGGAAAACACAAAAAGCAGAGAGGCAGAGGAGTGGAGTTCTATGATTGACACTTCCAATAGGGATGGATCTCCAAGAGAAAAACCAATCAGTCTAGGCTTTAATAAGCTCTGTCCACAAGACTTGTTCTTTCTGGTGGGAGCAGCAGGCCTGGAAACTGTGAGCTTGTAACCTTTACTGAGGTCTGGCAGAACACATACTGTACATGTTGATCCTACCAGTTATGCCCAGTGAGGTCATTCTTTTACATTTATTGCTAGCACTGATAAGAATAGTTTTCCTGCTTAGGTAGAGTATATCGTGATGTTGTTGTTTAATCATTTAGTCATGTCCGATTCTTCGTGACCCCGTGGACCAGAGCATGCCAGGCACTCCTGTCTTCCTTTGCCTCCCGCAGCTTGGTCAAACTTATGCTGGTAGCTTCAAGAACACTGTCCCACCATCTCGTCCTCTGTCGTCCCCTTCTCCTTGTGCCCTCCATCTTTCCCAACATCAGGGTCTTTTCCTAGGTAAAGTATATAAGCCTAGTGAAAATATTCCCACTAATTTTCTACAATCCACTTCTCAGTCCCTGTGCGTTATTTCAGATTAGCAGTATTAGAAAGCAACATAGACTATTAGCTTTGAAATCAGCCACTTTTCCTTTTCCTTCCTAGCATAGTTTGCAAAGGCAAAAGCTTTGCAAAGCCCAGAGTGCCTTTAGAATTCAGAGAAACCTGATAAAGAAATTGAGTTAAACCAAAGTGAATAGGCTCTCAATAAATGCATTGTTTGTACAACACCTTAAAGCAAACACCAGGAGATAAAAATAAATGGTTTTTATACTTTCATTTTGAGGCAATAGCAAACCCCAAGTCATCACCTTATAGCAGTGGTTTAGAAGCATATATACGGTAATAAGCATAATGACACAAAGCATCGAGAAGGAAGTCAGGTTGCATGGGCTCAGAATGAAATTCCTTCTCCCATGCAGTCAAATAATCCCAGGTGCTTGAATTCAATTTTTACTCTTGGAAGTAAAAGTTTAAGGAGGAGCCTACCTGCACAGAGAATTTGAAAAGTAAAGGACCATAGTGTAGTTAAAGATACAGTGCACATATTTGCAGGCATCAGCTTTGATTTATTCCCTGTGCTATAGAGCAGAGAACACAGAGGGTTTACTGTACTAACCTGTTAGGATTAGGGAAACTGGTAAAGGTAAAGGGACCCCTGACCATTAGGTCCAGTCGTGGCCGACTCTAGCGTTGCGGCACTCATCTTGCTTTATTGGCTGAGGGAGCCAGCATGCAGCTTCCGGGTCATGTGGCCAGCATGACTAAGCCGCTTCTGGCGAACTAGAGCAGCGCACGGAAACGCCGTTTACCTTCCCGCCGGAGCGGTACCTATTTATCTACTTGCACTTTGAGGTGCTTTCGAATTGCTAGGTTGGCAGGAGCAGAGACCGAGCAATGGGAGCTCAACCCGTTGCAGGGATTCGAACCGCCAACCTTCTGAACGGCAAGTCCTAGGCTCTGTGGTTTAACCCACAGTGCCACCCGTGTCCCAGGGAAACTGGTAGATTCCAGAAAACTAGCCATATGGGTAGAAATTCTCTCACCAATGTGCCCAATGATGGTTCCAGATGTATTCTGAATGAATAGCCAGTAATGGTGGTTTCTTTTCCTCTTAACATTTTTCCATGTTCAAGAAATGGAAGCAGCCAGACTCCAGGAAATTGCCTCTATGTCAGGCCTTATAACATCTCTGTCCGGATCCAGCCCGCTAATGGGGTGATGGAAAGCCCCCTTCCCAGGCAACCACAGGTCATCTTCCTGGATAAGCAGGTATGGCATTTGGGACTGTGGGATAAGGGTGTATCCTGTATGCAGGACTGCTAGATTTAAATGTCCAATGTAAAACATAATCCTAATACCCCCATCCTTTCATTTTATAGGTGAATGTGAAAATGCAGTCTTTTAAATATTGGTTGCTGAAAGAGAAATATCAGAAATGGCAGCCCTTTTCACATAAATAAAAACACACATGAATAATGGTGCACAAGATTGCAACTTGTATTTTAGTGTCTTTGAAGTTTAATGCATTGTATCACAGAATTTGATGTCCATTGAGCAAAGAAAATATCCATGAACCCACAGACTTTAATTCATGCACCAATCCTTCTGAAATTTTGCAGTGACAAACGTGTAATACATGCTATTTTCATTTTAAAAAACCAAAACACCACCATTTTCCTAAATTGCAGGGAGGTAATCAAGATCCTTTTTAGATTTTCCTTTCCCTATAATCAACTTTAAATATGTGCTGCACAAAAAAACCCTGTCTATCTTTCTGAAATTTATTAGATTAATTACTTAAAGGCACTTCTATAATGTATACTGTTTTCATATACATTTCTGACAAGTGTGTGTGGGGGGGGGGGAGAGAAGCAAATCTTTTAAAAAACTCCATTAAACTGTAAAGGCCATGCTTACAGAAAACGTCTTGCACCTATTCCTTGGAAACATTCTAGTGCAAGTGGTAAAGGAGTTATAGACTTCTTTGCTTTCAGTAATAGTGAATGGGGAGACACAAAACTTTTGTTTTCCTGAAGCAAAGTTTCAGTGACATGTATTTTTGCGTTTTTGTATTGTAAGCCTCTCTGTGATTTTTGGAAGAAGGGTGGTATAGAAATAATGATGATGATAATAATAATAATTTTTTTCTGAATTGCTGCATTGGGATCTGAACTGTATTCGGTGAGCAGCCCTTTTCAGGAACTAGAGATGGACAGTGGGACATCTTAATCAGGAAAAGGGGTAGATTTGAACTGCCCTTATCTTCACTTCCTCTCCAATTGCTGATTTCTGAGATCCCTCCCTCCCCCTTTGTATATTTCAATAGCAGTAGGCTCTGTTGATGGGCATAGCCAGATTTTTTGTTAGGGGAGCAGGACTTTTGTTAGGGGGCAGGACCAACGTAATTGGCCAGTTAGTTAAGTATTTCTATTATTTTACTTGATCGGGGTGGGGGCAGCTGCCACCTGCCCCCCCTGGCTATGCCCATGGCTCTCTTCAATGCCAGTGGCACTTCCATTGCTTATGTGAAAGGAAGTCACATAAAAGCATCACCCTGACAGTCCTCCTAGAACAGGTGTGGGGAACCTCTGGCCGCCAGATGTTGCTGGGCTAGAACTCCAAACAGCCCCAGCAAGTAAGGGCAATGGCCAGGGCTGATGGGAGCTGGATTTCAGCAACATCTGGAGAGCCCAGCATTCCCCACACCTGCCATAGAACAGTGGAAGCAATAGCTTTTTCCCTGCCTGAAGCAACAGGCAGGATGAAGGATGGAGCAAGACAGATGACTCTTCAAGGGACCTGAGCCCATTTCAGAGTCTGCTTGAATGAGACATCACTCAGACCAGTTCTTCCTATTTTTACAGGAAGGTGGGAGATCATTAATCAGATATTACATGGCTAGCTGGTGAAGATGAACAGCATAAATGGGTCCTTTTAATACAATTGCTCTTTTATGGATCAGCTGTGGCAGACAAGAGAAGAAGAAACGCAACTGAGGTTGAAACCTTCCTGAACCATCTCCTCAATGAACCACCAGTGTGGTTTTCCAATATTTATAGAATTTTTGTGGTCACCCCTTGACCGCAACTTGTTTTAACTAATTTTAATATTGCGTTTTTAAATTCTTACAACCTGCCCTGGGTTGAAAGGTGGGGTAAGAAATCATTGTCAACAACATCATCCCCCCCCCCTTAGGAAAAACAGTGGTGACTAACAACAACACACTATGTTTCTTTTTATTTCCGTAGGGTCGAAGAGTGGCCACAATAGGCTTCCCCTCCAAACCGTGGGTTGTGACAGCCTTTCTGAAAGACAGTCCAGAGGCTGTGCTGAAAGGTTTGGACCTATTTCTAAGCACCTCTGAGGTTCCATTATAGGCAGCGTCGGGCCATGCTGCTCACAAATACAGTGGTACCTCAGGATACATACGCTTCAGGTTACAGACTCTGCTAACCCAGAAATAGTGCTTCAGGTTAAGAACTTTGCTTCAGGATTGAGGTTGAATCCTGACAAGACAGAAGTACTGTTTTTGGGGGACAGGAGGCGGGCAGGTGTGGAGGATTCCCTGGTCTGAATGGGGTAACTGTGCCCCTGAAGGACCAGGTGCGCAGCCTGGGAGTCATTTTGGACTCACAGCTGTCCATGGAGGCACAGGTCAAATCTGTATCCAGGGCAGCTGCTTACCAGCTCCATCTGGTACGCAGGCTGAGACCCTATCTGCCTGCGGACTGCCTCGCCAGAGTGGTGCATGCTCTGGTTATCTCCCGCTTGGATTACTGCAATGCGCTCTACGTGGGGCTTACCTTTGAAGGTGACCCGGAAACTACAATTCAAAGTGTTGGTGCTGACCTTTAAAGCCCTAAACGGCCTTGGTCCAGTATATCTGAAGGAGCGTCTCCACCCCCATCGTTCTACCCGGACACTGAGGTCCAGCACCGAGGGCCTTCTGGCAGTTCCCTCACTGCGAGAAGCCAAGTTACAGGGAACCAGGCAGAGGGCCTTCTCGGTAGTGGCGCCTTCCCTGTGGAACGCCCTCCCACCAGATGTCAAAGAGGAAAACAACTACCAGGCTTTTAGAAGACATCTGAAGGCAGCCCTGTTTCGGGAAGCTTTTAATGTTTGATGTATTATAGTATTTTAATATTCTTTTGGAAGCTGCCCAGAGTGGCTGGGGAAGCCCAGCCAGATGGGCGGGATATAAATAATAAATTATTATTATTATTATTATTATTATTATTATTATTATTATTATTATCAGGATGAGAACAGAAATCGTGCTCCAGCGGCGCAGCAGCAGCAGGAGGCCCCATTAGCTAAAGTGGTGCTTCAGGTTAAGAACAGTTTCAGGTTAAGTATGGACCTCTGGAACGAATTAAGTACTTAACCCGAGGTACCACTGTATGTGAAGAATGTTAAAAGGAGTGTATTTTAGGCAGTGCTATTTTCTATGTGAACATCTCCCTCATTCTCTTAGAATGCTAATGGTACCCACCTGAGAGGTGCTGAGTTCTGAGTTCTGGTGAGTTCTGGCTGAATTTTTTTTTTGGGGGGGTGATTTCACATGAGCACCAGCAGAGCACCTGATCCAAGCAACATCCTTATGCACAAAAATATAGTTAACTGTGAAAGAATGTCTTTATAGTTCTGGGCTTCTTTATATGCTTGTGTACATTACGGAAATGTGTATCTTGCATGTATGTCTTGCTGCAGATGGCAAAAAGATACCTGTCTCTCTGGTCCGTTCATGTGGGGATTGTAGGGTTAACTAACTGTGCCCCAAGGCATTGTCACCATGTATGTGCAGGATGGCACATCCCTTTTCTGGAGGTGGGGAAAAGAAAAGCTCCAAACTTTCTTGAATCTGTAACCTGAGGAGAGGAACACATGATTGACAAGGGAGATCTATAAATACAGATACCTGCTAAAAGCCTGGTGAGTTAGGGATTGTTTATCCAGTTTTGATTTGTTTTTGCTCCAAAGGGTACATTTTGGGTTTCAGTCCTTTTGAGCATCACATTTCCATCTCTGTAACATTTGCATGTCTTTCTTATCTTAGGAAACTAAATTCGTGTTAGATAAACCCTGCTGGTCTCAGCTTTATCAAAACATGCTTAGGCCTAGAGCTTTAAACTTAAGGAGGCTTCGGAGAGACCCCGGGGAACTCTGGGGAGGCTGTTTGATAAGGGGCAGCCTGGTAAATAACTGATCTCTTATCTGGTGGCAGCAGATACCGCAACTGGAGGGAGAGAGGGTGCTAGAGAGAGGCATGCGCTGTTGTGGCCGCATCCTCTTCACCAGGTGTACAGGTCCCAGGTGTTTCAGATGTGGCCTTCACAAGCTCCCTCCTCCCTCCATAGAATCCTCTCCTTATGCACCTGGACTGCTGAGTCTCGTGTGAGAAGAGGCAAGGCAGAAATGAGCAACTGGGATGCATCACAACAGAACTCTGCCCATGCCTCTGTTGCTTGCTATGGATACTTTGGAGGAGTCCGTTGCCTCACATGGCAGAACATCAGAGGGTGGCCTTTCAACTGTTGCTCAAGTTACTTGCTGACTGTGGTGGTCTTCGTTTTAGTTTTACTCAGGGTACAGTCGCCGAAATTGATAGATATAATTAAGTAAGGTCCATTAATTTCAATGGGTCTGCTCTGAGTAACACTTAGTTGACTGTCACCCCAAGGATTTATTTGTTCTGGCTACACAAGTTACATTTGAAGTTCCAAAATCAGAAAGGGCAAAATATTTATAAACTTCCCTAACAGATTCAGGTCTCTGAAGTCAGTGCCATCTCAGAGATAATTTTCACATTCAGAATAGCTAGCACGTGATATTGTTTTTCTGGATCCCTACAGTTTTAGAAACAAATGGAAAATTGCATGATCAAATGTTTCTCCATGTCAGAAATTTTCTGCCTTTGAAGCTAGCAGGCCTAGGAGAAGGACCTATGTGCAAGGGTTTTCTTAAAAAAAAAAAAACAAAAAACTCATGGCAGAGCCTTCAGACACCTGCATTCTGATGTGATGTAGTCCTACGAATGATGTGCAACATGCTTTTCTGAATACTAGCTGAGGTCAGACACCAGTTGATTTTTGGTAAGCCACTGTCCCTCAACCTCTGTTCCCCTTTGATAAAATTTGGCCATAAAGTGCCTATCTCAGATCAGTTAGTTACAAGGACAAACAAGATTCAGACTTGTAAAACACTTTGTACTGCAAATGTATTGTATTGCTCCATTATACATGAGCTTGTTCTGGAGATCTATGTGAACTCCTTATCCATAATAACCTGGGATTTGAAGCAAGCGGTATACAAATGTATTATTCCAGAGAATGATAAATAGTGCATTTTTAATTTTAAAAAGAATTAAGTGGACTTCAGAATTATTCCCATGTAAGAGTAGGTGCATGTGAATCACCACCCAAAGAAATGAACAGGCTTTCGAAAGCAAATGCATTTGGATGACACAGCAGTGATTTCTGTGACTTGCATATAACAGGACAGAAATGGAGAGGTTGCTTAATTAGGACTATCCTAGGATTGTGGAGCCTTTGTAGAAATAATGCACTGAAGAATCTGAGGCATTTCTGCTTCTCAGGGTCCAAGGCTCTAAGGCAGAGAGGAGCACCACCTGTGCCCACTGAACTATTGAAAACAGGGGAGCAAACAAACTATCAGTTGTGATGTGAGAGGCTTCCCACCGTGTGCCAATTTGAAGTCACAGCTGAGCTTTGCACGTATGAACCCTGATCATGCTAAATATATCTTTCCAGGGGTTGTAGCATAGCTCACGCAGGTAGGCACGGTTGGCTGAGAACAGAGCAAAGGAATTCACTGTGCAAATGTCTTTCAATTATGGACTTAATGACCCTCGTGGCCCCCTTGCAGTCTTTTAAGCGATGAACGTAATGGACTCATTGCTGTGGCTGACATTAACCTGGGCAGTCGCTCTGCTGGTTTAAATTGGCATAGCTCCAAGGAAGCCAATGAGGTAATTCTGATTTACATGCTCACTGATGACATCAGTAGCAATGCTTGTTCCACAGAGTGGGCATTTGTCTACTGTTAGATAATGGTAACCACCTGGCCCATTTTGCCCAGGACAGCTGACTTATTTGGGGATCTAATAATTTGCCAATGGCTTTGAAAACAACCAAAACAAATGGAAAGGAAGAGTTTATATGTGATCTTCTGAGCTGCTTTGCGTTACCCTTCATTGTAAAAGTTCAGCTGTTGAAATATATCTTTGTGAGTTATGAAACAACCTTATTTTTCTCTCTGACCAAAAATTAATTAAGCCATGAAAGGCGAAATATAAAGAAAGAAAGAAGCAAACTAATAGAAGATGGAAGAAGGCTCAAATAAAGGACAGTCACTGAAGAGAAAAAGGCATTATGCATTCTTTAAAAGAAACATACATCAAATTAATAGTCAATAAACTCCAAGAAGGACAGACGTGTGCTCTGCAGATGTTCGCTGCGTAATCATTTGCTGTGTTTATTCCTTTGACAAACGTGATCATTGTGATCATTGTTAGCAGCATTTAAGGAGAATGTGTCTGCCACACGTATTCAGACTGCTTGGTTTGACAGCAGCCAAACTGCCTCTCACAAAGCAGTTTAGCTCCAAATTAGCTCGCTCCAGCGTTAAATACCAGCTTGCTTTGGAGGTCTTTGTGACGAGCACCATATATATCCATAATATTCTGGTATTTGAAGCATATGTGCCAGAAAGCTGAGAGACTCTCCTTTCAAGAATACAGTATGTTACTCCAGGGTTCATCATAGACTTGAAATGGCAGCTATAAAACCTTCCAGTGTTGCAGCCTGGAAATCTAGCATGACAGTAAACTGAGAACGTTATCAGTAGTCAAGGCACTTAGATGCTCTGTCAAAAAGTTCCATGAAAGAGGCTTAATACAGGTGCCTAGCTGGCAAGCAGGGAAATCAGAGTTGCAGAGTTAAAAGGGACTACGATTCAGCACTTTCTGCAATAACAACAAAAATGTCTCAGGGTAACTTGCAAACCCATAAAAACATAAAGCTTACAAACATTTAAAAACAATGCATCAGGAAAGTCAGTAAAAGACAAATTATCTAAAAGTGCTTATCCAACAGTGTTATAAAAAGGATAAATCCTACCCCATCCAACTTAAAATGTACACCACAGAGAGGCCAGGAATCATAGTATAGGATGGTCCAAATTAGCTATCAAAGGCCTGGAACAGGAATGCCTTAGCCTGGCATCTAAAAGCTGACAATGAGGATCTCAGGTGGAGATCAGTCCACAAATAGGGAGCAGCCACTGAAAAAGCTCATTGCTGTCTGTCTAAGGGAACAGGTGAATTTTTATTGGGAAACAGCACAAAGTAGTGTGAAAAGCTCCTACTGATACTTCTGTGACATGATCTGATTAGTCTTTGGCCCAGTCCTGCTGTTTTAGGGAAGAATATTTTCCGGCTATGTAATGAAGCACATTGAGCCTCTGGCTCACGGGCTAACCTCTCCTTCTCTTTTGCGCATCAGAGGAAAGGTTCAGGCGCATATGCTTCCAATTTTAAAGTGACCACACAGTCCCTCAGATGTCAAGACTTAGAAACTTAATTTTGTTTTCTAAAAATATTTTTGGAACAAGACAGAATGGAACCATTGTATGGCCCTGTCTCATTATCACTTACCATTGTTTAAACAAATCACAGTTCCATGAATTCAGGCATCACTGGGGACTGTGGCTGTTTGAAAAGTGGAAGTGAACACTTCTGATCTCTTTGCAGGCGTGAAAAAAGGAAGAACACTCAAACTTGAGGTTGTTTTGTTCATGTGACAGGAAATGGATGCTTTGTTAGTCTGAACGGGGCTACAGCAGGTGTTCAGACATTTCAATTTGATATCAACACAGTGGTGATTTGCACCTGATGATCTTTTGATGGTATACAGTGTATTGGTCCCAACGGCAAGTTGTGGCTGCAAGCTACTGTCTCTGATTGTTAGCATGTGGTAGGTATTAAACTGCTGTAACGTGGCATCTACTTGTGGATCCTGCAGACCACCTTCGTATTGGAAGCTAACAGTGAATGCAGAGGACAGGGCGTGAAAGAATGGAATAGTGAGAGGGGAAAATTAGGCAGTAGCAAATGGGGCAGAGGCCTTGATATTTCAGAAAACAATATTGGATATTTCAGGAAACAAAATGGGTGGGGAAGAGGCATTGAGGAAGTATTTGAAAGAAGAAGAAGAAGAAGAAGAAGAAGAGGAGGAGGAGGAGGAGGAGGAGGAGGAGGAGGAGGAGGAGGAGGAGGAGGAGGAGTTTGGATTTGATACCCTAAGGAGTCTCAAAGCGGCTAACAATCTCCTTTCCCTTCCTCCCCCACAACAAACACTCTGTGAGGTGAGTGAGGCTGAGAGACTTCAAAGAAGTGTGACTGGCCCAAGGTCACCCAGCAGCTGCAGGTGGAGGAGCAGAGACGCGAACCCAGTTCACCAGATTACGAGACTACCGTTCTTAACCACTACACCACACCGGAAACTGTAATTTCAGCAATGTGAAGCCTGAGGCCAAATGCAGCCATGCAGGCTTCTGTAACTGGCCCTTGGCTCTCTCCTGAGGCCACACCCCGCCTCAGGCCACACCTCTCACTGACCCTGCTGTGCTAGGGCTTTGGCCAGCGGTGGAGCAAGCCAATTGGATGCCTGGGGTGGCGTGCGTGCCCTGTGCCAGGCAGCCATCCATGGGGTGGGGCCTCTGAGGAGTCTGCCTGCCTCCTCCCATTCAGTTGCCCTACAGCTGAGGGGGAGGCGGGGGGACAGACCGTTTGGGGCAGTGCAGAGCCTGCAGGCGCTCAAGCCGCCATGTCACTCCCAGGAAAGAAGTGTGGCTTGGGCGTGCTGCAGCCCCCGCAGTGAGTGCCGTCCAGCATTTTGTCATCCCTCTCAGTGGTGACACCCGGGGTGACCTGCCCCCACCGTACCCTCTTCCTCCGCCCCTGGCTTTGGCATCTTGATAATTTCTTGCATTGCCACATGGAGGACAGAGAGATGGTTGTGATGGCATGTGCATGTAGAAACCTCTGGTTTTTGCATGGCTGAAATACAACCTTTCTGTACAAAAGGTGAGAGTGGCATCCGTTGTTCCACCCACTTTTGCCTCTGGCCCAGCCCACTGTGGCCCGTAGCCCCTGGGAGGTTCCTGGGAGGTTCCCCACAAGGGAATGGAGCCATCAGGCTGAAAGGGGGCATCTCAGCTATCCATCTGTTTTCTTTGACCTACTTAGTTGGATGTCAGGGATGGGAAATATACGAAGTTATCCCAAGGTCCTAGTGGAACTTTTTCTAGGAAGGACAACCACTTATGCCACAATGAATTGTGGCATAAATTGTGCAAAAGAATTATCTTGATGAGGCATTTAGCTTCAGACCCAGGGCCAAACAATTTCAATACTATATTGGGAAATATACATACATACATATATACATATACATACATATATATATATATATATATATATATATATATATATATATTTTCATAGTTCTGCTCTAGTCCGACATGGATTTTTAAATATATATATATATATATATATATTTAAAAATCCATGTCGGACTAGAGCAGAACTATGAAAATTTTCCTCCTTCCTTTACACTTTGGCACTCTGACTTTATTTGCACATAAATTATTAACCCTATAAATTATTTGACCAACTGACTTCCTGACTTAAGCAGATACCTTTGGCATCAGGCGCCTTGTTTGTAAACAAGAAGTAAAATATTGGTCTGTTATGTTTGCAGCACAGAGAATGCAAGAGGGAGCACTGAAATAGCGTACAACACATTAACAGGCTAAAAAATTGATATGTACTGTGCTTAAAAACATGGAGTCTGGCTTTGCTTATCTAGAAACTTTTTCCGTGAGTAAATGTGTAGTAATAGCAGGGCTTTTTCCAGCCAGAACTCACTGGAACTCCGTTCCGGCCCCTCTCAGGTGGGTGCCATTGCCATTATAAGAGAACAAGGGAGGAGTTCATGGTGAGTTCTGGCACCTCTTTCTCTAGAAAAATAGCACTGGGTAACAGTATGCTCATTTGAAATGGAAAGCATCATAATCTCATAATTTAAACTCATCATAATCTAATAATTTAAACTCATTATTTAGTGTTTTAACAATGCTGCAGTTCTCTGGCTTTTAAAACTGAAGTACAGGCTGTCTCCAAGGGGAAATTTATTGCTTGGGAGATAGTGAATTCTAGGACAGGTGTTTTGATTTCTTACACTGGTGATTCCCCCCCCCAAAAAAAAAACAATACAGTATTATTGTAGCCATATAAGGACATATTTGATGCTGCAAGTAATTGATTTGCTGAACAAGTAAAAATTTCTTGTTTTGTAATCTCTAGATGTTGTCCAACATCCTAAAGAGGTTCTGATATCTAGCGCCTCTAACCCTTCCCACCTGAACCAATATTTAGAAAGTTGATTCTCCCTGCATGGTTAAGAATTTTGCCATTATCCTGTGTCAAGTTCAGGATTTGACTAGAGTTTGGTTAGCACTTAAAAGCATTGCGGAATGAAATGCAGGTATCTAGTCATTAAATTAATAAAACAATATTTCCAATAAAAATAATGTCACGTAGAAAACTGGAATGTGGACTTAACAATGGTGTAAATGATAGGGTTGTGCATCAATTCTGTGTGCACCTTGAATAATGAGGCAAATCTAAGTCCCATTGGCTTACTGGAGCTTTCAGGTAAATTTGTGTAAGATTGTGGCTTTAAAAGATGTAGTTTTGGTGAAATTCATCAGATAATCTAGCATAGATATGTATTTTTCTTCAGGTGACACAAGGATAAAGGTCCAAGATGGAAAGGCTGCCTTTCGAAACCTGGTGGTCTCTGGTTCCTGCTCAGGTTGTTACCTCTTTTTCAAAGTGACTTCTCCTCCAGGTAAGATTTGTTATCCAGTGGAGAGTCTAAGGGGGACTGCTTAATGCTGAAGCTAAGCAGGTGCTGGGTAAGATCGGTGCCTTCATAGGAGATATTGGGTTCTGTAACAGAGGAAAGGTAGGATGGATGTACACATAAGAAATTAAATAAGAGATCTCACTTTTATCAGCCAATATGTGAAAAAGTCTTTTGGCTGCATGTGCAGGACCTTTGCTTCTCCTTTCTTACGGGGTGGGCAAACAAGCCAGGGAGGCTTCTATTAACAATAGTTTCCCATTTCATCCAAACCAGAAAACTGTAGCTACAGTGGTGCCTCACAAGACGAAATTAATTCGTTCCGCAAGTTTTTTCGTCTAGCGAATTTTTCGTCTTGCGAAGCGCGGTGTCAGAAAAGTTTTGGAAAAGCTTCAAAAATCACCAAAGTCTTCAAAAACCTCAAAAAAGGCTACCACACCGCATTCTATGAGTTGCTCCTCGAAGTCAAGTCGCAACTGTATTAACGGTGTTAAGAAAAAGGAAACAAACTTGCAAAGCAAGCTCAAAAACCGCAAAACCCTTTCGTCTACCGAGTTTTTCGTCTTGCGAGGCATTCGTCTTGCGGGGCACCACTGTAATGACTTCAGAACAAGTTAGGATATGAAGTCAACTTCAAACCATAGTTCAGTATCCTGGCTTGCCCCATACTATCCTGCTTTGGATGAAATGAGAAACTATAATTAATGGGGAAAAAATCCTGGTTCACTTGCTGACTCAAGCAAAGAAACAGCTACATGTGAAGCCAAAAGGATTGTTCATACATCAGCATAGTTTGAGATATTGCCATCCAAAGGTAACTAAGAAATCATTTTAAAAAATAAATAAATTCTGAAATACATTCCTCTCCTTTCCAAATTCTAATAGCTTAAACATACTGCTGAACCAATGTTTTTTGGCTTCTCAGCAACATTGGCTGAACCAGTCTAAAAAACCAGGATGGGGAAGAAAATGGAACTTTGATCGGATCCAGCAGAGCTCATACCACTGAGCCTCTTGAGCTTGCCGATCGGAAGGTCGGAGGTTCAAATCCTCGTGACGGGCTGAGCTCCCGTTGCTTGGTCCCAGCTCCTGCTGACCTAGCAGATCAAAAGCACATCCCACCGCTGTGGTGGGAAGGTAAACAGCATTTCTGTGTGCTCTGGCTTCTGTCACAGTGTCCTGTTGCACCAGAAACAGTTTAGTCCTGCTGGCCACATGACCCGGAAAGCTGTCTGTGGACAAACGCTGGGTTGCTCAGCCTGAAAAGCGAGATGAGCGCTGCAACCCCACAGTCACCTTTGACTGGACTTAACCATCCAGGGGTCCTTTACCTTTTTACCTTTACCTCTCACCTTCTTATAATAAGAACTGGGATCGTGATACCATCTGTGATATTGATAGTGTTTTCTGTGCCTCATCTTTTTCTTTCAGGCCTCAAGCAATCTCAGACACAATGTCCTTTCTTTGTGGCAATAATTACATTTCTGAACCTTTAAACACATGCTCCTCATTATGTTGTTTGTTTTATTCTGCTTTTTTTTAGGTGCTATATTATCTGTCAGATCCAATGCTTTTACTATATTCCCCATTACTGTGACCGAAAAATCAGCCATAATCTTCACTGCTGCACTGGGATCGGCAGCCTCTCTGCTTGTTTTGGGATCTGTTGTTATCTGTTGGTCCAAGAAAACAAGAAGGAACAGTGAGTTGGAAAACTGAAGTGAAGCTTCTACCCAGAAAATACCCCATTTGTTCTGCTGGGGCTTACAGAAAAAGAGAAGTTTTCCAGTGAGATTGGCAATAGTTGGTGGTAGCAAATCGTGCTCCCCCCAATTCTAACAGTGTAGAAATGTTTCTTGCATTAGTATTGGGCAGATCAGCATGGTGTGGCATTACTGCTGTGTACAGACCCTTGTGTTGTACTTTCTAGTTACTCCAGTGCAGGAGTGGCTGTCTTGGAGCCTCCAGATGTTGGGACTCCAGTTCCCATCAGACCAGCCCACATAGCCTAGGGCTTGCCAATCAGAAGGTCGCGGTTTGAATCCCCGTGACGGGGTGAGCTCCCGTTGCTCTGTCCCAGCTTCTGCCAACCTAGCAGTTCAAAAGCACATCAAAGTGCAAGTAGATAAATAGGTACCACTCCGGCAGGAAAGTAAAAGGCGTTTCCGTGCGCTGCTCTGGTTTCACCAGAAGCGGCTTAGTCATGCTGGCCACATGACCCGGAAAAACTATCTGTGGACAAACGTCAGCTCCCTTGGCCAGTAAAGCAAGATGAGCGCCACAACCCCAGAGTTGTCCGTGACTGGACTTAACTGTCAGGGGTCCTTTACCATTTTTTAAAGGCACTTCTTATGTCCAAATAGTTATGGGCTATTAGTTGTTTCTCCAGGAGGTCACTTGTATATTTCACTGAAAATTTGCAGTTTAAATTCCCTTGTAATGTTTTGCTACAGAAAACAGGATCAGAAAACCTTTGACGAATAAGAAGAATAAGAAGCATGCCCATATTCAGGCAAATCAGCAGATACTTCATGCCCAACCGTGCTTCATCCAGGAGGAGAATAAACACAACATTACTGCTAGGAGAGAAGGTGAGTCTCTTGGATACAGACTTAATCCTATTATAAAGCAACTTTGTGCACATCATAGTTTGCAACCTTAGCAGGTCCCTGAGCTGGTCTTTTCAGTGCCTCAGCCACAAATACTAGTTGTCAACTAGTTTTAGCCTGGTTAGATTTTCTCGTGAGAAGTTCCAGGCAAGCTTTGCTTCAGGAGTCCAGATAATGGCTTCCTGCAATGGGCTGTTGCTTTGGGGTTTCAGGCTGGTCTCTGCCTGAACTTCCAACCTTCCAGCTCCCTGGAATTGCGACCATGACAATATTTGTCCTATCTTTTATTACAGCATTCCCTTCTTGTAATTTCAGCATCACCTACTTCACTTTTTCTTTTCTCAGTTCATATGCTAACCATTTCCCAAGTTTATTAGCAAATTTTAAAAAATGTTTAGCATATTTCAAATGTTAGCATATTCCTGCATTGTTTTTCCACCATTTTAATATTTTTATTAATGTTTTCTTGGTTTACAAAGGTATGCACAAGGTCTCTTCTTTCAAGTTACATTTTTCATAGGTCAGTTTCATTTGTTGAGGCATATGGGTTAGGAAGAAAAGGGGGGAAGAGGTGGAGGGGGCCATGGCTGGTGGGGGTGGGGTCAGGAGGCGATGTTTCTATTTTGCTTAATGTATGTGTGGGGTTTTGTGTCAGCATCGCTTGTGCGGGTTCTCTTTGCTTGTTTTCCTTTGGTGGTGAGAGAAATTGGGGTTGGCCTAAGGTGCGGTTGCTTGTGTGTGATTGGCTGTGGCGAACTTTGTTTTTGTGTGTGAGTGGGGTGGGTGGGTGTTTTTGGATCAGGTTAGCCATATTGATTCATCTGCTGCTGGTGGATTCTTGTCGTTGTCTTGTTGGGCTGTGTATGTGATAAAGGGGAGCCATACCGGGGTGAAGGTGTCTTCTTCTATTGGTCCCTGTGTCAGTTTCAGTTTATTGGTTAATTTTTCTAGTAGGCCTGTTTCCCATACTATTTGGTACCATTGGCCCATGCTTACTCCTG
The DNA here is from genome assembly GCF_965113315.1 of Podarcis vaucheri. Classification (NCBI taxonomy): domain Eukaryota; kingdom Metazoa; phylum Chordata; class Lepidosauria; order Squamata; family Lacertidae; genus Podarcis; species Podarcis vaucheri. The sequence continues at coordinate 124,498,936 of NC_138761.1, forward strand.
ACAGGTCTCTCCAGTGTCTGGCTATGATGTTTCTGGTTGCTGAGAGTAGATGGGTTATGAGTTCTTTGTGATGTGAGTGGGCATTATTGTCTTGGAATATGTTTAGTAGGACCGGTTCTGGGATGGTTTCTAATACTTGCTTAATTATTTTACATATTTCTTGTATGGCTGTTGTCCAGAATAGTTGGATTTTGGGGCATTCCCACCACATGTGGAGGTCTGTGCCTGTGGAGGTGCACCCTCTCCAGCATTTTGTTGAGGTTCCTGTTAGCATAGATAATGGTCTCTGCAGCATCTTAATTTGGCAGGTAACATTTGTATTTGTTGGTGATTGTTCCAGCTCTTTTTCTTTTTGTCTAATTTCACACAGAATCTTTTGTATTTTCTTCTGTCTCTCTTTTTTAAGTCAAGAGTTATCAGTATGTTGCATAAAGTAACCTCTTATATATGTTCTGCTTGCATCCCAGACTGATATCTTTGTCTAAATCATTCTCAAAAATTTCTTTTGATTTTTGCTTTCAATCTTGTATGATCTTACCTTGGCGTAATAACGTTTCATTAAGTCTCCCTCTAAAACACCAATTCTTTTTTTTTTTTTTGGTAAGTCATCATAACTGGATTATGATACAATAAAGTTTCTATTCTATTCTATATGCACCCCTGTAGCCAATGTCTTCATTACCCATAAAATATCCTATCTTGATAGGCCCTCTGTTTCTCACTAAAATACAAAAATTGTTTTGTGTCCCCATTTTTATATCTCCAAATGTCCACAAGTTCCAGATTGTCCACAATTTCAAAAAATAAAATAAAATGGGTAACTTACCTTGGGTAATTTTAATGTTTCTTCCTGAACTTCTATTCTCCACTCCAGTCTCCCATAAGCAGGGCTTTTTTTCAGTCAGAACTCACCAGAACTCAGATCCAGCACCTTTCAGGTGGGCACAATTATCATTATAAGAGAACAAGGTGAGTTCCAGCACCTCTTTTTGTAGAAAAATATCACTGCCCATAAGACACCGATTTCCATATGAGACCTAGTATCTGGATAACTTCTCAGTTATGTTACTGTAGGGACTGGATGGGGACTAACCCTAACATAAATATGCATTGAGCAAATGTTGATGGACAAAGTAAAGAGGAAACACTCCCTTACCCCCCCTTTCATGTAAAGGGGTTATAAATCCTCCATGGAAAGATTGAGTTGAATGTTTTGCCTCGACACCTGCCATCATCCCCACCCCTAGACTCTTCATATCAGCCACACATGAGAAAGACCCTTTGATCTCAAAAAGCTAGGCAGAATAGACAATGCTGGACTAAATGGTTTGTCTCAGGATTATATTCTTAGCAACTTTGCTGAGAATATGCTTTTAGAATATTGAATATTTGGACTTCGATTTCACTTTGTTCAGGAGGCCTTTTCATTTTAATCTAAAGGTTCCACTATTTTAAAGCTCCATGTGAGCAGAAAACTTTTATCTTATGAATGAATAAGCTATGGATGACCTCTTATAAATAATATATACTGCAGATGACAAAGTGAAGTCTTGTGAGATGTAAAATAGCTGCTGAGGAAGACAAAACTTCTAACGTATTTGGGAGCTTTTCTTGCATTAAACGGACTGCTACAATCAAACGTGGGATTGTTTGACTTGCAGATTATTGCTTCATCCATTTTCATTGGATCAAATCATTATTAAATGATATTTAAAATAATGTTTGCAATGACTAAAAGACCCCAATGCTAACTTGATGGAGTTTTTTCCTCTCTTTTATTGTATGCTTATTTATGTATGTGTCATTAGGCTGAATTTACTAGATCAAATTTTCATGAGTATAGCTGCATCAGGGGTTGTTTGGGTTGTATATCTATTTATATATAGGTAGGGTGTGCCTAATCCTAAAAGCGGATCAGGGACAAACTATGTGCAAAACGCTACTTTTTAAAACTAAGCCAGATCAAATCTCATCATTGCAATATATGCAAGCATGCCACATTGTCATATCAGCCACAGAAATTAAGAGAGATTTGAAAAGGTTTAAATATTTCATTGCAAACATATACTTATCGATCTTTAGGTTTAATTTATGTTATATATAGTAAGAGTTCAATTAGACTTTCTTCACCATACCTTGCACTGCCGTATACATGTGTGAAAACTAGAGGTTGTAGGGCAAGGAGAACCTACACTCAATATATTTTGAACATAATTCATATGCCTAGTTGACTCTCGAACTAAGTATGGTCCAAGTGGTGTCAGCCCAAATTTAGTACCAAAAACGCATTGCGTGTTAAGATCCCAAGACCTCCCCCAATAAATAAAGACACAATTGACACAGAATTTAGTTTAAGGTTCTTGGCATAATTTTGGCCACTACTTTATTGATTACAGATCGTGAGTTTTTTGCTTAGGCATTGGTTCCCGACCAGCTGCATCTGACCTTGTCACGGCGGCATTGATGACTGGAAACCGGCAGACGTCAGTAAGGGAAAACATTCTGGGGGAGGGTTGGGCCAGGCGGAGACTCAAGCTCACCCCAAATGCTCCCAGGGGCTCTGGCATGGCCCTAAGCCCTGGAAGAGAATCGGACAAAAGCAAGGCGAGCCCCTGGATTCCTTTAACGGAATACCCTTTTGCTTATTGGAGGGGTACATTGAACCAATGCCTAACTGCCAAACCTTACAAAGTTGTGACAACTTGCTACACGGTAGGCGAAACCCAATGACACCAGCCAATCAGCCAAATGGGAAAATTCCTACTGGGCCCCTGTCCCAAGAACAGATGACCCACAATGGCATAGCAAGGTCATAATGAACCCTACATATAGGGAGGGTGGGCGGGTGATCCGATGCACGAAGCGAAAAGGGGAAGCTCAATGCAACGTGCAGCGATATATACCGTAGGTCCCCCGGTTAATGCATAAAATGATCCCATTGGCCAGAATTACCCTAGGAACCGAGGGACCACCAATTGGGTTGTTGTGGCTATCCAATCGCTCCCATCCACAACAGCAGTGAGGTCAGTCATTGATCTCACCACAACACATGCTCTCTGGGAGGAGGACAGGATTTTCAGACCTTCTCAGATTTATCAGGTTCCCTTGCCACATAGATGCTGAACATTCTAATCTGCATGCTGTAATATTTCCTTGACCCATCTCTCACTGTTTGATGGAGGCATGCAGATTACCTTTAAGCTATTCTCCCTTATGAACTGGCACAAACAGTGCAGTCATGGAGGTCTGGAGAGGGGCAACACAAGAATGGGCCTTTTCTGTGGTGGCTCCCTGCGTGTGGGACGCTCTCCCCAGAGAGACTCACTTGACGACTTCATTACATGTCTTTAGGCACCAGGTGAAAACATTCCTCTTCTCCCAGGCCTTTGGCTAATTTAATTTAAATCTATGGCCTTTTAATCTCTCTCTGTGTGTGGGGGGGGGTATTGTTTTGTTTGCTATTATGTTGTGTATTTTTGTGTTTTTAAACTGTAAACTGCCCTGTGATCCTGAGATGAAGGATGGTAAATAAAATAAAATAAATCTGCCCTCATTCACCATGTTTGCTGTGAGTCCCATGGAACCAATTGGGGTGGAATGGTCTAAAGGGGAGGAGGAGGAGGAGGGCTCTGAGTTGGGAGGGTGGGGTCAGCCAGGAGAGTGAACTGGATTTAAACTGGCTCCATCCCTCGTGGCCATTGTGGCGGGGCATCTGTTGTGCTTGGGGCTGAAGGGGTTTTGGCTGCCCCAAAGTGCAGACCTCAGCTCTTCCCCCACTAGAATGCAAATAAGGGACTGCTATGATTCTATGGTCCTAAACTTGTTGCTTATGTAAGAAGCAGAAAGAGGTTAGTTTTGAGTTTCATCTTATTTTAATTAATATTTATCACAGAAAAGCAGAAGGAGCAAGAGAGGAAATGCTACAGTTTATATGTTTTGATATTTGCCATACTCTTTCAAAATACAGTGTTCAGCTGTATGCCTTAGGATACATATCTGCTATAAATTCATTTTTTATCTAATTTGTCTGAGATCTAAGCTTCCTGTGGAGGTCTGAGATCAAAGGATCTGATTCTTTCTGATGTTGGCTCTGACACGTAATGTGTGCTGACTTAGTTCTGTCTATAAAATCGCAGTGGGAGGCTGCCAGTCTCCCTTGGCACCTTTACATAGTGAACTTTCATTTCGACTGGTGAGGATGACAGGTACCACATTGATTGGAGCCACCGTGTAAATAATTAATAGGGAGAATTTTCTCTGCAAAAGGAAATCCAGTCCTTCAGATTCTTCTTAAAAGGAATTGTTGCAAGATCATTAAAAATCCCCAATATGTTCGAATTTAAACAAGAATAACAACATCTTAAGCAAATATAATATGCATGACATGGAATGTCTAATCTTTGCATTCCCCTCTATTTAAAGTGATGTTGGTTTTGAAAACTGAGCAACCATCAAAGTTAGTTAGTTCTATTTTGTTAATGCCAGCTAATTTTATTTCCCATGAACAAACCCTAGATTTTTTTATGTTTGGTATTTTAAATTTGGTTGTGGATGAATGGTATATATAAGACAGCATAAACCAGCTTAGAACTTAATAGAACATAAATCAAATGACAGATTAGATGTGCTTTGATTTACCAATCCAGCTGTACAAAGACATAGTTTTAAATGATCCCATTGCATGTGGGAAGACAAATTTCCCCTCTTTATGGATCCTGGGATATAAATGTAAGGTTTTACATTAGGAACTATGAAAAAGGCAAGGCCGGCCTGAGGCATGATACCAGTCCCTACCAGTCCCTTTTTGGTCTTGGCATGCTCTGCAGAGCATTTCCTCTCATTCATCCTTAGAATAATTGTTGACCAGCCATTGAAAACACCAAGAATTGGACCACAGTCTATCAAATGAATGCTTATATTTTCTCTAACAGACCTGAAGCTGCGTGAAGAACATGAAGACACAGCGGAACCATTAAGGAAAGGCCATCAACAAGCATTTAACAGCACAGCCGTGGGAGCAGTGAACAGGACCAAGCAAGACCGTCGCTCCCACACTGGAACATCCACATGGGGGTCTCTGGAACTTCAGCAGCTGAGCATCAAGGAGCTTAATGACTGGAAGGATACCAAGCAACATTTCTCAGACTATGCTCAGCAGAAGGAAACGAAGAAAGGGCAATTCACAGATAAAAGATATAAAAGACCCTCAGAGAAGCCTGCCTTGAGGTCAGGAGGGGATGTGAGGGAGAAACAGCAAGTTGCAGTACCATAACAATAAACTAGTTCCTGGGATAGGATTCATGATAAATAATATGGAAGTTAACAAATAAATGTGCTTTAAAAACTCGAATAGTTTCACTCATTGACAATCCAAGAACCACCAAGCTTTTTAAGTCCATGGGCATATTTGGATTTTTGAGTGAGTGCCATGGGTGTTACTCCCTCTGCTCAGTCAATCGCTAGCTTACCCCCCCCTCCCCAGCCTGAGATGAAGAAAGAACGAAAGCACATGTGGCCTATTTTATATGCGTAAAAGTCAGATCTTGTAGAATTAAACTGAGTCTTGAAAAGCACCTAGCACTTAAAGAAGAACTGGGAAATGGTGTAAGTCTCAACATCCTCCCTCAGCAAGGGAGAATAAGCTATGCACCCACACTGTATCCTTATTGGGGCAGTGGGTGGAGGGAGCCCCCCCGGCTTTGTTAGTACAGTGGTACCTCGCAAGACGAATGCCTCGCAAGACGAAAAACTCGCAAGACGAAAGAGCTTTTCGTTTTTTGAGTTGCTTCGCAAGACGAATTTCCCTATGGGCTTGCTTCACAAGACGAAAACGTCTTGCAAGTTTGTTTCCTTTTGCTTAAAACCGTTTGCTTCGCAAGACGAAAAATTCGCAAGACGAAAAACCTCGCAGAACGAATTAATTTCATCTTGCGAGGCACCACTGTACAGTCATACCTCAGGTTACAGACGCTTCGGGTTGTGTGATTTTGGGTTGCGCACCGCGCCAAACCCAGATGTACCGGAATGGGTTACTGCTGGGTTTGGGCACTTGAGCATGTGCAGAAGCACTAAATTGTGCTTTGTCCATGCACAGAAGCATCGAATCACAACCCGCACGCGCGGCGCTGCAGGTTGTGAACGTGCTTCCTGCATGGATCATATTCGCAACCCAAGCATCCACTATACAAGGGGAGGAGGTCTCAAGGGCAAATGCCTTTGAAATACCTTCTGTGACCCCCGGTGGAGGCAGAAGGTGGAGCAAATGGTCAGCTCTAAAAGAATTCACATAATTTGCTTATGGTTGCCAAAATTTGAATATTTAAGCATTCAGATTAGCTGGAATGTAATTCAATAAGAATCTTCCATGGTAAAGAAGGTGAACAAAGGGAAAAAAAAATTGTTTTATATAACAAGGAGAAGAGAATAAAAGCTGGTTTGGTTGTTACATTTGCTGTAGGGATCAGCTTTCTCAAGGCAAAGGCCATTCCTTCAAACTTGCTCCACAGACATACCATCTACCAGAACTCACTGCATTAGTTGGGGCAATGTAATGAGATCCTCACCTCCACCAGTAACTGCCATGGAGCAAAAGTAGAGAAACTCATTATGTGAGGGTAGTAGTAATGGCTCATGTAATGGTTTCTAATCAATGATGCCCAGCAGTGGGAATTCTTACTACCATGTGTGCCTTGGAAGGTGAAGTCAAACCATTGGGAGAGTTGCAGCGCCTGCTGTGGCTGTAGAGACTGCTACAGGAGAGACATGTTTTGTTGCTTCCGGTTTTGCTGGTGCAGACACACCGGCGCGTTTCTTCTTACTGTGCTCCTCCCAGCAGTCATTATTACCACAACACATGTAACATCTAGATAAGCGCTAAGAGGGTGGGTGTAAAGGGTCCAGAATTCAGTACATGCACACATATCTTGGATATTGTTAGCTGTTTAAAATCTTTGCAGAAGGGTGTAGGCAGCACTCACAGTTTGATGGAGTGCAGCCACACTTCTGGTTTGTGGGCAAGGATTTCTTTGCAGACCATTATGCTCAGCTTGCTGGTGTCAGAGAGTAGGGCAAGGGTGGGCACTTGGAGTTGATTGAGAAGCACAGCCCCACTCCTGCTTCAAACACACGAGTGCCCTACACATGGGTGATGCATGAATACAGCTAATGTGTTATCAAGGAATAAGATCCTGAATTTGTCATACAAGCAATGGGTTTAATATACTATTACTAATGGCAGAACACAACTATGGTCAATTACATGGTCGAAGACTTCAGTTGTTTCTATTCCTAGTTAAACTAATTCCAGCCTTAGTATCTGACGGTCTTGAAGTTATTTATCTGATTGCATCTGTTGAAAAACAGATTTTAAGGGGCAGGCTGCCTGGGGCGATCCTAATTGTTCCTCTCTCTTTGAATACATGCAGCGGGGACAGGGGGAAGCTGGCTTTGGAGGGTGAATGCAAGGGAATAAAATTTTGAACTGACTTCAAAGTAAAGAATGCAAAACCAAAGAAAGGACAAAGGAAATAAAGATGCGAAAGGAGTTTAGTTGGTCCCGCAGTTTGATTAAAAATAAAAAGCACAGGAAGACAGTGCTGGCAAAGCTAAGGTCAAGTGTATTTCCATTTATTTAAAATATAGTAAATGGGTGTTGCTTTAGTTTTTTGACTTTTACTTTGTTACTTTTACTTTAAATTGTAATTGTATTTTTATAAATGGAAATTCATATTGTTCTACAAATAAAGCACAGTTATAAATAGCCAAACGTGGCACTTATTTCTGTGAAGATGCTTTTGAAGAACCATAAGAAACAACAGTCACTCCCCCTGCCTCTCCCCCAGCTGCTGGCCATGCCACCCTCGCCAGACACTCAGCATGCATGCCAAGGGGTCCTTTTGTGTGCCAATGCAGGTGCATAGAGCTCCCCTGTCTGGTCCAACATCTTCCCTTGTACAAAGGAGCTCTACGTGCATAAATTAGTGCATATCTAAATCCCCTTCTCTCTCACACTGAGCATTCAGGTGGGGAGGGGCTTGGTAGCCAGGCGTGTTGGCGGGGCACTTGCTTAAACAGACCCATGAGACCCTCATAGTGTGTGAACAGGTTTAAGAAGGACCTTATATCTAGATCAGGCTTCCTCAGCCTCGGCCCTCCAGATGTTTTTGGCCTACAACTCCCATGATCCCTAGCTAGCAGGACCAGTGGTCAGGGATGATGGCAATTGTAGTCCCAAAATATCTGGAGGGCCAAGGTTGAGGAAGCCTGATCTAGGGGCTATTTCTCCATGCATGAATTCACCTCTGCTGTTTGAATTTGGCTAAGGGTGTTCTCATCGAGAAGGGGCTCTTGCAGTGCAAGCCTATGTATGTTCAGTCAGAAGAATGCTTTCTCCCTTGTAAGTGTATTTAGGAGCACAGCCTCAGCTGATCTTAACAGCTGTGGTGACCAGAGCCGTCTTTCCCATAGGGCTTAGTGGTGCGTCATGCCAGGGCACCGGCCTCTCAGGGGTGCCCTGGCAAAAAGGGGGAGCTGTGCGGCTTTGCCTGCGACCTCCCCTTTCCCTGCATGCCCACCAGCTGCGCCTCACCAACCACAAGGCTGGCAGGCATGCAGCTTCCCTCCCAAGCCTCAGGAGGAGAGCGATCCTCGCAGAGGCTTGGGAGTGAAGTTGCACACCCGCCAACCATATGGTTGGCAGGGCACAGCTTCCATCCTAAGCCTCTGCAGGGATCGCTCTCCTCCCGAGGAGGCCTGGGAGGGAAGCTGTGCTCTCCTCCCACAAGGCTTGGGAGGGGTGCGACTTCACTCCCAAGCCTCTGCGAGGATCGCTCTCCCGCAACGGCATGGGGGAGAGTTGCTCCCTCCCCAATGGCTGGCAGTGTGCAGCTACGGCCACCCCAACACTATCCATGGGCAGATATTTGCACCCCGGCACCGCATCGGCTAAAGACGGCTCTGGTGGTGACCACAGGAGAGAAGGCAGTCCTTGAGTTATCTAGGCAAAGGACTGAATGAAAAACATCCAGCCTTGGTGACTCAGCTCCTGAGTGTGGCTGCACCATTGTCAACTGCTGAAGAAGCACGCGTCCAACGTATACCATATCTTACTGTGAACATAATGAAGAAAGAAAAAACTTGCTAGAAAAAGCCTCTGCTCTCATGCTGTGTCTAGGAGCTGACAAAACTTATTTGCTAAATACCCTTCATTTGGTGAGTGACAGGAGACTGGTGTCAAGTGAGAAAATGAAATGTAAATTTTATTAAACACCTCTCTCATCTCTGGGTACCAATCCAGATTCCAGCATAACACAGCAAATCAAATCCTCTCTTTGCCTTGCCGAAGGGCAAATGAAGAATCATTTCTCCTTAATACCATTCTTTCCTACTAAAATATTTTCCTGTTTAGTAACTGCAAAAATTAAAACATGAACCCTATGTTAATCTCTCTCCGTGTGTGTTATGTGTTTGGTGTTATTTTTTAAAGTGCTTCATTTATTGTGGGTTGTGCTTTAATTCTGTCTTCACATCCATCCAGCACTGGTAATTGGCTCCAGCAAAATAATGGCATCTCTAAAAATACAACTTTAGTAACTCATCCAGAGATTTTATTCAAATGTCCATCATGAAACTCAGCAGCAGGACCTGAGGTTTTTCATGATAATGACTTACCTGCTGCATTCAACACAACAATTGAGTGACATGGGTTCTTGCATGGGCAAAAAAACTCAAAACCGCCCTTCGCATGGGGGCATTTATGTCACATTAAAGAGCTCAAAAAGTTGGTGGAGGGCATAGGGACGGTAGTAACAGACTGGTGCCTGGTTAGTACCTGTTGTTGCCTGGGCTTCTGCACCATCACAATCCTATCTGGAAGAGTAAGGATACGATGGGCAAGACCATACAGCCCATTTGCCACATATTAGCCACCCCTTCTTTAAAGCCCTACCTGACGTATGATCTGGGTACCTTCAAGCCTGTTTTCCTCCTTGCGAAGCTCCCTCCAGACTCGAGCTATCATCTGGGGCCCAGCTCCACATCCTTGGATACTGGGCAGCATGCTGGGCAAAGCATACCTGGGGCCTTTTCTGTCACCATACCCACTTTGTGGAAGAATGCCTTGACCATCCCAAGAAAGCTGGATCTCTCATTTAAAACGGCTTTAGCTGGGTGGCAGCGGCTCAGCTGTTTAAAAATGGATTCAGTTGACTATTCCTTCTTTTTGATATTTTGCTGTTTTGATTCTGCTGATGGGTTTGTAATTGCTGTATTGCGGCCTTGGTTTTTATTTTAATATTTTGATTTTTGATTTGCTTGAACTGTGGATTGTTTTAGGTTTTATTATTATTATTACTGTAAGCCACCTTGAATTTCTTCTGAAAAATAGGCAGGATATACCGTATTTACGTGAATCTAATGCACCATTGAATCCAATGCGCACCTCAATTTTCAAAACCTTGAAACCAAAAAAGTATTTGCTGGTGAATGTAAATGCACCATCATATCTAATGTGCACCTTAATTTTCACGACATAATTTGGCCAAAAAAATGTGCGCATTACATTCAAGTAAATATGGTACCTTTTAGAATTATTATTTATATATAAGGCCGTTTTTAAAGAATAGCTATATCTCATTTTAGATTTGTTGTTGTTGTTATTTCAGATTTTAAGTTGCATCCTTGCTGTTGTGAACACCAAAATAGTTTTTATTACCTTTCTTTATTTTAAGAAAGACAGGCATATGTTTGCTTTTTCACAATGTTATTTGAAAGCTTTTGGAAACAATAAATTTGGATGTTTTTTACTCCTGAAAAATGGGGAATTCTAAAATACTTTGTGGGCAGTAAATTAAGCTTGCATCTAGTGAGATGTGGGTGCTTCCAGTCCTGTAAACACTCTCCTAATTATTGTTGTGTCAGTCTGTCGTAAAATCATTTAACACTGACTATATCCTGAGCTGGCATAACTGGAGTCTGGTTTCTGCTAGTTTTTCAGCTTCTCCAAACCTTTATTGGTATATAAAAAAGGTATACATTCTGCCTAAGTAGTGTCAAATCACGTGACTTAGAGATTCCTTTAATATTACAATTCCCTCTCCCACCTTTCTGACTCAAATACTCCCATGCCTCCAGCTAGGAGGCAGTTGGGATTCAGAGCTGTAGATACATCCACACAAGAGATCAGTCATTTCACACTGCCAGTGGGCCTCTTTGCTATTCCAATAGAGAACCAATTGCACACTGTGACTAATAACGTTGGCTGTGTGAAAGAACTATTTTTATAAAGATTGAGAAAGGCCTCCTTGGGTTTTGGGGCAGGACAGTTATGATTTTGAGAAAGAGCAAAGCGTAGCATAACTGCAAGCTCAATGGTCTAGAGACAAGTTCAGCAGGCTCCCTATGTTGCAGTTACTGTATTGATATTTGTGAATTCTGATCGAAGGCGATCTCATCTGTACCTCCTGGACTAATGTGTGGATCAGAATATAACCATCCACTGGCAGAGTGTGCTTTCATGGCAACCCAGGGCATGGAGGGCGGACAGAGCTCGGTGTGTGGCAGCCCAGCCCTCACTGCCAACTCTGGTGGAGTGACACCAGTCCTAAGCCGCTATCTGATCAGATCCTACCAGGACTTTCTTAAGCATATGTGGCACCGGGGTGCAAAGCTCCACCTGGCGCCCCCACCCCAGGTTGCCTAGTCCCAGGTGTGCAGGACGGCAGAGCTGGCCAGCCACCTCAGCGTCTCGCTGGCTTGGTAGTCCCCAAACTTGCGGCGCAGAGCCACCTGCAGCAGAAAAGCCCGCTGCAGTGCTCCAACCAATGGATGGGCTCTTCCCTGGACTCAACTCTAGGGCCCCGGACTCTTGACCTGGCACCCCTGAGAGCCTGGTGCCCAGGTGTCCCGCAACCCTAGCGCCTATGGGTAAGACGGCCCTGGATCCCAGTCTTGCTAAGCAGCTCAGAGCTGGTGTTGCTCTGGTGGTGAGAAAAATGGCTTTGGCAACCCCACCCGCCATTGAACCCAATGGGTTTTGACTATATGAGACTTTGGCACAATCCCTGGAACATAGCCCCGCATAGGTTGCCGGCTTACTGTGCAGATAGATAGATGACAGATAGGTAGATGATAGATAGATAGATGATAGATAGATAGGTGATAGATAGATAGATAGATAGGTGATAGATAGATAGATAGATAGATAGATGATAGATAGATAGATGATAGATAGATGATAGATAAAGATAGATAGATGATAGATAGATAGATAATTGTGTCACAGCCCCCAATTGCATCCAGACCATGGTGTGAGGGGACAGAGGCTTTAACACGCCCCCCATGATGATCTTGAGCAGAAGCACACACACACCTGCACTGAGTGTTCCACTTCTCTGTAGAAAGGACACAACACCATGTCTTCTCCATCTGCTATCCTCCTCACCTTGGGGAGACAAGGAGCAGGGAGCAGGTGAAGGAGGATTAGGAAAGTCTTCCCCCAGGAATGATGATCATGGGGTGAACTGCAAGCCCCATAGTTCTGGGAGGAATCAGAATCCAAGCCAGAGCCTGCTCCTAGTGAGCTTTGCCTACCTCAGTTCTGCTAATTATATTTCAAGTATAGGTTTCTGCATTCTTGAGTGTTATTATTATTTATTAAATTTGTAGACCTCCTTTCATCTGAAGATCCCAGGGAGAGCATTCCACAAGCATGGAGCCACCACAGAAAAGGCCTGTTCTTGTGTTGCCACACTCCAGATCTTTCGTGTAAGAGGTACATGAAAGATGATGATCACAGGGTCTGGGTTGATTCATATGGGTAGAGGCGGTCCTTGAGATATTGTGGTCTTGAGCCATTATAAGGCTTTGTAGGTCAAAACCGGCACTTTGAATTGGGCCCAGAACCTTAATTGGCAGCCCGTGCAGTTGGGTCAGAATTGGTGTAATATGCTCAAATCGTCTTGCCTCAGCGAGCAACCTGGCCGCTGAATTTTGCAACTACTCATACTTTGAATGCACGCCTGCTTCCTAATTGAGATACCTCCAGTGAATTACCACTTAAAGATCTGGACACATGCATGCTATATATGGCATCCCTACTGAGGTCCCAGTCTACTTATGCCTGTTTGATTCTCAAAAAAGCACAGATGCCCCTTGCAGCACTTTCACGCTTCTCCCTCTGATCTCCAGGCTGAGACGTCTAAATCTCCTGTTTCATTTGCATGGTTATCCAGTGAAATTGCTTGTAGTGTTTCTCTTTCTTGTTTGCAAAACAGGCGGTGGGATGGGAGTTTTGAGAAACAAGGGATTTATCCTATCAACTGGGAAATTATTCAAATCCAAGGATTTAGGGTGGTTTCTCCCTAGCCCTACAGTAGACTTGCTCGAAGGCTATAACTCTGACCATAATTGGCATTTCATCCAATTTTGTTTGCATCCAAATGCTGCTCTGAATTTCTTTGCAATGAACTCAAATGAAACAAAAGCAAACTATTTGCAAAATCTTTTCTGTGCTTCCTGTTGCTATAGGTCATATTCTGCAAGCCATTCCCCTGACTTGGTTCACTTCCAGTATAAGAGCTGGGGGAAATGGCTTAAAATGTGCAGAGTAAGGTAAGGAAAGGAAGTGGCCAGTTTCACTCCTCTCCCTTGCGTGCTCATTTTTATATTAAAAAAATAGAGGGCAGGAGGGGGGCAAATCCAAACAGGCAAGCATCGGTTTGACATGTCCAATTTGGCCCTCTGTTTAGCTGCCACGAAACTGTACAGGAATAAAGTGCAGATAAAATTATGTCTATGCATGTGTGAGCTGCACGATTCAGCTCCAAGTGAGAGGTGGCTGGATTCTACTGGATCCAAAGAGAAAAATACAACAGAGTTGACTTCTACATTTACTTTTCTACAAATGGTAACTACTCCTACCACAAGGAATAACTTGCAACTTAATTCTAAATCGCTTTCCCAGCTGGTAAGTCTGCTAGCACCACCTGAACTTGGGAGTGCCCCCCCACCCCATTTCCAGGCATTCAGTCAAGATGCCCCATCTCTGGGTGGCCTGTTGCCACTTCAAGAAGAAGGAAGCGAAAACAGCACCATCCTGTTTTGCCACACCCCCTTTGTTGGCAATAGAGATACCTGCATGCATATCACACTCAGGCCCATATTTCTGCAAACAAATTCCTTTCAGCCTAAGAGCTTTGGAGGAGACGAAATCATGAGGAGGCTAGGAGCTCCTAAATGTTTTGGATGATTTGCAGCATCCTGCATTCAGGCATCCAGGCAGAACGTGATGGCCTTTGTTTAAGCAAATGGAAGTGTTGTCCACTGAGCATACTTGCAAATCAGGTACTGATGTTCCAAGTAAAACAGCCCTTTGTTTGGAGGGTGCTGGGAATGAGGCTGGCTTTGTCTTTTGTTCTTGCGCAGTTGCCAGCGCTGTCACCTTTTCTCAAAATAAATACCGATCAGGCGTGGCTCAAGGGAGGGTATTCTTTCAAAAACCAGACTGAGGGATGCTCTCTCTCCCCTCCCTTGGCTACAATTCAGCACCAAGTGTGAGCAGAGCACATTAAAATTCCGCCAGCATTTACTGCACGCCGTAATAGACGCAAGCATCGACTACGCCCAATATTAGTGATGGTACCAGGAAACCATCCTTGCTTTTGGCTGCCTGAAGGCAGCTGTGATCCCCAGCTTGTCCTATCTGTCAGTCTATTTGATCTCCAAATGAATTGCTTTTGATAACAGCTATATAAATGCAGAACTGTTCCGCTGGGCCTTCTTAAATGAGACTCTCTCTTTCATCTCCCAGTCATTTCAAAAAGCAGATAGACTTGTTAGAGGTTTTTAATGCAATGATTTATGTTTTATCTTGCTGGTTCGAGGCAGCATTTATTTAGCACTAAATTCTTCCCAAGCCTATATATGGGGAGAAATGCTTGAGCACAATATTTGGAATTCAAAATATTAGATATTATATATATATGCATAGCCCATCCATACAGACACCTAATACATATAACATTTTGAAACCCACATATAAATGGAGGCATGCACACACCAACCCACAATTACGCGAAGAGTGAACGATATGTGTACGGATGTGAAAATTACCGCAGTGGAATGTTTATTTGTTTTTCTTTGGAAAATTGATAGACTGCTAAACTTTAGCACATATATTGGCGTACAACAATAAAATGCAATAAATAAGGCCGTGTGTGACTATTGTTACATGTGGTCTCTGAATTGTGAGAGGTTTCAGGGGTCCTTGCACATCCCCTGGGTTTGGTTTCTTTGGGGACACACTTTGACTGCATCACTCCAGACAGGTTGCAAGGCTGGGGAGAGAGAAGAAACATAGGCTCCCTACAGCTTCCCTTATAGAATGTCTCCAGATACTCAGTTTGACAACATTTTGACCCAAGCTTACATCACAAACCTGGCGAGAGATATTTACTCAACAAAGAAAGTGATCATTTTTTCAGTTTCAATATTATAGTTTACAACTGTAAAATCCAAAATTTCAGTTATAAACTGATAGGATTAGAGAAGACTCCCCCAAAGATAGTCTAACCCAGGCACCCCCAAACTCAGTTCTCCAGATGTTTTGGGACTACAACTCCCACCATCCCTAGCTAACAGGACCAGTGGTCAGGGATGATGGGAATTGTAGTCCCAAAACATCTGGAGGGCCGAGTTTGGGGATGCCTGGTCTAACCCAATCACATTACAACATACATGTATTTCTGATCAAACACCATTTATATTTACCGTATTTTTCGCTCTATAAGACGCACCAGACCACAAGACGCACCTAGTTTTTGGAGGAGGAAAACAAGAAAAAATATATTCTAAATCTCAGAAGCCAGAACAGCAAGAGGGATCACTGTGCAGTGAAAGCAGCAATACCTCTCGCTGTTCTGGCTTCTGGGATAGCTGCGCAGCCTGCATTCGCTCCATAAGATGCACACACATTTCCCCTTACTTTTTAGGAGGGGAAAAGTGAGTCTTATAGAGCAAAAAATGCGGTATATTCAGAGGTGATCTCCTTGGAGGAAGCCAGCCTCCTTTTCATCCTTGGTTAACACCATTCATTCTCAATGTATAGGGCACTCTACATTAAATACCTTTGGAAAACAAGCAAGCAAATAAAAACATTTAAGAAACAAGAGTTGAAATGCCGAAAAGGTAATATAGTTTAGGATTTACAGTATGTCATAAATTCATATCTGAAAACCTTAGTTTTCCAAATGTAAAACACATTTCCCATGTATCCTTCATTGTTTTAGGCTTTGAAATTTGTTGTATTATGTTTTTTAACATTTGTTGATGCCCATCACCTCAAGCATCTTAATTCTTATGTGGAATATACATATTTTAAATGACTATGTACATAAAAGAAACCCCTTTTAAATATAGACTCTCGTAAACAGAGCTTCCATTTATTCAAATGCTCAATTACCTGAAGGTTCTGGTTCCTCCCAGGCAAGTTTTATAAATGAGGTTGTATTGCCTTTGAAAAGGAAGGAGAAGAAGGAAAAAGATTTCCTTTAGGTTTCATGAAAACAAATTCCTTGCAGACTTGAATTAGCATATTTGTGCTACTTAGCTGAAGAAAAAAATCAATTACACACAGTAAAACCCCAACTAAAATCTTTTGGAAAGTTTTTCATGGATTGTGCAAGACCAGAATTTCTGTGGTGAGGAGAGGACTTCTTGATATTTTGACCAAGGTGTAAGTCAAAATGTGCTTCAGCCTCAACCAAAGTAGTGCAACAGCAAAAACTTTATATGGTATTCCGTTTTTAATATTATAAGCATGAGTGTGGGGAAAAGTTCCTGTTTTAAGCAATGCCTTTTCAATAATTCCATTTTTAGTCATGGTTTCCCTCCTTGAACCTCAGCCTTCCTGCAATGTAATGACTACCCCACACATATCAGATCAGGAAAGCACATTAAATATATCGTGTTACCTCCAGCTCACCATTTCTGTCCCATCTTTAGGTCTCTGGAGATCTGTTGGTTATTTTTGTCAAAGTGTTAAAAGACAGCATAGAACTAACATACTTGCCCATTTGCCTTCTCCAAACACCTATGGAGAAATTGCACCCTTAATAGATAGAGACCATAACCTCAATTTCCACCCCTAAAATTGGATTAGCTCACAAGTCCCCATATTCCCCCTTCACTATATGACCAAAGTTTAAATTAAGTTTATATTCCCCTGGAAAAACATCTACACAAACATAAATGGACCCCTGACCATTAGGTCTAGTCGTGGCTGACTCTGGGGTTGCGGCGCTCATCTTGCTTTATGGGCCGAGAGAGCCGGCGTACAGCTTCCGGGTCATGTGGCCAGCATGACTAAGCCGCTTCTGGTGAACCAGAGCAGCGCACAGAAACGCCGTTTACCTTCCTGCCAGAGCGGTACCTATTTATCTACTTGCACTTTGATGTGCTTTCGAACTGCTAGGTTGGCAGGAGCAGGGACTGAGCAACGGGAGCTCACCCCGTTGCAGGGATTCAAACCGCCGACCTTCTGATCAGCAAGCCCCAGGCTCTGTGGTTTAACCCACAGCGCCACCCACGTCCCTCTACACACATATCTGTGCATTAACCAGGATTGTTTTAAACCATCTGTTTAACAGTTGATGACAGCACATTTAAATGGGCAAGAGTAGATGCTCTCCTATACATTTAAATGGTTCACGTATATAGATAGGAAACCGTGGTGAGAGGGTAGTATTATAAAGGAAAACAAGATTTATTGGCAGCAGTTCTCAGATCCTGAGGCTCTAGGTCTAATTTGATTCTTAGTCAAACCAACTAGAATATTTATCACCAGCAGGAGTGCTAACTTCCCTTGAGATCCTCAGGATATCAGATATAAGTGCATCATAATGACACAATGTTTCTTCATCAGTAATAATAATAATAATAATTTATTATTTGTACCCCCCCCCATCCAGGACGCAAGTGG
The DNA here is from genome assembly GCF_965113315.1 of Podarcis vaucheri. NCBI lineage: Eukaryota > Metazoa > Chordata > Lepidosauria > Squamata > Lacertidae > Podarcis > Podarcis vaucheri. Next base: position 124,516,910 of record NC_138761.1, read on the forward strand.
TGCTGTGGGTTAAACCACAGAGCCTAGGACTTGCCGATCAGAAGGTTGGCGGTTCGAATCCCCGTGACGGGGTGAGCTCCCGTTGCTCAGTCCCTGCTCCTGCCAACTAGCAGTTCGAAAGCACATCAAAGTGCTTTACCTTACCGGCGGAAAGGTAAACGGCATTTCCATGCACTGCTCTGGTTCGCCAGAAGCAGCTTAGTCATGCTGGCCACATACCCGGAAGCTGTACGCCGGCTCCCTTGGCCAGTAAAGTGAGATGAGTCAGTCATGACTGAACCTAATGGTCAGGGGTCCCTTTACCTTTACTTTACCCCACCCATCTGGCTGGGTTTCCCAAGCCACTCTGGGCGGCTTCCAACAAAGTTTAAAAATTCCTTAAAATGTCACACATTAAAAACTTCCCTAAACTTCCCTCAACAGTAGACATTAGATTGTTTTGATATGGTTTCCAGCCTGACGTCATGGCCATGGCAATTGAGCTCTCCTGCCCTCCAGGGGAGTGGAGCTGTCCAAGCAAGGAAAACCCAGGATTTTCCTGGCAACCCTCCTCAGGGGCTTCTGGGGAGTGCACCATATCCCACAGTGTTGCTTAAGCCCATATCTGCCAGCTTGAAAGGCAGAATGGGTGCGGCCTGGGAAGTGTGTCCTTGCCATGGACTAATCTCTGTGATCGGTTCCTCAAGATTTTGGAATATTGACATTAATTAAAGAGTGCTCCTGAAACTGCATATGATAATGGGCTGCAATTAATCAGCTGCTGAAAGGACTGGATTTGAACTATGAAGGTATTTGAATGATTTTTAACGAGCACGAAAAACTTACAGCAGCTGGGATGGAAGAGGGAGGCAAGGCAATGTTTTTATATAGTTTCCAAATGGTCTTTTTCTTTCTTGAAATCCCCTGCAAAATGAAAGAATTGTGTGCAGTTGGTATGATGTTATTTTGTCTGATACTGAGGAAGAGAAAGGGGAGATACTGATCTATGCTCAACAAAGGCTTTTACAATGGTTTTCTATACCCTCTGCTCTTGACTGAAGTAATGGACGCTGTTTAAATTATCTTTGAACTGGACCAGGAGTGGAGGAGAGAACAATTTCACAAGATGAAGGACTGCTAATTACATCTGGCAGGAGTTTAAATATGTGACTTTGTTCTTCAACTGGCAGGCTGAGGAAAACCAAATTTTAATGGCGGAGTAGGCATCCTGTCAAGAGAATTATTTATAGCCCAGCAAGTCCTTGAACAATGGAAGGAATATTTTGAAAGGACTGGAATGTGAATGGACAAAGGATGATGGCAATAAACTATCTCTACATACCACGTCTGGGAACAGAGTATTGGAAGGTCTACACAAGCAAAATGGATTTTTAGATGTTTGGAAAACAACAAAGGTGCTGATTGTAAGGAAACAAAGAAGGCCAGCTATGAAAATGGATTAAAATTAATAGGAGGATGAGAAGGTGATTAAAGAAGAAGAATGAAGTGGTAGCATCAAGAAGCATTTGGATATATGTTTGTAACAGGAGCAGGGAAACCTTTTTTTTAAAATGTATTAAATTTAAATAATTTGGATCAACAGATAGGCAGAAGAGTCCACAAAAGAAGAAAACTTACCTTCTGCTCTGTTTGTCCACTTAATCTAGCAGTGGTGCTCCAAGGGGCAGGAGAATATTTAAGGAAACATCAGTGAGTGTGACTAGTGGGTAGTGATCACCATCTGCATATTTATCAACATAGAAAGCTTGAATCACCCCCCTAACTGTCTGAAAAAGCAACAGCATATTCTACAACACTAGTCCCCGATGTAAAACTAAAGATAAACTCACCTATTAATTTGTCTGGTGTGCCTTTTTTTTCTTCACAAGTTTTTATAAATGCTTTTTTGATACAAGAAGATGAAAAGTGAGGGAAAGAAGAGAAACGAAAGGAGAGAAAGAAAAAAGGTCAAAAAGATATAAGAAATGAGAAAAAAGTCTCCCATCTGTTAGTTAAAAAAGAAAACTATTCAAAAAAGTTTGCTCTGCAAATTCATCCAAGGATTCCACTTTCAGGATGATATTATTTTGCTAGCATGGTAAAGAGCAAGGCATATGCTAGCAAAAATTTTGTGGTGTCCTAAGAATGTCTAACACAATAAGATTGTCCTATCATATGGTGAATTCCTTGAGGTTATCTGGAGTCTGCTGATGTGGAATCATGAGGGCCTATATAAATAAACCTGTGCTGATGGAAACATTGACTCAACATGAGTAATATATTGTTCCAGCTCTTCCCACTGTGTTTCCCCTCCATCTCAAAATGGCATCCAAGTGCAGGAAGATAGATATTAAACAGTAGAACCTGAAGGCAACTACTCTTAATTAGGGTTGCCATGGCAACAGATCCACAGCTGGGTAGTGCAACTACTCCCACATTAAGAGGTAAAGAGTCCAGGCAAAGTAATTCTTCTCTGGTCCTACCTCTAATTTTGGACTGACTTGTTGCCAAAGATGTGCCACTACAACCATTGGTATCTATTCACAAGCCCAGGTCTCTTGCAACAGAAGGATGTCAAAGGATTTGATGCAGTTGATGAATGTCCTATACTTGATATTCTTCCCCTTCAAATCTGCTATATTGCAAGAGAGTCACTTAATTATCAATAGCTTAGTGTCTAGAGGCAGTTGGAGGATGGATGGCGGTCAATGGATTGAGGTGGAATCCTAAGAAGACAGAAGTATTGTTTCTGGGGGACAGGGGGCAGGCAGGTGTAAGGTACTCCCTGGTCCTGAATGGGGTAGCTGTGCCCCTAAAGGACTAGTTGCACAGCCTTGGTGTCATTTGGACTCACAGCTGTCCATGAAGGTGCAACTTAATTCTGTGTCCAGGGTGGCTGTCTACCAGCTCCATCTGGTACGCTGGCTAAGACCCTACCTGTCTGTGCACTGTCTCGCTATAGTGGTACATCCTCTGGTTCTCTCCTGTTTGGACTACTGCAATGCGCTCTGTGTGGGGCTCCCTTTGAATGTGACCCAGAAACTACAACTAATCCATAATGCAGCTGATAGACTGGTGGCTGGAAGCAGCCGTCGGGACCATTTAACACCGGTCCTAAAAGATCTACAGTGGCTCCCAGTCCATTTCTGAGCACAATTCAAAGTGTCAGTGCTGACCTTTAAACCCCTTGGCCCTGTATACTTGAAGGAGTGTCGCCACCCCACCAGTTCGGCCTGGACACTGAGGTCCAGTTCCAAGGGCCTTCTGGCAGTTCCATCATTGCAAGAAGTGAGGCTACAGGGAACCGGGCAGAAGGCCTTCTCAATAGTGGCACTCGCCCTGTGGAGTCTCTGTGTACAATCTGAAATCCTTTCAGAAGAAATGACCATGTCCCCCATAACACTTTTGGAAAAAGAATAGAAATATAGAAAGTGGAAGGTTAAGCTTTCTAATTGACAAGGATGGAAGGCCATAGTAACAAGAAATGTAATTGGAAGCATGGGGTGTGAACAAATATCTGCAATACTGGCAATTAAAAATGGATATTGTGCTATTATATAAACAGAGCGAAGAAATTTGTGAGGAAGTTGTGAGGCTGGACTGGAGGAAGTTCAAGGCTAATTTTTATATTTAATAATAATTGGAGAACCTCTCTTGGATGAAAAGGATAAGGAATGAACATGAGATACCTGGATTGAGCGGCGCTGTGGTCTAAACCACTGAGCCGCATGGGCTTGCTGATCAGAAGGTTGGCAGTTCGAATCCCCATGACGGGATGAGCTCCTGTTGCTCGGTCCTAGCTCCTGCCAACCTAGCAGTTCAAAAGCATGCCAGTGCAAGTAGATAAATAGGTACTGCTGTGGCGGGAAAGTAAACGGTGTTTCCATGCGCTCTTGCACTTGTCACAGTCCTCCATGCGCCAGAAGCAGCTTAGTCATGCTGGCCACATGACCCAAAAAACTGTCTGTGGACAAACGCTGGCCTGAAAACGAGATGAGCGCCGCAACCCCATAGTCACCTTTGACTGGACTTAACCGTCCAGGGGTCCTTTAACCTAGATTGAACATTGGGAAAACATCAACTAGCAGAGGGAGGCAGAACTGGATGTCATTTGGGACTGAACATTGGATTATCGTGAGGATGCTTGCACTTACAACTGACAGACGGATAGTTGAAAGTCACTTTTATTCATATCTCTTCTCTTTTGTTTTGTTACTATTCTTATTCCCTTGCTTTTACTTTTTTTGCGCTCTCTCTCTCTCTTTATTGCTTCATTTTACTTTGTATTCTTCCAGCTCTTTTTCTTTTCTTTTTCTTTCTCTTCTGTTTGTTTATTTCCTGTTTAGAATAGTTTGCTTTTTAGGGAATTGCGAAAAGTCTTAATAAAACTTTCTGCAAAAAATATATATCCCTTGCATGATTAATAAACATATATGGTGAAGAGCGGGCTATGCAATCTGGTTCTGCCCCCACCATATCACACCCACCCACCCAGCCATTCACACGTCAGCTCCCCTGTTCTCTCTGCACCTTGAACCCTGATTGTGTAGGTGGGAAGTCTGTGGACACAACAGACTCTGCACAACATAGGTGCACACTCATTGCACGGGCACTGGATGGAGGGAGCGGCCGAGTCTGGTCCAGTGGTATTGTTAATTGCAATAAGGGATAATACCTGAGGATGTGAGTGTTCCTTTAGCCTGGAAAAGAGGTCACTGAGAGGGGATATGACCGCTATCTTCAAAAACATTAAGGGCTGTCACATGGAAGATGGAGCAACCTTGATTTCTCCTGCTCCAGAAGGCAGGACTTGTAGAAATGGTGGCAAGAAAGGAGAGTCCGACTCAGCATCGGGAAGAACTTTCAGACAGTAAGAACTCTTTGATGGTGGAACGGATTCCCTTGGAAGGTGGTGGACTCTCCTTCCTTGGAGGTTTATAAGCAGAAGCTGGATGGCCATCTGTCATGGATGCTTTAATTGAGATTCCTGCATTGCAGAGACCTGGACTACATGACCCTCCGAGTCTCTTCCAAACTCTACATTTCTGTGATTCTCTGAAAAAGCCCACTGAACGCATAGTCAGAAATCAAGCAACACTGTATAGACATGCATTTGTATTTGTAACATTTGCATTTGTTTGCATTTGTATTTATTTATTTATTTGTGTCTGTCCGTCCATCCATCTGTCTGTTTTGGGTGGGCAGTGAGGTGAGGAGAGAGGAGAAATGATGCTCTCCTATTTTCCCAGCATATAGCATCACTTATTAAAATCCTGTTGTCCTGACCATTGTCACTGCCACTGAAGCCTGGTTTATTTACTTGAAAATCTGATTTGTTTCATTTTATTACTGTGTTTGCAAAGTAACTGATATCAGATTCTGTGGGAAAGAGCTGCCATTTACCAGCAGGCTCTGATGGCTATGCCTTTGTCTGCAGGCCCGATTTTGAGGCCTAGTCTGCCCTGGGGCTCCAGCAGAAATAAGATTACTGGCAATAACTGCTTCAACTGCTTTGAATAACAGACACAACTCAGAGAGCATAAAATTAGCATAAACACAGCATCAGTGTGTTCCCTCGGCGGATTCAAGGCAGGCAGGATATGGAAAATTGACTGAAATGGGGTCAGACAATGCAAAAATCTGAAACATAGGCAATGCTGGCAAAGAAAAAGCAGATATATTACCTTCTTCATGTTTTAACAAAATAGCCATGCAGTTTTAATGATAAAGATATTCAAAGTGATGAAAATTAAAGAGGCAGTCTCTGCACCTTCCCAATGAAACTGACACTCTGTCCTCAGCCAAATTATTAAGTCTGCCACAGTGTTTCCCTTCCTGGGGGTAAAATAAGAGTAATAACAACAGTAAACAAAGATTCTACTCTGTGTTGAAATTGATTTTTCTCCTTCTCTTGTGGAAGTTAATTTGAGCAGGATGTACTGGCTTTGTCAATGAACGCCAGGAACACCATTTCAAGCAATTCCGTTCCCTTTGATTTATCAAATATTAAAATGGGAGATGCTACCAACAGATCCAATAAAGAAGAACATTAACTGAGGGAGCCTGTGTGCCATACATCCTAAGCAGGACTTATAATTCTGCCATTCTAATGACAAGATGTTGCATGTACTCTGCAGAGTGGAATGATCAATGGAAGAAGCCTGCAACCACAGCCAAATTGCTTGGCATCTCTCGTCACACTGCCATTGGTGTTGCAGCGTGGGTTGGGGGGGGGGAGACTTCAAGGAACGGTGACATATTGGGGCACAAGTCCAACTTTTATGCGCAAAGAACAGGTCAAAGTGACCCAGTCATAGGACCTTATGTACCCAAAGTTATTCTCGCAGTGTTCCCCAAACAATTTCACTATGCTGTCCTCAGTGACTGGTTCACATGGGGATTTTTATTTATTTCGGTTCCAAATACTCTGCTGCACATTCCTAATTCTTCTTATGCCGTTTCATGTTCTGATTGCTGGTATTAATCTCTGGGGTTTTCCTACACATTATTTACCAAAAATATAATGAAAGCTTATATGATCTATTCAAAATGCATGCAACAACATCTGGATATTCAACTTGCTATTATGAGAGATTTAAAAATGCCTCCTTGAAAGGACTTTCAGAAGAAAATGAACTTGAAATGATGCTAATAGCATAATTTAGTTCAAAATCCTTTGGACTTAAATGGAGGAACAATCCTGCAGCTGAGCTGCTTCTTGCCTTTTCATTGTTTTCTTGTCTACCCAAAAATTTCTGAAGATGAAGAGAAGGGGAGCCATTAAAAAAACCCCTGGCTCAAGAAGGAATTGTATTCTCATGAGAGAGCCTGTTTGTAAGATTTCAAGGCCAATAAGACTTGAGTTTTCAAGTCTGGAAAAGGCTTGGCCTTGACTAATAAAAATAAGCAAGAGTTGCCCCCTTCTACAAGTTGGCAGTCCCAGAAGAAAAGTCAAGCATATCTAGCAAGGCTGAGAAGGGGAACTGCCTCCTGTCCCAAGGAGGTGGCCCTGGTGGGTCAGGGGGTGAGGGGCACAGAGTACACAGCATGGGGACTGCCTGCAGCTCCCAGGCTTGTCCTGCTCTGCTCCTTTGGATAAATACAAAGCTGCTGTCAATCCAGCACCTCTTCCTAGCACTACATTTCTTAAAGAAATAAACAAATGAACATGGCAAAATACCAGGCTAGAATGGAAATAGATAACTTGATTCCAGCAGTGCTTTTCCACAGAGGACTCACGTTATCCTATTTCCATTGCAGAATCTCTTACCATTCCTTTTCAATTGAGGCAATTCTTATGGATCGCAGTTTGGCTGACATGGTATCCCTTTTACACACAAAAGCTGGGGAGGAATTGTCTAGTTACTGAATTTTCTTTTTTCAAGGTATCTATAGATGAGGAAATCGTTGAAATGAATTACCATCCGCAAACCTGAACAAGGTAGCCAAGTTAATACAGTAAAAGTTGACAATTTAGTTTAGCTAGAACCCATAAACGTTGATGATCTGGGGAGCATTGTGATTCCATTTCCTCCCTGTGCTCTGGGCCTGATCAGTTGAAGGCAGATGCTCTTGAAAAGTCAGAAAGTGGTGGTGGTGGGGATGCATATATTTCTGAGAAGTCAACTGTATACTACCTACATCCTAGTAAGGATTGTTTCATACATCACTAAACTTATACAGGAAGGAGCAACCCAATTAGATGTTCATCTGAAATCTCCGTGTAGACTATCATGTTTATTCTACATACAGTTATTTTGCTGCACAGCCATGTACTGTCTGGGATTACCCATGGCTTTCATGTAAATGTGCATCAAGCGAATATGCAATGGAAAACTTGTGTGTGTAGGTTGGTCAACCTTCTAGATATTTTGTACTGCAGCTCCCACCATCCCTGACTATTGGCCATGTTGGCTGGGACTGATGGGAGCTGGAGTCCAAGATACCTGGAAGACATCACACTGGAGAACACTGGTGTAGAGAAGCATCACATCTGCCCATCTTTCCGGGGGGGGGGGAGGCTACGGAAAGGTGTCTGAGTGCCTCATTAAGAAAACAACGCTGTCTCCTCCAGGTCGGGAGCTGGCAATACTATTAGATCCAGACCAGATCCAGTTTTGCACTGCTACTGATAGACAGATTTGTCCCAGTCCACCCTGCCCTATTTCTCCATCTATGTTTGCTAAAATATGTATCATCTCTCTGTGCATATTCTTTTAAAATATAACTCTGGGGAAATCATTTTAAAATCCACAAAGAAACAGTCAAAGAGACAAACACAAAATTGAGAAATGTTTTGTGTGAAGCTGCTTGGAGTTTACTTCTGCTGTGCCTGGTAAAGGTGCTTTCAAAAATGGTGGCCATATGTGACTTCCTTTGAATTAGTGAAGAGATGACTGAGAGGGCACCACAGTGAATTGTGGAGTGGGCTGAAATTCTCTGACATTTCTATGGACTGGCTCACAGGAACCAATGAACTATCTACATGTGTGCATTGGTGATTATGTTAGAGAAAGATTAAGGGTAGAATTCTGCTCCTGTTGAAATCAACAACAAAACTCCCACTTATATTAAATGAACAGTGTGGAAACCCAAAGCACTGGAACACTGAACACTGTCATATTTTAATTCATTTTGTTCTCTGCCCATAATAGGTAATGGGGCAGATTTAGATATACTGTTTGGTTTCAATGTATAAAGTTGCCTGGATTTTAGGCCCGAGTAAAATGTAAGAACTGACTAGTTTTATTAAGAACATCAGAACACAATGTTTAATAAACTATGACTTACTACAGCTGTTGAAAAAAAAGGAACAAATCGAGATCAGTAAGGACCACAGATCTCAAGAACAGCTGAACTGGAAATGCAAACAGGTGGTTTGTATTAGAGGCTTTGTGCTTGAAGAGGCACATCCCTGCTTCCAAGGACACAGCAGTGCATACAAAGGGCATAAGCTGAGAGGAAGGACGTGAGCATCCTTCCTCTTCGCCTATGGCCTCTTTATATACATTACCGCAGTTTAGGAGGTCAAAGCATAGACAGATCTGATCACCGAAATCAAGACTGTCCTCTGCTTTTGATGTGTTTGTATCTCTTAACTCAAGAAGCATGAGGTTTACATTTCCCCTTCTCTTCTTCAGGAGGTTTTACAACTGAAAAACATGCTTACAGAAACTCTGGGCTCTCTTAAAACTCCACTAAAAATCAACAACTCTCAGCCCTCTTTGTCTTTGTCAGTAATGTGAGTTTACACAGCTTGAGGTGCATACTTTCAAGGAGATTCTCTGTAGTATTTTTATTCGCTGCTTTTTACAGCTTCACTTTGGGGTGTTCTTGATTTTCTGCTTCTAAAACTTATTTTGCATAAGGGTCCTGGTCAGACAGTAAGTTTGTGGAAATGATCACTGAGTCTGGAAAAAAGGGGTTGCTTCCAAGCTGTTGCATAATGGTGCCAAACGAACACAGAAAGCACAACTACCATTCAAATCAATATTGGCTTCTGCTGTCACCTGCTTCCTTCCTAATTGAAAATGTGATGCAAAAACATGGATCCATATGCACGTGGTGTGCAACAATGATTTCAAACTGATCTGTGAGGGGAAAAACTTTTTGTTTTTGTGAATAACTGATAAATTCCTAGTCATTGTCGTTGTTGTCATTGTCGTTGTTTTAACAGTCCCTAAATGCTGTACTTTTCTATGTCCTAAAAGCCTACACAATGAAACTTACATTCATATACTAGTTATGGTTGTTTCTACACATGGATGCTGAGCTGGCCAAACCCAAATCTTGGCCAGTGTAGGTCATGCATATCCCATAGTGTCTGATTCTTTTGAGCTGTGGCTTTAATGCAATCACAATAGAATGGGGTGATTGGTAAAACAAGGTCTTCTCAGTTTGTCAACTCACTGGTTTATATGGCCATGCTGGGGGAAGTGGTCTTGCGATGATTCTTCACCTTGCAAATAGCAGTGATGAGTCTGATACATCAAGGGAAATTTCAGACTCTTTCATAGATGGCAATGGTTTGTCTTAGCAGCGCCTGGCACAACTGATGTGGTTAGGCAGGCAAAGTGCTCCTCCACTGCTTTGCAGCATAAAGATTTCCCTTTCCAGCCACCGACTGATGGAGGGCTTCTGCTTTATGTCAGTACATTTGTACAATGACACATATTCTCCAGTGATTAGATTAACACTGGCAAAGCCAATATGAAAAACCCACACAGATTACCACTGTCACCCACAGTAATTACATTTATTCATTTCCACTTAGCTGAATTTTTACAAGCTGAGCAAGGGGCCAAATAAGCAATAAACACAGAAGCAAGAAATTAAAATGCTGCTCTGTTTGCTGTGAAAACAATCAAGCCATCATCTTTCTTTAGGCACCTCATTCATCATCTGGGAGGGCCAAGCTGTGATGATATGCAGGGATGGAAGTCTAATGTTATTATATGTAAATTCACTAACATGAAATTACTGCCCCTGATGTGATTTCACTAATAAATTAGTTCATTTCCACCTTCTCGCAAGAGACTTTAGGGACTGTGGAGAATTGCACATGTGTCTTGTAATCTCACTTGATTTATTCCTAGCAAAATTGGCTACACTGGTTCTCTCCTCTCATGTACCTCATACTTCTGATTTCTTGTGATATTTCATTGCCCAGAGGCAGCCCTAGGAACTGCACGGCCAACTGCAGTGATATGAGGCTTACTAAGGTCCATATAGCCATTCATAGATGCATCTACAGTATGCCCACCCTTGTACTTCCATGACGTACAATCTCCATTATTAGATCAAAACAAGTCCATCTTCCTGCCAGTGCTACATCTTTCCTGGCAATCACAGGGATGGTTTATTGAAAGCAAAAAAAAAAACATATGTGGCAAATCACATTGACCCAAGTCTAGTGAAATAGCTCCAGAACTGGCATCAGGTCAATGAGATTTAAGGGACATGTCTGGCACTTTCCATGGGTGGACCCAACACATTGCTCAACTGCCTGGGCAATTGACTTGGGCATAAATCTTCCTTTCTGGTTCAGATCCTCCTTAACCAGTCAAAGTCCAAACAAGGAACAGCCAGTTATAAGCTTACCTCTCCATGCAGATAATATCCACAGGAAAGTATGCATGCCTTGCCAGCGGGGAGAGTCATTAGGCCAAACCTGTATCACTTTCCCAGGTTCCTGTTAGTTATACATATCCTTAGGAATAATTTTGTAGTGAGGCATCAGAGCAGATTGTTTTTCATTGTGGTGGGCACATGAAATGGCTACCCTCTCTGCCCTGATGTGTGGTTTCAGGTTTCCACGTGGTTCTGTTGTAGTTGCACCATTCCCCTTCATTTGCCAGTGCAAGACTCTGCTGTCAGCCAACACACATGGATTCAGTTTCAGAGACTCTCCACATGGTGGCTGTTTCGTGTGAAATTGGCATTAGAGCAGCATATACCAGGAATGGGCTGGAATAGGTTTCAGCTCAAGATCTATAGCAGGAGAACCGATAGTAAGATTTCGTAAGGTCTTTTCCAGCCGCATACAACCAAATATAGCACAGTGCTGCATCTTTGGACAAGGATGGTTTGGGGTGCCATTCTTGCGTCTAGCAGGATACCAAGATGTCTCTTTCAGTTCTCTGTTACTCAATTATGCCACCTAGTAGGCTAAACCACAATCGGAAATGCTCATGACCTTGATACTGTAGCATTTTGAAGAAGTGAGAAATCATCTCTCAGCCCTGGGCCTTCAGAGGAATTAAGAAGAACCCACCAGAGATGTGTTAAACAATATTGTGTTTACTTTTCTTTATTCCTGGTATAAATCCAGGAGCTTCTCCTTTCCCGAGTTGTTATGTTATGCATTTGGAAACACTGCTGGAACAGATCAAACAAGACAGTGACGCAAGGGGTGTTGTTTTCTGCTAGTGTGTTTGGAGGCCTCGGGTTGCTTATACAGCAAAATAAAGCATTGTTGGCTTCTTTATTGTCTTCCCAAACTCCATTAGGGATTCGTTTTACAATGCAGCCTAGGCAAGATGCTGTTCCTTTTAGTAGTCAGCTGGCCTTATCAGGCTCCTATGCTAATTCTGAATGGTCCTCTGTGTGTCTGTGTTTGTGTGTATAGCAAGCAAAAAAAAAAATAAAAAAAATAAAGAGCCGGCTTATGTTTGTTTAATAACGTCTTGCTGAACAACTGTATATTGTGTGTACTTATTGATTGTAATTTATAATGCTCATTAGCTTTCTAAACTGCCACTAAGTAATGATAGGCACTGAAGGTTTAACAGCTCTTTCTGATCCTTTGGTGACAAGTAAGCCGCCAACAGCATTTGCCAAAAAGGGTAATGATGGATCCCATTGGGGAGGCAGTAAATTAGGTTATACTCCTCTCAGATGAAACAATGGCAGAAGGAAAATTAACTATCAATAAAAATCTATAAAGCCACTCTGATTATTCCCAGTCAATTATATCAATTAGAGATCAAACAGCGAACCCCTGCAGGACTTTAAATAGGACTAACCAGGGGCCAAAGGAGGCCAAATTGTGTTACAAAATGCAACACGATGGGCAGCTGCAGGAAATAATCATTGCTGTCATTGACAAAGGGGTTGCTTTATTAGAAAGCCCGCAGGCAGGCTTCTGGCAAAGAGGACAAAAGCTCTGCAGTGAGAGAGGCTGGCTTTAACCTGGAGGAAACCAGAATCTTCAGTGTTTCTAGCTGATATCTGCCCCCTCCCTTTGCTGGTGCAACTTTTTGTCATTCAAAACAGACGGAGCTGAAGGGGGAGCAGGGAGTAAATAGCTAAGACAATGGCTCCCTTGATAAAATAGAATTGTAGTGGCTGTGCATATCTTTTGGGCACGTGATTTGATGAATAAATGCAAGACACGCATTGTGGTGGCATTATTATTGTTATTTAGAAAACATGGGCCTCAGTTCAAAATGAGATAGGCTAAGGGAAGAAGGAGATTTAAAACAGATACAGATATGTCATGGGCACGTCAACTTTAGACAGCTGAGAGGAATGCATAAGTCTGGCTTGAATGCGCTGAGCAGCCTCTTTGGGGCCAGTTTTCGATGGAAACAAATGGGGCCCTTTGGATTGTTCGGCAAGGTTATGTTTATTAATGGCACAGTTTAGCTGGGGATATATATATATATATATATATATGCAGGTTTTGGTGTCTTCGGGTGTCTTCCCGTGTAAGAGTCGGGGTGTCTGGGCGACGTTTCGACGAGGTCTCACTCGTCATCTTCAGGCTGGTGCTTTCGGCTTCTTGTTACTGGAACAGAGCAGAATCTGGTGTTTGAGTTCGTATAAATACTGTTGAGGGGTGTGGTGTATAGCCTCCACTGGGTGGTATTCAGAATATCACTCATGAAATCACTCAAGATATCCCTCAAGTAATTAAGGAACAAAATAAGAAAAGGCACACTAATCTAGGAACTTCCTCTCTGCCCAGAACGTTGGAGGCTATACACCACACCCCTCAACAGTATTTATACGAACTCAAACACCAGATTCTGCTCTGTTCCAGTAACAAGAAGCCGAAAGCACCAGCCTGAAGATGACGAGTGAGACCTCGTCGAAACGTCGCCCAGACACCCCGACTCTTACACGGGAAGACACCCGAAGACACCAAAACCTGCATTCCTGTACCCGTGAAAATCTACGAAAGCATATATATATATATATATATATATATATATATATATGGGCAAGGATACTCCCATGGGCTGAGCGAAAGATTCCTCAACAACTTACACAGGGATGCAGTAACTTGCCTGCATGCCATTTGTACTACTGGGGGGAAAGGAGTGAAACTCAAAACTTTCCTTGGAAGAAGAGTTTGGGTGGTCTAGATAGCTCCTGCAGACCTTTCCTTACTTTGCTTATGCAAATGATTAGGGATGGGTTAAATCTGCAATTTTGGGAAGTTGAAAGACTTACCCTATTTCGAATCAGGTCTAAAAGGGAATTTGCCATTACCTCCACCCCTAGTTGACCTTCCAGCAACGCAGTAAACTGACTTATAGTTGGACTCAGCTGCATCTAGACACATCAAAGAAATGTTTCAGTTCAAAGCATTGTAAATTTAAACAGGGAAAACAGGTAGAGAAAAACAGGACTCCATGTCTCCATCTGGTGGCACAATGTAATATTGCACATACAACACATATAAATAGCTTTTACTTTACCAGTTTATCTGAGTCCCCATTCATCCATTTAGCTCAGTCTGTCTACAATTACTAATGGCCCTCCAAGCTTTCAGGAAATAAATGCACTAATGGATTGGGAGATTTTTCACTACTTTGGATATAAGCAACACCTCCCCCATGCCCAAAAAAGCCCATGGGAACTATAGTTTGTTGCGGTTCTGAGAATTGTAGCTCTGTGAAGGGGTGAACAAGAGTTCCCAGGATTCTTTGAGGGGAAGGATGTGCTTCAAATGTACGGTGTGTACACAGCCTCTTTCTCTGCCTGTCTGAATTTCCCTCATCTGTAGATTGTCAGAGGATTTTCCTAAAGCAAAGCTGAAGGTGAATTTAAACATGAACATCTGAGGAATTTTGAGGCAAGATGAAAGAATTTCCATGAAGCTCTCTTTGAGCAGCCACCTCTCTGTAGGACTGAAGAGCTGAATGATGGGTTCAGGGTTGTGCCCACCAGCCGGGCCCCAGGCCCCTTCTTGCTTGCGTGCCATCTGCACAGGAGCACCTCACATAAGGAGAATGTGCATCAGCCTTCGGTTCAAAGACAGGCCTCCATTTTTCATGAAGAATAATTATTTGTACGTTAGGTATGTGTGCCTCGGCTCCATCCTACACAAATGGTTCCATAAATGCAAGGAGGTCATAGTGCGGGCAGGAAACATGAACTCTCCCTCCAAAGAGGGTAATTTTGACTGATTAAACAAGGTTTTAAAGGGCGCAAAAGGGGTGTGTGTATACATAATGTGCAGCTCCTGAACACATCCTCATATAACTGTGCAGTAGGTAGGCCACTGTAATACAGGTATAATAATAATAATAATAATAATAATAATAATAATAATAATAATAATATCTTTATTGTCATTGCCCCCTCTCGGGGACAACGAAATTATTGTTATTGCCCCCTCTCGGGGACAACGTATATTCGGTGGCGTAGCGTGGGGGGTGCAGGGGGGGCCGTGGCGCAAATCCACGGGTTAGGGGGCGCAAATCCAAGGGTTAGGGGGCGCAAATTACTTGCCTTGCCTCGGGTGCTGACAACCCACGCTACGCCACTGGGTATATTGTATGCGCTACTTTAGCTGCAGTCTGCTGTGTTCATTAAACAATAATAAGATTTAATAATAATTTCATTTTTCAAAACTTTCCCTGTGCTAGCAAGCTCTGAAGAAGCTGTGTCCCTCTGTCACTATCTTCCTGTTATAAATCTGCTCACCCTCATTTTCTCCTCCTCTTCTTGACAGCATTAGTGAAAAGACTAATGGAAAGTGCAAAGGAAGTAGCTAATGATGTAAAAAGTTTCCTGGAATAACTTTCTTTTAAACAGCCCTAGGACTGAGAATTTCTGATTCACATAGCCACACTGCGCTGCAGAACCCCAAGCCCACTAATCTTCCCCCTTTAACGGACTACCATTGCAATTTGATTAAAGGGCTCTTTCTGAGCACTGAGAGATAGCATTAAGCAGCAGAATGTACTTTCGAAGGAACGAAAACTGGGGTGGTGGGGGAAGAGAGAAAGCAATTTAGCATCTGCTGAAATCGAATGTGAGCCTCCAGAAGATGTTACACATTCAGGATCTTTTCCTCCATCTCTCTCTCCTCTCTTTCCCTTTCTCTTTTATTAAAGGCCCAAGCAATTTAAAAATTGAGACAGTGTTTTCCACTTAATAGTATGGCTGTTAATCTTCTTGCCACTCGGCTCTGAGTATTGAACACACTAAAAGTGAGCGAGAGAGAAAGAAAGAGAGAGAGAGAGCTCTGCCTGTCACCAGCTGTGGTTGGGGAGTGACTGCCCTGAGGGGGCTCCAAGCTTAAGGGGGGGGGGGGAGAAGAGAGATTCACCACCGAGAAAAGGCAATAACAGAAGTCTGTTGCTGTCTAACCTGCCATATAAATGAAACAATCAGAGAAGACAACAAAAGGAAACTCCACTAACCACCAGAGGCAAAAGGAGTTTGCTGTAATATGCCCTGGCCAGGATAACTATTTTTAGCCAACTCCTTCTTTCTACTGATGTCTCCCTCTTTAATTTCTATTAAACAAAAACAGATAATAAGAGAGAGAGCACATCCCCATGGCCCACGGAAAAGTAGTCGAGAGACTCTTCTGTCAAGTCTTGGGCTGCTTGAAATATCTTGGTTCTGAGATCCCTTCCTATTAAGCTCTCCAGTGGCAGGCGTTACATGCCAGGGTCAGAGGGAAGAGGCCAAGAGATTTCCTGCCCCCCCCCCCGGCCCACATCTCTAAACTGCTCCTTTCTGCATTCTCAAATTCAAAGAACTCCATTTTCTCAGCACATTCTTCCGGTCCCCACACTAAAGGGAAACGCAAGCCCTTGCACAGAGAAAACCAGCATGACAGAAAGATGGCTTTCCTGTTCATTATAAGGAGGGGTTTGTGTGTTTATGGGCTCATCCACACTTAGCTTTTCCCTTGTGCGTTCTAGGTCCACCCTTTCCTGTCTGAGCGCCCCCCGCTCCCCACTCCCTGCTCTCACCAGGAAAACCCACCCTCTGATTCAGGTAAAGGTAAAGGGACCCCTGACCATCAGGTCCAGTCATGGACGACTCTGGGGTTGCAGCGCTCACCTCGCTTTATTGGCCGAGGGAGCTGGCATACAGCTTCTGGGTCATGTGGCCAGCAGGACTATGTCCCTACCCTCTGATTTAGTGGCAGCAAAGAGGGACACGGGTGGCGCTGTGGGTTAAACCACAGAGACTAGGACTTGCCGATCAGAAGGTCGGCAGTTTGAATCCCCACGACGGGGTAAGCTCCTGTCCCAGCTCCTGCCAACCTAGCAGTTCAAAAGCATGTCAAAGTGCAAGTAGATAAATAGGTACCACTCCGGTGGGAAGGTAAACGGCGTTTCCGTGTACTGCTCTGGTTCGCTAGAAGCGGCTTAGTCATGCTGGCCACATGACCCGGAAGCTGTATGCTGGCTCCCTCGGCCAGTAAAGCAAGATGAGCGCTGCAACCCCAGAGTCGGCCACGACTGGACCTAATGGTCAGGGGTCCCTTTACCTTTAAATCAGAGCAAATGTGGAATTGTTTACAGCTATAAAGAGTGGTAAAGCATGGTTTTTCGCAGAAAGAAAAGAAAAAGAAAGCGCTTGGATGCAGACCCAGAAAGCCCAGAGCTGAACCTAGAAATGCAGAGCAAAGGTAAGCTTGGAGGAGCTGAGCGTGTGCTGACGATTGAGGGTTTTCCACGTTGTCCAGCACTTCAGGGTCAAATGCTGAAGACCAATAATCCTTCTTGGCAGATCAGGTGGAAGGAAATACAGTAATTGAAAGCCAGAGGCTGGGGGTAAAAGAATCACAAAGTCCTTCAGGCAGCTTCCAACCTCTGTTCTTTCAGGTCCTATCTCTGAGCTCCAGAACTTTGCCCCCGGAATCCCCTTGAACACCAGCAGGGAAGCATGTTCACTAGTCAACTTCTCCCTAAAAAACTATGTAACTGTGAAAATGTTAGTTTCAACCCTGAATGTCCTTTAAAAATATCATCCATCCCCTTTTACATGGGTGTCCATGGGGCATAGAACCATAGATTTGTGAAGCTGGAAAGGGCCTCAAGGGTCATTGAGGGGCAGTGGCCCTTGCCTCTGATGACCCATAACTCCCACATTCCCTTGTTTCAAAAAGAGCAAGTTTCTGGCTTCAGCTGGTTCACCAGATGCCCTAATCGCCCTGAGATGACTGCAATATGCTCTATGTGGGACTTCCCATGAAAGGTGTCTGGTAACTACAGCTGGTGCAAAATATTGTGGCCAGAACCATTTCTCATGTTGGCTTTCTGGCCATATATACCTCAGTTCTTGTGTGAATTGCACTGGCTTCTGGTTTATATCCAGGCCCACTTCAAGGTGTTGGCAGTGGCGTAGCGTGGGTTGTCAGCACCCGGGGCAAGGCAAGTAATTTGCGCCCCCTAACCCCTAACCTGCCGCCGCTGCCAGCTTCTTCTTGCTGCTGCCTGGACTGGTCTGGTGTGGTTCTCTCCCGCGCTCAGCGCTGCACTGGGCGGCTGCTGCACTGTCCCCAGATAGTCCCTCACTCTCTCTCCACACCGCACGCCTGGCACCCACCCCCTCCACAGTGGGCAGCGACCCAGTGGCTCGGATCGGATTCGCACAGCCAGCACTGCAGTGAGAGAGAGTGAGTGAGCCAGGTAGGGGCAGAGAGCTGCGAGTGCGAGCGCCCCCCCCAGATGTTGCGCCCGGTGCGGCTGCCCCCCCTGCACCCCCCATGCTACGCCACTGGGTGTTGGTTATTACCTATAAATTGATTGGGCTCTAAATGTAATTATTATTATTAATTATTTCAAATGCTTTTCAGAAATCAAACGTACCACACGGCTTCTGTATTGAGTTTTCAGGAAGTAAATGCTTCTGGAAGTAAATGCTTCTGTTTTCGAATGTTTTAGAAGTTGAATGGTCTTCTGGAATGGATTACGTTCGAAAACCGAGGTACCACTGTATATCCAAACCTGGAAATGGAAGAAGAGACCTGGAGAGTCTTGTAGCTTGTAAGAAGACCCTCCCCAGAGCCTGAAGAGGACGTCAGGGTGGAGGAAGCCCCAAAGAGACTGAGGCGCAGCAGGGCTTTGTTTAGATGGCTCAGTCCCCTGCCTAGCAACTGACGCGCAGCTTTTTGCGCATCCTCCAGCCTCCAGGAGGCCCAGAGCTTCACCTCGTTATTTTGGTCTGGATTGGGCAGAGAGCAAGACAGAGAGCTGGAGAACAAGGGGGGAAAGGGCATTTGAAGGCTTTTGGGAGGGTCCTCCTCTCTGATTTTCGTGATTTTCACTTATGAGGCACCAATATATTTCCATTAATATCTATGAACATGTTACTTTTATGTATTTGTGCTTTTATCTTGTGTTTTTATCCTGTGAACCTCCCCGAGTTCTTTTGATGAAGGGTGGTGTATGTATAAGTAAGTAAGTAAGTAAGTGAGTGAGTAAGTATCTAATATGGCAAAACATGTATCGAGGACAAAAAAAATGTATTCACCAAATCACATCTCTAAAGTTGCAACTCTAAGCTGGGAGAGTGGGTCGCATTTTGGTCCAATGCACATAAAAGCAAGTGAAAAAATAATGTGTGTTTAACTCTGAGGCCCCCTTAGAGCTTGAGGCCCAGTCCAAATGGACTTCTCCCCTTTCTTTGGCCCTGGTGTCCTGAATTGACTTTGGGAGCACATGGATCTGACTACTGGTAAGCTTACTATGTTAGCAATTTGTATGAACATAGCACAAGACCAGCTCCTGCATATGGTTATAGTTCATTTTTTTTAAAAAAATAATAATAATTAGTCTGCTTCTATGTTTTGTTTTGTTTTTGAAAATGCTGCTTTGTGATTTAATATTATTTTTATTTTGGAGATACTTTATCCATCCCACGCATAGGAACTCAATGTTAACATTCCCTGCTGGAATGCAGAGACACAGTGATGATCACATCTGCCCATTAATAAAGATGCAGCCAACTTAGCCTTAAGGCTAAGGTACACAAACAAGCTTCTACTGCACAACTACAACACAGGGTGTTGTTCTGCTAAATAAAGAGCTGAAATTGAGTTTATGCATGCAAACTAAGTATCCCATATGATAGACTTGTTCCAGAGAATGATCTTCAGACTAATCACAGACTAATCTTTCCTGGTTGCCTGAATCAAGTGCTATAAGCACCTGACACAAATGCCAACCAGTTTGGAGGGTGATGGCGAGACTACTATTTTTTTATAACAGCTTAAAATTTACAGCATAATTATATACAGCTGTTGAAATGCTTACACACACGTAGATGAGCCAAAGCTGTGCTGGACATCTCCGTCTGCCCACCCCTTTAATTGTCCTTCACAGCCACAGAGTGACACTTGATTGAGGAACGCTGTGGGGAGATTAAAAGCTTGGCCACATGCAAAATACACCCTGGTGCTACTACTTGTGGCCTTTCCAAGTGTTTCCACCTCAGGCCTGTCAAGTTTATTGGCTGAACGAAAGACCCCAATTGTATCCAAATGAGGACGCAAGTCCACATGCTTACTGAGAATATTAAATTCTCAAGAATTTGTTAGGCGTGTGGATCATTACCTCCAGGATCAAGGTCTGAGCCTCTTCCCTGCAGTTCTCCTACTGCACTTGAATGTGTCTTCAGCCAGGTGCAGGCAGGCTTGTTGTCATTTAATTTCAAGGCCTGATGACAAAACTCAGCTTCCAGCTCATACCCCTTGGGAGTTGACAGGCAGCTCACACTCGCAGATCGCAATACAGCTGAGTGATGCTAAAGGGGATCCCCTCCTCCACTAGCCAGGCTCACTGCGAAATGTTATTAGCATTAGGTAATGATCTGTAAATGTGTCAAAACTATGCCACCTAGTGACACCAATGCCAGTTTCCTTTGGTGAAGTCACATTGATTGCACAACAGCAAGCCACAATACAATTAGTGCTAATTCTCAGGAAGACTTTTCCTAATGCAAGAGGAGTTTCATGCTCTAGCTTTTCTGATGGCTGTTATTTTTTCTTCTTATGCTCCAGGCAAAATAGAATTTTAGGGGGAAAGGAGCTGGATTCTGACGTTTAGACGTTTTCTTCCATTTGCACTTGGAGTTTGGGCAGTGCAAAAAATCCTGATTAAACTACGGGTATGGTTTGAATTTCCTAGGGGATCCCCCCCCATTATTTATTATTTACTATTATTTCTCTAACAATTTGCACTCAGAACAGCTTACAAACACAAAACCAACCATCAATGATTGGACTGGTTTTTGAAATTAAAACTGATAAACTAGCCATATTATCAGGGTTGGGCTTCTCACTTTTAGGACACATGATCACAGTGGAGAGGAAACCCCTTAACTGCATACACATGTGAAAAATCAATAGTCCTTCCAACGGTGTGGAATTAAGCATGCAAAACCTGGATTTAAAGATCTCCCTCTTAAATCTAATCCCAAATTTTGCGTCCGTTAATACCTTCTGTCTTTCCCCACCTCCACCATAGAAAGTAAGGATACAGGGGTGATGGTTTTCTTTTCTTTCTTTCTGTGCAGCAAGAGCAGTTTTAATACAATAATATTAGAGAGGGAAAGAGTGTTAGGGAAATAGGGGTTTATAGCAGATAAAATAAGAATCATAAGATTAAAAATACATTTGGCTTGTAAAAAGAAGTAAGATGCTTGCAGTTCTAACCATCAGATGTCAAAGAAATAAACAACTATGTGACATTTAGAAGATATCTGAAGGCAGCCCTGTTTAGGGAAGTTTTTAATGACTGGTGTTTAATGTAATTTTAACCTTCTGTTGGAAGCCACCCAGAGTGGCTGGGGAAACCCAGCCAGATGGGCGGGGTAGAAATAAGTTGTTGTTGTTGTTGTTGTTGTTGTTGTTGTTGTTGTTGTTACCCACACACCAAAAAGCATCGACTTGCACATTAGAAAGGCACCTGGATTTAAGATCCGTGAGATTCCTGCATTTCAGGGGGTTGGACTAGATGACCATTGAGGTCCCTTACAACTCTACCATTCTATGATTCTATATTCAGTAGTCTCACATACACACAACCTGCACTTCCCCCTGGTCTTTCAGCAACAAATTGCCACCATGAAATGAATGGCAACCAACAACTCATTTCATCCGCGGCATTGCTTCCTGCCCACAACACCCAGTACGACTGTCAGAGGACCGAAAGGAAAAAGAGACATGAATCATCATTACAGAGCTTAAGTTCCATGACTCTTACCCTTTGGGCTTGTGCTATGGGCAGCAGGGGCTTTATAGGCTACTTGTCAATGAAGAGCAATAAGCAGCAGTCTTAGACGAACCAGGAGCTAGGAACAGAATCAAGGAATCAGAGGTGAGGAACTGAAGGTCAGGACCAGTGGTATTGCATGGCTTGCCAGTGCCCAGGGCCACGTGGAAAGGGGGGAGGGAGGGGAATGGAGTATGCCTGCTCCCCTGTGGCTCTCCCATGCTATGCCACTGGCCAGGACTGGAGTCAGAACTGAGGAGCAAGCTAGGAAGACGGTGTTGCTAAGGCTACCTATTTCTGTCCAGGAGGATCCAATAGCATTCCTGGGTGGGCTGAGTCAGGCGAGGGCCTGAAAGATCCAATGCAATAAGTGAGTAAAGTGATTTAAAATGTGAAGCCAAAGTGTGCTCAGAGAATTTTATTGTGTGTGTTTTCCAAAACTGTGAAACTCAACAAGCTGATTATTTTTTTGCAGTCCTTCTGCCATAATAAATGCGTTGTTAGTCTTTAAGAGGCTGCAAGTCTTATTTTGTGCTACTTTCTCCATGGCTTCCTTTTGGGCAGAAGGGAGGCCCTGTTTTGGGAACAGCACCAGGACCCCAAGCAGTCTGATCTCTCCCTGCTATGCTTGCTTTCTACCTGCAGGGACAAATTTTCTTTTTATGTGTGGGAGTACCCAAAAACTCGGGACTTGCCGATCAGAAGGTTGGAGGTTCGAATCCTCACAACGGGGTGAGCTCCTGTTGCTCGGTCCCTGCTCCTGCCAACCTAGCAGTTCGAAAGCACGTCAAAGTGCAAGTAGATAAATAGGTACCGTTCCGGCGGGAAGGTAAATTGCATTTCCGTGTGCTGCTCTGGTTTGCCAGAAGCAGCTTAGTCATGCTGGCCACATGACCCGGAAGCTGTATGCTGGCTCCCTCAGCCAATAAAGCGAAATGAGCGGCGCAACCCCAGAGTCGGTCATGACTGGACCTAATGGTCAGGGGTCCCTTTACCTTTTTTTACCCCAAAACAGGGCACTCCCACTTTAAATCTGAAGTTCCATCTGTCCAGAGGACAAGGTGATATGATCATGGGGCATTTTGAATCAGTAACTGAGAAGCTGCTTATGTAATAGCTAAATGTTAACTTTGCAGACAGACTTTCAAGACTGTGCCACCAGGACTTCTCATTATCATCTAAATGGCTATTAGATATTTTTGTGTTTTTGAGGAGAAAAAGAAGAAGTTGCCAGGGAGAATGAAGCATCAAAATAGCCTGTAAAAACTTCTTTGCAAGCTGAAGTTACTAAACAAAACATGTCATTTATTACATATTTTTCTAAATCTGTTCTCTAGATCTCAAGTGATGCCTGGCATCATTTAACTTTAATTGAAGTAACCACCCCTAGAGAGGTTTTTAAATCAATTTAAGGCATGTTGTAAACTAAAGTCAGAAATATTAGATTTGTTTCACACCGTCTCAAGTATGGCTCATTCGTCCATAATCCAACTGGGGAAATGTCTAACATTTTAACATTTTAATTTTATCCACACAGTAATTTCATTGCAATGCTCAAACACATTTTTCACCGTCTTCAGCTATAGCACCATTATTATGTGTGGTCCACAGGGAGGTCGTTTTTGAAATCTGAAAGATGCCTATAGCTCGTCATCCAACCCACAACCAGTAGCCATTTCATCAAAACAAATGCTCGTTATTTGGAGGATGGGGGTATTTGCCTTCTTTGATTTTATACCGGTTGTTTTCAAGTTAATTGCTTCCCCCCCTTGAAATCCACATAATTTGTACTTTATAAAGAAGTATAGGACATTGCAGCCATCTGGTGTTTGCCCACGGTGGAGAATAGAGGATGTATTAACATGCTTGCTAGTAGCTTCACTGATCTCGTAAGAAAGCTTACATGGACATTCTCTTTAACCTTCTCAACTTAGCTAGCTCTTTTGAGAGTGCTGAGGTTAGTGAAACTGCTGGTGCCATGTTGATCAGGTATCTTCACTTAGCCCTATGGAAACTACTGTCACCAGTGGTGACTCCTAACCCTTTCACCATGAATGGAACAGCTGTTGTATGGTCCATGAGCAAGCTGCACTGGACATTTTAATGAGAACTAGTCATATTACTTGCATGAAAAAAAAATGCTGTACACAGCCTAAAATGAAGCCCTAAATTCTTGGAGGTTGTGTGTAATAGTTTGACCACATTATAATTGGACATTGGCTAATCCAAAGTTCTGGACATAAGTGGCAGTGAGGGGGGGAGGTAGAGTTGTGTCAGGGACAAGAGACTTTCAGATAGCTGGAAAGATACAAGAGCAAAGAGATTGCAAGGCTATGGGAGTCTGGAGATAAGGAGAAGACACTTGGCAGGATCTGAGAGTGGACAGGAAGCCAGTGTAATGATCTGAGGAGGGGCATCACAAGAGAGACTTAATTTTAGCAGCAGAATGCTGTTTGGGCATGAGTAGATGAAGGTAAAACAGAGGAAGACCAAAGAGAAGAAGACTTAAGTAGCCAAGGCCAGAACACAGCCAGATGACCAGAGTTTCTGTTGTCCAGGAAATGAAAGTAATGAGCATATTTTTTTGCAAAGTTTTTTTTTGAGCCACAAATAAATTTTATTTAAAATTATTTTATTTATTCTATTTGTAGGGAATGGTTCAGTTATTACGATAACTCCGAACCCTTCTGATGATCTTCTTGTGCATGTGACACAGAGCCAGTGTAACTATTCTCGTCTGCTAAATGATTATAACTGTGCCTGACACCTCTGCAGTGTCATCTAAAGTCAGGAAGGCTCAACCCACCTACATCATACTCAGAGTAAGCGCTGTGATCTTTGGATCATACATGGTATACATCATCATTGTTGTTGTTGTTAAATGAGTACTCTGATTATGACTTACTTGGATACATTGCTTGTAATGGGAATGAATCATCCAAGCAGAAATCATAGAATCATAGAATCATAGAGTTGGAAGAGACCACAAGGGCCATCCCCCTGCCAAGCAGGAAACACCATCAGAGCACTCCTGACATATGGTTGTCAAGCCTCTGCTTAAAGACCTCCAAAGTAGGAGACTCCACCACACTCCTTGGCAGCAAATTCCACTGTCGAACAGCTCTTACTGTCAGGAAGTTCTTCCGAATGTTTAGGTGGAATCTTCTTTCTTGTAGTTTGGATCCATTGCTCCGTGTCCGCTTCTCTGGAGCAGCAGAAAACAACCGTTCTCCCTCCTCTATGTGACATCCTTTTATATATTTGAACATGGCTATCATATCACCCCTTAACCTCCTCTTCTCCAGGCTAAACATGCCCAGCTCCCTTAGCCGTTCCTCATAAGGCATCATTTCCAGGCCTTTGACCATTTTGGTTGCCCTCCTCTGGACACGTTCCAGTTTGTCAGTGTCCTTCTTGAATTGTGGTGCCCAGAACTGGACACAGTACTCCAGGTGTGGTCTGACCAGAGCAGAATACAGTGGCACTATTACTTCCCTTGATCTAGATGCTATACTCCTATTGATGCAGCCCAGAATTGCATTGGCTTTTTTAGCTGCCGCGTCACACTGTTGGCTCATGTCAAGTTTGTGGTCAACCAAGACTCCTAGATCCTTTTCACATGTACTGCTCTCAAGCCAGGTGTCACCCATCTTGTATTTGTGCCTCTCATTTTTTTTGCCCAAGTGCAATACTTTACATTTCTCCCTGTTAAAATTCATCTTGTTTGTTTTTGCCCAGTTCTCTAATCTGTCAAGGTCGTTTTGAAGTGTGATCCTGTCCTCTGGGGTGTTAGCCACCCCTCCCAGTTTGGTGTCATCTGCAAATTTGATCAGGATGCCCTTGAGTCCATCATCCAAGTCGTTGATAAAGATGTTGAATAAGACCGGGCCCAAGACAGAACCCTGTGGCACCCCACTAGTCACTCTTCTCCAGGATGAAGAGGAACCATTGATGAGCACCCTTTGGGTTCGGTCAGTCAGCCAGTTACAAATCCACTGAGTGGTAGCATAGTCAAGACCGCATTTTACCAGCTTCTTTACAAGAATATCATGGGGCACCTTGTCAAATGCCTTGCTGAAATCAAGGTAGGCTACATCCACTGTGTTCCCTTCATCTACCAGGCTTGTAATTCTGTCAAAAAACGAGATCAGGTTAGTCTGACATGACTTATTTTTCAGAAATCCATGCTGACTATTGGTGATCACAGCATTCCTTTCTAGGTGCTCACAGACTGTTTGCTTAATGATCTGTTCCAGAATCTTCCCTGGTATTGATGTCAGACTGACTGGGCGGTAATTATTTGGGTCCTCTCTTTTCCCCTTTTTGAAAATAGGGACAACATTTGCCCTCCTCCAGTCTGCCGGGACTTCGCCTGTTCTCTAGGAATTCTCAAAGATGACTGCCAGTGGTTCTGAGATCACATCTGCCAGTTCTTTTAATACTCTTGGATGCAGTTCATCTGGCCCTGGAGACTTGAATACATCTAAACTAGCCAAATATTCTTGTACTATCTCCTTAGTTATTCTGGGCTGTGTTTCCTTTGCTGAATCATTTGCTTCAAATTCTTCAGGTCGGGTATTGTTTTCTTTATCGGAGAAGACTGAGGCAAAGAAGGCATTGAGGAGTTCAGCCCTTTCTGTGTCCCCTGTTTGCATTTCACCATCTTCTCCTCTGAGTGACCCCACTGTTTCTTTGTTCTTCCTTTTGCTACAAACATACCCATAAAAGCCTTTTTTGTTGCTTTTAACCTCTCTAGCAAGCCTGAGTTCATTCTGTGCTTTAGCTTTTCTGACTTTGTGTCTACACGTGCTGGCTATTTGTTTGAATTCCTCTTTGGTGGTTTCCCCCCTTTTCCATTTTTTGTACACATCCTTTTTTAATCTTAATTCAGTTAAAAGTTCTTTAGATAGCCACCCTGGCTTCTTTAGGCACCTTCCATGTTTCCGTCTCATTGGTATTGCCTGACGTTGTGCTTTTACTATCTCCCTCTTAACAAACTCCCAGCCATCATGAACTCCCTTTCCTTTTAGTATTGCTGTCCATGGGATCTCACCCAGCACTTCCCTAAGTTTTATGAAGTCGGCTTTCTTAAAATCAAGAAATTGAGTCCTAGTATGCTTGGCTGCTCCTTTCCGCTGTATAGTAAACTTCAGAAGAGCATGATCACTCGCGCCTAATGATCCTTCCACATCTACCCCACTAACCAGGTCATCAACATTGGTTAGGACCAGATCTAAAATGGCTGTTCCTCTTGTTGCTTCTCCCACTTTCTGGACAATGAAGTTGTCTGCAAGGCCAGTGAGGAATCTGTTTGACCTTATGCTCTTGGCTGAGTTTGACGTCCAACAAATATCCGGGTAATTGAAGTCCCCCATTACTACTATAACCTGGGTAAGTTGGATGTGGTCAAAAATGAGATGGCAAGAATAAATATTGACATCCTGAGCATCAGTGAGCTAAAATGGACGGGAATGGGCGAATTCAGTTCGGATGACTACCATATCTACTACTGTGGGCAAGAAACCCGTAAGAGAAATGGAGTGGCCCTCATAGTCAACAAAAGAGTGGCGAAAGCTGTACTGGGATGCAGTCTCAAAAATGATAGAATGATCTCGATACGAATCCAAGGCAGACCTTTTAACATCACAGTAATCCAAGTTTATGCACCAACTACTGGTGCTGAAGAAACTGAAATTGACCAGTTCTATGAAGACTTACAAAACCTTATCGAAGTGACACCAAAGAAGGATGTTCTGCTCATTATAGGGGATTGGAATGCTAAAGTAGGGAATCAAGAGATAAAAGGAACAACTGGCAAGTTTGGCCTTGGAGATCAAAACGAAGCAGGGCAAAGGCTAATAGAGTTCTGTCAAGAGAACAAGCTGGTCATCACAAACACGCTTTTCCAACAACACAAGAGACGACTCTACACATGGACATCCCCAGATGGGCAACATCGAAATCAGATTGATTATATTCTCTGCAGCCAAAGATGGAGAAGCTCTATACAGTCAGCAAAAACAAGACCTGGAGCTGACTGTGGCTCAGATCATCAGCTCCTTATAGCAAAATTCAAGCTTAAACTGAAGAAAGTAGGAAAAACCACTGGACAGGTAAGATACAATCTAAACCAAATCCCTTATGAATACACAGTGGAAGTGAGGAACAGGTTTAAGGATTTAGATTTGCTGGACAGAGTGCCTGAAGAACTATGGATGGAGGCTCGCAACATTATACAGGAGGCAGCAACTAAAACCATCCCAATGAAAAAGAAATGCAAGAAAGCAAAGTGGCTGTCCAACGAGGCCTTACAAATAGCGGGGGAGAGAAGGCAAGCAAAATGCGAGGGAGATAGTGAAAGATACAGGAAATTGAATGCAGATTTCCAAAGAACAGCAAGGAGAGACAAGAAGGCCTTCTTAAACGAGCAATGCAAAGAAATAGAGGAAAGCAACAGAATGGGAAGAACCAGAGATCTGTTCAAGAAAATCGGAAATATGAAAGGAACATTTCGTACAAAGATTACCATAATAAAGGACAAAAGTGGTAAAGATCTAACTGAAGCAGAAGACATCAAGAAGAGGTGGCAAGAATACACAGAGGAATTATACCAGAAAGATATGGATGTCTCGTACACCCCAGGAAGTGTGGTTGCTGACCTTGAGCCAGACATCCTGGAGAGTGAAGTCAAATGGGCCTTAGAAAGCACTGCAAATAACAAGGCCAGTGGAAGTGATGGTATTCCAGCTGAACTGTTTAAAATTTTAAAAGATGATGCTGTTAAGGTGCTACACTCAATATGCCAGCAAGTTTGGAAAACTCAGCAGTGGCCAGAGGATTGGAGAAGATCAGTCTACATTCCAATCCCAAAGAAAGGCAGTGCCAAAGAATGCTCCAACTACCGCACAATTTCACTCATTTCACATGCTAGCAAGGTTATGCTTAAAATTCTACAAGGAAGGCTCAAGCAGTATGTGGACCGAGAACTCCCAGAAGTGCAAGCTGGATTTAGAAGAGGCAGAGGAACCAGAGACCAAATTGCAAACATGCGCTGGATTATGGAGAAAGCTAGAGAGTTCCAGAAAGACATCTACTTCTGCTTCATTGACTATGCAAAAGCCTTTGACTGTGTTGACCACAGCAAACTATGGCAAGTTCTTAAAGAAATGGGAGTGCCTGATCACCTCATCTGTCTCCTGCGAAATCTCTATGTGGGACAAGAAGCTACAGTTAGAACTGGATATGGAACAACTGATTGGTTCCAAATTGGGAAAGGAGTA
Source organism: Podarcis vaucheri (assembly GCF_965113315.1). Lineage (NCBI taxonomy): Eukaryota > Metazoa > Chordata > Lepidosauria > Squamata > Lacertidae > Podarcis > Podarcis vaucheri. Next base: position 124,546,140 of record NC_138761.1, read on the forward strand.
CGGCAAGGCTGTATATTGTCTCCCTGCTTATTTAACTTATATGCAGAATTCATCATGCGAAAGGCTGGGCTGGATGAATCCCAAGCCGGAATTAAGATTGCCGGAAGAAATATCAACAACCTCAGATATGCAGATGACACAACCTTGATGGCAGAAAGTGAAGAGGAATTAAAGAACCTTTTAATGAGGGTGAAAGAGGAGAGCGCAAAATATGGTCTGAAGCTCAACATCAAAAAAACGAAGATCATGGCCACTGGGCCCATCACCTCCTGGCAAATAGATGGGGAAGAAATGGAGGCAGTGAGAGATTTTACTTTCTTGGGCTCCATGATCAGTGCAGATGGTGACAGCAGTCACGAAATTAAAAGACGCCTGCTCCTTGGGAGAAAGGCGATGGCAAGCCTAGACAACATCTTAAAAAGCAGAGACATCACCTTGCCAACAAAGGTCCGTATAGTAAAAGCCATGGTTTTCCCAGTAGTGATGTATGGAAGTGAGAGCTGGACCATAAAGAAGGCTGATCGCCGAAGAATTGATGCTTTTGAATTATGGTGCTGGAGGAGACTCTTGAGAGTCCCATGGACTGCAAGAAGATCAAACCTCTCCATTCTGAAGGAAATCAGCCCTGAGTGCTCACTGGAAGGACAGATCGTGAAGCTGAGGCTCCAATACTTTGGCCACCTCATGAGAAGAGAGGACTCCCTGGAAAAGACCCTGATGTTGGGAAAGATGGAGGGCACAAGGAGAAGGGGACGACAGAGAATGAGATGGTTGGATGGTGTTCTTGAAGCCACTAGCATGAGTTTGATCAAACTGCGGGAGGCAGTGGAGGACAGAAGTGCCTGGCGTGCTCTGGTCCATGGGGTCACGAAGAGTCGGACACGACTAAACGACTAAACAACAACAACATTACTACTATCTCCCTTCCTTTTGCATGCTTGGCCATCTGTTCCAGGAAGGCATCATCTATGTCCTCCGTTTGGCTTGGGGATCTATAGTAAACTCCCACAATGAGGTCTCTGTTATTCTTCTCTCCCTTAATTTTGACCCAAATGCTCTCACTTTGGCTTTGAGGTTCTAAATCTTGGATCTCTTCACAGGTATACACATCCCTGACATATAACGCCACTCCTCCTCCTTTCTTGTCTGGTCTGTTTCTCTGAAATAGATTGTATCCCCCCATTATTACATTCCAATCGTGGGACTTATCCCACCAGGTTTCAAAATGTCAAAAGGAGGTACCTGGAGGTGCAAGTTTGGATGGAAATATTAAAAAATTGGATTATACACTGATCTGAAGAACTGAGGGAGCAGCTTTGTGCCTAGTTCAGAGTACAGCCACACACTGAGCCTGCAGAATTTGTTGTTTGTTTTTTCCCCACCCCCAAACTGGGCATTTCTGAGTTCTGGCAACATCACTAGTTGGGTTCAAGTCTTAAGCAATGAAACATTAATAGCAGCAGTTCCTATGTGCACTGTGTTTTCAGGTCTTTCAGCCTAGCCAATGAGGTGATGCCTTAGTCCAGATTCAACTTTTGCCCTGGGTTCAGAGGACTGTTAAGACAGCAACAGCAACAACACTGAGCTGCTTCAGTTCTCATTCAGATGCGTTCAATCACAATTTTTATAACTGCTTTTTTCATTTCCAGAAGTGTCATCATGCCACAAAGGGGTAGGGGCGTTCTGTACAAAAACCTTGCTGTATATTCCTTAATGCCCAGCATTTCAACAAATGTGTGCTGATATTTGGTTGTTCAAACCAATGGTAAAAAGAACCACATAGATAGTATCTGAGCATTTCCCAAACCATCTGCATTCCTCCTATTGCTTTTCTCACAATTAACATCTGTTTATAGCTATCAGTCTGAAATGCAAGGGCTGAGATATTCAGGAATTGGCTGCCTTTGCTTATGATGTGTGTCCTCTTCATCCCACCCCAGGAAAAGTGGATTTGGTTACAAAGAACACCTTTCATTCATCAAAACAGATAGCCAGGGGTGTGCAGTGGCAAACCACACACATCCTGAGACAACTGGATTTCATCAGGAAAAGGACCCTCAAATACTTGAGACTTACAAAAAAAGGGGGTAATGGAGGGGGGATGGACCATGTATTCATATTCCAGTTCCCCCAGGAAACGTTTATATTGGAAAGAAAGCAGATAGGTGCACCAAGGTGATTCTTTGGGTGATATTGTGTTGAATGTGCAGCACTTGTACTATGTAAATGTGTGCATACCAGCCACGGATGAGGCACTTTAGAGAAATTCCAAAGTGCACAATGTATATGTCATCTTTAATTGCATCCTCCAGAGAGAAAAGCATGTGGGTGAAATAGGGAAATGCACATGTGTGCTGCTCTGTAAATCCCCCCATCATTTCCAGGATGTATCATGAATATTTGTGCATGGTTAAGAGAATCCAATTGCAAGTGGGATTTGTTTAGTCTGTTCACTATTTGACATGAAAACTTTTCAAAGCCTTTCCAGGTGGACAGGTTCTTAAGTTGTTTTCTACCATAGTTATCAGAATGAATCCTATAACTAACAAAGAGAGATAGATCATCTCTGGCCAGCTTTATAACAAAGAAAGTCAAAGAGGGCACATTAACGCGGCTACTAGTAGTACAATACAGTGCTCGCAATAGTAGTAGGCGAATACTTTTTATGCCCTGCTGAAATTACCCATGAGAGTAGAGAAGACACCAACACCTATTTCTGTTAAAAAGATAAAACAGAAAATCACAGATGGAAGTGGAAAATATGGGGGCCCAAAATATAACTAGCAAATCTAAAGATAAAAATATTTTCAATTAAAACATCCTTTGGTCAGCATGCTAAATGTATGCTAAATACACACACACACACACACACACACACACACACACACACACACACAGTGGTACCTCGGGATGCGAACGGGATCCGTTCTGGAGCCCCATTCGCATTCCAAACAAAATGTAAGATGTGACAGCATGCCTGCACGTGCGCAGGTCGCGTTTTGCTGCTTCCGCACATGCGTGTGACATCATTTTGACCGTCTGTGCATGTGCGAGCGGCAAAACCTGGAAGTAACATGCTCCGTTACTTCCGAGTCGCCGCGGAGCACAACCCGAAAGCGCTCAACCTGAAGTGTATTTATCCTGAGGTATGACTGTGTGTGTGTGTGTGTGTGTGTGTGTGTGTGTATTTGGCACCTAATGATTTCAGAACTTGATATATGACCATTAATATTTGACAGTATTAGTTGACTTGTAATGCTATTTTGTCTTGATAGCATTTGATAGCTGTCATTGCAATTGTATTTATTGTTTGACTGTATTTGAAAGCTGATATGTAACAGCATTTGGTGACATATAATGGTGTTCAGTAGCTGACAGCGCTGGATAGATAACATGTAATGGAATTTTGTATTTGATTTGACTATATTTCACAGTTCACAGCTTTTTCCTCTTCATATGTATGGCCTGCTAAAACCAAAACAATTAAGAGATGTCAAGAAATCTAAAGAACTTGATTTTGGGATGTTGTATTTTTTTTATAGATCCAGTTTTGAAATTGACTGACACAATTGTGCTTGACACAAACACTATATTTTGATCAACTTTGCTTCCTTGCTTGTCTTGTGCCCTTTCTCTTATTACTAAGAGTGCTTCTGGATAGTGTGCGCTCGGTGTTTTGGAAACACTGAATTGGTGCATCCTATGTTGGAAAGCCAGATAGTTTTCAGGGGGCGGGAGATGGAGTTAGTGCAGTCACTGTGAGCGATTGTCAAAGCTCAATACCACATGACTTGGTCACTTGATAAAATGCAAGTGGCTACTTTCTGTCTCATAGAATCATAGGATTGTAGAGTTGGAAGGGACCCCGGGGGTCATCTAGTCCAACCCCCTTCAATGCAGGAATCTCAATTAAAGCATCCATGACAGATAGCCATCCAACCTCTGCTTAAAAACCTCCAGGTATCCCACCTGAGGGAAGGCAAAGCCAAGCCTATGCTGATGGAGCCGCTCCAGATCCAGGGGCTGCACGCGTCCACGCAAAGGGTGCCCCCCGTTTTAAGCGGGGAGCAGTCATTCTTGAATCATTTGCTTCTGAATCCTTAGTTTTGCATTTTTGTATCTACAATAGACCCTCAACATCTTAATCTTGGCCCTCCTATTCTAAGGTCTAGCTGGCAACAATGAAATGTGCTCTCTGTGCTCTGCCACAAAACCCAGATAGTTATGGATGCTCCATGCTTGCCGACTTTCTCTTCTACCAATGGAGTGACACTGCCGTTTGTTTTCAATGTGACCTTATACATGGATATTTCTGCAGTGGTGTAGATGCAACTTTATTATTATTTTAAATAGGACTTTGCAAAATGTTGTTTGCATTGAAAAATATACTTTGTGGGTGTCTTGTGAGTTGAGGCATGTAATAAGAATGGCGATGACTGTAAGCTTCTCTGCAGTCCTGTCTGGGCCAAAAGTTAAGATACAATTTTTAAAATAAATTGAGCGACACCTCACACTTCAGATACAAGTACTGTTAGTCATGAGAGTTTAGTTGCTGGTTTTGCCGTTAGCCTCTGCTGGAGCTCATTTCCTCTATCTGCTACCAATAGAGGTGCTTCAGAGCAGTACAGTTCTGCTACAACGCTAATTTTGTGGAGCGGTCCAAAAACAGTCATTGGTTGACAGACTCCCAGACTGGATGGACTGACAAAACACTTTGCTAAAAAGACCGACACTACCATTTTCAATTACATTGGGGTGGATTTCATATGCAGCTACGGAAACACGCTGTTCCCTTCGGCTTCTCCAAGTCTCTAGGCCCAAAAGCAAACGCTGTAATAAATGACAGACTCCAAGAAATCGTAAAAGGAATGGCTAGGTCAAATTGGTGGCCTAGCTTTTGCTCACAATAGAGCAGGGCAGGTGCTTTTGCTGGGTTCCTCTCTGCCAGGAAACCCTGCAGGAATGCATGACCAATTGGGCTTCAGCAAAGAACGCTCTCTTTAATGGACAGAAAACACTAACCTTTTATTCCCCCTCTTCCTTCTCCATCCCCTGTTCCTTTCAACATTGCCTTGGTTTAACCCTTTGAATGGAAAAGAAAGCTAAGATATTTTTCAGGCTGGCTTCTTAACCCTCAAAATAGAGACGATATTTGATAGTCTCAAAGGCAAATGTATAGTTGACTGAAAACAACTTAAATGTGGGCCTTTGTGGGGACAGGCAGGGAAAATATTAGTACATATAACAAAAGAAAGAAAAGATGTTGTATGTGCACTTATTCCAAACCATGTTGATCTAAAATATACACACTGCACCAGAGTTAAATAGGCATGCCATTTTCTAGTAATTAAGGAATGTCTGTATCCAACTGTTCTCAACTCCCCTCCCCCCATGTGGGTTTAATTTAGATTTTTATAACAATAATCTATACACTTTGAGAAATCTTGTTTTCATGCACATGTTCGGAGCACACCACAAACAGGTCAAGCACGGAAACATTTTGTTGCATTATAATGTATATTATTTGCTTAAAGAAATAGTAAAGATGGCAAAACTGTAGAAACTCCTAAAGGTTAGAGTAACTTTCAAGTGCTTTTTTTCTGAGTAAGGACCCAGACTTTGTTCACATAATTCAGTAAATGCATCTGTGCCCAATAATTTTATAAATTTCAATCTTTTTTTAGTGTCAAGCAGTACTTTACAAAGGAGATAAATGTCTGGGTTTCCTGACCCTTTTAAAGAACTGAAATGGTTAACTCTTTCCCTCCGCACTATTTCCCTCAACAAAATCATACCAGTGCAGACGTTGCCAGCCTTATGGGGCTAAGAGCAGCAGGGGGAAAGGTCCTGGGGTAGAAACATTCTCCCACCCTCAACCTCACGGCTCCAATCCAATCCAGAGCTGCTACTCCTGCCCCATTTGCAAATGGCCACATTTCAGTAAAAAATAAAATCAGAAGGTCCAATCACAGCATAATGTGAATGCGATCCTTTGATTCCTGTACTGATGAACTAGGTGGAATGTATTTCTGAGTACACAATCGTTGGATGAGGCTTTCAGTTATCTAAAATTGTTTTAGATATTCAGGTTTCTTGCTATTTATAGTTTGGGGTCCTGCCCCCTGCGGATGTGCTGGGGGGCTTTACTTTCTTGCCAGGATAAAAGGACAAATCTGGCTTTATAGGTCACATCTATCCCATGCTTTTGAAGCTGTGGCTTCCTCTGAAAAATCCTGGGAACTGTAGTTTAAAGGTGCTGAGAGCTTTTAGGAGGCCCTTAATAGACTACAGTTCCCAGGAGTCTTTGGGGGAAAACCACGACTCTTAAAAGTGGTATGAGCATACATTCAATGGTGGTATAGGATGGAGGAACTGCGGCTATCTAGTCATCTATGCAAGGAAGCAATTACAGTGCAAAGTCACAGATAAAAGGGAAACACTTACTGTTAGTTCTACATCTGAAATGTAGAGATGGCCAAGGGAGTGTGATCATCCTATTCCCCATATTGAGGAAAGTTGCAACATACTATATTTGCTAATATGTGGGGTTGGGGGAAGCTATACTTTGCTACATAAGAGAGAAAAAGTTGTCCCTTCTGAAGTATATATACGGTAATTTCTTTCTGACATTAGAATATTAGCAATTTTCAATTATGTTCCATGTAATCTGCAATGCACCACCACTCACAAGTCTCCGAGGGGCCTGCAACGATAGTCTTGCTTTTTAATGGGAGAATAAAAGAAAATAACGCTTTCCTAAATGTTAGATGAAAACTTAAAAGAAAAAACAAATGCTCGTTTTGTAACTGCCTTGAGCTTAGTTAAGAGATTTCCAATGGCTGGAGCACAGAAGCATTAAAAATATTAGTTTGCAGAAAAACAGATTTAATTTTATGAATCAGTAGTTTGAATGATAGTTTACGCCAAAATCCACATATTTTAAAAAGTGTGCAAAAGGTGTGAATCATTTGGAATTGTTTTTTGTTTTTTTACAAAATGGGGTGGGCTGCCTTTCCACAAACACCACCTGCTATTTCAGACAAAATTGTAATTACCACCCAGGCTTGGCAAAACCAAACCAGACAAACGGTAATATTTTTGTGA